>NW_027181782.1:15072835-17572835 GCF_029961685.1 Aristolochia californica | reverse complement strand
TTTGGTAAGAAATGACTTGTAGATTGGGAGTCAACACTTTGATAAAAATCTCCGCCTTCCCCTTTTTCCGATCATTGCAAAACCTAATACTTAAAAACTAAGAGAATTTGCAGTACCTAAAAGTTATAGAGAATTTTTGGAATTATTTCTCTCTATATTTGTGCATTTCCATTTCATTTTAGATGTATAGTTTTTTCTTAAATCAAAACTTTGAGTTTTCACTCATCCAAACTTTTTAAGCCGAACACCAAATGCTCATTAAATTCTCAAGTGAACGTGCATTGGGATATTTACCCGAGTCAAACAAGCCTTTAAGCCCATTTACAAAAAGCTGACCTAACAATCATAGATGATTTGTAAAGTGATTTATCGGTCAATCATATGTAACTGGTTGTGTTTTTATAAGAAGTGACTTATCGTTTGGGAGTCAACACTCAATGCAAAACCTAATATACAAAAACTAAAAGAGTTTGTAGTCCCTAAAAGTTACAGAGACATTTTGGAATTATCTCTCTCTACATTTTTGCATTTCTATTCCATTTTAGATGTACACTTTTTTCTTACAATAAAACTTTGATTTTTCATTCTCTAATTCTCTCGTAAACAAGAAGATAAAGATAATCTAATTACAACAAAATTAAAATTTTAGAGTCTATGTATGGAAAAAATTAAAAACAATAACAAATGTAAGTAAAGAAAATTTATTTACATACCACAAATGCACACAAAAGTTTTGTTGTCCAAGTTTGGGAAATTCCACTAGTTCAACCATATTAGCTTTGAATTTGATACGAAAGAGATTTCTAACTGATCCTAACATGTTTTAAATATGGATATGCATGTTTGAAACATGTTAAAGATGCAAATGCCCTATGGAACTAAACCTTTTAAAGCGAACAACAAATGTGAATAAAATTCTCAAGTGAACGTGCGGTGGGATATTTACCCGAATCGAACAAGCCATTATTTTACCCATTTACAAAAAGCTGACCTAACAATCACAGATGATTTGTAAAGTGATTTATCGGTCAATCATGTGTAATAGGCTATGTTTTTATAAGAAATGAATTATGGATTGGGAGTCAACACTCAATTCCAAATCCCTCGCCTCCCCCTTTTTCGGATCATTGCAAAACCTAATATATAAAAATTAAAAAAGTTCGCAGTCCCAAAAAGTTATAGTGACTTTTTGGAAATATCTCTCTCTACATTTGTTCATTTCCATTCCATTTTAGATGTACACTTTTTTCTTAAATCAAAACTTTGAGTTTTCACCTTTTGATTCTCTCGTAAACAAGAAGAAAAATACAAAATAGATTACAACAAAAAAATAGATTTTATTTATGGAAAAAAATAAAAAAATAATAAATGTATGTAAAGAAAATTTATTCACACGCCACAAACGAAAACAAAAGTTTTGTAGTCCATGTTTTGGAAATTCCACTAGTTCAACCCAAATGGCATGGAATTTAATAAGAAAGAGATTTGTAACTGATCCTAACTTGTTTTAAATTTGGACATGCATGGTCGAAACAAGTTAAAGATGGAAATGCCCTATGGATCCAACCTTTTAGAGCCAACAACAAATGCACATTACATTCTCAAGTGAATGTGCGACGGGATATTTACCCGAGTCAAACAAGCCATTATTTTGCCCATTTAGAAAAAGATGACCTAACAATCACAGATGATTTGTAAAGTGATTTACCAGTCAATCATGCATAATGGGCTATATTTTTGTAAGAAATGACTTATGGATTGGGTGTCAACACTCAGTTAAAAATCCCTCGCCTCCCCCTTTTCCCGATCATTGACAAACCTAATATATAAAAACAAAAAGAGTTTGCAGTCCCTAAAAGTTACAGAGACTTTTTGGAATTATCTCTATCTACATTTGTGCATTTTCATTCCATTTTAGATGTACTCGTTTTTCTTAAATCAAAACTTTGAATTTTCACTCTTCGATTCTCTCGTAAACAAGAAGATAAAGGCAAAAATAGATTACAACAAAATGAAAATTTTAGAGTTCATGTATGGAAAAGTTTAAAACAATAAAAAATTTAAGTAAATAAAATTTATTCACACACCACAAACAGACACAAAAGTTTTGTTGTCCAAGTTTGGGAAATTCCACTAGTTCAACCCTAATGGCTTTGAATTTGATAAGAAGAAGATTTCTAACTGATCTTAACATGTTTTAACTATGGATATGCATGCTTGAAACATGTTAAAGATGCAAATGCCCTTTGGATCCAAACCTTTTAAATCAAACAACAAATGCTCATTAAATTTTCTAGTGAACGGTGGGATATTTATCCAAGTCAAACAAGCCATTATTTTGCCCATTTACAAAAAGAAGACCTAAAAATCACAGATTATTTGTAAAATGATTTATCGGTCAATCATGCATAACGGGCTATGTTTTTATAAGAAATGACTTATGGATTGGGATTCAACACTCAGTTAAAAATCCCTCGCCTCTTGCTTTTCAAGATCATTGCAAAACCTAATATATAAAAACTAAAATAGTTTGCAGTGCCTAAAAGTTACAGAGACTTTTTGGAATCATCTCTCTCTACATTTGTGCATTTGCATTCCATTTTAGATGTACACTTTTTTTTAAAATCAAAACTTTGAGTTTTCACTCTTTGATTCTCTCGTAAATAAGAATATAAATGTAAAATAAATCACATAAAAATGAAACTTTTAGAGTTTATGTATGGAAAAAATTAAAAACATTAACAAATGTAAGTAAAGAAAATTTACTCACACACCTCAATCGAACACAAAATTTTTGTTGTCCAAGTTTGGGAAATTCCACTAGTTCAATCCTAATTGCTTTGAATTTGATAAGAAAGAGATTTGTAACTGATCCTAATATGGTTTAAATATTGATATGCATGCTTGAAACTTGTTAAAGATGCAAATGCCCTATGGATCCAAACCTTTTAAAGCGAACAACAAATGCTCATTAAATTCTCAAGTGAACGTGTTGTGGGATATTTACTTGAGTAAAACAAGCCATTATTTTGCTCATGTACAAAAAGTAGACCTAAAAATCATAGATTATTTGTAAAGTGATTTATCTGTCAATCATGCGTAACGGGATATGTTTTTGTAAGAAATGACTTATGGATTCGGAGTCAACACTCAGTTCGACGCCCCCCCCCCCCCCCCCCCCCCCCCTAAAAACTAAAAGAGTTTGCAGTCCCTAAAAGTTAGAGGGACTTTTCGGAATTATCTCTCTCTACATTTGTGCATTTCCATTCCATTTTAGATGTACGATTTTTTCTTAAATAGAAACTTTGAGTTTTCACTTTTCGATTCTCTCGTAAACAAGAAGGCAAATTAGATCACAACAAAATGAAAATTTTAGAGTTCATCTATGGAAAAAATTAAAAACAATAACAAAAGTAAGTAAAGAAAATTTATTCACTCACCACAAATGAACAAAAAAGTTTTGATGTCCAAGTTTGGGGAATTCCATTGGTTCAACCCTAATGGCTTTGAACTTGATAAGAAAGAGATTTCTAACTGATCCTAACATATTTTAAATATGGATATGCATGTTTGCAACATGTTAAAGATGCAAATCCCTATGGATCCAAACCTTTTAAAGCAAACAAAAAATGCTCATTAAATTCTCAAGGGAACGTGTGGTGGGATATTTACCCGAGTCAAACAAGCCATTATTTTGCCCATTTAAAAAAACTAGACTTAACTATGACAGTTGATTTGTAAAGTGATTTATCGGTCAATCATGCGTAACGGGCTATGGTTTTGTAAGAAATGACTTATGGATTGCGTCAACACTCAATTAAAAATACCCCCCTCCCCCTTTTCCCGATCATTTCAAAAATTAATATATAAAAAATAAAACAGTTTGCAGTCCCTAAAAGTTACGAAAACTTTTGAGAATTATCACTCTCTATATTTGTGCATTTCCGTTCCATTTTAGATGTACACATTTTTTATAAATCAAAACTTTGAGTTTTCACTTTCTGATTCTCTTGTAAACAAGAAGATAAAGGCAAAATAGATCACAACAAAATGAAAAATTTGGACTTTGTGTATGGAAAAAATAAAAAATAATAACAAATATAAGTAAAGAAAATTTATTCACACACCATAAACGAACACAAAAGTTTTGTTGTCCAAGTTTGGGAAATTCCACTAGTTCAACCCTAATGATTTGGAATTTGATAAGAAAGCGATTTCTAACTGATCCAAACATGTTTTCAATATGGATAAGTATGCTTGAAACAAGTTAAAGAAGCAAAATCCTTATAGATCCAAACCTTTTAAAGCGAACAACAAATGCTCATTAAATTCTCTAGTGAACGTGCGGTTACCAGAGTAAAACATGCTATTATTTTGCCCATTTACAAGAAGCTGACCTAACAATCGCAGATACTTGGTGAAGTGATTTATCGATCAATCATGCATAACGGGCTTTGTTTTTATAAGAAATGACTTACGGCTTGGAAGTCAACACTCAGTTAAAAATCCCCCTCCTCCCACTTTTCCCGATTAATGCAAAACCTAATATATAAAAACTAAAAGAGTTTATAGTCCCTAAAAGTTAAAAAGACTTTTTGGAATTATGACTCTCTACATTTGTGCTTTTCCATTCCATTTTAGTTGTACACTTTTTTCTGAAATCAAAACTTTGACTTTTCACTTTCCGATTCTCTCGTAAACAAGAAGATAAAGGCAAAATAGGTCACAAAAAAGTTATATATGGAAAAAATTAAAAACAATAACTAATGTAAGTACTGAAAATTTATTCACACACCAGAAACGAACACAAAAGTTTTGTTGTCCAAGTTTGGGAAATTCCACTAGTTCAACCCTAATGGCTTTATATTAGGTAAGAAAGAGATTTCATACTGATCCTGACATGTTTTAAATATGGATATGTATGATTGAAACATGTTAAATATGCAAATGCTCTATGGATTCAAACCATTCAAAATGAACAACAAATGCTCATTAAATTCTCAAGTGAACATGCGGTGGGATATTTACCCGAGTCAAACAAGCCATTATTTTTTCCCTTTTAAAGAAAGCTGACCTAACAATCATAGATGATTTTTAAAGTGATTTAGCGGTCAATCATGCATAACGGGCTATGTTTTTGTAAGAAATGACTTATGGATTGGGAGTCAACACTCATTTAAAAATCCCCTGCCTCCCCCTTTTCCCAATCATTGCATAACCTAATATATAAAAACTAAAAGAATTTTTAGTCCCTAAAAGTTACAAAGATTTTTGGAATTATCTCTCTCTACATTTGTGCATTTCCATTCCATTTTAGATGTACACTTTTTTCTTAAATCAAAACTTTGAATTTTGCAGTTTCCGATTCTCTCGTAAAGGCAAAGTAGATCACAACAAATTGAAAATTTTAGAGTTTATGTATCGAAAAAATTATAGAGTATACAAAATGTAAGTAAAGAAAATTTATTCACACACCACAAACGAACACAAAAGTTTTTTGTCCAAGTTTTGGAAATTCCACTAGTTCAACCCTAATGACATGGAATTTTATAAGGAAGAGATTCCTAATTGATCCTATCATGTTTTAAATATGGATATGCGTGCTTGAAACTTGTTAAAGATGCAAATGCCCTATGGATCCAAATTTTTTAAGCAAACAACAGATGCTCATTAAATTCTAAAGTGAACGTGCGATGGGATATTTACCCAAGTCAAACAAGCCAATATTTTAGCTATTTACAAAAATATGAACTTATAATCACAAATGATTTGTAAAGTGATTTACTGGTGAATCAGGCGTAATGGGCTATGTTTTTGTAAGAAATGACTTAAGGACTGGGAGTCAACACTCAATTAAAAATGCCCTGCCTCCTCCTTTTCCCAATCATTGCAAAACCTAATATATAAAAACTATAACAGTTTGTAGTCCCTAAAAATTACAGAGAGTTTTAGGAATTATATTGCAAAACCTAATATATAAAAACTATAACAGTTTGTAGTCTCTACATTTGTGCATTTCCATTCCATTTTAGATGTACACTTTTTTCTTAAATCAAAACATTCAGTTTTCACTTTCAAATTCTCTCGTAAACAAGAAGATAACGGCAAAAAAGATCACAAAGAAATGAAAATTTTTTAGTTTAAGTAAGGAAAAAATTTATTCACACACCACATACGAACACAAAAGTTTTGTTGTCCAAGTATGTGAAATTCCACTAGTTCGACCCTAATGGCATGGAATTTGATAAGAAAGAGATTTCCAACTGATCCTAACATGTTTTAGATATGAATATGCATGCTTGAAACATGTTAAAGATGCAAATGCAATATGGATCCAATCCTTTTAAAGTGAACAACAAAGGCTCATTAAATTCTCAAGTAAACCTATGGTGGGATATTTACCCGAGCCAAACTAGCCATTATTTTGCCCATTTACAAAAAGCAGACATAACAATAACAGTTGATTTTTAAAGTGATTTACCGGTCAATCATGTGTAACGGGCTATGTTTTTGGAAGAAATGACTGATGGATTGGGAGTAAACACTCAGTTAAAAATCCCATGCCTCCACCTTTGCCCGATCATTGTAACACCTAATATATAAAAACTAAAAGAGTTTGCAGTTCCTAAATGTTATAGAGACTTTTTGGAATTATCTCTCTACATTTCTGCATTTCCATTCCATTTTAGATGTACACTTTTTTCTTAAATCAATGCATTGAGCTTTCACTTTCCGATTCTCTCCTAAACATGAAGATAATGGCACAATAGACCAAAACAAAATAAAAATTTTAGAGTTTATCTATGGAAAAATTACAAATGTAAGTAAAGAAAATTTATTCTCACATCACAAACAAACATGAAAGTTTTGTTGTGCAAGTTTGGGAAATTCCACTAGTTCAACCCTAATGGCTAAGAATTTAATAAGAAAGACATTTCTAATTGATCCTAACATTCTTTAAATATGGATATGCAAGCTAGAAACATGTTAAAGATGAAAATTCCCTATGGATCCAAACCTTTTAAAGCGAACAAAAAATTGTCAATAAATTCTTATGTGAACGTGTTGTGGAATATTTACCCAGTCAAACAAGTCATTATTTTGCCCAATTTCAAAAAGCTGACCTAACAATCTCAGATGATTTCTAAAGTGATTTATCGGTCAATCATGTGTAACCGGCTATGTTTTTCTAAGAAATGAGTTAAGGATTGGGGATCAACACTCAGTTAAAAATCCCCCACCTCCCCCTTTTCCCGATCATTACAAAACCTAATATATAAAAACTAAAAGAGTTTACAGTCCCTATAAGTTACAAAGATTTTTTGGAATTATCTCTTTCTTCATTTGTGCATTTCCATTCCATTTTTGATGTACATTTTTTTCTTAAATCAACACTTTGAGTTTTCACTTTCCTATTCTCTTGTAAACTAGAATATATTGGCAAACTTGATCACCACAAAACGAAAATTTTAGAGTTTATGTATCAAAAAAATTAAAAATAAGAACAAATTTAAGTAAAGAAAATTTATTCACATACCACAAATGAACACAAAAGTTTGGTTGTCCATGTTTTGGAAATTCCACTAGTTCTACTCTAATGTCTTGGAATTTGATAAGAAAGAGATTTCTAATTGATTCTAACATGTTTTAAATATGGATATGCATGCTTGAAATGTGTTAAAGATGCAAATGCCCGTTGGATCTAATCCTTTTAAAGCATACAACAAATGCTGATTAAATTCTCAAGTCAATGTGAGGTGGGATGTTTACCCGAGTCAAACAAGCCTCTAGTTTGCCCATTTAAAGAACTAACAATCACATATGATTTGTAAAGTGATTAACCTGTCAATCATGTGTAACGGGCTATGTTTTTTTAAGAAATGACTTATGGATTGTGAGTCAACACTCAGTTAAAAATCACCCGCCTCCCCCTTTTCCCAATCATTGCAAAACCTAATATATAAAAACTAAAAGAGTTTGCAATCCCTGAAAGTTACAAAGACTTTTTGGAATTATCTCTCTCTACATTTGTGCATTTCAATTTCATTTTATATGTACATTTTTTTCATAAATCAAAACTTTAAGTTTTCACTTTCCGTTTCTCCTGTAAACTTGAAGATAAGGCAAAATAGATCACAACAAAAAGAAAATTTAAGAGTTTGTGTATGGAAAAATTAAAAACAATAACAAATTTAAGTAAAGAAAATTTATTGACACCCCACAAACAGACACAAAAGTTTTGTTGTCCAAGTTTGTGAAATTCCACTTGTTCAACCGTAATGGCCTCGAATTTGATATGAAATAGATTTCTAACTGATCATAACATGTTTTAAATATAGATATGCATGGTTGAAACATGTCAAAGATACAAATGCTCATGGATCCAAACCTTTTAAAGCGAACAAAAGAATGCTCATTAAATTCTCAAATGAACGTGCGGTGGGATATTAACCCGAGGCAAACAAGCCATTATTTTGCCCATTTACTAAAAGCTGACCTAACAATCACAGATGATTTGTAAAGTGATTTATCGATCAATCATGCGTAATGGTCTATGTTTTTCTAAGAAATGACTTATGGATTGGGAGTCAACAGTCAGTTAAAAATCCCCCGCCTCCCCCTTTTCCCGATCATTGCAAAATCAAATATATAAAAACAAAAAGAGTTTGCAGTCCCTAAAAGTTACATAGATTTTTTGGAATTGTCTTTTCCTACATTTGTGCATTTCCATTCCATTTTTTGATGTACACGTTTTTTTTATCAAAACTTTGAGTTTTCACTTTCCGATATTCTCGTAAACTAGAATATATAGGCAAAATAGATCACCACAAAATGAAAATTTTAGAGTTTATGTATCGAAAAAATTAAAAAAAATAAAAAATTTAAGTAAAGAAAATTTATTCTCATACCACAAACGAACACAAAAGTTTGGATGTCCAAGTTTTTGAAATTCCACTAATTCAACCCTAATGGTACTAAATTTGATAAGAAAGAGATTTCTAATTGATCCTAACATGTTTTAAATGTGGATATTCATGTTTGAAACATGTTAAAGATGCAAATGCCCTATGGATCCAATCCTTTTAAAGCAAACAACAAATGCTCATTAAATTCTCAAGTCAAC
This sequence comes from Aristolochia californica, assembly GCF_029961685.1. Lineage (NCBI taxonomy): Eukaryota > Viridiplantae > Streptophyta > Magnoliopsida > Piperales > Aristolochiaceae > Aristolochia > Aristolochia californica. The sequence goes on along the minus strand of NW_027181782.1, from coordinate 17,563,711 downwards.
GTGCGGTGGGATATTTACCCGAGTCAAACAAGCCACTATTTTTGCCATTTAAAAAAAGCTGAACTAACAATCACAGATGATTTTTAAAGTGATTTACCGGTCAATCATGCGTAATGGGCTATGTTTTTTTAAGAAATGATTTATAGATTGGGAGTCAACACTCAGTGAAAAGTTGCCCGCCTCCCCCTTTTCCCGATCATTGCAAAACCTAATCTAAAAAAACTAAAAGAGTTTGCAGTCCCTAAAGTTTAAAGAGAATTTTTGGAATTATCTCTCTCCAAATTTGTGCATTTCCATTCCATTTTAGATGTACACTTTTTTCTTAAATCAAAACTTTGAGTTTTCACTTTCCGATTCGCTCGTAAACTAGAAGATAAGGCTAAATAGATCGCATCAAAATGAAAATTTAAGAGTTTGTGTATGGAAAAAATTAAAAACAATAAAAAATTTAAGTAAAGAAAATTCATTCACACCCCACAAACAGACACAATTTTTGTAGTCCAAGTTTGTGAAATTCCACAAGTTCAACCCCAATGGGTTGGAATTTGATCAGAAAGAGATTTCTAACTAATCCTAACATGTTTTAAATATGGATATGCATGCTTGAAACATGTTAAAGATGTGAATGCCCTATGGATTCAAACATTTTAAAGTGAACAACAAATGCTCATTAAATTTTGAAGTGAACATGCGGTGGGATATTTTCCCGAGTCAAACAAGCCATTATTTTGCCCATTTACAAAAAGCTGACCTAACAATCACATATATTTTTAAAGTGATCTATCCGTCAATCATGGGTAACAGGCAATGTTTTTTTAATAAATGACTGATGGATTGGGAGTCAACACTCAGTTAAAAATCCCCCGCGTCCCCCTTTTCCCTATTATTGCAAAACCTAATATATAAAAACTAAAGAGTTTGCAGTCTGTAAAAGTTACAGGGACTTTTCAGAATTATCTCTCTCTACATTTGTACATTTCCATTCCATTTAGATGCACACTTTTTTCTTAAATATAAACTTTGAGTTTTTACTTTTCGATTCTCTCGTAAACAAGAAGATAAAGGCAAAATAGATCACAACAAAATGAAAATTTTAGAGTTGATCTATCAAAAAAATTAAAAACAATAACAACTGTAATTAAAGAAAATTTATTAACTCACCACAAACGAACAAAAAACTTTTTATGTCTGAGTTTGGGAAATTTCTTTAATTCAATCTTAATGGCTTTGAATTTAATAAGAAAACAATTTCTAACTCATCCTAACATGTTTTAAATATGGATATGCATGCTTGAAACATGTTAAAGTTGCAAATGCCCATTGGATCCAAACCTTTTAAAGCAAACAACAAATGCCCATTAAATTCTCAAGGGAACGTGTAGTGGGATATTTAACCGAGTCAAACAAGCCATTATTTTGCCTATTTACAAAAACCAGACTTAACAATCAGAGTTGATTTGTAAAGTCATTTATTGGTCAATCATGCGTCATGGGCTATGTTTCTGTAAGAAATTACTTATGGATTGGGAGTCAACACTCAATTAAAAATACCCCCACCCCCTTTTCCCGATCATTGCAAAAGCTAATATATAAAAACTAAAACAATTTGCAGTCCCTAAAAGTTACAAAGACTTTTTGGAATTATCACTCTCTATATTTGTGCGTTTCCATTCCATTTTAGATGTACACTTTTTTTATAAATCAAAACTTTAAGTTTTCACTTTCTGATTCTCTTGTAAACAAGAAGATAAAGGCAAAATAGATCTCAACAAAATGAAAATTTTAGAGTTTATGTACGGAAAAAATAAAAAATAATAACAAATGTAAGTAAAGAAAATTTATTCACACACCACAAACGAACTAAAAAATTTTGTTGTCCAAGTTTGGGAAATTCCACTAGTTCAACCTTAATGGCTTGGAATTTGATAAGAAACCAATTTCTAACTGATCCTAACATGTTTTAAATATGGATAAGCATGCTTGAAACATGTTAAAGATGCAAAATCCCTATGGATCCAAACCATTTAAAGCGAACAGCAAATGCTCATTAAATTCTCAAGTGAACGTGCGGTAGGATATTTACCCAATTCAAACAAGCCATTATTTTGTTCATTTACAAAAAGCTGACCTAACAATCACAGATGATTTGCAAAGTGATTTAGAGGTCAATCATGCGTAACAGGCTATGTTTTTGTATGAAATGACTTATGGATTGGGAGTCAACACTCATTTAAAAATCCCTTGCCTCCCCATTTTCCCAATCATTGAATAACTTAATATATAAAACTAAAAGAGTTTGTAGTCCCTAAAAGTTACAAAGACTTTTTGAAATTCTCTCTCTCTACATTTGTGCATTTTCATTCCATTTTAGATGTACACTTTTTTCTTAAATCAAAACTTTGAGTTTTCTGTATCCGATTCTCTCGTAAACAAGAAGATAAGGCAAAGTAGATCACAAAAAAATGAAAATTTAAGAGTTTATGTATGGAAAAAATTAAAAACAATAACAAATGTAAGTAAAATAAATTTATTCACACACCACAAGAACACAAAATTTTTATTGTCAAAGTTTGTGAAATTAACTTATTTAACCCAAATGGCTTGGAATTTGATATGAAAGAGATTTCTAACTTATCCTAACACGTTTTAAATATGGATATGCATGGTTCAAACATGTGTCAAGATGCAAATGCCCTATGGATCCAAACCTTTTAAAGCGAACAAAAAATGCTCATTAAATTCTCAAGTGAATATGCGGTGGGATATTTACACCAATCAAACAAGCCATTATTTTGCCCATTTACAAAAAGCTGACCTAACAATCACAGATGATTTGTAATGCGATTTATCGATCAATCATGCGTAACGGGCTATGTTTTCATAAGAAAAGACATATGGATTGGGAGTCAACACTCAGTTAAAAATCCCTTGCCTCCCCCTTATCCCGATCATTGCAAAACCTAATATATAAAAACTAAAAGAGTTTGCAGTGCCTAAAAGTTACAGAGATTTTTTGGAATTATCTCTCTCTAGATTTGTGCATTTCTATTCCTTTTTACATGTACACTTTTTTTTTAAATAAAAACTTTGTGCTTTCACTTTCCAATTCTTTCGTAAACAAGAAGATTAAGGCAAACTAGATCACCACAAAATGAAAATTTTAGAGTTTATGTATGGAAAAAATTAAAAAATTACAAATGTAAGTAAAGAAAATTTATTCACATGCCACAAACAAACACAAAACTTTTGTTGTCCAATTTTTGGAAATTCCACTAGTTCAAACCTAACGACATGGAATTTGATAAGAAATAGATTTCTAATCGATCCTGACATGTTTTAAATATGGATATGCATGCATGAAACTTGTTAAAGATGCAAATGCCCTATGGATCCAAACCTTGTAAAGCAAACAACAATTATTCATTAAATTCTCAAGTCAACGTGTGGTGTGATATTTACCCAAGTCAAACAAGCCTTTATTTCGGTCATTAAAAAAAAGTTGAACTAACAATCAAAGATGATTTTTAAAGTGATTTACCGGTCAATCACGCGTAACGGGCTATGTTTTTGTAAGAAATGACTTATGGATTGCGAGTCGACACTCAGTTAAAAATCTCCCATCTCCCCTTTTCCCGATCATTGCAGAACCTAAAATATAAAAACTAAAAGAGTTTGCAGTCCTTAAAAGTTACAAAGAGTTTTTGGATTTATCTCACTCTATATTTTTGCATTTCCATTCCATTTTAGATGTACACTTTTTACATAAATCAAAACTTTGACTTTTCACTTTTCGATTCTCTCGTAAACAAGAAGATAAAGACAAAATAGATCACAACAAAATGAAAATTTTAGAGTTTATGTATGGAAAAAATTAAAAAAAATAACATATGTAAGTAAAGAAAATTTATTCACACACCAGATACGAACACAAAAGTTTTGTTGTCCACGTTTGGGAAATTTCACTAGTGCAACCCTATTGGCATGGAATTTGAAAAGAAAGATATTTCCAACTTATCCTAACATGTTTTAGATACGGATATACGTGCTTGAAACATGTTAAAGATACAAATGCCCTATGGATCCAAACCTTTTAAAGTGAACTACAAATGCTCTTTAAATTCTCAAGTGAACGTGCGGTGGGATATTTACTTGAGTCAAACAAGACATTATGTTGCCAATTTACAAAAAGTAGACCTAACAATCACAGTTGATTAGTAAAGTGATTTACCGGTCAGTCATATGTAACATGCTATATTTTTGTAAGAAATGACTTATGGATTCGGAGTCAACACTTACTTTAAAATCCCCCGCCTCCCCCTTTTCCCGATCATTGCAAAACTTAATATATAAAAAGTAAAAGAGTTTGGAGTCCCTAAAAGTTACAAAGACTTTTTGGAATTATCTCTCTCTACATTTGTGCATTTCCATTCCGTTTTAGATGTACAGTTTTTTCTTAAATCAAAACTTTAAGTTTTGACTTTCCGATTCTTTTGCAAACAAGAAGATAGAGGCAACATAGATCACAACTAAATGAAAATTTTAGAGTTTATCTATGGAAAAAATAAAAATAAAAAACAAATATAAGTAAAGAAATTTTTTTCACTCACCACTAACGAACACAAGTTTTTTTGTCCAAGTTTGGAAAATTCCACCAGTTCAACCCTAATGGCATGGATTTTGACAAGAAAGAGATTTCTAACCGTTCCTAACATGTTTTAAATATGGATATCCATGCTTGAAACATGTTAAAGATGCAAATGCTCTATGGATCCAAACCTTTTAAAATTAAAAACAAATGCTCATTAAATTCTCAAGTAAACTTGCGGTTGGATATTTACCCAAGTCACACAAGCCATTATTTTGCCCATTTACAAAAAGCTGACCTAACACTCACAGATGTTTTGTAAAGTTATTTATCGGTCAATCATGCATAAAGGGCTATGTTTTTTTAAATAAATGACTTATGGATTGGGAGTCAACACTCTTTTAACATCCCCCACCTCCCCCGTTTCCCGATCATTGCAAAACCTAAGACATCAAAACTAAAAGAGTTTGCAGTCCCTAAAAGTTACCAATATTTTTTGGAATTATCTCTCTCTACATTTGTGCATTTCCATTCCATTTTAGATGTACACTTTTTTTTTTAAATCAAAACTTTGAGTTTTCATTTTTTGATTCTCTCATAAACAGTAAGATTAAGGCAAAATAGATCCCAACAAAATGAAAATTTTAGAGTTTATGTATGAAAAAAATTAAAAAAATATATATAAGTGAAGAAAATTTATTCATATACAACAAATGTAAAAAAATGTTTTATTGTCCAAGTTTTGGAAATTGCACTAGTTCAACCCTAATGGCTTGGAATGTGGTTAGAAAGAGTTTACTAACTGAGCCTAAAATGTTTTAAATATGGATATGCATGTTTGAAACATGTTAAAGATACAAATTTCCTATGGATCCAAACTTTTTTAAGCAAACAACAAATAGTCATTAAATTCTCAAGTCAACGTGCAGTAGGATATTTACCCGAGTCTAAGAAGCCATTATTTTGCCGATTTAAAAAAAGCAGAACTAAAAATCACAGATGCTTTGTGAAGTGATTTACTGGGCAATCATGCATAACGGGCTATTATTTTGTAAGAAATGAATTATGGATTGGGAGTCAACACACAGTTAAAAATCCCCCGCCTCCCCATTTATCGATCATTGCAAAACCTAATATATAAAAAATAAAAGAGTTTGCAGTCCCTAAAAGTTACAAAGAGTTTTTGGAAGTATCTCTCTCTACATTGTTGCATTTCCATTCCATTTTACATGTATATTTTTTTTGCAAATCAAAACTTTGAGTTTTCACTTTCTGATTCTCCTGTAAACAAGAAGATAAAGGCGAAATAGATCACCTCAAAATGAAAATTTTATAGTTAATGTATATAAAAAAATAAAAAAAATAACAAATGTAAGTAAAGAGAATTTATTCACACACCACAAACGAACACAAAAGTTTTTTTTTCCAAGTTAGGGAAATTTCACTTGTTCAACCCTAATGGCATGGAATTTGATAAGAAAGAGATTTCCAACTGGTCTTAATATGTTTTAGATATGGATATGCATGCTTGAAACATGTTAAAGATGCAAATGCCCTATGGAACCAAACCTTTTAAAGCAAACAAAAAATGCATTTTAAATTCTCAGGTGAACATGCTGTGGGATATTTACCCGAGTCAAACAAGCCATTATTTTGCCCATTTAAAAAAAGTTGAACTAAAAATCACAGATGATTTGTAAAGTGATTTACTAGTCTATCATGCGTAACGGGCTATGGTTTTGTAAGAAAGGACTTATGGATTGGGAATCAACGCTTAATTAAAACTCCCCCGCCTCCTCCTTTTCCCGATCATTGCAAACCCTAATATATAAAAACTAAAAGAGTTTGCAGTCCCTAAATGTTACATAAACTTTTTGGAATTATCTCTCTCAACATTTGTACATTTCCATTCTATTTTAGATATAAACTTTTTTCTTAAATCAAAACTTTGAGTTTTCACTTTCTGATTCTCTCGTAACCTAGAAGATAAGGCAAAAAAGATCACAAAAAATCAAAATTTTAGACTTATGTATGGGAAAAATTAAAATAAATAAAAAATGTAAGTAAAGAAAATTTATTCACACCCCACAAACAAACACAAAAGTTTTTTTTGTCTAAGTTTGTGAAATTCCTCTATTTCAACACTAATGGCTGGGGATTTGATAAGAATGAGATTTCTAACTGATCCTAACATGTTTTAAATATATATGTGGATGGTAGAAACATGTCAAAGATGCAAATGCCTTATGGATCCAAACCTTTTAAAGTGAACAAAAAATGCTCATTAAATTCTCAAATGAACGTGCGGTGGTATATTTACCCGAGTCAAACAAGCCATTATTTTACCCATTTTCGAAAAGCTGACCTAACAATCACAAATGATTTGTAAAGTGATTAATGGGTCAATCATACATAACGGGTTATGTTTTTTTAAGGAATGTCTTATGGATTTGGAGTCAACACTCTATTAAAAATCCCCCACCTCCCTTCTATCCCGATCATTGCAAAAACTTAATGTATAAAAACTAAAATAGTTTGCAGTCCCTAAAAGTTACAGAGGCTTTTTGGAATTATCACTCTCTACATTTGTGCATTTCCATTCAATTTAAGATGTACAGTTTTTTTTTTAAATCAAAACTTCGAGTTTTCACTTTTCGATTCTCTCGTAAACAAGACGATAAAGGCAAACTTGATCACAACAAAATGAAAATTTTAGAGTTTATGTATGGAAAAAATTAAAAAAAATAACAAATTTAAGTAAAGAAAATTGATTCACACACCAAATACGAACACCAAAGTTTTGTTGTCCAAGTTTGGGAAATTCCACTAGTTCAACCCTAATGGCATGGAATTTGATAAGAAAGAGATTTGCAACTGATCCTAACATGTTTTAGATATGGACATGCATGCTTGAAACATGTTAAAGATGCAAATGCACTATGGATCCAAACCGTTTAAAGTGAACTACAAATGCTCTTTATATTCTCAAGTGAACTTGCGGTGGGATATTTACTCGAGTCAAACAAGCCATTATTTTCCCAATTTACAACAAGCAGACCTAACATTCACTGTTGATTTGTAAACTGATTTATCGGTCAATCATATGTAACAGGCTATGTTTTTGTTAGAAATAACTTATGGATTCGGAGTCAACACTTAGTTAAAAATCCCCCGCCTCCCCTTTTCCCGATCATTGCAAAACTTAATATATAAAAAGTAAAAGAGTTAGGAGTCCCTAAAAGTTACGAAGAATTTTTGGAATTATCTCTCTCTACATTTGTGCATTTCCATTCCGTTTTAGATGTACATTTTTTTCTTAAATCAAAACTTTGAGTTTTGACTTTTCGATTCTCTCGTAAACAAGAAGATAAAGGCATAATACATCACTACAAAATAAAAATTTTAGAGTTTATGTATGAAAAAATAAAAAATAATAACAAATTTAAGAGAAGAAAATTGATTCACTCACCACTAACGAACACAAAAGTTTTGTTGGCCAAGTTTGGAAAATTCCAGTAGTTCAACCCTAATGGCTTGGAATTTGATAAGAAAGAGATTTCTAACTAATCCTAACTTGTTTTAAATATGGATATCCATGCTTGAAACATGTTAAAGATGGAAATGATCAATGGATCCAAACCTTTTAAAATGAACAACAAAAGCTCATTAAATTTTCAAGTCAACGTGCGGTGGGATATTTACCCGAGTCAAAAAAGTCATTATTTTGCCCATTTACAAAAATGCTGACCTAACAATCACAGATGATTTGTAAAGTTATTTATCGATAAATCATGCATAACGGGCTATGTTTTTTTAATAAATGACTTATGTATTGGGAGTCAAAACTCTTTTAAAATCTCCCACCTCCCCTGTTTCTCGATCATTTCAAAACCTAAGACATCAAAACTAAAAGAGTTTCCAGTCCCTAGAAGTTACCGATACTTTTTGTAATTATCTCTCTCTACATTTGTGCATTTCCATTCCATTATAGATGTAAACTTTAAAAAAAAAAATCAAAACTTTGAGTTTCCACTTTCCGATTCTCTTGTAAACAATAAGATAAAGGCAACATAGATCCCAACAAAATGAAAATTTTAGAGTTTATGTATAAAAAAAATAAAAAACAAAAAAATATAAGTGCAGAAAATTTATTTATATTCCACAAATGTACACAAAAGTTTTGTTGTCCAAGTTTTGGAAATTGCACTAGTTCAACCCTAATGGCATGGAATTTGATTAGAAAGGGTTTTCTAACAGAGCCTAACAAGTTTTAAATATGGATATGCATGCTTGAAACATGTTAAAGATACAAATGTCCTATGGATCCAAACTTTGTTGACCAAACAACAAATAGTCATTAAATTCTCAAGTCAACGTGCAGTAGGATATTTACCCGAGTCAAAGAAGCCATTATTTTGCCGATTTAAAAAAAACTGAACTAACAATCACAGATGATTTGTGAAGTGATTTACCGGTCAATCATGCATAATGGGTTATATTTTTGTAAGAAATGAATTATGGATTGGGAGTCAACACTCAGTTAAAAATACCCCACCTCCCCCCTTTCCCGAAAATCGCAAAACCTAATATATAAAAACTAAAAGAGTTTGCAGTCCCTAAAAGGTACAAAGAGTTTTTGGAATTATCTCTCTCTACATTTGTGCATTTCCATTCCATTTTCGATGTACACTTTTTTCTCAAATGAAAACTTTGAGTTTTCACTTTCCGATTATCTCGTAAACAAGAAGATAAAGGCGAAATAGATCATCTCAAAATGAAAATTTTATAGTTTATGTAGGGAAAAAATTAAAAACAATAACAGATGTAAGTAAATAAAATTTATTCACACACCACAAATGAACACAAAAGTTTTTTTTTTCCAAGTTAGGGAAATTCTACTAGTTCAACCCTAATGGCTTGGAATTTCATAAGAAAGAGATTTCCAACTGGTCTTAACATGTTTTAGATATGGATATGCATGCTTGAAACATTTTAAAGATGCAAATGCCCTATGGATCCAAACCTTTTAAAGCAAAAAAAAAAATGCTCTTTAAATTCTTAGGAGAACGTGCTGTGGGATATTTACACGAGTCAAACAAGCCATTATTTGGCCCATTTAAAAAAAGTTGAACAAACAATCACAGATGATTTGTAAAGTGATTTACCAGTCAATCCTGCGTAATGGGCTATAGATTTGTAAGAAAGGACTTATGGATTGGGAGTCAACACTCAATTAGGAATCCCCTGCCACCCTCTTTTCACAATTATTGCAAAACCTAATATATAAAAACTAAAAGAGTTTGCAGTCCCTAAAAGTTACAGAGACTTTTTGGAATTATCTCTCTCAACATTTGTGCCTTTCCATTCCATTTTAGATGTACACTTTTTTCTTAAATCGAAACTTTTAGTTTTCACTTTCCAATTCTCTCGTAAACTAGAAGATAAGGTAAAAAGGTTCACAACAAAATGAAATTTTTAGGGTTTATGTATAGAAAAAATTAAATAAATAACAAATGTAAGTAAATAAAATTTATTCACACCGCACAAACAAACCCAAAAATTTTTTTGTCCAATATTGTGAAATTCCTCTATTTCAACACTAATGGCTTGGAATTTGATAAGAATGGGATTTCTAACTTATCCTAACATGTTTAAAATATATATGTGCATGGTAGAAACATGTCAAAGACGCAAATGCCCTATGGATCCAAACCTTTTAAAGTAAACTCATTAAATTCTCAAATGAACGTGTGGTGGGATATTTACCCGAGTCAAACAAGCCATTATTTTACCCATTTATGAAAAGAAGACCTAACAATCACAAATGATTTGTAAAGTGATTTATGGGTCAATCATACGTAACGGGCTATGTTTTTGTAAGAAATGACATATGAATTGGGAGTCACCATTCTGTTAAAAATCCCCCACCTCCCCTCTTTCCCGATCATCACAAAACTTAATATATAAAAACTAAAAGAGTTTGCAGTCCCTAAAAGTTACAGAAGCTTTTTGGAATTATCTCACTCTACATTTGTGCATTTCCGATTCTCTCATAAACAAGAAGATAAAGGCAAAATGGATTACCATAAAATGAAAATTTTAGAGTTTATGTATGGAAAAAATTAAAATCAATAACAAATGTAAGTAAAGAAAATTTATTCACACACTAGATACGAACACAAAAGTTTTGTTATCCAAGTTTGGGAAATTCCACGAGTTCAACCCTAATGGCATGGAATTTGATAAGAAAGAGATTTGCAACTGATCCTAACATGTTTTACATATGGATATGCATGCTTGAAACATGTTAAAGATGCAAATGCATTATGGATCCAAACCTTTTAAAGTGAACTACAAATGCTCTTTATATTCTCAAGTGAACTTGCGGTGGGATATTTACTCGAGTCAAACAAGCCATTATTTTTCCAATTTACAACAAGCAGTCGTAACATTCACTGTGGATTTGTAAAGTGATTTACCGGTCAATCATATGTAACATGCTATGTTTTTCTAAGAAATAACTTATGGATTCGAAGTCAACACTTAGTTAAAAATCCTCCGCCTCCCCCTTTTCCCAATCATTGCAAAACTTAATATATAAAAAGTAAAAGAGTTAGGAGTCCCTAAAAGTTACAAATAATTTTTGGAATTATCTCTCTCTATATTTGTGCGTTTCCATTCCGTTTTAGATGTACACTTTTTTCTTAAATCAAAAATTTGAGTTTTGACTTTCCGATTCTCTTGTAAAAAAAAGATAAAGGCAAAATAGATCACAAAAAAATTAAAATTTTAGAGTTTTTGTATGGAAAAAATAAAAAATAATTACAGATATAAGTAAAAAAAATTTATTCACTCACCACTAACAAACACAAAAGTCTTGTTGTCCAAGTTTGGAAAATTCCACTAGTTCAACCCTAATGGCATAGAATTTGATAAGAAAGAGATATCTAACTAATCCTAACATGTTTTAAATATGGATATCCATGCTTGAAACATGTTGAAGATGCAAATGCTCTATGGACCCAAACCTTTTAAAACGAACAACAAATGCTCATTAAATTCTCAAGTCAACGTGCGGTGGGATATTTACCCGAGTCAAAAAAGCCATTATTTTGCCCATTTACAAAAAGCTAACCTAACAATAACAGATGATTTGTAAAGTTATTTATCGGTCAATCATGCATAACGGGCTATGTTTTTTTAATAAATGACTTATGGATTGGGAGTCAACACTCTTTTAAAATCCCTCACCTCCCCTGTTTCCCGATCATTTCAAAACCAAAGGCATCAAAACTAAAAGAGGTTGTAGTCCCTAGAAGTTACCGATACTTTCTGGAATTATCTCTCTCTTCATTTGTGCATTTCCATTCCATTTTAGATGTGCACTTTTTTAAAAAAATCAAAACTTTGAGTTTTCACTTTCCAATTCTCTCGTAAACAATAAGATAAAGGCAAAATACATCCCAACCAAATGAAAATTTTAGAGTTTATGTATGAAAAAAAAAATATAAGTGAAGAAAATTTATTTATACACCACAAATGTACACAAAAATTTTGTTGTCCAAGTTTTGAAAATTGCACTAGCTTAACCCTAATAGCATGGAATTGGATTAGACAGGGTTTACTAACTGAGCCTAACATGTTTTAAATATGGATATGCATGTTTGAAACATGTTAAAGATACAAATGTCCTATGGATCCAAACTTTTTTAAGCAAACAACAAATAGTCATTAAATTCTCAAGTCAACGTGCAGTAGGATATTTACCCCGAGTCAAAGAAGCCATTATTTTTTCGATTTAAAAAAAGTTGAACTAACAATCACAGATGATTTGTGAAGTGATTTACCGGTCAATCATGCATAACGGGCTATGTTTTTGAAAGAAAAGAATTATGGATTGGGATTCAACACTCTGTTAAAAATCCCCCGCCTCCCCCACTTCCCGATCATTGCGAAACCTAATATATAAAAACTAAAAGAGTTTGTAGTCCCTAAAAGTTACATAGAAGTTTTTCAAATTATCTCTCTCTACATTTGTGCATTTCCATTCCATTTTAGATTTACACTTTTTTCTCAAACCAAAACTTTGAGTTTTCACTTTCCGATTCTCTCGTAAACAAGAAGATAAAGGAGAAATAGATCACCTCAAAATGAAAATTTTATACTTTATGTAGGGAAAAAATATAAAAAAATAAAAAATGTAAGTAAAGAAAATTTATTCACACACCACAAACGAACAGAAAAGTTTTTTTTTCCAAGTTAGGGAAATTCCACTAGTTCAACCCTAATGGCATGGAATTTGATAAGAAAAAGATTTCCAACTGGTCTTAACATGTTTTAGATATGGATATGCATGCTTGAAACATGTTAAAGATGCGAATGCCCTATGGATCCAAACCTTTTAAAGCAAACAAAAAATGCTCCTTAAATTCTCAGGTGAACGTGTTGTGGGATATTTACCCGAGTCAAACAAGCCATTATTTGGCCCAATTAAAAAAAGTTGAACTAACAATCATAGATGATTTGTAAAGTGATTTATCAGTCAATCATGCGTAATGGGCTATACATTTGTAAGAAAGGACTTATGGATTGGGAGTCAACACTCAGTTACAAATCCCCCGCCTCCCCTTTTTCCCAATCCTTGCAAAACCTAATATATAAAAACTAAAAGAGTATGCAGTCCCTAAAGTTTACAGAGACTTTTTGGAATTATCTCTCTCAACATTTTTACATTTCCATTCCATTTTTTATGTACACTTTTTTCTTAAATCAAAACTTTTAGTTTTCACTTTACGATTCTCTCGTAAACTAGAAGATAAGGCAAAAAAGATCACAATAAAATGAAAATTTTAGAGTTTATGTTTGGAAAAAATTAAAATAAATAACTAATGTAATTAAAGAAAATTTATTCTCACCGTACAAACAAACACACCCATTTACGAAAAGCTGACCTAACAATCACAAATGATTTGTAAAGTGATTTATGGGTCAATGATACGTAACGAGCTATGCATTTTTCAGAAATGACTTATGGATTAGGAGTCATCACTCTGTTAAAAATCCCCCACCTCCCCTCTTTCCCAATCATTGCAAAACCTAATATATAAAAACTAAAAGAGTTTGTAGTCCCTAAAAGTTACAGAGGCTTTGTTGAATTATCTCACTCTACATTTCTGCATTTCCATTCCATTTAAGGTGTACACTTTTTTCTTAAATAGAAACTTTGAGTTTTACCTTTCCGATTCTCTCGTAAACAAGAAGATATAGGCAAAATTGATCACCACAAAATGAAAATTTCAAATTTTTTGTAAGGAAAAAATTAAAAAAAATAAAAAATGTAAGTAAAGAAAATTTATTCACACACCAAATACAAACATAAAAGTTTTGTTGTCCAAGTTTGGGAAATTCCACTAGTTCAACCCTAATGGCATGGAATTTGATTAGAGAGATTTGCAACTGATCCTAACATGTTTTAGATATGGACATGCATGCTTGAAACATATTAAAGATGCAAATGCACTATGGATCCAAACCTTTTAAAGTGAACTACAAATGCTCTTTATATTTTCTAGTTAAGTTGCGGTGGGATATTTACTCGAGTCAAAGAAGCCATTATTTTACCAATTTACAAAAAGCAGACCGAACATTCACTGTTGATTTGTAAAGTGATTTACCGGTCAATCATATGTAACAGGTTATGTTTTTGTAAGAAATGAGTTATGGATTCGGAGTCAAGACTTAGTTAAAAATGCCCCGCCTCCCTCTTTTCCCGATCATTGCAAAACTTAATATATAAGAAGTAAAAGAGTTAGGAGTCCCTAAAATTTACAAATACATTTTGGAATTATCTCTCTCTACATTTGTGCATTTCCATTACGTTTTAGATGTTCACTTTTTTCTTAAATCAAAACTTTGAGTTTTGACTTTCCGATTCTTTCGTAAACAAGAAGATAAATGCAAAATAGATCACAACGAATTGAAACTTTTAGAGTTTATGGAAAAAAAGAAAAAAAATTAACAAATGTAAGTAAAGAAAATTTATTTACTCACCACTAACGAACACAAAAGTTTTGTTGTCCAAGTTGGGAAAATTCCACCAGTTCAACCCAAATGGCTTGGAATTTGATAAGAAAGAGATTTCTAACTAATCCTAACATGTTTTAAATATGGATATCCATGCTTCAAACATATTAAAGATGCAAATGCTCTATGGATCCAAACCTTTTAAAATGAACAACAAATGATCATGAAATTCTCAAGTCAATGTGCAGTGGGATATTTACCCGAGCCAAAAAAGCCATTATTTTTTCCATTTACAAAAAGCTGACTGAACAATCAAAGATGATTTCTAAAGTTATTTATCGGTCAATCATGCATAACGGGCTATGTTTTTTTAAGAAATGACTTATGGATTGGGAGTCAACACTCTTTTAAAATCCCCCACCTCCTCTGTTTCCCGATCATTTCAAAACCTAAGAATCAAAACTAAAAGAGTTTGCAGTCCCTAGAAGTTACCGATACTTTTTTGAATTATCTCTCTCTACATTTGTGTATTTTCATTCCATTTTAGATGTACAATTTTTTTTAAAAATCAAGACGTTGAGTTTTCACTTTTCGATTCTATCGTAAACAATAAGATAAAG
Organism: Aristolochia californica; assembly: GCF_029961685.1. Lineage (NCBI taxonomy): Eukaryota > Viridiplantae > Streptophyta > Magnoliopsida > Piperales > Aristolochiaceae > Aristolochia > Aristolochia californica. The sequence goes on along the minus strand of NW_027181782.1, from coordinate 17,548,483 downwards.
GCAAAATAGATCCCAACAAAATGAAAATTTTAGAGTTTATGTAAGAAAAAAATAAAAAACAAAAAAAATATAAGTGAAGAAAATTTATTCACATACCACAAATGTACACAAAAGTTTGGTTGTCCAAGTTTTGAAAATTGCACTAGTTGAACCCTAATGGCTTGGAATTTGATTAAGAAAGTTTTCTGAATGAGCCAAATATGTTTTAAATATGGATATGCAGGCTTGAAACAAGTTAAAGATACAAATGTCCTACGGATCCAAACCTTTTTAAGAAAACAACAAAAAGTCATTAAATTCTCAAGTCAACGTGCAAAGGGATATTTACCCGAGTCAAACAAGCCATTATTTTGTCGATTTAAAAAAAAAGCTGAACTAGCAATCACACTTGATTTGTGAAGTAATTTACCGGTCAATCATGCATAACGGGCTATGTTTTTGTAAGAAATGAATTATGGATTGGGAGTCAACACTCAGTTAAAAATCCCCCACCACCCCCTTTTCCTGATCATTATAAAACCTAATAAATAAAAACTAAAAGAGTTTGCAGCCCTAAAAGTTACAAAGAGTTTTTGGAATTATCTCACTCTACATTTGTGCATTTCCATTTCATTTTGGATGTACACTTTTTTCTTAAATCTAAATTTTGAGTTTTCACTTTCTGATTCTCTCGTAAACAAGAAGATAAAGGCAAAATAGATCACCTCAAAATGAAAATTTTATAGTTTATGTATGGAAAAAATTAAAAGAAATAACAAATATATGTAATGAAAATTTATTCACACACCACAAATGAACACAAAAGTTTTTTGTCCAAGTTTGGGAAATTCCACTAGTACAACCCTAAAGGCATGGAATTTGATAAGAAAGAGATTCCAACTGGTCTTAACATGTTTTAGATATGGATATGCATGCTTGAAACATGTAAAAGATGCAAATGCCCTATGGAACCAAACCTTTTAAAGGAAACAAAAAAAGCTCTTTAAATTCTCAGGTGTGTAGGATATTTACCCGAGTCACACAAGCCATTATTTTTCCCATTTAAAAAAAGCGGAACTAAAAATCACAGATGAATAGTAAAGTGATTTACCGGTCAATCATGCGTAACGGGCTATGGCTTTATAATAAATGTCTTATGGATTGGGAGTCAACACTCAGTTAAAAATCCCCCGCCTCCCCCTTTTCCCGATCATTGCAAAACATAATATATAAAAGCTAAAAGAGTTTGTAGTCCCTAAAAGTTACAGAGACTTTTTGGAATTATCTCTCTCAACATTTGTGCATTTCCATTCCATTTTAGATATACACTTTTTTCTTCAATCAAAACTTTGAGTTTTCAGTTTCCAATTCTCTCGTAAACAAGAAGATAAGGCAAAAACAATCACAACACAATGAAAATTTTAGAGTTTATGTACAGAAAAAATTAAAATAAATAACAAATGTATGTAAAGAAAATTTATTCACACCCACAAACAAACACCAAAGTTTTTTTGTCCAAGTATGTGAAATTCCTCAATTTCAACCCTAATGGGTTGGAATTTGATAAGAATGAGATTTCTAACAGATCCTAACATGTTTTAAAAATATATATATGCATGGTTGAAACATGTCAAAGATGCAAATGCCCTATGGATTCAAACCTTTTAAAGCGAACAAAAAATGCTCATTAAATTCTTAAATGAACGTGCGCTGGGATATTTACCTGAGGCAAACAAGCCAATATTTTACCCATTTACGAAAAGCTGACCTAACAATCACAAATGATTTGTAAAGTGATTTATCGGTCAATCATGTGTAACGGGCTATGTTTTTGTAAAAAAATGACTTATGGATTGGGAGTCAACACTCTGTTAAAAATCCCCCACCTCCCCCTTTTGTCAATCTTTGCAAAACCTAATATCTAAAAACTAAAAGAGTTTGCAGTCCCTAAAATTTATAGAGAATTTTTGGAATTATCTCTCTCTACATTTTTGCATTTTCATTTCATTTTAGATGTACACTTTTATCTTAAATCAAAACTTTGAGTTTTCACTTTCCGATTCTCTCTTAAAAAAGAAAATAAAGGCAAAATTGATCACCACAAAATGAAAATTTTAGAGTTGATGTATGGAAAAAATTAAAAACAATAACAAATGTAAGTAAAGAAAATTAATTCACACACTACATACGAACCCAAAAGTTTTGTTGTCAAAGTTTGGGAAATTCTACTAGTTCAACCCAAATGGCTTGGAATTTGATAAGGAAGAGATTTCCAACTGATCCTAACATGTTTTAGATATGGATATGCATCCTTGAAACATGTTAAAGATGAAAATACCCTATGGATCCAAACATTTTAAAATGAACAACAATTTCTTTTTAAATTCTCTAGTGAACGTGTGAAGGGATATTTACCCGAGTCAAACACGCCGATGTATTGCCCATTTAAAAATTTCAGACCTAACAATCATAGTTAATTTGTAAAGTTATTTACCGATCAATCATGCGTAACGGGCTATGTTTTTGTAAGAAATGACTTCTGGATTCAGAGCCAACACTTAGTTAAAAATCCCCCGCCTGCCCTTTTTCCCGATCATTGCAAAACTTAACATATAAAAACTAGTTTGCAGTCCCAAAAAGTTAGAAACACTTTTTGTTTGGAATTATCTCTCTCTACATTGGTGCATTTCCATTCCGTTTTAGATGTACACTTTTTTCTTAAATCAAAACTTTGAGTTTTGACTTTTCGATTCTCTCGTAAACAAGATGATAAAGGCAAAATAGATCACAACAAAAAGAAAATTTTTGAGCTTAAGTATGGAAAAAATAAAAAAAAATAGCAAAAAGAAGTAAAGAAAATTTATTCACACACCACTAACGAATACAAAAGTTTTGTTGTCCAAGTTTGGGAAATTCCACAAGTTCATCCCTAATGGATTGCAATTTGATAAGCAAGAGATTTCTAACTGATCCTAACATGTTTTAAATATAGATATGCATGCTTGAAACATGTTAAATATGCAAATGCCCTACGGATCCAAAAACTTTTAAAATGAATAAGAAATGCTCATTAAATTCTCAAGTGAACGTGCGGTGGGATATTTATCCAAGTCAAACAAGCCATTCTTTTGCCCATTTACAAAAAGCTGACCTAACAATCACAAATGATATGTAAAGTGATTTATCAGTCAATCATGCAAAACAGGCTAAGGTTTTTTAAAAAAGGACTTATGGATTGGGAGTCAACACTCTTTTAAAATCCCACGCCTCCCCCTTTTCCCGATCATTGCAAAACCTAATATATAAAAACAAAAGAGTTTGCAGTCCCTATAAGTGACCGATACTTTTTGGAATTATCTCTCTCTATATTTGTGCATTTACATTCCATCTTATATTTACACCTTTTTTTTAAAATCAAAACTTTGAGTTTTCACTTTTTGATTTTCTCGTCAACAATAAGAAAAAGGCAAAATAGATCCCAACAAAATCAAAATTTTAGAGATTATGTATGAAAAAAATTATAAACAATAAAAAATATATGTAAAGAAAATTTATTCATATACCACAAATGAACACAAAAGTTTTGTTGTCCAAGTTTTGGAAATTGTACTAGTTCAACCCTAATGGCTTGGACTTTGATAAGAAATAGTTTTCTAACTGAGCCTAACATATTTTAAATATGGATATGCATGCTTGAAGCATGTTAAGGATGAAAATACCCTATGGATCCAAATGTTTTAAAGCAAACAACAAGTGCTCATTAAATTCTCAAATGAACGTGCGGTGGGATATTTACCCGAGTCAAACATGCCATTATTTTGCCGATTTAAAAAAAGCTGAACTAACAATCATAGATGATATGTGAAGTGATTTACCGGTCAATCATGCACAACGGGCTATGTTTTTGTAAGAAATGAATAATTGATTGGGAGTCAACACTCAATTAAAAATCCCCCGCCTCCCCCTTTCCCCGATCATTGCAAACCCTAATATATAAAAACTAAAACAGTTTGCATTCCCTAAAAGTTACAAAGAGTTTTTGGAATTATCTCCCTCTACTTTTGTGCATTTCCAGTCCATTTTTTATGTACACTTTTTTCTTAAATCAAAACTTTGAGTTTTCACTTTCCGATTCTCTCGTAAACAAGAAAATAAAGGCAAAATAAATCACAACAAAATGAAAATTTTAGAGTTTATGTATGGAAAAAATAAAAACAATAAAAAATGTAAGTAATGAAAATTTATTCACACACGACAAACGGTCACAAATGTTTTGTTGTCCAAGTTTGGGAAATTCCACTAGTTCAACCTTAATGGCATGGAATTTGGTAAGAATGAGATTTCCATCTGATCCCAACATGTTTTAGATATGGATATGCATGCTTGAGACATGTTAAATGCCATATGGATCCAAGCCTTTTAAAGTGAACAAAAAATGCTCTTTAAATTTTCAAGTGAATGTGAGGTGGGATATTTACCTGAGTCAAACAAGCCATTATTATGCCCATTTAAAAAAAGCAGACCTAACAATCACAGTTGATTTATAAAGTGATTTACCAGTCAATCATGTGTAAATGGCTATGTTTTTGTAAGAAATGACATATGGATTGGGAGTCAACATTCAATTAAAAATTCCCCGCCTACCCCTTTTCCCGACCATTGCAAAACTAAATTTATAAAAACTAAAAGAGTTTCCAGTCCCTAAAAGTTACAAATACTTTTTGGAATTATCTCTCTGTATTTGTGCATTTCCATTCCGTTTTAGATGTACACTTTTTTCTTAAATCAAAACTTTGAGTTTTGACTTTCCGATTGTCTCGTAAACAAGAAGATAAAGGCAAAATTGATCACGACAAAATGAAAATTTTATAGTTTATGTATGGAAAACTTAAAAAATAAAAAATGTAAGTAAAGAGAATTTATTCACACACCACAAACGAACACAAAAGTTTTGTTGTCAAAGTTTGGGAAATTCCACTAGTTCTACCCTAATGGCTGGGAATTTGATAAGAAAGAGATTTCAAACTGATCATAACATGTTTTAAATATGGATATGCATGTTTGAAACATGTTAAATATGCAAATGCCCTATGATCCAAACCTTTTAAAATAAACAACAAATGCTCATTAAATTCTCAAGTGAACATGCGGTGGGATATTTACCCGAGTCAAACAATCCTTTATTTTGCCCATTTACAAAAAGTTGAGCTAACAATAACAGATGATTTTTATATTGATTTAGCGGTCAATCTACGTTACGGGCTGTGTTTTTGTAAGATATGACTTATGTATTGGGAGTCAACACTTTGTTAAATATCCCCGCCTCGCCCTTTTCCCGATCATTGCAAAACCTAATATGTAAAAACTAAAAGAGTTTGCAGTCCCTAAAGCTACAGAGACATTTTGGAATTATCTCTCTCTACACTTGAGCATTTCCTTTCCATTTTAGATGTACATTTTTTTCTTAAATGAAAACTTTGAGCTTTCACTTTCCAATTCTCTCGTAAACATGAAGATAAAGGCAAAATACATCACATCACAACAAAATGAAAATTTTTGAGTTTATGTATCGAAAAAATTAAACACAATGACAAATGTAAGTAAATAAAATATAAACACGCACCACAAACAAACACAAAAGTTTTGGTGTCCAAGTTTGGAAATTCAACTAGTTAAACCCTAATGGCTTAAAATTTTTTTAAAAAGAGATTTCTAATGGATCCTAACATGTTTTAAATATGGATATGCATGCTTGAAACATGTTAAAGATTCAAATTGCCTATGGATCCAAACCTTTTAAAGCAAACAACAAATGCTCATTAACTTCTCATGTGAACGTGCGGTGGGATATTTATCCGAGTCAAACAAGCCATTATTTTGCCCATTTACAAAAAGCTGACCTAAAATTTACAAATGATTTGTAATGTCATTTACCGGTCAATCATGCGTAATAGGCAATGTTTTTGTATGAAATAACTTATGGATTGGGAGTCAACACTCATTTAAAAATCCTATGCCTCCCCTTTTCCCGATCATTGCAAAACCTAATATTTAAAAACTAAAAGAGTTTGTTGTCCCTAAAAGTTATAGAGACTTTTTGGAATTATGTCTCTCTACATTTGAGAATTTCCATTCCATTTTAGATGTAAATTTTTTTCTTAAATCAAAACTTTGAATTTTCACTTTCCGATTCTGTAGTAAACAAGAAGATAAAGGCAAAATAGATCACAACAAAATGAAAATTTTAGTGTTTATGTATGCAAAAAATAAAAAAATAAAAAATGTTATTAAATAAAATTTATTCACACACCATATATGAACACAAAGGTTTTGTTGTCCAAGTTTGGGAAATTTAACTAGTTCAACCCTAATGGCTTGGAATTTGATACGAGTTTTCTAATTGATCCTAACATGTTTTAAATATGGATTTCCATGCTTGAAAGATGTTAAAGATGCAAATGTCCTATGGATCCAATCCTTTTAAAGTGAACAATAAATTCTCATTAAATTCTCAACTGAACGTGCAGTGGGATGTTTACCCGAGACAAACAGGCCATTATTTTACCCATTTACCAAAAGCTGACCAAACAATCACAGATATTTTTAAAGTGATTTATCGGCCAATCATGTGTAACGGGCTATGTTTTTGGAGGAAATGACTTGTGGATTGGGAGTCAACACTCAGTTAAAAATCGTCCGCCTCCCTTTTTTCCCTATCATTAACAAACTTAATATATAAAAACTAAAAGAGTTTCCAGTCCCTAAAAGTTACAGAAACTTTTTGGAATTATCTCTCTCAACATTTGTGAATTTCCATTCCATTTTAGATATACACTTTTTTAATAAATCAAAACTTTGAGTTTTCACTTTCCTAGTCTCTCCTAAACAAGAAGATAAAGGCAAAATAGATCTCAACAAAATGCAAATTTTAGATTTTATGTATGCAAAAAATTAAAAATTAAAACAAATATAAGTAAAGAAAATTTATTCAGACACCACAAACAAACACAAAAGTTTTGCAGTCCAAGTTTGGGAAATTCCACTAGTTCAACCCTATTGGCTTGGAACATAAGAAAGAGATTTCTAACTGATCCTAACATGTTTTAAATATGGAGATGCATGCTTGAAACATGTTAAAGATGCAAATGCCCTATATATCCAAACCTTTTAAAGCGAACAACAAATGCTCATTAAATTCTCAAGTGAACGTGCAGTGGGATATTTCCCCGAGTCAAACAAGCCATTAATTTGCCCATTTAAAAAAAGCTGACCTAACAATCACAAATGATTTGTAAAGTGATTTATCGGTCAATCAAGCATAACGGGCTATGTTTTTGTAAGAAATGACTTGTGGATTGGGAGTCAACACTCAGTTAAAAAGCCCTCGCCTCCACCTTTTCCTGATCATTACAAAACCTAATATAACAAAACTAAAAGAGTTTTCAGTCCCTACAAGTTACAGAGAGTTTTTGGAATTATGTCTCTCTAAATTTGTTCATTTCCCTTCAATTTTAGTTGTACACTTTTTTCTGAAATCAAAACTTTAAGTTTTCACTTTCCGATTCTCTCGTAAACAAGAAGATAAGGGAAAAAAGATCATCGTAAAATGAAAATTTTAGAGTTTATGTATGGAAAAAATTATAAGCAATAAAAAATTTGAGTAAAGAAATTTTTATCACGCACCACAAACGACCACAAAAGTTTTGTTGTCCAAGTTATGGAAATTCCACTAGTTCAACCATTAGGCTTGGAATTTGATTAGAAAGAGATTTCTAACTGATTCTAACATATATTAAATATGGATATGCCTGCTTGAAACATGCTAAAGATTCAAATGACCTATGGATCCAATCATTTTAAAGCAAACAACAAATGCTCATTAAATTCTCAAGTGAATGTGAGGTGGGATATTTACCCGAGTCAAACAAGCCATTATTTTGCCTATTTACAAAAAGCTGAACCAACAATCAAAGATGTTTGTAAATTTATTTATCGGTCAATTATGCAAAATGGGCTATGTTTTTTTAAGAAATTACTTATGGATTGGGAGTCAACATTCATTTAAAAATCCTCTGCCTCCCCCTTTTCCCTATTATTGCAAAACCTAATATTTAAAAACTAAAAGGGTTTACAGTCCCTAAAAGTTAGAGAGGCTTTTTGGACTTATATCTCTCTACACTTGTGCATTTCCATTCCATTTTAGATGTTCACTTTTATCTTAAATCAAAACTTTGATTTTTCACTTTCCGATTCTCTCGTAAACAAGAAGATAAAGGCAATATAGTTCTCAACAAAATGAAAATTTTAGATTTTATGTAAGGAAAAAATTAAAAACCATACAAAATATAAATAAAGAAAGTGTATTCACATACCACAAACGAACACATAAGTTTTGTTGTCCAAGTTTGGGAAATACCACTAGTTCAACCCTAATGGCATGGAATTTCATAAGAAAGAGATTTCTAACTAATCTTAACATGTTTTAAATGTGGACATGCATGGGTTAAACATGTTAAAGATGCAAATGCCCTATGGATCCAATCCTTTTAAAGTCAACAAAAAATGCTCATTAAATTCTGAAATGAACGTGCGGTGGGATATTTACCCGGGTCTAACAAGCCATTATTTTGCCCATTTACGAAAAACTGACCTAACAATCACAAATGATTTTTAAAGTGATTTATCAGTCAATCATGTGTAACGGGCTAAGTTTTTTTAAGATATGACTTATGGATTGGGAGTCAAATCTCAGTTAAAAATGCCCCGTCTCCCCCTTTTCCCGATCATTGGAAAACCTAATAAATAAAAATTAAAAGAGTTTGCAGTCCATAAAACTTAAAGAGACTTTTTGGAATTATCTCTCTCTACATTTGTTCATTTCCATTCCATTTTAGATATACACTTTTTTCTTAAATCAAAACTTTGAGTTTACATTTTTCGAATCTGTCGTAAAGAAGAAGATTAAGGCAATATAGATCACAACAAAATGAAAATTTTAGATTTTATGTAAGGAAAAAATGAAAAAAAATAATAAATGTAAGTAATGAAAATTTCTTCACACACCATAGACGAAAAGAAAAGTTTTGTTGTCCATGTTTTGGAAATTCCACTAGTTACCCCCTAATGGCTTGGAATTTGATAAGAAAGAGATTTCTAAATAATCTTAACATGTTTTAAATATGGATGTGCATGTTTGAAACATGTTCAAGAAGCAAATGCCCTTTGGATCCAAACATTTTATAGCTAACAAAAAATGCTCATTAAATTCTCAAGTGAACGTGCGATAGGATATTTACCCAAGTTAAACACTCCATTATTTTGTCATTTACAAAAACCTGACCTAACAATCACATATGGTTTTTAAAGTGATTTATCAACATCTCATGCATAACAGGCTATGTTTTTTTAAGAAATGACTTATGGATTGGGAGTCAACACTAAGTTAAAAATAGCTGCCTCGCCTTTTTTTCGATTATTAGAAAACCTACTATATAAAAACTAAAAGAGTTTGAAGTCCCTAAAAGTTACAGAGACTTTTTGAAATTATCTCTCTCTAAATTTATTCATTTCCATTCCATTTTAGATGTACACTTTTATCATAAATCAAAACTTTGAGTTTTCACTTTCCGATTCTCTGGTAAACAAGAAGATAAGGCAAAATAGATCACAACAAAATGAAAATTTTAGAGTTTATGTATGGAAGAAATGAAAAACAATAAAAAATGTAAGTAAAGAAAATTTATTCACACGCTACAAATGAACACAAAATTTTTGCTATCCAAGTGTGTGAAATTCCACTAGTTCAACCCTAATGACTTGGAATTTGATATGAAAGAGATTTCTAACAAATCCTAACATGTTTTAAATATGGATATACATGGTTGAAAAATGTTAAAGATGCAAATGCCCTATGGATCCAAACCTCTTAAAGTGAACAAAAAATGCTCATTAAATTCTCAAATGAACGTGCGGTGGGATATTTACCTGAGTCAAACAAGCCATTATTTTGCCCATTTACGAAAAGCTGACCTAACAATAACAAATGATTTGTAAAGTGATTTATCAATATCTCATGCATAATAGGCTATTTGTTTTTAAGAAATGACTTATGGATTGGGGGTCAACACTCATTTAAAAATCCCCCGCCTCCCCCTTTTCCCTATCATTGCAAAACCTAATATATAAAAACTAAAAGAGTTTGCAGTCCCTATAAGTTACAAACACTTTTTGGAATTATGTCTCTCTACATTTGTGCATTTCCATTCCATTTTAGATGTACACCTTTTTCTTAAATCAAAACTTTGAGTTTTCACTTTCCGAATCTCTCGTAAACAAAAAGATAAAGGGAAAATAGATCACCACAAAATGAAAATTTTAGAGTTTATGTATGGAAAAAATTAAAAACTATAAAAAATATAAGTAAATAAAATTTTTTCACACACCACAAATGACAACAAAAGTTTTGTTGTCCAAGTTTTGGAAATTCCACTAGTTCAACCGTCATGGCTTGGAATTTGATAAGAAAGAGATTTCTAACATATCCTAACATATTTTCAATATGGATATGCATTCTTGAAACATTATTAAGATTCAAATGACCTACAAATCCAAACATTTTAAAGAAAAAAAAATACTCATTAAATTTCTCAAGTAAACGTGCGGTGGGATATTTCCCCGAGTCAAACAAGCCATTATTTTGCCCATTTACAAAAAGTTGAACTAGCAATCACAGATGATTTGTAAAGTGATTTACCGGTCAACCATGCGTAACGGGCTACGTTTTTGGTAAGAAATGACTTATGGATTGGGAGTCAACACTCAGTTAAAAATCCCCCTGTCTCCCCCTTTTCCCGGTCATTGCAAAACCTTATATATAAAAACTAAAAGAGTTTGCAGTCCCTAAAAGTTAAAGAGACTTTTTGGAATTATCTCTCTCTACATTTATGCATTTATATTTCATTTTAGATATACACTTTTTTCTTAAATCACAACTTTGAGTTTACACTTTCCAATTTTCTCGTAAAGAAGAAGATAAAGCCAATATAGATCACAAAAAATGAAAATTTAAGATTTTATGTAAGGAAAAAATTAAAAATAATAATAAATGTAAACAAAGAAAATTTATTCACACACTACAAACTAATACAACTTTTGTTGTCCAAGTTTGGGAAATTCCACTAGATCAACCCTAATGGCTTGGAATTTCATAAGAAAAAGATTTCTAACTGATCCTAACATGTTTTAAATATGGATGTGCATGCATGAAAAATGTAAAAGATGCAAAAGCCCTATGGATCCATATTAACACATATTAACACAAAAATTTTGCTGTCCAAATTTTGTAAATTCCACTAGTTCAACCCTAATGGCTTGGAATTTTGTAAGAAAGAGTTTTCTAACTATTCCTAACATGTTTTAAATATGGATATGCATGTTTGAAACATGTTAAAGATGCAAATGCCCTATGGATCCAAACCTTTTAAATTGAACAAAAAATGCTCATTAAATTCTCAAGTGAACGTGCGGTGGGATATTTACCCGAGTCAAACAAGCCATTATTTTGCCCATTTACAAAAACCTAACCTAACAATCACAGATGATTTGTAAATTGGTTTATCGGTCAATCATGCGTACCAGGCAAAATAGATCATGACAAAATGAAAATGCTACAGTTTATGTATGGAAAAAATTAAAAATAATAACAAATGTAAGTAAAAAATTAAAAATAATAACAAATGTAAGTAAAAAAAATTATTCATTCACCACAAACGAACCCAAAAGTTTTGTTGTCCAAGTTTGTTAAATTCCACTAGTTCAACCGTAATGGCTTGGAATTTGATAAGAAAGAAATTTCTAACTGATCCCAACATGTTTTAAATATCGATATGCAAGTTTGAATCAAGTTAAAGTGCAAATGCCCTGTGGATCCAATTTTTTTAAAGTGACCCACAAATGCTCATAAAATTTTCAAGTGAACATGCGCTGGGATATTTACCCGAGTCAAACAAGCCATTATTTTGCCCTTTTAAAAAAGGTTGTCCTAACAATTCACCGATAATTTGTAAAGTGATTTATCAGTCAATCATGCATAATGTGCTATGTTTTTGTAAGAAATGATTTATGGATTGGGAGTCAACACTAAGTTAAAAATCCCGCGCCTCCCCCTTTTCCCGATCTTTGAATCTAATATATAAAAACTAAAAGAGGTTGCAGTCCCTACAAGTTATAGTGACTTTTTGGAATTATCTCTCTCTACATTTGTGCATTTCCATTCCATTTTAGTTGTACATTTTTTTCTTAAATCAAAACTTTGAGTTTTCACTTTCCGATTCTCACGAAAACAAGAAGATAAAGGCAAAATATATCACAACAAAATGAAAATTTTAGAGTTTATGTATGGAAAAAATAAAAAAAAATAAAAAAATGTAAGTAAATAAAATTTATTCACACACCACAAACGAACACAAAAGTTTTGTTGTCCAAGTTTGTGAAATTCCAGTAGTTCTTTCCTAATGGCATGGAATTTGATAAGAAAGAGATTTCTAGCTGATCCCAACATGTTTTAAATATGGATATGCATGTTTGAAACATGTTAAAGGTGCAAATGCCCTATGGATCCAAACCTTTTAAAGTGAACAACAAATGCTCATTAAATTCTCAAGTGAATGTGCAGTGGGATATTTACCCGAGTCAAACAAGCCATTATTTTGCCAATTTACAAAAAGGAAACCTAACAATCACAGTTGATTTGTAAAGTGATTTACCGGTCAATCATGCACAGCGGGCTAAGTTTTTGTAAGAAATGACTTATGGATTGGGAGTTGTTGGAACCTACCCCTTTTCCTGACCATTGCAAAACCTAATATATAAAAACTAAAAGATTTTGCAGTCCCTAAAAGTTACATAGACTTTTTGGAATTATCTCTCTCTACATTTGTGCATTTCCATTCCATTTTAGATGTACACATTTTTCATAAAAAAAAACTTTGAGTTATCACTTTTAGATTCTCTCGCAAATAAGAAGATAAAGGCAAAATAGATCACAATAAAATGAAAATTTTTGAGTTTAAGTTTGGACAAAAAAAATAAAATAAAAAAAATGTATGTAAAGAAAATTTATTCACACACCTCAAACAAACACAAAAGGTTTGTTGTCCAAGTTTCGAAAATTCCATTAGCTCAACCCTGATGTCTTGGAATTTGATAAGAAAGAGATTTTTAACTGATCTGTACATATTTCAAATATTGATATGCATGCTTGAAACATGTTAAAGATTCAAATGCCCCATGGATCTAAACCTTTTTAACCGAACAACAAATGCTCATTAAATTCTCAAGTGAACGTGTGGAGGAATATTTACCCGAGTCAAATAAGCCATTATTTTGCCCATTTACAAAAAGCTGACCTAACAATCATAGATGATATGTAAAGTGATTTACTGGTCAATCATGCATTACGGGCTATGTTTTTGTAAGAAATGACTTATGGATTGGGAGTCAACACTCAATTAAAAATCCCCCGCCTCCCCCTTTTCCCGATCATTGAAAAACCTAATAGATAAACGCAAAAAGAGTTTGCGGTCTCTAAAAGTTATGGAGAATTTTATGAATTATCTCTCTCTATATTTGTGCTTTTCCATTACATTTTAGATGGTCACTTTTTTCTTAAATACAACTTTTGTGCGTTCACTTTCCGATTCTCTCGTAAACAAGACGATAAGGGCAAAATAGATCACCACAAAATGAAAATTTTAGAGTTTAAGGAAAAACATTAAAAAAATAACAAATGTAAGTAAAGAAAATTTCTTCACACACAACAAACGAACACAAAAGTTTTGTTGTCCAACTTTTGGAAATTCCACTAGTTCAAACCTAATGGCATCGAATTTGATAAGAAAGAGATTTCTAACTGATTCTAACATGTTTTAAATATGGATATGCATGCTTGAAACATGTTAAGGATGCAAATGCCCTATGGATCCAAACCTTTTAAAGCAAACAACAAATGCTCATTAAATTCTCAAGTGAACGTGCAGTGGAAAATTTACCCGAGTCAAACAAGCCATTATTTTGACTATTTACAAAAAGCTAAACTAACAATCACAGATGATTTGTAAAGTGATTTACAGGTCAATCAAGTGTAACGGGCTATATTTTTGTAAAAGAGGACTTATGGATTGGGTGTCAACACTCATTTAAAAATCCCCCTCCTCCCCCATTTTCCGATCATTGCAAAACCTAATATATAAAAACTAAAAGAGTTTCCAGTCCCTTAAAGTTACAGAAATGTTTTGGAATTATCTCTCTCTACATTTGTGCATTTCCATTCCATTTTCGATGTACACTTTTTTCTGAAATCAAAACTTTGAATTTTCACTTTCCAATTCTCTCGTAAACAAGAAGATAAAGGCAAAATAGATAACAACAAAATGACAATTTTAGAGTTTATGTATACAAAAATTAAAAATAAAAATAAAATTTAAGTAAAGAAAATTTATTCACACACCACAAACGAACACAAAAGTTTTGTTGTCCAAGTTTGGGAAATTCTACTAGTTACACCCAATGTCTTTGAATTTGATAAGAAAGAGATTTCTAACTGAAGCTAACATTTTTTAAATATGGATGCTTGAAACATGTTGAAGATACAAATGCCCTATGGATCCAAACCTTATAAAGAGAACAACAAATGCTCATTAAATTCTCAAGTGAACGTGTGGTGGGATATTTACCTAAGTCAAACACGCCAATATTTTTCCCATTTGCAAAAAGCTAACCTAACAATCACAGATGATTTGTAAAGTGATTTATCAATATCTTATGCATAATAGGATTTTTTTTTTTAAGAAATGACTTATGGATTGCGAGTCCACACTCATTTAAAAATCCCTTGCTTCCCCCTTTTCCCGATCATTGCAAAACCTAATATATAAAAACTAAAAGAGTTTGTAGTCCCTATAAGTTACAGACACTTTTTGGAAATATCTCTCTCTACATTTATGAATTTCTATTCCATTTTAGATGTACATTTTTTTCTTAAATAGAAACTTTGAGTTTTCACTTTCTGATTCTCTCGTAAACAAGAAGATAAAGGCAAAATAGATCACCACAAAAAGAAAATTTTAAATTTTATGTATGGAAAAAATTAAAAACAGTAACAAATTTAAAAAAAGAAAATTTATTCACACACCACAAATGAACAGAAAATTTTTGTTGCCAAAGTTTTGGAAATTCCACTTGTTCAACCCTAATGGCATGGAATTAGATAAGAAAGAGATTTATAACTCACCTAACATGTTTTAAATATGGATATACATGCTTGAAAAAGGTTAAAGATGCAAATGCCATATGGATTCAAACCTCTTGAAGCTAACAACAAACGCCCATGAAATTCTCAAGTGAATGTACGGTGGTATATTTACTCGAGTCAAACAAGCCACTATTTTGCCCATTTAAAAAAACCTGAACTAACAATCATAGATGATTTTTAAAGTGATTTACGGGTCAATCATGCATAACGGATCATGTTTTTGTATGAAATGACTTATGGATTGGGAGTCAACACTCAGCAAAACAGAATCCGCCTCCCCCTTTTCCCAACCATTGCAAAACCTAATATATAAAAACTAAAAGAGTTTGTAGTCCCTAAAAGTTACAGACACTTTATGGAATTATCTCTCTCTCTACATTTATGCATTTCCATTCCATTTTTTATGTACTCCTTTTTCTTAAATCAAAACTTTGAGTTTTCACTTTCCGATTCTCTCGTAAACAAGAAGATAAAGGCAAAATAGATCACAACAAAAAGAAATTTTAGAGTTTAAGCATGGAAAAAATTTTAAAAAATAACAAATTTTAGTAAAGAAAATTTATTCCAGCACCTCAAACGAACACCAAATTTTGTTGTACAAGTTTGTGAAATTCCGCTAGTTCGACCCTAATAGCTTTGAATTGGATATGAAAGAGATTTCTAACTGATCCTAAAATGTTTTAAATATGGATATGCATGCTTGAAACATGTTAAAGATGCAAATGACCTATCGATCCAAACCTTTTAAAGCGAACAACAAATGATCAGTAAATTCTCAAGTGAACGTGCTGTGGGATATATACCCGAGTCAAACAAACCATTATTTTGCCCATTTAAAAAAAGCTGACCTAGCAATCACAGATGATTTTTAAAGTGATTTATCAGTCAATCATGCGTAATGGCCTATGTTTTTCTAAGAAATGACTTACGGATTGGGAGTGAACACTCAGTTAAAAATTCCCCGCCTGCCCCTTTTCCCGATCATTGCAAAACTTGAAATATAAACACTAAAAGAGTTTGCAGTCCCTAAAAGTTACATGGAGTTTTCTAAATTATCTCTCTCCACATTTGTGCATTTCCATTCCATTTTAGATGAACACTTTTTTCAAAAATCAAAACTTTGAGTTTTGATTTTTCGATTCTCTCGTAAACAAGAAGATAAAGGCAAAATAGATTACAATAAAATCAAAATTTTAGAGTTTATGTATGGAAAAAATTAAACCCAATAAGAAATCTAAGTAAAGAAAATTTATTCACACACCACAAACGAACACAAAACTTTTGTTGTCCAAGTTTGAGAAATTCCTCTAGTTCAACCCAAATGGCTTGGAATTTGATAAGAAAGAGATTTTTAACTTATCCTAACATGTTTTAAAAATGGATATGCATGCTTGAAACATGTTAAAGATGCAAATGCCCTATGGATCCAAACCTTTTAAATCAAACAAAAATTGATCATTAAATTCTCTAGTGATTGTGCGGTGGAATATTTACCCGAGTCAAACAAGCCAATTTTTTGCCCATTTACAAAAAGTTGACCTAACAACTACAGATGATTTGTAAAGTGCTTTACCCGTCAATCAAGCATAACAGGCAATATTTTTTTATGAAATGGCTTATGGATTGGGAGTCAACACTCAGTTAAAAATCCCCCGTCTCCCCCTTTTCTAGATCATTGCAAAACATAATATATAAAAACTAAAAGAGTTTGCAGTCCCTAAAAGTAACAAAGACTTTTTTGAATTATCTCTCTCTCTACATTTGTGCATTTCCATTCCATTTTATACGTACACTTATTTCTCAAATCAAAATTTGAGTTTTTATTTTGCGAATCTCTAGTAAATAAGAAGATAAAGGAAAAATAGGTCAAAACAAAATGAAAATTTTAGAGTTTATGTTTGGAAAAAATTAAAAACAATAACAAATGTAAGTAAAGAAAATTTATTTACACACCACAAACGAACACAAAATTTTTGTTGTCCAAGTTTGAAAAATTCAACTAGTTCAACCCTAATGGCTTAGAATTTAATAAGAAAGAGATTTTTAACTAATCCTAACATGTTTTAAATATGGATATGCATGCTTGAAACATGTTAATGATGCAAATGCCCTATGGATCTAAAACTTTTAAAGAGAACAACTTATGATTATTAAATTCTCATGTGAACAACCGGTGGGATATTTACCCGACACAAATAAGCTATTTTTTGCCCATTTACAAAAAGATGACCTAATAATCAGAGATGATTTTTAAAGTGATTTATCGACCAATCATGCCTAATGGGCAATGTATTTTTAAGAAATGACTTATGGATTGCTAGTCAACACTCAGTTAAAAATCCCCCGCCTCCCCCTTTTCACGATCATTGCAAAACCTAATATATAAAAACCAAATGAATTTGCAGTCCCTAAAAGTTACAGAGAGTTTTTGAATTATCTCTCTCTATATTTGTTCATTTACATTCTATTTTAGGTGCACACTTTTTTTTTAAATCAAAACATTGAGTTTTCACTTTTCGATTCTCTCGTAAACAAGAAGATAAAGGCAAATGCCCTATGGATCCAAGCCTTTTAAAGCGAACAAAAAACGCTTATTAAATTCTCAAATGAATGTGCGGTGGGATATTTACCCGAGTCAAACAAGCCATTATTTTGCCTATGTAGAAAAAGCTGACGTAAAAATCACATACGATTTGTAAAGTGATTTATAGGTCAATCATGCGTAACGGGCTATGTTTTTGTAAGAAATGACTTATGGATTGGGAGTCAACACTCAATTAAAAAACCCCCGCCTCCCCTTTTTCCCCATCATTGCAAAACCTAATATATAAAAACTAAAAGATTTTTCAGTCCCTAAAAGTTCCAAGGAGTTTTATGAATTATTCCCTCTACAATTGTGCATTTCCAATCCATTTTAGATGTACACTTTTTTCTTAAATCAAAACTTTGGGTTTTCACTTTCCGATTCTCTCGTAAACAAGAAGTTAAGGGTAAAATAGATCACAACAAAATGAAAATTTTAGAGTTTATGTATGGAAAAAATAAAAAACAATAACAAATGTAATCAAAGAAAATTTATTCACAAACCACAAACGAACACAAAATTTTGTTGTCCAAGTTTGTGAAATTCCACTAGTTCAACCCTAATGGCTTGGAATTTGATAAAGAGATTTCTAACTAATCCTCACATGTTTTAAATATGGATATGCATGCTTGAAACATTTTAATGATGCAAATGCCCTATGGATCCAAACCTTTTAAAGCGAACAACAAATGATCATTAAATTCTCAGGTGAACTTGCAGTGGGATATTTATCCGAGACAAACAATCCATTATTTTGGCCATTTACAAAAAGATGACCTAGCAATCACATATGATTTGTAAAGTCATTTATCGACTAATCATGCGTAACAGGTAATTTTTTTGTAAGAAATGGCTTATGGATTGCGAGTCAACATTAAGTTAAAAATCTCTCACCTCCCCCTTTTCACGATCATTTCAAAACCTAATATATGAAAACCAAATGCGTTTGCAGTCCCTGAAAGTTAAAGAGACTTTTTGGAATTATCTCTCTCTACATTTGTGTATTTCCATTCTATTTTAGATGCACACTTTTTTCTTAAATCAAAACTTTGAGTTTTCACTTTCCGATTCTCTCGTAAACAAGCAGATCAAGGCAAAATAGATCACAACAAAATAAAATTTTAGAGCTTAAGTTTGGAAAAAATGAAAAAAAAATACAATTATAAGTAAAGAAAATTTAATCACATACCACAAAAGAACACAAAAGTTTTGTTGTCCAAGTTTGGGAAATTCAACTAGTTCAACCCTAATGGCATGGAATTTGATAAGAAAGAGATTCCTAACTGATCCTAACATGTTTTAAATATGGATATACATGCTTGAACTATGTTAAAGATGCAAATGCCCTATCGATACAAACCTTTTAAAGCGAACAACAAATGCTCATTAAATTCTCAAGAACACGTGCAGTGGATATTTATCGGAGTCAAACAAGCCAATATTTTGCCCATTTGAAAAAAGTTGACCTAACAATAACAAAAGATTTGTGAAGTGATTTATCGGTCAATCATGCATAACGGGCTGTGTTTTTGTAAGAAATAACTTATGGATTGGGTGTCAACACACAATTAAAAATCCCCGCCTCTCCCTTTTCCCTATCTTTGCAAAACCTAATTTATAAAAACTAAAAGAGTTTCCAGTCCCTAAAAGTTACAGAGACTTTTTGGAATTATTACTCTCTACATTTGTGCATTACCATTTCATTTAGATGTAAATTTTTTTCTTAAATGAAAACTTTGAGTTTTGACTTTTTGATTCTCTCGTAAACAAGAAGATGAAGGCAAAATAAATCACAAAAAATGAAAATTTTAGAGTTTAAGTATGGGCAAAAATAAAAAAACAATAGCAAATTTAAGTAAAGAAAACTTATTCACACACTACAAGTGAACACAAAAGTTTTGGTTTTAGAGTTTTTGCACTAGTTCAACCTTAATGGCTTTGAATTTGATATGAAAGAGATTTCTAACTGATTCTAACATGTTTTAAATTTGGATATGCATGTTTGGAACATGTTAAAGATGGAAATGCCCTATGGATCCTAATGTTTTAAAGCGAACAAAAAATGTTCATTAAATTCTCAAGTGAACGTGCGGTGGGATATTTACCATAGTTAAACAAGCCATTATTTTGCCCATTTACAAAAAGCTGACCTAACAATCACAGATGATTTGTAAAGTGATTTATCGGTCAATCATGCGCAATGGGCCGTGTTTTTTGAAGAAATAACTTATGGATTGGGAGTCAACACTCAATTAAAAATCCCTCGCCTCCCCCCTTTCCCGATCATAGCAAAACCTAATATATTAAAACTAAAAGAGTTTTGCAGTCCCTAAAATTTACAGAAGATTTTTGGAATTATCTCCCTGTAAATTTGTGCATTTGAATAAAAACTTTGAGTTTTAACGTTCCGATTCTCTTGTAAACAAGAAGATAAAGGCAAAATAGATCACAACAAAATAAAAATTTTAGAGTTTATGTTTGGAAAAAATTAAAAACAATAACATTTTTAATTAAAGAAAATTTATTCACACACTCAAACCAACACAAAAGTTTTGTTGTCCAAGTTTGGGAAATTCTACTAGTTCAACCCTAATGGCTAGGAATTTGATAAGAAAGAGATTTCTAACTGATCCTAACATGTTTTAAATACGAATATGCATGCTTGAAACATGTCAAAGATGCAAATGCCCTATGGATCCAAACCTTTTAAAGTGAACAACAAATGCACATTAAATTCTCAAGTGAACGTGAGATGGCATATTTACCCGAGTCAATCAAGCCATTATTTTGCCTAATTACAAAATGTTGACCCAAAAATCACAGAACATTTTTAAAGTGATTTATTTTTCAATCATGCGTAACGGACTATGTTTTTGTGAGAAATGACTTATGGATTCGGATTCAACACTCAGTTAAAAATCCCACACCTCCCCCATTTCCCGATCATTGCGAAACCTAATATTTAAAAACTGAAAGAGTTTGCAGTCCCTAAAAGTTACAGAGACTTTTTGGAATTATCTCTCTCTACATTTGTGCATTTGCATTCCATTTTTTATGTACACCTATTTCTTTAATCGAAACTTTTAGTTTTCACTTTCTGATTCTCTTGTAAACAAGAAGATAAAGGCAAAAAAGATCACAACAAAATGAAAATTTTAGAGTTTATGTATGAAATTTTTTTTAAAAAATAAAAAATATAAATAAAGAAAGTTGATCCACACACCACAAACGAACACAAAAGTTTTGTTGTCCAAGCTTGGGCAATTCCACTAGTTTAACCCTAATGGCATGGAATTTGATAAGAAAGAGATTTCTAACTAATCCTAATATGTTTTAAATATGGATATGCATGCTTGAAACATGTTAAAGACGCAAATGGCCTATGGATCCAAACATTATAAAGCAAACAAAAAGTGCTCATTATATTCTCAAGTACACATGTGGTGGAAATTTACCCGAGTCAAACAAACAATTATTTTGCCCATTTACAAAAAGTTGACCTAAAAATCATAGATGTTTAATAAAGTGATTTAGCAGTCAATCAACCATATCGGGCTGTGTTTTTGTAAGAAATAACTTATGGATTGGGAGTCAAGACTCAGTTAAAAATCCCCCGCCTTCCCCTTTTCCCGATAATTTCAAAACCTAATATAAAAAAACAAAAAGAGTTTGCAGTCCCTAAAAGTTACAGAGACTTTTTGGAATTATCACTCTCTACATTTGTGCATTTCTATTCCATTTATATTTACACTTTTTTCTTAAATCAAAATTTTGAGTTTCACTTTCCGATTCTCTCGTAAACAAGAAGATAAAGGCAAAATAAATCCCAAAAAAATGTAAATTTTAGATTTTATGTATGGAAAAAATAAAAAATGATAGCAAATGTAAGTCAAGAAAATGTATTCCCACACTACAAACGAACACAAAAGTTTTGTTTTCCAAGTTTTGGCACTAGTTCAACCCTAATGGCTTTGAATTTGATAAGAAAGAGATTTCTAACTGATCCGAACATGCTTTAAATATGGATATGCATGCTTGAAACAAGTTAAAGATGGAAAGGCCCTATAGATCCAAACCTTTTAAAGCAAACAACAAATGCTCATTAAATTCTCAAGTGAACACGCGGTGGGATATATCCCGAGTCAAACAAGCCATTATTTTGCCAATTTACAAAAAGCTGACCTAACAATCACTGATGATTTTTAAAGTGATTTATCGGTCAATCATGCACAATGGACTGTGTTTTTTTAAGAAACGAATTATTGATTGGGAGTCAACAATCAATTAAAAATCCCCCTTTTCCCCTTTTCCCGATCATTGCAAAACCTAATATATTAAAACTAAAAGAGATTGCAGTCCCTAAAAGTTATTGAGACTTTTTGGAATTATCTCTCTCTACATTTATGCATTTCCATTCCATTTTTTATGTACACTTTTTTGTTAAACAAAAACTTTGAGTTTTAACTTACCGATTCTCTCGTAAACAAGAAGAAAAAGGCAAAATAGATCACAGAAAAATGAAAATTTTCAAATTTATCTTAGGAAAAAATTAAAAACAATAAAAAATTAAGTAAAGAAAATTTACTCACACACTACAAACGAAAAGAGAAGTTTTTTTATCCTTGTTTGGGAAATTCCACTAGTTCAACCCTAATGGCTTTGAATTTGATAAGAAAGAGATTTCTAACTGATCCTAACATGTTTTTTATATGGATATGCATGCTTGAAACATGTTAAAGATGCAAATGCCATGTGGATCAAAACCTTTTAAAGCGAACAACAAATGACCATTAAATTCTCAAGTGAATGTGTGGTGGGATATTTACTTGAGTCAAACAAGCTATTATTTTGCCCATTAACAAAAAGCTGACCTAACAAACACAGATGATTTGTAAAGTGATTTATCAGTCAATCATGCGTAATGGGCTATGTTTTTGTAAGAAATGACCTATAAATTGGGAGTCAACACTCAGTTAAAAATCCCTCGCCTTCCCCTTTTCCTGTTCATTGCAAAACCTAATATATAAAAACTAAAAGAGTTTGCAGTCCCTGAAAGTTACATAGAGTTTTTTATATTATCTCTCTCCACATTTGTGCATTTCCATTCCATTTTAGATGTACATTTTTTTACTTAAATCAAAACTTTGAGTTTTCACTTTCTGATTCTCTCGTAAACAAGAAGAAAAAGGCAAAATAGATCAGAACAAAATGAAAATTTTAGTGTTCATGTATGCAAAAAAATTAAAAACAATAACTAATACAAGTAAAGAATATTTATTCACACACCACAACAAACATAAAACTTTTGTTGCCCAAGTTTTGGAAATTCCACTAGTTCAACCATAATGGTATGGAATTTGATAAGAATGAGATTTCTAATTGATCCTAACATGTTTTATATATGGATATGCATGTTTGAAACATGTTAAAGATGCGAATGCCCTATAGATCCAAACCTTTTAAAGTGAACAAGAAATGCTCATTAAATTCTCTAGTGAACATGCAGTGGGATATTTACTTGAGTCAAACAAGCCATTATTTTGCCCATTTACTAAAAGCTGACCTAACAATCACAGATGATTTTTAAAGTTATTTATCGGTCAATCATGTGTAACGGGCTATGTTTTTGTAAGAAATGACTTATGGATTTGGAGTTAACACTTAGTTAAAAATCCCTTGCCTCCACCTTTTCCCGATCATTACAAAACCTAATATATAAAAACTAATAGACTTTGCAATCCCTAAAATTTACAGAAACTTTTTGGAATTATTTCTCTTTACATTTGTGCATTTCCATTCCATTTTAGATGTACACTTTTTTCTTAAATCAAAACTTTGAGTTTTCAATTTCCGATTCTCTCGTAAACAAGAAGATAAAGGCAAAATAGATCAGAACAAAATGAAAATTTTAGAGTTTATCTATGGAAAAAATTAAAAATAATTAGAAATTTAAGTAAAGAAATTTATTCACACACCACAAACAATTACAAAAGTGTTGTTGTCCAAGTTTGGGAAATTCCACTAGTTCAACCCTAATAGCATGGAATTTGATAATAAATAGATTTCTAACAGATCCTAACATGTTTTAAATATGGATATGCATGTTTGAAACTTGTTAAAGATGTAAATTCCCAATGGATCCAAACCTTTTAAAGCAAAAATGTAAAGTGATTTGTAAAGTGATTTATCGGTCAATCATGCGTAATGGTCTATGTTTTTTGTAAGAAATGACTTATGGATTGGGAATCAACACTCAGTTTAAAATCCCCCGCCTCCCCCTTTTCCTTATCTTTGGAAAAACTAATATATAAAAAGTAAAAGAGTTTGTAGTACCTAAAAGTTACAGTCTTTTTGGAATTATCTCTCTCTACATTTGTGCATTTCTATTCCATTTTAGATGTACATTTTTTTTAAAAATCTGTTGAATTTATGGAAAAGAGAAATACTTCATTGACATCAATTACTTGTTATAATTAGAGTACATGAGCCTCTATTTATAATAGAGGAAGGTAGTAGAGTCCAATTACAATAAAACTACCCTTGTCCCAATTACACACAAACTCTAACTCTTAAAGATAAGTCCTAACATAATTAAATAACTCAATATTGATAAAAGACAAACATAACTCAAACTAAAACTCTTTTTGGTCGTGACCCTAAGATAAAGATACTTTTGTGAGTCCTTCTTGATCTTCCAATTGAAGTGATAAGGATGCCAGCTCATTGGAATCATTGTGGGTCCTACTTCTTATGGGCTTGGGCCCATCTTGTGGGCCTTCCTTGGTCGTGTGACCCATCTTATAATAATCTTAGATATGTGGGCCTTCCATCGTCATGTGGGCTTCAGCTTATCTTTCAACAAAATAAAAACTTTGAGTTTTCACTTTTCGATTCTCTGGTAAATAGGAAGACAAAGGCAAAATAGATCACAACAAAATGAAAATTAAGAGTTTATGTATGAAAAAAATTAAAAAAAAAACCACAAACGAACACAAAAGTTTTGTTGTCAGAGTTAGGGTAATTCCACTAGTTCAACCCTAATGGCTTGGAATGTAAGAAAGAGCTTTCTAACTAATCCGATATTGTTTTAAATATGGATATGCATGCTTGAAACATGTTAAAGATGCAAATGCCCTATGCACCCAAACCTTATAAAGGGAACAACAAATGCTCATTAAATTCTAAAGTGAACGTGCGGTGGGATATTTACCCAAGTCAAACAAGCCATTAATTTGCTCATTTAAAAAAAGCTGACCTAACAATCACAAATTATTTGTAAAGTGATTTATCGGTCAATCATGCATAACGGGCTATGTTTTTGTAAGAAATGACTTATGGATTAGGATTCAACACTCAGTGAAAAATCCCCCGGTACCCCTTTTCTCGAGCATTTTAAAACATAATAAATAAAAACTAAAAGAGTTTGCAGTCCCTAAAAGTTATAGAGAATTTTTGGAATTATCTCTCTCGATATTTGTGCATTTCCATTCTATTTTAGATGTACATTTTTTTCTTAAATCAAAACTTTGAGTTTTCACTTTCCTATTCTCTCATAAACAAGAACATAAAGGCAAAATAGATCACAACAAAATGAAAATTATAGAGTTTATGTATGGAAAAAATTAAACACTATATAAAATATAAGTAAAGAAACTTTATTTACACACCACAAATGAACACATAAGTTTTGTTGTCCAAGTTTGGGAAATTCTGCTAGTTCAATCCTAATGGCTTAGAATTTGAAAAGAAAGAGATTTCTAACTGATCCTAACATGTTTTAAATATGGATATGTATGCTTGAAACATGTTAAAGATGCAAATTCCCTATGGATCAAAATATTTTAAAGCGAACAACAAATGCTCATTAAATTCTCAAGTGAACGTGCGGTGGGATATTTACCCGAGTCAAACAAGCCATTATTTGACCCATTTAAAAAAACTTACCTAACAATCACAGATGATTTCTAAAGTGATTAAGCGGTCAATCATGCCTAACGGGATATTTTTTTTGTAAGAAATGATCTATGGAATTGGAGTCAACACTCAATTAAAAATCCATCGCCTCCCCCTTTTCCCGATCATTGCAAAACCTAATATATAAAAACTAAAAAAGTTTGTAGTCCCTAAAATTTATAGAAACTTTTTGGATTTATCTCACTCTATATTTTTACATTTCCATTCCATTTTAGATGTACACTTTTTTTGTAAATCAATACTTGGAGTTTTCACTTTCCGATTCTTTCGTAAAAAAGAAGATAAAGGTTTTGTTGTCCAAGTTCAGGAAATTCCACAACTTCAACCCTAATGGCTTGGAATTTGATAAGAAAGAGATTTCTAACTGATCCTAACATGTTTCAAATATGGATATGCGTGTCTGAAACATGTTAAATATGCAAATTCCTTATGGATTCAAACCTTTTAAAGGGAACAACAAATGCTCATTAAATTCTCAACTTAACATGCGGTGGGATATTTACCGGAGTGAAACAAGCCATTATTTTTCTATTTTCAAAAAATTGATCTAACAATCACAGATGATTCATAAAGTGATTTATCAGTCAAACATGCGTAACGGGAAGTGTTTTTGTAAGAAATGACTTATGGATTGGGAGTGAACACTCAGTTAAAGATCCCCCGCCTCTCCCTTTTCCCGAACATTACAAAACCTAATATATAAAAATTTAAAGAGTTTGTAATCCCTAAAAGTTACAGAGAGTTTTTGGAATTATCTCTCCCTACATTTATGCATTTCCATTCGATTTTAGATTTACACTTTTTTCTTAAATCAAAACTTTGGGTTTTCACTTTTCAATTCTGTCGTAAACAAGACGATAAAAGCAAAATAGATCACACCAAAATAAAAAATTTAGAGTTTATGCATGGAAAAAATTAAAACAATAAAAAATGTAAGTAAATAAAATTTATTCACACACCACAAAGGAACACAAAAGTTTTGTTATCCAAGTTTGTGAAATTCTACTAGTTCAACCCTAATGGCTTTGAATTTGATAAGAAAGAGATTTCTAACTGATCCTTACATGTTTTAAATATGGATATGCATGCTTGAAACATGTTAAAGATGTAAATGCCCTATGGATCCAAACCTGTTAAAGAGAACAACAAATGCTCATTAAATTTTCAAGTGAACGTGCGGTGGGATATTTACCCGAGTCAAATAAGCCATTATTTTGCCCATTTAAAAAAAGCTGACCAAACATTCACAGATGATTTGTAAAGTGATTTATCGGTCAATCAGGTGTAACAGGCTATATTTTTTGTAATAATCCCCTGCCTCCCCCTTTTACCGATCATTGCAATACCTAATATATAAAAACTAAAAGAGTTCGCAGTCCCTAATAGTCATAGAGACTTTTTGGAATTATCTCTCTCTACATTTGTGCATTTCCATTCCATATTAGATGTACCCTTTTTTCTTACATTAAAACTTTGGGTTTTCACTGTTGGAAGATAAGCTCAAGCCCACACGACCAATGAAGGCCCACAAGATGGGCCCAAGCCTGTAAGAAGTAGGTTCCATAATGATTACCATGAGCTGGCATCCTTATCACATCAGTTGGAAGATCAAGAAGGACTCACAAAAGTATCTTATCTTATGGTCACGTCAAAGAAGAGTTTTAGTTTGAGTTATATTTGTCTTTTATCTATATGGAGTTATTTAATTATGTTAGGACTTATCTTTAAGTGTTAGAGTTTGGGTGTAATTGGGACAAGGATAGTTTTATTGTAATTGGACTCTACTACCTTCCTCTATTATAAATAGAGGTTCATGTAATCTGATTACAACAAGTTATTGATATCAATGAAGTATTTCGCTTTTCCATAAATTCAACATGGTATCAAAGCAGGTTCTGTGAGTTGACTTGGTCAACTCACGGAGGTAATGTGATCTTTTTCTCTAAACCCTAAACCCTATGTCTAGGTTCGTAGTTAGTTTGTTTTCAGTCCTAATACTCGTTCTTTTCTTTACATTTTTTACCTCTATACGGAGTTTTTAATATTGCAAATTATATATTTACGGAATTATATTTGAGTATAATTTCCAAAGAAAAATGATTGGTTCTAATCAGAGTTATCAACAGAGGGATATCGATATTTGAATGAGCAAAGGTCAGATTGCAAAAAGGTTCAAGAAGCAGCAACAATCTTCCTTTTCCGAGGTATTTTTTGCTATTAAGAACTAGACTTTATATGGAGATATATATATATATATATATATATATATATAAAGAAATATCTATAAGTCTATTCTTTTACCGATTCAACCAATTTTTTATCTGAGTTATCTACAAAGATAAATAGATATTTGAAGCAGCAAAGGTCAGATTTAAAAAGATATTCGAGAGGCAGCAGAAAGCCTCAACTTTCGAGGTATTTTATGCTATCAAGAAAGAGACTTTATGTGGATAATTATGTATCAAAAGAAATATGTGTAAGTCTATTTTCTTAATTATTCAAAAAATTCTAGGTATGATTTTTTTATAAGGATATATTGATCTTGGAAGAATCAATGGTCATTATGGAAAAATAGAAGAAACAATACTTATTTCGGCCAGATGACAGCGACCAAAACCTATCAGATTATTTATCTTATGATAATTATATTTTATGAAGAGATGTTTTAATTTGATGAAATTTATTTAAGTCTATTTTCAGATGAAGAAAATTTCATTTCAATCTGATCTATATTTGAAGATATATTCGGATTGGAAGAATCAAAGGTCATACAGGTATTCTGTTACATTGACAATCCGAATTTAACCCGATTGTTTTGTGTCATTTTTTGAGTCGATATATCAGGAAAATATCTCACTTCTCCCTGGTTTGAGGGCTTATTTATATATCTCTGTTATTTGGGCCTATTGCTACATCTTTGATATTTGGTTCAAGATGGGATCACTGCCATTACTTCCCAACTTGAGGTGGAGAAGTACAAGCAGTACAAGAAGAGGTATTTATTCCCTATATTGTGGATCTGTTTATGTGACAAAAATATTCAAGAAAAGGGGAGCTTAAAAGATGAACCTTTTACATCAAAGAAAAAATATTTATATCGGATTATGATTATTTCATGGGTCCTTCTACAAGGTTTATTATTTTGGTTCTTGTTATTTGTGTTGGAAGATGGTCGTGTTATATTTAGTTGCAACTATTATATCTCTTTGGGGACATTATTATTGAAGAAGAGGTGGCCCCATGTCATCATTTATTTTACCCCGTCAAAAAGATCAAAATTATTTGTGGTTGGGAGTCCATGACGGAGGAACTTCAATCCCGTCAAAAAGATCAAAATTATTTGTGGTTGGAAGTCCATGACGGAGGAACTTCATCCTTGTCAAAAAGATCAAAATTATTTGTGGTTGGAAGTCCATGACGGAGGAACTTATTATTACATCTATGTTAACCACCACCTCCCCCCCCCCCCCCCCCCCCCCCCCCCCCCCCCCCTGTAATGGCTTTTATGTTTCCTACCACTTAAGAGTCGTTGTCTTGTGGAGGGACACGGTGGTGGACACTTCAGAGCAATGCCGATAGACACACTACCAATAGAAGACGGAGTGTGCCCTACATCCAACATTAGGAATGGAGTCTGAAGCAATGGCTTACCGGATAGGAGTGATTTTTCCTCTCACTTATATAATGTTGCAGGGCCTCATGGAAGGACGAAACAACGTGAGGGGGAATGTTGGAAGATGAAGGCATATTGGAAGATGTGTCATTTTATACAAAAATATTCTATACATCATTTGCAGCAAGCTGGGAGTTCATGTTGGGGGAGAGTTGGAAGATAAGCTCAAGCGCACACAACCAAGGAAGGCCCACAAGATGGGCCCTAGCCCATAAGAAGTAGGACCCACAATGATTACCATGAGCTGGTATCCTTATCACATCAGTTGGAAGATCAAGAAGGACTCACAAAAGTATCTTATCTTATGGTCACGTCAAAGAAGAGTTTTATTTTGAGTTATGTTTGTCATTTATCTATATTGAGTTATTTAATTATGTTAGGACTTATCTTTAAGTGTTAGAGTTTGGGTGTAATTGGTACAAGGGTTGTTTTCATGTAATTGGACTCTACTACCTTCCTCTACTATAAAGAGAGGTTCATGTACTCTGATTACAACAAGTTATTTATGTCAATGAAGTATTTCACTTTTCCATACATTCAACATTCACTTTCCGATTCTTTCGTAAACAAGAAGATAAAGGCAAAATAGATCACAAAAAAATTAAAATTTTAGAGTTTATGTATGGAAAAAATTAAAAACAATAACAAATGTAAGTAAAGAAAATTTATTCACACACCACAAACGAATACAAAATTTTTGGTGTCCAAGTTTTGGAAATTCCACTAGTTCAACCCTAATGGCTTGCAATTTGATAAGAAATAGATTTCTAACTGATCCTAACATGTTTTAAATACGGATATCCATGTTTGAAACATGTTAAAGATGCAAATTCCGTATGGATCCCAAAGTTTTAAAGCGAACAACAAATGCTCATTAAATTCTCAAGTGAACGTGCGGTGGGATATTTACCCGATTCAAACAAGCCATTATTTTGCCTATTTAAAAAAAGCTGACCTAACAATCACAAAAGATTTATAAAGTGATTTATAGGTCAATCATGCATAACAGGCTATGTTTTTGTAAGAAATGACTTATGGATTGGGAGTCAACACTCAGTTAAAAATAGCCCGCTTGCCCCTTTTCCCGTTCATTGCAAAACCTCATATATAAAAACTAAAAGAGTTTTCAGTCCCTAAAAGTTACAGACACTTTTTGGAATTATCTCTCTCTACATTTTTGCATTTCCATTCCATTTTAGATGTACAATTTTTTCTTAAATCAAAACTTTGAGTTTTCACTTCCGATTCTCTCGTAAACAAGAAGATAAAGGCAAAATAGATCACAACAAAATGAAAATTTTAGAGTTTATGTATGAGAAAAAATAAAACAATAACAAATGTAAGTAAATAAAATTAATTCACACACCACAAATGAACACAAAAGTTTTGCTGGAATTTGATATGAAAGAGATTTCTAACTGATCCTATCATGTTTAAAATTTGGATACGCATGCATGAAACATGTTAAAGATACAAATGACCAATGGATCCAAACCTTTTAAAGCGAATAACAAATGCTCATTAAATTCTCAAGTGAATGTGCGGTGGGATACTTACCCGAGTCAAACAACCATTGTTTTGCCCATTTACAAAAAGCTGACCTAACAATCGCAGATGATTTGTAAAGTGATTTATCAGTCAATCATGTGCAACGAGCTACGTTTTTTTAAGAAATGACTTATGGATTGGGAGTCAACACTTAGTTAAAAATCCTTGCGTCCCCCTTTTCCCAACAATTGCAAAACCTAACATATAAAAACAGAAAGAGTATGCAATCCCTAAAAGTTACAGAGAGTTTTTGGAATTATCTCTCTCGACATTTTTGCATTTCCATACCATTTTAGATGTACACTTTTTTCTTAAATCAAAACTTTGAGTTTTCACATTCCGATTCTCTCGTCAACAAGAAGATAAAGGCAACATAGATGACAAAAAAATAAAAAATTTAGAGTTTATGAATGGAAAAAATAAAAGACAATAACAAATGTAAGTAAAGAAAATTTATTCACACACCACAAACGAACAAAAAAGTTTTGTTGTCCAAGTTTGGAAAATTGAACTAGTTCAACCTTATAGGCTTTGAATTTGATAAGAAAGAGATTTCTAACTGATTCTAACATGTTTTAAATATGGATATGCATGCTTGAAACATGTTAGAGATGCAAATGCTCTATGGATCCAAACATTTTAAAGAGAACAACAAATGCTCATTAAATTCTCAAGTGACCGTGAGGTGGGATATTTACCAGAGTCAAACAAGCCATTATTTTGCCCATTTACAAAAAGCTTACCAAACAGTCACTGTGGATTTGTAAAGTGATTTATCGGTCAATCATGCGTAACGGTCTAAGTTTTTGTAAGAAATAACTTATGTATTGGGTGTCAACACTCTATTAAAATTCCCCGCCTCCCCCTTTTCCCGATCGTTGTAAAACCTAATATCTAAAAACTAAAAGAGTTTGTAGTCCCTAAAATTTACAAAAAAAATTTGGAACTATCTATCTCTACATTTGTGCAGTCCCATTCTATTTTAAATGCACACTTTTTTCTAAAATCAAACTTTGAGTTTTCACTTTCCAATTCTTTCGTAAACAAGACGAAAAAGGCAAAATAGATCACTACAGAATGAAAATATTTAGAGTTTGTGTATGAAAAAATTTAAAAACTATTACTAACAATTGTTGTTTCGTCCCCGCATACGTGGGACTTTGTCTTTGGCTGTCCCCGTATAGGTGGGATTGTGCATTTACATTTGTACACGGGTGTTCCCCGTGCGGGGCAGTGTTGGAATGACCTGTCTTTAATATGCATGTTGTGCCTTCGCCAAAAGACCGGTCCGTTAGCGAAGGCGCAACATGCATATTAAAGACAAGTCATTCCAAAAAAAACAAAAATAAATCTAAGTAAAGAAAATTTATTCACACACCACAAATGAACACAAACAAGTTTTGTTGTCCAAGTTTGGGAAATTCCACTAGTTCGACCCCAATGGCTTGTCATTTGATAAGCAAGAGAGTTCTAACTTATCCAAACATGCTTTAAATATGGATATGCATGCTTGAAACATGTTAAAGATGAAAATGTCCAATGGATCAAACCCTTTTAAAGCGAACTACAATTGGTCATTAAATTCTCAAGTGAACGTGGGGTGGGATATTTACCCGAGCCAAACAAGCCATTATTTTGCCCATTTACAAAAAGCTGACATAACAATCACAGATGATTTTTAAAGAGATTTATTGGTCAATCATTCATAACAGGCTATGTTTTTGTAAGAAATGACTTATGGATTAGGAGTCAACACTTAGTTAAAAATCTCATACCTCCCCTTTTCCCAACCATTGCAAAACCAAAGATATAAAAACTAAAAGAGTTTGTAGTCCCTATAATTTATAGAGAGTTTTTGGAGTTATATCTCTCGACATTTGTGCATTTCCATTCAATTTTAGAGGTACACATTTTTCTTCAATAAAAAACTTTGAGTTTTCACTTTCCTATTCTTTCGTAAACAAGAAGATAAAGGCAAAATAGATCACAAAAAAATGAAAATTTGAGAGTTTATGCTTGGAAAAATTAAAAACAATAACAAATGTAAGTAAAGAAAATTTATTCACACACCACAAATGAACAAAAAAAATTTGTTGTCCAAGTTTTGGAAATTCCACTAGTTGAACCATAATGGCTTTGAATTTGATAAGAAAGATATTTCTAACTGATCCTAACATGTTTTAAATATGGATATGCAAGCTTGAAACATGTTAAAGATGCAAATGCCCTATGGATCCAAACCTTTTAAAGCAAACAACAAATTCTCATTAAATTCTCAAGTGAACGTGCGGTTTAGGGTTTAGGTATCAATATGCCATTGTCTTCAAAGGAAGAGAAACAGGAATATATGACAGCTGGGAAGAAGCCAAAGCTCAAGTCATAGGATTTCCCAGAAATTCTCACAAAAAATTCCGGACAAAAGACGATGCTGAACAAGCTTGGACAACATCCAAAATAGATGATCTATAAACAAAAACTTTTAGATCGTTTACAAAGAAAGAGAGATAGCCTTGCCTTCACTCTCTTACTAAGAAACATGCTTCAACCAGAAGATGATTCTATCCACTCTATGGAAATGTACTATTTCCATTGGGAAGGATACACGAATCACATCCATAGATTTCGATGCAAGATTAAAAATATTAAACAAACGCTAAACCTTTTAGCTTTGTAAAAATGAATGAGTTTTTCTATTTGATGGATATGGAAACTCCATTACCATTAGGCCTTCCTAATATCACCAGATGGCTAAAAAACCTAGTGTACTTTGCAACACCTTGCATAGCACCTAGAAGAAAAAAGGATCCAGCACCACCTGCTTTTAGGATCGCTTCAAAAGCATCATCTTGCACCGATGATGAAGTTTACGCAGAATATAATACCTTCGATCGCTAACCGATTTATTATGTTCAAGAAGAAAAACCTTCTTCTAGTAAATAACAAGAGCAACAAGACAGTGAACCAGAAGCCTGGGAATCTGAAGAAGTTGCAGAAGAAAATACCAAGAAAATAGACTACTCTGCTAAAGACAAAAAGGCAGATGATCTTGGTAAAAGATTTCGAATGCTTCGTGGTAGCGACCATTTTGAAGCAGAAACTTCAAGGGTACGAGATAACCACATGGAAGATAGCTTTCAAGATAACTTCCGAACCCGTAAGAACGAGAAAGTTTCTCCCACTCCAAAATATCCCTGGGAGGATAAAGGTATTCGACAAAATACACAAATGTTGATCCCTCAAATGCTACTAAGGGACACCAAACCATAGATAGCATAAACCCTTTTGGATTTTACCTCAACTTAGATTGCCCCAAGGATGGAGAAAAGGTCCTTAAAGATTGGGAAAGAAGCATGAGCAATGCTGCAAATATGCATGAATCTTGGAACCAAGAATCAACATTTAATTTCTTTACCCATGCTTTACAGGGTAATGTAGCTCATTGGTGGACAACCTTCCCGAAGACCAAAAATGAGCTAATACCTCAATATCGATAGCCAATATCTTGAAAGGATTAGTGGCTAAGATATCAAAGGAATTTCTTGGAATACATCCAACCCTAGAAGCCTACAATGAGAGTACTAAACAAAGAAAGCGTTTAGAAACTCTTCAGAAATTAAACAAGATACAAATCTATAACATTTGTTTTTATGAGAAGTATTACTGCGAGTTTGCAAGTTACTTCTATAAATTGCAAAAAGAAGACCAGAAACCTTATTTGTCTATCTTTTATGCAAAATTGCCAGAACCATTTGCACATGTAGTTGAAAAAGACTATGTTACAAAATACTGGCAAAACAACCCAGAGCATGGTACTTTAACCATGGATATTTTCCTAAACATTGATGTTGTAGGAAGAAGACAGATTAGTACAAGACATGTTGGTAAATCTTTGTGAAGCCCAAAAACTACAAAAGAAAAGTAGTAAGGCAAATAAACAAACATTATGTTGTTCAAACCAGAACAAAAATGTAGGAGCTTATGGTTGCAAAACCACCTCCCATAAGCAACGAAAATATCCTAAGAAATTTCAACAGAAAAAATTTAGGATACAAAAAAGTTCTACAACTAGGTATACTCCTAAAAAGAGATACTTTAAGAACAGAACAAATTCTGGCTTCACCACATCGAGTAAAGGGTCAAATGCAAACTGCCCAAAAGGGAAAACCCCAAGCAAATGCAAATGCTGGATATGCCAGAAAGAAGGACATTTTGCAAAAGATTGTCCAAATGATAAACAACAACGGCAGTACAATACATACATGTTACTGGCCGAAGAAAATGGATTGGAAATCATTCATTACGATGACATCCAGTCAGACGATGAAGTATATGAACTTCATCTCAAAACTGAGTCCTTCTCCTCGAAAAACTCAAAGAACATGTCGGACTCTTCAGGCACCTTCTCTGAATGAGTATCCGCATAAATGCAGAGCATGTAGCATATGGAAATTCTTATATCACGGTCATGCTTAAACTACCCGGATATATCAAATTCCATATACACGCTCTCGTAGATACAGGAAGTTCATACTGCCTGGCCAGACAAAATTTACTTCCCACTGATCTATGGAGACCACTTGAAGTACCCCTTCAAGTAACCGTTGGCTCCGAAGAAACTATCTTTCTTCCTACCGAAGCCCGAAACATTCATCTCGACATTGGTGGTGAAAAGTTTATGATTCCAAAACTCATTAGTTTAGGATCAAACATAAACTCAGGACCCGATTTAGTCCTAGGAAATGAATGGCTCATGTTTCATGCCCCTGTAGAGCAAACACCAGCCTACTATAAACTTCGATGTCGCACTCGACGTGAAATCGATAATACTGCGGTATTTGTCTACGCAGTAAAACCCACTGAAGCCTATGCCATTTCTGGCAATGGAGCTGTCCTCCATCAGGTCTTCAAAAAATGCAGCAAGCGTGGTGATGAGATTCCTCCCTTAGAAACTCTGCTCCTCGCTGAGTCCTGTGAATCTGAAGTTCAGAAACTTCTAGAATCCACTTGTTCTGAGAAACCCTTAGAATGGTGGCATAAACAAAAACCATATGCCGACCTCGAACTTCTTGATCCTGAAAAAGAAATCTGATAAAAACCTATGGTTTACACTTCTTCTGATGTTGAAGAATTCTCAACACAGATAAATGACTTGCTAGCTCAAGGGTTAATCCACGCAAGTCATTCTCCACATACATCTCCTGCTTTCCTGGTACGGAATCATGCAGAGATAAAACGAGGAAAAAACTATAAAAAGGTTAATGAAGCCACAAAAATGGATGGCTACTATCTTCCTAAAAAAGAAAGATTAATAGCTGCCATAAGAGGAAAACAATGGTTTTCTAAATTTGATTGCAAATCCAGGTTTTGGCAAATTCGTCTAACCGAAAGAGCTATTCCCCTTACTGCTTTCAGCTGTCCTTTAGGACATTATGAGTGGCTTGTAATGCCCTTTGGGTTAAAACAAGCACCCAACATATTTCAAAGAAGAATGGATGATATCCTCAAACCATTCTTTAAATTTTGCTTAGTTTATGTTGATGACATCCTAGTCTTTTCCGAAACCAAAGATCAACATAAAGAGCAATTACTTAAGGTCTTAAATGCCTTAAAAAATGCTGGGATTGTACTTAGCAAAAAGAAATCAGAATTGTTTAAAACCAAGATAGATTTCTTAGGTCTAAACATCTCAAAAGGAGAAATCATTCTTCAAAATCATATTCTGGAAAAACTAGCTGCTTTTCTGAATGAAATTGAAGATATAAAACAACTTCAACGTTTCTTAGGATGCCTAACATATGCTGAACAATTCATAAAGAATTTAGCAGAAATTAGGAAACCTTTTCAAAAGTAACTAAAGAAAGACGTCAAATGGGAATGGACACCCACTGATAGTCTTCAAGTAATCCGGATCAAACAAATGGTGAAACACCTCCCGGTGTTAACTCTACCCGATCCAGATGCAAAACTGATTTTAGAAACTGACACCTCTGATCACACTTGGGCAATAGTTCTAAAATGCAAAATCAATGATTCTGAAAGGATATGCAAATATACATCAGGAACATTTTCATCTTCTGAAACAAACTATCATTCTTATGAAAAAGAAATTTTAGCAGTAAAGAATGGGATAAAAAAGTTTTATATTTATCTCGCTCCCAACAAATTTCTGGTAAGAACTGACTGTAAAAATTTTGTCGGTTTTATGACATGAAATTTAGAAGATTCACTTTGTCGCGGTAGATTACTCCGTTGGCAGCAATGGTTCTTTCAATTCTCTTTTACTGTTGAACACATTAAAGGAGATAAAAACTATTTACCTGACACTCTTACTCCAGAATTTTCTTGTGTTACAGACAGGTAAAATGGATCCCCTCAACAACACCCTGACGGACCTAGCAGCAGCAATTGCCACACTCACGGTATTGCTCTCAACCCTACAGTCACTATTCGATAGTCTTATAGTTCTTTTAGAACGAGGAGACATTCATGAGAATAGTGCCCATTACGGGTTAAATGGAGAAGTCTTACAACTCAAGGTTAAAGAATTAACCGAAGACTTAAAAGAACTCACTCAACGACATGAAATGCCAAGCTCCTCCGGGACTTCTACCGGATCTCCATCGCGAGAAAAGGAAGCTACAATGTTAGCTAATCAGCAGACGGATGACTTTAGTGTTTTGATCAACACAGGTCGACCCGGGATTTCTACCGGTCATGCCAGGCATGAGAAGGAAATCACAACCCAATCTTCTCTGAAGATAGGGGAATCAGGGATTTCAACCTGCCAGTCAAGAGCTAGAAAGGAAACCTTAACGATTCTGTTGAAATCAGAATCAGGGACTTCTACCTGTCAGTCTCTAGCTGAAAAGGAAGTCTTAACGGATCCATCCCTGATGGAAATGAACTTGTCTAGTAATGAGAAATCATTCAAGACAAAATTGGTTACCCCGTTTGAGTTTTCAAGGTTGAAAAGCCTAAATAAACCAGATAAAACTAGTTTTAATGAGTTTGAGTTTTTAAAGAAATTTAAACCTTTAAAACTTTCGGATATTATGTCTGAGGAACCCTCGCTACACCCTCAAAAGGTGGACAACGTTCGTTCAAAGATCGAATCTGATCATACTATTCAATTCCAGAGATGGAATGAACAAATTGGACAAGGGATGAACATTCCCTTCTTCACCACTGAGCCCAGCAACAGTTGGAATCAAGTGAAGCTGAGTCATGAACTAGACTCAAAATATGCATCCATGCTTTATGCATATGGATTCATAAAATAGATGGTAATCCACTTCACCGACTTATCAGTGTTGGAGAAAATGCCAAAGGAAATTATGGAGGCTTGCAAAAGTTTCATCTCCATAACAAAGAGTAAAGGAATTCGACTTCATTTCGTTTCTTGTATTGCTGAAATTGTTACTGACACAAAGATGTTTCCGAGCATTTCTGTCGTGACACTTGAAGGCATCAAAGAAGGTGACGCGAAGATGGAATATGATCCCAGACATGTTCCAAAAGCCAAGCCTTGCACAGAAGCAGTCTGGCCAACCAAGCGTATCCGCGGGCTCAAAAACCTGATACAGCTCATACAACAGCTGATTCAGAAAAAGAGAAGCTTCATCTACAAGACTTCTGTCCCACTGACAATCATCTCGAAAAGCTATAAAGAGACTCCAGCATCTGTCCAGACCAGTCTCGAAGCTACACTGAAGAAAATACTCGGAGGAAATATCCCCTTCAGCAAAACAACAAAGTAAATCTTCTGCTAGATGGCCCAAAAGACTTTTCTGAAGGAGCACACCTGTAAATTGTGCACAGAAAGGCAGTTGTCCGAATGAGCAGTCAGCAGCCACGTTAGCAGACTAGTCATTCAGACAGCTGCCTTTCTGTGCACAATTTACAGGTGTGCTCCTTCAGAAAAGTCTTCTGGGCCATCTGGTAGAAGCTTTCCTTTGTGGTTTTGCTGAAGGGGATATTTCCTCCGAGGAGTTTCTTCAGCGTAGCTTCGAGACTGGTCTGGACGGATGCTGGAGTCTCTTTATAGCTTTTTGAGATGATCGTCAGTGGGACGGAGGTCTTGTAGACGTGTTCAGCATATGTTAGGCATCCTAAGAAACGTTGAAGTTGTTTTATATCTTCAATTTCATATAAAACCAAGTCTATTACTTGGCTCTGATACCATT
Organism: Aristolochia californica; assembly: GCF_029961685.1. Taxonomy (NCBI): domain Eukaryota; kingdom Viridiplantae; phylum Streptophyta; class Magnoliopsida; order Piperales; family Aristolochiaceae; genus Aristolochia; species Aristolochia californica. The sequence goes on along the minus strand of NW_027181782.1, from coordinate 17,509,232 downwards.
TTGACATGGCGGCGAGTCTCTAGCAGACTTTGACAGCGGAATATTGATACAAAAAGCACTATTGCTATGATATCGACACAAAGTCTCTAATAGACTTGCACACACAGTGGGAGAGAACCTAGGGATGAGGGCAGCGGAACAAGAATCCTAGGGACTTCTACCTGCCAGTCTAGCTACAGGCAGCGGAAAACATTGATGACTCACACAATACTATTCCTACAGTCACACTTCGATAGTCCTATCATTTCACTATCACTTCACTCTCCTGCTTCCTACCACATGTCACTGCTCTGTACTCGTTTGTGTCTATTTCATAGCTATCTAATAGGCCCAACATGACTTCTGCTGCTACTTAGAACTTCTTCGGGGTTTGACCCTATTCCTGCCGGCTTACCACCAAGTGGGAAATTCCGTCGATGCGGTCCTCACGGTCTCCAGAGGGCCCCAAGCCGTTCCTATTAACCGTTGCGGCTCCATGGCTGCTTCAGCAGGGTAGAGCACAACTCCGTTTCGTTTTCTACCTCGGAGCGTAGCCGAATAATTCGAAGTCTCTAGCTTCTATCCTATTTGGCACTATTTTGATACTATTTCTTTTTTACGAGTGAACAGTAAACATGAATAGTAAAAATGAATAGTACTTTTGAACAGTAACTTTGGAACAGTAAAAACAAACACTGTGGAGATCATATATATAGATGCGGAACATGAACAGTAATAACAACTACTGTGGAGATCATATTTATATATGCGGAACATGAACAGTAATAACAACTACTGTACGAATCTCAATATTACAAACATGTGGAAATATAAAAAACATTGTTCAAAACAAACAAAAACATAACTAAATAAATACCCTTAAAAAGGGAAAGAAAAAAAAATTACTTAGCTACATAATTCCTGAAGTTACCAACCGTGGCACCGGTCGGTTCCCTCTTTTCTACTCAGCCATTACGGCTGTTAAGCACATACCGTGCTTGAGGAACTTGCCAGAGAAAGATCACCGAAAATCGCCTTCTTCTTCGAATGCTAATACTCGTCAATTTTTGAGTTGCTTCCAGTTCGAATTTAGAGGCTCCCTTTTCGAATGTCTCAACCTCATGAGGAGCGTCGAATTTATAGCTGAAGATCTTTCAGGTCTTCTGCTTGTACCCTCGATTGAAAGGTGTGTGTTTAAAGACAAAGGGTAACTTTTGTCTTTTTGGCATGTCATTTTTGCCCTTGCATTATTACCTTTCAGTGCCGAAAGCAAGGGTAGAAATGTCTTTTCTGCTTGTGACATCATGATGATGACGTGCAGGAATCTTTTTTAGCCATCTTTGTTGACTTGGTGTAGCCGTCATTGATGACATTTGTAGCCGCCTTTGCTAACTTTGTTTTCATCGTGGGCCATAATGGCTGCTGACTTGTCTGCTGACGTGGCTGCTGATTGCTCATTCGGACAGCTGCCTTTCTGTGCACATCTTACAAGTGTGCTCCTTCAGAAAAATTTTCTGGGCCATCTGGCAGAAGCTTTCCTTTGTTGTTTTACTAAAGGGGATATTTCCTCTGAGGATTTTCTTCAGCGTAGCTTCGAGACTGGTCTGGACGGATGCCGGAGTCTCTTTATAGCTTTTCGAGACGATCGTCAGTGGGACGAAGGTCTTGTAGATGAAGTTTCTCTTTTTCTGAATCAGCTGTTGTATGAGCTGTATCAGGTTCTTGAGCCCTCGGATACGCCTGGTTGGCTAGACTGCTTTTGGGCAAGGCTTGGCTTTTGGAACATGTCTGGGATCATATTCCATCTTCGTGTCACCTTCTTTTATGCCTTCAAGTGTCACGACAGAAATGCTTGGAAACATCTTAGTGTCAGTAACAATTTCAGCAATACAGGAAACGAAATGAAGTCGAATTCCTTTACTCTTGGTTATGGAGATGAAATTTTCGCAAGCCTCCATAATTTCCTTTGGCATTTTCTCCAACATTGATAAGTCGGTGGAGTGAAGTACCATCTGTTTTATGAATCCATATGCATAAAGCATGGATGCATATTTTGAGTCTATTTCATGACTTAGCTTCACTTGATTCAACCTGTTGCTGGGCTCAGTGGTGAAGAAGGGAGTGTTCATCCCTTGTCCAATTTATTTATTCAATCTCTGGAATTGAACAGTATGAACAGATTCGATCTTTGAACAAACGCTGTCCACCTTTTGTGGGTGTAGCGAGGGTTCCTCAGACATAATGTCCGAAAGTTTTAAAGGTTTAAATTTCTTTAAAAACTCAAACTCATTAAAACTAGTTTTATCTGGTTTATATAGGATTTTCAACCTTGTAAACTCAGACGGGGTAACCAAATTTGTCTTGAATGATTTCTCGTTACTAGACAAGTCCGTTTCCATCTGGGATGGATCCGTTAAGACTTCCTTTTCAGCTCGAGACTGACAAGTAGAAGTCCCTGATTTCGATTTCAACGAAATCGATAAGGTTTCCTTTCCAGCTCTAGACTGGCAGGTAGAAATCCATGATTCCCCTATCTTCAGAGAAGATTGGGTTGTGATTTCCTTCTCATGCCTGGCATGACCGGTAGAAATCCCGGGTCGACCTGTGTTTATCAAAACACTAAAGTCATCCGTCTACTGATTAGCTGACATTGTGGCTTCCTTTTCTTGCAATGGAGATCCGGTAGAAGTCTCGGAGGAGCTTGGCATTTCATGTCGTTGAGTGAGTTCTTTTAACTCTTCGGTTAATTCTTTAACCTTGAGTTGTAAGACTTCTCCACTTAACCCATAACGGGGACAATTCTCATGTATGTCTCCTCGTTCTGAGAGAACTAAAAGACTTTCGAATAGTGACTGTAGGGTTGAGAGCAATACCGTGAGTGTGGCAATTGCTGTTGCTTGGTCCGTCAGGGTGCTGCTGAGAGGATCCATTTTACCTGTCTGTAACACAAGAAAGAAAATTCTTCGAGTGGTAAGAGTATCAGGTTAATTGTAAAGTTCTCTATAAATCCATGATGCCAGTATCAGAGAAAGTTTATGACAATAGTGGGATATTAAATAACAAGATATAAATCACCATGCTGGCTGCCATTTGTATATCGGGAAGGCAAAAGCATAACCGAATATTAGGCAAAAGTTGTGCTAGAAGAGTCACTCATATTTTTTGAGTTTTCTGAGGAGGAAGACTCAGTTTCTAGATGAATTTTGTAGACCTCATCTCCTAATTGGATGTCATCATAATGGATGAGTTCCAATTCTTTTTTGTCGGTGAGTAACATGTACGGACTGTACAGCCGTTGTTGTTTATCATTTGGACAATCTTTTGCAAAATGTCCTTCTTTCTGGCATATCCAGCATTTGCATTTTCTTGGGGTTTTCCCCTTTGGGCAGTATGCATTTGACCCTTTACTGGATGTGGTAGGGCCAGGATTTGTTCTTTTCTTAAAGTATCTCTTTTTAGGAGTATACCTGTTTGTAGAACTTTTTTGTATCCGAAATTTTTTTTGTTGAAATTTCTTAGGATATTTTCGTTGCTTATGGGAGGTGGTTTTACAACCATAAGCTGCTACATTTTTGTTCTAGTTTGAACAACATGATGTTTGTTTATTTGCCTTTCTACTTTTCTTTTGTAGTTTTTGGCATTCACAAAGATTTGCCAACATGTCTTGTACAAATCTATGTCTTCTTCCTAAAGTATCAATGTTTAGGAAAATATCCATGGTTAAAGTACCATGCTCTGGATTGTTTTGCCAGTATTTTGTAACGTAGTCTTTTTCAGCTACCTGTGCAAATGGTTCTGGCAGTTTTGCATAAAAGATAGACAGATAAGGTTTCTGGTCTTCTTTTAGCGGTTTATAGAAGTAACTTGCAAACTCACAGTAATACTTCTCGTAAAAACAAATGTTACAGATTTGTAACTTGTTTAATTTCTGAAGAGTTTCTAAACGTTTTCTTTGTTTAGTACTCTCATTGTAGGCTTCTAGGGTTGGATGTTTTCCTAGAAATTCCTTTGATATCTTAGCCACTAATCCTTTCAAGATATTGACTATCGATATTGAGGTATTAGCTTGTCTTTGGTCTTTGGGAAGGTTGTCCCACCAATGAGCTACATTACCCTGTAAAGCATGGGTAAAGAAATTAAATGCTGATTCTTGGTTCCAAGATTCATGCATATTTGCAGCATTGCTCATGCTTCTTTCCCAATCTTTAAGGACCGTTTCTCCATCCTTGGGGTAATCCAAGTTGAGGTAAAATCCAAAAGGGTTTATGCTATCTATGGTTTGGTGTCCCTTAGTAGCATTTGAGGGATCGACATTTGTGTACTTTGTCGAATACCTGTCCTCCCAGGGATATTTTGGAGTGGGAGAAGCTTTCTCGTTCTTGCGGGTGAACCGTAGTACGGTTTTGGAAGTTATCTTGAAAGCTATCTTCCATGTGGGTATCTCTTACCCTTGAAGTTTCTGCTTCAAAATGGTTGCTACCGCGAAGCATTCAAAATCTTTTACCAAGATCATCTGCCTTTTTGTCTTTAGCAGCGTAGTCTGTTTTCTTGGTATTTTCTTCTGCAACTTCATCATATTCCCAGGCTTCTGGTTCACTGTCTTGTTGCTCTTGTTGTTTACTAGAGTAAGGTTTTTCCTCTTGAACATAATAAATCGGTTGGCGACCGAAGGTATTATATTCTGCGTAAACTTCATCATCGGTGGAGGATGATGCTTTTGAAGCGATTCTAAAAGCAGGTGGTGCTAGATCCTTTTTTCTTCTAGGTGCTATGCAAGGTGTTGCAAGGTACACTAGGTTTTTAAGCCATCCGGTGATGTCAGGAAGGCCTAATGGTAATGGAGTTTCCATATCCATTAAATAGAAAAACTCTGTCATAGAGCTAATTCTTGAAGCTTCCGTTGAACCTTTTTGATCAGATACCGTAGTAGAATTTCTCTACGGGTTAATCTCCACCATTCATTCAGATATGCTTGATAAGCTATATCGGTTTCATTTACTGGTGTGAGAGTTTCTCTGGCTTGCCAATTTTGGGCTTGCATTGTCCGTGCCAGATGGAGTTGATCTAGTAGTCTTGCTCTACAGATCATTTTACAAAGCTAAAAGGTTTAGCTTTCTTTTAATTTTCTTGATCTTGCATCTAAGGTTGTAGATGCGATCAAAATATCTTTCCCAAAAATAGTAATACCATACCATTGCTGGGATTGTATTATCTTCTGGCTGAAGAGTATTTCTTTGGAGTAAAGCGAGGTCAAGGCTTTCTCTTTTTAATTTTACACGATCTAAAAGTTTCTTTTTATAGATCATTCTAGTGTCCAAGGTGTAAAAGGTGTTTTATACCTTGATGGACCTGGAGAACCTAGACGTTCTTTTGAACCTAGGTGTTCTTTTAATGCTAAGACTTCTGTTAAAAGTACTTGCATTTTATCTTTGTTTAGATTATCTAAACTTTGTTTAAGTTCTATTAACTCTTTGAAGAAAACAGGACTATTTCCATGGTCAATCTTTTCTAGAATATTTTCTAGGATGTTTTGACATTTTATTATTTCTCTATGTTTATGTACATCATAGAGGAAATCTATTTTCTGTTGAAGGTTTTCAACAGTTTTTTCTAACCTATTAAGGGTCTTACCATAAGACTCTAAGGTTTGATTGGAATTGATGACGATGTCACTATTTCCTATAGGTGGACCTAAGGCTTTGTATGGGTTATGTGCCATCATCTATGTCAAGAGGAACATAAGCATTGGGCCTTGGATTTCCTATTCCTTCAAAACAGGAACTGTTTGAGGTAGAGGGTATGTCCTGTTCGATGAAAAAGTTGGATCTAGTGTTTGTGATCACTTGTTTTCCTTCTATCTCCTTTATGGTTTTTCGAGAGAGGGGAAGGTGTCTGGGTGCCAAAGGTTGGACTACCCATTATGTTGGCCATGTTAACTCTCTAGGGTCGAGTTCTTCTATGCTCAAGTTTTCAGAGGGATATTAACCCGAGTCAAACAAGCCATTATTATGCACATTTACAAAAAGCTAACCTAATAATCACAGATGATTTTTAAAGTGATTTATCGGTCAATCATGCATAACGGGCTGTGTTTTTGTAAGAAATGACTTATGGATTGGGAATCAATACTCATTTAAAAATCCCCCGCCTCCCCCTTTTCTCGATCATTGCAAAACCTAATATATTAATACTAAAAGAGTTTGCAATCCCCAAAAGTTAGAGAAAGTTTTTGGAATTATCACTCTCTACATTTTTGCATTTCCATTCCATTTAGATGTACACTTTTTTCTTAAATCAATACTTTGAGTTTTCACTTTCCGATTCTCTCGTAAACAAGAAGATAAAGGCAAAATAGGTCACAAAAAAGTAAAAAATTTAGAGTTCATGTATGGAAAAAATTAAAAAAATAAGAAACGTAAGTAAATAAAATTCATTCACACACCACAAATGAACACAAAAGTTTTGTTGTCCAAGTTTTGGAAATTCCACAAGGTCAACTCTAATGGCTTGTAATTTAATAAGACATAGATTTCTAACTCATCCTAACATGTTTTAAATAAGGATATGCATGCTTGAAATATGTTAAAAATTAAAATGCCCTATGGATTCAAACCTTTTAAATTGAACAACAAATGCTCATTAAATTCTCAAGTGAACGTGCGGTGGGATATTTACCCGAGTCAAACAAGCCATTATTTTTCCCATTTACAAAAACTTGACCTAACATTCACAGATGATTTGTAAAGTGGTTTATCAATCTATCATGCGTAACGGGCTATGTTTTTGTAAGAAATGACTTATGAATTGGGAGTCAACACTCAGTTAAAAATCCCCCGCCCCCCCTTTTCTCGATCATTACAAAACCTAATATATAAAAATTAAAGAGTTTGCAATCCCTAAAAGTTACTGAGACTTTATGGAATTATCTCTCTCTACATTTGATCATTTTCATTCCATTTTAGATGTACATTTTTTTCTTAAATCAAAACTTTGAGTTTAACTTTTCGATTCTCTTGTAAACTGGAAGATAAAAGGCCAAATAGATCACAAAAAATAAAAATATTAGATTTCATGTATGGAAAAAATTAAAAACAATAACAAATGTAAGTAAAAATAATTTATTCACACCCCCACAAACGAACACGAAAGTTTTGTTGTCCAAGTTTCAGAAATTCCACTAGTTCAAACCTAATGGCATGGAATTTGTTAAGAAAGAGATTTCTAACTGATCGTAACATGTTTTAAATATGGATATGCATGCTCGAAACATGTTAAAGATGCAAATGCCCTATGGATCGAAACCTTTTAAAGCGAACAACAAATGCTCATTAAACTCTCAAGTGATCATGCGGTGGGATATTTACTCGATTCAAAGAAGCCATTATTTTTCCCATTTGCAAAAAGATGACATAACAGTCACAAATGATTTGTAAAGTGATTTATTGGTCAAAGATTTATAACGGGCTATGTTTTTGTTAGAAATGACTTAAGGATTAGGAGAAACACTCAGTTAAAAATCCCCTACCTCCCCTTTTCCCGTCCATTGCAAAACCAAATGTATAAAAACTAAAAGAGTTTGCAATCCCTAAAACTTACAGAGATTTTTTGGAATTAACTCTCTCGACAAGTTTGCATTTCCATTCTATTTTAGAAGTACACTTTTTTCTTAAATAAAAACTTATATTTTTTTCTTTTTGAATCTTTCGTAAACAAGAAGATAAAGGAAAAAATAGTTCACAACAAAATGAAATTTTTAGAGTTTCTGTATGGAAAAATTAAAAACAATAACAAATGTTAGTAAAAAAAATTTATTCACACACCACTAACAAACACAAAAGTTTTGTTGTCCAAGTTTGGGAAATTCCACTAGTTCAACCCTAATGGCTTGGAATTTGAAAAGAAAGATTTCTAACTGATCCTAACATAGTTTAAATATGGATATGCATGCCTGAAACATGTTAAAGATGCAAATGCCCTATGGATCCAAACCTTTTAAAGTGAACAACAGATGCTCATTAAAATCTCAAGTGAACGTACGCTGCGATATTTACCCGAGTCAAACAAGCCATTATTTTGCCCATTTATAAAAAGCTTACAAATCAATCACAAATAATTTTTAAAGTGATTTATCAGTCAATCATGCGTAACAGGCAATGTTTTTGTAAGAAATGATTCATGGATTGGGAGTCAACACTTAGTTAAAGATTCCCTAGCCTCTCCTTTTTTCCCGATCATTGCAAAAACTAATATATAAAAACTAAAAGAGTTTGGAGTCCCTAAAAGTTACAGAAACTTTTTGGAATTATCTCTCTCAACATTTTTGCATTTCCATTCCATTTTAGATGTACACTTTTTTCTTAATTAAAAACTTAGAGTTTTAACTTTTTGATTCTCTCGTAAACAAGAAGATAAAGGCAAAATAGATCACAACAAAATGAAAATTTGAGAGTTTATATATGGAAAAAATTAAAAAATATAACAATTTTAAGTAAGGAAAATTTTTTCACACACCACAAATGAACAAAAAAGTTTTGTTGTCCAAGTTTGGGAAATTCCACTAGTTCAACCCTAACGGCAGTAAATTTGATAAGAAAAAGATTTCTAACTGATCCTAATATTTTTTAAATATGGATATGCATGCTATAAACATGTTAAAGATGCAAATGCCCTAAGGATCCAAACCTTTTAAAGAGATCAAAAAATTCTCATTAAATTCTCAAGTGAATGCGCGGTGGGATATTTACTTGAGTCAAACAAGCCATTATTTTGTACATTTAAAAAAAAGTTAACCTAACAGTCACAGAAATTTTCTAAAGTGATTTATCGATCAATCATGCGTAATAGGCTGTGTTTTTGCAAGAGATGACTTATGGATTGGGATTCAACAGTCATTAAAAAATCCCACACCTCTCCCTTTTCTCGATCATTGCAAAACCTAATATATAAATACTAAAAGAGTTTGCACTCCCTAAAATTTACAGAAACATTTTGGAATTATCACTCTCTAATTTTGTGCATTTCCATTCCATTTAGAAGTACACTTTTTTCTTAAATGAAAACTTTGAGTTTTCACTTTCCAATTCTCTCGTAAAAAAGAAGAAAAGGCAAAATAGATCACACAAAAAAAATAAAAATTTTAGATTTTTGTACGGAAAAAATTAAAAAAAATAACAAATGTAAGAAAATAAAATTTATTCACACTCCTCTAACGAACACAAAATTTTTGTTGTTCAAGTTTAGGAAATTCCACTAGTTCAACCCTAATGGCTTTGAATTTGGTAAGAAAGAGATTTCTAACTGATCCTAAAATGTTTTAAATATGGATATGCATGCTTGAAACACGTTAAAGATGCAAATGCCCTATGTATCCAAACCTTTTAAGTAGGACAAAAATTCTCTTTAAATTCTCTAGCGAACGTGCGGAAGGATATTTACCCGAGTCAAACAAGCAATTATTTTGCCCATTTACAAAAGGCTGACCTAACAATCACAGATGATTTGTAAAGCGATTTACCAGTCAGTCTTGCGTAACGGATTGTGTTTTTGTAAGAAATGACTTATAGATTGGGAGTCAACACTCTGTTAAAAATCCCTCGCCTCCCCCTTTTCCCGATCATTGCAAAACCTAATATATAAAATCTAAAAGAGTTGACAGTCCCTAATTGTTGCAGAGACTTTTTGGAATTATCTCTCTCTACATTTGTGCATTTCCATCCCATTTTAGATGTACACATTTTTCTTAAATCAAAACATTGAGTTTTCACTTTCCGATTGTCTCGTAAACAAGAAGATAGAGGAAAAATAGGTCAGAACATAATGAAAAATTTAGAGTTTATGTATGGAAAAAATTAAAACAAAAACAAATGCAAGTAAAGAAAATTTATTCACACACTACAAACGAACACAAAAGTTTTGTTGTCCAAGTTTACTAAATTCCAGTAGTTCAACCCTAAAGGCACGAAATTTGATATAAAAGAGATTTCTAATTGATCCTAACATGTTTTAAATATGGATATGCATGCTTGAAACATGTTAAAGATACAAATGCCCAATGGATCCAAACCTTTTAAAGTGAACAACAAATGCTCATTAAATTCTCAAGTGAACGTGGGGTGGGATATTTACCCGAGTCAAACAAGCCATTATTTTGCCAATTTACAAAAAATTGACCTAACAATCACATCTGATTTGTAAAGTGATTTACCGGTCAATCATGCGTAACAGGCTATGTTTTCGTAAGAAATGACTTATAGATTGGGAGTCAACACTCAGTTAAAAATCCTCAACCGCCCTCTTTTCCCGATCTCTGGAAATACTAATATATAAAAACTAAAAGAGTTTGCAGTCCCTAAAAGGTACAAGGACTTTTTGGAATTATCTCTCTCTACATTTGTCCATTTCCATTCCATTTATGATGTATACTTTTTTCTTAAATCAAAACTTTGAGTTTTCACTTTCTGTTTCTCTCATTAACAAGAAGATAAAGGCAAATAGATAACAACAAAATGAAACTTTTAGAGTTGTTGTATGGAAAAAATTAAAAAAAATAACAAATGTAAGTAAGAAAATTTATTCACACACCACTAACGAACACAAAAATTTTGTTGTCCAAGTTTCGGAAATTCCACTAGTTCAACCCTAATGGCGAGGAATTTGGTAAGAAAGAGATTTCTAACTGATCCTAACATGTTTTAAATATCTATATGCCTACTTGAAACATGTTAAAGATTCATTTGTCTTATGGTTCCAAACCTTTCAAAATGAAAAAAAAATGCTCATTAAATTCTCAAGTCAACGTGCGGTGGGCTATTTACCCGAGTTAAAGAAGCCATTATTTTGTCCATCTACAAAATTCTGACTTAACTATCACAGATGATTTTTAAAGTGATTTATTGGTCAATCATACGTAATGGGCTATGTTTTTGTAAGAAATGACTTATGGATTTGGAGAAACCACTCAGTTAAAAATCCCCCACCTCCCCCTTTTCCCGATCATTGCAAAACCCAATATAAAAACAATAAAAGAGTTTGCAGTCCCTAAAATTTACAGAGACTTTTTGGAATTATCTCTCTCAACATTTGTGAATTTCCATTCCATTTTAGAGGTACACTTTTTTCTTAACTCAAAACTTTGATTTTTTACTTTTCGATTCTCTCATAAACAAAAAGATAAATGAAAAATAGATCACAACAAAATGAAAATTTTAGAGTTTATGTATGGAAAAAATTAAAAATATAAAAAATGTAGGCAAAGAAAATTTATTAACACACCACAAACGAACACAAAAGCTTTGTTGTCCAGGTTTTGGAAATTAAACTAGTTCAACTCTAATGGCTTTGAATTTGATAAGAAAGAGATTTCTAACTGATCCTAACATGTTTTAAATATGGATAAGCATGCTTGAAACATGTTAAAGATGCAAATGCCCAATGAATCCATTCTTTTTAAAGCGAACAACAAATGCTCATTAAATTCTCAACTGAACGTGCCGTGGGATATTTACCAGAGTCAAACAAGCCATTATTTTGTCCATTTACTAAAAGCTGAACTAACAATCACAGATGATTTTTAAAGTGATTTATCGGTCAATCATGCCTAACGGTTGTGTTTTTGTAAGAAATGACTTATGGATTGGGAGTCAACACTCAGTTAAAAATTTCACACCTCCCCCTTTTCCTGATCATTGCAATCCCTAATATATAAAATCTAAAACAATTTGTAGTCCCTAAAAGTTGCAGAGACTTTATAAATTATCTCTCTGTACATTTGTGCATTTCTATTCCATTTTAGATGTGCACTTTTTTCTTAAATCAAAACTTTGAGTTTTTAATTACTGATTCTGTCGTAAACAAGAAGATAAAGGCAAATATAGATCACAACAAAATGAAAATTTAAGATTTATGTATAGAAAAAATTAAAAACAATAACAAATGTAAGTAAAGAAAAATTTATTCACACACCACAAACGAACACAAAATTTTGGAATATTTACCCGAGTCAAACAAGCCATTATTTTGCCTATTTACAAAAAGCTGACCTAACAATCACAGATGATTCGTAAAGTGATTTATCGGTCAATCAAGTGTAACGGGCTATGTTTTTCTAAGAAATGACTAATGATTTGGAGTCAACACTCACTTAAAGATCCCCCGCCTCCTTTTCCCGATCATTGCAAAACCTTGTATATAAAAACTAAAAGAGTTTGTTGTCCCTAAAAGTTACATAAACTTTTTGGAATTACCACTCTCTATATTTTTTTCATTTCCATTCTATTTTAGATGTACTTTTTTCTTAAATCAAAACTTTGATTTTTCACTTTCCAATTCTCTCGTAAACAAGAAGATAAAGGCAAAACAACAAAATGAAAATTTTAGAGTTCATGTGTGGGAAAAATTAAAAAAAATAACAAATGTAGGTAAAGAAAATTTATTCTCACACCACACACGAAAACAAAAGTTTCGTTGTCCAAGTTTGGGAAATTCCACTTGTTCGACCCTAATTGCTTTGAATTTGATAAGAAAGAGATTTCTAATTGAGCCTAATATGTTTCAAATATGAATATGCATGCTTGAAACATGTTAAAGATGCAAATGCCCGATGGATCCAAACCTTTTAAAGTGAACAACAAATGCTAATTAAATTCTCAAGTGAAGGTGCGGTGGGATATTTACCCGAGTCAAACAAGCCATTATTTTGCCCAATAACAAAATGTTGACCTAACAATCACAAATGATTCGTAAAGTGATGTATCAGTCAATCATGCGTAACGGGCTATGTTTTTGTAAGAAATGACTTATGATTTGGAGTCAACACACAGTTAAAGATCCCCCGCCTCCACCTTTTCCCGATCATTGCAAAACCTTATACATAAAAACTAAAGGAGTTTGCAGTCCCTAAAAGTTACAGAGACATTTTGGAATTACTTCTCTTTACATTTTTGCATTTTCATTCTATTTTAGATGTATATTTTTTTCCTCAATCAAAACATTGATTTTTCACTTTCCAATTCTCTCGTAAACAAGAAGATCAAGGCAAAATAGATCACAACAAAATGAAAATTTTAGAGTTTATGTATGGAAAAAACTAAAAACAATAACAAATGTAAGTGAAGTAAATTTATTCACACACAACACACGAAAAAAAAAGTTTTGTTGTCCAAGTTTGGGAAATTCCACTTGTTTGACCCTAATTGCTTTGAATTTGATAAGAAAGAGATTTCTAACTGATCCTAACATGTTTTAAATATGGATATGCATGCTTGAAACATGTTAAAGATGCAAATGCCCTATGGATCCAAACATTTTAAAGCGAACAATTAATTCTCATTAAATTCTCAAGTGAACGTGCAGTGGGATATTTACCCGAGTCAAACAAGCCATTATTTTGCCCATTTACAAAAACCTGACCTAAAAATCACAGATGATTTTTAAAGTGATTTATTGGTCAATCATGCGCAATGGGCTGTGTTTTGAAATAAATGACATATGGCTTAGGAGTCAACACTCAGTTAAAAATCCCCTTCCACCCCCTTTTACCGATCCATGCAAAACCTAATATATAAAAACTAATAGAGTTTGCAGTCAATAAAAGTTATAGAGACTTTTTCAAATTATCTCTCTCTACATTTGTGCATTTCCATTCCATTTTAGATGTACACTTTTTTCTAAAATCAAAACTTAGAGTTTTCACTTTCCGATTCTTTCGTAAACAAGAAGATAAAGGCAAAATAGATCAACACAAAATGAAACTTTAAGAGTTAATGAATGGAAAAAATTTAAAAAATTAACAAATGTAAGTAAAGAAAATTTCTTCACACACCACAAACGAATGCAAATGTTTTGTTATCCAAGTTTGGGAAATTCCACTAGTTCGACCCTAATGGCTAGGAATTTGATAAGAAAGAGATTTCTAACTGATCTAACATGTTTTAGATATGGATATGCACTTTAGAAACATGTTAAAGCTGAAAATGCCCTATGGATCCAAACCTTTTCAAGCAAACAACAAATGCTCATTAAATTCTCAAGTGAATGCGCGGTGGGATATTTACCCCAGTCAAACATGCCATTATTATGCCCAATTACAAAAAGCTGACCTAAAAATCACAGTTGATTTGTAAAGTGATTTATCGGTCAATCATACGTAACAGGTTATGTTTTTGTAAGAAATGACTTATGGATTAGAAGTCAACACTCATTTAAAAATCCCTCGCCTCCCCCTTTTCTCGATCATTGCAAAACCTAATATATAAATATTTAAAGAGTTTGCAGTCCCTGAAAGTTACAGAGACTTTTTGGAATTATCACTATCTACAATTTTCCATTTCCATTCCATTTAGATGTACACATTTTTCTTAAATCAAAACTTAGTGTTTTCACTTTCCGAATCTCTCGTAAACAAGAAGATAAAAGCAAAAAAAATCACAAAAAATGAAAATTAGAGAGTTTTTGTATGGAAAAAATTAAAAGTAACAACAAATGTAAGTAAGTAAAATTTATTCACACACAACAAAGGAACACAATTGTTTTATTGTCCAAGTTTTGGAAATTCCACTAGTTCAAGTCTAATGGCTTTGAATTTGATAAGAAAGAGATTTGTAATTGATCCTAACATTTTTCAAATCTGGATATGCATGCTTAAAGCATTTTAAAGATGCAAATGCGCTATGGATCCAAACCTTTTAAAATGAATAAAAAATGCTCATTAAATTCTCAAGTGAACGTTCGGAGGGATCTTTACCCGAGTCAAACAAGCCATTATTTTTCCCCTTTACAAAAAGCTAACCTGACAATCACAGATGATTTTTAAAGTGATTTATCGGTCAATGATACATAACGGGCGGTGTTTTTGTAAGAAATGACTTATGGATTGGGAGTCAACACTAAGTTAAAAATCCTCCGCCTCCCCCTTTTACCGATAATTGTAAAAACTAATATAAAAGAGTTTGCCATCCCTAAAAGTTCAAGAGACTTTTTGGAATTATTTGTCACTGCATTTGTGGATTTCCATTTTTTTTAGATGTACATTTTTTTCTAAAATCAAAATTTTGAGTTTTAACTTTCCGATTCTCTCGAAAACTAGAAGATCAAGGGAAAATCGATCACAACAAAAAGAAAATTTTAGAGTTTATGTATGGAAAAAATTAAAAACAATAAAAAATGTAAGCAAAGAAAATTTAATCACACACCACAAACGAACACAAAAGTTTTGTTGCCCACGATTGGGAAATTTCACTATTTCAACCCTATTGGCTTGGAATTTGATAAGAAAGAGATTTCTAATTGATCCTAACATGTTTTAAATATGGGTTATACATGCTTTAAACATGTTAAAGATGAAAATTCCCTATGGATCCAAACTTTTTAAAACGAACAACAAATACTCATTAAATTCTCAAGTGAACGTGCGGTGGGATATTTACCTGAGTCAAACAAGCCATTATTTTGGCCATTAAAAAAATGCTTACCAAACAATCACAGATAATTTGTAAAGTGATTTATCGGTCAATCATGCGTAACGGGCTAAGTTTTTGTAAGAACTGACTGATGGATTATGAGTCAACACTTAGTTAAAGATTCCCCGTCTCCCCCTTTTCCAAATCATTGCAAAAACTAATGTATAAAAACTAAAAGAGTTTGCAGTCCCTAAAAGTTACAGAGACTTTTTGGAATTATTACTCTCTACATTTTTGAATTTCCATTCCATTTTAGATGTACACTTTTTTCTTAAATCAAAACATTGAGTTTTCACATTCTAATTTTCTCGTAAACAAAAAGATAGTGGCAAAATAGATAACAACAAAATGAAAATTTTAGAGTTTATTGAAGGAAAAAATAAAAAAAATAAAAAATGTAAGTAAAGAAAATTTATTCACACACCACTAACGAACACAAAAGTTTTGTTGTCCATGTTTGGGAAATTCCACTAGTTCAACCCTAATGGCTTTGAATTTGAAAAGAAAGAGATTTCAAACTGATCCTAACATGTTTTAAATATGGAAATGGATGCTTGAAACATGTTAAAGATGCACATGCCCTATGGATCCAAACCTTATTAAGCGAACATCAAATTCTCATAAATTCTCAAGTGAATGTGCGGTAGGATATTTACCCGAATCAAACAAGCCATTATTTTGCCAATTTACAAAAAGCTGACGTAACAATCATAGATAATTTTTAAAGTCATTTATCTATCAATCATGCGTAATGGGCTGTGTTTTTTTAAGAAAAGACTTATGGATTTAAAGTCAACACTCGTGTAAAAATCCCCCGCCTCCCCATTTTTTCGATCATTGTAAAACCAAATATATAAATGCAAAAAGAGTTTGCAGTCCCTAAAAGTAAAAGATACTTTTTTGAATTATTACTCTCTGCATTTTTGCATTTCCATTCCATTTATATGTATGCTTTTTTCTTAAATCAAAACTTTGAGCTTTCACTTTCCGATTCTCTCGTAAACAAGAAGATAAAGGCAAAATAGATCACAAAAAGAAGAACATTTTAGATTTTATGTATGGAAAAAATTAAAAACAATAACAAACGTAAGTAAATAAAATTTATTCACAATCCACAAACGAACACAAAAGTTTTGTTGTCTAAGTTTTGGAAATTCTACTAGTCTAACCCTAATGGCTTTGAATTTGATAAGAAAGAGATTTCTAACTGATCCTAACATGTTTCAAATATGAATATGCATTCTTGAAACATGTTAAAGATGCAAATGCCCTATGGATCCAAACCTTTTAAAGTGAACAACAAATGCTCATTAAATTCTCAAGTGAACGTGCAGAGGGATATATACCCAAGTCAAACAAGCCTTTATTTTTCCTATTTACAAAAAGTTGACCTAACAATCACAGATGATTTGTAAACTGATTTATCGGTCAATAATGCATAACGAGCTGTGTTTTTGTAAGAAATGACTTATGGATTGGGAGTCAACACTCAGTTAAAAATCCCCCGCCTCCCCCTTTTCCTGATCATTACAAAACCTAATATATAAAATCTAAAAGAGTTTGCAGTACCTAAAAGTTACAGAGACTCCGTGGAATTATCTCTTTCTACAATTGTGTATTTCCATCCCATTTTAGATATAATTTTTTTTTATAAATCAAAACTTCGAGTTTTCTCTCTTCGATTCTCTATAAACAAGAAGATAAAGGCAAAATAGATCACAACAAAATGAAAATTTTAGAGTTTATGTGTTTAAAAAATTAAAAACAATAACAAATGTAAGTAAAGAAAATTTATTCACACACCACAAACAATCACAAAAGTTTTCACTAGAGAAAATGCCCTATGGATCCTAAACTTTCAAAGAGAAAAACAAAAGCTTATTAAATTCTCAAGTGAACGTGCGGTGGGCTATTTACCCAAGTCAAACAAGCCATTATTTTGCCCATTTACAAAAAGCTGACCTAACTATCATAGATGATTTGTAAAGTGATTTTTTGTCAATCATGTCTAACGGGCTATATTTTTGTAAGAAATGACTTATGGATTGGGAGTGAACACTCAATTAAAAATCCCCCGCCTCCCCATTTTCTCGATCATTGCAAACTAAAATAGTTTGCAGTCCCTAAAAGTTACACATACTTTTTGGAATTATCTCTCTCTACATTTGTGCATTTCCATTCCATTTTAGAGGTACACTTTTTTCTTAAATCAAAACTTTGAGTTTTCACTTTCCCATTCTCTCATAAACAAGAAGATAAAGGCAAAACAGATCACAAAAGAAATGAAAATTTTAGAGTTTATTTATGGAAAAAATTAAATACAATACAAAATGTAAGTAAAGAAAATTTATTCACACACCACAAACAAAGACAAAAAGTTTAGTTGTCCATGTTTTGGAAATTCAACTAGATCAAACCTAATGGCTTTGGGTTTGATAAGAAAGAGATTTCTATCTGATCCTAACATGTTTTAAATATGGAGATGCATGCTTGAAACATGTTAATGATTCAAAAGCCCTATGAATCCAAACCTTTTAATGAGAACAACAAATTCTCATTAAATTCTCAAGTGAACATGCAGTGGGATATTCAACCGAGTCAAACAAGCCACTGTTTTGTCCTTTTACGAAAAGCAGACCTAACAAACATAGATAAATTGTAAAGTGATTTATCGTTCAATCATGCGCAACGGGCTGTGTTTTTATTTGAAATGACTTATAGACTGGGAGTCAACACTCAATTAAAAATCCCCAGTGCGCCCCCCCCCCCCCCCCCCCCCTTTTTCCTGATCATTGCAAAACCTAATATATAAAAACAAAAAGAGTTTGCAGTCCCTAAAAGTTACAGAGACTTCTTGGAATTATCTCTCTCTACATTTGCGGGTTTCCACTGATTTTTAGATGTACACTTTTTTTCTTAAATCAAAACTTTGAGTTTTCACTTTCCGATTCTCTCGTAAACAGGAAGATACAGGCAAAATAGATCACAACAAAATGAAAATTTTAGAGTTTATGTATGGAAAAAATTAAAAACAATAAAAAATGTAATTAAAAAAAAATTATTCTCACACCACAAACGAACACAAAAGTTTTGTTGTCCAAGTTTGGGAAATACCACTAGTTCAACCCTAATGACTTGGAATTTGATAAGAAAGATTTTTCAAACTAATCCTAACATGTTTTAAATATGGATATGCATGTTTCAAACATGTTAAAGATGCAAATGCCCAATGGATCCAAGCCTTTTAAAACGAACAACGAATGCTCATTAAATTCTCATGTGAACGAGCGGTGGGATATTTATCCGAGTCAAACAAGCCATTATTTTGCCCATTTACAAAATGCTTACCAAACAATCACAGATGATTTGTAAAGTGATTTATCGGTCTATCATCCATAACAAGCTGTTTTTTTGTAAGAAATTATATATGGATTAGGAGTCAACACTCAGTTAAAGATACCCCACCTCCCCCTTTTCCCAATCATTACAAAACCTAATATATAAAAACAAAAAAATTTTCAGTCCCTAAAAGTTACAGAGACTTTTTGGAATTATATTTCTCTACATTTTTGCTTTTCCATTCCATTTTAGATGTACACATTTTTCTTATATCACAAAAAAATGAAAATTTTGGAGTTTATGTACGGAAAAAATTAAAAACAACAGCAAATGTAAGTAAGTAAAATTTATTCACACATAACAAAGGAACACAAAAGTTTTCTTGTTCATGTTTGGGAAATTCCACTAGTTCATTCCTAATGGCTTTGAATTTGATTAGAAAGAGATTTGTAACTGATCCTAACATGTTTCAAATTTGGATATGCATGCTTGAAGCATTTTAAAGATGCAAATGCATTATGGATCCAAACCATTTAAAGTGTACAACAAATGCTCATTAAATTCTCAAGTGAACGTGCGGAGGGATATTTTCCCGAGTCAAACAAGCCATTATGTTTCCCTTTTAAAAAAATCTAACTTGGCAATCATAGATGATTTGTAAAGTGATTTATCGGTCAGTGATATGTAACGGGCTATGTTTTTGTATGAAATGACATATGGATTTGGAGTCACCACTCAGTTAAAAATCCCCCACCTCCCCCTCTTCCCGATCATTGCAAAACCTAATATATAAAACCTAAAAGAGTTTGCTATCCCTAAAAGTTCAAGAGACTTTTTGGAATTATCTGTCTGTACATTTGTGCATTTCCTTTGATTTTTATATGTACACTTTTTTCTAAAATCAAAAGTTTGAGTTTTAACTTTCCGATTCTCTCAAAAATAGATGATCAAGGGAAAATAGATTACAACAAAATGAAAATTTTAGAATTTATGTTTGGAAAAAAATAAAAACAATAAAAAATGTAAGCAAAGAAAATTTATTCACACACAACTAAATAACACAAAAGTTTTGTTGTCCACGTTTGGGAAATTCCACTAGTACAACCCTAATGGCTTGAAATTTGATAAGAAAGAGATTTCTAACTGATCCTAACATGTTTTAAATATGGATATGCATGCTTGAAACATGTTAAAGATGGAAATGCCCTAAGGATCCAAACATTTTAAATCGAACAATAAATGCTTATTAAATTCTCAAGTGAACGTGTGGTGGGATATTTACCCGAGTCAAACTAGCCATTATTTTGGCCATTTACAAAAAGCTTACCAAACAATCACTGATAATTTTTAAAGTGATTTAACGGTCAATCATGCGTAACAGGCTGTGTTTTTGTAAGAAATGACTTATGGATTGGGAGTCAACACTCAGTTAAAGATTTCCCGCCTCCCCTTTTCCCAATCATTGCAAAACCTAATATATAAAAACTAAAAGAGTTTATGTATGCAAAAAATTTAAAACAATAAAAATTGTAAGTAAAGAAAATTTATTAAGACACCACTAACTAATAAAAAAGTTTTGGTGTCCACGTTTGGGAAATTCCACTAGTTCTACCCTAATGGCTTTGAATTTGAAAAGCAAGAGATTTCTAACTGATCCTAACATGTTTTAAATATAGAAATGGATGCTTTAAACATGTTAAAGATGCAAATGCCCTATGGAACCAACCTTTTTAAGCTAACAAAAAATTCTCATTAAATTCTCAAGTGAATGTGCGGTGGGATATTTACCTGAGTCAAACAAGCCATTATTTTTCCCATTTACAAAAAACTGACGTAACAATCACAAATGATTTTTAAAGTCATTTATCGGTCAATCATGCGTAACGGGCTGTGTTTTTGTAAGAAATGACTAATGGATTGGAAGTTAACACTCATTTTAAAATCCCCCGCGTCCCCCTTTTCTCGATCATTGCAAAACCTAATATATAAATGCTAAAAGATTTTGCACTCCCTAAAAGTAATAGAGACTTTTTGGAATTATAACTCTCTACATTTGTGCATTTCCATTCCATTTAGATGTACACTTTTTTCTTAAATCAAAACTTTGAGTTTTCACTTTTCGATTCTCTCGTAAACAAGAAGATAAAGGCAAAATAGATCACAAAAGAAATGAAAATTTTAGAGTTTATGTATGGAAACAAATAAAAAAAATAAAAAATGTAAGTAAATAAAATGTATTCACACACCACAAATGAAGACAAAAGTTTAGTTGTCCAAGTTTTGGAAATTCAACTAGTTCAAACCTAATGGCTTTGAATTTGATAAGAAATAGATTTCTGGCTGATCCTAACATGTTTTAAATATGGATAAGCATGCTTGAAACATGTTAATGATACAAATTCCTTATGAATCCAAACCTTTTAAATAGAACAACAAATTCTCATTCAATTCTCAAGTGAACGTGCGGTGGGATATTCAACCGAGTCAAACAAGCCATGGTTTTGTCCATTTACAAAAACCAGACCTAACAATCACAGATGATTTTTAAAGTGATTTATCGATCAATCATGTGCAATGGGTTGTGTTTTCGTCTGAAATGACTTATGGACTGGGAGTCAACAATCAATTTAAAATCCTCCGCCTCCCCCTTTTCCTGATCGTTGCAAAACCTAATATATAAAAACTAAAAGAGTTTGTAGTCCCTGAAAGTTACAAAAACTTTTTGGAATTATCGCTCTCTACATTTGTGCATTTTCCATTGATTTTTAGATGTACATTTATTTTCTTAAATCAAAACATTGAGTTTTCACTTTCCGATTATCTCGTAAACAGGAAGATAAAGACAAAATAGATCACAACAAAATGAAAGTTTTTAGAGTTTATGTATGGAAAAAATTAAAAAAATTAAAAATGTAAGTAAAGAAAATTTATTCACACACCACAAACGAACACAAAAGTTTTGTTGTCCAAGTTTGGGAAATACCACTAGTACAACTCTAATGACTTGGAATTTGATAAGAAAAATTTTTCAAACTGATCCTAACATGCTTTAAATATGGATATTCATGCTTCAAAACTGTTAAAGATGCAAATGCCCAATGGATACAAACCTTTTAAAACGAACAACAAATGCTCATTAAATTCTCATGTGAGTGAGCCATGGGATATTTACCCGAGTCAAACAAGACATTATTTTGCCTATTTACAAAAAGCTTACCAAACAATCACAGATGATTTGTAAAGCAATTTATCGGTCCATCATCCATAACGGGCTGTGCTTTTGTAAGAAATTACTTATGGATTGGGAGTCAACACTCAGTTAAAGATTCCCCCGCCTCCCCCTTTTTCCTATCATTACAAAACCTAATATAAAAAAACTAAAAGATTTTTTTGTCCCTAAAAGTTACAAAGACTTTTTGGAATTATCTCTCTCTACATTTTTCCTTTTCCATTCCATTTTAGATGTACACGTTTTTCTTAAATGAAAACTTTAGGTTTTCACTTTCCGATTCTCTCGTAAACAAAAAGATAGGGGGAAAATAGATAACAAAAAAATGAAAATTTAAGAGTTTATGTATGGTAAAAATTTAAAACAATAACAAATATAAGTAAAGAAAATTTATTCACATAGCACAAACGAACACAAAAGTTTTGTTGTCGAAGTTTGGGAAATTCCACTAGTTCAACCCTAATGGCATTGAATTTGATAAGAAAGAGATTTCTAACTGATCCTAACATGGTTTTAAATATGGTTTTGGATGCTTGAAACATGTTAAAGATGCAAATGCCCTATGGATCCAGACCTTTTTAAGCGAACAACAAATTCTCATTAAATTCTCAAGTGAATGTACGGTGGGATATTTACCCGAGTCAAACAAGCCATTATTTTGCCCATTTACAAAAAGCTAACATAACAATCACAAATGATTTTTAAAATAATTTATCGGTCAATCATGCATAACCGGCTGTGTTTTTGTAAGAAATGACTTATGGATTGGAAGTCTAACACTCATTTAAAAATCCCCCGCCTCCCCCTTTTTTCGATCATTGCAAAACCGAATATATAAATACTAAAAGAGTTTGCAGCCCCTAAAATTTACAGAGACTTTTTCGAATTATCACTCTCTACATTTGTGCATTTCCATTCCATTTAGTTGTACACTTTTCTCTTAGATCAAAACTTTGAGTTTTCACTTTCCGATTTTCACGTAAACAAGAAGATAAAGGCGAAGTAGATCACCAAAAAAATGAAAATATTAGAGTTTATATATGGAAAAAATTAAAAACAATAAGAAATGTAAGTAAATAAAATTTATTCCCACACCACAAACGAACACAAAAGTTTTGTTGTCCAAGTTGTGGAAATTCCACTAGTCTAACCCTAATGGCTTTGAATTTGATATGAAAGAGATTTCTAACTGATCCTAACATGTTTTAAATATGGATATACATGCTTGAAACATGTTGAAGATGCAAATGCCCTAAGGATCCAAACCTTTTAAAGCGAACAACCAATGCTCATTAAATTCTCAAGTGAACGTGCGGAGGGATATTTACCCGAGTCAAACAAGCCATTATTTTGCCCATTTACAAAAAGCTGACCTAACAATCACAGATGATTTGTAAAGTGATTTATCGATCAATCATTCGTAACTAGCTATGTTTTTGTAAGAAATTACTTATGGATTGGGAGTCAACACTCAAATAAAAATCCCCTGCCTCCCCCTTTTCCCGTTCATTACATAACCTAATCTATAAAATCTAAAAGAGTTTGCAGTCCCTAAAAGTTTCAGAGACTTTGTGGAATTATCTCTCTCTACATTTGTGCATTTCTATCCCATTTTACATGTACACTTTTTTTCTAAAATGAAAACTTTGATTTTTCACTTTCCAATTCTCTCGTAAACAAGAAGATAAAGGCAAAATAGATCACAACAAAATGAAAATATTTGAATTTATGTATGGAAAAAATTAAAAACAATAACGCATGTAAGTAAAAAAATTTATTCACACACCACAAACGAACACAAAAGTTTTGTTGTCCATGTTTGAGAAATTCCACAAGTTCAATCCTAATTTCATTGAATTTGATAACAAAAATATTTCTAACTGATCCTAACAACTTTTAAATATGGATATGCATTCTTGAAACATGTTCAAGATGCAAAGGCCCTATGGATCCTAACCTTTCAAAGAGAAAAAAAATGCTCATTAAATTCTCAAGTGAACGTGCGGTGGGCTATTTACCCAAGTCAAACAAGCCAATATTTTGCCTATTTAAAAAAAACTGACCTAACTATCACAGATGATTTGTAAAGTGATTTTTTGGTCAATCATGTGTAATGGGCTATGTTTTTTTAAGAAATGACATATGGATTGGGAGTCAACACTCAATTAAAAATCCCCCACCTCCCCATTTTCTCGATCATTGCAAAATCTAACATATAAAAACTAAAAGAGTTTGCAGTCCCTAAAAGTTATAGAGACTTTGTGGAATTATCTCTCTCTACATTTGACCATTTCCGTTCCATTTTAAATGTACATTTTTTTCTTAAATAAAAACTTTGAGTTTTCACTTTTCGGTTCTCTCTTAAACAAGAAAAAAAATTCAAAATAGATAACAAAAAAAATTAAAATTTTAGAGTTTATGTACGGAAAAAGTTATTCACACACCACAATCGAACACAAAAGTTTTGTTGTCCAAGTTTGGGAAATTCCACTAGTTCAACCCAAATGGCTTTGTGTTTGAAAAGAAAGAGATTTCTTACTGATCCTAACATGTTTTAAATATGGATATGCATGCTTGAAACATGTTAATGATGCAAATGCCCTATGGATCCTAATCTTTTAAAGCGAACAACAAATGCACATTAAATTCTCAAGTGAACGTGCGGTGGGATATTTACCCGAGTCAAACAAGACATTACTTTGTTCATTTAAAAAAAGCTGACCTAAAAATCACAGATGATTTGTGAAGTGATTTATCTGTCAATCATATGTAATGGGCTATGTTTTCGCAAGATATGACTTATGGATTAGGAGTCAACACTCAGTTAAAAATCCCCAACGTCCCCCTTTTCCCGATTATTGCAAAACCTAATATATAAAAAAAAAAAAAGAGTTTGCTGTCCCTAAAAGTTACAAAGACTTTTTTGAATTATCTCTCTCTACATTTGTGCATTTCCATTCCATTTTATATGTACACTTTTTCTTAAATAAAAAATTTGAGTTTTCATTTTCCGATTCTCTCGTAAACAAGAAGATAAAGGCCA
This sequence comes from Aristolochia californica, assembly GCF_029961685.1. NCBI lineage: Eukaryota > Viridiplantae > Streptophyta > Magnoliopsida > Piperales > Aristolochiaceae > Aristolochia > Aristolochia californica. Next base: position 17,484,187 of record NW_027181782.1, on the reverse strand, counting down.
AATAGATCACAAAAAAATGAAACTTTTTGAGTTTAAGTATATAAAAAATTACAAACAACAACAAATGTAAGTAAAGAAAATTTATTAACACACCACAAAGGAATATCAAAGTTTTGTTGTCCATGTTTGGAAAATTCCATTAGTTCAACCCTAATGGCTTTGAATTTGATAACAAAAATATTTCTTACTGATCCTAATATATTTTAAATATGGATATGCATGCCTGAAACATGTTGAAGATGCAAATGCCCTATGGATCCTAACCTATCAAAGCGACAAACAAATGCTCATTAAATTGTCAAGTGGACGTGCGGTGGGCTCTTTACTCGAGTCAAACAAGCCATTATTTAGTCCATTTACAAAAAGTTGACCTAACAATCATAGATGATTTTTAAAGTGATTTATCGGTCAATAATTTGTAACGGCCTATTTTTTTTAAGAAATGACTTATGGATTGGGAGTCAACACTCAGTTAAAATTCCCCCACCTCCCCTTTTCCCCCCTCATTGCAAAACCAAATATATAAAAACTAAAAGAGTTTGGAGTCCCTAAAAGTTAGAGAGAATTTTTGGAATTAAATCTCTCTACATTTGTCATTTCCATTGCATTTAGATGTACACTTCTTTCTTAAATCAAAACTTTGAGTTTTTACTTTCCGATTCTCTCGTAAACAAGAAGATAAAGGCAAAATAGATCACAAAAAAATAAAAATTTTAGAGTTTATGTATGGAAAAAAATAACAACTGAAAGTAAAGAAAATTTATTCACACACCACACACAAAAAAAAAGTTTTGTTCTCCAAGTTTGGGAAATTCCTCTAGTTCAACCCAAATGACTTTGAATTTGATAAGAAAGAGATTTCTAAATGTTCCTAACATGTTTTAAATATGGATATACATGTTTGAAACATGTTGAAGATGCAAATGCCCTATGGATCCAAACCTTTTAAAGCAAACAACAAATGCTCATTAAATTATCACGTGAACATGCGGTTACCCGAGTCAAATAAGCCATTATTTTGCCAATTTACAAAAGGCTTACAAAACAATCACAGATGATTTGTAAATTGATTTATTGGTCAATTATGAGTAACGGGCCATGTTTTTGTAAGAAATGACTAATGGATTGGGAGGCAACACTCAGTTAAAAATCCCCCGCCTCCCCCTTTTCCAGATCACTGCTAAACCTTAGATATAAAAACTAATAGAGTTTGTAGTCAATAAAAGTTATAGAGATTTTTTCGAATTATCTCTCTCTACATTTGTGCATTTCCATTCCATTTTAGATGCACACGTTTTTCTAAAAAAAGAAGAGAAAGGTAAAATAGGTCACCACAAAATGAAAAATTTTTATTTTTTTTATGGAAAGAATTAAAAAAAATGTAAATAAAGAAAATTTATACACACACCAAAAACAAACACAAAAGTTTTGTTGTCCAAGTTTAGGAAATTCCACTAGTTCGACCCTAATAGCTTGGAATTTGATAAGAAAGAGATTTCTAACTGATCCTAACATGTTTTAAATATGGATATGCATTCTTGAAACATGTTAAAGATGCAAATGCCCTAGTGATCCAAACCTTTTAAAGCGAACAACAAATGCTCATTAAATTCTCAAGTGAATGTGCGGTGGGATATTTACCCAAGTCCAACAAGCCATTATTTTGCGCATTTACAAAAAGCAGACCTAACAATCACAGATGGTTTGTAAAGTGATTTATCAGTCAGTCATGCATAACATGCTATGTTTTTGTAAGAAATGACTTATGGATAGGGAGTCAACACTCAGTTAAAGATTAACCGCCTCCTCCTTTTCCTTATCAATGCAAAACCTAATATATAAAAACTAAAAGAGTTTGTAGTCCCTAAAAGTTATAGACACTTTTTAGAATTATCTCTCTCTACATTTGTGCATTTCCATTCCATTTTAGATGTACACTTTTTTTTAAACCTAAAATTTGATATTTCATTTTCCAATTCTCTCGTAAACAAGAAGATAAAGGCCAAATAGATCACAAAAAAAGAAAATTTTAAAGTTTATATATGGAAAAAATTTTAAAAAATAACAAATATAAGTAGAGAAAATTTAGTCACACACCACAATTGAACACAAAATTTTTGTTGTCCAAGTTTGGGAAATTCCACAAGTTCAACCCTAATGTCTTGTAATTTGATAAGAAAAAGATTTCTAACTGATCGTAACATGTTTTAAATATGGATATGCATGCTTGAAACATGTTAAAGATGCAAGTGCCCAATGGATCCAAACTTTTTGAAGTGAACAAAAAATGCTCATTAAATTTTCAAGTGAACATGCAGTGGGATTTTTACCAGAGTTAAACAAGCCATTATTTTGCCCATTTACAAAAAGTTAACCTAACAATCACAGATGGTTTGTAAAGTGATTTATCGGTCAATCATGCATAACAAGGCTATGTTTTTTTAAGAAATGACTTATGGATTGGGTGGCAACACTTAGTTAAAAATCCTACGCCTCCCCTTTTTGTTGATCATTGCAAAACTTAATATATAAATACTAAAAGAGTTTGCAGTCCCAAAAAGTTAACGAGACCTTTTACGATTAACATTCTCTACATTTGTGCATTGCCCTTCCATTTAGATGTACACTTTCTTCTTAAATAAAAACTTGGAGTTTTCAATCTCCAATCCTCTAGTAAACAAGAACATAAAGACGAAATAGATTACAAAAAAATAAAAGTTTTAGAGGTTAAGTGTGGAAAAAATTAAAAATCATAACAAATGTAAGTAAAGAAAATTTATTCACACACCACAAACGAACACAAAAGTTTTGTTGTCCAAGTTTAGGAAATTCCACAAGTTCAACCCTTTTGGCTTTGAATTTGATAAGAAAGCGATTTCTAATTGGTCCTAACATGTTTTAAATATGGATATGCAAACTTGAAACTTCTTAAAGATGAAAATGCCCTATGAATCCAAACCTTTTAAAGCGAACAAAAAATTCTCATTAAATTGTCAAGTGAACGTGTGGTGTGATATTTACCCGAGTCAAACAAGCCATTATTTTGGCCATATACAAAAAGCAGACCTAACTATCACAGATGATTTGTAAAGTGATTTATCGGTCAATCATGCGTAACAGGCTATCTTTTTGCAGGAAATGACTTATGGATTGGGAGTCAACACTCAGTTAAAGATCCCCCACCTCCACCTTTTCCCCATCATTGCAAAACCTTATATATAAAAACTAAAAGAGTTTGCAGTCCCTAAAATTTACAGAGACATTTTGGAATTATCTCTCTCTACATTTTTGTATTTCAATTCCATTTTAGATGTAATCTTTTTTCTTAAATCAAAACTTGGAGTTTTCACTTTCCGATTATCTCGTAAACAAGAAGAAAAAAACCAAATAGATCACTAAAAAATGAAAATTTTAGAGTTTATATGTGGAAAAAATTTAAAACAAAAATAAAAGTTAGAGAAGAAAATTTATTCACACACCACAAATGAACACAAAAGTTTTGTTGTCCAAGTTTGGGAAATTCTACTAGTTCAACCCTAATGGCTTGGAATTTGATAAGTAAGAGATTTCTAATTGATCCTAACATGTTTTAAATATGGATAGGCATGCTTGAAACACGTTAAAGATGCAAATGCCCTATGGATCTAAACCTTTTAAAGAAAACAACAAATGCTCATTAAATTCTCAAGTGAACATGCGGTGGGATATTTACTAGGGTCAAACAAGCCATTCTTTTGCCCTTTTACAAAAAGCTGACCTAACAATCACTTATGATTTTTAAAATGATTTATCGGTCAATCATTCATAACGGGCTATGTTTTTGTACAAAATGATTTATGGATTAGGAGTCAATACTCAGTTAAAAATCCCTAGCTCCATTTTCCCGTTCATTACGAAACCTAATATATAAAAACTAACAGAGTTTGCAGCCCCTAAAAGTTACAGAGACTTTTTGGAACTATCTCTCTCGACATTTGTGCATTTCCATTCCTTTTTAGATGAACACTTTTTTCTTAAATCAATACTTTGAGTTTTCACTTTCCGATTCTCTCGTAAACAAGAAGATAAAGGCAAAATAGAGTTTATGTATTGAAAAAATTAAAAACAATAACAAATGTAAGTAAAGAAATTTTGTAACACACCACAAATGAACACAAACAAGTTATGTTGTCCATGTTTGGGAAATTCCACTAGTTCAACCCTAATGGCTTTGAATTTGATAAGAAAGTTTTTTTCTAACTGATCCTAATATGTTTTAAATGTCGATATGCATGCTTGAAACATGTTAAAGATGTAAATTCCCTATGAATCCAAACCTTTCAAAGCGAACAACAAATGCTCATTAAATTCTCAAGTCAACATGCGGAGGGATATTTACCCGTGTTAAAACAACCATATTTTTTGCCCATTTACAAAAAGCTGACCTAACTATTACAAAGACTTTTAGCAATTATCTCTCTCTACATTTTTGCATTTCCTTTCAATTTTAGAGGTACACTATTTTCTTAAATCAAAACTTTGAGTTTTCACTTTCCGATTATGTCATAAACAAGAAGAGAAATGCAAAATAGATCACAACAAAATGAAAATTTCATAAGTTTATGTATGGAAAAAATTAAAAAAAATAACAAATGTAAGAAAAAAAATTTATTCCACACCACAAACGAACACAAAAGTTTTGTTGTCCAAGTTTGGGAAATTCCACTTGTTCAACCTTAATGTCTTGGAATTTGATAAGAAAGAGATTTTTAACTGATCCAAACATGTTTTAAATATGGATATGCATGCTTGAAACATGTGAAAGATGCAAATGGCCTATGGATCCAAACCTTTTAAAGCGAACAACAAATGCTCATTAAATTCTCAACTGAACGTGCAGTGGGATATTTACTCGAGCCAAACAAGCCACTATTTTGCCCATTTACAAAAAAGATGACCTAACAATCAAAAATGATTTGTAAAGTGATTTATCAGTCAATCATGCATAACGGACTATGTTTTTTCAAGAAATAATTTATGGATTGGGAGTCAACACTCAGTTACAAATCGCCCGCTCCCCCTTTTCCCAATCATTGCAAAACCTAATATATAAAAACTAAAAGAATTTGCACTCCCTAAAAGTTATAGAGACTTTTTGAAATTATCTCACCTAACATTTGTGCATTTCCATTCCATTTTAGAGGTACACTTTTTTATTAAATCAAAACTTTGAGTTTTCACTTTTCGATTCTCTCGTAAACAAGAAGATAAAGGCAAAATAGATCACTACAAAATGAAAATTTTGGAGTTTATGTATGGAAAAAATTAAAAACAAAAACAAATGTATGTGATGAAAATTTATTCACACACCACAAATGAACACAGATGTTTTGTTGTCCAAGTTTGGGAAATTCCACTAGTTCAACCCTAATGGCTTTGAATTTGATAAGAAAGAGATTTCTAACTGATCCTAACATGATTTAAATATGGATATGCTTGCTTGAAACCTTTAAAAAATTCAAATGCCCTAAGGATCCAAACCTTTTATAGTGAATAAAAAATGCTCATTAAATTCTGAAGTGAACATGCGGTGGGATATTTACCTGTGTCAAACAAGCCATTATTTTGCCTATTTACAATAGCTGACTTAACATTCAGAGATGATTGGTAAAGTGATTTATTGGTCAATCATTTATAACAGGCTATGTTTTTGTAAGAAATGACTTATGGATTGGGCGTCAACACTCAGTTAAAGATCGCCCGCCTCCACCTTTTCCCCATCATTGCAAAACCTTATATATAAAAACTAAGAGAGTTTTCAATCCAAAAACGTTCCAGAGAGTTTTTGGAATTATCTCTCTCCATTTGTGCATTTCCATACCATTTTCTAGGTACACGTTTTTTTTATATCAAAATTTTGAGTTTTCACTATCCGATTCTCTCGTAAACAAGAAGATAAAGGCAAAATAGATCACAACAAAATGAAAATTTTACTGTTTATGTATGGAAAAAATTAAAAAAAATAACAAATATAAGTAAATAAAATTTATTCACACACCACAAACGAACACAAACAAGTTTTTTTGTCCATGTTTGGGAAATTCCTCTAGTTCAACCCTAATGGCTTTTGAATTTGATAAGAAAGATATTTCTAACTGATCATAACATGTTTCAAATATGGATATGCGTGCTTGAAACATGTTAAAGATGCAAATGCCCTATGGATCCAAACCTTTTAAAGCGAACAACAAATGCTCATTAAATTCTCAAGTGAACGTGCGGAGGGATATTTACCCGAGTCAAACAAGTCATTATTTTGCCCATTTACAAAAAGCTGACCTAACAATCACAGAAGATTTGTAAATTCATTAATCGGTCAATCATGCGTAACGGGCTATGTTTTGTGAAAAATGGCGTATGGATTTGGAGTCAACATTCAGATAAACCTAATACATAAAAGTTAAAAACAATAACAAATAAGAAACCCCCCACCCCCTCTCCCCCTTTTCCTGATAATTGCAAAACCTAATATATAAATACTACAAGAGTTAGCAGTCCTTAAAAGGTATTGAGCCTTTTTGGAATTATCTCTCTCTACATTTTTGCATTTCCATTCCATTTTAGATGTACACTTTTTTCTTGAATCAAAACTTTGAGTTTTCACTTTCCGATTCTCTCGTAAACAAGAAGATAAAAGCCAAATAGATCTCTATAAAATTAAAATTTTAGAGTTTATATGTGGAAAAAATTAAAAACAAAAATAAAAGTGAGTAAAGAAAATTTATTCACACTCCACAAACGAACACAAAAGTTTTGGTTTTCAAGTTAGGGAAATTCTACTAGTTCAACCCTAATGGCTTGGAATTTGACAAGAAAGACATTTCTAATTGATCGTAACATGTTTTAAATATGGATAGGCATGCTTGAAACATGTTAAAGATGCAAATGCCCTATGGATCCTAACCTTTTAAAGTGAACAAAAAATGCTCATTAAATTCTCAAGTGAACATGTGGTGGGATATTTACCCGGGTCAAACAAGCCTTTATTTTGCCCGTTTACAAAAAGCTGACCTAACAATCACAGATGATTTTTAAAATGATTTATCGATCAATCATGCATAATGGGCTATGTTTTTGTAAAAAATGATTTATGGATTAGGAGTCAACACTCAGTTAAAAATCCCTATCCTCCCCTTTTTCTGTCCATTGCAAATCCTAATATATAAAAACTAAAAGAGTTTGCAGTCCCTAAAAGTTACAGAGACTTTTTGGAATTATCTCCCTTGACATTTGTGGATTTCCATTCCTTTTTAAATGTACACTTTTTTCTTAAATCTAAACTTTGAGTTTTCACTTTCCGATTCTCTCGTAAACAAGAAGATAAAGGCAAAATAGATCACAACAAAATAAAAATTTTAGAGTTTATGTATTGAAAAAATTAAAAACAATAACAAATGTAAGTAAAGAAAATTTTTAACACACCACAAATGAACACAAACAAGTTTTGTTGTCCACGTTTGTGAAATTCCACTAGTTCAACCCAAATGGTTTTGAATTTGATAAGAAAGAGATTTCTAACTGATCCTAACATGTTTTAAATATGGATATGCATGCTTGAAACATGTTAAATATGCAAATGCCCTATGGATCGAAACCTTTTAAAGTGAACAACAAATGCTCATTAAATTCTCAAGTGAATGTGCAGAGGGATATTTACCTGAGTCAAACAAGCCATTATTTTGCCCATTTACAAAAAGTTGACCTAACTATAACAGAAGATTTGTAAATTGATTTATTGGTCAATCATACGTAATGGGCTGTGTTTTTGTTAAAAATGATGTATGGATTGGGAGTCAACATTCAGATAAACCTAATACATAAAAGTTAAAAACAATAACAAATACGAAACCCCCCACCCCCCTCCCCCTTTTCCCGATCATTGCAATACCTAATATATAAATAGTAAAAGAGTTAGCAGTCCCTAAAAGGTACTGAGAATTTTTGAAATTATCTCTCTCAACATTTTTTCATTTCCATTCCATTTTAGATGTACACTTTTTTCTTAAATCAAAACTTTGAGTTTTCACTTTCTGATTCTCTTGAGAACAAGAAGATAAAAGCCAAAAAGATCACAAAAAAATGAAAATTTTAGAGTTTATGTATGGAAAAAATTAAACACAATAAAAAATGTTAGTAAAGAAAATTTATTCACACACCACAAACGAACACAAAACTTTTGTTGACCAAGTTTTGGAAATTTCTCTAGTTCAACCTAATGGCTTGGAATTTAATAAAAAAGAGATTTCTAACTGATCCTAACATGTTTTAAATATGAATAAGCATGCTTGAAACATATTAAAGATGCAAATATCCTATGCATCCAAACCTTTTAAAGCGAACAACAAATGCTCATTAAATTCTCAAGTGAACGAGCAGTGGAATATTTACTCGGGTCAAACAAACCATTAGTTTACCCATTTACAAAAAGCTGACCAAAAAATTACAGATGATTTGTAACATGATTTATCGGTCATTCATGCATAACGGTCTATGTTTTTGTAAAAAATGATTAATGGATTAGGAGTCAACACTCAATTAAAATCCCCAGCCTCCCTTTTTCCCGACCATTGCAAAACCTAATATATAAAAAAAACTAAAAGAGTTTGCAGTCCCTAAAAGATACAGAAAGTTTTTGGAATTATCTCTCTCGACATTTGTGCATTTCCATTCCATTTTAGATGTAAAATTTTTTCTTAAATCAAAACTATGATTTTTCACTTTCCGATTATCTCGTAAAAGAGAAGATAAAGGCAAAATAGATCAACACAAAATGAAAAATTTAGAGTTCATTTATTGAAAAAAAAAAACAAATGTAAGTAAAGAAAATTTATTCACACACCTCAAACGAACACAAACAAATTTTTTTGTCCATGTTTGGGAAATTCCACTAGTTCAACCCTAATGGCTTTGAATTTGAAAAGAAACAGATTTCTAACTGATCCTAACATGTTTTACATATGGATATCCATGCTTGAAACATGTTAAAGATGCCAATTCCCTATGGATCCAAACCTTTCAAAGCGAACAACAAATGCTCAATAAATTTTCAAGAGAACATGCGCAAGGATATTTATCCGTGTCAAAGAAGCCATTAGTTTGACCATTTACAAAAAGCTGACCTAAATATCACGGATGAATTATAAAGAGATTTATCGATCAATCGTACGTAACGGGCTATGTTTTTGTAAGAAATGACCTATGGATTGGGAGTCAACACTCAGTTAAAAGTCTCCCGCCTCCCCTTTTTCTCAATCATTGCAAAACCTAATATATAAAAACTAAAAGAGTTTGCAGTCCCTAAAAGTTACAAAGACTTTTTGCAATTATCTCTCTCTACATTTGTGTATTTCCATTCCTTTTAGTGGTACACTTTTTTCTTAAATCAAAACTTTGAGTTTTGACTTTCCGATTCTCTCGTAAACAAGAAGATAAAGGCAAAATAGATCACAGCAAAATGAAAATTTTAGAGTTTATGTATGGGAAAATTTTAAAACAATAACAAATGTAAATAAAGAAAATTTCTTCACACACCACAAACAAACAAAAAAGTATTGTTGTCCAAGTTTGGGAAATTCCACTAGTTCAACCCTAATGTCTTGGAATTTGATAAGAAAGAGATTTCTAATTCATCCAAACATGTTTTAAACATGGATATGCCTGCTTGAAACATGTGAAAGATGCAAATGCCCTATAGATCCAAACCTTTTAAAGCTAACAACATATGCTCATTAAATTTTCAAGTGAACGTGTGGTGGGATATTTTCCCGAGTGAAACAAGCCATTATTTTGCCAATTTACAAAAAACTGACCTAAATTTCACCGATGATTTGTAAAGTGATTTATCGTTATATCATGCGTAACTGGCTGTGTTTTTGTAAGAAATGACTGATGGATTGGGACTCAACACTCAGTTAAAGATTCCCCGCCTCCCTCTTTTCCCGATCAATGCAAAATCGAATATATAAAAACTAAAAGAGTTTGTTGTCCCAGAAAGTTACAGAGGCTTTTTGGAATTATCTCTCTCTACATTTGTGCATTCCCATACCATTTTAGATGTACAATTTTTTCCTAAATCAAAACTTTAAATCTTCACTTTCCGATTCTCTTGAAAAGATAAAGGCAAAATAGATCCCAACAAAATGAAAATTTTTGAGTTTATGTAATCACAAATATAAGTAAAGAAAATTAAAAAATAATCACAAATATAAGTAAAGAAAATTTATTCACACACCACAAACGAACACAAAAGTTTTATTGTCCATGTTTGTGAAATTCCACTAGTTCAACCCTAATGTCTTGGAATTTGATAAGAAAGAGATTTCTAACTGATCCTAATAAGTTTTGAATATGGATATGCATGCTTGAAACATGTGAAAGAGGCAAATGCCCTATGGATCCAAACTTTTTAAAGCGAACACAAATTCTCATTAAATTCTCAACTGAACGTGCGGTGGGATATTTATCCGAGTCAAACAAACCATTATTTTGCCCATTTACTTAAAGCTGACCTAACTATCACATATGATTTTTAAAGTGATTTATTGGTCAATCATACGTAATGGGCTATTTTTTGGTAAGAAAGGACTTATGGATTGATTGTCAAACACTCAATTATAGATTCCCCGCCTGCCCTTTTTCCTGATCATTGCAATCCTAATATATAAAAACTAAGAGAGTTTGTTGTCCCTAAAAGTTACTGAGACTTTTCGGAATTATCTCTCTTTACATTTTTGCATTACCATTCCATTTTAGATGTACATTTTTTTCTTAAACCAAAACTTTTTGTTTTCACTTTCCGATTCTCTCGTGAACAAGAAGATAAAAGCCTAATAGATCACAAAAATAAGAAAATTTTAGAGTTTATGTATGGAAAAAATTAAAAATGATAACAAATGTTAGTAAAGAAAATTTATTCACGCACGACAAATGCACACAAAAGTTTTGTTCTACAAGTTTGGGAAATTCCACTAGTTTGACCCTAATGACTTGGAATTTGATAAGAAAGAGATTTCTAACTGATCCTAACATGTTTTAAATATGGATATGCATGCTTGAAACATGTTAAAGATGCAAATGCCCTTTGGATCAAAACCTTTTAAAGTGAATAACAAATGTTCATTAAATTCTCAAGTGAACGTGCAGTGGGATATTTACTAGAGTCAAACTAGCCATCACTTTGTCCATTTACAAAAAGTTGACCTAACAATCACTGATGATTTGTAAAGTGATTTATCTATCAATCATGCATAACGGGCTGTGTTTTTGTAAGAAATGACTTATGGATTGGAACTCAACACTCAGTTAAAAATCCCCTGCCTCCCCCTTTCCTTGATAATTGAGAAACCTTATATATAAAAACTAAAAGAGTTTGCAATCCCTAATAGTTACAGAGACTTTTTGGAATTATCTCTCTCTACATTTGGGCATTTCCATTCCATTTTAGATGTACCATTTTTTCTTAAATCAAAACTTTTTCACTTTCCTATTCTTTCGTAAACAATAAGATAAAGGCAAAATAGATCACAAAAAAATGAAAATTTTAGAGTTTCTGTATGGAAAAAATTAAAAACAAAAAGAAATTTAAGTAAATAAAATTTATTCACACACCACAAATGAACAAAAAAGTTTTGTTGTCCAAGTTTGGGAAATTCCACTAGTTCGACACTAATGGCATGGAATTTGATAAGAAAGTGATTCTAACTAATCCTAACATGTTCTAAATATGGATATGCATGCTTGAAACATGTTAAATATGCAAATGCCCTATGGATCTAAACCTTTTAAAGCGACAACAAATGCTCATTAAATTCTCAAGTGAACGTGCGGTAGGATATTTACCCGAGTCAAACAAGCCATTATTTTGCCCATTTACAAAAAGATGACCTAACTATCACAGCTAATTTATAAAGTGATTTATCAGTCAATCATTCATAGCGGGCTATGTTTTTGTAAGAAATGACTTATGGATTGGAAGTCCACACTCAGTTAAAAATCCCCGGCCTGCCCCTTTTCCCGATCATTGCAAAACCTAATATATAAAAACTAAAAGAGTTTACAGTTCCTAAAAGTTACGAAGACATTTTGGAATTATCAGTCTCCACATTTGTGTATTTCCATTCCATTTTAGATGCCACTATTTTCTTAAATCAAAACTCTGAGTTTTCACTTTCCGATTCTCTCGTAATCAAGAAGATAAAGGCAAAATAGATCACAACAAAAAGAAAATTTTAGAGTTTATATATGGAAAAAATTAAAAAAAATAACAAATGTAAGTAAATAAAATTTATTCACACACCAAAAACAAGCACAAAAGTTTTGTTGTCCATGTTTGGGAAATTCCACTAGTTCAACCCAAATGGTTTTGAATTTGATAACAAAAAGATTTCTAATTGATCCTAACATGTTTTAAATATGGATATGCATGCTTGCAAAAATTTAAAGATACAAATGCCCTATGGATCCTAACCTTTCAAAGCGAACAACAAATGCTCATTAAATTCTCAAGTGAAAGTGTGGTGGGGTATTTACCCAAGTCATTATTTTGCCTAGATACAAAAAGTTGTCCTAACTATCACAGATAATTTATAAAGTGATTTATTGGTCAATCATGCGTAACGGGCTATGTTTTTGTAAGAAATGACTTTTGGATTGGGAGTCAACACTCAGTTAAAAATCCTCCGGCTCGCCTTTTTCCCGATCATTGCAAAATCAAATATATAAAAACTTAAAAAAATTTGCATCCTTAAAAGTTGCAGAGACCTTTTATAATTATCTCTCTATACATTTGTGCATTTCCATTCCATTTTAGAGGAACACTTTTTTCTTAAATCAAAACTTTGAGATTTCACATTCCGATTCTCTCGTAAACAAGAAGATAAAGGCAAAATAGATCACAACAAAATGAAAATTTTAGAGTTTATGTATGGAAAAAATAAAAAACAATGAAAAATGTAAGTAAATAAAATTTATTCACACACAACAAATGAACAAAAAAGTTTTGTTGTCCAAGTTTGGGAAATTCAACTAGTGCAATGCTAATGGCTTTGAATTTGATAAGAAAGAGATTTGTAACTAATCCTAACATGTTTTAAATATGGATATGCATACTTGAAACACGTTAAAGATACAAATGCCCTATGCATCCAAACCTTTTCAAACGAACAACAAATGCTCATTAAATTCTCAAGTGAACGTGCGATGGGATATTTACCCGAGTCAAACTAGCCATTATTTTTCCCATTTACAAAAAGCTAACCTAACAATTACAGATGATTTTTAAAGTGATTTATCGTTCAATCATATGCAACGGGTTGCGTTTTTTTTAGAAATGACTTATGGATTGGGAGTCAACACTCAGTTAAAAATCCCCCGCTTCCCCCTTTTCTCGATCATAGCAAAACCAAATACATAAAAACTAAAAGAGTTTGAAGTCCCTAAAAGTTACAGAGACTTTTGGAATTATCTCTCTTTATATTTGTGCATTTCCATTAATTTTTAGATGTAAACTTTTTTCTTAAATCAAAACTTTGAGTTTTAACTTTCCGATTCTCTTGTAAACAAGAATATAAAGGGAAAATAGATCACAACAAAATGAAAATTATAGAGTTTATGAACGTAAAAAATTAAAAACAATAACATTTGTAACTGAAGAAAATTTATTCACACACCACAAACGAATACAAAAGTTTTTTGTCCTTATTTGGGAAATTCCACTAGTTCAACCCAAATGGCATTGAATTTTGTAAGAAAGAGATTTCTTACTAATCCTAACATGTTTTAAATATGGATATGAATGCTTGAAACATGTTAAAGATTCAAGTGCCCTATGGGTCCAAACCTTTTAAAGCAAACAACAAATGCTCATTAAATTCTCAAGTGAACATGTGGTAGGATATTTACCCGAGTCAAACTAGCTATTATTTTGCCCATTTACAAAAAACTTACCAAACAATCACATATGATTTTTAAAGTGATTTTTCAGTCAATCATGCATAACGGGCTATGTTTTTGTAAGAAATGATTTTTGGATTGGGAGTCAAAACTCAGTTAAAAATCCCCCGCCTCCCCCTTTTCCCGATCATTGCAAAACCTAATATATAAAAACTAAAAGAGTTTACATTCAATAAAAGTTAGAGAGACTTTTAGGAATTATCACTCTCTAAATTTGTGCATTTCCATTCGATTTTACATGTACTCTTTTTTCTAAAATCATAACTTTGAGTGTTTACTTTCCGATTCTTTCGTAAACGAGAAGATAAAGGCAAAATAGATCACAACAAAATAAAATTTTAGAGTTTATGTATGGAAAAAATTAAAAACCATAAAAAATTTAAATAAATAAAATTTATTCACACATCACAAACAAACACAAAATTTTTGTTGTCCAAGTTTTTGAAATTCCACTAGTTCGACACTAATGGCTTGGAATTTGATAAGAAAGTGATTTGTAATTGCTCCTAACATGTTTTAAATATGGATATGCATGGTTGAAACATGTTAAAGATGCAAATGCCCTATGGATCCAAACCTTTAAAGTGAACAACAAATGCTACTTAAATTCTCAAGTGAACGTGCGGTGGGATATTTACCCGAATCAAACAAGCAATTATTTTGCCCATTTATAAAAAGCTGACCTAACAATCACAAAATATTTTTAAAGTGATTTATCGGTCAATCATGTGTAATGGGCTATGTTTTTTTAAGAAATGACTTATGGATTTAGAGTCAAGACTCAGTTAAAAATCCCCTGCCTCCCCCTTTTCCCATCATTGCAAAATCTAATATATTTCTAAAAGAGTTTGTTGTCAATAAAAGTTATAGAGACTTTTTGGAATTATCTCTCTCAACATTTGTGCATTTCCATTCGATTCTAGATGTTCAGCTTTTTCTAAAATCAAAACATTGAGTTTTCACTTTCCGATTCTTTCGTAAACAAGAAGATAAAGGCAAAATCGATCACAAAAAACAAAAATTTTAGATTTTATGTATGGAAAAAATTAAAAACAATAAAGAATGTAATGTACAGAAAATTTATTCATGCACCACAAACAAACACAAAATTTTTGTTGTCCAAGTTTTGGAAATTCCACTAGTTCAACCCAAATGGTTTTGAATTTGATAAGAAAGAGATTTCTAACTGATCCTAACATGTTTTAAATACGGATATGCATGCTTAAATCATGTTAAAGTTGCAAATGCCCTTTGGATCCTAACCTTTTAAAGCGAACAACATATGCTCATTAAATTCTCAATTGAACGTGCGGAGGGATATTTACCCGAGTCAAACAAGCCATTATTTTGCCAATTTACAAAGAGGTGACCTAACAATCATAGATGACTTTTAAATTGATTTATCGGTCAATCATGAGTAACGGACTATGTTTTTGTAAGAAATTACTTATGGATAGATAGTCAACATTCTGTTAAACCTAATATATAAAATTTAAAAGAAATAACTAATAACAAATCCCCCGCCTCCCCCTTTTCCCGATTATTGAAAAACCTAATATATAAATACTAAAAGAGTTTGCAGTCTCTAAAAGTTACTGAGAGTTTTTGGAACTATCTCTCTCTATATTTTTGCATTTCCATTCCATTTTAGATGTACACTTTTTTCTTAAATCCAAACTTTGATTTTTCACTTTCCGATTCTCTCGTACGCTAGAATATAAAAGCCAAATAGATCACAAAAAATGAAATTTTTTAGTTTATTTATTAAAAAAATTAAAAACAATAACAAATGTTAGTAAAGAAAATTTATTCACACACAACAAACGAACACAAAAATTTTGTTGTCCAAGTCTGGGAAATTCCACTAGTTCAACCCTAATGGCATGGAATTTTATAAGAAAGAGATTTCTAACTGATCCTAACATGTTTTAAATACGGATATGCATGCTTGAAACATGTTAAATATGTAAATGACCTATGGATCCAAACCTTTTAAATCGAACAATAAATGCTCATTAAATTGTCAAGTGAACGTGCAATGGGATATTTACCCGAGTCAAACAAGGCATTATTTTGCCCATTTACAAAAAGTTGACCTAACAATCATAGATGATTTATAAAGTGATATATCAGTCAATCATGCATAACGGGCTATGTTTTTGTAGGAAATGAGTTATGGATTGAGAGTCAACACTCAGTAAAATATCCCCCCCCCCCCTCCCCCTTTTCCCGATCATTGCAAAACCTAATATATAAAACTAAAAGAGTTTGCAGTACCTAAAAGATACAGAGACTTTTTGGAATTATCTCTCTCTACATTGTGCATTTCCATTCGATTTTAGATGTATACTTTTTTATAAAATAAAACATTGAGTTTTCACTTTCCGATTCTTTCGTAAACAAGAAGATAAAGGCAAAATAGATCACAAAAAAAGGAAAAATTTAGAGTTTATGTATGGAAAAAATTAAAAACAATAACAAATGTAAGTAAAGGAAATTTATTCACATACCACAAATGAACACAGAAGATTTGTTGTCCAAGTTTGAGAAATTCCACTAATTCGACCCCATTGGCCTGGAATTTGATAAGAAAGTGATTTCTAAGAGATCCTAACTTGTTTCAAATATGGATATGCATGCTTGAACCATGTTAGAGATGCAAATGCCCTATGGATCTAAACTTTTTAAAGCGAACAACAAATGTTCATTAAATTCTCAAGTGAACGTGCGGTGGAATATTTTCTCAAGTAAAACAAGCCATTATTTTCCCCATTTAAAAAAAAACTGACCTAACAATCACAGATGATTTATAAAGTGATTTATCGGTCAATCATACGTAATAGGTTATGTCTTTGTAAGAAATGACTTATCGATTAGGAGTCAACACTCAGGTAAAAATCCCCCGCCACCCCTTTTCCCGACCTTTGCAAATCCTAATATATAAAAACTAAAAGAGCTTGCAGTCCCTAAAAGTTACAGAGACTTTTGGGAATTATCTCTCTCGATATTTGAGCATTTCCATTATATTTTAGATCTACACTTTTTTCCTAAATCAAAACTTTGACTTTTCACTTTCTGATTCTCTCAAAAAGAAGAAGATAAAGGTAAAATAGATCACAACAAAATGAAAATTTCAGAGTTTATGTACGAAAAAAATTAAAAACAATAACAAATGTGAGTGAAGAAAAATTATTCACACACCACAAACGAACACAAACAAGTTTTGTTATCCTTGTTTGGGAAATTCTACTAGTTCAACCCTAATCGCTTTGAATTTGATATAAAGGAGATTTCTAACTGATGCTAACATGTTTTAAATATGAATATGCATGCTTGAAACATGTTAAAGTTACAAATACCCCCTGGATCCAAAACTTTTAAACCGAACAACAAATGCTCATTAAATTCTCAGATGAAAATGCGGAGGGATATTTACCCATGTCAAACAATCCATTATTTTGCCCATTTATAAAAAGCTGACCTAACAATAACAGATGATTTGTAAAGTGATTTATCGGTCAATGATACGTAACAGGCTATGTTTTTTTAAGAAATGACTTATGTATTGGGTATCAACACTCAGCTAAAACTCCCTGGCCTCCCCCTGTTCCCAATCATTGCAAAACCTAATATATAAAAACTAAAAGAGTTTGTATTCCCTAAAAGTTATAGAGACTTTTTGGAATTATCACTACCTACATTTGTGCTTTTCCATTCCATTTTAGAGGTACACTTTTTTCTTAAATCAAAACTTTGAGTTTTGACTTTCCGATTCTCTCGTAAACAAGAAGATAAAGGCAAAATAGATCACAAAAAAGTGAAAATTTTAGAGTTTATGTATGGAAAAAATTAAAAACAATAACAAATGTTAATAAAGAAAATTTATTCACACATCGCAAACGAACACAAAAGTTTTGTTGTCCAAGTTTGGGATATTCCATTAGTTTAACCCTAATGTCTAGGAATTTGATAAGAAAGAGATTTCTAAGTGATCCTAACATGTTTTAAATATGGATATGCATGCTTGAAACATGTGAAAGATGCAAATGCCTTATGGATCCAAACCTTTTAAAGCGATCAACAAATGCTCATTAAATTCTCAAGTGACTGTGCTGTGGGATATTTACCTATATGAAACAAGTCATTATTTTTCCTATTTACAAAAAGCTGACCTAACAATCTTAGATGATTTGTAAAGTGATTTATCGGTCAATCATGTGTAACGGGCTCTATTTTTGAACAAATGACTTATGGATTGGGAGTCAACACTCAGTTAAAGATCCTCCGCCTCCACCTTTTGCCGATCTTTGCCAAATCTTATATATTAAAACTAAAAGAGTTTGGAGTCCCTAAAAGTTACAGAGACTTTTTGGAATTATCTGTCTCTATATTTGTGCATTTCTATTCCATTTTAGATGTTCACTTTTTTCTTATATCAAAACTTTGAGATTTCACTTTCCGATTCTCTCGTAAACAAGAAGATAAAGGCAACATAGAACACAAGAAAATGAAAATTTTAGAGTTTATGTGCGGAAAAAATTAAAAACAATAAAAAATGAAAGTAATCAATATGTATTCACATACCACAAACGAATGCAAAAGTTTTGTTGTCCATGTTTGGGAAATTCCACTAGTTCAACCCTAATGGCTTTGACTTTGATAAGAAAGAGATTTCTAACTGTAACATGTTTTAAATATAGATATGCATATTTGAAACATGTTAGAGATGCAAATGCCCTATGGATTCAAACCTTTTAAAGAGAACAAAAAATTCTCCTTAAATTCTCAAGTGAACTGTGGTGGGATATTTACCCGAGTCAAACAAGCCATTATTTTACTCATTTAAAAAGACCTGACCTAACAATCACAGATGATTTGTAAAGTTATTTATCGGTCAATCATACGTATGGATTGGGAGTCAACACTCTTTTAAAAATCCCCCACCTCCCCTTTGTCCCGATCATTACAAAACCTCATATATAAATACTAAAAGAGTTTGCAGTCCCTAAAAGTTATAGAGACTTTTTGCAATTATCATTCTCACCATTTTAGATGAACATTTTTTTCTTAAATCAAAACTTTGAGTTTTCACTTTACGATTCTTTCATAAATTGAAAGATAAAAGACAAATATATCGCAAAAAAAAATTTTTTAGAGTTGTATGGAACAAATTAAAAATAAAAAAAAATAAGTAAAGAAACTTTATTCACACACCACAAACGAACACAAAAGTTTTGTTCTCCAAGTTTGAGAAATTCCACTAGTTCAACCCTAATGGCTTTGCATTTGATAAGAAAGAGATTTCTAACTGAGCCTAACATGTTAAAGATGCAAACGTCCTATGGATCCAAACCTTTTAAAGTGAACAACAAATTCTCATTAAATTCTCAAGTGAATGTACTGTGGGATATTTACCGATTTCAAACAAGCCATTATTTTGCCCATTAACAAAAAGTTGACTTAACAATCACAGATGATTTGTAAACTGATTTATCGGTCAATACGTAACGGGCTGATTTTTTTTAAGAAATGACTTATGGATTGGAAGTCAACACTCAGTTAAACTTAATATATAAAAGTTATAAACAATAACAAATAACAAATCCCCCACCTCTCCCTTTTCCCGATCATTGCAAAACCTAATATATAAATACTAAAAGAGTTTACAGTCCCTAAAAGTTATTGAGACTCTTTGGAATTATCTCTCTCTAAGTTTTTGCATTTCCATTCCATTTTAGATGTTCACTTTTTGCTTAAATCAAAACTTTGAGTTTTCACTTTCCGATTATCTCGTAAAAAAGAAGATAAAAGCCAAATGGATCACAAAAAAGCGAAAAATTTAGAGTTTATGTATGGAAAAAATTAAAAACAATAACAAATGTCATTAAAGAAAATTTATTCACACACCACAAACGAACACAAAAGTTTTGTTGTCCGAATTTGGGAAATACCACTAGTTCAACCCTTATGACTTGGAATTTGATTAGAAAGAGATGCAAATGCCCTATGGATCCAAACCTTTTAACGCGAATAACAAATGCTCATTAAATTCTCAAGTGAATGTGCGGTGGGATATTTTCCCGTGTCAAACAAGCCATTATTTTGCTCATTTACAAAAGGTTGACCTAACAATCACGGATTATTTGTAATTTATCGGTCAATCATGCATAAAGGGCTTTGTTTTTGTAAGAAATGACTTATGGATTAGGAGTCAACACTGAGTTAAAATTCCCCCATCTCCCCTTTTCCTGACTATTGCAAAACCTAGTATAAAAAAACTAAAAGAGTTTGCAGTCCCTTAAAGTTACAAAGACTTTTTGGAATTATCTCTCTCGATATTTGTGCATTTCTATTCCATTTTAGATGTACACTTTTTTCTTAAATACAAACTTTGAGTTTTCACTTTCCGATTCTCTCGTAAACAAGAAGATAAAGGTAAAATAGATCACAACAAAATGAAAATTTTAGAGTTTATGTATGGAAAAAATTAAAAAAATTAATGAAAGTAAAGAAAATTTATTCACACACCACAAACGAACACAAACTAGTTTTGTTGTGCATTTTTGGGAAATTCTACTAGTTCAACCCTAATTACTTTGAATTTGATAAGAAAGAGATTTCTAACTGATCCTAACATGTTTTAAATATGGATATGCATGCTTGAAACATGTTAAAGATACAAATGCCCTATGGATCCTAACCTTTTAAAGCAAACAACAAATGTTCATTAAAATCTCAAGAGAATGTGTGGTGGGCTATTTACCCGAGTCAAACAAGCCATTATTTTTCCCATTTACAAAAAGCTGACCTGACTATCATAGATGATTTGTAAAGTGATTTATCAGTCAATCATGCATAACGGGCTGTGTTTTTGTAAGAAATGACTTATGGATTGGGAGTCAACACTCAGATAAAAATCCCCCGCCTCCCCTTTTTCCCGATCTTTGCAAAACCTAATATATAAAAACTAAAAGAGTTTGCAGTCCCTAAAATTTATAGAGAATTTTTGGAATTATCTGTCTCTACATTTGTGCATTTCCATTCCATTTAAGAGGTACATTTTTTCTTATATCAAACCTTTGAGTTTTCACTTTCTGATTCTCTCGTAAACAAGAAGATAAAGGCAAAATAGATCACAACAAAATGAAAATTTTAGATTTTATATATGGAAAAAATTAAAAACAATAACAAATGTAAGTAAAAATAATTTATTAAACCACCTCAATCAAACACAAAAGTTTTGTTGTGCAAGTTTGGCAAATATCATTAGTTCCACCCTAATGTCCTTGAATTTTATAAGAAAGAGATTTCTAACTGATCCTAACATGTTTTAAATATGGTTATGCAAGCTTGAAACATGTGAAAGATGCAGATACCCTATGGATCCAAACCTTTTAAAGCGAAGAACAAAAGCTCATTAAATTCTCAAGTGAACGAGTGGTGGGATATTTTCCTGAGTCAAACAAACCATTATTTTGCCTATTTAAAAAATGCTGACCTAATAATCATAGATGATTTGTAAAGTGATTTATTGGTCAATCAAGCTTAACGGGCTTTGTTTTTGTAAGAATTGACTTAAAGATTGGGAGACTCAGTTAAAGATTCCCCGCCTCCCCCTTTTTTCGATCATTGCAAAACCTAATATATAATGCAGTCCCTAAAAGATACAGATACTTTTTGGAATTATATCTCTCTACATATGTGCATTTCCATTCCATTTTAGATATACACTTTTTTATTAAATCTAAACTTTGAGTTTTCATTTTCCAATTCTCTCATAAACAAGAAGATAAAGGCAAAATAGATCAGAAAAAAATGAAAATTTTAGAGTTTATGTAAGAAAAAAATTAAAAATAATAACAAATGTAAGTAAATAAAATTTATTCACACACCACAGATGAACACCAAAATTTTGTTGTCCAAGTTTGAGAAATTCCACTAGTTCTAACCTAATGGCTTTGAATTTGATATGAAAGAGATTTGAACTGATCCTAACATGTTTTAAAAATGGATATGGATTCTTGAAACATGTTAAATATACAAATGCCAAATGGATCCAAACCTTTTAAAGTGAACAACAAATTCTCGTTAAATTCTCAAGTGAACGAGCGGTGGGATATTTACCCGAGTGAACAGAGCAATTATTTTTCCCACATTCAAAAAGCTGACCTAAAAATCACAGATGATTTTTAAAGTGATTTATCAGACAATCATGCGTAATGGGCTATGTTTTTTATAAGAAATGACTTATGGATTGGGAGTTAACACTCAGTTAAAAATCACCCGCCTCTGCCTTTTCCCGATCTTTGAAAAACCTAATATATAAATACTACAAGAGTTTGCAATCCCTAAAAGTAATAGAGACTTTTTGGAATTACCACTCTCTACATTTGTGCATTTCCATTCCTTTTAGATTTACACTTTTTCTTCAATAAAAAATTTGAGTTTTCACTCTCCGATTGTCTCGTAAACAAGAAGAAAAAGGCAAAATAGACCACAACACAATGAAAATTTTAGAGTTTATGTATGGGAAAAATTAAAAACAATAAAAAATGTAAGTAAAGAAAATTTATTCACACACCACAAATGAACACAAAAGTTTTGTTGTTCAAGTTTGGGAAACTCCACTACTTCAACCCGAAGGGCCTCGAATTTGATAAGAAGGAGATTTCTAATTGATCCTAACATGTTTTAAATATGGATATGCATAGTTGAAACTTGTTAAAGATGGAAAAGCCATATGGATCCAAACCTTTTAAAGTGAACAACAAATGCTCATTAAATTTTCAACTGAAAGTGCGGAGGGATATTTACCCGAGTCGAACAAGCCATTATTTTTCCCATTCAAAAAAAGCTGACCTAACCATCACAGATGATTTGTAAAGTGATTTATCTGGCAATCAAGCGTAACGGGCTGTGTTTTTGTAAGAAATGACTTTTGGATTGGGAGTCAACACTCATTTAAAACTCCCCTACCTCCCCCGCCTCCCCCTTTTGTCGATCATTACAAAACCTAATATAGACAATCTAAAAGAGTTTTCAGTCCCTAAAAGTTACAGAGACTTTTTGGAATTATCTCTCTCTACATTTGTGCATTTCCATTCCATTTTAGATGTACATTTTTTCTTAAATCAAAACTCTGAGTTTCCACTTTCCGATTCTCTCGTAAACAAGAAGATTAAGGCAAAATAGATCACAAAAAAATGAAAATTTTAGAGTTTACGTATGGTAAAAATAAAAAAAATAAAAAATGTAAATATAGAAAATTTATTCACACACCACAAACGAACACAAAAGTTTTGTTGTCCATGTTTGGGAAATTCATTAGGTCAACCCTAATGGCTTCCAATTTGATAACAAAAAGATTTTTAAATGATCCTAACATGTTTTAAATATGGATATGCATGTTTGAAATATGATAAAGATGCAAATGCCCTATAGATCATAACCTTTCAATGCGAACAACAAATGCTCATTAAATTCTCAAGTGAACGTGTAGAGGGAAATTTACCCGAGTCTAAAGAGCCATTATTTTGCTCATTTGAAAATAGCTGACCTAAAAATCACAAATGATTTGTAAAGTGATTTATTGGTCAATCAAGCGTAATGAGCAATGGTTTTTTTAAGAAATGACATATGGATTGGGAGTCAACACTCAGTTAAAATTCCCCCGCCTCCCCCTTTTCTGATCATTACAAAACCTAATATATAAAATTTAAAAGTTTGCAGTCCCTAAATGTGACTGAGACTTTTTGGAATTATCACTCTCTACTTTTGTGCATTTCCATTCCATTTTTTATGTAAAATTTTTTCTTAAATCAAAACTTTGAGTTTTCACTTTTCGATTCTGTAGAAAACAAGAAGAGCGACAAAATATATCACAACAAAATGAAAATTTTAGAGTTTATGTATGGAAAAAATTAATAAAACTAACAAATGTAAGTAAAGAAAATTTATTCACACACCACAAACGAACACAAAAGTTTGTTTTCCATGTTTGGGAAATTCCACAAGTTCAACCCAAATAGCTTTGAATTTGATAAGAATGAGATTTCTAACTGATCCTAACATCTTTTAAATATGGTTATTCATGCTTGAAACATGTTAAAGATGCAAATGCCCTATGGATCCTAGCCATTCAAAATGAATAACAAATGAAAAAAATATGAAAAACAAATGCTCGTAACCAAGAAGATTAAGGACAAATTGATCACAACAAAAAGAAAATTTTAGAGTTTATGAATGGAAAAAATAAAAAATAAATACCTAATGTAAGGAAAGAAATTTATTCACATACCACAAACGTACACAAAAGTTTTGTTTTCCAAGTTTGGGAAATTCCACTAGTTCAACCCTAATGGCTTGGAATTTTTTAAGAAAGAAATTTCTAACTAATCCTAACATATTTTAAATATGAATATGATTGCTTGAAACATGTTAAGGATGATAATACCCTATGGATCCAAACCTTTTAAAGAGAACAATAAATGCTCATTAAATTCTCAAGTGAATGTGCGGTGGGATATTTACTCGAGTCAAACAAGCCATTATTTTACCAATTTATAAAAAACTAACCTAACAATCACAGATAATTTGTAAAATGATTTATCAGTCAATCATGCATAACGAGGTATGTTTTTATAAGAAATGACTTATGGATTTGGAGTCAACACTTAATTAAAAATCCCCCGCCTCCCCCTTTTCCCGATCATTGCAAAACCTAATATATAAAAACTAAAAGAGTTTGCAGTCGCTAAAAATTACAAAGACTTTTTGGAATTATCTTTCTCTATATTTGTGCATTTCCATTCCAATTTAGATGTACACTTTTTTCTTAAATCAAAACTTTGAGTTTTCACTTTCTGATTCTCTCGTAAACAAGAAGATAAAGGCAAAATAGATCACAAAAAATGAAAATTTTAAACTTTTGGTGTGGAAAAAATTTAAAACACTAAAAAATGTAAGTAAAGATAATTTATTCACACCCCACAAATGAACACAAAAGAGTTTTGTTGTCCATGTTTGGGAAATTACACTAGTTCAACCAAAATGGCTTTGAATTTGATAACAAAGAGATTTCTAACTGATCCTGACATGTTTTAAATATGTATATGTATGCTTGAAACATGTTAAAGACGTAAATGACCTATGGATCCAAATTTTGTAAAGTGAACAACAAATGCTCATTAAATTTTCAAGTGAACGTGCATTGGGATATTTACCTGTGTCACACAAGCCAGTATTTTGTCCATTTACGAAAAGCTAACCTAAAAATCTCAGATGATTTGTAAAGTGCTATATTGGTCAATCATGTGTAACAGGCTATATTTTTTTAAGATATGACTTATGGATTGGGAGTCAACACTCAGTTAAAGATACACCACCTCCACCTTTTCCCGATCAATGCAAAACCTTATATATAAAAACTAAAAGATTTTGCAGTTCCTCAAATTTACAAAGACTTTTTGGAATTATCTCTCTTTACATTTGTGCATTTCCATTCCATTTTAGGTGTATACTTTTTTCTTCAATCAAAACTTTGAGTTTTCACTTTCCGATTCTCTCGGACACAAGAAGATAAAGTCAAAACAGAACACAACAAATGAAAATGTTATTTTTTTGTACTGAAAAAAATTAAAAAAATAACAAATGTAAGTAAAGAAAATTTATTCACACACCTCAAACAAACACAATAGTATTGTTGTCCAAGTTTGGGAAATTCCACTAGTTCAACCCTAAAGGCTTTGAATTTGATAAGAAAGAGATTTCTAACTAATCCTAACATGGTTTAAAAATGGATATGCATGCTTGAAACATGTTAAAGATGCAAATGCCCTATGGATCCAAACCTTTTAAAGTGAACAACAAATTATCATTAAATTCTCAAGTGAACATACGGTAGGATATTTACTCGTGTCAAACAAGCCATTATTTTACCCATTTACAAAAAGCTGACATAACAATCACAGATGATTTGTAAACTGATTTATCGGTAAATCATACATAATGGGCTGTGTTTTTTCTAAGAAAGGACATATGTATTGCGAGTCAACACTCAGTTAAAAATCCCCCCCCCCTCCCCCCCATTTTCTCGAACATTGCAAAACCTAATATATAAATACTAAAAGAGTTTGAAGTCCCTAAAAGTTACGGAGAGTTTTTGCAATTATCATTCTCTACATTTGTGCATTTCCATTCAATTTAGATGAACATTTTTTTCTTAAATCAAAACTATGAGTTTTCACTTTCTGATTCTCTCGTAAACAAGAAGATAAAGGCAAAATAGATCACAAAAACAATGAAAATTTTAGAGTTTATAGATGGAAAAAATTTTAAAAAATAACTAATGTAAGTAAAGAAAATTTATTCACATGCCACAAACGAACACAAAAGTTCTATTGTCCATGTTTGGGAAATTCCACTAGTTCAACCCTGATGGCTTTTAATTTTGTAAGAAAGAGATTTCTAACTGATCCTAACATGTTTTAAATATGGATATGCATGCTTGAAACATGTTAAGGATGCAAATGCCCTATGGATTGAAACCTTTTAAAGCGAGCAACAAACACTCATTAAATTCTCAAGTGAACGTGCGTAGGGATATTTCCCGAGTCAAACAAGTCATTATTTTGCCCATTTAAAAAAAGTTGACCTAACAATCACAGACGATTTGTAAATTGATTTATCGGTCATTCAAGTGTAACGGGCAGTGTTTTTGTAATAAATGACTTATGGATTGAGAGTCTACACTCAGTTAAACCTACTATATAAAAGTTAAAAACAATAACAAATAACAAATTCCCCGCCTAACCCTTTTCCCGATCATTGCAAAACCTAATATATAAATATTTAAAGAGTTTGCAGTCCGTAAATGTTATTGAGACTTTTTGTAATTATCTCTCTCTACGTTTTGGCATTTCCATTCCATTTTAGATGTACACTTTTTTCTTAAATCAAAACTTTGAGTTTTCACTTTCCGATTCTGTCATAAACAAGAAGATAAAATGCATAACAGATCACAAAAATTGAAAATTTTAGAGTTTATGTATGGAAAAAATTAAAAATAATAACAAATGTAAGTAAAGAAAATTTATTCACAGACCATAAACGAACAAAAAAGTTGTTTTCGAAGTTTGGGAAATTTCACTAGTTCAACCCTAATGGCTTGAAATTTGATAGGAAAGAGATTTCTAACTAATCCTAACATGTTTTAAATATTGATATGCATGCTTGAAACATGTTAAAGATGCAAATACTCTTTGGATCCAAACCTTTTAAATTGAACAACAAATGCTCATTAAATTCTCAAGTGAACGTGCAATGGGATATTTACCCGAGTCAAACAAGCCATTATTTTGTCCATTTACAAAAAGTTGACCTAACAATCACTTATGATTTGTAAAGTGATTTATCGATTAATCATGCATAGCGAGATATGTTTTTGTAAGAAATAACTATGGATTAGGACTCAACACTCAGTTAAAAATCCTCCGCCTCCCCTTTTCCTGACCATTGCAAAACCTTATATATAAAAACTAAAAGAGTTTGTAGTCCCTAAAAGTTACAGAGACTTTTTGGAATTATCTCTCTCGACATTTGTGCATTACCATTCCATTTTAGATGTATATTTTTTTCTTAAATCAAAACTTTTGAGTTTTCACTTTCCGATTCTTTCGTAAACAAGAAGATAAAGGCAAAATAGATCACAACAAAATGAAAATTTTAGAGTTTATGTATGGAAAAAATTAAAAACAATAACAAATGTGTGAAAAAAAAAAATTATTCGCACACCACAAACGAACACAAAAGTTTTGTTGTCCAAGTTTGAGAAATTCCACTAGTTCAACCCTAATGTCTTGGAATTTGATAAGAAAGAGATTTCTAACTGATCCTAACATGTTTTAAATATGGATATGCATGCTTGAAACATGTGAAACATGTAAATGCCCAATGGATCCCAACCTTTTAAAGTGAACAAGAAATGCTCATTAAATTCTCAACTGAACATGCGGTGGGATATTTACCCGAGTCAAACAAGCCATTAGTTTACCCAGTTACAAAAAGCTAACCTAACAATCACAAATGATTTTTAAAATGATTTATCAGTGAATCATGCGTAACGGGCTGTATTTTTGTATGAAATGACTTATCGATTGGGTGTCAACACTCAGTTAATAATTCCCTGCCTCACATTTTTCCCGATCATTGCAAAACCAATTATATAAAAATTAAAAAAGTTTGCAGTCCTTAAAAGTTACAGAGACTTTTAAGAATTATCTCTCTCTACATTTGTGCATTTCCATTCCATTTTAGAAGTACACTTTTTTCTTAAATCAAAACTTTGAGTTTTCACTTTCTGATTCTCTCGTAAACAAGAAGATAAAGACAAAATAGATCACAATAAAATGAAAATTTTAGAGTGTATGTTTGGAAAAATTATACACATTAACAAATGTAAGTAAAAACAATTTATTCACACATCACAAATGAAAGCAAAAGTTTTGTTGTCCAAGTTTTGGAAATTCCACTAGTTCAACCCTAATGGCTTTGAATTTGATAAGAAAAAGATTTCTAACTGATCGTAACATGTTTTAAATAAGGATATCCATGTTTGAAACATGTGAAAGATACAAATGCCTTATAGGTCCAAACCTTTTGAAGTGATAGATGCCAGATTCTAACATGAGAACTAGGTTAATTGTAATAGAATAACCCTTATAATTGTGTTATAGGTGGTTATTTATCGGTTTTCAATTGAAACGTGCATTTATTGAATTTGGCATTAATCATTGCTTTTATTGCATATTTTTCTCTCCTGAGTTATATTTCATTGTTTTTAGGGTTTATTTCTTCCTGAAATGATTTTTATGGATTCAATTATGGAATTTCAGGAAAATTTTGGTGGGAAGGAGATATTTACAAAAATGCCATTAGTGAAAGAGAGAGATTTTTAGGGCAAAATCGATCAATAGAAAGGGGAGCTCGTAGAGGGGAGGGGGGGGGCACCGCGAGCCACCGTTGTCCACCGTCGTCCGGCAATCGAGAACATACCCTAGGAGAGCTCGAGATAGTCTCCTTCGAGGTGAGTTCGACACTGCCATTTTTTGCTCGCCTGGTCGAGAGGTCACTCGAGAAGGCTCCTCTGGCACCGATTCCACATTCTAACCATCCTCCGGTGACGGTTATGCATTTTCAAGCACTTCCCCCGCCTAGTCCAACTCTAACCGAGACTCGAGAGAGCCGGTCAGAGGATTTCACTTCCATCTTGTCTTCCGTCGCACCACCTCCTCCGGCGCCGATTTTGATTCCTCTTCGTCGTCGTCGCCTCCACTTCCGGCTTCTCACTCCTGCAACCCGAAGCCCTTAATTTTTGGAAATTGTGGCAACCGTTAGAACGGAATTGCTACCTAAGCGAGAGGAAGAAGAAGGGGAGTAATCCATCATTTTTTAATTTAATTAGTTTCCAATAGTTTGAACTTAGGTTTGACTTTCTATTAAATTTTATTAGAGAATTAAAGTTTATTGAATATATTTTTTTTGAATTTTTTTAGTAATTAGCTAGTTAGGGCAGGATTATAATTTAGGTTACTGGTATTATAATCCTATCTTTTTCTTTAACTCTGGGAGCCCGAGAGGGGCTAGACGCAAGGATTGAGAATCTGGATTCGTGGTTACGTGGCACTAGAGAGGCACGAATCACAATAAAACCCAGAATTGACATTTCCTGTTGTGCAAGTAGTTAATTAGATCATTGCTTGATAATTTAGGATATAATCAGTGTTTAGTTATGATTAATTCATCATATTTGGTTAGGCTAGTTGACTAAAGAATACACAAAAGTCAGTCCTCCCTGTGGATATAACCCTCCCTTCCCGCTAGATTACATGAATGATTCGTACGCTTGCGAGGTATAACAAATGTAAGTAAAGAAAATTTATTCACATCACAAATGAACACAAAACTTTTGTTGTCCAAGTTTTGGAAATTCCACTAGTTCAACCTAATGGCTTTGAATTTGAGAAGAAAGAGATTTCTAACTGATCCTAACATGTTTTAAATAAGGATATGGATGTTTGAAACATGTGAAAGATGCAAATGCCCTATGGGTCCAAACCTTTTAAAGCGAACAACAAATTCTCATTAAATTCGCAAGTGAACGTGAGGTGGGATATTTACCCGAGTCAAACAAGCCAATATTTTGCCCATTTACAAAAAGCTGACCCAACAATCACATATGATTTGTAAAGTGATTTATCAGTCAATCATACGCAATGGCCTGTGTTTTTGTAAGAAATGATTTGTGGATTGGGTGTCAACACTCAGTTAAATATTCCCCGCCTCCCCCTTTTCCCGTTCAATGCAAAACCTAAAATATAAAAACTAAAAGAGTTTGCAGTCCCTAAAATTTATAGAGACTTTTTAGAATTATCTTTCTCTACATTTGTGCATTTCCATTCCATTTTAGATGAACACTTTTTTCTGAAATCAAAACTTTGAATTTTCACTTTCCAAATCTCTCGTAAACAAGAAGATAAAGGAAAAATAGATCACAACAAAACAAAAATTTGTAAGTTTATGTATGGAAATTTTTTTAAAAAAATCTAATGTAAGCAAAGAAAATTTGTTCACACTCCACAAATGAACACAAAAGTTTTGTCGTCCAAATTTTAGAAATTCCACTAGTTCAACCCTAATGGCTTGGAATTTGTTAAGAAAGTGATTTCTAACTGATCCTAACTAGTTTTAAATATTGATATGCCTTTTTGAAACAAGTTAAGGAAGCTAATTCCCTATGGATCCAAACCTTTTAAAGCGAACTATAAATGCTCATTAAATTCTCAAGTTATTGTGCGGTGGGATACTTACCCGAGTCAAACTAGCCATTATGTTGCCCATTTACAAAAAACTGACCGAACAATCACAAATGATTTGTAAAGTGATTTATTGGTCACTTATGCATAACGGGGTATGTTTTTGTAAGAAATGACTTATGGATTTGGAGCCAACACTCAGTTAAAAATCCCCCGCCTCCTCCTTTTCCCGATCATTGCAAAACCTAATATATAAAAACTAAAAGAGTTTGCAGTCCCTAAAAGTTACAAAGACTTTTTGTAATTATCTCTCTACTTTTGTGCATTTCCATTCAATTTTAGAGGTACACTTTTTTATTAAATGACAACTTTGAGTTTTCACTTTTCGATTCTCTCGTAAACATGAAGATAAAGGCAAAATAGATCACAACAATAAGAAAATTTTTGAGTTTATGTAATGGAAAAAATTTAAAATAATAACAAATGTAAGTAAATAAAATTTATTCACACACCACAAACGAACACAAAAGTTTTGTAGTCCAAGTTTGGGAAATTCCACTCGTTCAACCCTAATGTCTTGGAATTTGATAAGAAAGAGATTTCTAACTGATCCTAACATGTTTTATATATGGATATGGATACATGAAACTTGTGAATGATGCAAATGCACTATGGATCCAAACCTTTTAAATTAAACAACAAATGCTTATTAAATTCTCAAGTGAACGTGTGGTGGGATATTTACCCGTGTCAAACAAGCCATTATTTTGACCAATTAACAAAAAGCTGACCTAACAATCACTTATGATTTTTAAAGAGATTTATCGGACAATCATACATAACGAGCTATTTGTTTTGTAAGAACAGACTTATGGAATGGGAGTCAACACTCAGTTGATCCCCTGCCTCCACCTTTTCCCGATCATTGCAAAACCTTATATATAAAAAGTAAAAGAGTTTGCAATCCCTCAAAGTTACGGAGACTTTTGCCAATTATCTCTCTCTACATTAATGCATTTCCATTCCATTTTAGAAGTACATTTGTTTCTTAAATCAAAACTTTGAGTCTTCAATTTCCGAATCTCTTGATAACAAGAAGATAAAGGCTAAATAGATCACAACAAAATGAAAATTTTAGAGTTTATGTATGGAAAAAATTAAAAACAATAACAAATGTAATTAAATAAAATTTATTCACACACCACAAATGAACACAAAAGTTTTGTTGTCCAAGTTTGGGAAATTCCACTAGTTCAACCCTAATGTCTTGGAATTTGATAAGAAAGAGATTTCTAACGGATCCTAACATGTTTTAAATATGGATATGCATGCTTGAAACATGTGAAAGATGCAAATGCCCAATGGATCAAAAAATTTTATAGCGAACAACAAATGCTCTCCAGTGAACGTGCGGTAGGATATTTACCTGTGTCAAACAAGATATTATTTTGCCCATTTACAAAAACCTAATCTAACAATCATAGATGATTTGTAAAGTGATTTTTCGATCAATCATGCGTAATGGGCTATGATTTTGTAATAAATGACTTATGGATATGGAGTCAACACTTAGTTAAAGATCCCTCGCCACCACCTTTTCCCGATCATCGCAAAACCTAAAATATAAAAACTAAAAGAGTTTGCAGTCCCTAAGAGTTATAGAGACTTTTTAGAATTATCTTTCTCTACATTTGTCAATTTCCATTCCATTTTAGATGAACACTTTTTTCTGAAATCAAAACTTTGAGTTTTCACTTTCCGATTCTCTCGTAAACAAGAAGATAAAGGAAAAATAGATCACAACGAAATGAAAATTTGTAAGTTTTAGTATGGAAAAAATTAAAAAAAAATCTAATGTTAGTAAAGAAAATTTATTCACACACCACAAATGAACACAAAAGTTTTGTTGTCCAAATATTGGAAATTCCATTAGTTCAACCCTAATGGCTTGGAATTTGTTAAGAAAGAGATTTCTAACCGATCCTAACTAGTTTTAAATATTGATATGCCTATTTGAAACAAGTTAAGGAAGCTAATGCCCTATGGATCCAAACCTTTTAAAGCGAACTAAAAATGCTCATTAATTTTTCAAGTTAATATGCGGTGGGATGTTTACCCGAATAAAACTAGCCATTATTTTGCCCATTTACAAAAAGCTGACCGAACAATCACAGATGATTTGTAAAGTGATTTATCGGTCACATATGCATAACGGGGTATGTTTTTGAAAGAAATGACTTATGGATCGGGAGTCAACACTCAGTTAAAAATCCCCCGCCTCCCCCTTTTTCCGATCATTGCAAAACCTAATATATAAAAACTAAAAGAGTTTGAAGTCCCTAAAAGTTAAAAAGACTTTTTGCAATTATCTCTCTCTACTTTTGTTCATTTCCATTCAATTTTAGAGGTACACTTTTTTAATAAATCACAACTTTGAGTTTTCACTTTTCGATTCTCTCATAAACAAGAAGATAAAGGCAAAATAGATCACAACAATATGAAACTTTTTGAGTTTATGTAATGGAAAAAATTAAAAATAATAACAAATGTAAGTAAATAAAATTTATTCACACACCACAAATGAATACAAAAGTTTTGTTGTCCAAGTTTGGGAAATTCCACTCGTTCAAACCTAATGTCTTGGAATTTGATAAGTAAGAGATTTCTAACTTATCCTAACATGTTTTAAATATGGATATGGATGCATTAAACTTGTGAATGATGCAAATGTCCTATGGATCCAAACCTTTTAAATTAAACAACAAATGCTTATTAAATTCTCAAGTGAACATGCGGTGGGATATTTACCCATGTCAAACAAGCTATTATTTTGACCAATTAACAAAAAGCTGACCTAACAATCACTTATGATTTTTAAAGTGATTTATCGGTCAATCATGCATAACGAGCTAATTTTTTTGTAAGAAATGACTTATGGATTGGGAGTCAACACTTAGTTAAAGATCCCTTGCCTCTACCTTTTCCC
This sequence comes from Aristolochia californica, assembly GCF_029961685.1. NCBI lineage: Eukaryota > Viridiplantae > Streptophyta > Magnoliopsida > Piperales > Aristolochiaceae > Aristolochia > Aristolochia californica. Next base: position 17,450,401 of record NW_027181782.1, on the reverse strand, counting down.
GATCATTGCAAAACCTTATATATAAAAACTAAAAGATTTTGCAATCCTTAAAAGTTACGGAGACTTTTTCCAGTTATCTCTCTCTACATTAGTGCATTTCCATTCCATTTTAGAAGTACATTTTTTTCTTAAATCAAAAATTTGAGTCTTCAATTTCTGAATCTCTCGATAACAAGAAGATAAAGGCTAAATAGATCACATCAAAATGAAAATTTTAGAATTTATGTATGGAAAAAATTAAAAACAATAACAAATGTAAGTAAATAAAATTTATTCACACACACAAATGAACACAAAAGTTTTGTTGTCCAAGTTTGGGAAATTCCACTAGTTCAACCCTAATGTCTTGGAATTTGATAAGAAAAGAGATTTCTAACGGATCCTAACATGTTTTAAATATGGATATGCACGCTTGAAACATGTGAAAGATGCAAATGCCAAATGGATCCAAAACTTTTACAGCGAACAACAAATGCTCTCCAGTGAACGTGCGGTAGGATATTTACCTGTGTCAAACAAGATATTATTTTGCCCATTTAAAAAAAGCTAATCTAACAATCACAGATGATTTTTAAAGTGATTTATCAGTCAATCATGCGTAATGGGCTATGTTTTTGTAATAAATGACTTATGGATATGGAGTCAACACTTAGTTAAAGATCCCTCACCACCACCTTTTCCCGATCATCGTAAAACCTAAAATATAAAAACTAAAAGAGTTTGCAGTCCCTAAGAGTTATAGAGACTTTTTAGAATTATCTTTCTCTACATTTGTGCATTTCCATTCCATTTTAGATGAACACTTTTTTCTGAAATCAAAACATTGAGTTTTCACTTTCCGATTCTCTCGTAAACAAGAAGATAAAGGAAAAATAGATCACAACGAAATGAAAATTTGTAAGTTTAAGTATGGAAAAAATTAAAAAAAAAAATCTAATGTTAGTAAATAAAATTTATTCACACAACACAAATGAACACAAAAGTTTTGTTGTCCAAATATTGGAAATGCCATTAGTTCAACCCAAATGGCATGGAATTTGTTCAGAAAGAGATTTCTAACTGATCCTAACTAGTTTTAAATATTGATATGCCTATTTGAAACCAGTTAAGGAAGCTAATGCCCTATGGATCCAAACCTTTTAAAGCGAACTATAAATGCTCATTAAATTCTCAAGTTATTGTGCAGTGGGATGTTTACCCGAGTAAAACTACCCATTATTTTGCCCATTTACAAAAAGTCGACCGAACAATCACAGATGATTTGTAAAGAGATTTATCGGTCACTTATGCATAACGGGGTATGTTTTTGTAAGAAATGACTTATGGATTGGGAGTGAACACTCAGTTAAAAATCCCTCGCCTCCCCCTTTTCCCAATCATTGCAAAACCTAATATAAAAAAACTAAAAGAGTTTGCAGTCCCTAAAAGTTACGAAGACTTTTTGCAATTATCTCTCTCTACTTTTGTGCATTTCTATTCAATTTTAGAGGTACAATATTTTATTAAATCACAACTTTGAGTTTTCACTTTTCGATTCTCTCGTAAACAAGAAGATAAAGGCAAAATAAATCAAACAATATTGAATATTTTTGAGCTTATGTAATGGAAAAAATTAAAAATAATAAAAAATGTAAGTAAATAAATTTTATTCACACACCACAAATGAACACAAAAGTTATGTTGTCCAAGTTTGAAAAATTCCATTCGTTCAACCCTAATGTCTTGGAATTTGATAAGAAAGAGATTTCTAACTGATCCTAACATGTTTTAAATATGGATATGGATGCATGAAACTTGTGAATGATGCAAATGTCCTATGGATCCAAACCTTTTAAATTAAACAACAAATGCTTATTAAATTCTCAAGTGAACATGTTGTGGGATATTTACTTGTGTCAAACAAGCCATTATTTTGACCAATTAACAAAAAACTGACCTAACAATCACTTATGATTTTTAAAGTGATTTATTGGTCAATCGTGATTAACGAGCTATTTGTTTTGTAAGAAATGACTTATGGATTGGGAGTCAACACTCAGTTAAAGATCCCCTGCCTCCACCTTTTCCCGATCATTGCAAAACCTTATATATAAAGACTAAAAGAGTTTGCATTCCCTAAAAGTTACGGAGACTTTTGCCAATTATCTCTCTCTACATTAGTGCATTTCCATTAAATTTTAGAAGTACATTTTTTTCTTAAATCAAAACTTTGAGTCTTCAATTTCCGAATCTCTCGATAACAAGAAGATAAAGGCTAAATAGATCACAACAAGATGAAAATTTTAGAGTTTATGTATGTAAAAAATTAAAAACAATAACAAATGTAATTAAATAAAATTTATTCACACACACAAATGAACACAAAAGTTTTGTTGTCCAAGTTTGGGAAATTCCACTAGTTCAACCCTAATGTCTTGGAATTTGATAAGAAAGAGATTTCTAACGGATCCTAACATGTTTTAAATATGGATATGCATGTTTGAAACATGTGAAAGATCAAAATGCCCAATGGATCCAAAACGTTTATAGGGAATAACAAATGCTCTCCAGTGAACGTGTGGTAGGATATTTACCTGTGTCAAACAAGATATTATTTTGTCCATTTACAAAATGCTAATCTAACAATCACAAATGATTTGTAAACTGATTTATCGGTCAATCATGTGTAATGGCCTATGTTTTTGTAATAAATGACTTATGGATATGAAGTCATGTTACGGTCCCGAGTCATGGATCGAGTAACACGGCGTGGGATTTGTGAATCCAGCACTCAGAATTTACTCACTTCACGTCAAGGGTCTGTGTATGAGTATTTCTCCTTAACCAATGCTTGGCCAGGAGGAAAGATCCTCTTTTGAGGGTCCTACCGAGTTGTTGTGCTAGGTAGAAGACCCCACAACAATTCTGACCTTGCTAGAGCAAGGTGCTCTCTTTTTTTGGTCACGGCAAAGAGGGTTTGGCCCTCTTTGTTGCTGCTCTAGCTAAGAATGCAATCCTTCTTTCTTAAATAACTTGAAACACGAGTTTGGGATAGATTAATACCTCTTCTTTGATGCTATGATCAGCTCCCACGTTGCACCAGGAATTGCTCAAGATTTGAGGATAAAAATCCTCACTTTGCTGCTTGGTAAGGGAGGAATTTGGCCTCTCTTGTTGCTGCTGCCAAGAAGGAGGATAGATCTCCTCTTTGGGCTCGGAAAAGGGGCAGGAAGCTCCTTTTCTTAATAGGGATGATGATGGATGAATTTGGGTGAAGATGGATGGCAATGGAGGGTGAATGATAGGTTGGATTTTTGGAGTAAACCCTAAACTCGGGATCAAGAGGTGATCCCAACCTATTTAGACTAGGTTATTCTAAAATCTCAAAGCTTACCTATTTCATTCATACCTATCCCTTAAATAGGGAGTTTTAGGGTTAGGGTTACAATAATTCCCCATAATGCCCTTACATAAAAAGTAATTAGAAATAACTCCTACTTAAAACAATATAAGAAATAAATCCTACTTAAAACAATATTAGAAATAAATCCTACTCAAAGAAATATAAGAATTAAATCCTATTGAGTGAGTTGTTGTTGTCTTCTTCGTTGTGTGACTCGGTGTGCTATTGAGTCCACAACATCTGCCTCCCCATGGAGAAAGAGCTTGTCCTCAAGCTCAAAAGTTGGGTAGACTTGTTTGAAGATGTCCACACGTTCCCATGTTGCAGCGTCGGGGTCAGTGTCCGTCCACTGAACGAGAATCTCCCAATGATCATTGGTCAAGCGTGCACGTAACACCGCAGCTGGGTTAAGAATAACCTCGCCATGATCAACTGGTGGTAGGAATGGAGTGGATGTAGGCTGTGCTCCGGAATGCGGCTTCAAAAGAGAGACATGAAACACATCGTGAATTTTGGCGGTGTCCGGTAATTTGAGTTGATAGGCGACTGGTCCCACGCGTCGAAGAATGGGAAATGGCCCAAAAAATCGGGTGAGAGCTTATGACGTGGAGGTCCCGCTAGAGACTGCTGACGGTAGGGCTGGAGCCGTAGCCACACATACTTTCCAACCTCAAAAGAGACCTCACGGTGGCCTCTGTCGTATACATCCTTCATCCGAGCTTGGGCACGTCGTAGCCGTTCTGTGATATTCTGTAGCAGTAGATCCCTGTCTATGAGTGCCTGATCAATCGTGTCCACGCGGGTGGACCCTGGGTTGTACGAGAGGAGGCGAGGTGGATCCCGACCATATATAACCCGAAAAGGAGTGGATTGCAATGCAGAGTGGAACGAAGTGTTGTAACAATATTCGGCCCACGGAAGCCATTGAACCCATTGTCGCGGACGATCCCCCACCAAGCACCGTAGATACATCTCGATGGTGCGGTTCACCACCTCAGTCTGCCCGTCTGTCTGTGGATGATAGGCGGAGGAGAACTTCAATTTCGTCCCACTCAAGCGAAACAGTTCCCGCCAAAAGGTGCTCGTGAAAACTACATCTCTGTCACTCACAATGGATTCTGGAATGCCATGTAAGCGGACTATCTGCTCCAGGAAAGTCTGAGCAACCCGTGTTGCTGTATACGGATGAGCCATCGGTATAAAATGCCCGTACTTGGAGAATCGATCAACCACTACGAAAAGTACGGATTTGCCGGCTGACAGGGGTAGGCCTTCCACAAAATCCATTGAAATGTCGGCCCAAACCTGCGTTGGAAGGGCCAGAGGCTGGAGAAGACCGGCTGGACTCAAGTGCTCGGCTTTGTTACGCTGGCATACCTGACAGTCGCCAACATAAGTCGCAATAGAGGCTTTCATGGCTTGCCAGTAAAAATCAGCTCGAATTCTGTGCAAGGTCTTCTGGATCCCCTCGTGTGTACTGTCGTGGTAGGCTGAGAGAATAGCTGGAATCAACTCGGACTCAGGTGGAAGGAAAATCCGATGCTTATAATAAATAAGTGAATCCTGGATGGACCACTTCACATTCATTGTCCCTTCTGAGATCTGCTGATGCAGTTCCTGTAGTGCAGGGTGAGTAGCATGTGCTTCTCGCACCAAGTCCATAATGAGAAATCTCGGCTGGCTGATAGAATAGACCGACTGCTGATCTTCAAAACACCGTGACAAGGCATCTGCCGCCTTATTTAATCTCCCCGCACGATACTCCACCGAGAAGTCAAACCCCAACAACTTACTGATCCAGTGCTGTTGTGGCGACGTCGTCAAACGCTGTTCTAGTAAGAATTTAAGGCTGTAGTGATCCGTGCGTATGAGAAAAGCCCGGCCCCAGAGATAAGGCCTCCAATGTTGGACCGCTTTGGCCAACCCAATCAATTCGCGCTCATAGGCTGCCAATTTGTGATGGCGGACTGCCAACTGTCTGCTAAAATAAGCAATAGGATGGCCCAACTGCTGTAAAACGGCCCCCATGCCCACGCCCGAAGCGTCGCACTCTACCACGAACAATTCGTCGAAGTTGGGAAGTTGTAATACTGGCGCGGATGCGAGGGCAGCTTTGAGTGCCACAAATGACGTGGTGGCCCCCTCATTCCAAATAAAGGAATTTTTCTTGAGTAAACTCGTCAATGGTGCTGCCACTGGCCCATAGTTCTGAATAAATTTACGGTAGTAGCCCGCAAGACCCAGAAAACCCCGTAATGCAGAACACGACTGTGGTTGCGGCCACTCGTGAATAGCTCGGATCTTCTCGGGATCCACCGTAACCCCCTCATGTGAGATAATGTGTCCCAGATATCCCACGTGTGAAGCCACAAAAGAACACTTGGAGTGTTTCAAATAGAGCTGATGTGCTCTTAACAAGTCGAAAACAATCCTCAAGTGTGCCAAGTGCTCCTCAACCGACTTGCTATATATCAAAATATCATCGAAAAATACAAGAACAAATTTTCGAAGATAGGGGCTAAATACCTCGTTCATCAAAGCTTGAAAAGTGGAGGGTGCATTGGATAACCCGAACGGCATGACGACGAACTCAAAGTGGCCATGGTGTGTGCGGAACGCCGTCTTCTCGATATTAGAGGGGTGCATCCGGACCTGATGGTATCCCGAACGGAGGTCGAGTTTAGTGAATAACCACGACCCATGTAACTCATCCAGAAGCTCATCCACTACCGGAATCGGGAACTTGTCTTTTACTGTCTGCACGTTCAACTCCCGATAATCCACGCAGAACCTCCATGTCCCATCATGTTTCTTCACAAGTAAGACGGGTGAAGAGAACGGGGAGCGGCTGGGACGAATAAGACCTTGTTTCAACATCTCATGGCACTGATGCTCTATCTCGTCCTTCTGAAGGTGTGGGTAACGGTATGGTCGCACGACCACTACCTCAGAACCTGGTTTCAGACAGATCCTGTGGTCACAGTGCCTCATGGGAGGCAACCTCGAAGGCTTCTGGAAGAGGTAATAGAACTCCTCAACCAGACCATCACTAGTACTGTCAGGCTGATCCTGTGTCTGCAAAGTGTGTATGCGGTGGGCCCTGTCCACCTGACAGCCCTGTAAGAGCACCCGACTTTCGGCCAAATCAAAGCTCATGGTTAAAGCCGAAAAGTCCCACAGAATGGGCCCCAATGTTTGTAACCATTTAATGCCTAAAACCATATCAAATCCCGCTAGGGGAATAACAAAAAATTCCGCATTAAATGAAGTAAATCCAATGGAAAAAGTTACCGCCTTACTAATCCCATAGCTAGGGACCTTCTCGCCATTGGCCACTGAGACGGTGGCTGTCGGATGAGTGTGTATCAGGAGGTGGAGATGCTGTGCGGCTGTCAAACTCAGAAAATTGTGTGTACTCCCCGAGTCGACTAGTCCCACCAGTTCTCGGTCAATGACATGAGCTCGGACTTGCATTGTAGTAGGCGATTTCTGCCCAGTAATAGCATGCAAGGATATCTCTGGTGGTTCCTCCTCGATAATATCCTCTGGTTCCTCTGGATCCTCGGAATCCTCCATCTCGAGCCAAAATAATCGTTTACATTGGTGTCCGACCCGATACTGCTCATTGCAGTTATAACAGAGATTTTTGGACCGCCTTTCTGCCATCTCCGCACTCGTCAATTTTTTTATAAAGCTCGGTAAGGAATTACCAGGGCGGGGATCGGCTACCCGAGTCGTAGTCGAAGTGTGTCTGGATGGTGCTGCTGTAGATGTTCCCTGAGATGAATTATAGCGGTGCCCTTGCCACGTGGAGGAAGTGTTCCTCTCACTCGACCAACCCGGCTTACGTTGCTGCAACTGTTGTCGCTGTTCCATTGCTCGGGCCATATTCATGGCATGAGCTAGATCCGTGGGCATAAGGAGTTCTACCTCTAGCCGTAAATACTCATTGAGACCTGCTGTGAATAAGGAGACCTGCTGGTCAACCAATACCCTCTCTCCAGCACGAGCCAACTTTTCCTGGAAGAGTTTTTGATAGTGTTCCACTGAACCCGTTTGTCTCAATAAGACTAACTCTCCCAAGGGGTTGCTGTTGGCGGGAGGCCCAAATCTAACTGTGCATAGATTTTTAAATTCTCCCCAAGTCATTCCCGGTCTCTCTTTCTCTACTTGAGTCAGCCATAACATGGCTTCATCTGTCATATGGAAAGAGGCTAGTTGCACCTTATCCCATTCAGTAGTCCCTTGGTTCAAAAAAAAATTTTCACATCTATGCAACCAAATTACGGTATCCACAGAACCATTGAAAGAGGGAAACTCTAACTTGGTGTACCTTGGGATTGTGCCTCCATGCTGAGGTGCTTGGACAGCAGTACGCCCAGGCCACTGCTCCCCTCTTCTGTGATATGGTTGAGCAACCTCTCTCACCTCTGGACTCTGATGTCTCTCTGTCCTCAACTCCTGTAGCATGCTAATGATTCGGCTCATCTCTTCTTCCAAACCACAAACCTTTCCCAACACTAGTTGTGCTGTTTCAAGGCTATCTTCTATCTTTTGTATCCTGATTTGGATTTCTTCATTGCTGATATTATCCCCCATGTTACCCTGCTCTGATTCCAAGTTGTTACGGTCCCGAGTCATGGATCGAGTAACACGGCGTGGGATTTGTGAATCCAGCACTCAGAATTTACTCACTTCACGTCAAGGGTCTGTGTATGAGTATTTCTCCTTAACCAATGCTTGGCCAGGAGGAAAGATCCTCTTTTGAGGGTCCTACCGAGTTGTTGTGCTAGGTAGAAGACCCCACAACAATTCTGACCTTGCTAGAGCAAGGTGCTCTCTTTTTTTGGTCACGGCAAAGAGGGTTTGGCCCTCTTTGTTGCTGCTCTAGCTAAGAATGCAATCCTTCTTTCTTAAATAACTTGAAACACGAGTTTGGGATAGATTAATACCTCTTCTTTGATGCTATGATCAGCTCCCACGTTGCACCAGGAATTGCTCAAGATTTGAGGATAAAAATCCTCACTTTGCTGCTTGGTAAGGGAGGAATTTGGCCTCTCTTGTTGCTGCTGCCAAGAAGGAGGATAGATCTCCTCTTTGGGCTCGGAAAAGGGGCAGGAAGCTCCTTTTCTTAATAGGGATGATGGTGGATGAATTTGGGTGAAGATGGATGGCAATGGAGGGTGAATGATAGGTTGGATTTTTGGAGTAAACCCTAAACTCGGGATCAAGAGGTGATCCCAACCTATTTAGACTAGGTTATTCTAAAATCTCAAAGCTTACCTATTTCATTCATACCTATCCCTTAAATAGGGAGTTTTAGGGTTAGGGTTACAATAATTCCCCATAATGCCCTTACATAAAAAGTAATTAGAAATAACTCCTACTTAAAACAATATAAGAAATAAATCCTACTTAAAACAATATTAGAAATAAATCCTACTCAAAGAAATATAAGAATTAAATCCTATTGAGTGAGTTGTTGTTGTCTTCTTCGTTGTGTGACTCGGTGTGCTATTGAGTCCACAGCAAGTCAACACTTAGTTAAAGATCCCTCGCCACCACCTTATCCCGATCATCGCAAAACCTAAAATATAAAAACTAAAAGAGTTTGCAGTCCCTAAGAGTTATAGAGACTTTTAGAATTATCTTTCTCTACATTTGTGCATTTCCATTCCATTTTAGATGAACACTTTTTTCTGAAATCAAAACATAGAGTTTTCACTTTCCGATTCTCTCGTAAACAAGAAGGTAAAGGAAAAATAGATCACAAAGAAATGAAAATTTGTAAGTTTATGTATGGAAAAAATTAAAAAAAAATCTAATGTTAGTAAAGAAAATTAATTCACACACCACAAATGAACACAAAAGTTTTGTTGTCCAAATTTTTGAAATTCCATTAGTTCAACCCTAATGGCTTTGAATTTGTTAAGAAAGAGATTTCTAATTGATCCTAACTAGTTTTAAATATTGATATGCCTATTTGAAACAAGTTAAGGAAGCTAATGCCCTATGGATCCAAACCTTTTAAAGCGAACTATAAATGCTCATTAAATTCTCAAGTGGATGTGCGGTGGGATGTTTACCCGAGTCAAACAAGCCATTATGTTGCCCATTTACAAAAAGCTGACCGAACAATCACAGGTGATTTTTAAAGTGATTTATCGGTGACTTATGCATAACGGGGTATGTTTTTGTAAGAAATGACTTATGGATTGGGAGTCAACACTCAGTTAAAAATCCCCCGTCTCCCCCTTTTCCCGAACATTGCAAAACCTAATATATAAAAACTAAAAGAGTTTGCAGTCCCTAAAAGTTACACAGACTTTTTGCAATTATCTCTCTCTACTTTTGTGCATTTCCATTCAATTTTAGAGGTACACTTTTTCATTAAATCTCAACTTTGAGTTTTCACTTTTCGATTCTCTCGTAAACAAGAAGATAAAGGCAAAATAGATCACAATAATATGAAATTTTTTGAGTTTATGTAATGAAAAAAATTAAAAATAATAACAAATGTAAGTGAATAAAATTTATTCACACACCACAAACGAACACAAAAGTTTTGTTGTCCAAGTTTGGGAAATTCCACTCGTTCAACCCTAATGTCTTGGAATTTGATAAGAAAGAGATTTATAACTGATCCTAACATGTTTTAAATATGGATATGCATGCATGAAACTTGTGAATGACGCAAATGCCCTATGGATCCAAACCTTTTAAAGTAAAAAACAAATATTTTTTAAATTCTCATGTGAACGTGCGGTGGGATATTTACCCGTGTCAAACAAGCCATTATTTTGACCAATTAACAAAAAGCGGACCTAACAATCACATATGATTTTTAAAGTGATTTATCGTTCAATCATACATAACGAGCTATGTTTTTGTAAGAAATCACTTATGGATTGGGAGTCAACACTCAGTTAAAGATCTCCTGCCTCCACCTTTTCCCGATCATTGCAAAACCTTATATATAAAAAATAAAAGAGTTTGCAATCCATAAAAGTTACAGAGACTTTTGCCAATTATCTCTCTCTACATTAGTGCATTTCCATTCCATTTTAGAAGTACATTTTTTTCTTAAATCAAAACTTTGAGTTTTCAATTTCCGAATCTCTCGATAACAAGAAGATAAAGGCTAAATAGATCACAACAAAATGAAAATTTTAGAGTTGATGTATGGAAAAAACTAAAAATAATAACAAATGTAAGTAAATAAAATTTATTCACACACCACAAATGAACACAAAAGTTTTGTTGTCCAAGTTTGGGAAATTCCACTAGTTCAACCCTAATGTCTTGGAATTTGATAAGAAAGAGATTTCTAACGGATCCTAACATGTTTTAAATATGGATATGCATGCTTGAAACTTGTGAAAGATGCAAATGCCCAATGGATCCAAAACTTTTAAAGCAAACAAAAAATGCTCTCCAGTGAACGTGCGGTGGGATATTTACCCATGTCAACCGAGCCATTATTTTGCCCATTTACAAAAAGTTGATCTAACAATCACAGATGATTTGTAAAGTGATTTATCGATCAATCATGCGTAATGGGCTATGTTTTTGTATGAAATGACTTATGGATATGGAGTCAACACTTAGTTAAAGATCCCTCGCCACCACCTTTTCCCGATCATCGCAACACCTAAAATATAAAAACTAAAAGAGTTTGCAGTCCCTAAAAGTTACAGAGACTTTTTGGAATTATATCTATCTACATTTGTGCATTTCCATTCTATTTTAGATGTACATTTCTAATTCTCTCGTAAACAAGAAGATAAAGGGAAAATAGAACACAACAAAATGAAAATTTTAGAGTTTATGTATGGAAATAATTAAAAACAATAAAATAATTAAGTAAATAAATTTTTTTCACACACCACAAACAAACATAAAATTTTTGTTTTACAAGTTTGGGAAATTCCACTAGTTCAACACTAATGGCTATGAATTTGAAAAGAAAGAGATTTCTAACTGATCCTAACATGTTTTAAATTTGGATATGCATGTTTGAAACATGTTAAAGATGCAAATGCCCTAAGGATCCAAACCATTTAAAGTGAACAAAAAATTCTCTTTAAATTTTCAAGTGAACGTGCGGTGGGATATTTACCCAAGTCAAACAAGCCACCATTTTGCCCATTTTCTAAAAACTAACCTAACAATCAAAGATGATTTTTAAAGTGATTTATCTGTAAATCATATGTAATGGGTTGTGTTTTTGTAAGAAATGACTTATGGATTGGGAGTCAACACTCAGTTAAAGATTCCCCGCCTCAACCTTTTCCTGATCTTTGCAAAACCTTATATATAAAAACTAAAAGAGTTTGCTGTCCCAAAAAGTTACAGAGACTTAATGCAATTATCTTTCTCCACATTTTTGCATTTCCATTCCATTTGAGAGGTACACTTTTTTCTTAAATCAAAACTTTGAGTTTTCACTTTTCGATCCTCTTGTAAACATGAAGATAAAGGCAAAATAGATCACAACAATAAGAAAATTTTAGAGTTTATGTATGGAAAAAATTAAAAACAATAAAAAATGTAAGTAAATAAAATTTATTCACCCACCACAAATGAACACAAAAGTTTTGTTGTCCAAGTTTGGGAAATTCTACTAGTTCAACCCTAATGTCTTGCAATTTGATAAGAAAGAGATTTCTAACTGATCCTAATATGTTTTAAATATAGATATGCATGCTTGAAGCTTGTTAAAGAAGCGAATGCCCTATGGATCCAAACCTTTTAAAGAAAACAACAAATTCTCATTACATTCTCAAGTGAACGTGTGGTGGGATATTTACCCGTGTCAAACAAGCCATTATTTTGCCCATTTACAAAAGACTGACCTAACAATCACAGATGATTTGTAAAGTGATTTATCTGTCAATCAAGCGCAATAGGCTATGTTTTTGTAAGAAATGACTTATGGATGTGGAGTCAACACTCAGTTAAAGATCCCTCGCCTCCACTTTTTCCCAATCATTGCAAAAGCTTATAAATAAAAAACTAAAAGAGTTTACAGTTTTTAAAAATTATAGAGACTTTTCTGAATTATCTCTCTCTACATTTGTGAATTTCCATTCCATTCTAGATGTACACTTTTTTCTTAAATCAAAACTTTGAGTTTTCAATTTCTGATTCTCTCGTAAACATGAAGCTAAAGGCAAAATAGAACACAACAAAATGAAAAGTTCAGAGTTTATGTATGGAAAAAATTAAAAACAACAAAAAATTTTGAGTAAAGAAAATTTATTCACACACAACAAACGAACACAAAAGTTTTGTTGTCCAAGTTTGGGAAATTCCACTAGTTTAACCCTTATGGCTTTAAATTTGATAAGAAAGAGATTTCTAACTGATCCTAACATTTTTTAAATATGGATATGCATGCTTGAAACATTTTAAAGATGCAAATGCCCTATGGAACCAAACCATTTAAAATGAACAACAAATTCTCATTATATTCTCAAGTGATCGTGCGGTGGGATATTTACCCGAGTCAAACAAGCCATTATTTGCCTATTTTCAAAAAACTGACCTAACAATCAAAGATGATATGTAAAGTGATTTATCTATCAATCATACATAATGGGATGTCTTTTTCTAAGAAATGACTTATGGATTGGGAGTCAACACTCAGTTAAAAATCCCTCGCTTCCCCATTTTCCCGATCATTGCAAAACCTCATATATAAATACTAAAAGAGTTTGCAGTCCCTTAAAGTTACAGAGAGTTTTTGCAATTATCATTCTCTAAATTTGAGCATTTCCATTCCATTTAGATCTACAATTTTTTCTTAAATCAAAACTTTGAGTTTTCACTTTTCGATAAAGGCAGAAAAGATCACAAAAAATGAAAATTTTAGAGTTTATGAATGGAAAAAATTAAAAAAAATAACTAATGTCAGTAAAGAAAATTTATTCAGACACCACAAATGAACACAAAAGTTCTATTGTCCAAGTTTGGGAAATTCCTCTAGTTCAACACTGATGGCTTTGAATTTGATAAGAAAGAGATTTTAAACTGATCCTAACAAGTTTTAAATATGGATATGCATGCTTGAAACATGTTAAAGATGCAAATGCCCTATGGATCGAAACCTTTTAAAGCGAACAACAAAGGCTCTTTAAATTTTCAAGTGAACGTGCGGAAGGATATTTACCCAAGTCAAACAAGCCATTATTTTGCCCATTTACAAAAAGCTGACCTAACAATCACTGATGATTTCAAAATTGATTCATCGGTCATTCAAGCATAACGAGCTATGTTATTGTAAGAAATCACTTAAGGATTGGGAATCAACACTGAGTTAAACCTAATATATAAAAGTTAAAAACCATAAAAAAATAACAAATTCCCCGCCTAACCCTTTTCCCGATCATTGCAAAACCAAATATATAAATACTCAAAGAGTTTGCAGTCTGTAAAAGTTACTGAGACTTTTGTAATTATCTCTCTCAACATTTTTGCATTTCCATTACATTTTAGATGTACACTTTTTTCTTAAATCAAAACTTTGAGTTTTCACTTTCCGATTCTCTCATAAACAAGAAGATAAAAGCCAAATAGATCACAAAAAAATGAAAATTTTAGAGTTTAAATCTGGAAAAATTTAAAAAAATTAATAAATTTAAGTAAAGAAATTTTTTCAAACACCAAAAACGAACGCAAATTTTTTTTTTTTCCAAGTTTGGGAAATTCCACTAGTTCAACCCTAATGGCTTGGAATTTGATAAGAAAGAAATTTCTAACTGATCCTAACATGTTTTAAATATGGATATGCATGCTTGAAACCTTTTAAAGATGCAAATGCCCTTTGGATCCAAACCTTTTAAATTGAACAACAAATGCTCATTAAATTCTCAAGTGAACGTGCGGTGGGATATTTACCTGAGTCAAAAAAGCCATTACTTTACCCATTTACAAAAAGCTGACCTAACAATCACTGATGATTTTTAAAGTGATTTATCGGTCTGTACTACGTAACGGGCTATGGCTTTGTAATAAATAACTTATGGATAGGGAGTCAACACTCAGTTAAAAAACCCCGCCTCCCCCTTTTCCTGATCATTGCAAAACCTAATATATAAAAACTAAAAGAGTTTGCAGTCCCTAAAAGTTACAGAGGCTTTTTGGTACTATATCTCTCGACATTTGTGTATTTCCATTCCATTTTAGATGTACGCTTTTTTCTTAAATCAAAACTTTGAGTTTTTACTTTCAGATTCTCTCGTAAACAAGAAGATAAAGGCAAAATAGATCACAACAAAAAGAAAATTTTAGAGTTCATGTATGGAAAAAATTAAAAACAATAAGAAATGTAAGTAAAGAAAATCTATTCACACACCCCAAACGAACACAAACAAGTTTTGTTGTCCATGTTTGGGTAATTCCACTAGTTCAGCCCTAATTGCTTTGAATTTGATAAGAAAGAGATTTCTAACCGATCCTAACATGTTTTAAATATGGATTTGCATGTTTGAAGCATGTTAAAGATGCAAAACCCCTATGGATCCTAACCTTTTAAACCGAACAACAAATGCTCATTAGAAACTCAAGTGAACGTGCGGTGGGTTATTTAACTGAGTCAAACAAGCCATTAATTTCCCTATTTACAAATAGCTTACCTAACTATCACAGATGATTTTTAGAGTGATTTATTGGTCAATCATGCCTAACGGGCTATGTGTTTGTAAGAAATAACTTATGGATTGGGAGTCAACACTCAGTTAAAAATCCCCAGCCTCCACCTTTTCCCGATCATTGCAAAACCTAATATATAAAAACTAAAAGAGTTTGCAGTCCCTAACAGTTACTAAGATGTTTTGGAATTATCTCTCTCTACATTTTTGTATTTCCATTCCATTTTAGAGGTACAATATTTTCTTATATCAAAACTTTGAGTTTTCACTTTCCGATTCTCTCGTAAACAAGAAGATAAAAGCAAAACATATCACAAAAAAAAAAAAAAATTTAGAGTTTATGTTTGGAAAAAAATTAAAAACAATAACAAATGTGAGTAAAACAAATTTATTCACACACCACAAACGAACACAAAATTTTTGTTGTCCAAGTTTGTGAAATTCCACTAGTTCAACCCTAATGTCTTCGAATTTGATTAGAAAGAGATTTCTAATTGATTCTAACATGTTTTAAATATGGATATGCATGCTAAAAACATGTGGAACAATCAAATGCCCTATAGATCCAAACCTTTTAAAGCGAACAACAAATGCTCATTAAATTCTCGAGTGAACGTGCGGAGGGATATTTACTTAAGTCAAACAAGTCATTATTTTACCCAGAAACAAAAAGTTGACCTAACAATCACAAATGATTTTTAAAGTGATTTATCGGTCAATCATGCATAACGGGCTGTTTTTTTTGTAAGAAATGACTTATGGAATTGGTGTCAACACTCAGTTAAAGATTCCCTGACTCCCCCCTTTCCCGATCATTGCAATACCAAATATATAAAAACAAAAATATTTTTCATTCCTTAAAAGTTAAAGAGATTTTTTAGAATTATCTCTCTCTACATTTTTGCATTTCCATTCCATTTTAGATGTACACTTTTTTCTTAAATCAAAACTTTGAGTTTTCACTTTCCGATTCTCTCGTAAAGAAGAAGATAAAGGCAAAATAGATCACAACAAAATGAAAATTTTAGAGTTTACGTATGGAAAAAATTAAACACAATAACCAATGTAAGTAAATAAAATTTATTCACACACTACAAATGAACACAAAAGTTTTGTTGTCCAAGTTTGCGAAATTCCACTAGTTCAACCCTAAAGGCTTTGAATTTGATAAGAAAGAGATTTCTAACTGACCCTAACATGTTTTAAATATGGATAAGCATGTCTGAAATATGTTAAAAATACAAATGCCCTATGGATCCAAACCTTTTAAAGCAAAAAACAAATTCTCATTAAATTATCAAGTGAACGTGCGGTGGGATATTTACCCGAGTAAAACAAGGATTTATTTTGCCCATTTACAAAAAGCTGATGTAACAATCACTTATGATTTGCAAAGTGATTTATCGGTCAATCATACGTATTGGGCTGTGTTTTTGTAAGAAATGACTTACGGTTTGGGTCTCAACACTCAGTTAAAGATTTCCCCGCCTCCCCCATTTCCCGATCATTGCAAAACCTAAAATATAAAAAATAAAAGAGTTTGCAGTCCCTAAAAGTACAGAGACTTTTTAAAATTATCTTTCTTTATATTTGTGCGTTTCTATTCCATTTTAGATGAACACTTTTTTCTGAAATCAAAACTTTGAGTTTTCACTTTCTGATTCTCTCATAAACAAGAAGATAAAGGAAAAATAAATCACAACAAAAAGAAAATTTTAGAGTTTATGTATGGAAAAAATTTGAAAAATAACTAATGTAAGTAAATAAAATTTATTCACACACCACAAACGAACAAAAAAGTTTTGTTGTCCAAGTTTGGGAAATTCCACTAGTTCAATCCTAATGACTAGGAATTTGTTAAGAAAGAGATTTCTAACTAATCCTATCAATTTTTAAATATGGATATGCATGCTTGAAACATGTTAAGGATGCTAATTCCCTATAGATCCAAACATTTCAAAGAAAACTACAAATGCTCATTAAATTCTCAAGTGAATGTGCAGTGCGCTATGTACCCGAGTCAAACAAGCCATTATTTTGCCCATTTACAAAAAGTTATCCTAACAATCATAGATGATTTGTATAGTGATTTATCAATCAATCATGCATAATGGAGTATGTTTTTTTAAGAAATGACTTATGGATTGGGAGTCAACACTCAGTTAAAAATCCCCCGCCTCCCCCATTTCCCGATCATTGCAAAACCTAATATATAAAAACTAAAAGAGTTTGCAGTCCCTAAAAGTTACAGAGACTTGTTGAAATTATCTCTCTCTACATTTGTGCGTTTCCATTCCATTTTAGAGGTACACTTTTTCCTTATATCAAAACTTTGAGTTTTAAATTTCTGATTCTGTAGTAAACAAGAAGATAAAGGCAAAATAGAACACAACAAAATGAAAATTTTAAAGTTTATGTATGGAAAAAATTAAAAAAAAATTAAAAAATTAAGTAAAGAAAATTTATTCACACACCACAAACAAACACAAAAGTTTTGTTATCCAAGTTTGGGAAATTCCACTTGTTTAACCTTAATGGCTTTGAATTTGATAAGAAAGAGATTTCTAACTGATCCTAACATGTTTTAAATATGGATATGCATGCTTAAAACATATTAAAGTTGCAAATGCCCTATGGAACTAAACCATTTAAAGTGAACAACAAATGCTCATTAAATTCTCAAGTGAACGTGCTGTGGGACCTAACAATCACATATGATTTGTAAAGTGATTTATCGGTCAATCATGCATAACGGGCTATGTTTTAGTAAGAAATGACTTATGGATATGGAGTCACCACTCAGTTAAAGATCCCTCGCCTCCACCTTTTCCCGATCATCGTAAAACCTTATATATAAAAACTAAAAGAGTTTGCAGTCCTTAAAAGTTACAGAGACTTTTTGGAAATATCTCCCTCTACATTTGTGCATTTCCTTTCCATTCTAGATGTACACTTTTTTCTTAAATCAAAACTTTGAATTTTTAATTTCTAATTCTCTCGTAATCAAGAAGATAAAGGCAAAATAGAACACAACAAAATGAAAATTTTAGAGTTTATGTATGGAAAAAATTAAAAAAAAATAACAAAATTAAGTAAAGAAAATTTTTCCCACACCACAAACGACCACAAATTTTTGTTGTCCAAGTTTGGGAAATTCCACTAGTTCAACCCTAATGGCTTTGAACTTGATAAGAAAAAGATTTCTAACTGATCCTAACATGTCTTAAATATGGATATGCATGCTTGAAACATGTTAAAGATGCAAATGCCCAATGGATCAAAACCATTTAAAGTGAACAACAAATTCTCATTAAATTCTCAAGTGAACGTGCGGTGGGATATTTATTCAAGTCAAACAAGCCATTATTTTTCCCATTTTAAAAAAACTGACCTAACAATCAAAGATGATTTGTAAAGTCATTTATCTATCAATCATATGTAAAGGCCTGTGTTTTTGTAAGAAATGATTTATGGATTGGGACTCAACACTCAGTTAAAAATCCCCCGCCTCCCCATTTACCCGATCATTGCAAACCCTAATATATAAATACTAAAAGAGTTTTTAGTCCCTAAAAGTTACAGAGACATTTTGAAATTATCATTCTCTACATTTGTGCATTTCCATTCCATTTAGATATACATTTTTTTCCTGAATAAAACTTTCAGTTTTCACTTTTCGATTCTCTCGTAAACAAGAAGATAAAGGCAAAATAGATCACAAAAAAATGAAAATTAAAGAGTTTAAGAATGGAAAAAAAATATAAGTAAAGAAAATTTATTCACACACCACAAACGAACACAAAATAGTTTTGCTGTCCATGTTTGCGAAATTCCACTAATTCAACCCTAATGGATTTGAATTTGATAAGAAAGAGATTTCTAACTGATCCTAACATGTTTTAAATATGGATATGCATGCTTGAAACATGTTCAAGATGCAAATTCCCTATGGATCCAAACCTTTTAAAGCACACAACAAATCCTCATTAAATTCTCAAGTGAATGTGCGGAAGGATATTTACCTGAGTCAAACAAGTCATTATTTTGCCCATTTTCAAAAATCTGACCTAACAATCACTGATGATTTGTAAATTGATTTATCGGTCATTTATGCGTAATAGGCTTTTTTTTGTAAGAAATGACTTATGGATTGGGTTTCAACACTCAGTTAACCTTAACATATAAAAGGTAAAAACAATAACAAATAACAAATCCCCCGCCTCCCCCTTTTCCTGATCATTGTTAAACCTAATCTATAAAAACTAAAAGAGTTTTCACTCCCTAAAATTTACTGAGACATTTTGGAATTATGTCTCTCTACATTTTTGTATTTCTATTCCATATTAGATGTACATTTTTTTCTTAAATCTACACTTGAGTTTTCACTTTCTGATTCTCTCATAAAGAAGAAGATAAAAGCCAAATAGATCACAAAAAAATGAAAATTTTAGAGTTTATGTATGGAAAAAATTAAAAACAATAACAAATGGAAGTAAAAAAAATTTATCCACACATGACAAACGAACACAAAAGTTTTGCTATCCAAGTTTGGGAAATTCCACAAGTTCAACCCTAATGGCTTTGAATTTGATAAGAAAGAGATTTCTAACTGATCCTAACATGTTTTAAATATGGATATGCATCCTTTAAACATGTTAAAGATTCAAATGCCCTATGGATCCAATCGTTTTAAAGTGAACAACAAACTCTCATTAAATTCTCAAGTGAACGTGCGGTGGGATATTTACTCGAGTCAAACAAACTATTATTTTGTCCATTTACAAAAAGCTGATATTTAACAATCAAAGATGATTTGTAAATTGATTTATCGGTCAATCATGCATAACAGGCTACGTTTTTTTAAGAAATGACTTATGGATTGGGAGTCAATACTGAGATAAAAATCCCTTTCCCTCTTTTCCTGATCATTGCAAAACCAAATATATAAAAACTAAAAGAGTTTGCAATCCCTAAAAGTTACTGAGACTTTTTGGAATTATCGCCCTCTGCATTTGTGCATTTCCATTCAATTTTAGATATATACTTTTTTCCTAAATCAAAATTGTGAGTTTTCACATTCCGATTCTCTCGTAAACAAGAAGATAAAGGAACAATAGATCACAACAAAATGAAAATTTTAGAGTTGATGCATGGAAAAAATTTTAAAAAATTACAAATGTAAGTAAATAAAATTTATTCACAAGGCACAAGCGAACACAAAAGTTTTGTGTTCCATGTTTGGGAAATTCCACTAGTTCAACCCTAATGGCTTTGAATTTGATAAGAAAGAGATTTCGAACCGATCCTAACATGTTTTAAATATGGATATGCATGCTTGAAACAAGTTAAAGATGAAAATGGCCTATGGATCCTAACGTTTTAAAGGAAAAAGTTGTACATCTAAAATGGAATAGAAATGTAAAAATGTAGAGAGAGATAATTCTAAAAAGTCTTTGTAACTTTTAGGGACTGCGAACTCTTTTAGTTTTTATATATTAGGTTTTGCAAAGATCGGGAAAAGGTGGAGGCGTGGGATTTTGAACTGAGTGTTGCCTCCCAATCCATAAGTCATTTCTTACAAAAACATAGCCCATTATGCATGATATACTGATAAATCACCATACAAATCATCCGTCATTGTTAGGTCAGCGTTTTGTAAATGGGCAAAATAATGGCTTGTTTGACTCAGGTAAATCTCCGTCCTCACGTTCACTTTAGAATTTAATGAGCATTTCTTGCTCACTTTAAAAGGTTTGGATCCATAGGTAATTTGCATCTTTAACATGTTTCAAGCATGCATATCCATAGTTAAAACATGGTAGGATCAGTTAGAAATCTCCTTTTTATCAAATTCCAAGCCATTAGGGTTGAACTAATGGAATTTCCAAAACTTGGACAAAAAAACTTTTGTGTTCGTTTGTGGTGTGTGAATACATTTTCTTTACTTATATTTGTTTTTTTTTTCCATACATAAACTCTAAAATTTTCTTTTTGTTGTGATCTATTTTGCCTTTATCTTCTTGTTTACGAAAGAATCAGAGAGTGAAAATTCAAAATTTTTATTTAAGAAAAAAGTGAACATCTAAAATGGAATGGAATGTAAAAATTTAGAAAGCGATAATTTCAAAAAGTCTCTGTAACTTTGAAGGACTGCAAACTCTTTTAGCATTTATATATTACGTTTTCAAATGATCGGGAAAAGGGGGAGGCGGAGGATTTTTAACTGAGTGTTGACTCCCAATCCATAAGTCATTTCTTACAAAAACATAGCCCATTATGCATGATTGACCGATAAATCAGTTTACAAATCAATTATGATCGTTAGGTCAGCTTTTTATAAATGGGAAAAATAATGACTTGTTTGACTCGGGTAAATATCCCACCTCACATTCACTTGTTTAATGAGCATTTTTTGTTCGATTTCAAAGTTTTGGATCCATAGGGCATTTGCATCTTTATCATGTTTCAAGCATGCATCTCCATATTTAAAACATGCCAGGATCAGTTAGAAATCTCCTTCTTATATAATTCCAAACCATTAGGGTTGAACTAGTGGAATTTTCCAAACTTGGACAACAAAACATTTGTGTTCATTTGTGGTGTGTGAATAAATTTTCTTTATTTGCTTTTTTATTATTTTTTATTTTTTCTATACTTAAATTCTTAAGTTTTCATTTTCTTGTGATCTAATTTGCCTTTATTTTTTTGTTTACGAGAGAATTGGAGATTGAAAACTCAAAGTTTTGATTTAAGAAAAAAGTGTACATCTAAAATGGAATGGAAATGTACAAATGTAGAGAGGGATAATTCCAAAAAGTCTCTGTAACTTTAAGGGACTGCAAACTCTTTTAGTTTTTTTATATTAGCTTTTGCAATGATGGGGAAAAGGGGGAGGCATGGGATTTTTAACTGAGTATTGACTCCCAATCCATAAGTCATTTCTTACAAAAAAAATGCCCGTTACGCATGATTGACTGATGAATCACTTTACAAATTATCAGTGATTGTTAGGTCAGCTTTTTGTAAATGGACAAAATAATGGCTTGTTTGACTCGGGTAAATATCCTACCGCACGTCACTTGAGAATTTAATGAGCATTCGTTGTTCACTTTAAAAGGTTTGGATCCATAGGGAATTTGCATCTTTAACATGTTTGAAGCATGCATATCCATATCTTAAACATGTTAGGATCAGTTAGAAATCTCCTTCTTATCAAATTCCAAGCCATTAGGGTTGAACAAGTGGAATTTCCCAAACTTGGACAACAAAACTTTTGTGTTCGTTTGTGGTGTGTGAATAAATTTTCTTTACTTTATTTTTTTATTTTTTTTAAGTTTTTCCATACTTAAACTCTAAAGTTTTCATTTTGTTGTGATTTTTTTTTTGCGATTATTTTCGTGTTTACGAGAGAATCGGAGAGTGAAAACTCAAAGTTCTGATTTTAGAAAAAGTGTACATCTAAAATGGAATGAAATTGTACAAATGTAGAGAGAAATAATTCCAAAAAGTCTCTATAACTTTTAGGGACTGCAAACAATTTAAGTTTTTATATATTAGGTTTTTCAATGATCAGGAAAAGGGGGAGGTGTGAGATTTTTAACTAAGTGTTGACTCCTAATATATAAGTCATTTCTTAAAAAACATTGCCCGTTACGCATGATTGATCAATAAATCACTTGACAAATCATCTATGATTGTTAGGTCAGCTTTTTAAAAATGGGCAAAATAATGGCTTGTTTGACTCGGGTAAATATGCCACCGCACGTTCACTTGAGAATTTAATGAGCATTTGTTGTTTGCTTTAAAAGGTTTGGATCCATAGGAAATTTTCATCTTTAACATGTTTCAAGCATACATATCCATATTTTAAACATGTTAGGATCAGTTAGAAATCTCCTTCTTACCAAATTCCAAGCCAATAAGGTTGAAGTAGTGGAATTTCCAGAACTTGGACAACAAAACTTTAGTGTTCGTTTGTGGTGTGTGAATAAATTTTCTTTACTTACATTTGTTATTGTTTATTATTTTTTCCATACATATACTCTAAAATTTTTATTTTTTTGTGATCTATTTTTCCTTTATCTTCTTGTTTACGAGAGAATCGGAGAGTGAAAACTCAAAGTTTTGCTTTAAGAAAAGAGTGTACTCAAAAATGGAATTGAAATGCACAAATGTAGAGAGAGATAATTCCAAAAAGTCTCTGTAACTTTTAGGGATTGCAAACTCTTTTAGTTTTTATATGTTAGGTTTTGCAATGATCGGGAAAAGGGGGTGTAGGATTTTTAACTTAGTGCTGACTTCCAATCCATAAGTCATTTCTTACAAAAACATAGCCCGTTATGCATGATTGACCGATAAATCACTTTGCAAATCATTTGTGATTGTTAGGTCAGCTTTTTGTGATTGGGCAAAATAATGGCTTGTTTGACTCGGGTAAATATCCCACCGCTCGTTCACTTGAGAATTTAATGAGCATTTCTTCTTCACTTTAAAAGGTTTGAATCCATAGGGCATTTGCATCTTTAACATGTTTCAAGCATGCATATCCATATCTAAAACATGTTTGGATTAGTTAGAAATCTCCTTCTTATCAAATTCCAAGCCATTAGGGTTGTACTAGTGGAATTTCCCGAACTTGGACAACAAAACTTGTGTGTTCGTTTGTGGTGTGTAAATAAATTTTCTTTACTTAAATTTTTTATTATTTTTAATTTTTTCCATACGTAAACTCTGAAATTTTCATTTTGTTGTGATCTATTTTGCCTTTAACTTCTTCTTTACGAGGGAATCGGAGAGTGAAAACTCAAAGTTTTGATTTAAGAAAAAAAATGTACATCTAAAAAGGAATGGAAATGCAAAAAAAAAAAAGAGATAATTCCAAAAAGTCTCTCTAACTTTTAGGGACTGCAAACTCTTGTAGCTTTTATATATTAGGTTTTGCAATGATCGGGAAAGGGGGGAGGCGGGGGATTTTTAATTGAGTTTTGACTCCTAATCCCATAAGTCATTTCATACAAAAAAGATAGCCCTTTACACATGATTGACAGATAAATCACTTTACAAATGATCTGTGATTGCTAGGTCAAGTTTATGTAAATGGGCAAAATAATGGCTTATTTTACTCGGATAAATATCCCACCGCAAGTTCACATGAGAATTTAATGAGCATGTGTTGTTCGCTTTAAAAGGTTTGGATCCATAGGGCATTTGCATCTTTAACATGTGTCAAGTATGCATATCCATATTTTAAAAATGTTAGGATCATTTAGAAATCTCCTTCTTATCAAATTCCAAGCCATTAGGTTTGAACAAGAGGAATTTCCCAAACTTGGACAACAAAACTTTTGTGTTCATTTGTGGTGTGTCAATAAATTTTTTTTACTTACATTTTTTATAGCCTTTAATTTTTTCCATACATAAACTGTAAAATTTTGATTTTGTTGTGATCTATTTTGCCTTTATCTTCTTGTTTACGTGAGAATCAGAGAGTGAAAACTCAAAGTTTTTAGTAAATAAAAACTTTGAGTTAAATTGTACATCTAAAATGGAATAAAAATGCACAAATTTAGTGACAGAGAATTCCATAATATCTCTATACCTTTTAGGGGCAGCAAACTCTTTTAGTTTTTATATATTAGGTTTTGCAATGATCGAGAAAAGGGGTAGCCGTGGGATTTTTAACTGAGTATTGACTTCCAATCCATAAGTCATTTCTTAAAAAAACATAGCCTGTTATGCATGATTGACCAATAAATCACATTACAAATCATCTGTGATTCTTAGGTCACCTTTTTGTAAATGGGAAAAAATAATGGCTTGTTTGACTAGGGTAAATATCCCACCGCACGTTCACTTGAGAATTTAATGAGCATTTGTTGTTCGCTTTAAAAAGTTTGGATCCTTAGGGCATTTGCATCTTTACCTTATTTCAAGTATGCATATCCATATTTAAAACATGTTAGGATGAGTTAGAAATCTCCTTCTTCTCAAATTCCAAGCCATTAGGGTTGAACTAGTGGAATTTCCCAAACTTGGACCACAAAACTTTTGTGTTCGTTTGTGGTCAATGAGTAAATTTTTTTACTTATATTTTTTATTTTTTTTAAGTTTCTGTGCATAAACTCTAAAATTTTCACTTTGTTGTGATCTGTTTTGCCTTTTTCTTCTTGTTTACGAGAGAATCGGAGAGTGAAAACTCAAGGTTTTGATTTAAGAAAAAAATGTATATCTAAAATGGAATGGAAATGAACAAATACAGAGAGAGATAATTTCAAAATTCTCTGTAACATTTAGGGACTGCAAACACTTTGAGTTTTTATATATTAGGTTTTGCATTGATCAGGAAAAGGAGGAGGTGGGGGATTTTTAATTGAGTGTTAACTCCCAATCCATATGTCATTTCTTACAAAAACATAGCCCATTATGTATGACTAATCGATAAATCACTTTACAAATCATCTGTAATTGTTAGGTCAACTTTTTGAAAATGGGCAAAATAATGGCTTGTTTGACTCAAGTAAATATCCCACCGCACGTTCACTTGAGAATTTAATGAGTATTTGTTGTTCTCTTCCAAAGGTTTGGATCCATAGGGAATTTGCATCTTTAACATGTTTCAAGCATGCATATCCATATTTAAAACATGTTAGGATCAGTTAGAAATCTTCATCTTATCAAATTCCAAGCCATTAGGGTTGAATTAGTGGAATTTACCAAACTTGGACAACAAAACTTTTGTGTTCGTTTGTCGTGTGTGAAAATTTTCTTTACTTACATATGTTAATGTTTTTAATTTTTTCCTTACATATATTCTAAAATTTTCATTTTATTGTGATCTATTTTGCCTTTATCTTCTTGTTTACTCAAAGTTTTGATTTAACAAAAAAAATGCACATCTAAAATGGAATGGAAATGAACAAATATAGAGAGAGATAATTCCAAAACTCTCTGTAACTTTTAGGGACTACAAACTCTTTTAGTTTTTATATATTAGGTTTTACAATGATCGGGACAAGGGGGAGGCGGGGGATTTTTAATTGAGATTTGACTCCCAATCCATAAATCATTTCTTACAAAAACATAGCCCGTTGCGCATGATTGATCGATAAATCACTTTACAAATCATCTATGATTGTGAGGTCAGCTTTTTGTAAATGGGCAAAATAATGGCTTGTTTGACACGGGTAAATATCGCACCGCACGTTCACTTGAGAATTTAATGAGCATTTGTTGTTCGCTTTAAAATGTTTGGATCCATAGGGCATTTGCATCTTTAACCTGTTTCAAGCATGCATATCCATATTTAACACATGTTAGGAACAGTTAGAAATCTCCTTCTTATCAAATTCCAAGCCATTAGGGTCGAACTAGGGGAATTTCCCACACTTTGACATCAAAACTTTTGTGTTTGTTAGTGGTGTGAGAATAAATTTTCTTTACTTACATTTTTTATTGTTTTAAATTTTTTCCATACATAAACTCTAAAATTTTCATTTTGTTGTGAACTATTTTGCCTTTATCTTCTTGTTTACGAGAGAATCGAAAAGTGAAGACTCAAAGTTTTGATTTAAGAAAAAAGTGTACTTCTAAAATGGATTTGAATTGCACAAATGTAGGGAGAGATAATTCCAAAATTTTTTTGTAAGTTTTAGGGATTGCAAACTCTTTTAGTTTTTATATATTAGGTTTTGTAATGATCGGGAAAAGGGGGAGGCGAGGGATTTTTAACTGAGTGTTGACTCCCCATCCATAAGTTATTTCTTACAAAAACATAGCCCGTTACGCATGATTGACCGATAAATCACTTTACAAATCATCTGTGATTGTTAGGTTAGCTTTTTGTAAATGAGCAAAATAATGACTTGTTTGACTCGGGTAAATATCCCACCGCACGTTCACTTGAGAATTTAATGACCATTTGTTGTTCAATTTAAAAAGTTGGGGCCATAGGGCATTTGCATCTTTAACATGTATCAGGCTTGCATATCTATATTTAAAACATATTATGATCAGTTAGAAATCTCTTTCTTATCAAAGTCCAAGCCATTAGTGTTGAACTTGTGGAATTTCCCAAACTTGGACAACAAAACTTTTGTGTTCGTTTGTGGAGTGTGAATAAATTTTCTTTACATACAATTGTTAGTGTCTTTAAGTTTTTCCATACATAAACTCTTAAATTTTTCATTTTGTGGTAATCTATTTTGCCTTTATCTTCTTGTTTACGAGAGAATAGGAAAGTGAAAACTAAAAGTTTTGATTTACGAAATAAGTGTATATCTAAAATGGAATGGAAATGCACAAATTTCTAGAGAGATAATTCTAAAAAGTCTCTATAACTTTAAGGGACTGCAAACACTTTTAGTTGTTTTATATTATGTTTTTCAATGATCGTGAAAAGGGGGAGGCATGGAATTTTAACTTTAAGGGACTGCAAACACTTTTAGTTTTTTTATATTATATTTTTCAATGATCGAGAAAAGGGGGAGGCAGGGGATTTTTAACCGAGTGTTGACTCCCATTCAATAAGTCATTTCTTACAAAAATATTGCCCGTTACGCATGATTGACCGACAAATCACTTTACAAATCATTTGTGATTATTAGATCAACTTTTTGTAAATGGGAAAAATAATGGCTTGTTTGACTTGGGTAAATATCCCACCCCACGTTCACTTAAGAATTTAATGAGCATTTGTTGTTCACTTTAAAAGGCATAGATCCATAGGGCAATTGCATCTTTAACATGTTTCAAGCATGCATACCCATATTTAAAACATGTTAGGATCACAAAAAAATGAAAATTTAAGAGTCTATGAATGAAAAAAAAAAAATAACAAATGTAAGTAAAGAAAATTTATTCACACACCACAAACGAACACAAAAGTTTTGTTGTCAAAGTGTGGGAAATTCCACTAGTTCAACCCTAATGGCTTGGAATTTGATAAGAAAGAGATTTCTAACTGATCCTAACATGTTTTAAATATTGATATTCATGCTTTAAACATGTTAAAGATGCAAATGCCCTATGGATCCAAACATTTTAAAGCGAACAACAAATGCTCATTAAATTCTCAAGTGAACGTGTGGTGCGATATTTACTAGAGTCAAACAAGCCATTATTTTGCCAATTTATAAAAAGCTGACCTAACAATCACAGATGATTTGTAAAGTGATTTATCCATCAATCATGCATAACGGGCTATGCTTTCCTAAGAACTGACTTATGGAGTCGGAGTCAACACTCGATTAAAAATCCCCTGCCTCCCCCTTTTCCTAATTATTGAAAAACATAATATATAAAAAAATAAAATTATTTGCAGTCCCTAAAATTTAAAGAGACTTTTTATAAATTATCTCTCTCGAATTTTGTGCATTTCCAATCCATTTTAGATCTACGCTTTTTTCATAAACCAAAACTTTGACTTTTTACTTTCCGATTCACTCGTAAACAAGAAGATAAAGGCAAAAAGATCACAACGAAATGAAAAATTTAGAGTTTATGTTTGGAAAAAATTAAAAACAATAAAAATGTATATAAAGAAAATTTATTCACACACCACAAATGAACACAAAAGTTTTGTTGTCCAAGTTTGGGAAATTCCACAAGTTCAACACTAATGGCTTGGATTTTGATAAGAAATAGATTTCTGACTGATCCTAACATGTTTTAAATATGCATATGCATACTTGATATATGTTAAAGATGCAAATGACCTATGGACCCCAACCTTTTAAATCAAACAACAAATGCTCATTAAATTCTCAAGTGAATGTGCGGTGGGATATTTACCCGAGTCAAACAAACCATTATTTTGGTCATTTACAAAAAGCTAACCTAACAATCACAAATGATTTGTAAATTGATTTATCGGTCAATCATGCGTAACGGGCTATGTTTTTGTAAGAAATGACTGATGGATGGGAGTCAACACTCAGTTAAAAATCCCACGCCTCCCCCTTTTCCCGATAATTGCAAAACCTAATATATAAAAACTAAAAGAGTTTACAGTCCCTAAAACTTACAAAGAATAATTGGAATTATCTCACTCTACATTTGTGCATTTCCATTCCATTTTAGATGTACACTTTTTTCTTAAATCAAAACTTTGAGTTTTCACTTTTTGATTCTCTTGTAAACAAGAAGATAAAGGCAAAACAGATCACAACAAAACGAAAATTTTAGAGTTTATGCATTTAAATAATTAAAAACAATAAAAAAATTAAGTAAACAAAATTTATTTGCACACAATAAACAAACACAAAAGTTTTGTTGTCCAAGTTTTGGAAATTCCACTAGTTCAACCCTAATGGCTTGGAATTTGATAAGAAAGAGATTTCTAACTAATCCTAACATGTTTTAAATATGGATATGCATGCTTGAAACATGTTAAAGATGCAAATGTCCAATGGATCCAAACCATTTAAAGAGAACAAAAAATACTCATTAAATTCTCAAGTGAACGTGCGGTGGGATATTTTCCCAAGTCAAACAAGTAATTATTTAGCCGATTTACAAAAAGCAGACCTAACAATCACAAATGATTTGTAAAGTGATATATCGTCCAATCATGCGTAGGAGCTATGTTTCTATATGACATGACTCCTAGATTGGGAGTCAACACTCAGTTAGAAATCCCCCGCTTCCCCCTTTTCCCGATCATTATAAAACATAATATATAAAACCTAAAAGAGTTCGCAATCGCTAAAAGTTACTGAGACATTTTGGAATTATCTCTCTCTACATTTGTGTATTTCCATTCGATTTTAGATGTACACCTTTTTCTTAAAACAAAACTTTGAGTTTTCACTTTCCAATTCTCATGTAAACAAGAAGATAAAGGCAAAAAATATCACAAAAAAATGAAAATTTTAGACTTTATGCAAGGAAGTAATTAAAAAATTAAAAAAATAAGTGAAGAAAATTTATTCACACACCACAAAAGAACACAAAAGTTTTGTTGTCCAAGTTTGGGAAATTCCAATAGTTCTACCCTAATGGCTTGGAATTTGATAAGAAAGAAATTTCTAACTGATCATAACATGTTTTAAATAGGGATATGCATGCTTGAAAGATGTTAAATATGCAAATGCCGTATGGATCCAACCTTTTATAGCGAACAACAAATGCTCATTAAATTCTCAAGTGAACGTGCGGTGGGATGTTTACCCAAGTCAAACAAGCAATTATTTAGCCGATTTACAAAAAGCAAACCTAACAATAACAGATGATTTGTAAAGTGATTTATCGGTCAATCATGCATAACGGGCAAAGTTTTTTTAAGGGAGGACTTATGGATTGGGAGTCAACACTCAGTTAAAAATCCCCCGCCTCCCCCTTTTTCCGATCATTGGAAAACCTAATATATAGAAACTAAAAAAGTTTGCAGTCCCTAAAAGTTACAAAGACTTTTCGGAATTATCTCTCTGTACATTTTTGCAATTCCATTCCATTATAGATATACACTTTTTTCTTAAATAAAAACTTTGAGTTTTTGGGTCTCCGACTCTCATGTAAACAAGAAGATAAAGGCAAAATAGATCACAACAAAATGAAAATTTTAGAGTTTATGCATGGAAATAATTAAAAACTATTACAAATGTTAGTAAAGAAAATTTATTCACACACCACAAACGAACACAAAAGTTTTGTTGTCCAAGTTTGGGAAATTCAACTAGTTCAACCCTAGTGGCTTGGAATTTGATAAGAAAGAGATTTCTAACTGATCCTAACATGTTTTAAATAGGGATATGTATGATTGAAAGATGTTAAATATGCAAATGCCCTATAGATCATTTAAGTCTAACTATGGAAAAAAAAATAACAAATGTAAGTAACAAAAATTTATTCACACACCACAAAGGAACACAAAAGTTTTGTAGTCCAAGTTTGGGAAATTCCATTAGTATAACCTAATGGCATGGAATTTCATAAGAAAGAGATTTTTAACTGATCCTAACGTGTTTTAAATATGGAGATGCATGCTTTAAATATGTTAAACATGCAAATGCTGTATGAATCCAAATATTTTAAAGCGAACAACAAACGATCATTTAATTCTCAAGTGAACGTGCGGTGGGATATTTACCAAAGTCAAACAAGCCATTATTTTGCCAATTTATAAAAAGCTGACCTAACAATCATAGATGATTTGTAAAGTGATTTATCCGTCAATCATGCATAACGGACTATGCTTTTATAAGAACTGACTTATGGAATGGGAGTCAACACTCGGTTAAAAATCCCCTGCCTCCCCCTTTTCCTGATTATTGAAAATCATAATATATAAAAAAATAAAATTGTTTGCAGTCCCTAAAAGTTACAAAGTCTTTTTATAAATTTTCTCTCTCGACATTTGTGCATTTCCAATCAATTTTAGATCTACACTTTTTTCATAAATAAAAACTTTGACTTTTTACTTTTCGATTCACTCGTAAACAAGAAGATAAAGGCAAAAATATCACAACGAAATGAAAAATTTAGATTTTATCTATGGAAAAAATTAAAAACAATAAAAATGTATGTAAAGAAAATTTATTCACACACCACAAACGAACACAAAAGTTTTGTTGTCCAAGTTTGGGAAATTCCACAAGTTCAACACTAATGGCTTGGATTTTGATAAGAAATAGATTTCTAACTGATCCTAACATATTTTAAATATGCATATGCATGCATGATACATGTTAAAGATGCAAATGCCCTATGGATCCAAACCTTTTAAATTAAACAACAAATGCTCATTAAATTCTTAAGTGAATGTGCGGTGGGATATTTACCCGAGTCAAACAAGCCATTATTTTGGTCATTTACAAAAGGCTAACCTAACAATCATAGATGATTTGTAAATTGATTTATTGATCAATCATGCGTAACGGGCTATGTTTTTGTAAGAAATGACTTATGGATGGGGAGTCAACACTCAGTTAAAAATCCCATGCCTCCCCCTTTTTCCGATAATTGCAAAACCTAATATATAAAAACTAAAAGAGTTTGCAGTCCCTAAAACTTACAAAGAATTTTTGGAATTATCTCACTCTACATTTGTGCCTTTCCATTCCATTTTAGATGTACACTTTTTTCTTAAATCAAAACTTTGAGTTTTCTCTTTCCGATTCTCTCGTAAACAAGAAGATAAAGGCAAAACCGATCACAACAAAATGAAAAATTTAGAGTTTATGCATTGAAATAATATAAAAAAATAAAAATGTAAGTAAAGAAAATTTATTCGCACACCAAAAACAAACACAAAAGTTTTGTTGTCCAAGTTTTGGAAATTCCACTAATTCAACCCTAATGGCTTGGAATTTGGTAAGAAAGAGATTTCAAACTGATCCTAACATGTTTTAAATATGGATATGCATGCTTGAAACATGTTAAAGATGCAAATGCCCATTGGATCCAAACCATTTAAAGCGAACAACAAATACTCATTAAATTCTCAAGTGAAGGTGCAGTGGGATATTTACCCAAGTCAAACAAGTAATTATTTAGCCGATTTACAAAAAGCTGACCTAACAATCACAAACCTAACAATCACAAATGATTTGTAAAGTGATATATCGGTCAATCATGTGTAACAAGCTATGTTTTTGTATGACATGACTCCTAGATTGGGAGTCAATACTCAGTTAGAAATCCCCCGCCTCCCCCTTTTCCTGATCATTATAAAACCTAGTATATAAAACTTAATAGAGTTTGCAATCGCTAAAATTTACTGAGACTTTTTGGAATTATCTCTCTCTGTATTTGTGCATTTCCATTCGATTTTAGATGTACACCTTTTTATTAAATCAAAACTTTGAGTTTTCACTTTCTGATTCTCATGTAAACAAGAAGATAAAGGCAAAAACTATCACAACAAAATGAAAATTTTAGAGTTTATGCATGGAAATAATTAAAAACTATTACAAATGTTAGTGAAGAAAATTTATTCACACACCACTAATGAGCACAAAATTTTTGTTGTCCAAGTTTGGGAAATTCAACTTGTTCAACCCTAGTGGCTTGGAATTTGATAAGAAAGAGATTTCTAACTGATCCTAACATGTTTTAAATAGGGATATGTATGATTGAAAGATGTTAAATATGCAAATGCCCTATAGATCCAAACCTTTTATACCGAACAATAAATGCTCATTAAATTCTCAAGTGAACGTGCCTGCGGATATTTACCCGAGTCAAACAAGCCATTATTTTGCCCATTTACAAAAACATGACCTAACAATCACAAATGATTTGTAAAGTGATTTATCGGACAATCAGGCATAACGGGCTATGTTTTTGTAAGAAATGAGTTATGGATTGGGAGTAAACACTCCGCTAAAAATCCCCCGCCTCCCCCTTTTCCCAATCATAGCAAACCCTAATATATAAAAACTAAAAGAATTTGCGGTCCCTAAAAGTTACAGAACATTTTCTGAATTATCTCTCATTTTTGCATTCTCATTCCATTTTAGATGTACATTTTTTTCTTAAATCAAAACTTTGAGTTATCACTTTCCGATTCTCTCATAAACAAGAAGATAAAGGCAAAATAGATCACAACTAAATGAAAATTTAAGAGTTTAAATATGGAAAAAATATAACAAATGTAAGTAACAAAAATTTATTCACACACCACAAAGGAACACAAAAGTTTTGTAGTGCAAGTTTGGGAAATTCCATTAGTACAACCTAATGGCATGGAATTTGATAAGAAAGAGATTTCTAACTGATCCTAACATGTTTTAAATATGGAGATGCATGCTTGAAATATGTTAAACATGCAAATGCCGTATGAATCCAAATATTTTAAAGCGAACAACAAACGCTCATTTAACTCTCAAGTGAACGTGCGGTGGGATATTTATCCGAGTCAAGCTAGCCATTATTTTTCCCATTTACAAAAAGCTTATCTAACAATCACAGAGGATTTGTAAAGTGATTTATTGATCAATCTTGCGAACAAGCTATGTTTTTGTAAGAAATGACTTATGCTTTGGAGTCAACACAAAGTTAAAAATTCCTTGCCACCCCCTTTTCCCAATCATTGCAAAACCTAATATATAAAAACTAAAAGAGTTAGCAGTCCCTAAATGTTACAGAGACTTTTAGGAATTATCTCTCTATACATTTGTGCATTTCCATTCAATTTTAGATCTACTCTTTTGTCTTAAATCAAAACATTGATTTTTCACTTTCTGATTCTCTCGTAAACAAGAAGATAAACGCAAAATAGATCTGAAAAAAATGAAAAATTTCAAGCTTTTGTATGCAAAAAATTTAAAACAATAACAAATGTAAGTAGAGAAAATTTATTCACACTCCACAAACGAATACAAAAGTTTTGTTGTCAAAATTTGGGAAATTCCACTAGTTCAACACTAATGGCTTGGAATTTTATAAGAAAGAGATTTCTAAATGATCCTAACATGTTTTAGATATGGATATGCATGCTTGAAACAAGTTAAAGATGCAAATGCCCTATGGATCCAAATCTTTTGAAGTGAAACACAAATGGTCATTAAATTCGCAAGTGAACGTGCGGTGGGATCTTTAACCGAGTCAAACAAGCCATTATTTTATTAGAAATGACTTATGGATTGGGGGTCAACACTGAGTTAAAAATCTCCCTCTTGCCTCTTTCCCTGAACATTGCAGAACCTAATATATATAACCTAAAAGAGATAGCAGTCCCTAAAAGTTACAGAGACTTTTAGGAATTATCTCTTTATAAAATTTTTCATTTCCATTCCAATTTAGATGTAAATTTTTTTATTAAATCAAAACTTCTAGTATTCACTTTCGATTCTCTCTTAAATAAGAAGATTAAGGCTAAACAAATCACAACAAAAAGAAAATTTTTGAGTTTATGTATGAAAAAAATTAAAAACAATAACAAATGTAAATAAAGAAAATTTATTCACACACAACAAACGAACTCCAATTTTTTTTTGTCCAAGTTTGGGAAATTCCACTAGTTCAACCCTAATGGCATGGAATTTGATAAGAAAGATTTCTAACTGATCCTAACATGTTTTAAATATGGATATGCATGCTTGAAACATGTTAAAGATGCAAATTCCTTATGGATCCAAACCTTTTAAAGAAAACAACAAATATTCACTAAATTCTTATGTGAACGTGCAATGGCATATTTACCCGAGTCAAACAAGCCATTATTTTACCTATTTACAAAAAGCTGACCAAACAATCACAGATGATTTGTAAAGTTATTTATCCATCAATCATGCATAACAGTCTATGTTTTTGTAAGAAATGACTTATGGAAAGCGAGTCAACACTATGTTAAAAATCCTCCACCTCACCCGATCATTGCAAAACCAAATATATTAAAACTAAAAGAGTTTCCAGTCCATAAAAGGTACATTGACTTTTTGGAAATATCTTTATCTACATTTGTGCATTTCCTTTCCATTTTAGATCTACACTTTTTTCGTAAATGAAAACTTTGACTTTTCACTTTTCAATTCTCTCGTAAACAAGAAGATAAAGGCAAAAACGATCACAACAAAATGATAATTTTAAAGTTTATGTATGGAAAAAATTAAAAAAAAATAACTAATGTAAGAAAATAAAATTTCTTCACACTCCACAAAGGAACACAAAATTTTTCTGGTCCAAGTTTGGGAAATTCCACTAGTTCAACACTAATGGCTGGGAATTTGATTAGAAAGAGCTTTCTAAATGATCCTAACATGTTTTTAATATGGATATGCATGCTTCAAACTTGTTAAAGATGCAAATGCCCTATGTATCCAAACCTTTTAAAGTGAACAACAAATTCTCAATAAATTCTCAAGTGAACGTGCAGTGGGTTGATTACCCGAGTCAAACATGCCATTATTTTGCCCATTTATAAAAAGCTGACCTAACAATCATAGACGATTTGTAAAGTGATTCATCGGTCAATCATGCGTAACGGGCTATCTTTTTGTAACAAATGACTTATGGATTTGGAGTCAACACTCAATTAAAAATCCCCACATCCCCTTTTTCCCGATTACTACAAAACCTATAAAAACTAAAAGAGTTTGCAGTCCCTAAAAGAAACATTATTCACACACCACAAAAGAAAACAAAGTTTTTGTTGTCCAATATTGGGAAATTCCGCTAGGTCAACCCTAATGGCTTGGAATTCGATAAGAAAGAGATTTATAATTGATCCTAACATGTTTTAAATATGAATATGCATGCTTGAAACATGATAAAGATAAAAATTCCCTATGCATCCAAACCTTTTAAAGTGAAAAACAAATTCTCATTAAATTCTCAAGTGAACGTGCGGGGGGATATTTGCCCGAGTCAAACAAGTCATTGTTTTGCCCATTTACAAAAAGCTGACCTAACAATCATAGATGATTTTTAAAGTGATTTATCCACAATCATACATAACGGGCTGTGTTTTTTTAAGAAATGACTTATGGAATGGGAGTCAACACTCAATTAAAAATCCCCGCCTCCCCCTTTTACCGATCATTGCAAAACCTTGTATTTTAAAACTAAAAGAGTTTGCAGTCCCTAAAAGTTACAGAGACTTTTTGGAATTATCTCTATCTAAATTTGTGCATTTCCAATCCATTTTAGATCCAGAATTTTTTCTTAAATCAAAAATTTGTATTTTCACTTTTCGATTCTCTCGTAAACATGAAGATAAAAGCAAAAAAGATCACAAAAAATGAAAAATTTAGAGTTTATGTGTGGAAAAAATTTAAAACAATAACAAATATAAGTATAGAAATTTTTATTACACACCACAAACGAACACAAAAGTTTTGTTGTCCAAGTTTGGGAAATTCCACAAGTTCAACCCTAATGGCTTGGAATTTGATAAGAAAGAGATTTCTAACTGATCCTAACATGTTTTAAATATGGATATGCATGCTTGAAACATGTTAAAGATGCAAATTCCCAATGGATCCAAATTAAAGCGAACAACAAATTCTCACTAAATTTTCAAGTGAACGTGCGGTGGGATATTTTACAGAATCAAACAAGCCATTATTTTGTCCATTTACAAAACGCTCACCTAACAATCACAGTTGATTTGTAAAATGATTTATCGGTCAATCATGGGTAACGGGCTATGTTTTTTTAAGAAATGACTTATAGATTGCCTTTTCACTCTTCGATTATCTCGTAAACAAGAAGATAAAGGCAAATTAGATTACATTAAAATGAAAATTTTAGAGTTTATGAATGGAAAAAATTAAGAAAAACAAAGGTAAGTAAATAAAATTTATTCACACAAAAAAAATGAACACAAAAGTTTTGTTGTCCAAGTTTGGAAAATTCCGCTAGTTCAACCCTAATGGCTTGGAATTTGGTAACAAAGATTTTTAACTGATCTTAACATGTTTTAAATATGGATATGCATGCTTGAAACATGTTAAAGATTAAAATGCCCTATGGATCAAAACCTTTTTATATCGAACAATAAATGCTCATTAAATTCTCAAGTGAACGTGTGGTGGGATATTTACTCGAGTCAAACACGCCATTATTTTGCCCATTTGCAAAAAGATCACCTAAGAATCAAAGATGATTTTTAAAGTGATATATCTGTCAATCATGCGTAACAGGCTATGTTTTTGTAAGCAATGACTTCTGGAATGGGAGTCAACACTCAGTTAAAAATCCCCCGCCTCCCCGTTTCCCGATCATTGCAAAACCTAATATATAAAAACTAAAAGATTTTTGAGGTCCTTAAAGTTACAAAGAGTTTTTTTGAATTATTTCTCCCTACATTTGTGCATTTCCATTCCATTTTAGATGTACACTTTTTTCTTAAATCAGAACTTTGAGTTTTCACTTTCCGATTCTTTCATGAACAAGAAGTAAAAGGCAAAAGAGATCACAAAAAAATGGAAATTTTAGAGTTTATGTTTGGAAAAAATTGAAAACTATAACAAATATAAGTAAATTAAATTTATTCACACACCACATATGAACACAAAAGTTTTGTAGTCCAAGTTTGGGAAATTCCGCTAGTTCAACCCTAATGGCTTGGAATTTGATGAGAAAGAGATCTCTAAATGATCCTAACATGGTTTAAATATGGATATGCCTGCTTGAAACATGTTAAAGAAGAAAATGCCCTATGGATCCAAACCTTTTAAATTGAACAAAAAATGCTCATTAAATTCTCAAGTGAATGTCCGGTGGGTTATTTACACGAGTAAAAGAAGCCACTATTTTGCACATTTACTAAAATCTGACCTAACAATCACAGATGATTTGCAAAGTTATTTATCGGTCAATCATGCGTAACGGGCTATGTTTTCTTAAGAAATCACTTATTGATTTTGAGTCAACACTCAGTTAAAAATCCCCCGCCTTCCCCTTTTCCCGTTCATTCCAAAACCAAATATATAAAAACTAAAAGAGTTTGCAGTCCCTAAAAGTTACAGAGACTTTCTGGAATTATCTCTCTCTACATTTGTGCATTTCCATTCCATTTTAGATGTACACTTTTTTCTTAAATCAAAACTTTTAGTTTTCCCTTTCCGATTCTCAAGTAAACAAGAAGATAAAGACAAAATAGATCACAACAAAATGAAAATTTTAGAGTTTATGTGTGGAAAAAATTAACAACAACAACAAATGTAAGAAAAGAAAATTTATTCACACACCACAAACGAACACAAAAGTTTTCTTGTCCAAGTTTGGGAAATTCCACTAGTTTAACCCTAATGGCTTGGAATTTGATAAGAAAAAGATTTCTAACATATCCTAATTTTTAAAAATATGGATATGCATGCTTGAAACATGTTAAAGATGAGAATCCTCATCTTTAACATGATGAGAATGCTCTATGGATCCAAACCTTTTAAAGTGAACAAAAAATGCTCAATAAATTCTAAAGTGAACGTGCGGTGGGATATTTAACTGAGTCAAACAAGCCATTTTTTTGCCCTATGACAAAAAGCTTACCTAACAATCACAGATGATTTGTAAAGTGATTTATCAGTCAATCATGCATAACGGTCAATGTTTTTATAAGAAATGACTGATGGATTGGGAGTCAACACTCAGTTAAAATTCCCCTGCCTCTCCCTTTTCCCGATCATTGCAAAACCTAATATATAAAAAATAAAATAGTTAGCAGTCCCTAAAAGTTCCAGAGAATTTTAGGAATTATCTCTCTATAAAATTTTGTATTTTCATTCCAATTTACATGGACAATTTTTATTAAATCAAAACTTAGAGTTTTCACTTTTCGATTCTCTTGTAAACAAGAAGATTAAGGCAAAACATATCACAAAAAAAAGAAAATTTTAAAGTTCAAAAATTCAAAACAATAACGAATGTAAGTAAAGAAAATTTATTCACACACCACAAACGAACACAAAAGTTTTGTTGTCTAAGTTTGGGAAATTCCACTAGTTCAACCCTAATGGCTTGGAATTATATAAGAAAGAGATTTTTAACTGATCCTAACATGTTTTAAATATAGATATGCATGCTTCAAACATGTTATAGATGCAAATGCCCTATGGATCCAAACTTCTTAAAGGGAACAACAAATGCTCATTAAATTCTCAAGCGACTGAGCGGTGGGATATGTACCCGAGTAAAACAAGCCATTATTTTACCCATTTAAAAAAAGCTGACCTAACAATCACAGGTGATTTGTAAAGAGATTTATCATTCAATCATGCGTAACGGGCTATGTTTTTGTAAGAAATGACTTATGGATTGGGAGTCAATACTTAGTTAAAAATCCCCCGCCTCCCCCTTTTCCCAATCATTGCAAAACCTCATATATAAAAACTAAATGAGTTTGCAGTCCCAAAACCTTACAGAGAATTTTTGGAATTATATCTCTCTTCATTTGGGTAATTCCATTCCATTTTGTTTTCAATTTTTTCCATACAAGTGTTAGTAAAGAAAGTTTATTCACACACCACAAATGAACACAAAAGTTTTGTTGTCCAAGTTTGGAAAATTCCACAAGTTCAACCCAAATGGCTTGGAATTAGATAAGAAAGAGATTTCTAACTGATCCTAACATGTTTTAAATATGGATATGCATGCATGAAAAATGTTATAGATGCAAATACCCTATGGATCCAAACCTTTTAAAGCCAACAACAAATGCTCACTAAATTCTCAAGTCAACGTGCGGTGGGATATTTTCCCGAGTCAAACAAGCTATTATTTTGTCCATTAACAAAAAGCTGACCTAACAATCACAGATGATTTTTAAATTGATTTATCGGTCAATCATGGGTAACGGGCTATGTTTTTGTAAGAAATGACTTATGGATTGGGAGTCAACACTCAGTTAAAAATCCCACGCCTCCCTCGCCACCCTTTTTTTATGATCATTGCAAAACCTAATATATAAAAAGTAAAAGAGATTGCAGTCCCTAAAAGTTTCAGTGACTTTTTGGAATTATCTCTCTCTACATTTGTGCATTGCAATTCCATTTTAATTGTACATGTTTTTCTTAAATAAAAACTATGAGTTTTTATTTTCTGATTCTCTAGAAGTTAAAGGCAAAATAGGTCACAACAAAAAGAAAATTTTAGCCTTTATGTAAGGAAAAAATTAAAAACAATAAAAAAATTAAATAAAGAAAATTTATTCACACCTCAAACGAACACAAAATTTTTGTTATCCATGTTTGGGAAATTCTGCTAGGTCAACCCTAATGGCTTGGAATTCGATAAGAAAGAGATTTCTAACTTATCCTAACATGTTTTAATTATGGATATGCATGCTTGAAACATGATAAAGATGAAAATTCCCTTTGCATCCAAAAGTTTTAAAGTAAAACACAAATCCTGTTTAAATTCTGGAGTGAATGTGCGGGGGGATATTTACCCGAGTCAAACAAGCCATTATTTTGCCCATTTACAAAAAGTTGACCTAACAATCACAAATGAAGTTTAAAGTGATTTATCCGCAATCTTACGTAACAAGCTGTGTTTTTGTAAGAAATGTTATATGGAATGGGAGTCAACACTCAGTTAAAAATCCCCGCCTCCCCTTCTTCCCGATCATTGCAAAACCTTATATATAAAAACTAGAAGAGTTTGCAGTCCCTAAAAGTTACAGAGACTTTTTGGAATTATCTCTCTCGAAATTTGTGCATTTCCATTCCATTTTAGATCCACAATTTTTTCTTAAATCAAAACTTTGCGTTTGCACATTCTGATTTTCTGATAAACATGACGATAAAAGCAAAATAGATCACAAAAAAATGAAAAATTTAGAGTTTATGTGTAGAAAAAATTAAAACCAATAACAAATGTAAGTAAAGAATTTTTTTCACCCACCACAAACTCTAAATTTTTCATTTTTTTGTGTTCTATTTTGCTTTTATCTTCATGTTTATTAGAAAATCAGAATGTGAAAACACAAAGTTTTGATTTAAGAAAAAATTGTGGATCTAAAATGGAATGGAAATGCACAAATTTTGAGAGAGATAATTCAGAGTTTATGTGCGGAAAAAATTAAAAACAATAACAAATGTAAGTAAAGAATTTTTTTCACACACCACAAACGAACATAAAAGTTTTGTTGTCCATGTTTTGAAAATTCCACTGGTTCAACACTAATGACTTTGGATTTGATAAGAAAGAGATTTTTAACTGATCCTAACATGTTTTAAATATGGATATGCATGCTTGAAACATGTTAATGATTCAAATCCTCTATGGATCCAAACCTTTTAAAGTGAAAAACAAATCCTAATTAAATTCTCAAGTGAACGTGCGTTGGGATATTTACCTGAGTCAAACAAGCCAATATTTTTCCCATTTACAAAAAGTTGACGTAACAATCACAGATCATTTGTAAAGTGATTTACCAGTCAATCCTACGTAACGGGCTATGTTTTTGTAAGAAATGACTTATGGATTGGGAGTCAACACACCGTTAAAAATCCCCCGCCTCCCCCTTTTTCTCGAATAGTGAAAAAGCTAATATATAAAAACAAAAAGAGTTTGTAGTCCCTAAAAGTTATAGAGACTTTTTGGAATTATCCCTTTATATATTTGTGCATTTCCATTCCATTTTAGATGTAAATTTTTTTCTTAAATAAAAACTTTGAGTTTCTACTTTCCGATTCTTTCGTAAATAAGAAGATAAAGGCAAAATAGATCACAAGAAAAAGAAAATTTTAGCGTTTATATAAGGAAAAAATTAAAAACAATAACAAAATTAAGTAATGAAAATTTATTCACACACCACAAACAAACACAAAATTTTTGTTATCCAAGTTTGGGAAATTCCACTTGTTCAACCCGAATGGCTTGGAATTCGATAACAAGGAGTTTCTAGCTGATCCAAACATGTTTTAAATATGGATATGCATGCTTGAAACATGTTAAAGAAGCAAATGCCCTATGGATCCAAACCTATTAAAGTGAACAACAAATGATAATTAAATTCTCAAGTGAATGTGCGGTAGGATATTTACCCGAGTCAAACAAGCCATTATTTTTCCCATTTACAAAAAGCTGACCTAACAATCACATATGATTTGTAAAGGGATGTATCGGTGTATCATGCATAACAGGCTATGTTTCTGTTAGAAATTTCTTATGGATTGGGAGTCAACACACTGTTAAAAATCCCTCGCCTCCCCCTTTTCCCGATTTGTGCAAAACCTAATATATTAAAAAAAAAAAGAGTTTGCAGTCCCTATAAGTTACAGAGACTTATTAGATTTATCTCTTTCTATATTTGTGCATTTCCATTCCATTTTAGATGTATACTTTTTTCTTAAATCAATACTTTGAGTTTTTACGTTCCAATTCTCTCGTAAATAAGAAGATAAAGGCAAAATAGATCACATGAAAAAGAAAATTTATTCACACACCACAAACGAACACAAAAGTTTTGTTAACCAAGTTTGGGAAATTCCTCTATTCAACTCTAATGGCTTGGAATTTGATAAGAAAGAGATTTCTAACAGATCTTAACAAGTTTGAAATATGGATATGCGTACTTGAAACATGTTAAAGATGAAAATTCCCTATGGATCTAAACCTTTTAAATCGCACAACAAATGCTCATTAAATTCTAGAGTAAACGTGTGTTGGGATATTTACCGGAGTCAAACAAGCCATTATTTTGCCTATTTACAAAAAGTTGACCTAACAATCACAGATGATTGGTAAAGTGATTTGTCAATCATGCATAACGCGCTATGTTTTTGTAAGAAAGGACTTACGGATTGGTAGTCAACACTCAGTTAAAAATCCCTCGCCTCCCCCTTTTCCCGGTCATTGTAAAACCTAATATATAAAAACATAAAGAGTTTGAAGTCCCTAAAAGTTACAGAGACATTTTGGAATTACCTCTTTGTAAATTTTTGCATTTCAATTCAATTTTAGATGTACACTTTTTTCTTAAATCAAAGCTTTGAGATTTTCACTCTTCGATTCTCTCGTAAACAAGAAGATAAAGGCAAATTAGATCACATTAAAATGAAAATTTTAGGGTTTATGAAAGGAAAAAATAAAAAAAAAATAACAAAGGTAAGTAAATAAAATTTATTCACACACAAAAAATGAACACAAAAGTTTTGTTGTCCAAGTTTGGGAAATTCTGCTAGTTCAACCCTAATGACTTGGAATTTGGTAAGAAAGAGATTTCTAACTAATCTTAACATGTTTTAAATATGGATATGCATGCTTAAAACATGTTAAAGATTAAAATGCCCTATGGATCCAAACCGTTTAATCGAACAAAAAATGCTCATTAAATTCTCAAGGGAACGTGTGGTGGGATATTTACTCGAGTCAAACAAGCCATTATTTTGCCCCATTTACAAAAGGCACACCTAAGAATCATAGATGATTTTTAAAGTGATTTATCGGTCAATCCTACGTAACGGGCTATGTTATTTTAAGAAATGACTTTTGGAATGAGAGTCAACACTTAGGTAAAAATCTCCTGCCTCCCCCTTTCCCGATCATTGCAAAACCTAATATATAAAAACTAAAAGAGTTAGCAGCTCCTTAAAGTTATAGAGAGCTTTTGGAATTATCTCTCTCTCTAGATTTGTGCATTTCCATTCCATTTTAGATGTACACTTTTTTTGTAAATCAGATCTTTGAATTTTTACTTTTCGATTCTCTCATAAATAAGAAGATAAAGGCAAAATAGATCACAAAAAATGGAA
Organism: Aristolochia californica; assembly: GCF_029961685.1. NCBI lineage: Eukaryota > Viridiplantae > Streptophyta > Magnoliopsida > Piperales > Aristolochiaceae > Aristolochia > Aristolochia californica. The sequence goes on along the minus strand of NW_027181782.1, from coordinate 17,406,230 downwards.
ATTTTAGAGTTTATGTATGGTAAAAAAAAAAACAAATATAAGTAAATAAAATTTATTCACAAACCACTAATGAGCATTAAAGTTTTGTTGTCCAAGTTTTGAAAATTTCGCTAGTTCAACCCTAATGGCTTGGAATTTGATAAGAAAGAGATTTCTAAATGATCCTAACATGTTTTAAATATGCAGATGCCTGCTTGAAACATATTATAGAAGAAAATACCCTATGGATCCAAACCTTTTAAATCGAACAACAAATGCTCATTAACTTCTCAAGTGAATGTCTGGTGGGATAATTACACGAGTCAAAGAAGCCATTATTTTGCCCATTTACAAAAAGTTGACCTAACAATAATAGAATATTTGAAAAGTTATTTATCGATCAATAATACGTAATGGGCTATGTTTTCTTAAGAAATGACTTATGGATTGGGAGTCAACATTTAGTTAAAAATCCCCCACCTCCCCCTTTTCCCGTTCATTCCAAAACCTAATATATAAAAACTAAAAGAGTTTGCAGTCCCTAAAAGTTATAGAGACTTTTGGGAATTATCTCTCTCTACATTTGTGCATTTCCATTCCATTTTAGATGTACACTTTTATCTTAAATCAAAACTTTTAGTTTTCTCTTTCCGATTCTCACGTAAACAAGAAGATAAAGACAAAATAGATCACAAAAAAATGAAAATTTTAGAGTTTATGTATGGAAAAATTTAAAAACAACAGCAAATGTAAGAAAAGAAAATATAATCACATGCCACAAACGAACACAAAAGTTTTGTTGTCCAAGTTTGGAAAATTCCAGTAGTTCAACCCTAATGACTACGAATTTGATAAGAAAGAGATTTCTAACTGATCCTAACTTTTTTAAATATGGATATGCATGCTAGAAACATGTTAAAGATGAGAATTCCCTATGGATCCAAACTTTTTAAAGCAAACAAAAAATTCTCAATAAATTCTTAAGTGAATGTCCGGTGGGATATTTAACCAAGTCAAACAAGCCATTATTTTCCCCAATGACAAAAAGCTTACCTAACAATCACGAATGATTTGTAAAGTGATTTATATGTCAATCATGTGTAACGGTCTATGTTTTTGTAAGAAATGGCTTATGGATTGGGAGTCAACACTCAGTTAAAAATACCCCGCCTCCCCCTTTTCCGGATCTTTGCAAAACCTAATATATAAAAACTAAAATAGTTAGCAGTCCCTAAAATTTCCAAAGACTTTTAAGAATTATCTCTCTATAAATTTTTGCATTTTCATTCCAATTTACATGTATAGGTTTTTTCTTAAATTAAAACTTTGATTTTTCACTTTCTGATACTCTTGTAAACAAGAAGATTAAGGCAAAAAAGATCACAACAAAATGAAAATTTTAGAGTTTATCTATGGAAAAAATTGAAAACAATAAAAAATGTAAGTAAATAAAATTTATTCACGCACCACAAACGAACACAAAAGTTTTGTTGTCCAAGTTTTGTAAATTCAACTAGTGACTTGGAATTATATAAGAAAGAGATTTTTAACTGATCCTGACATGTTTTAAATATGGATATGTATGCTTGAAACATGTTAAAGATGGAAATGCCCTATGGATCCAAACCTCTTGAAGGGAATAACAAATGCTCATTAAATTGTCAAGTGAATGAGTGATGGGATATTTATTCGAGTAAAACAAGCCATTATTTTGCCCAGTAACAAAAAGCTGACCTAACAATCCCAGGTGATTTGTAAAGTGATTTAACATTCTATCATGCGTAACGGGCTATGTTTTTGTGAGAAATGACTTATGGATTGGGAGTCAACACTTAGTTAAAAATCCCCAGCCTCCCTCTTTTCCCGATCATTAAAAAACCTAATATATAAAAACTAAAAGATTTTACAGTCCCTAAACGTTACAGAGAATTTTTGGAATTATCTCTCTCTTCATTTGGGTAATTTCATTCCATTTTTTTTTCAATTTTTTCTATACATGTGTTAGTAAAGAAATTTATTCACACACCACAAATGAACACAAAAGTTTTGTTGTCCAAGTTTGGAAAATTCCACAAGTTCAACCCTAATGGCTTGGAATTTGATAAGAAAGTGATTTCTAACTGATCCTAACATGTTTTAAATATGGATATACATGTTTGAAACATGTTTAAGATGAAAATTCCCTATGAATCCAAACCTTTTAAAGCGAATAACAATTGCTCACCAAATTCCCGAGTCAAACAAGACATTATTTTGTCCATTTACAAAAAGCTGATCTAAAAATCACAGATGATTTTTAAAATGATTTATCGGTCCATCATGGGTAACGGGCTTATGTTTTTGTAAGAAATGACTAATAGAAAGGAAGTCAACACTCAGGTAAAAATCCCCTGCCTCCCCTGCTACCCCCTTTTCCCGATCATTGTAAAACCTAATATATAAAAAGTAAAAGAGTTTGCAATCCCTAAAAGTTACAGAGACATATTGGAATTATCTCTTTGTACATTTGTGCATTTCAATCTCATTTTAGACTTACACTTTTTTCATAAATAGAAACTTTGAGATTTTCACTCTTCGATTCTCTTGTAAACAACAAGATGAAGGCAAATTAGATCACATTAAAATGAAAATTAGAGTTTATGAATGGAAAATTTTTTAAAAAATAACAAAGTTAAGTAAATAAAATTTATTCAAACACAAAAAAGGAACACAAAAGTTTTGTTGTCCAAGTTTGGGAAATTCCTCTAGTTCAACCCTAATGGCTTGAAATTTGGTAAGGAGGAGATTTCTAACTGATCTTAACATGTTTTAAATATGGATATGCAAGCTTGAAACATGTTAAAGATTAAAATACCCTAAGGATCCAAACCTTTTATATCGAACAACAAATGCTCATTAAATTCTCAAGTGAATGTGTGGTGGGATATTTAGTCGAGCCAAACACGCCATTATTTTTCCCATTTACAAAAAAGCTCACCTAAAAATCATAGATGATTTGTAAAGGGATTTATTGGTCAATCATACATAACAGGCTATGTTTTGTTAAGAAATGACTTTTGGAATGGGAGTCAACACTCAGTTAAAAATCCCTCGCCTCTCCGTTTCCCGACCATTGCAAAACGTAATATATAAAACCTAAAAGAGTTTGCAGCTCCTTAAAGTTACAAAGATTTTTTGGAATTATCTCTCTCTACATTTGTGCATTTCCATTCCATTTTAGATGTACACTTTTTCCTTAAATCAAAACTTTGTGTTTTCACTTTTCGAATCTCTCGAAAACAAGAAGCTAAAGGCAAAATAGATAAAAAAAATAGAAAAGTTAGAGTTTATGTATGGAAAAAATTAAAAAAATAACAAATATAAGTAAATAAAATTATTCACACACCACAAATGAACACAAAGGTTTTGTTGACCAAGTTTTGGAAATTCTGCTAGTTCAACCCTAATGGCTTGGAATTTGATAAGAATGAGATTTCTAAATGATCCTAACATGTTTTAAATATGGATATGCCTGCTTGAAACATGTTAAAGAAGAAAATGCCCTATGGATCCAAACCTTTTAAATCGGACAACATATGCACATTAAATTCTAAAGTGAATGTCCGGTGGGATATTTACACGAGTCAAGGAAGCCATTATTTTGCTCATTTACAAAAAGCTGACCTAACAATCACAGATGATTTGAAAAGTTATTTATTGGTCAATCATGCGTAAAGGGCTATGTTTTCTTAAGAAATGACTTATAGATTGGGAGTCAGCACTTAGTTAAAAATACCCCACCTCCCCCTTTTCCCGTTCATTCCGAAACCCAAAATAAAAAAACTAAAAGAGTTTGCAGTCCCTAAAAGTTACAGAGACTTTTTGGAATTATCTCTCTCTACATTTGTTCATTTCCATTCCGTTTTAGATGTACATTTTTTATTAAATCAAAAATTTTTGTTTTCCCTTTCTTATTCTGACGTAAACAAGAAGATAAATAACAAATGTAAGAAAAGAAAATTTATTAACACTCCACAAACGAACACAAAAGTTTTGTTGTCCAAGTTTGGGAAATTCCACTAGTTCAACCCTAATGGGTTGGAATTTGATAATAAAGAGATTTCTAACTGATCCTAACTTTTTTAAATATGGATATGCATGCTTGAAACATGTTAAAGATGAGAACGCCATATGGATCCAAACCTTTTAAAGTGACCAAAAAATGCTCGATAAATTCTTAAGTGAACATGGGGTGGGATATTTAACCGAGTCAAACAAGTCATTATTTTACCCAAAGACAAAAAGCTTACCTAACAATCACAGATGATTTTTAAAGTGATTGATAGGTCAATCATGCGTAACGGTCTATGTTTTTGTAAGAAATGACTTATGGATTGGTAGTCAACACTCAGTTAAAAATCCCCCGCCTCCCCCTTTTCCCGATAGTTACAAAACCTAATATATAAAAACTAAAATAGTTAGCAGTCCCTAAAAGTTCCAAAGACTTTTAGGAATTATCTCTCTATAAATTTGTGCATTTTCATTCCAATTTACATGTACAGTTTTTTCTTAAATCAAAACTTTGAGTTTTCACTTTCCTATTCTCTTGTAAACTAGAAGATTTAGGCAAAACAGAGCACAAAAAAAATAAAATTTTAGAGTTTATGTATGGAAAAAATTACAAAAAATCACAAATGCAAGTAAAGAAAATTTATTCACACACCACAAACACACACAAAAGTTTTGTTTTCCAAGTTTGGGAAACTCCACTAGTTGAACCCTAATGGCTTGGAATTATATAAGAAAAAGAGTTTTAACTGATCCTAACATGTTTTAAATATGGATATGCATTTTTGAAACATGTTAAAGATGCAAATGCCTTATGGATCAAAGCCTCTTAAAGGGAACAACAAATGCTCATTAAATTCTCAAGTGAACGAGCGGTGGGATATTTACCCGAGTTAAACAAGCCATTGTTTTGCCCATTTAAAAAAAGCTAACCTTACAATCATAGCTGATTTGTAAAGTGATTTATTATTCAATCCTGTGATGAGCTATGTTTTTTTAAGAAATGACTTATGGATTGGGAGCCAACACTTAGTTAAAACTCCCCCAGCTGCCCCTTTTCCCGATCATTGCAAAACCTAATATATAAAAACTAAAAGAGTTTGCAGTCCCTAAACCTTACGGAGAATTTTTGGAATTATCTCTCTCTTCATTAGGGTAGTTCCATTCCATTTTTTTTTAAATTTTTACCATACAAGTGTTAGTAAAGAAAGTTTATTCACACACCACAAATGAACACAAAAGTTTTGTTGTCCAAGTTTGGGAAATACCACAAGTTCAACCCTAATGGCTTGGAATTTGATAAGAAAGAAATTTCTTACTGATCCTAACATGTTTTAAATATGGATATGGATGCTTGAAATATATTATAGATGCAAATGCCCTATGGATCCAAACCTTTTAAAGCGAACAACAAATGCTCACTAAATTCTCAAGTTAACGTGTGGTGGGATATTTTCCCGAGTCAAACAATCCATTATTTTTTCTATTTACAAAAAGTTGACCTAGCAATCATAGATGATTTGTAAAGTGATTTATTGGTCAATCATGGGTAACGGCTATGTTTTTATAAGAAATGACTTATGGATTGGGAGTCAACACTCAGTTATAAATCCCCCGCCTCCCCCGCCACCCCCTTTTCCCGATTATTGCAAAACCTAATATATAAAAAGTAAAAGAGTTTGCAATACATAAAAGTTACTGTGACTTTTTGCTATTATCTCTCTCAACAATTGGGCATTTCCATTCCATTTTAGATGTACACTTTTTTCTAAAATCAAAACTATGAGTTTTTACTTTCCGATTCTCTCGTAAACTAGAAGTTAAAGGCAAAACAGATCACAAAAGTTAAGTAAAGAAAATTTATTCACACACCTCAAACAAACACAAAAGTTTTGTTGTCCAAGCTTGGGAAATTTGGCTAGGTCAACCCTAATGGCTTGGAATTCAATAAGAAAGAGATTTCTAACTTATTCTAACATGTTTTAAATATGGGTATGCATGCTTGAAACATGATAAACATGAAAATGCCCTATGCATCCAAACCTTTTAAAGCGAACAACAAATCCTAATTAAATTCTCAAGGGAACGTGCGGGGGGATATTTACCCAAGTCAAACAAGCCATTACTTTGTCCATTTACAAAAAGCTGACCTAACAATCATAAATGAGTTTTAAAGTGATTTATCCCCAATCATACATAACAGGCTATGTTATTGTAAGAAATGACTTAAGGAATGGGAGTCAACACTCTGTTAAAAATCCCTGCCTCTCCATTTTCCCGATCATTGCAAAACCTTATATATAAAAACTAAAAGAGTTTGTAGTCCTTAAAAGTTACAGAGATTTTTTGGAATTATCTCTCTCTAAACTTGTGCATTTCCATTCCATTTTAGATTCACACTTTTTTCTTAAATCCAAAATTTGTGTTTTCACTTTACGATTCTCTCGTAAACATGAAGATAAAAGAAAAATAGATCACAACAAAATGAAAAGTTTAGAGTTTTTGTGTGGAAAAAATTAAAAAAAATAACAAATGTAAGTAAAGAAAATTCTTCACACACCACAAACGAACACAAAAGTTTTGTTGTCCAAGTTTGGGAAATTCCGCTAGGTCAACCCTAATGGCTAGGAATTCGATAAGAAAGAGATTTCTAATTGATCAAAACATGTTTTAAATATAGATATGCATGCTTGAAACAAGTTAAAGATGCAAATGCCAAATGGATCCAAATCTTTTAAAGTGAACAACAAATGATAATTAAATTCTCAAGTGAACGTGCAGTGGGATATTTACCCGAGTCAAACAAGCCATTATTTTTCCCATTTGAAAAAATTTGACCTAACAACTACAGATGATTTTTAAAGTGATTTATCGGTCAGTCATGCGTAACATGTTTTGTTTTTTTAAGAAATGACTTATGCAATGGGAGTCAACACTGAGTTAAAAATCCCCTGCCTCCCCCTTTTTGCCATTTGTGCAGTCCCTAAAAGTTACAGAGACCTTTTGGAATTATCTCTTTCTACATTTGTGCATTTCCATTCCATTTTAGATGTACACTTTTTTCTTAAATCAAAACTTTGAGTTTTTACTTTCCGATTCTCTCGTAAATAAGAAGATAAAGGCAAAATAGATCACATGAAAAGAAAACTTTAGTGCTTATGTAAGGAAAAAATTAACAACAATAAAAAATGTAAGTAAATAAAATTTATTCACACACCACAAATGAAAACAAAATTTTTGTTGTCCAACTAAGGGAAATTCTGCTAGTTCAAACCTTATGGCTTGGAATTCGATAAGAAAGTGATTTCTAACTGATCCTAACATGTTTTAAATATGGCTATGCATGCTTGAAATCTGTTAAAGATGCAAAATGCCCTATGGATCCAAACCTTTTAAAGTGAACAAAAAATGATCATTAAATTCTCAAGTGAACGTGCGGTGGGATATTTACCCGAGTCAAACAAGGCATTATTTTTCCCATTTACAAAAAGCTGACCTAACAATCACAGATGATTTCTAAAGTGATTTATCGTTCAATCATGCATAACGGGCAATGTTTTTGTAAGAAATGACTTATGGATTGGGAGTCAACACTCAGATTAAAATCCATCGCCTCCCCCTTTTCCCAATCATTGCAAAACCTAATATATAAAACCTAAAAGAGTTTGAACAACATGAAAAGTTACAAAGACTTTTAGGAATTATCCCTTTATAAATATGTGCATTTCCATTCCATTTTAGATGTACACTTTTTTATTAAATCAAAACTTTGAGTTTCATTTTCCAATTATCTCGTAAACAAGAAGATAAAGGTAAAACAGTTCACAACAAAATGAAAATTTTAGTGTTTATGCATGGAAAAAATAAAAAACAATAACAAATGCAAGTAAAGAAAATTTATTCACACACCACAAATGAACACAAAAGTTTTTTGTGTTCCGAGTTTGGGAAATTCCACTAGTTCAACCCATATGGCTTAGAATTGGATGAGAAACAGATTTACAATTGATCCCAACATGTTTTAAATATGGATATGCATGCTAGAAAAATGTTAATGATTCAAATTCTATATGGATCCGAACCTTTTAAAGCGGACAACAAATGCTCATTAAATTCTCAAGTGAACGTGCAATGGGATATTTACCCGAGTCAAACAAGCCATTATTTTGCCCATTTACAAAAAGCTGACTTAACAACCACAGGTAATTTGTAAAGTGATTTATCGGTCAATCATGAGTAACGGGCTATGTTTTTGTAAGAAATGTCTTATAGATTGGGAGTCAACACTCAGTTAAAATTCCCCCGCGTCCCCCTTTTGTTGATCATGCGAAAGCTAATATATAAAAACTAAAAAAGTTTGCAGTCCCTAAAAGTTACAGAGACTTTTGGAGTTATCTCTCTCTACATTTTTGCATTTCCATTCAATTTTAGATGTACACTTTTTTCTTAAATCAAAACTTTGAGATTTCACTTTCAAATTCTCTCGTAAACAAGAAGTTAAAGGCAAAATAGATCACAACAAAATGAAAATTTTAGAGTTTACATACTTAAAATATAAAAAACAATAAAAAATGTAAGTAAAGAAAATTTATTCACACACCACAAACGAACACAAAAGTTTTGTTGTCCAAGTTTGGGAAATTCCACTAGTTCAACCCTAGTGGCTTGGAATTTGATAAGAAAGAGATTTCTAACTGATCCTAACACGTTTTAAATATGGACATGCATGCTTGAAACATGTTAAATATGAAAATACCCTATGGATCTAAACCTTTTAAAGCTAACAACAAATAATCATTAAATTCTCCAGTGAACATGCGGTGGGACATTTACCTGAGTAATACAAGCTAAAGTGATTTATCCGTCAATCATTCGTAATGGGCTATGTTTTTGTAAAGTGATTTATTCATCAATCATTCGTGACGGGCTATGTTTTAGTAAGAAATGAGTTATGGATTGGAAATTAACACTCAGTTAAAAATCCCCCGCGTCCCCTTTTCCAGATCATTGCAAAACCAAATATATAAAAACTAAAAGAGTTTACAGACCCTAAAAGTTATAGAGAATTTTTGGATTTATCTCTCTCTACATATGTGCATTTCCATTCTTCTTTAGATGTACATTTTTTTCCTAAATCAAAACTTTAAGTTTTCACTTTCCGATTTTCTCTTAAACAAGAAGATAAAGGCAAAATAGATTGCAACAAAATGAACATTTTAGAGTCTATGTATGGAAAAAATTAAAAACAATAACTAAATTAAGTAAAGAAAATTTATTCGCACACCACAAATGAACTAAAAAGTTTTGCTGTCCAAGTTTGGGAAATTCCACTAGTTCAACCCTAATGGCTTGGAATTTGATAAGAAAGAGATTTCTACTTGATCCTAACATGTTTTAAATATGGATATGCATGCTTAAAACATGTTAAAGATGCAAATTCCCTATGGATTTTAACTTTTGAAGCGGACAACAAATGCTCATTAAATTCTCAAGTGAACGTGCGGTGTGATATTTACCCGAGTCAAACAAGCCATTATTTTGCCCATTTACAAAAAGTTGATCTAACAATCACAAATGATTTTTAAAGTGATTTATCAGTCAATCAGACTTAACGGGCTATGTTTTTTTAAGAAATGATTTATGGATTGGGAATCAACACTCAATTAAAAATCCCCTGCCTCCCTTTTTCCCAATCATTGCAATACCTAATATACATAATACTAAATGAGTTTGCAGTCCCTAAAAGTTACAGAGAATTTTTGGAATTATCTCTCTCTACATTTGTGCATTTCCATTCCATTTTAGATGTATGTTTTTTTCCTAAATCAAAACTTTGAGTTTTCACTTTCCGATTCTCTCGTAAACAAGAAGATAAAGGTAAAATAGATAAGAACAAAATGAAAATTTTAGAGTCTATGTATGGAACAAATTAAAAACAATAACAAATGTAAGTAAAGAAAATTTATTCACACACCACAAATGAACACAAAACTTTTGTTGTCCAAGTTGAGGAAATTCCACTAGTTCAACCCTAATGGCTTGGAATTTGTTAAGAAAGAGATTTCTAACTAATCCTAACATGTTTTAAATATGGATATGCACGCTTGAAACATGTTAAAAATGCAAATGCCTTATGGATCCAAACCTTTTAAAGAGAACAACAAATGCTCATTAAATTCTCAAGTGAACGTGCGGTGGGATATTTGGCCGAGTCAATGAAGCCATTATTTTGCCCATTTAATAAAAACTGACCTAAAAATCACAGGTGATTGTTAAAGTGATTTATCTGTCAATCATGCATAATAGGCTATGTTTTTGTAAGAAATGACTTATGGTTTGGGTGTCAACACTCAGTAAAAAATCCCCCACATCCCCCTTTTCCCGATCAATGCAAAACCTAATATATAAAAACTAAAAGAGTTGGCAAACCCAAAAAGTTACAGGGAGTTTTAGGAATTATCTCTCTATACATTTGTGCATTTCAATTCCAATTTAGATGTACAACTTTTTCTTAAATCAAAACTTTGAGTTTTCACTTTCGATTCTCTCGTAAACAAGAAGATTTAGGCAAAACAGATCACCACAAAATGAAAATTATAAAGTTTATGTATGGAAAAAATTAAAAACTGTAAAAAAAGTAAGTAAAGAAATTTTATTCACACACCACAAACGAACACAAAAGTTTTGCTGTCCAAGTTTGGGAAACTCCACTATTTCAACCCTAATGGCTAGGAATGGCATAAGAAATAGATTTTTAACTGATCCTAACATGTTTTAAATATGGATATGCATGCTTGAGACATGTTAAATATGAAAATTCCCTAGAAATAGAGACCTCTTAAAGGGAACAACAAATGCACATTAAATTCTCAAGTGAACGTGCGGTGGGATATTTACCAAAGTCAAACAAGTCAATAATTTGCCCATTTACAAAAAGCTGAACTAACAATCACAGATGATTTGTAAAGTGATTTACTGTTCTATCATGTGTAACAAGGTATGTTTTTGTAAGAAATAACTTATGGATTGGGTGTCTACATTCAGTTAAAATTCCCCCGCCTCTCCTTTTTCCCGATCATTGAAAAACCTAATATATAAAAACTAAAAGAGTTTGAAGTCTCTAAAAGTTACATAGACTTTTTTGAATTATCTCTCTCTACATTTGTACATTTCCATTGCATTTTAGATCCACACTTTTTCTTAAATCAAAACTTTGTGTTTTCACTTTCCCTTGTGAACTAGAAGATAAAGTCAAAATAGATCACGACAAAATTAAAAAAGCAAAAGAAAATTTATTCACACACCACAAACGAACACAATAGTTTTGTTGTCCAATTTTGGTAAATTCCACTAGTTCAACCCTAATGGCTAGGAATTTAATTAGAAAGAGATTTGTAACTGATCTTAACATGTTTTAAATATGGATATGCATGCTTGAAACATATAAAAGATGCAAATGCCCAATGGATCCAAACCTTTTAAAGCGAACAACAAATGCTCATTAAATTCTCAAGTGAACGTGCGGTGGGATATTTACCAGAGTAAAAAAAGCCATTATTTTTCTCATTTACAAAAAGTTGACCCAACAATCATAGATGATTTGTAAAGTGATTTATTCGCAATCATGCGTAATGGGTTATGTTTTTGTAAGAAATGACTTATTGAAAGGGAGTAATCACTCAATTAAAAATCCCCTGCCTCGCCCCTTTTCTGATCATTGCAAAACCTAATATATTAAAACTAAAAGAATTAGTAGTCCCAAAAAGTTATAGTGACTTTTAGGAATTATCTCTCTATAAATTTGTGCATTTCCATTCCATTTTAGATGTACAATTTTTTCTTACATCAAAACATTGAGTTTTTCACTTTCCGATTCTCTGGTAAACAGGAAGATTAAGGCGAAAAAGATCACAAAAAAATGAAAATTTTAGAGTTTATGTAAGGAAAAAATTAAAAACAATAACAAATGTAACTATAGAAAATTTATTCACACAGCACAAATGAACACAAAAGTTTTATTGTCCAAGTTTGGGAAATTCCACTAGTTCAACCCCAATGGCTTGGAATTTGTTAAGAAAGAGATTTCTAACTTTTCCTAACATGTTTTAAATATGGATATGCATGCTTGAAACATGTTAATGATGCAAATGACCTATGGAGCCATACCTTTTAAAGTGAACAACAATGCTCATTAAATTCTCAAGTGAACATGCGGTGGGATATTTACCTGTGTCAAACAAACCATTATTTTTCCCTTTTAAAATAAGTTGACCTAACAATCGCAGTTGATTTTTCAAGTAATTTATCATTCAATCATGCGTTACGGGCTATGTTTTTCAAGAAATGACTTATGGATTGGAAGTCAACACACAGTTAAAATTCCCCCGCTTCCCCATTTTCTCTTTCTTTGCAAAACCTAATATATAAATACTAAAAGACTTAGGAGTCCCTAAATGTTACAGAGACTTTTTGGAATAATCTCTCTATACATTTGTGCATTTCCATTCTATTTTAGATGTACATTTTTTTCATATATCAAAACTTTGTGTTCCCAGTTTTCGATTCTCTTGTAAACAAGAAGATTAAGGCAAAAAAAATCACAATGTAATGAAAATTTTACAGTTTATGTATGGAAAAAATTAAAAACAATAACAAATGTAGGTACATAAAATTATTCACACACCACAAACGAACACAAAAGTTTTGTTGTCCAAGTTTGGGAAATTCCACTAGTTCATTCCTAATGGCTTGGAATTTGATAAGAAAGAGATTTCTTATTGATCTTAACATGATTTAAATATGGATATCCATCCATGAAACATGTTAAAGATGCAAATGCCCTATGGAACCAAACCTTTTAAAGTGAACAGCAAATGCTCCTTAAATTCTCAAGAGAACGTGCGATGGGATATTTACCCGAGTCAAACAAGCCACTATTTTTCCCAATTACATAAACCTTACCTAAAAATCAAAAATGATTTGGAAAGTGATTTATCGGTCAATCATGCATAACGAGCTATGTTTTTTTAAGAAATGACTTATGGATTGGGAGTCAACACTCATTTCAAAATCCCCTACCTCCCCCGTTTCCCTATCATTGCAAAACCTAATATATAAAAACTAAAAGAGTTTGCAGTCCTTAAAAGTTACAAAGACTTTTTGGAATTATCTTGTTGTACATATTTGAATTTCCATTCTATTTTAGATGTGCACTTGTTTCTTAAATCATAACTTTAAGTTTTCACTTTCCGATTCTCTCGTAAACAAGAAGTTAAAGGAAAAATAGATAACAACAAAATTAAAATTTTAGAGTTTATGTATGGAAAAATTAAAAAAAATAACAAATGCAAGTAAATAAAATTTATTCACACACCACAAACGAACACAAAAGTTTTGTTGTCCAAGTTTGGGAATTTCCAATAGTTCAACCCTTATGGCTTGGAGTTTGATAAGAAAGAGACTTCAGAATGATCCGAACATATTTTAAATATGGATATGCATGCTTGAAAAATTGTAAAGATGCAAATGCCCTCTGGATCTAAACCTTTTAAAACGAACAACAAATTATCATTAAATTCTAAAGTCAACGTGCGGAGGGATATTTACCCGAGTCAAACAAGCCATTACTTTGCCCATTTACAAAAAATTTCTCTAACAATCACATATGATTTGTAAAGTGATTTATCGGTCCATCATGCGTAATTGGCTATGTTTTTGTAGGAAATGACTTATAAATTGGGAGTCAACACTTAATTAAAAATCCTCCGCCTCACCCTTTTCCCGATCATTGCAAAACCTAATATATAAAAACTAAAAGAGTTTGAAGACCCTAAAAGTTACAAAGATGTTTTGGAATTATCTTTCTCTACATTTTTGCATTTCCTTTCCAGTATAGATGTGAACTTTTCTCTTAAATCAAAACTATGAGTTTTCACTTTTCGATTCTCTCGTAAACAAGAAGATAAAGGCAAAATAGATCATAACAAAATGAAAATTTTGGAGTTTATGTATGAAAAAAATTAAAAACAATAACAAATGTAAGAAAAGAAAATTTATTCAAACACCACAAACGAACGCAGAAGTTTTGTTGTCCAAGTTTGGGAAATTCCACTAGTTCAACCCTAATGAGTTGGAATTAGATAAGAAAGAGATATCTGACTGATCAGAACATGTTTTAAATATGGATATGCATGTTGGAAACATGTTAAAGATTCAAATGCGCTCTGGATTCAAACCTATTAAAACCAAAAGCAACATATGCTCATTAAATTCTCAAGCGCACATGCAGTGGGATATTTACCTGAGTCAAACAAGCCATTATTTTGCCCATTTACAAAAAGATGACCTAACAATCACAGATGATTTGTAAACTGATTTATCAGTAAATCATGCGTAATGGGCAATTTTTTTCTAAGAAATGACTTATGGATTGGGATACCACACTCAGTTAAAAATCCCCCGCCTCCCTCTTTTCCTGATCATTATAAAACCTAATATATAAAAACTAAAAGAGTTTAAAATCACTAAAATTTACAGAGAGTTTTTGGAATTATCTCTCTCTACATTTGTGTGTTTCCATTCCATTTTAGATGTACATTTTTTTCTTAAATCAAAACTTTGAGTTTTCACTTTCTGATTCTCTCGTAAACAAGAAGACTAAGCCAAATAGATCACAACAAAATGAATAATTTTAGAGTTTATGTATGGAAAAATTAAAAACAATAACAAATGTAAGTCAAGAAAATTTATTCACACACTACAAACTAAAACAAAAGTTTTGTTGTCCAAGTTTTGGAAATTCAACTTGTTCAACCTTAATGGCTTCGAATTTGATAAGAAAGAGATTTCTGATTGATACTAACATGTTTTAAATATGGATATGCATGCTTGAAACATGTTAAAGATGCAAATTCCCTATGGATCCAAACCTTTTAAAGCGAACAACAAATGCTCATTAAATTTTCAAGTGAATGTGCTGTGGGATATTTACCTGAGTCAAACAAGCCATTATTTTGCCCATTTACAAAAAGTTGACCTAACAATCACAGATGATTTGTAAAGTGATTTATAGGTAAATCATGAATAATGGTCAATGTTTTGGAAAGAAATGGCTTCTGGATTGGGAGTCAACACTCAGTTAAAAATCCCCCGCCTTCCCCTTTTCCCGTCATTGCAAAACCTAAAATATAAAAACTAAAAGAGTTTTAGTCCCTAAAAGTTACAGAGACTTTTTGAAATTATCTCTCTCTACATTTTTGCATTTCCATTCCATTTTAGAGGTACACATTTTTCTTAAATCAAAACTTTGAGTTTTCACTTTCCGATTCTCTCGTAAACAAGAAGATAAAGGCAAAATTGATGACAACAAAATAAAAATTTTAGAATTTATGTAAGGAAAAAATTAAAAAAATAACAAATGTGAGTAAATAAAATATTCACACACCACAAAGGAACACAAAAGTTTTGTTGTCCAAGTTTAGGAAATTCCACTAGTTTAACTCTAAAGGTTTGGAATTTGATGAGAAAGAGATTTCTAATTGATCCTAACATGTCTTAAATATGGATATGCATGCATGAAACATGTAAAAGATGCAAATGCCCTGAGGATCAAAACCTTTTAAATTGAACAACAAATTCTCATTAAATTCTCAAGTGAATGTGCAGTGGGATATTTACCCGAGTCAAACAATCCATTATTTTGCCCATTTACAAAAAGCTTACACAACAATCACAAATGATTTAGAAAGTGATTTATCATTCAATCATGCGTAACGGGCTATGTTTTTGTAAGAAATGACTGAAGGATCGGGAGTCAACACTGTTAAAAATCCCATGCCTCCCCCTTTTCCCGATCATTGCAAAACCTAATATATAAAAACTAAAAAAGTTTGCAGTCCGTAAAAGTTACAGAGACTTTTTGGAATTATCTCTCTATAGATTTCTCCATTTCCATTCCATTTTAGATGTGCACTTTTTTATTAAATTAAAACTTTGAGTTTTCACTTTCAATTCTATCATAAACAAGAAGATAAAGGAAAAATTGATGACAACAAAATGAAAATTTTAGAGTTTATGTATGGAAAAAATTAGAAACAATAACAAATGTAAGTCAAGAAAATTTATTCACACTCCACAAACGAACACAAAAGTTTTGTTGACCAAGCTTGGAATTTGATAAGAAAGAGATTTCTGACTGATCCGAACATGTTTTAAATATAGATATGCATGCTTGAAAAATGTTAAAGATTCAAATGCCCTATGGATCCAAACCTTTTAAAGTGAAAAAAAAATTTTCATTAAATTCTCAAGTGAACGTGCGTTGGGATATTTACCCGAGTCAAACAAACCCTTATTTTGTCCATTTACAAAAAGTTGACCTAACAATCACCGATGATTTGTAAAGTGATTTATCGGTAAATCATACGTAATGGGCTTTGTTTTTGTAGGAAAATACTTATGGATTGGGAGCCAACACTCAAATAAAAATCCCCCGTCTTCTCCTTTTCTCGATCATTGCAAAACCTAATATATAAAAACTAAAAAAGTTTACAGTTCCTAAAAGTTACAGAGAGTTTTTGGAATTATCTCTCTCTACATTTGTGTGTTTCCATTCCATTTAGATGTACACTTTTTTCTTAAATAAAAACTTTGAGTTTTCAGTTTCCGATTCTCTGGTAAACAAGAACATAAAGGCCAAATAGATCACAACAAAATGAAAATTTTAGAGTATATGTATGGAAAAAATAAAAAACAATAACAAATGTTAGTAAAGAAAATTATTCACACACCACAAACGAACAAAAAACGTTTGTTATCCAAGTTTGGGAAATTCCACTATTTCAACCCTAATGGCTTGTTATTTTATAAGAAAGAGATTTCTAACTGATCCGAACATGTTTTAAATATGGATATACATATTTGAAACATGTTAAAGATGCAAGTGCCCTATGGATCCAAACCTTTTAAAACGAACAACAAATTCTCATTAAATTCTCAAGTAAACGTGTGGTGGGATATTTACACAAGTCAAACAAGGTATTACTTTGCCCATTTAAAAAAACACTAACCATACAATCATAGATGATTTGTAAAGTGATTTATAGGTCAATCATGTGTAACGAGCTATATTTTTCTAAGAAATGACTTATGGATTGGGAGTCAACACTCAGTTAAAAATCCCCCACCTCCCCCGCCACACCCTTTGCCTGATCATTGCAAAACCTAATATATAAAAACTAAAAGAGTTTGCAATCCCAAAAAGTTACAGAGACTTTTTGGAATTATCTTTCTCTACATTTGTGCATGTCCATTCCATTTTTTATGTACTTTTTTTTCTTAAATCAAAACATAGTGTTTACACTTTTTGATTCTCTGGTAAACAAGAAGATATAGGCAAAATAGATGACAACAAAATGAAAATTTTAGAGTTTATGTTTGGAAAAACTTAAAAAAAATAACAAATGTAAGTAAAGAAAATTATTTATACACCACAAACGAATACTAAAGTTTTGTTGCCCAAGTTTTGAAAATTCCTCTAGTTCAACCCTAATGGCTTGGAATTTGATAAGAAAGAGACTTCTAATTGATCCTAACATGTTTTAAATATGGATATGCATGCTTGAAACATGTTAAATATGCAAATGCCCTATGGATCCAAACCTTTTAAAGTGAACAACAAATTCCCATTAAATTCTCAAGTAAACGTGCGGTCGAATATTTACCTGAGTCAAACAAGCCATTATTTTTCCCATTTACAACACGCAGACCTAACCATCACAAATTATTTGGAAAGTGATTTATCGGTCAATCATGCGTAACTGGCTATGTTTTTGTAAGAAATGACTTATGGGTAGGGAGTCAACACAGTTAAAAATCCCCCATCTCCCCCTTTTCCCAATCATTGCAAAACCTAATATATAAAAAGTAAAAGAGTTTGTAGTCCCTAAAAGTTACTAAGAGTTTTTGAAATTATCTCTCTCTACATTTGTACATTTCCATTCCATTTTAGATGTACACTTTTTTCTTACATCAAAACTTTGAGTTTTCACTTTTCGATTCTCTCGTAAACAAGAAGATCAAGGCAAAATAGATCACAATAAAATGAAAATTTTAGAGTATATGTATGGAAAAAATTTAAAACAACAACAAAATGTAAGTAAAGAAAATTTATTCACACACCACAAACGAACACAAAAGTTTTGTTGTCCAAGTTTAAGAAATTCCACTAGTTCAACCCTAATGGCTTGGAATTTGATAAGAAAGAGATTTCTAACTGATCCAAACATTTTTTAAATATGGATAAGCATACTTGAAACATGTTAAAGATGCAAGTGCTCTATGGATCCAAACCTTTTAAAATAAACAACAAATTCTCATTAAATTCTCAAGTAAACGTTTGGTGGGATATTTACCCGAGTCAAACAAGCCATTACTTTGCCCATTTACAAAAAACTGACATAACAATCACAGATGATTTGTAAAGTGATTTATCGGTCAATCATTCATAACGGGCAATATTTTTATAAGAAATTACATAAGGATAGGGAGTCAACACTCAGTTAAAAATCCGCTGCCTCCCCCGCCTTCCCCACCTCACCCTTTTCCCGATCATTGCGAAATCTAATTTATAAAAATAAAAGAGTTTGCAGTCCCTAAAAGTTACAGAGGCTTTTTTGAATTATCTTTGTCTACATTTGGGCATTTCCATTCCATTTTAGATGTACACTTTTTTCTTAAATAAAAAATTTAAGTTTTCACTTTCTGATTCTCTCGTAAACAAGAAGATAAAGGCAAAATTGATGACAACAAAATGAAAATTTTAGAGTTTATGTATGGAAGAAAATTAAAAGCAATAACAAATGTAAGTAAGGAAAATTATTCACACACCACAAACGAACACAAAAATTTTTTTGTGCAAGTTAGTGAAATTCCAGTAGTTCATCCCTAATGGCTTAGAATTTGATTAGAAAGAGATTTCTAATTGATCCTAACATATTTCAAAATGTAAATAAAAACAATTCCACTAGTTCAACCCTAATGGCTCGGAATTTGATAAGAAAGAGATTTCTAATTCATCCTAACATGTTTTAAATATGTATATGCATGCATGAAACATGTTAAAATGCAAATGCCCTATGGTTCCAAACCTTTTAAAGTGAACAACAAATGCTCATTAAATTCTCAAGTGAACATGCGGTGGGATATTTACCCGAGTCAAACAAGCCATTGTTTTTCCCATTTTGAAAAAGCTTACCTTATAATCACAAATGATTTGGAAAGTGATTTATCGGTCAATCATGTGTAACGGGCTATGTTTTTGTAAGAAATAATTTATGGATTGGGAGTAAACACTCAGTTAAAGGCTTTGCAAAAGCTAATATATGGAAACTAAAAGAGTTTGCAGTCCCTAAAAGTTACAGAGACTTTTTGAAATTATCTCTCAGTATATTTTTTAATTTCCATTCCATTTTAGATGTGAAATTTTTTCTTAAATCAAAAATTTGAGTTTTCACTTTCTGAATCTCTAGTAAACAAGAACATAAAAGACAAATAGATCACAACAAAATGAAAATTTTAGAGTTTATGTATGGAAAAAATTAATAAAATAACAAATTTAAGTATAGAAAATTATTCACACACCACAAACGAACACAAAAGTTTTGTTGTCCAAGTTTTGGAAATTCCACTAGTTCAACCCTAATGGTCTAGAATTTGATAAGAAAGAGATTTCTAACTGATCCGAACATGTTTTAAAAATGGATATGCATGCTTGAAAATGTTAAAGATACAAATTCCCTATGGATCCAATCCTTTTAAACCGAAAAATAAATCCACATTAAATTCTCAAGTGAACGTGCGGTGGGATATTTACCTGAGTCAAACAAGCCATTATTTTGCCCATTTACAAAAAGCTGACCTAAGAATCACAGATGATTTGTAAAGTGATTTATCGGTAAATCATGTGTAAAGGGCTATGTTTTTGTAAGAAATGACTTATGGATTGGGAGTCAACATTCGGTTAAAAATCCCCCGCCTCCCCCTTTTCCCGATCATTGCAAAACCTAATATATAAAAACTAAAAGAGTTTACAGTCCCTAAAAGTTACAAAGAGTTTTTGGAATTATCTCTCTCAATATTTGTGTGTTTCCATTCCATTTTAGTTGTACACTTTTTCTTTAATCAAAATATTGTGTTTTAACTTTCTGATTCTCTCGTAAACAAGAAGACAAAAGCCAAATAGAGGACAACAAAATGAATAATTTTAGAGTTTATGTATGGAAAAAATTAAAAAAAATAACAAATGTAAGTCAAGAAAATTTATTCACACACCATAAACGAACACAAATGTTTTGTTGCCCAAGTTTTGGAAATTCAACTTGTTCAACCTTAATGACTTGGAATTGATAAGAAAGAGATTTCTAACTGATCCTAACTTGTTTTAAATATGGATATGCATGCTTGAAATATGTTAAAGATGCAAATTACCTATGGATCCAAACCTTTTAAAGTGAACAACAAATGCTCATTAAAATTTCAAGTGAATGTGTTGTGGGATATTTACCTAAACTAGCCATTATTTTGCCCATTTACAAAAAAGTTGACCTTACAATCACAGATGATTTGTAAAGTGATTTATCCGTAAATCATGCATAATGGTCCATGTTTTTGTAAGAAATGACTTCTGGACTGGGAGTCAACACTCAGTCAATAATCCCCCGCCAACCCATTTTCCTGATCATTGCAAACCCTTATATATAAAAGCTAAAAGAGTTTGCACTCCCTAAAAGTTACAGAGACTTTTTGGAATTATCTCTCTCTTCATTTGTACATTTCCATCCCATTTTAGATGTACACTTTTTTCTTAAATCAAAACTTTGAGTTTTTACTTTCCGATTCTCTCGTAAACAAGAAGACAAAAGCCAAATAGATCACAACAAAAGGAATAATTTTAGAGTTTATGTAAGGAAAAATTAAAAAAAATAACAAATGTAAGTAAATCAAATTTATTCACACACTACAAATTAACACTAAATTTTCTGGTCCAAGTTTGGGAAATTCCACTAGTTAAACCCTAATTGCTTGGAATTTGATAAGAGAGAGATTTCTAACTGATACGAACATGTTTTAAATATGGATATGCATGTTTGAAACATGTTAAAGATGCAAGTGTCCTATGGATCCAAACCTTTTAAAACGAACAAAAAATTCTCATTAAATTCTCAAGTAAACGTGCGATGGGATATTTATCTGAGTAATACAAGCAATTACTTTGCCCATTTACAAAAAAACTGACCTAACAATCATAGAAGATTTTAAAGTGATTTATCGGTCAATCAAGTGTAACAGGCTATATTTTTCTAAGAAATGACATATGGATTGGGAGTTAACACTTCGTTAAAAATCACCCTCCTCCCCCGCCTCACCCTTTTCCTGATCATTGCAAAACCTAATATATAAAAACTAAAAGAGTTTGCAGTCCCTAAAAGTAATAGTGACTTTTTTGAATTATCTTTCTCTACATTTGTGCATTTACATTACATTTTAGAAGTACACGTTTTTCTTAAATCAAAACTTTAAGTTTTCACTTACTGATTCTCTCGTAAACAAGAAGATAAAGGCAAAATTGATGACAACAAAATGAAAATATTAACAAATGTAAGTAAATAAAATTATTAACACACCACAAACGAACACAAAAGTTTTGTTGACCAAGTTTGGGAAAATCCATTAGTTTAACCCTAATGGCTTGAAATTTGATAAGAAAGAGATTTCTAATTGATCCTAACTTGTTTTAAATATGGTTATGCATGCATGAAACATGTTAAAGATGTAAATACCCTATGGATCCAAACCTTTTAAAATGAAAAAAAAAATGCTCATTAAATTCTCAAGTGAACGTGCGGTGGGATATTTACCCTAGTAGAACAAGCCATTATTTTTCCCATTTACAAAAATCTTACCAAACAATCACAAATGATTTGGAATGTGATTTATTGGTCAATCATGCATAATGGGCTATGTATTTGTAAGAAATGACTTAACGATTGGGAGTCAACACTTAGTTAAATATCCCATGCCTCCCCCTTTTCCCGATCATTGTAAAACTTAATATATAAAAACTAAAAGATATTGTAGTCCGTAAAAGTTATAGAGACTTTTGGAATTATCTCTCTGTATATTTTTGCATTTCCATTCCAATTTAGATATGCACTTTTTTCTTAAATCAAAACTGTGAGCTTTCACTTTCTGATTCTCTCTTAAACAAGAAGATAAAGGCAAAATAGATCACAAAAAAATAAAAATTTTAGATTTTATGTATGGAAAAAAATTAAAACAATAATGGGCTATACATGCTTGAAAAATGTAAAAGAGATTTCTGACTGATATGAACATGTTTCAAATACGGATATACACGCTAGAAAAATGTAAAAGATGCAAATGCCCTATGGATCCAAACCTTTTAAAGTGAACAAAAAATGTTCATTAAATTCTCAAGTGAACGTGTTGTGAGATATTTACCCAAGTCAAACAAGCTATTATTTTGCCCATTTACAAAAAGCTGACCTAACAATCACAGATGATTTGTAAAGTGATTTATCGGTAAATCATGCGCAATGGGCTATGTTTTTATAAGAAATGACTTATGGATTGGGAGTCAACACTAAGTTAAAAATCCCCCGCCTCCCCCTTTTCCCATTCATTGCAAAACCTAATCATTAAAAACTAAAAGAGTTTACAGTCCCTAAAAGTTACAAAGAGTTTTTGGAATTATCTCTCTCTACATTTGTGTGTTTCCATTCCATTTTAGATGTACACTTGTTTCTTAAATCAAAAATTTTAGTTTTCACTTTCTGATTCTCTCGTAAACAAGAACATAAAGGCCAAATAGATCACACTAAAATGAAAATTTTAGAATTTATGTATTGAAAAAAAAATATATGTAAAGAAAATTATTCACACACCACAAACGAACACAAAAGTTTTGTTGTCCAATTTTGGGAAATCTCACTAGTTCAACCCTAATGGCTTGGAATTTGATAAGAAAGAGATTTCGAATTGATCCGAACATGTTTTAAATATGGATATACATGCTTGAAACATATTAAAGATGCAAGTGCCCTATGATCCAAACCTTTTAAAACGAACAACAAATTCTCAATAAATTCTCAAGTAAACGTGCGGTGGGATATTTACCCAAGTCAAACATGCCATTACTTTGCCGATTTACAAAAAACTGACCTCACAATCACAGATGATTTGTAAAGTGATTTATTGGTCAATCATGCATAACGGGCTATATTTTTGTAAGAAAGGACTTATAGATTGGGAGTCCATACTCAGGTAAAAATCCCCCGCCTACCCCGCCTCACACTTTTCTCGATCATTGCAAAACATAATATATTAAAAATAAAAGTGTTTACAGTCTTTGAAGTTACAGAGACTTTTTGGAATTACCTTTCTCTACATTTGTGCATTTCTATTCCATTTTAGATTTACACTTTTTTCTTAAATCAAAACTTTAAGTTTTCACTTTGTGATTCTCTCTTAAACAAGAAGATAAAGGAAAAAATTGAAGACAACAAAATTAAAATTTTAGAGTTTACGTATGGAAAAAATTAAAAACAATAACAAATGTAAGTAAAGAAAATTATTCACACCCCACAAACGAACACAAAAGTTTTGATGTCCAAGTTAGGGAAATTCCACTAGTTCAACACTAATGGCGTGGAATTTGATAAGAAAGAGATTTCTAATTGATCCTAACATGTTTTACATATGGATATGCATGAATGAAACATGCTAAAGATGAAAATGCCCTATGGATCCAAACCTTTTAAAGTGAACAAAAAATGCTCATTAAATTCTCAAGTGAACATGCGGCGGGATATTTACCCGAGTCAAACAAGCCATTATTTTTCCCATTTACAAAAAGCTTACCAAAAAATCACAAATGTTTTGGAAAGTGATTTATCGATCAATCATGCGTAACGGGCTATGTGTTTTTAAGAAATGACTTAAGGATTGGCTGTCAACACTCACTTAAAATTCCCCTGCCTCCTCCTTTTCCCGATCAGTGCAAAACCTAATATATAAAAAGTAAAAGAGTTTGCAGTCCCTAAAAGTGATAGAGACTTTTTGGAATTATCTCTTTCTAAATTTGTGCATTTGCATTCCATTTTAGATGTACACATTTTTCTTAAATCAAAACATTGAGTTTTTACTTTCCAATTCTCTCGTAAATATGAAGATAAAGGCAAAATAGATCACAAGAAAAAGAAAATTTTAGCATTTAAGAAAGGAAAAAGTTTAAAAAAAATGTAAGTAAAGAAAATTTGTTCACACACCACAAATGAACACAAAAGTTTTGTTGTCCAAGTTTTGGGAAATTCCGCTAGTTCAACCTTAATGGCTTGGAATTCGATGAGAAAGAGATTTCAAACAGATCCTAACATGTTTTAAACATGGATATGCATGCTTGAAACATAAGATGCAAATGCTCTATGGATTCAAACCTTTTAAAGTGAACAAAACATGCTCATTAAATTCTCAACTGATCGTGTGGTGGCATATTTACCTGAGTAAAAAAAGCCAGTATTTTTCTCATTTACAAAAAGCTAATCTAACAATCACAGATGATTTGTAAAGTGATTTATCCCCAATCATGCGTAATGGGATATGTTTTTGTAAGAAATGACTTATTGAAAGGGAGTCAACACTCAGTTAAAAATCCCCCGCCTCCCCCTTTTCCCCGATCATTGCAAAACCTAATATATAAAAACTAAAAGAGTTTACAGTCTCTAAAAGTTACATAGAATTTTTGGAATTATCTCTCTCTAAACTTGTGCATTTCCATTCAATTTTAGATCCACTTTTTCTTAAATCAAAACTTTGTGTTTTCACTTTTCGATTCTCTCATGAACAAGAAGATAAAGGTAAAATAGATTACAACAAAAGGAAAATTTTAGAGTATATGTGTAGAAAAATTTTTAAAAAATAACAAATGTCAGCAAAAAAAATTTCTTCACACACCACAAACGAACACAATAGTTTTGTTGTCCAAGTTTGGGAAATTCCTCTAGTTCAACCCTAATGGCTAGGAATTTGATTAGAAAGAGATTTCTAACAGATCTTAACATGTTTTAAATATGGATATGCATGCTTGAAACATGTTAAAGATGCAAATGCCCGATGGATCCAAACCTTTTAAATTGAACAACAACTGCTCATTAAATTCCCAAGTGAACATGCGGTGGGATATTTACCTAAGTCAAACAAGCCATTATTTTGCCCATTTACAAAAAGATGACCTAACAATCACAGATGATTTGTAAAGTGATTTATCGGGCAATCATGCATAACGGGCTAGGTTTTTCTAGAAAATGACTTATGGATTGGGAGTAAACACTCAGTTAAAAATCCCCTGCCTGCCCCTTTTTCCGATCATTGCAAAACCTAATATATAAAATCTAAAGGTGTTAACAGTCCCTAAAAGTTACAGTGACTTTTAGGAATTATCTCTCTATAAATTTGTGCATTTCCATTCCATTTTAGATGTACAATTTTTTCATAAATCAAAACATTGAGTTTTCATTTTCCGATTCTCTAGTAGACAAGAAGATTAAGGCGAAAAATATCACAACAAAATGAAAATTTTAGAGTTTATGTATGGAAAAAATTAAAAACAATAACACATGTAAGTACAGAAAATTTATTTACACACCACAAATGAACACAAAAGTTTTGTTGTCCAAGTTTGGGAAATTCCACTAGTTCAATCCCAATGGCTTGGAATTTGATAAGAAAGAGATTTTTAACTGATCCTTACGTGTTTTAAATATGGATATGCATGCTTGAAACATGTTAAAGATGCAAATGACCTATGGATCTAAACCTTTTAAAGGGAACAACAAATGTTCATTAAATTCTCAAGTGAACGTGCAGTGGGATATTTACCTGTGTCAAACAAGCCATTATTTTGCCCATTTTCAAAAAGTTGACCTAACAATCGCAGTTTGTCAAGTAATTTATCATTCAATTATGCATAATGGGCTATGTTTTTACAAGAAATGACTTATGGATTGGAAGTCAACACACAATTAAAATTCCCCCGCCTCCCCGTTTTCTTTGTCTTTGCAAAACCTAATATATAAAAACTAAAAGACTTAGCAGTCCCAAAAGTTACTGAGACTTTTTGGAATTATTTCTCTATACATTTGTGCATTTAGATTCCATTTTAGATGTACATTTTTTTCTTAAATCAGAACTTTGAGTTTTCAATTTCCGATTCTCTCGTAAACAAGAAGATTATGGCAAAAAAGATCACAACAAAATGAAAATTTTAGAGTTTATGTATGGAAAAAATTAAAAACAATAACCTATAGAAGTACATAAAATTTACTCACACACCACAAAAGAACACAAAAGTTTTGTTGTCCTAGTTTGGGAAATTCCACTAGTTCAACCCTTATGGCTAGGAATTTGAAAAGAAAGAGATTTCTAACTGATACTAACATGTTTTAAAAAAGGATATGCATACTTGAAACATGTTAAAGATACAAATGACCTATGGATTCAAACGTTTTAAAAAAAAAAACAATGCTCATTAAATTCTCAAGTGAACATGCAGTGGGATATTTACCCGAGTCAAACAAGCAATTATTTTTCCTATTTAAAAAAGGCTGACCTAAAAAACGCAGATGATTTGTCAAGTGATTTATCAGTCAATCATGCATAACAGGCTATGTTTTTGTTAGAAATGACTTATGGATTGGAAGTAAACACTCAGTTAAAAATCCCCCGCCTCCCCCTTTTCCCTCTCATTGCAAAACCTAATATATAAAAACTAAAAGAGTTCACAGTCCATAAAAGTTACAGAGACTTTTAGGAATTATCTCTCTAAACATATGTGTATTTCCATTCCATTTTAGATGTACAGTTTTTTCTTAAATCAAAACTTTGTGTTTTCACTCTCCGATTCTCTCGTGAACAAGAAGATTAAGGCAAAACAGATCACAACAAAATGAAAATTTTAGAGTTTATGTATGGAAAAAATTAAAAACAATAACAAATGTAAGTACCTAAAATTTATTCACACACCACAAATGAACACAAAATTTTTGTTGTCCAAGTTTGGGAAATTCCAATAGTTCAACCCTAATGGCTAGGAATTTGATAAAAAAGAGATTTCTAAATGATCCTAACTTGTTTTAAATATGGATATGCATCCTTGAAACAAGTTAAAGATGTAAATGACCTATGGATCCAAACCTTTTAAAGCGAACAACAAATGCTCATGAAATTCTCAAGTGAATGTACAGTGGGATATTTACCCGAGAAAAACAAGCCATTATTTTTCCCATTTACAAAATGCTGACCTAACAATCACAGATGATTTGTAAAGTGATTTATCAGTCAATCATGCCTAACAGGCTATATTTTTGTGAGAAATGACTTATGGATTGGGAGTCAACACTCGGTTAAAAATCCCCCGCCTCCCCCACCTCCCCGTTTTCCTAATCGTTGAAAAACCTAATTTATAAAAACTAAAAGAGTTTGCAGTCCCTAAAAGTTACAAAGACTTTTTGGAATTATCTCTCTCTTCATTTGTGCATTTCCATCCCAATTTAGATGCACACTTTTTTCTTAAATCAAAACTTTGAGTTTTCACTTTCCGATTCTCTCATAAACAAGAAGATCAAGGCAAAATAGATCACAATAAAATGAAAATTTTAGAGTTTATGTAAAGAAAAAATTTTAAACAATAACAAATGTACGTAAAGAAAATCTATTCACACGCCACAAATGAACACAAAAGTTTTGTTGTCCAAGTTTGGGAAATTCCACTAGTTCAACCCTAATGGCTTTGAATTTGATAAGAAAGAGATTTCTAACTGATCCGAACATGTTTTAAATATGGATATGCATAATTGAAACATGTTAAAGATGCAAGTGCCCTATGGATCCAAACCTTTTAAAATGAACAACAAATTCTCATTAAATTCTCAAGTAAACTTGCGGTGGGATATTTACCCGAGTCAAACAAGCCTATAGATTGGAAGTCAACTCTCAGTTAAAAATCCCACACCTTCTCGTTTTCCCAATCATTGAAAAACCTAATATATAAAAACTAAAAGAGTTTACAGTCCCTAAAAGTTACAGAGAGTTTTTGGAAATATCTCTCTTTACATTTGTGAGTTTCAATTCCATTTTAGATGTACACTTTTTTCTTAAATCAAAACATTGAGTTTTCACTTCCCGATTCTCTCATAAACAATAAGACAAAAGCCAAATAGATCACAAAAAAATGAATAATTTTAGAGTTTATGTATTTAAAAAATTTAAAATAATAACAAATGTATGTCAAGAAAATTTATTCACACACCAACAACGAACACAAAAGTTTTGTTGCCCAAGTTTGGGAAATTCCACTAGTTCAACCCTAATGGTTTGAAATTTGATAAGAAAGATATTTTTAACTGATCCGAACTTGTTTTAAATATGGATATGCATGCTTGAAACATGTTAAAGATGCAAGTTCCCTATGGATCCAAACCTTTTAAAACGAACAACAAATTCTCATTAAATTCTCAAGTGAACGTGTGGTGGGATATTTACTCGATTTAAGCAAGTCATTACTTTGCCCATTTAAACAAACATTGACCCAAAAATCACAGATGATTTGTAAAGTTATTTATCGGTTAATCATGTGTAACGAGCTATATTTTTGTAAGAAATGTCTTATGGATTGGGAGTCAACACTCAGTTAAAATTCCCCCGCCTCCCCCACCACACCCTTTTCCCGATCATTGCAAAATCTAATATATAAAAAATAAAAGATTTTGCAGTCCCTAGAAGTTACAGAGACTTTTTGGAATTATCTTTCCCTACATTTGTGCATTTCCGTTCCATTTTTGATGTACACTTTTTTCTTAAATCAAAACTTTGAGTCTTCACTTTTTGATTCTCTGGTAAACAAGAAGATAAAGGAAAAATAGATGAAAACAAAATGAAAATTTTAGAATTTATGTTTAGAAAAAATTAAAAACAATAAAAAATGTAAGTAAAGAAAATTATTCACACACCACAAACGAACACAAAAGTTTTGTTGTCCAAGTTTGCGGAATTCCATTAGTTCAACCCAAATGCCATGGAATTTGATAAGAAAGAGACTTCTATTTGATCCTAACATGTTTTAAATATGGATATGCATGCTTGAAACATGTTAAATATGCAAATGCCCTATGGATCCCAACCTTTTAAAGTGAACAACAAATGCTCATTAAATTCTCAAGTTAACGCGCGGTCGGATATTTACCCGAGTCAAACAAGCCATTATTTTTCCCATTT
Source organism: Aristolochia californica (assembly GCF_029961685.1). NCBI lineage: Eukaryota > Viridiplantae > Streptophyta > Magnoliopsida > Piperales > Aristolochiaceae > Aristolochia > Aristolochia californica. The sequence continues at coordinate 17,376,857 of NW_027181782.1, read as the reverse complement.
AAAAAATGCTGACCTAACCATCACAGATGATTTGGAAAGTGATTTATCGGTAAATTATGCATAATGGGCTATGTTTTTGTAAGAAATGACTTATGGATTGGGAGTCAACACTCAGTTAAAAATCCCCCATCTCCCCCTTTTCCCAATCTTTGCAAAACCTAATATATAAAACCTAAAAGCGTTTGTAGTCTCTAAAATTTACAGAGAGTTTTTGTAATTATCTCTCTCTACATTTGTGCATTTCCATTCCATTTTCGATGTACACTTTTTTCTTAAATCAAAACTTTGAGTTTTCACTTTTTGATTCTCTCGTAAACAAGAAGATCAAGGTAAAATAGATGACAAGAAAATGAAAATTGTAGAGTTTGTGTATGGGAAAATTTTAAAACAATAAAAAATGTAAGTAAAGAAAATTTATTCACACACCACCAACGAACACAAAAGTTTTGTTGTCCAAGTTTGGGAAATTCCACTAGGTCAACTCTGAAGGCTCAAAATTTGATAAGAAAGTGATTTCTAACTAATCATAAAATGTTTTAAATATGGATATTCAAGCTTAAAAAATGTTAAAGATGCAAGTTCCCTATGGATCCAAACCTTTTAAAATGAACAACAAATTCTCATTAAATTCTCAAGTAAACGTGCGGTGGGATATTTACCCGAGTCAAAAAAACCATTACTTTGCCAATTTACAAAAAACTGACCTAACAATCACAGATGATTTGTCAAGTGATTTATCAATCAATAATGCTTAACGGACAATATGTTTGTAAGAAATGACATATGGATTGGGAGTCAACACTCAGTTAAAAATCCCCCGCCTCCCCCGCTTCACCCTTTTCCCGATCTTTGCAAAACCTAATATATAAAAACTAAAAGAGTTTGCAGTCCCTAAAAGTTACAGAGAATTTTTGGAATTAGCTTTCTCTACATTTTTGCACTTCCATTCCATTTTAGATGTACACTTTTTTCTTAAATCAAAACTTTAAGTTTTCACTTTCAGATTTTCTCGTAAAGAAGAAGATAAAGGCGAAATGGATGACAAAAATATGAAAATTTTAGAGTTTATGTATGGAAAAAAATTAAAAACAATAAAAAATGTAAGTAAAGAAATTATTCACACAACAAAAACGAAAACAAAAGTTTTGTTGTCCAAGTTAGTGAAATTCCACTAGTTCAACCCTAATGGCTTGGAAATTGATAAGAAAAGATTTATAATTGTTCCTAACATGTTTTAAATATGGATATGCATGCATGAAACATGGTAAAGATGCAAATGTGCTATGGATCCAAACCTTTTAAAGTGAACAACAAATCCTCATTAAATTCGCAAGTGAATGTTCGGTGGGATATTTACCCAAGTCAAAGAAGCCATTATTTTTCCCATGTACAAAAATCTTACCTAACAATCACAAAAAATTTGGAAAGTGATTTATCGGTCAATCATACGTAACAAGCTATGTTTTTGTAAGAAATGACTTATGGATTGGGAGTCAACACTTAGTTAAAAATCCCCTGCATCCGCCTTTTTCCTATCATTGCAAAACCTAATATATGAAAACTAAAATATTTTGCAGCCCCTAAAAATTACAGAGACTTTTTGGAATTCTCTCTCTAAATATTTTTGAATTTCCATTCCATTTAAGAAGTGAACTTTTTTCTTAAATCAAAACTTTTAGTTTTAACTTTCTGATTCTCACGTAAACAAGAACATAAAAGGCAAATAGATCACAACAAAATGAAAATTATAGAGTTTATGTATGCAAAAAATTAAAATCAATAAAAAAATTAAGTAACGAAAAATATTCACACACCTCAAACGGACACAAAAGTTTTGTTGTCAGAGTTTGGGAAATTCCACTAGTTCAACCCTAATGGCTTGGAATTTTAAATATGGATATGCATGCTTGAAAAATCTTAATGATGCAAATTCCCTATGGATCCAAACCTTTTAAAGAGAACAATAAATGCTCATTAAATTCTCAAGTGAACGTGCGGTGGGATATTTACCCAAGTCAACAAGCCAATATTTTGCCCATTTACAAAATGCTGACCTAACAATCACAGATGATTTGTAAAGTGATTTATCGGTAAATCATGCGTAATGGGCTATGTTTTTGTAAGAAATGACTTATGGATTGGGAGTCAACACTCAGTTAAAAATCCCCCGCCTCCCCCTTTTCCCGATCATTACAAATCCTAATATATAAAAACTAAAAGAATTTACAGTCCCTAAAAGTTATAGAGAGTCTTTGGATTTATCTCTCTCTACCTTTGTGTGTTTCAATTCCATTTTATATGTACTCTGTTTTCTTAAATCAAAACTTTGAGTTTTCACTTTCCGATTCTGTCGTAAACTAGAACATAAAGGCCAAATATATCACAACAAAATGAAAATTTTAGAGTTCATGTATGGAAAAAATAAAAAACAATAACAAATGTGAGTAAAGAAAATTATTCACTTACCACAAACGAACACAAAATTTTTGTTGTCCAAGTTTAGGAAATCCCACTAGTTCAACCCTATTGGCATGGAATTTGATAAGAAAGAGATTTCTAATTGATCCAAATATGTTTTAAATGTGGATGTACATGCTTGAAACATGTTAAAGATGCAAGTGCCCTATGGATCCAAACCTTTTAAAATTAACAACAAATTCTCATTAAATTCTCAAGTAAACGTGCGGTGGGATATTTACTTGAGTCAAACACGCCATTACTTTGCCCATTTACAAAAAACTGACCTAACAATCACAGATGATTTGTAAAGTGATTTATCAGTCAGTCATGCGTTGTCTATATTTTTGTAAGAAAAGACTTATAGATTGGGAGTCAACACTTAGTCAAAAATCCCCAGCCTCCCCCACCTCACAATTTTCCCAATCATTGCAAAACCTTATACATAAAAACTAAAAGAGTTTGCTGTCCCTAAATGTTACAGAGACTTTTTGGAATTATCTTTCTCTACATTTGTGCATTTCCATTCCATTTTAGATTTACAGTTTTTTCTTAAATCAAAACTTCAAGTTTTCACTTTCTGATTCTCTCGTAAACAAGAAAATAAAGGCAAAATTGATGACAACAAAATAAAAATTTTAGAGTTTATGTATGGAAAAAATTAAAAAAAATAACAAATGTAATTAAAGAAAATTATTCACACACCACAAACGAACACAAAAGGTTTGTTGTCCAAGTTTGGGAATTTCCACTAGTTGAACCCTTATGGCTTGGAATTTGATAAGAAAGAAATTTCTTACTGATCCGAACATGTTTTAAATATGGATATGCATGCTTGAAAAATGTTAAAGATGCAAATGCCCTATGGATCCAAATGTTTTAAAGTGAACAACAAATGCTCATTAATTTCTAAAGTGCGGTAGGATATTTACCCGAGTCAAACAAGCCATTATTTTGCCCATTTACAAAAACCTGACCTAACAATCACAGATGATTTGTAAAGTGATTTATCGGTAAATCATGCATAATGGGCTATGTTTTTGTAAGAAATGACTTTTGAATTGGGAGTCAACACTCCGTTAAAAATCCCCCGCCTCCCCCTTTTCCCGATCAATGCAAAACCTAATATATAATAACAAAAAGAGTTTGTTGTCCTTGAAAGTTACAGAGAGTTTTTGGAATTATCACTCTCTAAATTTGTGCGTTTCCATTTCATTTTTTATGTACACTTTTTTCTTAAATCAAAACTTTGAATTTTCACTTTCCGATTCTCTCATAAACAAGAATATTAAAGCCAAACAGATCACAACAAAATGAAAATTTTGGAGTTTAAGTATGGACAAAATTTAAAAAAATAAAAAATGTAAGTAAAGAAAATTATTCACACACAAAAAACGAACACAAAAGTTTTGTTGTCCAAGTTTTTGAAATTTCACTAGTTTAACCGAAATGGCTTGGAATTTGATAAAAAAGATATTTCTAACTGATCCAAACATGTTTTTAATATGGATATGCATGCTTGAAACATGTTAAAGATACAAGTGCCCAATGGATCCAAACCTTTTAAAATGAACAAATAATTCTCATTAAATTCTCAAGTAAACGTGTGGTGGGATATTTACCTGAGTCAAACAAGCCATTACTTTGCCCATACAAAAAAAAACTGACCTAACAATCACAGATGATTTGTAAAGTGATTTAGTGGTTAATCAAGTGTAACAGGCTGTATTTTTGTAAGAATTGACTATCGGATTGGGAGTCAACATTCAGTTAAACGTCCCCCACCTCCCCTGCCACACCCTTTTCCCGATCATTGCGAAACCTAATATATAAAAACTAAAAGATTTTGGAGTCCCTAAAAGTTACAGAGACTTTTTGGAATTATCTTTCTCTACATTTGTGTATTTCCATTCAATTTTAGATGTACATTTTTTCTTAAATCACAACTTTGAATTTTCACTTTCTTATTCTCTCGTAAACTAGAAGATAAAGGCAGAATAAATGACAAAAAAATGAAAATTTTGGAGTTAATGTATCGAAAATATTAAAAAAATAACAAATGTAAGTAAAGAAAATTATTCACACACAAAAAACGAACACAAAAGTTTTGTTGTCCAAGTTTGGGAAATTCCACTTGTTCGACCATAATGGCTTGGAATTTGATAAGAAAGAGATTTCTAATTGATCCTAACATGTTTTAAATATGGATATGCATGCTTGAAACAAGTTAAAGATGCAAATCCTCTATGGATCCAAACCTTTTCAAGTAAACAACAAATGCTCATTAAATTGTCAAGTGAACGTGCGGTGGGATATTTACCAGAGTCAAACAAGACATTATTTTTCCCATTTACAAAAAGCTAACATAACGATCACAGATGATTTGGAAAGAGATTTATCGGTCAATCATACGTATTGGGCTATGTTTTTGTAAGAAATGACTTATGGATTAGGACTCAATACTAAGTTAAAAATCCCCTGCCTCCCCCTTTTCCCGATCATTGTGAAACCTAATATATAAAAACTAAAAGAGTTTCCTGTCCCTAAAAGTTACAGAGATTTTTTGGAATTATCTCTCACTACATTTGTGTATTTCCATTCCATTTTAGATGTGCACTTTTTTCTGAAATCAAAAATTTGAGTTTTCACTTTCAGATTCTCTCATAAACAAGAAGATAAAGGCAAAATAGATTTACAACAAGTTGAAAATTTTAGAGTTTATGTATGGAAAAAATTAAAAACAATAACAAATGTAAGTCTAGAAAATTTATTCACACACCACAAACGAACACAAAAGTTTTGTTGTCCAAGTATGGGAATTTCCACTTGTTCGACACTTAAGGCTTGGAATTAGATAAGAAAGAGATTTCGAACTGGTCCGAACATGTTTAAATATGGATATGCAAGCTTGAAATATGTTAAAGATGCAAGTGCCCTATGGATCCAAACCATTTAAAACGAGCTAAAAATTCGCATTAAATTCTCTAGTAAACGTGCGGTGGGATATTTACCCGAGACAAACAAGCCATCACTTGACCCATTCACAAAAAACTGACCTAACAAACACAAATGATTTGTAAAGTGATTTATCGGTCACGTAACGGACAATATTTGTTAAGAAATGACATATGGATTGGGAGTCAACACTCAGTTAAAAATCCCCCGCCTCCCCCGCCTCACCCTTTTCCCGACCATTGCAAAAACTAATATATAAAAATTAAAAGAGTTTGCAGTTCCTAAAAGTTACAAAGACTTTTTGGAATTATTTTTCCCTACATTTGTGCATTTCCATTCCATTTTAGATTTACACTTTTTACTTAAACCAAAACTTTGAGTTTTCACTTTCTGATTCTCTCGTAAAAGAGAAGATAAAGGCAAAATTGATGACAATAAAATGAAAATTTTAGAGTTTATGTATAGAAAAAATTAAAAACAATAAAAAATGTAAATAAAAGCAATTCCACTAGTTCAACCCTAATGGCTTGGAATTTGATATGAAAGAGATTTCTAATTCATCCTAACATGTTTTAAAAATGGATATGCATGCATGAAACATGTTAAAGATGCAAATGCCCTATGGATCCAAATCTTTTAAAGTGAACAACAAATGCTCATTAACTTCTCAAGTGAACGTACGGTGGGATATTTACCCGAGTCAAATAAGCCATTAATTTTCAATTTAAAAAAAGCTTACCTTACAATCACAAATGATTTGGAAAGTGATTTATCGGTCAATCATGCGTAACAGGCTATATTTTTGTAAGAAATGACTTATGGATTGGGAGTCAACGCTCATTTAAAAATCCCCTACCTCCCCCCTTTCTCTATCATTGCAAAACCTAATATATAAAAACTAAAAGAGTTTGCAGTCCCAAAAAGTTACAGATTTTTTGGAATTATCTCACTATACATTTGTGCATTTCTAGTCCACTTTAGATGTGCACTTTTTTCTTAAATCTAAACTTTAAGTTTTACTTTCCGATTCTCTCGTAAACAAGAAGGTAAAGGCAAAATAGATCACAACAAAATGAAAATTTTAGAGTTTATGTATGAAAAAATTTAAAAACAATAACAAATCTAAATCAAGAAAATTTATTCACACACTACAAATGAACACAAAATTTTTGTTGTCCAAGTTTGGGAATTTCCACTAGTTCAACCCATATGGCTTGAAATTTGATAAGAAAGAGATTTCTGACTGATCCGAACATGTTTTAAGTGTGGATATGCATGCTTCAAAAAGTTTAAAGATGCAAATGACCTATGGATCGAAACCTTTTAAAGCGAACAACAAATGCTCATGAAATTCTCAGGTGAACATGCGGTGGGATATTTACCCGAGTCAAACAAGCCATTATTTTGCCCATTCACAAAAAGCTAACCTAACAATCACAGATGATTTTTAAAGTGATTTATTGTGAAATCATGCGTAATGGGCTATGTTTTTGAAAGAAATGATTTATGGATTGGGAGTCAACACTCAATTAAAAATCCCCCGCCTCCCACTTTTCCCCATCATTGCAAAATCTAATATATAAAAACTAAAAGTGTTTGTAGTCCCTAAAAGTTACAGAGAGTTTTTTGAATTATCTCTCTCTACATTTTTGCATTTCCTTTCCATTTTAGATGTACACTTTTTTCTTAAATCAAAACTTTGAGTTTTCACTTTCTGATTCTCTCATAAATAAAAACATAAAAGGAAAATAGATCACAACAAAATGAAAATTTTAGAGTTTATATATGGAAAAAATTAAAAAAATAACAAATTTAAGTAAAGAAAATTATTCACACACCACAAATGAACACAAAAGTTTTGTTATCCAAGTTTGGGAAATTCCACTAGTTCAATCCTAATGGCTTGGCATTTGATAAGAAAGTGATTTGTAAATGATCCGAACATGTATTAAATATGGATATGCATGCTTGAAACATGTTAAAGATGCAAGTGCCCTATGGATCCAAACCTTTTTAAACGAATAAAAAATTCTCATTAAATTCTCAAGTAAACGTGCGGAGGGATAATTACCAGAGCCAAACAGGCCATTACTTGGCCCATTTACAAAAAATTGACCTAACAATCACAGATGATTTGTAAAGTTATTTATGAGTCAATCATGCGTAACGGGCCATAGTTTTGTAAGAAATGACATATGGATTGAGACTCAACACTCATTTAAAAATATGTAGCTTCCCCCGCCTCACTCTTTTCCCGATCATTGCAAAACCTAATATATAAAAACTAAAAGAGTTTGTTGTCCCTAAAAGAGACAGAGACGTTTTGCAATTATCTTTCTCTACATTTTAGCATTTCCATTCCATTTTAGATGTGCACTTTTTTCTTAAATCAAAATAATGAGTTTTCACTTTCCTATTCTCTCATAAACAAGAAGATAAAGGCAAAATAGATCACAACAAAATGAAAATTTTGGAGTTTATGTATGGTAAAAATTAAAAAAAATAACAAATGTAAGTCAAGAAAATTTATTCTCACACCACAAACGAACACAAAATTTTTGTTGCCCAAGTTTGGGAAATTCCACTAGTTCAAACCTAATGGCTTGGAATTTGATAAGAAAGATTTCTAACTGATCCTAACATGTTTTAAATTTGAATTTGAATTCCTTAAACATGTTAAAGATGCAAATGCCCTATGGATCCAAACCTTTTAAAGCGAACAACAAATGCTCATTAAATTCTCAAGTGAACGTGCGGTGGGATATTTACCCGTGTCAAACAAGTCATTATTTTGCACAGTTTCAAAAAGTTGACCTAACAATCACATATGATTTGTAAAGAGATTTATCGGTCAATCATGCATAACGGGATATGTTTTTTTAAGAAATTACTTATGGATTAAGAGTCAACACTAAGTTAAAAATCCCCTGCCTCCCCCTTTTCACGATCGTAGAAAAACCTAATATATAAAAACTAAAAGAGTTTGTAGTCCCTAAAAGTTACAAAGAATTTTTGGAATTATCTCTCTCTAAATTTGTGCATTTCCATTCCATTTTAGATTTGAAATTGTTTTCTTAAATCAAAAATTTGAGTTTTCACTTTCCGATTCTCTCGTAAACTAGAAGATTAAGGCAAAATTGATGACAACAAAATGAAAATTTTAGAGTTTATGTGTGGTAAAAATTAATAAAAATAAAAAATGTAAGTCAAAAAAATTTATTCACACACCAAAAACGAACACAAAAGTTTAGTCCAAGTTTGGAAAATTCTACTAGTACAACCCTAATGGCTAGGAATTTGATAAGAAAGAGATTTCTACCTGAGCCATACATGTTTTAAAAATGTATATGCATGCTTGAAACATGGTAAAGATGCAAATGCCCTATGGGTCCAAACATTTTAAAGCGAACAAAAAATGCTCATTAAATTCTCAAGTGAATGTGCGGTGGGATATTTACCTGAATCAAACAAGCCATTATTTAACCCATTTAAAAAAAGTTGACCTAACAATCACAGATGATTTGGAAAGTGATTTATCGATAAATCATGCGTAACAGGCTATGTTTTTGTAAGAAATGACTTATGGATTGTTAAAAATTCCCCGCCTCCCCCTTTTCCCGATCATTGCAAAACCTAATATATAAAAACTAAATGAGTTTGCAATCCCTAAAAGTTACAGAGACTTTTTGGAATTATCTGTCTCTACATTTGTGCATTCCATTCTATTTTAGATGTGAACTTTTTTATTAAATCAAAACTATGAGTTTTCATTTTTCGATTCTCTTGTAAACAAGAAGATGAAGGCAAAATAGATCACAAAAAAAATGAAAATTTTGGAGTTTATGTATGGTAAAAATTAAAAACAATAACAAACATAAGTCAAGAAAATTTATTCACACACCAAAAATGAACATAGAAGTTTTGTTGTCCAAGTTTGGGAAATTCAACTAGTTCAACCCTACTGGCTTGGAATTAGATAAGAAAGAGATTTCTGACTGATTCGAACATATTTTAAATATGGACATACATGTTTCAAACATATTAAAGATGCAAATGCCCTATGGATTCAAATCTATTAAAGCCAACAACAAATATTTATTAAATTCTCAAGTGAACGTGCAGTGGGATATTTACCCGAGTCAAACAAGCCATTATTTTGCCCATTTACAAAAAGCTAAATTAACAATCACAGATGATTTGTAAAGTGATTTATCGGTAATTCATGCGTAAGCTATGTTTTTCTAAGAAATGACTTATGGATTGGGAGTCAACACTCAGTTAAAAATCCCCTGCCTCCCCCTTTTCCCGATGATTGCAAAACCTAATCCATAAAAACTAAAAGAGTTTGCAGTCCCTAAAAGTTAGAGAATGATTTTGGAATTATCTCTCTCTACATTTTTGCATTTCCATTCCATTTTAAAAGTACATTTTTTTCTTAAATCAAAACTTTGAGTTTTCACTTTCCGATTCTCTCGTAAACAAGAAGATAAAAGCCAAATAGATCACAACAAAATGAAAATTTTTAGAGTTTATTTATCGAAAAAATTAAAAAACAATAACAAATGTAATTCAAGAAAATTTATTCACACACCAAAAACGAATACAAAAGTTTAGTTGTCCAAGATTGGGAAATTCAACTTGTTCAACCTTAATGGCTTGGAATTTGATAAGAAAGAGATTTCTAACTGACCCTAACATGTTTTAAATATGGATATGCATGCTTGAAACATGTTAAAGATGCCAATTCCCTATGGATGCAAACCTTTTAAAGCGAACAACAAATGCCCATTAAATTTTCAAGTAAACGTGTTGTGTGATATTTACCCGAGTCAAACAAGCCATTATTTTGCCCATTTACTAAAAACTTACCTAACAATCACAGATGATTTGAAAAGTTATTTATCAGTAAATCATGCATAATGGTCTATGTTTTTGTAAGAAATGACGTTTGGATTGGGAGTCAACACTCAATTAAAAATCCCCAGCGTCCCCATTTTCCCCATCATTGCAAAACCTAATATATTAAAACTAAAAGAATTTGCAATTCCTAAAAGTTACAGTGACTTCTTGGAATTAACTCTCTCTTCATTTGTGCATTTCCATCCCATTTTAGATGTACACTTTTTTCTTAAATCAAAACTTAGAGTTTTCACTTTTCGATTCTCTTGTAAACAAGAAGAACAAGGCAAAATAGATCACAATAAAATGAAAATTTTAGAGTTTATGTATGGAAAAAATTTAAAACAATAAAAAATTTAAGTAAAGAAAATTTATTCACACACCACAAACGAACACAAAAGTTTTGTTGTCCAAGTTTGGGAAATTCCACTAGTTCAACCCTAAAGGCTTGGAATTTGATAAGAAAGAGATTTCTAACAGATCGAAACATGTTTTAAATATGGATATGCATACTTGAAACATGTTAAAGATGCAAGTGCCCTATGGATCCAAACCTTTTAAAATGAACAACAAATTTTGATTAAATTCTCAAGTAAACTTGCGGTGGGATATTTACCCAAGTCAAACAAACCATGACTTTGCAAATTTACACAAAATTGACCTAACAATCACATATAATTTGTAAAGTGATTTATCGGTCAATCATGCGTAACGGGCACTATTTTTGTAAGAAATGACATATGGATCGGGAATCAACACTCAGTTAAAATCCCCCGCCTCCCCCACCTCACTCTTTTCCCAATCATTCCAAACCTAATATATAAAAATTAAAAGAATTTGCAGTCCCTAAAAGTTACAGAGACTTTTTGGAATTATCTATATCTACATTTGTGCATTTCCATTCCATTTTAGATGTACACTTTTTTCTTAAATCAAAACTTTAAGTTTTCACTTTCTGATTCTCTCGTAAACAAGAAGATAAAGGCAAAATTGATGACAACAAAAAGAAAATTTTAGAGTTTATGTATGGAAAAAATAAAAAACAATAACAAATGTAAGTAAAGAAAATTATTCTCACACCACAAACAAACACAAAAGTTTTGTTGTCCAAGCTAGGGATATCCCACTAGTTCAACCCTTATGGCTTTGAATTTGATAAGAAAGTGATTTGTAATTGATCTTAACATGTTTTAAATATGGATATGCATGCATGAAACATGTTAAAGATGCAAATGCCCAATGGATCCAAACCTTTTAAAGTTAACAAAAAAATGCTCTTTAAATTCTCAAGTGAACGTGCAGTGAGATATTTACCGGAGACAAACAAGCCATTATTTTTCCCATTTACAAAAAGCTTACCTTAAAATCACAAATGATTTGGAAAGTGATTTATCGATCAATCATGCGTAACAGGCTATGTTTTTGTAAGAAATGACTTATGGCTTGGGAGTCAACACTCATTTAAAAATCCCTTGCCTCCCCCTTTTCCCTATCATAGCGAAACATAATATATAAAAGCAAAAAGAGTTTGTAGTCCCTAAAAGTTACAGAGACTTTTAGGAATTATCTCTCTGTAAATTTGTGAATTTCCATTCCATTTTGATGTGCACTTTTTTCTTAAATCAAAACTTTAAGTTTTCATTTTTCGATTCTCTTGTAAACAAGAAAATAAAGGCAAAATAGACACAACAAAATGAAAATTTTCGAGTTTATTCAAAAAAAAATTAAAAACAATAAAAAATTTAAGTCAAGAAAATTTATTCACGCACCACAAACGAACACAAAAGTTTTGTTGTCCAAGTTTGGGAAATTCTACTAGTTCAACCCTTATGGCTTGGAATTTGATAAGAAAGAGATTTCTGACTAATCCTAACATGTTTTAAATATGGATATGAATGCTTGAAAAATGTTAAAGATGCAAATGCCCTATCGATCCAAACCTTTTAAAGCGAACAACAAATGCTCACTAAATTCTCAAGTGAACGTGCTGTGGGATATTTAACCGAGTCAAACAAGCCATTATTTTGCCCATTTACAAAAGCTAACCTAACAATAACAGATGATTTGTAAAGTGATTTACCGGTAAATCATGCGTAATGGGCTATTTTTTTTAAGAAATGACTTATGGATTAGGATTCGACACTCAGTTAAAAATCCCCCGCCTCCCCTTTTTCCCGATCATTGCTAAACCTAATATATAAAACTAAAAGATTTTGCAGTCCCTAAAAGTTATAGAGACTTTCTCGAATTATCTCTCTCTAATTTTGTGCATTTCCATTCCATTTTAGATGTACATTTTTTTCTTCAATCAAAACTTTGAGTTTTCACTTCCTGATTCTCTCGTAAACAAGTTGATAAAGGCAAAATTGATCACAACAAAATGAAAATTTTAGAGTTTATGTATGGAAAAAATAAAAAATAATAAAAAATTTAAGTAAAGAGAATTTATTCACAGACCACAAACAAACACAAAATTTTTGTTGTCCAAGTTTGGGAAATTCCACTTGTTCAACCCTAATGGCTTGGAATTTGATAAGAAAGAGATTTCTAACTGAACCTAACATGTTTTAAATACGGATATGCATTGTTGAAACTTTTTAAAGATGCAAATGCCCTATGGATCTAAGACTTTTAAAGTGAACAACAAAGGCTCATTAAATTCTCAAGTCAATGTGCGGTGGGATATTTACCCAAGTCAAACAAGCTATTATTTTGCCCATTTACAAAAAGCTGACCTAACAATCACAGATGATTTGTCAAGTGGTTTATCTATCAATCATGCGTAATGGGCTATGTTTTTGTGAGAAATGACTTATGGATTGGGAGTCAACACTCAGTTAAAAATCCCACGCCTCCCTCTTGACCCGTTCATTGCAAAACCTAATATATATAAAATAAAAGCGTTTGCAGTCCCTAAAATTTATAGAGACATTTGGAATTATTTATTTCTAAATTTTTACATTTCCATTCCATTTTAGATGTACACTTTTTCTTAAATCATAACTTTGAATTTTAAATTTTCGATTCTCTCGTAAACAAGAAGATAAAGGCAAAATAGATGACAACAAAATGAAAATTTTAGAATTAATGTATGGAAAATATTAAAAAAAATTAAAAATGTAAGAAAATAAAATTTATTCACACACTAAAAACAGACACAAAAGTTTTCTTGTCCAAGTTTGGGAAATTCCACTAGTTCAACCCAAATGGCTTTGAATTTGATAAGATAGTAATTTATAACAGATCCAAACATGTTTTAAATATGGATATTCATGCTTGAAAAATGTTAAAGATGCAAATTCCCTATGGATCCAAACCATTTAAAGCGAACAACAAATGTTCATTAAATTTTCAAGTGAAAGTTCGTTGGGATATTTACCTAAGCTAAACAAGCCATTATTTTACCCATTTACAAAAAGGTGACCTAACAATCATAGATGATTTGGAAAGTGATTTATCGGTCATTCATACGTAATGGGCTATGTTTTTGTAAGAAATGACTTAAGGATTGGGAGTCAACACTCTGTTACAAATCCCCCGCCTCCCCCTTTTCCTGATCATTGCAAAACCTAATATATAGAAAATAAAAGAGTTTGTAGTCCCTAAAAGTTACCAAGACCTTTTGGAATTATCTCTCTCTACATTTGTGCATTTCCATTCCATTTTAGATATACACTTTTTTCTTAAATCAAAACTTTGAGTTTTCACTTTCCGATTCTCTCGTAAACAAGTTGAGCAAGGCAAAATAGATCACAACAAAATGAAAATTTTAGAGTTTATGTATGGAAAAAATAAAAAACAATAACAAATGTAAGTATAGATAATTTATTCACATACCACAAATGAACAAAAAAATTTTGTTGTCCAAGTTTGGGAAATTCCACTTGTTCAACCCCAATGGCATGAACTTTGATAAGAATGAGATTTCTAACTGATCCTAACATATTTTAAATATGAATATGCATGCTTGAAACATATTAAAGATGAAAATGCCCTATGGATCCAATCCTTTTAAAGCAAACAACAAAGGCTCATTAAATTCTCAAGTCAATGTGCGGTGGGAAATACCCAAGTCAAACAAGCTATTATTTTGCCCATTTACAAAAAGCTAACCTAACAATCACAGATGATTTGTCAAGTGGTTTATCTATCAATCATGCGTAACGGGCTATGTTTTTTTGAGAAATGACTTATGGATTGGGAGTCAACACTCAGTTAAAAATACCACGCCTCCCCCTTGTCCCGATCATTGCAAAACCTAATATATAAAAAATAAAAGCGTTTATAGTCCCTAAAATTTATAGAGATATTTTGGAATTATCTATGTCTACATTTGTACATTTCCATTCCATTTTAGTTGTATACTTTTTTCTTAAATCAAAACTTTGAGTTTTAAATTTCCGATTCTCTCGTAAACAAGAAGATAAAGGCAAAATAGATCACAACAAAATGAAAATTTTAGTGATTATGTATGGAAAAAATTAAAAACAATAACAAATGTATGAAAAGAAAATTTATCCACACACTACAAATGAACACAAAAGTTTTCTTCTCCAAGTTTGGGAAATTCCACTAGGTCAACCCAAATGGCTTGGAATTTGATAAGATAGTGATTTATAAGTGATCCTAACATGTTTTAAATATGGATATTCATGCTTGAAACATGTTAAAGATGCAAATTCCCTATGGATCCAAACCTTTTAAAGCGAACAACAAATATTCATTAAATTCACAAGTGAAAGTTCGATGGGATATTTACCCGAGTTAAACAAGTCATTATTTTGCCCATTTACAAAAAGCTGACCTAACAATCACTGATGATTTGTAAAGTGATTTATTGGTCAATCATGCATAACGGGCTAAGTTTTTTATGGAATGACTTATGGTTTGGGAGTCCACACTCCGTTAAAAATCCCCCGCCTCCCCCTTTTCTCGATCATTGAAAAATCTAACATATAAAAACTATTGGAAGATAAGCTCAAGCCCACACGACCAAGGAAGGCCCACTTATCCAAGATTATTATAAGATGGGCCACATGACCAAGGAAGGCCCACAAGATGGGCCAAATCCCATAAGAAGTAGGATCCACAATGATTAACATGAGCTGGCATCGTTATCACATTAGTTGGAAGATCAAGAAGAACACAAAAGTATTTTTATCTTTGGGTCACGATCAAGAAGAGTTTTAGTTTGAGTTATGTTTATATTTTATCTATATTGAGTTATTTAATTATGTTAGGACTTATCTTTAAGTGTTAGATTTTGGGTGTAATTGGGACAAGGGTAGTTATATTGTAATTGGACTCCTCTACCTTCCCCTATTATAAATAGAGGTTCAAGTACTCCCGATTACAACAAGCTATTGATGTCAATGAAATATTTTTATTTTCCATAAATTCAACAAAAACTGAAAGAGTTTGCAGTCTCTAAAAGTTACAGAGACTTTTTGGAATTATCTCTCCCTAAACTTGTGCATTTCCATTCCATTTTAGATGTACACTTTAAGAATTAAATCAAAACTTTGAGTTTTCACTTTCCGATTCTCCCGTAAACAAAAAGACAAAGGCAACATAGATCACAACAAAATGAAAATTTTAGAGTTTACGTATGGAAAAAATTAGAAACAATAACATATGTAAGTAAAGAAAATTTATTCACACACCACAAACGAGCACAAAAGTTTTGTTGCCCAAGATTGGGAAATTCCACTAGTTCAACCCTAATGACTTGTAATTTGATAAGAAAGAGATTTCTAATTGATTCTAACATGTTTTAAAAATGGATATGCATGCTTGAAACATGTTAAAGACACAAATGTCCTATGGATCAAAACCTTGTAAAGCGAACAACAAATGCTCGTTAAATTCTCATGTGAACGTGCGGTGGGATATTTACCCAAGTCAAACAAGCATTTATTTTGCCCATTTACAAAAAGCTGACCTAAGAATCACAGATGATTTCTAAAGTGATTTATCCGTCAATCATGCATAACGGGTTATGTTTTTGTAAGAAATTACTTATGGACTGAAAGTGAACACTCTGTTAAAAATCCCATGCCTCCCCCTTTTCTCGATCATTGCAAAAACTTTGCTGGCCCTAAAAGTTACAACAACTTTTTGGAATTATCTCTCTCTACATTTGTGCATTTCCATTCATTTTTAGATGTACATTTTTTTCTTAAATCGAAACATTTAGTTTTCACTTTCCAATTCTCTCGGAAACAAGAAGATAAAGGCAAAATAGATGACAACAAAATGAAAATTTTAGAGTTTATGAATGGAAAAAATAAAAAAAAACAAATGTAAAAAAAGAAAATCTATTCACATACCACAAACAAACACAACAGTTTTGTTGTCCAGGTTTGGGAAATTCCACTAGTTCAACCCAAATGGCTTGGAATTTTATGAGAAAGAGATTTCTAACTGATCCTAACGTGTTTTAAATATGGATATGCATGATTGAAACATGTTAAAGATGCAAATGCCCTATGGATCCAAACCTTTTAAAGTGAACAAAAAATGCTCATTAAATTCTCAAGTGAACGTGCAGTGGGATATTTACCCGAGTCAAACAAGCCAGTGTTTTTCCTATTTACTAAAAGTTGACCAAACAATCATAGATGATTTGTAAAGTGATTTAGCGGTCAATCATGTGTAATGGGCTATGTTTTTGTATGAAATCACTTATGAATTGGGAGGCAACACTCAGTTCAAAATCCCCTCCTCCCCCTTTTCCAGATCATTGCAAAACCTAATATATAAAAACTAAAACAATTTGCAATCCCTAAAAGTTACAGAGACTTTTTGGAATTATGTCTCTCCAAATTTGTACATTTCCATTCCATTTTAGATGTACACTTTTTTCTTAAATCAAAACTTTGAGTTTTCACTTTCCAATTCTCTCGTAAACAAGAAGAAAAAGGCAAAATAGATGACAACAAAATGAAAATTTTAGAGTTTATGTATGGAAAAAACTTTAAAAAAATAACAAATGTAAGAAAATAAAATTTATTCACAGACCACAAACGAGCACAAAAGTTTTGTTGTCCAGGTTTGGGAAATTCTGCTAGTTTAACCCTAATGGCTTGGAATTTGATAAGAAACAGATTTCTAACTGATCCTAACATGTTTTAAATATGGATATGCATGCCTGAAACATGTTAAAGATGCAAATGCCCTATGGATCCAAACCTTTTAAAGCGAACAATAAATGCTCATCAAGTTCTGAAGCGAACATGCGGTTGGATATTTACCCGAGTCAAACAAGTCATTATTTTGCGCATTTTCAAGAAGCTGACCTAACAATCACAGATGATTTGCAAAATAATTTATCGATCAATCGTGCATAACGGGCTATGTTTTTTATGAAATGACTTATGGATTGGGAGTCAACACTCAGTTAAAAATTCGTCGCCTCCCGCTTTTCCCGATCATTGAAAAATCTAACATATAAAAACTATTGGAAGATAAGCTCAAGCCCACATGACCAAGTAGGACTTATCTTTAAGTGTTAGAGTTTGGGTGTAATTTGGACAAGGGTAGTTATATTGTAATTGGACTCTACTACCTTCGTCTATTATAAATAGAGGTTCAGGTACTCCGATTACAACAAGTTATTGATGTCAATGAAATATTTTTTTTCCATAAATTCAAAAAAAACTAAAAGAGTTTCCAGTCTCTAAAAGTTACAGAGACTCTTTGGAATTATCTCTCTCTAAACTTGTGCATTTCCATTCCATTTTAGATGTACACTTTAAGAATTAAATCAAAACTTTCATTTTTCACTTTCCGATTCTCCCGTAAACAAGAAGATAAAGGCAACATAGGTCATAACAAAATGAAAATTTTAGAATTTACGTATGGAAAAAATTAAAAACAATAACATATGTAAGTAAAGAATTTTTATTCACACACCACAAACGAGCACAAAAGTTTTGTTGCCCAAGTTTGGGAAATTCCACTAGGTCAACCCTAATGGCTTGGAATTTGATAAGAAAGAGATTTCTAATTGATTCTAACATGTTTTAAAAATGGATATGAATGCTTGAAACATGTTAAAGACACAAATGTCCTATGGATCAAAACCTTTTAAAGCGAACAACAAATGCTCATTAAATTCTCATGTGAACGTGCGGTGGGATATTTACCCGAGTCAAACAAGCCTTTATTTTGCCCATTTATAAAAAGCTGACCTAACAATCACAGATGGTTTTTAAAGTGATTTATCCATCAATCATGCATAACGGGCTATGTTTTTGTAAGAAATGAATTATGAATTGGGAGAGAACACTTCGTTAAAAATCCCTTGCCTCCCCCTTTTCTCGATCATTGCAAAAACAATGCAGCCCCTAAAACTTATAATGACTTTTGGAATTATCTCTCTCTACATTTGTGTATTTTCATTCATTTTTAGATGTACATTTTTTTCTTAAATCAAAACGTTTAGTTTTCACTTTCCAAGTCTCTCATAAACAAGAAGATAAAGGCAAAATAGATTACAACAAAATGAAAATTTTAGAGTTTATGAATGGAAAAAATTAAAAAAAAAATAACAAATGTAAAAAAAGAAAATCTATTCACAGACCACAAACGAACACAATAGTTTTGTTGTCCAGGTTTGGGAAATTCCACTAGTTCAACCCAAATGGCTTGGAATTTTATGAGAAAGAGATTTCTAACTGATCCTAACATGTTTTAAATATGGATATGCATGATTGAAACATGTTAAAGATGCAAATGTCCTATGGATCCAAACCTTTTAAAGTGAACAAAAAATGCTCATTAAATTCTCAAGTGAACGTGCAGTGGGATATTTACCCAAGTCAAACAAGCCAGTGTTTTTCCTATTTACTAAAAGTTGACCAAACAATCACAGATGATTTGTAAAGTGATTTATCGATCAATCATGTGTAATGGGCTATGTTTTTGTATGAATTCACTTATGGATTGGGAGGCAATACTCAGTTAAAAATCCCCCGCCTCCCCTTTTTCCTGATCATTGCAAAACCTAATATATAAAAACTAAAAAAATTTGCAGTCCCTAATAGTTACAGAGACTTTTTGGAATTATGTTTCTCTAAATTTGTGCATTTCCATTCCATTTTAGATGTACACTTTTTTCTTATATCAAAACTTTGAGTTTTCACTTTCCAATTCTCTCGTAAACAAGAAGAAAAAGGCAAAATAGATGACAACAAAATGAAAATTTTAGAGTATGTATGGAAAATATTAAAAATAATAACAATGTAAGAAAATAAAATTTATTCACAGACCACAAACGAACACAAAAGTTTTGTTGTCCAGGTTTGGGAAATTCTGCTAGTTTAACCCTAATGGCTTGGAATTTGATAAGAAACAGATTTCTAACTGATTCTTACATGTATTAAATATGGATATGCATGCTTGAAACATGTTAAAGATGCAAATGCCCTATGGATCCAAACCTTTTAAAGTGAACAATAAATGCTCACAAAATTCTCAACTGAACATGCGGTGGGATATTTACCTGAGTCAAACAAGTCATTATTTTGCCCATTCACAAAAAGCTGACCTAACAATCACAGATAATTTGTAAAGTGATTTATCTGTCAATCATGCATAAGGGGCTATGTTTTTTATGAAATGACTTATGGATTGGAAGTCAACACTCAGTTAAAAATCCCCCGCCTCCCCCTTTTCTCGATCATTGAAAAATCTATCATATAAAAACTATTGGAAGATAAGCTCAAGCCCACACGACCAAGGAAGGCCCACTTATCCAAGATTATTATAAGATGGGCCATACGACCAAGGAAGGCCCACAAGATGGGCCAAATCCTATAAGAAGTAGGATCCACAATGATTACCATGAGCTGGCGTAGTTATCACATAAGTTGGAAGATCAAGAAGAACACAAAAGTATTTTTATCTTAGGGTCACGATCAAGAAGAGTTTTAGTTTGAGTTATGTTTGTCTTTTATCTATATTGAGTTATTTAATTATGTTAGGACTTATCTTTAAGTGTTAGAGTTTAGGTGTAATTGGGACAAGGGTAGTTATATTGTAATTGGACTCCACTACCTTCCTCTACTATAAATAGAGGTTCAAGTACTCAGATTACAACAAGTTATTGATGTCAAAGAAATATTTTTTTTCCATAAATTCAAAAAAAAGTAAAAGAGTTTGGAGTCTCTAAAAGTTACAGAGACTTTTTGGAATTATCTCTCCCTAAACTTGTGCATTTCCATTCCATTTTAGATGTACACTTTAAGAATTAAATAAAAAATAACATAGATCACAACAAAATGAAAATTTTAGAGTTTACTTATAGAAAAAATTAAAAACAATAACATATGTAAGTATAGAAAATTTATTCACACACCACAAACGAGCACAAAAGTTTTGTTGCCCGAGATTGGGAAATTCCACTAGTTCAACCCTAATGGCTTGGAATTTGATAAGAAATAGATTTCTAATTGATTGTAACATGTTTTAAAAATGGATATGCATGCTTGAAACATGTTAAAGACACAAATGCCCTATGGATCAAAACCTTTTAAAGCGAACAAAAAATGCTCTTTAAATTCTCATGTGAACGTGCGGTGGGATATTTACCTGAGTCAAACAATCCTTTATTTTGCCCATTTACAAAAATTTGATCTAACAATCACAGATGGTTGTAAAGTGATTTATCCGTCAATCATTCCTAACGGGCTATATTTTTTTAAGAAATGACGTATTGATTGGGAGTGAACACTCGGTTAAAAATCCCCCGCCTCCCCCTTTTCCCAATCATTGCAAAATTGAATATATAAAAACTAAAAGAGTTTGCAGTCCCTAAAAGTTACAGAGACTTTTTGGAATTATCTCTCTCTACATTTGTGCATTTCCATTCCTTTTTAGATGTAAACTTTTTTCTTCTATCAAAACTTTGAGTTTTAACTTTCCAATTCTCTCGTAAACAAGAAGATAGTGGCAAAAGATATCACAACCAAATGAAAATTTAAGAGTTTATGCATGGAAAAAATTAAAAATAATAATAAATGTAAGTAAATAAAAAAATTTCACACACCACAAACGAACGCAAAAGTTTTGTTGTCCTAGTTTGGGAAATTCCACTAGTTCAACCCTAATGGCTTTGAATTTGATAAGAAAGAGATTTTTAACTGATCCTAACATGTTTTAAATGTGGATATGCATGCATGAAACACATTAAAGATGCCAATGCCGTATGGATCTAAAATTTTTAAAGCGAACAACAAATTCTCATTAAATTCTCAAGTGAATGTGCGGTGGGACATTTACCCGAGTCAAACAAGCCATTATTTTGCCCATTTACAAAAAGCTGACCTAAAAATCACAGATGATTTGTAAAGTGATTTATCAGTCCATCATTTGTAATGGGCTATGTTTTTGTAAGAAATGACTTATGGATTGTGAGTCAACACGTAGTTAAAAATCTCCCGCCTCCCTCTTCGCCAGATCATTGCAAAACCTAATATATAAAAATAAAAAAAGAGTTTGCATTCCCTCAAAGTTACAGAGTTTTTGTAATTATCTCTCTCTTAATTTCTGCATTTCCATTCCATTTTAGATGTACAATTTTTTCTTAAATCTAAACTTTGAGTTCTCACTTTCCGATTTTCTCGTAAACAAGAAGATAAAGGTAAAATAGATCACAACAAAAGGAAACTTTTAGAGTTTATGTATAGAAAAATTTAAAAACAATAACAAATGAAAGTAAAGAATATTTAGTTACACACCACAAACGAACACAAAAGTTTTGTTGTCCATGTGTGGGAAATTCCACTAGTTCAACCCTATTGTCTTGGAATTTGATAAGAAAGAGATTTCTACTTGATCCAACATGTTTTAAATATGGATATGCATGTTTGAAACATGTTAAAGATGCAAATGCCCTATGGATCCAAACCTTTTAAAGGGAACGACAAATGCTCATTAATTTCTCAAGTGAACGTATGATGGGATATTTACCTGAGTCAAACAAGCAATTATTTTGCCCATGTACAAAAAACTGACTTAACAATCACAGATGATTTGTAAAGTGATTTATCGGTCAATCATGCACAACAGGCTATGTTTTTGTAACAAATGACTTATGGATTGGTGGTCAACACTCTGTTAAAAATTCCCTGCCTCCCCCTTTTCCCAATTATTGCAAAACCTAATATATAAAAATTCAAAGAGTTTGCAGTCCCTAAAAGTTACAGAGACTTTTTGGAATTATCTCTCTCAACATTTGTGCATTTCCATTCCATTTTTTATGTACACTTTTTTCTTAAATCAAACCTTTGAGTTTTCACTTTCCAATTCTCTCGTAAACACGAACAATGAGGCAAAATAGATCACAAAAAAAATGAAAATTTTAGAGTTTATGCATGGAAAAAATTAAAAACAATAACAAACGAAAGAAAAGAAAATTGATTCACAAACCACAAATGAACACAAAAGTTTTGTTGTCCAAGTTTTTGAAAATCCTCTTGTTCAACCCTAATGGCTTGGAATTTGATAAGAAAGAGATTTCTAACTGATTCAAAATGTTTTAAATATGGATATGCATGCTCGAAACATGTTAAAGATGCAAATGCCCGATGGATCCAAACCTTTTTAAGCGAACAACAAATGTTCATTAAATTCTCAAGTGAACGTGCGATGGGATATTTACCTGAATCAAACAAGCAATTATTTTGCCAATTTACAAAAAGCTGTCTTAACAATCACAGATGATTTGTAAGTGATTTTTTGGTCAATCATACGTAACAGGCTAAGTTTTTTTAAGAAATGACTTATGGATTGGGAGTCAACACTTAGTTAAAATTCCACCGCCTCCCCCTTTTCCCAATCATTGCAAAACCTAATATATAAAAAAAAAAGAGTTTACAGTCCCTAAAACTTACAGAGAGTTTTTGGAATTATCTCTCTCTAGATTTGTGCATTTCCATTCCATTTTTATGTACAATTTTTTCTTAAATCATAACTTTGAGTTTTCACTTTCCGATTATCTTGTAAACAAGAAGATAAAGGAGAAATAGATCACAACAAAAGGAAATTTTTAGAGTTTATGTATGGGAAAAATTAGAAACAATAACAAATGTAAGTAAAGAAAATTTATTCACACACCACAAACGAACACAAAAGTTTTGATGTCAAAGATTGGGAAATTCCACTAGTTCAACCCTTATGGCTTCGAATTTGATTTGAAAGAGATTTCTAATTGATTATAACATGTTTTAAAAATGGATATGCATGCTTGAAACCTTTTAAAGAGACAAATGGCCTATGGATCAAAACCTTTTAAAGCGAACAACAAATGCTCATTTAATTCTCATATGAACATGCGGTGGGATATTTACCTGATTCAAACAAGCCATTATTTTGCCCATTAACAAAAAGTTGACCTAACAATCATATATGTTTTGTAAAGTGATTTATCCATCAATCATGCGTAATGGGCTATGTTTTTTTAAGAAATTACTTATGGATTGGGAGTGAACACTCAATTAAAAATCTCCTGCTTCCCCCTTTCCCCGATCATTGCAAAACATAATATATAAAACTAAAAGAGTTTGTAGTCCCTAAAACATACAGAGACTTTTTGGAATTATCTCTCCCTGAATTTGTGCATTTCAATTCCATTTTAGATGTTCAATTTTTTCTTAAATCAAAACTTTCTGTTTTAATTTTCCAATTCTCTCGTAAACAAGAAGAAAAAGGCAAAATAGACCACAGCAAAATACAAATTTAAGAGTTTATGTATGGAAAAAATTAAAAAGAATAACAAATTTAGGTAAAGAAAATTTATTCACACACCACAAAAGAACACAAAATTTTGTTTTCCAAGTTTGGGAAATTCCACTAGTTCAAACCTAATGGCTTTGAATTTGATAGGAAAGAGATTTCAAACTGATCCTAATATGTTTTAAATGTGGATATGCATGATTGAAACATGGTAAAGATGCAAATTCCATATGGATCCAAACCTTTTAAAGCGAACAAAAAATCCTCAGTAAATTCTCAAGTGAACATGCGGGGGGATATTTACCCAAGTCAAACAAGCCATTATTTATCCCATTTACAAAAAGCTGACCTAAAAATCACAAATGATTTGTAAAGTGATTTATCGATCAATCATGTGTAATGGGCTATGTTTTTGTATTAAAGGACCTACGGATTGGGAGTCAACACTCAGTTAAAATTCCCCTGCCTCCCCCTTTCCTGATCATAGCAAAATCTAATATATAAAAAAAAAAACAGTTTGTTGTCCCTAAAAGTTACAGAGAGTTTTTGGAATTATCTCTCTATATTTGTCCATTTCCATTCAATTTGAGATGTGCAGTTTTTTCTTAAATCAAAACTTTGAGTTTTCACTCTCCGATTATCTTGTAAACAAGAAGTTAAATGCAAAATAGGTCACGAAAAAAGGAAACTTTTAGAGTTTATGTATGGAAAAAATTAAAAACAATAACAAATGTAAGTAAAGAAAATTTATTTATACACCACAAACGAACTCAAAAATTTTCTTGTCCAAGTTTGGGAAATTCCACAAGTTCAACCCTAATGGCTTGGAATTTGATAAGAAAGAGATTTCTAACTAATCTTAACGTGTTTTAAATATGGATATGCATGCTTGAAACATGTTTAAGATGCAAATACCCTATGGATCCAAACCTTTTAAAGTGAACAACAAATGATCATTAAATTTTCCAGTGAACGTGCGGTGGGATATTTACCCGAGTCAAACAAGCCATTATTCTGCCCATTTACAAAAAGTTGACCTAACACTCACAAATGATTTGTATAGTAATATATCGGCCAATCATGGGCTATGTTTTTGTAAGAAATCACTTATCGATTGGGTGTCAACACTCAGTTATAAATCCCCTGCCACCCCCTTTTCCCGATCATTGCAAAACTTAATATATAAAAACAAAAAAGAGTTTGCAGTCCCTAAAAGTTATAGAGACTTTTTGGAATTATCTATGTCCACATTTGTGCATTTCCATTCCATTTTAGATGTACACTTTTTTCTTAAATCAAAACTTTGAGTTTTCACTTTCTAATTCTCTCATAAACAAGAAGATAAAGGAAAAATAGATCACAACAAAATGAAAATTTTAGAGTTTGTGTAAGGAAAAAACTAAAAAAAAAACAAATGTAAGTAAAGAAAATTTATTCACACACTACAAACGAACACAAAAGTTTTATTGTCCAAATTTGGGAAATTCCACAAGTTCAACCCTAATGGCTAGGAATTTGATAAGAAAGAGATATCTAACTGATCCTAACATGTTTTAAATATGGATATGAATTCTTGAAAAGTTAAAGATGCAAATGCCCTATGGATCCAAACCTTTTATAGTAAACAACAAATGCTCATTAAATTGTCAAGTGATCGTGCAGTGGGATATTTACCTGAGTCAAACAAGCCATTATTTTGCCCATTTACAATAACCTGACCAAACAATCACAGATGATTTGCAAAAGTGATTTATCCATCAATCATGCAGCACGGGCTATGTTTTGAAAGAAATGGGTTATGGATTGGGAGTGAACACTCAATTAAAAATCCCCTGCCTCCCCCCTTTCCCCATCATTGCAAAACTTAACATATAAAAACTTAAAGAGTTTGCAGTCCCTAGAAGTTACAGAGACTTTTTGGAATTATCTCTCTCTACATTTGTGCTTTCCCATTCCATTTTAGATGTACACATTTTTCTTAAATCAAAACTTTGAGGTTTCACTTTCCGATTCTTTCGTAAACGAGAAGATAAAGGCAAAATAATCAAAAAAAAATGAAAATTTTACAGTTTATGTATGGAACTAATCAAAAACAATAACAAATGTAAGTAAAGAAAATTTATTCACACACCACAAACGTACACAAAAGTTTTGTTGTCCAAGTTTGGGAAATTCCACTAGTTCAACCCTAATGACTTGGATTTTGATAAGAAAAAGATTTCTAACTGATCCTAACCTATTCTAAATATGAATAGGCATGCTTGAAACATGTTAAAGATGAAAATACCCTATGGATCCAAACCTTTTAAATCGAACAAGAAATTTTCATTAAATTTTCAAGTGAACGTGCGGTGGGATATTTACCAGAGTCAAATAAGCAATTATTTTGCCCATTTAAAAAAAGCTAACATAACAATCAAAAATGATTTATAAACTGATTTATCAATCAATCATGCGTAACAGATATGTTTTTGTAAGAAATATCTTGCGGATTTTGAGTCAACACTCAGTTAAAAATCCCCCGCCGCCCCACTTTCCCCATCAATGCAAAACCTAATATATAAAAACTAAAAGAGTTTACAATCCCTAAAAGTTACATAGACTTTTCGGAATTATCTCTCTCTTCATTTGTGCATTTTCATTCCATTTTAGATGTACACTTTTTTGTTAAATCAAAATTGTGAGTTTTCACTTTTTGATTCTCTCGTAAACAAGAAGATAAAGTCAAAATAGATCACAACAAAATCAACGTTTTAGAGTTTATGTATGGAAAAAATTAAAAACAATAACAAATCTAAGTAAAAAAATTATTCACACACCACAAACGAACACAAAAGTTTTGTTGTCCAAGTTTGGGAAATTCTACTAGTTCAACCCTAATGGCTTGGAATTTGATAAAAAAGAGATTTCTAACTAATCCTAACATGTTTTAAATATGGATATGGATGCTTGAAACATTTTAATGATGCAAATGCCCTATGGATCCAAGCCTT
The DNA here is from genome assembly GCF_029961685.1 of Aristolochia californica. Classification (NCBI taxonomy): domain Eukaryota; kingdom Viridiplantae; phylum Streptophyta; class Magnoliopsida; order Piperales; family Aristolochiaceae; genus Aristolochia; species Aristolochia californica. The sequence continues at coordinate 17,349,816 of NW_027181782.1, read as the reverse complement.
TTAAAGCGAACAACAAAGGCTCATTAAATTCTCAAGTGAATGTGCGGTGGGATATTTACTCGAGTCAAGCAAGCCATTATTTTCCCAATTTACAAAAAGTTGACTTAACAATCCCAGATGAGTTGTAAAGTGATTTATCGATCAATCAAGTATAATGGGCCATGTTTTTGTAAGAAATGACTTATGGATTGTAAAATAGAGTAAGCTCAGCGCAGGAACTTCTAAACAGCGATCAAGAAGAAAGCCAACACTGATCTATTACAAATACGAAATTGCAAATACGAATATTGCAAAACCTAATATATAAAAACTATAAGAATTTGCGGTCCCTAAAAGTTATAGAGACTTTTTAGAATTATCTCCCTCTATATTTCTACATTTCCATTCCATTTTTTATGTACACTTTTTTCTTAAATCAAAACTTTGAGTTTTCACTTTTTTATTCTCTCGTAAACAAGACAATAAAGGTAAAATAGATCACAACAAAAAGAAAATTTTAGAGTTTATGTATAGAAAAAATTAAAAACAACAACAATTGTAAGTAAAGAAAATTTATTCACACACCACAAACAAACACAAAAGTTTTGTTGATCAAGTTTAGAAAATTCAACAAGTTCAACCCTAATGACTTGGAATTTTATAAGAAAGAGATTTCTAACTGATCCTAACATATTCTAAATATGGATAGGCATGCTTGAAACATGTTAAAGATGCAATTACCCTCTGGATCTAAACCTTTTAAAGCGAACAAGAAATGCTCATTAAATTATCAGGTGAACGTGCGGTGGGAAATTTACCAGAGTCAAACAAGCAATTATTTTGCCCACTTACAAAAAGATGATATAACAATCACAGATGATTTATAAAGTGATTATCTATCAATCATGAATAACGGCTGTGTTTTTGTAAGAAATGACTTTCGGATTTGGAGTCAACACTCAGTAAAATCCCCCGCCGCCCCATTTTCCTGATGTTTGCAAAAGCTAATATATAAAAACTAAAAGAGTTTGCAGTCCCTAAATGTTATATAGACTTTTCAAAATTATCTCTCTCTACATTTGTGCATTTCCATTCCATTTTAGATGCACACGTTTTTGTTAAATCAAAACTTTGAGTTTTCACTTTTCAATTCTCTCGTAAACAAGAAGATAAAGCCAAAATAGATCAAAACAAAATCAAAGTTTTAGAGTTTATGTATGGAAAAAATTAAAAACAATAACAAATCTAAGTAAAAAAATTTATTCACACACCACAAACGAACACAAAACTTTTGTTGTCCAAGTTTGGGAAATTCCACTAGATCAACCCTAATGACTTGGAATTTGATAAAAAAGAGATTTCTAACTGATCCGAATATGTTTTAAATATAGATATGAATGCTTGAAACATGCTAAATATGCAAATTCCCTATGGATCCAAGCCTTTTAAAGCGAACAACCAAGGCTCATTAAATTCTCAAGTGAATGTGTGGTGGGATATTTACTCGAGTCAAACAAGCCATTATTTTGCCCATTTACAAAAAGCTGACTGAACAATCCTAGATGATTTGTAAAGTGATTTATCGATCAATCAAGCGAATGGGCTATGTTTTTGTAAGAAATGACTTATGGATTGTAAAATAGAGTAAGCTCAGCCCAGGAACATATAAACAACGATCAGGAAGAAAGCCAACACTGATCTATTACAAATACGATAAGAAACTTCGTCCCACCACACGCTCTAGAAGAGCTTCAATGGTTTCTGGACTGAACAGAAATTACAAGAAGAAACTAAACAATAAAACAGAGTAATGAAGAAGGAATAGCTCTCATTTTTTGGATCCCCATGCTGCTGAAGAACACCTCTATTTATAAGTGTTTTTCATCTAGGAAGCTTGTAGAGCAAGCCATCTAGGTGTCCTCCATGTTGGCACTTGGTGATGCAATCGTGACACGTGTATACCGTGGGGTCAGCCCCCTTAGACCCCCGTCAGGGCTGACGCCCGAACCCTACTATCCGTTTTACAGTTTCTTCACAAGTAACCATTACAGTCACAATTTGACCTCATCAACGTCTAAGCTAGAACCATTAACTAATTACTCACTATCGACATTGGCGCTCCTCATACTTGGGGGCCAATGAATACATTACATTAACGGTAACTTGAGAGAGTGGGCATTGATAAACTAATACCCACCCCCCCCCCCCCCCCCCCCCCCCCCCCCCCCCCCCTCCCCTCAATGTTCACCTCTATTGGACTATGTTCTTGGGCCAACACCCAAGCCACAAAGATGCTTGTTCATCTGAGCACTCCCTAGTGCTTTGGTAAAAATGTCTGCATGATTGTCTTTTGTAGGGCAGTACTCCATGTATATGGTCTCCTCTTCAATCAGTTCTCTTACATAGTGATACTAAATCTCTATGTGTTTAGTTCTAGCATGGAACACTGGGTTCTTCGCCATAGCTATGCAACTTTGACTGTCACAATTTAAGGTAGTTGACTCAGTCAAAGGAATACCTATATCAATCAAGATGCGTCGTAGCCACACAGCTTCATAGGCTGCTACACAAACAGCTTTATACTCTGCTTCGGTTGATGACAGTGCAACTGTTTGTTGCTTCTTACTAACCCATGAGATGATACCACTTCCAAACAAGAATCCGTAGCCAGTAACGGATTTCCTCGTGTCAATATCTCCAGCCCAATCTGAGTCACAATACCCAGATAAAATATCGCCTCTTGTGTAAGATACTCCAAAAGTTAAAGTACCTTTGAGAAATTTGAGGATTCGCATTCCAGCTTGCCAGTGCATTTTTCTTGGATTATTAGAAAAACGACTAAGCACTCCCACACCATAGCTAATGTCAGGTCTTGTGTTACAAAGGAAGATTAAAATTCCAACTAATTTTCTGTAGAGCTTGTTGTCAACCTTTTCAGAGGAGTCATTGATTGACATCTTGGTATTCATTTCCATTGGGGTGACTACTGGATTACTTTCGGTCATGCCAAAAGTAGATAACAGTTCTCGAGCATAACGTTCCTGAGAAATAAAGATATGATAATATTTTTGCCATACCTCAATTCCCAAGCAGTAATGAAGAAGGCCCAAGTCTTTCATGTTGAACTCTTGGCTCAACCATTCCTGAGTCTTCACAATGTTGTCTTCATGGTCAACAGTGATTACCAGGTCATCTACATAGAGTACTACAATGACTCTTTTCTCATGTTCACAAAGAACATATAAGTTTGCTTCATATTTGCTTCTACAGAACCCGTGCTCCAAAAAGAAAGAGTCGATACGTTTGTACCAGGCTCGTGGTGCCTGTTTTAGACCATACAAGGCCTTTTTTTAATTTACATACCTTCTCCTCTCCTTTTGGTAGTTCAAAGCCTTGTGGTTGTGCCATGTAGACTTCTTCCTCAAGTTTCCCATTCAGAAAGGCAGATTTTACATCCATTTGATGTACCGTCCACCCGTAATGAGCAGAAGCCGCAAGAACTACCCGAATTGTTGTCATCTTTTCTGTTGGAGTGAAGGTCTCAACAACATCAAAACCTTCAATTTGTGAGAAACCTTGAGCAACAAGGCGTCCTTTTTAGTTTTCAAGAGTACCGTCAGCCTTGTACTTTGTTTTTCAAATCCATTTGCTGCCAATGATCTTTCGGTTAGGAGGTTTGTCAACAATCTCCCAAGTATCATTCTTTATGATACTATAATACTCTGTTTGCATTGCAGCTCTCCATTTTGTATCTGTCATGGCTTCCTCCACCTTACTGGTTCTTTTACCGTCTCGATGATTTGAGTCATCAAAGCCATGTTCAAAAGTTGTTGTCCTGCTTTGTTCTACTCCTCTAATCTCTTTGATCGTCTAAGCCCATCAGGACAAGGGCTTTTATCTTCAACTTCTGGAGTTCTGTCATCCAAGAGCTGGTGCACCCACTTTGGTTGTGGCTTCCGTGGGGATGCACTAGGTTGGCTTGTTGTTTCTTTTTTAACAGAAACATCTTCTACATCACTTACTGGCTGTTTTAGCAGGCACTTGGTGAATTACTTCATCGGTTGGTGACAAAATGGCAGGATCATTATCTTCCATTGAGAGTGGTCGCTCATTAAACACCACGTCTCGGCTTATGACTAACTTCTTGGCCTCTATATCATAGAGTCTATATGCTTTAGACTCTTCACTATAACCCAAGAAGATACATTTCTTGCTCTTGTCATCTAATTTCTTTCTTTTGTCTTTGGGAATGTGTACAAAACACTCACACCCAAATTTTCTTAAATGAGACACAGAAGGTTCCATACCTGAGTAAGCCTCATTTGGAGTCTTGTTATTCAATGCTTTTGTGGAGCATCGATTTAGGACATATACTGTTGTATTTACTGCTTCTCCCCAGAACATATCTGGTAGCCCAGCACCTTTTATCATGCACCGAGCCATTTCCACCACCGTTCGATTTCGACGTTCAACTACACCATTTTGTTCTGGTGTATGTGGAGCAGTAAGTTGGCGTTTGATGCCAACTGAATTACAGTAGCTAGAGAATTCAGCAGAACAGAATTCCCCCCCCCCCCCCCCCCACGATCTGTACAAAATTTCTTCACAGTTGCTACGTTCTCATTAATCACTTGCTTATGCCACACCTTGAATTTTGCAAGAGCATCAGCCTTGTCCCGAAGGAAGTACACCCACATCTTTCTACTGTAATCGTCGACTAACAGCATAAAGTAGAAAGATCCTCCTAATGCCATCGTAGTCATTTTCCCATAGAGATCAGCATGTACCAACTCTAGAGGAGCCTTTGATTTGTTTTGACTCTCTTTGGGAAATGACTTTCTTTGTTTCTTGCCCAGCATACAAGCTTCACAAGGTTCTTCAATTACATCAATTGAAGGCAAATCTATCATCATATTTTTCTTTTGCATTTCCTTCAACACATGAAAGGAAATGTGTCTGAATCTTTCATGCCAAAGTTGACTATTTTTTGCATCAACAATAGCAGAAAGTGAGTTGATTTCATAAAGGTTATCCCTGTGGATACCTCTTGCAACTATGTTCTCATTTTTATCAAGAATAAGAGATTCATTTTTCTTGAACCGTACCTCCAAATCTTTGTCTATAATTGCAGCTACGGACAACAGGTTTCTTGAGATTTGGGGAACAAGTAGAACATCCGCTATCTTCTTACTTTCTCCATCATCAAACTGAATAGATATGGTGCCTATCCCTTCAACGGGACATCTCACATTATTCCCGACCACCACGTTCATTGGTTGTTGTAGAGGATTTAAAGAATCGTATAGTTCTTTCTTGCTGGTCATGTCGGGAAGCTCCAAAATCTAACACCCATGTACTCTTTTGTTGTACATGAGCACTAGAGCATGATTCCTCTGTGACAGTGAACAAAGGAAGCTCAATTTCTGCAGAATTTGTAGATTCTCTATTCTTCCAGTTTTGTTTCACCGTGTCGTTCTTCTAATCGTGAATTCATGTTCTACTATCTTTGACAGCATGGCCCTTCTTGTTACAGTAATAACACGATCCAAAGAACTTCTTACTCTTTGGTTTCTTCTTTGTTTTATTGCTAACCTTTGCTTTTGCTGTGAAGGCAGAGTCAGACTGATTGTCTCTACCTTTTAGCCTCATCTCCTCCTCCATCAATAAGGCAGAGAAATCTTCAAAGGTCAACGGAGGATCACGAACTTGTGTATTGAGTGCTATCACGAGGCCATCAAATTTTTACGGCAGCACTCGAATACATCTTCAAGCAAGTTCTTCTGTAGACTTGGCTATACCAACAGAAGCCATTTTATCACGTAGGTTTTTCATCCTAGTAATAAAAGACTCTGCTGCCTCATCTTCACTTAATCTTTTAGCAGCAAGTTGATTTTCCAGATTTTGGATATGAGTCTGGTTCCTCGTTTCATACTGATTTTTCAGTATGTTCCATGCTTCATTCGCCTTTGAAGTATGTTGAATCAGGGTGAGGACAAAATCTTGAATACTTGTGGCAATTGCACAAAGTGCATCAGCATTCTTCCTTCTCCAATCTTTGACAAGCTGAGGATTAGGAGGAGTGATCTTTCCACCATTGGTGACAACAACAGGTTCAGCATCAACTCCCTAAACTATATCAAGAAGTTCATAGGAGTCCAAAATCGTAGTGATTTTGAACTTCCATAGGAGATTGTTCGTGCCATCAAGCTTGCCTTCTGTGAAAGCTGGGGGACAAATACGTATTGTTGGTACAAAACAAGAACTAGCAGAAGAGCTACTAGGCTTAAGATCAGTCCTGATGTTGTGCTTTAAATAAGAAGATCACTTTTCGATTCTCTCATAAATAAGAAGATAAAGGCAAAATAGATCACAAAAAAATGAAAATTTTAGAGTTTATGTATGGAAAAAATTAAAATCAATAACAAATGTAAGAAAAGAAAATGAACACAAAAGTTTTGTTGTCCAAGTTTGGGAAATTCCATTAGTTCAACCCTACTAGCATGGAATTTGTCAAAAAAGAGATTTTTAACTGATCCTAACATGTTTTAAATATGGATATGGATGCTTGAAACATGGTAAAAATGCAAATGCATTATGGATCCAAATATTTTAAAGCGAACAAAAAATGCTCATTAAATTCTACAGTGAACGTGCGTTGGTACATTTACCAGAGTCAAACAAGCAATTATTTTGCCCTTTCAAAAAAAGAAGATATAACAATCACAGATGATTTATAAAGTGATTTATCGGTCAATCATGCGTAACAGCTATGTTTTTGAAAAAAAAGGACTTATGTATTTGGAGTCAATACTCAATTAAAAATCCCCCGCCACCCTCCTTTTCTCGATCATTACAAAACCTAAGATATCAAAATGAAAAGAGTTTGCAGTCCCTAAAATTTAGAGAGACTTTTTGGAATTATCACTCTCTAAATTTGTGCATTTGCATTCCATTTTAGATGTACACTTTTTTTTTTAAATCAAAACTTTGAGTTTTCACTTTTTAATTCTCTCATAAACAAGAAGATAAAGGCAAAATAGATCACAACAAAATGAAATTTTTAGAGTTTTTGTTTGGAAAAAATTAAAAACAATAACAAATGTAAGTAAAGAAAATTTATTTGCACACCACAAACGAACACAATAGTTTTGTTGTCCAAGTTTGGGAAATTCCACTAGTTTAACCCTAATGACTTTTAATTTGATAAGAAAGAGATTTCAAACAGATCCTAACATGTTTTAAATATGGATATGCATGCTTGAAACATGGTAAAAAATTCTCAAGTGAACATGTATTGGGATATTTACCAGAAACAAATAAGCAATTATTTTGTCCATTTAAAAAAAACTGACACAACAATCACAGATGATTTATAAAGTAATTTATCAGCTAATCATGCGTAACGACTATGGTTTTTTAAGAAATGATTTATTGATTTGGAATCAACACTCAGTTAAAAATCCACCACCGCCCCCATTTCCAGATCATTGCCAAACCTAATATATAAAAACTAAAAGAATTTGCAGTCCCTATAAGTTATAGAGACCTTCCGGAATTAACTCTCTCTACATTTGTGCATTCCCATTTCTTTTTAGATGTACACTTTTTTCTTAAATTAAAACTTTGAGTTTTCAGTTTCTGATTATCTCGTAAACAAGAAGATAAAGGCAAAATAGATCACAATAAAATGAAAATTTTAGAATTTATGTATGAAAAAAATTAAAAACAATAAAAAATGTAAGTAAAGAAAATGTATTCACACACCACAAACAAACACAAAAGTTTTGTTGTCCAAGTTTGGGAAATTCCACTACTTCAACCCTAATGGCTTTGAATTTTATAAGAAAGAGAATTCAAACTGATCCTAACATGTATTAAATATGGATAAGGATGCTTGAAACATGTTGAAGATGCAAATGTCCTTTGGATCCAAAATTTTTAAAGCGAACAACAAATGCTCATTAAATTCTCAAGTGAACGTGCGGTGGGATATTAACCCAAGTCAAACAAACCATTATTTTGCCCATTTACAAAAAGCTGACCTACAATCACATATGATTTGTAAAGTGATTTATCTATCAATCATACGTAACGGACTATTTTTTTAAGAAATGACTTTTGGATTGGGAGTCAACACTCAATTAAAAATCCCCCGCCTCCCCCTTTTCCCGATCATTGCAAAACCTAATATATAAAACCTAAAAGAGTTTGCAGTCCCTAATATTTACAGAGACTTTTTTGGAATTATCTCTCTCTAAATTTGTGCATTTCCATTCCATTTTAGATGTACACTTTTTCTCTTAAATCAAAACTTTGAGATTTAACTTTTCGATTCTCTCGTAAACAAGAGGATAAAGGCAAAATAGATTACTAAAAAATTGAAATTTGAGATTTTATGTATGAAATTTTTTTTAAAAATCACAAATGTATGTAAAGAATATTTTTCACACACCACAAATGAACACAAAAGTTTTGTTGTCCAAGTTTGGGAAATTCCACTAGTTCAACCCTAAGGGCTTGGAATTTGACAAGAAAGAGATTTCTAACTGATCCTGACATGTTTTAAATATGGATATGCATGCTTGAAACAAGTTAAAGATGCAAATTCCCTTTGTATCTAAGCCTTTTAAAGCGAACAACAAAGGCTTATTAAATTCACAAATGAATGTGCGGAGGGATATTTACCCGAGTCAAACAAGCCATTATTTTGCCTTTTTACAAAAAGCTGACCTAACAATCCCAGATGATTTGTAACGTGATATATCTCTCAATCATGCATAACGGGCTATGTTTTTGTAAGAAATGACTTATGGATTGGGAGTCACCACTCATTTAAAAATCCCAAGCCTCCCCCTTTTCATGATCATTGCAAAACCTAATATATAAAAAACTAAAAGAGTTTGCAGTCGTTAAAAGTTATAGAGACTTTTTGGAATTATCTTTGTCTACATTTCTGCATTTCCTTTCCATTTTAGATGTACATTTTTTTCTTAAATTAAAACTTTGAGTTTTCACTTTTCGATTCTCTCGTAAACAAGAAGATAAATGAAAAATATATCACAACAAAATGAAAACTTTAGAGTTTATTTATGGAAAAAATTAAAAACTATAACAAAGTTAAGTAAAGAAAATTTATTCACACACCACAAATGAACACAAAAGTTTTGTTGTCCAAGTTTGCAAAATTCCACTAGTTCAACACTAATGGCTTAAAATTTTATAAGAAAGAGATTTCTAACTGATCCTAACATGTTTTAAATATGGATATGCATGCTTGAAACATGTTAAAGATGCAAATGCCCTATGGATCAAGGCATTTTAAGGTGAAAAAAATGCTCATTAAATTCTCAAGCGAATGTGCGGTGGGATATTTACCCAAGTCAAACAAGCCATTATTTTTCCCACTTACAAAAAGTTGACCTAACAATGATAGATGATGTGCAAAGTGTTTCATCCGTCAATCATGTCTTATGCACCTAGCCAATACTACCCAGAAGATCGGCCTGTTAGGAGAGGAAGGTATATGTACTTAACCCCAGGACTCAAACAGTACACCCCACCTTCGCAAACCGATGTCCACGGCGACTTAACACTCAACGAAGGGTGCCAAGTCAAGATCCCATAATCCCTTACGATGAACACTTCGAGGCTCACGACACCCGCGCCGGGACTCCCCTCGGGGATTCAAACTCGCGACATGGGAGCCCTCTTTGATACCAAATGTTATGCACCTAGCCAATACTACCCAAAAGACCGGCCTGTTAGGAGCGGAAGACATAGGTACTTAACCCCAGGACTCAATAGCACACCGAGTCACACAACAAAGGAGGCAATAACTCACTGAGTCCATTAGTTATATTTATATTGCTTTAAATAGGATTTATTTGTAATTTTGTATTGAGTATGATCGTAGGGGCAATATTGTTATTCTTTTACCACTAAAACATTTATGACGTCAACCCTATTTAAGGGGTAAAGAAATAGAGAAAAGGCAAGCATTGAGAATTAGGTTAAACAGGCTTGGGACTCACCTTGATGAGTTCTAGGGTTTCCTCAAAAACCTACGTATCCCTTCATCCTCCATTGATCATCACTCTCATACATCCTCCATTAACCCTTACCGAGCAAAGGAGAGAGACTTCATGTCCCTTTCTGAGTTCAAGGAGAGGTTTCAGTCTTCTCTCCATCAACACAACGAAGAGAAGGTTTTCATACCTCTCTTACCAAGCCATAGTTGAAGAATTGCCTCCCCTACATCACGAGCAACATCAACTACTAAGGATCAACTCCCTTAAGGGTTCTATATGGCCGGGATCCCCTTGCCTTCTCTCGTATACTCCAGGGTCCACCCGCGTGGACGCTATTGATCAGGAACTCATGGACCGCGATCTGCTATTACAGAATATTACAGAACACCTACGGAGAGCACAAGTTCGCATGAAAATGTCTACGACAAAGGACACCATGAGGTCTATTATGAGGTAGGGGATTATGTGTGGTTACGACTCCAACAATACCGCCAGCAGTCACTGGCGGTACCACCATGACATAAGCTTTCACACAAGTTTTTTGGGCCTTTTTTCGTTATTTGGCATGTGGGGCTAGTCACCTATCAACTCAAACTGCCTGCCACAGCCAAGCTTCATGATGTGTTTCAAGTCTCCCTCTTGAAACCACATTCAGGGTCACCGCCTACATCTACTCCATTCCTCCAACCGGTTGATAATGGGGACGTTATTCTTACACCAGTCGCGGTGTTACACGTACGGTTGATCAATAACCGATGGGAGATTCTCGTTCAGTGGACAGACACTGAACCGGAGGCTGCAACATGGGAATGTGTGGACATCTTCAAACAAGTCTACCCAGCTTTTGAGATTGAGGACAAGCTCTTTTCTAGGGGGAAGCAGATGGTTTGGACTCAATAGCACACCGAGTCACACAACGAAGGAGGCAATAACTCACTGAGTCCATTAGTTATATTTATATTGCTTTATGTAGGATTTATTTCTAATTTTTTATTCTGTATGGTCGTAGAGGCAATATTGTTATTCTTTTAGCCCTAAAACACTTATGACGTCAACCCTATTTAAGGGGTAATGAAATAGCGAAAAGGCAAGCATTGAGAATTAGGTTAAATAGGCTTGGGACTCACCTTGACGAATTCTTGGGTTAGAGATCTCCCTTGAGGACCTCGAGGTTAGGGTTTCCTCAAAAACCTACGTATCCCTTCATCCTCCATTGATCATCACTCTCATCCATCTGCCATTAAACCATACCGAGCAAAGGACAGAGACTTCCTGTCCCTTTTCGAGTTCAAGGAGAGGTTTCAGTTTTCTCTCCAATAACACAACAAAGAGAAGGTGTTCATACCTCTCTTACCGAGCCAGATTTGAAGAATTGCCTCCCCTACATCAAGAGCAGTATCAAACAGGACTCTTTCTAACCTTGAGTCCAACAGGAAGCTGGGAAGGAGCCTTCCCAACGTTGGCCAAGGGCCACCCCAAGCAAGGACCACCATCCTACCACGAGCAGCCACAAGATGAGAGTAGAAATCCTAATTTTAGTGATCAAGCAAAAGGTAACCCTTTTCCTATATCATTCACGATTAATAGTAACTGGGTTCTTAAGTTATTCCTAGCACTATATTGCATTCATCAAGAGAGAGCTTTGATCATGTGAGAAAGATCAATCAAATAAGGGGTTTTATACCACCATTATTGAGTCCAGCAACACATCATCAATGCTAGAGTCTCAAATCCCACGCCGTGTTACTCGATCCATAACCTGGGATGGTAACATTATGTGTAACGGGCTATGTTTTTGGAAGATATGGCTTATGGATTAGGAGTGAACACTCAGATAAAAATCCCCCACCTCCCCCTTTTCCCGATCATTGCAAAACCTAATATATAAAAAATAAAAGAGTTTCCAGACCCTAAAAGTTACAGAGACTTTTTGGAATTATCTCTCTCTACATTTGTGCATTTCCATTTTTAGATGTACATTTTTTTCTTAAATCAAAACTTTGACTTTTCTCTTTCCGATTCCTTTTAAACAAGAAGATAAAGGCAAACTAGATCACAACAAAATGAAAATTTTAGAGTTTATGTATGGAAAAACTAAAAAACAATAACAAATGAAAGTAAAGAAAATTTATTCACACACCACAAACAAAAACAAAAGTTTTGTTGTACAAAGTTGAGAAATTCCACTAGTTCAACCCTAATGGCATGGAATTTGATAAGAAAGTGATTTCTAACTGATCCTAACATGTTTTAAATATGGATATGCATGCTTGAAACATGTTAAAGATGCAAATGCCCTATGGATCCAAACCTTTTAAAGTGAACAAGAAATGCTCATTCAATTCTTAAGTGAACGTGCAATTATTTTGCCCATTTACAAAAAGCTGACTTAACAATCACAGATGATTTGTAAAGTGATTTAACAATCAATCATGTGTAATGGGCTATGTTTTTGTAACAAATGACATATGGTTATGGAGTCAACACTCAGTTAAAAATCCCCCGCCTACCCCTTTGCCCGATCATTGCAAAACCATATATATAAAAACTTAAAGAGTTTGAAGTCCCTAAAAGTTATAGAGACTTTTTGGAATTATCTCTCTCTACATTTGTGCATTTCCATTCCATTTTAGATCTACACTTTTTTCTTAAATCAAAACTTTGAGTTTTCACTTTCCGATTCTCTCGTAAACAAGAAGATAAAGGCAAAATAGATCACAACAAAATGAAAATTTTAGAGATTATGTATGAAAAAAAAAATAACAAGTGTAAGTAAAGAAAATTTATTCACACACCACAAACGAACACAAAAGTTTTGTTGTCCAAGTTTGGAAAATTCCACTTGTTCAACCCTAATGACTTAGAATTTGAAAAGAAAGAGATTTCTAACTGATCCTAACATGTTTTAAATATGGATATGCATGCTTGACACATGTTAAAGATGCAAATGCCCTATGGATCCAAACCTTTTAAAGCGAACAACAAATGCTCATTAAATTCTCAAGTGAACGTGAGGTGGGATATTTACCCGAGTCAAACAAGCCAATATTTTACCCATTTACAAATGGCTGACCTAACAATCATAGATGATTTGTAAAGTGATTTATCGGTCAATCATGCGTAACGGGCTATGTTTTTGTAAGAAATGATGTATCAATTGGGAGTCAACACTCAATTAGGACGCCTCCCCCTTTTCCCGATCATTGCAAAACCTAATTCATAAAAACTAAAAGAGTTTGAAGTCCCTAAAAGTTACAGAGACTTTTTGGAATTATCTCTGTCAACATTTGGGCATTTCCATTCCATTTTAGATCTAAATCAAAACGTTGAGTTTTCACTTTTCGATTCTCTCGCAAACAAGAAGATAAAGGCAAAATAGATCACAACAAAATAAAATTTTTAGACTTTACGTATATAAAAAATTAAAAAAATAACAAATCTATGTAAAGAAAATTTATTCACACACTACAAAGGAACACAAAAGTTTTGTTGTCCAAGTTTGGGAAATTCCAATAATTCAACCCCTATGGCTTGGAATTTGATAAGAAAGAGATTTCTAACTGATCCTAACATGTTTTAAATATGTATATGCATGCTTGACACATGTTAAAGATGGAAATGCCCTATGGATCGAAACCTTTTAAACCGAACAACAAATGCTCATTAAATTCTCAAGCTAACGTGCGGTAGAATATTTTCCTGTGTCAAACAAGCCATTATTTTGCCCATTTAAAAAAAGTTGACTTAACAATCACAAATGATTTGTAAAGGGATTTATTGGTTAATCATACATAATGGGCTATGTTTTTGTAAGAAATGACTTATGGATTGGTAGTCAACACTCAGTTAAAAATCCTCTGCCTCCCCCTTTTGTTGATCATTGCAAAACCTAATATATAAAAACTAAAAGAGTTTACAGTCCCTAAAAGTTTCATAGACTTTTTGGAATTATCTCTCTCTAAATTTGTGCATTTGCATTCCATTTAGATGTACACTTTTTTCTTAAATCAAAGAATTGAGTTTTCACTTTCCGATTCTCTTGTAAACAAGAGGATAAAGGCAAAATAGATCACAAAAAAATGTAAATTTTAGAGTTTATGTATTGAAAAAAATGAAAAATAATAAAAAATGTAAATAAATAAAATTTATTCACACACATCAAACGAACACAAATGTTTTGTTGTCCAAATTTGGGAAATTCAACTAGTTCAACCCTAAGAACTTGGAATTTGATAAGAAAGAAATTTCTAACGGATCTTAACACGTTTTTAATATGTATATGCATGCGTAAAACATGTTAAAGATGCAAATGCCCTATGATTCCAAACCTTTTAAAATGAACAACAAATGCTCATTAAATTCTCAAATGAACGTGGGGTGGGGTATTTTCCTGAGTCAAACAAGCCATTATTTTGCCCATTTACAAAAAGCTGACATAACAATCACAGATGATTAGTAAAGTGATTTATCGGTCAATCATGCATAATGGGCTATGGTTTTGTAAGAAATGACTTATGGACTAGGACTCAACACTCAGTTAAATATCCCCCGCCTCCCCCTTTTCCCGATCATTTGAAAACCAATTATATAAAAACTAAAAGAGTTTGCAATCCCTAAAAGTTACAGAGACTTTTTGGAATTATCTCTCTCAAAATTTGTGCCTTTCCTTTCCATTTTTGATGTACATTTTTTTCTTAAATCAATACTTTGAGTTTTCACTTCCCAATTCTCTTGTAAACAAGAAGATAAAGGCAAAATAGATCACAACAAAATGAAAATTTTAGAGTTTATGTATGGAAAAATTAAAAACAATAACGAATGTAAGTAATGAAAATTTATTCACATACCACAATCGAACACTAAAGTTTTGTTGTCCAAGTTTGGGAATTCTACTTGTTCAACCCCAAAGGCTTGGAATTTGATAAGAAAAATATTTCTAACTGATCCTAACATTTTTTAATACGGATATGTATCCTTGAAACATGTTAACAGTGAAAAAATCCCAATGCAACCAAACCTTTTAAAGCAAACAGGAAATGCTCATTAAATTCTCAAGTGAACGTGCGGTGGGATATTTACCCGAGGCAAACAAGCCATTATTTTGCCCATGTACAAAAAGCATATCTAACAATCACAAATGATTTTTAAAGTGATTTATCGGTTAATCATACATAACGGGATATAGTTTTGTCAGAAATGACTTATGGATTAGGTGTTAACACTCAATTTAAAAATCCCCCGCCTCCCCCTTTTCCCGATCATTGCAAAACCTAATATAAAAAAACTAAAAGAGTATGTAGACCCTAAAAGATACAGAGAGTTTTTGGAATTATCTCAGTCTACATTTGTGTATTTCCATTCCATTTTAGATGTACACTTTTTTCTTAAATCAAAACTTTGGGTTTTCACTTTCCGATTTTCTAATAAACATGAAGATTAAGGCAAAATAGATCACAAGAAAGTGAAAATTTTAGAGTTTATGTTTCGAAAATATTAAAAAATATAAATAATGTAAATAAGGGAAATTTATTCACTCACCACAAACGAACACAAAAGTTTTGTTGTCCAAGTTTGGGGAATTCCACTAATTCATCCCTAATTGCTTGGAATTTGATAAGAAAGAGATTTCTAACTGATCCTAACATGTTTTAAATATGGATATGAATGCGTGAAACATGTTAAAGATGCAAATGTCCTATAGATCAAAACCTTTTAAAGCGAACAACAAATGGTCATTAAATTCTCAAGTGAACATGCAGTGGGATATTTACCCGTGTCAAACAAGCCAATATTTTGCCCAATTAAAAAAAAGTTGACCTAACAATCACAGATGATTTGTAAAGTGCTTTATCCGTCATTCATGTGTAACAGGCTATGTTTTTTTAAGAAGTGACTTTTGGTTTTGAGTGAACATTCAGTTAAAAATCCCCCACCTCCTATTTTTCAATTTCATTCCTAAACCTAATATATAAAAACTAAAAGAGTTTGCAGTCTCTAAAAGTAACAGAGACATTTTGTAATTATCTCTCTCGATATTTGTGCATTTCCATTCCATTTTAGATGTACACTTTTTTATTAAATCAAAACTTTGAGTTTTCACTTTTCGATTCTCTCGTAAACAAGAAGATTAAGGGAAAATATATCACAAAAAAATGAAAATTTTAGTGTTTTTCTAAGGAAAAAATTTAAAATAATAGCAAATGTAAGTAAAGAAAATTAACTCACACACCACAAACGACCACAAAAGTTTTGTTGTCCAAGTTTAGGAAATTCAACTAGTTCAACCCTAAAGGCTTGGAATTTGATAAGCATGAGATTTCCAAGTGATCATAAAATATTTTAAATATGGATATGCATGCTTGAAACATGTTAAAGATGCAAACACACTATCGATCAAAACCTTTTAAAGCGAACAACAAATGCTCATTAAATTCTCAAGGGAACGTGTGGTGGGATGTTTACCCGAGTCACACAAGCAATTATTTTGCCCATTTACAAAAAGTTGACTTAACAATCACAGATCATTTTTAAAGTGATTTATCGTTCAATCATACGTAACGGGCTATTTTTTGCAACAAATGACTTATGGATTGGGAGTCAAAACTAAGTTAAAAATCCCCAGCCTCCCCCTTTTTCTCGATCATTGCAAAACCTTATATATAAAAACCAAAAGAGTTTGCAGTCCCTCAAAATTACAGAGACTTTTCGGAATTATCACTCTCTACATTTGTGCATTTCCATACCTTTTTAGATTTACACTTTTTTCTTAACTCAAAATTTTGAGTTTTCACTTTTCGATTCTCTCGTAAACAAGAAGATAAAGGGAAAATATATCATGACAAAATGAAAATTTTAGATTTTATGTATGGAAAAAATTTAAAATAATAACAAATGTAAGTAAAGAAAATTTATTCACACACCACAAACGAAAACAAAAGTTTTGTTGTCCAAGTTTTGGAAATTCCACTAGTTCAACCCTAATGGGTTAAAATTTGATAACAAAGAGATTTCTAACTGATCCAAACATGTTTTTAATATGTATATGCATGCTTGAAACATGTTAAAGATGCAAATGCCCTATGGATCCAAAAATTTTAAAACGAACAACAAATACTCATTAAATTCTCAAGTGAACATGGAGTGGGATATTTTCCCGAGTTAAACAAGCCATTATTTTGCCCATTTACAAAAAGCTGACATAACAATCACGGATGATTTGTAAAGTGATTTATCGGTCAATCATGCGTAACGTGCTATATTTTTGTAAGAAATGACTTATGGACTGGGAGTCAACACTCAGTTAAAAATCCCTCGCCTCCCCCTTTTCCCGATCTTTTCCAAACCTATTATATAGAAACTAAAAGAGTTTGCAATCCCTGAACGTTACAAAGACTTTTTGGAATTATCTTTCTCTAAATTTGTGCATTTCCTTTCCATTTTAGATGTACATTTTTTTCTTAAATCAATAGTTTTAGTTTTCACTTTCCGATTCTCTTGTAAACAAAAATATTGAGGCAAAATGGATCACAACAAAATGAAAATTTTAGAGTTTATGTATAGAAAAAATTAAAACAATAACGAATGTAAGTAAAGAAAATTTATTCACACACCACAAACGAACACAAAATTTTTGTTGTCCAAGTTTGGGAAATTCCACTAGTTCAATCCTAATGGCTTGGAATTTGATAAGAAAGATATTTCTAACTGATCCTAAAATTTTTTAATATGGATATGCATCCTTGAAACATGTTAAAATTTCAAAAATACCTATGGATCCAAACCTTTTAAAGCGAACAACAAATGCTCATTAAATTGTCAAGTGAACGTGCGGTGGGATATTTACCCCCGAGGCAAACAAGCCATTATTTTGCCCATTTACAAAAGCTGACCTAACAATCACAAATGATTTGTAGAGTGATTTATCGGTAAATCATGCATAACGGGATATATTTTTTAGAGAAATGACTTATGTATTGGGTGTCAACACTCAATTTAAAAATCCCCTGCCTCCCTCTTTTCCCGATCATTGCAAAACCTAATATATAAAACCTAAAAGATTTTGTAGTCCCTACAAGATACAGAGAGTTTTTGGAATTGTCTCTGTCTACATTTGTGCATTTCCCTTCCATTTTAATTGTACACTTTTTTCTTGAAACAAAACTTTGAGTTTTCACTTTCCGATTTTCTCATAAACAAGAAGATAAAAGCAAAATAGACCACAAGAAAGTGAAAATTTTAGATTTTAAGGGGGGAAAAAATTAAAAACAATAACTAATGTAAGTAAGCAAAATTTATTCACACACCACAAACGAACACAAAAGTTATGTTGTCCAAGTATGGCAAATTCCACTAGTTAAACCATAATTGCTTGGAAAGTGATAAGAAAGAGATTTCTAACTGATCCAAACATGTTTTAAATATGGATATGCATGCGTGAAACATGTTAAAGATGAAAATGTCCTATGAATCAAATCCTTTTAAAGCGAACAACAAATTTTCATTAAGTTCGCAAGTGAACGAGCGGTGGGATATTTACCCGAGTCAAACAAGCCATTATTTTTCCCAATTACAAAAAGCTGACCTAACAATCACAGATGATTTTTAAAGTAATTTATCCACCATTCATACATAATGGGCTATTTTTTTTTAATAAATGACTTATGGATTGGGGGTGAACATTCAGTTAAAAATCCCTAGCCTCCCCTTTTTCCCGATCATTACAAAACCTAATATATAAAAACTAAAAGAGTTTGTAGTCTCTAAAATTTACAGAGACTTTTTATAATTATCTCTCTCGATATTTGTGCATTTCCTTTCCATTTTAGATGTACATTTTTTTCTTAAATCAAAACTTTAAGTTTTCACTTTCCGATGCTCTCGTATCTAAGAAGATAACGAAAAAATAGAACACTAGAAAATGAAAATTTTAGAGTTTGTGTATGGAAAAATTTAAAAACAATAACAAATGTAAGTAAAGAAAATTTATTCACATACCACAAACGAACACAAAAGTTTTGTTGTCCAAGTTTGGGAAATTCCACCAGTTCAACCCTAAAGGCTTGGAATTTTATGAAAGAGATTTCTAACTAATCCTAAAATGTTTAAATAAGGATATGCATGCTGGAAACATGTTAAAGATGCAAATGCCCTATCGATCCAAACCTTTTAAAGCAAACAACAAATGCTCATTAAATTCTCAAGTGAACGTGCGGTGGGATATTTACTCGAGTCAAACAAGCAATTATTTTGCCCATCTACAAAAAGCTGATCTAACAATCACAGATGATTTGTAAAGTGATTTATTGGTAAATCATACGTAACGGGCTATGTTTTTGCAACAAATAACTTATGGATTGGGAGTCAAAACTCAGTTAAAAATCCCCTGCCGCCCCCTTTTCCCGATCATTGCAAAACCTTATATATAAAAACTAAAAGAGTTTGCAGTCCCTAAAAGTTATAGAGACTTTTCGGAATTATCGCTCTCTTCATTTGTGCATTTCCAGTCCATTTTAGATGACACTTTTTTCTTAAATAAAAATTTTGAGTTTTCACTTTTCGATTCTCTCGTATACAAGAAGATAAAGGGAAAATATATCACAATAAAATTAAACTTTTAGAGTTTATGTATGGAAAAAATTAAAGTAATAACAAATGTAAGTAAAGAAAATTTATTCACACACCACAAACGAACACAAAAGTTTTATTGTCCAAGTTTGGGAAATTCCACTAGTTCAACCCTAATGGCTTGGAATTTGATAAGAAAGAGATTTCTAACTAATCCAAACATGTTTTTAATATATATATGCATGCTTGAAACATGTTAAAGATGCAAATGCCCTATGGATCCAAACCTTTTAAAGCGAACAACAAATGCTCATTAAATTCTCAAGTGAACGTGGGGTGGGATATTTTCCCTAGTCAAACAAGCTATTACTTTGCCCATTTACAAATAGCTGACATAACAGTCACAGATGATTTGTAAAGTGATTTATCGGTCAATCTTTCCTAATGGGCTATGTTTTTGTAAGAAATGACTTACGGACTGGGAGTCTACACTCAGTTAAAAATCCCCTGCCTCCCCCTTTTCCCGATAATTTCAAAACCTATTATATAAAAACTAAAAGAGTTTGCAGTCCCTAAAAGTTAAAGAGATTTTTTGGAATTATCGCTCTCTATATTTGTGCATTTCCCTTCCATTTTGGATGTACATTTTTTTCTTAAATCAATACTTTGAGTTTTCACTTTCCGATTCTCTTGGAAACAAGAATATAAAGGCAAAATAGATCACAACAAAATGAAAATCTAAGAGTTTACTTATGGAAAAAATTAAAAACAATAACGAATGTAAGTAAAGAAAATTTATTCACACACCACAAACGAACACAAAAGTTTTGTAGTCCAAGTTTTAGAAGTTCCACTAGTTCAACGTCAATAGCTTGGAATTTGATAAGAAAGATATTTTTATATGATCTTAACTTTTTTTAATATGGATATGCATCCTTGAAACATGTTAAAAGTGCAAAAATCCCTATAGATCCAAACCTTTTAAAGTGAACAACAAATGCTCATTAAATTCTCAAGTGAACGTACGGTGGGATATTTACCCGAGGCAAACAAGCCATTATTTTGTCCATTTACAAAAACCTGACTCATCAATCACAGATGATTTGTAAAATGATTTATCGATCAATCATGCATAATGGGATATATTTTTGTCAGAAATGACTTATGGATTGGGTGTTAACACTCAATCTAAAAATCACCCGCCTCCCCTTTTTCCAGATTTTTGCCAAACCTAATTTATAAAAACTAAAAAGAGTTTGCAGTCCCTAAAAGATACAAAGAGTTTTTGGAATTATCTCTATCTATTTTTTTCTTAAATCAAAACTTTGAGTTTTCACTTTCTGATTTTCTCATAAACAAGTAGATAAAGGCAAAATAGATCACAAGAATGTGAAAATTATAGAGTTTATGTGTGGAAAAAATTAAAAACAATAACTAGTGTAAGTAAGGAAAATTTATTCACACACCACAAATGAACAAAAAAATTTTATTGTCCAAGTTTTGGAAATTCCACTAGTTCAACCCTAATTGCTTGGAATTTGATCAGAAAGAGATTTTTAAGTGATCCTAACATGTTTTTAAATATGGATATGGATACGTGAAACATGTTAAAGATGCAAATGTCCTATGGATCAAAACCTTTTAAAGTGAACAACAAAAGCTCATTAAATTCTCAAGTGAACGTGGGGTGGGATATTTACCTGAGTCAAACAAGCCATTATTTTGCCCAACTACAAAAAGCTGACCTAACAATCACAAATGATTTGTAAAGTGATTTATCCGTCTTTCATGCTTAATGGGCTATGTTTTTGTAAGAAATAACTTATGGATTGGGAGTGAACATTCAGTTAAAAATCCCCCACCTCCCCTTTTTCCCAATCATTGCTAAACCTAATATATAAAAACTAAAAGAGTTTGCAGTCTCTAAAAGTAACAGAGACTTTTTGTAATTATCTCTCTCAAAATTTGTGCATTTCCATTCCATTTTAGATGTACACTTTCTTCTTAAATCAAAACTTTGATTTTTCACTTTCCGATTCTCTCGTAACTAAGAAGATAAAGGAAAAATAAAACACAAGAAAAAGGAAATTTTAGAGTTTATGTATGTAAAAACTTAAAAATAATAACAAATATAAGTAAAGAAAATTTATTCACACACCACAAACGAACACAAAAGTTTTGTTGCCCAAGTTTTAGAAATTCATCCAGTTTAACCCTAAAGGCTTGGAATTTGATAAGAAAGAGATTTCTAATTGATCCTAAAAAGTTTTAAATAGGAATATGCATGTTTGAAACATGTTAAAGATGCAAATTCCCTAACGATCCAAACCTTTTAAAGAAAACAACAAATGCTCATTAAATTTTAGAGTGAACGTGTGGTGGGATATTTATCCGAATCAAACAAGCAATTATTTTGCCTATTTACAAAAAGTTGACTTAACAATCACAGATGATTTGTAGAGTGATTTATCGGTCAATCGTACGTTACGGGCTATGTTTTTGTAACAAATGACTTATGGTTTGGAAGTCAACACTCAGGTAAAAATACCCTGCACCCCTTTTCCCGATCTCTGCAAAACCTAATATATCAAAACGAAAAGAGTTTGCAATCCCTAAAAGTTATAGAGACTTTTCAGAATTATCGCTCTCTACATTTGTGCATTTCCATTCCATTTTAAAGGTACACGTTTTTCTTCAATCAAAACTTTGAGCATTCATTTTTTTATTCTCTCGTAAACAAAAAGAAAAAGGGAAAATATATCACAACAAAATGAAAATTTTAGAGTTTCTGTGTGGAAAAAATTTAAAATAATAAAAAATGTAAGTAAAAAAAATTTATTCACACACCAAAAACGAACACAAAAGTTTTGTTGTCCAAGTTTGGGAAATTCCATTAGTTCAACCCAAAAGGCTTGGAATTTTATAAGCAAGAGATTTCTAACTAATCATAAAATATTTTAAATATGGATATGCATGGTTGAAACATGTTGAAGATGCAAACACCCTATGGATCCAAACCTTTTAAAGCAAACAACAAATGCTCATTAAATTCTCAAGGGAACGTTCGGTGGGATATTTACCCGAGTCAAAGAAGCAATTATTTTGCCCATTTACAGAAACTTGACTTAACAATCACAAATGATTTTTAAAGTGATTTATCGATCAGTCATACGTAATGGGCTATGTTTTTGCAACAAATAACTTATGGATTGGTAGTCAAAACTAATTTAAAAATCCCCCGCCTCCCCCTTTTCCCGATCATTGTAAAACCTTATATATAAAAACCAAAAGAGTTTGCAGTCCCTAAAAGTTACAGAGACTTTTCAGAATTATCACTCTCTACATTTGTACATTTCCATTCCATTTTAGATGTACACTTTTTTCTTAAATCAAAACTTTGAGTTTTCACTTTTCGATTCTTTAGTAAACAAGAGATAAAGGGAAAAAATATCACAACAAAATGAAAATTTTAGAGTTTTGTATGGAAAAAATTTAAAATAATAACAAATGTAAGTAAAGAAAATTTATTCACACACCACAAATGAACACTAAAGTTTTGTTGTCCAAGTTTGGGAAATCCACTACTTCAACCCTAATGGATGTGAATTTGATAAGAAAGAGATTTCTATCTGTTCCAAACATGTTTTTAATATGTATATCCATGCTTGAAACAAGTTTAAGATGCAAATGCCCTATGGATCCAAACCTTTTAAAGCAAACTACAAATGCTCATTAAATTCTAAAGTGAACATGGGGTGGGATTTTTTCCCGAGTCAAACAAGCCGTAATTTTTCCCTTTTACAAAAAGCTGACATAACAATCATAGATGATTTGTAAAGTGATTTATTGGTCAATCATGCGTAACGGGCTATGTTTTTGTAAGAAATGACTTCTGGATTGAGAGTCAACACTTAGTTAAAAATGCCCCGCCTCCCCCTTTTCCCGATCTTTTCAAAACCTATTATATAAAAACAAAAAAAGTTTACAGTCCCTAAATGTTAAAGAGACTTTTTGGAATTATCTCCCTCTAAATTTGTACATTTCCCTTTCTAATTAGATGTACATTTTTTTCTTAAATCAATACTTTGAGTTTTCACTTTCCGTTTCTCTTGGAAACAAGAATATAAAGGCAAAATAGATAACAAAAAAAAATGAAAATTTTACAGTTTATGTATGGAAAAAATTTAAAACAATAACGAATGTAAGTAATGAAAATTTATTCACACACCACAAACGAACACAAAATTTTTGTTCTCCAAGTTTGGGAAATTCCACCAGTTCAACCCTAATGGCTTGGAATTTGATAAGCAAGATATTTCTAATTGATCCTAACATTTTTTAATATGGATATGCATCCTTGAAACATGTTAAAATTGCAAAAATCCCTATAGATCCAAACCTTTTAAAGCGAACAACAAATGCTCATTAAATTATCAAGTGAATGTGAGGTGGGATATTTACCCGAGGCAAACAAGCCATTATTTTTCCCATTTACAAAAAGCTGACCCAACAATCACAGATGTTTTGTAAAGTGATTATCGGTCAATCATGCATAACGGGATGTATTTTTTGTCAGAAATTACTTATGGATTGGGTGTCAACACTCATTTTAAAAAACCCCCGCCTCCCCCTTTTCCTGATCATTGCAAAACCAAATAAATAAAAACTAAAAGAGTTTGCAGTCTCTAAAAGATACATAGAGTTTTTGGAATTATCTCTGTCTATATTTGTGCATTTCCATTCCATTTTAGATGTAAACGTTTTTCTTAAATCAAAACTTTGAGTTTTCACTTTCCGATTTTCTTAGAGACAAGAAGATAAAGGCAAAATAGATCACAAGAAAGTGAAAGTTTTAGAGTTTATGTGTGCAAAAAATTAAAAACAATAACTAATGTAAGTAAGGAAAATATATTCACTTACCACAAACGAACACAAAAGTTTTGTTGTCCAAGTTTGGGAAATTCCACTAGTTCAACCCTAATTGCTTGGAATTTGATAAGAAAGAGATTTCTAAGTGATCCTAACATGTTTTCAATATGGATATGGATGCGTTAAACATGTTAAAGATGCAAATGTCCTATGGATCAAAAACTTTTAAAGAGAACAACAAATACTCATTAAATTCTCAAATGAACGTGCGATGGGATATTTACCCGAGTCAAAGAAGCCATTATTTTGCCCAATTACAAAAAGTTGTCCTAAAAATCAGAGATGATTTTTAAAGTGATTTATCTGTCTTTCATGCATAACGGGCTATGTTTTTGTAAGAAATGACATATGGATTGGGAGTGAACATTCAGTTAAAAATCCCCCGTCTACTCTTTTCCCGATCATTGCTAAACCTAATAGATAAAAACTAAAAGAGTTTGCAGTCTCTAAAAGAATCAGAGAATTTTTGCAATTATCTCTCTCGTTATTTGTGCATTTCCTTTCAATTTTAGTTGTACACTTTTTTCTTAAATCAAAACTTTGAGTTTTCACTTTCTGATTCTCTCGTAACTAAGAAGATAAAGGAAAAATAGAGCACAAGAAAATGAAAATTTTAAAGTTTATGTATGGAAAAATTTAAAAACAATAACAAATGTAAGTAAAGAAAATTTATTCACACACTACAAATGTACACAAAAGTTTAGTTGTTCAAGTTTGGGAAATTCCATCAGTTCAAACCTAAAGGCTTGGAATTTGATAAGAAAGAGCTTTCTAACTGATCCAAAAATGTTTTAAATATGGATATTCATGTTTGAAACATGTTAAAGATGCAAATGCCCTATCGATCCAATCCTTTTAAAGAAAATAACAAATGCTCATTAAATTCTTAAGTGAACGTGCGGTGGGATATTTACCCGAGTCAAACAAGCAATTATTTATCCCATTTACAATAAGTTGACTTAACAATCATAAATGATTTGTAGAGTGATTTATCTATCAAGCATACATAATGGGCTATGTTTTTGTAACAAATGACTTATGGATTGGAAATCAACATTCAGTTAAAAATCCCCCGCCACCCTCTTTTCCCGATCATTGCAAAACCTAATATATAAAAACCAAAAGTGTTTGTAGTCCCTAAAACTTACAGAGACTTTTCGGAATTATCGCTCTCTACATTTGTGCATTTCCATTCCATTTTAGATGTACACTTTTTTATTAAAACAAAACTTTGAGTGTTTACTTTTCGATTCTCTCGTAAACAAGAAGATAAAAGGAAAATATAACACAACAAAATTAAACTTTTAGAGTTTACGTATGGCAAAAGTTTAAAATAATAAAAAATGTAAGAAAAGAAAATTATTCACACACCACAAATGAACACAAAAGTTTTGTTGTCCAAGTTTGGGAAATTCCACTAGTTCAACCCTAAAGGCTTGGAATTTGATAAGCAAGAGATCTCTAACTGATCATAAAATGTTTTAAATATGGATATGCATGCTTGAAACATGTTAAAGATGCAAACGCCCTATGGATCCAAACCTTTTAAAATGAACACCAAATGCTCATTAAATTCTCAAGGGAACGTGTAGTGGGATATTTACCCAAGTCAAACAAGATATTATTTTGCCCATTTACCAAAAGTTGACTTAACAATTACAGATGATTTGTAAAGTGATTATTCGGTCAATCATACATAACGGGCTAAGTTTTTACAACAAATGACTGATGGATTGCGAGTCAAAACTCAGTTAAAAATCCCCCACCTCCCCCTTTTCCCTACCATTTCAAAACCTTATATATGAAAATCGAAAGAGTTTACAGTCCCTAAAAGTTACAAAGACTTTTCGGAATTATCGCTCTCTACATTTGTGCATTTCCATTCCATTTTAGATGTACACTTTTTTCTTAAATCAAAACTTTGAGTTTTCACTTTTCGATTCTCTCGTCAACAAGAAGATAAAGGGAAAATAATCACAACAAAATGAAAATTTTAGAGTATATCTATGGAAAAAATTTAAAATTATAACAAACTTAAGTAAAGAAAATTTATTCACACTCCACAAAAGTTTTGCTATCCCAGTTTGGGAAATTCCCCTAGTTCAACCATAAATGCTTGGAATTTAAAAAGAAAGAGATTTCTAACTGATCCTAACATGTTTTAAATATGGATATGCATGCTTGAAACATGTTAAAGATGCAAATGCCCTTCGGATAAAAACCTTTCAAAGCGAACAACAAATGCTCATTATATTCTCAAGTGAACCTGTGGTGGGATATTTAATGGAGGCAAACAAGCCATTATTTTTCCCATTTAAAAAAAACTGACCAAATAATCACAGATGATTTGTAAAGTGATTTATCGGTCAATCACACGTAACAGGCTATGTTTTTTTAGGAATTGACTTATTGATTGGGAGTCATCACACAGTTAAAAATCCCCTGCCTCTCCCCTTTTTTCGAGCATTTCAAAACATATTATATAAAAACTAAAAGAGTTTGTAGTCCCTAAAAGTTACAGAGACTTTTATGAAATGTCTCTCTCTACATTTGTGCATTTTCTTTCCAATAGATGTACATTTTTTTTTAAAATCAATACTTTCAGTTTCCACTTTACAATTCTCTTGTAATCAAGAATTTAAAGGCAAAATAGATCACAACAGAATGATAATTTTAGAGTTTATGCATGGAAAAAAATAAAAAAAATAAGAAATGTAACTAAAAAAATTTATTCATACACTACAACGAACATTAAAGTTTTGTTGTCCAAGTTTGGGAAATTCCACTAGATCAACCCTAATGGCTTGGAGTTAGATAAGAAAGATATTTGTAACTTAGCCTAACATGTTATAAATATGGATATGCATCCTTGATACATGTTAAAGAAAACAAATTCCCTATGGATCCAAACCTTTTAAAACGAACAACAAATGCTCATTAAATTCTCAAGTGAACGTGTGGTGGGATATTTACCCGAGGTAAACAAGCGATTATTTTTCCCAATAAAAAAAAGCTGACCCAACAATCGCAGATGATTTGTAAAGTGATTTATCTGTTAATCATGCATAACAGGATATATTTTTGTAAAAAATGACATATGGATTGGGTTTCAACACTCAGTTTAAAAATCCCCCACCACCCCCTTTTCCCGATCATTGCAAAACCTTAATATATAAAAAATAAATGAGTTGGCAGTCCCTAAAAGATACAGAGAGTTTTTGGAACTATCTTTGTCTACATTTGTGCTTTTCCATTCCTTATTAGATGTACAGTTTTTTCTAAAATCAAAACTTTGAGTTTTAACTTTCCGTTTCTCTCATAAACAAGAAGATAAAGGCAAAATAGATCACAAGAAAGTGAAAATTTTAGATTTTATGTATGGAAAAAATTAAAAACAATAACTAATGTATGTAAAGAAAATTTATTCACACACCACAAACGTACACAAAAGTTTTGTTGTCCAAGTTTGGGAAATTCCCCTAGTTCAACCCTAAATGCTTGGAGTTTAAAAAGAAAGAGATTTCTAACTGATCCTAACATGTTTTAAATATGGATATGCATGCTTGAAACATGTTAAAGATGCAAATGCCCTTTCGGATCAAAACCTTTCAAAGCGAACAACAAATGCTCATTATATTCTCAAGTGAACCTGTGGTGGGATATTTAACCAAGGCAAGCCATTATTTTTCCCATTTAAAAAAAATTGACCTTAAAATCACAGATGATTTGTAAAGTGATTTATCAGTCATTCATGCATAACGGGATATATTTTTGTCAGAAATGACTTACGGATTGGATGTCAACGCTCAATTTAAAAATCCCCCGCCTCCCCCTTTTCCCCTTCATTGCAAAACCTAAGATATAAAAACTAAAAGAGTTTGTAGACCCTAAAAGATACAGAGAGTTTATGGAATTATCGTTGTCTACATTTGTGCATTTTCATTCCATTTTAGATGTACACTTTTTTTTTAAATCAAAACTTTGAGTTTTCACTTTCCGATTTTCTTGTAAACAAGAAGACAAAGATAAAATAGTTCACAAGAAAGTGAAAATTTTAGAGTTTATGTGTGCAAAATATAAAAAAAAAAACTAATGTAAGGAAAATTTATTCACACACCACAAACGAACACAAAAGTTTTGTTGTCCAAGTTTGGGAAATTCCTTTAGTTCAACCCTAATTGCTTGGAATTTGATAAGAAAGAGATTTCTAACTGATCCTAACATGTTTTAAATTTAGATATGCTTGTGTGAAACATGTTAAAGATGAAAATGTCCTATAGATAAAAACCTTTTAAAGCAAAAAACAAAGGCTCATTAAATTCTCAACTGAACGTGACATGGGATATTTACCCGAGTCAAACAAGCAATTACATTTTTCCCATTTAAAAAAGTTGACTTAACATTCAAAGATGACTTGTAAAGTGATTTATCGGTTAATCATACATAACGGGCTATGTTTTTGCAACAAATGATTTGTGGATTGGGAGTCAGAACTTAGTAAAAAATCCTTCGCCTCCACCTTTTCCCGATCATTGCAAAACCTTATCTATAACAACCAAAAGAGTTTGAAGTCCATAAAAGTAACAAAGAGTTTTTGGAATTATCGCTCTCTAAATTTGTGCATTTTCATTCCATTTTAGATGTACACTTTTTTCTTAAATCAAAACTTTGAGTGTTCAATTTTCGATTCTCTCGTTAACAAGAAGATAAAGGGAAAATATATCACAACAAAATGAAACTTTTAGAGTTTATGTATAGAAAAAATTTAACATAATAACAAATGTAAGAAAAGAAAATTTAATCACACACCACAAACAAACACAAAATTTTTGTTGTCCAAGTTTGGGAAATTCCACTAGTTCAACCCAAAAGGCTTGGAATTTGATAAGCAAGAGATTTCTAATTGATCATAAAATGTTTTAAATATGGATATGCATGCTTGAAAACTGTTAAGGATGCAAACGCCCTATGGATCCAAACCTTTTAAAGCGAACAACAAATGCTCATTAAATACTCAAGGGAACGTGTGGTGGGATATTTACCCATGTCAAACAAGCAATTATTTTGTCCATTTACAAAAAGTTGACTTAACAATTACAAATGATTTGTAAAGTGATTATTCGGTCAATAATACATAACGGGCTATGTTTTTGCAACAAATTACTGTTGGATTGCGAGTAACAACTCAGTTCAAAATCTCTTGCCTCCCCCTTTTCCCAACCAATACAAAACCTTATATATGAAAACCAAAAGAGTTTGCAGTCCCTGAAATTTACAGGGACTTTTCGGAATTATCACTCTCTACATTTGTGCATTTCCATTCCATGTTTGATGTAAACTTTTTTCTTAAATCAAAACTTTGAGTTTTCACTTTTCGATTCTCTCGTAAACAAGAAGATAAAGGGAAAATATATCACAACAAAATGAAAATTTTATAGTTTATGTATGGAAAAAAGTTTAAATTATAACAAATTTAAGTAAAGAAAATTTATTCACACACCACAAATGAACACAAAAGTTTTGTTGTCCAAGTTTGGGAATTCCACTAGTTCAACCCTAATGGCTTGGAATTTGATAAGAAAGAGATTTCTAATTGATCCTAACATGTTTTAAATATGTATATGCATGCTTGAAACATGTGAAAGATGCAAATACCCTATGGATCCAAACCTTTTAAAGCGAACAACAAATTCTCATTAAATTCTCAAGTGAACGAGGGGTGGGATATTTTTCTGAGTCAAACAAGCCATTTTTTTGCCCATTTACAAAAAACTGACCTAACAATCATAGATGATTTGTAAAGTGATTTATCGATCAATCATGCATAACGGGCTATGTTTTTGTAAGAAATTACTTATGGATTGGGTGTCAGCACTCAGTTAAAAATCCCCTGCCTCCCCCTTTTCCTGATCATTTCAAAATATATTATATAAAAACTAAAAGAGTATGCAGTCCCTAAAAGTTACAAACACTTTTTCGAATTAACTCTCTCTACATTTGTGCATTTCCTTTCCATTAGATGTGCATTTTTTTCTTAAATCAATACTTTGAGTTTTCACTTTACGATTCTCTTGTAAACAAGAAGATAAAGGCAAAATAGATCTAAACAAAATGAAAATTTCAGAGTTTATGTATGGAAAAAATTAAAAACAATAACAAATTTAAGTAAAGAAAATTTATTCACACACTACAAATGAACACAAAAGTTTTGTTGTCCAAGTTTACAAAATTCGACTAGTTCAACCCTAATTGCATGGAATTAGATAAGAAAGATATTTGTAACTGAGCCTAACATGTTTTAAATATGGTTATGCATCCTTGAAACATGTTAAAGGTGCAAAAATCCCTATGGATCCAAACCTTTTAAAGTGAACCACAAATGCTCATTAAATTCTCAAGTGAACGTGCGGAGGGATATTAACCCGAGGCAAATAAGCCATTATTTTGCCCATTTACAAAAATTTGTACTAACAATCACAGATGATTTTTAAAGTGATTTATCGGTCAATTGTGCATGACAGGATATATTTTTATAAGAAATGACTGATGGATTGTGTGTCAACACTCAATTTAAAAATCCCCCGCCTCCTCCTTTTCCAGATCATTGCAAAACCTAATATATAAAAACTAAAAGACTTTACAGACCCTAAAAGATATAGAGATTTTTTGGAATTATCTTTGTCAATATTTGTGCATTTCCATTCCATTTTAGATGTACACTTTTTTCTTAAATCAAAACTTTATGTTTTCACTTTCCGATTCTCTCATAAACAAGAAGATAAAGGCAAAGTAGATCACAAGAAAGTGAAATTTTTAGAGTTTATGTATGGAAAAAATTAAAAAAAATAACTTATGTAAGTAAAGAAAATTTATTCACACACCACAAACGAACACAAAAGTTTTGTTTTCCAAGTTTGGGAAATTCCACTAGTTCAACCCTAAATGCTTGGAATTTGATAAGAAAGAGATTTCAAACTGATCCTAACATGTTTTAAATATGGATATGCATGTTTGAACCATGTTAAAAATGCAAATACCCTATGGATCAAAACCTTTAAAATCGAACAACAATTGCTCATTAAATTCTCAAGTGAATGTGCGGTGGGCTATTTACCCGAGCCAAACAAGCCATTATTTTCCCAAATACAAAATGCTGACCTAAATATCACAAAAGATTTGTAAAGTTACTTTTCCGTCAATCATGCGTAACGGGCTATGTTTTTGTATGAAATGACTTATGGATTAGGAGTGAACACTCAGTTAAGTCCCCCCCGCCTACCCCTTTTCCCGATCATTGCAAAACCTAATATATAAAAACTAAAAGAGTTTGCAGTCTCTAAAACTGACCAAGGCTTTTTGGTATTATGTCTCTCTACATTTGTGCATTGCCATTCTATTTGAGATGAAAACTTTTTTTTTTAAATCATAACTTCGAGTTTTCACTTTTCGACTCTCTCGTAACCAAGAAGATAAAGGAAAAATAGATCAAAACAAAATGAAAATTTTAGAGTTTATGTATGGAAAAACTATAAATAAATAAATCTAAGTAAAGAAAATTTATTCACACACCACAAACGAATACAAAAGTTTTGCTGTCAAAGTTTGGGAAATTCCACTAATTCATCCTTAAAGGCTTGGAATTTGATAAGAAAGAGACTTCTAACTAATCCTAAAATGTTTTAAATATGAATATCCATGCTTGAAACATGATAAAGATGCAAATTCCCTATGGATCCAAACCTTTTCAAGCGAACAATAAATGCACATTAAATTCTCAAGAGAACGTACAGTGGGTTATTTACCCGAGTCAAACAAGCCTGTTTAATGCCCATTTACAAAAAGTTGACCAAACAATCACAGGTGGTTTGTAAAGTGATTTATCGGTCAATCATGTGTAACGGTCTATGTTTTTGTAAGAAATAATTTATGGATTGGGAGTCAACACTCAATTAAAAATCCCCCGCCTCCCTTTTCCTGATCATTGCAAAACCTACTGTATAAAAACTAAAAGATTTTGCAGTCCATAAAAGTGACAGAGACTTTTTGGAAGTATCTCTCTCTACATTTTTGCATTTCCATTCCATTTTAGATGTACTAAATATTAAGTTTCACTTTCCGATTCTCTCGTAAACAAGAAGATAAAGGCAAAATAGATCACAACAAAATGAAAATTTTAGATTTTTTGTATGGAAAAAATTAAAAAAAATAACAAATGTAAGTAAAGAAAATTTATTCACACACCACAAACGAACACAAAATTTTTGTTGTCCAAGTTTGGGAAATTCGACAAGTTCAACCCTAAAGGCTTGGAGTTTGATAAGAAATAGATTTCTAACTGATAATAAAATGTTTTAAATATGGATATGCATGCTTGAAACATGTTAAAGATGCAAATGCCTTATGGATCCAAACCTTTAAAAGAGAACA
This sequence comes from Aristolochia californica, assembly GCF_029961685.1. Taxonomy (NCBI): domain Eukaryota; kingdom Viridiplantae; phylum Streptophyta; class Magnoliopsida; order Piperales; family Aristolochiaceae; genus Aristolochia; species Aristolochia californica. Next base: position 17,316,889 of record NW_027181782.1, on the reverse strand, counting down.
ACAAATGCTCATTAAATTCTCAAGTGAACGTGCGGTGGGATATTTACCTAAGTCGAACAAGCAATTATTTTGCCCATTTACAAAAAGTTGACTTAACAATCATAGATAATTTGTAAACTGAATTATCGGTCAATCATACGTAACGAGCTATGTTTTTGTAAGAAATGATGGATTAGGAGTCAACACTCAGTTAAAATTCTCCCACCTCCCCCATTTCCCGATCATTCCAAAACCTAATATATAAAAACCAAAAGAGTTTGCAGTCCCTAGAAGTTACAAAGACCCTTGGGAATTATCGCTCTCTGCATTGGTGCATTTCCATTCCATTTTGGATGTATACTTTTTTCGTAAATCAAAACTTTGAGTTTTCACTTTTCGATTCACTCGTAAACAAGAAGATAAAGGGAAAATTTATCACAAAAAAATGAAAATTTGAGAGTTTATGTATGGAAAAAAATTAAAATAATAACAAATGTAAGTAATGAAAATTTATTCACACACCACAAATGAACACAAAAGTTTTTTTGTCCAAGTTTGGGAAATTCCACTTGTTCAACCCTAAAGGCTTGGAATTTGATAAGAAAGAGATTTCTAATTGATCATAAAATGTTTTAAATATGAATATGCATGCTTGAGAGATGTTAAAGATGAAAACACCCTATGGATCCAAACCTTTTAAAGCGAATAACAAATGCTCACTAAATTCTCAAGTGAACGTGCGGTGGGATATTTACTTCAGTCAAACTAGAAATTATTTTGCCAATTTACAAAAAGTTGACTTAACAATCATAGATGATTTTAAAGCGATTTATTGGTCAATCATAGATAACGGGCTATGTTTTTGTAACAAATGACTTATGGATAGGGAGTCGACATTCAGCTAAAATTCCCCCGCCTCCCCCTTTTCCCGATCCTTGCAAAATTTAATATATAAAAACCAAAAGAGTTTAGAGTCCCTAAAAGTTACAGAGACTTTATGGAATTATCCCTCTCTATATTTGTGCATTTCCATTCCATTCTAGATGTACACTTTTTTCTTAAATCAAAACTTTGAGTTTTCACTTTTCGATTATCTCGTAAACAAGAAGATAAAGGGAAAATATATCACAACAAAATAAAAAATTTAGAGTTTATGTATGGAAATAATTTAAAATAATAAAAAATGTAAGTAAAGAAAATTTATTCACACACCACAAACGAATACAAAAATTTTGTTGTCCAAGTTTTGGAAATTCCACTAGTTCAACCCTAAAGGCATGAAATTTGATAAGAAAGAGATTTCTAGCTGATCCTAACAGGTTTTAAATATGTATATGCATGATAGAAACATGTTTAACATGCAAATGCCCTATGAATCCAAACCTTTTAAAGCGAACAACAAATTCTCATTCAATTCTCAAGTGAACGTGAGGGTGGATATTTTCCCAAGTCTAACAAGCTATTATTTTGCCCATTTACAAAAAGATGACCAAACAATCACAGATGATTTGTAAAGTGATTTTTCGGTCAATCATGCGTAATGGGCTATGTTTTGTAAGAAATGACTTATGGATTGGGTGTCATCACTTAGTTAAAAATCCCGTGCCTCACCCTTTAAGAGTTTATGTATGGAAAAAAAACTAAAAATAAAAATAAAAGTAAAGAAAATTTATTCACACACCCAAAACGAACACAAAAGTTTCGCTGTCCAAGTTTGGGAAATTCCACTAGTTCAACATTAAAGGCTTGGAATTTGATAAGAAAGAGATTTCTAACTGATCCTAAAATGTTTTAAATATGGATATGCATGCTTGAAACATGTTAAAGATACAAATGCCCTATCGATCCAAACCTTTTAATGTGAACAACAAATGCTCATTAAATTCTGAAGTGAACGTGCGGTGGGATATTTACCCGAGTCAATCAAGCAATTATTTTACCCATTTAAAAAACATTGACTTGACAATCACAGATGATTTGTAAAGAGATTTATCGGTCAATCATATGTAACGGGCAAATGTTTTGTAAGAAATGACTTATGGATTGGGAGTAACACTCAGTTAAAAATCACATGCCTCCCCCTTTTCCTGATTATTTCAAAACCTAATATATAAAAAGCAAAAGATTTTGAAGTCCCTAAAAGTTACATAGACTTTTCGGAATTCTCACTCTCTATATTTGAGCTTTTCCATTCCATTTTAGATGTAAACTTTTTTCTTAAATCAAAACTTTGAGTTTTCACTTTTCGATTCTCTCGTAAAGAAGAAGAGAAAGGGAAAATATTTTACAACAAAATGAAAATTTTAGAGTTTATGTATGAAAAAACTTTAAAATAATAAAAATTTATGTAAAGAAAATTTATTCACACTCCAGAAATGAACACAAAAGTTTTGTTGTCCATGTTTGGGAAATTCCACTTGTTCAACCCTAATGGCTTGGAGTTTGAAAAGAAAGAGATTTCTAACTGATCCTAATATGTTTTAAATATGGATATGCATGCTTGAAACATGCTAAAGATGCAAAAGCCCTATGGATCCAAACGTTTTAAAGGGAACAGCAAAAGCCATTTTTTTGCCCATTTACAAAAAGTTGACCAAAGAATCACAAATGATTTGTAAAGTGATTTATTGATCAATCATGAGTAACAGTCTATATTTTTGCAAGAAATGATTTATGGATTGGGAGTCATCACTCAGTTGAAATTCCCTCACCTCTCCCCTTTTCCTGATAATTACAAATCCTAATATATAAAAACCACAAGAGTTTGCAGTCCCTAAAAGTTATAGAGTCTTTTCGGAATTATCGATCTCTACAATAAAAAAATGTAAGTAAAGAAATTTATTCATACACCACAAATGAATACAAAAGTTTTGTTGTCCATGTTTTGGAAATTCCACTAGTTCAACCCCAATGGCTTGGAATTTGATAAGAAAGAGATTTTTAACTGATCCTAATATGTTTTAAATAAGTATATGCATGCTTGAAACATGTTAAAGATGCAAATGCTCTATGGATCCAAACCTTTTAAAGAGAACATCAAATTCTCATTAAATTCTCAAGTGAACGTGTGGTGGGATATTTTCTCGAGTCAAACAAGCCATTATTTTGCCCATTTACAAAAAGCAGACATAAGAATCACAAATGATTTGTAAAGTGATTTATCGGTCAATCATACGTAACGGGCTATGTTTTTGTTGGAATTGACTTGTGGATTGGGACTCAACACTCAGTTAAAAATCCCTCACCTCCCTCTTTTCCTGATCATTTCAAAACCTATTATATAAAAACCAAAAGAGTTTGCAGTCCCTAAAAGTTACAGAGACTTTTTGGAATTATCTCTCTCTGCATTTGTGCATTTCCTTTCCACTTTTGATGTACATTTGTTTCTTAAATCAATACTTTGAGTTTTCACTTTTCGATTCTCTTGTAAACTAGATGAAAAAGGCAAAATATATCACAACAAAATGATAATTTTAGAGTTTATGTATGGAAAAAAATAAAAACAATAACAAATGTAAGTAAAGAAAATTTATTCACACACCACAAACGAACACAAAAGTTTTGTTGTCTAAGTTTGGAAAATTCTACTAGTTCAACCCTAATGGCTATGAATATGATAAGAAAGATATTTCTAACTGATCCTAGCATGTTTTAAATATGGATATGCATCTTTCAAACATGTTAAAGGTGTAAAAATCCTTTTGGATCCAAACCTTTTATAGCGAACAACAAATGCTCATAAAATTCTCAAGTGAACATGTGGTAGGATTTTTATCCGAGTCAAACAAGCCATTATTTTGCCCATTTATGAAAAGCTGACCTAACAATCATAGATGATTTGTAAAGTGATTTATCGGTCAATCATTCATAACGGGATATATTTTCATAAGAAATGACTTATGGATTGGGTGTCAATACTCAGTTTAAACATCCCCTGGCTCCCCCTTTTCCCGATCAATGCAAAACCTAATATATAAAAACTAAAAGAGTTTGCTGTCCCAAAAAGTTACACAGAGTTTTTGGAATTATCTCTGTCTACATTTGTGCATTTCCATTCCATTTTAGATGTACACTTTTTTCTTAAATCAAAACTTTGAGTTTTACTTTCCGATCCTCTCATAAACAAGAAGATAAAGGCAAAATAGATCACAAGAAAGTGAAAATTTTAGAGTTTATGAATGGAAAAAATTAAAAACAATAACTTATGTAAGTAAAGAAAATTTATTCACACACCACAAACGAACACAAAAGTTTTGTTTTCCAAGTTTGGGAAATTCCACTAGTTCAACACTAATTGCTTGGAATTTGATAAGAAAGAGATTTCCAACTGATCCTAACATATTTTAAATATGGATATGCTGTTAGTATGTCAATGCCCACCTCTCACGAGTTACTGCTAAGCTAATGTATTCACTAGGCTCCAATTATGAGGAGCGCCAATGTCGATAATGAGTAAATTAGTTAGCGGTTCCGGCTTAGACATTGATGAGGTCAAATTGTGGCTGCAATGGTATTTGTGAAGAAACTGTAAAATGAAGGCAGGGTTCGGGGCGCCAACCCCGACGGGGGTCCATGGGGGACTGGCCTCCTTGGCGGCGAGGTCCGGGGCCCTCGGTATGCCCTTAGTCATGAATGGGAGACCCAAAAATGAACGAAAATTAAAAGACTCAAGTGTGAAAGGGAATTAATGGAAGCAACAGGAAACAGAGACGAACTCTGTACTAACTGACGTAGCGGTCAGAGGCCTCCATCGGCACTGGAAGAGATAAGAAGCTTCCTATCTCTCATTTCCACAATTGTCTCCCATCTGTCTTCCTCGAATCAATGCTACAAATCACCTATAAATAGAGGTATTCTTCATAAACAATAGGCATCCAAAGTAATACCTATTCTGTGTTCGTTTTCTTTTTTAGTTTCTTCTTCTGTAAGTCCAGAAGCCATTCAAGCTCTTCTAAGAGCGTGTTGTCGGACGAAATTAGTTTTGTATTGAAATGAGGTTCAGTGTTTGCTTTCTTCGTGATTGTTGTTAAGATGTTCCTGGGTTGAGCTTACTCTATTTTACACATGCATGCTTGAAACATGTTAAAGATGCAAATGCCCTATGGATCAAAACCTTTTAAAGCGAACAACAAATGCTCATTAAATTCTCAAGTGACCGTGCGGTGGGATATTTACCTGAGTGAAACAAGCCATTCATTTGCATATTTACAAAAAGATGACTTAACAATTACAAATGATTTGTAAAGTGATTTATCGGTCAATCATGCATAACGGGCCATGCTTTTGTAAAAAATGACTTATGGATTGGGAGTCAACACTCAGTTAAAATCCCTCGCCTCCCCCTTTTCCTGATCAATGCAAAACCTAATATATAAAAACCAAAAGAGTTTGTAGTCCCTAAAAGTTACAGTCTTTTCGGAATTATCGCTCTCCACATTTTTGCATTTCCATTCCATTTTAGATGTACACTTTTTTCTTAAATCAAATCTTTGAGTTTTCACATTTCGATTTTCTCGCAAACAAGAAGATAAAGGCAAAATAGATCACACCAAAATAAAATTTTTAGAGTTTATGTTTGGAAAAAATTAAAAACAATAACAAATATAAGTAAAGAAAATTTATTCACACACCACAAACGAACACAAAATTTGTTTTGTCCAACTTTGGGAGATTCCACTTGTTCAAGCCTAATGGCTTGGAATTTGACAAGAAAGAGATTTCTAACTGATCCTAACATGTTTTAAATATGGATATGCATGCTAGAAACATGTTAAAGATGAAAATACACTATGGATCCAAAACTTTTATAGAGAACAACAAATGCTCATTAAATTATCAAGTGAACGTGCGGTGGGATATTTACCCGAGTAAAACAAGCAATTATTTTGCGCATTTACAAAAAGATGACTTAACAATCACAGATGATTTGTAAAGTGATTTATTGATCAATCATGCGTAACGGGCTATGTTTTTGTAAAAAATGACTTATGGATTGGGATTCAACACTCAGTTAAAAATCCCTCGCCTCCCCATTTTCCTGATCATTGCAAAACCTAATATATAAAAACCAAAAGAGTTTGGAGTCCCTAAAAGTTACAGAGTCTTTTCGGAATTATCGATCTCTACATTTGTGCATTTCCATTCAATTTTAGATGTACTCTTTTTAAGTAAATCAAAACTTTGATTTTTCACTTTTTGATTCTCTCGTAAACAAGAAGATAAAGGACAAAAAGATCACAAAAAATGAAAATTTTAGAGTTTATGTACGAAAAAAATTAAAAACAATAACAAATGTATGAAAAGAAAATTTATTGACACACCACAAATGAACACAAAATTTTTGTTGTCCAAGTTTTGGAAATTCCACTTGTTCAACCCTAATGGCATGGAATTTGATAAGAAAGAGATTTCTAACTTATCCTAACATGTCTTAAATACGGATAGGCATGTGTTATGGACTCAATAAGACTGAGTCATCTACTTTACTTTTATTATTTATGTTGCTTTTAATTTCGAATTTTATTGATTTGTAATAAGACTTAAAGGTAGGGGTAGAATTGGGTTTAATAACCCTAACCTATGTTGATGTTAATTACCCTATTTAAGGAGTAAGGATGGAGAAATAAAGCAAGTTCGGAATTAGCATAATCTAGGGTAATTTAGGTTCCTTCTAGGCTCTCTATTCTAGGGTTCTTGGTGTGAACTCTCTTGGGGGTTGTGGAGATCTTGGAAGGAAAAGGAAGAGGAATTACCTTTCTCTTTCGAGCTACAAGAGAGGTCATCTCTTTCACGAAAATTCTGGTTGCTGGATTGGTGTTGACGTCAAGAGGTATTTGGAGAAGGGTTGGCATGAGCTAACCAGGAAGGAGGACGAATTCTGGTTGCTGGATTGGTGTTGATGTCAAGAGGTATTTGTTAATCTTATTCCAAGCATTAAGATTAGATTTATGTTTCTCTTTTACGTAAGGAACCAGTGCTGCATAAAATTGGAAACCCTACCTTGACGTGAGCCATAAGAAAGGGGGTTCCACGTTGGGGCCTCAAGGAGCTTCCTTGACTAGCTGGGTTCATTCATAATTAAGAAAAGGAAACTCCTTTTCAAGGGGAACGAATTCAGTCAAGGGAAAGGGGTTGTTCTTGAGTCATTACAGCAAGTAAAACCCTCTTGTCTTGAATCATAAAAGAGGGGTTTCATATCTGAGTGCTTAAACAGTCCTTTAACTTGCTTGTTGCATCTATAATTGAGAAAAGGAAAATCCTTTTCAATCCTAACGTGAAAGGAGAAGTATAAGAGAGTTATTTTCACAAAAACGTGATAAGAAACCCTCAAACAGTGCTGGATTCATATTCAACTCGCCGAGTTACTAGATCCATGGCTAGGGACTATAACAGCATGGTTGAAACATGTTAAAGATTATAATTCCCTATGGATCCAAACCTTTTAAACCGAATAAAAAATGCTCATTAAATTCTCAAGTGAACGAGCGGTGGGATATTTACCTGAGTTAGACAAGCCATTATTTTGCCCATTTACAAAAATCTGACTTAACAATCACAAATGATTTGTAAAGTGATTTATCAGTCAATCATACGTAATGGGCTATGTTTTTGTAAAAAATGACTTATGGATTGGGAGTCAACACTCAGTTAAAAATCCCTCGCCTCCCCCTTTTCCTGATCATTGCAAAATCTAATATATAAAAACCAAAAGAGTTTGCAGTCCCCAAAAGTTACAAAGTCTTTTTTTAATTATCGTTCTCTACATTTGTGCATTTCCGTTCCATTTTAAATGTACCCTTTTTTCTTAAATCAAAACTTAGAGTTTTCACTTTTAGATTCTCTTGTAAACAATGATATAAAGGCAAAATAGATCACAAAAAAATAAAAATTTAAGTGTTTATGTATAGAAAAAATTTTAAAAAAAATGTAAGTAAAGAAAATTTATTCACTTACCACAAACGAACACATAATTTTTGTTGTCCTTGTTTGGGAACTTCCACTAGTTCAACCCTAATGGCTTGGAATTTGATAAGAGAGAGATTTCTTACTGATCCTAACATGTTTTAAATATGGATATGCATGCTTGACACATGTTCAAGATGCAAATTCCCTATGGATCCAAACCTGTTAAAGTGAACAACAAATGCTCATTAAATTGTCAAGTGAACGTGCGGTGGGATATTTACCCAAGTCAAACAAGCCATTATTTTGCCCATTTACAAAAGCAGACCTAATAATCACAGATGATTTTTAAAGTGATTTATCAATCAATCATGCGTAACGGGCTATATTTTTTTAAGAAAAGACTTTTTGATTGGGAGTCAACACTCAATTTAGAATCCCTCGCTTCCCCCTTTTTCCCAGTCATTGCAAAACCATATATATAAAAACTAAAAGAGTTTGCAGTCCCTCAAAGTTACAGAGACTTTTTAGAATAATCTCTCTCTACATTTGTGCATTTCCATTCCATTTTAGATGTACACTTTTTTCTTAAATCAAAACTTTGAGTTTTCACTTTCCAATTCTCTTGTAAACAATGAGATAAAGGCAAAATAGATCACAAAAAAATGAAAATTTAAGTGTTTATGTATAGAAAAAATTTAAAAAAAAAATGTAAGTAAAGAAAATTTATTTACATACCACAAACGAACACATAATTTTTGTTGTCCAAGTTTGGGAAATTCCACTAGTTCAACCCTAATGGCTTGGAATTTGATATGAAAGGGATTTCTAACTGATCCTAACATGTTTTAATTATGGATATGCATGCTTGAAACATGTTAAAGATGCAAATTCGCTATAGATCCAAACCTTTTAAAGCGAACAACAAATTCTCATTAAATTCTCAAGTGAACGTGCGGTTGGTAATTTACCCCAGTCAAACAAGCCATTATTTTGCCCATTTACATAAAGTTGGCCTAACAATCACAGATGATTTTTAAAGTGTTTTATCGGTTAATCATGCGTAACGGGCAATGTTTTTGTAAGAAATGACTTATGGATTGGGAATCAACATTCAGTTAAAAATCCCCTACCTCCCTCTCTTCCCGATCATTGCAAAACCTAATATATAAAAACTAAAAGAGTTTGCAGTCCCTAAAAGTTACAGAGACTTTTTAGAATAATCTCTCTCTACATTTTTGCATTTCCATTCCATTTCAGATGTACACTTTTTTCTTAAATCAAAACTTTGAGTTTTCACCTTCCAATTCTCTTGTAAACAAGGAGATAAAGGAAAAATAGATCACAACAAAATGAAAATTTTAGAGTTTATGTATAGAAAAAATTAAACACAAAATAAATGTAAGTAAAGAAAATTTATTCACACACCGCAAACAAACACAAAAGTTTTGTTGTCGAAGTTTGGGAAATTCCACTTGTTCAACCATAATGGCTTAGAATTTGACAAGAAATATATTTCAAACAGATCCTAACATGTTTTAAATATGGATATGCATGCTTGAAACATGTTGAAGATGGAAATGCCCTATGGATCCAAACCTTTTAACAACAAATGCTCATTAAATTCTCAAGTGTGCGTTGGGATATTTACCCGTGTCAAACAAGCCATTATTTTGCACATTTAAAAATAGATGACCTAACAATCACATATGATTTTTAAAGTGATTTATCGGTCAATCATGTGTAACGGGCTATGTTTTTGTAAGAAATGACTTATGGATTCGGAGTCAACACTCAGTTAAAAATCCCCCGCCTCCCCCTTTTCCCCATCATTGCAAAACTTAAACTATAAAAACTAAAAGAGTTTGCAGTCCCTAAAATTTGTAGAGACTTTTTGAAATTATCTATCTTTACATTTGTGTATTTCAATTCCATTTTCAATCTACATTTTTTTCTTACAACAAAACTTTGAGTTTTCACTTTCCCATTCTCTCGTAAACAAGTAGATCAAGGCAAAATAGATCACAACAAAATGAAAATTTTGGAGTTTATGTATGGAAAAATTAAAAATAATAACAAATGTAAGTAAATAAAATTTATTCACACACCACAAACGAACACAAAAGTTTTGTTGTCCAAGTTTGGGAAATTTCACTAGTTCAACCCTATTGGCTTGGAATTTGATAAGTAAGATATTTCTAACTAATCATAACATGTTTTAAATATGGATATGCATGTTTGAAACATGTTAAAGATTGAAATGCCCTATGGATCCAAACCTTTTAACAACAAATGCTCATTAAATTCTCAAGTGAACGTGCGGTTATATATTTACCCGTGTCAAAAAAGCCTTTATTTTGCCCATTTACAAAAAACTGACCTAACAATCATAGATGATTTGTAAAGTGATTTATCGGTCAATCATGGGTAACCGCTATGTTTTTTTAAGAAATGACTTATAGATTGGGAGTCAACACTCAGTTAGAAATCCCCCGTCTCCCCCTTTTCCTGATCATTGCAAAATCTATTATATAAAAACTAAACGAGTTTGCAGTCTCTAAAAGTAACAGAGACTTTTTGGAATTATCTCTCTCTACATTTGTGCTTTTCCATTCCATTTTAGTTGTACAATTTTTTCTTAAATCAAAAAATTGAGTTTTCACTTTCCGAATCTCTCGTAAACAAGAAGATAAAGGCAAAATAGATCACAACAAAATGAAACTTTTAGAGTTTATGTATACAAAAAATTAAAAACAACAAAAAATATAAGTAAAGAAAATTTATTCACACACCACAAACGAACACAAAAGTTTTGTTGTCCAAGTTTTGGAAATTCCACTAGTTCAACCCCAATGGCTAGGCATTTGATAAGAAAGAGATTTCTAACTGATCCTACTATGTTTTAAATATGGATATGCATGCTTGACACATGTTCAAGATGCAAATTCCCTATGGATCCAAACCTGTTAAAGTGAACAACAAATGCTCATTAAATTGTCAAGTGAACGTGCGGTGGGATATTTACCTAAGACAAACAAGCCATTATTTTGCCCATTTACAAAAAGCTGACCTAACAATCACAGATGATTTGTAAAGTGATTTATGAATCAATCAGGTGTAACAGGCTATATTTTTGTAAGAAACCACTTTTGGATTGTCAGTCAACACTCAATTTAAAATCCCCCGCCTCCCCCTTTTCCCGATCATTGCAAAACCTAATATATAAAAACTAAAAGAGATTGCAGTTCCTCAAAATTATAGAGACTTTTTAGAATAATCTCTCTCTACATTTGTGCATTTCCATTCCATTTTAGATGTACACTTTTTTCTTAAATCAAAACTTTGAGTTTTCACTTTCCAATTCTCTTGTAAACAATGGGATAAAGGCAAAATAGATCACAAAAAATGAAAATTTAAGTGTTTATGTATAGAAGAAATTAAAAACAATAAAAAATGTAAGTAAAGAAAATTTATTCACCCACCACAAATGAACACATATTTTTTGTTGTCCAAGTTTAGGAAATTCCACTCGTTCAACCCTAATGGCTTGGAATTTTATAAGAAAGAGATTTCTAACTGATCCTAACGTTTTTTAATTATGGATATCCATGCTTGAAACATGTTAAAGATGCAAATGCCTTATGGATCCAAATCTTTTAAAGTGAACAACAAATGCTCATTAAATTTTCAAGTGAACATGCAGTGGGTAATTTACCCGAGTCAAACAAGTCATTATTTTTCACATTTACATAAAGCTGGCCTAACAATCATAGATGATTTGTAAAGTCATTTATCGGTCAATCATGCATAATGGGCATTTTTTTTGTAAGAAATGACTTATGAATTGGGAATCAACACTCAGTTAAAAATCCCCCGCCTCTCTCTTTTCCCGATCTTTGCAAAACCTAATAAATAAAAACTAAAAGAGTTTGCAGTCCCTAAAAGTTACAGAGAATTTTTAGAATAATCTCTCTCTACATTTTTGCATTTCCATTCCATTTTAGAAGTATACTTTTTTCTTAAATCCAAACTTTGAGTTTGCACCTTCCAATTCTTTTGTACACAAGGAGATAAAGGTAAAATAGATCACAAAAAAACGAAAATTTTAGAGTTTAAGTATGGAAAAAATTTTAAAATAAAAAAAATGTAAGTAGAGAAAATTTATTCCCACACCGCAAACGAACACAAAAGTTTTGTTGTCGAAGTTTGGGAAATTGCACTTGTTCAACCCCAATGGCTTAGAATTTGATAAGAAAGATATTTCAAACTGATCCTAACATGTTTTAAATATGGATATGCATGCTTGAAACATGTTAAAGATGGAAATGCCCTATGGATCCAAGCCGTTTAACAACAAATGCTCATCAAATTCTCAAGTGCATGTGCATTGCGATACTTACCCATGTCAAACAAGCCATTATTTTGCCCACTTAAAAAAAGCTGATCTAACAATCCCATATGATTTTTAAAGTGATTTATGGGTCGATCATAAGTAACAGGCTATATTTTTGTAAGATATGACTTATGGATTGGGAGTCAACACTCTGTTAGAAATCCCCCGCCTCCCCCTTTTCCCCATCATTGCAAAATTTAATATATAAAAACTAAAATAATTTGCAGTCCCTAAAAGTTATAGAGACTTTTTGGAATTATCTCTCTCTACATTTGTGCATTTCAATTCCATTTAAGATGTACACTTTTTTCTTAAATCAAAACTTTGAGTTTTCACTTTCCCATTCTCTCGTAAACAAGTAGATAAAGGCAAAATAGATCACAACAAAATGAAAATTTTAGAGTTTATGTATAGAAAAATTAAAAACAATAACAAATTTAAGTAAAGAAAATTTATTCACACACCACAAACGAACAGAAAAGTGTTGTTGTCTAAGTTTGGGAAATTCCACTAGTTCAACCCTAATGGCTTGGAATTTGAGAAGAAAGATATTTCTAATTGAACCTAATATGTTTTCAATATGTTTATGCATGCTTGAAACATGTTAAAGATGCAAATGCCCTGTGGATCCAAACCTTTTAAAGTGAAAAACAAATGCTCATTAAACTCTCTAGTGAACGTGCAATGGGATATTTTACCGAGTCAAACATGCCATTATTTTGCCAATTTACAAAAAGCTGACATAACAATCACAAATGATTTCTAAAGTGATTTATCGTTCAATCATGCGTAACGGGCAATGTTTCTGTAGGAATTGACTTATGGATTGGCAGTCAACACTCAGTTAAAAATCCCCCGCCTTCCAATTTTCCCAATCATTTCAAAACCTGATACATAAAAACTAAAAGCGAGTCACTAAAAGTTACAAAGACTTTTTGGAATTATCTCTCTCTATGTTTCTGCATTTTCTTTCCATTTTAGATGTACATTTTTTTCTTAAATCAATACTTTGAGTTTTCACATTTCTGATTCCCTTGTAAACAAGATGATAAATGCAAAAAAGATCACAACAAAATGAAAATTTTAGAGTTTATGTGTGGAAAAAATTTAAAAAAAATAACAAATGTACGTAAAGAAAATTTATTCCCACACCACAAACGAACACAAAAGATTTGTTGTCCAAGTTTTGGAAATTCCACTAGTTCAACCCTAATGGCTCTGAATTTGATAAGAAAGATATTTCTAACTGATCCTAACATGTTTTAAATATGGATATGCACCCTTGAAACATGTTAAAGGTGGTAAAATCCCTATGGATCCAAACCTTTTAAAGCAAACAACAAATGCTCATTAAATTTTCAAGTGAACGTGTTGTGGGATATTTACCCGAGTTAAACAAGCCATTGTTTTGCCCATTTATAAAAAGCTGACCTAACGATCACAGATGATTTGTAAAGTGATTTATCAGTCAATCATGCATAACGGGATATATTTTTGTAAGAAATGACTTATGGATTGGGTATCAACACTCAGTTTAAAAATTCTCTGCCTGCCCCTTTTCCCAATCATTGCAAAACCAAATATATAAAAACTAAAAATTTTGCAGTCCCTAAAAGTTACATAAATTTTTTGGAATAGTCACTATCTACATTTGTGCATTTTCATTCCATTTTAGATGTAAACTTTTTTCTTAAATCAAAAATTTGAGTTTTCACTTTCCGATTCTCTCATAAACAAGAAGATAAAAGCAAAATAGATCACAACAAAATGAAAATTTTAGAGTATATGTACGGAAAAAATTTAAAACAATAACAAATGTAAGTAAAGAAAATTTATATACACACCACAAACGAACACAAAAGTTTTGTTGTCCAAGTTTTGGAAATTCCACTAGTTCAACCCTAATGGCTATGAATTTGATAACAAAGATATTTTTAACTGATCCTAACATGTTTTAATTATGGATATGCATCCATGAAACATGTTAAAGGTGGGAAAATCCCTATGGATCAGAACCTTTTAAATCAAACTACAAATGCTCATTAAAGTTTCAAGTGAAAGTGCGGAAGGATATTTACCCAAGTCCAACAAGCCATTATTTTGCCCATTTACAAAAAGCTGACCTAACAATCACAGATGATTTGTAAAGTGATTTTCCAGTCAATCATGCATAATGGGATATATTTTCATAAGAAAAGACTTATGGATGTGGTGTCAACACTTAGTTTAAAAATCCTTTGCCTCCCCCTTTTCCCAATCATTGCAAAACCCAATATATAAAAACTAAAAGAGTTTGCAGTCCCTAAAAGTTACATATAGTTTTTGGAATTATCTCTATCTCCATTTGTGCATTTTCATTCCATTTTAGATGTCCACTTTTTTTTTTAAATCAAAACATTGAGTTATCACTTTCTGATTCTCTCATAAAAAAGAAGATAGAGGCAAAATAGCGCACAAGAAAGTGAAAATTTTAGAGTTTATGTATGAAAAAAATTTAAAAAATAACTAATGTAAGTAAAGAAAATTTATTCACACACCACAAACGAATACAAAAGTTTTGTTGTCCAAGTTTGGGAAATTCCACCAGTTCAACCCTAATTGCTTGAAATTTGATAAGAAAAAGATTTCTAACTGATCCTAGCATATTTTAAATATGGATATGCATGTTTTAAACATGTTAAAGATGCAAATGCCTTATGAATCAAAACCTTTTAAAGTGAACAACAAATGCTCATTAAATTCTCAAGTGAACGTGCGGTGGGATATTTACCAGAGTCAAACAAGCCATAAGTTTTCCCATATACAAAAAGTTGACCTAACAATCACAAATGATTTGTAAAGTGATTTATCCGTCAATCATGCATAACGGGCTATGTTTTTCTAAGAAATGACTTCTGGATTGGGAGTGAAAACTCAGTTAAAA
Organism: Aristolochia californica; assembly: GCF_029961685.1. Taxonomy (NCBI): domain Eukaryota; kingdom Viridiplantae; phylum Streptophyta; class Magnoliopsida; order Piperales; family Aristolochiaceae; genus Aristolochia; species Aristolochia californica. Next base: position 17,301,692 of record NW_027181782.1, on the reverse strand, counting down.
ATCCCCCGCCTCTCTCTTTTCCCGATGATTGCGAAACATAATATAAAAACTAAAAAGAGTTTGCAGTCTCTAAAAGTTACAGAGACTATTAGAATTATCACTCTCTATATTTGTGCATTTCCATTCCATTTTAGATGTACACTTTTTTTTTAAATCAAAACTTTGAGTTTTCCCTTTCCGATTCTCTCGTAAACACGACGATAAAGGCAAAATAGATCACAACAAAATGAAAATTTTAGAGTATATGTATGGAAAAAATTAAAAACAATAACAAATGTAAGTAAAGAAAATTTATTCACACACCACAAACGAACACAAAAGTTTTGTTGTCCAAGTTTGGGAAATTTCACTTGTTCAACCCTAATGGCTTGGAATTTGATAACAAAGGGATTTCTTACTGATCCCAACATGTTTTAAATATGGATATGCATGCTTGAAACATGTTAAAGATGCAAATGCCCTATGGATCCAAACCTTTTAAAGTAAAAACAAATGTTCATTAAATTTTTAAGTGATCGAGCAGTGGGATATTTACCCAAGTCAAACAAGCCTTTATTTTACCCATTTACAAAAAGCTGACCTAACAATCACACATGATTTGTAAAGTGATGTATCAATCAATCAATTGTAACGGCTATATGTTTGTAAGAAACGAATTATGGATTGAGAGTCAATACTCAATTAAACATCCCCCGCCTCCCCTTTTCCTAATCATTGCTAAACCTAATATATAAAAACTAAAAGAGTTGGTAGTCCCTCTAAGTCACATGGTCTTTTTGGAATTATCTCTCTCTACATTTGTGCAATTCCATTCCATTTTAGATGTGCAATTTTTTCTTAAATCAAAACATTGAGTTTTCACTTTCTGATTATGTTATAAATAAGAAGATAAATGCGAAATAGATCACAAAAAAATAAAAAATTAAGTGTTTACGTATAAAAAAATTAAAAACAATGAAAAATTTAAGTAAAGAAAATTTATTCGCACACCACAAACGAACTCATAAGTTTTTTAGTCCAAGTTTGGGAAATTCCACTAGTTCAACCCTAATGGCTTGGAATTTGATAATAAAGAGATTTCTAACTAATCCTAACATGTTTTCAATACGGATATGGATGCTTGAAACAAGTTAAAGATGCAAATTCCCAATGGATCCCAACCTTTTAAAGCGAACAACAAATACTCATTAAATTCTGAAGTGAACGAGCGGTGCGTAATTTACTCAAGTCAAACAAGCCATTATTTTGCCTATTTACATAAAGCTGCCTAACAATCACAGATGATTTTTAAAGTGATTTATTGGTCAATCATGCATAACGGGCTATGTTTTTGTAAGAAATGACTTATGGATTGGGTATCAACACTCAGTTAAAAATCCCCTGCCTCCCCCTTTTCCCGATCATTGCAAAACCTAATATATAAAAACTAAAAGAGTTGGCATTCCTAAAAGTTACAGAGACATTTTAGAATAATCTCTCACTACATTTCATAAGAAAGATATTTCTAATTGATCCTACGATGTTTTAGATATGGATATGCATCATTGAAACATGTTAAAGGTGGAAAAATCTCTATGGATCCAAACCTATTAAAGTGAACAACAAATGCTCATTAAATTTTCAAGTAAACGTGTGGTGGGATATTTACCCGAGTCAAACAAGCCATTATTTTGCTCATTAACAAAAAGCTGACCTAACAATCTAAGATGATTTTTAAATTGATTTATCAGTCCATCATGCAGAATAGGATACATTTTCGTAAGAAATGACTAATGGATTGGGTGTCAATACTCTTTTTAAAAATCCCATGTCTCCCCCTTTTTCTATCATTGCAAAACCAAATATATAAAAAATAAAAGAATTTGCAGTCCCGAAAAGTACATAGAATTTTTGGAATTATCTCTGTCTACATTTGTGCATTTTCATTCCATTTTAGATGTACATTGTTTTCTTAAATCAAAACTTTGAGTTTTCACTTTCCGATTCTCTCATAAACAAGAAGATAAAGGCAAAATAGATCACAAGAAAGTGAATATTTTAGAGTTTATGTATGGAAAAAATTAAAAACAACAACTAATTTAAGTAAAGAATATTTATTCACACACCACAAACGAACACAAAATTTTTGTTGTCCAAGTTTGGAAAATTCTACTAGTTCAACCCTAATTGCTTAGAATTTGAAAAGAAAGAGATTTCTAACTGATCCTAACATGTTTTAAATATGGATATGCATGTTTGAAACAAGTTAAAGATGCAAATGCCTTATGGGTCAAAACCTTTTAAAGAGAACAACAAATGCTCATTAAATTCTCAAGTAAACGTGCGGTGGGATATTCACCCAAGTCGAACAAGCCCTTATTTTGCCCGTTTATAGAAAGTTGACCTAACAATCACATATGATTTTTAAAGTGATTTATCCGTCAATCATGCGTAACGGGCTATGTTTTTCGAAGAAATGACTTATGGATTGGGAATGAAAACTCAGTTAAAAATCCCCCGCCTCCCCCTTTTCCCGATCATTGCAAAACCTAATATATAAAAACTAAAAGAGTTTGCAGTCTCTAAAAGTTGCAGAGACTATTGGAATTTTCTCTCTCTACATTTGTGCATTTCCATTCCATTTTGGATTTACACTTTTTTCTTAAATCAAAACTTTGAGTTTTCACTTTCCGATTCTCTTGTAAACAAGAAGATAAAGGCAAAATAGATCACAACAAAAGGAAAATTTTAGAGTTTATGCATGGAAAAAATTAAAAACAACAAGAAATGTAAGTAAAGAAAATTTATTCACACACCACAAACGAACACAAAAGTTTAGTTGTCCAAGTTTGGGAAATTCCAATAGTTCAACCCTAAAGGCTTGGAATTTGATAAGAAAGAGATTTCTAATTGATCATAAAATGTTTTAAATATGGATATGCATGCTTGAAACATGTTAAAGATGCAAATGCCCTATGGATCCAAACCATTTAAAGTGAACAACAAATGCTCATTAAATTCTCAGGTGAACGTGTGGTGGGATATTTACCTTAGTCAAACAAGCAATTATTTTGCCCATTTACAAAAAGCTGACTTAACAATCACAGATGATTTGTAAAGTTATTTTTTGGTCAATCATGGATAACAGGTAAGTTTTTTTAAGAAATGACTTATGGATTGGGCGTCAAAACTCAATTAAAAATCCTCCGCCTCCCCCTTTTCCCGATCATTGCCAAACCTAATATATAAAAACCAAAAGAGTTTCAGTCCCTAAAAGTTACAGAGACTTTTCGGAATTATCGCTCTCTACATTTGTGCATTTCCATTCCATTTGAGATGTACACTTTTTTCTTAAATCAAAACTTTGAATTTTGACTTTCCTATTCTCTCGTAAGATAAAGGCACAATAGATCACAACAAAATGAAAATTTTAGAGTTTATGTATGGAAAAAATTAAAAACAATAACAAATGTAAGTAAAAATAATTTATTCACACAACACAAACGAACACAAAAGTTTTGTTGTCCAAGTTTGGGAAATTCCACTAGTTCAACCCTAATGGCTTGGAATTTGATAAGAAAGAGATTTTTAACTGATCCTAACATGTTTTAAATATGGATATGCATGCTTGAAACATGTTAAAGATGAAAATGCCCTATGGGTCCAAACCTTTTAAAGCGAACAACAAATGTTCATTAAATTGTAAAGTGAACGTGAGGTGAGATATTTACCCAAGTTAAACAAGTCATTATTTTGCCCATTTAAAAAAAGTTGACCTAAAAAATACAGGTGATTTGTAAAGTGATTTATCAGTCAATCATGTGTAACGGGTTATATTTTTTAAAGAAACAACTTATGGATTGGGACTCAACACTCATTTAAAAATCCCCCGCCTCCCCCTTTTCCCGATCATTGCAAAACCTAATATATAAAAACTAAAAGAGTTTGCAGTCCCAAAAATTCACAGAAACTTTTTCGAATTATCTCTCTCTACATTTTTGCATTTCCATGCCATTTTATATGTACATTTTTTCTTAAATCAAAACATTGAGTTTTCACTTTTTGATTATCTCATAAACAAGAAGATAAAGGCAAAATAGATCACAACAAAATGAAAATTTTAGTTTTTATGAAAAGAAAGAATTCAAAAACAATAAAAAATGTTAGTAAATAAATTTTTTCACACACCACAAACGAACACATAAGTTTTGTTGTCCAAGTTTGGGAAATTCCACTTGTTCAACCCTAATGGCTTGGAATTTGATAATAAAGATATTTCTATCTGATCCTAACAAGTTTTAAAAATGAAAATGCATGCTTGAAAGATGTTAAAGATGCAAATGCCCTTTGGATCCAAACTTTTAAAGCGAACAACAAATGCTCATTAAATTCACAAGTGAACGTGCAGTGGGTAATTTACCTGAGTCAAGCAAGCCAATATTTTGCCCGTTTACATAAGCTGACCTAATAATCACAGATGATTTTTAAAGTGATTTATCAGTCAATTATGCATAACGGGCTATGTTTTCTTAAGAAATGACTTATGGATTGGGAATCAACTCTCAGTTAAAAAACCCCTGCCTCCCCATTTTCCCGATCATTGCAAAACCTAATATATAAAAACTAAAAGAGTTTGCAGTCCCACAAAGTCACAGAGACTTTTTGGAATTATCTCTCTCTAAATTTGTGCATTTCCATTCCATTTTATATGTACAATTTTTTAGTAAATCAAAACATTGAGTTTTTACTTTCCGATTCTCTCATAAACAAGAAGATAAAGGCAAAATAGATCACAACAAAATGAAAATTTTAATGTTTATGTAAAGAAAGAATTAAAAACAATAAAAAATATAAGTAAAGAAAATTTATTCACACACCACAAACGAACACATATGTTTTGTTGTCCAAGTTTGGGAAATTCCACTTCTTCAACCCTAATGGCTTAGAATTTGATAGGAAAGATATTTCAAACTAATCCTAATATGTTTTAAATATGGATATGCATGCTTGAAACATGTTAAAGATGGAAATGCTCTATGGATCCAAACCTTTTAATAACAAATACTCATTAAATTCTCATGTGCACGTGCGTTGCGATATTTACCCAAGTAAAACATGCAATTATTTTGTCCAATTACAAAAAGTTGACCTAACAATCATAGATGATTTATAAAGTGATTTATCGGTCAATCATGCATGTTTTTAAGCCATCCGGTGATCTCAGGAAGGCCTAATGGTAATGGAGTTTCCATATCCATTAAATAGAAAAACTCATTCATTTTTACAAAGCTAAGAGGTTTAGCTTTTGTTTAATTTTTTCGATCTTGCATCGTAGTCTATGGATGCGATTCATGTATCTTTCCCAATAGAAATAGTACATTTCCATGGCGTAGATAGTATCATCTTCTGGTTGAAGCATGTTTCTTAGTAAGAGAGTGAAGGTAAGGCCATCTCTCTGTCTTTGTAAACAATCTAAAAGTTTTTGTCTATAGATCATCTATTTCGGGATGATGTTCAAGCTTGTTCAGCATCTTCCTTGGTCCGAAATTTTCTGTGAGAATTTTCGGGAAATCCTATGACACTAGCTTGGGCTTCTTCCCAGCTGTCATATATTCCTGTTTCTCTTCCTATGAAGACAACATACCAGTATTTTATTTTTTTTGGTTTTCTGTATATACTTGTAGAGGCTTCTCCTGTTGAAGCGGTGTCTACAGGTTGAGATACGGTTTCTTCTTGGGTCATTCTGTATATTTCTCTTTGCCAGAATGATTATCAAATCTTCTAAGAATTTCTTAGATAGCATATTCTTGAAGTTCAAGTTGTTCAATCCTGATTTGGTGTTTCAGGTCTTTGATAACTTATTTTAATCCTACTAGACTGAGTCCTAAGAATCGTCCATCTCAAATTATCCTTCTTCCTTCGTTGTTATATTCTACAACTAAAGGATTTTCTTCTAACTCTTTGAGTTTGGCTTGAACTCGTGAGAGTCGATCTTTTAACTGACGAATCCAGACTCTCTGGAATTCGATTTGATTATCATACCTTCTGGTCATGATATATAGTCGCGAATAATTTATAAGTCTTATTGCTGGATTAGACCTATTTTGTTCCATAATGGACTTTTGGTTTTGTACATTTGTTCCTTACAAATGTTACATGGGATGTGACCGGTTTGGGTCGTAACTGGTTGGGAGTATGTATACCTAAACAGAAAGAATCAAAGTTAAGCTTTGACTTCTTTGACACATACAAAACCAAGTCCACTACTCAGCTCTGATACCATTTTAAACAACAGCGAGTCTCTAGCAGACTCTGACAGTGGAATACTGATACCAAAAGCACTATTGCTATGATATCAACAACATAGTCTCTAATAGACTTGCACACAACGGGCTATGTTTTTGTAAGCAATGACTTATGGATTGGGAGTCTACACTCTATTAAAAATCCCCGGCTCCCCCTTTTACCGAACATTGCAAAACCTAGTATATAAAAACTAAAAGAGTTTGCAGTCCCTAAAAGTTACAGAGACTTTTTGGAATTATCTCTCTCTACATTTGTGCATTTCCATTCCATTTTAGATGTACACTTTTTTCTTAAATCTAAACTTTGAGTTTTCACTTTCCGATTCTCTCGTAAACAAGTAGATAAAGGCAAAATAGATCACAACAAAATGAAAATTTTAGAGTTTACGTATGGAAACATTAAAAAAAATAACAAATTTAAGAAAATAAAATTTATTCACACACCACAAATTCTTGTCCAAGTTTGGGAAATTCCACTAGTTGAACCCTAATGGCTTGGAATTTTATAAGAAAGATATTTCTAACTAATCATAAAAATTTTTAAATATGTGAAACATGTTAAAGATGGAAATTCCCTATGGATCCAAACCTTTTAACAACAAATGCTCATTAAATTCTCAAGTGAACATGCGGTGGGATATTTACCTGAGTCAAAAAAGTCATTATTTTGCCCATTTACAAAAAGATGACCTAACAAACACAAATGATTTGTAAAGTGATTTATCGATCAATCATGGGTAACGGGCTATGTTTTTGTAAGAAATGACTTATGGATTGGGAGTCAACACTCAGTTAAAAATCCCCGCCTCCCTCTTTTCCCGATCGTTGCAAAATCTAATATATAAAAATTAAAAGAATTTTCAGTCCCTAAAAGTTACAGAGACTTTTTTGAATTATCTCTCTCTACATTTTTGCATTTCCCTTCCATTTTAGATGTTCATTTTTTTCTTAAATCAATACTTTGAGTTTTCACTTTTCGATTCTCTTGTAAACAAGATGATAAAGGCAAAATAAATCACAACAAAATGAAAATTTTAGAATTTATGTATGAAAAAATTAAAAAAAATAACAAATGTAAGTAAAGAAAATTTATTAACACACCACAAACGAACACAATAGTTTTGTTGTCCAAGTTTTTGAAATTACATTAGTTCAACCCTAATGGCTATGAATTTTCTAAGAGAGATATTTCTAACTGATCCTAATATGTTTTAAATATGGATATGCATCCTTGAAACTTGTCAAAGGTGGAAAAATTCCTATGGATCCATACCTTTTAAAGCAAACAACAAATGCTCATTAAATTTTCAAGTTAACGTGGAGTGGAATATTTACCCGAGTCAAACAAGCCATTATTTTGCCCATTTACAAAAAGCTGACCTAACAATCACAGATGATTTGTAAAGTGATTTATTATTCAATCATGCATAACGAGATATATTTTCATAAGAAATGACTTATGGATTGGGTGTCAAGACTCAATTAAAAATACACCGCCTCCCCCTTTTTCCGATCCTTGCATAACCTAATATATAAAAACTAAAAGAGTTTGCAGTCCCTAAAAGTTACAGAGACTTTTTGGAATTGTCTATTACGGTCCCGGATCTGACACTAGGATTCGTTGGGAGGATCTTGGATCTGCCACGGGTTACCGGTCTGCCATGCATTATTGTAGGGATTGTTGGAAGACGTGGGAAGACGAAGATCAATGGAGGATGAGAGAATATGTGGGTTTTTGAGGAAAACCCTAACCTCGAGATCAAGAAGGTGATCTCAAGCCTGTTTACGCTAGATTTAACCTAATTCTTAATGTTTTTCCTTCTCATTACTCTTACCCCTTAAATAGGGTTCACCCTCTTAGGTTTTAATAAAATATTACAAAAATATCCCTATGAATAAAATATTAAAAAAATATCCCTATGAATAAATAATTCCAAAAATACCCATGTGATCTAAAACTGAAATAAAATAAAGTAAATTAAAGAAAACAACTAAAATAATAATGTTATTGCGTGTATAACATTACACCCCCCGAGAAGAACGAGTTTGTCCTCAAGCTCGGAAGGTAGGTCTGCTTGCCCGTATCGATATCGCCATCCATTCGCAAGTGTCAACCATGGTATCAGTGTCCGCCCTCTGGGCTACAAAACTAGAGCATCCACCAAGAGAAATAATTTTTTTTTTATCCTCCATAACCGGTCAGGTCAATGGAAAACAAAAGCATTTGCTCGTCTGACAGTGAAGGAACAATTGGTTCTCCCCATTCCATGACCTTTTGCTCGAGATTCTCAAATTCTGCTTTTCCACCCTCAATCATGGCTCCACTTTCTGAGTCAAAGCTTGCGCTTCCGACCCAGCTCATCCAATTCATCCTCATCAATAAGTTTTGCAATACTACGAAGCCCTCGAGCCAGGGTATCCATCCCAGATATATGAGCAATGAATAAATCTTCTGGATCTGTACTCTCTCTCCGAAGTTTTGCATCAAAGTTGAATCCCCCAAGTGCCAGCCCTCCTTTTCTAACCACACACAGCATAATCAGAGTGGCCTCTCCAATGTCCATGAGGACTTGATTAGTGTCCCAACAATTTTGGGGGTCGCCGGTTTTTGCATCAATGTTACCAAGCAACCCACTGATCCTTGCAGTTTCAAGCTCATGGAAACAACTGTGTTTGGATAGGGTAGCATGGTTACACTCACTGTTGGATTTGAATTCCCCAGAAAGACCACATTGTTGGAGAAAGCTTGCTGGAGTAGCAGCATCCCACTCATACTGGTGCGTAGTGGGTTCTTGTGGTTTAGTTTCAATCAAAACAGTACCAGTAAATCCAATTTTCTGCTTCCAATCAGCCGCAAATTTAAGAAAAGTTGCCATATGATCCAACTCCCTTTTCATATCTGTGTGTAAGAGAGATTGATATCCTTCCCTTCCACACCAGAAAACATAATTTTGTCCTCCAAGATAATGAGTAACCTCCATGGCTGTCTTGACTTGCACTGTGGCATATGCATATACACCTACTTCCGGACTTGTAGCAGCTCCGTGCAGAAAATATGAATGTGCAAAGGCAGCATGAATAGCAGCCCCAACCGGCAGAGCATCTTCATCAATAGCATAGTAAGGGCTATGTGGAGGATGAGTAGATCCAATCGTCTCCTCCCTTGTGCCCAAAAGAATAAAGGTTCCTGGTATGTGGGCCATATAGAAGGCAAAAACATCACCACCCATAATAGGCTGAGCTATGGGAATATTCTTTACACCAACAATACTAATAGAGGCATGGCGAACATGTTCATAAATCCTCTCATCATTCCCAGTTGGAGGAACCATGGGCTGCTCTTTGTCAAAGAAGTCTAACGCGGCCCTGCATCGGTGCACAGCTGCCTGCCCAGTGATTACCTCTTGAATTCTTTGTTTTAATGCATAGAAGCTCTTTTTACGAAATGCCCTGAAAGTGCCGCCAACAGTTACTGAATCAGGAATGAAAGTGTCAGCACTGCCTCCCTTGATGTGGGTCATTGAAACCATCTGTGAATCTAGAGGATCTGCCTCCCTTGAGGCAAAGTTTTGTAAGCTGATTACAGAAGATGATGCTGCCAAAACGGGGTCAATTGAAGATTGTGGAATAGCTGCAGGGCCTTCTTTTCCACTAATCTTTATTTTGGAGTGTCCACAGCCCGCCAAGAAGTCTAGCCACTACTCCTGTGGGAAAGTGAAACCCCAAGTGAATTCCCAACATAACCTCTACATTGTCAAACACCTCTTCGTGGAGCATGTTCCAAGCTCTTGTTCCTTGTGCCTCAGCAAGTTGAAAAATAAGAACAATGGAATGTTGAAGTGCAGTACTGCTCTCCTTTCCCAAGAAGGACATCTCTGATTCACAGTGCACACTTGTGGCTCCTTAAAAGCTGCACCTCATTTCTGCAGTCTCAACTGAGGCACTTCTAATAGCAGAAACATGCAACACTGATTCGTCTTTCTCAGCATACCCAACAATAGGGTGAGCTCGAATAGCATAATCATTTAACAAGCATGCATTCTTATCATTGTAGACAGCACTACTGCATACTTCAGCATTCTCAAAATTAACACATCCAAAACATTGGAAAATCCATCTTGGTCTAGCCTGGCAAGACCCAAAAAATGTAGCACTACAACAATTAGAGCAGCTGCTGCGGCCTTGTCAATTGAGTAACGATCCCACACACAGTGACTGTGCTCATCAACAGAAAAATATAGCCCCACACAAAAAAATTTCAGCAATGGAAAAGATTCTGCACTCCCGCTGAAATGAAACGTATCCACTAATAGTGCCCAAGCAGCAAACAAATCATCCACAAAAAAACCAAGCCACCCGAAAAAAATTTCAGAGGTCCCCAAAAACATTTTCCAATAGGTCCTGGCATCCTCCAAAAAAATTCAGCTCGAACTGCATGTCCCCAATCTGAAATTCCAGCACTTGGGTACTGTTTCACAGCTTCACGAAACAGAGATCCTTCGTCCGCAATTTTTGAGCAGCGTTGCTGCTCCTCAGCCCCTCTGAGCCACATCAACGCCCTGAAAAACTTATTTTGATCTAAAATTCGAGTTTCCGACTAGTGAAACCTTCTTTGATCCTAAGATCAATCTCATTCAAATCTCTCCAACGCATTCCAGTAGGCAAATTAACATACACACCGGTATTGTGCGCATAAACAGAAACACAAAGTTGCTTAAAAAAAATTTCCGAGATGCTAACACACCCCCCCCCCCCCCCCCAAATTGGAATTTGGTTTTGTGCTGGTTTTTCGAGAAGTAGATTGCGAGTGGGACGTGTTGGCCAGAAATCCAATCCCACCGGAGTTGTTTTCGATGGCGCCGACGGAGCCTCCTCTTCCTCCGGTGGCCCACAGGAGGACATCTAGGTGTCCCTGTTGGAGGATTTTCCGTTGCCTGGTTCGAGAGGCGTTTTGGTGCCCCTTTTTCCCATCGCCCTTTCTCCAATGTGCTCCGCGCCATGCCGGCTGCCAGATCAATGCACCCTGGCGGAAAGATGTTACGGTTGGGTGCCCGTTGAACTTTCTCTGACGGCAAAGAACACCCCTTAGGGGCTTCTCCGCGGGGCAATTTGATTTGTGTCCCCTGTGGAAGACTTCTGGTTGCCCGTGGTAAGAGTTTGGGGAATACCCCTCCGATTTCCCCAAATCATCGTCACCGTTCGGCTTTGGTGATTTTTTGTGACGCCAAGCCTCTCTGTCCATCCAGATTTGAGGTTGCCCCCAAATCGTCCGGTGGTGACGATTTCAGAATTTCTCCCTTTTTTGGAATTTCTGAATTCCCAACTACGGATGTCACCGCCGCCGGAGATGCAGAGAGGTCTCTAATTCCTTGGTTCTTCTGCCTGTCCGAGTCAGCGTTTCGAGCGATTGCGGTAGTGAGTTGCTTTCTATCATAACGTGCAATGGAAGCTACCACCCATTCATATTTTCTTTCCCACTCAATGTGGTACTCAGAGGACTGAGGCCGGAAGACCTTCTCGGTGGCAACGAGTTGCTTCGTTGCATAATCACGTATTCTTTCCACTTCATCGCGCCGTGCACATCTCATTGTGTTTCGGCTCTGATACCAATTGTTACGGTCCCAGATCTGACACAAGGATTCATTGGGAGGATCTTGGATCTGCAACGGGTTACGGGTCTGCCATGCATTACTGTAGGGATAATAGGAAGACATGGGGGAGGACGACAAAGATCAATGGAGGATGAGAGAATACGTGGGTTTTTTAGGAAAACCCAAACCTCAAGATCAAGAAGGTGATCTCAGCCTGTTTACGCTAGATTTAACCTAATTCTCAAGGCTTGTCCTTCTCATGACTATTACCCCTTAAATAGGGTTCACTCTGTTTGGGTTTAATAAAATATTACAAAAATATCCCTACGAATAAAAATTTCCAAAAATACCCAAGTGACCAAAAACTGAATTAAAATAAAGTAAATTAAAAAAACAAAAATAATAATGTTATTGCGAGTATAACATTATCTCTCTCTACATTTATGCATTTCCATTCCATTTTAGATGTACGGTTTTTTCCTAAATCAAAACTTTGAGTTTTCACTTTCCGATTCGCTTGTAAAGAAGAAGATAAAGGCAAAATAGATCACAAAAAAATAAAAATTTTAGAGTTTATGTATGGAAAAAATAAAAAAAATAACAAATGTTAGTAAAGAAAATTTATTCTCAAACCACAAACGAACAAAAGTTTTTTTGTCCAAGTTTGGGAAATTCCACTAGTTCAACCCAAATGGTTTGGAATTTGATATGAAAGATATTTCTAACTGATCCTAACATGTTTTAAATATGGATATGCATGCTTGAAACATGTTAAAGATGTAAAAAGACCTATAGATCCAAACTGTTTAAAGCAAACAACAAATGCTCATTAAATTCTCTAGTGAACGTGCGGTGGGATATTTACTCGTGCCAAGCAAACCATTATTTTGCCCATTTACAAAAAGCTGACCTAAGAATCACAGATGATTTGTAAAGTGATCTAACGGTCAATCATGTGTAACGGGCTATATTTTTTTTAAGAAATGACTTATGGATTGGGAGTCAACACTTAGTTTAAAATCCTCCACTTCTCCCCTTTCCCGATCATCGCAAAACCTAATATATAAAAACTAAAAGCGTTTGTAGTCCCTAAAAGTTACAGAGAGTTTTTTGAATTATCTCTCCCTACATTTGTGCATTTCCATTCCATTTAGATGTACATTTTTTTCTTAAATCAGAAATTCGGGTTTTCACTTTCCGATTCTCTAAAAAACAAGAAGATAAAGGACAAATAAATCACAACAAAGTGAAAAATTTAGAGTTTATGTATGGAAAATTTTAAAACAATAAAAAATGTAAGTAAAAAAAAAAAAATTCACACACCACAAATGAACACAAAAGTTTTGTTGTCCAAGTTTGGGAAATTCCTCTAGTTCAACCCTAATTCCTTGAAATTTGATAAGAAAGAAATTTATAACTGATCATAACATGGTTTAAATATGGATATGCATGTTTGAAACATGTTAAAGATTCAAATAACCCCATGGATATAAACCTTTTAAAGCGAACAACAAAAGCTCATGAAATTCTCAAGTGAACGTGCAGTGGGATATTTACCCGAGTCAAACAATCCATTATTTTGCCCATTTAAAAAAATCTGATCTAACAATCACAGATGATTTTGTAAGAAATGACTTATGGATTGGGAGTCAACACTCAGTTAAAAATCCCCCGCCTCCCCCCTTTTCCCCATCATTTCAAAACCTAATATATAAAAACTAAAAGAGTTTGCAGTCCTTAAAAGTTACAGAGACTTTTTGGATTTATCTCTCTCTATATTTGTGCATTTCCATTCCCTTTTAGATGTACACTTTTTTCTTAAATACAAACTTTGAGTTTTCACTTTCTGATTCTCTCATCAACAAGAAGATAACGACAAAATAGATCACAACAAACAGAAAATTTAAGAGTTTATGAATGGAAAAAATTAAAAACAATAACAAATGTAAGTAAATAAAATTTATTCACTCACCACAAATGAACACAAAAGTTTTGTTGTCAAAGTTTCGGAAATTCCACTAGTTTAACCCTAATGGCTTGGAATTTGATAAGAAAGAGATTTCTAATTGATCATAACATGTTTCAAATATGGATATGCATGGTTAAAACATGTTAAAGATGCAAATGTCCTATGGATCAAAACCTTTTAAAGCGAACAACAAATGCTCATTAAATTCACAAGTGAACGTGTGGTGGGATATTTACCTGAGTCAAACAATTCATTATTGTGCCCATTTACAAAAAGCTGACCTTAAAATTATAGATGATTTGTAAAATGATATATCTGTCAATCATGCGTACGGGCAATGTTTTATGTAAGAAATGACTGATGGATTGGGAGTGAACACTCAGTTAAAAATCCTCCGCCTTCCCCATTTCCCAATCATTGCAAAACCTAATATATAAAAACAAAAAGAGTTTGCAGTCCCTTAAATTTACAGAGACCTTTTGGAATTATCTCTCTCAACATTTTTGCACTTCCATTCCATTTTAAATGTACACTTTTTTCTTTAATAAAAAATTTGAGTATTCACTTTCCGATTCTCTCTTAAACAAGAAGATAACGGCAAAATAGATCACAACAAAAGGAAAATTTTAGAGTTTATGTATGGAAAAAATTTTAAAAAATAAAAAATGTATATAAAGAAAATTTATTCACTCACCACAAACGAACACAAAAGTTTTGTTCTACATGTTTGGGAAATTCCACTAGTTCAACCCTAATGGCTTGGAATTTGATAAGAAAGAGATTTCCAACTTATCCTAACATGTTTTAAATATGGATATGCTTGCTTGAAACATGTTAAAGATGAAAATGCCCTATGGATCTAAACTTTTTAAAGCGAACAACAAATGCTCATTAAATTTTAAAGAGAACGTGCGGTGTGATATTTACCCGAGTCCAACAAGCCATTATTTTGCTCATTTACAAAAAGCTAACCTAGCAATCACATATGATTTGTTAAGCGATTTATCCGTCAATCATGCATAACGGGCTATGTTTTTGTAAAAAATGACTTATGGATTGGGAGTGAACACTCAGTTAAAAATCCTCCGCCTCCCCCTTTTCCCGATCATTGCAAAACCTAATATATAAAAACTAAAAGAGTTGGGAGTCCCTAAAAGTTACAGATACTTTTTGGAATTATCTCTCTCTACATTTGTTCATTTCCATTCCATTTTAGATGTACATTTTTTTCTTAAATCAAAACTTTGAGTTCTCACTTTCCGATTCTCTCGTAAACAAAAAGATCAAGGCAAAATAGAACACAACCAAATGATCATTTTAGATTTTATCTATGGAAAAAATTAAAAACAATAACAAATGTAAGAAAAGAAAATTTATTCACACACCACAAACAAACACAAAAGTTTTGTTCTCCAAGTTTGGGAAATTGCACTAGTTCAACCCAAATGGCTTTGAATTTGATAAGAAAGAGATTTCTAATTGATCCTAAAATGTTTTAAATATGGATATGCATGGTTGAAAAATGTTAAAGAGGAAAATGCCCTATGGAGAAAAACCTTTTAAAGCGAACAACAAATGCTCATGAAATTCTCAAGTGAACGTGCGATGGGATATTTACCTGAGTCAAACAAACCTTTATTTTTTCCATTTACAAAAAGCTGACCTAACAATCACAGATGATTTGTAAAATGATTTATCCGTCAATCATACGTAACAGGCTATGTTTTTGTTGGAAATTAATTATGGATTGGGAGTGAATACTCAGTTAAAAATCCCCCGTCTCCTCCTTTTCCAGATCATTGCAAAACCTTATATATAAAATCTAAAGAAGTTTGTAGATCCTAAAAGTTACAGAGACCTTTTGGAATTATCTCTCTTTACATTTGTGCATTTCCATTCCATTTTAGATATACATTTTTTTCTTAAATGAAAACTTTGAGTTTTCACTTTCAGATTCTCTCGTAAACTAGAAGATCAAGGCAAAATAGATCACAACAAAATGAAAATTTTAGAGTTGATCTATAGAAAAAAATTTTAAAAAATAAAAAATGTAAGTAAAGAAAATTTATTCGCACACCTTAAACGAACACAAAGGTTTTATTGTCCAAGTTTGGGAAATTCCACTAGTTCAACCCTAATGGCTTGGAATTTGATAAAAAAAAGAGATTTCTAATTGATCCTAAAATGTTTTAAATATGGATATGCATGCTTGAAACATGTTAAAGATGCAAATGTCCTATGGATCCAAACCTTTTGATGCGAACAACAAATGCTCATTAAATTCTCAAGTGAACGTGCAGTGGGATATTTACATGAGTCAAACAAACCATTATTTTGCCCATTTACATAAAGCTGACCTTTCAATCAAAAATGATTTGTAAAGTGATTTATCAGTCAATCATGCGTATTGGGCTATGGTGTTTTAAGAAATGACTTATGGATTGGGAGTCACCACTTAGTTATAAATCTCATGCCTCCCCCTTTTCCCAATCATTGCAAAACCTTATATATAAAAACTAAAAGAGTTCGCAGAGTCTAAAAGTTACAGAGACTTTTTAGAATTATCTCTCTCTACATTTGTGCATTTCCATTCCATTATAGATGTACACGTTTTTCTTAAATCAAACCTTTGAGTTTTCACTTTCCGATTCTCTCGTAAATAGGAAGCTAAAGGCAAAATAGATCACAACAAAATGAAAATTTTAGATTTTATGTATGGAAAAAATTTAAAACAATTACAAATGTAAGTAAACAAAATTTATTCACACACTGCAAACGAACACAAAATTTTTGTTGTGCAAGTTTGGGAAATCCCTCCAATTCAACCCTAATGGCTTGGAATTTGATAAGAAAGAGATTTATAACTGATCCTAACATGTTTTAAATATAGATATGCATGCTTGAACATGTTAAAGATGTAAATGCCCTATGAATCTAAACCTTTTAAAGAGAACAACAAATGCTTATGAAATTCTCAATTGAACGTGCGGTGGGATATTTTCCCAAGTCAAACTAGCCATTATTTTTCCCATTTCCATCAAGCTGACCTAACAATCACAGATGATTTGTAAAGTTATTTATCGTTCAATCAAGCGTAATGGGCTATGTTTTTGTAAGAAATGACTTATGGATTGGGAGTCAACACTCAATTAAAAATCCCCTGCCTCCCCCTTTTCCCGATCATTGCAAACCCTAATATATAAAAAGTAAAAGAGTTTGCAAAGTCTAAAAGTTACAAAGGCTTTTTATAATTATCTCTCTCTACATTTGTGCATTTCCATTCCATTTTAGATGTACATTTTTTTCTTAAATCAAAACTTTGATTTTTCACTTTCCGATTCTCTCGTCAACAAGGAGATAAAGGTAAATAAGATCACAACAAAATGAAAAATTTTGAGTTTATGTGTGGAAAAATTTTAAAACAATAAAAAATGTATAAAAAAAAAATTTATTCACACACCACAAACGAACACAAAAGTTTGGTTGTCCAAGTTTGGGAAATTCAACTAGTTCAACCCTAATGGCTTGGAATTTGGTAAGAAAGATATTTCAAACTGATCCTAACATGTTTTAAACATGGATATGCATGCTTGAAACATTTTAAACATGCAAAAGGCCTATCGTTCGTAACCGTTTAAAGCGAACAACTAATGCTCATTAAATTCTCAAGTGAACGTGTGGTGGGATCTTTACCCGAGTCGAACAAGCTGTTATTTTTCCCATTTACAAAAAGCTGACCTAAATATCATAGATGATTTGTAAAGTGATTTATCGATCAATCATGCGTAACAGGCTATATTTTTGTAAGAAATGATTTATGGATTAGGAGTCAACACTCAGTTAAAAACCCCCCGCCTTCCCCATTTCCCGATCATTGCAAAACCTAATATAAAAAAACTAAAAGACTTTGCAATCCCTAAAATTTACCGAGAGTTTTTGGAATTATCTCTATCTACATTTGTGTATTTCCATTCCATTTTAAATGTACATTTTTTTCTTAAATCAAAACTTAGAGTTTTCACTTTCCGATTCTCTTATAAACAAGAAGGTAACGGCAAAATAGATCACAAGAAAGTGAAAATTTTAGAGTTTATTTATGGAAAAAATTAATAATAATAACTAATGTAAGTAAATAAAATTTATTCACACACCACAAACAAACACATAAGTTTTGTTGTCCAAGTTTTGGAAATTCCACTAGTTCATCCCTAATTGTTTGGAATTTTATAAGAAAGAGATTTTTAACTGATCCTAACATGTTTTAAATATGCAAGCTTGAACATGTTAAAGATGCAATTGCCCTATAGATCAAAACCTTTTAAAGAGAACAACAAATGCTCATTATATTCTCTAGTGAACGTGCGGTGGGATATTTTCCCAAGTCAAACAAGCCATTATTTTGCCCAATTACAAAAAGCTGACCTAACAATCACATATGATTTGTAAATTGATTTATCCGTCAATCATGCGTAATGGGCTATGTTTTTTTAAGAAATGACTTATGCATTGGGAGTGAACATTCAGTTAAAAATCCCTCGCCAACCCCTTTTCCCGATCATTGCAAAACAAAATATATAAAAACCAAAAGAGTTTGCAGTCTCTAAAAGTTACAGAGACTTTTATGAATTATCTCTCTCTACTTTTGAGCATTTCCATTCCATTTTAGATGTACACTTTTTTCTTAAATTTAAACTTTGAGTTTTCACTTTCCGATTCTCTCGGAAACAAGAAGATAAAGGCAAAATAGATCACAACAAAATAAAAATTTTAGAGTTTATGTATGGAAAAAATTAAAAAAAATAACAAATGTAAGTAAAGAAAATTTATTCACACGCCACAAACAAACACAAGAGTTTTGTTGTCCAAGTTTGGGAAATTCCACTACTTCAACCCTAATGGCATGGAATTTGATAAGAAAGAGATTTCTAACGGCTCCTAACATGTTTGAAATACGGATATGCATGCTTGAAACATGTTAAAGATTTAAATTCCCTATGGATAAAAACCCTCTCAAGCGAACAACAAATGCTCATTAAATTCTCAAGTGAATGAGCGGTGGAAAACTTACCTGAGTCAAACAAGCCATTATTTTGCCAAATTACAAAAAGCTGACCTAACAATCATAGATGATTTGAAAAGTGAGTTATCCATCAATCAAACGTAATCGGCTATGTTTTTTTAAGAAATGACTTATGGATTAGGTGTGAAAACTCCGTTAAAAATCCCTCAACTCCCCCTTTTCCCGATCATTGCAAAACCTAATATATAAAAACTAAAAGAGTTTGAAGTCCCTAAAAGTTAGAAAGACTTTTTGGAATTATCTCTCTCTACATTTGTGCATTTTCATTCCATTTTTAATATACACTTTTTCTCAAATCAAAACTTTGAGTTTTCACTCTCTCGTAAATGATGTAAAATTTAGTTAAATCGGCTTTAATACCTCGCAAGCGTATGAATCGTTCATGTAATTTAGCGGGAAGCGAGGGTCATATCCACAGGGAGGATTGAATTTTGTGTATTCTTCAGTCAACTAGCCTAACAAAATATGATGAATTAATCTGAACTAAAAACTAATTATATCCTAAATTATCAAACAATAATCTAATTAACTACTTGCACGACAGGAAACGTCAACTCTGGATTTTATCGTGATTCGTGCCTCTCTCGAGCGCCACATAATTACGAATCCGAATTCTCAATCCTTGCGTCTAGCCCCTCTCGGGCGCCTAGAGTTAATGACAAAGATCGGATTACAATAGAATGCAGAGAATCAATTTCCTATTGTGATGATGCTATCCTAAATTATCAAGCAATAATCTAATTAACTACTGGCACAACAAGAAACATCAACTCTGGATTTTACCGTGATTCGTGCCTCTCTCGAGCGCCACATAATCACGAATCTGATTTCTCAATCCTTGCGTCTAGCCCCTCTCGGGTGCCTAGAGTTAATGACAAAGATCGGATTACAATAGAATGCAGAGAATCAATTTCCTAGTGTGATGATGCTAAAATTATCAACTCTGCATTTTATCGTGATTCGTGCCTCTCTCGAGCGCCACATAATCACGAATCCGATTTCTCAATCCTTGCGTCTAGCCCCTCTCGGGCGCATAGAGTGAAAGATAGAAATCGGATTAAAATGCCAAAATCCAACCTAAATTATAATCCTACCCTACCTAGCCAATTTAATCAAATATTAAGAAAAAAAATCTTAAATAAACCTTAATTATCAAATCAGATTCAATTAACATTTAAAAGCTAAGTTCAAACTATATAAAAAATTAAATTCAATAATGATGAATTACTCCCCTTCTTCTTCCTCTCGCTCGGGCAGCAACTCGTTCTCACGGGTGCTGCAATTTCCCGAAATCAATGGCTTCGGGTTGGCAAGAGTGAGTGGCCGGAGGTAGAGACGACACCGGCGACAAAGGTTGGAAGCCGACAGACGGAGGGAACGTCCGGCGAAGAGTGAAACAGAGCTGACGTTCTCTAACCGGCTCTCTCGAGTCTCGGTTGGAGTCAGAATGGCTCCGGGACTGGTCAGAACTATGTGATAGACGCCGGAGGATGGTCGGAAAGAAGAAGTGGCACTGTAGAAGCCCTCTCGGATCCCCTCCCGGCCTGGCGAGCAGAAAATAGCACTGTCGAAATCACCTCGACGGAGACTCTCTCGAACTCTCCTCGAGTTTGTTCTCGGTTGCTGGACGGCGGTGGACGGCGGTGGATGACGATGGCGCGGCGAAAGGTATTGGCCCGGTGAACAACGGTGGAGAACTCCTCTCGGGTCCTCCCCTGTTTCCGGTCGATACTCTGTTTTCTGTTCACGCTCCCCTCTCAGGTTTTCCCTCTCGGGTCCCCCCTCTCGGGTGCCTTTCGACCTCCTCTTTCGACGCCCCCCTTTTGCTTTAAATACCATCTTATTTATTTTAAAAAGATTTGACCTAAAAATCATCTCCATTTCACTAAGGGCATTTTGGTAAATATCTCCTTCTCCACCATAATTCTCCTGAAATTCCATAATTAAATCTATAAAAAGCATTTTAGGAAGAAATAAACCTTAAAAATAATGAAATATAATTCAGGAGAAAAAAATATGCAATATTGACAGTGATTAATGCCAAATTCAATAAATGCTCATTTCATTTGAAAACCGATAAATAACCACCTATAACACAATTATAAAGGTTATTCTATTATAATTAACTTAGTTCTCATGTCAGAATATAGCATCTATCAGTAAACAAGAAGATAAAGGCAAAATTGATCACAACAAACTGAAAATTTTAGAATTAATGTATGGAAAAAATTAAAACCAATATCTAATGTAAGTAAAGAAAATTTATTCACACACCACAAACGAACACAAAATTGTTGTTATCCAAGTTTGGGAAATTCCACTTATTCAACCGTAATTGCTTGGAATTTGATAAGAAAGAGGTTTTTAACAGATCCTAACATGTTTTAATTATGGATATGCAGGCTTGAAACATGTTAAAGATGCAAATGACCTATGGATCAAAACATTTTAAGCGAACAAAAAATGCTCATTAAATTCTCAAGTGAATGTGTGGTGGGATATTTACTCGAGTGAATCAAGCCATAATTTTTCACATTTGCAAAAACCTGACCTAACAATCACTGATGATTTATAAAGTGATTTATCGGTCAGTCATGCGTAACGGGCTATGTTTTTGTAAGAAATGACTTCTGGATTGGGAGTCAACCCTTGATTAAAAATCCACCGCCTCCCCCTTTTCCCGATCATTGGAAAACCTAATATATAAAAACTAAAAGAGTTTGCAGTCCCTAAAAGTTATAGAGACCTTTTGGAATTATCTCTCTTTACATTTGTGCATTTCCATTCCATATTAGATGTACACTTTTTTCTTAAATAAAAACTTTGAGTTTTCACTTTCCTCTTCTCTCGTAAACAAGAAGATCAAGGCAAAATAAATCACAAAAAAATGAAAATTTTAGAGTTGATCTATGGAAAAAATTTAAAACAATAACAAATGTAAGTAAAGAAAATTTATTCACACACCATAAACGAACACAAAAGTTTTATTGTCCATGGTTGGGAAATTCCACTAGTTTAACCCTAATGGCTTGGAATTTCATAAGAAAGAGATTTCTAACTGATCCTAACATGTTTTAAATATGGATATTCATGTTTGAAACATGTTAAAGATTCAAATGCCCTATGGATCCATACCTTTTAAAGCGAAGAACAAAAGCTCATTAAAATCTCAAGTGGACGTGCGGTGGGATATTTACCCGAGTCAAACAAGCCATTATTTCGCCCATTTACAAAAAGTTGACCTAACCATCATAGATGATTTGTAAAATGATTTATCTATTAATCATGCGTAACAGGCTATGTTTTTTTAAGAAATGACTGATAGATTGGGAGTGAACACTCAGTTAAAAATCCATGCCTCCTCTTTTTCTCGATCATTGCAAAACCTAATATATAAAAACTAAAAGAGTTTGCAGTCCCTAAAATTTACAGAGACCTTTTGGAATTATCTCTCTTTACATTTAAGCATTTCCATTCCATTTTGGATTTGCACTTTTTTCTTAAATCTAAACTTTGAGTTTACACTTTCCGATTCTCTCGTAAACAAGATGATCAAGGCAAAATAGATCACAACAAAATGAAAATTTTAGAGTTGATCTGCAGAAAAAATAAAAAAAAATAAGAAATATAAGTAAAGAAAATTTATTCACACACCACAAACGAACACAAAAGTTATACTGTCCAAGTTTGGGAAATTCCACTAGTGCAACCCTAATGGCATGGAATTTGATAAGACAAAGAATTCTAACTGATACTAACATGTTTTAAATACGGATATGCATGCTTGAAACATGCTAAAGATGTAAATGCCCTATGGATCAAAACCTTCTCAAGTGAACAATAAATGCTCATTAAATTCTCAAGTGAACGTGCAGTGGAATACTTACCCGAGTCAAACAAGCCATTATTTTGCCAATTTTAAAAAAGCTGACCTAACTATCACAGATGGTTTGTAAAGTGATTTATCCATCAATCAAGCGTAACCGGCTATTTTTTTTTAAGAAATGACTTATGGATTGGGAGTGAAAACTCAGTTAAAAATCCCCCGCCTCCCCCTTTACCTGATCATTGCACAACCTAATATATAAGAACTAAAAGAGTTTGCAGTCCCTCAAAGTTACAGAGACTTTTTGGAATTATCTTGCTCTACATTTGTGTATTTCTATTCTATTTTAGATGTACACTTTTTTCTTAAATCAAAACTTTGAGTTTTCACTTTCCGATTCTCTCGTAAACAAGAAGATAAAGGAAAAATAGATCACAACAAAATGAAATTTTTTGTGTTGATGTATGGAAAAAGTAAAAAACAATAAAAAACGTAAGTAAAGAAAAATTATTCACACACCACAAATGAATACAAAAGTTTTGTAGTCCAAGTTTGGGAAATTCATCTTGTTCAACCCTAATAGCTTGGAATTTGATAAGAAAGAGATTTCTAACTGATCCAAACACGCTTTAAAGATGGATATGCATGCTTGAAACATGTTAAAGATGCAAATGGCCTATGGATCAAAACCTTTTAAAGCGAACAACAAATGCTTACTAAATTCTCAAGTGAACGTGTGATGGGACACTTACCCGAGTCAAACAAGCCATTATTTTGCCCATTTACAAAAAGCTGAACTAAGAATCACAAATGATTTGTAAAGTGATTTATCCATCAATCATGCTTTACGGGCTATGTTTTTGTAAGAAACGGCTTATGGATTGGGAGTTAAAAATCAGTTAAAATTCCCCCGCCTCCCCCTTTTCCCGATCATTACAAAACTTAACATATAAAAACAAAAAGAGTTTGCAGTCCCTAAAAGATACAGAGACTTTTTGGAATTATCTCTCTCTACATTTGTGCATTTCCATTCCATTTTAGATGTACACTTCTTTCATAAATCAAAACTTTGAGTTTTCTCTTTCCGATTCTCTTGTCAACAAGAAGTTCAAGGCATAAAAGATCTCAACAAAATGAAAATTTTAGAATTTAGGTATGGAAAAAATTTAAAAAATTAAAAAATGTAGGTAAAGAAAATATTTTCACACACCACAAACGAACACAAAACTTTTGTTGTCGATGTTTGGGAAATTCTACTTGTTCAACCTAATTGCTTGGAATTTGATAAGAAAAAGGTTTTTAACTAATCCTAACATGTTTTAAATATGGATATGCATGCTTGAAACATGTTAAAGATGCAAATGCCCTATGGATCAAAACCTTTTAAGTGAACAAAAAATGCTCATTAAATTCTCAAGTGAACGTGCGGTAGGATGTTTACCCGAGTCAATCAAGCCATTATTTTGCACATTTAAAAAAAACTGAATTAACAATCACAGATGATTTGTAAAGTGATTTATCGGTTAGTAATGCGTAACGGGTTATGTTTTTTTCAGAAATGACTAATGGATTGGGAGTCAACACTTAGTTAAAAATCCCCCGCCTCCCCCTTTTCTGGATCAATGCAAAACCTAATATATCAAAACTAAACAATTTTCCCGTCCTCAAAAGTTACAGAGACTTTTTGGAATTATCTCGCTCTACATTTGTGCATTTCCATTGTATTTTAGATGTACATTTTTTTCATAAATCAAAACTTTGAGTTTTCACTATCTGATTCTCTCTTAAACCAGAAGATAAAGGCAAAATAGATCACAACAAAATGAAAATTTTAGTGTTGATGTATGGAAAAATAAAAAACAATAACAAATGTAAGTAAAGAAAATTTATTCACACACCACAAACGAACGCAAAAGTTTTGTTGTCCAAGTTTTGGAAATTCCACTCGTTCAACCGTAATGGCTTGGAATTTGATAAGAAATAGATTTCTAACTGATCCTAACGTGTTTTAAATATGGATATGCATGCTTGAAACATGTTAAAGATGCAAATTCCCTATGGATCCAAACCTTTTAAAGAGAACAACAAATGCTCATTAAATTTTCAAGTGAACATGCAATGGGATATTTATCCAAGTCAGACAAGGCATTATTTTGCCCATTTAAAAAAAAGCTGACCTAAGAATCACATATTATTTTTAAATTGATTTATCGGTCAATCATGCGTAATGGGCTATATTTTTTTAGAAATGACTGATGGATTGGGAGTCAAAACTCAGTTAAAAATCCCCTGCCTCCCCCTTTTCCCGATCTTTGCAAAACCTAGTAAATAAAAACTAAAAAAGTTAGCAATCCCTACAAGTTAAAGAGACCTTTTAGAATTATCTCTCTCTACATTTGTGCATTTCCATTTCCATTTTAGTTGTTCACTTTTTTCTTAAATCAAAACTTTGAGTTTTCTCTTTCCGATTCTCTCGTAAACAAGAAGATAAAGGCAAAGTAGATGACAACAAAATGAACATTTTAGAGTTTATGTATGGAAAAAATTTTAAACAATGACAAATGTAAGTAAAGAAAATTTATTCACACACCACAAACGAACACAAAAGTTTTGGTTTCCAAGTTTGGGAAATTCCACAAGTTCAACCCAAATGACTTGGAATTTAGTAAGAAAGAGATTTCTATCTGATCCTAACATGTTTTAAATATGGATATGCATGCTTGAAACATGTTAAAGATGCAAATGCCCTATGGATCCAAAACTTTTAAAGCGCACAACAAATGCTAATTAAATTCTCAAGTGAACGTGCGGTGGGATATTTACCCTAGTCAAATAAGAAATTATTTTGCCCATTTACAAAAAGCTGACCTAAAAATTACAGATGATTTGTAAAGTAATTTATTATTCAATCATACGTAATAGGCTATGTTTTTGTATGAAAGGACTTATGGATGGGGAGTCAACACTTAGTTAAAAACCCCCGCCTCCGCCTTTTTCCGAACATTGCAAAACCAATACATATAAAAACTAAAAGAGTATGCAGTCCCTAGAAGTTACAGAGACTTTTTAGAATTATTTCTCTCTACATTTGTGCATTTGCATTCAATTTTAGATGTACACTTTTTTATTAAATCAAAACTTTGAGTTTTCACTTTCCGATTCTCTAGTAAACAAGAAGATAAAGGCAAAATAGATCACAACAAAATGAAATTTTTAGAGTTTATGTAAGGAAAAAATTAAAAAAAATAAAAATGTAAGTAAAGAAAATTTATTCACTCACCACAAACGAACACAAAACTTTTGTTGTCCAAGTTTGGGAAATTCTACTAGTTAGACCCTAAAGGCTTGGAATTTGATAAAAAAGAGATTCCTAACTTATCCTAACATGTTTTAAATATGGATTTGCATGCTTGTAACATGTTATAGATGCAAAAGCTCTATGGATCTAAACCTTTTAAAGCGAACAACAAATGCTCATTAAATTCTCAAGTGAACGGGAGGTGGGATATTTACCCTAGTCAAACAAGCCATTATTTTGCCCATTCACAAAAAGCTTACCAAACAATCACAGATAATTTGTAAAGTGATTTATCGGTCTATTATAAGTAATGAGCTATTTTTTTGTAAGAAATGACTTATGGATTGGGAGTCAACACTTAGTTAAAAATTCCCTGCCTCCCCTTTTCCAGATCAAAACCTAATATATAAAAACTAAAAGGGTTTGCAGTCCCTAAAAATTATAGAGACTTTTTGGAATTATCTCCCTCTACATTTGTGGATTTCCGTTCCATTTTAGAAGTACACTTTTTTCGTAAATCAAAAATTTGAGTTTTCACTTTCGAATTCTTTCGTAAACAAGAAGATAAAAGTAAAATAGATCACATCAAAATGAAAATTTTAGAGTTTATATATGGAAAAAATTAAAAACAATGAAAAATGTAAGAAAATAAAAATTATTCACACACCACAAATGAACACAAAAGTTTTGTTGTCCAAGTTTGGGAAATTCCACTAGTTCAACCCTAATGGCTGGGAATGTGATAAGAAAAAGATTTCTAATAGATTCTAACATGTTTTAAATATGGATATGCATGTTTGCAACATGTTAAAGATGCAAATGCCCTATGGATCCAAACCTTTTAAAGAGAACAAGAAATGCTCATTAAATTCTCAAGTGAACATGCGGTGGGGTACTTTTCCGAGTCAAACAAGCCATTATTTTGGCCATTTACGAAAAGCTGACCTAACAATCACAGATGATTTGTAAAGTGATTTATCAGTCGATCGTGTGTAACGGGCTATGTTTTTGTTAGAAATGATTTATGGATTGGGATTCAACACTTAGTTAAAAATCCCTCGCCTCCCCCTTTTCCAAATAATGGCAAAACCTTATATATAAAAACTAAAAGAGTTTGCAGTCCCAAAAAAGTTACAGGGATTTTTGGTATTATCTCTCTTTACATTTGTGTATTTCCATTCCATTTTAGACATACACTTTTTTCTTAAATCAAAACTTTGAGTATTCATTTTCTGATTCTCTCGTAAACAAAAAGACTAAGGCAAAATAGATCACAACAAAATGAAAATTTTAGATTTTATGTATGGAAAAAATTTAAAACAATAAAAAATATAATTAAAGAAAATTTATTCACACACCACAAATGAGCACAAAAGTTTTGTTGTCCAGGTTTGGGAAATTCCACTAGTTCAACCCTAATGGCTTGGGATTTGATAAGAAAGAGATTTTTAACTGATCCTAACATGTTTTAAATATGGATATGCATGCTTGAAACATGTTAAAGATGAAAATGCCTTATGGATCCAAACCTTTTAAAGTGAACAACAAGTGCTCATTAAATTTTTAAGTGAACGTGCGGTGGGATATTTACTCGAGTCAAACAAGCCGTTATTTTGCCCATTTACAAAAAGTTGTCCTAACTATCACAGATGATTTGTCAAGTGATTTATCGGTCAATCATACGTAACGGGCTATTTTTAATAAGAAATGACTTATGGATTGGGAGTCAACGCTTAGTAAAAAATCCCGGCCTCCCCCTTTTCCCGACCATTGCAAAACCTAATATATAAAAACTAAAAGAGTTTGCAGTCCCAAAAAGTTACAGAGAATTTTTGGAATTATTTATCTCTACATTTGTGCATTTCCATTCCATTTTAGATGTACACTGTTTTCTTAAATCAAAACTCTATGTTTTGACTTTCTAAATCTCTCATAAACAAAAAGAGAGAGGCAAAATAGATCACAACAAAAAGAAAATTATAAAGTTTATGTATGGAAAAAATTAAGAACAATAACAAATGTAAGTAAAGAAAATTTATTCACACACCACAAATGAACACAAAAGTTTTGTTGTCCAAGTTTGGGAAATTCCACTAGTTCAACCCTAATGACTTGGAATTTTAGAAGAAAGATATTTCTAACATGTTTTAAATATGGATATGCATCCTCGAAACATGTTAAAGAATCAAATGCCCTATGGATCAAAACCTTTTAAAGCAAACTACAAATGCTCATTCAATTCTCAAGTGAACATGCGGTGGGATATTTACCCGAGTCAAACAAGCCTTTATTTTGCCTATTTACAAAAACGCTGACCTAACAAACACAGATGATTTGTAGAGTGATTTATTTTTCAATCATACGTAACGGGCTATGTTTATGTAGGAAATGACTTATGGATTGGAAGTCAACACTAGGTTAAAAATCCCTCACCTCCCCCTTTTCCCGATCATTGCAAAACCTAATATATTATAACTAATAGAGTTTGAAGTCCCTAGAAGTTACAGAGACTTTTTGGAATTATCTCTTTCTACATTTTTTGCATTTCCATTCCATTTCAGATGTTCACTTTTTTCTTAAATCAAAACTTTGAATATTCACTTTCCGATTCTCTTGTAAACAAGAAGATAAATGCAAAATTGATGCCAACAAAATGAAAATTTTAGAGTTTATTTATGGAAAAAATTAAAAACTATAACAAAATTAAGCAAAGAAAATTTATTTACACACCACAAACGAACAAAAAAGTTTTGGTGTCCAAGTTTGGGAAATTCCACTAGTTCAACCCTTATGGCTTGGAATTTAATAAGAAAAAGATTTTTAATTGATCCTAACATGTTTTATATATGGATATGCAAGATTGAAACATGTTAAAGATGCAATTGACCTATGGATCCAAATCTTTTAAAGTGAACAACAAGTGTTCATTAATATCTAGAGTGAACGTGCGTTGGGATATTTACCCGAGTCAAACAAGCCATTATTTTGCCTATTTACAAAAAGCTGACCTTACAATCATAGATGATATTTAAAGTGATTTAATGGTCAAAGCTCAGTTATGTACGGAATGACTTATGGAGTGGGAATCAAACCTCAGTTAAAAATCCCCTGCCTCCCCTTTTTCTGGATCATTGCAGAACCTAATATATGTAAATGAAATGAGTTTGCAGTCCCTAAAAGTTAAAGAGACTTTTTGGAATTATCTCTCTCTACATTTGTGCATTTCCATTTCATTTTAGATGTACATTTTTTCTTAAATCAAAACTTTGAGTTTTCACTTTTCGATTCTCTCGTAAACAAGAAGATAGAGGCAAAATAGATCACAACAAAATAAAAATTTTAGAGTTTATGTACGAAAAAAAATTAAAAACAATAACCAATGTAAGTAAAGAAAATTTATTCACACACCACAAACGACCACAAAAGTTGTGTTGTCCAAGTTTGGAAAATTCTACTAGTTCGAGCCCAATGGTTGGGAATTTGATAAGAAAAAGATTTCTAACTGATCATAACATGTTTTAAATATGGATATGCATGCTTGAAACATGTTAAAGATGCAAATGCCATTTGGATCCAAACCTTTTAAAGCGAACAAGAAATGCTCATTAAATTCTCAAGTGCAAGTGCAGTGGGATATTTTCCTGAGTCAAACAAGGCATTATTTTACCAATTTATAAAAAAGTTGACCTAACAATCACAGTTGATTTGTAAAGTGATTTATCGGTTAATCATGCGTAACTGGCTATATTGTTGTAAGAAATGACTTATGGATTGGGAGTCAACACTCAGTTAAAAATCCACGGCCTCCCCCTTTTCCCGATCATTGCAAAACCTAATATATAAAAACTAAAAGAGTTTGCAGTCCCTAAAAGTTACAGAGAATTTTTGGAATTATTTCTCTCTACATTTGTGCATTTCCTTTCCATTTTAGATGTACACTTTTTTCTTTAATCAAAACTTTGAGTTTTCACTTTCCGAATCTTTTGTCAACAAGAAGAGAGAGGCAAAATAGATCACAATAAAATTAAAATTATAAAGTTTATGTATGGAAAAAATTAAGAACAATAAAAAATGTAAGTAAAGAAAATTTATTCACACACCACAAATGAACACAAAAGTTTTGTTGTCCAAGTTTAGGAAAATCCACTAGTTCAACCCTAATGACTTGGAATTTTATAAGAAAAAGATTTCTAACTTTTTTTAAATATGGATATGCATGCTAGAAACATGTTAAAGATGCAAATGCCCTATGGATCAAAACATTTTCAAACAAACAACAAATGCTCTTTAAATTCTCCAGTGAACAAGCGGTGGGATATTTACCCTAGTCAAACAAGCCATTATTTTTCCCATTTACAAAAAAAGCTAACCTAACAATCAGAGATGATTTGTAAAGTGATTTATCGTTAAATCATGCGTAATGGGCAATGTTTTTTTAAGAAATGACTTATGGATTGGGAGTCAACTCTTAATTAAAAATCCCCCACCTCCCCGTTTTCCCGATCATTGCAAAACCTAATATATAAAAACTAAAAGAGTTTACAGTCCCTAAAAGTTACAGAGAGTTTTTGGAATTATTTCTCTATACATTTGTCTGTTTCAATTCCATTTTAGATGTACACGTTTTTCTTAAATCAAAACCTTGAGTTTTCACTTTCCGATTCTCTCATAAACAAGAAGATAAAGGCAAAATAGATCACAACAAAATGAAAATTTTACACTTTATGTATGGAAAAAATTTAAAACAATAACAAATGTAAGTACAGAAAATTTATTCACACACCACAAATGGACACAAAAGTTTTGTTGTTCTAGTTTGGGAAATTCCACTAGTTCAATCCTAATGGCTTGGAATTTGATAAGAAAGATATTTCTAAATGATCCTCACATGTTTTAAATATGGATATGCATGTTTGAAAAATGTTAAAGATGCAAATGCCCTATGGATCCAAACATTTTAAAGCAAAAAACAAATGCACATTAAATTCTCAAGTAAACGTTTGGTGGGAAATTTACTCTAGTCAAACAAGCCAATATTTTGCCAATTTACAAAAAAGCAGACCTAAGAATCACATATGATTTGTAAAGGGAGTTATCGGTCAATCATGCGTAACGGGCTATGTTTTTTTAAGAAATGACTTATGGATTGGGAGTCAACACTCAGTTAAAAATCCCACGCCTCCCCTTTTCCCGATAATTTCAAAACCTGATATATATAAACTAAAAGAGTTTGGAGGTCCTAAAAGTTACAGAGACCTTTTGGAATTATCTTTCTTTACATTTCTGCATTTCCATTTCCATTTTAGTTGTACACTTTTTTCTTAAATCAAAATTTTCAGTATTCACTTTCCGAATATCTCGTAAACAAGAAGATAGAGGCAAAATAGATCACTAGAAAATGAAATTTTTAGATTTTATGTATGGAAAAAATGAAAAAAATAACAAATGTAAGAAAAGAAAATTTATTCACGCACCAAAAACTAACACAAATGATTTGTTGTCCAAGTTCTGGAAATTCCACTAGTTCAACCCTAATGGCTTGGAATTTGATAAGAAAGAGATTTCTAACATGTTTTAAATATGGATATGCTTGCTTGAAACATGTTAAAGATGCAAATTCACTATGGATTCAAACTTTTTAAAAAGAACTACAAATGCTCATTAAATTTTCAAGTGAACGTGCGGTGGGATATTTACCCGAGTCAAACAAGCCATTATTTTGCCCATTTAAAAAAGTTGTCCTAACAATCACAGATGATTTGTCAAGTGATTTATCGGTCAATCATACGTAACGGGCTATGTTTTTGTATGAAATTACTTATGGATTGGGAGTCAACACTTAGTTAAAAATCCCCGGCCTCCCCCTATTCTTGATCATTGCAAAACCTAATCTATAAAAACAAAAAGAGCTTGCAGTCCCTAAAAGTTATAGAGAGTTTTTGGAATTATCTCTCTCTACATTTGTATATTTCCATTCCATTTTATATGTACACTTTTTTCTTAAATCAAAACTTTGAGTTTTCACTTTCCGATTCTCTCGTAAATTTTTTTTTTTGGCAAAATAGATCACAACAAAGTGAAAATTTTAGAGTTTATGCATGGAAAAAATTAAAAACTATAAAAAATGTAACTAAAAAAAATTTATTCACACACCACAAACGAACACAAAAGTTTTGTTGTCCAAGTTTGGGAAATTCCACTAGTTCAACCCTAATGGCTTGGAATTTGAAAAGAAAGAGATTTCTAATTGATCCTAACATGTTTTAAATATGGATATGCATGCTTGAAACATGTTTAAGATAAAAATGCCCTATGGATCAAAACCTTTTAAAGCGCACAAGAAATGCTCATTAAATTCTCAAGTGCACGTGCAGTGGGATATTTTCCTGAGTCAAACAAGCCATTATTTTGCTCATTTACAAAAA
This sequence comes from Aristolochia californica, assembly GCF_029961685.1. Lineage (NCBI taxonomy): Eukaryota > Viridiplantae > Streptophyta > Magnoliopsida > Piperales > Aristolochiaceae > Aristolochia > Aristolochia californica. The sequence goes on along the minus strand of NW_027181782.1, from coordinate 17,269,219 downwards.
GTTACCATAACAATCACAAATGTTTTGTCAAGTGATTTATCTATCAATCGTACGTAACAGGCTATGTTTATGTAACAAGTTACTTATGGATTGGGAGTCAACACTCAGTTAATAATCCCCCGCCTCCCCCTTTTCCCGATCATTGTAAAACTTGCTAAAAACTAAAAGAGTTTGCAGTCCCGGAAAGTTAGACAAACCTTTTGGAATTATCTCTCTCTCTTTCTAAATTTGTGCATTTCCATTCCATTTTATATGTAAACTTTTTTCTTAAAACTAAACTTTGAGTTTTCACTTTCCGATTATCTCGTAAACAACAAGATAAAAAGCAAAATATATCACAACAAAATGAAAATTTTAGAGTTTAAGTATGTAAATTTTTTTAAAAAACAACAAATGAAAGTAAAGAAAATTTATTCACAAACCACAAACGAACACAAAAGTTTTGTTGTGCGAGTTTTGGAATTTCCACTAGTTCAACCCTTATGTCTTGGAATTTGATATGAAAGTTATTTCTAACTGATCCTAACCTTTTTTAAATATGGATGTGCATGATTGATACATGTTAAAGATTCAAAGGCCCTATGGATCCAAACATATTAAAACGAACAACAAATGCTCAATAAGCTTAGAAGTGAACGTGTTGTGGGATATTTACGCGAGTCAAACAAGCCATTATTTTGTCCATTTACAAAAAAGATGACCTAACAATAACAGATGATTTGTAAAGTGATTTATCTATCAATCAAGTGTAATGGCTTATGTTTTTTTATGAAATGACTTATGGATTGAAAGTCAACACTCAGTTAAAAATCCCCAGCCTCCCCCTTTTTCCCGTTCATTGGAAAACCTAATATATAAAAGCAAAAAGAGTTTGCAGTCACTAAAAGTTATAGAGACCTTTTGGAATTATCTCCCTCTATATTTGTGCATTTCCATTCCATTTTAGATGTACATTTTTTTCTTAAATAAAAACTCTGAGTTTTCACTTTCCGATTCTCTCGTAAACATGAAGATAAAGGCAAATTAAATCACAACAAAATGAAAATTTTTGAATTTATGTAAGAAAAAAATTTAAATCAATAACAAATGTAAGCAAAGAAAATTTATTCACACACCACAAACGAACACAAAATTTTTGTTGTCCAAGTTTGGGAAATTCCTCTAGTTCAACCCTAATGGCTTGGAATTTAATAAGAAAAAGATTTCTAACTGATCCTAACATGTTTTAACTATGGATATGCATGTTTGAAACATGTTAAAGATGAAAATGCCCTATGGATCCAAACCTATTAAAGTGAAACAAAAATGCACATTAAATTCTCATGTGAACGTGCGGTGGGAAATTTACCCGAGTCAAACAAGCCACTATTTTGCCCTTTTACCAAAAAGTCGACCTAACAATTACATATGATTTGTAAAGTGATTTATCGGTCAATCATGTGTAACGGGCTATGTTTTTGTAAGAAATGACTTATGGATGGGGAGTCAACACTCAGTAAAAAAACCCCCGCCTCCTCCTTTTCCCGATCATTGCAAACCCTAATATATATAAACTAAAAGAGTTTGCAGTCCCTAAAACTTACACAGACCTTTTGGAATTATCACTCTCTACAGTTGTGAATTTCCATTCCATTTTATATGTACACTTTTTTCTTAAATCAAAACTTTGAGTTTTCACTTTTCGATTCTCTCGTAAACAAGAAGACAAAGGCAAAATTGATCACAACAAAAGGAAAATTTTAGAGTTTATGTATGGAAAAAATTTAAAAAAATAACAACAGTAAGTAACAAAAATTTATTCACACACCACAAACGAACAAAAAAGATTTCTTGTCCAAGTTTGGAAAATTCCACTAGTTCAACCCTAATGGCTTGGAATTTGATAAGAAAGAGATTTCTAACTGATCATAACAAATGTTTTAAATATGGATATGCAAGCTTGAAACATGTTAAAGATGCAAATGCCCTATGGATCCAAACATTTTAAAGCAAATAACTAATGCTCATTGAATTCTCTAGTGAACGTGTCGTGGGATATTTACTAGAGTCAAACAAGCCATTCTTTTGCCCATTTACAAAAAAGTATACCTAACAATCACAAATGATTTGTAAAGTGATTTATCTTTCAATCAAGCATAACGGGCTATGTTTTTGTAAGAAATAACTTATGGATTGGGAGTCAAAACTCTGTTAAAAATCCCCCGCCACCCCCTTATCCCCATCATTGCAAAACCTAATATCAAAAAACTAAAAGAGTTTGCAGTCCAAAAGAGTTATAGAGACTTTTTGGAATTATATTTTTCTAAATTTTTGCATTTCCATTCAGTTTTAGATGTTCACTTTTTCCTTAAATCAAACTTTGAGTTTTTAGTTTCCGATATTCTCGTAAAGAAGAAGATAAAGGCAAAATTGATCACAGCAAAATGAAAATTTTAGAGTTTATGTATGGAAAAAATTTCAAATAATAACAAATGTAAGTAAAGAAAATTTATTCACACACCACAAAAGAACACAAAAGCTTTTTTTGTTAAAGTTTGGGAAATTTCACTAGTTCAACCCTAATGGCTTGGAAATTGACACGAAAAAGATTTGTAACTGATCCTAACATGTTTTAAATAAGGATATGCATGCTTGAGACATGTTAAAGATGCAAATTCCCTATGGATCCAAACCTTTTAAAGTGAATAACAAATGCTCATTGAATTCTCTAGTGAATGTACGGGGGGATATTTACCCGAGTAAAACAAGCCATTATTTTGCCCATTTACAAAAGAGTTGACCTAACAATCACAGATGATTTGTAAACTGATTTATCGGTCAATCATGTGTTACGAGCTATGTTTTCCTAAGAAATCACTTATGGATTGGGTGTCACCACTCAGTTAAAAATCCCCCGCTTCCCTCTTTTCACTATCATTGCAAAACCTAATATTTAAAAACTAAAAAATTTTGCCGTCCCTAAAAGTTATAGAGACTTTTTGGAATTATCTCTCTCTAAATTTGTGCATTTCCTTTCCATTTTAGATGTACACTTTTTTCTTAAAACAAAACTTTGAGTTTTCACTTTCCTATTCTCTCGTAAACAAGAAGATAAAGGAAAAATAGATCACAACAAAAATAAAATTTTGAAATAAATTTTAGTTAAAAAATTTTATTCACACACCACAAACGAACAGAAAAAATTTGTTGTCCAAGTTTTGGAAATTCCACTAGTTCCACCCTAATGGATTGGAATTTTATAAAAAAGAGATTTCTAACTGATCCTAACATGTTTTAAATATGGATATGCATGCTTGAAACATGTTAAAGATGCAAATGCCCTATGGATCCAAACCTTTTAAAGCGAACAACAAATGCTCATTAAATTCTCAAGTGAACGTGCGGTGGGATATTTACTCGAGTCAACCAAGCCATTATTTTGCCCATTTACAAAAAAAGCTGACCTAACAATCACAGATGATTTGTAAAGTGATTTATCGATCAATCATGCAAAATGGGATATGTTTTTGTAAGAAATGACTTATGGATTGGGAGTCAATACTCAGTTAAAAATCCACCACCTCCCCCTTTTCCCGATCATTGCAAAACCAAATATACACAATCTGAAAGAGTTTATAGTTTCTAAAACTTACATAGACTTTTTGGAATCATCTCTCTCTGCATTTGTGCATTTCCATTCCATTTTAAATGTACACTTTTTTCTTAAATCAAAACATTGAATTTTCACTTACCGATTCTCTCGTAAACAAGAAGATAAAGGCAAAATAGATCACAACAAAATGAAAATTTTAAAGTTTATGTATGGAAATAAATTAAAAAAAATAACAAATGCAAGTGAAGAAAATTTATTGAAACACCACAAAATAACACAAAAGTTTTGTTGCCCAAATTTGGGAAATTCCACTAGTTCAACCCTAATGGGTTGGAATTTGATAAGAAAGAGATTTCTAATTGATCCTAACATGTTTTAAATATGGATATGCATGCTTGAAAGATGTTAAAGATTCAAATTCCCTATTGATCCAAACCATCTAAAACTAACAACAAATGCCCATTAAATTCTCAAGTGAACGTGTGGTGGGATATTTACCTGAGTCAAACAAGCCATTATTTTGCCCTTTTACAAAAAACGATGACCTACCAATCACAAATGATTTGTAAAGTGATTTATCGTTCAATCATACGTAATGGGCTATGTTTTTGTAAGAATTGACTTACGGATTTGGAGTCAACACTCAGTTAAAAATCCTCCGCCTCCCCCTTTTCCCGATCATTGTAAAACCTAATATATATAAACTAAAAGAGTTTGCAGATCCTAAAAGTTACAAAGACTTTTTGGAATTATCTCTCTCTACTTTTTTGCGTTTCCTTTCCATTTTAAATGTACATTATTTTCTAAAATCTTAACTTTGATTTTTCACTTTCAGATTCTCTCGTAAACAAGAAGATATAGGCAAAATAGATCACAACAAAATGAAAATTTTAGTGTTTATATACAAAAAAATTTACAAAAAATAACAAATGTAAGTAAAGAAAATTTATACTGACACCACAAACGAACACAAAAGTTTTGTTGTAATTTTTTGGGAAATTCCACTATTTCAACCCTAATGGCTTGGAATTTGATTAGAAAAAGATTTCTTACTGTTTCTAACATGTTTTAAATATAGATATGCATGCTTGAAACATGTTAAAGATGCAAATACCCTATGGATCCAAACCTTTTAGAGTGAACAACAAAAGCTCATTAAATTCTCAACTGAACATGCGGTGGGATATTTACCAGAGTCAAACATGTCATTATTTTGCCCATTTACAAAAAAGCTGACCTAACAATCACATATGATTTTTAAAGTGATTTATCGGTCAATCATGCATAATGGGCAATGTTTTTGTAAGAAATGACTTATGGATTGGGAGTCAACACTCAGTTAAAAATCCCTTGCCACCCCTTTTTCCCGATCATTGCAATCATAATATATAAAAACTAAAAGAGTTTGTAGTCCCTAAAAGTTACATAGACCTTTAGGAATTATCTCTCTCTACATTTGTGCATTTCCATTCAATTTTAGATGTACACTTTTTTCTTAAATCAAACCTTTGAGTTTTCACTTTCTGATTCTCTCGTAAACAAGAAGAAAAAGGCAAAATAGATCACAACAAAATGAAAAATTTAGAGTTTATGTATGGAAAAAAATAAAAACAATAAAAAATGTAAGTAAAGAAAATTTATTCACACACCACAAACAAACACAGAAGTTTTGTTGTCCAAGTTTGGGAAATTCTACTAGCTCAACCCTTATGGCATGGAATTTGATATGAAAGAGACTTCTAACTGTTGTAAATCATGGGTAACGGGCTATGTTTTTGTAAGAAATGACTTATGGATTGGGAGTCAACACTCTGTTAAAAATCCCCCGGCTCCCCCTTTTCCCTATCATTGCAATATCTAATATATAGAAACTAAAAGAGTTTGCAGTCCCTAAAAGTTAGAGAGACTTTTTGGAATTATCTCTCTCTATATTTGTGCATTTCCCTTCCATTTTAGATGTTCACTTTTTTCTTAAATCAAAACTTTGAGTTTTCACTTTCCGATTCTCTCGTACATAAGAAGATAAAGGAAAAATAGATCACAACAAAATGAAAATTTTAGGGTTTATGTATGGAAAAAAAAAATTTATTCACCCACCACAAACGAACACAAAAGTTTTGTTGTCTGAGTTTGGGAAATTCCACTTGTTCAACCCAAATGGCTTGGAATTTGATAAGAAAGAGATTTCTAACCGATCCTAACCTATTTTAAATATGGATATGCATGCTTGAAACATGTTAAAGATGCAAATACCTTATGGATCCAAACCTATTAAAGTGAACAACAAATGCTCATTAAATTCTGAAGTGAACGTGCGATGGGATATTTACCCGAGTCAAATAAGCCATTATTTTGCCCATTTACAAAAAGGCTGATCTAACAATCACAGATGATTTGTTAAGTGTTTAATTGGTCAATTATCCATAATGGGCTACGTTTTTGGAAGAAATGACTTATGGATTTGGAGTCAACACTCAGTTAGAAATCCCCCGCCTCCCCCTTTTCCTGATCATTGCAAAACCTAATATAAAAAAACTAAAAGAGTTTGCAGTCCCTAAAAGTTACAGAGACTTTTAGAATTATCTCTCTCTAAATTTTTGCATTTCCATTCCATTTTAAATGTTCATTTTTTTCTTAAATCAAAACTTTGAGTTTTCACTTTCCGATTCTCTCGTAAATAAGAAGATAAAGGCAAAATAGATCACAACAAAATGAAAGTTTTAGAGTTTATGTATGGAAAAAATTTTAAAAAATAACAAATGAAAGTAAAGAAAAATTATTCACACACCACAAACGAACACAAAAGTTTTGTTGTTCGAGTTTTGGAAATTCCACTTGTTCAACCCTAATGGCTTGGAATTTGATAATTAAATGATTTCTAACAGACCCTAACCTGTTTTAAATAAGGATATGCATGCTTGGAACATGTTAAAGATACAAATGCCCTATGGATCCAAACCTATTAAAGCGAAGAAAAAATACTCATTAAATTTTGAAGTGAACGTGCGGTGGGATATTTACCCGAGTCAAAGAAGCCATTATTTTGCCTATTGACAAAAAAGCTGACCTAACAATCATAGATGATTTGTAAAGTGATTTATCGATCAATCATGCGTAACGGGGTATGTTTTGGTAAGAAATGACTTATGTATTGAGAGTCAACACTCAGTTAAAAATCGCTCGCCTCCCCATTTTCCCGATCATTGCAAAACCTAATACAAAAAAGCTAAAAGAGTTTGCATTCCCTAAAAGTTACAGTAACTTTTTGGAATTATCTCTCTAAATTTTTTCATTTCCATTCCATTTTAGATGTACAATTTTTTCTTAAATCAAAACTTTGAGTTTTCACTTACCGATTCTTTCGTAAACAAGAAGATAAAGGCAAAATAGATCACAACAAAATAAAATTTTAAGTATGGAAAACATTAAAAACAATAATAAATGTGTTGGAAGATAAACTCAAAACCGAAAGACCAAGGAAGGCCCCCATATGTAAAATTATTATAAGATGGGCCACATGACCATGGAAGGCCCCAAGTTGGGGCCAAGCCCATAAGTAGGACCCACAATGATTACCAAGAGTTGGCATCCTTATCACATCAGTTGGAAGATCAAGAAGGACTCACAAAAGTATCTTTATCTTAGGGTCACAACCAAGAAGATTTTTAGTTTAAGTTATATTTGTCTTTTATCAATATTGAGTTACCTAATTATGTTAGGACTTACCTTAAGTGTTAGATTTTGGGTGTAATTGGGACAAGGGTAGTTTTATTGTAATTGGACTCTACTACCTTCCTCTATTATAAATAGAGGTTCATGTACTCTGATTACAACAAGTTATTGATGTCAATGAAGTATTTTAATTTTACTTAAATTCAACATGGTATCAAAGCAGGTTCTGTGAGTTGACTTGGTCAACTCACGGAGGTAATGTGATCCTTTTCTTTAAACCCTAAACCCTAGGTCTTGGTTCGTTGTTATTTTTTTCAGTCCTACACCCGTAGTTTTATTTGCATCTTTTTTTTCTATATTTAGTTTTTAATATTTAAAATTATATATTTATGGAAATATATTTGAGTCTACATTCAAAATAAAAATGATTTGTTCCAATCAGAGTTAACTACATATATATATATATATATATATATATATATATATATTTGAATGAGCGAAAGTAAGATTGCAAAAAGGTTCGAGCAGCAGCAGAAATCTTTGGATTCCGAGGTATTTTTTGCTATCAAGAACTAGACTTTATATGGAGAAATTTATATAAAAAAAAATATCTGTAAGTATATTATTTTACCTATTCAACCAATTGTATATCTGAGTTATCTACAAAAATAAATCTATATTTGAAGCAACAAAGGTCAGATTGAAAAAGAGGTTTGACCGGCAGCATATAGGCTCAACTTCCGAGGCATTTTAAGATATCAAGAAAGAAACTTCATATGGATAATTATATATCAAGAGAAATATATGTAAGTATATTTTCTGACATATACAATCAATTCTCATTATAATGTTTTTATAAGGAGATATTGATCTTGGAAGAGTCAATGGTCATTCTGGAAAAACAGGAAAAACATAACTTAGTTCGGCCAGATGACAGAAACCGAAACCGATCAGATTATTTATCTTCTAATAATTATATTTTATGAAGAGATGTTGTACTTGGAATAAATTTATTTACATCTACTTTCAAAAGGAAAATATTTCATGTCAATCTGATCTATATTGAAAGATATATTCGCATTGGAAGAATCAAAGGTCATGCTGACATTCTGTTACATTGAAAATTGAATTTATGCCGATTGTTTTGCGTCACTATTTGATTTGATATATCAGTAAAATATCTCACTTCACCATGGTTTGAAGGATTATTTATACATCTCTATTATTTGGGCTTATGGCTACATATATGATATTTGGTTCAAGCTAAGATCATTGCCATTACCTCCCAGCTTGAGGGGGAAAAGTAGAAGAAGAACAAGAAAGAGGTATTTTATTCCTTATGTTGTGGATAAGTTTATGTGACCAAAATATTCAAGAAAGGTGGAGCACAAAAGATGAAGCTTGTGCATCAATGAAGAAAATTTTATATCGGGTTATTTCATGGGTTCTTTAAAAATTTTATTATTTGGTTCGTGTTATATGTGTTGGAAGATGGTCGTGTTATATTCAGTTGCAGCTATTATGTATCTTTGGGGATATTATTATTGAATAAGAGGTGGCCTCATGTCATCATTTATTTTACCCCGTCAAAAAGATCAAAATTGTTTGTGGTTGGGAGTCCATGATGGAGGAACTTCATCCCCGTAAAAAGATGGAAATTATTTGTGGTTGGAAGTCCATGATGGAGGAACTTCATCCCCGAGCAATGCCGATAGACACACTATTGATAGCAGTGGAGTGTGCCCTACATCCAGCATTAAGACTGGAATATGAAGCAATGGCTTACCGGCTAGGAGTGATTTTTACTCTCACTTATAATGCCACAAGGCCTCATGGAAGGACGCAACAGCGTGAGGGGGAATGTTGGAAGATGAAGTCATATTGGAAGGTGTGCCATTTTATACAAAAATATTGTATACATCATTTGCAGCAAGCTAGGAATTCATGTTGTTCTCTCACCCCTAGCTTGAGGGGGAGTGTTGGAAGATAAGCTCAAGCCGAAATGACCAAGGAAGGCCGACATATGTAAGATTATTATAAGATGGGCCACATGACCAAGGAGGTCCCACAAGAAGGCCCAAACCCATAAGAAGTAGGACCCATAATGATTACCAAGAGCTGGCATCCTTATCACATTAGTTGGAAGATCAAGAAGGACTCAATAAAGTATCTTTATCTTAGGGTCACGACCAAGAAGAGTTTTATTTTTAGTTAAATTTTTCTTTTATAAATATGGAGTTAACTAATTATGTTAGGACTTACCTTAAGTGTTAGAGTTTGGGTGTAATTGGGACAAGGGTAGTTTTATTGTAATTGGACTTTACTACCTTCCTCTATTATAAATAAAGGTTCATGTACTCTGATTACAACAAGTTATTGATGTCAAAGAAGTATTTCCCTTTTCCATAAACTCAACAAAATGTAAGTAAAGAAAATTTATACACACACCATAAACGAACACAAATGTTTTGTTGTCCAAGTTTGGGAAATTCTACTTGTTCAACCCTAATGGCTTGGAATTTGAAAAGAAACAGATTTCTAACTGATCCTAACATGTTTTAAATATGGATATGCATGCTTGAAACATGTTAAAGATGCAAATGTCCTATGGATCCAAACCTTTTAAAGTGAACAACAAATGCTCACCAAATTCTAAAGTGAACATGCAGTGGGATATTGACCCTAATTGCTTTGAATTTGGTAAGAAAGAGATTTCTAACTGATCCTAGCATGTTTTAAAAATGGATATGCATGTTGTAAACATGTTAAAGATGCAAATGCCTATGGATCCAATCCTTTTAAAGAGAACAAAAAATTTTCATTAAATTCTCAAGTGAACATGCGGTGAGATATTTACTTGAGTCAAACAAGCCATTATTTTGCTGATTTACAAAAAGCTGACCTAACAATTACAGATGATTTTTAAAGTGATTTATCGGTCAATCATGCATAATGGGCTATTTTTTTCTAAGAAATGACTTAGGGATTGGGAGTCAACACTCAGTTAAAAATCCCCCGCTCCCCCTTTTCCCGATAATTGCAAAACCTAATATATAAAAACAAAAAGAGGTTAAAGTCCCTAAAAGTTATAGAGACTTTTATGAATTATCTCTCTCTACATTTGTGTATTTCCATTACATTTTAGATGAACACTTTTTTTCTTAAATAAAAACTATGAGTTTTCACTTTTCGATTCTTTTGTAAACAAAAAGATAAAGGCAAAATAGATCACAACAAAATGAAAATTTTAGAGTTTAAGTACGAAATTTTTTTTTAAAAAATAAGTAATGTAAGTAAAAAAAATTTATTCACACAACACAAACAAACACAAAAGTTTTGTTGTCCAAGTTTGGTAAATTCCACTAGTTCAACCCTATAGGCTTGGAATTTGATAAGAAAGAGATTTCTAACTGATCCTAACATGTTTTAAATGTGGATATGCATGCTTGAAACATGTTAAAGATGCTAATGCGCTAAGGATCCTAACCTTATAAAGCGAACAACAAATACTCATAAAATTCTCAAGTGAACGTGCGGTGGGATATTTATCCGAGTCAAACATGCCGTTATTTTACCCATTTACAAAAAGCTGATCTAACAATCACAGATGATTGGTAATGTGATTTATTGGTCAATCATTTGTAACGGGCGATGTTTTTTAAAGAAATGACTTATGGATTCGGAGTCAACACTCAGTTAAAGATCCCCAACACCTCCTTTTCGGATCATTGCAAAACCGAATATATAAAAAATAAAAGAGTTTGCAGTCCCTAAAAGTTACTGAGACTTTTTGCAATTATCTCTCTCTACGTTTGTGTATTTCCATTCCATTTTAGATGTACACTTTTTTTTTAAATCAAAACTTTGAGTTTTCACTTTCCGAATCTCTCGTAAACAAGAAGTTAAAGGCAAAATAGATCACAACAAAATGAAAATTTTATAGTTTATGTATGGAAAAAATTAAAAACAATAACAAATGTAAGTAAAGAAAATTTAGTCACACACTACAAACAAACACAAAAGTTTTGTTGTCCACGTTTTGGAAATTCCACTAGTTCAGCCCTAATGGCTTTGAATTTGATAAGAAAGAGATTTCTAACTGATCCTAACATGTTTTAAATATGGATATGCAATCTTGAAACATGTTAAAGATGCAAATGCCCTATGGATCCAAACCTTTTAAAGCAAACAATAAATTCTCATTAAATTTTCAAGTCAATGTGCGGTGGTATATTTACTCGAGTCAAACAAGCCGTTATTTTGCCCATTTACAAAAAGCTAACCTAACTATCTCATATGATTTTTAAAGTGATTTATCGATCAATCATACGTAACAGGCTGTGTTTTCGTAAGAAACGACTTATGGATTGGGAGTCAAGACTCACTTAAAAATCCCCCGCCTCCCCCTTTTTCGGATCATTTCAAAACCTAATATATAAAAACTAAAAGAGTTTGTAGTCCCTAAAAGTTACAGAGACTTTTTGGAACCATCTCTCTTTACATTTGTGCATCTCCATTCCATTTTAGATATACACTTTTTTCCTAAATCAAAACTTTGATTTTTCACTTTCCGATTCTCACGTAAACAAGAAGATAAAGGTAAAATAGATAAAAAACAAAATAAAAATTTAAGAGTTTATGTGCGGAAAAAATAAAAAACAATAACTAAAGTAAGTAAAGAAAATTTATTCACACACAACAAATGAACACAGAAGTTTTGTTGTCCAAATTTTGGAAATTCCACTAGTTCAACCCTAATGGCTTTGAATTTGATAAGAAAGAGATTTCTACCTAATCCTAACATGCTTTAAATATGGAGATGCATGATTGAAACATGTTTAAGTTGTAAATTCCCTATGGATCGAAACCTTTAAAGAGAACCAAAAATGCTTATTAAATTCTCAAGTGAACGTGCAGTGGGATATTTACCCGTGTCAAACAAGCCATTATTTTGCCCATTTAAAAAAAGCAGACCAAACAATAAAAGATGATTTGTAAAGTGATTTTACGGTCAATCACGAGTAACGGGCTATGTTTTTGTAAGAAATTACTTATGGATTGGGAGTCAACACTCACTTAAAAATTCCACGCCTCCCCCTTTTCCAGATCATTGCAAAACCTAATATATAAAAACTAAAAGAGTTTGCAGTCCCTAAATGTTACAGAGACTTTTTGGAATTATCTCTCTCTACATTTGTGCATTTCCATTCCATTTTATGTGATTACTTTTTTCTTAAATCAAAAGTTTGAGTTTTCACTTTTCGATTCTTTCGTAAACAAGAAGATAAAGGCAAAATACATCACAACAAAATGAAAATTTTAGAGTTTATGTAAGGAATAAATTTAAAAAAGTAACTAATGAAAGGAAACAAAATTTATTCACACTCGACAAACGAACACAAACGTGTCGTTGTCCAAGTTTGGTAAATTCCACTAGTTCAACCCTAATGGCTTGGATTTTGTTAAGAAAGAGATTTCTAACTGATCCCAACATGTTTTAAATATGGATATGCATGCTTGAAACATGTTAAGGATGCTAATGCCCTATGGATCCAAACCTTTTGATGTGAACAATAAATGCTCATAAAATTCTCAAGTGAATGTGCGGTGGGATATTTAGTCGAGTCAAACAAGCCATTATTTTGCCCATTTACAAAAAGCTGACCTTACAATCACATATGATTTGTAAAGGGATTTATTGGTCAATCATGCGTAACGAACTATGTTTTTGTAGGAAATGACTTATGGATTGGGTGTCAACACTCACTTAAAACCCCCCCGCCACCCTCTTTTCCCGAACATTGCAAAACCTAATATATAAAAACTAAAAGAGTTTGCAGTTCCTAAAAGTTACAGAGAGGTTTTGGAATTATCTCTCTCTCCATTTGTGCATTTCCATTCCATTTTCTATGTACACTTTTTTCTTAAATCAAAACTTTGAGATTTCACTTTCCGATTCTCGCGTAAACAAGAAGATAAAGGCAAAATAGAACAATACAAAATGAAAATTTTAGATTTTATGTATGGAAATAATTAAAAACAATAAAAAATTTAAGTAAATAAAAATAATTTACACACCACAAACAAACACAAAAGTTTTGTTGTCCATGTGATGGAAATTCCACTAGTTCAACCCTAATGACTTGGAATTTGATAAGAAAGAGATTTCTAACTGATCCTAACACGTTTTAAATATGGATATGCATGCATGAAACATGTTAAAGATTTAAATGACCTATGGATCCAAACCTTTTAAATCCAACAAGAAATTCTCATTAAATTCTAAAGTGAAGGTGCGGTGGGATATTTACCTGAGTCAAACATGCCATTATTTTGCGCATTTACAAAAACGCTGATCTAACAATCATAGATGATTTGTAAAGTGATTTATCAGTCAATCATGCATAACGCGCTATGTTTTTTTAAGAAATGACTTATGGATCGGGAGTCAACACTGAGTTAAAAATCCCTCGCCTCCCCCTTTTCCCGATCATTCCAAAACCTAATATATAAAAACTAAAAGAGTTTGCAGTACCTTAAAGTTATAGAGACTTTTTGGAATTATCTCACTCTATATTTTTGTATTTCCATTCCCATTTAGATGTACACTTTTTTCTTAAATTAAAACTTTGAGTTGTCACTTTCTGATTCTCTCATAAATAAGAAGATAAAGGTAAAATAGATCACAACAAAATGAAAATTTTAGAGTTTATATCTGGAAAAAAATTAAAAACAATATCAAATGTAAGTAAATAAAATTTATTCACACACCACAAACAAACACGAAATTTTTGTTGTCCAAGTTTGGGAAATTCCACTATTTCAACCCTAATAGATTGGAATTTGATAAGAAAGAAATTTTCTAAATGATCCTAACATGTTTTAAATATGGATATGCATGCTTGAAACATGTTAAATATGAAAATGCCCTATGGATCCAAACCTTTTAAAGCAAACTACAAATGCTCATTAAATTCTCTAGTGAACGTGCCGTGGGATGTTTACCCGAGTCAAACAAACCATTACTTTGCCCATTTACAAAAAAACAGACCTAACAATCACAGATGATTTGTAAAGTGATTTATCGGTCAATCATGCGTTACGGGCTATGTTTTTGTAATAAATGACTGATGGATTGGGAGTCAACACTTAGTTAAAAATCTCACACCTCCCTCTTTTCACGATCATTGCAAAACGTAATATATAAAAACTCAAAAGAGTTTGTTGTCCCTAATAGTTATAGAGACTTTTAGAAATTATCTCTCTCTACATTTGTGCATTTCAATTTCATTTTAGATGTAAACTTTTTTCGTAAAAAAAACTTTGAGTTTTCAATTTCCGATTCTCTCATAAACAAGAAGATAAAAGCAAAATAAATCACAACAAAATTAAATTTTAGAATTTATGTGTGGAAAAAATTTAAAACAATAACAAATGTAAGTTAAAATTTTTTTTCACACTCCACAAACTAACTCTAAAGTTTTGTTGTCCAAGTTCTGGAAATTCCACGAGTTCCACCCTAATGGCTTGGAATTTGATAAGAAAGATATTTCTAACTGATCCTAACAAGTTTTAAAAATGGATATGCATGCTTGAAACATGTTAAAAGTGCAAATGCCCAATGGAGCCAAACCTTTTAAAGCGAACCAAAAATGCACATTAAATTCTCTAGTGAACATGCGGTGGGATATTTAAGTGAGTCAAACAAGTCGTTATTTTGCCCATTTACAAAAAAAAGTTGACCTAACAATCACAGTTGATTTGTAAATTGATTTATCGATCAATCATGCGTAATGGGCAATGATTGTAAGAAATGACTTGTGGATTGGGAGTCAACGCTCTGTTAAAAGTCCACCGCCTCCCCTTTTTCACGATCATTGCAAAACCTAATATATAAAAGCTAAAAGATTTTGGAGTTCCTAAAAGTTACAGAGACTTTTTCGAACTATCACTCACTAAATATGTGCATTTCCTTTCCATTTTATATGTACACTTTTTTCTTAAATCAAAACATTGAGTTTTCACTTTCCGATTCTATCGTAAACAAGAAGGTCAAGGCAAAATGGATCACAACCTAATGAAAATTTTTGAGTTTATGTATGGAAAAAATTTAAAAAATATCAATTTTAAGTAAATAAAATTTATCCACACACCACAAACAAACACAAAAGTTTTGTCGTCCAAGTTTGGGAAATTCCACTAGTTTTACCCTACTGGCTTGGAATTTGATAAGAAAAAGATTTCTAACTGTTTCCAACATGTTTTAAATATGGATATGCATGCTTGAAACATGTTAAATATGTAAATACCCTATGGATCCAAACCTTTTAATGCGAACAACAAATGCTCATTAAATTCTCAAGTGAACGTGCAGTGGGATATTTACTCGAGTCAAACAAGCCTTTATTTTGCCCATTTACAAAAAAAGCTGACCTAACAATCACAGATGATTTGTAAAGAGATTTATCGATCAATCGTGCGTAATGGGCTAGGTTTTTTTAGAAATGACTTATGGATTGGGAGTCAACACTCAGTTAAAAATCTCCTCCCTCCCTTTTCCCGATCATTGCAAAACCTAATATATAAAAACTAAAAGATTTTTCAGTCCCTAAAAGTTACAGAGACTTTTTGGAGTTATTTCTCTCTAAATTTGTGAATTTCGATTTTATTTTCGATGTACACTTTTTTCTTAAATCAAAACTTTGAGTTT
The DNA here is from genome assembly GCF_029961685.1 of Aristolochia californica. Lineage (NCBI taxonomy): Eukaryota > Viridiplantae > Streptophyta > Magnoliopsida > Piperales > Aristolochiaceae > Aristolochia > Aristolochia californica. The sequence continues at coordinate 17,253,245 of NW_027181782.1, read as the reverse complement.
TAACTTTCCTATTCTCTCGTAAATAAGATGATAAAGGCAAAATAGATCACAACAAAATAAAAGTTTAGAATTTATGTATGAAAAAATTAAAAACAATAACAAATGTGAGTGAAGAAAATTTATTCACACACCATAAACGAACACAAAAGTTTTGTTGTCCAAGTTTTGGAAACTCCACTTATTCAACCCTAATGGCTTGGAATTTGATAAGAAATAGATTTCTAACTGATCCTAACATGTTTTAAATATGGATATGCATGCTTGAAACATGTTAAAGATGTAAATGCTCTATGGATCCAAACCTTTTAAAGTGAACAACAAATGCTCATTAAATTCTCAAGTGAACATGCGGTGGGATGTTTACCTAAGTCAAACAAGCCTTTATGTTGCCCATTTACAAAAAAGCTGACCTAACAATCACAAGTGACTTGTAAAGTTATTTATCTGTCAATCATGCGAATGGGCTATGTTTTTGTAAAAAATGACTTATGGATTGGTTGTAACCACTCAGTTAAAAATCCCATGTCTCCTCCTTTTCCCTATTATTGTAAAACTTAAAATATAAAAACTAAAAGAGTTTACAGTTCCTAAAAAAGTTACAGAGACGGTTTGGAATTATCTCTCTCTCCATTTGTGCATTTCCATTCCATGTTAGACTTACCATTTTTTCTTAAATTAAAACTTTGAGTTTTCTGTTTCCGATTCTCGCTTAACCAAGAAGATAAAGGCAAAATAGATCACAACAAAATGAAAATTTTAGAGTTTATGTATGGAAAAAATTAAAAACAATAAAAAATGTAAATAAGAAAATTTATTCACACACCACAAACGAACACATAAGTTTTGTTGTCCATGTTTGGGAAATTCCACTAGTTCAACCATAATGGCTTGGAAATTTATAAGTAAGATATTTCTAACTAAGCCTAACATGTTTTAGATATGGATTTGCATGCTTGCATAATGTTAAAGATGCAAATGCCCAATGCATCCAATCCTTTTAAAGCGAACAACAAATGCTCATTAAATTCTCAAGTGAATGTGTGGTGAGATATTTACCCAAGTCAAACAAGTCATTATTTTGCCCATTTATAAAAAAAGTTGAGCTAATAATCACAAATGATTTATAAAGTGATTTATCGATCAATCATGCATAACGGGCTATGTGTTTGTAAGAAATGACTTATGGATTGGGGGTCAACACTCAGTTAAAAATCCCCTTGCTCCCCATTTTCCCGAGCATTGCAAAACCTAATATATAAAAACTAAAAGATTTTGCAGTTCCTAAAAGTTACAAAGGTTTTTTGGAATTATCTCTCTCTACATATGTGCATTTCCTTTCCATTTTAGATGTTTCACTTTTTTCTTAAATCAAAACGTTGAGTTTTCACTTTCCAATTCGTTCTAAAATAAGAAGATAAAGGCAAAATAGATCACAAAAAAATCAAAATTTTAGAGTTTATTTATGGAAAAAATAAAAAACACAATAAAAAATGTAAGTAAAGAAAATTTATTCACACCACAAACAAACACAAAAGTTTTGTTGTCCAAGTTTGGGAAATTCCACTAGTTCAACCCTAATTGCTTGGAATTTGATAAGAAAGAGATTTCCAAATGATCCTAACATGTTTTAAATGTGGATATGCATGCTTGAAACATGTTAAAGATGCAACTACCCTATGGATCCCAACCTTTTAAAGCGAACAACAAATTCTCATTAAATTCTCTGGTGAACGCCTAGTCGGATATTTATCGGAGTCAAACAAGCCATTATTTTGCTCATTTGCAAAAAAGTTGACCAAACAATCACAGATGATTTGTAAAGTAATTTATCGATCAATCATAGGTAATCGGCTATGTTTTTGTAAGAAGTGACTTATAGATAGGGAGTCAACACTCAGTTAAAAATCTCACGCCTCCCCCTTTTCACGATCATTGAAAAACCTAATATATAAAAAACTAAAAGAGTTTGCAATCCATGAGAGTTACAGAGACTTTTTGGACTTATCTCTCTCCACATTTGTGCATTTCCATTTCATTTTAGATGTAAACTTTTTTCTTAAATCAAAACTTTGAGTTTTCACTTTCTGATTCTCTCACAAACAAGAAGATCAAGGCAAAAAAAAATCACAACAAAATAAAATTTTAGAATTTATGTATAGAAAAAATTTAAAACAATAACAATTGAGAGTTAAACAAATTTATTCACACATTCTAACTGATACTAACATGTTTTATATATGGATATGCATGCTTGAAACATGTTAAAGATGCAAATGCCCAATGGATCCAAACATTTTAAAGAGAACAACAAATGCACATTATATACTATAGTGAAAATGCGGTGGGATATTTACCCTAGTCAAACAAGCCATTATTTTGCCCATTTACAAAACACACTGACCTAATAATCACAGATGATTTGTAAAGAGATTTATTGGTCAATCATGCATAACGGGCTATGTTATTGTAAGAAATGACTTATTTATTGGGAGACAACACTCAGTTAAAAATCCATCGCCTCCCCCCTCTCCCGATCATTGCAAAACCTAATATATAAAAACTAAAAGAGTTTGCAGTTCCAAAAAGTTACAGAGACTTTTTGGAGTTATCTCTCTCTACATTTTTGTGCATTTCCATTCCATTTTAATGTACACTTTTTTCTTAAATAAAAAATTTGAGTTTTCACTTTCCGATTCTCTCGTAAACAAGAAGGTAAAGGCAAAAAAGATCACAACAAAATGAAACTTTTAGAGTTTAAGTATGGAAAAAATTTAAAAAATAAAAAATGTAAGTAAATTAAATTTATTCACACACCATAAATGAACACAAAACTTTTGTCGTCCAAGTTTGGGAAATTCCACTAGTTCAACCCTAATGGCTTGGAATTTGACAAGAAAGAGATTTCAAACAGTTTCTAACATGTTTTAAATATGGATATACATGCTTGAAACATGTGAAAGATGCAAATGCCCTATGGATCCAAACCTTTTAAAGTGAACAACAAATTCTCATTAAATTCTCAAGTGAACGTGTGGTGGGATATTTACCCGAGTCAAACAAGCCTTTATTTTGCCCATTTACAAAAAAAGCTGACCTAACAATCACAGATGATTTGTAAAGTGATTTATCGCTCAATCATGCATAACGGGTTATGTTTTTGTAAGAAATTACTAATGGATTGGGAGTCAACACCCCGTTAAAAATTCTTTGCCTCCCCCTTTTCCCGATCATTGCAAAACCTAATCTACAAAAACTGATAGAGTTTGTAGTTCCTAAATGTTACATAAAATTTTTGGAATTATCTCTCTCTACATTTTTACATTTCCATTCCATTTTAAATGTACACTTTTTTCTTAAATCAAAACTTTGAGTTTTCACTTTCTGATTCTCTCGTAAACAAGAAGATAAAGGAAAAATAGATCACAACAAAATGAAAATTTAAGACTTTATGTATGGAAAAAATTAAAAAAACAACAAATACAATTAAAAAAAATTTATTCACAGACCACAAATCGACACAAACGTTTTTTTGTCTATATTTGGGAAATTCCACTAGTTCAACCCTAATGGCTTGGAATTTGATAAGAAAGAGATTTGTAACTGATCCTAACATGTTTTAGATATGGATATTCATGCTTTAATAATGTTAAAGATGCAAATTCTATATGGATCCAAACCTTTTAAAGCGAAGAACAAATGCTCAAAAAATTCTCAAGTGAACTTGCGGTGGGATATTTACCCGAGTCAAACAAGTCATTATTTTGCCCATTTACAAAAAAAACAGACCTAACAATCACAGATGATTTGTAATGTGATTTATCAATCAATCATGCATAACGGGCTATGTTTTTGTAATAAATGACTTATGGATTGGGAGTCAACACTAAGTTAAAAATCCCCCACCTCCCCTTTTCTCGATCATTGCAAAACCTAATATATAAAAATTAAAAGATTTTGCAGTTCCTAAAAGTTATAGAGACTTTTTGGAATTATCTCTCTCTACATTTGTGCATTTCCTTTCCATTTTAGTTGTTCACTTTTTTCTTCAATCAAAACTTTGAGTTTTCACTTAGCGATTCTTTCTAAAATAAGAAGATAAAGGTGAAATAGATCACAACAAAATAAAAATTTTAGAGTTTATTTATGGAAAAAATTAAAAACTTCAACAAATTTAAGTAAAGAAAATTTATTAACACACCTCAAACGAACACATAATTTTGTTGTCCAAGTTTAGGAAATTCTACTAGTTCAAACCTAATGGCTTGGAATTTGATAAGAAAAAAATTTCTACCTGATCCTAACATGTTTTAAATATGGATATGCATGCTTGAAACAGATTAAAGATGCAAATGCCCTATGGATCCAAACCTTTCAAAGCGAACAACAATTGCTCATTAAATTCTCTAGTGAACAAGCGGTGGGATATTTATCCGAGTCAAACAAGCCATTATTTTTCCCATTTACAAAAAAGCTGACCTAACAATCACAGATGATTTTTAAAGTGATTTATCGGTCAATCATGTGTAACGGGCTATGTTTTTGTAAGAAATGACTTATGGATTTGGAGTCAACACTCAGTTAAAACCTCCCCCTTTTCACGATCATTGTAAAACCTAATTTATAAATACTGAAAGAGTTTGCAGTCCCTAAGAGTAACAGAGACTTTTTGGAGTCATCCCTCTCTACATTTGTGCATTTCCATTTCATTTTAGATGTAAAATTTTTTCTTAAATCAAAACTTTAATTTTTCACTTTCCGATTCTCTTGTAAACTAGAAGATAAAGGCAAAATAGATCACAACAAAATAAAATTTTAGAATTTATGTATGGAAAAAATTTAAAACAATAACAAATTTAAGTTAAAATAAATTATTCACACACCACAAACGTACACAAAAGTTTTGTTGTCCAAGTTCTGGAAATTCCACTAGATCCACCCTAATGGCTTGGGATTGTATAAGAAAGAGATTTCTGACTGATCCTAACATGTTTTAAATCTGGATATGCATGCTTGAAACATGTCAATGATGCAAATGCCCTATACATCCAAACCTTTTAAAGTGAACAACAAATGCACATTAAATTCTCTAGTGCACATGCGGTGGGATATTTAACCGATTCAAACAAGCCATTATTTTGCCCATTTACAAAAAAAATTGACCAAACAATCACAGATGATTTGTAAAGTGATTTATCGGTCAATCATGCCTAACGGGCTATGTTATTCTAAGAAATGACTTATGGATTGGGAGTCGACGCTCAATTAAAAATCCACCGCCTCCCCCTTTTCCCTATCTTTACAAAACCAAATATCTAAAAACTAAAAGAGTTTGCAGTCCCTAAATGCTACAAAGAGCTTTTGGAATTATCTCTCTCTACATTTGTGCATTTCCATTCCATTTTTTATGTGCACTTTTTTCTTATATCAAAACTTTGAGTTTTCACTTTTCGATTCTCTCGTAAACAAGAAGATAAAGGCAAAATAGATGTCAACAAAATAAAATTTTAGAGTTTATGTATGGAAAATATTAAAAACAATAACAAATGTAAGTAAAGAAAATTTATTCACACACCACAAACGAACACAAAAGTTTTGTTGTCCAAGTTTGGAAAATTCCACTAGTTCAACCCTAATGGCACATAATTTGTTAAGAAAGAGATTTCTAATTGATCCTAACAAGTTTTAGATATGGATATGCATGCTTGAAATAAGTTAAAGATTCAAATGCCTTATGGATCCAAATCTTTTAAAGTGAACAACAAATGATCATTAAATTCTCAAGTGAACGTGCGGTGGGATATTTCCCGAGTCAAACAACCAATATTTTTCTAATTTAAAAAAAAAAACTTTTTTAACAATCACATATGATTTGTAAAGTGATTTATTGATCAATCATGCGTAATGGGCTATGTATTTGTAAGAAATGACTTATGGAGTGGGAGTCAACACTCTGTTAAAAATCCCCAGCTTCCCCCCTTTTCCTGATCATTGCAAAACCTAATATATAAAAACTAAAAAAGTTTACAATTCCAAAAAGTTACAAAGACTTTTTAGAATTATCTCTCTCTTCATTTGTGCATTTCAATTCCTTTTTAGATGTAAAAGTTTTTCTTCATTCAAAACTTTGATTTTTCACTTTCCGATTCTCTCGTAAACAAGAAGATAAAGGCAAAATAGATCACAACAAAATGAAATTTTAGAGTTTACGTATGGAAAAAATTAAAACATTAAAAAATGAAAGTAAAAAAAATTTATTCACACACCATAAAGGAACACAATAGTTTTGGTGTCCAAGTATGGGAAATTCCACTTGTTCAACCCCAATGGCTTGGAATTTGATACGAAAGAGATTTCTAACTGATCCTAACATGTTTTAATTATGGATATGCATGCTTCAAACATGTTAAAGATGCAAATGCCCTATGGATCCAAACCTTTTGAAGCAAACAACAAATGCTCATTAAATTTACAAGTGAACGTGCGGTGGGATATTTACCAGAGTCAAACAAGCCATTATTTTGCCCATTTACAAAAAACCTGACCTAACAATGATAGATGATTTGTAAAGTCATTTATCAGTCAATCATGTGTAATGGATTACATTTTTGTAAGAAATGACTTATGGATTGGGTGTCAACACTCAGTTAAAAATCCATTGCCTCCCCCTTTTCCCTTTCATTGGAAAACCTAATATATAAAAACTAAAAGAGTTTTTCAGTTCCTAAATGTTACAAAGACTTTTTGGAATTATCTCTCTCTCCATTTGTGCATTTGCATTCTATTTTAGATGTACACTTTTCTCTTAAAACAAAACTTTGAGTTTTCACTTTCCGATTCTCTCGTAAACAAAAAGATAAAGGAAAAGTAGATCACAAAAAAAATTAAAATTTTAGAGTTTATGAATGGAAAAAATTAAAAACAATAACAAATGTAAGTAAAGAAACTTTATTTACACACCATAAATGAACACAAAAGTTTTGTTGTCCCAGTTTGTGAATTTTCACTTGTTCAACACTAATGGCTTGGAATTTGATAAGAAAGAGATTTTCAACTGATTCTTACATGTTTTAATTATGGATATGCATGCTTCAAACATTTTAAAGATGCAAATGTCCTGTGGATCCAAACCTTTTAAAGTGAACAACAAATGCTTGATAAAATTCTCAAGTGAACGTGCGGTGGGATATTTACCTGAGTCAAACAAGCCATTATTTTGCGCATTCACAAAAACGCTGACCTAACAATCACAAATGATTTGTAAAGTCATTTATCGGTCAATCATGTGTAACGGGCTATGTTTTTGTAAGAAATGACTTATGGATTGGGTGTCAACACTCAGTTAAAGATCTCATGCCTCTCCGTTTCCCATTCATTGCAAAACCTAATATATACAAACTAAAAGAGTTTGCAGTTCCTAAAAGTTACAAAGACTTTTTGGAATTATCACTCTCTCAATTTGTGCATTTTCCTTCCATTCTAGATGTACACTTTTCTCTTAAATCAAAACTTTGAGTTTTCACTTTCCGATTCTTGTGTAAAAAAGAAGATAAAGGCAAAATAGATCGCAAAAAAAGAAAATTTTAGAGTTTATGTATGGAAAAAAAAATAAAACAATAACAAATGTAAGTAAAGAAAATTTATTCATACACCACAAACGAACACAAAAGTTTTGTTGTCTATGTTTGGGAAATTCCACAAGTTCAACCCTAATGGCTTGGAATATGATAAGAAAGAGATTTCTAACTGATCCTAAATTGTTTTAGATATGGATATGCATGCTTGAATAATGTTATAGATGCAAATTCCCTATGGATCCAAACCTTTTAAACCGAACAACAAATGCTCATTAAATTCTCAAGTGAACGTGCGGTGGGATATTTACCTGAGTAAAACAAGTCATTATTTTGCCCATTTACAAAAAAAAATGACCTCACAATGACAGATGATTTGTAAAGAGATTTATCGATCAATCATGCATAACGGGTTTTGTTTTTGTAAGAAATGACTTATGGATTGGGAGTCAACACTCCGTTAAAATTCACCTGCCTCCCCCTTTTCCCAATCATTGCAAAACCTAATATATAAAAACTAAAAGATTTTGCACTCCCAAAAAGTTACATGGACTTTTCGGAATTATCTCTTCAATATTTGTGAATTTCCATTCCATTTTAGATGTTTCCCTTTTTCTTAAATAAAAACTTTGAGTTTTCATGGCGATTCTCTCGTAAATAAGAAAATAAGGGCAAAATAGATCACACCAAAATGAAAGTTTTAGAGTTTATGTATGGAAAAACATAATAACAATAATCAATGAAAGTAAAGAAATTTCTTCACACACCACAAATGAACACAAAAGTTTTATTTTCCGAGTTTTGGATATGCATGCTTTAAACATGTTAAAGATGAAAATTCCCTATGGATCCAAACCTATTAAAGAAAACAACAAATTGTCATTAAATTCAGAAGTGAATGTGCGGTAGGATATTTACCTAAGTCAAACAAGCCATTATTTTTCCTATTTACAAAAAAAAACTGACCTAACAATTACATATGATTTGTAACGTGATTTATCACTCAATCATGCGTAACGGGCTATGTTTTTGTAAGAAATTTCTTACGGATTGAGAGTCAGCACTGAGTTAAAAATCCCCCTGCCTCCCCTTTTTCCCGATCATTGCAAAACCTAATATATAAAATCTAAAAGAGTTTTCAATCCCGAAAAGTTACAGAGACTTTTTGGAATTATCACTATCTACATTTATGCATTTCTATTCCTTTTTAGATGTACACTTTTTTCATAAATCAAAACTTTGATTTTTCACTTTCCGATTCTCTCATAAACAAGAAGATAAAGCTAAAATTGATCACAACAAAATTAAATTTTATAATTTATGTATGGAAAATATTAAAAACAATAACAAATGTAAGTGAATAAAATTTATTCACACACCATATATGAACACAAAAGTTTTGTTGTCGAAGTTTTGGAAATTCCACTTGTTCGACCCTAATGGCTTGGAATTTGATAAGAAAGAGATTTCTAACTGATCCTAACATGTTTTAAATATGGATATGCATGCTTGGAGTATGTTAAAGATGCAAATGCCCTATGGATCCAAACCTTTTAAATCTAACAACAAATGCTCAGTAAATTCTCAAGTGAACGTTTGGTGGGATATTTACTCGAGTTACACAAGCTATTATTTTGCCCATTCACAAAAAAAAACTGACCTAACAATTACATATGATTTGTAAAGTGATTTATCAGTCAATCATGTGTAATAGGCTATGTTTTTGTAAGAAATTACTAATGGATTGGGTGTCAACACTCAGTTAAAAATCCCATGCCTCCCCCTTTTCCCTGTCATTGCAAAACCTAATATATAAAAACTAAAAGAGTTTGTAGTTCCTAAAAGGTACATAGACTTTCTGGAATTATCTCTCTCTCCATTTGTGCATTTCCAATCCACTTTATATGCACACTTTTTTCTTAAATCAAAACTTTGAGTTTTCACTTTTCTATTCTCACGTAAACAAGAAGATAAAAGCAAAATAGATCTCAACAAAATGAAAATTTCAGAGTTTATGTATGGAAAAAACTAAAAACAATAACAAATGTAAGTAAAACAATTTTTTTCACACCCCACAAACGAACACAAAAGTTTTGTGGTCCAAGTTTGGGAAATTCTACTGGTTTGACCTAATGGTTTGGAATTTGATAAGAAAGAGATTTCTAACTGATCCTAGCAAGTTTTAAATATGGATATGCATGCTTGTTACCTGTTAAAGACGTAAATTGCCTATGGGTCCAAACCTTTTAAAGAGAACAAGAAATGCTTATTAAATTCTCAAGTGAACGTGTTACTGGATATTTACCCAACTCAAACAAGTCCTTATTTTGCCCATTTACAACAAGTTGACCTAATAATCATAGATGTTTGTAAAGTTATTAATCGGTCAATCATGAGTAACAGGCTATGTTTTTGTAAGAAATGACTATGGATTGGGAGTCAACACTGAGTTGAAAATCCCCTGCCTCCACCTAATATATAAAAACTAAAAGAGTTTCCAGTTCCTAAATTAAAAATACTTTTTCGAATTATCTCACTCTACATTTCTGAATTTCCATTCCATTTTAGCTGTACACTTTTTTCTTAAATTAAAACTTTGAGTTTTCACTTTTCGATTATCTCGTAAACAAGAAGATAAAGGAAAAATAGATCACAACAAAGTGAAAATTTTAGAATTTATGTATGGAAAAAAATAAAAACAATAATAAATGTAAGTATAGAAAATTTATTCACACCCCACAAAAGAACTCAAAAGTTTTGTTGTCCAAGTTTGGGAAATTCAACGAGTTCAACCCTAATGGCTCTGAATTTGATAATAAAAAGATTTCTATCTTATCCTAATATGTTTTAAATATGGATATCATGCTTGAAACATGATAAAGAAGAAAATACCCTATGGATCCAAACCTTTTAAAGAGAAAAATAAATGCTCATTAAGTTCTGAAGCGAAAGTGCGATGGATATTTACCTGAGTAAAACAAGCCTTTATTTTGCCCATTTACAAAAAAGCTTACCTAACAATCACAAATGATTTGTAAAGTGATTTATCAGTTAATCATGTGTAAAGGGCTATGTTTTTTTTAAGAAATGACTTATGGATTGGGTGTCAACACTATGGTAAAAATCCCATGCCTCCCCCTTTTCCCTTTCATTGCAAAACCTAATAAATAAAAACTAAAAGAGTTTGCAGTTCCTAAAAGTTACATAGAATTTTTGGAATAATCTCTCTCTCTATTTGTGCATTTCCATTCCATTTTAGATGTACACTTTTCTCTTAAATCAAAACTTAGAGTTTTCACTTTCCAATTCTCCCATAAAAAAGAAGATAAAGGCAAAATAGATCACATAAAAATGAAAATTTTAGAGTTTATGAATGGAAAAAATTAAAAACAATAATCAATTAAAGAAAAGAAAATTTATTCACGCACCACTAACGAACACAAAATTTTTGTTGTCCGAGTTTAGGAAATTCCATTAGTTCAACCCTCATAAGAAAGAGATTTCTAAGTTATCCTAACCTGTTTTAAATATGGATATGCGTGCTTGAAACATGTTAAAGATGGAAATGCCCTATGGATCCAAACCTATTAAAAAAACAACAAATACTCATTAAATTCAGAAGTGAACATGCAGTGGGATATTTACCCGTGCCAAACAAGCCATTATTTTGCCTATTTTCAAAAAAACTGACCTGACAATCACATATGATTTGTAAAGTGATTTATCACTCAATCATGCGTAATGGGCTATGTTTTTGTAAGAAATTACTTATGGATTGAGAGTCATCACTTAGTTAAAAATCTCTCGCCTTCCTCTTTTCCCGAGCATTGTAAAACCTAATAAAAAAAACTAAAAGAATTTGCAGTCCCTAAAGTTACAGAGACTTCTTGGAATTATCTCTCTCTACATTTGTCCATTTGCTTTCCCTTTTAGATGTACACGTTTTTCTTAAATCAAAACTTTCAGTTTTCACTTTCTGATTCTCTCGTAAAAAAGAAGATAAAGGCAAAATAGATCACAACAAAATTAAATTTAAGAATTTATGTATGGAAAAAATAAAACTAAATAACAAATGTAAGTACAAAAAATTTATTCACACACCATATACGAACACAAAATTTTTGTTGTCCAAGTTTGGGAAATTCCACTTGTTCAACCCTAATGGCTTGGAATTTGATAAAAAAAAGATTTCTAACTGATCCTAACATGTTTTAAATATGGATATTCATGGTTGAAACATGATAAAGATGCAAATGCCCTATGGATCCAAACCATTTAAAGCTAACTAAAAATGCTCATTAAATTCTCAAGTGAACGTCCAGTGGGTATTTACCCGAGTCAAACAAGCCATTATTTGGCACATTCACAAAAAAAACATAACCTAACAATCACATATGATTTGTAAAGTGATTTATCAGTCACTCATGCGAAATGGGCTATGTTTTTGTAAGAAATGAGTTATGGATTGGGTGTCAACACTCAGTTAAAAATTCCATGCCTCCCCCTTTTCCCTATCATTACAAAACCTAATATGTAAAAACTAAAAGAGTTTGCAGTTCCTAAAAAGTACATAGACTTTCTGAATTATCTCTCTCCATTTGTGCATTTCCATTCCATTTTAGATATACACTTTTTTCTTAAATCGAAACTTTGAGTTTTCACCTTCCGATTCTCGCGTAAACAAGAAGATAAAGGCAAAATAGATCACAACAAAATGAATATTTCAGAGTTTATGTATGGAAAAAATTAAAAACAATAACAAACGTAGGTGAAGCAAATTTATTCACACACCACAAACGATCACAAAAGTTTTGTTGTCCAAGTTTGGGAAATTCCACTGGTTCGACCCTAATGGCTTGGAATTTGATAAGAAAGAGATTTCTAACTGATTCGATCATGTTCTAAATATGGATATGCATGCTTGAAACATATTAAAGATGTATATTCCCTATGGGTCCAAACCTTTTAAAGCGACCAAGAAATGTTCATTAAATTCTCAAGTGAATGTGCGGCTGGATATTTAACAAACTCAAACAAGCCCTTATTTTGCCCATTTACAATAAGATGACCTAAAAATCATAGATGGTCTGTAAAGTGATATATCGGTAAATCATGCATAACGGGCTATTTTTTTAAGAAATGACTTATGGATTTGGAGTCAACACTCAGTTGAAAATCCCCTGCCTCCCCCTTTCCCCATCTTTGCAAAACCTAATATAAAAAAACTAAAAGAGTTTTCTATCCCTAAAATTTAAAGAGACTTTTTGGAATTATCTCACTCTACATTTTTACACTTCCATTCCAATTTAGATGTACACTTTTTTCTTAAATTAAAATTTTGAGTTTTCACTTTTCGATTCTCTCGTAAACAAGAAGATAAACGCAAAATAGATCACAACAAAATGAAAATTTTAGAGTTTATGTATGGAAAAAATTAAAAACAATAACAAATGTATGTAAAGATAATTTATTCACACACCACAGATGAACACAAAAGTTTTGTTGTCCAAGTTTGGGAAATTCAACGAGTTCAACCCTAATGGCTCTGAATTTGATAAGAAAGAGATTTCTATCTGATCCTAACATGTTTTAAATATGAATATGCATGCTTGAAACATGATAAAGATGCAAATTCCCTATGGATCCAAACCTTTTAAAGAGAGCAAGAAATGCTCATTAAATTCTCAAGTGAACGTGCAGTGGGATATTTACCCGAGTCAAACAAGCCATTATTTTGCCCATTTACAAAAAAGCTGACCTATCAATCACAAATGATTTGTAAAGTGATTTATCGATCAATCATGCATAACGGGCTATGTTTTTGTAAGAAATGACTTATGGATTGGGAGTCAACACTCAGTTAAAATTCCCCTTTTCCCCCTTTTCCCGATCATTGTAAAACCTAATATATAATAACTAAAAGAGTTTGCAATCCCTAAATGCTACAAAAAGCTTTTGGAATTATCTCTCTCTACATTTGTGCATTTCCATTCCATTTTTTATGTACACTTTTTTCTTATATCTAAACTTTGAGTTTTCACTTTCCGATTCTCTCGTAAACAAGAAGATAAAGGCAAAATTGATCTCAATAAAATAAAATTTTGGACTTTATGTATGGAAAATATTTAAAAAAATTAACGAATGTAAGTAAAGAAAATTTATTCACACACCACAAACGAACACAAAACTTTTGTTGTCCAAGTTTAGAAAATTCCACTAGTTCAACCCTAATGGCACAAAATATGTTATGAAAGAGATTTCTAACTCATCCTAACAAGTTTTACATATGGATATGCATGCTTGAAACAAGTTAAAGATTCAAATGCCCTATGGATCCAAATATTTTAAAGAAAACAACAAATGATCATTAAATTCTCAAGTGAACGTGCGGTGGGATATTTCCTGAGTCAAACAAGCATTATTTTTCTAATTTACAAAAAAGCTAATTTAACAATCACATATGATTTTTAAAGTGATTTATTGATCAATCATTTGTAACGGGCTATGTATTTGTAAGAAATAACTTATGGATTGGGAGTCAACACTCTGTTAAAAATCCTCCGCTTCCCCATTTTCCATATCATCGCAAAACCTAATATATAAAAACTAAAAGAGTTTACAATTCCTAAAAGTTAAAAAGACCTTTTAGAATTATCTCTATATTAATTTGTGAATTTCAATTCCTTTTTAGATCTAAACATTTTTCTTTAATCAAAACTTTGATTTTCACTTTCCGATTCTCTCGTAAACAAGAAGATAAAGGCAAAATAGATCACAACAAAATGAAAATTTTAGAGTTTATGTATGGAAAAAATTAAAAGCATTAAAAAATGTAAGTAAAAAAAATTTATTCACACACCATAAATGAACACAATAGTTTTGGTGTCCAAGTTTGGGAAATTCCACTTGTTCAACCCCAATGGCTTGGAATTTGATAAGAAAGAGATTTCTAACTGATCCTAACATGTTTTAATTATGGATATGTATGCTTCAAACATGTTAAAGATGCAAATGCCCTATGGATCCAAACCTTTTCAAGCAAACAACAACAAATGCTCATTAAATTCACAAGTGAACGTGCGATGGGATATTTACCGAAGTCAAACAAGCCATTATTTTATCCATTTACAAAAAAATTGACCTAACAATCATAGATAATTTGTAAAGTCATTTATCTGTCAATCATATGTAATGGGCTATGTTTTTGTAAGAAATGACTTATGGATTGGATCACAACACTCAGTTAAAAATCCCATGTCTCCCCCTTTTCCCTTTCATTGGAAAACCTAATAGATAAAAACTAAAAGAGTTTTCAGTTCCTAAATGTTACAAAGTCCTTTTGGAATTATCTCTCTGCATTTGTGCATTTGCATTCTATTTTAGATTTACACTTTTCTCTTAAATCAAAACTTTGAGTTTTCACTTTCCGATTCTCTCGTAAACAAAAAGATAAAGGAAAAATAGATCACAACAAAATGAAAATTTTAGAGTTTATATATGTAAAAATTTAAAAACAATAACAAATGTAAGTAAAGAAACTTTATTCACACACCATAAATGAACACAAAAGTTTTCTTGTCCCAGTTTGCGAAATTCCACTTGTTCAACCCTAATGGCATGAAATTTGATAAGAAAGAGATTTCTAAATGATCCTAACATGTTTTAATTATGGATATGCATGCTTCAAACATGTTAAAGATGCAAATGCCCTGTGGATCCAAACCTTTTGAAATGAACTACAAATGCTCATTAAATTCTCAAGTGTACGTGCGGTGGGATATTTACCCGAGTCAATCAAGCCATTATTTTGCACATGCACAAAAAAGCTGACCTAACAATCACAGATGATTTGTCAAGTCATTTATCGGTCAATCATGTGTAACGAGCTATGTTTTTGTAAGAAATGACTTATGGATTGGGTGTCAACATTCAATTAAAAATCCCATGCCTCTCCGTTTCCCTTTCATTGCAAAACCAAATATATACAAACTAAAAGAGTTTGCAGTTCCTAAAAGTTACAAAGACTTTGTGGAATTATCTCCATTTGTGCATTTCATTCCATTTTAGATGTACACTTTTCTCTTAAATCAAAACTTTGAGTTTTCACTTTTCGATTCTCGTGTAAAAAAGAAAATAAATTCAAAAAAGATCACAAAAAAATGAAAATTTTAGAGTTTATGTATGGAGAAAATAAAAAACAATAAAAAATGTAAGTAAAGAAAATTTATTCACATACGACAAAGGAACACAAAAGTTTTTTTGTCTATGTTTGGGAAATTCCACTAGTTCAACCCTAATGGCTTGGAATATGATAAGAAAGAGATTTCTAACTGATCCTAAAATGTTTTAGATATGGATATGCCTGCTTGAATAATGTTATAGATGCAAATGCCCTATGGATCCAAACCTTTTAAAGCGAACAACAAATGCTCATTAAATTCTCAAGTGAACGTGCGGTGGGATATTTACCCGAGTAAAACAAGTCATTATTTTGCCCATTTACAAAAAAAGCTGACCTAACAATCACAGATGATTTGTAAAGAGATTTATCGATCAATCATGTGTAACGGGCTATATTTTTGTAAGAAATGACTTATGGATTGGGAGTCAACACTCTATTAAAAATCACCAACCTCCACCTTTTCCCGATCATTGCAAAACCTAATATATAAAAACTAAAAGATTTTGCACTCCCAAAAAGGTACAAGGACTTTTCGGAATTATCTCTCTCTACATTTGTGAAGTTCCATTCCATTTTAGATGTTCTCTTTTTTATTAAATGAAAACTTTGAGTTTTCACTAGGCTATTCTCTCGTAAATAAGAAAATAAAGGCAAAATAGATCACACCAAAATGAAAGTTTTAGAGTTTATGTATGGAAAAACATAAAAAAATAATCAATGAAAGTAAAGAAATTTCTTCACACACCACAAACGAACACAAAAGTTTTTTTTTTCGAGTTTTGGAAAATCCATTAGTTCAACGCTAATGGCTTGGAATTTGATAAGAAAGAGATTTCTAAGTGATCCTAACCTGTTTTAAATAGGGATATGCATGCTTTAAATATGTTAAAGATGAAAATTCCTTATGGATCCAAACCTATTAAAGCGAACAACAAATTCTCATTAAATTTAGAAGTGAACGTGCGGTGGGATATTTACCCGAGTCAAACAAGCCATTATTTTGCCCATTTACAAAAAAAACTGACCTAACAATCACATATGATTTGTAAAGTGATTTATCACTCAATCATGCGTAATGGACTATGTTTTTGTAAGAAATTACTTGTGGATTGAGAGTCAAAACTTAGTTAAAAATCCCCCACCTTCTCTTTTTCTCGATCATTGCAAAACCTAATATATAAAAACTAAAAGAGTTTGCAGTCCCTAAAATTTACAAAGACTTTTTGGAATTATCACTATCTACATTTGTGCATTTTTATTCCATTTTAGATGTACACTTTTTTCTTAATTCAAAACTTTGATTTTTCACTTTCCGATTCTCTTGAAAACAAGAAGATAAAGGCAAAATTGATCACAAAAAAATTAAATTTTAGAATTTATGTATGGAAAATATTAAAAACAATAAAAAATGTAAGTGAATAAAATTTATTCACACACCATATTCAAACACAAAATTTTTGTTGTCAAAATTTGGAAAATTCCACTTATTCAACCCTAATGGCTGGGAATTTGAGAAGAAAGAGATTTCTAACTGATCCTAACATGTTTTAAATATGGATATGAATACTTGAAACATGTTAAAGATACAAATGCCCTATGGATCCAAACCTTTTAAATCGAACAACAAATGCTCAGTAAATTCTCAAGTGAACGTTCGGTGGGATATTTACCCGAGTTAAACAAGCTATTATTTTGCCCATTCAGAAAAAAAAATGACCTAACAATCACAGATGATTTGTAAAGTTATTTATCAGTCAATCATGAGTAACAGGCTATGTTTTTTTAAGAAATGACTTATGGATTGGGTGTCAACATGCAGTTAAAAATCCCATGCCTCCCCCTTTTCCCTATCATTGCAAAACCTAATATATAAAAACTAAAAGAGTTTGCAGTTCCTTAAAGGTACATAGACTTTTTGGAATTATCGCTCTGTCCATTTGTGCATTTCCAATCCATTTTAGATGCACACTTTTTTCTTAAATCAAAACACTTAGTTTTCACTTTTCGATTCTCACGTAAACAAGAAGATAAAGGCAAAATTGATCACAACAAAATGAAAATTTCTGAGTTTATGTATGGAAAAAATTAAAAACAAAAACAAATGTAAGTTAACCAAATTTATTCACACACTACAAACGAACACAAAAGTTTTGTGGTCCAAGTTTGGGAAATTCCACTGGTTCGACCTAATGGCTTGGAATTTGATAAGAAAGAGTTTTCTAACTGATCCTAGCATGTTTTAAATATGGATATGCATGCTTGTTACCTGTTAAAAATGTAAATTGCCTATGGGTCAAAACCTTTTAAAGCGAACAAGAAATGCTCATTAAATTCTCAAGTGAACATTCGACTGGATATTTACCCGACTCAAACAAGCCCTTTTTTTGCCCATTTACAACAAGTTGACCTAATAATCAAAGATGTTTGTAAAGTTATTTATTGGTCAATCATGCATAACTGGCTATGTTTTTGTAAGAAATGACTTATGGATTGGGAGTCAACACTCAGTTGAAAATCCCCTGCCTCCACCTTTTCCTGTTCATTGCAAAATCTAATATATAAAAACTAAAAGAGTTTCCAATCCCTAAATGTTAAAAATACTTTTTCGAATTCTCTCACTCTACATTTGTGCATTTCCATTCCATTTTAGATGTACACTTTTTTCTTAAATTAAAACTTTGAGTTTTCATTTTTCGATTATCTCGTAAACAAGAAGATAAAAGTAAAAATAGATCACAACAAAATGAAAATTTTAGAATTTATGTATGAAAAAAACTAAAAAAAATAAAAAATGTAAGTATAGAAAATTTATTCACACCCCACAAAAGAACTCAAAAGTTTTGTTGTCCAAGTTTGGGAAATTCAACGAGTTCAACCCTAATGGCTCTGAATTTGATAAGAAAAAGATTTCTATCTTATCCTAACATGTTTTAAATATGGATATCATGCTTGAAACATGATAAAGATGCAAATGCCCTATGGATCCAAACCTTTTAAAGAGAAAAATAAATGCTAATTAAATTCTCAAGCGAACGTGCGGTGGATATTTACCTGAGTAAAACAAGCCATTATTTTGCCCATTTACAAAAAAGCTTACCTAACAATCACAAATGATTTGTAAAGTGATTTATCAGTCCATCATGTGTAACGGGCTATGTTTTTGTAAGAAATGACTTATGGATTGGGTGTCAACACTCTGGTAAAAATCTCATGCCTCCCCCTTTTCCCTTTCATTGCAAAACCTAATATCAAAAAACTAAAAGAGTTTGCAGTTCCTAAAAGTTACACAGACTTTTTGGAATTATCTCTCTCTCCATTTGTGCATTTCCATTCCATTTTAGATGTACTCTTTTCTCTTAAATCAAAACTCTGAGTTTTTACTTTCTAATTCTCCCGTAAAAAAGAAGATAAAGGCAAAATAGATCACACAAAATGAAAATTTTAGAGTTTTTGAATGGAAAATATTAAACTAAAGAAAATTTATTCACGCACCACTAACGAACACAAAATTTTTGTTGTCCGAGTTTAGGAAATTCCATTAGTTCAACACTAATGGCTTGGAATTTCATCTGAAATAAATTTCAAAGTTATTCAAACCTGTTTTAAATATGGATTTGCATGCTTGAAACATGTTAAAGATGAAAATGCCCTATAGATCCAAACCTATTAAAACGAACAGCTAATGCTCATTAAATTCATAAGTGAATGTGCGGCAGGATATTTACCCATGCCAAACAAGCCATTATTTTTCCCATTTTCAAAAAACTGACCTAACAATCACATATGATTTGTAAAGTGATTTATCACTCAATCATGCGTAATGGGCTATGTTTTTGTAAGAAATTACTTATGGATTGAGAGTCACCACTTAGTTAAAAATCCCCCGCTTCCCTCTTTTCCCGATCATTGCAAAACCTAATAAATAAATACTAAAAGAGTTTGCAATCCCTAAAAGTTACAGAGACTTCTTGGAATTATCTCTCTCCACATTTGTCCATTTCCATTCCCGTCTAGATGTACACTTTTTTCTTAAATCAAAACTTTCAGTTTTCACTTTCTGATTCTCTCGTAAACAAGAAGATAAAGGCAAAATAGATCACAACAAAATTAAATTTTAGAATTTATGTATGGAAAAAATAAAACTAAATAAAAAATGTAAGTACAAAAAATTTATTCACACACCATATACGAATCAAAATGGACAAATTTAGAGAGAGATAATTCCAAAAAGTGTCTGTAACTTTTAGGGATGACAAACTCTGTTAGTTTTTCTATATTAGATTTTGCAAAGATCGGGAAGAGGGGGAGGTGGGGTATTTTTAACTAAGTGTTGACTCCCAATCCATAAGTCATTTGTAAGAAAAACATACCCCGTTGCACATGATTGACCGATAAATCACTATACAAATCATATGTTATTGTTAGGTCAACATTTTATAAATTGGCAAAATAATAACTTGTTAGACTCGGGTAAATATCCCACCGCATGTTCACTTGAGAATTTAATGAGCATTTGTTGTTCGCTTTTAAAGGTTTGTATCCATAGGGCATTTGTATCTTTAACATGATTAAAGCATGCATATCCTTATTTAAAACATGTTAGAATCAGATAAAAGTCTCTTTCTTATCAAATTTCCGCCATTAGGGTTGAACTAGTGGAATTTCCCAAACTTGGACAACATAACTTTTGTGTTCGTTTGTGGTATGAGAATAAATTTTCTTTACATACATTTGCTATTAATTTAAATTTTTTCCACTAAAATTTTCATTTTTTTGTTTGCGAGAGAATCTGAAAGGGAAAAGTCAAAGTTTTGATTTAAGAAAAAAGTGTACATCTAAAATGGAATGGAAATGCACATATGTATTGAGAGATAATTACAAAAACTCTTTATAACTTTTAGGTATTGCAAACTCTTTTTGTTTTTATCTACTAGGTTTTTCAATGATCGGGAACAGGGGGGAGGCGGGGGATTTTTAATTGAATGTTGACCACGAATCCATAAGTCATTTCTTACAAAAACATAGCCCATTACGTTTTATTGAACGATAAATTAGTTTAAAATTCTTCTGTGATTGTTAGGTCTGCTTTTTGTAAATGGGCAAAATAATTGCTTGGTTAACTCGGGTAAATATCCCACCGCATGTTCACTTGATAATTTAATGTGAATTTGTTGTTTGCTTTAAAAGGATTGGATACATAAGGCATTTGCAAATTTAACATGTTTCAAGGATGCATATTCATATTTAAAACATGTTTGGATCAGTTAGAAATCTGTTTCTTTTAATATTCCAAGCAATTAGGGTTGAACTAGTGGAATTTACTAAACTTGGACAACAAAATTTTTGTGTTCGTTTGAGGTGTGTGAATAAATTTTCTTTACTTACATTTGTTGTTGTTTTTAATTTTTTCCAAACAAAAACTCTAAAATTTTCATCTTGTTGTGATTTATTTTTCCTTTATCTTCATGTTTACGAGAGAATAAGAAAGGGATAACTGAAAGTTATGATTTAAGACAAAAGTGTACATCTAAAATGAAATGGAAATGTACAAATGTAGAGAGAGATAATTCCAAAAAGTCTCTATAACTTCAAGACATTGCAAACTCTATTAGTTTTTATATATTAGGTATTGGAATGATCGGGAAAAGGGCGAGGTGGTGGATTTTTAACTGAGTGTTGACTCCCAATCCATAAGTCATTTCATACAAAAACATAGCCCGTTATGCATGATTGACCGTTAAATCACGTTAGAAATCCTATGTGATTGTTAGGTCAGCTTTTTGTAAATGGGCAGGATAATGACTTGTTTGACTCGAGTAAATATCCCACCACACGTTCACTTGGGAATTTAATGAGTATTTGTTGTTCACTTTAAAAGGTTTGGATCCATAGGGCATTTTCATCTTTAACATGTTTTAAGCATGCATATCCATATTTAAAACTTGTTAGGATCGGTTAACAATCTATTTCTTATCAAATTCCAAGCCATTAGGGTTGAACTAGTGGAATTTCCCAAACTTAGAAAAGAAAACTTTTGTGTTCGTTTGTCGTGTGTGAATAAATTTTCTTTACTTAAATTTGTTATTGTTTTTAATTTTTTCCATACATAAAGTCTAAAATTTTCATTTTGTTGTGATCTATTTCACCTTTATCTTCTTGTTTACGAGAGAATCAGAAAGTGAAAACTCAAAGATTTGATTTAAGAAGAAAGTATACATCTAAAATGGAATGGAAATGCACAAATGTAGAGAGAGATAATTCCAAAAAGTCTTTGTAACTTTTAGGGATGACAAAACTCTTTTAGTTTTTATATATTAGGTTTTCCAATGATCGGGAAAAGAGGGAGGTGGGCTATTTTTAACTGAGTGTTGATTCCCAATCAATAAGTCATTTCTTAAAAAAAAAACCCGTTACACATGATTGACCGATAAATTACTATAGAAATCATATGTTATTGTTAGGTCAACTTTTTATAAATGGGCAAAATAATTGCTTGTTTGACTCTGGTAAATATCCCACAGTTCGTTCACTTGAGAATTTAATGAGTATTTCTTGTTCGCTTTAAAAGGTTTGGATCCATAGGGCATTTGCATCTTTAACACGTTTCAATAATGCATATCCAGATTTAAAACATGTTAGGATCAGTTAGAAATCTCTTTCTTATCAAATTCAAAGCCATTAGGGTTGAATTAGTGGAATTTCCCAAACTTGGAGAACAAAAATTTTGTATTCATTTGTCGTCTGTGAATAAATTTTCTTTACGTACATTTATAATTTTTTAAAATTTTTTCCATACATTAACTATAAAATTTTCATTTTGTTGTGAACTATTTTGCTTTTATCTTCTTGTTTACGAGAGAATCGGAAAGGGAAAACTCGAAGTTTTGACTTAAGATAAAAATGTACATCTAAAATGGAATGAAAATGCACAAATATAGAGAGAGATAATTCTGCAAAGTCTTCATAACTTTTAGGGACTACAAACTCGTTTTTATTTTATATATTAGGTTTTGCAATGATCGGGAAAAGGGGGAGGCGGGGATTTTTAACTGACTATTGACTCTCAATCCATAAGTGATTTCTTACAAAAACATAACCAATACACATGGTTGACCGATAAATCACTTTACAAATCATATGTGATTGTGAGGTCAGCTTTTTGTAAATGGGCAAAGTAATGGTTTGTTTGACTCTGGTAAATATCCCACTGCATGTTCACTTGAGAATTTAATGAGCATTTGTTGTTTGCTATAAAATTTTTGGATCCATAGGGCATTTCCTTCTTTAACACGTTTCCAGCATGCATATCCATATTTAAAACACATTAGGATCAGTTAGAAATCTCTTTCTTATGAAATTCCAAGCCATTAGGGTTGAAATTTCTGAAACTTGGACAACCAAACATTTGTGTTCGTTTGTGGTGTGTGAATAAATTTTCTTTACTTACATTTGTTATTTTTTTAAATTTTGTCCATACATAAACTCTAAAAGTTTCATTTTTTTGTGATCTATTTTGCCTTTATCTTCTTGTTTACGAGAGAATCAGAAAGTGAAAACTCAAAGTTTTTTTTAGGAAAAAAGTGTACATCTAAAATGGGATGGAAATGCACCAATGTAGAGAGAGATAATTCCAAAAAGTCTCTGTAACTTTTAGGGACTGCAAACTCGTTTAGTTTTTATATATTAGGCTTTGCAATGATCAGGAAAAGGGGGAGGCGGGGGAATTTTAACTGAGTGTTGACTCCCAATGCATAAGTCATTTCTTAAAAAAAACGTAGCCCGTTATGCATGATCGACCAATAAATCACTTTACAAATCATTTGTGATTTTTAGGTTGACTTTTTGTAAATGGGCAAAATAATGGCTTGTTTGACTCGGGTAAATATCCCACCGCATGTTCACTTGAGAATTTAATGAGCATTTGTTGTTCGCTTTAAAAAGGTTTCGATCCATAGGGCATTTGCATCTTTAACATGTTTCAAACATGCATATCCATACTTAAAAAATGTTAAGATCAATTAGAAATCTCTTTCTTATCAAATTCCAAACCATTAGGGTTGAACTAGTGGAATTTCCATAACTTGGACAACAATACTTTTGTATTCGTTTGTGGTATGTGAATAAATTTACTTTACATACATTTTTTATTGTATTTAATTTTTTCCATAAATACACTCCTAAATTTTCATTTTGTTGTGATCTATTTTGCCATTATCTTCTTGTTTATGAGAGAATCAGAAAGTGAAAACTCAAAGTTTTGATATAAGAAAAATGTGTACATCTAAAATGGCATGGAAATGTACAAATGTAGAAAGAGATAATTCCAAAAAGTCTATATAACTATTAGGTTTTGCAATGATTGGGAAAAGGGGGAGGCAGGGGATTTTTAAATGAGTGTTGACTCCCAATCTATTGAAAGACAGAGCCCAAGCCCCACGACCAAGGAAGACTCACATATTGAAGTGTATTAGAAGATGGGCCCAAGCCCATAAGACCAAGGAAGGCCCACAAGATGGGCCCAAGCCCATAAGAAATAGGACCCACAATGATTACCATTAGTTGACATCCTTATTACATCAGTTGGAACATCAAGGACTACTAGTTCAACTCAAGCTAGTCTCCTAGTTGTTTACATAGACTTACTTAAATTAGACTTACTTAAATTGAAGAGTTAGAGTTGTAATGTAATTAGGATTGAATCATAAGTTGTAAAAGGACTCTACATCCTCCTCTACTATAAATAGAGGTTCATGTACTCTGATTACTACAAGTTATTGAAGTCAATGAAGTATTTCACTTTTCCATAAATTCAACATGGTATCAGAGCCAGGTTCTGACTCATGGAGGTAATGTGATCCTTTTCTCTAAACCTTAAACCCTAGGTATAGGTTTGTAGTTATTTTTTTTAGTCCTTATCCCCTTAGTTTTCTTTTTGATTTTTTCCTCTATACATAGTTTTTCATATTGCAATTTACATATTGATGCAAAGATATCTGAGTGTACTTTCGAAAGAACAATGATTTGTTCCAATCGGAGTTATCTACTGAGAGATATCTATATATGAATGAGCGAAGGTCAGATTGCGAAAAGGTTCGAGCAGCGGCAGCAATTTGATGAAATATATATCAAACGAAATATCTGCAAGTCTATTCTTTTACCTATTCAACCATTTTTTTATGTGAGTTATCTACAAAGAGAAATTGATATTTGAAACAGCAAAGGTTAGATTATAGAAGAGGATTGACTTACAGCAGAAAGACTCAAATTCCGAGGTATTTTATGCTACCAAGAAAGAGACTTTATATGGAGAATTATATATTAGCAGAAAGATATGTAAGTCTATTTTCTTAAATATTTAACAAATACTTGGTACGATATTTTTATAAGGATATATTGATCTTTGAAGAGTCAATGGTCATTCTGGAAAAACAAGAGAAACAATATTTAGTTCGGCCAGATGAAAGAGACCGAAATATATAAGATTATATATCTTCTAAAAATTATATGTTATGAAGAGAAGTTATACTTGGATGAAATGTATTTAAGTCTAGTTTCAGAATTAGAAAATTTCATGTCAATCTGATCTATATTTAAAGATATATTAGAATTGAAAGAATCAAAGGTCATGCTGGTATTCTGTTACATTGAAAATCCGAATTTAAGCTGATTGTTTTGTGTCACTGTTTGAGTTGATATATCAAAAAATATCTCACTTCTCCCTGGTTTGAGGGCTTATTTATAAATCTCTTTTATTTTGGTTTATTGCTACATCTATAATATTTGGTTCAAGCTGGGATCATTGCCATTACCTACCAGCTTGAGGGGGAGAAGTAGAAGAAGTACAAGAAAGAGGTATTTTATTTCATATGTTGTGAATAAGTTTATGTGACCAAAATATTCAAAAAAAGGGGAGCACAAAAGATGAAGCTTGTGCATCTAAGAAAAAATATTTATATCGGATTATGATTATTTCATGGGTCATTCTACAAAGTTTATTATTTGGTTCGTGTTATATGTGTTGGAAGATGGTTGTGTTATATACAGTTGTTGCTATTGTGTCTCTTTGGGGACATTATTATTCAAGAAGTGGTGGCCTCATATTATCTTTTATTTTACCTCATAAAAAAATATCACGGTTGGGAAACCATGACAGAGGATACCCTATCAAAAAATATCACAGTTGGGAAACCATGATGGGCCATGTCAAAAAAAAAAAAAAAATCATTGTTGGGAAACCATCACA
Organism: Aristolochia californica; assembly: GCF_029961685.1. Taxonomy (NCBI): domain Eukaryota; kingdom Viridiplantae; phylum Streptophyta; class Magnoliopsida; order Piperales; family Aristolochiaceae; genus Aristolochia; species Aristolochia californica. The sequence goes on along the minus strand of NW_027181782.1, from coordinate 17,227,249 downwards.
GAGGATACCTTGTCAAAAAATAACACGGTTGGGAAACCATGATAGGCCCTGTCAAAAAATATCATGGTTGGGAAACCATGATGGAGGAACTTATTATTACATCTATGTTATCCCCCCCTGTAATGGCTTTTATAGCTCTACCAGTTGAGAGTCGTTGTCCTGTGGAGGGACACGGTGGTGGACACTTTAGAGCAATGCTGATAGACACACTACCGATAGCAGTGCAGCATTAGGACTGGATTATGAAGCAATGGCTTACCATCTAGGAGTGATTTTTACTCTCACTTATATAATTCCGCAAGCCTCAATGAAGGACGCAACAGCATGAGGGGGAATGTTGAAAGATGAAGGCATATTCAATGATGTGCCATTTTATAAAAAAATATATATTCTATACATCATTTGCAGCAAGCTAGGAATTCATGTTGTTCTCTCACCCCCAGCTTGAGGGGGAGGGTTGGAAGATAGGGCCCAACCCCACACGACCAAGGAAGACTCATATATTAAAGTGTATTAGAAGATGGGCCCAAACCCATAAGACCAAGGAAGGCCCACATATATAAGAGTATTATAAGATGGGCCACATGACCAAGAAAGGCCCACAAGAGGGGCCCAAGCCCATAAGAAGTAGGACCCACAATGATTACCATGAGCTGGCATCCTTATCACATCAATTGGAAGATCAAGGACTCCTAGCTCTACTCAAGTTAGTCTTCTAGTTGTTTAACCTAGTGTTGACTCCCAATCCATAAGTCATTTCTTACAAAAACATAGCCCATTATGCAAGATTGACCGATAAATCACTTTACAAACCATCTGTGATTGATAGGTCAGCTTTTTTTAAATTGGTAAAATAATGGCTATTTTGACTAGGGTAAATATCCCACTGCACGTTCACTAGAGAATTTTATGAGCATTTGTTGTTCTCTTTTAAAGGTTTGGATCCATAGGGCATTTGCATCTTTATCATGTTTCGAGCATGCATATCCATATTTAAAACATGTTAGGATCAATTAGAAATCTCTTTCTTATCAAATTCCAAGTCATTAGGGTTGAACTAGTGGAATTTCCATAACTTGGACAACAAAATTTTTGTGTTCATTTGTGGTGTATGAATAAATTTTCTTTACTTACATTTTTTATTGTTTTTAAATTTTTCCAAACATAAACTCCAAAATTTTCATTTTGTTGTGTTCTATTTTGCCTTTATCTTCTTGTTTACGAGTGAATCGAAAACTAAAAACTGAAAGTTTTCATATAAGAAAAAACTGTACAAATAAAATGGAATGGAAATGCACAAATGTAAAGAGAGATAATTCCAAAAAGTCACTGTAACTTATAGGGACTGCAAACACTTTTAGTTTTTATTTGTTAGGTTTTGCAATGACCGGGTAATGAGGGAGGCAGGGGATTTTTAACTGAGTGTTGACTCCCAATCAATAAGTCATTTCTTACAAAAACATAGCCTGTTACGCTTGATTAACTGATAAATCACTTTTCAAATCATTTGTGATTGTTAGGTCAGCTTTTTGTAAATGGGAAAAATAATGGCTTGTTTGACTTGGGTAAATATCCCATAGCACGTTCACTTGATAATTTAATGAGCATTTGTTTTTCGCTTTAAAAGGTTTTGATCCATAGGGCTTTTGCATCTTTGACATGTTTCAAGCTTGGATATCTATATTTAAAACATGTTAGGACCAGTTAGAAATATCTTTCTTATCAAATTCCAAGCCATTAGGGTTGAACTAGTGAAATTTCCCAAACTTGGACAACAAAACTTTTGTTTTCATTTGTGGTGCATGAATAAATTTTCTTTACTTATATTTGTTATTGTTTTTAATTTTTTCCGTACATAAACTCTAAAATTTTTATTTTTTTGTGATCTAGTTTGCCTTTATCTTCTTGTTTCCGAGAGAATCAGAAAGTGAAAACTCAAAGTTTTGATTTAAGAAAAAAGTGTACATCAAAAATTGAATGGAAATACAAAAATGTAGAGAGAGATAATTCCAAAAAGTCATTGTAACTTTTAGGGAATGCAAACTCTTTTAGTTTTTATATAATAGGTTTTGCAATGATTGAGAAAAGGGGGAGGCAAGGGATATTTAACTTAGTGTTGACTCGCAATCTATAAGTCATTTTTTAAAAAAACATAGCCAATGTACGCATGATTGAATGATAAATCACTTTACAAATCAGCAGTGATTGTTAGGTAAGCTTTTTATACATGGGCAAAATAATGGCTTGTTTGACTCGGATAAATTTCCCACCCCACGTTCACTTGAGAATTTAATGAGAATTTTTTGTTCTCTTTAAAAGGTTTGGATCCCTAGGGCATTTGAAACTTTAACATGTTTCAAGTATTCATATCTATATTTAAAACATGTTAGGATCAGTTAGAAATCTCTTTCGTTTAATATTCCAAGCAATTAAGGTTGAACTAGTAGAATTTCCCAAACTTGTACAACAAAATTTTTGTGTTCATTTGTAGTGTGTGAATAAATTTTATTTACTTACATTTTTTATTGTTTTTAATTTTTTCCATATATAAATTCTATAATTTTCATTTTGTTGTGATCTATTTTGCCTTTATCTTCTTGTTTACGAGAGAATCGGAAAGTGAAAACTCAAAGTTTTCATTTAAGAAAAAAGAGTACATCTAAAATGCAATGGAAATGCACAAATGTAGAGAGAGATAATTCCAAAAACTCCCTATAATTTTTAGGGATTGCAAACTCTTTTAGTTTTTTTATATTAAGTTTTGGAATTATCGGGTAAAGAAGGGAGGCGAGGGATTTTTAACTGAGTGTTGACTCCCAATCCATAAGTCATTTCTTACAAAAACATAGCCCGTTACACATGATTGACCGATAAATCACTTTACAAATCATCTGGGATTTTTAGGTCAACTTTTTGTAAATGGGCAAAATAATGGTTTGTTTGACTCAGGTAAATATCCCAGTGCACATGCACTTGAGAATTTAATGAGCATTTGTTGTTCACTTTAAAAGGATTGGATCCATAGGGCATTTGCATCTTTAACATGTTTCAAGCTTGCATATCCATAATTAAAACATGTTAGGATCAGTTAGAAATCTCTTTCTTATAATATTCCAAGCTATTAGGGTTGAACTAGTGGAATTTCCCAAACTTGGACAACAAAACTTTTGTGTTGTTTGTGGTGTGTGAATAAATTTTCATTACTTAAATTTTTTATTGTTTTTAATTTTTTTCGTGCATAAATTGTAAAATTTTCATTTTGTTGTAATCTATTTTGCCTTTATCTTCTTGTTTACGAAAAAATCGGAAAATGATAACTCAAAGTTTTGATGAAAGAAAAAAGTGTACATCTAAAATGGATTGGGAATGCACAAATGTAGTGAGAGATAATTCTAAAAAGACTCTTTTAGAGACTACAAACTCTTTTAGTTTTTATATATTAGGTTTGGCAATGATCGGGAAAAGGGGGGAGGTGAGGGAATTTTAACTGAATGTTGTCTCCCAATGCATAAGTCATTTTTTACAAAAACATAGCCCGTTATGCATAATTGACCAATAAATCACTTTACAAATCATCTGTGATTGTTAGGTTAGCTTTTTGTAAATGGGGAAAATATTGGCTTGTTTGACTCGGGTAAGTATCCCACCGCACATTCACTTGAGAATTTAATGAACATTTTTTGTACGCTTTAAAAGGTTTGGATCGATAGGGCATTTACATCTTTAAAATGTTTCAAACATGCATATCCATACTTAAAACCTGTTAGGATAAGTTAGAAATCTCTTTCTTATAAAATTCTGAACCATTGGGGTTGAACTAGTGGAATTTCCAAAACTTGGACAACAAAGCTTTTGTGTTCATTTGTGGTATGTGAAAAATTTACTTTACTTACATTTTTTATTCTATTTAATTTTTTCCCTAAATACACTCTAAAATTTTCATTTTGTTGTGAGTTTTTTTGCCATTATCTTCTTTTTACGAGAGAATCAGAAAGTGAAAGCTCAAATAAGAAAAATGTGTACATGTAAAATGGAATGGAAATGCACAATTGTAGAAAGATATAATTCCAAAAAGTCTCTGTAACTTTTAGGGACTGCAAATTCATTTTTTTAATATATTAGGATTTGCACTGATCGGGAACAGGGCGATGCTGGAATTTTTAACTGAGTATTGAAAACATAGGTAATTTCTTATAAAAAACATAGCCAATTATGTATGATTGACCGTTAAATCACTTTATCGTTCATATGTGATTGTTAGGTCAGTTTTTTGTAAATGGAAAAAATAATGGCTTGTTTGACTCGGGTAAATATCCCACCACACGTTTACTTGAGAATTTAATGAGAATTTGTTGTTCAGTTAAATGGTCTGAATCCATAGGGCATTTACATCTTTAAAAATATGCATATCTATATTTAAAACATGTAAGGACCTATTAGAAATCTCTTTCTTATCGAATTCCAAGCCATTAGGGTTGAACTAGTGGAATTTCCCAAACTTGGACAACAAAATTTTGTGTTCGTTTGTGGTGTGTGAATAAATTTTCTTTAGTTACATTTGTTACTATATTAAAATTTTTCCTTATATAAACTCAAAAATTTTCAATTTGTTGTGATCTAATTTGCCTTTATCTTCTTGTTTACGAGAGAATCGGAAAGTGAAAACTAAAAGCTTTGTTTTAAGAAAAAAGTGTAGACCTAAAATGGAATGGAAATGCACAAATGTAGAGAGAGATAATAGCAAAAATTCTCAAAATCTTTTAGGGAATTCAAACTTTTTTCGTTTTTATATATTAGGTTTTGCAATGATCGGGAAAAGGGGGAGGCAGAGGATTTTTAATTGAGTGTTGACTCCAAATCCATAAGTCCTTTCTTACAAAAACATAACCTATTACGCTTGATTGACCGATAAATCACTTTACATATCATTTGTGATTGTTAGGTAAGCTTTTTGTAAATGGGCAAAATTATGGCTTGTTTGACACGGGTAAATATCCCACTGCACATTCACTTGAGAATTTAATGAGCCTTTTTTAGTTCGCTTTAAAAGGTTTGAATCCATAGGGCATTTGTATCTTTAACATGATTCAAGCATGGATATCCTTATTTAAAACATGATTAGATCAGTTAGAAATCTCTTTTTCTTGTCAAATTCCAAGCCATTAGGGTGGAACTAGTCGAATTTCCCAAACTTGGAAAACAAAAATTTTGTGTTCGTTTGTGGTATGTGAATAAATTTTCTTTACATAATTTTGTTATAAATTTTAATTTAAATACTAAAATGTTCATTTTTTTGTGATCTATTTTGCCTCTATTTTCTTGTTTACGAGAGAATCGGAAAGTGAAAACTCAAAGTTTTTATTTAAGAAAAAAGTGTACATTTAAAATGGAATAGAAATGCACAAATGTAGAGAGAGATAATTCCAAAAACTCCCTATAATTTTTAGGGATTGCAAACTCTTTTAGTTTTTTTATATTAGGTTTTGAAATTATCGGGAAAAGAAGGAAGGCAAGGGATTTTTAACTGAGTGTTGACTCCCAATCCATAAGTCATTTCTTAAAAAAACATAGCCCGTTACACATGATTGACCGATAAATCACTTTACAAATCATCTATGATTTTTAGGTCAACTTTTTGTAAATGGGCAAAATAATGGTTTGTTTGACTCAGGTAAATATCCCACTGCACGTGCACTTGAGCATGTAATGAACATTTTTTGTTCGCTTAAAAAGGTTTGGATAAATAGGGCATTTTCATCTTTAACATGTTTCATGCATGCATATCCATATTTAAAACATGTTAGGATCAGTTAGAAATCTCTTTCTTATCATATTCCAAGCCATTAGGGTTGAACTAGTGGAATTTCCCAAACTTGGACAACAAAAATTTTTTGTTCGTTTGGGGTGTGGGAATAAATTTTGTTTACTTACATTTGTTATTATTTTTAATTGTTTCCATACACAAACTCATAAATTTTTATTTTTTTGTGATGTATTTTGCCTCTTCTTGTTTACGAGAGAATCGAAAAGTGAAAAATTAATTTTTTTATTTAAGAAAAAAGTGTACATCTAAAATGCAATGGAAATGCACAAATGTAGAGAGAGATAATTCCAAAAAGTCTCTGTAACTTTTTGGGACTGCAAACTCTTTTAGTTTTTATATATTAGGTTTTGCAGTGATCGGGAAAAAGGGGAGGCGAGGATTTTTAACTGAGTGTTGACTCCCAATCCACAAGTCGTTTCTTACAAAAACATAGCCCGTTCTACATGATTGACCGATAATCACCTTACAAATCATCTGTGATTGTTAGGTCAACTTTTTTTTATTTGGGCAAAATAATAGCATGTTTGACTCGGGTAAATATCCCACCGCACGTTCACTTGAGAATTTAATGAGCATTTGTTGTTTGATTTAAAAGGTTTGGATCCATTGGGCATTTGCATTTTTAACATGTTTGAAGCATGCATATCCATATTTAAAACATGTTAGGATCAGTTAGAAATCTCTTTCTTATAACATTCCAAGCCATTAGGGTTTAACTAGAGGAATTTCCTAAACTTGGACAACAAAACCTTTGTGTTTGTTTGTGGTGTGTGAATAAATTTTCTTTCTTACATATGTTATTTTTTCAATTTTTTTTCATGTATAAATTTTAAATTTTTTATTTTGTTGTGATCTTGCCTTTATCTTCTTGTTTACGAGAGAATCGGAAAAAGAAAACTCAAACTTTTGATTAAAGAAAAAAGTGTACGTCAAAAATGGAATATAAATCCACAAATGTAGTGAGAGATAATTCCAAAAAGACTCTGTAAATTTTAGGGACTGCAAACTCTTTTTGTTTTTATATATTCGATTTTGCAATGATCGGGAAAAGGGGGAGGAGGGCAAATTTTAACTGTGTGTTGACTCCCAATCCATAAGTCATTTCTTAAGAAAACAAAGCTCGTTACGCATGATTGACCGATAAATCAGTTTACAAATCATCTATGATTGTTAGGTCAGCTTTTTGTAAATGGGCAAAATAATGGCTTGTTTGACTCGGGTAAATATCCCACCGTACATTCACTTGAGAATTTAATGAGCATTTGTTGTTCTCTTTAAAAGGTTTGGATCCATAGGGCAATTGCATCTTTAACATGTTTCAAACATGCATATCCATATTTCAAACCTGTTAGGATCAGTTACAAATCTCTTTCTTATCAAATTCTAAACCATATGGGTTGAATTAGTGTAATTTCCCAAACTTGGACATCAAAACTTTTGTGATCGTTTGTGGTGTGTGAATAAATTTACTTTTCTTACATTTGTTATTGTATTTAACTTTTTGCATTAATAAACTCTAAAATTTTCATTTCGTTGTGATCTATTTTGCCTTTATCTTCTTGTTTACGAGAGAATCGGAAAGTAAAAACTCAAAGTTTTGATTTAAGAAAAATGTGTACATCTAAAATGGAATGGAAATGCACAAATGTAGAAAGAGATAATTCCAAAAAGTCTCTATAACTTTTAGGGACTGCAAACTCTTTAAGTTTTTATATATTAGGTTTTGTAATTATCAGGAAAAGGGGGTGGCGGGGGATTTTTAACTGAGTGTTGACTCCCAATCCATAAGTCATTTCTTACCAAAACATAGCTCGTTACACATGATTAACCGATAAATCACTTTATGGGTCATCTGTGATTGTTAGGTCTGCTTTTAGTTTTGGGCAAAATAATGGCTTGTTTGACTTGGGTAAACATCCCACCACACGTTCACTTGAGAATTTAATGATAATTTGTTGTTTGCTTTAAAAGGTTTGGATCCTTAGGACATTTGCATCTTTAACATGTTTCAAGCATGCGTATCCATATTTAAAACATGTTTGGATCAGATAGAAATCTATTTCTTTTCATATTCCAATTCTTTAGGATTGAACTAGTGGAATTTCCCAAACTTGGACAACAAAACTTTTGTGTTCGTTTGTGGTGTGTGAATAAACTTTCTTTACTTACATTTGTTATCATTTTTTTTTATAAACTCTAAAATTTTTATTTTCTTGTGATCTATTTTGTCTTTATCTTCTTGTTTATGACAGAAACGAAAAGTGAAAAATCAAAGTTTTGATTTATGAAAAAAGTGTACAACTAAAATGGAATGGAAATGCACAAATGTAGAGAGAGATAATTCAAAAATTGTCTGAAACTTTTGGGGACTGGAAACTCTTTGAGTTTTTATATATTAGGTTTTGCAATGATCGGGAAAAGGGGGAGGCAGGGGATTTTTAACTGAGTGTTGACTCCCAATCTATTGGAAGATAGTGCCCAAGCCCACACGACCAAGGAAGACTCACATATTGAAGTGTATTAGAATATGGGCTCAAGCCCATAAGACCACGGAAGGCCCACATATATAAGAGTATATTATAAGATGGGCCACATGACCAAGGAAGGCCCACAAGATGGGCCCATGCCCATAAGAAGTAGGATCTGTAATGATTACCATTAGCTGACATCCTTATCACATCAGTTGGAAGATAAAGAAAGACTGCTAGTTCTACTCAAGTTAGTCTCCTAGTTGTTTAGATAGAGTTACTTAAATTAGACTTACTTAAATTGAAGAGTTAGAGTTGTAATGTAATTAGGATTTAATCATAAGTTGTATAAGGACTCTACATCTTCCTCTACTATAAATAGAGGTTCATGTACTCTGATTAATTCAAGTTATTGAAGTCAATGGAGTATTTCACTTTTCCATAAATTCAACATGGTATTAGAGCCAGGTTCTGTGAGTTGACTTGGTCAACTCATGGAGGTAATGTGATCCTTTTCTCTAAACCCTAGGTGTAGGTTCGTAGCTATTTTTTTTAGTCCATACACTAGTAGTTTTCTTAGCGATTTTTACCTCTATACGTAGTTTTTCATATTGCAATTTATATATTGACGGAATGATATTTGGGTGTTCTTTCCAAAGAAGAACGATTTGTTCCAATCGGAGTTATCTACAAAGAGATATCGATATATGAATGAGTGAAGGTTAGATTGCGAAAAGGTTCAAGAAGTAGCAACAATATGACAAAATATATATTAAATGAAATGTCTGTAAGTCTATTCTTTTACCTATTCAACCAATTTTTTATCTGATTTATCTACAAAGAGAAATCGATATTTGAAGCAGCAAAGGTCAGATTATAGAAGTGGTTCGAGCTGCAGCAGAAAACCTAAAATTCTGAGGTATTTTATGTTATCAAGAAAGAGACTTTATATGGAGAATTATATATCAACAGAAAGATATGTAAGTCTATTTTCTTAAATATTCAATCAATCCTTGGTATGATATTTTTATAAGGAGATATTGATCTTTGAAGAGTCAATGGTCATTCTGGAAAAACAGGAGAAACAGTATTTAGTTCGGCCAGATGATAGAGACCGAAATATATAAGATTATTTATCTTCTGAAATTTATATTTTATGAAGTGAAGTTATACTTGGATGAAATTTATTTAAGTCTAGTTTCAGACAAAGTAAATTTCATGTCAATCTGATCTATATTTAAAGATATATTCGAATTCGAAGAATCAAAGGTCCTGCTGGTATTCTGTTACATTGAAAATCCGAATTTAAGCCGATTGTTTTGTGTCACTGTTTGAGTTGATATATCAGAAAAATATCTCACTTCTCCCTGATTTGAGGGCTTATTTATAAATCTCTGTAATTTTGGTTTATTGCTACATCTGTGATATTTGGTTCAAGCTAGGATCAATGCCATTACCTCCCAACTTGAGAGGGAGAAGTAGAAGAAGTACAAGAAAGAGGTATTTTATTTCATATGTTGTGAATAAGTTTATGAGACCAAAATATTCAAGAAAAAGGGAGCACAAAAGATGAAGTTTTTGGATCTAAGAAAAAAAATTTATATCGGATTAAGATTATTTCATGGGTCCTTCTACAAAGTTTATTATTTGGTTTGTGTTATATGTGTTGGAAGATGGTCGTGTTATATACAATTGTTGCTATTATGTCTCTTTGGGGACATTATTATTCAAGAAGAGGTGGCCTCATATTATCATTTATTTTACCCCGTCAAAAAAGATCACGGTTGGGAAACCATGATGGAGAATACCCTGTAAAAAAATATCACAGTTTGGAAACCATGATGGGCCCTATAAAAAAAAATGTCATGGTTGAGAAATCATGACAGAGGATACCCTGTCAAAAAATATCACGGTTGGGAAACCATGACAGGCCCTATCAAAAAATATCACGGTTGGGAAACCATGATGGAGGAACTTATTATTACATCTATGTTATCCCCATCACCCCCTCCCCCCTCTCCCCCTGTAATGGCTTTTATAACTCCTACCATTATAGAGTCGTTGTCCTGTGGAAGGACACGGTGGTGGACACTTCAGAGCAATGTCGATAGACACACTACCGATAGTAGTGGAGTGTCTCCTACACCAGCATTAGGACTGGATTATGAAGCAATGGCTTACCGACTAGGTGTGATTTTTACTCCCACTTTTATAATGTCGTAGGGCCTCAATGAAGGACGCAACAACGTGAGGGGGAATGTTGAAAGAGGAAGGCATATTGAAATATGTGCTATGTTATAAAAAAAAAAATATTCTATACATCATTTGCATCAAGTTGGGAGTTCAAGTTGTTCTCTCACCCCCAGCTTGAGGGGGAATGTTGGAAGATAGGGCCCAAGCCATCACGACCAAGGAAGACTCACATATTGAAGTGTATTAGAAGATGGGCCCAAGCCCATAAGACCAAGGAAGGCACACATATATAAGAGTATTATAAGATGGGCCACATGACCAAGGAAGGCCCACAAGATGGGCCCAAACCCATAAGAAGTAGGACCCACAATGATTACCATGAGCTGGCATCCTTATCACATAAGTTGGAAGATCAAGAAAAACTCCTAGTTCTAATCAAGTTAGTCTTCTAGTTTTTTAGATAGACTTACTTAAATTGAAGAGTTAGAGTCATAATGTAATTAGGATAGAATGATGAGTTGTATAAGGTCTCTACATCCTCCTCTACTATAAATAGAGGTTCATGTACTCTGATTACTACAAGTTATTGAAGTCAATGAAGTATTTCACTCTTCCATAAATTCAACACAATCCATAAGTCAATTCTTACAAAAACATAGCCCATTACGCATGATTCACCAATCCCTTTACAAAACATTTTTGATTGCTAGGTCAGCTATTTTTAAATGGGCAAAATAATAGCTTGTTTGACTTGGGTAAATATCCCACCGCACATTCACTTGAGAATTTAATGAGCATTTGTTGTTTGCAGGTTTGGATCCGTAGGGCATTTGTATCTTTAACATGATTCAATCATGCATATCCTTATTTAAAACATGTTAGGATAAGTTAGAAATCTCTTTCTTATCAAATTCCAAGCCATTAGGGTTGAACTAGTGGAATTTCCCAAATTTGGAACACAAAATTGTTGTGTTGATTTGTGGCGTATGAATAAATTCTTTTTACTTACATTTTTAATTTCTTAAATATTTTCCATACATAAAAACTAAAATTTTCATTTAGTTGTGTTCTATTTTGCCTTTTCTTCTTGTTTACAAGAGAATCGGAAAGTGAAAACTCAAAATTTTGATTTAAGAAAAAAGTGCACATAAAAAATTGAATGGAAATGCACAAATGTAGAGAGAGATAATTCCAAAAACTCTCTATACTTTAACGGATTGCAAACTCTTTTAGTTTTTATATATTAGGTTTTGCAATGATCGGGAAAAGGGGGGAGGGGGATTTTTAATTGAGTGTTGACTCCCAATCCATATGTCATTTCTTAAAAAAACATAGCCCATTACACATGATTGATCGATAAATCACTTTACAAATCATCTGTGATTTTTAGGTCAGTTTTTTGTAAATGGGAGAAATAATGGCTTGTTTGACTCGAGTAAATATCCCACCGCATGTTCACTTGAGAATTTAATGAGCATTTGTTGTTCGCTTTAAAACGATTGGATCCATAGGGCATTTTCATCTTTAACATGTTTCAAGCATGCATATCCATATTTAAAACATGTTTGGATCAATTAGAAGTCTCTTTCTTATAAAATTCCAAGCCATTAGGGTTGAAGTAGTGGAATTTCGCGAACTTGTACAACGAAACTTTTGTGTAAATAAATTTTCTTTAATTACATTTGTTATTTTTTTAATTATTTCAATACATAAACAGTAAAATTTTCATTTTGTTGTGATGTATTTTGCCTTTATCTTCATGTTTACGAGGGAATCGGAAAGAAAGCTGAAAGCTTTGATTGAAGAAAAAAGTATACATCTAAATGGAATGGAAATGCACAAATGTTGAGAGAGATACTTCAAAAAAGTTTCTATAACTTTTAGGGACTGCAAACTCTTTTAGTTTTTGTTTATTAGGTTTTGCAATGATCGGGAAAAGGGGGAGGTGGGGTATTTTTAACTGAGTGTTGACTCCAAATCCACAAGTCATTTCTAACAAAAATAAAGCCCATTATGCAGGATTTCCCGATAAATCTCTTTACAAATCATATATGATTGTTAGGTCAACTTTTTCTAAATGGACAAAATAATGGCTTGTTTGACTCGGGTAAATATCATAATAGACGTTCACTTTAGAATTTAATGAGCATTTTTGTTCGCTTTAAAAGGTTTTGATCCAAGGGGAATTCCCATAATTAACAAGTTTCAAGCATGCATATCCATACTTAAAACATGTTAGGATCAGTTAGAAATCTCTTTCTAATCAAATTCCAAGCCATTAGTGTTGAACTAGTGGAATTTCCCAAACATGGACAAAAAAACTTTTTTGTTCGTTTGTGGTATGTGAAAAAAAATTTACTTACTTACATTTGTTATAATTTTTAATTTTTTCCATACATAAACTCTAAAATTTCCATTTTTTGGTGATCTATTTTGCCTATATCTTCTTGTTTATGAGAGAATCGAAAAGAGAAAACTCAAAGTTTTTTTTAAGAAAAAAGTGTACATCTAAAATGGAATGGAAATGCACAAATGTAGAGAGAGATAATTCCAAAAAGTCTCTGTAACTTTTAGGGACTGCAAACTCTTTTATTTTTTATATCTAAAGTTTTGCAATGATCAGGTAAAGGGGGAGGTGGGGGATTTTTAACTGAGTGTTGACTCCCAATCCATAAGTCATTTCTTACAAAAACATAGCCCGTTATGCATCATTGACCGATAAATCACTATACATATCATAAGTGATTGTTAAGTCAGCTTTTTGTAAATGGGTAAAATAATGCCTTTTTTTACACGGGTAAATATCCCACCGCACGTTCACTTGAGAATTTAATGAGCATTTGTTATTCGCTTTAAAAGGTTTGGATCCATAGGGCATTTGTATCTTTAACATGTTTCAAGTTTGCATATCCATACTTAAAACATGTTAAGATCAGTTAGAAATCTCTTTGTTATGAAATTCCAAGCCATTAGGGTTGAACTAGAGGAATTTCCCAAACTTTGACAACAAAACATAGTTGTTCGTTTGTGGTGTGTGAATAAATTTTACTTACTTACATTTGTTATTTTTTAAAATTTTTTCGACACATAAATTCTATAATTTTCATTTTTTTTATCAATTTTGCCTTTATCTTCATGTTTACAAGAGAATCGGAAAGTGAAAACTCAAACTTTTGATTTAAGAAAAAAGTGTATATCTAAATTGGAATGGAAATGCACAAATGTAGAAAGAGATAATTCCGAAAAACCTCTTTAAATTTTAGGGACTTCAAACTCTTTTAGTTTTTATATATTAGGATTTGCAATGATTAGGAAAAGGGAGAGGCTGGGAATGTTTAACTGAGTGTTGACTCCCAATCCATAAGTCATTTATTAAAAAAAACATAGCCCGTAATGCATGATTGTCCGATAAATCACTTTACAAATCATCTGTGATTATAAGGTCAACTTTTTGTAAATGGGCAAAATAATGGCTTGTTTGACTCGGGTAAATATCCCACCGCACGTTCACTTGAGAATTTAATGAGAATTTGTTATTCGCTTTAAAAGGTTTGGATTCATAGGGAATTTGCATCTTTAACATGTTTCAAGCATGCATATCCATATTTAAAACATGTTAAGATCAGTTTGAAATCTCTTTCTTATAATATTCCAAGCCATTAGGGTCGAACTAGTGGAATTTCAAAAACTTGCACAACCAAAATTTTGTGTTCGTTTGTGGAGTGTGATTAAATTTTCTATACTTACATTTTTTATTGTTTTTTATTTTTTCCATGCTTAAACTCTAAAATTTTCATTTTGTTTTGCTGTATTTTGCCTTATTCTTCTTGTTTACGAGAGAATTGGAAAATGAAAACTCAATGTTTAGATTTAAGAAAAAAGTGTATGTCTAAAACTGAATTGAAATGCACAAATGTAGAGAGAGATAATTCCAAAAAGACTTTTTAACCTATGGGGATGCAAACTCTTTTAGTTTTTATATATTAGGTTTTGCAATGATCGGGAAAAGAGGGAGGCAGGGGAATTTTAACTGTCTTGAGTCCCAATCACTAACTCATTTCTTACAAAAACATAGCCTGTTACACATGATTGACCGCTAAATCACTTTAAAAATCATATGTTATTGTTAGTTCAACCTTTTGTAAATGGGAAAAATAATGGCTTGTTTGACTCGGGTAAATATCCCACCACATGTTCACTTGAGAATTTAATGAGCATTTGTTGTTCGCTTCAATAGGTTTGGATCCATAGGGCATTTGCATCTTTAACATGTTTCAAACATGCATATCCATATTTAAATCATGTTAGGATCTGTTAGAAATCTCTTTCTTATCAAATTCCAAACCATTAGGGTTGAACAATTGGAATATCCCAAACTTGGACAACAAAACTTTTGTGTTCATTTGTAGTGTGTGAATAAATTTACTTTACTTACATTTGCTATTGTATTTAATTTTTTCCATAGATAAGCTCTAAAATTTTCATTTTATAGTGATCTATTTTGCCATTGTCTTCTTGTTCACGAGAGAATCAGGAAGTGAAAACTCAAAGTTTTTAATTAAGAAAAAAGTGTACATCTAAAATGGAATGCAAATGCACAATTGTAGAAAGATATAATTCCAAAAAGTCTTTGTAACCATTAGGGACTACAAACTCTTTATGTTTTTATATATTAGGTTTTGCAATTATCGGGAAAAGGGGTGGTGTGGTGTTGGCTCCCAATCCATAAGTCATTTCTTAAAAAAAATAGCCCGTTACGCATGATTGACCGATAAATCACTTCAAAAATCGTATGTGATTGTTAGGTCTGCTTTTTGTAAATGGGCAAAATAAAGGTTTGTTTGACTCGGGTAAATATCACACCGCACGGTCACTTGAGAATTTAATGAGCATTCATTATTTGCTTTAAAAGGTTTGGATTCATAGGGCATTTGCATCTTTAACATTTTTCAAGCATGCATATACATATCTAAAACATTTTAGGATCAGTTAGAATTCTCTTTCTTATAAAATTCCTTGCCATTAGGGTTGAACTGGTGGGATTTCCAAAACTTGGACAACAAAACCTTTTTGTTTGTTTGTGATGTATGAATAAGTTTTATTTACTTACATTTGTAATTATTTTTAATTTTTTCCACACAAAAACTCTAAAATTTTTATTTTTTTAAGATCTATTTTGCCTTTATCTACTTGTTTACGAGATAATCGACAAGTGAAATGTCAAAGTTTTGATTTAAGAAAAAAACCTTCATCTAAAATGGAATGGAAAAGCATAATCGTAGAGAGAGATAATTCCAAAAAATCTCTATAAGTTTGAGGGACTGCAAACTCTTTTCGTTTTTGTATACTAGGTTTTGCAATGATTGGGAAAAGAGGGAGGCGGGGATTTTTAACAGAGTGTTGACTCCAATTCTATAAGTCTTTTCTAAAAAAACATAGCCCGTTATGCATGGTTGACCAATAAATCACTTTACAAATCATCTGTGATTGATAGGTCTACTTTTTGTAAATGGGCAAAATAATGGCATGTTTGACTCGGGTAATTATCCCACCGCACGTTCACTTAAGAATTTAATGAGCATTTGTTGTTTGCTTTAAAAGGTTTCGATCCATAGGGCACTTCCATCTTTTACATGTTTCAAGCATGCGTATCCATATTTAAAACATGTTAGGATCAGTTAGAAATGTCATTCTTATCAAATTCCAATCCATTAGGGTTGAACTTGTGGAATTTCTCAAACTTGGACAACAAAACATTTGTGTTCGGTTGTGGTATGTGAATAAATTTTCTTTACTTACATTTTTTATTGTTTTTGATTTTTTCGATACACAAACTCTAAAATTTTCCTTTTGTTGTAATCTATTTTGCCTTTATCTTATTGTTTTACGACATAGTCGGAAAGTGAAAACACAAAGTTTTGATTTAAGAAAAAAATGTACATCTAAAAAACTATGAAAATACACAAATCTAGAGAGAGATAAATCCAAAAAGTCTCTATAACTATTAGGGACTACAAACTCTTTTATTTTTTATATTAGGTTTTGGAATGATCGGGAGAAGGGGGATGCAGGGGATTTTTAACTGAGTGTTAACTTCGAATCCTTTTGTAATTTCTGACAAAAACAGAGCCCGTTACACGTGATTGACTGATAAATCACTTTAAAAATCATCAGTCATTGTTAGGTCAGCTTTTTTTAAATGGGAAAAATAATGGCTTGTTTGACACTGGTAAATATCCCACTCCATGTTCACTTGAGCATTTAGTGAGCATTTGTTGTTCGTTTTAAAAGGTTTGGATCCATAGGACATTTGCATCTTTAACCTGTTTCAAACATGCATATCCATATTTAAAACATGCTAGGATCCGATATAAATCTCTTTCTTTTAATATTCTAAGCCATTAGGGTTGAACTAGTGGAATTTCCCAAACTTGGTTTCCCAAATTTCCCAAATTTTCTTTACTCACATTTGTTATTGTTTTTAATTTTTCCATGCATAAACTCCAAAATTTTCATTTTGTTGTGATTTATTTTGGCTATATCTTCTTTTATACAAGAGAATCGGAAAATAAAAACTCAAAATTTTTATTTAAGAAATAAGTGTACATCTAAAATGGAAGGAAAATGCAAAAATGTAGAGAGAGATAATTCCAAAAAGACTCTGTAACTTTTTGGGACTGCAAACTCTTTTAGTTTTTCTATATTAGGTTTTACAATTATTGCAAAAAGGGGGAGGCGGAGGAATTTTAACTGAGTGTTGAATCCCAATCCATAAGACATTTCTTAAAAAAACATAGCCTGTTACGCATGATTGACTGATAAATCACATTACAAATCATCAGTGATTGTTAGGTCAGCTTTTTGTAAATGGGTAAAATAATGGCTTGTTTGACTCGGGTAAATATCCACCGCACATGAACTTGAGAATTTAATGAACATTTTTTTTTTTGCTTTAAAAGGTTTGGATCCATAGGGAATTTGCATCTTTAACATGTTTCGAACATGCATATCCATATTTGAAACTTGTTAGTATCAGTTAGAAATCTCATTCTTATCAAATTCCAAGCCATTAGAGTTGAACTAGTTGAATTTCCCAAATTTGGACAACAAAACTTTTGTGTTCATTTGTGGTGTGTGAATAAATTTTGCTTACTATTATTTTTTAGTTATTTTTATTTTTCCATTCATAAACTCTAAAATTTTCATTTTGTTGTGCTCTATTTTGCCTTTATCTTCTTGTTTACGAGAGAATCGAAAAGTGAAAACTCAAAGTTTCGATTTAAGAAAAAAGAGTACAACTAAAATGTAATGGAAATGCACAAATGTAGAGAGAAATAATTCCAAAAAGTCTCTGTAACTTTTATGGGCTGCAAACTCTTTTACTTTTTATATATTAGGTTTTGCAATGATCGGGAAAAGGGGGAGGCGGGGGATATTTAAATGAGTGTTGACTCCCAATCTATAAGTCATTTCTTACAAAAACATAGCCCGTTACCCATGAGTGACCTATAAATCACTTTACAAATCATCTGTGATTGTTAGGTCAACTATTTGTAAATGGGAAAAATTATGGTTTGTTTGATTCGGGCACATATCCCACCGTACGTTCACTTGAGAATTTAATGAGCATTTATTGTTCTCTTTGAAAGGTTTGGATCCATAGGGCATTTGCATCTTTAACATGTTTCAAGCATGCATATCCATATTTGAAACATGTTAGTATCAGTTAGAAATCTTTTTCTTATCAAATTCCAAGCCATTAGGGTTGAACTAGTGAAATTTCCCAAACTTGGACAACAAAAATTTTGTGTTCGTTTGTGATGTGTGAATAAATATTTTTTACTTACATTTTTTATTGTTTATAATTTTTTCCATAAATAAACTCTAAAATTTCATTTTGTTGTGTTATATTTTACCTTTAAATTCTTGTTTGCGAGAATATCGGAAAGTGAAAACTCAATGTTTTGATTTAAGAAAAAGTGTTCAACTAAAATGGAATGGAAATGCACAAATGCAGAAAGAGATAATTGCAAAAAGTCTCAGTAACTTTTAGGGACTGCAAACTTTTATAGTTTTTTATATATTAGGTTTTGCAATGATCGGGAAAAGGGGGAGGCAGGGGGTTTTTAACAGAGTGTTGATTCCCAATCCATAAGTCATTTCTTACAAAAACGTAGCCCATTATGCATGGTTGACCGATTAATCACTTTACAAATCATCAATGATTGTTAGGTCAACTTTTTTAATTGGGCAAAATAATGGCTTCTTTGACTCGGGTAAATATCCCACCGCACGTTTACTTGAAAATTTAATGAGCATTAGTTGTTCGCTTTAAAAGGTTTGGATCCATAGGGCATTTTCATCTTTAACATGTTTCAAGCATGCATATCCATATTTAAAACATGTTAGGATTAGTTAGAAATCTCTTTCTTATCCAATTCCAAGCCACTAAGGTTGAACAAGTGGAATTTCCAAAACTTGGACAACAAAACATTTCTGTTCGTTTGTGGTGTGTGTATAAATTTTATTTCCTAAAATTTGTTATTGTTTTTAATTTTTTCCATGCATGAACTCTAAAATTTTCATTTTATTGTGACCTATTTTGCCTTTATCTTCATTTTTACGAGAGAATCGGAAAATGAAAACTGAAAGTTTTGATTTAAGAAAAAAGTGTACATCTAAAATGGAATGGAGATGCACAAATGTAGAAAGAGATAATTCCAAAAAGTCTCTGTAACTTTTAGGGACAACAAACTCTTTTAGTTTTTATATATTAGGTTTTGCAATGATTGGGAAAAGGGGGAGTCGGAGGAATTTTAACAGAGTGTTGACTCCCAATCCATAAGTAATTTCTTACAAAAACATAGCCCGTTACGCATGATCGACCTATAAATTACTTTTCAAATCGTCTGTGATTGTTTGGTCAGCTTTTTGTAAATGGGCAAAATAATGGCTAGTTCGACTCCGGAAAAACTCCCACCACACGTGCCCTTGAGAATTTAATGAGCATTTGTTGTTCGGTTTAAAAGGTTTGGATCCATAGGTTTTTTACATCTTTAACTTGTTTCAAACATGCACATCCACATTTAAAACATGTTAAGATCTGTTAGAAATTTCTTTATTATCAAATTCTAAACCATTAGGGTTGAACTAGTGGAATTTCCCAATTTTGGACAACAAAAATTTTGGGTTCATTTGTGTTAACTTACATTTGTTATTGTATTTAATTTTTTCCATAAATAAACTCTAAAATTTTCTTTTTGTTCGGACCTATTTTGCTTTTATCTTCTGGTTTATGAGCGAATCAGAAAGTGAAAACTCAAAGTTTTGATTTTATAAAAAAAGTGTACATCTAAAATGGAATGGAAATACACAAATGTAGAAAGAGATAATTGCAAATAGTCTTTGTAACTTATAGGGACTGCAAACTCTTTTAGTTTTTATATATTAGATTTTGCAATGATCGGGGAAAGAGGGAGGCGAGGGATTTTTAACTGAGTGTTGACTCCCAATCCTTAAGTCATTGCCTACAAAAACATAGCCCGATAAGCATGATTGACCGATAAATCACTTTACAAATCAACTGTGATTGTTAGGTCAGCTTTTTTTAAATGGGCAAAATAATGGCTTGTTTGACTCGGGTAAATATCCCACCGCACGTTTACTTGAGCATTTAATGAGCATTTTTTGTTCATTTTAAAATGTTTGGATCCATAGGGCATTTGCATCTTTAACTTGTTTCAAGCAAGCATATCCATATTTAAAACATGTTAAGATTCGATAGAAATCTCTTTCTTTTAATATTCCAAGCCATTGGGGTTGAACTAGTGGAATTTCCTAAACTTGGACAACAAAACTTTTGTTTTCGTTTGTGGTGTGTGAATAAATTTTCATTACTTACATTTTTTTTTGTTTTTAATTGTTTCCATGCATAAATTCTAAAATTTTCATTTTGTTGTGATCTTTACCTTTATCTTCTTTTTTACGAGAGAATCGAAAAATGAAAACTCAAAGTTTTGATTTAAGAAAAAAGTGTACGTCTAAAACGGAATGCAAATGCACTAATGTAGAGAGAGATAATTCCAAAAAAACTCTGTAATCTTTTAGGATTGCAAACTCTTTTAGTTTTTATATATTAGGTTTTGCAATGATTGGGAAAAGGGGGAGGAGGAGGGACTTTAACTGAGTGTTGACTCCCAATCCATAAGTCATTTCTTACAAAAACATAGCCCATTACGCATGATTGACCCATAAATCACTTTAAAAATCATTTGTGATTGTTAGGTCATCTTTTTGAAAATGGGCAAAATAATGGCTTGTTTGGCTCGGGTAAATATCTCACCGCACATGCACTTGAGAATTTAATGAGCATTTGTTGTTCGCTTTAAAAGGTTTATATCCATAGGTCATTTGCATCTTTAACATGTTTCAAACATACATATCTACATTTAAAACATTTTAAGATCAGTTGGAAATCTCTTTCTTATCAAATTCCAAACCATTAGGGTTGAACTAGTGGAATTTCCCAAAATTGGACAACAAAAATTTGTGTTCATTTGTTGTGAGTGAATAAATTTAATTTAATTACATTTGTTATTGTATTTATTTATTTCCATAAATAAACACTTAAATTTTCATTTTGTTCTGACCTATTTTGCCGTTATCTTCTTGTTTACGAGCGAATCAGAAAGTGAAAACTCAATGTTTTTATTTTATAAAAAATGTGTACATCTAAAATGGAATGGAAATGCAAAAAAGTAGAAAGAGATAATTGCAAAAAGTCTTTGCAACTTTTAGGCACTGCAAACTCTTTTAGTTTTTATATATTAGATTTTGCAATGATCGGAAAAAGAGGGAGGCGGGGGATTTTTAACTGAGTGTTGACTCCCAATCCTTAAGTCATTTCTTAAAAAGACATAGCCCGTTACCTATGATTGACCGATAAATCACTTTTAAAATCATATGTGATTGTTAGGTTACCTTTTTTTAAATGGGCAAAATAATGGCTTGTTTGGCTCGGGTAAATATTGCACCGCACGTTCACCTGAGCATTTAATGAGCATTTGTTATTCGTTTTAAAAGGTTTGGATCCATAGGGCATTTGCATCTTTAACATGTTTCAAGCATGCATATCCATATTTAAAACATGTTAGGATCCGATAGAAATCTCTTTCTTTTAATATTCCAAGCCACAAAGGTTGAACTAGTCGAATTTTCCAAACTTGGACAACAAGACTTTTGTGTTCGTTTTTTATGTTTGAATAAATTTTCTTTACTTACATTTCTATTCTTTATAATTTTTTCCATGCATAAACTCTAAAATTTTTATTTTGTTCAGATCTATTTTACCTTTTGCTTCTTTTTTACGAGAGAATCGGAAAATGAAAACTGAGAGTTTTGATTAAATAAAAAAGTGTACGTATAAAATGGAATCAAAATGTAAAAATTTAGAGAGAGATAATTCCAAAAAGACTCCGTAACTTTCTGGGACTGCAAACTCTTTTAGTTTTTATATATTTGGTTTTGCAATGATTGGGAAAAGGTGGAGGTGGAGGAATTTTAACTGAGTGTTAACTCCCAATCCATATGTCATTTCTTACAAAAATATAACCCGTTACGCATGATTGACCGATAAATCACTTTACAAATCATCTGTGATTGTTAGGTCAGCTTTTTGTAAATGGGCAAAATAAAGGCTTGTTTGACTCGGGTAAATATCCACCGCATGTGAACTTGAGAATTTAATGAACATTTGTTGTTCGCTTTAAAAGGTTTGGATCCATATGGAATTTGCATCTTTAACATGTTTCAAGCATGCATATCCATATTTGAAACATGTTAGGATCAGTTAGAAATCTCATTCTTATCAAATTCCAAGCCATTAGGGTTGAACTAGCAGAATTTCCCAAATTTGGGCAACAAAAATTTTGAGTTCGTTTGAGGTATGTGAATAAATTTTGCTTACTTAAATTTTTTATTTTTAAAATTTTTTCCATTCATAAACTCTAAAATTTTCATTTTGTTGTGTTCTATCTTTCCTTTATCTTCTTGTTTACGATAGATTCGGAAAGTGAAAACTCAAAGTTTTGATTTAAGAAAAAAGTATACAACTAAAATGTAATGGAAATGCACAAATGTGGAGAGATAATTCCAAAAAATCTCTGTAACTTTTATGGGCTGCAAACTCTTTTACATTTTATATATTAGGTTTTGCAATGATCGGGAAAAGGGGGAGGCGGGGGATTTTTAAATTAGTGTTGACTCCCAATCCATAAGTCATTTCTTACAAAAACATAGCCTGTTATGCATGATTGACCGATAAATCACTTCACAAATGATCTGTGATTGTTAGGACAACTTTTTGTAAATGGGCAAAATAATGGCTTGTTTGACTCAGGTAAATATCCACTGCACGTGAACTTGAGAATTTAATGAGCATTTGTTGTTCGGTTTAAAAGGTTTGGATCCATAGGGAATTTGTGTCTTTAACATGTTTCAAGCATGCATATCCATATTTGAAACATGTTAGGATCAGTTAGAAATCTCATTCTTATCAAATTCCAAGCCATTAGGGTTGAACTAGTGAAATTTCCAAAATTTGGACAACAAAACTTTTGTGTTTGTTTGTGGTATGTGAATAAATTTTTATTACTTAAATTTTTTATTGTTTTAAAATTTTGCCATTCATAAACTCTAAAATTTTCATTTTGTTGTGTTCTATTTTGCCTTTTTCTTCTTTTTTTCGAGAGAGCCGAAAAGTGAAAACTCTAAGTTTTGATTTAAGAATTAAGTGTACAACTAAAATGTAATAGAAATGCACAAATGATGAGAGAGATAATTCCAAAAAGTCTTTGTAACTTTTATGGGCTGCAAACTCTTTTACTTTTTATATATTAGGTTTTGCAATGATCGGGAAAAGGGCGAGGCAGGGGATTTTTAAATAAGTGTTGACTCCCAATCCATAAGTCATCTCTTACAAAAAGACAGCCCGTTACCCATTATTGACCGGTAAATCACTTTACAAATCATCTGTGATTGTTAGCTCAACTTTTTGTAAATGGGCAAAATAATGGCTTGTTTGACTCAGGTAAATATCCCACTGCACGTTCACCTGAGCATTTAATGAGCATTTGTTGTTCACTTTAAAAGGTTTGAATCCACAGGGCATTTGCATCTTTAACATGTTTCAAGCATGCATATCCATATTTAAAACATGTTAGGATCCGATAGAAATCTCTTTCTTATTATATTCCAAGCCATTAGGGTTGAATTAGTGGAATTTCCCAAACTTGGACAACAAAACTTTTGTGTTCGTTTGTGGTGTGTGATTAAATTTTCTTTACTTAAATTTGTTATTTTTTTAAATTTTTTCCATGCATAAATTCTAAAATTTTCATTTTGTTGTGATTTATTGTGTCTTTATCTTCTAGATTACGAGAGAATCGGAAAATGAAAACTCAAAGTTTTGATTTAAGAAAAAAGTGTAAGTCTAAAATGGAATGAAAAACCTCAAATGTAGAGAGAGATAATTCCAAAAAGACTGTGTAACGTTTTAGGACTGCTAACTCTTTTAGATTTTATATTTTAGGTTTTGCATTGATTGGGAAAAGGGGGAGTCGGAGGAATTTTAACAGAGTGATGATTCCCAATCCATAAGTAATTTCTTACAAAAATATAGCCCATTACACATGATTGACCTATAAATTAATTTTCAAATCATCTGTGATTGTTTGCTCAGCTTTTTGTAAATGGGCAAAATAATGATTTGTTTGACTCTGGTAAATCTCCCACCGCACATGCACTTGAGAATTTAATGAGCATTTTTGTTCACTTTAAAAAGTTTGGATCCGTAGGGCATTTGCATCTTTAACATGTTTCAAACTTGCATATCCACATTTAAAACTTGTTAAGATCAGTTAGAAATCTATTTCTTATCAAATTCCAAACCATTAGGGTTGAACTAGTGGAATTTCCCAAACTTGGACAACAAAACTTTTGTGTTCATTTATGGTAAGTGAATAAATTTTCTTTAATTAAGTTTTCTATTGTACTTAATTTTTTCCATAAATAAACTCCAAAATTTTCATTTTTTTCTGACCTTTTTTTCCTTTATCTTCTCGTTTACAAATGAATCAGAAAGAGAAAACTCAAAGTTTTGATTTATTAAAAAAGTGTACATCAAAATTGGAATGAAAATTCACAAATGTAGAAAGAGATAATTCCAAAAAGTCTCGGTAACTTTTAGGAACTGCAAACTCTTTTAGTTTTTATATATAAGGTTTTACAATGATCAGGAAAAGGGGGAGGCGGGGGAATTTTAACTGAGTGTTAACTCCCAATCCTTAAGTCATTTCTTACATAAACATTGCCCGTTACGCATGATTGACGGATAAATCACTTTACAAATCATATGTGATTGTTAGGTCAGCTTTTTTTAAATGGGCAAAATAATGGCTTGTTTGACTCGGGTAAATATCCCACCGCACGTTCACCTGGGAATTTAAAGAGCATTTGTGTTCGTTTTGAAAGGTTTGGATCCATAGGGCATTTGAATCTTTAACATGTTTCAAGCATGCATATCCATATTTAAAACATGTTAGGATCCGATAGAAATCTCTTTCTTTTAATATTCCAAGCCATTAGGGTTGAACTAGTGGAATTTCCAAAACTTGGACAACTAAACTTTTGTGTTCGTTTGTGGAGTGTGAATAAACTTTCTATACTTACATTTCTTATTGTTCTTTATTATTTGTATCCATAAACTCTAAAATTTTTATTTTGGTGTGATGTATTTTACCTTTATTTTCTTGTTTACAAGAGAATCGAAAAATGAAAACTCAATGTTTTGATTTAAGAAAAATGTGTATGTCTAAAATGGAATTGAAATGCACAAATGTAGAGAGAGATGATTCGAAAAAGACTTTGTAGCTTTTAGGGACTGCAAACTCCTTTAGTTTTTATATATTAGGTTTTTCTATGATCGGGAAAAGGGGGAGGCGGGGGAATTTTAACTGTGTGTTGACTCCCAATCCATAACTCATTTCTAACAACAACATAGCCCATTACGCATGATTGACTGATAAATCACTTTACAAATCATATGTTATAATTAGGTCAAGCTTTTGTAAACGGGCAAAATAATGGCTTGTTTGACTCGGGTAAATATCC
Organism: Aristolochia californica; assembly: GCF_029961685.1. NCBI lineage: Eukaryota > Viridiplantae > Streptophyta > Magnoliopsida > Piperales > Aristolochiaceae > Aristolochia > Aristolochia californica. The sequence continues at coordinate 17,201,596 of NW_027181782.1, read as the reverse complement.
CACCACACGTTCACTTGTGAATTTATTGAGCATTTTTTGTTCGCTTCAAAAGGTTTGGATCCATAGGGCATTTGCATCTTTAACATGTTTCAAACCTGCATATCCATATTTAAAACTTGTTAGGATCTATTAGAAATCTATTTCTAATTAAATTTCAAACCATTAGGTTTGAACCATTGGAATTTCCCAAACTTGTACATCAAAACTTTTGTGGTCATTTGTGGTGTGTGAATAAATTTACTTTACTTACATTTGGTATTGTATTTAATTTTTTCCATAAATAAACTCTAAAATTTTCAATTTTTTGTGATCTATTTTGCCTTTATCTTCTTGTTTATGAGGGAATCAAAAAATGAAAACTAAAATTTTTTATTTAAGAAAAAAGTATACATCTAAAATGGAATGGTAATACACAAATGTAGAAAGAGATACTTCCAAAAAGTCTCTGTAACCTTTAGGGATTGTAAACTCTTTATGTTTTTATATAAATGGTTTTGCAATTTTCGGGAAAAGGGTGTGGCAGGGGATGTTTAACTGAGTGTTGACTCCCAATCAATAAGTCATTTCTTACAAAAACATAGCCCGTTACGCATGATTGACCGATAAATCACTTAAAAAATCATTAGTGATTGTTACTCTGCTTTTTGTAAATGGGCAAAATAATGGCTTGTTTGACTCGGGTAAATATCCCACCGCACGTTCACTTGAGAATTTAATGAGCATTTGTTATTCGCTTTAAAAGGTTTGGAATCATAGGGCATTTGCATCTTTAACATGTTTCAAGCATGCATATACATATTTAAAACATGTTATGATCAGTTAGAAATCTCTTTCTTATCAAATTCCTAGCCATTAGGGTTGAACTAGTGGACTTTCCAAAACATGGACAACAAATTTTTTTTGTTTGTTTGTGGTGTGAGAATAAATTTTATTTACTTACATTTGTAATTATTTTTAATTTTTTCCACACATAAACTCTAAAATTTTCATTTTGTTAAGATCTATTTTTCCTTTATCTTCTTGTTTACGAGAGAATCAAAAAGTGAAATGTCAAAGTTTTGATTTAAGAAAAAAGTGTACATCAAAAATGGAAAGGAAATGCACAAACGTAGAGAGAGATAAGTCCGAAAAGTCTCTATAACTTTTTGGGACTGCAAACTCTTTTCTTTTTTAAATAGTAGGTTTCGTAATGATCGGGAAAAGGGGGAGGCTGGGGATTTTTAAAAGAGTGTTGACTCCCAATATATAAGTTATTTCTTACAAAAACATAGCCCATTACGCATGGTTGACCAATAAATCACTTTACAAATCATTTGTGATTGATAGGTCAACTTTTTTTAAATGGACAAACTAATGGCATGTTTGACTTGGGTAAATATCCCACCGCAAGTTCACTTGAGAATTTAATGAGCATTTTTTATTCGCTTTAAAAGGTTTGGATCCATAGGGCATTTCCATCTTTAACATGTTTCAAGCATGCATATCCATATTTAAAACATGTTAGGATCAGTTAGAAATGTCGTTCTTATGAAATTCCAATCCATTGGGGTCGTACTAGTGGAATTTCCCAAACTTGGACAAAAAATCATTTGTGTTCGTTTGTGGTGTGTGAATAAATTTTGTTTACTTACATTTGTTATTGTTTTTAATTTTTTCATTCATAAACTCTAAAATTTTCATTTTGTTGTGATCTATTTTGCCTTTATCTTCTTGTTTACGAGAGAATCAGAAAGTGAAAACTCAAAGTTTTTATTTAAGAAAAAAGTGTACATCTAAAATGGATTTTAAATGCACAAATGTAGAAAGAGATAATTCCAAAAAGTCTCTATAACTTTTAGGGACTGCAAACTCTTTAAGTTTTTATATATTAGGTTTTGCAATTATCGAGAAAAGAGGGTGGTGGGGTTTTTTAACTGAGTGTTGACTCCCAATCCATAAGTCATTTCTTACAGAAACATAACCTGTTATGCAAGATTGACCGATAAATCACTTTACAAACCATCTGGGATTGATAGTTCAACTTTTTGTAAAAGGGCAAAACAATGGCTTATTTGACTCAGGTAAATATCCCACCGCACGTTCATTTGAGAATTGAATGAACATTTGTTGTTCGCTTTGAAAGGTTTGGATCCATAGGGCATTTGCATCTTTATCATGTTTCAAGCATGCATATCCATATTTGAAACATGCAAGGATCAGTTAGAAATCTCTTTCTTGTAAAATTCCAAGACTTTAGGGTTGAACGAGTGGAATTTGTGAAACTTGGACAACAAAACTTTTGTGTGCATTTGTGGCGTATGAATAAATTTTATTTTCTTACATTTTAAATTTTTTAAAATTTTTCCATATATAAACTCTTTAATTTTAAGTTTTTGTGTGTTCTATTTTGCCTTTTCTTTTTGTTTATGAGAGAGTCGAAAAGTGAAAACTCAAAGTTTTGATTTAAGAAAAAAGTGTTCAACTAAAATGGAATGGAAATGCACAAATGTACAAACAGATAATTCCAAAAAGTCTATGTAACTTTTAGTGATTGAAAACTCTTTATGTTTTTATATATTAGGTTTTCCAATGATCAGGAAAAGGGGAAGGCGGGGGATTTTTAACTAAGTGTTGACTTCCAATCTTTATGTCATTTCTTACAAAAACATAGCCCGTTGTGCATGATTGACAAATAAATCACTTTAAAAATCATCTGTGATTGTTTGGTCAACTTTTTGTAAATGGGCAAAATAATGGCTTGTTTGACTCGGGTAAATATCCCACCGCATGTTCACATGAGAATTTAATGAGCATTTGTTGTTCGCTTTAAAAGGTTTGGATCCATAGAGCATTTGCACCTTTAACTTGTTTCAAGCATGCATATCCACATTTGAAATATGTTTGGATCAGTTAGAAATCTCTGTCTTATCAAATTCCAAGCCATTTGGGTTGAACTAGTGGAATTTCCCAAACTTGGACAACAAAACATTTGTGTTCATTTGTGGTGTGTTAATAAATTTTCTTTATTTACATTTTCTAATTTTTTTAATGTTTTCCAGACATAAACTCTAAAATTTTCATTTTGTTCTGTTCCAGTTTGCCTTTATCTTCTTGTTTACGAGAGAATCGGAAAGTCAAAACTCAAAGTTTTGATTTAAGAAAAATGTGCACAACTAAAATGGAATGGAAATGCACAAATGTAAAGAGAGATAATTCCAAAAAGTCATTGTAACTTTTAGGGACTGCAAACACTTTTAGTTTTTATACTACGTTTTGCAATGATCGGGTAACGGGGGAGGTGGGGGATTTTTTACTTAGTGTTGACTCCCAATCCATAAGTCATTTCTTACAAAAACATAGCCTGTTACTCATGATTGACTAATAAATCACTTTGCAAATCATCTGTGATTGTTAGGTAAGCTTTTTTTAAATCGGCAAAATAATGGGTTGTTTGACTTGGGTAAATATCCCATCGCACGTTCACTTGAGAATTTAATGAGCATTTGTTATTCGCTTTAAAAGGTTTGGATCCATAGGGCATTTGCATCTTTGACATGGTTAAAGCATGCATATCCATATTTAAAACAAGTTAGGATCAGTTGGAAATTTATTTCGTATAATAATCCCAGCAATTAGGGTTGAACTAGTGGAATTTCCCAAACATGGACAACAAAACTTTTGTGTGCACTTGTGGTGTATGAATAAATTTTCTTTACTCACATTTGTTATTGTTTTTAATTTTTTCCATACATAAACTAAAATTTTCATTTTGTTGTGATCTATTTTATCTCTATCTTCTTGTTTACGAGAGAATCGGAAAATGAAAACTCAAAGTTTTGATTTAAGAAAAAAATGTATATCGAAAATATAATGGAAATGCACAAATGTAGAGAGAGATAATTCCAAAAAGTCTCTGTAACTTTTAGGGACTGCAAACTCTTTTAGTTTTTATATCAAAGGTTTTGCAATGATCGGCAAAAGGGGGAGACGAGGGATTTTTAACTTGAGTGTTGACTCCCAATCCATAAGTCATTTCTTAAAAAAACATAGCCCGTTACCCATGTTTGACCGATAAATCACATTACAATTCATCTGCGATTGTTAGGTAAGCTTTTTGTAAATGGGCAAAATAATGGCTTGTTGACTCGGATAAATATCCCATCGCACGTTCACTTGAGAATTTAATGAGAATTTGTTGTACGCTTTAAAAGGTTTGGATCCATAGGGCATTTGCAACTTTAACATTTTTCAAGCATTCATATCCATATTTAAAACTTGTTAGGATCAGTCAGAAATCTCTTTCTTTTAATATTCTAAGCCATTAGGCTTGAACAAGTGGAATTTCCCAAACTTGGACAACAAAATTTTGGTGTTCGTTTGTGGTGTGTGAATAAGTTTTCTTTACTTACATTTGTTATTTTTTTTAATTTTTTCCATACATAAACTTTATAATTTTCATTTTGTTGTGATCTATTTTACCTTTATCTTCTTGTTTACGAGAGAATCGAAAAGTGAAAACTCAAAGTTTTGATTTAAGAAAAAAAAGTGAACATCTAAAATGGAATGGAAATGAACAAATGTAGAGAGAGATTATTCCAAAAAGTGTCTGTAACTTTTAGGGACTGCAAACTCTTTTAGTTTTTATATATTAGGTTTTGCAATGATCGGGAAAAGGGGGAGCCAGGGGATTTTTAACTGAGTGTTGACGCCCAATCCATAAGTCATTTCTTAAAAAAAACATAGAACATTATGCATGATTGATCGATATATCATTTGACAAATCATTTGTGATCGTTAGGTCAACTTTTTGTGAATGGGCAATAAAATGGCTTGTTTGACTCGTGTAAATATCCCACCGTAGGTTCACTTGATAATTTAATGAGAATTTGTTGTTCACTTTAAAAGGTTTGGATCCACAGGTCATTTGCATCTTTGAAATGTTTCAAGCATGCTTATCAATATTTAAGACATGTTAGCATCTGTTACAAATATTTTTCTTATCAAATTCCAAGTCATTAGGGTTGAACTAGTGGAATTTCTCCAACTTGGTAAACAAAACTTTTGTGTTCGTTTGTGCTGTGTGAATAAATTTTATTTACTTACATTTTTTTATTTTTTTTCCTTACTTAAACTCTAAAATTTTCATTTTGTTGTGATCTATTTTGCCTTTATGTTCTTCTTTACAAGAGAATCGAAAAGTGAAAACTCAAAGTTTTTATTTAAGAAAATAGTGTAAATCTAAAATGGAACAGAAATGCACAAATTTAGAGAGAGATAATTCAAAAAAGTCTCTGTAACTTTTAGGGACTACAAACTCTTTTAGTTTTTATATATTAGGTTTTGCAATGATTGGGAAAAGGGGGAGGCAGGGGATATTTAAATGAGTGTTGACTCCCAATCCATAAGTCATTTCTTACAAAAACATAGCCCGTTACGCAAGATTGACCGATAATTCATTTTAAAAATCATCTGTGATTAAAAGGTCTGGTTTTTGTAAATGGGGAAAATAATGGCTTGCTTGACTCTAGTAAATATATCATCGCACGTTCACTTGACAATTTAATGAGAATTTGTTGTTCGCTTTAATATGTTTGGATCCATAGGGAATTTTCATCTGTAACATGTTTCAAGCATGCATATCCATATTAAAAACTTGTTAGGATCAGTTAGAAATATCTTTCTAATCAAATTCCAAGCCATTAAGGTTGAACTAGTGGAATTTCCCAAACTTGGACAACAAAAATTTTGTGTTCATTTGTGGGGTATGAATAAATTTTCTTTACGTACATTTTTTATTTTTTTTATTTTTTTCCTTACATAAACTCTAAAATTTTAATTTTGTTGTGATCTAATTTACCTTTATCTTCTTGTTTACGACAGAATCGGAAAGTGAAAACTCTAAGTTTTGGTTTGAGAAAAAAGTGTAAATCTAAAATGGAATTGAAATGCACAAATGTAGAGAGACATAATTCCAAAAAGTCTTGTAACTTTTAGGGACTACAAACTCTTTTAGTTTTGATATATTTTGTATTGCAATGATTGGGAAAAAGGGGAGGCGGGGGAATTTTAAATGTGTTGTCTCCCAATCCATAAATCATTTCTTAAAAAAACATAGACCAATATGAATGATTGACCGATAAATCACTTTATAAATCATCTGTGATTGTTAGGTCAGTTTTTTGTAAATGGAAAAAATAATGGCGTGTTTGACTCAGGTAAATATCCCACCACATGTTCACTTAAGATTTAATGAGCATTTATTGTTCTCTTTAAAAGGTTTGGATCTTTAGGGCATTTGCATCTTTAACATGTTTCAAGCATGCATATCCATATTGAAAACATGTTAGGATCAGTTAGAAATCTCTTTCTTATCAAATTTCAAGCCTTTAGGGTTGAACTAGGGGAATTTCCCAAACTTGGAAACCAAAACTTTTGCGTTCATTTGTGGTGTATGAATAAATTTTCTTTACTTACATTTGTTATTGTATGTAATTTCTTCCATACATAAACTCTAAAATTTTCATTTTGCTGTGATCTTTTTTGCCTTTATCTTCTTGTTTACGAGAGAGTTGGAAAATGAAAACTCAATGTTTTCATTTAAGAAAAAAGTGTACATCTAAAATGGAATGGGAATGCAAAAATGTTGAGAGAGATAATTCCAAAAAGTCCCTGTAACTTTTAGGGACTACAAACTCTTTTAGTTTTTCAATATTAGGTTTTGTAATGATCGGGAAAAGGGGGAGCCGGGGGATTTTAAAATCAGTTTTGATGCCCAATCCATAAGTCATTTCTCACAAAAACATAGCCAGTTAGGCATGATTAACCGATAAATCACTTTACAAGTCATCTGTGATTGTTAGGTCAGCTTTTTGGAAATGAGGAAAGTAATGGCTAATTTGACTCAGGCAAATATCCCACCGCATGTTCACTTAAGAATTTAATGAGCATTTGTTGTTCGCTTTAAAATGTTTGGATCCATAGGGCATTTGCATCTTTAACAAGTTTGAAGCATGCGTATACATATTTAAAACTTGTTCGGAGCAGTTAGAAATCTCTTACTTATAATATTTCAATCCATTAGGGTTGAACTAGAGGAATCTCCCAAACTTGGACCACAAAACTTTTGTGTTCATTTGTGGTGTGTGAATAAATTTTATTTACTTACATTTTTTATTGTTTTCAATTTTTTTCATGCATAAATTCCAAACTTTCATTTTGTTGTGATCGATTTTGCCTTTATCTTCTCGTTTACTAGAGTATAGAAAAAAGTAAACTCAAAGTTTTGATTAAAGAAAATGTGTACGTCTAAAATGGAATGCAAATGCACAAATGTAGTGAGAGATAATTCCAAAATTACTCTGTAACTTTTAGGCACTGCAAACTCTTTTAGTTTTTATATATTAGGTTTTGCAATGATCGGGAAAAGGGGAAGGCGGGGGAATTTTAACTGAGTGTTGACACCCAATCCATAAGTCATTTCTTAAAAAAACAAAGCCTGTTATGCATGATTGACCGATAAATAACTTTACAAATCATCTGTGATTGTTAGGTCAGCTTTTTGTAAATGGGCAAAATAAATGCTTGTTTGACTCTGGTAAATATCCCTTAGCACGTTCCCTTGAGAATTTAATGAGCATTTGTTGTTCGCTTTAAAAGGTTTGGATCCATAGGGCATTTGCATCTTTAACATGTTTCAAGTATGCATATCCATATTTAAAACATGTTGGGATCAGTTGGAAATCTTTTTCTTATCAAATTCCATGCCATTAGGATTGAACTAGTGGAATTTCCAAAACTTGGACAACAAAACTTTTGTGTTCATTTGTGATGTGTGATTAAATTTTCTTTACTTACATTAATTATTGTTTTTAATTTTTTCCATGCATAAACTCCAAAATTTTCATTTTGTTGTGATTTATTTTTCCTTTATCTTCTTGTTTACGAGAGAATCGGAAAGTGAAAACTCAAAGTTACGATTTAAGAAAATGTGTTCGTCTAAAATGAATTGAAAATGCACAAATGTAGAGAGAGATAGTTCCAAAAGACTCTGTAACTTTTAGGGACTGCAAACTCTTTTAGTTTTTATATATTAGGCTTTGCAATGATCGGGAAAAGGGGGAGGCGGGGGATTTTTAACGGAGTGTTGACTCCCAATCCATAAGTCATTTCTTAAAAAAACATAGCCCATTACGCATGATTGACCGATAAATCACTTTAAAAATCATCTGTGATTGTTATGTCAGTTTTTTTAGTAAATGGGCAAAATAATGGCTTGTTTGACTCAGGTAAATATCCCACCGCATGTTCACTTGAGAATTTAAAGAGCATTTGTTGTTCGCTTTAAAAGGTTTGGAACCATAGGGCATTTGCATATTTAACGTATTTCAAGCATGCATATCCATATTTAAAACATGTTAGGATCAGTTAGGAATCTCTTTCTTATCAAATTCCAAGCCATTAGGGTTGAACTAGTCGAATTTCTGAAGCTTGGACAACAAAAATTTTGTGTTCGTTTGTCGTGTGTGAATAAATTTTCTTTACTTACATTTGTTATTGATTTTAATTTTTTCCATACATAAACCCTGAAATTTTATTTTGTTGAGATCTATTTTTACTTTATTATATTGTTTACGAGTGAGAATTTGTTGTTCACTTTAAAAGGTTTGGATACATAGGACATTTTCATCTTTAAAATGTATCAAGCATGCATATCCATATTTAAAACATGTTAGGATTAGTTAGAAATCTTTTTCTTATCAAATTCCAATCCATTAGGGTTTAACTGGTGGAATTTCCCAAACTTTGACAACAAAACTTTTGTGTTTGTTTGTGGTCTGTGAATAAGTTTTCTATAGTTACATTTTTTTTTTAAAAAAAAATTCCATACTTAAACTCATAAATTTTGATTTTGTTGTGATCTATTTGGCATTTATCTACTTATCAAAAAGTGAAAATTCAAATTTTGATTTAAAAACAAAAGTGAAAATATAAAATGAAATGGAAATGCACAAATGCAGAGAAAGATAATTCAAAAAAGTCTATGTAACTTTTAGGGACTGCAAACTCTTTTAGTTTTTATATATTTGGTTTTGCAATCAAGGAAAAGGGGGAGGCGGGGGGATTTTAACTAAGTGTTGACTCCCAATCCATTAGTCATTTCTTACAAAAACATAGCCAATTACGCATGATTGACTGATAAATCACTTTACAAATCATCTGTGATTGTTAGGTCAGCTTTTTTTAAATGGGCAAAATGAATGCTTGTTTGACTCTCATAAATATCCCTCCGCACGTTCACTTGAGAATTTAGTGAGCATTTGTTCTTCACTTTAAAAGGTTTGGATCCATATGGCATTTGCATCTTTAACATCTTTCAAGCATGCATATCCATAATTAAAACATGTTGGGATCAATTAGAAATCCCTTTCTTATCAAATTCCAAGACATTAGGGTTGAACTAGTGGAATTTCCCAAACTTGGAAAAAAAAAAATTTGTGTTCGTTAGTGGTGTGTGAATAATTTTCTTTACTTACATTAGTTATTGTTTTTAATTTTTTCCATGCATACACTCTAAAATTTTCAATTTTTAGTGATCTATTTTGCCTTTATCTTCTTGTTTACGAAAGAATCGGAAAGTGAAAACTCAAAGTTATGATTTAAGAAATAAGTGTACGTTTAAAATGGAGTGGAAATGCCCAAATGTAGAGAGAGATAATTATGAAAAGACTCTATAACTTTTAGGGACTGCAAACTATTTTAGTTTTTATATATTAGGTTTTGCAATGATCAGGAAAAGGGTGAGGCAGGGGAATTTTAACTGAGTGTTGACTCCCAATCCATAAGTCCTATCTTATAAAAACATAGCCCGTTATGCATGATTAACCAATAAATCACTTTACAAATCATCTATGATTATTAGGTCATCTTTTTGTAAATGGGCAAAAAAAAGGCTTGTTTGACTCGGGTAAATATCCCACCGTATTTTCATTGGAGAATTTCATCAACATTTGTTGTTCATTTAAAATGTTTGGATCAATAGGGCATTTGAATCTCTAACATGTTTCAAACATGCATATCCATATTAAAAACTTGTATGATTAGTTAGAAATCTCTTTCTTATCAAATTCCAAAGCAATAGGGTTGGACTTGTGGAATTTCCCAAACTTCGATTACTAGACTTTTGTGTTTATTTGTGGTGTGTGAATAAATATACTTTACTTAAATTTTTTATTGTATTTAATTTTTTCCATCAATAAACTCTAAATTTTTCATTTTGTTGTGATCTATTTTGCCTTTATCTTCTTGTTTAGGACAGAATCAGAAAGTGAAAACTCAAAGTTTTGATTTAAGAAAAAAGTGTACAACTAAAATGTAATGGAAATGCACAAATGTAGAAAGTGATAATTCCAAAAATTCTCTATAACTTTTAGGGACTATAAACTCTTTTAGTTTTTATATATTAGGTTTTGCAATGATCGGGAAAAGGGGGAGGCGAGGGATATTTAACTGAGTGTTGACTCCCAATCCTTAAGTCATTTTTTAAGAAAACATAGGCCATTACACATGATTGACCGATAAATCACTTTAAAAATCATCTATGATTGTTTGGTCAACTTTTGTGTAAATGGGGAAATTAAAGGCTTGTTTGACTCGGGTAAATATCCCACCGCACGTTCACTTGAGAATTTAATGAGGATTTGTTGATCGCTTTAAAAAGTTTGGATCCATAGGGCATTTGCATCTTTAACATGTTTCAACCATGCATATCCATATTTGAAATATGTTAGGATCAGTTAGAAATCTCTTTCTTAACAAATTCCAAGCCATTAGGGTTGAAATAGTGGAATTTTCCAAACTTGGACAACAAAAGTTTTGTGTTCGTTTGTGGTGTGTGAATAAATTTACTTTAATAACATTTTTAATTTTTTTAATTTTTACCATACTTAAACTCTAAAATTTTCATTTTTTTGTGTATTATTTTGCCTTTATCTTCTTGATTACGAGAGAATTGGAAACTGAAAAACTCAAAGTTTTGATTTAAGAAAAAAATGTACAACTAAAGTGGAATGGAAATGCACAAATGTAGAGAGAGATAATTCCAAAAAGTCTCTGTAACTTTTAGGGACTGCAAACCCTTTTAAGTTTTTATATATTAAGTTTTGCAATGATCGGGAAACGGGGGAGGCGGGGGATTTTGAACTGAGTGTACACCCAATCCATAAGTCATTTCTAACAAAAACGTAGCCTGTTACACATGATTGACTGATAAATCACTTTACAAATCATCTGTGATTGTTAGGTCAGCTTTTTGTAAAAGGGCAAACTAATGGCCTATTGGGCTCGGGTATATATCCCTCCGCAAGTTCATTTGAGAATTTAATGAGCATTTGTTGTTCGCTTTAAAAGGTTTTCATCCAGGGGGCATTTGCATCTTTAACATATTTCAATCATGCATATCCATATTTAAAACTTCTTAGAATCAGTTAGAAATCTCTTTCTTATCAAATTCCTAGCCATTAGGGTATAACTAGTGGAATTTCCAAAACTCGGACAACAAAAAATTTGTGTTTGTTTGTGGTGTGTGAATAAAATTTTGTTACTTACATTTTTTATTTTTTTTATACATAAACTCTAAAATTTTCATGTTTTTGTGATCTATTTTGGCATTAACTTCTTGTTTACGAGAGAATCGGAAAGTGAAAACTCAAAGTTTAGATTTAAGAAAAAAACGTACATCTAAAATGGAATGGAAATGCAAACATGTAGAGAGAGATTATTTCAAAAAGTCTCTGTAACTTTTAGGGACTGCAAACTCTTTTAGTTTTTAAATATTAGGTTTTGCAATGATCGGACAAAGGGGGTTGCAGGGAATTTTTAACTGAGTGTTGACTCCCAATCCTTAAGTCATTTCTTACCTAAACATAGGCCGTTACGCATGATTGATCGATAAATCACTTTACAAGTCATCTGTGATTGTAAGGTTAGCGTTTTATAAATGGGTTAAATATGGGCTTGTTTGACTGGGGTAAATATCCCACCGTGCATTCACTTGAGAATTTATTGACCATTTTTTGTTCTCTTTAAAAGGTTTCGATTCATAGGTCATTTGCATCTTTAACATGTTTCAAGCATGCATATCCATATTTAAAACATGTTAGGAACAGTTAGAAATCTCTCTCTTATCAAATTCCAAGCCTTTAGGGTTAAACTTGTGGAATTTCCCAAACTTGGAAAACAAAAATTTTGTCTTCGTTTGTGGTGTGTGAATAAATTTTCTATACTTAAATTTGTTACTGTTTTTAATTTTTTCCATACACAAACTCTAAATTTTTTATTTAGTTATGATCCTTTTTGCCTTTATCTTCTTGTTTAAGAGAGAATTAGAAAGTTAAAACTCAAATTTTTTATTTAAGAAAAAAATGTACATCTAAAATGGAATGGAAATGAACAAATCTAGAGAGAGATAATTCCAAAAAGTCTCTGTAACTTTTAGGGACAACAAACTCTTTGAGTTTTTTATATATTAGGTTTTGCAATGATCAAGAAAAGACGGAAGCATGGGATTTTTAACTGAGTGTTGTCTCCCAATCCATAAGTCATTTATTATAAAAACAAAGCCCGTTAGGCATGATTGACCGATAAAACACTTTACAAATCATTTGTGATTGTTAGGTCTGTTTTTTTGTAAATGGACAAAATAATGGCTTGTTGGACTCGGGTAAATATCCCACCGTACGTTCACTTGAAAATTTAATGAGCATTTGTTGTTCGCTTTAAAATATTTGGATCCATTGGTAATTTGCATCTTTAACATGTTTCAAACATGCATATCCATATTTAAAACATGTTAGGAACAGTTAGAAATCTCTTTCTTATCAAATTCCAAGCCATTAGGGTTGAACTAGTGGAATTTCCAGAACTTGGATGACAAAAATTTTGTGTTCGTTTGTGGTTTGTGAATAAATTTTCTTTAGTTATATTTGTTATAGTTTTTAATTTTTTCCATCCATAAACTCTAAAATTTTCATTTTGTTGTAATATATTTTGCCTTTATCTTCCTGTTTACGAGAGAATCAGAAAGTGAAAACTAAAAGTTTTGATTTAAGAAAAAAGTGTAGATCTAAAATGGCATGGAAATGCAAAAATTTATAGAGAGATAATTCCAAAAAGTCTCTGTAACTTTTAGGGACTGCAAAACTCTTTTAGTTTTTAAATATTACGTTTTGCAATGATCGGGCGGAATATTTTACTGAGTGTTGACTCCAATTCTTAAGTCATTTCTTACAAAAACATAGCCGATTGTGCATGATTTATCGATAAATCACTTTACAAATCATTTGTGATTGTTACGTTAATGTTTTTTAAATGGGCAAAATAATGACTTGTTTGACTCGGGTATATATCCTACCGCACGTTCAGTTGAGAATTTAATGAGCATTTGTTGTTCGCTTTAAAAGGTTTGGATCGATAGGGCATTTGCATCTTTAACATGTTTCAAGCATGCATATCCTTATTTAAAACATGTTAGAATCAGTTAGAAATCTCTTTCTTATCAAATTCCAAGCCATTAGGGTTGAACTAGTGGAATTTCCCAAACTTGGAACACTAAACTTTTGTGTTCGTTTGTGGTTTGTGAATAAATTTCTTTTACTTACATTTTTTATTGTTTTTAATTTTTTCCATACATAAACTCTTAATATTTTATTTTGTTGTGATCTATTTTACCTTTATCTTCTTTGTTATGAGAGCATCGGAAAGTGAAAACTCAAAGTTTTGATTTAAGAAAAAAATGTACATCTAAAATAGAATGGAAATGCACAAATTTAGAGAGAGATAATTCCAAAAAGTCTATGTAACTTCTTGGGACTGCAAACTCTTTTAGTTTTTAAATATTAGGTTTTGTAATGATAGGGCCAAGGGGGAGGTGGGAGAGATTTAACTGAGTGTTGACTCAGATTCCATAAGTCATTTCTTACAAAAACTTAGCCCATTACGCATGATTGACAGATAAATCACTTTACAAATCATCTGTGATTGTTAAGATAGCTTTTTGTAAATGGGCAAAATAATGGTGTGTTTAACTCGGGTAAATTTCCCACGTTCACTTGAGAATTTAATGAGCATTTATTTTTCTCTTTAAATGGTTTGGATCAATAGGGCATTTGCTTCTTCAACATGTTTCAAACATGCATATCCATATTTAAAACATGTTATGATCAGTTAGAAATCTCTTTCTTATAAAATTCCAAACCATTAGGATTGAACTAGTGGAATTTCCGAAACTTGGATAAAAACACTTTTGTGTTCGTTTGTGGTGTGTGAATAAATTTACTTTACTTATATTTGTTATTGTATTTAATTTTTTCCATCAATAAACTCTAAAATTTTAATATTTTTGTGATCTATTTTGTCTTTATCTTCTTGTTTACAAGCGAATGGGAAAGTTAAAACTCAAAGTTTTGATTTAAGAAAAAGTGTACATCTAAAATAGAATAGAAATGTAAAAAAGTAGAAAAAAGATAATTCCAAAAAGTCTCTGTAACTTTTAGGGACTACAAACTCATTAAGGTTTTATATATTAGGTTTTGCATTTATCAGGAAAATGGGGTCGCTAGGATTTTTAACTAATTGTTGACTACCAATCCATAAATCATTTTTTAAAAAAACAAGTCCCCTTATGTATGATTGATCGATAAATGTCTTTACAAATCATTTGTGATTGTTAGGTCATCTTTTGTGTAAATGGAAAAATAATGGCTTGGCACGTTCACTTTAGAATTTAAAGAGCATTTGTTGTTCACTTTAAAAGGATTGGATCAATAGGGCATTTGCATCTTTTACATGTTTCAAGGATGCATATCCATATTTAAAGCATGTTAGGATCATTTAGAAATCTCTTTCTTATCAAATTCCAAGCCATTAGGGTTGAACTAGTGGAATTTGCCGAACTTGGATAACAAAACTTTTGTGTTCTTTGTCGTGTGTGAATAAATTTTCTTTACTTAAATTTTTTATTGTTTTTAAATTTTTCCTGACGTAAACTCTAAAATTTTATTTTGTTGAGATCTATTTTGACTTTATTATATTGTTTACGAGAGAATCGGAAAGTGAAAACTCAAATTTTTGTTTAAAGAAAAAAGTGTATATCTAAAATGGAATGGAATTGCATAAATGTAGAGAGAGATAATTCAAAAAGGAATCTATAACTTTCATGGACTACAAAGGAATCCTAACATGTTTTATAGGTTTTGCAATGATCGTTAAAAGGGGGAGGCGTGGGATTTTTAACTGAGAGTTGACTCCCAATCCATCTGTCATTTCTTACAAAAACATAGTCCGTTACACATGTTTGACCGATAAATCACTTTACAAATCATTTGTGATTGTTAGGTCAGCTTTTTTGTAAATGGGCAAAATAAAGAGTTGTTTGACTCGGGTAAATATCTCGCCACACGTTCACTTGAGAATTTAATGAGCATTTCTTGTTCGCTTTAAAAGGATTGGAACCATAGGGCATTTGCATCTTTAAAATTTTTGAAGCATGCAAATCCTTATTTAAAACATGTTAGGATCAGTTAGAAATCTCTTTCTTATCAAATTACAAGTCATTAAGGTTGAAATAGTGGAATTTCCCAAACTTGGACAACTAAACTTTTGTGTTCGTTTGTGGTGTGTGAATAAATTTTCTTTACTTACATTTGTTATTGTTTTTAATGTTTTCCATACATAAACTCTAAAATTTTCTTTTTGTTGTAATATATTTTGCCTTTACCTTCTTGTTTACGAGGGAATCGGAAAGTGAAAACTCAAAGTTTTGATTTAAGAAAAAAGTAAACATAAAAAATGGAATGGAAATGCACAAATGTGTAGAGAGAGATAATTCCTAAAAGTCTATGTAACTTTTTGGCATTGCAAACTCTTTTAGTTTTTATATATTAGGTTTTGCAATGATCGGGAAAAGGGGGAGGTGGGGGATTTTTAACTGAGTGTTGACTCCCAATCCAAAAGTCCTGTTATGCATGATTGACCGATAAATCACTTTACAAACCATCTATGATTGTCAGGTAAGCTTTTGTGTAAATGGGCAAAATAATGGTTTGTTTGACACGGGTAAATATCCCACCGCACGTTCACTTGAGAAATTAATGAGAATTTTTTGTTCGCTTTAAAAGGATTGCCACTTTAACATATTTCAAGCATATATATCCATATTTAAAACATGTTAGGATCAATTTGGAGTCTCTTTCTTATCCAATTCCAAGCAATTAGGGTTGAACTTGTGGAATTTCCAAAACTTGGACAACTAAACTTTTGTGTTCATTTGTGGTGCGTGAATAAATTTTATTTACTTACATTTTTTATTGTTTTTAAATTTTTTTCATACATAAACTCTCTAATTTTCATTTTGTTGTGATCTATTTTGCCTTTATCCTCTTGTTTACGAGAGAAATGGAAAGTGAAAACATAAACTTTTGATTTAAGTAAAAAGTGTACATCTAAAATGGAATGGAAATGCACAAATGTAGAGAGAGATAATTCCAAAATGTCTCTGTTACTTTTAGGCACTGCAAACTCTTTTAATTTTTATATATTAGGTTTTGCAATGATCGAGAAAAGGGGGAGGCGGATGATTTTTAACTGAGTGTTGACTCCCAATCCATAAGTCATTTCTTTCAAAAACATAGTCCGTTACGTATGATTGACCGATAAATTACTTTACAAATCATCTATGATTGTTAGGTCAGCTTTTGTGGGAAATGGGCAAAATAATGGCTTGTTTGACTCGGTTAAATATCCCACCGCACGTTCACTTCAGAATTTAATGAGCATTTGTTGTTCGCTTTAAAAGGATTGGAACCATAGTGCATTTGCATCTTTAACATATTTCAAGCATGTATATCCATATTTTTAAACATGTTAGTATCAGTTTGAAATCTCTTTCTTATCAAATTCCTAGCTATTAGGGTTGAACTAGTGGAATTTCCAAAACTTGGACAACTAAAATTTTATGTTCATTTGTGGTGTGTGAATAAATTTCTTTACTTAAATTTGTTGTTTTTTTAATTTTTTCCATACTTAAACTCTCTAATTTTCATTTGTTGTGATCTATTTTACCTTTTTTTATTGTTTTCGAGAGAATCAGAAAGAGAAAACTCCAAGTTTTGATTTAAGAAAAAAGTGTACATCTAAAATGAAATGGTAATGCAAAAATGTAGAGAGAGATAATTCAAAAAAGTCTTTGTAACTTATATGGACTGCAAACTCTTTTAGTTTTTATATATTAAGTTTTGCAATGATCGGTAAAAGGGGGAGGCAGGGGATTTTTAACTGAGTGTTGACTCCCAATCCATAAGTCATTTCTTACAAAATCGTAGCCCCTTACGCATGATTGAATGATAAATCACTTTACAAATAATCTGTGATTGTTAGGTCAACTTTTGTGTAAATGGGCATAATAATGGCTTGTTTGACTCGGGTAAACATCCCTCAGCACGTTCACTTTAGAATTTAATGAGCATTTGTTGTTCACTTTAAAAGGATTGGATCAATAGGGCATTTGCATATTTAACATGTTTCAAGGATGCATATCAATATTTAGAACATGTTAGGATCAGTTAGAAATCTCTTTCTTATCAAATTCCAAACCATTAGGGTTGAGCTAGTGGAATTTCCTGAACTTGCTGAACAAAAATTGTGTTCGTTTGTCGTTTGTGAATAAATTTTCCCTACTTACATTTGTTATAGTTTTTAATTTTTCCCTTATATAAACTCTAAAATTTTATTTTGTTGAGATCTATTTTGACTTTATTATATTGTTTACGAGAGAATAGGAAAGTGAAAACTCCAATTTTTTATTAAAGAAAAAAGTGTACATCTAAAATGGAATGGAAATGCACAAATCTAGAGAGAGATAATTCAAAAAGGAATCTATAACTTTTAGGGACTACAAACTCTTTTAGTTTTTATGTATAAGGTTTTGCAATGATCGGGAAAAGGGGGAGGTGGGGATTTTTAAGTGAGTGTTGACTCCCAATCCATAAATCATTTCTTACAAAAACATAGCCCCTTACGAATGATTGACCAATAAATCACTTTAAAAATCACTTGTGATTTTTAAATCAACTTTTATGTAAATGGGCAAAATAATGGCTTGTTTGATTCGGCCAAACATCCCACCGCACGTTCACTTTAAATTTATTGGGCATTTGTTGTTCGCTTTAAAAGGTTTGCATCAATAGGGCATCTGCATCTTTAACATGTTTCAAGGATTCATATCCATATTTAAAACATGTTAGGCTCAGGTAGAAATCTATTTCTTATCAAATTCCAAGCCATTAGGTTGAACTAGTGGAATTTCCCGAACTGGAAACTCTTTTAGTTTTTCTATATTAGATTTTACAATGATCGGGAAAAGGGGGAGGCGGGGGATTTTTAACTGAGTGTTGACTCCCAATCCAAAAGTCATTTCTTACAAAAACATAGCATGTTATGCATGATTGACTGATAAATCACTTTACAAATCATCTGTGATAGTTAGGTCAGCTTTTTTTGTAAATGGGCAAAATAATGGCTTGTTTGACTCTAGTAAATATCCCATCGCACGTTCACTTGAAAATTTAATGAACATTTCTTTTTCACTTTAAAAGGTTTGGATCCATAGGGTATTTACATCTTTAACATGTTTCAAGCATGCATATCCATATTTAAAACATGTTAGGATCAGTTAAGCATGCATATCCATATTCAAACACATGTTAGGATCAGTTAGAAATCTCTTTCTTATCAAATTCCAAGCCATTAGGGTTGAACTTGTGGAATTTCCAAAATTGGAAAACAAAACTTTTGTGTTCATTTGTGCTGTGTGAATAACGTTTTTTCTTTCATTTGTTATTTTTTTAATTGTTTCCATAAATAAACTCTAAACTTTTCATTTTGTTGTGATCTATTTTGCCTTTATCTTCTTGTTTATGAGAGAATCGGAAAGTGAAACTTCAAACTTTTTATTTAAGAAAAAAGTGTACATCTAAAATGGAATGCAAAGGAAAAAATGTAGAGAGAGATAATTCGCAAAATTCTCTTTAACTTTTAGGGATTGTAAACTCTTTTAGTTATTATATATTAGGTTTAGCAATGATCGGGAAAAGGGGGAGGTGGGGGATTTTTAATTGATTGTTGACTCCAAATCCAAAAGTCATTTCTAAAAAAAAACATATCCCGTTATGCATGAATGACCGAGAAATCACTTTACAAATCATCTGTGATTGTTAGGTCAATGTTTGTGTAAAAGGGGAAAATAAGGCCTTGTTTGACTCGGGTAAATATCCCACCGCACGTTCACTTAAGAATTTAATGAGCATTTGTTGTACGATTCAGTAGGTTTGGATCCATTGGGCAGTTGCATCTTTAACATGTTTCAAGCATGCATATCCATATTTAAAACAGGTTAGGATCAGTTAAAAATCACTTTCTTATCAAATTCAAAGCCATTAGGGGTTAACTAGTGGAATTTTTCAAACTTGGAGAACAAAAATTTTGTGTTCATTTGTGGAGTGTGAATAAATTTTTTTTATTACATATGTTATTTTTTTAATTTTTTCCATGCTGAAACTCTCATATTTTCATTTTGTTGTGATCTATTTTGCCTTTATGTTCTTATTTACGAGAGAATCGGAAAGTGAAAACTCAAAGTTTTAATTTAAGACAAAAATGTATATCTAAAATGGAATGTAAATGCACAAATTTAGAAAGAGATAATTCCAAAAAGTCTCTATAACTTTTAGTGACTGTAAACACTTTTAATTTTTATATATTAGGTTTTGCAGTGATCGGGAAATGGTGGAGGCGGGGGATTTTTAATTGAGTATTGACTCCCAATCCATAAGTCATTTCTTACAAAAAAAATAGGCCGTTTCGCATGATTGACCGATAAATCACTTTAAAAATTATTTGTGATATTTAGGTCAGCTTTTTTGTAAATGGGCAAAATAATGGCTTGTTTGACCCGAGTAAATATTCCACCGCACGTTCACTTGAGAATTTAATGTGGATCTGTTGTTCGCTTTAAAAGATTTGGATCAATAGGGCATTTGCATATTTAACATGTTTAGAGCAAGCATATCCATTTTTAAAACATGTTAAGATCAGTTAGAAATCTTTTTCTTATCGAATTCCAAGCCATTATGGTTGAACTAGTGGAATTTCCCAAACTTGGACAACAAAAATTTTGTGTTCATTTGTGTTGTGTGAATAAATTTTCTTTACTTGAATTAGTTATTATTTTTTATTTTTTCCATACATAAACTCTAAAATTTTCCTTTTGTTGTGATTTATTTTTCCTTTATCTTCTTGTTTACGAGAGAATCGAAAAGTAAAAACTCAAAGTTTTGATTTATGAAAAAAGTATACATTTAAAATGGAATTAAAATGCATAAATGTAGAGATAGATAATTCCAAAAAGACTCTATAACTTTTAGGGACTATAAACTTTTTTAGTTTTTCTATATTAGGTTTTGCAATGATCGGGAAAAGGGGGAGGCGGAGGATTTTTAACTGAGTGTTGACTCCCAATCCATAAGTCATTTCTTAAAAAAACATAGCCCGTTACGCATGATAGACCGATAAATGACTTTACAAATCATCTATGATTGTTAGGTCAATTTTTTTTGTAAATGGACAAAATATTGGCTTGTTTGACTAGGGTAATTATCCCAGTGCATGTTCACTTGAGAATTTAATGAGTATTTCTTTTTCGCTTTAAAATGTTTGGATCCAGAGGACTTTTGTATCTTTAACATGTTTCAAGCATGCATATCAATATTTGAAACATGTTAGGATCAGTTAGAAATCTCTTTTTTATCAAATTCCAAGCCATTAGGGTTGAACTAGTGGAATTTCCCATAATTGGACAACAAAACCTTTATGTTCGTTTGTGGTGTGTAAATAATTTTTTCCATACATAAACTCTAAAATTTTCATTTTGTTGTGATCTATTTTGACTTTATCTTCTAGTTTACGAGAGAATCGGAAAGTGAAACTTGAAAGTTTTAATTTAAGAAAAAAGTGTACATCTAAAATGGAATGGAAATGCAAAAATGTTGAGAGAGATAATTCCAAATAGTTTATGTAAATTTTAGGGACTGCAAACTCTTTTAATTATTATATATTATTTTAGCATATTAAATGGAAAAGGGGGAGGCTGGGATTTTTTAACTGAGTGTTGACTCCAAATCACTTTACAAATAATCTGTGATTGTTAGGTCAGGTTTTTTGTAAAAGGGCAAAACAACTGTTTGTTTGACTCGGGTAAATATCCCACCGCACGTTCACTTGAGAATTTAATGATCATTTGTGTACGCTTTTGAATCTTTAACATGTTTCAAGCATGCATATCCATATTTAAAACAGGTTTGGATCAGTTACAAATCTCTTTCTTATCAAATTCAAAGCAATTTAGGGTTAACTAGAGGAATTTCAATAACTAGGAGTACAAAACTTTAGTGTTCGTTTTTGGTGTTTGAATAAATTTTCTTTCTAACATATGTTATTGTTTTTTATTTTTTCCATGCATAAACTCTAATATTTTCATTTTGTTGTGATCTATTTTGCTTTTATCTTCATGTTTACGAGAGAATCGGAAAGTGAAAACTCAAAGTTTTAATTTTAAAAAAAAGTGTATATCTAAGATGGAATGTAAATGTACAAATTTATAGAGAAATAATTCCAAAAAATCTCTGTAATTTTTAGTGACTGCAAACTCTTTTAATTTTTATATATTTTGTTTTTAGTGATCGGGAAAAGGTGGAGGAGGGGGGGTTTTAATTGAGTGTTGACAACCAATCCATAAGTAATTTCTTACAAAAACATAGCCCGTTACGCATGATTGACTGATAAATCACTTTACAAATTATATGTGATTACTAGGTCAGCTTTTTTGTAAATGGACAAAATAATGGCTTGTTTGACTCCGGTAAATATGTCATTGCACGTTAACTTGAGAATTTAATGTGGATCTCTTGTTCACTTTAAAAGGTTTGGATCAATAGGGCATTTGCATCTTTAACATGTTTCAAGCATGCATATCCATATTTAAAACATGTTAGGATTAGTTAGAAATCTCTTTCTTATCAAATTCCAAGCCATTAGGGTTGAACTAGTGGAATTTCCCAAACATGGACAACAAAACTTTTGTATTCATTTGTGGTGCATGAATAAATTTTCTTTGCTTTCATTTGTTATTGTTTTTTATTTTTTCCATACTTAAACTCTAAAATTTTAATTTTGTTGTGATATATTTTTCCTTTGTCTTCTTGTTTACAAGAGAATCAGAAAGTGAAAACTCAAAGTTTTGATTAAAGAAAAAAATGTACATCTAAAATGGAATGAAAATGCACAAATGTAGAGAGAGATAATTCCAAAAGGTCTGTATAACTTTTAGGTACTGCAAACTCTTTTAGTTTTTATATGTTAGGATTTGCAATTATCAGGAAAAGGTGGAGGTGGGGGATTTTTAACTCAGTGTGGACTCCCAATCCATAAGTCAGTTCTTAAAAAAACATAGCCCGTTATGCATGTTTGACCAATAAATCACTTTAAAAATCATCTGTCATTTTTAGGTCAGCTTTTTCGTTAATGGGCAAAATAATGGCCTGTTTGACTCGGTTAAATAGCCCACCGCACGTTCAGATGAGAATTTAATGAGCATTTCTTGTTCGCTTTAAAAGGTTTGGATCCATCAGGCATTTTCATCTTTAACATGTTTCAAGCTTGCATATCCATATTTAAAACATGTTAGAATAAGTTATAAATCTCTTTCTTATCAAATTCCAAGCTATTAGGGTTGAACTAGTGGAATTTCCCAAACTTGGAAAACAAACTTTTATGTTCGTTTGTGGTGTGTGAATAAACTTTCTTTACTTACATTTTTTATTTTTTTTATTTTTTTCCATGCATAAACTCTAATATTTTCATTTTGTCGTGATCTATTTTGCCTTTATATTCTTGTTTACGAGAGAATCGGAAAGTGAAAACTCAAATTTTTAATTTAAGAAAAAAGTGTGTATCTAAAATGGAATGTAAATGCCAAAATTTAGAGAGAGGTAATTCCAAAAAGTCTCTGTACCTTTTAGTGACTGCAAACTCTTTTAATTTTTATATATTAGGTTTTACAGTGATCGGGAAAAGGAGGAGGCGGAGGATTTTTAATTGTGTTTTGACTCCCAATCCATAAGTCATTTCTTACAAAAACATATCCCATTACGTATGATTGACCGATAAATCACTTTACAAATTATTTGTGATTGTTTGGTCAGCTCATTTGTAAATGAGCAAAAGAATGGCTTGTTTGACTCTGGTAAATATGCCACTGCACATTCACTTGAGAATTTAATGTGGATCTCTTGTTCGCTTTAAAAGGTATGGATCAATAGGGCATTTGCATCTTTAACATGTTTCAAGCTTTCATATCCATATTTAAAACATGTTAGGATGAGGTAGAAATCTCTTTCTTATCCTATTCCAAGCCATTAGGGTTGCACTTGTGGAATTTCCCAAACTTGGACAACAAAACTTTTGTGTTCGTTTGTGCTGTGTGAAAATTTTCTTTACTTACATTTGTTATTGTTTTTTATTTTTTCCATACATAAAGTCTAAAATTTTCCTTTTGTTTTGATATATTTTTCCTTTTTCTTCTTGTTTACGAGAGAATCGAAAAGTGAAAACTCTAAGTTTTGATTTATGAAAAAAGTGTACCTATAAAATTGAACTAAAATGCAAAAATGTAGAGCAAGATAATTCCAAAAAGTCTTTGTAACTTTTAAGGACTGCAAACTCTTTTATTTTTTCTATATTTGGTTTTGCAATGATTGGGAAAAGGGGGAGGCGGGGGATTTTTAACTGAGTGTCGACTCCCAATCCATAAGTCATTTCTTACTAAAACATAGCCTGTTACGCTTGATTGACCTATAAATCACTTTACATGTTATTTGTGATTGTTAGGTCAGCTTTTTGTAAATGGGCAAAATAATGGCTTGTTTAACTGGGGTAAATATACCACCTCACGTTCACTTGAGAATTTAATGAGCATTTCTTTTCCGCTTTAAAAGGTTTGGATCCATAGGGTATTTGTGTCTTTAACATGTTTCAAGCATGCATATCCATATTTAAAAGATGATAGGATCAGTTAGAAATCTCTTTCTTATCAAATTCCAAGCCATTAGGGTTGAACTAGTGGAATTTCCCAAAATTAGCAACAAAACTTTGGTGTTCGTTTGTGGTGTGTGAATAAATTTTTTTCTTTCATTTGTTATTGATTTTAATTTTTTCCAAACATAAACTCTAAATCTTTCATTTTTTTGTAATCTATTTTGCCTTTATCTTCTGGTTTACGAGAGAATTGGAAAGTAAAAACTCAAAGTTTTGATTTAAGAAAAAAGTGTACATCTAAAATGGAATGGAAATGAACAAATGCAGAGAGAGATAATTCAAAAAAGTCTTTGTAACTTTTTGGGACTGCAAACTCTTTTAGTTATTATATATTAGGTTTAGCAATGAACTGAAAAAGGGGGAGGCGGGGGATTTTTAACTGAGTGTTGACTTGAAATCCAAAAGTCATTTCTTATAAAAACATTGCCCGTTACACATGATTAACCGATTAATCACATTACAAATCATCAGTGATTGTTAGGTCAGGTTTTTTGTAAATGGGTAAAATAACTATTTGTTTGACTTGAGTAAATATCCCACCGCACGTTCACTTGAGAATTTAATGAGCATTTGTTGTACGCTTTAATAGGTTTGGATCCATAGGGCATTTGCATCTTTAACATGTTTCAAGCTTGCATATCCATATTTAAAACAGGTTTGGATCAGTTACAAATCTCTTTCTTATCAAATTCAAACCCATTAGGGGTTAACTACTTGAATTTCCCAAACTTGGAGAACAAAACTTTTGTGTTCCTTTGTGGTGAGTGAATAAATTTCTTGCTTAAATATGTTATTGTTTTTAATTTTCTCCATGCATAAACTCTAATATTTTCATTTTGTTGTGATCTATTTTGCCTTTATTTTCATGTTTACTAGAGAATCGGAAAGTGAAAACTCAAAGTTTTAATTTAAGAAAAAATGTATATCTAAAATGGAACGTAAATGAAAAAAAATTAGAGAGACATAATTCCAAAAAGTCTTTGTAACTTTTAGTGACTGCAAACTCTTTTAATTTTTATATATTAGGTTTTGTACTGAAGGGGAAAAGGTGGAGGCGGGGGATTTTTAATTGAGTGTTGACTCCCTATCCATAAGTCATTTCTAACAAAAACATAGCCCTTTACGCATGATTGAAAATCACTTTACAAATTATCTATGATTGTTAAGTCAATTTTTTTGTAAATGGACAAAATAATGGCTTGTTTGACTAGGGTAAATATGCCACCGCAAGTTCATTGGAGAATTTCATGTGGATCGCTTGTTCGCTTTAAAAGGTTTGGATCAATAGGGCATTTGCATCTTTAACATGCTTCAAGCATGCATATCCATATTTAAAACATGTTAGGATCAGTTAGAAATCTCTTTTTATCAATTTCCAAGCCATTAGGGTTGAACTAGTGGAATTTCCTAAACTTGGACAACAAAACTATTGTGTTCGTTTGTGCTATGTGAATAAATTTTCTTTGATTAAATTTGTTATTGTTTTTTTATTTTTTCCATACATAAACTCTAAAATTTTCAATTTGTTGTGATATGTTTTTCCTTTATCTTCTTGTTTACTAGACAATCGAAAAATGAAAACTCAATGTTTTGATTTATGAAAAATATGTACATCTAAAATGGAATTGAAATGCACAAATGTAGAGTGAGATAGTTCAAAAAAGTCTCTGTAACTTTTAGGGACTGCAAACTCTTTTAGTTTTTCTACATTAGGTTTAACAATGATCGGGAAAAGGGGGAGGCGAGGGATTTTGAACTGAGTGTTGACTCCCAATCCATAATTCTTTTCTTAAAAAAACATAGCTCATTACACATGATAGACCGCTAAAGCACTTTACAAATCATCTGTGATTGTTAGGTTAGCTTTTTTTTGTAAATGGGAAAAATAATGGCTTGTTTGACTCATTTAAATATCCCACAGCATGTTCACTTGAGAATTTAATGAGCATTTATTTTTCTCTTTAAAAGGTTTGGATCCATAGGGCATTTGCCTCTTTAACATATTTCAAGCATGCATATCCATATTTAAAACATGTTAGGATCAATTGGAAATCTCTTTCTTATCAAATTCCAAGCCATTAGGATTGAACAAGTGGAATTTCCAAAAATTGGACAACAAAATTTTTGTGTTCGTTTGTGGTGTGTGAATAACTTTTTTTCTTTCATTTGTTTTTGTTTTTAATTTTTTCCATACATAAACTCTTAAATTTTCATTTTGTTGTGATCTATTTTGCCTTTATCTTCTTGTTTACAAAAGAATCGAAAAGTGAAAACTCAAAGTTTTGATTTAATAAAAAAGTGTAGATCTAAAATGTAATGGAAATGCACTAATGTAGAGAGAGATAATTCCAAAAGTTCTCTATAACTTTTAGGGACTGTAAACTCTTTTATTTATTATATATTAGGTTTAGCAATGAACAGGAAAAGGGGGAAGCGGGGGATTTTTAACTGAGTGTTGACTCCAAATCCAAAAGTCATTTCTTACAAAAACATAGCCCGTTACACATGATAGACTGATAAATCACTTTACAAATGATCTGTGATTGTTAGGTCAGGTTTTTTGTAAATGGGCAAAATAACTGTTTGTTTGACTCGTGTTAATATCGCACAACACGTTCACTTGAGAATTTAATGAGCATTTGTTGTACGCTTTAATAGGGTTGAATCCATAGGGCATTTGCATCTTTAACATGTTTCAAGCATGCATATCTATATTTAAAATAGGTTTAGAACAGTTACAAATCTCTTTCTTATCAAATTCAAAGCCATTAGGGGTTAACTAGTGGAATTTTCCAATCTTGGAGAACAAAACTTTTGTGTTCGTTTGTGGTGTGTGAATAAATTTTATTTCTTACATTTTTTATTTTTTTTAATTTTTTTCCATACACAAACTCTAAAATTTTCAATTTGTTTTGATCTATTTTGCCTTTTTCTTCTCGTTGACGAGAGAATCAGAAAGTGAAAACTCGATATTTTGATTTAAGAAAAAAGTGTACATCTAAGATGGAATGGAAATGCACAAATGTAGAGAGAGATAATTCCAAAAAGTCTCTGTAACTTTTAGGACTGCAAACTCTTTTAGTTTTTTTATATTAGGTTTTGCAATAATAAGGAAAAGGGGGAGGTGGGGGATTTTTAACTAAGTGTTGACTCCCAATCTATAAGTCATTTCTTTAAAAAACATAGCCTATTACGTATGATTGACCGATAAATCACTTTACAAATCATCCGTGATTGTTAGGTCAGCTTTTTTGTAAATGGGTAAAATAATGCTTGTTTGACTTGGGTAAATGGCCCACTGCACGTTCACTTGAGAATTTAATGAGCATTTGTTGTTTGCTATAAAAGGTTTGGATCCATAGGGAATTTGCATCTTTAATATGTTTCAAGCATGCATATTCATATTTAAAACATGTTAGTATCAGTAAGGAATGTCTTTCTTATCAAATTTCAAGCCATTAGGGTTGAACTTCTGGAATTTCCCAAACTTGGACAACAAAACTTTTGTGTTCGTTTGTGGTGTGTGAAAAATTTTTTTTACTTTCATTTGTTATTGTTTTTAATTTTTTCCATACATAAACTTTAAAATTTTCATTTTGTTGTGATCAATTTTGCCTTTGTCTTCTTGTTGACGAGAAAATCGGAAACTGAAAACTCAAAGTTTTGATTTAAGAAAAAAGTGTACATCTAAAATGGAATGGAACTGCACAAATTTAGAGAAAGAGATAATTCCAGAAAATCTCTGTAACTTTTAAGGACTGCAAACTCATTTAGTTTTTATATATTATGTTTTGCAAAGATCGGAAAAAGGGGGAGGTGGGGGATTTTTAACTAAGTGTTGACTCCCAATCTATAAGTCATTTTTTATAAAAACATAGCCCGTTATGCAGGATTCAAATATAAATCACTTTAAAAATCATCTATGATTGTTAGGTCATCTTTTTTTTTAAATGGGCAAAATAGTGGCTTGTTTGACTCGGGTAAATATTCCACTCCACGTTCACTTGAGAATTTAATGAGCATTTGTTGTTCTCTTTAAAAAGTTTGAATCCACAGGGCATTTGCATCATTAACATGTTTCAAGCATGCATATCCATATATAAAACATGTTAGGATAAGTTAGAAATCTCTTTCTTATCCAATTCCAAGCCATTAGGGTTGAACTAGTGGAATTTTCCAAACTTGGACAACAAAACTTTTGTGTTTGTTTGTGGGGTGTGAATAAATTTTATTTACTTACATTTTTTATTGTTTTTAATTTTTTCCATAAATAAACTCTAAAATTTTCTTTTGTTGAGTCTATTTTCCCTTTATCATCTTGTTTACGAGAGAATCGGAAAGTGAAAACTCAAAGTTTTGATTAAAGAAAAAAAAGTTTATATAAAATGGATTGGAAATGCACAAATGTAGAGAGAGAGAATTCCAAAAGGTCTCTATAACTTCTAGGGACTGCTAACTCTTTTAGTTTTTATATATTAGGTCTTGCAATGATCAAGAAAAGGGGGAGGAGGCTAAGTTTTTAAATTGAGTGTCGATTCCCAATCCATAAGACATTTCTTACAAAAACAAAGCCCATTACGCATGACTAACCGATGAATTACTTTAAAAATCATCTGTGATTGTTAGGTCAACTTTATTGTAAATGGGAAAAATAATGGCTTGTTCGACTCTGGTAAATTGCCCACTGCTCGTTCACTTGAGAATTTAATGAGCATTTCTTATTCGATTTAAAAGGTTTGGATCCATAGGGAATTTGCATCTTTAACATGTTTCAAGCATGCATATCCATATTTAAAACATGTTAGGATCAGTTCAAAATCTCTTTCTTATCAAATTCCAAGGCATTAGGGTTGAATTAGTGGAATTTCCCAAACTTGGACAGCAAAATTTTTGTGTTCGTTTGTGGTGTGTGAATAAATTTTCTATACTTATATTTGTTATTGGTTTTAATTTTTTCCACACATAAACTCTAAAATTTTCATGTTGTTGTGATCTATTGTGCCTTTATCTTATTGTTTACGAGAGAATCGGAAAGTCAAAACTCAAATTTTTATTTAGGAAAAAAGTGTACATCTAAAATGGAATGGAAATGCACAAAATTAGAGAGAGATAATTCCAAAAAGTCTCTATAACTTTTAGGGACTGCAAACTCTTTTAATTTTTATATATTAGGTTTTATGGTGATCGGGAAAAGGGGGAGGCGGCGAATTTTTAATTGAGTGTCGACTCCCAATCCAGAAGTCATTTCTTACAAAAACATGGCCCATTATGCTTGATTGACCTATAAATCACTTTACAAGTTATCTGTGATTGTTAGGTCAGCTTTTTGTAAATGGGCAAAATAATGGCTTCTTTAACTCGGGTAAATATCCCATCGCACGTTCACTTGAGAATTTAATGAGCATTTTTTGTTCGCTTTAAAAGTTTTGGATCCATAGGGCATTTACATCTTTAACATGTTTCAACCATGTATATACATATTTAAAACATGTTAGGATCAGTTAGAAATCTCTTTCTTATCAAATTCCAAGCCATTAGTGTTGAACTTGTGGAATTTCCCAAACTTGGACAACAAAAATTTTATGTTTTGTTAATAAATTTTCCTTACTTACATTTTTTATTGTTTTTAATTTTTTCCTTACATAAACTCTAAAATTTTCATTGTGTTGTGATCTATTTTGCCTTTGTCTTCATGTTTATGAGAGAATCGAAAAGTGAAAACTCAAAGTTTTGATTTAAGAAAAATAATGTACATCTAAAATGGAATGGAAATGCACAAATATTGAGAGAGATAATTCAAAAAAGTCTCTGTAACTTTTAGGTACGTGAAACTCTTTTAGTTTTTCTATATTAGGTTTTGCAATCAATGATTGACTGATAAGTCACTTTACAATTCATCTGGGATTGTAAGGTTAACTTGTTTTGTAAATGGGCAAAAAAATAGCTTGTTTGACTCAGATAAATATCCCACTGCACGTGCACTTGAGAATTTAATGAGCATTTGTTGTTCAATTTAAAAGGTTTGGATCTATTGGGCATTTGTATCTTTAACATGTTTCACGCATGCATATCCATATCCCTATTTAAAACATGTTAGGATCAGTTCAAAATCTCTTTCTTATCAAATTCCAAGTCATTAGGGTTGAATTAGTGGAATTTGCCAAACTTGGACAACAAAAATTTTGTGTTCATTTGTGGTGTGTGAATAAATTTTCTTTACTTACATTTGTTATTTTTTTTATTTTTTCCATACATAAACTCTAAAATTTTCATTTTGTTGTGATCTATTTTACCTTTATCTTAATGTTTACGAAAGAATCGAAAAGTGAAAACTCAAATTTTTAATTTAAGAAAAAATGTACATCTAAAATGGAATGGAAATGCACAAATGTAGAGAGAGATAGTTCCAAAAAGTCTTTGTAACTTTTAGGGACTGCAACCTCTTTTAATTTTTATACATTAGGTTTTGGAGTGATCGGGAAAAGGGGGAGGCGGGGGATTTTTAATTGAGTGTTGACTCCCAATCCATAAGTCATTTCTTAAAAAATCATAGCACGTTACACTTGATTCACCTATAAATCACTTTACAAGTTATCAGTGATTGTTAGGTCAACTTTTTGTAAATGGGCAAAAATAATGGCTTGTTTGACTCGGGTAAATATCCCACCTCATGTTCATTTGAGAATTTAATGTGGATTTCTTGTTCCCTTTAAAAGGTTTGAATCAATAGGGCATTTGCATCTTTAACATGTTTGAATCATGCATATTCATATTTAAAACATGTTAGGATCAGTTAGAAATATCTTTCTTATCAAATTCCAAGCCATTAGGGTTGAACTAATGGAATTTTCCAAACTTGGACAACGAAACTTTTGTGTTGTGTTAATAAATTTTCTTTATTTACATTTGTTATTGTTTTTAATTTTTTTCCTTACATAAACACTAAAATTTTCATTTTGTTGTGATCTATTTTGTCTTTTTCTTCTTTTTTTACGTGAGAATCGAAAAGTGAAAACTCAAAGTTTTGATTTAAGAAAAAAGTGTACATCTAAAATGGAATGAAAATGCACAAATGTAGAGAGAGATAATTCCAAAAAGTCTTTGTAACTTTTAGGGACTGCAAAATCCTATAGTCTTTATATATTAGGTTTTGCAATGATCAGGAAAAGGGGGAGGTAGGGGATTTTTAACCTAGTGTTGACTCCCAATCCATGAGTCATTTCTTACAAAAACATAACCCGTAACACATGATTGACCAATAAATAACTTTAAAAATCATCTGTGATTGTTAGCTTAGTTGTTTTTATAAATGGGCAAAATAATGGTTGTTTGACACATATAAATATCCCACCGCACGTTTACTTGAGAATTTAATGAGCATTTACTTTTTGCTTTAAAAGGTTTGGATCTATTGGGAATTTACATCTTTAACATGTTTCAAGCATGCATATCCATATCCATATTTATAACATGTTAGGATCAGTTAGAAATCTTTTTCATATCAAATTCCAAGCTATTAGGGTTGAAGTAGTGGAATTTCCCAAACTTGGACAACAAAAGTTTTGTATTCGTTTGTGGTGTGTCAATAAATTTTTTTTCTTACATTTGTTATTGTTTTTAGTTTTTTCCATACATAAACTCTAAAATTTTCATTTTGTTGTGATCTAATTTGCCTTTATCTTCTTGTTTCGAGAGAATCGGAAAGTGAAAACTCAAAGTTTTTATTGAAGAAAAACCTGTACATAAAAAATGGAATGAAAATGCACAAATGTAGAGAGAGATAATTCCAAAAAGTCTCTATAACTTTTATGGACTGCAAACTCTTTTAGTTTTTATATATTAGGTTTAGCAATGAACGGGAAAAGTGGGAGGCGGGGGATTTTTAACTGAGTGTTGACTTCAAATCCAAAAGTCATTTGTTACAAAAACAAAGCCTGTTACACATGATTGACCGATAAATCACTTTACAAATCATTTGTGATTGTTGGGTCAGTTTTTTTGTAAATGGGCAAAATAATGGCTTATTTGACTCGGGTAAATATACCACCGGACGTTCACTTGAGAATTTAATGAGCATTTTTTGTTCACTTTAAAAGGTTTGGATCCGCAGGGAATTTACATCTTTAACATATTTCTAGCATGCATATCCATCTTTAAAACAAGTCAGGATCAGTTTGAAATCTCTTTCTTATCTAATTCCAAGCCATTAGGGTTGAACTAGTGGAATTTCCAAAACTTGGACAACGAAATTTTGTGTTCATTTGTGGTGTGTGAAAAAAGATTTCTTTACTTACTTTTGTCATATTTTTCAATTTTTTCCAAACATAAAATATAAAATTTTTATTTTGTTGTGATCTATTTTTCTTTTTTTTCTTGTTTACGAGAGAATCAGAAAGCGAAACTCAAATTTTTGATTTAATAAAAAAATGTACATCTAAAATGGAATGGAAATTCACAAATGTAGAGAGAGATAATTCCAAAAGGTCTCTGTAACTTTTAGGGACTGCAAACAGTTTTAGTTTTTATATATTAGGTTTTATAATGATCAGGAAAAGGGGGAGGCGAGGAATTTTTAACAGAGTGTTGACTCCCAATCCATAAGTCATTTCTTAAAAAAAATAGCCCATTATGCATGATTGACCGATAAATCACTTTTCAAATCATCTGTGATTGTTAGGTCACCTTTTTTTTGTAAATGGGCAAAATAATGGTTTGTGGTACTCGAGTAAATATCTCACCGCACGTTCACTTGAGAATTTAATGAGATTTTTTTTTTCACTTTAAAGGGTTTGGATCCATAGGGCATTTGCATCCTTAGCATGTTTCAAGCATGCATATCCATATCTAAAACAAGTTAGGATCAGTTAGAAATCTCTTTCTTATAAAATTCCAAGCCATTAGTGTTGAACTAGTGGAATTTCCCAAACTATGACAACAAAACTTTTGTGTTCGTTTGTGATGTGTGAATAAATTTTCTTTACTTACACTTGTTATTTTTTTGAGTTTTTTCCATACATAAACTCAAAATTTTATTTTTTTTAGATCTATTTTCCCTTTATCTTCTAGTTTACGAGACAACAGAAAAGTGAAAACTCAAAGTTTTGATTTAAGAAAAATGTATACATCTAAAATGGAATGGAAAAGCACAAATAAAGTGCGATAATTCCAACAGGTCTCTGTAACTTTCAGGGACTAAAAACTCTTTTAGTTTTTATATATTAGGCTTGGCAATGATCGGGAAAAGGGAGAGGCAGGGGTTTTAAACTGAGTGTTGAGTCCCAATCCATGAGTGATTTCTAACAAAAACATATCCCGTTATGCATGATTGACCGATAAATCACTTTACAAACAATTTGTGATTGTTAGGTCAGCTTTTAGTACATGGGCAAAATAATGGCTTGGTTGTCTCGGTTAAATATCCCACCGCACGTTCACTAGAGAATTTATTGTGCATTTCTTGTTCGCTTTAAAAGGTTTGGAACCATAGGGCATTTACGTCTTGAACATGTTTCAAGCATGCATATCCATATTTAAAACATGTTAGGATCATTTAGAAATCTCTTTCTTATCATATTCCAAGCCATTAGGGTTGAACCAGTGGAATTTCCCAAACTTTGACAACAAAACTTTTGTGTTCGTTTGTGGCATGTGAATAAATTTTCTTTACTTACATTTGTTATTGTTTTTAATTTTGTCCATATATAAAATCTAAAATTTTCATTTTGTTGTGATCTATATTGCCTTTATCTTTTTTTTACCCGAGAATCGAAAAGTGAAAACTTATAGTTCATATTTAATAAAAAAGTGTACATCTAAAATGGAATGGAAATACAAAAATGTAGAGACAAATAATTTCAAAAAGTCTCTATTACTTTTAGGAACTACAAACTCTTTTAGTTTTTATATATTACGTTTTGCCAGGATATGGGAAAAGGGGGAGGCATGGGATTTTTAATTGAGTGTTGACACCCAATCCATAAGTCATTTCTTACAAAAACATAGCCCATTACTCATGATTGACCGATAAATCACTTTATAAATAATGAGCATTTGTTGTTCACTTTAAAAGGTTTGGATCCATAGGGAATTTTCATCTTTAACATGTTTGAAGCATGCATTTCCATATTTAAAACATGTTAGGATCAGTTAGAAATCTCTTTCTTATCAAATTCCAAGCCATTAGGGTTGAACTAGTGGAATTTCCCAAACTTGAACAACAAAACATTGGTGTTCGTTTATGGTGTGTGAATAAATTTTCTTTACTTACATTTTTTATTGTTTTTAATTTTTTTCCATATATAAAATCTAAAATTTTCATTTTGTTGTGATCTATTTTGCCTTTATCTTCTTGTTTACGAGAGAATCAAAAAGTGAAAATTCAAAGATTTGATTGAAGAAAAAAGTGTACATATAAAAATGAATGAAAACACACAAATGTAGAGAGAGATAATTCCTAATAGTTTCTGGAACTCTTAGGAATTGCAAACTCTTTTACTTTTTATGTATTAGGTTTTGCAATGATC
Organism: Aristolochia californica; assembly: GCF_029961685.1. Lineage (NCBI taxonomy): Eukaryota > Viridiplantae > Streptophyta > Magnoliopsida > Piperales > Aristolochiaceae > Aristolochia > Aristolochia californica. Next base: position 17,166,893 of record NW_027181782.1, on the reverse strand, counting down.
GGGAAAAGGGGGATGCGGGGGCCTTTTAACTGAGTGTTGACTCCCAATCCATAAGTCATTTTTTACAAAAACATTGCATGTTAAACACGATTGACTGATAAATCACTTTAAAAATCATTTGTGATTGTTAGATCAGCTTTTTTGTAAATGCGCAAAATAATACTTGTTTGACTCGGGTAAATATCCCACTGCACGTTCACGTGAGAATTTAATGAGCATTTTTTATTCGCTTTAAAAGGTTTGGATCCATAGGGAATTTGAATCTTTAACATCTTTCAAGCATGCCTATCCATATCTAAAACATGTTAGGATCAGTTAGAAATCTCTTTATTATCAAATTACATGCCATTAGGGTTGAACTAGTGGAATTTCCAAAACTTGGTCAACAAAACTTTTGTGTTCATTTGTGGTGTGTGAATAAATTTTCTTTACTGACATTTTTTATTGTTTTAAATTTTTTCTATACATAAACTCTAAAATTTTATTTTGTTGAGATCTATTTTGCCCTTATCTTCTTGTTTACGAGAGAATCGGAAAGTGAAAACTCAAAGTTATGATTTAAGAAAAACGTGTACATCTAAACTGGAATGGAAATGCACAAATGTAGAGAGAGATGATTCCTAAAGGTCTCTGTAACTTTTAGGGACTGCAAACTCTTTTAGTTTTTTTATATTAGGTTTTGCAATAATAAGGAAAAGGGGGAGGTGGGGGATTTTTAACTAAGTGTTGACTCCCAATCCATAAGTCATTTCATTAAAAAACATAGCCTATTACGTATGATTGACCGATAAATCACTTTACAAATCATCCGTGATTGCTAGGTCAGCTTTTTTTTAAATGGGCAAAATAATGCTTGTTTGACTTGGGTAAATGGTCTACCGCACGTTCACTTGAGAATTTAATGAGCATTTCTTGTTCGCTTTAAAAGGTTTGGATCCAAAGGGCATTTGCATATTTAACATGTTTCAAGCATGCATATCCATATTTAAAACATGTTAGGATCATATAGAAAGCTCTTTCTTATAGAATTCTGAGCCATTAGGGTTGAACTCGTTGAATTTCCAAGACTTGGACAACAAAACTTTTGTGTTCATTTGTGGTGTGTGAATAAATTTTCTTTACTTACATTTGACATTTTGTTTAACTTTATGCATACATAAACTCTAAAACTTTCATTTTTTTTTAAATCTTTTTTGCCTTTATCTTCTTGTTTATGAGAGAATCGGAAAGTGAAAAATCAAAGTTTTAATTTAAGAAAAAAATGTACATCTAAAATGGAATGGAAATGCACAAATATAGAGTGAGATAATTCCAAAAAGTCTCTGTAACTTTTAGGTAATGGAAACTCTTTGGTTTTTATATATTAGGTTTTGCATTGATCTGGAAAAGGGGGTGGAAGGGGATTTTCAACTGAGTGTTGACTTCCAATCTATAAGTCATTTCTTACAAAAAAATTGCCCGTTATGCTTGATTGACCGATAAACCACTTTACAAACCATCTGTGATTGTTAGGTAATCTTATTGTAAATGGGCAAAATAAGGGCATGTTTGAGTCAGGTAAATATCCAGCCGCATGTTCACTTGAGAATTTAATGTGCATTTGTTGTTCACTTTAAAATGTTTGGACCCATAGGGTATTTACATCTTTAACATGTTTCAAGCATGCATATCCATATTTAAAACATGTTAGGATCAATTAGAAATCACTTTCTTATCAAATTCAAAGACATTAGGATCGAACCAAAGGAATTTACCAAACTTGGACAACTAAACTTGTGTTCATTTGTGGTGTGTGAATAAATTTTCTTTACTTACATTTGTTATTTTTAAAAAAAATTCCATACATAAACTCTAAAATTTTCATTTTGTTGTGATCTATTTTGCCTTTATCTTCTAGTTTACGCGAGATTCGGAAAGTGAAAACTCAAAGTTTTTATTTAAGAAAAAAGTAAACATCTAAAAAGGAAAGGAAATGCAGAAATGGAGAGAGAGATAATTCCAAAAATTCTCTGTATCTTTTACGAACAACAAACTCTTTTAGTTTTTATATATTAGGTTTTGCAATGATAGGGAAAAGGGGGAGGCATGGGATTTTTAAGTGAGTGTTGACTCTAAATTTATAAGTAATTTCTAAAAAACATACCCCGTTACGCATAATTGAGGGATAAATCACATTACAAATCATTTGTGATTGTTAGGTTAGTTTTTTTGTAAATGGGCAAAATAATGGCTTCGTTGACTCAGGTAAATATCCCACCGCACGTTCACTTCTAAATTTAATGAGCATTTTTTGTTCACTTTAATAGGCTTGGATCCATAATGCATTTTCATCTTTAACATCTTTCAAGCATGCATATCCTTATTTAAAAAAGGTTAGGATCAATTATAAATCTCAATCTGATCAAATTCCAAGCCATTAGGGTTGAACTAGTGGAATTTCCAAAACTCGGACAACAAAACTCTTGTGATCGTTTGTGGTGCGTGAATAAATTTTCTTTACTTTCATTGATTATTTTTTTTATTTTTTCCATACATAAACTCAAAAATTTTATTTTGTTGTGATCTATTTTGCCTTTATCTTCTTTTTTACGCGAGAATTGGAAAGTGAACACTCAAAGTTTTGATTTAAGAGTAAATTGTACATCTAAAATCGAATGGAAATGCAAAAATGGGGAGAGAGATAATTTCAAAAGGTCAGTGTAACTTTTAGGAACTGCAAACTCTTTTAGTTTTTAGATATTAGGTTTTACAATGATAGGGAAAAGGGGGAGGCATGGGATTTTTAACTGAGTGTTGACACCCACTCCATAAGTCATTTCCTACAAAAACATAGGACGTTACACATGATTGACTGATAAATCACTTTACAATCACTTGTGATTGCTAGGTAAGCATTTTTGTAAATGGGCAAAATAATGGCTTGTTTGGCTCGGGTAAATATCCACCGCATGTTCACTTGAGAATTTAATAAGCATTTCTTGTTCTCTTTAAAAGGTTTGGATCCATAGGGCATTTGCATCTTTATCATGTTTCAAGCATGGATATCCATATTTAAAACATGTTAGGATAAGATAGCAATCTTTTTCTTATCAAATTCAAAGCCATTAGGGTTGAACTCGTTGAATTTCCCAAACATGGACAACAAAACTTTTTCCTTACGTAAACTCTAAAAGTTTCATTTTGTTGTGATCTATCTTGCCTCTATCTTGTTGTTTACAAGAAAATCGAAAAAGTGAAAACTCAAACTTTTTATTATAGAAAAAAGTGAACATCTAAAGTGGAATGTAAATGCAAAAATATAGAGAGAGATAATTCCAAAAAGTCTCTGTAACTTTTAGGTACAGCAAATTTTTTATGTTTATATTTATTAGGCTTAGCAATGATCTGGAAAAGGGGGAGGCAGGGGATCTTTAACATAGTCTTGACTCCCAATCCTTTAGTCATTTCTTACAAAAAACATAGCCAGTTACGCATGATTGATTGATAAATCACTTTACAAATCATCTGTGATTGTTAGGTTAGGTTTTTGTAAATGGGGAAAATAATGGCTTGTTTGACTCGGGTAAATATCCCACAAAATGTTCATAAAAGGTTTGGATCCATAGGGCATTTGCATATTAACAAATTTCAAGCATGTATATCCTTATTTAAAACATGTTATGATCAGTTAGAAATCTATTTCTTATCAAATTCCAAGCCATTAGGGTTGAACTAGTGGAATTTCCCAAACTTGGACAACAAAACTTTTTTTTTCATTTGTGGCATGTGGATAACTTTTCTTTACTAACATTTTTTATTGTTTTTAATTTTTCCATATATAAACTCAAAATCTTCTTTTTTACGAGAGAATCGAAAAGTGAAAACTCAAAATTTTGATTTAGGAAAAAAGTGTACATCTAAAATGGAATGGAAATGCACAAATGTCAAAGAGAGATATTTCCAAAAGATTCTTTGTAATTTTTAAGGACAGCAAACTCTTTTATTTTTTATATTTTAGGTTTTCCAATGGTGGTGAAAAGGAGGAGGCGGGGGATTTTTAACTAAATCTTGACTCCCAATCCATAAGTAATTTCCTACAAAAACATAGGCCGTTATGCATGATTGCCCGATAAATCACTTTACAAATCATATGTGATTGTTAGGTCAGCTTTTTGTAAAAAATGGGCAAAATAATGGTAGGTTTGACTCGGGTAAATATCCCACCGCACGTTCACTTGAGAATTTAATGAGCATTTGTTGTTCGCTTTAAAAGGTTTGGATGCATAGGGTATTTACATTTTTAACATGTTTCAAGTATGAATATCCATATTTAAAACATGTTAGGATCTGTAGAATTTAGGATCTAATGAAAGGAACTTTAGATCAATAAGAAAGAAGAAGAAGAAGAAGAAAGAAGGAGAAGAAAAGAAGAAGAACGTGGAATAAGAGAGTTTGGATTAAGGGAGAAGAGGGTTGTGTCAAAAAGAAAAATGAGGGCTGGACGAATTTGTGGAAAGAGAGGAGAGTGCTTCAATGCCCTACCTCTTAGCCAATGCCTTTATTTATAGTTTTACAATACTCTTAGGGCTACAACTTGATAAAACAAAAGACATAAAACGAATACATATTTACACTTCTATGCCATCTTTATGGAAAGTACCATATTTTACACATATGCCACTCCTTTGACGTGTGGGCTTCTTGTCTTGAGCTCGTGGGCTTGAGCCCATCTTCCAACACTCCCCCTCAAGCTGGAGGAGAAAATACATCATAAATACCCAGCTTGCCACATATAAACGATAGGATTTTAGATGTAACGGGTTTAGTGAGAATATCAGCTACTTGCTCTTGAGATGACACATGTTTGAGAGAGATTATTCCTGCTTGAAACTTCTCCCGTATAAAATGACAATCCACCTCAATATGTTTAGTTCTTTCATGAAAAACTAGATTTGAAGTGATATGAATAGCTGCTTGATTATCACAATGCAGATTCATGGACCCCTTTTTATAAAAACCTAGTTCAGTAAGAAGGGTCCTAATCCATAAAAGTTCACTAACGGTATGGGCCATAGCTCTATATTCTGCTTCGGCGCTAGATCTTGCAACCACATTTTGCTTCTTAATTTTCCATGTAACCAAGTTTCCCCCAACCAGAGTACAATATCCTGATGTAGATTTTCTATCATCAGGAGATCTAGCCCAATCTGCATCTGAGAAGCCTTCTATATTGAAGTGCCCATGTTTTTTATACAACAATCCTCTTCTTGGAGCTCCTTTTAGATAACATAATATTCTCTCTAAAGCCTGCCAGTGGGTAATTTGTGGTTTTCGCATGAATTGACTCACCACACTTACAACATATGATATGTCTGGCCTAGTTACCGTGAGATAAATCAATTTTCCCACGAGTCTTTGATATTTGCCAATATCAATATCTTCTTCATTTGTGGCACATAATTTTACATTTGTATCCATAGGTGTGTCAACTGGTCTACAACCCTTCATTCCTATTTCTTCAAGGAGATCCAAGACATATTTCCTTTGAGACAATATTATCCCATGTTTGGATTGAAGAACTTCTATACCCAAAAAATATTTAAGCATACCAAGGCCTTTAGTCTTGAATTCCTGACATATCATCTGTTTCACCTCTTGTATGCTCAAAGCATCATCACCGGTTAAGATAATATCATCCACATATATGACCAATAATATTTTCCCTTTGATCGTATCTTTATAATATACGGAATGATCAACTGAGCACCGATGAAAACCAAACCGTAGGAGTGTTTGACTAAATTTATCCAACCAAACCCGAGGGGACTGCTTAAGCCCATATAAAGACTTTTTTAATTGGCATACTGACTCCCCCTCAACCACATAACCAGGTGGTTGAACCATATAAATTTCCTCACTGATATCACCATTTAAAAAAGCATTTTTGACATCCAACTGATAGACGGGCCATGAGGAGTTAGCAGCAATAGATAAGATGATGCGTACCGAATTCAATTTTGCAACAGGAGAGAAGGTCTCCTCATAATCTATCCCATAGAATTGTGTATAGCCCTTAGCAACCAGTCGAGCTTTAAGACGAGCAACCAATCCATTCGGATTATGTTTTACTGAAAAAACCCATCTACAACCAACTGGTCTTTTACCTTTCGGGAGTGATGTTAAGTACTAGGTTTGATTTTCATATAAGGCATGCATTTCTTCATCCATAGCCGCCTTCCATCCTGGATGTCTCAGGGCCTCCTGATACGACTGTGGAACAGAAGTAGAAGAAAGGGACACAAGAAACTGAAAACACTTGGAAGACAAGCGATGGTGAGACATAAAATTTGAGATAGGATGCGAAGTAGTACAGGAGAGACGTTCTTTTCTTAAAGAAATAGGCCGAGTATCAAATTCAGGCCCATACATAGGAGGAGAAGGACTTACCTCAGGTGGATCTGACAACTCCACAGGTGAAGGTACGACCGGTGCATCAGGGGATGGATCCACTTCAAGATTGAACGGCACAAGCGGACAAGGAGTAGTAGAAGGACAAGTCCATCCTAGAGGAGCATCATGGGAGGAGTAGAAGGGAGTGTCCTCAAAGAAAGTCACATCCCTAGAGATAAACATCCTCCGAAGGGTAGGATTATAACAGACATAACCTTTCTGGGTGAGAGAGTATCCCAAAAAAATGCACTTCATAGACCAAGGATCAAGTTTATTTTTATGTGAAGATGTAACATGAACAAAACATGTACATCCAAACTCTTTCAAAGGAAGAGAAAAAGGATCTTCACCATTAAATAACATAGAGTAAGGAGTTTTATGATGGAGGACTGATGAAGGTAACCTATTAATGAGAAAGCATGCTGTAAGTATAGCATGAGGCCAATAGAAATAGGGTACCTTCATGGAGTAGAGGAGGCCTCGAGCAACTTCAAGAAGATGACGATTCTTCCTTTCAGCAACACCATTTTGCTGAGAAGTATAGGCACATGATGTTTGATGAATAAGCCCATTACTCTCACAAAATGATTTGAAGTCATGAGACATGTATTCCTTAGCATTATCAGATCTAAGGGTTTGAATTTTCTTCCCAAATTGTGTTAAGACCATAGCATGAAAATTTTTAAACAAAGAAAGAATTTTGGAACGCTCTTTAAATAGAAATAACCAAGTCACTCGAGTAAAATCATCAACAAAAATGACAAAATATTTAACTTGGGAAATATTTGAGACACATAAAGGGCCCCATACATCAGAATGTATTAGCTCAAATGGAGCAGTACTTGTAGTTATAAGACGAGGAGAATATGTACTCCTGACATGTTTACTTAATTGACAAACCTCACAACTGATATTAGAAAGTCCTTTTAAAGAAGGAACCAAAGAACGAAGTGAAGGGGTAGATGGATGACCAAGTCGGTTGTGCCAAAGTTGGGCCTTAGATGTAGTGGACGATAATGCAGCTAATGGTGGAAGAGTGAACTAGTACAAACCCCCCTTTTCATGGCCGCCACCAATCACCCACTTCGTAGTGAGATCCTGAAAGACACAAGAACACGGTGAGAAGGTGATAGAGCAATTTAATTGTTTGGTCAATTGGCCAACCGAGAGCAAATTTAAAGGAAATTGAGGAACAAACAAAACATCTTGAAGGGGAATAGATGAAGTAAGAGAGGAGGAACCTTTGCCAAGGACCTTGGTTTGGGTACCATCAGCAATAGTAGCGAATTTATGAGGATAACAAGGAGATAAGGACTGCAACAAGTGTTTGTTACCTGATAGATGTTCGGAGGCCCCGGAGTCGATGATCCAAGAGGAAGAGGAAGAAGAGGAAGAAAGCATACATGAGGCAATAGTTGTGGCAGCAGTAGATGATGAGGGAATAGATGATTCCATGAAGGAATTCATTTTCTGAAATGCAGCATAGTCCTCAGCCGTAAGAGTCACATTTCTGGATGATGATTCAGCCTTATCTTCATTTTTCTCAATGTTAACTGAGACTGGGTTAGTTGTGGCCCAATCAGGCTTGCCATGAAGTTTCCAGAATAATGCCACAAGGTGGTTCTGCCACAATAAGTGCAAAGTTGAGGCTCAGTACGAAAAGAATTCTGACCCATTCTACCACCTCTCATAGTTCGACCCCCTCTCATATTTCTACCCCGTCCTCGGGATGAGGAAGATGTTCCCCGATTGCCAGAGAACATCACCGATGGAGCATCAATAGGAGAAGGAGGGGATGGATCCGGTATCCTAAGTAATGTAGCACTAATATCATCGAAGGATGGAAGAGCAGAAGAACTTAGAAGTTGAGTTTTGGCCACCTCAAGGTATGGTTTAATATTCGATAAGCAAATGGCTGCTGCCAAAGCTTCTCTTTGTTGTTCTTGAACGGTAATATCAGTGGAATATGGCTGAGCTAGTTTCCATTCTTGAAGAAGACCGCGAAACCGTGCCAAAAATTCGTGAATATTATCTCCATGTTTCGTATGCAGCATGTTTTTTAAGACATCATATATTTTTTGTAATGAAGCAGTGCTTGAGTAAAGCTTGGCACAAGTGTCCCATATGTTCTTGGCGGTTTCCAAGTGGACCACATTGTTGGCCACCTGCTCTTCCATGCTATTAATGAGCCAACTTATCACCATGTTATCATCCTTAACCCACTTGTGGTAGGACACATCTTCATCATCAATCGGAGGAGGAAAGTTAACAATGTAGCTCAAGAGGTCACGAGTAATAAGAACCCTCCGAACTGATTGTGACCAGATCATGTAATTGGAGAGACCTCTAAGTGGAATTGTAGTAATACGGAGTATATCACTCTTATTACTATTGTATCCAATCTCCATGATGAGGCAAGTAAAATATGGAGGTCAAGGGAAAAGGCCTTCTTCAAAGAACAATTACTCTATGTAATTTGAAGAACCCGTAGACCAAATCAATAACAAACAAAAGAGAACAAGAACCAATTTCTTTCACAAGGGCAAGCACCAAATTATCACCAAATTTGTGCCTTTAGAAAGTGATAATAACATCCAGCCATCACTCAACTTCTCTTGTATTCAAAAAAACAAAGAGAAGAAAGTAGATGCAACCGATTAGGCCTTAATCCAAACTCCAACACAAAAGAGCAATAGACAAAAATTTAGAGAAGATTTAAAGACAAACCAAGACACTTGGAAGAGATTTATCTTCAGCTCATGGGAGACTTCAACGTAAGAAAAAATTCAATTGTTGAAGTTAAAAAAAACGGAACTACAAAGGGTAAATGGCTGTTGGCATTTCATCAAGCATGTAATGGGCATCCAACAACACAACACAAACCCATGAGCAACCTAAAGTAGGAGAAGATACAACAACATGTGCTGGAATTCTACCTAAAATGAGATGGATCCAAATTACATAAAGGTAATTGAATTTCACCCATCAATCTTAATAAGATGCAAACAGCAAATGATCTTGATCACTCTTGTAATTGATTTACAAGGAGTCAAGATTATAACATCAATTTAGTCATAGAAATAAATCTTTACAACATATAAAGATTTATCTTGACTTGATGTGACTCAAAATTCAAGAAGTAAAGAAAAACAGTAAAAAGGAGTATGTAAATAAGAAAAGGAAACAAAAAAAAACGTAAATAAAAAGATGATGAACTTATCTCTTTATGACTGAACTCCTTTTACAACTTCTTGAACAGATTTCATAATAATTCCATGAAGAGATCCTAGACTCCTTGCTCTAATACCATGTAGAATTTAGGATCTCATGAAAGGAACTTTAGATCAACAAGAAAGAAGAAGAAGAAGAAGAAGAAGAGAGAAGGACAAGAGAAGAAGAAGAACGTGGAAGAAGAGAGTTTGGATTAAGGGAGAAGAGGGTTGCGTCAAAAAGAAAAATGAGGGCTGGACGAATTTTTGGAAAAAGAGGAGAGTGCTTCAATGCCCTACCTCTTAGCCAATGCCTTTATTTATAGTTTTACAATACCCTTAGGGCTACAACTTGATAAAACAAAAGACATAAAAGGAACACATATTTACACTTCTATGCCATCTTTATGGAAAGTACCATATTTTACACATATGCCACTCCTTTGATGTGTGGGCTTCTTGTCTTGAGCTCGTGGGCTTGAGCCCATCTTCCAAAAGGATCAGTAAGAAATCTCTTTCTTATTATATTCCAAGCCATTAGGCTTGAACTATGGGAATTTCCCAAACTTGGACAACAAAACTTTTGTGTTCATTTGTGGTGTGTGAATAAATTTTCTTTACTTACATTTGTCATTGTTTTAAATTTTTCCACACATAAACTCTAAAATTTTAAATTTTTTGTGATCTATTTTGCCTTTATCTTCTTGTTTACGGGAAAATCGGAAAGTGAAAACCCAAAGTTTTGATTTAAGAAAAAAGTGTACATCTAAAATGGATTGGAAATGCAAAAATATAGAGAGAGATAATTCAGAAAAGTCTTTGTAAGTTTTAGGGACTGCAAGCTCTTTATGTTTTTATATATTAGGTTTTGCAAAGATCAAGAAAAGGGGGAGGCGGGGGATCTTTAACTGACTCTTGACTCAAAATATGTTAGTCTTTTCTTACAAAAACACAGCCCGTTACACAAAATTCACTGATATATCACTTTAAAAATCATTTGTGATTGTTAAGTCAATTTGTTTGCAAATGGAGAAAATAATGGCTTGTTTGACTCGAGTAAATATACCACAACACTGTCACTTGAGAATTTAATGAGCATTTGTTGTTCGCTTTAACAGGCTTTGATCCATAGGACATTTTCATCTTTAACATGCTTCAAGCTTGCATATCCATATTTAAAACATGTTAGGATTAGTTAGAAATCTCTTTCTTATCAAATTCCAAGCCATTAGGGTTGAACTAGTGGAATTTTCACAACTTGGACAACAAAACTTTTGTGTTCAGTTGTGGTGTGTGAACAAGTTTTCCTTACATAAATTTGTCATTGTTGTTAATCTTTTCCTTACATAAACTCTAAATTTTTTATTTTTTTGTGATCTGTTTTACCTTTATCTTCATGTTTACTAGAGAATCAAAAAAGTAAAAACTCAAATTTTTTATTTAAGAAAAAAGTGTACATCTAAATGAATCGCAAATGTACAAATTTAGAGAGAGATAATTCCAAAAAGTCTATGTAACTTTGAGGGACTGCAAAATATTTTGGTTTTTATATATTAGATTTTGCGATGATCAGGAAAAGGGGGAGGCGGAGGATTTTTTACTGAGTGTTGATTCCTAATCTATAAGTCATTTCTTACAAAAACACAACCCGTGATACATGATTGACCGATAAATCACTTTACAAATTATCTGTGATTGTTAGGTCAGCTTTTTGTAAATGGGAAAAATAAAGGCTTGTTTGAAAAGTCTCTGTAACTTTTAGGGACTGCAAGCTCTTTATCTTTTTATATAATAGGTTTTGCAATGATCTGGAAAAGGGGGACGCGGGGATCTTTAACTGACTCTTGACTCCGAATCTGTTAGTCTATTCTTACAAAAACACAGCCCGTTACACATAATTGACTGATAAATCACTTTACAAATCATCTATGATTGTGAGGTCAGTTTTTTGTAAATGGAGAAAATAATGGCTTGTTTGACTGCGGTAAATATACCATAACACAGTCACTTGAGAATTTAATGAGCATTTGTTGTTCACTTTAATAGGTTTGGATCCATAGGGCATTTGCATCTTTAACATGTTTCAAGAATGCATATCCATATTTAAAATATGTTAGGATAAGTTTGAAATCTCTTTCTTATCAAATTCCAAGCCATTAGGATTGAACAAGAAGAATTTCCATAACTTGGAAAACAAAACTTTTGTGTTCGTTTGGGGTGTGTGAATAACTTTTCTTTACTTAAATTTGTTATTTTTTTTATTTTTTCCATACGTAAACTCTAAAAGTTTCATTTTGTTGTGATCTATTTCGCCTTTATCTTCTTGATTGAGAGAAAATCGGAAAGTAAAAACTAAAAGTTTTTATATAAGAAAAAAGTGTACATCTATAGTGGAATGTAAATGCACAAATATAGAGAGAGACATAATTCCAAAAAGTCTCTGTAACTTTGAGGGATTGCAAATTCTTTCTATTTTTATTTATTAGCTTTTGCAACGATCGAGAAAATGGGGAGACGGGGGATCTGTAACTGAGGCTTGACTCCCAGGTAAATCTACCACAATACTGTCACTTGAGGATTTAATGAGCATTTGTTGTTTGCTTTAACAAGTTTGGATCCATAGGGCATTTGCATCTTTAACATGTTTCAAGCATGCGTATCCATATTTAAAACATGTTAGGATCAGTTAGAAATCTCTTTCTCATCAAATTCCATGACATTAGGGTTGAACTAGTATAATTTCCATAACTAGGACAACAAAACTTTTGGGTTCGTTTGTAGTGTGTGAATAAATTTTCTTAACTAACATTTGTTATTTTTTTTTATTTTCTACATACATAAACTCTAAAATTTTCATTTTGTTGTGATCTATTTTGCCTTTATCTTCTTGTGTACGAGAGAATCGGAAAGTAAAAACTCAAAGTTTTGATTTAAGAAAAAAATGTACATCTAAAATGGATTGGAAATGCACAGATATGAGGAGGGATAATTCCAAAAAGTTTATGTAACTTTTAGGGACTGCAAAATCTTTTTATATTTTTAATTAGGTTTTGCAATGATCAGGAAAAGGGGAGGCGGAGGATTTTTAACTGAGTGTTGACTCCCAATCCATGAGTCATTTCTTATAAAGCACAACCCGTTATGCATGATTGACCGATAAATCACTTTACAAATCATCTGTGATTGTTAGGTAAACTTTTTCTAAATGGGCAAAATAAAGGATTGTTTGACTCGGGTCACTATCCCACAGCACATTCACTTGAGAATTTAATGAACATTTGTTGTTCGCTTTAATAGGTTTGGATCCATAGGGCATTTACATCTTTAAAATGTTTCAAGCATGCATATCCATATTAAAAATATGTTAGGATCAGTTAGAAATCACTTTCTTGTCGAATTCCAAGCCACCAGGGTTGAAGAAGTGGAATTTCCATAACTTTGACAACAAAACTTTTGTGTTCATTTGCAGTGTGTGAATAATTTTTTTTTATATTTTTTAATTTTTTCCATACATAAAGTCTAAAATTTTAATTTTTTTGTGATCTATTTTGCCTTTATCTTCTTGTTTACGAGAAAATCGGAAAGTGAAAACTAAAAGTTTTTATGTAAGAAAAAATGTAAATCTAAAGTGGAATGTAAATGCACAAATATAGAGAGACATAATTCCAAAAAGTCTCTGTAACTTTGAGGGATTGCAAATTCTTTCTATTTTTATTTATTAGCTTTTGCAACGATCGAGAAAATGGGGAGACGGGGGATCTGTAACTGAGGCTTGACTCCCAGTCTGTTAGTCATATCTTACAAAAACATAGCCCGTTATGCATTATTGACCGATAAATCTCTTTACAAATCATTTGTGATTGTTAGGTCAACATTTTGTAAATGTGGAAAATAATATTTTGTTTGGATCGGGTAAATATCCCACAACACGTTCACTTGATAATTTAATGAGCATTTGTTGTTCCCTTTAAAAGGTTTGTATCCATAGGGCATTTTCATATTAAACATGTTTCAAGCATGCCTATCCTTATTTAAAACATGTTTTGATAAGTTGGAAATCTATTTCTTATCAAATTCCAAGCCATTAGGGTTGAACTTGTGGAATTTCCAAAACTTGGAAAACAAAAGTTTTGTCTTCATTTGTGAATAAATTTTCTTTACATACATTTTTTATTTTTTAAAATTTTTCCATACATAAACTAAAAAATTTACAATTTTTTGTGATTTATTTTGCCTTTATCTTCTTGTTTACGAGAGAATCAAAAAGTGAAAACTCAAAGTTTTGATTTAAGAAAAAAGTATACATCTAAAATGGAATGGAAATGTACATATGTCAAGAGAGATATTTCCAAAAGAGTCTTTGTAACTTTAGTGACTGCAAACTCTTTTAGTTTCTATATTTTAGGTTTTGCAATGGTCGGGAAAAAGGGGAGGCAGGGGATTTTTAAGGTAGTGTTGACTCCCAATCCAAAAGTCAATTCTTAAAAAACATAGCCCATTATGCATGATTGCCTGATAAATCACTTTACCAATCATCTGTGATTGTTAGGTCAGCTTTTTGTAAATGGGCAAAAGAAGGGCATGTTTGACTTGGGTAAAAATCCCACCGCACGTTCACTTGAGAATTTAATGAGCATTTTTTGTTCGCTTCAAAATTTTTGGATCCATAGGGTATTTGAATCTTGAACATGTGTCAAGCAAGCATATCCATATTTAAAAAAAGTTAGGATCAGTTAGAAATCTCTTTCTTATCAAATTCCAAGCCATTAGGCTTGAACTAGTGGAATTTCCCAAACTTGGACAACAAAACTTTTGTGTTCATTTGTAGTGTGTGAATAAATTTTCTTTACTACATTTATTATTTTTTTAATTTTTTTCATACATAAACTATAAATTTTATTTTTTTTGTCATCTATTTTGCCTTATCTTTATGTTGCCGAAAGAATCAGAAAGTAAAAATTCAAAGTTTTGATTTAAAAAAAAATTGTTTGTCTAAAATGGAAAGGAAATGCACAATTATTTAGAGAGATAATTCAGAAAAGTCTCTCCAACTTTTAGGGACTGCAAGCTCTTTATGTTTTTAAATATTAGGTTTTGCAATGATAAGGAAAAAGTGGAGGCGGGGGATCTTTAACTTACTCTTGACTACTACTCTGTTAGTCTTTTCTTACAAAAACACAGCCCGTTACGCATAATTCATCGATAAATCACTTTAAAAATCATCTGTGATTGTTATGTCAGTTTTTTGTAAATGGGAAAAATAATGGCTTGTTGAGTCGGGTAAATATACTACAACATAGTACTTGAGAATTTAATGAGCATTTGTTGTTCGCTTTAACAGGTTTGGATCCATAGGGCATTTGCACTTTTAACATGCTTCAAGCATGGATATCCATATTTAAAACATGTTAGGATCAATTCGAAATATCTTTCTTATCAAATTCCAAGCCATTAGGGTTAAACCAGTGGAATTTCCATAACTTGGACCACAAAATTTTTGTGCTCGTTTGTGGTGTGTGAATAAATTTTCTTAACTTAAATTTTTTATTGTTTTTTATTTTTTCCATACGTAAATTCTAAAAGTTTCATTTTGTTGTGATCTATTTTGCCTTTATTTTCTTGTTTACGAGAAAATCGGAAAATGAAAACTCAAAGTTTTTTTTTAAGAAAAAAATGTACTTCTAAAGTGGAATTTAAATGCAAAAATTTAGAGAAAGGTAATTCCAAAAAATTTCTGTAACTTTTTGGGACTGCAAATTCTTTATGTTTTTATTTATTAGGTTTTGGAATGATCGGGAAAAGGGGGAGGCGAGGGATCTTTAACTGAGTCTTGACTCCCAATGCGTTAGTCATTTCTTAAAAAAACATAGCTCGTTATGCATGATTTACTGATAAATCATTTTACAAATCATCTGTGATTTTTAGGTCAACTTTTTGTAAATGGGAAAAATAATGGCATGTTTGACTCGGGTAAATATCCCACAACACGTTCACTTGAGAATTTAATGAGCATATGTTGTTCGCTTTAAAAGTTTTGGATCCATAGGGCATTTGCATATTTAACATGTTTCAAGCATGCATATCCTTATTTAAAACATGTTATGATTAGTTAAAAATCTATTTCTTATCAAATTTCTAGCCATTAGGGTTGAACTAGTGGAATTTCCCAAACTTCGACAACAAAAATTTTGTGTTCATTTGTGGTGTGCGATTAAATTTTCTTTACTTATATTTTTTATTATTTTTAATTTTTCCATACATTAACTTAAAATCTTACATTTTGTTGTGATCTATTTTGCATTTATCTTCTCGTTTACGAGAGAATCGAAAAGTGAAAACTCAAAGTTTTGATTTCAGAAAAAAGTGTAGGTCTAAAAGAGAATGGAAATGCACAAATGTCAAGAGAGATATTTCCAAAAGAGTGTTTCTAACTTTTAGGGACTGCAAACTCTTTTAGTTTTTATATTTTAGGTTTTGCAATGGTCAAGAAAAGGGGGAGGCGGGGGATTTTTAACTGAATGTTGACTTCTAATCTATAAGTCTTTTCTTACAAAAACATAGCCCGTTATGCATGATTGCCCGATAAATCACTTTACAAATCATATGTGATTGTTAGGTCAGGCTTTTGTAAATGGGCAAAATAATGGCAGGTTTGACTCGGGTAAATATCCCACCGCATGTTCACTTGAGAATTTAATGAGCATTAGTTGTTCACTTTAAAAGGTTTGGATCCATAGGGTATTTGCATCTTTAACATGTTTCAAGCATGCATGTTTGGATCCATAGGGTATTTGCATCTTTAACATGTTTCAAGCATGCATATCCATATTTAAAGTATGTTGGGATCAGTTAGAAATCTCTTTCTTATCAAATTCCAAGCCATTAGGCTTAAACTAGTGGAATTTCCCAAACTTGGACAACAAAATTTTTGTGTTCGTTTGTGGTGTGTGAATAATTTTCTTGACAGATATTTTTTATTGTTTTTAATTTTTTCCATACATAAACTCTAAAATTTTCATTTTTTTGTGAGCTATTTTGCCTTTATCTCCCTGTTTGCGAGAGAATCGAAAAGTGAAAAATCAAAGTTTTGATTTAAGAAAAATGTGTACGTCTAAAATGGAAAGGAAATGCCGAAGGTAGAGAGAGATAATTCCAAAAAGTCTCTATAACTTTTAGGGACTGCAAACTCTTTAAGTTTTTATATATTAGTTTTTTCAATGATCGGGAAAAGGGGGAGGCGTGGGAGTTTTAACTGAGGGTTGACTCCCAATCCATCAGTCATTTCTTACAAAAATAGAGCCGATTACACATGATTGATTGGTAAATCACTTTACAAATCATCTGTCATTATTAGGTCAGCTTTTTGTAAATGAACAAAATATTGGCTTGTTTGACTCCGGTAAATATCCTACCGCATGTTCACTTTCTCGGTAACTTTTTAGGACTTCAAATTCTTTATGTTTTTATTTATTAGGTTTTGCAATGATCAGGAAAAGGGGGAGGGGGTGGGGGATCTTTAACTGAGTCTTGACTCCCAATCCGTTAGTCATTTCTTACAAAAACATAGCCCGTTACGCATGATTGACTGATAAATCACTTTACAAATCATCTGTGACTATTAGGTCAGCTTTTTGTAAATGGGAAAAATAATGGCTTGTTTGTCTCGGGTAAATATCCACAAACATGTTCACTTGAGAATTTAATGAGCATTTGTTGTTCCCTTTAAAATGTTTGGAACCATAGGGCATTTGCATATTTAGCATGTTTCAAGCATGCGTATCCTGATTTAAAACATGTTATGATTAGTTAGAAATCTATTTCTTATAAAATTCCTAGCCATTAGCGTTGAACTAGTGAAATTTCCCAAACTTGGACAACAAAAATTTTGTGTTCATTTGTGGTGTGTGAATAAATTTTCTTTATTTATATTTTTTATTGTTTTTAATTTTTCCATACATTAACTTAAAAATTTACATTTTGTTGCGATCTATTTTGCCTTTATCTTCTCTTTTACGAGAGAATCAAAAATGAAAACTCAAAGTTTTGATTTAAGAAAAAAGTGTACATCTAAACTGGAATGGAAATGCACAAATGTCAAGAGAGATATTTCCAAAAGAGTCTTTCTAACTTTTAGGGACTACAAACTCTTTTAGTTTTTATATTTTAGGTTTTGCAATGGTCGGGAAAAGGAGGAGGCGGGGGATTTTTAACTGAATGTTGACTCCCAATCCATAAGTCATTTCTTACAAAAACATAGCCCGTTATGCATGATTGCCCGATAAATCACTTTACAAATCATCTGTGATTATTAGGTCAGCTTTTTGTAAATGGGCAAAATAATGGGAGGTTTGACTCGGGTAAATATCCCTCCGTACGTTCACTTGAGAGTTTAATGAGCATTTGTTGTTCACTTTAAAAGGTTTGGATCCATAGGATATTTGCATCTTGAACATGTTTCAAGCATGCATATCCATATTTTAAACAAGTTACGATCAGTTAGAAATCTCTTTCTTATCAAATTCCAAGCCATTAGGCTTGAACTAGTGCAATTTCCCAAACTTGGACAACCAAAACTTTTGTGTTCATTTGTGGTGTGTCAATAAATTTTCTTTACTGACATTTGTTATTGTTTTTTTAATTTTTTCAAAACATAAACTCTGAAATTTTCATTTTTTTGTGATCTATTTTACCTTTATCTTCCTGTTTGCGAGAGAATCGAAAATTGAAAACTCAAAGTTTTGATTTAAGAAAAATGTGTACGTTTAAAATGGAAAGGAAATGCCAAAGGTAGAGAGAGATAATTCCAAAAAGTCTCTGTAAATTTTAGGGACTGCAAACTCTTTAAGTTTTTGTATATTAGTTTTTTCAAGGATCGAGAAAAGGGGGAGGCGTGGGATTTTTAACTGAGTGTTGACTCCCAATCCATAAGTCATTTCTTAAAAAAATAGAGCCCGTTACGCATGATTGATCGATAAATCACTTTACAAATCATCTGTGGTTGTTAGGTCAACTTTTTGTAAATGAGCCAAATATTGGCTTGTTTGACTTGGGTAAATATCCAGCCGCACGTTCACTTTAGAATTTAATGAGCATTTGTTGTTCATTTTAAAAGGCTTGGATCCATTGGGCATTAGCATCTTTAACATGTTTCAAACATGCATATCCATATTTAAAACATGTTAGGATCTGTTAGAAATCTTTTTCTGATAAAATTCAAAGCCATTAGGGTGAAACTAGTGGAACTTCCCAAACTTGGGCAATAAAACTTTTGTGTTCGTTTGTGGTGTGTGCATAAATTTTCTTCACTTAGATTTGTTTGGGTTTTTAATTCTTTCCATACAAAAACTCTAAAATTTTCATTTTTTTGTGATCTATTTTGCCTTTTATTCTTGTTTACTAGAAAATCGAAAAGTGAAAACTCAAAGTTTTGATTTAAGAAAAAAGTGTTCATCTAAAATGGAATGGAAATGGACAAATATAGAGAGAGATAATTCTGAAAAGTCTCTATAACTTTTAGGGACTGCATGCTCTTTATGTTTTTATATATTAGGTTTTGCAATGTTAAGGAAAAGGGGGAGGCGGGGAATCTTTAATTGACTCTTGACTCCTAATCTGTTAGTCTTTTCTTGCAAAAACACAACCTGTTACGCATAATTGTCCGATAAATCACTTTACAAATCATCTGTGATTGTTAGGTAAGTTTTTTGTAAATGGGGAAAATAATGGCTTGTTTTACTTGGGTAAATATACCACAACACAGTCACTTGAGAATTTAATGAGCATTTGTTGTTCGCTTTTACATGTTTGGATCGATAGGGTATTTGCATCTTTAACATGCTTCAAGCATGCATATCCATATTTAAAACATGTTAGGATCAGTTAGATATCTCTTTCTTATCAAAATCAAAGCCATTAGGGTTGAACTAGTGAAATTTCCATAACTTGGACCACAAAACTTTTGTGTTCGGTTCTGGTGTGTAAATAAATTTTTTTTACTTATATTTTTAATTGTTTTAAATTTTTTCCATGTATAAACTCTAATTTTTTATTTTGTTGTGATCTATTTTGCCTTTATATTCTTGTATACAAGAGAATCGAAAAGTAAAAACTCAAAGTTCTGATTTAAGAAAAAAGTGTACATCTAAAATGGATTGGAAATGCAAAAATATAGAGATAGATAATTCCAAAAAGTTTAAGTAACTTTTAGGGACTGAAAAATCTTTTAGTTTTTATATATTAGGTTTTGCAATGATGAGGAAAAGGGGGAGGCAGAGGATTTTTAACATAGTGTTGATTGCCAATCCATAAGTCTTACAAAACCATTGCCCATTATGCATTATTGACCAATAAATCACTTTACAAATCATCAGTGATTGGTAGGTCAACTTTTTCTAAATGGGCAAAATAAAGGCTTGTTTGACTCAGGTAACTATCCCACAACACATTCACTTGAGATTTAATGAGCATTTTTTGTTCGCTTTAACGGGTTTGGATCCATAGGGCATTTGCATCTTTAACTTGTTTCAAGCTTGCATATCAAAATTTAAAATATGTTAGCATCAGTTTGAAATCTCTTTCTTATAATTCCAAGCCTTTAGGGTTGAACAAGTGGAAGTTCCATAACTTGGACAAGAAAACTTTTGTGTTCGTTTGTGGTTTGTGAATAACTTTTCTTTACTTAAATATGTTATTGTTTTTATTTTTCCATACGTAAACTCTAAAAGTTTCATTTTGTTGTGATCTATTTTGCCTTTATCTTCTTGTTTACAAGAAAATCGGAAAGTGAAAACTAAAAGTTTTTATTTAAGAAAAAAGTGTACATCTAAAGTGAAATGTAAATGCACAAATATAGAGAGAGATAATTCCGAAAACTCTCTGTAACTTTTAGGGACTGTAAATTCTTTATGTTTTTATTTATTAGGTTTTGCAATGATCGAGAAAAGGGGGAGGCGGGGGATCTTTAACTGAGTCTTGACTCCCAATCCGTTAGTCATTTCTTAAAAAAACATCACCTATTATGCATGCTTGACAGATAAATCACTTTACAAATCATTTGTGATTGTTAGGTCAACTTTTCTTAATTGGGGAAAATAATTGCTCTTTTGATTCGGGTAAATATCCCACAGCACGTTGACTTGAGAATTTAATGAACATTTGTTGTTCCCTTTTTAAAGGCTTGGATCCATAGGGCATTTGCATATTTACATGTTTCAAGCATGCATGTCCTTATTTAAAACATGTTATGATCAGTTAGAAATCTATTTCTTATAATATTCAAAGCCATAAGGGTTGAACTAGTGGAATTTCCAAAACAAGGACAACAAAACTTTTGTGTTCATTTGTGGTGTGTGAATAAATTTTCTTTAATTACGTTTTTTATTGTTTTTAATTTTTCCATACATAAACTCAAAAATTTACATTTTGTTGTGATCTATTTTGCCTTTTCTTCTTGTTTACGACAGAATCGAAAAGTGAAAATTCAAAGTTTTGATTTAAGAAAAAAGTGTACATTTAAAATGGAATGGAAATGCACAAATGTCAAGAGAGATATTTCCAAAAGAGTCTTTGTAACTTTTAGGGACTGCAAACTCTCTTAGTTTTTATAGTTTAGGTTTTGCAATGGTCGGGAAAAGGGGGAGGCGGGGGATTTTTAACTGAGTGTTGACTCCCAATCCATAAGTCATTTCTTACAAAAACATAGCCCTCTATGCATGATTGCCCAATAAATCACTTTACAAATCATCTGTGATTGTTAGGTAAGCTTTTTGTAAATGGGCAAAATAATGGCAGGTTTGACTCGGGTAAATATCCCACCGCACGTTCACTTGAGAATTTAATGAGCATTTGTTGTTCACTTTAAAAGGATTGGATCTATAGTTTATTTGCATCTTTAACATGTTTCAAACATGCACATCCATATTGAGAACCTGTTAGGATCAGTTAGAAATCTTTTTCTTATCAAATTCCAAGCCATTAGGCTTGAATTAATAGAATTTCCCAAACTTGGACAACAAAACTTTTGTGTTCATTTGTGGTGTGGGAGTAAATTTTCTTTACTTACATTCGTTAATGTTTTTAATTTTTTCCATACATAAACTCTAAAATAATCATTTTTTTGTGATCAATTTTGCCTTTATCTTCCTGTTTGCGTGAGAATCGGAGAGTGAAAACTCAAAGTTTTGATTTATGAAAAACATGTACGTCTAAAATGGAAAGGAAATGCACAAATATAAAGAGAGATAATTCAGAAAAGTCTTTGTAACTTTTAGGGATTGCAAGCTCTTTATGTTTTTATATATTAGGTTTTTCAATGATCAGGAAAAGGGGGAGGCGGGGATCTTAACTGACCCTTGACTCCTTATCTGTCAGTCTTTTCTTACAAAAACACAGCCCGTTATGCATAATTGACCGATAAATCACTTTACAAATCATTTGTGACTATTAGGTCTGTTTTTTGTAAGTGGGGAAAATTATGGCTTGTTCGACTAGGGTAAATGTATCACAACACAGTCACTTGAGAATTTAATGTGCATTTGTTGTTCGCTTTAACATGTTTGGATCCATAGGGTATTTGCATCTTTAACATGCTTCTAGCATGCATATCCATATTTTAAACTTGTTAGGATCAATTAGAAATCTTTTTCTTATCAAATTCCAAGCCATTAGCGTTGAACAAGTGGAATTTCCATAACTTAGACCACAAAACTTTTGTGTTCGTTTGTTGTGTGTGAATAAATTTTCATTACTTAAATTTGTTATTGTTTTTAATTTTTTCCATTTTTAAACTCTAAAAGTTTCATTTTGTTGTGATCTAGTTTGCCTTTATCCTCTTGTTTACGAGAAAATCGGAAAGTGAAAACTCAAAGTTTTAATTTAAGAAAAAAGTATACATCTAAAGTTGAATGTAAATGCACAAATATAGAGAGAGATAATTCCAAAAAGTCTCTGTAACTTTTTGGGACTGCAAATTCTTTATGTTTTTATTTATTAGGTTTTACAATGTTCAGGAAAAGGGGAGGTGTGGGATCTTTAACTGTGTCTTAACTCCCAATTCGTTAGTCATTTCTTACAAAAACATAGCCCGTTACGCATGATTGACCGATAGATCACTTTAAAAATCATCTGTGATTGTTAGGTCAACTTTTTGTAAATGTGAAAAATAATGGCTTGTTTGACTAGGTTAAATATCCCACAGCACGTTCACTTGAGAATTTAATGAGTATTTTTTGTTCCCTTTAAAAGGTTTGGATCCATAGGGCATTTGCATATTTAACATGTTTCAAGCATGCATATCCTTATTTAAAACATGTTATGATCAGTTAGAAATCTATTTCTTATCAAAATCCAAGCCATTAGGGTTGAACTTGTGGAATTTCCCAAACTTGGACAACAAAACTTTTGTGTTCATTTGTCGTGTGTGAATAAATTTTCTTTACCTCTTTTCTAATTGTTTTAAATTTTTTTATTCATAAACTCAAAAATTTACATTTTTTGGTGATCTATTGTGCCTTTATCTTCTTGTTTACGAGAGAACCGAAAAGTGAAAACTCAAAGCTTTGATTTAAGAAAAGAGTGTATATCTAAAATGTAATGGAAATGTACAAATGTCAAGAGAGATATTTACTAAAGAGTCTTTGTAACTTTTAGGGACATCAAACTCTTTTAGTTTTTATATTATAGGTTTTGCAATGGTCAGCAAAAGGGGGAGGCGGGGGATTTTTAAATTAGTGTTGACTCCCAATCCATCAGTCAATTCTTACAAAAACATAACTCGTTATGCATGATTGCCCGATAAAATCACTTTACAAATCATCTATGAATATTAGGTCAGCTGATTTTAAATGGGCAAAATAATGGCAAGTTTGACTCAGGTAACTATCCCACTGCACGTTCACTTGAGAATTTAATGAGCATTTGTTGTTCACTTTTAAAGATTTGGATCCTTAGGGTATTTGCATCTTTCACATGTTTCAAGCATGCACATCCATATCGAAAACATGTTAGGGACTGCATGCTCTTTATGTTTTTATATAATAGGTTTTGCAATGATCGGGAAAAGGGGGAGGCAGGGGATCTTTAACTGACTCTTGACTCCTAATCTATTAGTCTTTTCTTAAAAAAACACAGCCTATTACACATAATTGACCAATAAATCACTTTAAAAATCAACTGTCATTGTTAGGTCAGTTTTTTGTAAATGGGGAAAATAATGGCTTGTTTGACTCAGGTAAATATACCACAACACAGTCACTTGAGAATTTAATGAGCATTTGTTAATCGCTTTAACAGGTTTGGATCCAAAGGGCATTTGCATCTTTAACTTGCTTCAAGCATGCATATCCATATTTAAAACATTTTTGGATCAGTTAGAAATCTCTTTCTTATCAAATTCAGAACCATTAGGGTTGAACTAGTGGAATTTCCATAACTTGGACCACAAAACTTTTGTGTTCGTTTGTGGTGTGTGAATAAATTTTCTTTACTTAAATTTTTTATTTTTTTTAAATTTTTTCCATATGTAAACTCTTAAAGTTTTGTTTTTTTTTTGTTTTCTATTGTGCCTTAATCTTCTTGTTTACGAGAAAATTGGAAAGTCGAAACTTTATTTAAGAAAAAAGTGTACATCTAAAGTGGAATGTAAATGCACAAATATAGAGAGAGATAATTCCAAAAACTTCTGTAACTTTTTGGGACTGGAAATTCTTTATAATTTTATTTACTAGGTTTTGCAATGATCGGGAAAAGGGGGAGGCAGGGGATCTTTAACTGAGTCTAGATTCCCAATTCGTTAGTCATTTCTTACAAAAACATAGCCCATCATGCATGATTGACTGATAAATCACTTTACAAATCATATGTGATTGTTACGTCAGCTTTTTGTAAATGGGGAAAATAATGGCTCTGTTTGACTCGGGAAAATAACCCACTACACGTTCACTTGAGAATTTAATGAGCAATTTTTGTTCCCTTTAAAAGGTTTGGATCCATAGGGCATTTGCATATTTAACATGTTTCAAGCACGCATATCCTTATTTAAAACATGTTATGATCAGTTAGAAATCTATTTGTTATCAAATTCCAAGCCATTAGGGTTGAACTTGTGGAATTTGCCAAACTTGGACAACAAAACTTTTATGTTCATTTGTGGTGTGTGAAAAAAATTTCTTCACTAAAATTTTTAATTTTATAATTTTTTTATTCATAAAATCTTAAATTTACATTTTCTTGTTATCTATTTTGCCTTTACCTTCTTGTGTACGAGAGAATCGAAAAGTGAAAAATCAAAGTTTCAATTTAAGAAAAAAGTGTACATCTAAAATGGAATGGAAATGCCCAAATGTCAACAGAGATATTTCCAAAAGAGTCTTTGTAACTTTAGGGACTGCAAACTCTTTTAGTATTTATATTTTAGGTTTGGCAATGGTCGGGAAAAGGGGGAGGCGAGGGATTTTTAACTGTGTATTGACTCCCAATCCATAAGTCATTTCTTACAAAAACATAGCCCATTATGCTTGATTTCCCGATAAATCACTTTACAATTCATCTGTGATTGTTAGGTCAACTTTTTGTAAAAGGGAAAAATAATGGCAGGTTTGACTCGGGTATATATTCCAACGCACGTTCACTTGATAATTTAATGAGCATTTGTTGTTCTCTTTAAAAGGATTGGGTCCATAGGGTATTTTTTATCTTTAACATGTTTCAAGCATGCATATCCATATTTAAAACATGTTAGGATCAGTTAGAAATCTCTTGCTTTTCAAATTCAAAGCCATTAGGCTTGAATTAGTGGAATTTCCATAACTTGGACAACAAAACTTTTGTGTTCGTTTGTGGTGTGTGATAAAATTTTCTTTACTTAAATTGTTTATTTTTTTTAATTTTTTCATACATAAACTCTAAATTTTTCATTTTTTGTGATGTATTTTGCCTTTATCTTCCTGTTTGCGAGAGAATAGGAAAGTGAAAACTCAAAGTTTTTATTTAAGAAAAACCTGTATGTCAAAAATGGAATGGAAATGCAAAAATATAGAGAGATAATTCAGAAAAGTCTCTGTAACTTTTAGGGACAGCAAGCTCTTTATGTTTTATATATTAGGTTTTGCAATGATCAAGAAAAGGGGGAGGCGGTGGATCTTTAACTGACTCTTGACTCCTAATCTGTTAGTCTTTTCTTAATAAAACATAGCCCATTACGCATAATTGATCGATAAATCACTTTAAAAATCATCTGTGATTGTTAGGTCAGTTTTTTTTAAATGGAGAAAATAATGGCTGGTTTGACTTGGGTAAATATACCACAACACAGTCACTTGAGAATTTAATGAGCATTTGTTGTTCGCTTTAACAGGTTTGGATCCATAGGGCATTTGCATCTTTAACATGCTTCAAGCACTCATATCCATATTTAAAACATGTTAGGATCAGTTAGAAATCTCTTTCTTATCAAATTCCAAGCCATTAGGGTTGAACTAGTTGAATTTCCATAACTTGGACCACAAAACTTTTGTGTTTGTTTGTGGTGTGTGAATAAATTTTCTGTACTTAAATTTGTTATTTTTTTTAATTTTTTCCATAAGTAAACTCTAAATTTTTCATTTTGTTGTGATCTATTTTGCCTTTATCTTCTTGTTTATGAGAAAATTGGAAAGTGAAAACTCAAAGTTTTTATTTAAGAAAAAAGTGTACATCTAAAGTGGAATTAAAGTGCACAAATATAGAGAGAGATAATTCTGAAAAGTCTCTGTAACTTTTTGGGACTACAAATTCTTTATCTTTTTATTTTTAGGTTTTTATTTCCAATTTGTTAGTCATATCTTACAAAAACATACCCCGTTATGCATGATTGACCGATAAATCACTTTACAAATCATATGTTATTGTTAGGTCAGCTTTTGTAAATGGGGAAAATAATGGCTTGTTTGACTCAGGTAAATATCCCACAACAAGTTCACTTGAGAATTTAATGAGCATTTTTTGTTTTCTTTAACAGGTTTGGATCCATTGGGCGTTTGCATCTTTAACATGTCTCAAGCATGCATATCCATATTTAAAACATGTTAGGATCAGTTAGAAATCTCTTTCTTATCAAATTCCAAGCCATCAAGGTTGCACAAGTGGAATTTTCATAACTTGGACAACAAAACTTTTGTGTTTGTTTGTGGGGTGTGAAAAAATTTTCTTTACTTAAATTTTTTATTTTTTAAAATTTTTTCGATACGAAAACTCTATAAGTTTCATTTTGTTGTGATCTATTTTGCCTTTATCTTCCTGTTTCCGAGAGAATGGGAAAGTAAAAACTCAAAGTTTTGATTTAAGAAAAAAGTGTATGTCTAAAATGGAATGGAAATGCCCAAAGGTAGAGAGAGATAATTCCAAAAAGTCTCATCAACTTTTAGGGACTGCAAACTCTTTTAATTTTTATATATAACTTTTTGCAATGCTCGGGAAATGGGGGAGGCGGGGAATTTTTAACAGAGTGTTGACTCCCAATCCATAAGTCATTTCTTACAAAAATAGAGCCCATTACGCATGATTGACCGGTAAATCACTTTTCAAATCATCTGTGATTGTTAGGTCAGCTTTTTGTAAATGGACAAAATATTGGCTTGTTTGACTCGGGTAAATATCCTAGCACTCCTTCACTTGAGAATTTAATGAGCATTTGTTGTTCCCTTTAAAAGGTTTGGATCCATAGGGCATTTGCATATTTAACATGTTTCAAGCACGCATATCCTTATTTAAAATATGTTATGATCAGTTAGAAATCTATTTGTTATCAAATTCCAAGCCATTAGGGTTGAACTAGTGGAATTTCCCAAACTTGGACAACAAAACTTTTATGTTCATTTGTGGTGTGTGAAAAAAATTTCTTCACTAAAATTTTAAATTTTTTAATTTTTTTATTCATAAAATCTTAAATTTACATTTTGTTGTGATCTGTTTTGCCTTTACCTTCTTGTGTACGAGAGAATCGAAAAGTGATAACTCAAAGTTTCGATTTAAGAAAAAAGTGTACATCTAAAATGGAATGGAAATGCCCAAATGTCAAGAGAGATATTTCAAAAAGAATCTTTGTAACTTTAGGGACTGCAAACTCTTTTAGTTTTTATATTTTAGGTTTGGCAATGGTCGGGAAAAGGGGGAGGCGGGGGATTTTTAACTGAGTGTTGACTCCCAATCCATAAGTCATTTCTTACAAAAACATAGCCCATTATGCTTGATTTCCCGATAAATCACTTTACAATTCATCTGTGATTGTTAGGTCAACTTTTTGTAAAAGGGCAAAATAATGGCAGGTTTGACTCAGGTATATATTCCAATGCACGTTCACTTGATAATTTAATGAGCATTTGTTGTTCTCTTTAAAAGGATTGGATCCATAGGGTATTTTTTATCTTTAACATGTTTCAAGCATGCATATCCATATTTAAAACATGTTAGGATCAGTTAGAAATCTCTTGCTTATCAAATTCAAAACCATTAGGCTCTAATTAGTGGAATTTCCCAAACTTGGACAACAAAACTTTTGTGTTCGTTTGTGGTGTGTGATAAAATTTTCTTTACTTAAATTTTTTATTGTTTTTAATTTTTTCTATACATAAACTCTAATTTTTTCATTTTTTGTGATGTATTTTGCCTTTATCTTCCTGTTTGCAAGAGAATAGGAAAGTGAAAACTCAAAGTTTTTATTTAAGAAAAACCTGTACGTCGAAAATGGAATGGAAATGCAAAAATATAGAGAGATAATTCAGAAAAGTCTCTGTAACTTTTAGGGACTGCAAGCTCTTTATGTTTTTATATATTAGGTTTTGCAATGATCAGGGAAAGGGGGAGGCGGTGGATCTTTAACTGACTCTTGACTCCTAATCTGTTAGTCTTTTCTTACAAAAACACAGCCCATTACGCATAATTGATCGATAAATCACTTAAAAAATCATCTGTGATTGTTAGGTCAGTTCTTTTTAAATGGAGAAAATAATGGCTGGTTTGACTTGGGTAAATATACCACAACACAGTCACTTGAGAATTTAATGAGCATTTGTTGTTCGCTTTAACAGGTTTGGATCCATAGGGCATTTGCATCTTTAAAATGCTTCAAGCACTCATATCCATATTTAAAACATGTTAGGATCAGTTAGAAATCTCTTTCTTATCAAATTCCAAGCCATTAGGGTTGAACTAGTTGAATTTCCATAACTTGGACCACAAAACTTTTGTGTTTGTTTGTGGTGTGTGAAAAAAATTTCTTTACTTAAATTTGTTATGTTTTTTAATTTTTTCCATATGTAAACTCTAAATTTTTCATTTTGTTGTGATCTATTTTGCCTTTATCTTCTTGTTTATGAGAAAATTGGAAAGTGAAAACTCAAAGTTTTTATTTAAGAAAAAAGTGTACATCTAAAGTGGAATTAAAGTGCACAAATATAGAGAGAGATAATTCTGAAAAGTCTCTGTAACTTTTTGGGACTACAAATTCTTTATCTTTTTATTTTTAGGTTTTTATTTCCAATTTGTTAGTCATTTCTTACAAAAACATACCCCGTTATGCATGATTGACAGATAAATCACTTTACAAATCATATGTGATTGTTAGGTCAGCTTTTGTAAATGGGGAAAATAATGGCTTGTTTGACTCGGGTAAATATCCCACAACAAGTTCACTTGAGAATTTAATGAGAATTTGTTGTTTTCTTTAACAGGTTTGGATCCATTGGGCATTTGCATCTTTAACATGTCTCAAGCATGCATATCTATATTTAAAACATGTTAGGATCAGTTAGAAATCTCTTTCTTATCAAATTCCAAGCCATCAGGGTTGCACAAGTGGAATTTTCATAACTTGGACAACAAAACTTATGTGTTCGTTTGTGGTGTGTGAATAAATTTTCTTTACTTAAATTTTTTATTTTTTTAAATTTTTTCGATACGTAAACTCTAAAAGTTTCATTTTGTTGTGATCTATTTTGCCTTTATCTTCCTGTTTCCGAGAGAATGGGAAGTAAAAACTCAAAGTTTTGATTTAAGAAAAAAGTGTATGTCTAAAATGGAATGGAAATGCCCAGAGGTAGAGAGAGATAATTCCAAAAAGTCTCATCAACTTTTAGGGACTGCAAACTCTTTTAATTTTTATATATAAGTTTTTGCAATGCTCGGGAAATGGGGGATGCGGGGAATTTTTAACAGAGTGTTGACTCCCAATCCATAAGTCATTTCTTACAAAAATAGAGCCCATTACGCATGATTGACCGGTAAATCACTTTTCAAATCATCTGTGATTGTTAGGTCAGCTTTTTGTAAATGGACAAAATATTGGCTTGTTTGACTCGGGTAAATATCCTACCGCTCCTTCACTTGAGAATTTAATGAGCATTTGTTGTACGCTTTAAAAGGTTTGGCTCCATTGGGCATTTGCATATTTAACATGTTTCAAGCATTCATATCCATATTTAAAACATGTTAGGATCTATTAGAAATCTCTTTCTTATAAAATTCAAAGCCATTAGGGTTGAACTAATGGAACTTCCCAAAATTGGGCAATGAAACTTTTGTGTTCGTTTGTTGTGTGCAAATAAATTTTCTTTACTTAAAATTTTTATTGTTTTTAATTTTTTCCGGACATAATCTCTAAAATTTGCATTTTTTGTGATCTATTTTGCCTTTATCTTCTTGTTTACGAGAAAATCGGAAAGTGAAAACTCAAAGTTTTGGTTTAAGAAAAAAAAGTACATCTAAAATTAAATTGAAATGTACAAATATAGAGAGAGATAATTCCAAAAATTCTCTGTAAATTTTAGGGATTGCAAGCTCTTTATTTTTTTATATATTAGGTTTCGCAATGATCAGGAAAAAGGGGAGGCGGGGATCTTTAACTGACTCTTGACTCCTAATCCGTTAGTCTTTTCTTACAAAAATACAGCCTGTTACACATGATTGACCTATATATCACTTTAAAAATCATCTATGATTGTTTGGTTAGTTTTTTGTAAATGGGGAAAATAATGGCTTGTTTGACTCGGGTAAATATACCACAACACACTCACTTGATAATTTCATGAACATTTGTTGTTTGATTTAACAGGTTTGGATCCATTGGGCTTTTTCATCTTTAACATGCTTCAAGCATGCATATCCATATTTAAAATATGTTAGGATCAGTTAGAAATCTCTTTCTTATCAAATTGCAAGCCATTAGGGTAGAACTAGTGGAATTTCCATAACTTGGACAACAAAACTTTTGTGTTCGTTTATGGTGTGTGAATAAATTTTCTTTACTTAAAATTTTTATTGTTTTTTATTTTTTCCTTATATAAACTCTGAAAGTTTTATTTTGTTGTGATCTATTTTGCCTTTATCTTCTTGTTTACGAGCGAATCGGAAAGTGAAAACTCAAAGTTTAGGTTTAAGAAAAAAGTGTACATGTAAAATGGATCTGAAATTCACAAATATAGAGAGAGGTAATTCCAAAAAGTGTATGTAACTTTTAGGGACTGCAAACTCTTTTAGTTTTTATATATTAGGTTTTGCATTGATCATGACAAGGGGGAGGCGGAGGATTTTTAACTGATTGTTGACACCCAATCCATAAGTCTTTTCTTAAAAAAACACAGCTCGTTATGCATGATTGACTGATTAATCACTTTACAAATCATCTGTGATTGTTAGGTTAGCTTTTTGTAAATTGGCAAAATAATTGCTTCTTTGACTCAGGTAAATATCCCACTGAACGTTCACTTAAGAATTTAATGTGTATTTTTTTCTCACTTTAAAAGGTTTGGATCCATAGGGCATTTGCATCTTTAACATATTTCAAGCATACATATCCATATTTAAAACATGTTAGGATCAGTTAGAAATCTCTTTCTTATCAAATTCCAAGTCATCTGGTTGAACTAGTAGAATTTACCAAACTTGAAGAACAAAACTTTTGTGTTCGTTTGTGGTGTGTGAATAAATTTTGTTTACTTACATTTTTAATTATTTTTAAATTTTTTCGTACATAAACTCTTAAATTTTCCTTTTTTTGTGATCTATTTTGCCTTGATCTTCTTGTTTACGAGAGAATCGGAAAGTGAAAACTCAAATTTTTTATTTAAGATAAAAGAGAAAATCTAAAATGGAATGGAAATGCCCAAACGTAGAGAGAAATAATTCCAAAAAGTCTCTGTGACTTTTAGGGACAGCAAACTCTTTTATTTTTTATATATTAGTTTTTCCAATGATCGGGAAATGGGGGAGGCGATGGATTTTTAACTGAGTGTTGACTCCCATTCCATAAGTCATTTCTTACCAAAACACAGCATGATACGCATGATTGACCAGTAAATCACTTTACAAATCATTTGTGATTGTTAGGTCATGTTTTTGTGAATGAGCAAAATAATGGCGTGTTTGACTCGGGTAAATATCCCACTGCACATTCACTTGAGAATTTAAATAGCATTTGTTGTTCCCTTTAAAAGTTTTGGATCCATAGGGCATTTGCATCTTTCACATGTTTCAAGGAAGCATATCAATTTTTAAAACATGTTATGATCAGTTAGAAATCTCTTTCTTATCAAATACCAAGCCATTAGGGTTGAACTTGTGGAATTTCCCAAAGTCTGACAGTAAAACTTTTGTGTTCATTTGTGGTGTGTGAATAAATTTTATTTACTTTCATTTGTTATTTTTTTTTAATTTTTCAATACATAAACTCAAAAATTTTCATTTTGTTGTGATCTATTTTGCCTTTATCTTGTTTATGAGAGAATCGAAAAGTGAAAACTCAAAGTTTTGATTTAAGAAAAACGTGTACATCTAAAATGGAATGGAAATGCACAAATATCGAGAGTGATAATTCCTAAAAGTCTTTGTAACTTTTAGGGACTGCAAACTCTTTTAGTTTTTATATTTTAGGTTTTGCAATGGTCGAGAAAAGGGGGAGGCGGGGGATTTTTAACTGACTGTTGACTCCTAATCCATAAGTCATTTCTTACAAAAACATAGCCCGTTATGCATGATTGATCGATAAATTACTTTACAAATCATCTGTGATTGTTAGGTCAGCTTTAGGTAAATGGGCAAAATAATGGCTGGTTTGACTCGAGTAAATATCCCACCACACGTTCACTTGAGAATTTTATGAGCATTTGTTGTTCGCTTTAAAAGTTTTGGATGCATTGGACATTTGCATCTTTAACATGTTTCAAGCATGCATATCCCTGTTTAAAACATGTTAGGATTAGTTAGAAATCTCTTTCTTATCAAATTCAACATCATTAGGGTTTAACTAATGGAACTTCCCAAACTTGGACAACAAAAGTTTTGTGTTCGTTTGTGGTATGTGAATAAATTTTCTTTACTTACATTTTTTTTGTTTTTATTTTTTTTTCATACATAAACTCTAAAATTTTCTTTTTTTTGTGATCTATTTTGCCTTTATCTTCCTATTTATGAGAGAATCGGAAAGTGAAAATTCAAAGTTTTGATTAAGAAAAAAGTGTACCTCTAAAATGGAATGAAAATGCAGAAATGTAGAGAGAGATAATTCCAAAAATTCTCTGTAACTTTTAGGGATTGCAAACTCTTTTAGTTTTTATATATTAGTTTTTTCAATGATCAGGAAAAGGGGGAGGCAGGGGATTCTAACTAAGTGTTGACTCCCAATCCATAAGTCATTTCTTACGAAAACATACCCTATTACGCATAATTGATCAGTAAATCACTTTACAAATCATCTGTGATTGTTAGGTCTGCTTTTTGTAAATGGGCAAAATAATGACTTGTTTGACTCGAGCAAAAATCCCACCACACGTTCACTTGAGAATTTAATGAGCATTTGTTGTTCGCTTTAAAAGGTTTGGATCCATTGGGCATTAACATCTTTAACATGTTTCAAGCATGCATATCCCTATTTAAAACATGTTAGGATCTGTTAGAAATCTCTTTCATATCAAACTCAAAGTCATTAGGGTTTAACTAGTGGAACTTCCCAAACTTGACAACAAAAGTTTTGTCTACATTTGTGGTGTGTGAATAAACTTTTTTTCCTTACATTTTTTATTGTTTTTATTTTTTTCCATACATAAACTCTAAAATTTTCATTTTGCTGTGATCTATTTTGCCTTCATCTTTTTGTTTATGAGAAAATCGGAAACTGAAAACTCAATGTTTTGATTTAAGAAAAAAGTCTACATCTAAAATGGAATGGAAAAGCCCAAACATAGAAAGAGAAAATTCCAAAAAGTCTCTGTAACTTTCAGGGACTACAAACTATTTATGTTTTTATATATTAGGTTTTGCAATGATTGGGAGAAGGGGGAGGCAGGGATCTTTAACTGAGTTTTGACTCCCAATCCGTTAGTCATTTCTTACAAAAACACAGCCCGTTCCACATGATTGAATAATAAATCACTTTACAAATATCCTGTGATTGTTAGGTCAACTTTATGGAAATGGGTAAAAAAAAGGCTTGTTTGACTCGGGTAAATATCCCATTGCACGTTCACTTGAGAATTTAATGAGCATTTTTTGTTCGCATTAAAAGGTTTGGATCCATAGGGCATTTGCATCTTTAACATGTTTCAAGCATGCATTTCCATATTTAAAACATATTAGGATCAGTTAGAAATGTCTTTCTTATCAAATTCCAAGCCATTAAGGTTGAACTAGTGGAATTTCCATAACTTGGACAACAAAAAATTTGTGTTCGTTTGTGGTGTGTAAATAAATTTTTTTTACTTAAATTGGTTATTGTTTTTAATTTTTTCCATACGTAAACTCAAAAATTTTCATTTTGTTGTGATCTATTTTGCATTTATCTTCTTGTTTACGAGAAAATCGAAAAGTTAAAAATCATATTTTTTATTTACGAGAAACGTGTAAATCTAAAATGGAATGTAAATACACAAATATAGAGAGAGATAATTCCAAAAAAAATTTGTATCTTTTAGCGACTGCAAATTCTTTATGTTTTTATTTATTAGGTTTTGCATTGATTGGGAAAAGGGGAAGGTGGGGGATCTTTAACTGAGTCTTGACTCCCTATCCGTTAGTCATTTCTTACAAAAACATTGCCCATTACGCATGATTGACCAATAAATCACTTTATAAATCAGCTATGATTGTTAGGTTAGCTTTTTTTAAATGAGGAAAATAATGGCTTGTTTGATTCGGGTAAATATCCCACAACACAGTTACTAGATAATTTAATGAGCATTTTTTCTTCGCTTTAACAGGTTTGGATCCATTGGGCATTTGCATCTTTAACATGTTTCAAGCCTGCATATCCATATTTAAAACATGATAGGATCAGTAAACAAATCTCTTTCTTATCAAATTCAAAGCCATTGGGTGGAATTTCCATAACTTGGACAACAAAACTTTTGTATTTGTTTGGGGTGTGTGAATAAATTTTCTTTACTTCAATTTTTTATAGTTTTTAATTTTTTCCATACATAAACTCTAAAATTTGTATTTTGTTGAGATCTATTTTGCCTTTATCTTCTTTTTTACGAGAGAATCGAAAAGTAAAAACTCAAGTTTTAATTTAAAAGAAAAGTGAACATCTTAAATGGAATGGAAATGCACAAATATAGAGAGAGACCAGTCCAAAAAGTCTATGTAACTTTTAGGCACTGCAAAATCTTTTAGTTTTTATATATTAGGTTTTGCAATGATCAGGAAAAAGGGGGAGGCGGAGGATTTTTAACTGAGTATTGACTCCCAATCCATAAGTCATTTCTTACAAAAACACTGCTCATTATGCATGATTGACCGATTAATCACTTTAAAAATCAACTATGATTGTTAGGACATCTTTTTGTAAATGGGTAAAATAATGGCGTGTTTGACTCGGGCAAATATCCCATTGCACTTTCACTTGAGAATTTAATGAGCATTTGTTGTTCCCTTTAAAAGGTTTGGATCCATAGGGTATTTGCATCTTCAACTTGTTTCTAGCATGCATATCCATATTGAAAACATGTTAGGATCAGTTAGAAGTGTACATCTAAAATGGATTGGAAATGCACAAATATAAAGAGAGATAGTTCCAAAATGTCTCTGAAACTTTCAGGGTCTCCAAATTCTTTATGTTTGTATGTATTAGGTTTTGCAATGATCGGGAAAAGGGGGAGGCAGGGGATCTTTAACTCAGTCTTGACTCCCAATCCGTTAGTCTTTTCTTACAAAAACATAGCCCATTCACATGATTGACAATTAAATCACTTTATAAATCTTCTGTGATTATTAGGTCAGCTTTTTCTAGATGGGCAAAATAATGGCTTGTTTGACTCGGGTAACTATCCCACAACACGTTCACTTGAGAATTTAATGAGCATTTGTTGTTCCCTTTAAAAGGTTTGGAGCCATAGGGTATTTGCATCTTCAACTTGTTTCTAGCATACATATCCATATTGAAAACATGTTAGGATTAGTTAGAAATCTCTTTCTTATCAAATTCAAAGCCATTAGGGTTGAACTAGTGGAACTTCCCAGCTTTGGACAACAAAAGTTTTGTGTTCATTTGTCATAGGTGAATAAATTTTCTTTACATAAATTTGTTATTTTTTTAAATTTTTTCCATACATAAACTCTAAATTTTTCATTTTATATCTATTTTGCCTTTATCTTTTTATTTACGAGAAAATCGGAATGTGAAAACTCAAAGTTTTGATTTAAGAAAAAATTTTACATCTAAAATGGAATGGAAATGCACAAACATAGAGAGAGATAATTCTGAAAAGTCCCTGTAACTTTTTGGGACTGCAAACTATTTATGTTCTTATATATTAGGATCTGATTTGATCGGGAAAAGGGGGAGGCGGGGGATCTTTCACTGAGTCTTGACTCCAAATCCGTTAGTCATTTTTTACAAAAACACAGCCTGTTACGCATGATTGATCGATAAATCACTTTACAAATCATCTGTGATTGTTAGGTCAGTTTTTTTTTAAATTGGCGAAATAAAGGCTTGTTTGACTCGGGTAACTATCCCACTGCACATTCACTTGAGAATTTAATGAGCATTTTTTGTTCACTTTAGGTTTGGATCCATAGGGCATTTGCATCTTTAACATGTTTCAAGCATGCATATCCATATTTAAAACATGTTAGGATCAGTTAGAAATCTCTTTCTGATCAAATTCCAAGCCAATAGGGTTGAACAAGTGGAATTTCCATAACTCGGACAACAAAACTTTTGTGTTCGTTTGTGGTGTATGAATAAATTTTCTTTACTTAAATTTTTTATTTTTTTTAATTTTTTGTGTTTGTTAACTCTAAAAGTTTCATTTTTTTGTGATCTATTTTGCCTTTGTCTTCTAGTTTATGAGAAAATCGGAAAGTGAAAACTCAAAGTTTTTATTTAATAAAAAATGTTCATCTAAAGTGGAATGCAAATGCACAAATATATAGAGAGATAATTCCAAAAAGTCTCTGTAACTTTTAGGGACTGCAAATTCTTTCTGTTTTTATTTATTAGGTTTTGCAATGATCGGGAAAACGGGGAAGTGGGGGATCTTTAACTGAGTCTTGACTCCCAATCCTTAGTCATTTCTTAAAAAAACATAGCCCGTTACACATGATGGACCGATAAATCACTTAACAAATCATCTGTGATTGGTAGGTCAGCTTTTTGTAAATGGGGAAAATAATCGCTTGTTTGACTCAAGTAAATATCCCAAAGCACGTTCACTTGAGAATTTAATAAGAATTAGTTTTTCCCTTTAAAAGGTTTCGATCCATAGGGCATTTGCATATTTAACATGTTTCAAGAATGCATATCCTTATTTAAAACATGTTATGATCTGTTAGAAATCTATTTCTTATCAAATTTCAAGCCATTAGGGTTGAACTAGAGGAATTTCCATTACTTGGACAACAAAACTTTTGTGTTCGTTTGTGGTGTTTGAAGAAATTTTCTTTACTTAAATAAATTGTTTCCATTCATAAACTCTAAAATTTTTATTTTTCTGTGATCTGTTTTGCCTTTAACTTCTTGTTTCCGAGAGAATCGAAAAGTAAAAACTTAAAGTTTTGATTTAAGA
The DNA here is from genome assembly GCF_029961685.1 of Aristolochia californica. Classification (NCBI taxonomy): domain Eukaryota; kingdom Viridiplantae; phylum Streptophyta; class Magnoliopsida; order Piperales; family Aristolochiaceae; genus Aristolochia; species Aristolochia californica. The sequence goes on along the minus strand of NW_027181782.1, from coordinate 17,129,224 downwards.
AAAAAGTGTACATCTAAAATGGATTAGAACTGCACAAATATAGAGAGAGTTCATTCCAAAAAGTCTATGTAACTTTTAGGCATTGCAAAATCTTTTAGTTTTTATATATTAGGTTTTATAATGATCAGGAAAAAAGGGGAGGTGGAGGATTTTTTAACAGAGTATTGAGACCCAATCCATAAGTCATTTCTTACGAAAACATAGCCCGTTATGCATGATTGACCGATTAATCACTTTACAAATCATCTGTGATTGTTGGGTCATCTTTTGGTAAATGGGCAAAATAATGAGCATTTGTTGTTCCCCTTAAAAGGTTTGGATCCATCGGGCATTTGCATCTTTAACATGTTTCAAGCATGCATATCCATATTTAAAAAAAGTTATGATCAAATCAGAAATCTCTTTCTTATCAAATACCAAGCCATTAGGGTTGAACTTGTGGAATTTCCCAAACTTGGACAACAAAACTTTTGTGTTCATTTGTGGTGTGTTAATAAATTTTCTTTTCTTTCTTTTTTTATTGTTTTTAATTTTTCCATACATAAACTCAAAAATTTTCATTTTGTTGTGATCTATTTTGCCTTATCTTGTTTACGAGAGAATTGAAAAGTGAAAACTCAAAGTTTTGATTTAAGAAAAAAGTGCACAACTAACATAGAATGGAAATGCACAAATGTCGAGAGAGATAATTCCAAAAAGTCTTTGTAACTTTTAGGGATTGCAAACTCTTTTAGTTTTTATATTTTAAGTTTTGCAATGGTCGTCAAAAGGGGAGATGGGGGATTTTTAACTGAGTGTTGACTCCCAATCCATAAGTCATTTCTTACAAAAACATAGCCCGTTATGCATGATTGATCGATAAATCACTTTACAAATCATTTGTGATTGTTAGGTTATCTTTATATAAATGGGCAAAATAATGGCTGGTTTGACTCGGGTAAATATCCCTCTGCACGTTCACTTGAGAATTTAATGAGCATTTGTTCTTCGATTTAAAAGGTTCAGATCCATAGGGCATTTGCATTTTTAACATGTTTCAAGCATGCATATCCATATTTAAAACATGTTAGGATTAGTTAGAGATCTCTTTCTTATCAAATTCAGACCCATTTGGGTTAATCTAGTGGAATTTCCTAAACTTGGACAACAAAACTTTTATGTTCATTTGTGGTGTGAGAATAAATTTTCTTTACTAACATTTTTTATTGTGTTTAATTTTTTCCATACATAAAATCTAAAATTTTCTGTTTTTTGTGATCTATTTTGCCTTTACCTTCATGTTTACGAGAGAATCGGAAAGTGAAAACTCAAAGTTTTGATTTAAGAGAAATGTGTACATCTAAAATGGAATGGAAATGCACAAATGGAGAAAGAGATAATTCCAAAAAGTTTATGCACCTTTTAGGAACTGCAAACTCTTTTAATGTTTATATATTAGGTTTTGCAATGATAGGGAAAAGGGGGAGGCATGGGATTTTTAACTGAGTGTTGACACCCAATCCATAAGTCATTTCTTAAAAAAACATAGCCCGTTACACATGATTGACTGATAAATCAATATACAAATCATCTGTGATTGTTAGGCCATCTTTTTTTGTGAATGGGCAAAATAATGGCTTGTTTAACTCGGGTAAATATCCCACCGGACGTTCACTTGAATTTTTACTGAGTATTTGTTGTTTGATTTAAAAGGTTTGGAACCATAGGGCATTTGCATCTTTAACATGTTTCAAGCATGCACATCTATATTTAAAACATGTTAGGATCAGTTAGATTATAATATTCCAAGCCATTAGGGTTGAACAAGTGGAATTTCCCAAACTTGGACAACAAAACTTTTGTGTTCGTATATGGTGTGTGAATAAATTTTATTTACGTACATTTGTTATTGTTTTTATTTTTTTCCATACTTAATTTCTAAAATTTAATTTTGTTGTGATAAATTTTGCCTTTATCTTCGTGTTTACGAGAGAATTAGAAAGTGAAAACTGAAAGTTTTGATTTAAGAAAAAGTGTACATCTAAAATGGAAAGGAAATGCACAAATGTAGAGAGAGATAATTCCAAAAAGGCTCTGTAACTTTAAGGGACTACAAACTCTTTTAGTTTTTATATATTAGGTTTTGCAATGATCGGGATAAGGGCGAGGCGGGGAATTTTTAACTGAGTGTTGACTCTCACTTCATAAGTAATTTCTTACAAAAACATAGCCCGTTACACATAATTGAGTGATAAATCACTTTACAAATCATATGTGATTGTTAGGTTAGTTTTTTTTGTAAATGTCCAAAATAATGGCTTGTTTGACTCGGGTAAATATCCCACGTCACGTTCACTTCTGAATTTAATGAGCTTTTGTTGTTCGCTTTAATAGGTTATGATCCATAGGGAATTTTCATCTTTAACATGTTTAAAGCATGCATATCCATATTTAAAGCAGGTTAGGATCTCTTAGAAATCTCTTTCTTATCAAATTCCAAGCCATTAGGGTTGAACTAATGGAATTTCCAAAACTCGGATAACAAACCTTTTGTGTTCGTTTGTGGTGTGTGAATAAATTTTCTTTACTTTCATTGATTATTGTTTTTAATTTTTTACATACATAAACACTAAAAGTTTTATTTTGGTGTGATCTATTTTGCCTTTATTATCTTATTTACGAGAGAATCGCCAAGTGAAAACACAAAGTTTTGATTTAAGAAAAAAGTGAACATCTAAAATGGAATGGAAATTCACAAATGTAGAGAGAGATAATTCCGAAAAGTCTCTGTAACTTTTTGGAAACGCAAAATCTTTTAGTTTTTATATTTTAGGTTTTGCAATGATCGGAAAAAGGGGGAGGCAGGTGATTTTTAACGGAGTGTTGACTCCCAATCCATAAGTCATTTCTTACAAAAACATAGCCCGTTAAGAATGATTGATCGATAAATCTCTTTACAAATCATCTGTGATTGTTAGGTCAGTTTTTTTAGTAAATGGGCAAAATAATAACTTGTTTTACTCAGGTAAATATCCCACCGCACGTTCACTTGAGAATTTAATGAGCATTCGTTGTTCACTTTAAAAGGTTTGGATCCACAGGGCATTTGCATCTATAACATTATTCAAGCATGCCTATCCATATATAAAACATTTTAGGATCAGCTAGAAATCTCTTTCTTATCATATTCCAAGCCATTAGGGTTGAACTAGTGGAATTTCCCAAACATGGACAACAAAACTTTTGTGTTCGTTTGTGGGGTGTGAATAAATTTTATTTACGTACATTTGTTATTGTTAATTTTTTCCATATATAAACTCCAAAATTTTCATTTTGTTTTGATCTATTTTGCCTTTATCTTCTTGTTGACGCGAGAATCGAAAGGGAAAACTCAAAGTTTTGATTTAAGAAAAAAATGTGCATCTAAAATGGAATGGAAATGCCCAAATGGAGAGAGATATAATTCCAAAACGTCTCTGTAACTTTTAGGAACTCCAAACTCGTTTAGTTTTTATATATTAGGTTTTGCAGTAATAGGGAAAAGTGGGAGGCATGGGATTTTTAACTGAGTGGTTACAACCAATCCATAAGTCATTTCTTACTAAAACATAGCACGTTATGCATGATTGACCGATAAATCACTTTACAAAACATCTGTGATTGTTAGGTCATATTATTGTAAATGGGCAAAAGAAGGGCTTGATTGGGTCAGGTAAATATCCAGACGCACATTCACTTGAGAATTTAATGAGAATTTCTTGTTCGCTTTAAAAGGTTTTGACCCATAGGGCATTTACATCTTTAAATGTTTCGAGAATGCATATCCATATTTAAAACATGTTAGGATCAGTTTAAAATCTCTTTCTTATCAAATTCCAAGCCATTAGGGTCGAACATGGACAACAAAACTTTTGTGTTCGTTTGTGGTGTGTGAATAAATTTTCTTTACATAATTTTTTTATATTTTTAATTTTTTCCATACATAAACTCTGAAATTTTCATTTTGTTGTGATTTATTTTGCCTTTATCTTCTGGTTTACGCGAGAATCGAAAAGTGAAAACTCAAAGTTTTGATTTAAGAAAAAAGTGTACATCTAAAATGGAAAGGAAATGCACAAATGGAGAGAGAGATAATTCTAAAAAGTCTCTGTACCTTTTAGGAACTGTAAACTTTTTTAGTTTTTATATATTATGTTTTGCAATGATCGAGAAAAGGGGGAGGCGGGGGAGTTTTTGCTGAGTGTTGACTCTCAATCCATAAGTAATTTCTTAAAAAAACATAGCCTGTTACACATGATAGACTGATAAATCACTTTAAAAATCATCTCAGAATGTAGGTCATCTTTTTTGTTCATGGACAAAATAATGGCTTGTTTGAGTCGGGTAAATATCCCTTCGGACGTTCGCTTGAGAATTTAATGAGCATTTTTTGTTCGCTTTAAAAGGTTTCGATCCATAAGGCATTTGCATCTTTAACATGTTTCAAGCATGTATATCCATATTTAAAACATATTAGGATCAGTTAGAAATCTCTTTCTTATCAAATTCCAAGCCATTAGGGTTGAACAAGTGGAATTTCCCAAACTTGGACAACAAAACTTTTGTGTTCGTATATGGTGTGTGAATAAATCTTCTTTAATTAAATTTGTTATTTTTTTTAATTTTTTCCAAACATAAGTTCTAAAATTTAATTTTTTTGTAATCTATTTTGCGTTTGTCTTCTTGTTTACGAGAGAATCAGAAAGGGAAAACTCAAAGTTTTGACTTAAGAAAAAAATGTACATCTAAAATGGAATGGAAATGCACAAATGTTGAGAGAGATAATTCCAAAAAGTCTCTATAACTTTTAGGGACTACAAACACTTTTAGTTTTTATATATTAGGTTTTGCATTGATCGAGAAAAGGGGGAGGTGAGGGATTTTTTACTGAGTGTTGACTCTCAATCCATAAGTAATTTCTTAAAAAAAACATAGCCCATTATGCATGATTGAGCGATGTATCACTTTACAAATCATCTGTCATTGTTAGGCCTTTTTTTGTAAATGGGCAAAATAATGGCTTGTTTGACTCTGGTAAATATCCTACTGCACGTTCACTTCTGAATTTAATGAGCATTTTTTGTTCGCTTTAATAGGTTTGTATCCAAAGGGAATTTTCATCTTTAACATGTTTCAAGCATGCATATCCATATTTAAAATATGTTAGTATCACTTAGAAATTTCTTTCTTATCAAATTCCATGACATTAGTGTTTAACCAGTAGAATTTCCAAAACTCGGACATCAAAAATTTTGTGTTCATTTGTGGTGTGTGACTAAAGTTTCTTCTTTCATTTATTATTGTTTTTAATTTTTTCCATACATAAACTCTAAAATTTTCATTTTGTTGTCATCTATTTTGCCTTTATCTTCTGATTTTAGAGAGAATCACAAAGTGAAAACTCAAAGTTTCGATTTCAGAAAAAAATGAATGTCTAAAATGGAAAGGAAATGAACAAATGTAGATAGAGATAATTTCAAAAGGTCTTTGTAGCTTTTAGGGACTGCAATATCTTTTAGTTTTTATATATTAGGTTTTGCAATGATCGGGAAAAGGGGGGGGGGGAGGGATTTTTAACTAAGTGTGGACTCCCAATCCATAAGTCATTTCTAAAAAAGACATAGCCCGTTATGCATTATTGACCAATAAATCACTTTACAAATCATATGTGATTGTTAGGTCAATTTTTTTATAAATGGGCAAAATAATGACTTGTTTGACTCAGGTAAATATCCCACCGCACGTTCACTTGAGAATTTAATGAGCATTTGTTGTTCGCTTTAAAAGGTTTGGATCCATAGGGCCTTTGCATCATTAACATGTTTCGAGCATGCATATCCATATTTAAAACATGTTAGGATCAGTTAGAGATCTCATTTTTTATCAAATTCAAAGCTATTAGGGTGGAACTACTGGAATTTCCAGAACTTGGACTACAAAACTTTTTTTTTCATTTGTGGTGTGTGAATAAATTTTTTAACTTACATTTTTTATTTTTTAAAATTTTTTCCATTCATAAATTCTAAACTTTTATTTTGTTGTGATCTATTTTACCTTTTATCTTCTTGTTTACGAGAGAATCGGAAAGTGAAAACTCTAAGTTTTGATTTAAGAAAAACGTTCACAACTAAAATGAAATGGAAATGCACAAATTTAGAGAGTGATAATTCCAAAAAGTCTCTGTAACTATTAGGGACTGCAAACTCTTTTAGTTTTTATATATTGGGTTTTTCAATGATCGTGAAAAGGGGGAGGCGTGGGATTTTTAACTGAGTGTTGACTCCCAATCCATATGTCATTTCTTACAAAAACATTGCCCGTTATGCTTGATTGACTGATTAATCACTTTAAAAATCATCCGTGATTGTTAGGTCAGGTTTTTTGTAAATGGGCAAAATAATGGCTTGTTTGACTCGGATAAATTTCCGTCCGCACATTTACTTCAGAATTTAATGTGCATTTGTTGTTCTCTTTAATACGTTTAGATCCATAAGCATTTGCATCTTTAACATGTTTCAAGCTTCCATATGCATATTTAAAACAAGTTAGGATCAGTTAGAAATCTCTTTCTTATCAAATTCTAAGCCATTAGGGTTGAACTAGGGGAATTTTCCAAACTCGGACTACAAAAAATTTGTGTTCGTTTGTGGTGTGTGAATAAATTTTCTTTACTTTCATTTGTTATTTTTTAAAATTTTTTCCATACATAAACTCCAAAATTTTCATTTTTCTGTGATCTCTTTTGCTTTTATCTTCTTATTTACGTGAGAATCAGAAAGTGAAAACTCAAAGTTTTGATTTAAGAAAAACGTGAACACCTAAAATGGAATGAAAATGCACAAATGTAGAGATAGATATTTCCAAAAAGTCTTTGTAACTTTTAGGGACTGCAATATCTTTTAGTTTTTATATATTAGGTTTTGCAATGATTGGGAAAAGGGGGAGGCGGGGGATTTTTAACTAAGTGTTGACCCCCAATCCATAAGTCATTTCTTATGAAAAAATACCCCGTTACGTATGATTGATTGATAAATAACTTTACAAATCATCTGTGATTGTTAGGTCAGTTTTTTTGTAAATGGGTAAAATAATGACTTGTTTGACTCGGTAAATATCTCACCGCACGTTCACTTGAGAATTTAATGAGCATTTGTTGTTCGCTTTAAAAGGTTTGGATGCATAGGGCATTTGCATCTTTAACATTATTCAAGCATGCAAATCCATATCTAAAACATGTTAGGATTAGTTAGAAATCTATTTCTAATAAATTTCTAAGCCATTATGGTTGAACTAGTGGAATTTCCAAAACATGGACAACAAAACTTTTGTGTTCGTTTGTGGTGTGTGAATAAATTTTTTTATTTACATTTGTTATTTTTTTCAGTTGTTTCCATACTTAAACTCTAAAATTTTCATTTTGTTGTCATCTATTTGCCTTTATCTTCTTGGTTACGCGAGAATCGGAAAGGGAAAACTCAAAGTTTTAATTTAAGAAAAAATGGTATATCTAAAATGGAATGGAAATGCACAAATGGAGAGAGAGATAATTCCAAACCATCTCGGTTACTTTTTTAGGAACTGGAAACTCTTTTAGTTTTTATATACTAGGTTTTGCAATAATAGGGAAAAGGGGGAGACAAGGGATTTTTAATTGAGTGGTTACAACCAATCCATAAGTCATTTTTTACAAACACATAACCCATTATGCATGATTGACCGATAAATAACTTTACAAATCATTTGTGATTGTTAGGTCAGTTTTTTTGTAAATGGGCAAAATAATGGCTTGTTTGACTCGGGTAAACATCCCACCGCATGTTCACTTGAGAGTTTAATGAGCATTTGTTGTTCAATTAAAAAGGCTTGGATCCATAGGGCATTTGCATCTTTAACACGTTTCAAGCATGAATATCCATATTTAAAACATGTTAGGATCAATTAGAAATCTCTTTCTTATCAAATTCCAATCCATTAGGGTTGAATAAGTGGAGTTTCCAAAACTTGGACAACAAAACTTTTTTGCTCGATTATGGTGTGTTAATATATTTTCTTTACTTACATTTGTTATTATTTTTTTTATTTTTCATACATAAATTCCAAAATGTTATTTTGTTGTGCTCTATTTTGCCTTTATCATCTTGTTTACGAAAGAATCGGAAAGTGAAAGTGAAAGTTTTGATTTAAGAAAAAAATGTCCATCTAAACTGGAATCGAAATGCACAAATATAGAAAGAAATAATTCCAAAAAGACTCTGTAACTTTTAGGGGCTCAAAACTCTTTTAGCTTTTTTATATTAAGTTTTTCAATGATCGGGAAAAGGGAGAGGCAGGGGATTTTTAACTAAGTGTTGACTCGCAATCCATAAGTCATTTCTAAAAAAAACATAGCCCATTATGCACGATTGACCGATAAATCATTTTACAAATCATCTGTGATTGTTAGGTAAATTTTTTTGTAAATGGGCAAAATAATGACTTGTTTGACTTGGGTAAATATCCCACCGCACGTTCACTTGAGAATTTAATGAGTATTGGTTGTTCTCTTTAAAAGGTTTGGATACATAGGGCATTTGCATCTTTCACATATTTGAAGCATGCATATCCATATTAAAACATGTTAGAAACCTCTTTCTTATCAAATTCCAAGGAATTAGGGTTGAACTAGTGGAATTTCCCAAACTTGGACAACAAAAATTTTGTGTTCATTTGTGGTGTGTGAATAAATTTTAGTTACTTACATTTGTTATATTTTTTAATTTTTTCCTTACAATGACCCTAAAATTTTCATTTTGTTGTGATCTATTTTTCGTTGATCTTCTTGTTTACGAGAGAATCAGAAAGTGAAAACTCAAAGTTTTCATTTAAGAAAAAAGTGTACATCTAAAACGGAATGGAAATGCACAAATGTAGAGAGAGATAATTCCAAAAAGCATCTGTAACTTTTAGGAATTGCAAATTCTTTTAGTTTTTACATATTAGGTTTTGCAATGAACGGGAAAAGTAAGAGGTGGGGGATTTTCAACTGATTGTTGACTCCCAATCCATAAGTCATTTCTGACAAAAACATAGCCCGTTACGCATGATTGACCGACAAATAACTTTACAACCATATGTGATTGATAGGTCAGCTTTTATGTAAATGAGCAAAATAATGGCTTGTTTGACGGGGGTAAATATACCACTGCACGTTCACTTGAGAATTTAATTAGAATATGTTGTTCACTTTAAAAGGTTTCGATCCATAGGGCATTTGAATCTATAATATGTTTCATGCATGCATATCCATAATTAAAACATATTAGGATCAGCTTGAAATCTCTTTCTAATCAAATTCCAAGCCAATAGGGTTAAAGTAGTGGAATTTCCCAAACTTGGACAACAAAACTTTTGTGTTCGTTTGTGGTGTATGAATATATTTTCTCTACTTACATTTGTTATTATTTTTAATTTTTTCCATGCATAAACTCTAAAATTTTATTTTTGTTGTGATCTATTTTGCCTTTTTCTTCTTGTTAACGAGAGAATCGAAAAGTTAAAACTCAAAGTTTTGATTTAAGAAAAAAAGTACATCTAAAATGGAATGGAAATGTACAAATGTAGAGAGAGATAATTCCAAAAATTCTGTGTAACTTTTAGGAACTCCAAACTCTTTTAGTTTTTATATATTAGGTTTTGCAATGATCGGGAAAAAGGGAAGGCGGTGGATTTTTAATTGAGCATTGACTCCCAATCCATAAGTCATTTCTTACAATAACATAGCCCATTATGCATGATTGACCGATAAATCACTTTACAAATCAACTGTGATTGTTAGGTCAGCTTTTTTTGTAAATGGGCAAAATAATGGCTTGTTTGACTCCGTTAAATATCCCACCGCATGTTCACTAGAGAATTTAATGTGCATTTGTTGTTTGCTTTAAAAGGTTTGGATCCATAGGTTATTTGCATATTTAACATGTGTCAGGCATGCATATCCATATTTAAAACATGTTAGGATCAGTTAGAAATCTCTTTCTTATAAAATTCCAAGCCATTAGGGTGGAACTAGTGGAATTTCCAGAACTTGGACAACAAAACTTTAGTGTTAGTTTGTGGAGTGTGAAATTTTTTTTTTTAACTTACATTGTTTATTGTTTTAAATTTTTTCCATACATAAATTCTAAACTTTTATTTTTTTGAGATCTATTTTGCCTTTATCTTCTTGTTTACGAGAGAATCGAAAAGTGAAAACTCAAAGTTTTTATTTGAGAAAAAAGTTTACATCTAAAATGAAATTATAATGCACAAATGTAGAGACAGATTATTCCTAAAAGTCTCTGTAAATCTTGGGGACTGCAAACTCTTTGAGTTTTTATATATTAGGTTTTGCAAATATCGTGAAAAGGGGGAGGTGTGGGATTTTTAACTGAGTGTTGATTCCCAATCCATAAGTCATTTCTTACAAAAACATAGCCTGTAACACATGATTGACCGATAAATCACTTTACAAATCATATGTAATTGTTAGGTTAGTTTTTTTTGTAAATGGGCGAAATAATGGCTTGTTTGACTCGGGTGAATATCCCACCATACGTTCACTAGAGAATTTAATGAGCATTTGTTGTTTTCTTTTAAAGGTTTGGATCCACAGGGCATTTGCATCTTTAATAAATTTCAAGCATGCATATCCATATTTAAAACATGTTACGATCAGTTAGAAAATTTATTTCTTATCAAATTCCAATCCATTAGGGTTGAACTAGTGGAATTTCTCAAACTTGGACAACGAAACTTTTGTGTTCGTTTGTGGTGTGTGAATAAATTTAATTTACTTACATTTGATTTTTTTTAATTTTTTCAATATATAAACTCAAAAATTTTCATTTTGTTGTGATCTATTTTACCTTTATCTTCTTATTTACGAAAGAATCAGAAAGTGACAACTCAAAGTTTTAATTTAGGAAAAAAGTGTACATCTAAAATGGAATGGAAATGCAAAGATGTAGAGTGAGATAATTCTTAAAAGTCTCTGTAACTTTAAGGTACTCCAAAATCTTTTAGTCTTTATAGATTAGGTTTTGGAATGATCGGGAAAAGGGGGTGGCGGGGGATTTTTAACTGAGTGTTGACTCCCAATCCATAAGTCATTTCTTACAAAAACATAGCGCGTTACACATGATTGACCGATAAATCACTTTAGAAATCATCTATGATTTTTAGGTCAGCGTTTTTTTTAATGGGCAAAATAATGGCTTGTTTGACTCGGGTAAATATCCCACCGCACGTTCACTTTAGAATTTAATGAGCATTTCTTGTTCGCTTTAAAAGGTTTGGATCCATAGGTCATTTAAATCTTTTACATGTTTCATGCATGCATGTCCATATTTAAAACATGTTAGGATCAGTTAGAAATCTCTTTCTTATCAAATTTCAAACCATTAGGGTTGAACTAGTGGAATTTCCCAATCTTAGACCACAAAACTTTTGTGTTTGTTTGTGGTGTGTAAATAAATTTTCTTTACTTACATTTGTTATTGTTTTTAATTTTTTTGATACATAAAATCTAAAATTTTCATTTTGTATTGTTCTATTTTGCCTTTTTCTTCTTGTTTACGCGAGAATCGGAAAATGAAAACTCAAAGTTTTGATTCAAGAAAAAAGTGTCCATATAAAATGGAATGGAAATGCACAAATGGAGAGAGAGATAATTCCAAAAAGTCTCTGTAACTTTTAGGAACTGCAAACTCTTTTAGTTTTTATATATTAGGTTTTGCAATGATAGGGAAAAGGGGGAGGCGGGGGATTTTTAACTGAGTGTAGACTCTCAATCCATAAGTCATTTCTTAAGAAAACATAGCCCGTTCCGCATGATTGATCGATAAATCACATTCGTGATTGTTAGGTCAACTTTTTTGTAAATGGGCGAAATAATATCTTGCTTGACTCGGGTAAATTTCCCATCGCGTGTTCACTTCAGAATTTAGTGAGCATTTGTTGTTCGCTTTAAAAGGTTTGGATCCATAGGGCATTTGCATCTTTGACATGTTTCAAACATGCATATCCTTATTTAGAACATGTTAGGATCAGTTAGAAATCTCTTTCTTTTTAAATTCTAAGCCATTAGGGTTGAACAAGTAGAATTTCCCAAACTTAGACAACAAAACATTTGTGTTCGTTTATGGTGTGTGAATAAATTTTCTTTACTTACATTTTGTTGAATTTATGGAAAAGTGAAATACTTCATTGACATCAATAACTTGTTGTAATCGGAGTACACGAACCTTTATTTATAATAGAGGAAGGTAGTAAAGTCCAATTACAATAAAACTACCCTTGTCCCAATTACATCCAAACTCTAAAATGGGTAATCATTATGGGTCCTAGTTCTTATGGGTTTGGGCCCATCTTGTGGGCCTTATTTGGTCATGTGGCCCATCTTATAATAATCTTACATATGTGGGACTTGGTCGTTTCGGCTTGAGCTTATCTTCCAACACTCCCCCTGAAGCTGGGGGTGAGAGAACAATATGAACTCCCAGCTTGCTACAAATGTTGTATACAATATTTTTGTATAAAATGGTCCATCTTCCAATATGACTTCATCTTCCAACATTCCCCCTCACGTTGTTGCGTCTTTCCATGAGGCCCTGCAACATTATAAGTGAGAGTAAAAATCACTCCTAGCCAGTAAGTCATTGCTTCATATTCCAGTCTTAATGCTGGATGTAGGGCACACTCCACTACTATCGATAGTGTGTCTATCGGCATTGCTCGGGGATGAAGTTCCTCCATCATGGACTTCCAACCACAAATAATTTTCATCTTTTTGACGGGGTTGAAGTTCCTCCGTCATGGACTCCCAACCACAAACAATTTTGATCTTTATGACAGGTAAAATAAATGATGACATGAGGCCACCTCTTATTCATTACTACTGTCCCCAAAGAGACACAATAGCTGCAACTGAATATAACACGATCATCTTCCAACACATATAACACAAACCAAATAATAAACTTTGTAAAAGAACCCATGAAATAATCAGATATAAAATTTTCTTCATTGATGCACAAGCTTCATCTTTTGAGCTCCACCTTTCTTGAATATTTTGGTCACATAAACTTATCCACAATGTAAGGAATAAAATACCTCTTTCTTGTTCTTCTTCTACTTCTCCCCCTCAAGCTTGGAGGTAATGGCAATGATCCCAACTTGAACCAAATATCATATATGTAGCCATAAGATAAAATAATAGAGATGTATAAATAAGCCTTCAAACCAGGCAGAAGTGAGATATTTTCCTTTTATATCAACTCAAAAAGGGACACAAAACAATTGGCATAAATTTGGATTTTCAATGTAACAGAATACCAACATGACCTTTGATTCTTCCAATGCGAATATATCTTTCAATATAGATCAGATTGACATGAAATATTTTCCTTCTAAAAGTAGACGTAAATAAATTTCATCCAAGTATAACATCTCTTCATAAAATATAATTATCAGAAGATAAATAATCTGATAGGTTTCGGTCTCTGTCATCTGGCCGAACTAAGTTCTGGTTTTACTGTTTTTCCAGAACGATCATTGACACTTCCAAGATCAATATATCCTTATAAAAAAATTATACTGAGAATTGGTTGTATAGGTCAGAAAATAGACTTACATATATTTCTCTTGATATATAATTATCCATATAAAGTCTCTTTCTTGATATCTTAAAATACCTCGGAAGTTGAGCCTATATGCTGCCTCTTGAACCTCTTTTTCAATCTGACCTTTGTTGCTTCAAATATTGATTTCTCTTTGTAGATAACTCAGATATACAATTGGTTGAATAGGTAAAAAAATATACTTACAGATATTTCTTTTGATATAAATTTCTCCATATAAAGTCTAGTTCTTGATAGCAAAAAATACCTCGGAATCCGAAGATTTCTGCTGCTACTTGAACCTTTTTGCAATCTGACCTTCACTCATGCAAATATCAATATCTCTCTGTAGATAACTCCGATTGGAACAAATCATTTTTCTTTGGAATGTATACTCAAATATATTTTCATAAATATATAATTTTAAATATGAAAAACTAAATATAGAGGTTAAAGATGCAAATAAAACTACAGGTGTAGGACTGAAAAACAATAACTACGAACCTAGACCTAGGGTTTAGGGTTTAAAGAAAAGGATCACATTACCTCCGTGAGTTGACCAAGTCAACTCACAGAACCTGCTCTGATACCATGTTGAATTTATGTAAAATTAAAATACTTCATTGACATCAATAACTTGTTGTAATCAGAGTATACGAACCTCTATTTATAATAGAGGAAGGTAGTAGAGTCCAATTACAATAACACTACCCTTGTCCCAATTGCACCCAAACTCTAACACTTAAGGTAAGTCCTAACATAATTAGGTATCTCATTATTGATAAAAGACAAATATAACTTAAACTAAAACTCTTCTTGGTCGTGACCCTAAGATAAAGATACTTTTGTGAGTCCTTCTTGATCTTCCAACTGATTTGATAAGGATGCCAGCTCTTGGTAATCATTGTGGGTCCTACTTCTTATGGGGTTGGCCCCAACTTGTGGGCCTTCCTTGGTCATGTGGCCCATCTTTTAATAATCTTACATATGGAGTCCTTCCATGGTCTTTCGATCTTGAGCTTAATGTTTTCCATAATTGCACCCAAACTCTAACACTTAAGGTAAGTCCTAACATAATTAGGTAACTCATTATTGATAAAAGACAAATATAACTTAAACTAAAACTCTTCTTGGTCGTGACCCTAAGATATAGATACTTTTGTTAGTCCTTCTTGATCTTCCAACTGATGTGATAAGGATGCCAGCTCTTGGTAATCATTGTGGGTCCTACTTCTTATGGGCTTGGCCCCAACTTGTGGGCCTTCCTTGGTCATGTGGCCCATCTTTTAATAATCTTACATATTAAGTCCTTCCATGGTCTTTCGATCTTGAGCTTATCTTCCAACACATTTGTTATTGTTTTTAATGTTTTCCATACTTAAATTCTAAAATTTTATTTTGTTGTGATCTCTTTTGCCTTCATCTTCTTATTTACGAGAGAATCGGTAAGTGAAAACTCAAAGTTTTGATTTAATAAAAAAGTGTACGTCTAAAATGGAATGGAAGTGCACAAATGTAGAGAGATAATTCCAAAAAGTTTATGTAACTTTTACAGAATGAAAAACTCTTTTGGTTTTTTTATATTAGGTTTTGCAATGATCGGGAAAAAGGGGAGGCGAGGGATATTTAACTGAGTGTTGACTCTCAATCCATAAGTCATTTCTTAAAGAAACATAGCCCGCTACACATGATTGACCAATAAATCACTTTACAAATCCTCTATCATTGTTAGGTCAGCTTTTTTGTAAATGGGGAAAATAATGGCTGGTTTGACTTGGGTAAATATCCCACCGCGTGTTCACTTCAAAATTTAATGAGAATTTGTTGTTCACTTTAATAGGTTTGGATCCATAGGGCATTTGCATCTTCAACATGTTCAAAGCATTCATATCCATATTTAAAACTGGTTAGGATCTGTTAGAAATCATTTTATTATCAAATTCCAAGCCATTAGTGTTGAACAAGTGGAATTTCCAAAACACGGACAACAAAACTTTTGTGTTCGTTTGTGGTGTGTGAATAAATTTTCTTTACTTTCATTTTTTATTGTTTTTTAATTTTTTCCATACATAAACTCTAAAACTTTCATTTTGTTGTGATCTATTTTGCCTTTATCTTCTTATTTACGAGAGAATCGGAAAGTGAAAGCTCAAAGTTTTGATTTAAGAAAAAAGTGAACATCTAAAATGGAATGGAAATGCACAAATGTAGAGAGAGATAATTCAAAAACGTCTTTGTAACTTTTAGGGACTGTAAACTCTTTTAGTTTTTATATATTTGATTTTGCAATGATCAGAAAAAGAGGGAGGCGGGGGATTTTTAACTGAGTGTTGACTCCCAATCCATACCTGATTTCCTACAAAAACATAGCCCATTATGCATGATTGACCAATAAAACACTTAAAAAATCATTTGTGATTGTTGGTCACCTTTTTTGTAAATGGGAAAACTAATGGTTTGTTTGACTCGGGTAAATATCCCATCGCACGTTCACTTAAGAATTTAATGAGCATTTGTTGTTCACTTTATCAGGTTTGGATCCATAAGGTATTTGCATCTTTAACATATTTCAAGAATGCATATCCATATTTAAAACATGTTAGGATCAGTTAGAAATCTCTTTCATATTAAATTCCAAGCCATAGGGTTGAACAAGAGGAATTTCCCAAACTCAGACAACAAAACTTTTGTGTTCGTTTGTGGTGGGTGAATAAATTTTCTTTATTTTCATTTGTTATTGTGTTTAACTTTTTCGATACATAAACTCCAAAATTTTCATTTTGTTGTGATCTATTTTGCCTTTATCTTCTTATCAACGAGAGAATCGGAAAGTGAAAACTCAAAGTTTTGATTTAAGAAAAAAGTGAAAATCTAAAATGGAATGGGAATGCACAAATATAGATAGAGATAATTCAAAAAAGTCTCTGTAACTTTTAGGGACTGCAAACATTTTTAGTTTCTATATATTAGATATTGCAATGATCGGGAAAAGGGGAGGCAGGGGATTTTTAACAAAGTGTTGACTCCCAATCTATAAGTCATTTCTTACAAAAACATTGCCCGTTACCCATGATTTACCGATAAATCACTTTACAAATCATTTGTGATTGTTAGGACAACTTTTTTGTAAATGGGCAAAGTAAAGACTTATTTGACTCGAGTAAATATCCCACCGCACGTTCACTAGTTTTGGATCCATAGGGCATTTGCATCTTTAACATGTTTCAAGCATGCATATCCATATTTAAAACATGTTAGAAACAGTTAGAAATCTCTTTCTTATCAATTTCCAAGCCATTAGGGTTGAGGTAGTAGAATTTCCCAAACTTGGACAACAAAACTTTTGTGTTCATTTGTGGTGTGTGAATAAATTTTATTTACTTATATTTTTTATTTTTTTATTTTTTTCCGTACATAAACTCTAAAATTTTCATTTTGTTGTGATCTTTTTTGCCATTATCTTCTTGTTTACAAGAGAATCGGAAAGTGAAAACTCAAATGTTTGATTTAAGAAAAAATTGTAGATCTAGTAATTAATGGAAATGCACAAATGTAGAGAGAGATAATTCCTAAAATTCTCTGTAACTTTTAGGGACTGCAAACTCTTTTAGTTTTTATATATTATGCTTGCAATGATCTGGGAAAAGGGGAGGCAGGGGACTTTTAACTGATTGTTGACTCCCAATCCATAAGTCACTTCTTACAAAAACATAGCCCATTATGCATGATTGACCGATAAATCACTTTAAAAATCATCTGTGATTGTTAGGTCAGCTTTTTTGTAAATGGGCAAAATAATGACATGTTTGACCTGGGTAAATATCCCACCGCATGTTCAGTTGAGAATTTAATGAGCATTTGTTGTTCGCTCTAAAAGGTTTGGATCCATAGGGTATTTGCATCTTTAATGTTTCAAGCATGCATATCCACATTTAAACCATGTTAGAAACAGTAAGAAATCTCTTTCTAATCAAATTCCAAGCCATTAGGGTTGAACTAGTGGAATTTCCCAAACAATGACAACAAAACTTTTGTGTTCATTTCTAGTGTGTGAATAAATTTTCTTTACTTACATTTGTTATTGTTTGTAATTTTTTCCATACATAAACTTTAAAATTGTCATTTTGTTGTGATCTATTTTGCCTATATCTTCTTGTTGACGAGAGAATCCGAAAGTGAAAACTCAAAGTTTTCATTTTAGAAAAAAGTGTACATTTAAAATGGAATGGAAATGCAAAAATGGAGAGAGATAATTCCAAAAAGTCTTTGTAACTTTTAGGAACTGCAAACTCTTTTATTTTATATATATTAGGTTTTCCAATGATCGGGAAAAAGGGGGAGGCAGTGGATTTTTAACTGATTGTTGACTCCCAATCCATAAGTCGTTTCTCACAAAAACATAGCCCGTTACGCATGATTGACCGATAAATCAATTTAAAAATCATTTGTGATTGTTAGGTCATCTTTTTTTGTAAATGGGCAAAATAATAGCTTGATTGACTCGGGTAAAAATCCCACTGCACGTTCACTTGAGAATTTAATGAGCACTTGTTGTTCTCTTTAAAAGGTTTGCATCCATAGGGCATTTGCATCTTTAACATGTTTCAAGCATGCGTATCCATATTTAAAAAATGTTAGGATCAGTTAGAAATCTATTTTTTTTATCAAATTCCAATCCATTAGTGTGGAACTAGTGGAATTTCCCAAACTTGGAAAAAAAATTGTGTTCGTTTGTTGAGTGTGAATAAAGTTTTTTTAACTTACATTTGTTATTGTTTTTAATTTTTTCCATACGTAAATTCTAAAATTTTATTTTTCCTTTATCTTCTTGTTTACGAGAGAATAGGAAAGTGAAAACTCGAAGTTTTGATTTAAGAAAAAAGTGTACATCTAAAATGGAATGCAAATGCGCAAATGTAGAGAGAGATAATTCCAAAAAGTCTCTATAACTTTTAGGGACAGCAATGATCGTGAAAAGGGGGAGGCGGGGGATTTTTAAGTGAGCGGTGACACCCAACCCATAAATCATTTCTTACAAAAACATTTACAAATCATTTGTGATTGTTAGGTGAAATTTTTTGGTAATGGGCAAAATATTGGCTTGTTTTACTCCGGTAAATATCCCACCGCACGTTCACTAGAGAATTCAATGAGCATTTGTTATTCACTTTAAAAGGTTTGGATCCATAGGGCATTTGCATCTTTAACATGTCTCAAACATGCATATCCTTATTTAAAACAAGTTAGGATCAGTTAGAAATCTCTTTCGTATCAAATTCCAAGAAATTAGGGTTGAACTTGTGAAATTTCCCAAACTTGGACAACAAAACCTTTTGTGTTCATTTGTGGTGTGTGAATAAAATTTCTTTAGTTACATTTTTTATTGTTTTTAATTCTTTCTTTACACACACACTAAAATTTTCATTTTGTTGTGATCTATTTTGCCTTTATCTTCTTGTTTATAAGAGAATCGAAAAGTGAAAACACAAAGTTTGATTTAAGAAAAAAGTGAACATCTAAAATGGAATGGAAATGCACAAATGTAGAGAGAGATAATTCCAAAAAGTCTCTGTAACTGTTATGGATTGCAAACTTTTTTAGTTTTTATATATTAGGTTTTGCAATGATAGGGAAAAGGGGGATTCGGGGGATTTTTAATTGAGTGTTGACTCCCAATCCATAATTCATTTCTTACAAAAACATAGCCTGTTATATATGATTGACCGATAAATCACTTTACAAATCTTCTATGATTGTTAGGTCAGCTTTTTTGTAAATGTGCAAAATAATGGCTTGTTTGACTCCAGTAAATATCCCACTGCGCGTTCGCTGGAGAATTCAATGAGCATTTGTTATTCGCTTTAAAAGTTTTGGATCCATAGGGCATTTGCATCTTGAACATGTTTCAAGTATGCATATCCATATTTAAAACATGGTAGGATCCGTGAGAAATCTCTTTCTTATCAAATTCCAAGCCATTAGGGTTGAACTAGTGGAATTTCCCAAACTTGGACAACAAAAACTTTGCGTTCGTTTGTGGTGTATTAATAAATTTTCTTTACTTACTATTGTTATTTTTTTAAATTTTTTCCATACTTAAACTCTAAAATTTTCCTTTTGTTGTGATCAATTTTGCCTTTATCTTCTTGTTTACGAGAGAATCGCAAAGTGAAAACTCAAAGTTTGATTTAAAAAGAAAGGGAACATCTAAAATGGAATGAAAATGCACAAATGTAGAGAGACATAAATCCACAAAGTGTTTGTAACTCTTATGGACTGCAAACTCTTTTAGTTTTTATATATTAGGTTTTACAATGATCGGGAAACAGGGGAGGCGGGGGATTTTTAGCTGAGTGTTGACTCCCAATCCATAGGTCATTTCTTGCTAAAACATAGCCCGTTATGCATGATTGAAAGATAAATCACTTTAAAAATTATTTGTGATTGTTAGGTCAGTTTTTTTTTAAATGGGCAAAATAATGACTTCTTTGACTCGGGTAAATATCCCACCGCACGTTCACTTGAGAATTTAAAGAGCATTTGTTGTTCACTTTAAATGGTTTGTATCCATAGGGCATTTTCATATTTAACATGTTTCAAGCATGCATATCCATATTTAAAACATGTTAGAAACAGTTAGAAATCTCTTTCTTATCAAATTCCAAGATATTAGGGTTGAACTACTAGAATTTCCCAAACTTAGACAACAAAACTTTTGTGTTCTTGTGTGGTGTGTGAATAAATTTTATTTACTCTCATTTGTTATTTTTTGACAAATTTTCCATACAAAAACTCTAATTTTTTTATTTTGTTGTGATCTATTTTGCCTTTATATTCTTGTTGACTAGAGAATTTGAAAGTGAAAACTCATAGTTTTGATTTAAGAAAAAAGTGTTCATCTAAAATGGAATGGAAAGGCACATATGTAGCATGAGATAATTCCAAAAAGTCGCTGTAACTTTTAGGGACTGTAAACTTTTTTAGTTTTTATTTATAAGCTTTTGCAACGATCGTGAAAGGGGGAGGCGGGGGATTTTTAACTGAGTGTTGTCTCCAAATCCATGAGTGATTTCTTATAAAAACATAGCCCGTAACACAAGATTGACTGAGGAATCACTTTACATATCATCAGAGATTGTTAGGTCAACTTTTTTTAAAATAGGCAAAATAATGGCTTGTTTGACTCGGGAAAATATCCCACTGCACTTTCACTAAAGAATTTAATGAGCATTTGTTTTTCACTTTAAAAGGTTTGGATCCATAGGGCATTTGCATCTTTAACATGTTTCAAGCATGCATATCTATATTTAAAACATGTTAGGATCAGTTAGAAATCTCTTTCTTATCAAATTCCAAGCCATTAAGGTTGAACTAGTGGAATTTACCAAACTTGGACAACAAAACTTTTGTGTTCGTTTGTGGTGTGTGAATAAATTTTCTTTACTTAATTTTTTTATTGTTTTTAATTCTTTCCATGCATAAACTCTAAAATTTTCCATTTGTTGTGATCAATTTTGTCGTTATCTTCTTGTTTACGAGGGAATTGAAAAATGAAAAATCAAAGTTTTGATTTAGGAAAAAAGTTAACATCTAAAATGGAATGGAAATGCAAAAATGTAGAGTGAGATAATTCCAAAAAGTCTCTGTAACTTTTAGGGACTTCAAACTCTATTAGTTTTTATATATTATTTTTGCAATGATCGGGAAAAGGGGGAGGCGGGGGATTTTTAATTGAGTGTTGACTCCCAATCCAACAATCATTTCTTACAAAAAACAGAGCCTGTTACGCATGATTGACAGATAAATCACTTTACAAATCATTTGTCTTTGTTAAGTCAGCTTCTTTTTAAATGGGCAAAATAATGGCTTTTTTTACTCGGGTAAATATCGCACCGCACGTTCACTTGAGAATTTAATGAGCATTTGTTTTTCGCTTAAAAAGGTTTGGATCCATTGGGAATTTGCATCTTTAACATGTTTTAAGCATGCATATCCATATTTTAGACATGTTTGAAACCATTAGACATCTCTTTCTTATCAAATTCCAAGCCATTAGGGTTGAACTTGTGGAAGTTCCCAAACTTAGAGCACAAAACTTTGATGTTCGTTTGTGGCGTGTGAACAAATTTTCATTACTTACATTTGCTATTGTTTTTAATTTTTTCCATACATAAACTCTTAAATTTTCATTTCTTTGTGATCTATTTTGCCTTCCTTTTCTTGTTTACAAGAGATTCGAAAAGTGAAAACTCAAAGTTTTGTTTCAAGAAAAAAGTATACATCTAAAATGTAATGGAAATGCACAAATGTAGAGAGATATAATTCCAAAAAGTCTCTGTAGCATTTAGGGTCTACAAACTCTTTTAGTTTTTAAATATTAGGTTTTCCAATGATTTGGAAAAGGGGGAGGCGGGTGATTTTTAACTTAGTGGTGACTCCCAATCCATAAATTATTTCTTACAAAAACATTGCCCGTTACGCATGATTGACTGCTAAATCAATTTAATAATCATTTGTGATTGTTAGGTCTGCTCTTTTGTAAATGGGCCAAATAATGGCTTGTTTGACTCAGGTAAATATCCATCTGCACGTTCACTTTATAATTTAATGAGCATTTGTTGTTTGCTTTATTAGGTTTGGATCCATTGGGCATTTGCATCTTTAAAATGTTTCAAGCATGCTTATCCATATTTAAAACAGGTTAGGATCTGTTAGAAATCTCTTTCTTATCAAATTCCAAGCCATTAAGGTTGAACTAGCGGAATTTCCCATACTCAGACAACAAAACTTTTGTTTTCGTTTGTGGTGTGTGTGGATAAATTTTCTTGACTTTCAATCCATTTTGTTTGACTCGGGTAAATATCCCACCGCATGTTCACTTGAGAATTTAATGAGCATTTGTTGTTCTCTTTAAAAGGTTTGGATCCATAAGGAATTTGCATCTTTAACATGTTTCAAGCAAGCATATCCATATTTAAAACATGTTAGAAATCTCTTACTTATCAAATTACAAGCCATTAGGGTTGAACTAGTGGAATTTCCAAAACTTGGACAACAAAAAATTTGTGTTCGTTTGTTCTATGTGAATAAATTTTCTTTACTTACATTTTTTATTGTTTTTAATTTTTTCCATACATAAACTCTAAAATTTTCATTTTGTTGTGATCAATTTTGCCTCTATGTTCATGTTTACGAGAGAATCGTAAAGTGAAAAATCAAAGTTTTTATTTAAGAAAAAAGTGTACATCTAAAATGGAATGGAAATGCACAAATATAGAGGGAGGTAATTCCAAAAGGTCTCTGTAACTTTTAGGGACTGCAAACTCTTTTAGTTTTTAGATATTAGGTTTTGCAATGATCGAGAAAAGGGGGAAGTTGGGGATTTTTAACTAAGTGTTGACTTTCAATCCATAAGTCATTTCATAACAAAACATAGCAACGCATGATTGTCAGGTAAATCACTTTACAAATAATCTGTGATTGTTAGGCCAACTTCTTTGTAAATGGGCAATATAAAGGTTTGTTTGACTCGGGTAAATATCCCACAACACGTTCACTTCTAAACTTATTGAGCATTTTTTGTTCGCTTTAATAGGTTTAGATCCATAGGGCATTTGCATTTTTAACATGTATCAAGCATGCATATCCATATTTTAAACAGGTTAGGATCAGTTAGAAATCTCTTTCTTATCAAATTCCAAGCCATTAGGGTTGAACTAGTGGAATTTCCTAAACTCGGACAAAAAAAGTTTTGTGTTCATTTGTGGTTTGTGAATAAATTTCTTTACTATCATTTGTTATTTTTAAAAAATTTTACCATACATAAACTCTAAAATTTTCATTTTGTTGTGATCTATTTTGCCTTTACCTTCTTGTTTACTTGAGAATCGCCAAGTGAAAACTCAAAGTTTTGATTTAAGAAAAAAGTGTACATCTAAAATGGAATGGAAATGCACAAATGTAGAGAGAGATAATTGCAAAAGGTCTGTGTAACTTTTTGGGATAGGTAACTCTTTTAATTTTTATATTAGGTTTTGCAATGATCAGAAAAAGGGGGAGGCCGGGGATTTTTAACTGAGTGTTGACTCCCAATCCATAAGTAATTTCGTACAAAAACATAGTCCCTTATGTATGATTGACCGATACATCACTGGACAAAACATCTGTGATTGTTAGGACAATTTTTTTGTAAATGGGCAAAATAATGGCTTGTTTGACTCAGGAAAATATCCCACTCCATGTGCACGTGAGAATTTAATCAGCATTTCTTGTTCGCTTTAAAAGGTTTGGATCCATAAGGCATTTTCATCTTTAACATTTTTCAAGCATGCATATCCATATTTAAAACATGTTAGAATCAGTTAGAAACCTCTTTCGTTTCAAATTCCAAGCCATTAGGGTTGAACTAGTGGAATTCCCAAAACTTGGACAATAAAACTTTTGTGTTCGTTTGTGGTGTGTGAATAAATTTTTTTTACTTACATTTGTTATTTCTTAAAACAATTTCCATGAATAAGCTCTTATATTTTTACTTTGTTGTGATCTATTTTGCCTTAATCTTCTTTTTTACGACAGAATCGGAAAGTGAAAACTCAAAGTTTTGATTTAAGAAAAATGTGTACATCTATAATGGAATGGAAAATACAAATGTAGAGAGAGATAATTCAAAAAAATCTCTATAACTTTTAGGAACTGCAAGTTGTTTTAGTTTTTATATATTAGGTTTTGTAATGATCAGGAAAAGGGGGAGGCCGAGGATTTTTAACTGAGTGTTGAATCCCAATCCATAAGTTATTTCTTACAAAAACATAGCCCGTTACGCATTATTGACCGATAAATCCCTTTAAAAATCATATGTGATTGTTAGGTCAGCTTTTTAGTAAATGGGCAAAATACTGGCTTGTTTGACACAGGTAAATTTCCCACCGAACGTTCACTTGAGAATTTAATGTGCATTTGTTTTTCTCTTTAAAAGGTTTGGATCCATAGGGCATTTGCATCATTAACATGTTTCAAACATGCATATCCATATTTAAAACATGTTAGGATCAGTTAGAAATCTCTTTCTTATCAAATTCCAAGCCATTAGGATTGAACTAGTGGAATTTCCCAAACTTGGACAACAAAACTTTTTTGTCCGTTTGCGGTGTGTGAATAAATTTTCTTTACTTACATTTGTCATTTTTTAAAATTTTTCCATACATAAACTCTAAAAATTTTCATTTTTTTATGATCAATTTTGCCTTTATCTTCATGTTTACGAGAGAATCGGAAAGAGAAAACCCAAAGTTTTGATTTAAGAAAAAAGTGTCATCTAAAATGGAATTGCAAACTCTTTTAGTTTTTATATATTAGGTTTTGTAATGATCGGGAAAAGGGGGTGGCGGGGGATTTTTAATTGAGTGTTGACTCACAATCCAAAAGTCATTTCTTACAGAAAAAATAGCCCGTTACACATGATTGACAGATAAATCAATTTACAAATCATCTGTGTTTGTTAGGTCAGCTTTTTTGTAAATGGGCAAAATAATGGCTTGTTTGACTCGGGTAAATATCCCACCGCATATTCACTTGAGGATTTAATGAGCATTTTTTGTTTGCATTAAAAGGTTTTGATCCATAGGGCATTTGCATCTTTAACATGTTTTGAGCATGCATATCCATATTTAAAACATCTTAGAAATATCTTTCGTATAAATTTCCAAGTCATTAGGGTGGAAGTAGTGGAATTTCCCCAAATTGGACAACAAAACTTTTCTGTTCATTTATGATGTGTGAATAAATTTTCTTTACTTACATTTGTTATTTTTTTTAATTTTTTCCATACATAAAATTTATAGTTTTAATTTTTTTGTGATATTTTTTGCCTCTCTCTTCTTGTTTACGAGAGATTTGGAAATTGTTTAAAGAAAAAAGTGTACCTTTAAAATAGAAAGGAAATGCACAAATGTCGAGAGAAATAATTCAGAAAATTCTCTGTAACTTTTAGGGACTACAAACTCTTTTTGTTTTTATATATTAGGTTTTCCAATGATCGGAAAAAGGGGGAGGCCGGGGATTTTTAACTGAGTGTTGACTCCCAAACCATAAATCATTTCTTACAACAACATAGCCCGTTACACATGATTGACCAATAAATCACTTTACAAATCATCTGTGATTGTTAGGTCAGCTTTTTTGTAAATGGGTAAAATAATGGCTTGTTTGACTTAGAAAAATATCCCACTGCATATGCACTTGAGAATTTAATGAGCATTTCTTGTTCTCTTTAAAAGGTTTGGATCCATAGGGCATTTGCATCTTTAACATGTTTCAAGCATGCATATCCATATTTAAAACATGTTATGATCAATTAGAAATCTTTTTCTTTTCAAATTCCCAGCCATTGCGGTTAAACAAGTAGAATTTTCGACACTTGGATAACAAAACTATTGTGTTCGTTTGTGGTGTGTGAATAAATTTTTTTCACTTACATTGTTTATTATTTTATATTTTTTCCATTCATAAACTCTAAAATTTTCAATTTTTTGTGATCCATTTTGCCACTAACTTCTTATTTACAAGAGAATCGAAAAGCGAAAAACTCAACGTTTTGATTTAACAAAAAATGTATATCTAAAATGGAATGGAAATACACAAATGTACAGAGAGATAATTCCAAAAAGTCTCTGGAACTTTTATGGACTTCAAACTCTTTTCGTTTACAAATATTAGGTTTTGCAATGATCGGGAAAAGGGGGAGGCGAGGGATTTTTAACTGAGTTTTCATTCCCAATCCATAAGTCATTTCTTATAAAAAGATAGCCTGTTACACATGATTGACCGATAAATCACTTTAAATATCATCTGTTATTTTAAGGTCAGCTTTTTGTAAATAGGCAAAATAATGGCTTCTTTGACTCGGGTAAATATCCCACCGCACGTTCACTCTGGATATTAATGAGCACTTGTTGTTCGCTTTAAAAGGTTTGGATCCATAGTTCAATTGCATCTTTAACATGTTTCAAGCATGCATATCCATATATAAAACATGTTATGATCAATTAGAAATCTTTTTCTCTTCAAATTCCCAGCCATTGGGGTTGAACTAGTAGAATTTTCGACACTTGGACAACAAAACTTTTGTGTTCATTTGTGGTGTGTGAATAAATTTTCTTTACTTACATTTTCCATTCATAAACTCTAAAATTTTCATTTTGTTGGCATCAATTTTGCCTTTTATCTTCTTGTTTACAAGAGAATCGAAAAGTGAAAAACTCAAAGTTTTGATTTAAGAAAAAAGTGAACATCTAAAATGGAGTGAAAATGCAAACATGTAGAGAGAGATAATTCCAAAAAGTCTCGGTAACTTATAGGGACTTCAAACTCTTTTAGTTTTTATATATTAGGTTTTGCAATGATCGGGAAAAGGGGGAGGCGGGGGATTTTTAACTGAGTGTTGACTCCCAATCCATAAGTCATTTCCTACAAAAACATAGCCCATTACGCATGATTGACAAATAAATCACATTACAAATCATCTGTGTTTGTTAGGTCAACTTTTTTGTAAATGGGCAAAATAATGGCTTGTTTGACTAAGGTAAATATCCCACTGCACATTCACTTCAGAATTTAATAAGCATTTGTTGTTCGCTTTAAAAGGTTTTGATCCATATGGCCTTTGATTCTTTAACATGTTTCAAGCATGCACATCCATATTTGAACTAGAGGAATTTCCCAAACTTGGACAACAAAACTTTTGTGTTCATTTGTGGTGTGTAAGTAAATTTTTTTACTTGCATTTGTTATTTTTCTTCATTTTTTGCGTACATATACTTTATAATTTTCATTTTGTTGTGATCTATTTTGCCTCTCTCTTCTTGTTTATGAGAGATTCGGAAAGTGAAAACTTAAAGTTTTGATTTAAGAAAAAAGTGTACATATAAAATGGAATGGAAATGCACAAATGTAGTGAGAAATACTTCCAAAAATTCTCTGTAACTTTTAGGGACTGCAAACTCTTTTAGTTTTTATATATTAGGTTTTGGAATGATCGGGAAAAGGAAGAGGCCGGGGATTTTTAACTGAGGGTTGACTCCCATTCCATAAGTCATTTCTTATTCAACATAGCCCATTACGTATGATTGATCAATAAATCACTTGACAAATCATCTGTGATTGTTAGGATAACTTTTTGTAAATGGGCAAAATAATGGTTTGTTTGACTCGAGTAAATATCCCACCGCACGTTCACTTGAAAATTTAATGAGCACTTGTTGTTCTCTTTAAAAGGTTTGGATCCATAGGGCATTTTTATCTTTAAAATATTTCAAGCATGTATATCCATATTTAATACATGTTAGGATCAGTTAAAAATCTCTTTCTTATCAAATCCCAAGCCATTAGGGTTGAACTAGTGGAATTTCTCAAACTTGGAAAGCAAAAATTTTGTGTTCATTTGTTGAGTTTGAATAAATTTTCTTTAATTACATTTTATATTGTTTACAATTTTTTCCATACATAAACTCTAAAATTTTCATTTTGTCGTGATCTATTTTGCCATAATCTTTTTGTTTACGAGAGAATCGGAAAGTGAATACTCAAAGTTTTGATTTAAGAAAAAAGTGTACATCTAAAATGGAATGGACATGCACAAATGTAGAGAGAGATAATACAAAAATCCCTGTAACTTTTTGGGACAGCAAATTCTTTTAGTTTTTATATATTAGGTTTTGCAATTATTGCGAAAAGGGGGAGGCAGAGGATTTTTAACTGAGTGTTAACTCCCAATCCATAAGTCATTTCTTACAAAAACATAGCCCGTTACGCATGATTGACTGATAAATCACTTTACAAATCATCTGTGATTGTTAGGTCTGCTTTTTGTAAAGGGGCAAAATAATGGCTTGTTTGACTCGGGTAAGTACACCACCGTACGTTCACTTGAGAATTTAATGAGCGTTTCTTGTTCTCTTCAAAAGGTTTGGATCCATAGGGCATTTTCATCTTTAACAAGTTTCAAACATGGATATCCATATTTAAAACATGTTAGAATTAGTTAGAAATCTTTTTCTTATCATATTCCTTGCCATTAGGGTTGAACTAGTGGAATTTCCCAAACTTGGACAACAAAACTTTTGTGTTCGTTTATGGTGTGCGAATAATTTTTATTTTCTTAAATTTGTCATTTTTTTAAAATTTTTTCCATACATAAACACTAAAATTTTCATTTTGATGTGATCTATTTTGCTTTTACCTTCTTGTTTACGAAAGAATCGAAAAGTGAAAACTCAAATTTTTTATTAAAGAAAAAAGTGTTCTTCTAAAATGGAATAGAAATGCACAAATGTAGAGAGAGATAATTCCAAAAAGTCTCTGTAACTTTTAGGGACTGCAAACTCTTTTATTTTTTATATACTAGGTCTTGCAATGATCAGGAAAAGGGGAGGCGAGGAATTTTTAACTGAGTGTTGACTCCCAATCCATAAGTCATTTCTTAAAAAAAAATAGCCCGTTAGTTATGACTAACTGATAAATCAATTTAAAAATTATCTATGATTGTTAGGTAAGCTTTTTGTGAATGGGCAAAATAATGGCTTGTTTGACTAGGGTAAATATCCCACCGCACGTTCACTTGAGAATTTAATCAGCATTTGTTGTTCACTTTAAAAGGTTTGGATCCATAGGGCATTTGTATCTATAACATGTTTCAAGCATGCACATCCATATTTAAAACATGTTAGGATCAGTTAGGAATCTCTTTCTAATCAAGTTCAAAGCCATTTGGGTCTAACTAGTGGAATTTCCGAAACTTGGACAAAAAAATTTTGTGTTCGTCTGTCGTAAGTGAATATATTTTCTTTACATACATTTTTTTTTAATTTTTTCCGTACATAAACTCTAAAATGTTCATTTTTTTGTGATTTATTTTGCCTTGATCTTCTTGTTTACGAGAGAATCGGAAAGTGAAAACTCAAAGTTTTGATTTAATAAAAAAGAGTATATCTAAATTTGAATACAAATGCACAAATGCAGAGAGAGATAATTCGAAAAAGTCTCTGTACCTTCTAGGGACTGCAAACTCTTTTATTTTTTATATATTAGGTTTTGCAATGTTCGGAAAAAGGGGGAGGCGGAGGATTTTTAACTAAGTGTTGACTCCCCATCCATAAGTCATTTCTTAAAAAAGAATAGCCTGTTACGTATGATTGACTGATAAATCACTTTACAAATCATCTGTGATTTTTAGGTTAGCTTTTTGTAAATGGGCAAAATAATTGCTTATTTGACTTGGGTAAATATCCCACCGCACGTTCATTTGAGAATTTAATGAGCATTTGTTGTTCGCTTTAGAAGGTTTGGATCCATAGGGCATTTGCATCTTTAACTTGTTTAAAGCAAGCATATCCATATTTAAAACATGTTAGGATCAGTTAGAAATCTCTTTCTTACCGAATTCCGAGCCATTTGGGTTGAACTAGCTGAATTTCCCAAACTTGGACAATAAAACTTTTGTGTTCGTTTGTGGTGTGTGCAAATAAATTTTCTTTACCGACATTTGTCATTGTTTTTAATTTTTTTCTTACACAAACTCTAAATTTTTCATTTTGTTGTGATCTACTTTGCCTTTATCTTCATGTTTACGAGAGAATCGGAGAGTGAAAACTCAAAGTTCGATTTAAGAAAAAAGTCAACAACTAAAATGGAAATGGAAATGCACAAATGTAGATAGAGATAATTCCAAAAGGTCTCTTTAAATTTTAGGGACTGCAAACTCTTTTAGTTTTTATTTACCAGGTTTTGCAATGATGGGGAAAAGGGGGAGGCGGGGGATTTTTAACTGAGTGTTGACTCCCCATCTATAAGTCATTTCTTACAAAAACATAGCCCATTACGCATGATTGACCGATAAATCACTTTACAAATCATATGTGATTCTTAGGTCACTTTTTTTCAAAATGGGCAAAATAATGGCTTGTCTGACTTGGATAAATATCCCATCGCACATTCACTTGAGAATTTAATGAGCTTTTGTTGTTCTCTTTAAAATGTTTGGATCCATAGGGCATTTGCATCTTTAACATGTTTCAAGCATGCATATCCATATTTAAAACATGTTTGGATCAGTTAGATGTCTATTTCTTCTCAAATTCCAAGCCATTAGGGTTGAACAAGTGGAATTTCCAAAACACGGATAACAAAACTTTTGTTTTCGTTTGTGGTGTGTGAATGAATTTTCTTTACTTACATTTTTTATTGTTTTAAATTTTTTCTATACTTAAACTTTAAAATTTTCATTTTGTTGTGATCTATATTGCCTTTATCTTCTTGTTTACGAGAGAATCGGTAAGTGAAACTCAAAGTTTATATTTAAGAAAAAAGTGTGCATCTAAAATGGAATGGAAATGCACAAACGTTTAGAGAGAAAATTCCACAAAGTCTCTGTAACTTTTAGGGACTTCAAACTCTTTTAGTTTTTATATATTAGGTTTTGCAATGATCTAGAAAAGGGGGAGCGTGGGATTTTTAACTGAGTGTTGACTCCTAATCCATAAGTCATTTCTTATGTGTTTTTTAGGTCAGCTTTTTTGTAAATGGGCAAAATAATGGCTTGTTTGACTCGGGTAAATATCCCACCTCACGTTCACTTGAGAATTTAATGACCATTTGTTGTTCGCTTTAAAAGGTTTTGATCCATTGGGCATTTGCATCTTTAACATGGTTTGAGCATGCATATCCATATTTGAAACATGTTAGAAATCTCTTTCTTATAAAATTCCAAGTCATTAGGGTTTAACTAGTGGAATTTCCCAAACCTGGACAACAAAACTTTTGTGTTCGTTTGTGGTGTGAATGAATTTACTTTACTTACATTTGTTATTGTTCTTAATTTTTTCCATACATAAACTTTATAATTATCATTTTGTTGTGATCTATTTTGCCTCTCTTCTTGTTTACGAGATATTCGAAAAGCTAAAACTCAAAGTTTTGATTTAGGAAAAAAGATTACATCTAAAATGGAATGGAAATGCAGAAATGTAGAGAGAAATAATTTGAAAAATTTTCTGTAACTTTTAGGGACTGCAAAATGTTTTAGTTTTTATATATTATTTTTTGCAATGATCGAAAAAAGGGGGAGACCGGGGATTTTTAACTGAGTGTTGACTCCCAATCCATAATTATTTTCTAATTAAAAATAGCCCATTACGTATGATTGACCGATAAATCACTTGAAAAATCATCTGTGATTGTTAGGACAACATTTTATAAATGGGCAAAATAATGGCTTGGTTGACTCAGGTAAATATCCCACTGCACGTTCACTTAAGAAGTTAATGAGCACTTGTTGTTCACTTTAAAAGGTTTGGATCCATAGGGCATTTTCATCTTTAACATGCGTCAAGCATGCATATCCATATATAAAACATGTTAGGATCAGTTAAAAATCTCTTTCTTATCAAATTCCAAGCCATTAGGGTTGAACTAGTGGAATTTCCCAAACTTGGACAACAAAACTTTTGTGTTCGTTTGTGGTGTGTGAATAAATTTTCTTTAATTAAATTTTTAATTTTTTTAAATTTTTTCCATACATAAACTCTAAAATTTCATTTTGTTGTGATCTATTTTGCCTAAATCTTTTTGTTTACGAGAGAATCGGAAAGTGAATACTCAAAGTTTTGATTTAAGAAAAAAGTGTACGTCTAAAATGGAATGGAAATGCACAAATGTAGAGAGAGATAATTCCAAAAATCTCTGTAACTTTTAGGGACTGTAAACTCTTTTAATTTTTATATCTAAGGTTTTGCAATGATCGGGTAAAGGGGGAGGTGAGGGGATTTTTAACTGAGTGTTGACTCCCAATCCATAAGTCTTTTCTTTCAAAAACATAGCCCGTTATGCATGATTGACTTATAAATCACTTTAGAAATCATCTGTGATTGTTAGGTCAGCTTTTTGTAAATGGGCAAAATAATGGCTTGTTTGACTCGGGTAAATTCCCCACCGCACGTTCACTTGAGAATTTAATGAGCATTTCTTGTTCTCTTTAAAAGGTTTGGATCCACAGGGCATTTGCATCTTTAACATCTTTGAAGCATGCATATCCATATTTAAAACATGTTAGAATTAGTTAGAAATATTTTTCTTAACATATTCTTAGCCATAAGGGGTAAAGTAGTGGAATTTCCTAAACTTGGACAACAAAACTTTTGTGTTCGTTTGTGGTGTGTGAATAATTTTTATTTTCTTGCATTTTTCATTCTTTTTAATTTTTTCCATACATAAACTCTCAAATATTCATTTTGATGTGATCTATTTTTCCTTTATCTTCATGTTTACGAAACAATCGGAAAGTGAAAACTCATATTTTTTATTTAAGAAAAAAGTGTACTTCTAAAATGGAATGGAAATGCACAAATATAGATAGAGAAAATTCAAAAAAGTCTTTGTAACTTTTAGGGACTGCAAACTCTTTTAGTTTTTATATTTTAGGTTTTGCAATGATCGGGAAAAGGGGAGGCGGGTAATGTTTAACTGAGTGTTGACTCCCAATCCATATGTCATTTCTAACAAAAAAATATAGCCCGTTACGCATCATTGACCGATAAATCACTTTACAAATAATGGCTTGTCTAACTTGGATAAATATCCCACCGCACGTTCACTTGAAAGTTTAATGAGCATTTGTTGTTCTCTTTTAAAGGTTTGGATCCATAGGGCATTTGCATCTTTAACATGTTTCAAGCATGCATATCCATATTTAAAACATGTTAGGATCAGTTAGAAATCTATTTCTTATCAAATTCCAAGCCATTAGGGTTGAACGAGTGGAATTTCCAGAACTTGAACAACAAAACTTGTGTTCGTTTGTGGTGTGTGAATAAATTTTCTTTTCTTACATTTGTTATTGTTTTTAATTTTTTCCACACATCAACACTACAATTTTCATTTTGTTGTGAGCTATTTTTCCTTTATCTTCTTGTTTAAGAGAGAATCAGATAGTGAAAACTCAAAGTTTTGATTTAAGAAAAAAGTGTACATCTAAAATGGAATCGAAATGCACAAATGTAAAGCGAGATAATTCCAAAAAGTTTTTGTAACTTTTCCAAATGTCAGCTTTTTGTAAATGTGCAAACTAATGGCTTGATTGACTCGGGGAAACATCCCATCGCATGTTCACTTGAGAATTTAATGAGCATTTTTTGTTCGCTTAAAAGGTTTTGATCCATAGGACATTTTCATCTTTAACATGTTTCAAGTAGGCGTATCCATATTTAAAACATGTTAGGATAAGTTAAAAACCTCTTTCTAATCAAATTCCAAACAATTAGGGTTGAACAAGTGGAATTTCCCAAAATTGGACAACAAAACTTTTTCGTTTGTTTGTGGTGTGTGATAAATTTTTTCCTTACATCAACTCTAAAATTTTCATTTTGTTGTGATCAATTTTGCCTATATCTTCTTCTTTACGAGGGAATCGGAAAATGAAAACTCAAAGTTTTGATTTGAGAAAAAAGTGTAAATCTAAAATGGAATGGAAAGGCATGAATGTAGAGAGAGATAATTCCAAAAAGTCTATACTTTTATGGACTTCAAACTTTTTTAGTTTTATTATATTAGATTTTGCAATGATCGGGAAAAGGGGGAGGCAGGAGATTTTTAACTGAGTGTTCACTCCAAATCCATAGGTCATTTCTTACAAAACAATAGCCCGTTACACTTGATATATGGATAAATCACTTTAAAAATCATTTGTGATTGTTAGGTCAGCTTTTTGTAAATTGGCAAAATAATGGCTTATTTGACTCGGGAAAGTATTCCACCGCACGTTCACTTGAGAATTTAATGAGCATTTTTTGTTCACTTGAGAAGATTTTGATCCATAGGGCATTTACATCTTTAACATGTTTCAAGCATGCATATCTATATTTAAAACATGTTAGGATTAGTTAGAAATCTATGTCTTACCAAATTCCATGCCAATAGGGTTGAAGTAGTGGAATTTCCCAAATTGAGGCAACAAAACTTTTTTGTTCGTTTGTGGTGTGTGAATACATTTTCTTTACTTACATTTGTTTTTTTTAAAAAAAATTTCCATACATAAACTCTAAAATTTTCATTTTGTTGTGATCTATTTTGCCTTTATCTTCTTGTTTACGTGAGAATCGGAAAGTGAAAACTCAAAGTTTTGATTGAAGAAAAAGTGTACATAAAAAATGGAATGGAAATGCACAAAAGTAGAGAGAGATAATTCAGAAAACTCTCTATAACTTTTAGAGACTGCAAACTCTTTTAGTTTTTAGATATTTGGTTTTGCAATGATCGGGAAAAGGGGGAGGCGGGGGATTTTTAATTGAGTGTTCACTCCCAATCCAAAAGTCATTTTTTACAAAAACATTTCCTTTTACGCATGATTGATGGATAAATCACTCTACAAATCATCTATGATTGTTAGCTCTGCTTTTTGTAATTGGGCCAAATAATGGCTTGTTTGACTCGAGTAAATATCCCACCACACGTTCACTTGAGAATTTAATGAGCATTTGTTGTTTGCTTTAAAAGGTTTTGATCCATTGGGCATTTGCATCTTTAACTCGTTTCAAGCTTGCATATTCATATTTAAAACATGTTAGGATTAGTTAGAAATATGTTTCTTATCTAATTCTAAACAATTAGGGGGTAACTAGTGGAATTTCCCAAACTTGGACAACAAAACTTTTGTGTTCATTTGTGGTGTGTGAATAAATTTTATTTAATTACATTAATTATTGGTTTTTAATTTTTCCATACATAAACTCTAAAATTTTCACTTTCTTGTGATCTATTTTACCGTTATGTTCTTGTTATGAGAGAAACGGAAAGTGAAAACTCAAAGTTTTGAATTAAGAAAAAAGAGTACATCTAAAATGGAATGGAAATGCACAAATGTAGATAGAGATAATTCCAAAAACTTAATGTAACTTTTAGGGATTGCAAACTCTTTTAGTTTTTATATATTTGGTTTTGCAAAGATGGGGAAAGGGGGGAGGCTGGGGATTTTAAACTAAGTGTTGACTCCCAATCCATAAGTCATTTCTTACAAAAACATAGCCCGTTACGCATGACTGATCGATAAATGACTTTACAAATTATCTGTGATTGTTAGGTCAACATTTTGTAAATGGGCAAAATAATGGCTTGTTTGACTGGGGTAAAGATCCCACCGCACGTTCACTTGAGAATATAATGAGCATTTGTTATTCGCTTTAAAACGTTTGGTTCCATAGGGAATTTTCATGTTTAATATGTTTCAAGCATGCATATCCATATTTAAAACATGTTAGGATCAGTTTGAAATATCTTTCTTACCATATTCCTTGCCATTAGGGTTGAACTATTGGAATTTCCCAAACTTGGACAACAAAACTTTTATGTTTGTTTGCGGTGTGTGAATAAATTTTATTTACTTACATTTTTTATTTTTTCAATAAATAAACTCAAAAAATTTTATTTTGTGGTGATCTATTTTACCTTTATCTCCTTGTTGACGAGAGAAACGGAAAGTGAAAAATCAAAGTTTTGTTTTAAGAAAAAAGTGAACATCTAGAATGGAATGGAAATGCACAAATGTAGAGAGATTTGTGAGAGAGATATTCTAAAAAGTCTCTATAACTTTTAGACTCTGGAAACTCTTTTAGTTTTTATATATTAGAATTTGCAATGATCGGGAAAAGGGGGAGGCAGGGGATTTTTAACTTAGTGTTGACTCCCAATCCATAAGTCATTTCTTAAAAAAACATAGCCCGTTATACATGATTGACCGATAAATCACTTTACAAATCATCTATGCTTGTAAGGTCAGCATTATGCAAATGGGCAAAATAATGGTTTGTTTGACTCGGGTAAATATCCCACTACACGTTCACTTGAGAATTTAATGAGCATTTGTTGTTCACTCCAAAAGGTTTGGATCCATACGGCATTTGTATATTTAACATGTTTCAAGTATGCATATCCAAATTTAAAATATGTTAGGATCAGTTAGAAATTTTTTTCTTTCCAAATTCCTAGCCATAAGGGTTGAACTAGTGGAATTTCCCAAATTTGGACAATAAAACTTTTATGTTCGTTTGTGGTGTGTGAATAAATTTTGTTTACTTACATTTTTTATTGTTTTTCATTTTTTCCGTAGATCAACTCTAAAATTTTTATTTTGTTGTGATCTATTTTGCCTTGATCATCTTGTTTATGAGAGAATCGGAAAGTGAAAACTCAAAGTTTTGATTTAAGAAAAAACTGCAAATCCAAAATAAATGAAAATGCATAAATATAAAGAGAGATAATTCCAAAAGGTCTATGTAAATTTTAGGGACTGCAAACTCTTTTAGTTTTTATATATTTGGTTTTGCAAAGATACGGAAAAGGAGGAGGCAGGGGTTTTTAACTTAGTGTTCACTCCCAATCCATCAGTCATTTCATAAAAAAGCATAGCCCGTTACGTATGATTAACAGATAAATCATTTTACAAATCATCTGTGATGGTTAGATCAGCTTTTTATAAAAGGGCAAAATAATGGCTTGTTTGACTCGGGTAAATATCCCATCGCACGTTCACTTGAGAATTTATTGAGCTTTTGTTCTTCGCTTTAAAAGGTTTTGATCCATAGGGCATATTCCTCTTTAACATGTTTCAACCATGCATATCCATATTTAAAACATGTTAGGATCAATTAGAAATCTCCTTCTTATCAAATTTCAAGCCATTAGGGTTGAACTAGTGGAATTTCCCAAACTTGGTCAACAAAACTTTTGTGTTCGTTTGTGGTGTGTGAATAAATTTTCTTTACTTACATTTGTTATTGTTTTAAAATTTTTCCATACATACACTCTAAAATTTTCATTTTTTTGTGAACTATTTAGCTTTTATCTTCTAGTTTACAAGAGAATCAGAAAGTGAAAACTAAAAGTTTTGATTTAAGAAAAAAATGTACATATAAAATGAAATGAAAATGCACAAATGTAGAGAGAGATAATTCCAGAAAGTCTGTGTCACTTTTAGGGACTGCAAACTCTTTTAGTTTTTATATATTAGATTTTGCAATGATCGGGAAAAGGGTGAGGTAGGGGATTTTTAACTGAGTGGTGACTCCCAATCCATAAGTCATTTCTTAAAAAAACATAGCCCGTTATGGATGATTGACCGATAAATCACTTTAAAAATCATCTGTGATTGTAAGCTCAGGTTAATGTAAATGGGCAAAATAATGGTTTGATTGACTCGGGTACATATCCCACCACACGTTCACTTGAGAATTTAATGAGCATTTGTTGTTCGCTTCAAAAGGTTTGGATCCATAGGGCATTTGCATCTTTGACATGTTTCAAGCATTAATATCCATATTTAAAACATGTTAGGATCAGTTAGAAATTTCCCATCCATTAAGGTTGAACTAGTGGAATTTCCAAACCATGAACAGTAAAACTTTTGTGTTCGTTTATGGTGTGTGAATAAATTTTCTTTACTTACATTTTTTATTGTTTTTAATTTTTTCCATAGATCAACTCTAAAATTTTCATTTTGTTGTGATTTATTTTGCCTTGATCTTCTTGTTTACGAGAGAATCGGAAAGTGAATACTCAGAGATTTGATTTAAGAAAAAAGTTTACATCTAATATGGAATGGAAATGCACAAATGTAAAGAGAGATAATTCCAAAAGGTCTCTGTCACTTTTAGAGACTGCAAACTCTTTTAGTTTTTATATATTAGGTTTTCCAATGATCGGGAAAAGGGGGAGGCCGGGGATTTTTAACCAAGTGTTGACTCCCAATCCATAAGTCATTTGTTACAAAAATATAGCCCATTACGCATGACTGACCGATAAATCACTTTATAAATCATTTGTGATTGTTAGGTCAGCTTTTTGCAAATTTGCAAAATTATGGCTTGATTCACTCGGGTGAATATCCCACCAAACGTTCACATGAGAATTTAATGAGCATTTGTTGTTCGCTTAAAAGGTTTTGATCCATAGGTCATTTGCATCTTTAACAGGTTTCAAACCTGCATATCCATAATTAAAACATGATAGGATCAGTTAAAAAC
This sequence comes from Aristolochia californica, assembly GCF_029961685.1. NCBI lineage: Eukaryota > Viridiplantae > Streptophyta > Magnoliopsida > Piperales > Aristolochiaceae > Aristolochia > Aristolochia californica. Next base: position 17,090,511 of record NW_027181782.1, on the reverse strand, counting down.
CTCTTTCTTTTCAAATGTCAAGCAATTACGGTTGAACAAGTGGAATTTCCCAAACTTGGACAACAACACTTTTGTGTTCATTTGTGGTGTGTGAATAAATTTTCTTTACTTATATTTGATATTGTTTTTAACTTTTTCCATACATCAACTCTAAAATTTTCATTTTGTTGTGATCAATTTTGCCTTTATCTTCTTGTTTACGAGAGAGTGAAAACTCAAATTTTTAATTTGAGAAAAAAATGTACATTAAAAATGGAATGAAAATGCACAAATGTATAGAGAGATAATTCCAAAAAGTCTTTGTAACTTTTAGGGACTTCAAACTCTTTGAGGTTTTATATATTAGGTTTTGCAATGATTGGGAAAAGGGGGAGGCGAGGGATTTTTAACTGAGTGTTCACACCCAATCCATAAGTCATTTCTTACAAAAACATAGCCGGTTATGCTTGATTAATGGATAACTCACTTTCAAAATCATATGTGATTGTTAGGTCAGGTTTTTGTAATTGGGCAAAATAAAGGTTTGTTTGACTCGGGTAAATATCCCACCGCACGTTCACTAGAGAATTTTGTGAGAATTTGTTGTTCGCTTTAAAAGGTTTTGATCCATAGGGAATTTGCATCTTTAACCTGTTTATATTTAATACATGTTATTTTCAGTTAGAAATCTCTTTCTTACAAAATTCCAAACAATTAGGGTTGAACTAGTGGAATTTCCCAAACTTGGGCAACAAAACTTTTGTGTTCGTGTGTGGTGTGTGAATTAATTTTATTAACTTACATTACTTATTGTTTTTTATTTTTTCTATACATAAACACTAAAATTTTCACTTTCTTGTTATCTATTTTGCAGTTATCTTCTTGTTTATGAGAGAATCGGAAAGTGAAAACTTAAAGTTTTGATTTAAGAAAAAAGTGTACATCTAAAATGGAATGGAAATGCACAAATGTAGACAGAGATAATTCCAAAAACTCTCTATAACTTTTAGGGATTGGAAAGTCTTTTAGTTTTTTTATATTAGGTTTTGCAATGATCGGGAAAAGGGGAAGGTGGGGGGTTTTAACTAAGTGTTGACTCCTAATCCATAAGTCATTTTTTACAAAAACATAGACCGTTACGCATGATTGACCGATAAATCACTTTAAATATCATCTATGATATTTAGGTCAGCCTTTTTGTAAATGGGCAAAATAATGGCTAGTTTGACTCGGGTAAAGATCCCACCGCACGTTCACTTGAGAATTTAATGAGCATTTGTTGTTCGCCTTAAAAGGTTTGGATCTATAGGCCATTTGCATGTTTAAAATGTTTCAAGCATGCACATCCATGTTTAAAACATGTTAGGATCAATTTGAAATATCTTTCTTACGAAATTCCAAGCCATTAGGGTTTTAAAATTTTTTCATATATTAAATAAAACATTTTCATTTTTTTGTGATCGAGTTTACCTCTATCTCCTTCTTCACAAGAGAATCAGAAAGTGAAAAATCAAAGTTTTGATTTAAGAAAAAAGTGTACATCTAAAATGGAATGGAAATGCACAAATGTAGAGAGAGATAATTCTAAAAAGTCTCTGTAACTTTTAGACTCTGCAAACTATTTTAGTTTTTATATATTAAGTTTTCCAATGACCGGGAAAAGGGAGAGGCAGGGGATTTTTAACTGAGTGTTGACTCCAATCCATAAGTCATTTCTTACAAAAACATAGCCCGTTACACTTGATTGACCGGTAAATAACTTTACAATTCATCTTTGATTGTTAGGTCAGCTTGATGCAAATGGCAAAATAATGGCTTGTTTGACTTGGGAAAATATCCCACCGGACGTTCACTTGAGAATTTCATTAGCATTTGTTGTTCTCTTTAAAAGGTTTAGATCCATAGGGCATTTGCATCTTTAACATGTTCAAGCATGCATATCTATATTTAAAACATGTTAGGATCAGTTAGAAATCTCTTTCTTATCAATTTCCAAGCCATTAGGGTTGAACTAGTGGAATTTCCCAAACTTGGAAAACAAAATTTTTGTGTTCGTTTGTGGTGTGTGAAAAATTTTTCTTTTCTTACATTTGTTATTGTTTTTAATTTTTTTATACATAAACTCAAAAATTTTCATTTTTTTGTGATCTATTTTGCCTTTATCTCCCTATTTACGAGAGAATCGGAAAGTGAAAACTCAAAGTTTTGATTAAAGAAAAAAGTGTACATCTAAAATGAAATGGAAATGCACAAATGTAGAGAGAGATAATTATAAAAAGTCTCCTTAACTTTTAGACTCTGCGAACTCTTTTAGTTTTTATATATAAGGTTTTGCAATGATTAGCAAAAGGGGGAGGCTTGGGATTTTTAACTGAGTGGCGACTCCCAATCCATAAGTCATTTCTGAAAAAAACATAGCCCTGTACGCATGATTGACCAATAAATCACTTTACAAATCATCTATGTTTGTGAGGTCACCTTTATGTAAATGGGTAAAATAATGGTTTGTTTGACTCAAGTAAATATCTCACCGCACGTTCACTTGAAAATTTAATAAGCATTTGTTGTTCACTTCAAAAGGTTTGGATCCATAGGGTATTTGCATGTTTAATATGTTTCAAACATGCATATCCATATTTAAAACATTTTAGGATCAGTTAAAAATCTCTTTCTTATCAAATTCCAAGTCATTAGGGTTGAACTAGTGGAATTTCCCAAACTTGGATAATAAAACTTTTGTGTTCGTTTAAGGTGTGTGAATAAATTTTCTTTACTTACATTTGTTATTTTTTTAATTTTTTCCATAGATCAACTCTAAAATTTTCATTTTGTTGTGATCTATTTTGCCTTGATCTTCTAGTTTACGAGAGAATCGGAAAGTGAAAACTCCAAGATTTCATTTCAGAAAAAAGTGTATATCTAAAATGGAATGGAAATGCACAAATGTAAAGAGAGATAATTCCAAAAGGTCTCTGTAACTTTTAGGGACTGCAAACTCTTTTAGTTTTTATATATTCAGTTTTGCAATGATCGGGAAAAGGAGGAGACGGGGGATTTTTAATTGAGTGTTCACTCCCAATCCATAAGTCATTTCCAACAAAAACATAGCCCGTTACGTATGATTGACGGATAAATATTTTTACAAATCATCTATGATTGTTAGGTGAGCTTTTTGTAAATGGGAAAAATAATGGCTTGTTTAACTCGGGTAAATATCCCAATGCACCTTCACTTGAGAATTTCATGAGCATTTGTTGTTTGCTTTAAAAGGTTTTGATCTATAGGGCATTTGCCTCTTTATAGGGCATTTGCCTCTTTAACAGGTTTCAACCATGCATATCCATATTTAAAACATGTTAGGATCAGTTAGAAATCTCTTTCTTATCAAATTCAAAGCCATTTGGGCTGAACTAGTGCAATTTCCCAAACTAGGAGAACAAAACTTTTGTGTTTTCTTGTGGTGTGTGAATAAATTTTCTCTTCTTACATTTGTTATTTTTTTTAATTTTTTCCATAGATAAAATCTAAAATTATCATTTTGTTGTGATCTATTTTGCCTTAATCTTCTTGTTTACAAGAGAAAAGGAAAGTGAAAACTCAAAATTTTGATTTAAGAAAAACGTGTACATCTAAAATGGAATGGAAATGCCCAAATGTAGAGAGAGATAATTCCAAAAAGTATCTGTAACTATTAGGGACTGCATACTCTTTTAGCTTTTATATATTAGGTTTTGCAATGATAGAGAAAAAGGGGGAGGTGAGGGATTTTAACCGAGTGTTCACTCCCATTCCATAAGTCATTATTTACAAAAACATAGCCCGTTATGCATGATTGACGGATAAATCACTTTACAAATCATCTGTGATTGTTAGGTCAACTTTTTGTAATTGAGCAAAATAATGGCTTGTTGGACTCGGGTAAATATCCCACTGCACGTTCACTTGAGAATTTAATGAGCATATGTTGAGCATTTGTTGTTCGCTTTAAAAGGTTTGGATCCATAGGAAATTTGCATCTTTAACATGTTTCAAGCATGCATATCCATATTTAAAACATGTTAGGATCAGTTAGAAATCTCTTCTTATCAAATTCAAAGCCATTAGGGTTGAACTAGTGGAATTTCCGAAACTTGGACAACAAAACTTTTGTGTTCGTTTGTGATGAGTGAATAAATTTTCTTTACTTACATTTGCTATTGTTTTTTTTAAATTTTTTCCAGACATAAACTCTAAAATTTTTATTTTGTTGTGATCTAATTTGCCAATATCTTCTTGTTTAAGAGAGAATCGGAAAGTGAATACTATAAGTTTTGATTTAAGAAAAAAGTATACATTTAAAATGGAATGGAAGTGCACAAATGTTGAGAGAGACAATTCCAAAAGGTCTATGTAAACTTTAGGGACTGCAAACTCTTTTTGTTTTTATATATTAGGTTTTGCAATGATCGGGAAAAGGGGGGGGGGGATTTTTATCGAAGTATTTACTCCCAATCCATCAGTCATTTCTTAAAAAAACATTGCCTGTTATGTATGATAAACAAATACATCATTTTACAAATCATTTGTGATTTTTAGGTCAGCTTTTTGTAAATGGACACAATAATGGCTTTTTTGACTCGGGTAAATATCCAACCGCACGTTCACTTGAGAATTTAATGAGCATTTGTTGTTCACTTTAAAAGGTTTTGATCCATAGGGCATTTGCATCTTTAATATGTTTCAACCATGCATATCCATATTTGAAACATGTTAGGATCACTTAGAAATCTCTTTCTTATCAAATTCCAAGCCGTTACGGTTAAACTAGTGGAATTTCCGAAACTTAGATAACCAAACTTTTGTGTTCGTTTGTGGTGAGTGAATAAATTTTCTTTACTTAAATTTTTTATTGTTTTTAATTGTTTTCCATACATAAACTCTTAAATTTTCAGTTTGTTGTGATTATCTTCTTGTTGATGAATGAATCGGAAAGTGAAAACTCAAAGTTTTGATTTAAGAAAAAAGTGTACATCTAAAATGGAATGGAAATGCACAAATGTAGAGAGAGATAATTCCAAAAAGCCTCTATAAATTTTAAGGATGGCAAACTCTTTTAGTTTTATATATTAGGTTTTGAAATGATCAGGAAAAGGGGGGAGGCGGGGGAATTTTAACTGAGTGTTGACTCCCAATCCATAAGTCATTTCTTAAAAATCGTAGCCCGTTACACATGATGGACCGATAAATCACTTTAAAAATCATCTGTGATTGTTAGATCATATTTTTGTAAATGGGAAAAATAATGAATTGTTTGACTCAGGTAAATATCCCATTGCACGTTCACTTGAGAATTTAATGAGCATTTGTTGTTCACTTTAAAAGGTTTTGATCCATAGGGTCATTTGCATCTTTAATATGTTTCAAACATGCATATCCATATTTAAAACATGTTAGGATTAGTTATAAATCTCTTTCTTACCAAATTCCAAGGAATTAGGGTTGAACCAGAGGAATTTCCCAAACTTGGACAACAAAACTTTTGTGTTCGTTTGTGGTGTGTGAAAATTTTTTTTACTTACTTTTGTTATTGTTTTTAATTTTTTACATACATAAACTCTAAATTTTTCACTTTGTTGTGATCTATTTTGCCTTTATCTTCTTGTTTATGAGAGAATCAGAAAGTGAAAACTCGAATTTCAGATTTAAGAAAAAAGTGTACATCTAAAATGGAATGGAAATGCACAAATGTAGAGAGAGATAATTCCAAAAACTTTCTGTAACTTTTAGGGACTGCAAACGTTTTTTGTTTTTATATATTAGGTTTTGGGATGATCGGGAAAGGGGAGAGGCGGAGGATTTTAAACTGAGTGTTGACTCTCAATCAATAAGTCATTTCTTAAAAAAAAAATAGCCCGTTACACATGATTGACCGTTAAATCACTTTAAAAATCATCATAAATATCCCACCGCACGTTCACTTGAGAATTTAATCAGCATTTGTTGTTCGCTTTAAAAGGTTTGGATTCATAGGTCTTTTTGCATCTTTAACATGTTTCAAGCATGCATATTCATATTTCAAACATGTTAGGATCAGTTAGAAATATCTTTCTTATCAAATTCCAAGCCATTAAGGTTGAATTAGTGGAATTTCCCCAACTTTTACAACAAAACCTGTGTTCGTTTGTGTTTTGAGAATAAATTTTCTTTACTTACATTTGTTATTGTTTTTAATTTTTTTCATGCATAAACTCTAAAATTTTTATTTTGTTGTGATCTGTTTTGCCTTTATCTTCTTCTTTACGAGAGAATAGGAAAGTGAAAACTCAAAGTTTTGATTTAAGAAAATATCGTACATCTAAAATGGAATGGAAATGCACAAATGTAGAGAGAGATAATGTTATGCACGCAATAACATTATTATTTTAGTTTTTTTTAATTTACTTTATTTTAATTCAGTTTTAGGTCACATGGGTATTTTTTGAATATTTTATTCATAGGGATATTTTTGTAATATTTTATTAAACCCAAACAGGGTGAACACTATTTAAGGGTTAAGAGTAATGAGAAGGACAAGCATTGAGAATTAGGTTAAATCTAGCGTAAACAGGCTTGAGTTCACCTTCTTGATCTCGAGGTTAGGGTTTTCCTCAAAAACCCACGTATTCTCTCATCCTCCATTGATATTCGTCTTTCCCCATGTCTTCCTACTATCCCTACAGTAATGCATGGCAGACGTGTAACCCGTGGTAGATCCAAGATCCTTCCAACAAATCCTTGTGTCAAATCTGGAACCGTAACAATTGGTATCAGAGCCGGAACACAATGAGACGTGCACGGTGCGACGAAGTGGAATGAATACGTGATTATGCAACAAAGCAACTCGCTGCCACCGAGAAGGTCTTCTGGCCTCAGTCCTTTGAGTACCACAATGAATGGGAAAGAATATGTGAATGGGTGGTAGCTTCCATTGCACGTTGTGATAGAAAGCAACTCACTGCCGCAGTTGCTCGAGACGCTAGCTCGGACAAGCAGGAGAAGCAAGGAATCAGATACCTCTCTGCATCTCCGATGGCAGTGACATCTGCACTTGGGAATTCAGAAATTCTGAAAAAGGGAGAAATTCTGAAATCGTCGCCACCGGACGATTTGGGGGTGACCTCAAATCTGAACGAACAGAGAGGCTTGGTGTCACAAAAAATCAAGATTTTTGTGCACGGAAATCCAAACCCAAACGACGATGACGATTTGGGGAAATCGGAGGGGTATTCCCCAAACCCCTTATCACGGTCAACCAGAAGTCTTCCACAGGGGACACAAATCAAATTGCCTAGCCCCTAAGGGGTGCTTTCGCCGTCGGAGAAAGTTCAGCTGGCACCCAACCGCTACTCCTTTCCGCCGGGGTCCGTAAATCTAGCAGCTGGCATGGCATGGAGCACATGGGAGAAAGGCGACGGGAAAAAGAGGCACCAGAACCCCTCTCGAACCAGGCAATAGAAAATCCTCCAGCAGGGACACCTCAACGTCCTCCTGTGGGCCACCGGAGGAAGAGGAGGCTCGGTCGGAAACAACTATGGTGGGATTGGATTTCTGGCCGGGGTCGGCAATTTTTTTTAAGCAACTCTGTTTTTCTGTTTATGGGCACAATACCGGTGTGTATGTTAATTTGCCTGCTGGAATGAGTTGGAGAGATTTGAATGAGATTGATCTTAGGATCAAATAAGGTTTCACTAGTTGGAAACTCGAATTTTAGATCAAAATAAGTTTTTTAGGGCGTTGATGTGGCTCAGAGGGGCTGAGTAGCAGCAATGTTGCTCGAAAATTGCGGACGAAGGGTCTCTGTTTCGTGAAGTAGTGAAACAATGCCCAAGTTCTAGAATATCAGATTGGGGATATGCAATTCGAGCTGAATTTTTTTGGAGGATGCCGCGACCCATTGGAAAATGTTTTTGGAGACCTCTGAAATTTTTTTCGGGTGGCTTGGTTGTTTTGGGGATGATTTATTTGCTGCTCGGGCATTGTTAGTGGATATGTTTCATTTCAGTGGGAGTGTAGAATCTTTTCCATTGCTGAAATTTTTTTGTGAGGGGCTATATTTTGATGTTGATGAGCACAGTCACTGTGTGTGGGGTCGTTATTCAATTGACAAAGCCGCAGCAGCTGCTCTAACTGTTGTAGTGCTACATTTTTTGGGTCTCGCCAGGCGAGACTGAGATGGGAAATTCCGATGTTTTGGATGTGTTAATTTTGAGAATGCTGAAGTATGCAGTAGTGCTGTCTACAATGATAAGAATGCATGCTTGTTAAATGATTATGCTATTCGAGCTCACCCTACTGTTGGGTATGCGGAGAAAGACGAATCAGTGTTGCATGTTTCTACTATTAGAAGTGCCTTAGTTGAGACTGCAGAAATGAGGTGCAGCTCAACCAACTCTTTTCGGAATTTCCATGGACTTCAAGCAGCCACAAGTGTGCACTGTGAATCAGAGATGTCCTTCTTGGGAAAGGAGAGCAGTGCTGCACTTCAACATTCCATTGTTCTTATATTTCAACCTGCTGAGGCACAAGGAACAGGAGCTTGGAACATGCTCCACGAAGAGGTGTTGGACAATGTAGAGGCTATGTTGGGAATTCACTTGGGGTTTCACTATCCCACAGGGGTAGTGGCTAGACTTCTTGGCGGGCTGTGGACACTCCAAAATAAAGATTAGTGGAAAAGGAGGCTCTGCAGCTATTCCACAATCTTCAATTGACCCTGTTTTGGCAGCATCATCTTCTGTAATCAGCTTACAAAACTTTGCCTCAAGGGAGGCAGATCATCTAGATTCACAGATGGTTTCAATGTCCCACATCAAGGGAGGCAGTGCTTACACTTTCATTCCTGATTCAGTAACAGTTGACGGAACTTTCAGGGCATTTTGTAAAAAGAGCTTCTATGCATTAAAACAAAGAATTCAAGAGGTAATCACTGGGCAGGCAGCTGTGCACCGATGCAGGGCCGCGTTAGACTTCTTTGACAAAGAGCAGCCCATGATTCCTCAAACTGGGAATGATGAGAGGATTTATGAACATGTTCGCTGTGCCTCTATTAGTATTGTTGGTGTGAAGAATATTCCCATAGCTCAACCTATTATGGGTGGTGAGGTTTTTGCCTTCTATATGGCCCACATACCAGGAACCTTTATTCTTTTGGGTACAAGGGAGGAGACGATTGGATCTCCTCATCCTCCACATAGCCCTTTACTATGCTATTGATGAAGATGCTCTGCCGGTTGGGGCTACTATTCATGCTGCCTTTGCACATTCATATTTTCTGCACGAAGCTGCTACAAGGTCGGAAGTAGGTGTATATGCATATGCCACAATGCAAATCAAGACAGCCATGGAGATTACTCATTATCTTGGAGGACAAAATTATGTTTTTTGGGATGGAAGGGAAGGATATCAATCTCTCTTACACACAGATATGAAAAGGGAGTTGGATCATATGGCTATGGCAACTTTTCTTAAAGTTGCGGCTGATTGGAAGCAGAACATTGGATTTACTGGTACTCTTTTGATTGAAACTAAACCACAAGAACCCACTACGCACCAGTATGAGTGGGATGCTGCTACTCCAGCAAGCTTTCTCCTACAATATGGTCTTTCAGGGGAATTCAAATCCAACAGTGAGTGTAACCATGCTACCCTATCCAAACATAGTTGTTTCCATGAGCTTGAAACTGCAAGCATCAGTGGGTTGCTTGGCAACATTGATGCAAACACCGGCAACCCCCAGAATTGTTGGGACACTGTTCAAGTCCTCGTGGACATTGGAGAGGCCACTCTGATTATGCTATGTGTGATTAGAAATGGAGGGCTGGCACTTGGGGGATTCAACTTTGATGCAAAACTTCGGAGAGAGAGTACAAATCCAGAAGATTTATTCATTGCTCATATATCTGGGATGGATACCCTAGCTCGAGGGCTTCACAGTATTGCAAAACTTATTGATGAAGGTGAATTGGATGAGCTGCGTCAAAAGCGATATGCAAGCTTTGACTCAGAAAGTGGAGCCATGATTGAGGGTGGAAAAGCAGAATTTGAGAATCTCGAGCAAAAGGCCATGGAATGGGGAGAACCAATTGTTCCTTCACTGTCAGACGAGCTAATGTTTTTGTTTTCGCTTGACCTGACTGGTTATGGAGGATAAAAAAAAATTATTTCTCTTGGTGGATGCTCTAGTTTTATGCACACAATAACATTATTATTTTAGTTGTTTTCTTTAATTAACTTTATTTTATTTCAGTTTTAGGTCACAGGGGCATTTTTGAAATTATTTATTCATAGGGATATTTTTTTAATATTTTATTCATAGGGATATTTTTGTAATATTTTATTAAACCATAACAGGGTGAACCCTATTTAAGGGGTAAGAGTAATGAGAAGGTCAAACATTGAGAATTAGGTTAAATCTAGCGTAAACAGGCTTGAGATCACCTTCTTGATCTCGAGGTTAAGGTTTTCCTCAAAAACCCACGTATTCTCTCATCCTCCATTGATCTTTGTCTTCTCCACGTCTTCCTATAATCCCTATAGTAATGCATGGCAGACTGTAACCCGTGCCAGATCCAAGATCCTCCCAACGAATCCTTGTGTCAGAACCGGGACCGTAACAGATAATTCCAAAAAGTCTTTGTAACTTTTAGGGACTACAAACTCTTTTTGTTTTTATATATTAGGTTTTGCAATGATCGTAAAAAAAGGAGGCGATGTATTTTTAACCGAGTCTTGACACCCAATCCATAAGTCATTTCTTACGAAAATATATCCCATTATGCATGATTAACAAATAAATCACTTTACAAATCATCTGTGATTGTTAGGTCAGCTTTTTGTAAATGGGCAAAATAATGGCTTGTTTGACTCGGGTAAATATCCCATCGCACATTAACTAGAAAATTTAATAAGCATTTGTAGTTTGCTTTAAAAGCTATGGATCCATAGGGATTTTTCCACCTTTAACTTGTTTCAAGGATGCATATCCATATTTAAAACATATTAGGATCAGTTAGAAATATCTTTCTTACCAAATTCATAGCCATTAGTGTTGAACTAGTGGAATTTCCAAAACTTGGACAACAAAACTTTTGTGTTCGTTTGTGGTATGTGAATAAATTTTATTTACTTATATTTTTTATATGTTTTTAATTTTTTCCATACATAAATTCTAAAATTTTCATTTTTTTTATGATATATTTTGCCTTTATCATCTTGTTTACAAGAGAATCGGAAAGTGAAAACTCAAAGTATTGATTTAAGAAAAAAATGTACATCTAAAATGGAAAGGAAATGCACAAATGTAGAGAGAGATAATTCCAAAAAGTCTCTGTAACTTTTAAGGACTGAAAACTCTTTTAGTTTTTATATATTAGGTTTTGCAACTATTGGGAAAAGAGGGAGGCGGGGGATTTTTAACTGAGTGTTGACTCCCAATCCATAAATCATTACTTACAAAAACTTAGCCCGTTACCCATGATTGACCGATAAATCACTTTACAAATCATCTGTGATTGTTAAGTCAGCTTTTTGTAAATGGACCAAGTAATGGCTTTTTTGGCTCGGGTAAATATCCCACCGCACGTACACTTGAGAATTTAATGAGCATTTGTTGTTAAAAGGTTTGGATCCATAGGGCATTTCCATCTTTAACATATTTCAGGCATGCATATCCATATTTAAAACATGTTATGATTAGTTAGAAATATCTTTCTTATCAAATTCCAAGCCATTAGGGTTGAACTTGTAGAATTTCCCAAACTTGGACAAGAAAACTTTTGTGTTCGTTTGTGGTGTGTGAATAAATTTTCTTTTCTTATTTTTGTTACTGTTTTTATTTTTTCCATACGTAAACTCTAAAATTTTCATTTTGTTGTGATCTAGTTTGCATTTATCTACTTGTTTACGAGAGAATCGGAAAGTGAAGACTCTAAGTTTTGATTTAAGAAAAAGTGTACATCTAAAATGGAATGGAAATGCACAAATTTAGAGAGAGATAATTCCAAAAAGTCTCTGTAACTTATAGGGACTGCAAACCCTTTTAGTTTTTATATATTAGGTTTTACAATGTTCGGGAAAAGGGGGAGTCAGGGATTTTTAATAGAGTGTTGACTCCCAATCCATAAGTCATTTCTTAAAAAAACATAGCCCGTTACGCATGATTGACCAATAAATCACTTTACAAATCATCTGTGATTGTTAGGTCAGCATTTTGTAACTGGGCAAAATAATGACTTCTTTTACTTGGGTAAATATACCAACTCACGTGCACTTGAGAATTTAATGAGTATTAGTTATTAAAAGGTTTGGATCCATAGGGCATTTCCATCTTTAACATGTTTCAAACATGCATATCCATATTTAAAACATGTTAGGATAAGTTTGAAATATCTTTCTTATCAAATTCTAAGCCAATAGGGCTGAACAAGTGGACTTTCCAAAACTTGGACAACAAAACTTATGTGTTCGTTTGTGGTGTGTGAATAAATTTTCTTAACTTAAATTTTTTATTTTTTTAATTCTTTCTTTACATAAACACTAAAATTTTAATTTTGTTGTGAACTATTTGACCTTTATCTTCTTGTTTATGAGAAAATCCAAAAGTGAAAACTGAATGTTTTGATTTAAGAAATAATTGTACATATAAAATGGAATGGAAATGTAAAAATGTAGAGAGAGATAATTCCAAAAAGTCTCTGTGAATTTGGGGGACTGCAAAGTCTTTTAGCTTTTATATATTATGTTTTGCAATGATCGGAAAAAGGGGGAGGCAGGGGATTTTTAACTGAGTGTTGATTCCCAATCCATAAGTCATTTCTTAAAAAAATATAACCCGTTACACATGATTGACTAATAAATAACTTTACAAATCATTTGTGATTATTAGGTTAGCTTTATGTAAATTGGCAAAATAATGGCTTTCTTGACTCAGGTAAATTACCCACCGCACGTTCACTTGAGAATTTAATGAGCATTTTTTATTCGCTTTAAAAGGTTTGGATCCATAGGTCATTTGCATCTTTAACATGTTTCAAGCATGCATTTCCGTATTTAAAACTTGTTAAAATCAGTTAGAAACCTCTTTCTTATCAAATTCCAAGCCATTAGGGTTGAACTAGTGGAATTTCCCAAACTTGGACAACAAAACTTATGTGTTCATTTGTGGTGTGTGAATAAATTTTATTTACTAACATTTTTTATTGTTTTTAATTCTTTCTTTACATAAACACTAAAATTTTCATTTTGTTGTGATCTATTTTGCCTTTATCTTCTTGTTTATAAGAGAATCGGAAAGTGAAAACTCAATGTTTTGATTTAAGAAACAATTGTACATATAAAATGGAATGGAAATGCAAAAATGTAGAGAGAGATAATTCCAAAAAGTCTCTTTGACTTTGTGGGACTGCAAACTCTTTTAGTTTTTATATATTAGGTTTTGCAATGATCGGGAAAAGGGGGAGGCGGGGGATTTTTAATAGAGTGTTGACACCCAATCCATAAGTCGTTTCTTACAAAAATATAGCCCGTTACACATGATTGACTGATAAATCACTTTACAAATCATCTGTGATTGTTAGGTCAACTTTTTGTAAATAGGCAAAATAATGGCTTGTTTGACTTGGGTAAATATCTGACCGCACGTTCACTTGACAATTTAATGAGCATTTGTTGTTCGCTTTAAAAGTATTGGATCCATTGGGAATTTTCATCTTTAACATGTTTCAAGCATGCATATCCATATTTAAAACATGTTAGGATCAGTTAAAAATCTCTTTCTTATCAAATTCAGAGCCATTAGGGTTGAACTAGTGGAATTTCCCAAACTTGGACAACAAACCTTTTGTGTTCATTTGTGGGGCGTGAATAAATTTTCTTTACTTCCATTTGTTATTGTTTTTAATTTTTTACATACATAAACTCTAAAATTTTCATTTTTTTGTGATCTATTTCACCTTTATCTTCTTGTTTACGAGAGAATAGGAAAGTGAAAACACAAATTTTTGATTTAAGAAAAAAATGTACATCTAAAATGGAATGAAAATGCACAAATATTGAGAGCGATAATTCCAAAAAGTCTTTGTAACTTTTAGGGACAACAAACTCTTTTGGTTTTTATATATTAGGTTTGGCAATGATCGGGAAAAAGGGAAGGCGAGGGATTTTTAACTGAGTGTTGACTCGCAATCCATAAGTGATTTCTTACAAAAACATAGCCCGTTATGCATGATTTACCAAAAAATCACTTTACAAATCATCTGTGATTGTTAAGTCAACTTTTTGTAAATGGGCAAAATAATTGCTTGTTTGACTCAGGTAAATATCCTCCTCAAGTTCACCTGAGAATTTAATGAGAATTTTTTGTTCGTTTTAAATGGTTTGGATCCATAGGGCATTTACATGTTTAAGATGTTTCTAGCATGCATATCCATATTTAAAACATTTTATGATCAGTTAGAAATCTCTTTCTTATCAAATTCCAAGCCTTTAGGGTTGAACTAGTGGAATTTCCCAAACTTGGACAACTAAAATTTTGTGTTCGTTTGTGATGTGTGAATAAATTTTCTTTACTTACATTTTTTATTGTTTTTAATTCTTTCTTTACATAAACACTAAAATTTTCATTTTGTTGTGATCTATTTTGCCTTTATCTTCTTGTTTATAAGAGAATCGGAAAGTGAAAACTCAATGTTTTGATTTAAGAAAAAATTGTACATATAAAATGGAATGGAAATGCAAAAATGTAGAGAGAGATAATTCCAAAAAGTCTCTTTGACTTTGTGGGACTGCAAACTCTTTTAGTTTTTATATATTAGGTTTTGCAATGATCGGGAAAAGGGGGAGGCGGGGGATTTTTAATAGAGTGTTGACACCCAATCCATAAGTCGTTTCTTACAAAAATATAGCCCGTTACACATGATTGACTGATAAATCACTTTACAAATCATCTGTGATTGTTAGGTCAACTTTTTGTAAATAGGCAAAATAATGGCTTGTTTGACTTGGGTAAATATCTGACCGCACGTTCACTTGACAATTTAATGAGCATTTGTTGTTCGCTTTAAAAGTATTGGATCCATTGGGCATTTTCATCTTTAACATGTTTCAAGCATGCATATCCATATTTAAAACATGTTAGGATCAGTTAAAAATCTCTTTCTTATCAAATTCAGAGCCATTAGGGTTGAACTAGTGGAATTTCCCAAACTTGGACAACAAATCTTTTGTGTTCATTTGTGGGACGTGAATAAATTTTCTTTACTTCCATTTGTTATTGTTTTTAATTTTTTACATACATAAACTCTAAAATTTTCATTTTTTTGTGATCTATTTCACCTTTATCTTCTTGTTTACGAGAGAATAGGAAAGTGAAAACACAAATTTTTGATTTAAGAAAAAAATGTACATCTAAAATGGAATGAAAATGCACAAATATTGAGAGCGATAATTCCAAAAAGTCTTTGTAACTTTTAGGGACAACAAACTCTTTTGGTTTTTATATATTAGGTTTGGCAATGATCGGGAAAAAGGGAAGGCGAGGGATTTTTAACTGAGTGTTGACTCGCAATCCATAAGTGATTTCTTACAAAAACATAGCCCGTTATGCATGATTTACCAAAAAATCACTTTACAAATCATCTGTGATTGTTAAGTCAACTTTTTGTAAATGGGCAAAATAATTGCTTGTTTGACTCAGGTAAATATCCTCCTCAAGTTCACCTGAGAATTTAATGAGAATTTTTTGTTCGTTTTAAATGGTTTGGATCCATAGGGCATTTGCATGTTTAAGATGTTTCTAGCATGCATATCCATATTTAAAACATTTTATGATCAGTTAGAAATCTCTTTCTTATCAAATTCCAAGCCTTTAGGGTTGAACTAGTGGAATTTCCCAAACTTGGACAACTAAAATTTTGTGTTCGTTTGTGATGTGTGAATAAATTTTCTTTACTTACATTTGTTATTGTTTTTAATTTTTTCCATACATAAACTCTAAAATTTTCATTTTGTTGTGATCTATTTTGCCTTTATCTTCTTGTTTACGAGAGAACCGGAATGTGAAAACTCAAAGTTTTGATTTAAGAAAAAAATGTAAATCTAAAATAGAATGGAAATGCACAAATGTAGAGAGAGATAATTCCAATAGTCTCTGTAACTTTTAGAGACTACAAACTCTTTTAGTTTTTATATATTAGGTTTTGCAATGATCGAGAAAAGGGGGAGGTGGGGGATTTTTAATTGAGTTTTCACTCCCTATTCATAAGTCATTTCTTCTAAAAACATAGCCCATTACGTATGATTGATGGATAAATCACTTTACAAATTATCTGCGATTGTTAGGTCAGCTTTTTGTAAATGGGCAAAATAATGGCTTGTTTGACTTGGGTAAATATCCCACCTCACATTCACTTGAGAATTTAATGAGCATTTGTTGTTCGCTTTAAAAGGTTTTGATCCATAAGGCATTTGCATCTTTAACATGTTTCGAACATGCATATCCATATTTAAAACATGTTAGGAACAGTTAGAAATCTCTTTCTTTTCAAATTCCAAGTAAATAGGGTTGAACTAGTGGTATTTCCCAATCTTGGACAACAAACATTTTGTGTTCGTTAGTGGTGTGTGAATAAATATTCTATACTTAAATTAGTTATTGTTTTTAATTTTTTCCATTCCTAAACTCTAAAATTTTCACTTTCTTGTGGTCTATTTTGCCTTTATCTTTTTGTGTATGAGAGAATCGGAAAGTGAAAACTCAAAGTTTTGATTTAAGAAAAAAATGTACTTATATAATGGAATGAAAATGCAAAAATGTAGATAGAGATAATTCCAAAAACTCTATGTAACTTATAGGGACTGCAAATTCTTTGAGTTTTTATATATTTGGTTTTGCAATGATTGGGAAAAGGGGGAGGCAGGGGATTTTTAAGCTGAGTGTTGACACCCAATCCATAAGTTATTTCTTACGAAAAATATCTCCCGTTATGCATGATTGACTGATAAATCGCTTTACAAATCATCTGTGATTGTTAGGTCAGCTTTTTATAAATGGGCAAAATAATGGCTTGTTTGACTTGGGTAAATATCCCACCACACGTTTACTTGAAAATTTAATGAGCATTTGTTGTTCGCTTTAATAGGTTCGGATCCATAGGAATTTTTCCACCTTTAACATGTTTCAATTATGAATATCCATATTTAAAAGATGTTAGGATCAGTTAGAAATATTTTTCTTATCAAATTCATAGCCATTAGGGTTGAACTAATGAAATTTCCAAAATTTGGAGAACAAAACTTTTGTGTTCGTTTGTGGTGTGTGAATAAATTTTTTTTACTTACATTTGTTATTGTTTTTAATTTTTTCCATACATAAACTCTCAAATGTTCATTTTGTTGTGATCTATTTTGCCTTTATCATCTTGTTAACAAGAGAATCGGAAAGTGAAAACTCAAAGTATTGATTTAAGAAAAAAATGCACATAAAAAATTGAAATGAAATGCACAAATGTAGAGAGATAAGTCCAAAAAGTCCCTGTAATTTTTAGGGACTGAAAACTCTTTTGGTTTTTATATAATGGGTATTGAAATGGTCGGGAAAAGGGGGAGGCGGGGGATTTTTAACTGACTATTGACTCCCATTCCATAAGTCAATTCTTACCAAAATGTAGCCCATTATGCATGATTGACCGATAAATCACTTTACAATTCATTTGTGATTGTTACGTCAGCTTTTCGTAAATGGGCAAAATAATGGGTTGTGTGACTCGGGACAATATCTCACCGCACGTTCACTTGAGAATTTAATGAGCATTTGTTGTTCACTTTAAAAAATTTGGATCCATAGGGCATTTGCATCTTTAACATGTTCCAAGCATCCATATCTGTATTTAAAACAAATTAGGATCAGTTAGAAATCTCTTAGGGTTGAACTAGTGGAATTTCCCAAACTTGGGCTACAAAACTTACGTGTTCGTTTGTGGTGTGTGAATAAATTTTATTTACTACATTTTCCATTGTTTTTTATTTTTTCTATACATAAACACTTAAATTTTCATTTTGTTGTGATCTATTTCGCCTTTATCTTCTTGTTTATGAGAGAATAAGAAAGTGGATACTCAATGTTTTGATTTAAGAAAAAATTGCACATAAAAAATGGAATGGAATTGCACAAATGTAGAGAGAGATAATTCCAAAAAGTCCATGTGACTTTGAGGGACTGCAAACTCTTTTAGATTTTATATATTAGGTTTTGCAATGATCGGGAAAAAGGGGAGGCGGGGGATGTTTAATTGAGTGTTGACTATCAATCCATAACTCGTTTCTTACAAACTTATACCCCGTTACGCATGATTGATTGACAAATCACTTTACAAATCATTTGTGATTGTTAGGTCAGCTTTTTGTAAATGGGCAAAAGAAAGGCTTGTTTGACATGGCTAAATATCCTACCACATGTTCAATTAAGAATTTAATGAACATTTGTTTTTCGCTTTAAAAGGTTTGGATCCGTAGGGCATTTGCATCTTTAACATGTTTCAAGCATGCATATTTATATTTAAAACATGTTGGGATCAGTAAGAAATCCCTTTCTTAACAAATTCCAAGCCATTAGGGTTGAACAAGTGGAAGTTCCCAAACTTGGTACACAAAACTTTTGTGTTCATTTGTGGTGTGTGAATAAATTTTATTTATTTACATTTATTATTTTTCTAATTTTTTCCATACATAAACTATAAAATTTTCATTTTGTTGTGATCTATTTTTCATTTATCTTCTTGTTTACGAGAAAATGGGAAAGTGAAAATTCAAAGTTTTGATTTAAGAAAAAAGTGGACATTTAAAATGGAATGGAAATGCACAAATGTAGAGAGAGAGAATTCCAAAAGGTCTATGTAACTTTTAGGGACTACAAACTCTTTTAGTTTTTATATATTAAGTTTAACAATGATCAGGAAAAGGGGGAGGCAGGGAATTTTTAATTGTGTTAACTACCAATCCATAAGTCATTTCTTACAAAAACATAGCCCGTTATACTTTTTTCTTAAATCAAAACTTTGAGTTTTCGCTCACCCTACATACCGTAAAAAAAAATGCAAATGGATCACAACAAAATGAAAATTTTAGAGTTTATGTATGGAAAATTTTTTAAAAAATAACAAATGTAAGAAAAAAATATTTATTCACACACCACAAATGTACACAAAAGTGTTGTTATCCAAATTTTGGAAATTCCACTTGTTCAACCCTAATAGCTTGGAATTTTATAAGAAAGAGATTTCTTCTACACATGTTTTAAAAATGGATATGCATGCTTGAAACATGTTAAAGATGCAAATGACCTATGGATCCATACATTTTAAAGAGAATAACAAACACTCATTAAATTCTCAACTGAACGTGCTGTGGGATATTTACCCGAGTAAACAAGCCATTATTTTGCCCATTTAGAAAAAGCTGACCTAACAATCATCGATGATTTTAAAGTGATTTATCTCGCATAACAGGCTATTTTTTGTAAGAAATTACTTATGACTTGGGAGTCAACACTCTGTTAAAAATCCCCGCCTCCCCCATTTCCCAGACGATTGCAAAACCTAATATATAAAAACTAAAGAGATTTTTTAATCCCTAAAAATTACAGACACTCTTTGGAATTATCTCTCTCTACATTTCTGCTTTATGCATTTCCATTTTAGATGTATAATTTTTTCTTAAATCAAAATTTTGAGTTTTCGCTCTCCCTTCATCCCGTAAACTAAAAAGGCAAAAGGATCACTACAAAATGAAAATTTTAGAGTTTATGAATGGAAAAAATTTAAAACAATAGAAAATGTAAGTAAAGAAAATTTATTCACACACCACAAATGAACACAAAAGTTTTGCTATCCAAGTTTGGGAAATTCCACTCGTTCAACCCTAATAGCTTGGAATTTTACAAGAAGTGACTTCTTCTACACAAGTTTTAAAAATGGAAATGCATGCTTCAAACATGTTAATGATGCAAATGACCTATGGATCCAAACCTTTTAAAGAGAATAACAAACGCTCATTAAATTCTCAAGTGAACGTGCGGTGGGATATTTTCCCGACTTAGACATGCCATTATTTGGCTCATTTACAAAAAGCTGACCTAACAATCATAGATGATTGTAAAGTGATTTATCACAATTAACGGGCTATATTTTTTCAAGAAATGACTTATGGATTGGGAGTCAACACTCTGTTAAAAGCCCCCGCCTCCCCTTTTTCCATGACGATTGCAAAACCTAATATATAAAAACTAAAAAGATTTTACAAGCCCTAAAAGTTACAGACACTCTTTGGAATTATCACTCTCTACATTTTTGCATTGCTAATTTCCATTTTAGATGTATACTTTGTTCTTAAATCAAAACTTTGAGTTTTGAGTCTTCCTTCATCCCATAAACAAAAATGGGAAACTGATCATAGCAAAATGAAAATTTAAGAGTTTATGTATGAAAAAAATTTAAAACAATAAAAAATGTAAGTAATGAAAATTTATTCACAAGCCATTATTTTGCCCATTTACAAAAAGCTGACCTAACAATCATAGATGATTGTAAAGTGATTTATCACGCGTAATGGGACTATATTTTGGTAAGAAATGACTTATGGATTGGGAGTCAACACTCAGTTAAAAATCCACTGCCTCCCCCTTTTCCTTGACGATTGCAAAACATAATAAATAAAAACAAAAAAGAGTTTTTAATTCCTAAAAGTTACAGATACTCTTTGGAATTATCTCTTGCTACATTTATGCATTGTGCATTTCCATTTTAGATGTATACTTTTTTTCATAAATCAAAACTTGTAGTTTTCGCTCTCCCTTCATCCAGTAAACAAAAAAGGCAAATAGATGACAACGAAATGAAAATTTTTGAGTTTATGTATGGAAAAATTTAAAACAGTAACAAATGTATGTAAAGAAAATTTATTCACTCATCAAATATGAACACAAAATTTTTGTTATGCAAGTTTTTGAAATTCCACTTGTTCAACCCTAATAGCTTGGAATTTTATAAGAAAAGACTTTTTCTACACATGTTTTAAAAATGGATATGCAAGCTTCAAACAGGTTACTGATGCAAACGACCTATGGATCCAAACCTTTTAAACAGAATAAAAAATGCTCATTAAATTCTCAAATGAACGTGCGTTGGGATATTTGCCCGAATAAGAAAAGCCATTATTTTACCCATTTAGAAAAAGCTGACCTAACAATCATAGATGATTGTAAAATTATTTATCACGCGTAACGAGCTATATTTTTATAAGCAATGACTTATGGATTGGGAATCAACACGTAGTTAAAAATCCCCTGCCTCCCACTTTTCCCCGACGATTACTTAACCTAATATATAAAAACTAAAAGGAGTTTAAAATCCCTAAAAGTTACAGACAATCTTTGGAATTATCTCTCTCTACATTTGTGCATTGTCCATTTCCATTTTAGATGTATACTTTTTTATTAAATCAAAACTTTGGGTTTTCGCTCTACCTCCTTCCGTAATCAAAAAAGGCAAATGGATCACAACGAAATAAAAATTTTAGAGTTTATGTAAGGAAAAAATTTAAAACAAAAACAAATGTTAGTAAATAAAATTTATTTACACAGCACAAATGAACACAAAAGTTTTATTAACCAAGTTTTGGAAATTCAACTAGTTCAACCCTAGTAGCTTGGAATTTTACAAGAAGTGACCTTCTTCTATACATGTTTTAAAAATGGATATGCATGTTTGAAACATGTTAAAGTTGCAAATGACCTATGGATACAAACCTTTTAAAGAGAGTAACAAACATTCATTAAATTCTCAAGTGAATGTGCGATGGGATATTTACTTGAGTAAAACAAGCCAATATTTTGCCCAGTTACAAAAAGATGACCTAACAATTATAGATGATTCTAAAGTGATTTATCACGCGTAACGGGCTATATTTTTGTAAGAAATGACTTATGGATTGGGAGTCAACGCACTCTTAAAAATCTCCCGCCACCACCTTTCCCTGACGTTTGCAAAAGCAAATATATAAAATTTAAAATGAGTTTTCAATCCCAAAAAATTACAGACACTCTTTGGAATTTCTCTCTCTTCATTTGTGCAATGTGCATTTCCATTTCAGATGTATACTCTGAAATCAAAACTTTGATTTTTTGCTCTCCCTTCATCCCGAAAACAAAAAAGGCAAATGGATCAGAACAAAATGAAAATTTTAGAGTTTAAAACAATGGAAAAAATTTAAAACAATAACAAATGTAAGTAAAGGAAATTTATTCACTCACCACAAATGAACATAAAAGTTTAGTTATCCAAGTTTTGGAAATTCAACTAGTTCAACCCTAATAGCTTGGAATTTTAAAAGAAAGAGATTTCTTCAACAAATGTTTTAAAAAGCCATTATTTTGCCCATTTACAAAAAGCTGACCAAACAATAATATATGACTGTAAAGTGATTTATCACGCGTAACCAGCAATATTTTAGTAAGAAACGACTCATGGATTGGGAGTCAACACGAAGTTAAAAATCCCCCGCCTCCCCCTTTTCCCCGACGATTGAAAAACCTAATATATAAAAACTAAAAAGAGTTTACAATCCCCAAAAATTACTGACAATCTTTGGAATTATCTCTCTCTACATTTGTGCATTGTGCTTTTCCATTTAAGATGTATACTTTTTTCTTAAATCAAAATTGTGTTTTTGCTCTCCCTTTATCCCTTAAACAAAAAAGGCAAATAGATCACAACAAAATGAAATTTTTAGAGTCTATGTTTGGAAAAAATTTAAAATAAAAAAAAATGTAAGTAAAGAAAATTTATTGACACACCACAAGTGAACACAAATGTTTTTTTATCCAAGTTTGGGAAATTCCACTAGTTCAACCTTAATAGCTTGGAATTTAATAAGAAAGAGATTTCTTCCGCACATATTTTAAAAATGGATATGCATGCTTGAAACATGTTAAAGATGCAAATGACCTATGGATCTAAAACTTTTAAAGAGAAAAACAAACACTCATTACATTCTCAACTGAACGTGAGGTGGGAGATTTACCCGAGTCAAACAAGCCATTATTTTGCCCATTAACAAAAAGTTAACCTAACAATCATAGATTTTTGTAAGGTGATTTATCATGTGTAACGAGCTATATTTTTGTAAGAAATGACTTATGGGTTGGGAGTCAACACTCAGTTAAAAATCCCCCGCCTCCCCCTTTTCCCTGACGATTGCAAAACCTAATATATAAAAACTAAAAGGAGTTTACAATCCCTAAAAATTACAGACAGTCTTTGGAATTATCCCTCTCTACATTTTTACATTGTGCATTTCAATTTTAGATGTATACTTTTTTTATTAAATAAAAACTTGTAGTTTTTGCTCACCCTTCATCCCGTAAACAACAAAGGCAA
This sequence comes from Aristolochia californica, assembly GCF_029961685.1. Taxonomy (NCBI): domain Eukaryota; kingdom Viridiplantae; phylum Streptophyta; class Magnoliopsida; order Piperales; family Aristolochiaceae; genus Aristolochia; species Aristolochia californica. The sequence continues at coordinate 17,067,088 of NW_027181782.1, read as the reverse complement.
ATAGTCACAACAAAATGAAAATTTTAGAGTTTATGTAAGGAAAAAATTTAAAACCATAACAAATTTAAGTAAATAAAATTTACTAACCCACCACAAATGAACACAATAGTTTTGTTATCCAAGTTTATGAAATTCCACTAGTTCAACCGTAATAGCTTGGAATTTTATAAGAAAGAGATTTCTTCTACACATGTTTTAAAAATTGATATGCATGCTTCAAACATGTTAATGATGCAAATAACCTATGGATCCAAACCTTTTAAAGAGAATAACAAACGCTCAATAAATTCTCAAGTGAACATGCGGTGGGTTATTTACCCGAGTCAAACAAGCCATTATTTGGCCCATTTACAAAAAGCTGACCTCACAATCATAGATCATTGTAAAGTGATTTATCACGTGTAACCGCTTATATTTTTGTAAGAAATGACTTATGGATTAAGAGTCAAAAATAAGTTAAAAATCCCCCGCCTCCACCTTTTCCCTGATGATTGCAAAACCTAATATCAAAAAAGTTTAAACAATTCCTTAAAATTACAAACACTCTTTGGAATTATATATCTCAACATTTGAAGATTGTGCATTTGTATTTTAGATTTATACTTTTTTATTAAATCAAAACTTTCAGTTTTTGCACTCCTTTCATCCCGTAAACAAAAAAGGCAAATAGATAAAAAAAATGAAAATTTTTTAGTATATGTATGAAAAAAATTTAAAACAATAAAAAATGTAAGTAAAGAAAATTGATTCACACACCACAAATGAACACAAAAGTTTTGTTATCCAAGTTTAGGAAATTCCACTAGTTCAACTCTAATAGCTTAGAATTTTATAAGAAAGTGATTTCTTCTACACATGTTTTAAAAATGGATATGAATGCTAGAAACATGTTAAAGATGCAAATGACCTATGGATCCAAACCTTTGAAACATAATAACAAACGCTCATTAAATTCTCAAGTGATCGTACGGTGGAATATTTACCCTAGTAAAATAAGTCATTATTTTACCCATTTACAAAAAGTTGAACAAACAATCATCGATGATTGTAAAGTGATTTATTATGCGTAACGGGCTATATTTTTGTAAGAAATGACTTATGGATTGGTAGTCAAAACTCAGCTAAAAATCCCCCGCCTCCCCATTTTCCCAAACAATTGCAAAACCTAATATATAAAAACTAAAGAGTGTTTTCAATCCCTAAAAATTACAGACACTCTTTGGAATTATCTCTCTCTACATTTGTGTTTTGTGCATTTCCATTTTATATGTATACTTTTTTCTTAAATCAAAACTTTGAGTTTTTGTTATCCCTTCATCCCGTAAACTAAAAAGGCAAATGGATCAAAACAAAATGAAAATTTTAGAGTTCATGTATGGAAAAAATTTAAAACAATAAAAAATGTAAGAAAATAAAATTTATTCACACACCACAAATTGACACAAAAGCTTTGTTATCCAAGTTTGGGAAATTCCACGAGTTCAACCCTAATATCTTGGAATTTTACAAGAAGAGACTTCTTCTACACATGTTTCAAAAATGGATATGCATGCTTCAAATAATTTAAAGATGCAATTGACCTATGGATCCAAACCTTTTAAAAAGAATAACAAATGCTAATTAAATTTTCTAGTGAACGTGCGGTGGGATATTTACCCGAGTCAAACAAGCCATTATTTTGCCCATTTACAAAAAGCAGACCTAACAATCATAGATGATTGTAAAGTGATTTATCACGAGTAACATGCTATATTTTTGTGAGAAATGACATATGGATTGGGAGTCAACACTTACTTAAAAATCCCCCACCTCCCTCATTTCCCCGATGAATGCAAAACCTAATATGAAAAAACTAAAAAGAGTTTTCAATCCCTAAAAGTTACAGACAATCTTTGGAATTATCTCTCTCTACATTTTTGGATTGTGCATTTCCATTTTAGATGTAAACTTTTTTCTTAAATCAAAACTTTCAGTTTTCGCTCTCCCTTTATCCAAAAAAAAAAGGCAAATGGATCACAACAAAATGAAAATTTTAGAGTGTATGTATGGAAAAAATTTAAAACAATAACAAATGTAAGTAAAGAAAATTTATTCACACACCACAAATGAACACAAAAGTTTTGTTATCCAAGTTTTGGAATTTCCACTAGTTCAACCCTAATTGCATGGAATTTTATAAGGAAGAGATTTTTTCTACACATGTTTTAAAAATGGATTAGCAAGCTTGATACATGTTAAAGATGCAAATGACCTAAGGATCCAAACCTATTAAAGAGAATAACAAACGCTCATTAAATTCTCAAGTGAACATTCGGTGGGATATTTACCCGAGTCAAACAAGCACTTATTTTTCCCTTTTACAAAAAGCTGACCTAACGATCATAGATGATTGTAAAGTAATTTATCACGCGTAAAGAGATATATTTTTTCAAGAAATTACTTATGGATTGGGCGTCAACACTCAGTTAAAAATCCCCTGCCTCCCCCTTTTTCCTGACAATTGCAAAACCTAATGTATAAAAACTAAAAAGAGTTTATAATCCCTAAAAATTACATACACTCTTTGGAATTATCTCTCTCAACATTTGTGTGTTGTGAATTTCCATATTAGATGTATACTTTTTTCTTAAATAAAAACTTTTATTTTTCGCTCTCCCTTCATCCCGTAAACAAAAAAGACAAACAGATCACAACAAAATGAAAAATTAAGAGTTTATGTATGGAAAAAAATTTAAAACAATAACAAACGTAAGTAAAGAAAATTGATTCACACACCACAAATGAACACAAAAGTTTTGTTGTCCTTGTTTGGGAAGTTCCACTAGTTCAACCCTAATAGCGTAGAATTTTAAAAGAAAGTGATTTCTTCTACAAATGTTTTCAAAATGGATATGCATGCTTGAAAAAAGTTAAAGATTAAAATGACCTATGGATCTAAATCTTTTAAAGAGAATAACAAACGCTCGTTAAATTCTCAAGTGAACGTGTGATGGGATATTTACCTGAGTCAAATAGCCATTATTTTGCCCATTTACAAAAAGCTGACCTAACAACCATAGCAGATTGTAAATTGAATTATCATGCATAACGGGCTATATTTTTGTAAGAAATGACTAATAGATTGGGAGTCAACACTCTGTTAAAAATCCTATGCCTCCCCCTTTTCCCCGACGATTGCAAAACCTAATATATAAAAACAAAAAGGATTTTTCAACCCGTGAAAGTTACAGATACTCTTTGGAATTATCTCTGTCTACATTTGTACATTGTGCATTTCCATTTTAGAGGTATACTTTTTTTCAGAAATCAAAAGTTTGAGTTTTCTTTCTCCCTTCATCCTGTAAAGAAAAAAAGGGAAATAGATCACAAAAAAATGAAAATTTTTGAGTTATGTAAGGAAAAATTTAAAAAATAGCAAATGTAAGTAAAGAAAATTTATTCACTCACCACAAATGAACAGAAAAGTTTTGTTATCCAAGTTTGGGAAATTCCTCGAGTTTAACCCTAATAGCTTGGAATTTTATACGAAGAGATTTTTCTACTCATGTTTTAAAAATGGATATGCATGCTTCAAACATGTTAATGATGCAAATGACCTCTGGATCTAAACCTTTTAAAGAGAATAAAAATTAGTCATTAAATTCTCAAGTGACCATGCGGTGGGATATTTACCCGAGTCAAACAAGCCATTATTTTGCCCATTTATAAAAAGCTGATCTAAAAATCATAGATGATTGTAAAGAGATTTATCACATGTAAGTGGATATATTTTTTTAAGAAATAACTTATCGATTAAGAGTCAACAATAAGTTAAAAATCCCCCACCTACCCCTTTTCCCCGACGATTGCAAAAATTAATATATAAAAACTAAAAAGAGTAAACAATTCCTTAAAATTACAGACACTCTTTGGAATTATCTATCTCTACATTTGTGGATTTTTCATTTGCATTTTAGTTGTTTACTTTTTTATTAAATCAAAACTTTGAGTTTTTGTTCTCCATTTTATACCGTAAACAAAAAAGGCAAATAGTTTACAACAACATGAAAATTTTAGAGTTTATGTATGGAAAAAATTTAAAACATTAGCAAATGAAAGTAAAGAAAATTTATTCACACACGACAAATGAACACAAAAGTTTTGTTTTCCAAGTTTGGGAAATTCGACTAGTACAACTCTAATAGCTTGGAATTTTATAAGAAAGTGATTTCTTCTACACATGTTTTAAACATGAATATGCAGGCTTGAAACATATTAAAGATGCAAATGCCCTATGGATCCAAACCTTTTAAAGAGAATAACAAACGATCCCTAAATTCTCAAGTGAATGTGCAGTGGGATATTACCCGAGTAAAACAAGTCATTATCTTGCCCATTTACAAAAAGTTGAACTAACAATCATAGATGAATGTAAATTGATTTATAACACGTAACGGGCAATATTTTTGTTAGAAATGACTTATGGATTGGGAGTCAAAACTCAGCTAAAAATCCCCCGCCTCCCCCTTTTCCCAGACGATTGCAAAACCTAATATATAAAAAATAAATATAGTTTTCAATTCCTAAAAATTACAGACACTCTTTGGAATTATCTCTCTCTACATTTGTGTTTTGTGCATTTCCATTTTAGATGTATACTTTTTTCTTAAATCAAAACTTTGAGTTTTTGTTATCCCTTCATCCCGTAAACTAAAAAGGCAAATGGATCAAAACAAAATGAAAATTTTAGAGTTTATGTATGGAAAAAATTTAAAACAATGACAAATGTAAGGAAAGAAAACTTATTCACACACCACAAATGAACACAAAAGTTTTTTTATCCAAGTTCTGGAAATTCCACTAGTTCAACCATAATAGCTTGGAATTTTACAAGAAGAGACTTCTTCTACACAAGTTTTAAAAATGGATATGCATGCTTCAAACATGTTAAAGATGTAATTGAAGAGAATAACAAATGCTCATTAAATTATCTAGTGAACGTGCGGTGGGATATTTTCCCAAGTCAAATAAACCATTATTTTGCCCATTGACAAAAAGCTGACCTAACAATCATAGATGATTGTAAAGTGATTTATCATGAGTAAAGGGCTATATTTTTGTAAGAAACGACTTACGGATTTGGAGTCAACACTCAGTTAAAAATCCCTCACCTCCCCCTTCTCCTCGACGAATGCAAAACCTTATATATAAAAACTAAAAAGAGTTTTTAATCCCTAAAAATTACAGACACTCTTTGGAATTATTTCTCTCTACATTTGTGCTTTGTGGATTTCCATTTTAGATGTATACTTTTTTCTTAAATCAAAACTTTGAGTTTTCGTTATCCCTTCATCCCGAAACTAAAAAGGCAAATGGATCACAACAAAATGAAAATTTTAGAGTATATGTATGGAAAAAAAATTTAAAAATATAAAATGTAAGGAAAGAAAACTTATTCACACACCACAAATTAACACAAAAGTCTTGCTTTCCATGTTTGGGAATTCCACTATTTCAACCCTAATTGCTTGGAATTTTACAAGAAGAGACTTCTTCTATACATGTTTTAAAAATGGAGATGGATGCTGCAAACAAGTTAAATATGTAATTAACCTATTGATCCAAACCTTTTAAAGAGAATAACAGACGCTAATTAAATTCTCTAGTGAACGTGCGGTGGGATATTTTCCCGAGTCAAATAAGCCATCATTTTGCCCATTGACAAAAAACTGACCTAACTAGCATAGATGATTGTAAAGTGAATTATCACGAGTAACGGGCTATATTTTTGTAAGAAATGACTTATTGATTGGGAGTCAACCCTCAGTTAAAAATCCCCCATCTCCCCCTTTTCCCAGACGAATGCAAAACCTAATATATAAAAACTAAAAAGAGTTTTTAATCCCTAAAAATTACAGATACTCTTTGGAATTATCTCTCTCTACATTAGTGCATTGTGCATTTTCACTTTACATGTAAACTTTTGTCTGAAATCAAAACTTTAAGTTTCCGCTGTCCCTTCATCACGTAAACAAAAAACGCAAATGGATCACATCAAAATGAAAATTTTATAGGCTATGTATGGAAAATTTTTAAAACAACAACATATGTATATAAAGAAAATTTATTCACACACCACAAATGAACACAATAGTTTTGTTATCCAAGTTAGGGAAATTCCACTAGTTCAACCCTAATTGCTTGGAATTTTATAAGGAAGAGATTTCTTCTGCACATGTTTTAAAAATGGATATGCATGCTTGAAAAATGTTAAAGATGAAAATGACCTATGGATCCAAACCTTTTAAAGAGAATAACAAACACTCATTAAATTCTCAACTGAACGTGAGGTGGGAAATTTACCTGAGTCAAACAAGCCATTATTTTGCCCATTTACAAAAAGCTAACCTGACAATCATAGATTATTGTAAGGTGATTTATCACGTGTAATGAGCTATATTTTTGTAAGAAATAACTTATGGATTGGGAGTCAACACTCAGTTAAAAATCCCCCACCTCTCCCTTTTCCCCGACGATTGCAAAACCAAATCTATAAAAACTAAAAGGAGTTTAAAATCCCTAAAAATTAGAGACAACCTTTAGAATTATCCCTCTCTGCATTTGTACATTATGCATTTTTATTTTAGATGTATACTTTTTTATTAAATCAAAACTTGTAGTTATTGCTCTCCCGTCATCCCATAAACAACAAAGGCAAATAGATCACAACAAAATGAAAATTTTAGAGTTTACGTAAGGAAAAAATTTAAAATGATAACAAATTTAAGTAAAGAAAATTTACTAACCCACCACAAATGAACACTATTGTTATCCAAGTTTGGGAAATTCCACTAGTTCAAGCCTAGTAGCTTGGAATTTTAGAAGAAAGAGATTTCTTCTACAGATGTTTTAAAAATGGACATGCATGCTTCAAACATGTTAATGATGCAAATAACCTATGGATCCAAACCTTTTAAAGAGAATAAAAAATGCTCATTAAATTCTCAAGTGAACTTGCGGTGGGATATTTACCCGAGTCAAGCAAGCCATTATTTTGCCCATTTACAAAAAGTTGACCTAACAATCATAGATGATTGTAAAGTGATTTATCATGTGTAAACCGCCTATATTTTTTTAAGAAATGACTTATGGATTAAGATTCAACAATAAGTTAAAAATCCCCCGCCTCCACCTTTTCCCCGACGATTACAAAACCTAATATATAAAAACAAAAAAGTGTAAATAATTCCTTAAAAATACAAACACTCTTTGGAATTATCTATCTCTACATTTGTGGGTTGTGCATTTGTATTTTAGATGTATACTTTTTTATTAAATCAAAACTTTGAGTTTTTGCTCTCGCTTCATCCCGTAAACAAAAAAGGCAAACTGATAAAAAAATAAATTTAGAGTATATATATGGAAAATTTTTTAAAAATAACAAATGTAAGTAAAGAAAATTTATTCACACACCGCAAATGAACACAAAAGTTTTGTTATCCAAGTTTAGGAAATTCCACTAGTTCAACTATAATAGCTTGGAATTTTATAAGAAAGATATTTCTTCTACACATGTTTTAAAAATGGATATGCATGCTAGAAACATGTTAAAGATGCAAATGACCTATGGATCCAAACCCTTTAAACAGAATAACAAACGCTCATTAAATTCTCAAGGGAACGTACGGTGGGACATTTACCAGAGTAAAACAAGCTATTATTTTGCCCATTTACAAAAAGCTTAACTAACAATCATAGATGATTGTAAAGTGATTTATCACGCGTAACGGGCTATATTTTTGTAGGAAACGACTTTTGGATAGGGAGTCAACACTCAGCTAAAAATCCCACGCCTCCCCCTTTTTCAGACAATTGTAAAACCTAATATATAATAACTAAAGAGAGTTTTCAATCCCTAAAACTTACAAACACTCTTTGGAATTATCTCTCTCTACATTTGTGCTTTGTAAATTTCCATTTTAGATGTATACTTTTTCTTAAATCAAAACTTTGAGTTTTCGCTATCCCTTCATCCCGTAAACTAAAAAGGCAAATGGATCACAACAAAATGAAAATTTTAGAGTTTATGTTTGAAAAAAAATTAAAACAATAACAAATGTAAGGAAAGAAAACTTATTCACACACCACAAATTGACACAAAAAGTTTTGTTATCCAAGTTTGGGAAATTCCACGAGTTTAACCCTGATAGCTTGGAATTTTACAAGAAGAGACTTCTTCTACACTTGTTCAAAATTGGATATGCATGCTTTGAACATGTTAAAGATTCAATTGACATATGGATCCAAACCTTTTAAAAAGAATAACAAACGCTCATTAAATTTTCTAGTGAATGTGCGGTGGCATATTTACCCAAGTCAAACAAGCCATTATTTTGCCCATTTACAAAAAGCAAACCTAACAATCATAGATGATTGTAAAGTGATTTATCACAAGTAACGGGCTATATTATTGTAAGAAATGACATATGGATTGGGAGTCAACACTTACTTAAAAATCCCCCACCTCCCCCTTTTCCCCGACGAATGCAAAACCTAAAATGTAAAAACTAAAGAGAGTTTTCAATCCCTAAAAGTTACAACCACTCTTTAGAATTATCTCTCTCTACATTTGTGGATTGTGCATTTCCATTTTAGATGTAAAATTTTTTCTTATATCAAAACTTTGAGTTTTCGCTCTCCCTTCATCCCAAAAACAAAAAAGGCAAATGGATCACAACAAAATGAAAATTTTAGAGTTTATGTATGGAAAAAATTTAAAACAATAACAAATAAAAGTAAAGAAAATTTATTCTCACACCAAAAATGAACACAAAAGTTTTGTTATCCAAGTTTGGGAAATTCCACAAGTTCAACGCTTATAGCATGGAATTTTATAAGGATGAGATTTCTTCTACCCATAATTTAAAAATGGATATGCAAGCTTGATAAATGTTAAAGATGCAAATGACCTATGGATCCAAACCTATTAAAGAGAATAACAAACGCTCATTAAATTCTCAAGTGAACATGCGGTGGGGTATTTACCCGAGTCAAACAAGCACTTATTTTGCCCATTTACAAAAAACTGACCTAACGATCATAGATGATTGTAAAATGATTTATCATGCGCAAAGGGATATATTTTTTCAAGAAATAACTTATGGATTGGGAGTCAACACTCAGTTAAAAATCCCCCGCCATCCCCTTTTCCCTGACAATTGCAAAACCTAAAGTATAAAAACTAAAAAGAGTTTACAATCCCTAAAAATTACACTCTTTGGAATTATCTCTCTCTACATTTGTGCGTTCTGAATTTCCATTTTAGATGTATACTTTTTTCTTAAATAAAAACTTTTAGTTTTCGCTCTCCCTTCATCCAGTAAACAAAAAAGACAAACAGATCACAAAAAATTAATTATTTAATAGTTTATGTATGGACAAAAATTTAAAACAATAAAAAATATAAGTAAAGAAAATTGATTCACACACCACAAATGAACACAAAAGTTTTGTTGTCCTTGTTTGGGAAATTCGACTAGTTCAACCCTAATAGCTTGGAATTTTATAAGAAAGAGATTTCTTCTACAAATGCTTTCAAAATGGATATGCATGCTTGAAACATGTTAAATATGAAAATGACCTATGGATCCAAACCTTTTAAAAAGAATAACAAACTCTCATTAAATTCTCAAGTGAACGTGCAGTGCGATATTTACCTGAGTCAAACAAGCCATTATTTTGCCCATTTACAAAAAACAGACCTACCAATAATAGCTGATTGTAAAGTGATCTATCATGAGTAACGGGCTATATTTTTGTAAGAAATTACTTATGGATTGGGATTCAACACTCAATTAAAAATCACCCACCTCCCCCTTTTCCCCGACGAATGCGAAACCTAATATATAAAAACTAAAAAGAGTTTTTAATCCCTAAAAATTATAGACACTCTTTGGAATTATCTCTCTCTACATTTGTGCATTGTGCATTTCCACTTTAGTTGTAAACTTTTTTGTGAAATAAAAACTTTGAGTTTTCCCTCTCCGTTCATCATGTAAACAAAAAAGGCAAATGGATCACAACAAAATGAAAATTTTAGAGTTTATTTATGGAAAAAAATAAAAAAAAAAACAAATATAAGTAAAAAAAATTATTCACACACCAAAAATGAACACAATAGTTTTGTTATCCAAGTTCTGGAAATTCCACTAGTTCAACCCTAATTGCTTGGAATTTTATAGGGAAGAGATTTCTTCTGCACATCTTTTAAAAATGGATATGCATGCTTGATACATGTTAATGACGCAAATGACCTATCGATCTAAACCTATTAAAGAGAATAACAAACCCTCATTAAATTCTCAAGTGAACATGCGGTGGGATATTTACTCGAGTCAAATAAGCCATTATTTTGCCTATTTAAAAAAAGTGACCTACCAATCAAAGATGTTTGTAAAGTGATTCATCAAGCGTAACGGGCTATATTTTTGTAAGAAATGACTTATAGATTGGGAGTCAACACTCAATTAAAACTCCCCCGCCTCCTCCTTTTTCTCGACGATTGCATAACCTAATATAAAAACTAGAAGGTGTTAACAATCCCAAAAAGCTACAGACACTCTTTGGAGTTATCTCTCTCCACATTTGTGACTTATGCATTTCCATTTTAGATGTTTACTTTTTTTCTTAAATAAAAAATTTGAGTTTTCGCTTCCCTTCATCCTATAAAGAAAAAAGGCAAACAGATCACAACAAAATGAAAATTTTAGACTTTATGTATGGAAAAAATTTAAAACAAAAAAAAATAAAGTAAAAAAAATTATTCACACACTCCAAATGAACACAAAAGTTTTGTTATCCAAGTTTGGGAAATTGCACTAGCTCAACCCTAATAGCTTGGAATTTTATAAGAAGAGATTTCTTCTACACATGTGATATGCATGCTTGAAACATGTTGAAGATGCAAATGACCTATGGATCTAAAAATTTTTAAGAGAATAAAAAACGCTCATTACATTCTCAAGTGAATGTGAGATGGGATATTTACCTGAGTCAAACAAGCCGTTATTTTGTCCATTTACAAAAATCTGACCTAAGTATCATAGATGATTGTACAGTGATTTTTCACGCATAATGGGCTACTGTTTTGTAAGAAATCACTTATGGATTGGGAGTCAACACTCAGTGAAAAATCCCCGCCACCCCCTTTTCCCTGACGATAGCGAAACCTAATATATAGAAACTAAAAAGAGTTTACAATACCGAAAAAATACATACACAATTTGTGATTATCTCTCTCCACATTTGTGCATTGTGCATTTCCATTTTAGATGTATGTTTTCTTCTTAAATTGAAAGTTTGATTTTTCGCTCCCCCTTCATCCCGTAAAATAAAAAGGCAAACAGATCACAACTAAATGAAATTTTTAGAGTTTATGTAGGAAATTTTTTTAAAACAATAACAAATATAAGTAAAGAAAATTTATCCACACACCACAAATGAACACAAAAGTTTTGTTATCCAAGTTTGGGAAATTCCACTAGTTCAACCCTAATAGCATGGAATTTTATAAGAAAGAGATTTCTTCTACAAATATTTTAAAAATGGATATGCATGATTGAAACATGTTAAAGATGCAAATGATCTATGGATACAAACCTTTTAACCAGAGTAACAAACAACCATTAAATTCTCAAGTGAACATGCGGTGGGATATTTACCTGAGTCAAACAAGCCATTATTTTGCCTATTTACAAAAAGCAGACCTTACAATCATAGATGATTGTAAGGTGATTTATCACGTGTAACAGGCTATATTTTTGTAAGAAATGACTTATGGATTGGGAGTCAACATTCAGTTAAAAATCCACTGCCTCCCCCTGTTCCACGACGATTGCAAAACCTAATATATAAAAACAAAAAGGTGTTTTAAATCCCTAAAAGTTACGGATACTCTTTGGAATTATCTCTCTCTACTTTTGTGCATTGAGCATTTCTATTTTAGATGTATACTTTTTTAAAAAATCAAGACTTTGTGTTTTCGTTCACCCTTCATCTCGTAAACAAAAAAGGCAAATAGATCACAACAAAATGAAAATTTTAGAGTTTATGTAAGGAAAAAATTTAAAACAATAACAAATGTAAGTAAAGAAAATTTATTCATACACCACAAATGAACACAAAAGATTTGTTATCCAAGTTTGGGAAATTCCTGTAGTTCAACCCTAATTGCTAGGAACTTTATAAAGAAGAGATTTCTTCTACACATGTTTTAAAAAAGGATATGCATGCATGAAACATGTTATAGATGCAAATGACCTATGGATCCAAACCTTTTAAAGAGAATAACAAGCACTCATTAAATTCTCAAGTGAACATGCGATGGGATATTTACCCGAGTTAACAAAGCCATTATTTTGCCCATTTACAAAAAGTGAGCGTACAATCATAGATGTTTGTAAAGTGATTTTTCAAGCTTAACGGGCTATATTTTTTTGTAAGAAATGACTTATTGATTGGGATTCAACCCTCAATTAAAAGTCCCCCGCCTCCTCCTTTTTCCCGATGATTGAAAAGCCTAATATATAAAAATTAGAAGGTGTTTACCATCCCAAAAAGCTATAGATACTCTTTGGAATTATCTCTCTCTATATTTGTGCATTCTGTATTTCCATTTTAGATGAATACTTTTGTCTTAAATCGAAAATATGAGTTTTCGCTCTCCCTTCATCCCCTAAACAAAAAAGGCAAACAGATCACAACAAAATGAAAACTTTAGACTTTATGTATGGAAGAAATTTAAAACAACAAAAAATAAAGTAAATAAAATTTATTCACACACCACAAATGAACACAAAAGTTTTACTATCTACGTTTGGAAAATTCCACTAGTTCAACCCTAATAGCCTTGAATTTTATAAGAAGAGACTACTTGCACACATGTTTTGAAAAGGCATATGCATGCTTCAAACATGTTAAAGATGCAAATGACCAAATGATACAAACCTTTTAAATAGAATAACAAACACTCATTAAATTCTCTAGTGAACGTGCGGTGGGATATTTACCCGAGCCAAACAAGCCATTATTTTGCCCATTTAAAAACAGCTGACCTAAAAATCATAGCTGATTGTAAACTGATTTATCATGAGTAAAGGGCTAAATTTTTTCAAGAAATGACTTGTGGATTGGGAGTCAACACTAAGTTAAATATCCCCCTCCTCCCCCTTTTTCCCGATTATTGCAAACCCTTATATATAAAAACTAAAAAGAGTTTACAATCCCTAAAAATTACAGACACCCTTTGGAATTATCTCTCTCAACATTTGTGCATTGTGCATTTCCATTTTAGCTGTATACTTTTTTCTTAAATCAAAATTTTTAGATTTCACTCTCCCTTCATCTCGTAAACAAAAAACACAAATAGATCACAGCAAAATGAAAATTTTAGAATTGATGTATATAAAAAAATTTAAAACAATAACAAATGTAAGAAAAGAAAATATATTCACACACCACAAATGAACACAAAAGTTTTGTTATCAAAGTTTGGGAAATTCCACAAGTTCAACCCTAATAGCTTGGAATTTTATAAGAAAGTGATTTCTTCTACACAAATTTTAAAAATGGATTTGCATGCTTGAAACATGTTAAAGATGCAAATGACCTATGGATGCAAAACCTTTTAAAGAGAATAACACACGCTTATTAAATTCTCAAGTCAACGTGTGGTGGGATATTTTCCCTAGTCAAACAAGCCATTATTTTGCCCATTTGGAAAAATCTTACCTAACAATCATAGAAGATTGTAAAGTGATTTACACACGCATAATAGGATATATTTTTTTAATAAATGACTTATGGATTGGGAGTAAACACTCAGTTAAGACTCCCCCGCGTCCCCCTTTTCCCCACGATTTCAAAACCTAATATTTAAAAACTAAAGGTGTTTAAAATCCCTAAAAGTTAGAGAAACTCTTTGGACTTATCTCTCTCCACATTTGTGCATTGTGCATTTCCATTTTAGATGTATACTTTTTTCTTAAATCAAAACATTGAGTTTTCGCTCTCCCTTCATCCCGTAAACAAAAAAGGCATACAGATAACAACAAAATGAAAATTTCAGAGTTTATGTATGTAAAAAATTTAACACAATAAAAAATTTAAGTAAAGAAAATTTATTCACACACCACAAATGAACACAAAAGTTTTGTTATCCAAGTTTTGGAAATTCCACTAGTTCAACCTTAATAGCTTGGAATTTTATAAGAAAAAGATTTCTTCAACACATGTTTTAAAAATGGATATGCACGCTTGAAACATGTTAAAGATGCAAATGACCTATGGATCAAAACCATTTAAAGAGAAAAAAAAATGCTCATTCAATTCTCAAGTGAACGTGCGGTGGGATATTTACCCGAGTCAAACAAGCCATTATGTTGCCCATTTACAAAAATCTGACCCAAAAATCATAGATGATTGTAAAGAGATTTATCATGCGTAACGAGCTATATTTTTTAAAATTACAGACACTTTTTGGAATTATCTCTCTATACATTTGTGCATTGTGAATTTCCATTTTAGATGAATACTTTTTTCTTAAATAAAAACTTTGCGTTTTCGCTCTCCCTTCATCCCGTAAACAAAAAAGGCAAATAGATCACAACAAATTGAAAAGTTTAGAGTTTATGTATATAAAAAAATTTTAAATAATAAAAAATGTAAAAAATAAAATTTATTCACACACCACAAATGAAAACAAAAGTTTTGTTATCCAAGTTTGTCAAAATCCACTAGTTCAACCCTAATTGCTTGGAATTTTATAAGAAAGCGATTTCTTCAACACTTGTTTTAAAAATGGATATGATTCTTGAAATATGTTAAAGATGCAAATGACCTATGGATCCAAACCTTTTAAATAGAATAACCAACGCTGATTAAATTCTCAATTGAACGTGAGGTGGGATATGTACCTGAGTCAAACAAACCATTTTTTTGCCCACTTACAAAAAGCTGACCTAACAATCGTAGAAGATTGAAAAGTGATTTATCACGCGTAACGGGCTATATTTTTGTAAGAGCTGACTTATGGATTGGGGGTCAACACTCAGTTAAAAATCCCCTGCCTCCCCCTTTTCCCCGACGATTGCAAAACCTAATATATAAAAACAAAAAGAAGTTTTCAATCCCTAAAAGTGACAGATACATTTTGGTATTATCCCTCTCTACATTTGTGCATTGTGCATTTCATTTTCGATGTGTACTTTTTTCTTAAATCAAAACTTTGATTTTTTGTTCTCCCTTCATCCCGTAAACAAAAAAGGAAAACAAATCACTACAAAATGATAATTTTAGAGGTTATGTCAGGTAAAACTTTAAAACAATAACAAATTTAAGTAAAGAAAATTTATTCACACAAAAAAATTAACACTAAAGTTTTGGAAATTCCACTAGTTCAACCCTTATAGCTTGGAATTTTATTAAAAGAGATTTCTTCTACACATGTTTTAAAAATAGATATGCATGCTTGCAACATTTTAAAGACGCAAACGACCTATGAATCCAAAATTTTTTTAAAGAGAATAGCGAACGCTCGTTAAATTCTCAAGTGAATGTGAGGTGAGATATTTACCTGTGTTAAACAAGCCATTATTTTGCCACTTACAAAAGCTGACCTAATAATCATAGATGATTGTGAAGTGATTTATCACGTGTAACCGGCTATATATTTTTTAATAAATGACTTATGGATTGGGAGTCAACACTAAGTTAAAAATCCCCCTTTTCCTCGACGATTGAAAAAACCTAATATATAAAAACAAAAAAGAATTTACAATCCCTAAAAATTACAGACACTCTTTTGAATTATCTCTCTCTACATTTTTGCATTGTGCACTTCTATTTTAGATGTATACTTTTTTCTTAAATCAAAACTTTGAGGTTTTGCTCTTCCTTCATCCCATAAACAAAAAAGGCAAATAGATCACAAAAAAATGAAAAATTTAGAGTTTATGTATATAAAAAAATTTAAACAACAAAAATTTAAGTAAAGAAAATTTATTCACACACCACAAATGATCACAAATGTTTTGTTATCCAAGTTTCGGAAATTCCACTAGATCCACTCGAATAGCTTGGAATTTTATATGAAAGAGATTTATTTAACAAATGTTTGAAAAATGGATATGCAAGCTTGAAACATGTTAAACATGCAAATAACGTATGGATCCAAATTTTTTAAAGAGAATAGCAAACGCTCATTAAATTCTCAAGTGAACGTGCGGTGGGATATTTACCCGAGTCAAACAAGCCATTATTTTTCCCATTTATAAAAAACATACCTAACAATCATAGATGATTTTAAAGTGATTTATCACGCGTAACGGGCTATATTTTTTTAAGAAATGACTTATGGATTGGGAGTCAACACTCATTTAAAAATGCACTGCCTCCCCCTTTTCCCCAATGATTGAAAAACCTTAAAAATAAAAACTAATAGGAGTTTTCAATCCCTTAAAGTTATTGATACTCTTTAAAATTATCTCTCCCTGCATTTGTGCATTGTGCATTTCCAGTTTAGCCGTAAACATTTTTCTTAAATAAAAACTTTAAGTTTTCGCTCTCCCTTCATTCCGTAAACAAAAAAGGCAAATAGATCACAACATAATGAAAATTTTAGAGTTTATGTGTGGAAAAAATTTAAAACTATAACAAATGTATGTAAAGAAAATTTATTCACACACCACAAATGAACACAAAAGTTTTGTTATCCAAGTTTGGGAAATTCCACTAGTTCAACCCTAATAGCTTGGAATTTTATAAGAAAGAGAATTCTTCTACACATGTTTTAAAAATGGATATGCATGCTTGAAACATGTTAAAGATGTAAATGACCTATGGATCCAAACCTTTTAAAGAGATTAACAAACGCTTATTAAATTTTCAAGTGATCGTGCGGTGGGATTTTTTCCCGAGTCAAACAAGCCATTATTTTGCCCATTTAGAAAAAGCTAACCTAACAATCATAGATGATTTTAAAGTGATTTATCACTCATAACAGTCTATATTTTTTAAGAAATGACTTACGGATTGGGAGTGAACACTCAGTTAAGACTCTCCCACGTCCCACTTTTCCCAGACGATTGTAAAACCTAATTTTTAAAAACTAAAAGGTGTTTAAAATCCCTAAAAGTTATAGAAACTCTTTGGAATTATCTCTCTCTACATTTTTGAATTATGCATTTCCATTTTAGATGAATACTTTTTTCTTAAATCAAAACACTGAGTTTTCGCTCTCCTTTCATCCCGTAAACCAAAAAGGCAAACAAATCACAACAAAATGAAAAATTTAAAGTTTATGTATGGAAAAAATTTAACACAATAACAAATGTAAGTAAAGAATATTTATTCACACACCACAAATTAACACAAAAGCTTTGTTATCCAAGTTTGGGAAATTCCACTAGTTCAACCCGAATAGCTTGGAATTTTATAAGAAAGAGATTTCTTCAACAAATGTTTTAAAAATGGATATGCATGCTTGAAACATGTTAAAGATGCAATTTACCTATGGATTCCAAACTTTTAATGAGAAAAACAAACGCTCATTAAATTCTCAAGTGAACGTGCGATGGGATATTTACCCTACCTCCTCCTTTTCCCCGACGATTGGAAAACGTAATATATAAAAATAAAAAGGAGTTTCCAATCCCTAAAATTTAAAGATACTCATTGGTATTATCTCTGTCTATATTGTTTCATTGTGCATTTATATATTAGATGAATACATTTTTCTTAAATCAAAACTTTGAGTTTTTGCTCTCCCTTCATCATCTAAACAAAAAACGTAAAAAGATCATAACCAAATGAAAATTTTAGAGTTTATGTAATGAAAAAATTTAAAACAAAAACAGATGTATATAAAAAAATTTTATTCACACACCACCAATGAACACTCAGTTAAAAATCCCCCGCCTCCCCCATTTCCACGACAAATGAAAAAAGTAGTATATAAAAAATAATAAGAGTTTGCAATCCCTAATAATTACAGACACACTCTCTACATTTGTGCATTGTGCATTTCTATTTTAGATGTAAACTTTTTTCTTAAATCAAAACTTTGAGTTTTCGCTCTCCCTTCATCCCATAAACAAAAAAGGCAAATTGATCAAAACAAAATTAAAATTTTAGATTTTATGTGTGGAAAAAATTTAAAACAATAACCAATGTCAGTAAAGAAAATTTATTCACACACCACAAATGAACACAATAGTTTTTCTATCCAAGTTTGCGAAATTCCACTAGTTCAACCCTAATTGCTTGGAATTTTATAACAAGTGATTTCTTCTACACATGTTTTAAAAATGGATATGCATGCTTGAAATGTGTTAAAGATGCAAATGACCTATGGATCCAAACCTTTTAAAGAGAATAACAAACGCTCATTAAATTCTCAAGTGAACGTGGGTGGGATATTTTCCCGAGTCAAACAAGCCATTATTTTTTCCATTTACAAAACGCTGACCAAACAATCAAAGATGATTGTACAATGATTTATCACACGTAACGGGCCATATTTTTTTCAGAAATGACTTATGGATTGGGAGTCAATACTCAGTGAAAACTCCCCGCCACCCCCTTTTACGCGACGATTGCAAAACATAATATATATAAACTAAAAAGAGTTTACAATCCCTAAAAATTAAAGATATTCTTTGGAACTATCTCTCTCTACATTTGTGCATGGTGCATTTCCATTTTAGATGTATACTTTTTTCTTAAATCAAAACTTTGAGTTTTCGCTCTCCCTTCATCCCGTAAACAAAAAAGGCAAACAGATGACAACAAAATGAAAATTTTACAGTTTATGTATGGAAAAAATTGAAAACAATAACAAATGTAAGTAAAGAAAATTTATTCACAACCACAAATGAACACAAAAGTTTTGATATCGAAGTTTGGGACATTCCACAAGTTCAACCCTAATAGCTTGAAATTTTATAAGAAAGAAATATGCATGCTTGAAACAAGTTAAATATACAAACGACCTAAAAATTATAGACAATTGTAAAGTGATTTATCACGCGTAACGAGCTATATTTTTGTAAGAAATGACTTATGAATAGGGAGTCAACACTCAATTAAAAATCCACTGCCTCCCCCTTTTCCCCGACGATTGAAAAACCTAATATTTAACAACTAAAAGGTGTTTAAAATCCCTAAAAGTTACAAACCACTTTGGAATTATCTCTCTCTACATTTATGCATTTTGCATTTCCATTTTAGATGAATACTTTTTTCTTAAATCAAAACGTTGAGTTTTTTCTCTCCTTTCATCCCGTAAACTAAAAAGGCAAACAGATCACAACAAAATGAAAATTTTAGAGTTTATGTATGGAAAACATTTAACACAATAACAAATGTTAGTAAAGAAAATTTATTCACACACCACAAATTAACACAAAAGTTTTGTTATCCAAGTTTTGGAAATTCCACTAGTTCAACCCTAATAGCTTGGAATTTTATAAGAAAGAGATTTCATGTTAAAGATGCAAATTACCTATCAATTCCAAACTTTTAATGAGAATAACAAACGCTCATTATATTCTCAAGTGAACGTACGGTGGGATATTTACCGTAGTCAAACAAGTCATTATTTTGCCCATTTCCAAAAAGCTGACCTAACAATATATAAAAACAAAAAGGAGTTTTTAATCTCTAAAAGTTACAGATACTCTTTGGTATTATCTCTCCCTACATTTGTGCATTGTGCATTTCCATTTTAGATGTATACTTTTTTCTTAAATCAAAACTTTGAGTTTTCGCTCTCCCTTCATCCAGTAAGTGAAAAATAAAAATAGATCACAACAAAATGAAGATTTTAGAGTTTGTGTATGGAAAAAATTTAAAACAAAAAAAATGAATGTAAAGAAAATTTATTCGCACACCACAAATGAACACAAAAGTTTTGTTATCCCAATTTGAGAAATTCCACTAGTTCAACATTAATAGCTTGGAATTTTATAAGAAGAGACTTCTTCTACACATATTTTAAAAATGGATATGCATGCTTCAAACATGTTAAATATACAAATAACCTATGGATCCAAACCTTTTCAAGAGAATAACAAACACTCATTAAATTCTCTTCTGAATGTGCGTTGGGATATTTAACCGAGTCAAACAAGCCATTATTTTGCCCAATTAATGAAAGTTGACCTAACAATCATAGATGATTGTAAAGTGCTTTATCACGTGTAACGGGCTATCTTTTTGTAAGAAATGACTAATTGATTGAGAGTCAACATTAAGTTAAAAATTCCCCGCCTCCCCGTTTTCCACAACGATTGTAAAACCTAATATATAAAAACTAAAGAGAGTTTATAATCCCTAAAAATTACAGACACTCTTTGGAATTATCTTTCTCTACATATTTGCATTGTGCATTTCCAATTTAGATCTATACTTTTTTCTTAAATCAAAACTTGTAGCTTTCACTCTCCCTTCATCCTGTAAACAAAAAAGTCAAATAGATCACAACAAAATGAAAATTTTAAACAATAACAACTGTAAGTAAAGAAAATTTATTCACACAATAAAAAATTTAAGTAAAGAAAATTTATTGACACACCACAAATGAACACAAAAGTTTTTTTATCCAAGTTTGGGAAAATCTACTAGTTCAACCATAATAGCTTCGAATTTCGTAAGAAAGAGATTTCTTCTACACATGTTTTAAAAATGGATATGCATGTTTGAAATATGTTAAAGATGCAAATGACCTATGGATCCAAATTTACCCGAGTCAAACAAGCCAATATTTTGCCCATTTACAAAAAGCTGACCTAACAATCTTAGATGATTGTAAACTGATTTATCATGCATAACAGTCAATATTTTTGTAAGAAATAACTTATGGAATGGGAGTCAACACTCAGTTAAAAATCCCCCGCCTCCCCCTTTTTCTCGACGATTGCAAAACCTAGTATATAAAAGTAAAAAAAGTTTTCTATCCCTAAAAATTACTGACACTTTTTGGAATTATCTCTCTATACATTTGTGTAGTGTGAATTTCCATTTCAGATGAATATTTTTTTCTTAAATAAAAACTTTGCATTTTCGCTCTCCCTTCATCCCGTAAACAAAAAAGGTAAATAGACCACAACAACATGCAAAGTTTAGAGTTTATGTATATAAAAAAATTTAAAATAAAAAAATGTAGAAAAGAAAATTTATTCACACACTACAAATGAAAACAAAAGTTTTGTTATCCAAGTTTGTCAAATTCCACTAGTTCAACCCTAATTGCTTGGAATTTTATAAGAAAGAGATTTCTTCTACACTTGTTTTAAAAATGGATATGATTCTTGAAATATGTTAAAGATGCAAATGACCTATGGATCCAAACCTTTTAAAGAGAATAACCAACGCTGATAAAATTCTCAATTGAACGTGAGGTGGGATATTTACCTGAGTCAAACAAACCATTATTTTGCCCACTTACAAAAAGCTGACCTAACAATCATAGATGATTGAAAAGTGATTTATCACGCGTAACGGGCTATATTTTTGTAAGAGCTGACTTATGGATTGGAAGTCAACACTCAGTTAAAAATCCCATGCCTCCCCCTTTTCCCCAACGATTGCAAAACCTAATATATAAAAACAAAAAGAAGTTTTCAATCCCTAAAAGTTACAGATACACTTTGGTATTATCCCTCTCTACATTTGTGCATTGTGCATTTCATTTTAGATGTGTACTTTTTTCTTAAATCAAAACTTTGAGTTTTCGCTCTTCCTTCATCCCGTAAACAAAAAAGGCAAATAGATCACAAAAAATGAAAATTTTAGAGTTTATGTATATAAAAAAATTTAAAACAACAAAAATTTAAGTAAAGAAAATTTATTCACACACCACAAATGAACACTAAAGTTTTGTTATCCAAGTTTGGGAAATTCCACAAGTTAAACCCAAATACCTTGGAATTTTATAAGAAAGAGATTTCTTCTACTCTTGTTTTAAAAATGGATATTCATGTTTGAAACATGTTAAAGATGAAAATGACCTAAGGATCCAAACCTTTCGAAGAGAATAACAAACGCTTATTAAATTCTCAAGTGAACGCGTGGTGGGATATTTACCTGAGTCAAGCAAACCATTATTTTGCCCACTTAAAAAAAGCTACCTAACAATCATAGACGATTGAAAACAATAACAAATTGAAGTAAAGAAAATTTATTCACACACACAAAATAAACACAAATGTTTTGTTATCCAAGTGTGGGAAATTCCACTAGTTCAACCCTTTTTGCTTTGAATTTTATAAAAAGATATTTCTTCTACGCATATTTTAAAAATAGATATGTATGCTTGAAACATTTTAAAGATGCAAATGACCTATGGATCCAAAATTTTTTTAAAGAGAATAGCAAATGCTTGTTAAATTCTCAAGTGAATGTGCGGTGGGATATTTACCCGAGTCAAACAAGCCATTATTTTGCCCACTTAAAAAAGCTGACCGAACAATCATAGATGATTGTGAAGTGATTTATCAAGTGTAACCGGCTATATTTTTGTAAGAAATGACTTATGGATTGGGAGTCAACACTAAGTTAAAAATCCCCCGCTTCCCCCTTTTCCCCGACGATTGGAAAACCTAATATATAAAAAGAAAAAAGAGTTTACAATCCCTAAAAATTACAGATACTCTTTGGAATAATCTCTCTGTACATTTTTTCATTGTGCATTTCCATTTTAGATGTACACTTTTTTTATAAATCAAGACTTTGAGTTTTCGCTCTCCTTCATCCCGTAAAAAAAAAAGGCAAATAGACCACAACAAAATGAAAATTTTAGAGTTTATGTATGAAAAACTTTAAAAAAGTAACAAATATAAGTAAAGAAAATTTATTCACACACCACAAATGAACTCTAAAGTTTTGTTAT
This sequence comes from Aristolochia californica, assembly GCF_029961685.1. Lineage (NCBI taxonomy): Eukaryota > Viridiplantae > Streptophyta > Magnoliopsida > Piperales > Aristolochiaceae > Aristolochia > Aristolochia californica. Next base: position 17,044,164 of record NW_027181782.1, on the reverse strand, counting down.
CCAAGTTTGGGAAATTCCACTAGTTCAACACAAATAGCTTGGAATTTTATAAGAAAGATATTTCTTCTACTCTTGTTTTAAAAATGGATATTCATGTTTGAAACATGTTAAAGATGCAAATGACCTAAGGATCCAAACCTTTCAATGAGAATAACAAACGCTTATTAAATTCTCAAGTTAACATGCGGTGGTATATTTGCCTGAGTCCAACAAGCCATTATTTTGCCCACTTACAAAAAACTGAACTAACAATCATAGACGATCAAAAAGTGATTTATGACGTGTAACGGGCTATATTTTTGTAAGAGCTGACTTATGGATTGGGAGTCAACACTCAGTTAAAAATCCCCTGCCTCCCCCTTTTCCCCGACGATTGCAAAACCTAATATATAAAAACTAAAAGGACTTTTCAATCCCTAAAAGTTACAGATACACTTTGGTATTATCTCTCTCTACATTTTTGCATTGTGCATTTCATTTTAGATGTATACTTTTTTCTTATATCAAAACTCTGAGTTTTCGTACTACCTTTATCCTATCAACAAAAAGGTAAATAGATCACAACTAAATGAAAATTTTAGAGTTTATGTATGGCAAAAATTTAAGACAATAACAAATGTTAGTAAAGAAATTATTTTCACTCACTACAATTGAAGATGAAAGTTTTGTTATCCAAGTTTGGGAAATTCCACTATTTCAACCAGAATAGCTTGGAATTTTATTAGAAAGAGATTTCTTCTTCACATGTTTTAAAAATGGATATGCATGCTTGAAACATGTTAAAGATGCAAATGACCTAAGGATCCAAACCTTTTAAAGAGAACAAACACTTATTAAATTCTCAAGTGAACGTGCGGTGGGATATTTACCTGAGTCAAACAAGTCATTATTTAGCCCATTTACAAAAAAGCTGACCTAACAATCATAGATGATTGTAAAGTGATTTATTACGCGTAACGGGCTATAGTTTTGTAAGAAATGACTTATGGATTGGGGGTCAACACTCAGTTAAAACTCCCCCGCCTCCCCATTTTTCCCAACGAACGCAAAACCTAATATATAAAAATCTAAAAAGAGTTTACAATCCCTAAAAATTACAGACACTCTTGTGAATTATCTCTCTCTAGATTTGTGCATTGTGTTTTTCCATTTTAGATGTGTACTTTTTTCCTAAATCAAAACTTTTAGTTTTTGCTTTCCCTTCATCCCATAAAAAAAAAAGGCAAATAGATCACAACAAAATGAAAATTTTAGTGTTTATGTATGGGAAAAATTTAAAACATTTACAAATGTATGTAAAGAAAATTTATTCACACACCAAAAATGAACACAAAAGTTTTGTTATCCAAGTTTGGGAAATTCCACTAGTTCAACCCTAATCGCTTGGAATTTTATAAGAAAGAGATTTCTTCTTCACATGTTTTAAAAATGGATATGCACGCTTGAAACATGTTAAAGATGCAAATAAACTATGGATCCAACCCTTTTAAAGAGAATAACGAACACTCATTAAATTTTTGAGTGAATTTACAGTGGGATATTTACCCAAAACAAACAAACCATTATTTTGCCCATTCACAAAAGCTGACCTAACAATCATAGATGATTGCAAATTGGTTGATCACATGTAACCGGCAATATTTTTGTAAGAAATGACTTATGGATTGGGAATCAACACAAAGTTAAAAATCCCCCACCTCCACCTTTTCCCCGACGTTCGCAAAACCTAATATATAAAAACTAAAAAGAGTTTACAATCCCTAAAAATTACAGACGCTCTTCGGAATTACTGCTCTCTACATTTTTGCATTGTGCGTTTCCATTTTAGATGCATATTTTTTCCTTAAATCAATACTTTGAGTTTTCGCTCTCCATTTTTTCTGTAAACAAAAAAGGCAAATAGATCACAACAAAATGAAAATTTTAGAGTTTATGTATGGAAAAAATTTTAAAAAACAACAAATGTAACTAAAAAAAATTTATTCACACACCACAAATGAACACAAAAGTTTTTTTATCCAAGTTTGGGAAATTCCACTAGTTCAACCCTAATAGCTCGGAATTTTATAAGAAAGAGATTTCCTCTACACATGTTTTTAAAATGGACATGCATGCTTGAAACATGTTAAAGATTCAAATGACCTATGGATCCAAACCTTTTATAGAGCATAACAAACGCTCATATAATTCTCAAGTGAACATGCGGTGGGATATTTACTCGAGTCAAACAAGCCAATATTTTGCCCATTTATAAAAAAAAACTAACAATCATAGATGATCGTAAAGTGATTTATCACGCATAACGGGCTATATTTTTGTAAGATGTGACTTATGGATTGGGAGTGAACACGCAATTAAAAATCCCATCCCTGCCCCTTTTCCCCGACGATTGCAAAATCTAATATAAAAAAAATAAAAAGAGTTTACAATCCCTAAACATTACAGACACTCTTCGTTATTATCTATCTCAACATTTGTGCATTGTGCATTTCCATTTTAGATGTATTCTTTTTTCTTAAATAAAAACTTTGAGTTTTTGCTCTCCTTTCATCCTGTAAACAAAAACGGCAAATAGATCACAGCAAAATGAAAATTTTAGAGTTAATGTAAGGAAAAAATTTAAAACAATAACTAATGTAAGTAAAGAAAATTCATTCACAACAACAAATGAATACAAAAGTTTTGTTATCCAAGTTTGCAAAATTACACTAGGTCAACCCTAATTGCTTGTAATTTTATATGAAAGAGATTTCTCCTACACATGTTTTAAAAATGGATATGCATGCTTCAAACGTGTTAAAGATGCAAATAACCTATGGATCCAAACCTTTTAAAGAGAATAACAAACGCTCATTAAATTCTCACGTGCAGTGGGATATTTACCCGAGTCAAACAAGCCATTATTTTGCCCATTTACAAAAAGATGATTGTAATGTGATTTATCACGCGTAAAGGGCTTTATTTTTTAAAGAAATGACTTATGGATTGGGAGTCAATACTCTGTTAAAAATCCCCTACTTCCTCCTTTTCCCTGACGATTGTAAAACCTAATATATAAAAACAAAAAGGAGTTTTTAATCCCTAAAAGTTACAGATAGTCTTTGGTATTATCTCTCTCTACATTTTTTCATTATGTATTTCCATTTTAGATGAATACTTTATTCTTAAATTAAAACTTTGAGTTTTCGCTCTCCCATCATCTCGTAAACAAAAAAGGGAAACAAATCAGAACAAATAAAATTTTTAAAATTTATGTAAGGCAAAAATTTAAAACAATAACAAATGTACGTAAAGCAAATTTATTCACTCCCCATAATTTAACGCAAAAGTTTTGATATCCAAGTTTGAGAAATTCCACTAGTTCGACCCTTGTAGCTTTGAATTTTGTAAGATAGAGATTTCTTCAAATCATGTTTTAAAAATGGATATGCATGTTTGGAACATGTTAAAGATGCAAATGACCTATGGATCCAAACCTTTTAAAGAGAATAACAAACGCACATTAAATTCTCAAGTGAACATGCGGAGGGACAAGTTCCCAAGTCAAACAAGCCATTATTTTGCCATTTACACGAAGCTGACCTAACAATCATAGATGATAGTAAAGTGATTTATCACACATAACGGGCTATATTTTTGTAAGAAATGACTTATGGATTGGGAGTCAACACTCAGTTAAAACACCCCTGCCTCCCCCTTTTCCGAGACGATTGCAAAACCTAATATATAAAAACTAAAAAGAGTTTAAAATCCCTAAAAGTTACAGATACTCTTTGGAATTATCTCTCTCTACATTTGTACATTGTACATTTCCATTTTAGATGTATACTTTTTTTCTTAAATCAAAACTTTGAGCTTTCGCTCTCCCTTCATCCCATAAAAAAAAAAGGTAAATAGATCACAACAAAATGGAAATTTTAGAGTTTATGTATGGAAAAAATTTAAAATAATAACAAATGTATCTAAGGAAAATTTATTCACATACCGCAAATGAACACAAAATTTTTGTTATCCAAGTTTAGGAAATTCCACTAGTTCAACCCTAATAGATCTGAATTTTATAAGGACAGACTTCTTCTACACATGTTTTGAAAATGGAAATCCATGCTTCACACATATTAAAGATGAAAATGACCTATGGATCCAAACCATTTTAAGAGAATAACAAACGCTCATTAAATTCTCTAGTGAACGTGCGGTGGGATATTTAACTGAGTCAAACAAGCCATTATTTTTCCATTTACAAAAAGCTGACCTAACAATCATAGATGATTGTGAAGTGATTTATCACGCGTAATAGGCTATTTTTTTGTAAGAAATTTATGATAGATTGGGAGTCAACACTCAGTTAAAAATCCACGCTTCCCCCTTTTTCCTAATGATTGCAAAACCTAATACATAAAAGTTAAAAAGAGTTTACAATCCCTAAAAATTACAAACACTCTTTGGAATTATCTCTCTCTACATTTGTGCATTGTGCATTTCCATTTTAGATCTATACTTTTTTCTTAAATCACAACTTTGAGTTTTCGCTCTCCCTTCAACCTATAAACAAAAACGGAAAATATATCACATCCAAACCTTTTATAGAGAATAACAAATGCTCCTTATATTCTCAAGTGCACGTGCGGTGGGATATTTACCCAAGTAAAAAATGTCATTGTTTTGCCCATTTATAAAAAGCAGACCAAACAATTATAGATGATTGTAAAGTGATTTATCGCATGAAATAGGCTATATGTTAGTAAGAAATGACTTATGGATTGGGTGTCAACACTCAGTTAAAAATCCTTCGCCTCCCCCTTTTCCCTGACGATTGCAAAACTTAATATATAAAAACTAAGAGGAGTTTACTATCCCTAAAAATTATAGACACACTTTGGAATTATCTCTCCCTGCATTTGTGCATTGTGCATTTCTAGTTTAGATGATTACTTTAGGTTTTTTCCCCACGATTGCAAAACCTTATAGATAAAAACAAAAAAGAGTTTTCGATCCCTAAAAGTTACAGATACTCTTTTGAATTATCTCTCTCTACATTTGTGCATTGTGCATTTCCATTTTAGATGAATACTTTTTTCATAAATCAAAACTTTGAGTTTTCGCTCTCCCTTCATCCCGTAAACAACAAAGGCAAATAATTCACAACAAAATGAAAATTTTAGAGTTTATGTATTTAAAAAATTTAAAACAAAAAAAATTAAGTAAAGAAAATTTATTCACACACCACAAATGAAGACAAAAATATTTGTTATCTAAGTATGGGAAATTCCAGTAGTTACCCCCTTAATAGCTTGGAATTTTATAAGAAAGAGATTTCTTCTACACATGTTTTAAAAATGGATATGCATGCTTGAAACATGTTAAATATGCAAATGACCTATGGATCCAAACCTTTTAAAGAGAATAACAAATGCTCGTTAAATTCTCAAGTGAATGTGCAGTGGGATATTTACCCGAGTCAAGCAAGTCATTATCTTGCCCATTTACAAAAAGCAAACCTAACAAGCATAGATGATTGTAAAGTGATTTATCACGCATAACAGGCTATATTTTTTTAAAAAATGACTTATGGAAATGAAGTCAACACTCAGTTAAAAATCCCTCGTCTCCCCCTTTTCCACGAAGTTTGAAAAACCTAATATATAAAAACTAAAAAGAGTTTACAATCCCTAAAGATTAAAGATACTCTATAGAATTATCTCCCTCTACATTAGTGCATTGTTAATTTCTGTTTTATATCTATACTTTTTTCTTAAATCAAAACTTTAAGTTTTCGCACTCCCTTTGTCCTGTAATCAAAAAAGGCAAATAGATCACAACAAAATGAAAATTTTAGAGTTTATGTAAGGAAAAAATTTAAAACAATAATAAATGTAAGTAAAGAAAATTCATTCACTCACCACAAATGAACACAAAGGTTTTGTTATCCAAGTTTGGGAAATTCCACTAGTTCAAGCCTAATAGCTTGGAATTTTATAAGCAAGAGATTTCTTCTACACATGTTTTAAAAATGGATATGCATGCCTGGAACATGTTAAAGATGCAAATGACCTATGGATCCATACCTTTTAAAGAGAATAAGAAACGCTCATTAAATTCTCAAGTGAACTTGTTGTAGGATATTTACCCGAGTCAAACAAGCCATTATTTTTCCCATTTACAAGAAGATGACTGAACAATCATAAATGATTGTAAAGTGATTTATCACCCGTAACAGGCTATACTTTTGTAAGAAATGACTTTTGTATTGAGAGTCAACACTCAGTTAAAACTACCCCGCCTCCCCCTTGTCCCTAACGATTAAAAAACCTAATATATAAAAACTAAAAGGAGTTTAAAATCCCTAAAAGTTACAGACACTCTTTGGAATTATCTCTCTCAACATCAGTGCATTGTGCATTTCCATTTTAGATGTATACTTTATTCTTAAATAAAAACTTAGAGTTTTCGCTCTCCCATCATCCCGTAAACTAAAATGGCAAACAAATCACAACAAAAGAAAATTTTAGAGTTTATGTAAGGAAAAAATTTAAAACAATGACAAATGTAAGTAAAGAAAATTTATTCACACCCAACAAATGAACACAAAAGTTTTATTATCCAAGTTTGGGAAATTTTACTAGTTCAACCCTAATAGCTTCGAATTTTGTAAGAAAGAGATTTCTTCAACACATATTTTTAAAGTGGATATGCATGCTTGAAACATGTTAAAGATGCAAATGACCTATGGATCCAAACCTTTTAAAGAGAATAACAAACGCACATTAAATTCACAAGTGAACGTGTTGAGGGACATGTTCCCGAGTCAAACAAGGCATTATTTTGCCCATTTACCAAAAGGTGACTTAACAATCATAGATGATTGTAAAGTGATTTATCAAGCGTAAAGGGCTATATTTTGGTAAGAAATGACTTATGGATTTGGAGTCAACACTCGGTTAAAAATCCCCTGCCTCCCCCTTTTCCCCGATGATTGTAAAACCTAATATATATATAAAAAAAAAGGTGTTTTCAATAACTAAAAGTTACAGATACTCTTATAAACTATCTCTCTCTACATTTGTGCATTGTGCATTTCCATTTTAGATGATTACATTAGGGTTTTCCTCGATGATTGCTAAACCTATTATATACAAACAAAAAGGAGTTTTCAATCCCTAAATGTTACATATACTCTTTGGAATTCTCTCTCTACATTTGCGCATTCTGCATATCCATTTTAGATGAATACTTTTTTCATAAATCAAAACTTTGAGTTTTCGCTATCCCTTCATCCTATAAACAAAAAAGGCAAATAGATCACAAAAAAATGATAATTTTAGAGTTTATGTATGTAAAAAATTTTAAACAATAAAAAATGTAAGTAAAGAAAACTTACTCACACACCACAAATAAACAAAAAAGTATTGTTACCCAAGTTTGGGAAATTCCACTAGTTACACCCTAATAGCACTGGATTTTATAAGTAGAGACATCTTCTTCACATGTTTTAAAAATGGATATGCATGCTTCAAGCAAGTTAAAGTTGCAAATGACCTATGGATCCAAACCTTTTAAAGTGAATAACAAACGCTCAATAAATTCTCTACTGAACGAGCGGTGGTATATTTAACCGAGTCAAACAAACCATTATTTTGCCCATTTACAAAAAGCTGCCTAACAATCATAGATGATTGTAAAGTGATTTATCACGAGTAACGGGCTATATTTTTGTCAGAAATAGCTTATGGATTGGGAGTCAACACTCAGTTAAAAATCCCCTGCCTCCCCCATTTCCCCGTCGATTGCAAAACCTAATATATAAAAAAAGGAGTTTTCAATCCCTAAAAGTTACAAATACTCTTTGGAATTATCTCTCTCACCATTTTTGCATTGTGCATTTCTATTTTAGATCTTATATGAAAACTTTGAGTTTTTCGCTCTCCTTTCTTCCCATAAACAAAAAAGGCAAATATATCACAGCAAAATGAAAATTTTAGAATTTATGTATGGAAAAAAATTAAAACTATAACAAATGTAAGTAAATAAATTTTTTTTACACACCACAAATGAACACAAAAGTTTTGTTATCCAAGTTTAGAAAATTTCACAAGTTCAACCCTAATAGCTCTGAATTTTATAAGAACAGATTTCTTCTACACATGTTTTAAAAATTGATATGCATGCTTCAAACATGTTAAAGTTGCAAATGACCTATGGATCCAAACCTTTTAAAGAGAATAACAAACGATCATTAAATTCTCTAGTGAACGTGCGGTGGGATATTTACCCGAGCCAAACAAGCCATTATTATGCTCATTTACAAAAACAAATATACCAAACAATCATAGATGATTGTAAAGTGATTTATCACGCGTAACGGGTTATATTTTTGTAAGAAATGACTAATGGATTGGGAATCAACACTTAATTAAAAATCCCCTGCCTCCTCCTTGTCCCTAACGATTTCAAAAAATAATATATTAAAGCTGTAAGGAGTTTACAATAGCTAAAAGTTATAGACACTCTTTGGACTTATCTCTCTCTACATTTGTGCATTTTGCATTTCCATTTTAGATGTATACTTTTTTATTAAATTGAAAATTTGAGTTTTCGCTCTCCCTTAATCCCGAAAACAAAGAAGGCAAATAGATCACAACAAATTGAAAATTTAAGTTAACAAAATTTATTGACACACCACAAACAAACACAAAAGTTTTGTATCCAAGTTTGATAAATTCCTCTAGTTCAACCCCAATAGCTTGGAATTTTATAAGGAAGAGATTTCTTCTACACATGTTTTAAAAATGGATATGCATGCTTCAAACAAGTTAAAGATGAAAATGACTTATGGATCCAAACCTTTTAAAGAGATTAACAAACGCTCATTCAATTCTCTAGTGAACGTACAATGGGATATTTACTTGAGTAAAACAAGAAATTATTTCCCCATTTACAAAAATCTGACCGAACAATCATAGATGATTGTAAAGTGATTTATCACACGTAAAGGGCTATATTTTTTTAAGAAATGACTTAAGGATTGGGAGTCAACACTCAGTTAAAAATCCCCCGCCTCCCCCATTTCCCCGACGATTGTAAAACCAAATCCATAAAAACTATAAAGATTTTACAATCCCTAAAAATTACAGACACTCTTTAGAATTTTCTCTCTCCACATTTGTACATTGTGCATTTCGATTTTAGATGTATACTTTTTTCTTAACTCAAAATTTTGAGTTTTCGCTCTCCCTACATCCTGTCAATAAAAAAGGCAAATAGATCACAACAAAATAAATATTTTAGAGTTTATGTCTATAAAAATATTTTAAAAAATAACACAAATGTAAGTAAAGAAAATTTATTCACACACCACAAATGAACACAAAAGTTTTGTTATCCAAGTTTTGGAAATTCCACTAGTTCAACCCTAAGAGCTTGGAATTTTATAAGAAAGAGATTTCTTCAACACATGTTTTAAAAATGGATATCCATGCTTGAAACATGTTAAAGATGCAAATGACCTATGGATCCAAACCTTTTAAAGAGAATAAGAAATGCTCATTAAATTTTCATGTGAATGTGTGGTGGGATATTTACCCGATTCAAACAAGCCAATATTTTACCCATTTATAAAAAGCAGACCTAACAATCATTGATGATTGTAACGTGATTTATCACGCATAACGGGCTATATTTTTGTAAGAAATGACTTATGGAATTGGAGGCAACACTAGGTTAAAAATCCCTCGCCTCCCCCTTTTCCACAACGATTGCAAAACCTAATATTTAGAAACTAAAAAGAGTTTACAATCCCTAAAAATTACTGACACTCTTTGGAATTATCTCTCTCAACATTTGTGCATTGTGCATTTCCATTTTAGATGTATACTTTTTTCTGAAATAAAAACTTTGAGTTTTCGCTCTCACTTCATCCCGTAGGCGAAAAAGACAAATAGATCACAGCAAAATGAAAATTTTAGAGTTTATGTATGGAAAAAATTTAATACAATAACAACTGTAAGTAAAGAAAATTTATTCATTCACCACAAATGAACACAAAAGTTTTGTTATCCAAGTTTGGGAAATTCCACAAGTTCAAAACTAATAGCTTGGAATTTTATAAGAAGAGACTTCTTCTATAGATGTTTTAAAAATGGAAATGCATGATTGAAACATGTTAAAGATGCAAATGACCTATGGATCCAAACCTTTTAAAGAGAATAACAAAAGCTCAGTAAATTCTTAAGTAAACATGCGGTGGGATATTTACCCGAGTCAAACAAGCCATTATTTTGGCCACTTAGAAAAAACAGACCTAAAAATCTTAGATGATTGTAAAGTGATTTATCATGCGTAATAGGCTAAATTTTTGTAAGAAATGACTTATGGATTGGGAGTCAACACTCAATTAAAACTCCCCCACCTCCCCTATTTCCTCAACGATTGAAAAACCTAATATATAAAAACTAAAAGGAGTTTAAAATCCATAAAAGTTAAATACACTCTTTGGAATTATCTCTCTCTACATTTGTGCATTGTGCATTTCCATTTTATATGTATACTTTTTTCTTAAATCAAAACTTTGAACTTTTCCTCTCCCTTCATTCGGTAAAAAAAAAAAGGTAAACAGATCACAACAATATGAAAATTTAAGAATTTATGTATGGAAAAAATTAAAACAATCACAAATGTAAGTAAAGAAAATTTATTCACACACTACAAATGGACACAAAAGTTTTGTTATCAAAGTTTGGGAAAAGCGACTAGTTCAACCCTAATAGCTTGGAATATTTCAAGAAAGAGATTTCTTCAACACATGTTTTAAAAATGGATATGCATGCTTGAAACATGTTAAAGATGCAATTAACCTATCAATCCAAACCTTTTAAAGGGAATAAAAAACACTTATTAAAATTCTCAAGTGAACGTATAGTGGGATATTTACCCTAGTCAAACAAGCCTTCATTTTGCTAACATGCTACATTTTTGTAAGAAATGACTTATGGATTGGGAGTCAACACTCAGTCAAAAATCCCCTACCTCCCCCTTTTACCCGACGATTGCAGAACCTTATATATAAAATCCAAAACGAGTTTACAATCCCTAAAAGTTACAGATACTCTTTCAAATTAGGCAAAGTGCTTTATCACTAGCAAAGGGCTATATTTTTTCAAGAAATGACTTATGGATTGGGAGTCAACACTCAGTTAAAAATCCCCCACAACGCCCTTTTGCCCGACGATTGCTAAACCGAATATATAAAAACTAGAAAGAGTTTACAATCCCTTAAAATTACAGACACCCTTTGGAATTATCTTTCTCTACATTTTTGCATTCTGCATTTCCATTTTAGATGTATACTTTTTTCTTAAATCCAAACTTTGAGTTTTCGCTCTCCCTTCATCCCGTAAACAAAAAAGGCAAAAAGATCACAACAAAATGAAAATTTTAGAGTTTATGTATGGAAAAAATTTAAAACAATAACAAATGTAAGTAAAGAAAAATTATTCATACACCTGAAATCAACACAAAGGTTTTGTTTTCGAAGTTTGGGAAATTCCACTAGTTCCACCCTAATAGCTTGGAATTTTATAAGAAAGAGATTTCTTCTACACATTTTTTAAAAGTGGATATGCATGCTTGAAACATGTTAAAGATGCAAATGACCTATGGATCCAAAATTTTTAAAGAGAATAACAAACGCTTATTAAATTCTCAAGTGAACTTGCGGTGGCTTATTTACCCTAGTCAAACAAGGCCATATCTTGCCCATTTATAAAAAGCTGAACTAACAATCATAGATGATTGTAAAGTGATTTATCATGCATAATATGCTATATTTTTGTAAGAAATGACTTATGGATTGGGAGTCAACACTCAGTTAAGAATTGCTTGCCACCCCCTTTTCCCCGACGATTGCAAAACCTAATATATAAAAACTAAAAAGAGTTTACAATGCCTAAAAATTACAGACACTCTGTAGAATTATCTCTCTCTACATTTCAATATTAGATTTATACTTTTTTATTAAATCAAAACATTGAGTTTTCGGTCTCCCTTAATCCCATAAAAAAGGCAAATAATCCACAATAAAATGAAAATTTTAGAGTTTACATATGGAAAAATTGTAAAACAAAAAAAATTTATATCAAGAAAATTTATTCACACACCACAAATGAAGACAATATTAGTTATCTAAGTATGGGAAATTCCAGTAGTTACCCCCCTAATAGCTTGGAATTTTATAAGAAAGAGATTTCTTCTACACATGTTTTAAAAATGGATATGCATGCTTGAAACATGTTAAAGATGCAAATGACCTATGTATCCAAACCTTTTAAAGAGAATAACAAACGCTCATTAAATCCTCAAGTGAACGTGTGGTGGGATATTTACCCGAGTCAAACAAGCCATTATCTTGCCCATATACAAAAAGATTAGCTAACAATCATAGATGATTGTAAATTCATTTATCACACGTAACGAGCTATATTTGTTTAATAAATTATTTATGGATTGGGAGTCAACAGTCAGTTAAAAATCCCCCGCCTCCCCCTTTTCCCCAACGATTGCAAAACCTAATATATAAAAACTAAAAAGAGTTTACAATCGCTAAAAATTACTTGTACTCTTTGGAATTATCTCTCTCTACATTTGTGCATTATGCATTTCCACTTTAGATGTATTCATTTATCGTAATACAAAACTTTGAGTTTTCACTCTCGCTAAATCCCGTAAAAAAAAGAGAAATAGATCACAACAAAATGAAAATTTTAGAGTTTATGTATGGAAGAAACTTAAAACAATAAAAAATGTAAGTAAAGAAAATTTATTCACACACCTGGAATGAACACAAAAGTTTTGTTATCAAAGTTTGGGAAATTCCACTAGTTCCACCCTATTAGCTTTGAATTTTATAAGAAAGAGATTTCTTCTTCACATGTTTTAAAAATGGATATGCATGCTTGAAACATGTTAAAGATGCAAATGACCTATGGATCCAAACCTTTTAAAATGAATAACAAACGCTCATTATATTCTCAAGTGAACGTGCGGTGGGATATTTACCCGAGTCAAATAAGCCATTATCTTTCCCATTTACAAAAAGCTGATCTAACAATCATAGATGATTCTAAAGTGATTTATCACAGGTAATGGGCTATATTTTTGTTTGAAATGATTTATGGATTGGGAGTCAACACTCAGTTAAAAATCCCCTGCCTCCCCCTTTTCCCAGACGATTGTAAAACCTAATATATAAAAACTAAAAAGAGTTTACAATCCCTAAAAATTACAGACACTCTTTGGAATTATCTCTCTCTACATTTGAGCATTGTGCATTTACATTTTAGATGTATATTTTTTTCTTAAATCAAAACTTTGAGTTTTCGTGCTTCCTTCATCCTGTAATAAAAAAAGGCAAGTAGATCACAAGAAAATGAAAATTTTAGAATTTATGTATGGCAAAAATTTAAAACAATAACAAATGTAAGTAAAGAAAATTTATTCACACACCAGAAAAGAACACAAAAGTCTTGTCCACCAAGTTTGGAAATTCCACTAGTTCGACCCTAAAAGCTTAGAATTTTATAAGAAAAAGATTTCTTCTACACATGTTTTAAAAATGGATATGCATGTTTGAAACATGTTAAAGAACCAAATGACCTATGGATCCAAACCTTTTAAAGAGAATAACAAACGCTCATTATATTCTCAAGTGAACGTGCGGTGGGATGTTTACCCGAGTCAAACAAGCCATTATCTTGCCCATTTATGAAAAGCTGATCTAACAATCATAGATGATTGTAAAGTGATTTATCACGTGTAACGGGCTATATTTTTATAAGAAATGACTTATGGATCGGGAGTCAACACTCAGTTAAAAATTCCTCGCCTCCCCCTTTTCCCCGAAGATTGCTAAACCTAATATGTAAAAACTAAAAAGAGTTTACAATCCCCAAAAATTACAGACACTCTTCGGAATTATTTCTCTCTACATTTGTGCATTGTGGATTTCAATTTTATATGTGTACTTTTTTCTTAAATCTGAACTTTGACTTTTTGCTCTCCCTTCATCCCGTAAACAAAAAAGGCAAATTGATCACAACAAAATTAAAATTTTAGAGTTTATGTAGGGAAAAAATTTAAATCAATAAAAAATGTAAGTAAAGAAAATTTATTTGCACACCACAAATGAAGACAAAAGTTTTGTTATCCAATTTTGGGAAATTCCACTAGTCACCCCCCTAATAGCTTGCAATTTTATAACAAAGGGATTTCTTCTACATATGTTTTAAAAATGGATATGCATGCTTGAAACATGTTAAAGATGAAATGACCTATGGATCCAAACCTTTTAAAGACAATAACAAACGCTCTTCAAAATTTTCAAGTGAACGTGCGGTGGGATATTTACCCGAGTCAAACAAGCCATTATCTTGCCCATTTACAAAAAGTTGTCCTAACAATCATAGATGATTGTAAATTGATTTATCACATGTAACCGTCTATATTTTTGTAAGAAAAGACTTTTGGATTGGGATCAAAACTCAGTTAAAAATCCTTTGCCTCCCAATTTTCCACGACAATTGCAAAACCTATAATATAAAAACAAAAAAAGAGTTTACAATCCCTAAAAATTACATACTCTTTGGAATTATCTCTTTCAACATTTGTGAATTGAACATTTCCATTTTAAATGTATACTTTTTTCTTAAATCAAAACTTTGACTTTTCGCTCTCCCTTCATCATGTACACAAAAAGGGGAAATAGTTCACAACAAAATAAAAACTTTAGAGTTTATGTATCGAAAGAATTTAAAACAATAACAAATATAAGTAAAGAAAATTTATTCACACACCACAAATGAACAAAAAATTTTTGTTATCCAAGTTTGGGAAATTCCACTAGTTCAATCCTAATAGCTTGGAATTTTATAAGAAAGTGATTTCTGCTACAGATGTTTTAAAAATGGATATGCATGCTTGAAACATGTTAAAGATGCAAATGACCTATGGATCCAAACATTTTAAAGAGAATAACAAACGCTCATTAAATTCTCAAATGAACGTGCGGTGGGATATTTACCCGAGTCAAACAAGCCATTATTTTGCCCATTTAGAAAAAGCAAACCTAATAGTCATAGATGATTTTAAAGTGATTTATCACGCGTAATGGGCTAATTTTTTTTTAAGAAATGACTTATGGATTGGGAGTCAACACTCAGTTAAAAAACCCCTACCTCCCCCTTTTTCCGAACGCTTGCAAAACCTAATATATAAAAACCAAAAGGAGTTTTCAATCCCTAAAAGTTACAGATACTCTTTGGAATTATCTCTTTGTACATTTGTCCATTGTGCATTTCCATTTTAGATCTATACTTTTTTCTTAAATCCAAACTTTGAGTTTTCACTCTCCCTTCATCCCAGAAACACAAAAGGCAAATAGATCACACAAAATGAAAATTTTAGAGTTTATGTATGGAAAAAATTTAAAACTTTAACAAATGTATGTAAATAAAATTTATTCACACACCACAAATGAACACAAAAGTTTGTTATCCAAGTTTGGGAAATTCCACTAGTTCAACACTAATAGCTTGGAATTTTATAAGAAGAGACTTCTTCTACACATGTTTTAAAAATGGATATGCATGATTGAAACATGTTAAAGATGCAAATAACCTATGGATCCAAACCTTTTAAAGAGAATAACAAATGCTCATTAAATTATCTAGTGAACATGCGGTGGGATATTTACCCGAGTCAAACAAGCCATTATTTTGCCCATTAACAAAAAGCTAACCTAACAATCATAGATGAATGTGAAGTGATTTATCACTCGTAAAGGGTTATATTTTTTCAATAAATGCCTTATGGATTGGGACTCAACACTCAGTTAAAAACCCCCCCGCCTCCCCCTTTTGCCCAACTATTGCAAAACCAAATATTTAAAAACTAAAAAGAGTTTACAATCCCTAAAAATTACAGACACTCTTTGGAATTTTCTATCTCTAAATTTGTTCATTGTGCATTTCTATTTTAGATGTATACTTTTTTCTTCAATCAAAACATTGAGTTTTCGCTCTCTCTTCATCCCGTAAACAAAAAAGGCAAAAAGATCACAACAAAATGAAAATTTTAGAGTTTATGTATGGAAAAAATTTAAAACAATAAAAAATGTAAGTAAAAAAAATTTATTCACACACCTGGAATGAACACAAAAATTTTTTATCGATGTTTGGGAAATTCCACTACTTCCCCCCTAATATCTTGGAATTTTATAAGAAAGAGATTTCTTCTACATATGTTTTAAAAGTGTATATGCACGCTTGAAACATGTGAAAGATGTAAATGACCTATGGATCCAAACCTTTTAAAGTGAATAACAAACACTCATTAAATTCTCAAGTGAACGTGCGGTGGGATATTTACCCGAGTCAAATAAGACATTATCTTGCCCATTTACAAAAAGCTGATCTAACAACCATAGATGATTGTAAAGTGATTTATCACGCCTAGTGGATTATATTTTTGTTAGAAATGACTTATGGATTGGGAGTCAACACCCAGTTAATAATCCCCCGCCTCCCCCTTTTCCCTGATGATTGCAAACCCAAATATATAAAAACTAAAAAGAGTTTAGAATCCCTAAAAAATACAGACACTCTTTGAAATTATCTCTCTATACATTTGGGCATTGTGCATTTCCATTTTAGATGTATACATTTTTCTTAAACCAAAACTTTGAGTTTTCATGCTTCCTTTATCCCGTAAACAAAAAAGGCAAATATATCAGAAGAAAATGAAAATTTAAGAGTTTATGTATGGAAAAAATTTAAAACAATGACAAATGTAAGTAAAGAAAATGTATTCACACACCAGAAAACAACAGAAAAATTTTGTTATCCATGTTTGGGAAATTCCACTAGTTCCACCCTAATAGTTAGGAATTTTATAAGAAAGTGATTTCTTCTACTCATGTTTTAAAAATGGATATGCATGCTTGAAACATGTTAAAGAAGTAAATGACCTATGGATCCAAACCTTTTAATGAGAATAACAAATTCTCATTAAATTCTCAAGTGAACATGCGATGGGATATTTACATGAGTCAAACAAGCCATTATCTTGGCCATTTACAAAAAGCTGACCTAACAATCATAGACGATTGAAAAGTGATTTATCACGCGTAACGGGCAATATTTTTGTAAGAAATGACTTATGGATTGGGAGTCAACACTAAGTTAAAAATCCCTCACCTCCCCCTTTTCCCGACGATTTCAAAACCTTATATATAAAAACTAAAAAAAGTTTACAATCCCTAAAAATTACAGACACTCTTTGGAATTGTCTCTCTCTACATTTGTTCATTGTGCATTTCTATTTTATATGTATACTTTTTCCTCAAATCTGAACTTTGCGTTTTCGCTCTTCCTTCATCCCGTTAAGAAAAAAGGCAAATAGATTCAACAAAATGAAAATTTTAGAGTTTATGTATGGAAAAAATTTAAAACAATAACAAATGTAAGTAAAGAAAATTTATTCACACACCAAAAATGAACAGAAAAGTTTTCTTACCCAAGTTTGGGAAATTCCACTAGTTCAACCCTAATAGTTTAGAATTTTATAAGAAAGAGATTTCTTCTACAGATGGATTAAAAATGGATATTCATGCTTGAAACATAAAGAATAGAACAAACACTCATTAAATTCTCAAGTGAACGTGCGGTGGGATATTTACCCGAGTCAAACAAGCCATTATCTTGCCCATTTACAAAAAGTTGACCTATCAATAATAGTAGATTGTAAATTGATTTATCACGCGTAACGGGCTATATTTTGGTAAGAAAAGACTTTTGGATTGGGAGTCAACACTCAGTTAACCCCCCCCCCCCCCGCCTCCCAATTTTCCCCAACGATTGCAACACCTAATATATAAAAACTAAAAAGACTTTACAATCCATAAAAATTACATACACTCTTTGGAATTATCTCTTTCTGCATTTGTGCATTGTGCATTTCCATTTTAGATGTGTTCTTTTTTCTTAAATCAAAACTTTGACTTTTCGCTCTCCCTTAATCTTGCAAACAAAAAAAGGAAATAGATCACAACAAAATGAAAATTTTAGAGTTTATGTGTGGAAAAAATTTAAAACAATAACAAAAGTAAGTAAAGAAAATTTATTCACACACCACAAATGAACACAAAAGTTTTGCTATCTATGTTTTGGAAATTCCACTAGTTCAACCCTAATAGCTTTCAACTTTATAAGAAAGAGATTTCTTCTACACATGTATTAAAAATGGATATGCATGCCTAAAACATGTTAAAGATGCAAATGACCTATGGATCCAAACTTTTTAAAGAGAATAACATCCGCTCATTAGATTCTCAAGAGAATGTGCAGTGGGATATTTACCCATGTCAAAAAAGCCATTATTTTACCCATTTCGAAAAAGCAGACCTAGCAATGTTAGATGATTGTAAAGTGGTATATCATGCGTAACGGGCTAAACTTTTGTAAGAAATGATTTATGGATTGGGAGTCAACACATAGTTAAAAATCCCCAACCTCCCCCTTTTCCCTGACGATTGCAAAACCAAATATATAAAGACCATTCCTCAAAGTTACAGATACACTTTGGAATTATCTCTCTCTACATTTGTACATTGTGCATTTCCATTTTGGATGTATACTTTTTTCTTAAATAAAAACTATGAGTTTTCGCTTTCCCTTCATCCCGTAAACAAAATACGCAAAAAGATCACAACAAAATGAAAATTTTAGAGTTTATGTAAGGAAAAAATTTTAAAAACTAACAAATATAAGTAGAGAATATTTATTCATACACCAAAAACGAACACAAAAGTTTTGTTATCCAAGTTTTGGAAATTCCACTAGTTCAACCCTAATAGCTTGGAATTTTATAAGAAAGAGATTTATTCTACACATGTTTTAAAAATGGATACGCATGCTTAAAACTTGTTAAAGATGAAAATGACCTATGGATCCAAACCTTTTAAAGAGAATAACAAATGCTCATTAAATTCTAAAGGGAACATGCAGTGGGATATTTACCCGAGTCCAACAAGCCATTATCTTGCCCATTTACAAACAACTAACCTAACAATCGTAGATGATTATAATGTGATTTATCACGTGTAACGGGCAATATTTTTGTACGAAATGACTTATGGATTGCGAGTCAACATTCAGTTAAAAATCCCTCGCCTCCCCCTTTTCCCCGACGATTGCAAAACCTAATATATAAAAACTAAAAAAAGTTTACAATCCTGAAAAATCACAGACACTCTTCGGAATTATCTCTCTCTACATTTGTGCATTGTGCATTTCCATTTTATATGTATACTTTTTTCTTAAATCTGAACTTTGAGTTTTCGCTCTCCCTTCATCCCATAAGCAAAAAAGGCAAATAGATCACAAAAAAATGAAAATTTAAGAGTTTATGAATGGAAAAAATTGAAAACAATAACAAATGTAAGTAAAGAAAATTTATTTACACCCCACAAATGAACAGAAAATTTTTTTTATCCAAGTTTGGGAAATTCCACTAGTTCAACCCAAATAGCTTGGAATTTTATAAGAAAGAGATTTCTTCCACAGATGTTTTAAAAATGGATATTCATGCTTGAAACATGTTAAATATGCAAATGACCCATGGATCCAAACCTTTTAAAGAATATAATAAACGCTCATTAAATTCTCAAGTGAACGTGCGGTGGGATATTTACCCGAGTCAAACAAGCCATTATCTTGCCCATTTACAAAAAGCTGACTTATAAATAATTGTAGATTGTAAATTGATTTGTCACGCATAACGAGCTATATTTTTTGAAGAAAAGACTTTTGGAGTAGGAGTCAACACTCAGTTAAAAATCCCCCGTCCCCGACGATTGCAAAACCTAATATATAAAAAATAAAAAGACTTTACAATCCAGAAAAATTAAATACATTCTTTGGAATTATCTCGTTCAGCATTTGTGCATTGTGCATTTCCATTTTAGATGTATACTTTTTTCTTAAATCAAAACGTTGACTTTTCACTCTCCCTTAATCTAGTAAACAAAAAAGGGCAATAAATTACAAAAAAATGAATATTTAAGAGTTTATATATGGAAAAAATTAAAAACAATAACAAATGTAAGTAAAGAAAAATTATTCACACACCACAAATGAACACAAAAGTGTTGTTATCCAAGTTTGGGAAATTCCACTAATTCAACCCTAATAGCTTTGAACTTATAAGAAAGAGATTTCTTCTACACATGTATTAAAAATGGATATGCATGCTTGAAACATGTTAAAGATGCAAATGACTTATGGATCCAAACCTTTTAAAGTAAATAACAAACGCTCATTAAATTCTCAAGTGAACGTGCGGTGGGATATTTACCCAAGTCAAACAAACCATTATCTTGCCCATTTACAAAAAGCGGATCTAACAATCATCGATGATTGTAAAGTGATTTATCACACGTAACGGGCTATATTTTTGTTAGAAATGACTTATGGATTGGGAGTCAACACTCAGTTAAAACTCCCCCGCATCGCCCTTTTCCACAACGATTGGAAAACCTAATAAATAAAAATTAAAAAGAGATTACAATCCCTAAAAATTACAGACACTCTTTGGAATTATCTCTCTCTACATTTGTGCATTGTGCATTTTTGTTTTAGATGTATACATATTTCTTAAATGAAAACTTTGAGTTCTCGAGCTTCCTTTATCCCATAAACAAAAAAGGCAAATAAATCACAACAAAGTGAAAATTTTAGAGTTTATGTGTGTAAAAAGTTTAAAACAATAACAAATGTAAGTAAAGAAAATTTATTCACACACCAGAAAAGAGCATAAAAGTTTTTTTATCCCTGTTTGGGAAATTCCACTAGTTCCACCCTAATAGCTTGGAATTTTATAAGAAAGATATTTCTTCTACACATGTTTAAAAAATGGATTTGCATGCTTGAAACATGTTAAAGATTCAATTGACCAATGGATCCAAACCTTTTAAAGAGAATAACAAACGCTCATTAAATTCTCAAGTGAATGTGTGGTGAGATATTTACCCGAGTCAAACAAGCCATTATCATGCCCATTTACAAAAGTTGGTCTAACAATCATAGATGATTGTAAAGTGATATATCACACGTAATGGGCAATATTTTTGTAAGAAATGACTTATGGATTGAAAATCAACACTCAGTTAAAAATCCCTTGCCTCCCCCTTTTCCTCGACGATTACAAAACCTAATATATAAAAACTAAAAAGAGTTTGCAATCCCTAAAAATTACATACGCTCTTTGGAATTATCTCGCTCTACATTAGTTCATTGTGCATTTCCATTTTAGATGTATACTTTTTTCTTAAATCATAACTTTTTTTTCGCTCTCCCTTCTTCCTGTAAACAAAAAGGGAAATAGATCAAAACAAAATGAAATTTTAGAGTCTATGTGTGGAAAAAAATTCAAAAAATAAAAAATGTAGGTAAAGAAAATTTATTCACTCACCACAAATGAACACAAAAGTTTTGTTATCCAAGTTTGGAAAATTCCACTAGTTCAACCTAATAGCTTTGAATTTTATAAGAAAGAGATTTCTTCTACACATATATTAAAAATGGATATGCATGCTTGGAACATGTTAAAGAGGCATATGACCTATGAATCCAAATCATTTAAAGTGAATAACAAATGCACATTAAATTCTCAAATGAACGTGCGGTGGGATATTTACTCGAGTCAAACAAGCCATTATCTTTCCCATTTACAAAAAGCTGACCTAACAATCATAAACGATTTTAAAGTAATTTATAACGCATAATGGGCTATATTTTTGTAAGAAATGACTTATGGATTGGGAGTCAACACTCAGTTAAGAATCCCCCGCTTCCCCCTTTTCCCTGACGATTGCAAAACCTAATATATAAAAACTAAAAAGAGTTTATACTCTCTAAAAACTACAAACACTCTTTGGAATTATCTCTCTTTACATTTGTGCATTGTCCATTTTCATTTTAGTTCTATACTTTTTTCTTGAGTCAAAACATTGAGTTTTTGCTCTCCCTTCATCCCGTAAACAAAAAAGGCTAATAGATCACAACAAAATGAAACTTTTAGAGTTTATGGATGGAAAAAATTTTAAACAATAACAAATGCAAGTAAAGAAAATTTATTCACACACCACTAATGAACGTAAAAGTTTTGTTATCCAAGTTTGGAAAAATTCCACTAGTTACCCCTCTAATAGCTTGGAATTTTATAAGAAAGATATTTCTTCAAGACATATTTTTAAAATGGATATGCATGCTTGAAACATTTTAAAGATTCAAATGACCTATAGATCCAAACCTTTTAAAGGGAAAAACAAACGCTCGTTAAATTCTCAAGTGAACGTGCAGTAGGATATTTACTCGAGTCAAAACAAGCCATTATCTTGCCCATTTTCAAAAAGCTGACCTAACAATCATAGATGATTGTAAAGTGATTTATCACACGTAACAGGTAATATTTTTGTAAGAAATGACTTATGGATTGGGAGTCAACACTCAGTTAAAAATCCCTCACCTCCCCCTTTTCCCCGACGATTGCAAACCCTAAAATATAAAAACTAAAAAGAGTTCACAATCACTAAAGATTACAGACTCTCTTCGAAATTATATATCTCCACATTTGTGCATTGTGCATTTCCATTTTAAATGTATACTTTTTTCTTAAATCAAATCTTAGAGTTTTCGCGCTCCCTTCATCCTGTAAACAAAAAAGGCAAACAGATCACAACAAAATGAAAATTTTAGAGTTTATGTTTGGAAAAACTTTAAAACAATAACAAATGTAAGTAAAGAAAATTTATTCACACACCAGAAAAGAACACAAAAGTTTTGTTATCCAAGTTTGGGAAATTCCACTAATTCTACCTTAATAGCTTGGAATTTTATAAGGAAGAGATTTCTTCTACACTAGTTTTAAAAATGGATATGCATGCTTGAAACATGTTAAAGATGCAAATGACCTATGGATCCAAACCTTTTAAATAGAATAAAAAATGCAAATTAAATTCTCACGTGAACATGCGGAGGGATATTTACCCGAGTCAAACTAGCCATTATCTTGCCAATTTACAAAAAAGCTGACCTAACAATCATAGATGATTGTAAAGTTACTTATCACGTATAATGGGTTATATTTTTGTAAGAAATGACTTATGGATTGGGAGTCAATACTCACTTAAAAATCCCCCACCTTCCCTTTTTCCCTGGGGATTGCAAAACCTAATATATAAAAAATAAAAAGAGTTTACAATCCCTAAAAATTACAGACACTCTTTGGAATTATCTCTCTCTACATTTGTGCTTTGTGCATTTTCATTTTATATGTATACTTTTTTCTTAAATCAAAACTTTGAGTTTTCGCTCTCCCTTCATCTCGTAAACAAAAAAGGCAAATAGATCACAACAAAATGAAATTTTTAGAGTATATGTTTAGAAGGAATTTAAAACAATAAAAAATTTAAGTAAAGAAAATTTATTCACACGCCAAAAATGAAAAAAAAAAGTTAAGTGATCCAAGTTCATGAAATTCCACTAGTTACCCCTTAATAGCTTTGAATTTTATAAGAAAGAGAATTCTTCTACACATGTATTAAAAATGGATATGCATGCTTGAAACATATTAAAGATGCAAATGACCTATGGATCCAAACCTTTTAAAGAGAATAACAAACGCTAATTAAATTCTCAATTGAACGTGCGGTGGGATATTTAGCTGACTCAAACAAGCCACTATCTTGCCCATTTTCGAAAAGCTGACCTAACAATCACAGATGATTGTAATTTGATTTATCACGCAAAATGGGATATATTTTTGTTAGAAATGACTTATGGATTTGGAGTCAACACTCAGTTAAAAATCCCATGCCTCCCTTTTTCCCCGACAATTGCAAAACCTAATATATAATAACAAAAAAGAGTTTACAATCCCTAAAAATTACATACAATCTTTGGAATTATTTCTCACTAATTTTATGCATTGTGCATTTCCATTTTAGATGTATACCTTTCCCTTTTCCCCGATGATTGCAAAACCTAATATATAAAAACTAAAAACACTACACAAATCCTTAAAATTACCGACACTCTTTGGAATTTTCTCTTTCTAAATTTGTGCATTGTGCATTTTCATTTTAGATGTATACTTTTTTCTTAAATAAAAACTTTGAGTTTTCGCTCTCCCTTCTTCCTCTAAACAAAAAAGGCAAATAGATCACAACAAAATGAAAATTTTAGACTTTATGTATGGAAAAAAATTCAAGCAATAACTAATGTAAGTAAATAAAATTTATTCACACACCAGAAATGAACACAAAAGTTTAGTTATCCTAGTTTGGGAAATTCCACTTGTTCCACCAAATAGCTTGGAATTTTATAAGAAAAAGATTTCTTCTACACATGTTTTAAAAATGGATATGCATGCTTGAAACATGTTAAAGATGCAAATGACCTATGGATCAAAACCTTTTAAAGAGAATAAAAAATGCTCATTAAATTCTCTAGTGAACGTGCGGTGGGATATTTACCCGAGTCAAACAAGCTAATATCTAGCCCATTTAAAAAAAGCTGACCTAACAATCATAGATGATTGTAAAGTGATTTATCACGCGTAACGGGCTATTTTTTTGTAAGAAATGACTTATGGATTGGGAGTCAACATTCAGTTAAAAATCCCCACCTACCCCTTTTCCCCTACGATTGCAAAACCAAATATATAAAAACAAGAAAAGAGTTTACAATCCCTAAAAATTACAGACACTCTTTGGAATTATCTTTCTTTACATTTGAGCATTGTGCATTTCCATTTTAGATGTATACTTTTTTTTTTAAGTCAAAACATTGAGTTTTTGCTCTCCCTTCATCCTGTAAACAAAAAAGGCAAATAGATCACAAAAAAATAAATATTTTAGAGTTTATGTATGGAAAAAATTTAAAACAATAACAAATGCAAGTAAAGATAATTGATTCACACGTCAGAAATGAACACAAAGGTTTTGATATACAAGTTTGGGAAATTCCACCAATTCCGTCCTAATAGCTTTGAATTTATAAGAAAGAGATTTCTTCTACACATGTTTTTAAAATGGATATGCATGTTTGAAACATGTTAAAGATGCAAATGAACTATGGATCCAAATTTTTTAAAGAGAATAACAAACGCTCATCAAATTCTAAACAAGTCATGATCTTGCCCATTTGCAAAAAGTTGACCTAACAATCATAGATGACTGTAAAGAAATTTATCACGGATAACGGGCTATATTTTTGTAAGAAATGACTTATGGATTGCGAGTCAACACTCAGTTAAAATCCCCCGCCTCCCCCTGTTCTCCGTTGAATGCAAAACCTAATATATAAAAAAAATAATCGTTGACAATCTCTAAAAATTACAGGCACATTTTGGAATTATCTCTGTCTACATTTGTGCATTGTACATTTCCATTTGAGATGTATAATTTTTTCTTAAATAAAAACTTTGAGTCTTCGCTCTCCCTTCATCCCGTAAACAAAAAAGGCCAAAAAATCACAACAAATGAAAATTTTAGAGTTTATGTATGCAGAAATTTTTTAAAAATAACAAATGTAAGGAAAGAAAATTTATTCACACACCAGAAATGAACACAAAAGTTTTGTTATCCAAGTTTGGGAAATTCCACTAGTTCAACCCTAATAGCTTGGAATTTTATAAGACAAAGATTTCTTCTACACATGTTTTAAAAATGGATAAGCACGTTTGAAATATGTTAAAGATGGAAATGACCTATGGATCCAAACCTTTTAAAGAGAATAACAAACACTCATTAAATTCTCAAGTGAACGTCCGGTGGGATATTTACCCGAGTCAAACAAGCCATTATCTTTCCCATTTACAAAAAGCTGACGTAACAATCACAGATGATAATAAATAGATTTATCACATGTAATGGGCTTTATTTTTGTGAGAAATGACTTATGGATTGGGAGTCTACTCTCAGTTAAAAATGCCCCGCCTCCCTCTTTTCACCGACGATTGCAAAATCTAATATATAAAAACTAAATGCATTGACAATCCCTAAAAATTACAGACACTCTTTGGAATAATCTCTCTCTACATTTGTGCAATTTGCATTTCCATTTTAAAAGTATACTTTTTTCTTAAATCAAAACTTTGAGTTTTCGCTCTCCCTTCATCCCGAAAACAAAAAACCCAAATAGATCACAATAAAATGAAAATTTTAGAGTTTAAGTATGGAAAAAATTTAAAACAATAAAAAATGTAAGTAAATAAAATTTATTCACACACCAGAAATGAACACAAAAAGTTTTGTTATCTAAGTTTGGGAAATTCCAGTAGTTCGACCCTAATAGCTTGGAATTTTATAAGAAAGAGATTTCTTCTACACATGTTTTAAAAATGGATATGCATGCTTGAAACATGTTAAAGATGCAAATGACCCATGGATTGAACCCTTTTATAGAGAATAACAAAAGCTCATTAAATTCTCAAGTAAACGTGCGGTGGGATATTTACTCGAGTCAAACAACCCATTAATTTGTCCTTTTACAAAAGGTTGTCCTAACAATCATAGATGAATGTAAAGTGATTTATCATGCATAACGGGCTATATTTTTGTAAGAAATGACTTATGGATTGGGTGTCAACACTCAGGTAAGAATCCCCACCTACCCCTCTTCCCCGACGTTTGGAAAACATAATATAATAAAAACTAAAAAGAGTTTCAATCCCTAAAAACTACACACACTCTTGGGAATTATCTCTCTACATTTGTGCATTGTGCATTTTCATTTTAGATGTATACTTTTTTCTTAAATCAAAACTTTGAATTTTTGCTCACCCTTGATACCGTAAACAAAAAAGGCACATAGATCACACCAAAATGATCATTTTAGAGTTTATGTATGGAAAAAATTTAAAACAATAAAAAATGTAAGTAAAGAAAATTTATTCAGACACTACAATGAACACAAGTATTGTTATTCAAGTTTGGGAAATTCCACTAATTCAACCCTTATAGCTTGGAATTTTGTAAGAAAGAGATTTCTTCTACACATGTTTCAAAAATGGATACACATGCTTGAAATAAGTTAAAGATGGAAATGACCTATGGATCCAAACCTTCTAAAGAGAATAACAAACGCTCATTAAATTCTCAAGTGAATGTGCGGTGGGATATTTACCCGAGTCAAACAAGCCATTATCTTTCCCATTTACAAAATGCTGACCTAACAATTACAGATGATTGTAAAGTGATTTATCACGCGTAACGGGCTATCATTTTTTAAAAAATGACTTAATGATTGGTAGTCAACACTCAATTAAAAATCCCCCGCCTCCCCCTTTTCCTTGATGATTCCAAACCTAATATATAAAACTAGATAGAGTTTACAATCCCTTAAAAATACAGATACTCTTTGGAAATATCTCTCTCTATATTTGTGCATTGTGCATTTCCATTTTAGATGTAAACTTTTTTCTGAAATTAAAACTTTGAGTTTTCGCTCTCCCTTCATCCCGTAAACAAAAAAGGCATATAGATAACAACAAAATGAAAATTTTAGAGATTATGTATGGAAAAAATTTTAAACTATAACCAATGTAAGTAAAGAGAGTTTATTCACACACCAGAAATGAACACAAAAGTTTTGTTATCCAAGTTTGGGAAATTCCACTAGTTCAACCCTAATAACTTGGAATTTTATAAGAAAGAATTTCTTCTACACATGTTTTAAAAATTGATATGCAAGCTTGAAACATGTTAAAGATGCAAATACCCTATGAATCCAAACCTTTAAAAGAGAATAACAAACGCACATTAAATTCTCAAGTGAACGTGCAGTGGGATATTTACCCGAGTCAAACAAGCCATTATCTTGCCCATTTAAAAAATAATTGACCTAACATTCATAAATGATTGTAATGTGATTTATCACGCATAACGGGCTATATTTTTGTAAGAAATGAGTTATGGATTGGGAGTCAACACTCGGTTAAAAATCCACCGCCTCCCCCTTTTCCCCGATGATTGCAAACCCTTAAAATTTCAAACACTTTTTGGAATTTTCTCTCTCTATATTTGTGCATTGTGAATTTTCATTTTAGATGTATACTTTTTTCTTATATCAAAACTTTGAATTTTCGCTCCCCCTTCTTCCTGTAAACAAAATAGGCAAATAGATCACAACAAAATAAAAAATTTAGAGTTCATATAAGGAAAAAATTTAAAGCAATAACAAATGTAAGTAAAGAAAATATATTCACACACCAGAAATGAACACAAAAGTTTAGTTATCCAAGTTTGAGAAATTCCACTAGTTCAACCCTAATAGCTTGGAATTTTATAAGTAAGATATTTCTTCTACACATGTTTTAAAAATGGATATGCATGCTTGAAATATGTTAAAGACGCAAATGACCTATGGATCCATACCTTGTAAAGAGAATAACAAATGCTCATTAAATTCTCAAGTGAACGTGCGGTGCGATATTTACCCAAGTCAAATAAGCTATTATCTTGCCCATTTACAAAAAAATTGACATAACAATCATAGATGATTGTAAAGTGATTTATCATATGTATCGGGCTATATTTTTGTAAGAAATGACATATGGATTGGGAATTAACACTCAGTTAAAAATCCCATGCCTCCCCCTTTTCCCCGACGATTGCAAAACCTAATATATAAAAACCTAAAAGACTTTACAATCCGAAAAAATTATAGACACTCTTCGGAATTATATCTTTCTACATTTTTGCATTGTGCATTTCCATTTTATATGTATACATTTTTTTTAAATCAAAACTTTTAGTTTTCGCTCTCCCTTCATCCCGAAAAAAAAAAAGGCAAATTAATCACAACAAAATAAAAATTTTAGTGTTTATGTATGGAAATTTATTTTTAAAAATAACAAATGTAACTAAGGAAAATTTATTCACGTACTGGAAATGAACACAAAACTTTTGTTATGCAAGTTTGGGAAATTCCACTAGTTCCGCCTTAATAGCTTGGAAATTTATAAGAAAGAGATTTCTTCTAGACATGTTTTAAAAAGGCATATGCATGCTTGAAACATGTTAAATATGGAAATGACCGATGGATACAAACCTTTTAAAGAGAATTAAAAACGCTCATTAAATTCTCAAGTGAATGTGTCATGGGATATTTGCCCGAGTCAAACAAGCCATTATCTTGCCCATTTACAAAAAGCTGACCTAACAATCATAGATGATTATAAAGAGATTTATCACGCATAACGGGCTATATTTTTGTACGAAATGACTTATGGATTAGGAATCAACACTCAGTTAAAAATCCCCCGCCTCCCCCTTTTCCTCGACGATTGCAAAACCTAATTTATAAAAGCGAAAAAGACTTTACAATCCGAAAAAATTATAGACACTCTTTGGAATTATATCTCTCTACATTTGTACATTGTGCATTTCCATTTTAGATGTACACATTTTTCTTAAATCAAAACTTTGAGTTTTCACTCTCCCTTCATCCCATAATGAAAAAAGGCAAATGGATCACAACAAAATGAAAATTTTAGAGTTTATGTATGGAGAAAATTTAAAACTACAAATGTAAGTAAAGAAAATTTATTCGCTCACCAGAAATGAACACAAAAGTTCTGTTATCCAAGTTTGGGAAAATCCATCAGTTCCACCCTAATAGCTTGAAATTTTATAATAAAGAGATTTCTTCTATACATGTTTTAAAAATGGATATGCATGCTTGAAATATGTTAAAGATGCAAATGACCTATGGATCCATACCTTGTAAAGAGAATAACAAATGCTCATTAAATTCTCAAGTGAACGTGCGGTGAGATATTTACCCAAGTCAAATAAGCTATCTTGCCCATTTACAAAAACTTATCACACGTAACGGGCTATATTTTTGTAAGAAATGACATATGGATTGGGAGTCAACACTCAGTTAAAAATCCCACGCCTCCCCCTTTTCCCCGACGATTGCAAAACCTAATATACAAAAACTTAAAAGACTTTACAATCCGAAAAAATTATAGACACTCATTGGAATTATATCTCTCTACATTTTTGCATTGTACATTTCCATTTTAGATGTATACATTTTTCTTAAATCAAAACTTTGAGTTTTCACTCTCCCTTCATCTCTTTAACAAAAAAGACAAATGGATCACAACAAAATGAAAATTTTAGAGTTTATGCATGGAAAAATATAAAAAAAAACAAAATTTAAGTAAACAAAGTTTATTCACACACCAAAAACGAACACAAAAGTTTTGTTATCCAAGTTTGGGAAATTCCATCTGTTCCACCCTAATAGCTTGAAATTTTTTAAGAAAGAGATTTCTTCTACACGTGTTTTAAAAATGGATATGCATGTTTGAAACATGTTAAAGATGAAAATGACCTATGGATCCAAACCTTTTAAAGATAATAACAAACGCTCATTAAATTCTCAACTGAACGTGCGGTGGGATATTTCCCCGAGTCAAACAAGCCATTACCTTGCCCATTTTTTAAAAGCTGACCCAACAATCAAAGATGGTTGTAAATTGATTTATCACACGTAACGGGCTATATTTTTGTTAGAAATGACTTATGGATTGGGAGTTAACACTCAGTTAAAGTTCCCCTGCCACCCCTTTTCCTCGATGATTGCGAAACCTAATATATAAAAACAAAAAAGAGTTTTCAATCCTTAACAATTAAATACAGTATTTGGAATTATCTCTCTCTACATTTGTGCATTGTGCATTTCTATTTTAGATTTTAACTTTTTAATTAAATCAAAACTTTGAGTTTTCGCTCTCCCTTCATCCTGTAAACAAAAAAGGGAAATAGATCACAAAAAAATGAAAATTTTAGAGTCTATGTATGGAAAAATTTTAAAACAATAAAAAATGTAAGTATAGATAATTTATTCACACACCACAAATGAACACAAAAGTTTTGTTATCCAAGTTTGGTAAATTCCACTTGTTCAAACCTAATAGCTTTGAATTTTATAAGAAACAAATTTCTTCCACACATGTTTTAAAAATGGATATGCATGCTTGAAACATATTAAAGATGCAAATGACCAATGGATCCAAACCTTTTAAAGTGAATAACAAACTCTCATTAAATTCTCAAGTTAACGTGCGGTGGGATTTGTACCTGAGTCAAACAAGCCATTTATCTTGCCCACTTACAAAAAGCTGACCTAACAATCATAGATGATTGTAAAGTGATATATCATGCGTAACGGGCTATATTTTTGTAAGAAATGACTTATGGATTGGGAAACAACACTCAGTTAAAATTCCACCGCCTCCCCCTTTTACCCAACGATTGCAAAACCTAATATATAAAAACTGAAAAGAGTTTACAATCCCTAAAAATTACTCACACTCTTTGGAATTACCTCTCACTAAATTTGTGCATTGTGCATTTTCTTTTTAGATGTATACTTTTTTCTTCAATCAAAACTTTAAGTTTTCGCTCTCCCTTCATCCCGTAAACAAAAAAGGCAAATAGATCACAACAAAATGAAAATTTTAGAGTTTATGTATGGAAAAAATTTAAAGAAATAATAAACGTAAGTCAAGAAAAATAATTTCAACACCAGAAATGAACAAAAAAGTTTAGTTATCCAAATTTAGGAAATTCCACTACTTCCGCCCGTATAGCTTTGAATTTTTTAAGAAAGAGATTTCTTCTACACATGTTTAAAAAATGGATATGCATGTTTCAAACATGTTAAATAAGCAAATGACCTATGGATCCAAACCTTTAAAAGAGAACAACAAACGCTCATTAAATTCTCAAGTGAACGTGCGGTGGGATATTCACACGAGTCAAACAAGCCATTATCTGGCCCATTTACAAAAAGTTGACCTAACAATTATAGATGATTGTAAAGTGATTTATCACACGTAACGGGCTATATTTTTGTAAGAAATGACTTATGGATTGGTAGTCAAAAGTCAATTAAAAATCGACCGCCTCCCCCTTTTTGCCGACAATTGCAAAACCTTATATATAAAAACTAAAAAGAATTAACAATCTCTAAAAATTACAGACACTCTTTGGAATTATCTCTCTCAAAATTTGTACATTGTTCACTTTCTTTTTATTTGTATACTTTTTCCTTAAATCAAAACTTTAAGTTTTCGCTCTCCCTTCATCTCGTAAACAAAAAAAGCAAATAGGTCACTACAAAATGAAAAATTTAGAGTTTATGTATGGAAAAAATTTTAAGCAATAAAAAATGTAAGTAAAGAAAATATATTCACACCCCAGAAATGAACAAAAAAGTTTAGTTATCCAAATTTGGGAAATTCCACTACTTCCACCCTAATAGTTTGGAATTTTAGAAGAAAGAGATTTCTTCCACACATGTTTCAAAAATTGATATGCATGCTTGAAACATGTTAACGATGCAAATGACCTATGGATCCAAACCTTTTAAAGAGAACAACAAACACTCATTAAATTCTCAAGTGTACGTGCGGTGGGATATTTACACGAGTCAAACAAGCCATTATATGGCCCATTTACAAAAAGCTGACCTAACAATCATAGATGATTCTAAAGTGATTTATCAGGTGTAACGGGCTATATTTTTGTAAGATATTACTTATTGATTGGGAGTCAACACTCAGTTAAAAAACCCCGCCTCCCCCTTTTCCCCGATGATTGCAAAACCTAATTTATAAAAACTAAGAAGAGTTTACAATCCCTAAAAATTATATACAATCTTTGAAATTATCTCTCTACATTTGAGCATTGTGGATTACCATTTTAGATGCATACTTTTTCTTAAATCAAAACTTTGAGTTTTAGCTCTCCCTTCCTCACGTAAACAAAAAAGGGAAATAGATCACAACAAAAAGAAAATTTTAGAGTTTATGTATGGAAAAAATTTAAAACAAAAAAAATGTCAGTAAAGAAAATTTATTCACACACCAAAAATGAACATAAAACTTTTGTTATCCAAGTTTGGGAAATTCTAGTAGTTCCACCTTAATAGCATCAAATTTGATAAGAAAGAGATTTCTTCTACACTTGTTTTAAAAATGGATATGCACGCTTGAAACATGTTAAAGATGCAAATGGCCTATGGATCCAAACTTTTTAAAGAGAACAACAAACGCTCATTACATTCACAAGTGAGTGTTCGATGGGATATTTACTTGAGTCAAACAAGCCATTATCTTGCCCATTAACAAAAAGCTGACCTAACAATCTTAGATGATTGTAAACCCGTTTATTAGGCGTAATGGGTGATATTTTTTTAAGAAATGACTTATGGATTGGGAGTCAACACTCAATTAAAATTTCCCCGCCTCCCCTTTTCCCCGATGATTGCAAAACTTTATATATAAAAAAAAAGAGTTTAAATTCCCTAAAAATTATAGACTCTCTTTGGAAATATATCTCTCTACATTTGTGCATTGGGCATTTTCATTTTAGATGTTTACTTTTTTCGTAAATCAAAACTCTGAGTTTTCGCTCTCCCTTTATATAACAAATGTAACTAAAGAAAATTATTCACACACCAGAAATGAACTCAAAAATTTTGTTATCCAAGTTTGGGCAATTCCACTAGTTCCCCCCTAATAGCTTGGAATTTTATAAGAAAGATATTTCTTCTACACATGTTTTAAAAATGGATATGCATGCTTGAAACATGTTAAAGATGCAAATGACCTATAGATCCAAACCTTTTAAAGAGAATAAAAAACGCTCATTAAATTCTCAAATGAACGTGCGGTGGGATATTTACCCGAGTCAAACAAGCCATTGACTTGCCCATTTACAAAAAGCTGACCTAATAATCATAGATGATTGTACAGTGATTTATCACTCATAACGGGCTATATATTGGTAAGAAATGAGTTATGGATTGGGAGTCAACAGTCAGTTAAAAGTCCCCCGTCGTCCCCTTTTCCCCGACGATTGCAAAACCTAATATATAAAAACTAAAAAGAGTTTACAATCCCTAAAAATTACAGAAATTCTTTGGAATTATATCTCTCTACATTTGAGCATTGTGCATTTTCATTTAAGATGTATACATTTTTCATAAATAACAACGTTGAGTTTTTGCTTTCCGTTCATCCCGTAAACAAAAAAGGCAAATAGATCAGAAGAAAATAAAAATTTTAGAATTTATGTCTGGAAAAAAATTTAAACAATAACAAATGTAAGTAAATAAAATTTATTCACACACCAGAAACGAACACAAAAGGTTTTTTATCCTAGATTTGGAAATTCCACTAGTTCAACCCTAATAGCTTGGAAATTTTTAGGAAAGAGATTTCTTCTACACATGTATTAAAAATGGATATGCATGCTTGAAACATGTAAAAGATGCAAGTGACCTATGGATCCAAACCTTTTAAAGAGAATTACAAACGCTCTTTAAATTCTCAAGTGAACGTGCGGTGGGATATTAACCCTAGTCAAACAAGCAATTATCTTGCCCATTTATTAAAAGTTGACCAAACAATCATAGATGATTGTAAAGAGAATTATCACGCGTAACGGGCTATATTTTTTTAAGAAATGACTTATGGATTGGGGGTCAACATTCAGTTAAAAATCCCCCGCCTCCCCCTTTTCCCCGACGATTGCAAAGCCTAAAATATAAAATCTAAAAATATTTTACAGTCCCTGAAAATAACAGACACTATTTGGAATTATCTCTCTCTACATTAGTGCATTGTGCAATTCCATTTTAGATGTATACTTTTTCCTTAAATCAAAACTTTGAGTTTTTGCTCTCCCTTCATCTCGTAAACAAAAAAGGCAAATAGATCACAACAAAATGAAAATTTTAGAATTGATGTATGCAAAAAAAATTAAACAATAATAAATGTAAGAAAATAAAATTTATTGACACACCAGATATGAACACAAAATTTTTGTTATCCTAGTTTTGGAAATTCCACTAGTTCCACCTTAATAGCTTGGAATTTTAAAAGAAAGAGATTTCTTCTACACACGTTTAAAAAATGGATAAACATGCTTGAAACATGTTCAAGATGCAAATGATCTATGGATCCAAACCTTTTAAAGGGAATAACAAACGCTCATGAAATTCTCAAGTGAACGTGCGATGGGATATTTTCCAAAGTCAAACAAGACATTATCTTGCCCATTTAAAAAAACTTGACCTAACAATCATAGATGATTGTAAATAGATTTATCACCCGTAAATGGCTATATTTTTGTAACAAATGACTAATGGATTGGGAGTCAACACTCAGTTAAAAATCCCCCGCCTCCCCCTTTTCCTCGACGATTGCAAAACCAAATATAGAAAAACTAAAAAGTGTTTACAATCCCTAAAAATTATAGACACTCTTTGGAATTATCACTCTCTACATATGAGCATTACGCATTTCTATTTTAGATGTTTATATTTTTCTTAAATCAAACTTTGAGATTTCGCTCTTCCTTCATCCCGTAAACAAAAAGGCAAATAGATCACAACAAAATGAAAATTTTTGAGTTTATGTATGGAAAAAATTTAAGACAATAACAAATGTAAGTAAAGAAAAATTATTCACTCACCTGAAATGAACACAAAAGTTTTGTTATCAGAGTTTGAGAAATTCCACTAGTTCCGCCCTAATAGCTTGGAATTTTATAAGAAAGAGATTTATTCTACACATGTTTTTAAAATTGATATGCATACTTGAAACATGTTAAAGATGCAAATAACCTATGGATCCAAACCTTTTAAAGAGAATAAAAAACGCTCATTAAATTCTCAAGTGAATGTGTGGTGGGATATTTACCAGAGTCAAACAAACCATTTTCTTGCCTATTTACAAAAAACTGAACTAAAAATCATAAATGATTGTAAAGTAATTTATCACGCATAACGGGCTATATTTTTGTAAGAAATCACTTATGGATTGGGAGTCAACTCTCAGTTAAAAATCCCCTGCCTCCCCCTTTTCCCCGACGATTGCAAAACCTCATATATAAAAACTAAAAAGAGTATAGAATCCCTAAAAATTACAGACACTCTTTGGAATTATCTCTTTCTACATTTTTGCATTGTGCAATTCCATTTTAGATGTATACTTTTTTATTAAATCAAAACTTTGAGTTTTCGCTCTCCCTTCATCCCGTAAACAAAAAAGGAAAATAGATCACACCAAAATGAAAATTTTATAGTTTATGTATGGAAAAAACTAAAAACAATAACAAATGTAAGTATAGAAAATTTATTCACACACCTCAAATGAACACAATTTTTGTTATCCAAGTTTGGAAAATTCCACTTGTTCAACCCCAATATCTTGGAATTTTGTAAGAAAGAGATTTCTTCTACACACGTTTTAAAAATGGATATTAATGCTTGATATATGTTAAAGATGGAAATGACCTATGGATCCAAACCTTTAAAAGCGAATGACAAACGATTATTAAATTCTCAAGTGAACGTGCGGTGGGATATTTACCGAAGTCAAACAAGCCATTATCTTGCCCATTTTTGAAAAGCTGACCTAACAATCGTAGATGATTGTAAAGAGATTTGTCACGCTTAACGGGCTATATTTTTGTAAGAAATGACTTATGGATTGGGAGTCAACACTCAGTTGAAAATCCCCCGCCTCCCCCTTGTCCTCAACTATTGCAAAACCTCATATATAAAAACTAGAAAAAGTTTACAATCCCTAAAAATTACAAATACTCTTTGGAATTATCTCTCTCAACATTTGTGCATTAAGCATTTTCATTTTAGATGTATACTTTTTTCTTAAATCAAAACTATGAGTTTTCGCTCGCCCTACATCCCATAAACAAAAAAGGCAAATAGATCACAACAAAATGAAAATTTTAGAATTTATGAATGGAAAATTTTTATAACTATAACAACTGTAAGTAAAGAAAATTTATTCACACACCAGAAATAAACACAAAAGTTTTGTCATCCAAGTTTGGGAAATTCTACTCGTTCCAACCCAACAGCTTGGAATTTTATAAGAAAGAGATTTCTTCGACACATGTTTTAAAAATGGATATGCATGCTTGAAACATGTTTAAGATGCGAATGACCTATGGATCCAAACCATTTAAAGAGAACAGCTCATTAAATTCTCAAGTGAACGTGCGGTGGGATATTTACACGAGTGAAACAAGCCATTATTTGGCCCATTGACAAAATGTTGACCTAACAATCATAGATGATTGTAAAGTGATTTGTCATGCATAACGGGCAATATTTTTGTAAGAAATGACTTATTGATTGGGAGTCAACACTCAGTTAAAAAACCTCACCTCCCCCTTTTGACCGATGATTGCAAAACCTAATATATAAAAACTAAAAAGAGTTTACAATCCCTAAAAATTACAGACACTATTTGAAATTACCTCTCTCTACATTTGAGCATTGTGCATTTCAATTTTAGAGGTATACTTTTTTCATAAATAAAAACATTGAGTTTTCGCTCTCCCTTCATCTCGTAAACAAAAAAGGCATATAGATCACAACAAAATGAAAATTTTAAAGTTTATGTATGGAAAAAATTTAAAACAATAATAAATGTAAGTAAAGAAAATTTATTCACACACTAGAAATGAACATAAAAGTTTTGTTATCCAAGTTTGGGAAATTCCAGTAGTTCCATCCTAATAGCATCGAATTTTATAAGAAAGAGATTTCTTCTACACATGTTTTAAAAATGGAAATGCAACCTTGAAACATGTTAATGATGAAAATGACCTATGGATCCAAACCATTTATAGAGAACAGCAAACGCTCATTAAATTCTCTAGTGAATGTGCTGTGGGATATTTACCTGAGTCAAACAAGTCATTATCTTGCCCATTAATAAAAATCTGACCCAACAAACATAGATGATTGTAATGCCATTTATCTCGCGTAATGGGCGATATTTTTGTAAGAAATGACTTATGGATTGGGAGTCAACACTCAATTAAAAATCCCCCGCCTCCCCCTTTTCCCTGACGTTTGCAAAACCTAATATAAAAAAACTAAAAAAAGTTTACAATCCATAAAAATTATAGACACTCTTTGGAATTATATCTCTCTAAATTTGTGCATTGGGCATTTTCATTTTAGATGTATACTTTTTTCTTAAATCAAAACTTTGAGTTTTCGCTCTCCCTTCATCCCGTAAAATAAAAAGGCAAATATATCACAACATAATGAAAATTTTAGTCTCTCTTTATGGAAAAAATTTAAAACAATAAAAAATGTAACTAAAGAAAATTTATTCACACACCAGAAATGAACACAAAAGTTTTGTTATCCAAGTTTGGGAAAATCCACTGGTTCCGACCTAATAGCTTGGAATTTTATAAGAAAGATATTTCTTCTACACATGCTTTTAAAATAGAAATGCATGCTTGAAACATGTTAAAGGTGCAAATGACCTATGGATCCAAACCTTTTAAAGAGAATAACAAACGCTCATTATATTCTCAAATGAACGTGCGGTGGGATATTTACCCGAGTCAAACAAGCCATTATCTTGCCCATTTACAAAAAGCTGACCTAATAATCAGAGATGATTGTAAAGTGATTTATCGTGCGTAACGGGCTATATTTATGTAAGAAATGACTTATGGATTGGGAGTCAACACTTAGTTACAAATCCCCAGCCTCCCCCTTTTCCCCGACGATTGCAAAACCTAATATATAAAAACTAAAAAGAGTTTACAATCCCTAAAAATTGCAGACACTCTTCCGAATTATCTCTCTCTACATTTGAGCATTTTAAATTTTCATTTTAGATGTATATATTTTTCTTAAATCAAAACCTTGAGTTTTTGCTCTCCCTTCATCCCATCTCGTAAACAAAAAAGGCAAATAGATCACAACAAAATGAAAATTTTAGAATTTATGTCTGGAAAAAATTTTAAACAATAAGAAATATAAGTAAAGAAAATTTATTCGCACACTATAAATGAGCACAAAAGTTTTGTTATCCAAGTTATGGAAATTCCACGAGTTCAATCCTAATAGCTTGGAATTTTATAGGAAAGAGAATTCTTCTACACATGTATTAAAAAAGGATATGCATGCTTGAAACATGTTAAAGATGCAAATCACCTATGAATCCAAACCTTTTAAAGAGAATTACAAACGCTCATTAAATTCTTCAGTGAACGTGCGGTGGGATATTTACCCAAGTCAAACAAGCCATTACCTTGCCCATTTATTAAAAGTTGACCTAACAATCATAGATGATTGTAAAGTTATTTATCACGCGTAACGGGCAATATTTTTGTAAGAAATGACTTATGGATTTGGAGTCAACATTCAGTTAAAAATCCCCCACCTCCCCGTTTTTCGCGATGATTGAAAACCTAAAATATAAAAACAAAAAAGAGTTTACAATCCCAAAAAATTACAGACATTCTTTGGAATTATCTCTCTCTACAGTTGTGCATTGTGAAATTCCATTTTAGATGTATACTTTTTTCTTAAATCAAAACTTTGAGTTTTTGCTCTCCCTTCATCCCGTAAACAAAAAAGGCAAATCGATCAAAAGAAAATGAAAATTTTAAAATTTATGTATGGAAAAAAATTTAAACAAAAAAAAATGTAAGAATAGAAAATTTATTCTCACACCAGATATGCACACAAAATTTTTGTTATCCAAGTTTGGGAGATTCCACTAGTTCCACTCAAATAGCTTGGAATTTTATAAGAAAGAGATTTCTTCTACACGTGTTTAAAAAATAGATATGCATGCTTGAAACATGTTAAAGATGCAAATGACTTATGGATCCAAACCTTTTAAAGGGAATAACAAACGCTCATTAAATTCTCAAGTGAACGTGCGGTGGGATATTTATTCGAGTCAAACAAGCCATTATCTTGCCCATTTAAAAAAAGTTGACCTAACAATCATAGATAATTGTAAAGTGATTTATCACGTGTAAATGGCTATATTTTTGTAACAAATGACTTATGGATTCGGAGGCAACACTCAGTTAAAAATCCCCCGCATCCCCCTTTTCCCTGACGATTACAAAACCTTATATATAAAAACTAAAAAGAGTTTACAATCCCTAAAAATTATAGACACTCTTTGGAATTATCTCTCCCTATATATGATCATTGTGCATTTCCATTTTAGTTGTATACATTTTTCATCATTCAAAACTTTGAGATTTCGCTCGGTCTTCATCCCGTAAACAAAAAAGGCAAATAGATAACAACAAAATGAAAATTTTAGAGTTTATGTATGGAATAAATTTAAACCAATAACAAATGTAAGTAAAGAAAATTTATTGACAAACTGAAAATGAACGTAAAAGTTTAATTATCCAAGTTTTGGAAGTTCCACTAGTTCCTTCCTAATAGCTTGGAATTTTATAAGAAAGATATTTCTTCTACATTTATTAAAAATGGATATGCATGTTTGAAAAGAGTTAAAGATTCAAATCACCTATGGATCCAGACCTTTTAAAGAAAATAAAAAACGCTCATTAAATTCTCAAGTGAATGTGTGGTGGGATATTTACCTGAGTCAAACAAGCCATTATCTTTCCCAATTACAAAAAGCTGACCTAACAATCATAGATGATTGTAAAGTGATTTATCACGCATAATAGGCTATATTTTTGTGCGAAATGACTTAAGGATTGGGAGTCAACACTCATTTAAAAATCCCGCGCCTCTCCCTTTTCCCCGACGATTGCAAGTCCTAATATATAAAAACTTAAAAGAGTTTACAATCCCTAAAAATTACAAACACTCTTTGGAATTATCTCTCTCAACATTTGTGCATTGTGTATTTTCATTTTAGATGTATACTTTTTTCTTAAATCAAAACTTTGAGTTTTCGCTCTCCCGTCATCCCAAGAACAAAAAAGGAAAATAGATTACAACAAAATGAAAATTTTAGAATTTATGAAAGGAAAACATTTTAAACAATAACAAATGTAAGTAAAGAAAATTTATTCACACACCAGAAATTGACACAAAAGTTTTGTTATCCCTGTTTGGGAAATTCCACTAGTCCAACCCTAATAGATTGGAATTTTGTAAGAAAGAGATTTCTTCTACACATGTATTAAAAATGAATATGCATGCTTGAAACATGTTAAAGATGCAAATGTCCTAAGGATCCAAACCTTTTAAAGAGAATTACAAACGCTCATTAAATTCTCAAGTGAACGTGCGGTGGGATATTTACCTGAGTCAAACAAGCCATTATCTTGCCCATTTACTAAAAGCTGACCAAACAATCATAGATGATTGTAAAGTGATTTATCACGTGTAACGGAAAATCTTTGGTAAGAAATCACAGATGGATTGGGAGTCAACATTTTGTTAAAAATCCCCCGCCTCCCCCTTTTCCCCGACGATTCCAAAACCTAATATATAAAAACTAAAAAGAGTTTACAATCCCTATAAATTATAGACACTTTTTGGAATTATCTTTCTCTTCAATTATGCATTGTGCAATTCCATTTTAGATGTATACTTTTTTCTTAAATCAAAACTTTGGGTTTTCCCTCTCCCTTCATCCTGTAAACAAAAAAGGCAAATTGATCACAACAAAATGAAAATTTTAGAATTTATGTATAGAAAAAAATTAAAACAATAACAAATGTAAGTAAAGAAAATTTATTCACACACCAAAAATGAACACAAAAGTTTTGTTATCCAAGTTTGAGAAATTCCACTAGTTCAACCATAATAGCTTGGAATTTTATAAGAAAGAATTTCTTCTACACATGTTTTAAAAATGGATATGCATGGTTGAAACATGTTAAATATTCAAATGTCCTATGGATCCAAACCTTATAAAGAGAAAACAAACGCACAATAAATTCTCAAGTGAACGTGTGGTGGGAAATTTACCCGAGTCAAACAAGCCATTATTTTGCCCTTTTACAAAAAACTGACCAAACAATCATAGATGATTGTGAAGTGATTTATCACGCATTACGGGCTATATTTTTGTAAGAAATGACTTATAGATTGGGAGTCAACACTCAGTTCAAAATCCCGCGCCTCCCCCTTTTCCCAGACGATTGGAAAGCCTAATATATAAAAACTAAAAAGTGTTTACAATCCCTAAAAAATATAGACACTCTTTGAAATTATCTCTCTCTACATTTGTGCATTGTGCATTTCCATTTTAGATGTATACTTTTTTATTATATAAAAACTATGAGTTTTCGCTCTCCCTTCTTCCAGTAAAAAGAAAAGGTAAATAGATCACAAAAAAATGAAAATTTTAAAGTTTCTGTATGGAAAAAATTTTAAAAAATAACAAATGTAAGTAAAGAAAATTTATTCACCCACCACAAATAAACACAAAAGTTTTGTTACCCAAGTTTAAGAA
Organism: Aristolochia californica; assembly: GCF_029961685.1. Lineage (NCBI taxonomy): Eukaryota > Viridiplantae > Streptophyta > Magnoliopsida > Piperales > Aristolochiaceae > Aristolochia > Aristolochia californica. The sequence continues at coordinate 17,001,786 of NW_027181782.1, read as the reverse complement.
ATTCCACTAGTTCCGCCCTAATAGCTTGGAATTTTATATGGAAGATATTTCTTCTACACATGTTTTAAAAAAGGATATGCATGCTTGAAATATGTTAAAGATGCAAATGACCTATGGATCCAAACCTTTTAATGAGAATAAAAAAAAGCTCATTAAATTCTCAAGTGAACGTGTAGTGGGATATTTACCTGAGTCAAATAAGCCATTATCTTGCCCATTTACAAAAGATGACCTAACAATCATAAATGATTGTAAAGTGATTTATCGTGCGTAATGGGCGATATTTTTATAAGAATTGACTTATGCATTGGGAGTCAACATTCAGTTAAAAATCCCTCGCCTCTCGCTTTTCCCCGACGTTTGCAAAACCTAATATATAAAAAGTAAACAAAGTTTACAATCCCTAAAAATTAGAGACACTCTTTGGAATTATCTCTCTCTACATTTGTACGTAGTGCATTTCCATTTTAGATGTATACTTTTTTCTTAAATCAAAACTTTGAGTTTTCGCTCTCCCTTCATCCTGTAAACACCGAAGGGAAATATATCACCACAAAATGAAAATTTTAGAGTTTATTTTTAGAAAAAAATTAAAACAAAGTAAATAAAATTTATTCACGCACCGCAAATGAACACAAAAGAATTGTTATCCAAGATTTGGAAATTCCACTAGTTCAACCCTAATAGCTTGGAATTTTATAAGAAAGAGATTTCTTCTACACATGTTTTATAAATGGATCTGTGTGATTGAAACATGTTAAAAATGCAAATGTCCTATGGATCCAAACCTTTTAAAGAGAATAACCAACATTCATTAAATTCTCAAATGAACGTGCGGTAGGATATTTACCCGAGTCAGACAAGCCATTATCTTGCCCGTTTAAAAAAAGCTGACCTAACAATCATAGATGATTATAAAGTGATTTATCACACATTACATGCTATATTTTTGTACGAAATGACTTATGGATTCGGAGTCAACACTCAGTTAAAAATCCCCCACCTCCACCTTTTCCCAGACGATTTCAAAACCAAATATATAAAAACTAAAAAGAAGTTTACAATCCCTAAAAATTACAGACAATCTTTGGAATTATCTCTCTTTACATTTGTGCATTGTGTTTTTCCATTTTAGATGTAAAATTTTTTCTTAAATATAAACTTTGAGTTTTTGCTCTCCCTTCATCCCTTAAACAAAAAAGGCAAATAGATCACAACAAAAAGAAAATTTTAAAGTTTATGTATGGAAAAAATTTTAACTAATAAAAAATGTAAGTAAATAAAATTTATTAACACACCACAAATGAACACAAAAGTTTTGTTATCCAAGTTTGGGAAATTTCACTAGTTCCACCCCAATAGCTTGGAATTTTATAAGAAAGACATTTCTTCTGCACATGTTTTAAAAATGGATATGGATGCTTGAAACATATTAAAGATACAAATGTCCTATGGATCCAAAACTTTTAAAGAGAATAACAAACACTCATTACATTCTCTAGTGAACGTGCAGTGGGATATTTACATTTGTCAAACAAGCCATTATCTTGCCCATTTACAAAACGTTGACCTAACAATCATTGATGATTGTAAAGTAATTTATCACGCGTAATGGGCATTATTTTTGTAAGAAATGAATTTTGGATTGGGAGTAAACACTCAGTTAAAAATCCCTCGCCTCCCCTTTTTCCCCGACAATTGGAAAACCTAATTTATAAAAAATAAAAGGAGTTTACAATCCCTAAAAATTACAAACACTCTTTGGAATTATCTCTCTCTACATTTTTGCATTGTGCATTTCCATTTTAGATGTATACATTTTTATTAAATCAAAACTTTGAGTTTTCGTTCTCCCTTCATCCTGCAAACAAAAAAGGCAAATAGATCACAACAAAATGAAAATTTTAGAATTTAGGTATGGAAATAATTTAAACAACAACAAATGTAAGTAAATATAATTTATTCACACACCACAAATGAACACAAAAGTTTTGTTATCCAAGTTTCGGAAATTTCACTTGTTCAACCCTATTAGCTCGAATTTTTTAAGAAAGAGATTTCTGCTATACATGTTTTAAAAATGAATATGCATGGTTGAATCATGTTAAAGATGCAAATAAGCTATGGATCCAAACCTTTTAAATAGAATAACAAACGCTCATTAAATTTTCAAGTGATCATGCGGTGGGTATTAACATGAGTCAAACAAGCCATTATCTTGCCCATTTACAAAAAGCTGACCTAGCAATCGTAGATGATTGTAAAGTGATTTATCACGCATAACGGGCTATATTTTTGTAAGAAATGACTTATGGAAATGGAGTCAACACTCAGTTAAAAACTCCCGCTGCCCCCTTTTCCCTGACGATTTTAAAACCGAATATATAAAAACTAAAACGAGTTGACAATCCCAAAAAAATTACAGACAATCTTTGGAATTATCTCTCTCTACATTTGTGCATTGTGAATTTTAATTTTAGATGCATACTTTTTTATTAAATCAAAACTTTGAGCTTTCATTCTCCGTTCATCCCGAAAAAAAAAAGGTAAATAGATCACAACAAAATGAAAATTTTAGAGTTTAAGAATTGAAAAAATTTAAAACAATAACAATTGTGAGTAAAGAAAATTTATTCACACACCACAAATGAACACAAGAGTTTTGTTATCCATCTTAGGGAAATTCCACTAGTTCAACCTTAATAGCTTGGAATTTTATAAGAAAGAGATTTCTTCTACTCATGCTTTGAAAAGGGATATGCATGCATGAAACAAGTTAAAGATGCAAATGACCTATAAATTCAAACCTTTTAAAGAGAATAACAAACGCTCATAGAGATTTCTTCTACTCATGTTTTGAAAATGGATATGCAAGGATAAAAAAAGCTGACCTAACAATCATAGATGATTGTAAAGTGATTTATCACGCACAATAGGCTATATTTGTATAAGAAATGACTTATGGATTGGGAGTCAAGACTCAGTAAAAAATCATGCTCCTCTCCCTCTTCCCCGACGATTGCAAGTCCAAATATATAAAAACTTAAAAAGAGTTTAGAATCCCTAAATATTACAGACACTTTTTGGAATTATCTCTCTCAATATTTGTGCATTGTGTATTTTCATTTTAGATGTATACTTTTTTCTTAAATCAAAACTTTGAGTTTTCACTCTCCAGTCATCCCAAGAACAAAAAAGGTAAATAGATCACAAAAAAAATGAAAATTTTAGAATTTATGAATGGAAAAATTTTTAAACAATAACTAATGTAAGTAAAGAAAATTTATTCACACACCAGAAATGAACACAAAAGTTTTGTTATCCAAGTTTGGAAAATTCCACTAGTTCAACCCTAATAGCTTGGAATTTGGTAAGAAAGAGATTTCTTCTACACATGTATTAAAAATGGATATGCATGCTTGAAACATGTTAAAGATGAAAATGTCCTCTGGATGCAAACCTTTGAGAGAGAATTCCAAACGGTCATTAAATTCTCAAGTGAACGTGCGGTGGGATATTTACCCGAGTCAAACAAGCTATTATCTTGCCCATTTACAAAAAGCTGACCAAAAAATCATAGATGATTCCAAAGTGATGTATCACGTGTAACAGGTAATCTTTTGGTAACAAATTACAGATGGATTGGGAGTCAACATTCAGTTAAAAATCCCCCACCTCCTCCTTTCCACCGACGATTCCGAAACCTAATACATAAAAACTAAAAAGAGTTTAAAATCCCTAAAAATTATAGACACTCTTTGGAATTATCTCTCTCTAAAATTGTGCATTGTCAATTTCCATTTTAGATGTATACTTTTTTCTTAGATCAAAACTTTGATTTTTCCCTCTCCCTTCATCCCGTAAACAAAAAATGCAAATTGATGACAACAAAATGAAAATTTTAGAATTTATGTATGGAAAAAATTTTAAAAAATAAGAAATGTAAGGAAAGAAAATTTATTCACACACCACAAATGAACACAAATATTTTGTTATCCAAGTCTGGGAAATTCTACTTGTTCAAACCTAATAGCTTTGAATTTTATAAGAAAGAGATTTCTTCTACACATGTTTTGAAAATGGATATGCATGTTTGAAACGTGTTAAAGATGCATATGACCTATGGACCTAAACTTCAAAAGAGAATAGCATATACTCATTAAATTCTCAAGTGAATGTGCGGAGGGATATTTACTAGAGTCAAACAAGCCATTATTTTGTGCATTTAGAAAAAGCTGACCTAACAATCGTAGATGATTGTAAAGTGATTTATCACGCGTAATGAACTATATTTTAATAAGAAATGAGTTATGGAGTTGGAGTCAACACTCAATTAAAAATTCTCTTCCTCCCCCTTTTCCCTTACGATTGCAAAACCTAATAAATAAAAATTTAAAAGATTTTACATTACCCTAAAAATTAAAGACACTCTTTGGAATTATCTCTCTCAACATTTGTGCATTGTTCATTTCCATTTTTGATGTATAGTTTTTTCTTAAATCAAAACTTTGAGTTTTCCTTCTCCCTTGATCCCGAAAAGAAAAAAGGCAAATAGATCACTACAAAATGAAAATTTTAGAGTTTATGTACGGAAAAAATTAGAAACAAGAACAAATGTAAGTAAAGAAAGTTTATTCACACAGCATAAATGAACACAAGAGTTTTGTTTTCCAAGTTCGGGAAATTCCACTAGTTCAACCCTAATAGCTTGGAATTTTATAAGAAAGAGATTTCTTCTACACATGTTTTAAAAATGGATAAGCATGCTTGAATTTTGTTAAAGGGGTAAATGACCTAAGGACCCAAGCCTTTTAAAGAGAATAACTAACGCTCATTAAATTTTCAAGTGAATGTGCGGTGGGATATTTACCTGAGTCAAACAAGCCATTATTTTGCCCATTTACAAAAAGTTGACCTAAAAATCATAGATGATTGTAAAGTGATTTATCACGCCTAAGAGGCTATATTTTTGTATGAAAAGACTTATGGATTTGGAGTCAACACTCAATTAAAAATCCCTCTCCTTCCCCTTTTCCCTGACGATTGTAAAACCTAATATATAAAAATTAAAAGAGTTTACAATCCCAAAAAGTTACATACACTCTTTGGAATCATTTCTCTCAACATTTTTGCATTGTGCATTTCAATTTTAGATGTATACTTTTTCCTTAAATCAAAACTTTGATCTTTCGCTGTCCCTTCATCACGTAATTAAAAAAAGCAAATAAATCAGAACAAAATGAAAATTTTAGAGTTTATGAATGGAAAAAATTTAAAAGCGTAACAAATGTAAGTAAATAAAATTTATTTACACACCACAAATGAACACTCGAGTTTTGTTATCCATGTTTGAGAAATTCCACTAGTTCAACCCTAATAGCTTGGAATTTTATAAGAAAGAGATTTCTTCTACACATCATTTAAAAATGGATATGCAAGCTTGAAACCTGTTAAAGATGCAAATGACCTACGGATCCAAACCTTTTAAAGAGAATAACAAACACTCTTTAAATTGTCAAGTGAACGTCCGGTGGGATATTTACCCGAGTCAAACACGCCATTATCTTGCCCATTTACAAAAATCTTACCTAACAATCATAGATGATTGTAAAGTGATTTATCCCGCATAACGGGCTATATTTTTGTAAGAAATGACTTATAGAAATGGAGTCGACACTTAGTTAAAAATCCCCCGCCTCCCCCTTTTCCCCGACGATTGCAAAACCTAATATATAAAAACTAAAAAGAGTTTACAATCCCTAAAAATTACAGATACTCTTTAGAATTATCTCTCTCTACATTAGTGCATTGTGCATTTCCGTTTTACATGAATACTGTTTTCTTAAATCAAAACTTTGAGTTTTCGCTCTCCTTTCATACCGTGCACAAAAAAGGCAAATAGATCAAAAAAAAATGAAATTTTTAGAGTTTATGTATGAAAAAAATAAAAATAAAACAAATGTAAGTAAAGAAAATTTATTCACACACAAAAAATGAACATAAGAGATTTGTTATCTAAGTTAGTGAAATTCCACTAGTTCAACCCTAATAGCTTAGAATTTTATAAGGAAAAGGTTTCTTCTACACATGTTTTAAAAATGGATATGCATGCTTGAAACATGTTAATGATGCAAGTGACCTATGGAGCCAAACCTTTTACAAAGAATAACAAATGCTCCTGAAATTCTCAAGCAAATATGCGGTGGGATATTTACCAGAGTCAAACAGGCCATTATCTAGCCCATTTACAAAAAGTTGACCTAACAATCATAGATGATTGTAAAGTGATTTATCACCCGTAACGGACTATATTTTTATAAGAAATGACTTATGGATTGGGAGTCAACACTCAGTTAAAAATACCCTGCCTCCCCCTTTCCCCTACGATTGCAAAACCTAATATATAAAAACTAAAAAGAGTTTACAATCCCTAAAAAATACAAACTCTTTGGAATTATCTCTCTCTGCATTTGTGCATTGTTCATTTCAATTTTACCTATACAATTTTTTCTTAAATCAAAACTTTGAGTTTTCGCTCTCCCTTCATCCTGTAAACAAAAAAGGCAAATTGATCACAAGAAAATGAAAATTGTAGAGTTTATGTAAGGAAAAAATTTAAAACAATAACAAATGTAAGTAAAGAATTTTTTTTCACACACCACTAATGAACACAAAAGTTTGTTATCCAAGTTTGGAAATACCACTAGTTCAATCCTAATACCTTGGAATTTTACAAGAAAGATTTCTTCTACACAGGATTTAAAAATGGATATGCATGCTTGAAACGTGTATAGATGCAAATGACCTATGGATCTAAACATTTTAAAGAGAATAACAAACGCTCATTAAATTCTCTAGTGAATTACCCGAGTCAAACAAACCATTATTTTGCCCATTTACAAAAAGCTGATGTACCAAACATAGATGATAGTAAAGTGATTTATCACGCGTAATGGGGTATATTTTTCTAACAAATGACTTTTGGATTGGGAGTAAACATGTTAGGATCCGCACGAACCATGGATTTTGTCACCCTCCTCTCTTCTCTTCCTTCCATTGCTTGCTTGATGTTGAGGTATATTGATGGTGTGTTGAAGAAGAATTTCGGAAAGGGGATTTCGGAAAGGAATTGTAGGAAAAATGGGAGAGAGATTGAAGGAGCTCTTGACTTGTTGATCTAAATTGAGGACGCCAACTACAATTCAAACCCCTTGGGTCAAGGGTTCAAACCAAATAAATTCTAAACCAACCCAAACCAAAATCAATTACAGGGAAATTGAAAATCATGGAAATTGAAAATCACATTAATTAATTCCTACGCTTGCTGGTAACTCGTGATGTTATAGAGTCCATAACATCACCCCCTCCTAAAGAAAGAGCTTGTCCTCAAACTCAAAGGAAGGATAGATAAGTCGAAATGCAGATAACAGCTCCCATGTCGTGTCACTGGGGTCTGCATCGGCCCACTGGACAAGAATTTCCCAATCGCCTTGACTGTGGCATGCTTTCAATATCTGAACTAGAGTAGAAAGGACTCTGCCTTCTTGGAGTGGCGGCAGAGGAGTGTGTAGTAGGGGTGAGTCACCTTGGAATGGCTTCAGTTGGGATACATGAAATACATTGTTTATCTTTGCCTCGGTTGGTAGCTGCAATCGGTAAGCCACGGGGCCAATTTGGTCCAACACCTGAAATGGACCATAATATTTTGGAGAAAGCTTATGGCACTTGGAGACAGTTAGGGACAGTTGGCGGTAGTGTTGAAGCTTTAACCACACATAGTCTCCTGGGGAATAAGATACCACCCGATGCTTCTTATCATAATAGAGCTTCATAGAGTGCTGGGCCTCCTGGAGATGAGTACGTACCTCAGTGATCATAGCATCTCTTTCAGCTAATGCTTTATCCAAAGTGATGACTTTGGATGCCCCTGGTTCATTTGGTAATAGACAATGTGGATCTCTGCCATAAACTACCCTGAAAGGAGTAGTTCTCAATGCGGTATGGTAAAAGGTGTTATAGAAAAATTCTGCCAAGGAAAGCCTCTTCACACACCGTTTAGGTGAGTCCCCCACAAAACAACAAAGATACATTTCAATCATGCGATTGATGACCTCGGTTTGTCCGTCAGTGTGTGGATGATATGTAGACGAAAATGCCAATTTGGTGCCCTGTAATTTGAATAATTCCTTCCAAAAGATACTGGTAAAATTGCATCCCTGTCACTGATAATGGATGTGGGAATTCCGTGTAATTGGACAATGTGGTCCATAAATAACTGAGCGACTTGAGCAGCAGTATATGGATGCGCCAAAGCAATGAAGTCACCATATTTTTAAAAACAATCAACAACAATTAATATCACTAATTTACCGGAGGAAATGGGAAGGCCTTCAATGAAGTCCATTGAAAAGTCGGACCAGATTTGAGACGGTAGTTGCAGAGGTTGTAGTAAGCCGGCAGGACTTAAAGATTCGGCCTTGTTTCATTGACAAACCTGACAAGCAATTGTGCTCTTCATGCCCTTCCAATAAAATTCCCGACTGATTCTAAAATATGTTTTCTGTCGACCCTCATATGTGCCATCATGGATAGAAGACAGGATGGTGGGAAGAAGTGGGGACGTCTGATGCATAAAAATCTTGTTTTTGTAGAGTATAAGATGATCTTGAATCGTCCAATGATGAGCTGCTGTCCCCTACCGAATATCCTGATATAATGAAAAGAGTTCCGGATATTGATGTGTTTCCTCACGAATAGAATCCAGCAAAAGTGAACGCGGGTTGCTGATAGCATAAACGTGTGGGTCTGGAATGTCCCGAAGTTCAAACTTCCTGGTTTATATTGAAGAGTAAAATCGAAGCCCATGACTTTAGTTAACCAATGCTGTTGTGGTGATGTGATGAGGCGGTTCAATAAGATACTTGAGGCTGCAATGATCTGTACGAATGAGAAATGGTTGTCCCCTTAGATAAAGTAGCCAATGTTGGACAGCCTTGGCTAACCCAATCAGTTCCCTCTCATATGCAGCTAATTTGTGGTGGTGTTGTCCCAACTGACGGCTGAAATAAGCAATGGGGTGTCCCAATTGTTGTAACATTGCCCCTATACCTCCCCCGGATGCATCACATTCCACCACAAAGTCTTCATCAAAATCTGGTAATTGTAGTACAGGTGCTAAGGCTAAGGCCTCCTTTATCAGTTGAAAGGCCTGATCCATTGAAGAAGACCAGTTGAATGCATGTTTTTTCGAAGGTTGTTGAGTGGTGCTGCTATCTGGCCATAAGATTGGATAAATTTTCTGTAATATCCCGCTAGGCCGAAAAATCCCCTTAATGTTGTGAGGGAGGTGGGAGGCGGCCGATCTGTTCTTGCTTGTATATTGCTTTGGTCAACTTTCATGCTCACAACTGATATGATGTGGCCCAAATATGCCACTTCAGAGGTGCCCATAGAACATTTCGATTTATTCAAAACCAAATGATGAGAGCGAGAATGATAAATACTAGCTGGAGGTGTTGGAGATGTTCAAACCAATTTTTGCTATAGACCAGGATGCCATAAAAAAATACTAAGACATAGTTGCGCAGAAGCGAGGAAAATACCTCATTCATGAGGGCCTGAAAGGTGGAGGGTGCATTGGAGAGACCGAAGGGCATGATGAGGAACTCGAAATGATCGTGGTGCGTGAGGAACGCAATCTTCTCCACATCTGCCGGGTAAACTCGAATCCGATGATAGCCTGATTTCAAATCTAACTTGGTAAAAATCTTAGCACCATGTAACTCATCCAGCAACTCGTCCACCACTGGAATGGGGAACTTGTCTTTAATTGTCTTCAAATAGAGTTGCCTATAGTTGACACAAAACCTCCATGATTTATCCTTTTTGTGTACCAGTAAAACAGGTGAGGAGAAGGGAGACCGACTGGGCTGATTCACTCCCTGAGCGAGCATATTCATGCACTGTCTTTCTATTTCATCTTTCTATATATGTGGGTAACGATAAGGGCGCACCACTACTTGATCGGTTCCCAAATTTAAACGAATGCGGCGACACAGTGACACACTAGTGGTAGACCCTAGGGTGATTAAATAAATCCGCAAATGCTATAAGTAAAGGAGCTAACTGAGAATCACCAGTGTTCTGAAGCTGTACAGTGTGAAATGCTTTAGGTACCTGTGCCACAATACCCTGTAATGTAATCTGGCCTTGTGGTGTTGTAAATGTCATAGTTCGAGCTTGAAAGTCCCACAATATAGGCCCTAATAATTGAAGCCATTTGACCCCGAGCACCAAATCAAATCCAGCCAAAGGAATGACCAGTAAGTCTGAAATGAATGTCCCTCAATGGTAAAAGGTGTGTTTGCACATAACCCCACACTAGAAATTTTAGCCCCATTGGCCACTGAAACCGAGAGACCCCTTTGCTGTTGAATTTCCAATCCCAATTGTTTCACTGCGGGCACACTATTAAAATTATGTGTGCTGCCAGAATCAACTAAAGCAAGTAGCATGAGGTGGTGTAATTTGGCCTTTACCTGCATGGTATTAGAACTACGCAGACCCTGCATGGCATGGAGGGAGAGTTCTAGTTCTTGCTGTTCGTCTTCAACAAATTCATTTTCAGGAAGCTCTTCTGAACTTTCTTCCCAAAGTTCAATATTGAATAAACGTTTATAGGTATGTCCTGGAAGGAATTGTTCATCACAATTAAAACATAGGCCTTTGGCCTTTCTAGCCTCCTTTTCCTGTTTAGTCAAAAACTTACGTGGAAGAATGCGGGGGGGGGGGGGGGGGGGGGGGGGGGGGGGGGCGCACGCTTGTGGACTGGTCTGCTCGGTTAGGGGCAGAGGAGCCAAAACGTGGGCCAGTTGCTGTACCCTGTATTCTGTTGTTCCAAAATGGTTTTTGGCCTAAGGATTCTTTTAGAACTCTTTGTTTGTGTTCCACAGCTCTTGCATAATTCATGGCTGAATCCAAATCTGTCGGATCAAGTAATTCCACTTCCAATCTCACCGCCTCAGTCAATCCAGCAATAAAAATCTGAACATGTAGGTGAGGAGGAACAAATTCACTGGTTCGGGCCAACCTTTCTTGGAATGTTTTTTGCTAAAATTCTAAGGTGCCCGTCTGTTTATAGTTAATCAATTCACCCACTGGGTTGCTACTAGCTGGACGTCCAAACCTCATCTGGCAAGCATGTTTAAAGTGTAGGCAATCTAGAGTGGAATGGACATTTTGGTAGTGATGGAAGCACATGAGCGCTTCATCGAGCAGGTGGTAGGTGGCCAGAGTAACTTTGTCCATATCCACCGTTTGGAATTTTATAAGAAAGAGATTTCTTCTACACATGTTTTAAAAATGGATATGCATACTTGAAACGTGTTAAAAGGTGCAAATGACCTATGGATCCAAACCTTTTAAAGAGAATAACAAACGCTCATTAAATTCTCATGTGAATGTGCGGTTGGGGTATTTACCCGAGTCAAAGAAGCCATTATTTTGCCCATTCACAAAAAGTTGACCCAAAAATCATAGATGATTGTAAAGTGCTTTATCAAGCGTAACGGGCTATATTTTTTAAGAAATGACTTAAAGATTGGGAGTCAACACTCAGTTAAAAATCCCTCGCCTCCCCCATTTCCTCGATAATTGCAAAACCTAATATATTAAAACTAAAAAGAGTTTATCATCCTTTAAAATTACCGACACTCTTTGGAATTATCTCTCTCTACATTTGTGCATTGTAAATTTCCATTTTAGATGTATACTTTTTTCTTAAATCAAAACTTTGAGTTTTCGCTCTACCGTTATCCCGTAAACGAAAAAGGCAAAAATATCACAAAAAAATGAAAATTTAAGAGTTTATGAATGAAAAAAATTAAAATTTTTAACAAATGTAAGTAAAGAAAATTTATTCACATACCACAAATGAACACAACTGTTTTGTTATCCAAGTTTTGGAAATTCCACGAGTTCAACCCTAATAGCTTGGAATTTTATAAGAAAAAGATTTCCTCTACTAATGTTTTAAAAATGGATAAGCTTTCTCAAAACATGTTAAAGATGAAAATGACCTATAGATACAAACCTTTTAAAAATAATAACAAATGCTCATTTATAATCCCTAAAAATTATAGACACTCTTTACAAAAAAGCTGACCTAACAATCATAGATGATTGTAAAGTGATTTATCTCGCATAACGAGCTATATTTTTGTAATAAGTGACTTATGGATTGGGAGTCAACACTCAGTTAAAAATCCCCCGCCTCATCCTCTTCCTGGACGATTGCAAAACCTAATATATAAAAACTAAAAAGAGTTTACAATCCATAAAAATTACAGATACTCCTTGGAATAATCTCTCTCAACATTTGTGCATTGTGCATTTCCATTTTAGTTGTATACTTTTTACTTAAATCAATACTTAGAGTTTTTCGTTCTCCCTTCATACCAAAAAAAAAAGGCAAATACATCACAACAAAATGAAAATTTTAGAGTTTATGTACGGAAAAAATTTTAAAAAATAAAAAATGTAAGTAAATAAAATGTATTCACACACCATAAATGAACAAAAAACTATTGTTATCCAAGAGTGGAAATTCAACTAGTTCAACCCTAATAGCTCGGAATTTATAACAAAGAGATTTCTTCTACACATGTTTTAAAAATGGATATGCATGCTCGAAACATGTTAACGATTCAAATGACCTATGGATCCAAACCTTTTAAAAAGAATAACAAACGTTCATTAAATTCTCGAGTGAACGTGGGGTGGGATATCTACCCGAGTTAAACAAGCCATTATTTTGCCCATTTACAAAAAGCCGACCTAACAATCATAGATGATTGTAAAGTGATTTATCATGCGTAACGGACTATACTTTTGTCAGAAAGGACTGATGGATTGGGAGTCAACACTCAATTTAAAATCCTCCGCCACTGCCTTTCCCTCGACGATTCCAAAACCTAATATATAAAAATAAAAAGAGTTTAAAATCCCAAAAATTACAAACGCTCTTTGGAATTATCTCTCTCTACATTTGTGCATTGTGCATTTCCATTTTAGATGTATACTATTTTCTTAAATCAAAAATTTTAGTTTTCGCTCTCCCTTCATCCCTTGAACAAATAAAAAGCAAATATATCACTACAAAATGAAAATTTTATAGTTTATGTTTGGAAAATTTTAAAATTATAACAAATGTAAATAAATAAAATTTATTCACACACCACAAATGAGCACAAGAGTTTTGTTATCCAACTTTGGGAAATTCCAATAGTTCAATCCTAATAGCTTGGAATTTTATAAGAAAGAGATTTATTCTACACATATTTTAAAAATGGATATGCATGCTTGAAACATGTTAAAGATGCAAATGACCTATGGATCAAAACCTTGTAAAGAGAATAACAAACGCTCATTAAATTCTCAAGTTAACGTGCGGTGGGATCTTTACCAGAGTCAAACAAGCCATAATTTTGCCCATTTACAAAAAAGTTGACCGAACAATCATAGATGATTGTAATGTGATTTATTATGCGTAACAACTATATTTTTGTAAAAAATGACCTATGGATAGGGAGTCGACACTCAGTTAAAAATCCTCCACCTCTCCCTTTTCCCCGACGATTGGAAAACCTAATATATAAAAACTGAAAAGAGGTTTATAATCCCTAAAAATTATAGACACTCTTTGGAATTATCTCACTCTAAATTTGTGCATTGTGCATTTCCATTTTAGATGTATTTTTTTCTTAATTCAAAACTTTGTGTTTTCTCTTTCCCTTCATCCCGTCAAGGCAAATAGATCACAAAAAAAAAGAGAATTTTAGAGTTGATGAAAAAAAAATTAAAAACAATAAAAAATGTAAGCAAAGAAAATTTATTGACACACCACAAATGAACACAAAAGTTTTGTTATCCAAGATTGGGAAATTGCAGTAAGTCAACCCTCATAGCTTTGAATTTTATAAGAAAGAGATTTCTTCTACACATGTTTTAATAATGGATATGCATGCTTGAAACGTGTGAAAGATGCAAATGATCGATGGATCCAAACCTTTTAAAGAGAATAACTAATGCTCATTAAATTCTCAAGTGAACGTGCGGAGGGATATTTACCCAAGTCAAACAACCCATTATTTTGCCCATTTACAAAAAGTTGACCTAACAATCATAGATGATTGTAAAGTGATTTATCATGCCTAACGAGCAATATTTTTGTAAGAAATGACTTATGGAGATAGAGTCAACACTCAGTTAAAAATCCCCGCCTCCTCCTTTTCCCCGACGATTGCAAAACATAATATATAAAAACTAAAAACAGTTTTACAATCCTTAGAAATTACAGACACTCTTTGGAATTATCTCTCTCTACATTTGAGCATTGTCCATTTTCAGTTTTTGCTCTCCCTTCATCCCATAAAAAAAATAGGCTCATAGATCACTACAAAACAAAAATATTAGAGTTTATGTATAGAAAAAATTTAAAACAATGACTAATGTATGTAAAGAAAATTTATTCACACACCATAAATGAACACAAAAATTTTGTTATCCAAGTTTGGGAAATTCCACAAGTTGAACCGTAATAGCATGGAATTTTAAAAGAAAGAGATTTCTTCTACACATGTTTTAAATGGATATGCATGCCTGAAACATGTTAAAGATGCAAATGAGCAATGGATCCAAACTCTTTAAAGAGAATAACAAACGATCATTAAATTCTCAAGTGAACATGTGCTGGGATATTTACTCGAATCAAACTAGCTATTATTTTGCCCATTTACAAAAAGCTGAGTTAACAATCATAGATGATTGTACAGTGATTTATCATGCGTAACGAGCTATTTTTTTTTGTAAGAAATGACTTATGGATTGGGGGTCTACACTCTGTAAAAATTCCTCCGCCTCCCCCTTTTTCCCGACGATTGCAAAACCTAATAAATTAAAACTAAAAAGAGTTTACAATACCATAAAATTACAGACACTCTTTGGAATTATCTCTCTCTGCATTTGTGCATTGTGCATTTCCAATTTAGATTTATACTTTTTTCTTAAATAAAAACTATGAGTTTTCACTCTCCCTTCATCCCATAAAGAAAAAATAAAAATAGATCACAACAAAATGAAAATTTTAGAGTTTATATATGGAAAAAATTTTAAACAATAAATAATGTAAGTAAAGAAAATTTATTCACACACCACAAATGAACACAAAAGTATTGTTATCCAAGTTCAACCCTAATAGCTTGGAATTTTATAAGAAAAAGATTTATTTTAGACATGTTTTAAAAATGGATATACATGCTTGAAACAAGTCAAAGATGCAAATGACATATGGAACCAAACCTTTTAAAAAGAATAACAAATGCTCATTAAATTCTCAAGTGAACGTGCGGTGGGATAATTCCCCGAGTCAAACAAACATTTATCTTTCCCATTTACAAAAAGCTGAACTAACAATCATTGACGATTGTAATGTGATTTATCACGCGTAACGGGCTTTATTTTTGTAAGAAATTACTTATGGATTGGGAGACAACACTAAGATAAAAAACCCCCGCCTCCCCTTTTTCCCCGATGATTGCAAAACCTGATATACAAAAACAAAAAAGTGTTCACAATCCCAAAAAATTATAGACATTCTTTGGAATTATCTCTCTCTACATTAGTGCATTGTGCATTTCCATTTTAGATGTATAATTTTTTCCTAAATCAAAACTTTGAGTTTTTGCTCTCCCTTCATCCTGTAAACAAATAAAGCAAAACGATCACAGCAATATGAAAAGTTTAGAGTTTATGTATGGAAAAAAGTTTAAGCAATCAAAAATGTAAGTAAAATAAATTTTTTCACACACCACAAATGAACACAAAAGTTTCGTTATCCAAGTTTGGGAAATTCCACTAGTGCAACCCTAATAGCTTGGAATTTTAAAAGAAAGAGATTTCTTCTACACATGTTTTAAAAAATGATATGCATGCTTGAATTGTGTTAAAGGTGCAAATGACCTATGGATCCAAACCTTTTAATCAGAATAACAAATGCTCATTAAATGCTCATTAAATTCTCAAGTGAACATGTGGTGGGGTATTTACCCGAGTCAAACAAGCCATTATTTTGCCCATTTACAAAAAGTTAACCTAAAAATCATAGATGATTGTAAAGTGATTTATCAAGTGTAACGGGCAATATTTTTGTAAGAAATGATTAAAGGATTGGGAGTCAACACTCAGTTAAAAATCCCCGCCTCCCAATTTTCCTCAACGATTGAAATCCTAATATATAAAAACTAAAAAGTGTTTACAATACCTTAAAGTTACTGACACTCTTTGGAATAATCTCTCTCAACATTTGTGCATTGTACATTTCCATTTTAGATGTATACTTTTTTCTTAAATCAAAACTTTGAGTTTTCGCTCTACCTTCTGCCCGTAAACGAAAAAGCCAAAAAGATCACAACAAAATAAAAATTTTAGATTTTATGTATGGAAAAAATTTATAATTATAACAAATGTAAATAAGAATTTTTTTTCACACACCATAAATGAACACAAAAGATTTCGTATCCATGTTTTGGAAATTCCACGAGTTCAAACCTAATAGCTTGGAATTTTATAACAAATAGATTTCTTCTACTCATATTTTAAAAATGGATATGCATGCTCGACACATGTTAAAGATGAAAATGACCCATGGATCAGAACCTTTTAAAAGAGAATAACAAACGCTCATTAAATTCTCAAGTGAACGTACAGTGGGAAATTTACCCTAGTCAAGCCATTATTTTGTCCATTTACAAAAAAACTGACCTAACAATCATAGATGATTGTAAAGTTATTTATCACACGTAATGGGCTATATTTTTTTGATGAAATGACTTATGGATTGGGAGCCAACACTCAGTTAAAAATCCCCCACCTCCCCCTCCAACACTCAGTTAAAAATCCCCCACCTCCCCCTCCAACACTCAGTTAAAAATCCCCCACCTCCCCCTTTTCACCCCGACGATTGCAAAACCTAATATATAAAAACTAAAAAGAGTTTACAATCCCTAAAAATTTCAGATACAATTTTGAATTGTCGCTCACTATATTTGAGTTTTTGCTCTCCCTTCATACAATAAATAAAAAGGCAAATATATCACAAAAAAAATAAAATTTTAGAGTTTATGTATGGAAAATATTTAAAACAATAACAAATGTATGTAAAGAAATTTATTCACACACCACAAATTAACGCAAAAGTTTTAAAATCCAAGTTTGGGAAATTCCACAACTTCAACCCTAATAGCTTAGAATTTTATAAGAAAGAGATTTCTTCTACACATGTTTTAAAAAAGGATATGCAGGCTTGAAACGTGTTCAACGTGAAAAATGACCTATGGATCGAAACCTTTTAAAGAGAATAACAAACACTCATTAAATTCTCAAGTGAATGTGCGCTTGGGGTATTTACCCGAGTCAAAGAAGCCATTATTTTGCCCATTCAAAAAAAGTTGACCTAAAAATCATAGATGATTGTAAAGTGATTTATCAAGCGTAGCGGGCTATATTTTGTAAGAATTAACTTAAAGATTGGGAGTCAACACTCATTTAAAAATCCCTCGCCTCCCCATTTCCTCAACGATTGCAAAACCTAATATATAAAAACTAAAAAGAGTTTACAATCCCTTAAAATTACTGACACTCTTTGGAATTATATCTCTCTACATTTGTGCATCGTAAATTTCCATTTTAGATGTATACTTTTTTCTTAAATCAAAACTTTGAGTTTTCTCTCTACCTTTATCCCGTAAACAAAAAAGGCAAATAGATCACAACAAAATGAAAATTTAAGAGTTTATGTATGGAAAAAATTTAAAATTTTATCAAATGTATGTAAAGAAAATTTATTCAAACACCACAAATGAACACAAAAGTTTTGTTATCCAAGGTTTGGAAATTCCATGATTTCAACCCTAATGGTATGGAATTTTATAAGAAATAGATTTCTTCTACTAATGTTTTAAAAATGGATATGCTTGCTCGAAATATGTTAAAGATGCAAATGACCTATAGATACAAACCTTTTAAAGGGAATAACAAACACTCATTAAATTCTCAAGTGAACGTGCGGTGGGATATTTACCCGAGTCAAACAAGCCCTTAATTTCCCCATTTACAAAAAAACTGACCTAACAATCATATGTGATTGTAAAGTGATTCATCATGCGTAACGGACTAAATGTTTTTATGAAATGGCATATGGATTGGAAGTCAACCCTCAGTTAAAAATCCCCCGCCTCTCACTTTTCCCCGACGATTGCAAAACCTAATATATAAAAAATAAAAAGAGTTTACAATCTGTAAAAATTATAGACACTCTTTGGAATTATCTCTCTCTATATTTGTGCATGGTGCATTTCCGTTTTAGATATATACTTTTTCCTTAAATCAAAACTTTCAGTTTTCGCTTTCTCTTCATCCTGAAAATAAAAAAGGCAAAAGATCACCACAAAATGAAACTTTAAGGGTTTATATATGGAAAAAATTTATTGATACACCAAAAAAGAACACAAAAATTTTGTTATCAGAGTTTGGGAAATTGCACTAGTTAACCCCTAATAGCTTGGAATATTATAAGAAAGAGATTTCTTCTTCTCGTGTTTTAAAAATGGATATGCATGCTTGAAACTTGAAAAGATGCAAATCACCTACGGATCCAAACCTTTCAAAGAGAATAACAAATGCTCATTAAATTCTCAAGTGAACCTGCGGTGGGATATTTACCCGATTCAAACAAGTCATTATTTTGTTCAATTAGAAAAAGCTGACCTAGCAATCATAGATGATTGTAAAGTGATTTATCATGCGTAACGGGCTGTATTTTTTTAGGAAATGACTTATGGATTGGGTGTCAACTTTCGGTTAAAAATCCCTGCCTCACCCTTTTCCCCGACGATTGCAAAACCTTATATTTAAAAATTAAAAAGAGTTTTACAATCCATAAAAGTTACAGACACTCTTTGAAATTATCTCTCTCTACATTTGAGCATTGTGCATTTCCATTTTATATGTATACTTTTTTCATAAATCAAAACTTTGAGTTTTGGCTCTCCCTTCATCGCATAAATAAAAAAGGCAAAAAGATCACAACAAAATGAAAATTTTAGAGTTTATGTGTGGAAAAAATTCAAAATTATATCATATATAAGTAAAGAAAATTTATTCACACAGCACAAATGAACACTAAAGTTTTTTTATCCAAGTTTGGGAAATTCCACTAGTTCAACCCTAATAGCTTGGTATTTTATAAGAAACAGATTTCTTCTACACATGTTTTAAAAGTGGATATGCATGTTTGAAACATGTTAAAGATGCAAATGACCTATGGATCCAAACCATTTAAAGAGAATAACAAACGCTCATTAAATTCTCAAGTGAACGTACGGTGGGATATTTACTCGATTCAAACAAGCCATTATTTTGCCCATTTACAAAAAGCTGACCTAAAAATCATAGATGATAGTAACGGGCTATATTTATCACACGTAACGGGCTATATTTTTGTAAGAAATGACTTATGGATTGGGATTCAACACTCAGTTAAAAATCTCCCGCCTCACCTTTTCCCCGACAATTTGAAAACTTAACATATAAAAAAAACGAGTTTCACAATGCATACAAATTACAGACACTTTTTGGAATTATCTCTCTCTACATTTGTGCATTGTGTGTTTTCATTTTAAATCTATACTTTTTTCTTAAATCAAAACTTTTAGTTTTCTCTCTCCCTTCATCCCATAAACAAAAAAGGCAACTAGATTACAACAAAATGAAAATTTTAGAGTTTATGTTTAGCAAATATTTTAAAGTATAAAAAATGTAAGTAAAGAAAATTTATTCTCAAACAACGAATGACCGCAAAAGTTTTTTTATCCAAGTTTGGAAAATTCAAAGAAAGAGATTTATTCTACACATGTTTTAAAAATGGATATGCATGCATGAAACATGTTAAAGATGCAAATGACCTATGGATCCAAACCTTTGAAAGAGAAAAAAAAAACGCTCATTAAATTCTCAAGTGAACGTGCGGTGGGATATTTACCTGAGCCAAAAAAGCCATTATTTGTCCCATTTATTAAAACCTGACCTAACAGTTATAGGTGATTGTAAAGTGATTTATCAGAAGTAACGAGCTATTGGGTGTCAACTTTCAGTTAAAAATCCACTGCCTCCCCCTTTTCCCCGATGGTTGTAAAACCTATAATATAAAAACTAAAAAGAGTTTAAAATCCATATAAATTACAAATACTATTTGGAATTGTCTCTCCCTACATTTGTGCATTGTTCATTTCCATTTTAGATATATACTTTTTTCTTAAATCAAAACTTTGAGTTTTCGGTCTCCCTTCATACCGTACACAAAAAAGGCAAAAATGAAAATTTTTGAGTTTATGTACGAAAAAAATTTAAAACAATTAAAAATGTATGTAAAGAAAATTTATTTACAAACCACGAATTAAGTTAAAAGTTTTATTATCGAAGTTTCGAAAATTCCACTAGTTCAACACTAATAGCTTGGAATTTTATAAGAAAGAGATTTCTTCAACACATGTTTTAAAAATGGATATGCATGCTTGAAATGTGTTAAAGGTGCAAATGACCAATGGATCCAAACCTTTTAAAGAGAATAACAAATGCTTATTAAATTCTCAAGTGAATGTGTGGTGGGGTATTTACCCGAGTCAAACAAACCATTATTTGGCCTATTTACAAAAAAATGACCTAACAATCATAGATGATTGTAAAGTGATTTATCAAGCGTAATAGGCTATATTTTTTTAAGAAATTACTAATGGATTGGGAGTCAACACTCAGTTAAAAATCCCCCACTTCCCACTTTTCCCTGACGATTGCAAAACCTAATATATAAAATCTAAAAAGAGTTTACAATCCCTAAAAATTATAGACACTCTTTGGAATTTTCTCTTTCTACATTTGTGCATTGTGCATTTCTTTTTTTGTTTTATACTTTTTATATTAAATCAAAACTTTGAGTTTTCTCTCTCCCTTCATCCTGTTAAAAAAAAGGGCAAAAAGATCACATCAAAATGAAAACTTTAGAGTTTATGTATGGAAAAATTTAAAACAATAAAAAATGTAAGAATGAAAATTTATTCACACACCACAAATGAACACAAAAATTTTGTTATCCAAGTTTGGGAAATTCCACTAGTTCAACCCTAATAGCTTGGAGTTTTATAAGAACGAGATTTCATCTACACATGTTTTAAAAATGGACAAGCATGCTTGAAATGTGTTAAAGGTGCTAATGACCTATGAATCCAAACCTTTTAAAAAGAATAACAAACGCTCAATAAATTCTCAAGTGAAGGTGCGGTGGGATATTTACCTGAGTCAAACAAGCCATTATCTTGCCCATTTACAAAAAGCTGACTTAACACTCATAGATGATTGTAAAGGGATTTATTACACGTAACAGGCTATATTCTTTATAAGAAATGACTTATGGATTGGGAGTCAACATCAGTTAAAAATCCCCTGCCTCCCCTTTTTTCCTGACGATTGCAAAACCTAATACATAGAAACTAAAAAGAGTTTACACTCCCTAAAAATTACAGACTCTCTTCTGAATTATCTCTCTCTACATTTGTGCATTGTGCATTTTCATTTTAGATCTATACTTATTTCTTAAATACTTTGAGTTTTCGCTCTCCCTTCATCCCGTAAACAAAAAAGGCAAATAGATCACAACAAATTGAAACTTTTAGGGTTCATGTATGGAAATTTTTTAAAAAATAACAAATATTAGTAAATAAAATTTATTCACACACCACAAATGAACAAAAAAGTTTTAATATCAGAGTTTGGAATATTATAAGAAAGAGGTTTCTTCCACACATGTTTTACAAATGGATATGCATGCTTGAAACTTGTTAAAGATGCTAATGTCCTATGGATCCAACCCTTTTAAAGAGAATAAAAAACACTCATTAAATTCTCAAGTGAACATGCAGTGGGATATTTACTCGAGTTGAACATGCCATTATTTTGCGTATTTAGAAAAAAGCTGACCTAACAATCATAGATGATTGTAAATTGATTTATCATGCGTAACGAGCTATATTTTTGTAAGAAATGACTTATGGATTGGGTGTCAACACTCAGTTAGAAATCCCCACCCTCCCCCTTTTCCCGACGATTGCAAAACCTAATATATAAAACAAAAAAGTATTTTGCAATCCCTAAAAATTACAGACACTCTTGGGAATTATCTCTATCTACATTTGTACATTGTGCAATTCCATTTTATATGTATACTTTCTTCTCAAATATAAACTTTGAGTTTTCGCACACCCTTCATCCCATAAATAAAAAAGGTAAATAGATTACAACAAAATGAAAATTTTAGAGTTTATGTTCAGAAAATATTTTAAAGTATAAAAAATATTAGTAAAGAAAATTTATTCACACACCACAATTGAACGCAAAATTTGTTTTATCCAAGTTTGCGAAATTCCATTAGTTCAACCCTATTAACTAGGAATTTTATAAGAAAGAGATTTCTTCTACACATGTTTTAAAAATGGAATTGCATGCTTGAAACATGTTAAAGATGCAAATGACCTATGGATCCAAACCTTATAAAGAGAATAACAAACGCTCATTAAATTCTCAAGTGAACGTGAGGTGGGATATTTACCCAAGTCAAACAAGCAATTATTTTGCCCATTTACAAAAAGCTGACCTAACAATCATAGATGATTGTAAATTGATTTATCACACGCAATGGGCTATATTTTTGTAAGAAATGACTTAAGAATATGGACTCAAAATTAAATAGATCACAACAAAATTAAAATTTTAGAGTTTATGTATGGAAAAAATTTTAAAAAATAACAAATGTAAGTAAATAAAATTTATTCACACACGACAAATGAACACAAATGTTTTTATATCCAAGTTTGGGAAATTCCACTAGTTCAACCCTAATAGCTTGGAATTTTATAAGAAAGAGATTTCTTCTACACATGTTTTAAAAATGGATATGCATGCTTGAAACATGTTAAATATGCAAATGACCTATGGATCCAAACCTTTTAAAGAAAATAACAAATGCTCATTAAATTCTCAAGTGAATGTATGGAGGGATATTTACCCGAGTCACACAAGCCATTATTTTGCCCATTTACAAAAACTGACCTAACAATCGTAGATGATTGTAAAGTGATTTATCACACATAATAGCCTATATTTTTGTCAGAAATGACTTATGGATCAGGAGTCAACACTCAGTTAAAAATCTCGCGCCTCCCCCTTTTCCTCGACGATTGCAAAACCAAATATATAAAAACTAAAAAGAGTTTACAATCAGTAAAAATTACAAACACACTTTGGAATTATCTCTCTAAATTTGTGCATTGTGCTTTTCCTTTTTAGAAGTATACTTTTTTCTTAAATCACAACTTAGAGTTTTCGCTCTCCCTTCATCCCGTAAACAAAAAAGGCAAATAGATAATAACAAAATGAAAATTTTTAAGTTGATGTATGAAAATTTTTTTAAAAAATAACAAATGTAAGTAAAGAAAATTTATTCACACACCTCAAATGAACCCAAAAGTTTTTTTATCCAAGTTTGGGAATTCCACTAGTTTGAACCCTAATAATTTGGAATTTTATAAGAATGAGATTTCTTCTACACATGTTTTAAAAATGCATATGCATGCTAGAAACATGTTAAAGATGCAAATTACCTATGGATCCAAAATTTTTGAAGAGTATAACAAAAACTCATTAAATTCTCAAGGGAACGTGCGGTGGGATATCTACCCGAGTCAAACAAGCCATTATTTTGCCCATTTACAAAAAGCTGACCTAACAATCATACAAGATTGTAAAGTGATTTATTATGCGAAATGGGCCATACTTTTGTTAGAAATGACTTATGAATTGGGAGTCAACACTCAGTCTAAAATCGTCTGCCTTCCCCTTTTCCTCGATGATTGCAAAACCTAATATATAAAAACTAAAAAGATTTTACAAACTCTAAAAAATATAGATACTCTGATGAATTATCTGTCTCAACATTTCTGCATTGTGCATTTCACTTCTAGCTGTATTCTTTTTTCTTAAATCAAAACTTTGAGTTTTCCCTCTCCCTTCAAATGTAAGTAAACAAAATATATTCACAGACCACAAATGTACACAAAAGTTTTTTTATCCAAGTTTGGGAAATTCCACTAGTTCTACCCTAAAAGTTTGAAATTTTATGAGAAAGAGATTTTTTCTACACATGTTTTTAAAATGGATATGCATGCTTGAAACATGTTCAAGATGCAAATGTCCTATGGAGCCAAACCCTTTAAAGAGAATAACAAACAATCATTAAATTCTCAAGTGAACGTGCGGTGGAATATCTACCTGAGTAAAACAATCCATTATTTTGCCCATCTACAAAAAGGTGACCTAAAAATCATAGATGAGATTGTAAAGTGATTTATCACGTATAACGGGCTATATTTTTGTAAGAAATGACTTATGGATAGGGAGTGAACACTTAGTTAAAAAATCTCCCACCTCCCCCTTTTCCTTGACGATTGCAAAACCTAATATATAAAAACTAAAAAGAGTTTACAATCCTAAAAAATTACATACACTATTTAGAATTATTGCTATCTACATTTGCGCATTGTACATTTCCATTTTAGATGTGTTGTTTTTTTTAAATCAAAATTTTGAGTTTTCCCTCTCCCTTTAGCCCGTAAAAAAAGGCAAATAGATCACAACACAATGAAAACTTTAGAGTTTATGTATGGAAAAAATTTAAAATTATAACAAATGTATGTATAGAAAATTTATTCACAAACGACAAATGAACACAAAAGTTTTGTTATCCAAGTTTGGGAAATTCCACTAGTTCAACCCTAATCACTTGGAATTTTATAAGAAAGAGATTTTTGCTACACATGTTTTTAAAATGGATATGCATGCTTGAAACATGTTCAAGATGAAAATGACCTATGGAGCCAAAACTTTTAAAGAGAATGACAAACGCTCATTAAATTCTCAAGTGAACGTGCGGTGGAATATCTTCCCGAGTAAAACAAGCCATTATTTTTCCCATCTACAAAAAGGTAACCTAACAATCATAGATGATTGTAAAGTGATTTATCACGTGTAACGGGCTATATTTTTGTAAGAAATGACTTAAGGATTGGGAGTCAACACTCAGTTAAAAATCCCCCACCTCCCCCTTTTCCCCGACGATTGCAAAACCTAATATATAAAAACAAAAAAGAGTTTACAATCCGAAAAAAATACAAACACAATTTGGAATTATCTCTATCTACATTTGCGTATTGTACATTTCTATTTTAGATGTACACTTTTTTCTTAAATCAAAATTTTGACTTTTCGCTCTCCCTTCATCCCGTAAAAACAAAAAGGCAAATATATCACAACAAAATCAAAACTATAGAGTTGATGCACGGAAAAAAATTAAAATTATAAAAAATGTATGTATAGAAAATTTATTCACACACCACAAATAAACACAAAAGTTTTGTTATCCAAGTTTTTGAAATTCTACTAGTTCAACCCTAATCACTTTGAATTTTATATGACAGAGATTTTTTCTACACATGTATTTAAAATGGATATGCATGCTTGAAACATGTTCAAGATGCATATGACTTATGGAGCCAAACCTATTAAAGAGAATCACAAAGGCACATTAAATTCTCAAGTGAACGTGCTATGGAATATCTACCCGAGATAAACATACCATTATTTTGCCTATCTACAAAAAGCTGACCAAACAATCATAGATGATTGTAAAGTGATTTATCACGTCTAACAGGCTATATTTCTGTAAGAAATGACTTATGGATTGGGTGTCAGTACTCAAATAAAAATCCCACGCCTCCCCCTTTTCCCTGACGATTGCTAGACCTAATATATAAAAACTAAAAAGAGTTTACTGTCCCTAAAAATTACATACACTCTTTGGAAATATCTCTCTCAACATTTGTGCATTGTGCATTTCCATTTTAGATGTATACTTTTTTCTTAAATCAAAACTTTGAGTTTTTGCTCTCGCTTCATCCTGCAAACAAACAAAGGCAAATAGATCACAAAAAAATGAAAATTTTAGACTTTATCAATTGAAAAAGTTGAAAAACTTAAAAATTGTAAGTAAATAAAATTTATTCACACACCACAAATGAACACAATAGTTTTGTTATCCATGTTTGGGAAATTCCACTAGTTCAACCTTAATAGCTTGGAATTTATAAGAAAGAGATTTCTTCTACACAAGTTTTAAAAATGGATATGCATGCTTCAAATGTGTTAAAGGGGCAAGTGACCTATGGATCCAAACCTTTTAGAAAGAATAACTGACGCTCATTAAATTTTCAAGTGAACGTGCGGTGGGATATTTACCCAAGTCAAACAAGCCATTATTTTGCCCATTTACAAAAAGTTGACCTAAAAATCATCGATGATTGTAAAGTGATTTATCATGCCTAACAGGCTATATTTTTGTAAGAAATGACTTATGGATTGGGAGTCAACACTCAGTTAAAAATCTCTCGCCTCCCCCTTTTCCCCGACGATTGTAAAACCTAATATATAAAAATAAAAAGAGTTTACAATCCCTAAAAATTACAGACACTCTTTGGAATTATCTCTCTCAACATTTGTACATTGTGCATTTCAATTTTAGATGTAAACTTTTTTCTTAAATCAAAACATTGAGCTTTCGCTCTCCCTTCATCACGTAATCAAAAAAGGCAAATAAATCACAACTAAATGAAAATTTTAGAGTTTATGAATGGAAAAAATTTAATACCATGACAAATGTTCAAAAGAAAATTTATTCACACACCACAAAAGAACACAAATGTTTTGTAATCCAAGTTTGAGAAATTCCACTAGTTCAACCCTAATCACTTGGCATTTTATATGAAAGAGATTTTTTCTTCGCATGTTTTTAAAATGGATATGCATTCTTGAAACAGGTTCAAGATGCAAATGACTTATGGAGCCAAACCTATTGAAGAGAATCACAAATGCTCATTAATTTCTCAAGTGAACATGAGGTGGAATATCTACCCGAGATAAACAAGCCATTATTTTGCCTATCTACAAAAAGGTGACCTAACAATCATAGTTCATTGTAAAGTGATTTATCACGAGCAACAAGCTATATTTTTGTAAGGAATGACTTATGGATTGGGAGTCAACACTAAGTTAAAAATCCGCAGCCTCCCCCTTTTCCCCGACAATTGGAAAACCTAAAATATAAAAACTAAAAAGTGTTTACAATCCCTAAAAATTACAGACACTCTTTGGAATTATCTCTCTCTACAAATGTGCATTGTACGTTTCCATGTTAGATGTATACTTTTTCTTAAATCAAAACTTTGAGTTTTCGTTCTAGCTTCATCCTGTAAAATAAAAAAGGCAAATAGATCTAAACAAAAAGAAAATTTTAGAGTTTATGTACGGAAAAACTTTCAAATGATTACAAATGCAAGTGAAGAAAATTTATTCACACACGAAAAATGAACACAAGAGATTTCTTATCTAAGTTAGTGAAATTCTACTAGTTCAACCCTAATAGCTTAGAATTTCATAAGAAAGAGGTTTCTTCTACACATGTTTTAAAAACAGATATGCATACTTGAAACATGTTAAAGATGCAAGTGACCTATGGAACCAAACCTTTTACAGAGAATAACAAACGCTCATAAAATTCTCAAGCAAACATGCAGTGGGATATTTACCCGAGTCAAACAGGCCATTATATAGGCCATTTACAAAAACCTGACCTAACAATCATAAATGATTGTAAAGTGATTTATGACACGTAACGGGCTATATTTTTGTAATAAATAACTTAAGGATTAGGAGTCAACACAGTTAAAACCCCCCAGCCTCCCCCTTTTCCCCGACGATTGCAAAACCTAATATATAAAAACTAGAAAGAGTTTACAATCCCTGAAAATTACAGACACTCTTTTAAATTTTCTCTCTCTACTTTTGTGTATTGTGCATTTCCATTTTAAATATATACTTTTTTCTTAAATTAGAACTTTGAGTTTTCGCTCTCCCTTCATCTCGTAAACAAAAAAGGCAAATAGATCACAACAAAATGAAAAGTTTAGAGTGTATGCATGGAAAAAATTTAAAACAATGACAATTGTATGTAAAGAAAATTTATTCACACACAACAAATGAACACAAAAGTTTTGTTATCCAAGTTTGGGAAATTCCACAAGTTCAACCCTAATACCTTAGAATTTTATAAGAAAGTGGTTTCTTCTACACATGATTTAAAAATGGATATGCACGCTTGAAACGTGTTAAAGATGCAAATGACCTATGGAACCAAAAATTTTACAGAGAATAACAAACGCTCATTAAATTCTCAAGTGAACGTACGGTGGCATATTTACCCGAGTCAAACAAGCCATTATCTTGCCCATTTATGAAAAGCTTACCTAACAATCATAGATGATTGTAAAGTGATTTAGCACGCGTAACGGGCTTTATTTTTGTTAGAAATGACTTATGGATTGGGAGTCAACACCCAGTAAAAATCCCCCGCCTCCCCTTTTCCCTGACGATTGGAAAACCTAATATATAAAAACTAAAAAGAGTTTACAATCCCTAAAAAATACAAACACTCTTTGGAGTTATCTCTCTCTGAATTTGTGTATTTTTTATTTCAATTTTAGCCGTATACTTTTTTCTTGAATCAAAACTTTGAGTTTTCGCTCTCCCTTCATCCCGTAAACAAAAAAGGCAAATAGATCACAACAAAATTAAAATTTTAAAGTTTATGTATGGAAAAAATTTAAAACAATAACATATGTAAGTAAAGAATATTTTTTCACACACTAGTAAAGAACACAAAAGTTTGTTATCCAAGTTTGGGAAATTCCACTAAGTCAATCCAAATTGCTTGGAATTTTACAAGAAAAAGATTTCTTCTACACAGGATTTAAAAATAGATATGCATGCTTGAAATGTGTTATAGATGCAAATGACCTATGGATCTAAACCTTTTATAGAGAATAAAAAACGCTCATTAAATTCTCTAGTGAACGTGCAGTGGGATATTTGCCCGAGTCAAACAAGCCATTATTTTTCCCATTTAAAAAAAGCTGATCTAACAAACATAGATGATTGTAAAGTGATTTATCACGCGTAATAGGCTATATTTTTTGTAACAAATGACTTTAGGATTGGAAGTTAATACTCAGTTAAAAATCCCCGACCTCCCCCTTTTCCCTGACATTTGTAAAACCTAATATATAAAAACTAAAAAGAATTTACAATCCCTAAAAATTACAGACACTCTTTGGAATTATCTCTCTCCACATTTGTGCATTGTGCATTTCCATTTTAAATTCATATTTTTTTCTTAAATAAAAACATTGAGTTTTCGCTCTCACTTTTTCCTGTAAACAAAAAAGGCAAATAGATCACAACAAAATGAAAATTTTAGAGTTTATGAATGGAAAAAATTTTAAACAATAACAAATGTAAGTAAAGAAAATGTATTCACACACCACAAATGAACACAAAAGTTTTGTTATCCAAGTTTGGGAAATTCCACTATTTCAACCCTAATACCTTAGAATTTTATAACAAAGTGGTTTCTTCTACACATGTTTTAAAAATGGATATGCACGCTTGAAACGTGTTAAAGATGAAAATGACCTATGGAACCAAGCCTTTTTGAGAGAATAAAAAACATTAATTAAATTCTCAAGTGAACGTACGGTGGCATATTTACATGAATCAAACAAGCCATTATCTTGCCCATTTACAAAAAGTTGACACAACAATCATAGATGATTGTAAAGTGTTTTAGCACGCGTAATGGGCTATATTTTTGTAAAAAATGACTTTTGGATTGGGAGTCAACACTCAGTTAAAAATCCCCCGCCTCCCCCTTTTCCTCGAGATTTACAAAACCTAATATATAAAAATTAAAAAGAGTTTACAATCCCTAAAAATTACAGACACCCTTTGGAATTATCTGTCTCTAAATTTGTGCATTGTGCATTTCCATTTTAGATGCATATTTTTTTCTTAAATAAAAACTTTGATTTTTCACTCTCCCTTTATCCCGTAAACAAAAGAGGCAAATAGATCACAACAAAATGAAAATTTTAGAGTTGATGAAAGGACAAAATTTTAAAAAATAAAAAATCTAAGTAAAGAAAATTTATTCACACACCACAAATGAACACAAAAGTTTTGTTATCCATGTTTGGGAAATTCCACTAGTTCAACTCAAATACCGTAGAATTTTATAAGAAAGTGGTTTTTTCTACACATGTGTTAAAAATGGATATGCACTCTTGAAACATGTTAAAGATGCCAATGACCTATGGAACCAAACCTTTTACAAAGAATAACAAGCCATTATCTTGCCCATTTATAAAAAGTTGACTTAAGTATCATAGATGATTGTAAAGTGATTTAGCATGTGTAACGGGCTTTATTTTTGTAAGAAATGACTTATGGATTGGGAGTCAACACTAAGTTAAAAATCCCCCGCCTCCCCCTTTTCCCAGACAATTGAAAAACCTAATATATAAAAACTAAAAAGAGTTTATAATTCCTTAAAACTAGAAAAAATATTTGGAATTATCTATCTCTACATTTGTGCCTTGTGCGTTTCTATTTTAGGTGTATACTTTTTTCCTAAATCAAAACTTTGAGTTTTAGCTCTCCCATCATCCCGTAAAAAAAAAAAAAGGCAAATAGATCACTACAAAATGAAAATTTTAGAGTTTATGTATGGAAATGTTTTTTAAAAAGTAACAAATTTAAGTAAAGAAAACTTATTCACACTCCCCAAATGAACACAAAAGTTTGTTATCCAAGTTTGGGAAATTCCACTCGTTCAACTCTAATTGCTTGGAATTTTATAAGAAAGTTATTTCTTCTACACATGTTTTCAAAATGGATATGCATGCTTGAAACATGTTCAAGATTCAAATGACCTATGGATCCAAACCTTTTAAAGAGAATTGCAAACGCTCATTAAATTCTCATGTGGATGTGCGGTGGGATATTTACCCGAGTCAAATAAGCCATTATTTTGCCCAACTACAAAAAGCTGACCTAACAATCATAGATGATTGTAAAGTGATTTATCACGCGTAACGGGCTGTATTTTTGTAAGAAGTGACTTATGGATTGGGTATCAACTTTTAGTTAAAAATCCCCCACCACCCTCTTTTCCCCAACGATTGCAAAACTTATATATAAAAATAAAAAAGAGTTTTACAATCCCTAAAAATTACAGAATCTCCTTGGAATTATCTCTCTCTACATTTGTGCATTGTGCATTTCCATTTTAGATGTATACTTTTTTCTTAAATTCAAACATTGAGTTTTCGTTCTCCCTGCATCCCGTAAACACAAAAGGCAAATAGATCAAAACAAAATGAAAATTTTAGAGTTTATGTATAGAAAACAATTAAAGCAATAGAAAATGTCATTATAGAAAATTTATCACACACCACAAATGAATACAAAATTTTTGTTATCCAAGTTTGGGAAATTCCACTCGTTCAACCCTAATAGCTTTAGAATTTTATCAGAAAGACGTTTCTGCTACACATGTTTTGAAAATGGATATCCACGCTTGAAATGTGTTAAAGATGCAAATGACCTATGGAACAAAACCTTTTGCAGAGAATAACAAACGCTAATTAAATTCTCAAGTGAACGTGTGGTGGGATATTTACCCGAGTCAAACAAGCCATTATCTTTCCCATTTAAAAAAAGCTGACCTAAAAATCATAGAATATTGAAAAGTGATTTATCACGCGTAACGGGCTATATTTTTTTAAGAAATGACTTAAGCATTGGGAGTCAAAAATCAGTTAAAAATCCCCCGCCTCCCCCTTTTCCCCGACGATTGCACAACCTAATATATAAAAACTAAAATGAGTTTAAAATCCCTAAAAATTACTGACACTCTTTGGAATTATCCCTCTCTAAATTTTTGCATTGTGCATTTCCATTTTAGATGTATATTTTTTTTTTATATCAAAACTAGGAGTTTTCGTTCTCCATCATCCCGTAAACAAAAAAGGCAAATAGATCACTACAAAAAGAAAAGTTTAGAGTTTATGTATGGAAAAAATTTAAAACAATAACGAATTTTAGAAAAGAAAATTAATTCACACACCACAAATGAACACAAAAGTTTTATTATCCAAGTTTGAGAAATTCCACTAGTTCAACCCTAATAGCTTAGAATTTTATAAGAAAGTGGTTTCTTCTACACATGTTATAAAAATGCATATGCCCGCTTAAACCGTGTTAAAGATGCAAATGACCTATGGAACCAAACATTTACAGAGAATAGCAAACGCTCATTAAATTCTCAAGTGAATGTGCGGTGTGATATTTACCCGAGTCAAACAAGCCAATATCTTGCTCATTTACAAAAAGCTGATCTAATAATGATAGATGACTTTAAAGTGATTTATCACACGTAATGGGTTTTATTTTTGTAAGAAATGATTTATGGATTGGGAGTCAACACTCAGTTAAAAATTCCCCACCTCCCCGTTTTCCCCGACGATTGAAAAACCTAATATAAAAAAATTAAATTGAGTCTACAATCCCTAAAAAATACTGACACTCTTTGGAATTATCTTTCTCTACATTTTTGCATTGCGCATTTTGATTTTTGATGAATACTTTTTTCTTAAATGAAAACTTTGAGTTTTCGCTCTCCCATCATCCCGTAAATAAAAAAGGCTAATAGATCACAACAAAATGAATATTTTAGACTTTATATATGGAAAAAATTTAAAACAATAACAAATGTAATTAAAGAAAATTTATTCACACACCACAAATGAACAAAAGTTTTGTTATCCAAATTTGGAAAATTTCACTAGTTCAATCCTAATAGCTTGGAATTTATAAGAAAGTGATTTCTTCAACACATGTTTTAAAACTGGATATGGATGCTTGAACCATGTTAAAGATGCAAATGACCTAAGGATCCAAACATTTTGAAGAGAATAACAAACGCACATTAAATTCTCAAGTGAACGTGTAGTGGGATATTTACCCGAGTCAAACATGCCATTATTTTGGCCATTTATAAAAAGTAGACCTAACAATCATAGATGATTGTAAAGTGATTTATCACACGTAAAGGGCCATATTTTTGTAAGATATGACTTATTGATTGGGAGTCAATGTTCAGTTAAAAATCCCCCGCCTCCCCCTTTTCCTCGACGATTGCAAAACCTAATATATAAAAACTAAAAAGAGTTTACAATCCCTAAAAATTACAAACGATCTTTGGAATTATCTCTCTCTACATTTGTGCACGGTGCATTTCCATTTGAAATGTATAGTTTTTTCTTAAATCAAAACTTTGAGTTTTCGTTCTCCCTTCTTTTTGTAAATAAAAAAGGCAAATAGATCACAACAAAATGAAAATTTGTGAATTTATGTATGGAAAAAATATAAAACAATAACAAATGTAAGTAAACCAATGAACACAAAAGTTTTGTTACCCAAGTTTGAGAAATTCCACTAGTGCAACCCAAATAGCTTGGAATTTCATAAGAAAGATATTTCTTCTACACATGTTTTGAAAATGGATATGCATGTTTGAAATATGTTAAAGATGCAAATGACCTATGCATCCAAACCTTTTAAAGAGAATAACAAATGCTCGTTCAATTCTCAAGTGAACGTGCGGTGGGATATTTACCCTAGTCAAACAAGCCATTATCTTGCCCATTTACAAAAAGTTGACCTAACAATCATAGATGATTTTAAAGAGATTTATCACATATAACGGGCTATATTCTTGTAAGAAATGACTTATGTATTCGGAGTCAACACTCAGTTAAAGATCCCCCGCCTCCTCCTTTTCCTCGACAATTGAAAAACCTAATATATAAAAACTAAAAAGAGTTTAAAATCCCTAAAAATTATAGACACTCTTTTGAATTATCTCTCTCTACATTTGTGCATTCTGCATTTCCATTTTAGATGTAAAATTTTTACTTAAATCAAAAATTTGAGTTTTCGCTCTCCCTTCATCTCTTAAAAAGAAAATGCTAATAGATCACACCAAAATAAAAATTGAAGAGTTTATGCATGGAAAAAATTTTAAACAAAAACAAATGTAAATAAAGAAAAATTATTCACACACCAGAAATAAACACAAAAGTTTTGTTATCCAAGTTTGGGAAATTCCTCTAGTTCAACCCCAATAGCTAGGAATTTTATAAGAAAGATATTTCTTCTACGCATGTTTTAAAAATGGATATGGATACTTGAAACATGTTAAAAATGCAAATGACCTATGGATCTAAACCTTTTAAAGAGAGTAACGAACGCTCATTAAATTCTCAAGTGAACATGCAGTGGGATATTGACCTTAGTCAAACAAGCCATTATCTTGCCCATTTACAAAAAGTTGACCTAACAATCATAGATGATTGTAAAGTAATTTCTCACGCGTAATGGGCATTATTTTTGTAACAAATGGCTTATGGAATGGGAGTCAACACTCAGTTAAAAATCCCCCGCCTCGCCTTTTTTCTCGATGATTAAAATACCTAATATATAAAAACTAAAAGGAGTTTACGATCCCTAAAAATTACAGAAACTCTTTGGAATTATCTCTCTCTACATTTGTGCATTGTGCATTTCCATTTTAGATTTATACTTTTTTATTAAATCAAAACTTTGTGTTTTGGTTCTCCCTCCCGTACACAAAAAAAGCTAATAGATCACAACATAATGAAAATTTTAG
Organism: Aristolochia californica; assembly: GCF_029961685.1. Classification (NCBI taxonomy): domain Eukaryota; kingdom Viridiplantae; phylum Streptophyta; class Magnoliopsida; order Piperales; family Aristolochiaceae; genus Aristolochia; species Aristolochia californica. Next base: position 16,966,949 of record NW_027181782.1, on the reverse strand, counting down.
AGTTTAGATATGGAAAAATTTTAAAACAACAACAAATGTATGTAAAGAAAATTTATTCACACACCACAAATGAACACAAAAGTTTTGTTATCCATGTTTCAAAAATTCCACTAGTTCAACCCCAATAGCTTGGAATTTTATACGAAAGAGACTTCTTCTACACGTTTTGAAAATGGATATGCATGCTTGAAACATGTTGAAGATGCAAATGAGCTATGGATCCAAACCTTTTATATAGAGTAACAAACGCTCATTAAATTTTCAAGTGATCATGCAGTGGGAATTAACATGAGTCAAACAAGCCATTATCTTGCCCATTCACAAAAAGCTAACCTTACAATCAAAGATGATTTTAAAGTGATTTATCACGCATAACCGGCTATATTTTTGTAAGAAATGACTTATGGAAATGGAGTCAACACTTAGTTAAAAACCCCCGCCTCCCCCTTTTCCTCAACGATTGCAAAACCTAATATATAAAAACTAAAACGAGTTGACAATCCCGAAAATATTACAGATACTCTTTAGAATTATCTCTCTCTACATTAGTGCATTGTGCATTTCCATATTAGATGTATACTTTTTCTAAAGTAAAAAATATCATTTTTCCCACTCCCTTCTTATCGTAAACAAAAAAGGCAAATATTTCACTACAAAATGAATATTTTAGAGTTTATGTATGGAAAAAATATAAAGCTATAACAAATGAAAGTAAATAAAATTTATTCACACACCACAAATGAACACAAAAGTTTTGTTATCCAAGTTCTGGAAATTCCACTTGTTCAACCTTAAAAGCCTGGAATTTTATAAGAAAGAGATTTCTTCTACACAAGTTTTAAAAATAGATATGCATACTTGAAACGTGTTAAAGATGCAAATGACCTATGGACCCAAACCTTTTAAAGAGAATAAAAAACGCTCATTAAATTCTGAAGTGAACGTGCGGTGGGATTTTTACCCGAGTCAAATTCGCCATTATTTCGCCTTTTAGCAAAAGGTCACCTAACAATCATAGATGATTGTAAAGTGATTTTTCAAGCATAACTGGCAATATTTTTGTAAGAAATGACTTATGGATTGGGAGTCAACACTCAGTTAAAAATTCCCCGCCTCCCCCTTTTCCCCGACGATTGCAAAACCTAATATATAAAAACGTAAAGGAGTTTACAATGCCTATAAATTACAAACACTCTTTGGAATTATCTCTCTCTACATTTGTTCATTGTGAATTTTCATTTTAGATGCTTATTTTTTTCTTAAATAAAAACTTTGAGTTTTCGTTCTCCGGTCATCCCGAAAAAAAAAAAAGGCAAAAAGTTCACGACAAAATAAAAAATTAAAAACAAGAACAAGTGTAAGTAAAGAAAATTTATTCACACACCAAAAATGAACACAAAAGTTTTGTTTTCCAAGTTTGGGAAATTCCTCTAGTTCAACCCTAATTGCTTGGAATTTTATAAGAAAAAGATTTCTTCTACACATGTTTTAAAAATGGATATGCACGCTTGAAACGTGTTAAAGATGCATATGACCTATGGATCCAAACCTTTTTAAGAGAATAATAAACACTCATTAAATTCACAAGTGAACGTGTAGTGGGATATTTACCCGAGTCAAACAAGCCATTATTTGGTCCATTTACAAAGCGCTGACATAACAATCATGGATGATTATAAAGTGATTTAACACGCATAACTGGCTATATTTTTTTACGAAATGACTTATGGATTGGGAGTTAACACTCAGTTAAAAATCTCCCGCCTCCCCCTTTTCCCCAACGATTGCAAAACCTAATATATAAAAACCAAAAAGTTCTTACAATCCATAAAAATTACAGACACACTTTGGAATTATCTCTCTAAACATTTGTGCATTGTGTATTTCCATCTTAGAGGTATACTTTTGTCTTAAATCAAAACATTTAGTTTTCGCTCTCTCTTCATCCCGTAAAAAAAAAAAGGCAAATAGATCACAACAAAATGAAAATTTTAGAGTTTATGTATGGAAAAAATTTAAAACATTAACAAATGTAAGTAAAGAAAATTTATTCACACACGACAAATGAACACAAATGTTTTTATATCCAAGTTTGGGAAATTCCACTAGTTCAACCCTAATAGCTGGGAATTTTATAGGAAAGAGATTTCTTCTACACATGTTTTAAAAATGGATATGCATGATTGAAAAAGTTAAAGATGCAAATGACCTATGGATCCAAACCTTTTAAAGAAAATAACAAATGCTCATTAAATTCTCAAGTGAATGTACGGAGGGATATTTACCCGAGTCACACAAGCCATTATTTTGCCCAATTACAAAAACTGACCTAACAATCGTAGATGATTGTAAAGTGATTTATCACACATAATAGCCTATTTTTTTTCATAAATGACTTATGGATCAGGAGTCAACACTCTGGTAAAAATCTCGTGCCTCCCCCTTTTCCTCGACGATTGCAAAACCAAATATATAAAAACTAAAAAGAGTTTACAATCCGTAAAAATTACAGACACACTTTGGAATTATCTCTCTCTAAATTTGTGCATTGTGCTTTTCCTTTTTAGAAGTATACTTTTTTCTTAAATAAAAAATTAGAGTTTTCCCTCTCCCTTCATCCCGTAAACAAAAAAGGCAAATAGATAATAACAAAATGAAAATTTTTTAGTTGATGTATGGAAAATTTTTAAAACAATAACAAATGTATGTAAAGAAAATTTATTCGCACACCTCAAATGAACCCAAAAGTTTTTTTATCCAAGTTTGGGAAATCCTCTAGTTTGAACCCTAATAACTTGGAATTTTATAAGAAAGGGATTTCTTCTACACATGTTTTAAAAATGCATATGCATGCTAGAAACATGTTAAAGATGAAAATTACCTATGGATCCAAAAATTTTTAAAAGTATAACAAACACTCATTAAATTCTCAAGGGAACGTGCGGTGGGATATCTACCCGAGTCAAACAAGCATTATTTTGCCCATTTACAAAAAGCTGACCTAACAATCATAAAAGATTGTAAAGTGATTTATTATGCGTAACGGGCCATATTTTTGTTAGAAATGACTTATGAATGTGGAGTCAACTCTTAGTTTAAAATCATCCACCTTCCCCTTTTCCTCGATGATTGCAAAACCTAATATATAAAAACTAAAAAGAGTTTACAATCTCTAAAAATTATAGACACTCTGATGAATTATCTCTCTCTACATTTTTGCATTGTGCATTTCACTTTTAGTTGTATTCTTTTTTCTTAAATCAAAACTTTGAGTTTTTCCTCTCCCTTCAAATGTAAGTAAAGAAAATATATTCACATACCACAAATGAACACAAAAGTTTTGTTATCCAAGTTTGGGAAATTCCACTAGTTCTACCCTAATAGCTTGGAATTTTATAAGAAAGAGATTTTTTCTACACATGTTTTTAAAATGGATATGCATGCTTGAAACATGTTCAAGATGCAAATGTCCTATGGAGCCAAACCCTTTAAAGAGAATAACAAACGATCATTAAATTCTCAAGTGAACGTGCGGTGGAATATCTACCCGAGTAAAACAAGCCATTATTTTTCCCATCTACAAAAAGGTAACCTAACAATCATAGATGATTGTAATGTGCTTTATCATGTGTAACGGGCTATATTTTTGTAAGAAATGACTTATGGAGAGGGAGTGAACACTCAGTTAAAAAACCCCCCACCTCCCCCTTTTCCTTGACGATTGCAAAACCTAATATATAAAAACTAAAAAGAGTTTACAATCCTAAAAAATTACATTTACTATTTGGAATTATAGCTATCTACATTTGCGCATTGTACATTTCTATTTTAGATGTATTTTTTTTAAATCAAAATTTTGAGTTTTCCCTCTCCCTTCATCCCGTAAAAAAAAAGGCAAATAGATCACAACAAAATGAAAACTTTAGAGTTTATGTATGGAAAAAATTTAAAATTATAAAAAATGTATGTATAAAAAATTTATTCACACACGACAAATGAACACAAAAGGTTTTGTTATCCAAGTTTGGGAAATTCCACTAGGAATTTTATAAGAAAGAGATTTTTTCTACACATGTTTTTAAAATGGATATGCATGTTTGAAACATGTTCAAGATGAAAATGACCTATGGAGGCAAACCTTTTAAAAAGAATGACAAACGCTCATTAAATTCTCAACTGAACGTGCGGTGGAATATCTACCCGAGTAAAACAAGCCATTATTTTGCCCATCTAAAAAAAGGTAACCTAACAATCATAGATGATTATAAAGTGCTTTATCACGTGTAACGGGCTAAATTTTTGTAAGAAATGACATATGGAATGGGAGTCAACACTCAGCTAAAAATCCCCCACCTCCCCCTTTTCCCCGACGATTGCAAAACCTAATATATAAAAACAAAAAAGAGTTTACAATCCGAAAAAAATACAAACACTATTTGGAATTATCTCTATCTACATTTGCGTATTGTACATTTCTATTTTAGATGTATACTTTTTTATTAAATCAAAATTTTGAGTTTTTCGCTCTCCCTTCATCCCGTAAAAACAAAAAGGCAAATATATCACAACAAAATCAAAACTATAGAGTTGATGTACGGAAAAAATTTAAAATTATAAAACATGTATGTATTGAATATTTATTCACACACCACAAATAAACACAAAAGTTTTGTTAACCAAGTTTTTGAAATTCTACTAGTTCAACCCTAATCACTTTGAATTTTATATGACAAAGATTTTTTCTATACATGTTTTTAAAATGGATATGCATGCTTGAAACATGTTCAAGATGAAAATGACCTATGGAGCCAAACCTTTAAAAGAGAATGACAAACGCTCATTAAATTCTCAAGTGAACGTGTGGTGGAATATCTACCCGAGTAAAACAAGCCATTATTTTGCCCATCTACAAAAAGGTAACCTAACAATCATAGATGATTGTAAAGTGCTTTATCACGTGTAACAGGCTATATTTCTGTAAGAAATGACTTATGGATTGGGAGTCAATACTCAAATAAAAATCCCCCGCCTCCCCCTTTTCCCTTACGATTGCTAGACCTAATATATAAAAACTAAAAAGAGTTTACTATCCCTAAAAATTACATACACTATTTGGAATTATCTTTCTCAACATTTGTGCATTGTGCATTTCCATTTTAGATGTATACTTTTTTCTTAAATCAAAACTTTGAGTTTTCGCTCTCGCTTCATCCCGTAAACAAAAAAAGGCAAATAGATCACAAAAAAATGAAAATTTTAGACTTTATGAATTGAAAAATTTTAAAACATTAAGAAATGTAAGTAAATAAAATTTATTCACACACCACAAATGAACACAAGAGATTTGTTATCCATGTTTGGGAAATTCCACAAGTTCAACCTTAATAGCTCGGAATTTATAAGAAAGAGATTTATTCTACACAAGTTTTACATGCTTGAACTGTGTTAAAGGGGCAAATGACCTATGGAACCAAACCTTTAAAAAAGAATAACTGATGCTCATTAAATTTTCAAGTGAACGTGCGGTGGGATATTTACCCAAGTCAAACAAGCCATTATTTTGCCCATTTACAAAATGTTGACCTAAAAATCATAGATGATTCTAAAGTGATTTATCATGCCTAACAGGCTATATTTTTGTAATAAATGACTTATGGATTGGGAGTCAACACTCAGTTAAAAATCCCTCCCCTCCCCCTTTTCCCCGACGATTGTAAAACCTAATATATAAAAATAAAAAGAGTTTACAATCCCTAAAAATTACAGACACTCTTTGGAATTATCTCTCTCAATATTTGTACATTGTGCATTTCAATTTTAGAAGTATACTTTTTTCTTAAATGAAAATATTGAGCTTTCGCTCTCACTTTGTCCCGTAAACAAATAAGGCAAATAGATCACAACAAAATGAAAATTTTAGAGTTTATGAATGGAAATTTTTTTGAATAATAACAAATGTAAGTAAAGAAAATGTATTCACACACCACAAATGAACACAAAAGTTTTGTTATCCAAGTTTGGGAAATTCCACTATTTCAACCCTAATACCTTAGAATTTTATAACAAAGTGGTTTCTTCTACACATGTTTTAAAAATGGATATGCACGCTTGAAACGTGTTAAAGATGACAATGACCTATGGAACCAAACCTTTTAGAGACAATAACAAACATTCATTAAATTTTCAAGTGAACGTACGGTGGCATATTGACCCGAATCAAACAAGCCATTATCTTGCCCATTTACAAACGCTCATTAAATTATCTTGCCCTTTTACGAAGAATAATAAACGCTCATTAAATTCTCAAGGGAACGTACGGTGGCATATTTACCCGAGTCAAACAAGCCATTATCGTGCCCATTTATGAAAAGCATACCTAACAATCATAGATGATTGTAAAGTGATTTAGCACGCGTAACGGGCTTTATTTTTGTTAGAAATGACTTATGGATTGGGAGTCAACACCCAATAAAAATCCCCCACCTCCCCCTTTTCCCTGACGATTGGAAAACCTAATATATAAAAACTAAAAAGAGTTTACAATCCCTAAAAAATACAAACACTCTTTGGAGTTATCCCTCTCTGCATTTGTGCATTTTTCATTTCAATTTTAGTTGTATACTTTTTTCTTAAATCAAAACTTTGAGCTTTTGCTTTCCCTTCATCCCGTAAACAAAAAAGGCAAATAGATCACAACAAAATGAAAATTTTAAAGTTTATGCATGGAAATTTTTTTTAAAAATAACATATATAAGTAAAGAATATTTTTCACACACTAGTAACGAACACAAAAGTTTGTTATCCAAGTTTGGGAAATTCCACTAAGTCAATCCAAATAGCTTGGAATTTTACAAGAAAAAGATTTCTTCTACACAGGATTTAAAAATGGATATGCATGCTTGAAATGTGTTATTGATGCAAATGACCTGTGGATCTAAACCTTTTATAGAGAATAACAAACGCTCATTAAATTCTCTAGTGAACGTGCAGTGGGGTACTTACCCGAGTCAAACAAGCCATTATTTTTCCCATTTACAAAAAGCTGATGTAACAAACATCGATGATTGTAAAGTGATTTAGCACACGTAATGAGCTATATTTTTGTAAAAAATGACTTTTGGATTGGGAGTCAACACTCAGTTAAAAATCCCCTGCCTCCCCCTTTTCCTCGAGATTTGCAAAACCTAATATATAAAAATAAAAAAGAGTTTACAATCCCTAAAAATTACAGACACTCTTTGGAATTATCTCTCTCTACATTTGTGCATTGTGCATTTTCATTTTAGATGCATTCTTTTTTCTTGAATAAAAACATTGAGTTTTCGCTCTCACTTTGTCCTGTAAAAATAAAAAGGCAAATGGATCACAACAAAATGAAAATTTTAGAGTTTATGAATGGAAAAAATTTTAAAAAATAACAAACGTAAGTAAAGAAAATGTATTCACACACCACAAATCAACACAAAAGTTTTGTTATCCCAGTTTGGGAAATTCCACTATTTCAACCATAATACCTTAGAATTTTATAACAAAGTGGTTTCTTCTACACATGTTTTAAAAATGGATATGCACGCTTGAAATGTGTTAAAGATGAAAATGACCTATGGAACCAAACCTTTTAGAGAGAATAACAAACATTCATTAAATTCTCAAGTGAACGTACGGTGGCATATTTACCCGAATCAAACAAGCCATTATCTTGCCCATTTACAAAAAGTTGACATAACAATCATAGATGATTGTAAAAGTGATTTAGCACACGTAATGAGCTATATTTTTGTAAAAAATGACTTTTGGATTGGGAGTCAACACTCAGTTAAAAATCCCCTGCCTCCCCCTTTTCCTCGAGATTTGCAAAACCTAATATATAAAAATAAAAAAGAGTTTACAATGCCTAAAAATTACAGACACTCTTTGGAATTATCTGTCTCTAAATTTTTGCATTGTGCATCTCCATTTTAGATGCATACTTTTTTCTTAAATAAAAACTTTGAGTTTTCACTCTCCCTTTATCCCGTAAACAAAAAAGGCAAATAGATCACAACAAAATGAAAATTTTAGAGTTTATGAATGGACAAAATTTTAAAAAATAACAAATGTAAGCAAAGAAAATTTATTCACACACCATAAATGAACACAAAAGTTTTGTTATCCAAGTTTGGGAAATTCCACTAGTTCAACTCAAATATCGTAGAATTTTATAAGAAAGTGGTTTTTTCTACACATGTGTTAAAAATGGATATGCAGTCTTGAAAATTGTTAAAGATGCCAATGACCTATGGAACCAAACCTTTTACAAAGAATAACAAACGCTCATTAAATTCTCAAGTGAACGTACGGTGGCATATTTACCCGAGTCAAACAAGCCATTATCTTGCCCATTTATAAAAAGCTGACTTAAGTATCATAGATGATTGTAAAGTGATTTAGCATGCGTAACGGGCTTTATTTTTGTAAGAAATGACTTATGGTTTGGGAGTCAACACTAACTTAAAAATCCCCCGCCTCCCCCTTTTCCCAGACAATTGAAAAACCTAATATATAAAAACTAAAAAGAGTTTATAATCCCTAAAAACTAGAAAAACTCTTTGGAATTATCTATCTCTACATTTGTGCCTTGTGCGTTTCTATTTTAGGTGTATACTTTTTTTTTTGAATCAAAACTTTGAGTTTTAGCTCTCCCATCATCCCGTAAAAAAAAAAGGCAAATAGATCACTACAAAATGAAAATTTTAGAGTTTATGTATAGAAATGGTTTTTAAATAATAACAAATTTAAGTAAAGAAAACTTATTCACACTCCCCAAATGAACACAAAAGTTTGTTATCCAAGTTTGGGAAATTCAACTAGTTCAACTCTAATTGCTTGGAATTTTATAAGAAAGTTATTTCTTCTACACAAGTTTTCAAAATGGATATGCATGCTTGAAATATGTTCAAGATTCAAATGACCTATGGATCCAAACCTTTTAAAGAGAATTGCAAACGCTCTTTAAATTCTCATGTGGACGTGCGGTGGGATATTTACCCGAGTCAAATAAGCCATTATTTTGCCCAATTACAAAAAGCTAACCTAACAATCATAGATGATTGTAAAGTGATTTATCACGCGTAACGGGCTGTATTTTTGTAAGAAATGACTTATGGATTGGGTGTCAACTTTCAGTTAAAAATCCCCCACCACCCCCTTTTCCCCAACGATTGCAAAACCTTATATATAAAAATAAAAAAGAGTTTTAAAATCCATAAAAATTACAGAATCTCCTTGGAATTATCTCTCTCTACATTTGTGCATTGTGCATTTCCATTTTAGATGTATACTTTTTCTTAAATTCAAACATTGAGTTTTCGTTCTCCCTGCATCCCGTAAACACAAAAGGCAAATAGATCAAAACAAAATGAAAATTTTAGAGTTTATGTATAGAAAACATTTAAAGCAATGGAAAATGTCATTATAGAAAATTTATCACACACCACAAATGAATACAAAATTTTTGTTACCCAAGTTTGGGAAATTCCACTAGTTCAACCCTAATAGCTTAGAATTTTATCAGAAAGACGTTTTTGCTACACATGTTTTGAAAATGGATATGCACACTTGAAACGTGTTAAAGATGCAAATGACCTATGGAACAAAACCTTTTGCAGAGAATAACAAACACTAATTAAATTCTCAAGTGAACGTGTGCTTAGTGGTGGGATATTTACCCGAGTCAAACAAGCCATTATCTTGCCCATTTAAAAAGCTGACCTAAAAATCATAGAATATTGAAAAGTGATTTATCACGCGTAACGGGTTGTATTTTTGTAAGAAATGACTTAAGCATTGGGAGTCAACAATCAGTTAAAAATCCCCCGCGTCCCCCTTTTCCCCGACGATTGCACAACCTAATATATAAAAACTAAAATGAGTTTAAAATCCCTAAAAATTACCGACACTCTTTGGAATTATCCCTCTCTACATTTTTGCATTATGCATTTCCATTTTAGGTGTATATTTTTTTTTATATCAAAACTAGGAGTTTTCGTTCTCCATCATCCCGTAAACAAAAAAGGTAAATAGATCACAACAAAAAGAAAAGTATAGAGTTTATGTATGGAAAAAATTTAAAACAATAACGAATGTAAGAAAAGAAAATTAATTCACACACCACAAATGAACACAAAAGTTTTATTATCCAAGTTTGAGAAATTCCACTAGTTCAACCCTAATAGCTTAGAATTTTATAAGAAAGTGGTTTCTTCTACACATGTTATAAAAATGGATATGTCCGCTTAAACTGTGTTAAAGATGCAAATGACCTATGGAACCAAACCTTTTATAAAGAATAGCAAACGCTCATTAAATTCTCAAATGAATGTATGGTGTGATATTTACGTGAGTCAAACAAACCATTATCTTGCTCCTTTACAAAAATCTGACCTAACATTGATAGATGATTGTAAAGTGATTTATCACACGTAATGGGTTTTATTTTTTTAAGAAATGACTTATGGATTGGGAATCATCACTCAGTTAAAAATCCCCCACCTCCCCCTTTTCCCCAACGATTGAAAAACCTAATATATAAAAATTAAATTGAGTCTACAATCCCTAAAAAATACTGACACTCTTTGGAATTATCTTTCTCTACATTTTTGCATTGCGCATTTCCATTTTTTATGAATACTTTTTTCTTAAATCAAAACTTTGAGTTTTCGCTCTCCCTTCATCCCATAAATTAAAAAGGCAAATAGATCACAACAAAATGAAAATTTAAGACTTTATGTATGGAAAAAATTTAAAACAATAACAAATGTAATTAAAGAAAATTTATTCACACACCACAAATGAACAAAAGTTTTGTTATCCAAATTTGGGAAATTTCACTCGTTTAACCCTAATAGCTTGGAATTTATAAGAAAGTGATTTCTTCAATACATGTTTTAAAACTGGATATGGATGCTTGAACCATGTTAAAGATGCAAATGACCGAAGGATCCAAACATTTTGAAGAGAATAACAAACGCACATTAAATTCTCAAGTGAACGTGCAGTGGGATATTTACCGGAGTCAAACATGCCATTATTTTGGCCATTTATAAAAAGTAGACCTAACAATCATAGATGATTGTAAAGTGATTTATCACACCTAAAGGGCTATATTTTTGTAAGATATTACTTATCGATTGGGTGTCAATGTTCAGTTAAAAATCCCCCGCCTCCCCCTTTTCCTCGACGACTGCAAAACCTAATATATAAAAACTAAAAAGAGTTTACAATCCCTAAAAATTATAGATGATCTTTGGAATTATCTCTCTCTACATTTGTGCACTGTGCATTTCCATTTTAGATGTATACTTTTTTCTTAAATCAAAATTTTGAGTTTTCGCTCTCCCTTCATCCTGTAAACAAAAAAGGCAAATAGATCACAACAAAATGAAATTTTTAGAATTTATGCATGGAAAAAATATAAAACAATAACAAATGTAAGTAAACAAATGAACACAAAAGTTTTGTTACCCAAGTTTGAGAAATTCAACTAGTTCAACCCTAATAGCTTGGATTTTTATAAGATAGATATTTCTTCTACACATTTTTTAAAAACGGATATGCATGCTTGAAATATGTTAAAGATGCAAATGACCAATGCATCCAAACCTTTTAAAGAGAATAACAAGTGCTCGTTCAATTCTAAAGTGAACGTGTGGTGGGATATTTACCCTAGTCAAACAAGCCATTGTCTTGCCCATTTACAAAAAGCTGACCTAACAATCATAGATGATTGTAAAGAGATTTATCACATGTAATGGGCTATATTCTTGTAAGAAATGGCTTATGTATTTTGAGTCAACACTCGGTTAAAGATTCCCCGCCTCCTCCTTTTCCTCGACGATTGAAAAACCTAATATATAAAAACTAAAAAGATTTTACAATCCCTAAAAATTATAGAACTCTTTGGAATTATCTCTCTCTACATTTGTACATTCTGCATATCCATTTTAGATGTAAATTTTTTTCTTAATTAAAAAATTTGAGTTTTCGCTCTCCCTTCATCTCTTAAACCGAAAATGCAAATAGATCACAACAAAATAAAAATATTAGAGTTTATGTATGGAAAAAATTTTAAACAAAAACAAATGTATGTAAAGAAAAATTATTCACACACCAGAAATGAACACAAAATTTTTGTTATCCAAGTTTGGGAAATTCCACTAGTTCAACCCCATTAGCTTGGAATTTTATAAGAAAGATATTTCTTCTACGCATGTTTTAAAAATAGATATGGATACTTGAAACATGTTAAAGATGCAAATGACCTATGGATCTAAACCTTTTAAAGAGAATAATGAACGCTCAGTAAATTCTCACGCGTAATGGGCATTATTTTTGTAACAAATGACTTATGGAATGGGAGTCAACACTCAGTTAAACACTTAGTTTTATACTTTTTTATTAAATCAAAACTTTGTGTTTTCGTTCTCCCTTCATCCCGTACACAAAAAAAGCTAATAGATCACAACAAAATGAATATTTTAGAGTTTAGGTATGGAAAAAATTTAAAACAACAACAAATGTAAGTAAAGAAAATTTATTCACACACCACAAATGAACACAAAAGTTTTATTATCCATGTTTCAGAAATTCCACTAGTTCAACCCCAATAGCTTGGAATTTTATACGAAAGAGACTTCTTCTACACGTTTTGAAAATGGATATGCATGTTTGAAACATGTTGAAGATGCAAATGAGCTATGGATCCAAACCTTTTAAATAGAGTAACAGACGCTCATTAAATTTTCAAGTGATCAAGCGGTGGGAATTAACAAGAGTCAAACAAGCCATTATCTTCCCCATTCACAAAAAGCTGACCTTACAATCAAAGATGATTTTAAAGTGATTTATCACGCATAACGGGCTATATTTTTGTAAGAAATGACTTATGGAAATGGAGTCAACAATTAGTTAAAGACCCCCGCCTCCCCCTTTTCCTCAATGATTGCAAAACCTAATATATAAAACCTAAAACGAGTTGACAATCCCGAAAACATTACAAATACCCTTTAGAATTATCTCTCTCTACATTAGTGCATTGTGCATTTCCATATTAGATGTATAGTTTTTTCTTAAGTAAAAAAATTCATTTTTTGCACTCCCTTCATATCATAAACAACAACGGCAAATAGTTCACTACAAAATAAAAATTTTAGAGTTTATGTATGCTAAAAATATAAAACTATAACAAATGAAAGTAAAGAAAATTTATTCACACACCACAAATGAACACAAAAGTTTTGTTATCCAAGTTCTGGAAATTCCACTTGTTCAACCTTTAAAGCTTGGAAAGATTTCTTCTACACAAGTTTTAAAAATGGATATGCATGCTTGAAACGTGTTAAATATGCAAATGACCTATGGACCCAAACCTTTTAAAGAGAATAACAAACGCTCATTAAATTCTGAAGTGAACGTGCGGTGGGATTTTTACCTGAGTCAAATTAGCCATTATTTTGCCTTTTAGCAAAAGGTCACCTAACAATCATAGATGATTGTAAAGTGATTTTTCAAGCATAACGGGCAATATTTTTGTAAGAAATCACTTATGGATTGGGAGTCAACACTTAGTTAAAAATTCCCCGCCTCTCCCTTTTCCCTGACATTTGCAAAACCTAATATATAAAAACTTTAAGGAGTTTACAATGCCTATAAATTACAAACACACTTTGGAATTATCTCTCTCTACATTTGTTCATTGTTAATTTTCATTTTAGATGCTTATTTTTTTCTTAAATAAAAACTTTTAGTTTTTGATCTCCGGTCATCCCGAAAAAACAAAAAGGCAAAAGGTTCACAACAAAATAAAAAATTTAAAACAAGAACAAGTGTAAGTAAAGAAAATTTATTCACACAACAAAAATAAAAACACAAAAGTTTTGTTTTCCAAGTTTTGGAAATTCCACTAGTTCAACCCTAATAGTTTGGAATTTTATAAGAAAAATATTTCTTCTACACATGTTTTAAAAATGGATATGCACGCTTGAAACGTGTTAAAGATGCATATGACCTATGGATCCAAACCTTTTAAAGAGAATAACAAACGCTCATTAAATTAACAAGTGAACGTGCGTTGGGATATTTACCCGAGTTAAACAAGCCATTATTTGGTCCATTTACAAAGCGCTGACATAACAATCATAGATAATTATAAAGTTATTTAACACGCATAACTGGCTATATTTTTTTTACGAAATGACTTATGGATTGGGAGTTAACACTCAGTTAAAAATCTTCCGCCTCCCCCTTTTCCCCAGTGATTGCAAGACCTCATATATAAAAACTAAAAAGTGCTTACAATCCGTAAAAATTATAGACACACTTTGGAATTATCTCTCTAAACATTTGTGCATTGTGTATTTCCATTTTAGATGTATACTTTTTTCTTAAATCAAAACATTGAGTTTTCTCTCTCTCTTCATCCCATAAAAAAAAACGCAAATAGATCACAACAAAATGAAAGTTTTAGAGTTTATGAAAGGAAAAATTTAAAACAATAACAAATGTAAGTAAAGAAATTTTATTAACACACAACAAATGAACACAAAAGTTTTGTTATTGATGTTCGGGAAATTCCACTAGCTCAACCCTAATAGCTTGGAATTTTATAAGAAAGAGAGTTCTTCTACATATGTTTTGAAAATGGATATGCATGCTTGAAACATATTAATGATGCAAATTACCTATAAATCAAAACCTTTTAAAAAGAACAACAAACGCTCATTAAATTCTCAACTAAACGTCCATAGGGATATTTACCTAAGTCAAAGAAGCCATTATTTTGCCCATTTACAAAAAACTGACCTTACAACCATAGATTATTATAAAGTGATTTACCACGCGTAACGGGCTATATTTTTGTAAGAAATGACTTATGGAATGGGAGTCAACACTCAGTTAAAAATCCCCCGCCTCTCCCTTTTCCACGACGATTGCAAAACATAATATATAAAAAATAAAAAAAGTTTATAGACACTCTTTGGAATTATCTCTCTGTACATTTGTGCATTGTGCATTTTCATTTTAGATGTATATTTTTTTCTTAAATCAAAACATTGAGTTTTTGCTCTCCCTTCATCCTGTAAACAAAAAAGGCAAATAGATCACAACAAAATGAAAATTTTAGACTTTATGTATGGAAAAAATTTAAAACTATAACAAATGAAAGTAAAGAAAATTTATTCACTCACCACAAATGAACACGAAATTTTTGTTATCCAAGTTTGGGAAATTCCACTTGTTCAACCCGAATAGCTTGGAATTTTATAAGAAAGAGATTTCTTCTACACTTGTTTTAAAAATTGATATGCATGCTTGAAACGTGTTAAAGATGCAAATGATGTATGGATCCAAAAATTTTAAAGAGAATAACAAACGCTCATTAAATTCTCAAGTGAACGTGCGATGGGAGATTTACCCTAATCAAACAAGCCATTATTTTCCCCATTTACAAAATGCTAATCTAACAATCATTGATGATTGTAAAGTGATTTATCACGTGTAACAGGCTATATTTTTTTCTAAGAATGACTTATGGATTGGGAATCAATACTCAGTTAAAAATCACCCACCTCCACCTTTTCCCCGACGATTGCAAGACGTAATATATAAAAACTAAAAAGAGTTCACTATCCCTAAAAAATACGGACACTCTTTGGAATTATCTCTCTCAACATTTATGCATTGTGCATTTCCATTTTAGATGTATACTTTTTTCTTAAATCAAAACTTTGAGTTTTCGCTCTCCCTTCATCCCGTAATAAAAAAAGGGAAATAGATCACAGCAAAATGAAAATTTTAGAGTTTATGAAAAGAAATAATTAAAGAAAATAACAAATGTAAGTAAAGAAAATTTATTCACACACCACAAATGAACACAAGAGTTTTGTTATCCATGTTTGGGAAATTCCACCAGTTCAATCCTAATAGCTTTGAATTTTATAAGAAAGTGATTTCTTCTATACATGTCTTAAAAATGGATACACATGCTTGAAATGTGTTAAAGGGGAAAATGACCTATGCATCCAAACCTTTTAAAGAGAATACTAACGTTCATTAAATTTTCAAGTGACGTGCGGTGGGATATGTACCAGAGTCAAACAAGCCATTATTTTGCTCATTTACAAAAAGCTGACCTAACAATCATAGATGATTGTAAAGTGATTTATCACGCCTAACAGGCTAAATTTTTCAAAGAAATGACTTATGGATTGGGAGTCAACACTCAGTTAAAAATTCCTTGCCTCCCCCTTTTCCCTGACGATTGTAAAACCTAAAATATAAAAAATAAAAAGAGTTTACAATCCTTAAAAATTACAACAAAATGAAAATTTTTGTTATCCAAGTTTGGGAAATTCCACTAGTTCAACCCTAATACATTAGAATTTTATAAGAAAGTGGTTTCTTCTACACATGTTTTAAAAATGGATATGCATCCTTGAAACGTGTTAAAGATGCAAATGACCTATGGAACCAAACCTTTTATAGAGAATAACAAACGGTCATTAAATTCTCAAGTGAATGTACGGTGGCATATTTACCCGAGTCAAACAAGCCGTTATCTTGCCCATTTACAAAAATCTGACCTAACAATCATAGATGATTGTAAAGTGGTTTAACAAGCTTAACGGGCTTTATTTTTGTAAGAAATGACTTCTGGATTGGGAGTCAACACTCTGTTAAAAATCCCCTGCCTCTCCCATTTCCCCGACGATTGGAAAACCTATTATATAAAAACTAAAAAGAGTTTACAATCCCTAAAAAATACAAACACTTTTTGGAATTATCTCTCTCTGCATTTGTGCTTTGTTCATTTCAATTTTAGCTATATACTTTTTTCTTAAATCAAAACTTTGAGTTTTCGCTCTCCCTTCATCCCGTAAACAAAAAAGGCAAATAGATCATAAGAGAAATGAAAATTTTAGAGTTTATGTAAGGAAAAAATTTAAAAAAATAACAAATGTAAGTAAAGAAATTTTTTTCACAGACAACTAATGAACACAAAAGTTTGTTATCCAAGTTAGGGAAATTCCACTACTTCAATCCTAATAGCTTGCAATTTTACAAGAAAGAGATTTCTTCTACACAGGATTTAAAAATGGATATGCATGTTTGAAACGTGTTATAGATGCAACTGACCTATGGATCTAAACCTTTTAAAGAGAATAACAAACGCTCATTAAATTCTCTAGTGAACGTGCAGTGGGATATTTACCCGAGTCAAACAAGCCATTATTTTGCCCATTTACAAAAAGCTGATGTAAAAAACATAGATGATTGTAAAGTGATTTATCATCTGTAACGGGCTATATTTTTGTAAGAAACGACTTGAGGATTGGGTGTCAACACTCAGTTAAAAATCCCCCGCCTCCCCCTTTTCCCTCGACGTTTGCAAAACCTAATATATAAAAAAATAAAAAGAGTTCACAATCCCTAAAAATTACAGACACACTTTCGAATTATCTCTCTCTACATTTGTGATTTGTGCATTTCCATTTTAGATGCATACTTTTTTCTTAAATAAAAATTTGAGTTTTTGCTCTCCCTTCTTCCCGTAAACAAAAAGGCAAAAAGATCACAACAAAATAAAATTTTAGAGTTTATGAATGGAAAAAATTTTAAACAATAACAAATGTAAGTAAATAAAATGTATTCACACACCACAAATGAAAACAAAAGTTTTGTTATCCAAGTTTTGGAAATTCCAGTGGTTCAACCCTAATACCTTAGAATTTTATAAGAAAGAGATTTCTTCTACACATGTTTTAAAAATGGATATGCACGCTTGAAACTTATTAAAGATGCAAATGACCTATGGAACCAAACAATCATAGAATATTGAAAAGTGATTTATACAGCATAACAGGCTATATTTTTTGTAAGAAATGACTTACGGATTGTGAGTCAACACTCAGTTAAAAATCCCTCGCCTCCCCCTTTTCCCCGACGATTGTAAAGCCTAAAATATAAAAAGTAAAGAGAGTTTACAATCCATAAAAATTACAGACATTCTCTCTCAACATTTTTGCATTGTGCATTTCAATTTTAGCTATATACTTTTTTCTTCAGTCAAAACTTTGACTTTTCGCTCTCCCTTCATTCTGTAAACAAAAAAGGCAAAAAGATCATAAGAGAAATGAAAATATTAGAGTTTATGTAAGGAAAAATTTTAAAACAAAAACAAAGGTAAGTAAAGAAATTTTTTTCACACACAACTAATCAACACAAAAGTTTGTTATCCAAGTTTGGGAAATTCCACTACTTCAATCCTAATAGCTTGCAATTTTACAAGAAAGATATTTCTTGTACATAGGATTTAAAAATGCATATGCATGCTTGAAACGTGTTATAGATGCAAATGACCTATGGATCTAAAACTTCTAAAGAGAATAAAAAACGCTCATTAAATTCTCTAGTGAACATGCAGTGGGATATTTACCCGAGTCAAACAAGCCATTATTTTGCCCATTTACAAAAAGCTGATGTAAAAAACATAGATGAATGTAAAGTGATTTATCATGTGTAATGGGCTATATTTTTTTAAGAAATGACTTGAGGATTGGGTGTCAACACTCAGTTAAAAATCCCCCACCTCCCCCTTTTCCCCGACGTTTACAAAACCTAATATATAAAAAATAAAAAGAGTTTAGAATCCCTAAAAATTACAGACACTCTTTCGAATTATCTCTCTCTACATTTGTGATTTGTGCATTTCCATTTTAGATGAGTACTTTTTTCTTAAATAAAAATTTGAGTTTTTGCTCTCCCTTCGTCCCGTAAACAAAAAAGGCAAAAAGATCACAACAAAATGAAAATTTTAGAGTTTATGAATGGAAAAAATTTTAAACAATAACAAATGTAAGTAAATAAAATGTATTCACACACCACAAATGAACACAAAAGCTTTGTTATCCAAGTTTGCGAAATTCCACTGGTACAACCCTAATACCTTAGAATTTTATAAGAAAGAGATTTCTTCTACACATGTTTTAAAAATGGATATGCATGCTTGAAACGTGTTAAAGATGCAAATGACCTATGGAACCAAACCTTTTACATAGAATACCAAACGGTCAATATATTCTCAAGTGAACGTACGGTGGCGTATTTGCCCGAAACAAACAAGCCATTATCTTGCCCATTTACAAAAAGCTGACCAAACAATCATAGAGTATTGAAAAGTGATTTATCATGCATAACGGGCTATATTTTTGTAAGTAATGACTTAAGGATTGGGAGTCAACACTCAGTTAAAAATTCCCTGCCTCCCCCTTCTCCCTGACGATTGCAAAACCTAATATATAAAAACTAAAAAGAGTTTAAAATCCCTAAAAATTACTGACACTATTTGGAATTTTCTCTCTCTACATTTGTGCATTGTGCATTTCCATTTTAGATGTATACTTTTTTCTTAAATCAAAACTTTGAGTTGTCGCTCTCCTTCATCCTGTAAACAAAAAAGGCAAATAGATCACAAAAAAATATAATTTTTTGAGTTTATGTATGGAAAAAATTTAAAACAAAAACAAATGTAAGTAAATAAAATTAATTCACACTCCACAAATGAACACAAAAGTTTTGTTATCCTAGTTTGGGAAATTCCACTAGTTCAACCCTAATAGCTTAGAATTTTAAAAGAAAGTGGTTTGTTCTACCAATGTTTTAAAAATGGATAGAGAATAAAAAACGCTCATTAAATTCTCAAGTGAACGTGTGGTGTGATATTTAGCTGAGTCAAACAAGCCATTATCTTGCTCCTTTACAAAAAGCAGATTTAACAATGATAGATGATTGTAAAGTGATTTATAACACGTAACGGGCTATATTTTTTTAAGAAATGACTTATGGATTAGGAGTCAACACTCAGTTAAAAATCCCCCACCTCCCCCTTTTCCACTATGATTGCAAAACATAATATATAAAAACTAAAAAGAGTTTACAATCCCTAAAAAATACTGACACACTTCGAAATTATCTCCCTCTACATTTGTGCATTGTGCATTTCTATTTTTTATGTATACTTTTTTCCTAAATCAAAACTTTGAGTTTTCGTTCTCCCTGCGTCCCGTAAACAAAAAAGGTAAATAGATCACAACAAAATGAAAATTTTAGAGCCTATGTATAGAAAAAGTTTAAAATAATAAGAAATTTAAGTAATGAAAATTTATTCACACACCAAAAATGAACACAAACTTTTTGTTATCCAACTTTTGGAAATTCCACTAGTTCAACCCTAATAGTTTAGAATTTTATAAGAAAGTGGTTTCTTCTATAGATGTTTTAAAAATGGATATGCACGCTTGAAACATGTTAAAGAAACAAATGACCTATGGAACCAAACCTTTTCAGTGAATAAAAAATGCTCATTAAATTCTCAAGTGAACGTGCGGTGGGATTTTTACCTAAGACAAAAAAGCCATTATCTTGCCCATTTACAAAAAACTAACCTAACAATCATAAAATATTGTAAAGTGATTTATCACTAGTAACGGGCTATATTTTTTAAGAAATGACTTAAGGATTTGGAGTCAACACTCAGTTAAAAATCCCCCGCCTTCCCCTTTTCCTCGACGATTGCAAAACCTAATATATAAAAACTAAAATGAGTTTACAATCCCTAAAAATTACTGACACTCTTTGGAATTATCTCTTTCTAAATTTGTGCAATGTGCATTTCCATTTTAGATATATACTTTTTTCTTAAATCAAAACTTGAAGTTTTCGTTCTCCATCATCCTGTAAAGAAAAAAGGCAAATAGATCACAATAAAATGAAAATTTAAAATTTATGAATGGAAAAAATTTAAAACAATAACATATGTAAGTAAAGAAAATTAATTCACACACCACAAATGAACACAAAAGTTTTGTTATCCAAGTTTGGGAAATTCCACTAGTTCAACCCTAATAGCTTAGAATTTTATAAGAAAGAGGTTTCTTCTACACATGTTTTAAAAATGGATATGCCCACTTCAACAATGTTAAAGATGCAAATGACCTATGGAACGAAACATTTTACAGAGAATAGCAAACACTCATTAAATTCCCAAGTGAACGTGCGTTGTGATATTTACCGGAGTCAAACAAGCCATTATATTGCTCATTTACAAAAAGCTGACCTAAAAATGATAGAGGATTGTAAAGTGATTTATCACATGTAACGGGCTTTAATTTTGTCAGAAATGACTTATGGATTGGAAGTCAACACTTAGTTAAAAATCCCCCACCTCTCCCTCTTCCCCGACGATTGCAAAACCTAATATATAAAAACTAAATAGAGTTTACAATCCCCAAAAAATACTGACACTCTTTGGAATTATATCTCTCAACAATTTTTTCATTGTGCATTTCCATTTTTGATGTATACTTTTTTCTTAAATCAAAACTTTGATTTTTTGCTCTCCCTTCATCCCGTAAACAAAAAAAGGCGAATAGATCACAACAAAATGAAAATTTTAGAGTTTATGTATGGAAAAAATTTAAAACAATAACAAATGTAAGTAAAGAACATTTATTCACATACCACAAATGAATACAAAAGTTTTGTGATCCAAGTTTGGGAAATTCTGCTAGTTCAACCCTAATAGCTTGGAATTTTATAAGAAAGAGAGTTCTTCAACACATGTTTTAAAAATGGATATGGATGCTTGAAACATGTTAAAGATGCAAATGACCTATGGATCCAAACATTTTAAAGAGAATAACAAATGCACTTTAAATTCTCAAGAGAACGTGTGGTGGGATATTTACCCGAGTCAAACAAGCCATTATTTTTCCCATTTAGCAAAAGCTGACCTAACAATCATAAATGGTTGTGAAGTAATTTATCACACGTAATGGACAATATTTTTGTCAGAAATGACTTTTGGATTGGGAGTCAACACTCAGTTTAAAATCCACCGCCACCCCCTTTTCCCCGACGATCGCAAAACCTAATATATAAAAACTAAAAAGAGTTTAAAATCCCAAAAATTTATAGACACTCTTTGGAATTATCTCTCTCTAAATTTGAGTATTTTGAGTTTCCATTTTAGATTATTAATTTTTTCTTAAATCAAAGCTTTGAGTTTTTGCGCTCTCTTCATCCCGTAAACAAAAAAGGCAAATAGATCACAACAAAATGACAATTTTATACTTTATGTATGGAAATATTTAAAATTATAACAAATTTAAGTAAAGAAAATTTATTCACACACCATAAATGATCACAAGAGTTTTGTTATCCAAGTTTGGGAAATTCCAATAGTTCAACCCTAATAGCTTGGAATTTTATAAGAGAGAAATTTATTCCACACATGTTTTAAAAATGGATATGCATGCTTGAAACATGTTAAAGATGCAATTGACCTATGGATCAAAACCTTCTAAAAAGAATAAAAAACGCTTATTAAATTCTCAAGTTAACGTGCGGTGGGATATTTAGCCGAGTCAAACAAGCCGTTATTTTGCCCATTTTAAAAAAACTGACCTAACAATCATAGATGATTGTAAAGCGATTTATCACGCGTAACGGGCTAATGACTTATGGATTGGAGTCAACACTCAGTTAAAAATCCCCCGCCTCCCCCTTTTCCCCGACTATTGCAAAACCGAATATATAAAATCTAAAAAGAGTTTACAATCCCAAAAAAAATACAGACACTCTTTGGAATTATCTCTCTCTACTTTTTTGCATTTTGCGTTTAGATTTTAGATGTATACTTTTTTCTTAAATCAAAACTTTGAGTTTTCGCTCTCCGTTCATCCCGTAAACCAAAAAGGCAAATAGATAACAACAAAATGAAAATTTTAGAGTTTATGTATGGAAAAAATTTAAAATAATAACAAATGTAAGAAAAAAATTTTATTCACACAGCACAAATGAACAAAAATTTTTTGTTATCCAAGTTTGGGAACTAGCTCAACCCTAATAGCTTGGAATTTTATAAGAAAGATATTTCTTCGACACATGTTTTAAAAATGGATATGAATGTTTGAACCATGTTAAAGATGCAAATGACCTATGGATCATCACCATTTAAAGAGAATAACAAACGCTCATTAAATTTTGAAGTGAACATGTAGTGGGATACTTACCCGAATCAAACAACCCATTATTTTTCCCATTTAGAAAAATCTGACCTAACAATCATAGATGATTGTCAAGTGATTTATCACCCATAATGGGCTATATTTTTTGAAAGAAATACTTATGGTTAGGGAGTCAACACTCAGTTAATAATCCCTCGCCACCCCTTTTTTCTCGATGATTACAAAACCTAATATATAAAAACTAAAAAGAGTTTACAATCCCTAAGAATTACATACACTCTTGGGAATTATATCTCTCTACATTTGTGCATCGTGCATTTCCATTTTGGATGTATACCATTTTCTTTAGGAAAAACTTTTTGATTTTACTCTCCCTTCATCTCATTAACAAAAAAGGCAAATAGATAACAACAAAATGAAAATTTTAGCGTTTATGTATGGAAAAAATTTAAAACAATAGCAAATGTAAGTAAAGAAAATTTATTCACACACCACAAATGAATACAAGAGTTTTTCTATCCATGTTTTGAAAATTCCACTAGTTCAACCCAAAAAGCTTATAATTTTATGAGAAAGAGACTATAATTTTATAATTTCATCACGCGTAACAGGCTATATTTTTGTAAGAAGTGACTTAAGGATCGGGAGTCAACACTTTATTAAAAATCCCCTGCCTCCCCCTTTTCCTCGATGATTGCAAAACCTAATATATAAAAACTAAAAAGGGTGTACAATCCCTAAAAATTATAGATACTCTTTGGAATAATGTCTCTCAACATTTGTGCATTGTGCATTTCCATTTTAGTTGTATACTTTTTTCTTAAATAAATACTTAGAGTTTTTCGCTCTCCCTTCATTCCGTAAACAAAAAAGGTAAATACATCACAACAAAATGAAAATTTTAGAGTTTATGTACGGAAAAAATTGAAAACAATAAAAATGTAAGTAAATAAAATTTATTCACACACCATAAATGAACAAAAAACTTTTGTTATCCAAGTTTGGGAAATTCTACTTGTTCAACCCTAATAGCTTGGAATTTTATAAGAAAGAGATTTCTTCTACACATGTTTTAAAAATGGATATGCATGCTTGAAACATGTTAAAGATGCAAATACCCTATGGATCCAAACCTTTTAAAGAGAATAAGAAACGCTCATTAAATTCATGAGTGAACGTGCGGTGGGATATCTACCCGAGTCAAACTAGCCATTATTTTGCCCATTTACAAAAAGCTCACCTAACAATCATAGATGATTATGAAGTGATTTATGATGCGTAACAGCTATACTTTTGTCAAAAATGACTTGTGGATTGGGAGTCAACACTTAGTTTAAAATCTCCCGCCACTCCCTTTTCCTCGACGATTGCAAAACCTAATATATAAAAACTAAAAAGAGTTTACAATCCATAAAAATTACATAAACAATTTGGAATTGTCTCTCACTACATTTGTGCATTTCTGTTTTAGATATATACTTTTTTCTTAAATCAAAACTTTGAGTTTTCTCTCTCCCTTCATCCCGTAAACAAAAAAGGGCAAATATATCACAACTAAATGAAAATTTTATAGTTTATGTATGGAAAATTTTAAAATTATAACAAATGTTAGTAACTAAAATTTATTCACACACCACAAATGCGCACAAGAGTTTTGTTATCCAACTTTGGGAAATTCCAATAGTTCAACCCTAATAGCTTGGAATTTTATAAGAAAGAGATTTATTCTACACATGTTTTAAAAATGAATATGCATGTTTGAAGCATATTAAAGATGCAAATGACCTATTGATCAAAACCTTTTCAAGAGAATAACAAACGCTCATTAAATTCTCAAGTTAACGTGCGGGGGGATATTTAGCCGAGTCAAACAAGCCATTAGTTTGCCCATTTACAAAACCTAACCTAACAATCATAGATGATTGTAATGTGATTTATTATGTGTAATAACTATATTTTTGTAAGAATTGACCTATGAATAGGGAGTCAACACTCAGTTAAAAATCCTCTACCTCCCCCTTTTCCCCGACGATTGCAAAACCTAATATATAAAAACTGAAAAGAGTTTTAGAATCACTAAAAATTACAGACACTCTTTGGAATGATCTCTCTCTACATTTGTGCGTTGTGCATTTCCATTTTAGATGTATTCTTTTTTCTTAATTCAAAACTTTGTGTTTTTTCTTTCCCTTATCCCGTAAACAAAAAAGGCAAATAGATCACAAAAAAATGAAAATTTTAGACTTGAAGTAAAATTAAATTTAAAAAAATAAAAAATATAAGTAAATAAAATTTATTCACACACCACAAATGAACACAAAAGTTTTGATATCCAACTTTGGGAAATTGCACTAGTTCAACCCTCATAGCTTTGAATTTGATAAGAAAGAGATTTCTTCTACACATGTTTTAAAAATGGATATGCATGCTTGAAACGTGTCAAAGATGCAAATGACCTATGGATCCAAACCTTTTAAAGAGAATAACAAACGCTCATTAAATTCTCAAGTGAATGTACGGTGGGATATTTACCCGAATCAAACAAGCCATTATTTTGCCCATTTACAAAAAGTTGACCTAACAATCATATATGATTGTAAAGTGATTTATCATGCCTTACCAGCAATATTTTTGTAAGAAATGACATATGGATTGGGAGTCAACACTCAGTTAAAAATCCCCGCCTCCTCATTTTCCCCGATGACTGCAAAACTTAATGTATAAAAACTAAAAAGAGTTTTACAATTCCTAGAAATTACAGACACTCTTTGGAATTATATCTCTCTACATTTGTGGATTGTGCATTTCCATTTTAGATGTATACTTTTTTCCTATATCCAAATTTTCAATTTTAGCTCTCCCTTCATCCCGTAAAAAAAAAAAAAGGCAAACAGATCACAAAAAAACAAAAATATTAGAGTTTATGTATGGAAATTTTTTTTAAAAATGACAAATGTATGTAAATTAAATTTATTCACACACCACAAATGAACACAAAAGTTTTGTTGTCCAAGTTTGGGAAATTCCACTAGTTCAACCGTAATAGCATGGAACTTTATAAGAAAGAGACTTCTTCTTCACATGTTTTAAAAATGGATACATGCTTGAAACATGTTAAAGATGTAAATGAGCAATGGATACAAAAATTTTAAAGAGAATAACAAACGCTCATTAAATTCTCAAGTAAACATGTGGTGGGTTATATACCTGAGTCAAACAAGCCGTTATTTTGCCCATTTACAAAATACTGACTTAATAATCATAGAAGATTGTAAAGTGAGTTATTATGCATAACGGGCTATTTTTTTTTCAAGAAATGATTTATGGATTGGGAGTCAACACTCAGTTAAAAATCCCCAGCCTCCCCCTTTTTCCCGTTAATTGCAAAACCTAATTAATTAAAACTAAAAAGAATTTACAATCCCATAAAATTACAGACACTCTTTGGAATTATCTCTCTCTGCATTTGTGCTTTGTGCATTTCCATTTTAGATCTATACTTTTTTTTTAAATCAAAACTTTGTGTTTTCTATCTCCCTTCATCCAATAAACAAAAAAGAAAATAAGATCACAACAAAATGAAAATTTTAGAGTTTATATATGGAAAAAATTTTAAACAATAAATAATGTAAGTAAAGAAAATTTATTCACACACCACAAATGAACACAAAAGTATTGTTATCCAAGTTTGGGAAATTCCACTAGTTCAACCCTAATAGTTTGGAATTTTATAAGAAAGAGATTTATTTTACACATGTTTTAAAAATGGATATGCATACTTGAAACATGTTAAAGATGCAAATGACATATGGAACCAAACCTTTTAAAGATAGTTACAAACTCTGATTAAATTCTCAAGTGAACGTGCTATGGGAAATTTCCCCGAGTGAAACAAGCTATTATCTTTCTGATTTACAAAAAGTAGAACTAACAATCATTGACGATTGTAATGTGATTTATCACACGTAGCGGGCTATATTTTTTTAGGAAATTACTTATGGATTGGTATTCCACACTCAGTTAAAAATCCCCCTCCTCCCCCTTTCCCCGACGATTGTAAAACCTGATATTTAAAAACTAAAAAGAGTTTATAATCCCAAAAAATTATAGACATTCTTTGGAATTATCTCTCTCTACATTTGTGCATTGTGCATTTCATTTTTAGATCTATACCTTTTTCTTAAATCAAAACTGGAGTTTTCGCTCTCCCATCATCCTATAAACAAAAAAGGCAAAATGATCACAACAAAATGAAAATTTTAGAGTTTATGTATAGAAAAAGTTTTAAGCAATAACAAATATAAGTTAAGAAAATTTATTCACACACCACAAATGAACATAGGTTTTTTTATCCAAGTTTGGGAAATTCCACTACTTCAACCCTAATAGCTTGGAATTTTATAAGAAAGCGATTTCTTCTACACATGTTTTAAAAAATGATATGCATGCTTAAAATGTGTTAAAGGTGCAAATGACCTATGGATCCAAACCTTTTAAACAGAATAACAAATGCTCATTAAATTCTCAAGTGAACGTGTGGTGGGGTATTTACCAGAGTAAAAAAAGCCATTATTTTGCCCATTTACAGAAAGTTGACCTAAAAATCATAGATGATTGTAAAGTGATTTATCAAGCGTAACGGGCTATATTTTTTTAAGAAATGATTTAAGGATTGGGAGTCAACACTCAGTTAAAAATCACCCGCTTCTCACTTTTCCTCGACGATTTCAAATCCTAATATATAAAAACTAAAAAGATTTTACAATTCCTTAAAATTACTGACACTCTTTGGAATTATCTCTCTCTACATTTGTGCATTGTACATTTCCATTTTAGATGTATACTTTTTTCTTAAATCAAAACTTTGAGTTTTTGCTCTACATTCATCCCATAAAAGAAAAAAGCCAAGTAGATTACAACCAAATGAAAATTTTAGAGTTTATGTATGGAAAAAATTTATAATTATAACAAATTTAAGTAAAGAAATTTATTCACACACCACAAATGAACGCAAAAGATTCGTTATCCATGTTTTTGAAATTCCACGAGTTCAAACCTAATAGCGTGGAATTTTATAACAAATAGATTTCTTTTACTCAATTTTTAAAAATGGATATGCCTGTTCGAAACATTTTAAATATGCAAATGACCTATGGATCAAAAACATTTAAAGATAATAACAAACACTCATTAAATTCTCAAATGAATGTGCAGTGGGATATTTATCGAGTCAAACAAGCCATTATTTTGCCCTTTTAGAAAAAAACTGACCTACTAATCATAGATGATTGTAAAGTGATTTATCACACATAACGGGCTATATTTTTGTAAGAAATGACTTATGGATTGGGAGTCAACACTCAGTTAAAAATCTCCCACTTCCCCATTTTCCCCGACGATTGCAAAACCTAATATATAAAACCTAAAAAGAGTTTACAATCCCTAAAAATTTCAGAAACAATTTGGAATTTTCTCTCACTACATTTGTGCATTTCCCTTTTAGATGTATACTTTTTTCTTAAATGAAACTTTGAGTTTTTTCTCTCTTCATCCCGTAAACAAAAAAAAAAAATTGATCTCAACAAAATGAAAATTTTAGAGTTTATGTATGAAAAAAAATTTAAACAATAAATAATGTAAGTAAATAAAATTTATTCACACACCACAAATGCACGCAAAAGATTTGTTTTCCAAGTTTGGGAAAGTCCACTAGTTCAACCCTAATAGCTTGGAATTTTATAAGAAAGAGATTTATTTTACACATGTTTTAAAAATGGATATGCATGCTTGAAACATGTTAAAGATTCAAATGACATTTGGAAGCAAAGCTTTTAAAGAGAATAACAAACTCTCATTAAATTCTCCAGTGAATGTGCGGTGGGATATTTCCCTGAGTCATACAAGCCATTATCTTTCCCTTTTACAAAAAGCTGAACTAACAATCATTGACGATTGTATTGTGATTTATCACGTGTAACGGGCTATATTTTTGTAAGAAATTACTTATGGATTGGGAGTCAACACTCATTGTAAAAATCCCCTGTATAATTTTTTATTAAATCAAAACTTTTAGTTTTCGTTCTCCCTTCATCCTATAAACGAAAAAGGCAAAACGATCACAAAAAAATGAAAATTTTAGAGTTTAAGTATGGAAAAATTTTTAAGCAATAACAAATTTAAGTAAAGAAAATTTATTCACACACCACAAATGAACACAAAAGTTTTGTTATCCAAGTTTGAGAAATTCCACTAGTTCAACCCTAATAGCTTGGAATTTTATAAGAAAGAGATTTCTTCTACACATGTTTTAAAAAATGATATGCATTCTTGAATTGTGTTAAAGGTGGAAATGACCTACGGATCAAAACCTTTTAAACAGAATAACAAATGCTCATTAAATTCTCAAGTGAACGTGTGGTGGGGTATTTATCTGAGTGAAACAAGCCATTATTTTGCCCATTTACAAAAAGTTGACCTAAAAATCATAGATGATTTTAAAGTGATTCATCAAGCGTAATGGGTTATATTTTTGTAAGAAATGATTTAAGGATTGGGAGTCAACACTCAGTTAAAAATCCCCCGCCTCCCACTTTTCCTCGACGATTGCAAATCCTAATATTTAAAAACTAAAAAGAGTTTACAATCCCTTAAAATTACTGACACTCTTTGGAATTATCTCTCTCTACATTTTTGCATTGTATTTTCCATTTTAGATATATACTTTTTTCTTAAATCAAAACATTGAGTTTTTGGTCAACCTTTATCCCGTAAACGAAAAAACTAAATTGATCACAACATAATGAAAATTTTAGAGTTGATGTATGGAAAAAATTTATAATTATAACAAATTTAAGTAAATAAAATTTATTCACACACAACAAATGAACACAAAAGATTTGTTTTCCATGTTTTGGAAATTCCACGAGTTCAAAACTAACAGCTTGGAATTTCATAACAAATAGATTTCTTCCACTCACGTTTTAAAAATGGATATGCATGCTCAAAACATGTTAAAGATGCAAATGACCTATGGATAAGAACCTTTTAAAGAGAATGACAAACACTCAATAAATTCTCAAGTAAACGTGCAGTGGGATATTTACCCGATTCAAACAAGCCTTTATTTTGCCCATTTACAAAAAAAACTGACTTAACAATCATAGATTATTGTAAAGTGATTTATCACAAGTAACGGGTAATATTTTTGTAAGAAATGAATTATGGATAGGGAGTCAAAACTCAGTTAAAAATCCCCTGCTACCCCTTTTCCCCGACGATTGCAAAACCTAATATATAAAAACTAAAAAGAGTTTACAATCCCTAAAAATTACAGACACTCTTTGGAACTATCTCTTTCTACATTTGTGTATTGTACATTTCCATTTTAGATGTATACTATTTTCTTTAAGGAAAACTTTGAGATTTCATTCTCCCTTCATCTCGTAAACAAAAAAGGCAAAAAGATCACAACAACATGAAAATTTTAGAGTTAATGTATGGAAAAAATTTAAAACAATAACAAATGTAAGTAAAGAAAATTTATTCACAAACCACAAATGAACACAAAAGTTTTGTTATCCAAGTTTGGAAAATTCCACTAGTTCAACCCTAAAAGCTTGGAATTTTATAAGAAATATGTTTCTTCTACACATGTTTTAAAAATGGGTATGCATGCTTGAAATGTGTTAAAGGTGCAAATGACCTATGGATCCAAACCTTTTAAAGAGAATAACAAATGCTCATTAAATTCTCAAGTGAATGTGCAGTTGTGGTATTTAGCTGAGTCAAAGAAGCCATTATTTTGCCCAATCACAAAAAGCTGACCTAAAAATCATAGATGATTGTAAAGTGATTTATCAAGCATAACGGGATATATTTTGTAAGAAATGACGTAAGGATTGGAAGTCAATACTCAGTTAAAAATCCCCCGCCTCCCCCATTTCCTCGACGATTGCAAAACCTAATATATAAATACTAAAAAGAGTTTACAATCTTTTAAAATTACTGACACTTTTTTGAATTATCTCTCTCTACATTTGTGCATTGTAAATTTCCCTTTTAGATGTATACGTTTTTCTTAAATCAAAACTTTGATTTTTTGCTCTACCTTTATCCAGTAAACAAAAAAGGCAAATAGATCACAAAAAAATAAAAATTTTAGAGTTTATGAAGAGAAAAAATTTAAAATTTTAACAAATGTAAGTAAAGAAAATTTATTCACACCACAAATCAAGACAAAAGTTTTGTTATCCAAGTTTTGGAAATTCAACGATTTCAACCCTAATAGCTTGGAATTTTATAAGAAATAGATTTCTTCTACTAATGTTTTAAAAATGGATATGCTTGCTCGAAACTTGTTAAAGAAGCAAATGACCTATAGATACAAACCTTTTAAAGAGAATAACAAGCGCCCATTAAATTCTCAAGTGAACGTGCAGTGAGATATTTACCAGAGTCAAACAAGCCATTGTTTTGTCCATTTATAAAAAAGCTGACCTAACAATCATAGATGATTATAAACTGATTTATCATGCGTAACGGGCTATATTATTTTATGAAATGACATATGGATTGGAAGTCAACACTCAAATAAAAATCCCCCGCCTCCCACTTTTCCCCGACGATTGCAAAACCTAATATATAAAAACTAAAAAGAGTTTAGAATCCCTAAAAATTATAGACACTCTTTGGAATTATATCTCTACATTTGTGCATTGTGCATTTCCATTTTAGAGGTATACTTTTTTCTTAAATCAAAACTTTCAGTTTTCGCTCTCCCTTCATCCCGTAAATAAAAAGGGCAAATAGATCACAACAAAATGAAACTTTTAGGGTTTATATCTGGAAAAAATTTATTGATACAACAAAAAGGAATAGAAAAGTTTTGTTATGAGAGTTTGGGAAATTCCACTGGTTAACCCCTAATAGATTGGAATATTATAAGAAAGAGATTTTTTCTTCTCATGTTTTAAAAATGGATACGCATGCTTGAAACATGTAAAGATGCAAATGACCTATGGATCCAACCCTTTTAAAGAGAATAGCAAACGCTCATTAAATTCTCAAATGAATGTGCGGTAGGATATTTACCAAAGTCAAAGAAGCCATTATTTTGCCCAATTACTAAAAGCTGACCTAACAATCATAGATGATTGTAAAGTGATTTATCACGCGAAATGGGTTGTATTTTTGTAAAATATGAATTATGGATTGGGTGTCAACTTTCAGTTAAAAATCCCCCATCTCCCCCTTTTCCCTGACGATTGCAAAACCTTATATATAAAAATAAAAGAGAGTTTTACAATCCCTAAAAATTACAGACACTCTTTGGAATTATCTCTCGCTACATTTGTGCATTGTGCATTTCCATTTTATATGTATACTTTTTTCATAAATCAAAACTTTGAGTTTTTGCTCTCCCTTCATCGCAAAAACAAAAAAGGCAAAAAGATCACAACAAAATGTAAATTTTAGAGTTTATGTATGGAAAAATTTCAAAATTATAACATATGTAAGTAAAGAAAATTTATTCACACACTACAAATGAACACAAAAGTTTTTTTATCCAAGTTTGGGAAATTCCACTAGTTCAACCCTAATAGCTTGGAATTTTATAAGAAACAAATTTCTTCTACACATGTCATAAAAGTGGATATGCATGCATGAAACATGTTAAAGATGCCAATGACCTATGGATCCAAACCTTTTAAAAAGAATAACAAACGCTCACTAAATTCTCAAGTGAACATGCGGTGTGATATTTACATGATTTAAACAAGCCATTATTTTACCCATTTACGAAAAGCTGACCTAAAAATCATAGATGATAGTAAAGTGATTTATCAAATGTAACGGGCTATATTTTTGAACGAAATTACTTATGGATTGGGATTCAACACTCAGTTAAAAATCCCTCGCCTCCCCATTTCCCCGATGATTTCAAAACCTAATATATGAAATAAAAGTTTTATAATCCAAAAAATTACAGACACTCATTGGAATTATCTCTCTCTACATTTTTGCATTCTGCATTTTCATTTTATATGTATACTTTTTTCTTTAATCAAAACTTTGATTTTTCGCTCTCCCTTCATCCATAAACAAAAAAGGCATATAGCTTACAACAAAATGAAAATTTCAGAGTTTATGTTTGGAAAATATTTTAAAGTATAAAAAATGTAAGTAAAGAAATTTTTTTCTCAAACCACAAATGACCACAAAAGTTTATTAATCCAAGTTTGGAAAATTCCACTACATCAACCCTAATAGCTAGGAATTTTATAAAAAACTGATTTCTTCTACACATGTTTTAAAAATGGATAAGCATGCTTGAAAGATGTGCAAGATGCAAATGACCTATGGATCCAAACCTTTTAAAGAGAATAACAAACGCTTATTAAATTCTCAAGTGAATGTGCGGTGGAATATGTACCCAAGTAAAACAAGCCATTATTTTGCCCATCTACAAAAAGTTGACCTAACAATCATAGATGATTGTAAAGTGATTTATCACGGTAACGGGATAAATGTTTATAAGAAATGACTTATGGATTGGGAGTCAACACTCAGTTAAAAATCCCCCACCTCCCCCTTTCCCCGAAGATTGAAAAACCTGATATATAAAAACTAAAAAGAGTTTACAATCCCTAAAAATTACAGATACTCTTGAGAATTATATCACTCTACATTTTTGTATTGTGCATTTCCATTTTTTTTGTATTCTTTTTTCTTAAATCAAAACATTGACTTTTCACCCTTCCTTCATATCGTAAAAAAAAAGCAAATAGATCACAACAAAATGAAAATTTAAGAGTTTATGTATAGAAAAAATTTTAAACAACAACAAATGTTAGGAAAAAAAATTTATTCATAGAACACAAATGAACACAAAAGTTTTCTTATCCAAGTTTGGGAAATTCCACTAGTTCTACCCTAATAGCTTTGAATTTTGTAAGAAAGAGAATTTTTCTACACATGTTTTTAAAATGGATATGCATGCTTGAAACATGTTCAAGATGCAAATGACCTAAGGAGCCAAACCTTTTAAAGAGAATAACAAACGCTCATTATATTCTCAAGTGAACGTGCGGTGGAATAGTTACCCGAGTAAAACATGCCATTATTTTGTCCATCTACAAATAGGTGACCTAACAATCATAGATGATTGTAAAGCGATTTATCACACGTAACGGGCTATATTTTTTTTGTAAGAAATGACTTAGGGATTGGGAGTCAACACTCAGTTAAAAATCCCCAACCTCGCCCTTTTCCCCGACGATTGCAAAACCTAATATATAAAAACTAAACAGAGTTTACAATCCCAAAAAATTACAGAAACTATTTGGAATTATCTCTATCAACATTTTCGCATTGTACCTTTCTGTTTTAGATGTATACTTTTTTCTTAAATCAAAAGTTTGAGTTTTCGCTCTCCCTTCATCCCGTAAACAAAAAAGGTAAATAGATCACAACAAAATGAAAACTTTAGAGTTTATGTATGGAAAAAATTTAAAATTATAACAAATGTATGTGTAGAAAATTTATTCACACACCACAAATGAACACAAAAGTTTTGTTATCCAAGTTTGGGAAATTCCACTAGTACAACCCTAATCACTTGGAATTTTTTAAGAAAGAGATTTTTTCTACACATGTTTTCAAAATGGATGTGCATGCTTGAAACATGTTTCAAGATGAAAATTACCTAAGGAGCCAAACCTTTTAAAAAGAATAACAAACGCTGATTAAATTCTCAAGTGAACATGTGGTGGAATATCTACCCGAGTAAAACAAGCAATTATTTTGCCCTTCTACAAAAAGGTGACCTAACAATCACAGATGATTGTAAAGTGATTTATCACGCATAACAGGCTATATTTTTGTAAGAAATGACTTATGGAATTGGAGTCAACACTCAGTTAAAAATCCCCCACCTCCCCCTTTTTCCTAACGATTGCAAAACCTAATATATAAAAACTAAAAAGAGTGTACAATCCCAAAAAATTACAGAAACTCTCTGGAATTATCTCTCTCTACATTTGTGCATTGTGCATTTCAATTTGAGAGGTATACTTTTTTTTTCAATCCAAACTTTGAGTTTTTGCTCTCCCTTCATCCCGTAAACAAAAAAGGCAAATAGATCACAACAAAATGAAAATTTTAGAGATTATAAAAAAAATTTAAAACTATAAAAATTGTAACCGAATAAAATTTATTCACACACCTCAAATGAACACAAAAGTTTTTTTATCCAAGTTTTGGAAATTCTACAAGTTCAACCGTAATAGCTTGGAATTTTTTAAGAAAGAGATTTCTTCTACACATGTTTTAAAAATTGATATGCATGCTTGGAACATGTTAAAGATGCAAATGACCTATGGTGCCAAACATTTTCAAGATAATAACACACGCTCATTAAATTCTCAAGTGAACATGCGGTGGAATATTTGCCCGAGTCAAACAAGCCATTATCTTGCCCATTAACAAAAAGTTGGCCTATAAATCTCAGATGATTGTAAAGTGATTAATCACACGTAATGGGATATATTTTTTTAGGAAATGACTTATGGATTGGGAGTCAAAACTCAGTTAAAAATCCCCCGCCTCTTCCTTTTCCCCAACTATTGAAAAAGCTAATATATAAAAACTAAAAAGAGTTTAAAATCCCAAAAAATTAGATACACTCTTTGGAATTATCTTTTTCTACATTTGTGCATTGTGTATTTCCATTTTAGATGTATACTTTTTTCTTAAATCAAAACTTTGAGTTTTTGCTCTCCCTTTATACCGTAAACAAAAAAGGCAAATAGATCACAAAAAAATGAAAATTTTGGAGTTTATGTATGGAAAAAATTTAAAACAATATCAAATGTTTGCAATGAAAAAATATTCACACACCACAAATGAACTCAAAAGTTTTGTTGTCCAAGTTTGGGAAATTCCACTAGTTCAACCCTAATAGCTTGGAATTTTATAAGAAAGAGATTTCTTCTACACTTGTTTTAAAAATGGATATTCATGCTTGGAACATATTAAAGGTGCAAATGACCTATGGATCCAAACGCTCATTAAATTGTCAAGTGAACGTGCAGTGGGATATTTACCCAAGTCAAACAAGTAATTAGTTTGCCTATTTACAAAAAGCTGCCATAACAATCATAGATGATTGTAAATTTATAACTCGTAACGGGCTATATTTTGTTAAGAAATGACTTATGGATTGGGAGTCAACACTCAGTTAAAAATCCCCCTCCTCTCCCTTTTCCACGACGATTGCAAAACCTATTATATAAAATTTAAAAAAGAGTTCAAAATCCCTAAAAATTGCACAAACTCTTTGGAATTATCACTCTCTACATTTTTTCATTGAGCATTTACATTTTAGATGTATACTTTTTCTTAAATCAAAACTTTGAGTTTTCACACTCCCTTCATTCCGTAAACAAAAAAAAGCCAAATAGATCACAACAAAATGAAAAATTTAGAGTTTATGTATGGAAAAAATTTAAAACAATAACAAATGTAAGTAACTAAAATTTAATCACACACCACAAATGAACACAAAACTTTTGTTATCCATGTTTGGGAAATTCCACTAGTTCAACCCTAATAGCACTGAATTTGATAAGAAAGAGATTTCTTCTACACATGTTTTAAAAATGGATATTCATGCTTGAAACATGTTAAAGATGCTAATGACCTATGGATCCAAACCTTTTAAAGAGAATAATACATGTTCATTAAATTCTCAACTGAACCTGCAGTGGGATATCTACCCGAGTCGAACAAGCCATTATTTTGCCCATCTACAAAAAGCTGACCTAACAATCATAGATGATTGTAAAGTGATTTATCATGCGTAACGGGCAATATTTTTGTATGAAATGACTTATGGATTGGGAATCAACACTCAGTTAAAAATCCCCCACCTCCCACCTTTCCCGACGATTGCAAAACGTAATAAATAAAAGCAAAAAAGTGTTTTACAAACCCTTAAAAGTACAGAAACTCTTTGGAATTATCTCTCCCTACATTTGTGCATTGTGCATTATCTTTTTAGAAACTTGTTTTTTTCTTAAATGAATAGTTTGAGTTTTCGCTCTTCCTTCATCCTGTAAACAAAAAAGGCAAATAGATCACAAGAAAATGAAAATTTTAGAGTTTATGTATGGA
The DNA here is from genome assembly GCF_029961685.1 of Aristolochia californica. Lineage (NCBI taxonomy): Eukaryota > Viridiplantae > Streptophyta > Magnoliopsida > Piperales > Aristolochiaceae > Aristolochia > Aristolochia californica. Next base: position 16,929,714 of record NW_027181782.1, on the reverse strand, counting down.
AAAAATTTAAAACAATAACAAATGTACGTAAAGAAAATTTATTCACACACCACAATTGGAAACAAAAGTTTTGTTATTAGAGTTTGTGAAATTGCACTAGTTCAACCCAATTAGCTTGGAATTTTATATGAAAGTGATTTCTTCTACACATGTTTTAAAAATGGATATGCATGCTTGAAACATTTTAAATATCCAAATGACCTATGGATCCAAACATTTTAAAGAGAATAACAAATGCTCATTAAATTCTGAAGTGAACGTATGGTGGGATATATACCCGAGTCTTACTAGCCATTATTTTGCCCATTTACAAAAAGCTGACGTAACAATCATAGATGATTGTAAAGTGATTTATCACGTGTAACGGGCTATAATTCTGTAAGAAATGACTTTTGGATTGGGAGTCAACACTCAATTAAAAATCCCGTGCCTAACCCTTTTCAACGATGATTGCAAAACCAAATATATAAAAACTAAAAAGAGTTTACAATCACTAAAAATTACAGAAAATCTTTGGAATTATCTCTCTCTATATTTGTACATTTTACATTTCCATTTTAGATGTATACTTTTTTCTTAAATCAAAACTTTGAGTTTTCACTCTCGCTTCATCTCGTAAACAAAATAGGCAATTAGATCACAACAAAATGAAAATTTTAGAGTTTATACTTGGAAAAAATTTTAAAAATTAGAAAAGTAAAGAAAATTTATTCACACACTAGAAATGAATATAAAAGTTTTGTTATCCAAGTTTGGGAAATTACACTAGTTTAACCCTAATAGCTTGGAATTTTATAAGAAAGAGATTTCTTCTACACATGTTTTAAAAATTGATATGCATGCTTGAAACATCTTAACGATGCAAATGACCTATGGATCAAAACCTTTTAAAGAAAATATCAGACGCTGATTAAATCCTCAAGTGAACATGCGGTGTGATATTTACCCGAGTCAAACTAGCCATTATTTTGCTCATTTACAAAAAGCTGACCTAAAAATCATAGATGATTGTAAAGTAATTTATCATGCGTAACGGACTATATTTTTTTAAGAAATAACTTATGGATTGGGAGACAACCCTCTATTAAAAATCCCCCGCCTCCCCCCTTTCCTCGACAATTGCAAAACCTAATATATAAAAACTAAAAAGAGTTTACAATCCCTAAACATTACAGACATTCTTTGAAATTAACTCTCTCACATTTGTGCATTGTGCATTTCCATTTTAGATGTATATTTTTTTCTTAAATCTAAACTTTGAGTTTTCACTCTCCTTTCATCACGTAAACAAAAAAAAGGTAAATAGATCACAACAAAATCAAAGTTTTAGAGTTTATGTATGGAAAAAATTTAAAATAATAACAAATGTAAGTAAATAAAATTTATTCACACACCACAAATTAACACAAAAGTTCTGTTATCCAAGTTTGTGAAATTCCACTAGTTCAACCCTAATAGCTTGGAATTTTATAAGAAAGAGATTTCTACTACACATGTTTTAAAAATGGATATGCATAGTTGAAACATGTTAAAGATGCAAATGACCTATGGATCCAAACCTTTTTAAGATAATAACAAACGCTCATTAAATTCTCATGTGAACTTATGGTGAGATATTTACCCGAGTCACCCCATTTACCGAAACTTGTCCTAACAATCATAGATGATTGAAAAGTGATTTACCACACATAACGGGCAAAATTTAGTCAACACTCAGTTAAAAATCCCCCGCCTCCCCTTTTTCCCCGACGATTGCAAAACTTAATATATAAAAACAAAAAAGAGTTTACAATCCCTAAAAATTACAAACACTCTTTGGAATCATCTCTCTCTACATTTATTCATTGTGCATTTCCAATTTAGAAGTATACTTTTTTCTTAAATCAAAACTTTGAGTTTTCGTTCTCCCATCATCTAGTAAGCAAAAACGGCAAATAGATAACAACAAAATGAAAATTTTAGAATTTACGTATGGAAAAAATTTAAAACAATAACAAAGGTAAGTAATGAAAATTTATTCACACACGTCAAATTAACACAAAAGTATTGTTATCATAGTCTGGAAATTCCACTAGTTCAACCCTAATAGCTTGGAATTTTATAAGAAAGTGATTTCTTCTACACATGTTTTAAAAATGGATATGCATGTTTGAAACATGTTAAAGATGCAAATTACCTATGGATCGACACCATTTAAAGAGAATAACAAACGCTCATTAAATTCTTAACTGAACATGCGGTGGCATACCTACCCGAGTCAAACAAGCCATTATTTTGCCAATTTACTAAAATTTGACCGAACAATCATACATGATTGTAAAGGGACTTATTACACTAAATGGGCTATAAATTTTTAAGAAATGATTTATGGATTGGGAGTCAACACTTAGTTAAAAATCCCCCTTTTCCCCCTTTTCCCCGAAGATTGCAAAACCAAATATATAAGAAATAAAAAGAGTTTACAATCCCTTAAAATTACAGACACTCTTTGGAATTATCTCTCTCTACATATTGGCATTGTGCATTACCATTTTAGATGTTCACTTTTTTCTTAAATCAAAACATTGATTTTTCGCTCTCCCTTCATCCTGTAAGCAAGAAAGGCAAAACAATCACAACAAAATGAAAATTTTAGAGTATACGTATGGAAAAATTTGAAAATTATAACAAATGTAAGTAAATGAAATTTATTCACACACCACAAATGAACACAACAGTTTTGTTATCCAAATTTTGAAAATTCCACTAGTTGAACCCTAATAGCTTGGAATTTTATAAGAAAGATATTTCTTCTACACATGTTTTAAAAATGGATATCCATGTTTGAAACATGTTAAAGATTCAAATGACCTATGGATCAAAACCTTTTATAAAGAATAACAAACACTCATTAAATTCTCAAGTGAATGTGGGGCGGAATATTTACCCGAGTCAAACAAGCCATTATCTCTCCCATTTAATAAAAGCTGACCTACCAATCATAGATGATTTTAAAGTGAGATATCACGCATAACGGGATGTATTTTTATCATAAATGACTTATGGATTGGGAGTCAACACTCAGTTAAAAATCGCCCGCCAAACGTCTTTTCCCCAACGAATGCAAAAACCTAATATATAAAAACTAAAAAGAGGTTACAATCCTTAAAAATTACAGACACTCCAACCTTAATTTTGTAAATAGATCACAATAAAATGAAAACTTAAGAGTTTTAGTATGGAAAAAAATTAAAACAATAACAAATGTAAGTAAAGAAAATTTATTCACACACCACAAATGAACACAAAAGTTTTGTTATAAAAGTTTTGGAAATTCTACTAGTTCAACCCTAATAGCTTAAAATTTTATAAGAAAGAGATTTCTTCTAAAAATATTTTAAAAATGGACATGCATGCTTGAAACATGTTAAAGATGCAAATGACAAATGGAGCCTAACCATTTAAAGAGAATAACAAATGGTCATACGTGCGGTGGGATTTTAACCCGAGTCAAACAAGCCATTATCTTGACCATATACAAAAAACTGACCTAAAAACCATAGACGATTGTAAAGTATTTTATCACGATTATAGGGTTATATTTTTGTAAGAAATGATTTATGGATTTGGAGTCAACACTCAGTTAAAAATCCCCGCCTCCCCCTTTTCCCCGACGATTGCGAAACCTAATACATAAAAACTAAAAAGAGTTTAAAGTCCCTAAAAATTACAAACAATCTTTGGAATTATCTTTCTCTAAATTTGTGCATTGTGCATTTCCATTTTAGATGTATACTTTTTTCTTAAATAAAAAATATGAGTTTTCACCCTCCCTTCATATCGTAAAGGAAAAAGGCAAAAAGATCACAAAAAAATGAAAATTTTAGAGTTTATGTATGGAAAAATTTAAAAAAATAACAAATTCATGTAAAGAAAATTTATTCACACACGACAAATGAAAACAAAATTTTTGTTATCCATGTTTGGGAAATTCAACTACTTCAACTTTAATAGCTTGGAATTTTATAAGAAAGAGATTTGTTCTACACATGTTTTAAAAATGGATATGTAAGGTTGAAACATGTTAAATATGCAAATAACCTATGGATCCAAACATTTTAAAGAGAATAATAGACGCTCATTAAATTCTTAAGTGAACGTGCGGTGGGATATCTACCTGAGTCAAACAAGCCATTATTTTTCCCTTCTACAAAAAGCTGACCTAACAATCATAGATGATTTTAAAGTGATTTATCATGTGTAACGAGCTAAATTTTTTAAAGAAATGACTTATGGATTGCGAGTCAACCCTCAGTTAAAAATCCCCCTTTTCCCCCTTTACCCAGATAATTGCAAAACCTAATACATAAAAACTAAAAAGTGTTTTCAATCCCTAAAAATTACATACATTCTTTGGAATTATCTCTCTCTACATTTGTGCATTGTGCATTTCCATTTTAGATGTATACTTTTTCCTTAAATCAAAACTTTGAGTTTTCGCTCTCCCTTCACACCGTAAAGAAAAAAGGCAAAAAGGTCACAACAAAAAGAAAATTTTAGAGTTTATGTATGGAAAAAAATTTAAAACAATAACAAATGTATGTAAAGAAAATTTATTCACACAGCACAAATGAACACAAAAGTTTTGTTATCCATGTGTGGGAAATTCCACTAGTTCAACCCTAATAGCTTGGAATTTTTTAAGAAAGAGATTTCTTCAACACTTGTTTAAAAAATGGATATTGATGCTTGAAACATGTTAAAGATGCAAATGATCTATGGATCCAAACCATTTAAAGAGAATAACCAACGCTCATTAAATTCTCAAGTGAACGTGGGGTGGATTATTTACTCAAGTCAAACAAGCCATTATCTTGCCCATTTACAAAAAGCTGGCCTACCAATCATAGATGACTGTGAAGTGATTTATCACGCATAATGGGTTGTATTTTTGTCATAAATGACTTATGGATTGGGAGTCAACACTCAGTTAAAAATCGCCCGCCTCCCCCTTTTCCCCGACGAATGCAAAAACCTAATATATTAAAACTAAAAAGAGGTTACAATCCCTAAAATTTACAGACACTCTTCTGAATTATCTCTCTCTACATTTGTGCATTGTGCATTTCCATTTTAGACGTATACTTTTTAGTTAAATCAAAACTTTGAGTTTTCATTCTCCCTTCATCCCGTAAACAAAAAAGGCAAATAGATCACAACAAAATAAAAATTTTAGAGTTTAAGAATGGAAAAAATTTTAAAAAATAACAAATGTAAGTAAAGAAATTTTTTTCACACACTACAAATGACCACAAAAGTTTTGTTATCCAAGTTTTGGAAATTCAACTAGTTCAACCCTAATAGCTTGGAATTTTACAAGAAAGAGATTTCTTCTACAAATATTTTAAAAATGGATATGCATGTTTGAAACATGTTAAAGATGCAAATGACAAATGGAGCCAAACCTTTTAAAGAGAATAAAAAATGGTCATACGTGCGGTGGGATATTAACCCGAGTCAAACAAGCCATTATCTTGCCCATATAAAAAAAGTTAACCTAAAAATCATAGATGATTGTAAAGTGATTTATCATGAGTATCGGGTAATATTTTTGTAAGAAATGAATTATGGATTTGGAGTCAACACTCAGTTAAAAATCCCTGCCTCCCCCTTTTCCCCTACGATTGCGAAACCTAATACATAAAAACTAAAAAGAGTTTAAAGTTCCTAAAAATTACAAACAATCTTTGGAATTATCGTTCTCTAAATTTGTGCATTGACAATTTCCATTTTAAATGTATACTTTTTTCTTAAATCAAAACTATGAGTTTTCACTCTCCCTTCATACCGTAAAGGAAAAAGGCAAAAAGATCACAACAGAATGAAAATTTTAGAGTTTATGTATGGAAAAAAATAAAAACAATAACAAATTTATGTAAAGAAAATTTATTCACACATGACAAATGAAAACAAAAGTTTTGTTATCCATGTTTGGGAAATTCAACTACTTCAAGTTTAATAGCTTGGAATTTTATAAGAAAGAGATTTGTTCTACACATGTTTTAAAAATGGATATGTAAGCTTGAAACATGTTAAATATGCAAATGACCTATGGATCCAAACATTTTAAAGAGAATAACAGATGCTCATTAAATTCTCAAGTGAACGTGCGGTGGGATATCTACCTGAATCAAACAAGCCATTATTTTTCCCTTCTACAAAAAGCTGACCTAACAATCATAGATGATTTTAAAGTGATTTATCATGTGTAACGGCCTAAATTTTTTAAAGAAATGACTTATGGATTGGGAGTCAACCCTCAGTTAAAAATCCCCCTTTTCCCCCTTTACCCAGATGATTGCAAAACCTAATACATAAAAACTAAAAAGAGTTTTTCAGTCCCTAAAAATTACATACATTCTTTGGAATTATCTCTCTCTATTAGATATATATTTTTTTCTAAAATCAAAACTTTTAGTTTTCGCTCTCTATTCATCCCGTAAACAAAAAAGGCAAATAGATCACAACCAAATGAAAATTTTAGAGTTCATGTATGGAAAAAATTTAAAAGAACAACAAATATAAGTAAAGAAAATATATTCACACACCACAGATGAACACAAAAGTTTTCTTATCCAAGTTTGGGAAATTCCACTTGTTCAACCCTAATAGCTTGGAATTTTAGTAGAACGAGATTTCTTCTACACAAGTTTTAAAAATGAATATGCATGCGTGAAACATGTTAAAGGTGCAAGTGACCTATGGATCCAAACCTTTTAAATAGAATAATAAACGCTCATTAAATGCTCAAGTGAACGTGCGGTGGGATATTTACCCGAGTTAAACAATCCATTATTTTTCCCATTTACAAAAAGCTGACCTAACAATCATAGATGATTGTAAAGTGATTTTTCATGAGAAATGGGCTTTATTTTTGTAAGAAATGTCTTATGGATTGGGGGTCAAAACTCAGTTAAAAATCCATCCACCGTCTCCCTCTTTTCCCTGACGATTGCAAAAGCTAATATATAAAAGTAAAAAGAGTTTACAATCCCTAAAATTACAGACACTCTTTAGAATTATCTCTCTCTACATTTAGGCATTGTGCAATTCCATTGTAGATGTATACTTTTTTCTTAAGTCAAAACTTTGTGTTTTCGATCTACCTTCATCCCGTAAACAAAAAAGGCAAATAGATCACATGAAAATGAAAATTTTAGAGTTTTTTTATGGAAAAAAATTTAAAAAATAACAACTGTAAGTAAATAAAATTTATTCACACACCACAAATGAACACAAAAGTTTTGTTGCCCAAGTTTTGGAAATTCCACTAGTTCAACCCTTATAGCTTGGAATTTTATAAGAAGGATTTCTTCTACACAAGTTTTAAAAATGAATATGCATGCTCGAAACATGTTAAAGGTGCAAATGAGTTGTTGATCCTAAGCTTCTAAAGAGAATAACAAACTCTCATTAAATTTTTGAGTGAACGTAAGGAGGGATATTTACCCGAGTCGAACAAGGCATTATTTTGCCCATTTACAAAAAGCTGACCTAACAATCAAAGATGAGTGTACATTGATTTATCATGTGTAACGGGCTATATTTTTTTATTAAATGACTTGTGGATTGGGAGTCAACACAGTTAAATATCCTGCGCCTCCCCCTTTTCCCTGACGATTGCAAAACCTTATATATAAAAACTAAAAAGAATTTAAAATCCCTAAAAATTACAGACACTCATTGTAATTATATCTCTCTACATTTGTGCATTGTGAATTTCCATTTTAGGGGTATACTTTTTTTTGAATCAAAACTTTGAGTTTTCTCACTCCCTTGATCCCTAAAAAAAAAGGGTAAATAGATCACACCAAAATGAAAATTTTAGAGTTTATGTATGGAAAAAATTAAAAAAAATAAAAAATGTATGAAAAGAAAATTTAATCACACACCACAAATGAACACAAATGTTTGGTTATCCAAGTTTGGGAAATTCCACTAGTTGAACCAGAATCACTTGGAATTTTATAAGAAAGAGATTTCTTCTACACATGGTTTAAAAATGGATATGCATGCTTGAAACATGTTAAAGACGCAAATGACCTATGGATACAAACCTTTTAAAGAGAATAACAAACACTCATTAAATTCTCTAGTTACGCGTGATACAAGCCATTATTTTGCCCATTTACAAAAATCTGACATAACAATCATAGATGATTGTAAAGTGATTTATCACTCTTAACGGGCTATATTTTTGTAAGAAATGACTTATGGATTGGGAGACAACACGCAGTTAAAAATCCACCACCTCCCCCTTTTCCTCGACTATTGTAAAACCTAATATATAAAAAATAAAAAGAGTTTACAATCCCTAAAAATTACAGATACTCTTTGCCATTATCGCTCACTACATTTTAGCATTGTGCATTTCCATTTGTAGATGTATACTTTTTTCATGAATCAAAAATTCCGATTTTCGCTCTCCCTTCGTCCTGTAAACAAAAAAGGCAAATAGATCACCCCAAAATGAAAATTTTAGAGTTTTTATATGGAAAAAATTTTAAACAATAACAAAAGTAAGTAAAGAAAATTTATTCACACACCATAAATGAACACAAAATTTTTGTTATCCAAGTTTGGGAAATTCCACTAGTTCAAATGCTTGGAATTTTATAAGAAAGAGATTTCTTCTACAGGTGTTTTAAAAATGGATATGCATGCTTGAAACATGTTAAAGATACAAATGAGTTATGGATCCAAACGTTTTAAAGAGAATAACAAACGTTCAATAAATTCTCCAGTGAACGTGTGGTGGCATATTTACCAGAGTCGAACAAGCAATTATTTTGCCCATTTACAAAAAGTTGACCTAACTATCATAGATGATTTTAAAAATAATTTCACGTGTAATTGGCTATATTTCAGACACTCCTTGGAATTATCTCTCTCTACATTTGTGCATTGTGTATTTCCATTTTAGGTGTTCACTTTTTTCCTAAATCAAAACATTGAGTTTTCGCTCTCCATTCATCCCGTAAACAAAAAAGGCAAATAGATCACACCAAAATGAATATTTTAGAGTTTTTGTGAAAAACATTTTCAAAAATAAAAATTTAATTAAAAATAAATTAATTTACACGCCACAAATGAACTCAAATGTTTTGTAATCCAAGTTTTGGAATTTTATAAGAAAGAGATTTCTTCTACACATGTTTTAAAAATGGCTATGCATTATTTTAACATGTAAAATATGCAAATGACCTATGGATCCAAAGCTTTTAAAGAGAAGAACAAATGCTCATTAAATACTCAAGTGAACGTGCGGTGGGATATTTACCAGAGTCGAACAAGCCATTATTTTAACATTTACAAAAAGCTAAGCTAACAATCTTAGATGATTGTAAATTGATTTATCACGCGTAACGGGCAATATTTTTGTAAGAAATGACTTATGGATTGGGAGTCAACACTCAGTTAAAAATCCCTCGCCTCCCCCTTTTCCCCGACAATTGCAAAACCGATTATATAAAAACTAGAAAGTGTTTACAATCCCTTAAAATTACAGACACTCTTTGGACTTATCTCTCTCTACAATTGTGCATTGTGCATTTCCATGTTAGGTGTATACTTTTTTTTAAAATCAAAATTTTGAGTTTTCGCTCTCCCTTCATCCCGTAAACAAAAAAGGCAAATAGATCACAACCAAATGAAAATTTTAGAGTTTATGAATGGAAAAAGTTTAAAACAATAACAAATGTAAGTAAAGAAAATTTAATTACACACCACAATTGAACACAAATGTTTTGTTTCCAAGTTTGGGAAATTCACTAGTTCAACCCTAATAGATTGGAATTTTATAAGAAAGAGATTTCTTCTACACATGTTTTAAAAATGGATATGCATGCTTGAAGCATGTTAAAGATGCAAATGTCCTATAGATCCGAACCTTTTAAAGAGAATAACAAACACTCATTAAATTCTCAAGTGAACGTGTTGTGGGATATTTACCCGAGTCGAACAAGCCATTATTTTGCCCATTTACAAAAAGCTGACCTAACAATCATAGATGATTGTAATGTTGTTTATCATGTGTAATTGGCTATATTTTTGTAAGAAATGAGTGATGGATTGGGAGTCAACACTCAGTTAAAAATCCCCCGCGTCCCCCTTTTCCCCGATTATTGCGAAACCAAATACATAAAAACTAAAAAGAGTTTACTATCCTTTAAAATTACAGACACTCTTTGGAATTTCTCTCTCTACATTTATGCATTGTGCATTTCAATTTTAGGTGTATACTTTTTATTAAATCAAAACTTTGAGTTTTCGCTCTCTCTTCATCCCGTAAAAAAAAGGCAAACAGATCACACCAAAATAAAGATTTTAGAGTTTATGTATGGAAAATATTTAAAACAATAACAAATGTAAGTAAAGAAAATTTATTCACACACAAAAAATGGACACAAATGTTTTGTAATCCAACTTTGGGAAATTCCATTAGTTCAACCCAAATAGCTTGGAATTTTGTAAGAAAAAGATTTCTTCAACACAAGTTTTAAAAATGGATATGGATGCTTGAAACATGTTAAAGATGCAAATGACCTATGGATCTAAACCTTTGAAAGAGAATAACAACTGCTCATTAAATTTTCAAGTGAATGTGCGGTGGGATATTTACCCGAGTCGAACAAGCCATTATTTTGCCTATTTACAAAAAGCTGACCTAAAAATCATTGATGATTGTAAAGTGATTTATCACGCATCACGGGCAATATTTTTGTTAGAAATGACCTCTGGATTGGGATTCAACACTCAGTTAAAAATCCCTCGCCTCCCCCTTTTCCCCGACGATTGCAAAACCTAATATATAAAAACAAGAAAGAGTTTACAATCCCAAAAAAATATAGACACTCTTTGGACTTATCTCTCTCTAAATTTGTGCATTGTACATTTCCATTTTAGATGTAAACTTTTTTCTTAAACAAAACTTTGAGTTTTCGCTCACCCTTCATCCCGTAAAAAAAAAAGGCAAATAGATCACAAAAAAATGAAAATATAAGAGTTTATGTATGGAAAAAATTAAAAAATATAACAAATATAAGTAAAGAAAAATTATTAACACACCACAAATGAACACAAATGTTTTGTTATCCAAGTTTGGGAAATTCCACTAGTTCAACCCTAATAGCTTGGAATTTTATAAGAAAGAGATTTCTTCTACACATGTTTCAAAAATGTATAAAGATGCAAATGACTTATGGATCCAAAATTTTTAAAGAGAATACGAAACGTTCATTAAATTCTCCAGAGAACATGTAGTGAGATATTTACCCGAGTCAAACAAGCCATAATTTTGTCCGTTTACAAAAAGTTGACTTACAACCATAGATGATTTTAAAGTGACTTACCATGCGTAACGGGCTATATTTTTGTATCAAATGACTTATGAATATGGAGTCAACACTCAGTTAAAAATCCCCCGCCTCCCCCTTTTCCAGGACGATTGGAAAACCTAATATATAAAAACAAGAAAGAGTTTAGATTCCCTAAGAATTACAGCAACTCTTTGGACTTATCTCTCTCTAAATTTTTGCATTGTGCATTTCCTTTTTAGATGTAAACTTTTTTCTTAAATCAAAACTTTGAGTTTTCTCTGTCCCTTCATCACTTAAACAAAAAAGGCGAATAAATCACACCAAAATGAAAATTTTAGAGTTTATGTATGGAAAAAATTTAAAACTATAACAAATATAAGTAAAGAAAATGTAATCTCACACCATAAATGAACACAAATGTTTTGTTATCCAAGTTTGGGAAATTCCACTAGTTCAACCCTAATAGCTTGGAATTTTATAAGAAAGAGATTTCTTCTACACATGTTTTAAAAATGGATATGCATGCTTGATACATGTTAAAGATGCAAATGACCTATGGATCCAAACTTTTTAAAGAGAATACCAAACGCTCATTAAATTCTCAAGTGAACGTGCAGTGGGATATTTACCCGAGTCAAACAAGCCATTATTTTGCCCATTTACAAAAGGTTGACCTAACAATCATAGATGATTGTAAAGTGATTTATCTCGCATAACGGGCTATATTTTTGTAAGAAATTACTTATGGATTGGGAGTCAACACTCATTTAAAAATCCACCGCCTCCCCCTATTCCCCAACGATTGTAAAACCTAATATATAAAAACTAAAAAGAGTTAACAATACCTAAAAATTACAGTGACTCTTTGAAATTATCTTGCTCTACATTTTTGCAATGTACATTTCCATTTTAGATGTATACTTTTTTCTAAAATAAAAAATTCAACTTTTCCCTCTCCCTTCATGCTGTAGACTAAAAAGGCAAATAGATCAGCCCAGAATGAAAATTTTAGAGTTTTTGTATAGAAAAATTTTTAAACAATAACAAATGTATTGAAAGAAAATTTATTCACACACCACAAATGAACACAAAATTTTTGTTATCCAAGTTTGGGAAATTCCACAAGTCCAATTGCTTGGAATTTTATAAGAAAGAGATTTCTTCTACACATGTTTTAAAAATGGATATGCTTGTTTGTAACATGTTAAAGATGCGAATGAGCTATGGATCCAAACATTTTATAGAGAATAACAAATACTCATTAAATTCTCAAGTGAACATCCGGTGGGATATTTTGCTTAGTCGAACAACCCATTATTTTGCCCATTTACAAAAAGCTGACCTAGGAATCATAGATGATTGTAATGTTGTTTATCACGTGTAATTGGTTATATTTTTGTAAGAAATGACTGATGGATTGGGAGTCAACACTCAGTTAAAAATCCTCCGCCTCCCCCTTTTCCCCGATTATTGCAAAACCAAATACATAAAAACTAAAAAGAGTTTATTATCCCTAAAAATTACATCCACTCTTTGGAACTATCTCTCTCTACATTTGTGCATTGTGCATTTCCATTTTAGGTGTATACTTTTTTCTTTAATCAAAACTTTGAGTTTTCGCTCTCTCTGCATCCCGTAAAAAAAAAAGGTAAATAGATCACACCAAAATAAAAAATTTAGAGTTTATATATGGAAAATATTTAAAACAATAAAAAATGTAAGTAAAGAAAATTTATTCACATACCACAAATGAACACAAATGTTTTGTAATCCAAGTTTGGGAAATTCCATTAGTTCAACCCAAATTGCTTAGAATTTTATAAGAAAAATATTTCTGCTACAAATGTTTTCAAAATGGATATGGATACTTGAAACATGTTAAAGATGCAAATGACCTATGGATCCAAACCTTTTAAAGAGAAAAACAACCTCTCATTAAACTCTCAAGTAAACGTGCAGTGGGAATTATCTCTCACTACGTTTTTGCATTGTGCATTTCCATTTTAGATGTATACTTTTTTATTAAATCATAACTTTGAGTGTTCGCTCCCCCTTCATCCCATAAACAAAAAAGGCAAATAGATCACAACATAATGAAAACATTAGAGTTTAGGTATGGAAAAAATTTTAAAAAATTACAAATGAAAGTAAAAAAATTTTATTCACACACCAAAAAATAACACAAATATTTTGTTATCCAAGTTTGGGAAATTCCACTAGTTCAACCCTAATAGCTTGGAATTTTATAAGAAAGAGATTTCTTCTACACATGTTTTAAGAATGGATATGCATGCTTGAAATTGTTAAAGATGCAAATGACCTATGGATCCAAATGTTTTAAAGAGAATAACAAAAGCTCATTAAATTCTCCAGTGAATGTGCGTTGGGATATTAACTCGAGTCGAAAAAGCAATTATTTTGTCCATTTACCAAAAGCTGACCTAAAAATCATAGATGATTTTAAAGTGATTTATCGCGTGTAACAGACTATTTTTTTGTAAGAAATGACTTATGGAACAGGAGTCAACACTCAGTTAAAAATCCCCAGCCCCCCCTTTTCTCCAACGATTGCAAAAGCTAATATATAAAAACTAAAAAGAGTTTACAATCCCTAAAAATTACTAACACACTTTGGAATTATCTCTCACTAAATTTTTGCATTGTGTATTTCCAATTTATATGTATACGTGTTTTCTTAAATCATAACTTTGAGTTTTCGCTCTCCCTTCATCTCGTAAACAAAAAAGGCAAATAGATCACAACAAAATGAAAATTTTAGAGTTTACGTATGGAAACATTTTTAAAAAATAACAAATATAAGTAAAGAAAATTTATTCACACACCAAAAATTAACAAAAAAGTTTTGTTATCCAAGTTTGGGAAATTCCACTAGTTCAACCCTAATAGCTTGGAATTTTATAAGAAAGAGATTTCTTCAACACATGTTTTAAAAATGTATATGCATGCTTGAATAATGTTAAAGATGCAAATGACCTATGGATCCAAACCTTTTACAAAGAATAACAAACACTCATTAAATTCTCCAGTTAATGTGCGGTGGGATATTTACATGAGTCGAACAAGCCATTATTTTGCCCATTGACAAAAAGCTGACCTAACATTCATAAATGTTTGTAAAGTGATTTATCATGCGTAACGGGCTATATTTTTGTAAGAAATGACTTATGGAGAGGGAGTCAACAGTCAGCTAAAAATCCCCCACCTCCCCCTTTTCCCTGACGATTGTAAAACTTAAGATATAAAAACTAAAAAGAGTTTACAATCCCTAAAAATTACTGACACTTTTTTGAATTATCTCTCTCTACATTTTTGCATTCTGCGTTTCCATTTTGGATGTATATTTTTTTCTTAAAAAAATACTTTTAGCTTTTCCTCTCCCTTCATCCCATAAAAAAAAGGCAAAAAGATCATAACAAAATGAAAGTTTTAGTGTTTTTGTATGGAAAAAATGTAAAACAATAACAAATGTAAGTAAAGAAAATTTATTCACAGACCACAAATGAACACAAAAGTTTTGTTATCGAATTTTGGGGAATTCCACTAGCTCAACCCTAATAGCTTGGTTTTTATAAGAAAGATATTTCTTCTACACATGTTTTAAAAATGGATATGCATGCTCGAAACATGTTAAAGATTGAAATGACCTATGGATCCAAACCTTTTAAAGAGAATAACAAACGCTCATTAAATTCTCAAGTGAACGTGCGGTGGGATATTTACCCGAGTGGAACAAGCCATTATTTTACCCTTTTCCAAAAAGCTGACCTAACAATTATATATGATTGTAAAGTGATTTATCATACGTAACGGGAAATATTTTTGTAAGAAATGACTTATGGATTGGGAATCAACACTCTGCTAAAAATCCCTCGCCTCCCCCTTTTCCTCGACGATTGCAAATCCTAATATATAAAAACAAGAAAGAGTTTACAATCCCTAAAAATTACAGACACTCTTTTGGACTTATCTCTCTCTACATTTGTGCATAGTGCTTTTCCATTTTAGAAGTATACTTTTTCTTAAATCAGAACTTTGAGTTTTCGCCTCCCTTCATCCCATAAACAAAAAAGGCAAATAGATCACAACCAAATGAAAATTTTAGAGTTTATGTATGGAAAAAATTTAAAAGAATAAAAAATATAAGTAAATAAAATCTATTCAGACACCACAGATGAACACTAAAGTTTTGTTATCAAAGTTTTGGAAATTCCCCTTGTTCAACACTTATAGGTTGGAATTTTATGAGAAAGAGATTTCTTCTATACAAGTTTTAAAAATGAATATGCATGCTTAAAACACGTTAATGATGAAAATGACCTAGGGATCTAAACCTTTTAAATAGTATAACAAAGGCTCATTAAATTCTCAAGTGAACGTGCGGTGGGATATTTACCTTAGCCAAACAATCCATTATTTTGCCCATTTACAAAATGCCGACCTAACAATCGTAGATGATTGTAAAGTGATTTATCATGCGAAACGGGCTATATTTTTTTAGGAAATGACTTATGGATTAGGAGTCAACACTCAGTTAAAAATCCACCGCCGCCCCCTTTTCCCCGACGATTGCAAAAGCTAATATATAAAAAGTAATAAGAGTTCACAATCCCTAAAAATTACATACACTCTTTGAGATTATCTCTCTCTACATTTTTTTCATTGTACATTTCTATTTTAGATGTATACTTTTTTCTTAAGTCAAAACTTTGAGTTTTCGCTCTCCCTTCTTCCCGTAAACAAAAAAGGCAAATAGATCACACCAAATTGAAAATTTTACAGTTTTTTTATGGAAAAACTTTTAAACAATAACAACTGTAAGTAAAGAAAATTTATTCACACACCACAAATGAACACAAAAGTTTTGTAGTCCAAGTTTGGGAAATTCCACTAGTTCAACCCTAATAGCTTGGAATTTTATAAGAAAGAGTTTTCTTCTACACATGTTTTAAAAATGAATATCCATGCTTGAAAAATTTTAAAGGTGCAAATGAGCTATGGATCCAAACCTTCTAAAAAGAATAACAAATGCTCATTAAATTCTCTAGTGAACGTACGATGGCACATTTGCCAGAGTTGGACAAGGCATTATTTTGCCCATTTACAAAAAGCTGACATAACAATCATAGATGATTGTCAAGTGATTTATAACGCGTAACGGGTGATATTTTTGTAAGAAATGACTTATGGATTGGGGGTCAACACTCTGTTAAAAATCCACCGCCTCCCCCTTTTCTTCGACGATTCAAAACCTATTATAGAAAAATTAAAAAGAATTTACGATCGCTAAAAACTACAGACACTCTTTGGAATTTTCTCTCTCTACATTTGTGCATTGTGCATTTCAATTTTAGGTGTATACTTTTTTCTTAAATCATAACATTGATTTTTCGATCTCCCTTAATCCAGTAAACAAAAAAGGCAATTAGATCACACCAAAATGAAAATTTTAGACGTATGGAAAAAATTCAAAACAATAACAAATGTAAGTAAAGAAAATTTATTCACACACCACAAATGAACACAAATGTTTTGTTATCCAAGTTTGGGAAATTCCATTAGTTCAACCCTAATTGCTTAGAATTTTATAAGAAAGTGATTTCTTCTACACATGTTTTAAAAATACATATTGATGCTTGAAACATGTTAAAGATGCAAATGACTTATGGATCCAAACCTTTTAAAGTGAATAAAAAAAGCTCACAAAATTCTCAACTGAACGTGCGGTGGGATATTTACCTGAGTTGAACAAGCCACTATTTTGTTCATTTATAAAAAAGCTGACCTAAAAATCAAAGATGATTGTAAAGTAATTTATCACACGTAACGGGCCATATCTTTTGAAGAAATGACTTATGGATTGGGAGTCAACACTCAATTAAAAATCCCCTACCTCCCCCTTTTCCATGACGATTGCAAAAGCTAATATATAAAAACTAAAAAGAGTTTACAATCCCTAAAAATTAAAAACACTCTTTGGAATTATCTCACGCTACATTTGTGCATTGTGCATTTCCATTTTTGGTGTATACTTTTTCTGAAATCAAAACATTGAGTTTTCGCTCTCCCTTCATCCTGTAAACAAAAAAGGCAAATAGAACACAACAAAATGAAAATTTTAGAGTTTATGTATGGAAAAAATTTAAAACAATAACAAATATAAGTAAAGAAAATTTATTCACACACCAAAAATTAACACAAAAGTTTTGTTTTCCAAGTTTGGGAAATTCCACTAGTTCAACCCTAATAGCTTGTAATTTTATAAGAAAGAGATTTCTTCTACACATGTTTTAAGAATGAATATGCATGCTTGAAACATGTTAAAGATGCAAATGACCTATGCATCCAAACCTTTTAAAGAGAATAAAAAATGCTCATTAAATTCTCCAGTGAACGTGCGGTTGGATATTAACTCGAGTCGGAATAGCCATTATTTTTCCCATTTACAAAAAGCTGACATAAAAATCATAGATGATTGTAAAGTGATTTATCATGCGTAACGGATTATATTTTTGTAATAAATGACTTACAGATTGGGAGTCAACACTCGGTTAAAAATCCCTAGCCTCCCCCTTTTCCCCGACGATTGCAAAACCTAGTCCATAAAAACTTAAAAGAGTTTACAATCCCTAAAAATTACAGACACTCTTTGGAATTTTCTCGCTCTACATTTGTACATTGCGCATTTCCATTTTAGCTATATACTTTTTTCTTAAATCAAAACTTTGAGTTTCCGCACTCAGTGCATCAAGTAACACAAAAAAAAGGCAAATAGATCACACCAAAATGAAAATTTTAGAGTTTATGTATGGAAAATATTTTAAACAATAAAAAATATAAGAAAAGAAAATTTATTCATACATCACAGATGAACTCAAAAGTTTTGTTATCCAAGTTTGGGAAATTCCACTAGTTCAACCCTTATAGCTTGGAATTTTATTAGAAAGAGATTTCTCCTACACATGTTTTAAAAATGGATATGCTCGCTTGAATAATGTTAAAGATGCAAATGACCTATGGATCCAAACCTTTTAAAGAGAATAACAAACGTTCATTAAATTCTCCAGTTAGTGTGCAGTGGGATATTTACCTGAGTCAAACAAGCCATTATTTTGCCCATTTACAAAATGCTGACCTAACATTCATAGATGATTGAAAAGTGATTTTTCACGCGTAACGGGCTATATTTTTCTAAGAAATTTCTTACGGATAGGGAGTCAACACTCAAGTAAAAATCACCTGCCTCCCCCTTTTCCCTGACGATTGCAAAATGTAATATATAAAAACTAAAAAGAGTTTACAATCCCTAAAAATTGCTGACACTCTTTGGAATTATCTCTCACTATATTTGTGCATTCCGCATTTCCATTTTAGATGTATACTTTTTTCTTAAACAAATACTTTGAATTTTTTCTCTCCCTTCATCCCATAAACAAAAAAGGCAAAAAGATCACGACAAAATGAAAATTTTAGAGTTTATGTATGAAAAATATGTAAAACAAAAAAAAGTAAGTAAAGAAAAATTGTTCACACACTACAAATGAACACAACGATTGCAAAACCTAGTATATAAAAACAAGAAAGAGTTTACAATCCCTAAAAATTACAGACACTCTTTGGACTTAGCTCTCTCTACATTTTTACATCGTGCATCTCCATTTTAGGTGTATACTTTTTTCCTAAATCAAAACTTTGACTTTTCGCACACCCTTTATCCTGTAACACAAAAAAGGTAAATGGATCACACCAAAATGAAAATTTTGGAGTTTATCTATGGAAAAAATTTTAAACCATAACAAATGTAAGTAAAAAAAATTTAATTATACACCACAGATGAACACGAAAGTTTTGTTATCCAAGTTTTGGAAATTCCACTAGTTCAACCCTTATACCTTGGAATTTTATAAGAAAGAGATTTCTTCTACACAAGTTTTAAAAATGGATATGCATGCCTGAATAATGTTAAAGATGCGAAGGACCTTTGGATCCAAACCTTTTAAATAGAATAACAAACGTTCATTAAATTCTCCAATTAATGTGTAGTGGGATATTTACCTGTGTCGAATAAGCCATTATTTTGCCCAATTACAAAAAGCTGACCTAACATTCGTAGTAAAGTGATTTATCACGCGTAATGGGCTATATTTTTGTAAGGAATGACTAATGGATAGGGAGTCAACACTTAGTTAAAAATCACCTGCCTCCCCCTTTTGCCTGACGATTGCAAATCCTAATATATAAAAACTAAAAAGAGTTTACAATCCCTAAAAATTACTGACACTCGTTGGAATTATCTCTCTCTACATTTGTGCATTGTACATTTCTATTATAGATGTATACTTTTTTCATAAACAAATACTATCAGTTTTTGCATTCCCTTGATCCTGTAAATAAAAAAGGCAAAAGGATCACAACAAGATGAAAATTTTAGAGTTTATGTATGGAAAAAATATACAAGAATAACAAATGTAAGTAAAGAAAATTTATTCTCACACCATAAATGAACACAAAAGTTTTGTTATCGAATTTTGGGGAATTCCTCTAGTTCAACCCTAATAGCTTGGGATTTTATAAGAAAGAGATTTCTTCTACACATGTTTTAAAAAAGGATATGGATATTTGAAACATGTTAAAGATGCAAATGACCTATGGATCGAAACCTTTTAAACAGAATAACAAACGCTCATTAAATTCTCAAGTGAATGTGTGGTGGGATATTTACCTGAGTTGAACAAGCCATTATTTTACCCTTTTAAAAATAGCTGACCTAACAATCTTAGATGATTGTAAAGTGATTTATCATGCGTAACGGGTAATATTTCTGTAAGAAATGACTTATGGATTGGGAGTCAACACTCAGTTAAAAATCCCTCGCCTCCCTCTTTTCCCCAACGATTGGAAAACCTAATATATAAAAACAAGAAATAGTTTACAATCGCTAAAAATTACAGATACTCTTTGGACTTATCTCTCTTTACATTTGTGCATACTGAATTTCTATTTTAGAAGTATACTTTTTTATTAAATCAAAGCTTTGAGTTTTCGCTCTCCCTTCATCTCGTAAAGTAAAAAAGGAAAATAGATCACAACCAAATGAAATTTTTAGATTTAATGAATGGAAAAAATGTAAAAGAATAAGAAATGTAAGTAAAGAAAATCTATTCACACGCCACAGATGAACACAAAAGTTTTGTGATCCAAGTTTGGGAAATTCCATTTGTTCAACCCTAATTGCTTGGAATTTTATTAGAAAGAGATTTCATCTACACAAATTTTTAAAATGAATATGAATGCTTGAAACATGTTAAAGGTGCAAATGACCTATGGATCCAAACCGTTAAAATAGAATAACAAACGCTCATTAAATTCTCAAGTCCATTTTAGATGTATACTTTTTTCTTAAGTCAAAACTTTGTGTTTTCGCTCTCCCTTCATCCCATAAACAAAAAAGGGAAATAGAGCACACCAAATTTAAAATTTTAGATTTTATGTATGGAAAAAATTTGAAACAATAACAAATTTATGTAAAGAAAATTTAATCACAAACCACAAATGAACACAAATGTTTTGTTATCCAAGTTTGGGGAATTCCACTAGTTCAACCCTAATAGCTTGGAATTTTATAAGAAAGTGATTTCTGCTACACATGTTTTAAAAATGGATATGCATGCTTGAAACATGTTAAAGACCTATGGATACAAACATTTTAACGAGAATAAGAAACGCACATTAAATTCTCAAGTGAACGTGCGGTGGTATATTGACCCGAGTCAAACCAGCCTTTATTTTTCCCATTTAGAAAAAGCTGACCTAACAATCATAGATGATTGTGTAGTGATTTATCACGCGTAACGGGCTATATTTTTTTAAGAAATGACTAATGGATTGGGAGTCAACACTCAGTTAAAAATCCACTGCCTCCCCCTTTTTCCCGAAGATTGCAAAACCTAATTTATAAAAACTAAAGAGTTTACAATCCCTAAAAAGTATAGACACTCTTTGGATTTATCTCTCTTTACATTTCTGCATTGTGCATTTCCATTTTAGATGTATACTTTTTTCTTGAATCAAAACTTCCAGTTTTCGCTCTCCCTTCATCCCGTAAACAAAAAAGGCAAATAGATCACCCCAAAATGAAAATTTTAGAGTTTTTCGATGGAAAAAATTTTAAACAATAACGAATGTAAGTAAAGAAAATTTATTCACATACCATAAATGAACACAAAAGTTTTGTTCTCCTAGTTTTGGAATTTCCACTAGTTCAATTGCTTGGAATTTTATAAGAAAGAGATTTCTTCTACACATGTTTTAAAAAAGGATATGCATGCTTGAAACATGTTAAATATACAAATGAGTTGTGGATCCAAAGCTTTAAAAGAGAATAACAAACGCTCAATAAATTCTCTAGTGAACGTGCAATGGGATATTTACCAGAGTCGAAGAAGCCATTATATTCCCCATTTACAAAAAGCTGACCTAACAATCATAGATGATTGTAAACTGGTTTATCACGTGTAATTGGCTTTATTTTTGTAAGAAATGACTGATGAATTGGGAGTCAACACTCAATTAAAAATCCATCACCTCCCCCTTTTCCCTGACTATTGCAAAACCTAATATATAAAAAATAAAAAGAGTTTACAATCCCTAAAAATTATAGACACTCTTTGGAATTATCTCTCTCTTCATGTGTGCATTGTGCATTTCCATTTTAGGTGTATACATTTTTCCTAAATCAAAACTTTGAGTTTTTGCTCTCCATTCATCCCGTAAACATAAAAGGCAAATAGATCACACCAAAATGAAAATTTTAGAGTTTATGTATGGAAAAAATTTAAAACAATAACAAATGTAAGTAAAAAAAATTAATTCACACACCACAAATAACCACAAATATTTTGTTATCCCAGTTTGGGAAATTCCACTAGTTAAACCCTAATAGCTTGGAATTTTATAAGAAAGAGATTTCTTCTACACATGTTTTAAAAATGGATATGCATGATTGAAACATGTTAAAGATGCAAATGATCGATGGATCCAAACATTTTAAAGAGAATAAAAAACGCACATTAAATTCTCAAGTGAACGTGCAGTGGGATATTTAGCCGAGTCTAACAAGCCATTATTTTTCCCATATACAAAAAGCTGACCAAACAATCATAGAAGATTGTCAATTGATTTATAATGTGTAAAGGGCTATATTTTTGTAAGAAATGACTGCTGGATTGGGATTCAACACTCAGTTAAAAATCCTCCGCCTCCCCATTTTCCCTTACGATTGCAAAACCTAATATATAAAAACTGAAAAGAATTTACAATCCCTAAAAATTACAGACACGCTTTTGAATTATCTCTCTCAACATTTGTGCATTGTGCATTTCCATTTTAGGTGTATACTTTTTTCAAAAATAAAAACTTTAAGTTTTCGCTCTCCTTTCATCCCGTAAACAAAAAAGGCAAATAGATCACACCAAAATAAAAATTGTAGAGTTTATGCGTAGAAAAAATTTTAAACAATAATAAATATAAGTAATGAAAATTTATTCATATACCATAGATGAACACAAAATTTTTATTATCCAAGTTGGGAAATTCCACTAGTTCAACCCTTATAGCTTGGAATTTTATAAGAAAGAGATTTCTTCTACACATGTTTTCAAAATGGATATGCATGCTTGAATAATGTTAAAGATGCAAATGACTTATGGATCCAGACTTTTTAAATAGAATAACAAACGTTCATTAAATTCTCCAGTTATGTGCAGTGTGATATTTACCTGAGTCGAACAACCCATTATTTTGCCCTTTTACAAATTGTTGATCTGACAATCATAGATGATTGTAAAGTGATTTATCACGTGTAACGGGCTATATTTTTGTAAGAAAGGACTTATTCATTGGGAGCCAACACTCCGTTAAAAATCCACCACCTCCCCTTTTTCCCCGACGATTGCAAAACCTAATATATAAAAAATAAAAAGAGTTTACAATCCCTAAAAAGTACAGACATTCTTTGGAAGTATCTCTCTCTACATTTTTGCATTGTGCACTTCCATTTTAGAGGTATACTTTTTTCTTGAATCAAAACTTCCAATTTTTGCTCTCCTTTCATCCCGTAAACAAAAAAGACAATTTGATCACCCCAAAATGAAAATTTTAGAGTTTTTGTATGCAAAAAATTTTAAACAATAACGAATGTAAGTAAAGAAAAATTATTTACCCACAATAAATGAACCCAAAATTTTTGTTATCCAAGCTTGGGAAATTCCACTAGTTCATTTGTTTGAAATTTTATAAGAAAGAGATTTGTTCTACACATGTTTTAAAAATGGATATGCATGCTTGAAACATGTTAAAGATACAAATGAGTTATGGATCCAAACCTTTTTAAGAGAATAACAAACGCTCAATAAATTCTCCAGTGAATGTGCGGTGGGATATTTACCAGAGTCGAACAAGCCATTATTTTGCCCATTTACAAAAAGCTGACCTAACAATCATAGATGATTGTAAAGTGGTTTATCACGTATAATTGGCTGTATTTTTTTAATAAATGACTTATGAATTGGGACTAACACTCAGTTAAAAATTCATCACCTCCCCCTTTTCCCTGACGATTGCAAAACCTAATATACAAAAACTAAAAATAGTTTTAAATCCCTAAAAATTAAAGACACTCTTTGGAATTATCTCTCTCTACGTTTGTGCATTATGCATTTCCATTTTAGGGGTATACTTTTTTCTTAAATCAAAACTTTGAGTTTTCGCTCTCCCTTCATCCCATAAACGAATAAAGGCAAATAGATCACACCAAAATTAAAATTTTAGAGTTTATGTATGGAAAAAATTTAAAACCATAGCAAATTTAAGAAATGAAAATTGATTCACACTCCACAGATGAACACAAAAATTTTTTTATCGATGTTTGGGAAATTCAACTTGTTCAACCCCAATAACTTGGAATTTTATTTGAAAGAGATTTCTTCTACACAAGTTTTAAAAATGAATATGCATGCTTGAAACCTGTTAAAGGTTCAAATGACCTATGGATCCAAACCTTTTAAAGAGAATAACAAACGCTCATTAATTTCTCAAGTTATTTTAAAGTTGTTTATCATGCATAATGGGCTATATTTCGGTAAGAAATGACTTATGAATTGGGAGTCAACACTAAGTAAAAAGTCCACCGCCTCCCCCTTTTCCCCGATGATTACAAAACCTAATATATCAAAACCAAAAAGAGTTTAAAATCCGTAAAAATTATAGACACTCTTTGGAATTATCTCTCTCCACATTTTTACATTGTGCATTTCAATTTTAGATGTATACTTTTTTCTTAAATCAAAACTTTAAGTTTTCTCTTTCCCTTCATATTGTAAACAAAAAAGGAAAATAAATCACACCAAAATGAAAATTTTAGAATTTTTTAATGGAAAATTTTTTTAACAATAAAATATGTAAGTAAAAAAAATTTATTCATACACCACAAATGAACACAAAAGTTTTGTTATCCAAATTTGGGAAATTCAACAAGTTCAACCTAAATAGCTTGGAATTTTATAAGAAAGAGATTTCTTCTACACATATTTTAAAGATGGATATACATGCTTGAAACATGTTAAAGATGCAAATGACCAATGGATCCAAACCTTTTAAAGAGAATAACAAACACTCATTAAATTCTCTTGTGAACGTGCGGTGGGATATTTACCCGAGTCGAACAAGCCATTATTTTGCACATTTACAAAAAGCTGACCTAACAATCATATATGATTGTAAAGTTGTTTATCATATGTAATTGGCTATATTTTTTTAAGAAATTAATGATGGATCGGGAGTCAACTCTCAGTTAAAAGTCCCCTGCCTCCCCCCTTTTCCCCGATTATTGCAAAACCTAATATATAAAAGCTTAAAAAAGTTTACAATCCCTAAAAATTACAGAAACTCTTTGGAATTATCTCTCTCCACATTGGTGCATTTCCATTTTATATGTATTCTTTTTTCTTAAATTAAAACCTTGCGTTTTCGCTCTCCCTTCATCCTGTAAACAAAAAAGACAAATAGATCACACCAAAATGAAAATTTTAGAGTTTATGTATGGAAAAAAATTAAAAAATAACAAATGTTAGTAAATAAAATTTAATCACACACCACAAATGAACACAAATGGTTTGTTTCCAAGTTTGGGAAATTCACTAGTTAAACCCTAATAGCTTGGAATTTTATAAGAAAGAGATTTCTTCTACACATGTTTTAAAAATGGATATGCATGCTTGAAATATGTTAAAGATGCAAATGACCTATGGATCCAAACCTTTTAAAGTGAATAATAAATGCACATTTAATTCTCATGTGAACGTGTGGTGGGATATTTACCCGACTCAAACAAGCCATTATTTTGCCCATTTATAAAAAGTTGACCTAACAATCATAGATGATTGTAAAGTGATTAATCTCATGTAACGGGCTATATTTTTGTAAGAAATGACTTATGGATTTGGAGTCAACACTCAGTTAAGAATCCACCGCCTCCCCCTATTCCTCAACAATTGCAAACCCTAATATATAAAAACTAAAAAGAGTTAACAATCCCTAAAAATTACAGTCACTCTTTGGAATTATTTCGCTCTACATTTTTTCATTGTGCATTTCCATTTTAGATGTATACTTTTTTCTTAAATAAAAAATTCAAATTTTCGCTCTCCCTTCATCCCGTAGACAAAAAAGGCAAATAGATCACCCCAAAATGAAAATTTTATAGTTTTTGTCTGGAAACATTTTAAACAATAACGAATGTATGTAAAGAAAATTTATTCACACACCACAAATGAACACAAAAGTATTGTTATCCAAATTTGGGAAATTGCACTAGTTCAATAACTTGGAATTTTATATGAAAGAGATTTCTTCTACACATGTTATAAATTTTGATATGCTTGCTTCAAACATGTTAAAGATGCAAATGAGCTATGGATCCAAACCTTTTAAAGAGAATAACAAACGCTCATTAAATTCTGAAGTGAACGTGCGGTGGTATATTTACCCGAGTCGAATAAGACATTATTTTGCCCATTTACAAAAAGCTGATGGAACAATCATAGATGATTGTAAAGTTGTTTATCATGTTTAATTGGCTATATTATTGTAAGAAATGACTCATGGATTGGCAGTCATCACTCAGTTAAAATTCCCCTGCCTCCCCCTTTTCCCCTATTATTGCAAAACCAAATATATAAAAACTAAAAACAGTTTACTATCCCTAAAAATTACAGACACTCTTTGGAAATATCTCTCTCTACACTTGTGCATTGTGCATTTCCATTTTAGGTGTATATTTTTTTCTTAAATCAAAACTTTGAGTTTACGCTCTCTCTTCATCCAATAAAAAAAAGGCAAATAGATCACAACAAAATGAAAATTTTAGATTTTATGTATGGAAAAAATTCAAAACAATAACAAATATAAGTAAAGAAAATCTATTCAGACACCACAAATGAACACAAATGTTTTGTTATCCAAGTTTTGGAAATTCCATTAGTTCAACCCGAATTGCTTGGAATTTTATAAGAAAATGATTTCTTCTACATATGTCTTAAAAATGGATATGGATGCTTGAAACATGTTAAACGTGCAAATCATCTATGGATCCAAACCTTTCAAAGAGAACAACAAACGCTAATTAAATTTTCAAGTGAACGTGCGGTGAGATATTTACCCGAGTCAAACAAGCCATTATTTTTCCCATTTACAAAAAACTGACCTAATAATCGTAGATGATTGTAAAGTGATTGATCACGCATAACGGGCTATATTTTTTTAAGAAATGACTTATGGATTGGGGTCAACATGCAGTAAAAAATCCACGGCCTCCCCTTTTTCCCTGACGATTGAAAAAACTAATATATAAAAACTAAAAAGAGTTTACAATCCCTAAAAGTTATAGACACTGTTTGGAATTATCTCTCTCGACATTTTTGCATTGTGCATTTCAATTTAAGATGTGTACTTTTTTATTAAATCATAACTTTGAGTTTTCGTTCTCCCTTCATCCCGTAAACAAAAAAGGCAAATAGATCACCCCAAAATGAAAATTTTAGAGTTTTTGTACGGAAAAAAATTTAAACAATGACAAATGTAAGGAAAATTTATTCACACACCACAAATGAACACAAAAGTTTAGTTATCCAAGTTTGGGATATTCCACTTGTTTGACCCTAATAGCTTGGAATTTTATAGGAAAGACATTTTTTCTTCACATGTTTTAAAAATGGATATGTAGGCTTGAAACATGTTAAAGGTACAAATGAGCTATGGATCCACACCTTTTAACAAACGCTGATTAAATTCTCCACTGAAAGTGTGGTTGGATATTTACCCAAGTCGAACAAGCCATTATTTTGCCCATTTACAAAATGGTGACCTAACAATCATACATGATTGTACAGTGATTTATCACAAGTAATGGGCTATATTTTTGTAAGAAATGACTTATGGATTGGGAGTCAACACTCAGGTTTTTCCCATCTACAAAAAGCTGACCAAACGATCATAGATGATTGTAAAGTGATTTATAATGAGTAACGGGCTATATTTTTCTAAGGAATGACTGATGGATTGCAAGTCAACACTCAGTTGAAAATCCCATGCCTCCACTTTTCCCGACGATTGCAAACCTAATATATAAAAACTAAAAAGAGTTTACAATCTTTAAAAATTACAGACACTTTTTGAAATTATCTCTCTCAATATTTGTGAACTGAGCATTTCCATTTTAGATGTATACTTTTTTCTTAAAAAAATAACAAATCTAAGCAAAGAAAATTTATTCACACACCACAAATGAACACAAAAGTTATATTATTAAAGTTTGTGAAATTCCATCATTCAACCCTAATAGCTTGGAATTTTATAACAAAGAGATTTTTTGACACATGTTTTAAAAATGGATATGCATGCTTGAAACATGTTAAAGATGCAAATGACCTATGGATCCAAACCTTTTAAAGAGAATAACAAATGCTCATTAAATTCTCAAGTGAACGTGTGGTGGGATATTTACCCAAGTCCAACAAGCCATTGTTTTGCCCATTTACAAAAAGCTGACCTAACGATCATAGATGATTGTAAAGTGATTTATCTTGTGTAACAGGCAATATCTTTGTAAGGAATGACTTATGGATTGTGAGTCAACACTTAGTGAAAAATCCCCATCCTTCCCCTTTTCCCGACGATTGCAAAACCTAATATATCAAAACTAAAAATAGTTTACAATCCCTAAAAATTGCAGAGACTGTTTGGAATTATCTCTCACTACATTTTTGCATTGAGCATTTCAATTTTAGATCTATACTTTTTTTGTATTTCAAAACTTGAGTTTTCCCTTGCCCTTATCCTCTTAAAAAAAAAAAACATAAAAGACAAATGGATCACAACAAAATTAAAATTTTAGAGTTGTTGTAAGGAAAAAATTTAAAACAATAACAAATGTAACCAAAGAAAATTTATTCACACACCGAAGATGAACACAAAAGTTTTATTATCCAAGTTTTGGAAATTCCACTAGTTCAACCCTAATAGCTTCGAATTTTTAAGGAAGAGATTTTTCTACCATGTTTTAAAAATGGATATGCATGCTTGAAACAAGTTAAAGATGAAAAAGACCTATGGATCCAAACCTTTAAAGAGAATAAAAAACGCTCATTAAATTCTCAAGTGAACATGCAGTGGGATATTTACCAGAGTCAAACAAGCCATTCTTTTGCCCATTTAAAAAAAGCTCACCTACAAATCATAGATGATTGTAAAGTGATTTATCATGCGTAACGGCCTATATTATTGTGAGGAATGATTTATGGATTGGGAGTCAACACTCAATTAAAAATCCTCTGCTTCGCTCTTTTCCCGACGGTTGAAAAATCTAATATATAAAAATTAAAAAGAGTTTACAATCCCTAAAAATTATAAACACATTTTGGAATTATCTCTATCTACATTTGTGCAAAGTGCTTTTCCATTTTAGATGTATAATTTTTTCTTAAAGCAAAACTTGTGTTTTCACTTTCCCTACACCTCGTAAACAAAAAAGAGATAAAAGGCAAATAGATCACAACCAAATGAAAATTTTAGAGTTTATTTATGGAAAAAAATTTAAACAATGACAAATGTAAGCAAAGAAAATATATTCACACACCACAGATGAACACAAAAGTTTTGTTATCCAAGTTTGGAAAATTCCATTAGTTCAACCCTAATAGCTTGGAATTTTATAAGAAAGAGATTTTTATAAACAAGTTTTAAAAATGGATATGCATGCTTGAATCATGTTAAAGATGCAAATGACCTATGGATCCAAACCATTTAGAGAGAATAACAAACTCTCATTAAATTCTCAACTGAACGTGCGGTGGGATATTTACCCGAGTCAAACAAGCCATTGTATTGCCCATTTACAAAAAGCTGACCTAACGATCATACGTAATTGTTAAGTGATTGATCATATGTACCGGGTTATATTTTTTTAAGGAATGACTTATAGATTGGGAGTCAACACTCAGTTTAAAATCCCCCACCTTCCCTTTTTCCTGACGATTGCAAAACCTAATATATAAAAACTTAAAAAAGTTTACAGTCCCAAAAACTTATAGACACTTTTTGGAATTATCTCTCTCTACATTTCTGCACTTTGCATTTCAAATTTAGATGTATACTTTTTTCTTAAAACAAAACTTGAGTTTTCACTTTCCCTACATCTCGTAAACAAAAAAGAGATAAAAGGCAAATAGATCACAACAAAATGAAAATTTAATAGTTTTGTGTGTAAAAAATTTGAAACAATAACAAATGTTAGCATAGAAAAACCTAATATATAAAAACTAAAAAGAGTTTACAATCCCTTAAAATTACACACACTTTTTGGAATTATCTCTCTCTACTTTTGTGCACAGTGCATTTCCATTCTAGATGTATACTTTTTTCTTAAATCAAAACTTGAGTTTTCACATTCCCTTCATTTCGTAAACAAAAATGAGATAAAAGGCAAATAGATCACAAAAAAATGAAAATTTTACAGTTTATGTATGGAAAAAATTTAAGACAATAACAAATGTTTGCAAAGAAAATTTATTCACACACCACAAATGAACACAAAAGTTTTGTTATCCATGTATGGGAAATTCCACTACTTCAGCCCTAATAACTTGGAATTTTATAAGAAAAAGATTTTTCTACACATGATTTAAAAATGGATATGCATGCTTGAAACAAGTTACAGATGCAAATGACCTATGGATCCAAACCTTTTAAATACATTGACAAA
The DNA here is from genome assembly GCF_029961685.1 of Aristolochia californica. Taxonomy (NCBI): domain Eukaryota; kingdom Viridiplantae; phylum Streptophyta; class Magnoliopsida; order Piperales; family Aristolochiaceae; genus Aristolochia; species Aristolochia californica. The sequence goes on along the minus strand of NW_027181782.1, from coordinate 16,899,024 downwards.
CGCTGATTAAATTTTCGAGTGAACGTGCGGTAAGATATTTACCAGAGTCAAACAAGCCAATGGTTTGCCCATTTACAAAAGCTGAACTAACTATCATAGATGATTGTAAAGTGATCTATCATGCATAGCGGGCTACATTTTCTTAAGGAATGATATATGGATTGGGAGTCAACACTCAATCAAAAATCCCCCACTTCTCCCTTTTCCCGATTATTACAAAACCTAATATATAAAAAATAAAAAGATTTTACATTCCTAAAAAATTATAGACACTTTTTGGAATTATCTCTCTACACTTTTGTGCACAGTGCATTTCCATTATAGATGTATACTGTTTTCTTAAAGGAAAACTTGAGTTTTCACTTTCCCTTCATCTCGTAAACTAAAAAGAGATAAAAGGCAAATAGATCACAACAAAATGAAAATTTTAGAGTTTATGTATGGAAAAAATTAAAAACAATAACAAATGTAAGCAAAGAAAATTTATTCACACACCACAGATGAACACAATTTTTTTTATCCAAGTTTGGGAAATTCCACTAGTTCAACCATATTAGCTTGGAATTTTATAAGAAAGAGATTTTTCTACACATGTTTTAAAAATGGATATTAATGCTTCAAACATGAAAAAGATGCAAATGACCAATGGATCCAAACCTTTTTAAGAGAATAACAAACGCTCATTAAATTCTCAAGTGAATGTGCGGTGGGATATTTACACGAGTTAAACAAGCCATTGTTTTGCCCATTTACGAAAAAGTTGACCTAACGATCATAGATGATTGTAAAGTGATTTATCATGCATAATGGGCTATATTTTTGTATGGAATGACTCATGGATTGGGAGTCAACACTCACTTAATAATCCCCCGCCTCCCTTTTTGCCCACGATTGCAAAACCTTATATATAAAAACTAAAAAGAGTTTACTATCCCTAAAAAATGCAGATACTTTTTGGAATTATCACTCGCTACTTTTCTGAACTATTCATTTCCATTTTAGATGTATAATTTTTTCTTAAATCAAAACTTGAGTTTTAACTTTCCCTTCATCTAATAAACAAAAAAGAGATAAAAGTCAAATATATCACAACAAAATGAAAATTTTAGAGTTTAAGTGTTAAAAAATTTAAAACAATAACAAATCTAAGAAAAGAAAATTTATTCACACACCATAGATGAACACAAAAGTTTTATTATTCAAGTTTAGGAAATTCCATCAATTCAACCCTAATAGCTTGGAATTTTATAAGAAAGTGATTTTTCTACACATGTTTTAAAAATGATATGCATGCTCGAAACATGCTAAAGATGCAAATGACCTATGGATCCAAACCTTTTAAAAAGAATAAAAACGCTCATTAAATTCTCAAGTGAACATGGGGTGGGATACTTACACTAGTCAAACTAGCCATTGTTTTGCCCATTTACAAAAAGCTAACCAAACAATCATTGATGATTTTAAAGTGATTTAACATGAATAATAGGCTACATTTTCGTAAAGAATGACTTATGGATTGGTAGTCAAATCTCAGTTAAAAATCCCCTGCGTCCCCCTTTTCCCTACGATTGCAAAACCTAACATATAAAAACTGAAAAGATTTTACTATCCCTAAAAGTTGTAGACACTTTTTCGAATTATCTGTCTCTGTATTTGTGAACTGTTCATTTCCATTTTAGTTGCACAGTTTTTTTTAAATCAAAACTTGAGTTTTCCCTTTCCCTTCATCTCGTAAGCAAAAAAGATATAAAATGCAAAAATAGATCACAACAAAATGAAAATTTTAGAGTTTATGTATGGAAAATATTTCAAACAATAAAAAATATAAGCAAAGAAAATTTATTCACACACTACAGTTGAACAATAAAGATTTGTTATCCAAGTTTGGAAAATTCCACAAGTTCAACCCCAACAACTCGGATTTTTATAAGAATTTTTTTTTCTACACATGTTTTAAAAATGGATATGCATTCTTGAAACATGTTAAAGATGCAAATGACCTATGGATCCAATCCTTTTAAAGAGAATAAAAATGCTCATTAAATTCTTAAGTGAATTTGAGGTGGGATATTTACCCGAGTCAAACAAGCCATTGTTTTGCCCATTTACAAAAAGCTGACATAACGATCGTAGATGATTGTAAAGTGATTTATCATGCATAACAAGCTATATTTTTGTAAGGAATGACTTATGGATTGGGAGTCAACACTCAATTAATAATCCCCCTTGCTCCCTCCCCTTTTTCCCACGATTGCAAAACCTAATATGTAAAAACTAAAAAGAGTTTACAATCACTAAAAATTGCAGCAAATTTTTGAAATTATCTCTCTCTACATTTGTGCACTATGCATTTGCAATTTAGATGTATACTTTCTTCTTAAATGAAAACTTGAGTTTTCGCTTTCCCGTCATCTAATAATAAAAAGAGATAAAAGGAAAAAATATATCACAACAAAATGAAAATTTTAGAGTTTATGAAAGGAAAAAAATTAAAATAATAACAAATGGAAGCAAAGAAAATTTATTCACACACCACTGATGAACACTAAAGTTTTGTTATCCATGTTTTGGAAATTCCACTAGTTCTGCCCTAATAGCTAGAAATTTTATAAGAAAGATTTTCTACACATGTTTTAAAAATGGATATGCATGCTTGAAACATATTAAAGATGCAAATGACCTATGGAACCAAACCTTTTAAAGAGAATAACAAAAGCTCATTAAATTTTCAAGTGAACGTGCGGGGGGATATTTACCCGAGTCAAACAAGCCATTGTTTTGCACATTTATAAAAAGCTGACCTAACGATCATAGATGGTTGTAAAGTGATTTATCATAGGTAACCGGCAATAATTTTATAAGGAATAACTTATGGATTGGGAGTTAACACTCAGTCAAAAATCCCCCGTCTCCCCCTTTTCCTAACGATTGCGAAACCAAATATATAAACACTAAAAAGAGTTTACAATCCCTTAAAATTACAAGCACTTTTAGGATTTATCTCTCTGTTCATTTATGCACTGTGCATTTCCATTTTAGATGTATACTTTTTTCTTAAATCAAAACTTGAGTTTTCTCTTTCCCTTCATCTCGTAAACAAAAAAGAGATACAAGGCAAAAATAGATCACAACAAAATGAAAATTTTAGAGTTTATGTATTGAAAAAAATAAAAGAAAATTGATTCACACACCATTAATGAACACAAAAATTTTGTTATCCATGTTTTGGAAATTCCACTAGTTCAGCCTTAATAGCTTGAAATTTTTTTAGAAAGAGATTTTTCAACACTTGTTTTAAAAATGGATATACATGCTTGAAACTAGTTAAAAATGAAAATGACCTATGGATCCAAACCTTTTATAGAGAATAACAAACTCTCATTAAATTCTCAATTGAACATGCGGTGGGATATTTACCCGAATCAAACAAGCCATTGTTTTGCCCATTTATAAAAAGCTGACCTAACGATCATATATGATTGTAAAGTGATTTATCAAGCGTAATGGGGTATATTTTTTTAAGGCATGACTTTTGGATTGGGAGTCAACACTCAATTAATAATCCCTCGCCTCCCCCTTTTCCCAAAAATTGCAAAACCTAATATATAAAACTAAAAACATTTTACAATCCCTAAATATTGCAGCTACTTTTTGGAATTATCTCTGTCTGCATTTTTGCACTATACATTTCAATTTTAGATGTAAAATTTTTTCTTAAATCAAAACTTGAGTTTTCACTTTCCCTTCATCTCAAAACGAAAAGCAGATAAAAGGCACAAATAGACCAGAACAAAATGAAACTTTTAGAGTTTATGTATGAAAAAAATAAAAATAATAAAAAACGTATGCAAGGAAAATTTATTCACACACCATAGATGAACACAAAAGTTTTATTATCAAATTTTGGGAAATTCCACCATTTCAAACCAAATATCTTCGAATTTTATAAGAAAGAGATTTTTCTACACTTGTTTTAAAAATGGATATGCATGCATGAAACATATTAAAGATGCAAATGACTTATGGAACCAAACCTTTTAAAGAGAATAACAGATGCTCATTAAATTGTCAGGTGAACGTGCAATGAGATATTTACTCGAGTCAAACAAGCCATTGTTTTGCCCATTTACAAAATGCTTACCTAACGATCATAGATGATTGTAAAATGATTTATCATGCATAACAGGCTTATTTTTGCAAGGAATGACTTATGGATTGGTAATCAACACTCAGTTAAAAATCCCCCGCCTCCCCCTTTTACCGATGATTGCAAAACCTAATATTAAAAAACTAAAAAGACTCTACAATCCCTAAAAAATGCAAACACTTTTTGGAATTATATCTCTCTACATTTGTGTTTTGTGCATTTCCATTTTAGATGTATACTTTTTTCTTAAATCAAAACTTGAGTTTTCACTTTCCCTTAATCTCATAAACAAAAAAGAGATAAAAGGCAAATAGATCACAACAAAATTAAAAGTTTAGAGTTTATGTATGGAAAAAGTTTAAAACAACAACAAATGTAAGCAAAGAAAATTTATTTGCACACCAATGATGAACACCAAAGTTTTGTTATCTAGGTTGGGGAAATTCCACTAGTTCAACCCTAATAGCTTGGAATTTTATAAGAAAGAGATTTTCTACACATGTTTTAAAAATGGTTATGCATGCTTGGAACAAATTGAAGATGCAAATGACCTATGGATCCAAACCTTTTAAAGAGAATAACAAACGCTCATTAAATTCTCTAGCGAAAGTGCGGTGGGATATTTACCTCAATCAAAGAAGTCATTGTTTTGCCCATTTAAAAAAAGCTAACATAATGATTGTAGATAATTGTAAAGTGATTTATCCTACGTAACGGGCTATATTTTTTTAAGGAATGACTTGTGGATTGGGTGTCAACACTCAGGTAAAAATCCCCTGCCTCCCCTTTTTCCCACGATTGCAAAACCTAATATATAAAAACAAAAAAGAGTTTACAATCCCTAAAAATTGTAGACACTTTTTGGAATTATCTCTCTCTACATTTGTGCACTGTGTATTTCCTTTTTTTATGTATACTATTTTCTTAAATCAAAACTTGAGTTTTAACTTTCCCTTCATCTCGTAAACAAAAAAGAGATAAAAGGCAAATATATCACAACAAAACGAAAATTTTAGAGTTTGAGTGTGCAAAAGATTTAAAAAAATAACAAATGTAAACAAAGAAAATTAATTCACAGACCACAGATGAACACAAATTTTTTTTTTTCAAGTTTTGGAGATTCCACCAGTTCTACCCTAATAGCAATGAATTTTCTAGAAAAGAGATTTCTCTACACATGTTTTAAAAGTTGATATGCATGCTTGAAACATATTAAAGATGCAAATGACCTATGGATCCGAACCTTTTAAAGAGAATAACAAACACTCATTAAATTCTCAAGTGAACGTACGGTGGGATATTTACCCGAGTCCAACAAGCCATTATTTTACCCATTTACAAAAAGCTGACATAACGATCATAGATAATTGTAAAGTGATTTATCATACATAACTAGCTATATTTTTTTAAGGAATGACTTATGGATTGGTTGTCAACACTCAGTTAAAAATCCCCCACTTTCCCCTTTTCCCGATGATTGTAAAACCTAATATGAAAAACCTATAAAGAGTTTACAATCCCTAAAAATAGTAGACACTTTTTGGAATTAAATCTCTCTACATATGTGCATTGTGTATTTCCATTTTACATGTATACTTTTTGCTTAAATCACAACTTGAGTTTTCACTTTCCCTTCATCTCGTAAACAAAAAAAGAGATAAAAGGAAAATAGATCACATCTAAATTAAATTTTTAGAGTTTATGTATGGAAAAAGTTTGCGACAACAACAAATGTAAGCAAAGATAATTTATTCACACACCACAAATGAACATAAAAGTTTTGTTATCTAGGTTGGGGAAATTCCAGTAATTCAACTCTAATAGCTTGGAATTTTATAAGAAAGAGATTTTTCAACACATATTTTAAAAATGGATATGCATGCTTCGAACATGTTAAAGATGCAAATGACCTATGGATCCAAACCTTTTAAAGAGAATAACAAACGCTCATTAAATTCTCAAGTGAACGTGCGGTGGGATATTTACCCGAGTCAAACAAGCCATTGTATTGCCCATTTACAAAAAGCTGACCTAACGAACATAGATTATTGTAAAGTGATTTATCATGCATAATGGGCTATATGTTTTTAAGAAATGACTTATGGATTGGGAGTCAACAATAAGTTAAAAATCCCCCACTTCCCCCTTTTCCCAACGAGTGTAAAACCTAATATATAAAAACTAAAAATTGTTTACAATTCCTAAAAATTAGAGACACTTTTTAGAATTATCTCTCTCTACATTTGTGCACTGTGCATTTCCTTTTTGATATGTATCTTTTTCACTTTCCCTTCATCTCATAAACAAAAAAGAGATAAAAGACAAATAGATCACAACAAAATGATTTTTTTAGAGTTTATGTATGGAAAAAATTTAAAACAATAACAAATGTAAGCAAAGAAAATTTATCATATACCACAGATGAACACAAAAGTTTTGTTATCCAAGTTTGGAAAATTCCACGAGTTCAACCCTAATTTCTTGGAATTTTATAAGAAAGAGATTTTTATACACATGTTTTAAAAATGGATATGCACGCTTGAAACATGTTAAAGACGCAAAGATCTATGGATCCAAACCTTTTAAAGAGAATAACAAACGCTTATTAAAACTCTCAAGTTAATATGCGGTAGGATATTTACCCGAGTCAGACAAACCATTATTTTGCCCATATACAAAAAGCTGACCTAATGATCACAAAATATTATTCATGCATAACGGGCTATATTTTTGTAAGGTATGACTGCTGGATTGGGAGTCAACACTAAGTTAAAAATGCCCCTCCGCCCCCTTTTCCTGACGATTACAGAACGTAATATAGAAAAACTAAAAAACAATTTCTATCCCTAAAAATTACAGACTTTTTGGAATTATCTCTCTCTAGATTTCTTCACTATACATTTCTATTTTCGATATATACTTTTTTCTTAAGTAAAAACTTGAGTTTTCACTTTCCCTTCATCTCGTAAACAAAAAAGAGATAAAATGCAAAAAAAAAAATCACAAGAAAAAGAAAATTTTAGAGTTTATCTATGGAAAAAATTTAAAACAATAACAAATGTAAGCAAAGAATATTTATTCACACACCATAGATGAACACAAAATTTTTGTTATCCAAGATTGGGAAATTCCGCTAGTTTAAATTTAATGGCTTGGAATTTTATAAGAAAGAGATATCTCTACACATGTTTTAAAAATGAATATGCATGCTTGAATAATGAAAAAGATGCAAAAGACCTTTGGATCCAAAACTATTAAAGAGAATAACAAACGCTCATTAAAATTCTCAAGTGAACTTGCGGTGGGATATTTACCCGAGTCAAACAAGCCATTATTTTGCCCATATACAAAAAGCTGACCTAACGATCAAAGATGATTCTACAGTGATTTATCATGTGTAACGGGCTATATTTTTGTATGGAATGACTTATGGATTGGGAGCCAACACTGATTTAAAAATCCACCGCTTGCCCCTTTTCCTAATGATTGCAAAACCAAATATATAAAAACCAAAAAAAGTTTACAATCCCTAAAAAATAAAGACACTTTTTGGAATTATCTCTCTCTAATTTGTGCACTATTCATTTCCATTTTAGATGTATACTTTTTTCTTAAATCAAAACTTGAGTTTTTACTTTCCCTTCATCTCGTAAAAAAAAAAGAGATAAAATGCAAAAATACATCACAACAAAATTAAATTTTAGAGTTGATGTATGGAAAAAATTTACAACAATAACCAATGTAAGGAAAAAAAAATCTATTCACAAACCACATATGAACACAAAATTTTTGTTATCCAATTTTGGGAAATTCCACTAGTTCAACCCTAATAGCTTGGGATTTTATGCCAAATAAATTTTTGTACACAGGTTTTAAAAATGTATGTGCATGCTTGAAACATGTTAAAGATGCAAATGGCCTATGGATCCAAATCTCTTAAAGAGAATAAAAAATACTCATTAAATTCTCAAGTGAATGTGCGGTGGGATATTTACCAGAGTCTAGCAAGCCATTGTTTTCCCCATTTACAAAAACCTGACCAAACGATCGTAGATGATAGTAATGTGATTTGTCATGCGTAAAGGGCTATATTTGTGTAAGGAATGACTTATGGACTGGGACTCAACACTCAGTTAAAAATCCCCCGCCTCCACCTTTTCCTGTCGATTGCAAAAACTACTATATATAAACTAAAAAAATTTTACAATCTCTAAATATTACAAAAACGTTTTGGAATTATCTCTCTCTACATTTGTGCACTGTGCATTTCCATTTTAGATGTATAACTTTTTTTTAAATAAAAACTTGAGTTTTCACTTTCCCCGCATCGCGTAAACAATAAAGAGATAAAAGGCAAATATATCACAACAAAATGAAAATTTCTTCACACACGATAGATGAAAACAAAAGATTTTTATTCAAGTTTGGGAAATTCCACCAGTTCAACCCTAAAAGGTTGGAATTTTATAAGAAAGAGATTTTTCAACATATGTTTTAAAAATGGATATGCATGCTTGAAACTTGTTAAAGATGCAAATGACCTATGGAACCAAACCTTTTAAAGAGAATAACAAACGCTCATTAAATTCTCAAGTGAACATGCGGTGGTATATTTGCCGGAGTCAAACAAGCCATTGTTTTGCCCATTTAGAAAAAGCTGACCTAATGGTCACAGATGATTGTAAAGTGATTTATCATGCGTAAAAGGCTATATTTTTTTAAGGAATGACTTATGGATTGGGATTCAACACTCATTTAAAAATCCCCCGCCTCCACCTTTTCCCAACCACTATATAAAAACTAAAAAGAGTTTACAATCCCTAAAAATTTCCAACACTTTTTGGAATTATCTCTCTCTACATTTGTGCACTGTGGCATTCCATTTTAGTTGTGTACTTTTTTCTTAAATCAAAACTTGATTTCAACATTCCCTTCATCTCATAAATAGAAAAGAGATAAAAGGCAAATAGATCACAACAAAATGAAAATTTAAGAGTTTTTGTATTTAAATTTTTTTAAAAAACCACAAATACAAGCAAAGAAAATTTCTTCGCACACCACAAATGAACACAAAAGTTTTGTTGTCCAAGTTTGGGAAATTTCTCTAGTTCAACCCTAATAGCTTGAAATTTTATAAGAAAGATACTTTTCTACACAAGTTCTAAAAATGGAAATGCATGCTTGAAACAAGTTAAAGATCAAATGACATATGGATCCAAACATTTCAAAGAGAACAACAAACACTCATTAAATTCTCAAGTGAACGTGCCGTGGGATATTTATTCGAGTAAAACAAGCCATTGTTTTGTCCATTTACAAAAAAGTTGACCAAATGATTATAGATGATTGTAAAGTGATTTATCATGCGTAACAGGCTATATTTTTGTAAAGAATGACTTATGGATTGGAGTCAACACTTTGTTAAAAATCCCTCTCCACCCCCTTTTCTCTACGATTCCAAAAGCTAATACTAAAATATTGCCATTTATGCGTGATAAATCACTTTACAATCCTTTATAATTGTTTGGTGAGCGGTTTTGTAAATATGCAAAATAATGGCTCTTTTGACTCAGGTAATATCCCACAGCACGTTCACTTGAGAATTTAATGTGCGTTTGTTATTCTCCTTTAAAGGTTTGGATCCATAGGTCATTAGCATCTCTAACATGTTTCAAGCATGCATATCCATTTTTAAAAAATGTGTAGAAGAAATCTCTTTCTTTTAAAATTCCAAACAATTAGGGTTGAACAGGTGGAGATTCTCAAACTTTGATAACAAAACTTTTGTGTTCATTTACGGTGTGAGAAAAAAATTTAATTACTTACATTTGTTATTGTTTTAAATTTTTTCCATATATAAACTCTGAAATTTTCATTTTGTTGTGATCTGTTTGCTTTTTTGGTTTACTGGATGAAAGGAGAGCGAAATCTCAAACTTTTGATTTAAGACAAAAGTATAGATCTAAAACGGAAATACACAAATGTAGAGAAAGATAATTCCAAAGAGTGTCTGTAATTTTTAGGGATTGTGAACTCATCTTAGTTTTTACATATTAGGTTTTGTAATCGTCGGAGAATAGGGGGAGGGGGGGGATTTTTAACTGAGTGTTGCCTCCCAATGATTGTCAGGTCAGCTTTTTTGTAAATGGGCAAAATAATGGCTTGTTTGACTAGGGTAAATATCCCACCGCATGTTCACTTGAGAATTAATGAGTGTTTGTTATTCTCTTTAAAAGGTCTGGATCCATAGGTCATTTTGATCTTTAACATGTTTCAAGCATGCATATCAATTTTTAAAACAAGAGTAGAAGAAGTCTATTTCTTATAAAATTCCAAGCTATTGGGGTTGAACAAGTGGACTTTCCGAAGCTTTGATAAAAAAAAATTTAGTGCTCATTTGTGGTGCGTGAAAAAATTTTCTTTACATACATTTGTTATTATTTAAAATTTTTTCTCTACATAAACTCTAAAATTTTGATTTTGTTGTGATTTATTTACCTTTTTTGTTTACATGATGAAGGGAGTGCAAAAACTCAAAGTTTTGCTATAGGAAAAAAAGTATACATTTTAAATGGAAATGCACAATGCAAAAATGTAGACAGAGATAATTCCAAAGAGTGTCTGTATTTTTTATGGGTTGTAAACACTTTTTAGTTTTTATATATTAGGTTTTGCATTCATCGGGGAAAAGGGGGAGGAAGGGGATTTTTAACTGAGTGTTGATTCCCAATCCATAAGTCATTTCTTACAAAAAAATATAGCCCATTATGAGTGATAAATCACAGTCAATCATCTATGATTGTTAGGTCGGCTCTTTTGTAAATAGGCAAAATAATGGTTTGTTTGCCTCGGGTAAATATCCCACCGCACGTTCACTTGACAATTTAATGAGCGATTGTTATTCCCTTTAAATGGTTTGGATCCATAGGTCATTTGCATCTTTAACATGTTTCAAGCATGCTCATCCATTTTTAAAACAAGTGTGGAAGAAATCTCTTTCTTATAAAATTCCAAGCTATTAGGGTTGAAATAGTGGAATTTCCCAATCTTCGATAACAAAGCTTTAGTGTTCATTTGTAGAGTGTCAATAAATTTTCTTTACTTAAATTTTTTATTGGTTTAAATTTGTTCCATACATAAACTCTAAATTTTTCATTTTGTTGTGATATTTTTGCCTTTTTTGTTTACAAGATAGAGGGAGAGCGAAAACTCAAAGTTTTTATTTTAGAAAAAATTATACATCTAAAAAGGAAAAGCACAATGCACAAATGTAAAGAGAATTAATTCCAAATAGTGTGTGTAATTTTTAGGTATTGTAAACTCTTTTTAGTTTTTATATATTAGGTTTTGCAATCATCGGGGTAAAGGGGGAGGAGAGGGATTTTTAACTGAGTGTTGACTCCCTATCCATAAGTTATTTCTTACAAAAATATAGCCCTTTATGTGGGATAAATCACTTTACAATCGTCTATGATTGTTAGGTCGGATTTTTTGTGTAAATGTGCAAAATAATGGCTTTTTTGACTTGAGTAAATATACCACTGCACGTTTACTTGAGAATTTAATGAGTGTTTGTTATTCTCTTTAAAAGGTTTGGATCCATAGGTCATTTGCATCTTTAACATGTTTCAAGCATGCATATCCATTTTTAAAAATGAGTAGAAGAAATCTCTTTCCTATAAAATTTAGAGCTATTAGGGATGAACTAGTGGAATTTTCCAAACTTGGATAACAAAAGTTTGTGTTCATTTGTAGTGTGTGAATAAATTTTCTTTACTTACATTTGTTATTGTTTTAAATTTTTTCCATACATAAAGTCTAATTTTTCATTTTGTTGTGATGTATTTGTCTTTTTTGTTTACTGGATGAAGGGAGACCGAAAACTCAAAGTTTAGATTTAAGCAAAAAGAGTACCTTTAAAATGGAAATGCCCAATGCACAAATGTTAAGAGAGATAATTCTAAAAAGTGTCTGTAATTTTTAGGGATTGTGAACTCCTTTTAGTTTTTATTTATTCAGGTTTTGAAACGTCGGGAAATGGGGGAGGCGGGGGATTTTTAACAAAGTGTTGACTCCCAATGATTGTTAGGTCAACTTTTTTCTAAATGGGCAAAATAATGGCTAGTTTGAGATGGGTAAATATGCCACCGCACGTTTACTTGAGAATTTAATGAGTGTTTGTTATTCTCTTTAAAAGGTTTGGATCCATAGGTCATGTGCATCTTTAACATGTTTCATTCATGCATATCCATTTATCAAACATGTGTAGAAGAAATCTATTTCTTATTACACTCCAAGCTATTAGGGATGAAATAGTGGAATTTCCCCAACTTGGTTAACAAAACATTAGTGTTCATTTGTCGTGTGTGAATAAATTTTCTTTACTTACATTTGTTATTGTTTTAAATTTTTTCCATTCATAAACTCAAAAATTTTCATTTTGTTGTGATCTATTTGCCTTTTATGTTTACGGGATAAAGGGAGAGCGAAAACTCAAAGTTTTGATTTGAGAAAAAAGTATACATCTAAAATGGAAATGCACAATGCACAAATGTAGAGAGAGATAATTCGAAAGAGTGTCAATAATTTTTAGGGATTCTAAACTCTTTTTAGTTTTTATATATTAGGTTTTGTAATTGTCGGGGAAAAGGAGGTGGCAGGGGCTTTTTAACTTAGTGTTTACTCCCAATCCTTAAGTCATTTCTTACAAAAATATAGCCGTTATGTGTGATAAATCACTTTACAATCATATATGATTGTAAGGTCAACTTTTTTTAAATGGGAAAAATTATTGCTTGTTTGACTCGGGTAAATATCCCATTGCACGTTCACTTGAGAATTTAATGTGTTTTTTCTTCTCTTCAAAAGTTTTGGATCCATTGGTCATTTGCATCTTTAACATGTTTCAAGCAAGCATATCCATTGTTACAACATGTGTAGAAGAAATCTCTTTCTTATTAAATTCCAAGCTAATATGGTTGAACTAGTGGAATTTCCCAAACTTGGATAACAAAATTTTTTTGTTCATTTGTGGTATGTGAATAAATTTTATTTACTTAAATTTTTTATTGTTTTTAATTTTTTCCTGACATAAACTCTAAAAGTTTCATTTTCTTGTGATCTCTTTGCTGTTTTTATTTACGGGATGAAGCGAGAGGGAAAACTCAAAGTTTTGATTTCAGAACAAAAGTATACATCTAAAATGGAAATGCTCAATGCACAAAGGTAGACAGAGATAATTCCAAAGAGTGTCTGTAATTTTTAGGGATTGTAAAACTCTTTTTAGTTATTTTATATTTGGTTTTGAAATCATCGGGAAAAAGGGGGAAGTGGGGGTTTTTAACTCAGTGTTCACTGGCGAACCATAAGTCATTTCTTACAAAAAAAATAGCCCATTACGTGTGATAAAAGATTTTACAATCATCTATGATTGTTAGCTCAGGGTTTTTGTAAATGCGCAAAATAATGGCTTGTTTTACTCGGGTAAATATCCCACTGCAAGTTCACTTGAGAATTTAATGAGTGTTTGTTATTCTCTTAAAAAGTTTTGGATCCATAGGTCATTTGCATCTTTAACATGTTTCAAGCATGCATATACATTTTTAAAACATGTGAAGAAGAAATCTCTTTCTTATAAAATTCCAAGCAATTAGGATTGAACTAGTGGAATTTCCCAAACTTTGATAACAAAACTTTAGTGTTCAATTGTGGTGTGTGCATAAATTTTATTTACTTATATTTTTTATTGTTTTAAATTTTTTCCACACATAAACTCTAAAATTTTCTTTTTGTTGTAATCTATTTCCCATTTTTGTTTACGGGATGAAGGGAGAGCGAAAACTCAAATTTTAATTTATGAAAAAATTTTACATCTAAAATGGAAATGCACAATTCACAAATGTAGAGAGAGAAAATTCCTAAGAGAGTCTGTAACTTTTAGGCATAGTAAACTATTTTTAGTTTATTTATAATTGGTTTCGCAATCGTCAGGGAAAAGGGGGAGGCGGGGAATTTTTAACTGAGTGTTGACTCCTCATTCTTAAGTCATTTCTTACAAAAATATAGCCCGTTACGCTTGATAAATCATTTTACAATCGTCTATGACTGTTAGGTCAGCTTTTTTTGTAAATATGCAAAATAATGGCTTGCTTGACTCGGGTAAATATCCCACCGAATGTTCACTTGAGAATTTAATGAGCGTTTGTTATTCTTTTTAAAAGGTTTGGATCCATAGGTTATTTGTATCTTTATCATGTTTCAAGCATGCATATCCATTTTTAAAACATGTGTACAAGAAATCTCCTTCATATAAAATTCCTAGCTTTTAGTGTTGAACTAGTGGAATTTTCCAAACTTGGATAACAAAACTTTTGTGTTCATTTGTGGTGTGTGAATAAATTTTCTTTACTTAAATTTTCATTTTGTTGTGATATATTTGCCTTTTTTGTTTACTGGATGAAGGGAGAGTGAAAACTCAAAGTTTAGATTTCAGAAAAAAGTATACCTTTAAAATTGAAATGCTCAATGCACAAATGTTGAGAGAGATACTTCCAAAGAGTGTCTGTAATTTTTAGGGATTGTAAACTCTTTTGTTTTTATATATTAGGTTTAGCAATCTTCGAGGAAAAGGGGGAGGTGGGGGATTTTTAACCGGGTGTTGACTCCCAATGATTGCTATGTCAACATTTTTGTAAATGGGATAAATAATGGCTTGTTTGACTCGGGTAAATATCCCACCTCACGTTCACTTGAGAATTTAATGAGCGTTTGTTATTCTCTTTAAAATATTTGGATTCATCGGTCATTTGCATCTTTAACATGTTTCAAGCATTCACATCCATTTTTAAAACATGTGTAGAAAAAACAAGTGGAATTTAGGGTTGAACTAGTGGAATTTTATAAACATGGATAACAAAAGTTTGTGTTCATTTGTGGTGTGTGAATAAATATTCTTTACTTACATTTGTTATTTTTTTAAAATTTTTCCATACATAAAATCTAAAATTTTCATTTTGTTGTGATCTATTTGTCTTTTTTGTTTACTGGATGAAGGGAGAGCGAAAACTCAAAGTTTAAATTTAAGAAAAAAGTATACCTTTAAAATTGAAATGCTCAATGCACAAATTTTAAGAGAGATAATTCCAAACAGTGTCTGTAATTTTTAGGGATAGTAAACTTTTTTCAGTTTTTATATATTCAAGTTTTCAATCATCGGGGAAAAGGAGGAGGCGGTGGATTTTTAACTGAATGTTGACTCCCAATGTTTGTTAGGTCAGCTATTTTGTAAATGGGCAAAATAATGCCTAGTTTGATACACGTAAATATCCCACCGCATGTTTACTTGAGAATTTAATGAGCGTTTGTTATTCTCTTTAAAAGGTATGGATCCATAGGTCTTTTACATCTTTAACATGTTTCATCCATGCATATCCATTTTTAAAACATGTGTGGAAGAAATCTATTTCTTATAAAACTCCAAGCTATTAGGGCTGAACTAGTGGAATTTCCCCAAATTGGATAACAAAACATTTGTGTTCATTTGTGGTGTGTGAATAAATTTTCTTTACTTACATTTGTTATTGTTTTAAATTTTTTCTATACCTAAATTTTCATTTTGTTGTGATCTATTTGCATTTTATGTTTACGGGATGAAGGGAGAGCGAAAACTCAAAGTTTTGATTTGGGAAAAAAGTATACATCTAAAATGGAAATGCACAATGCACAAATGTAGAGAGAGATAATTCCAAAGAGTGTCTGTAATTTTTATGGATTCTAAACTCTTTTTAGTTTTTATATTTTACATTTTGCAATTGTCGGGGAAAAAGGGGAGGAGGGCGTTTTAAACTGAGTGTTGACTCCCAATCCATAAGTCATTTCTTACAAAAAAATAGCCCATTACGCGTGATAAAGCAATTTAAAATCATCTATTATTGTTAGGTATGCTTTTTTTTAAATAGGCAAAATATTAGCTTGTTTGACTCAGGTAAATATCCCACCTCACGTTCACTTGAGAATTTAATGAGTGTTTGTTATTCTCTTTAAAAGGTTTGGAACCATAGGTCATTTGCATCTTAAACATGTTTCAGGCATGCATATCCATTTTTAAAACATGTGTAGAAGAAATCTCTTTCTTATAAAATTCCAAGATATTAGGGTTGAACTAGTGGAATTTCCCAAACTTGGGTAACAAAACTTTTGTTTTCATTTGTGGTGTGTGAATAAATTTTATTTACTAACATTTGTTATTGTTTTAAATTTTTTCCATACATAAACTCTAAAATTTTCATTATGTTGTGATCTTTGTGCCTTTTTTGTTTACAGGATGAAGGGAGACCGAAAACTCAAAGTTTAGATTTAAGAAAAAAGTATACATCTAAAATGGAAATGCTCAATGCCAAAATGTTGAGAGAGATAATTCCAAACAGTGTCTGTAATTTTTAGGGATTGTAAACTCTTTTTAGTTTTTATATATTAGGTTTTGCAATCGTAGGGGAAAAGGAGCAGGCGGGGGATTTTTAACTGTGTGTTGACTCCCAATGATTCTTAGGTCAGCTCTTTAGTAAATGGGAAAAATAATGGCTTGTGTTACTTGGGTAAATATCCCACCGCACATTCACTTAAGAATTTAATGAGCGTTTGTTATTCTATTTAAAAGGCTTGGATCCATAGGTCATTTGCATCTTTAACATGTTTCAAGCATGAATATCCATTTTTAAAACATGTGTAGTAAAAACTTATTTCCAGATAACTCCAAGCTATTAGGGTTGAACTAGTGGAATTTCCCATACTAGGATATCAAAACTTTTATGTTCATTTGTGGTGTGTGAATAAATTTTTTTACTTACAATTGTTTTTGTTTAAAATATTTTCCATACATAAACTCAAAAATTTTCATTTTGTTGTGATCTATATGCCTTTTATGTTTACGGGACGATGGTAGAGAGAAAACTCAAAGTTTTGATTTAAGAAAAAAGTATACATCTAAAATGGAAATGCACCATGCCCAAATGTAGAGAGAGATAATTCCAAAGAGTGTCAGTAATTTTTAGGGATTGTAAACTCTTTTTAGTTTTTATATATTTGGTTTTGTGATCGTCGGAAAAAAGGAGGTGGGGGATTTTTAATTTAGTGTTGACTCCCAATCCATAAGTCATTTCTTACAAAAAAGTTGCCTATTACGCGTGATAAGTCACTTTACAATCATCAATGATTGTTAGGTCAACTTTTTTTAAATGGGCAAAATTATGTCTTGTTTGACTCGGGTAAATATCCCACTGCACTTTCACTTGAGAATATAATGAGTGTTTTTTATTCTCTTTAAAAGATTTGGATCCATAAGTCATTTGCATCTTTAACATGTTTCAAGCAAGCATATCCATTTTTTCAACATGTGTAGAGGAAATCTCTTCCTTATTAAATTCCAAGCTATTAGGGTTGAACTAGTGGAATTTTCCAAACTTGGATAATAAAACTTTTGTGTTCATTTGTGGTGTGAATAAATATTTTTTACTTACATTTTGTAATTTTTAAAAATTTTTTCCATACATAAACTATAAAAGTTTCTTTTTCTGTGATCTCTTTGCCGTTTTTGTTTACGGGATGAATGGAGAGAAAAAACTCAAAGTTTTTATTTAAGAAAAAAGTATACATCTAAAATGGAAATTGATAATGCATTAATATATAGAGAGATAATTCCAAAGAGTGTCTGTAATTTTTAGGGGTTGTAAACTCTTTTTAGTTTTTATATATAAGGTTTTGCAATCGTCGGGGAAAAACGGAGGCAGGGGATTTTTAACTGAGTGTTGACTCCAAATACATAAGTCATTTCTTACAAAAAATATAGCCCGTTACGAGTGATAAATCACTTTCAATCATCAATGATTGTTAGGTGTGCTTTTTTGTAAACTAGAAAATAATGGCTTGTTAGACTCGGGTAAATATCCCACCGTACCTTCATTTGACAATTTAAAGAGCGTTTGTTATTCTCTTTAAAAGGTTTGGATCCATAGGTCATTTGCATCTTGAACATTTTTCAAGCTTGCTCATCCATTTTTAAAACAAGTGTAGAAGAAATCTCTTTCTTATAAAATTCCAAGTTATTAGGGTTCAATTAGTGGAATTTCCCAAACTTGGATAACAAAGCTTTAGTGTTCATTGGTAGTGTGTGAATAAATTTTCTTTACTTAAATTTTTTATTGGTTTAAATTTTCTTTCATACGTAAACTCTAAACTTTTCATTTTGTTGTGATTTATTAGCTTTTTTTGTTAACGGGATGAAGGGAGAGCGAAAACTCAAAATTTTGATTTTATAAAAAAATATACATCTAAAATGGAAATGCACAGTGCACACATGAGAGAGATAATTCCAAAGAGTGTCTGTAATTTTTACTGATTGTAAACTCTTTTTAGTTTTTGTATATTAGGTTTTGCAATCGTCGGGGGAAAAGGGGGAGGCGGGGGATTTTTAACTGAGTGTTGACTCCCAATCCATAAGTCATTTCTTACAAAACAATATAGCCCGTTACGAGTGATAAATCACATTCAATCATAGATGATTGTTAGGTCAGCGTTTTTGTAAATGGGCAAAATAATGGCTTGTTTGACTCGGGTAAATATTCCACCGCACGTTCACTTGAGAATTTAATGAGCGTTTGTTATTCTCTTTATATGGTTTGGATCCATAGGGCATTTGCATCTATCTTCAACTTGTTTCAAGCATGCTCATCCATTTTTAAAACATATGTAGAACAAATCTCTTTCTTATAAAATTCCAAGCTATTAGCGTTGAACTAGTGGAATTTTCCAAACTTGGATAACAAAAGTTTGTGTTCATTTATGATGTGTGAATAAATTTTCTTTACTTAAATTTACATTTGTTTTAAATTTTTTCCTTACATCAACTCAAAAATTTTCATTTTGTTGTGATCTATTTGTCTTTTTTGTTTACTTGATGAAGGGAGAGCGAAAACTCAAAGTTTAGATTTAAGAAAAAAGTATACCTTTAACATGGAAATGCACAATGCAACAAATGTTGAGAGATATAATTCCAAAGAGTCTCCGTCATTTATAGGGATTGTTAACTCATTTCAGATTTTATATATTAGGTTTTTCAATCATCGGGAAGAAGGGGGAGCTTTAGTGTTGACTCCCAATGATTGTTAGGTCCGTTTTTTTATTTAAATGGGCAAAATAATGGCTTGTTCGACACGGGTAAATATCCCACAGAACGTTCACTTGAAAATTTAATGAGCGTCAGTAATCTCTTTAAAAGGTTTGGATCCATAGGTGATTTGCATCTTTAACATGTTTCAAGCAAGCATATCCATTTTTACAACATGTGTAGAAGAAATCTCTTTCTTATAAAATTCCAAGATATTAGGGTTGAACTAGTGGAATTTTCCAAACTTGGATAACAAAAAATTTGTGTTCATTTGTGGTGTGTGAATAAATTTTCTTCACTTACATTTGTTATTGTTTTAAATTTTTTCTATACATAAACTCTAAAATTTCATTTTCTTGTGATCTCTTTGGCGTTTTTTTTTACGGGATGAAGGGAGAGCGAAAACTCAATGTTTTAATTGAAGAAAAAAGTATACATCTAAAATGGAAATTCACAATGCATAAATGTCTATAGAGATAATTCCAAAGAGTGTCTGTATTTTTCAGGGGTTGTAAACACTTTTTAGTTTTTATATATTTGGTTTTGCAATCGTTGGGGAAAAGGGGGAGGCAGGGGATTTTTAACAAATGTTGACTCCCAATCCATAAGTCATTTCTAACATAAAAATATGGCCCATTATGTGTGATAAATCACATTCAATCATCTATGATTGTTAGGTCAGTTTTTTTGTAAATGGGAAAAATAATGGCTTCTTTGACTCGAGTAAATATCCAACCGCACGTTCACTTGACAATTTAATGAGCATTTGTTATTTTCTTTAAATGGTTTGGATCCATAGGTCATTTGCATCATTAACATGTTTCAAGCATGCTCATCCAATTTTAAAACAAGTGTAGATGAAATCTCTTTCTTATAAAATTCCAAGCTATTAGGATTGAACTAGTGGAATTTCCCAAACTTGGATAACAAATCTTTAGTGTTCATTTGTAGTGTGTGAATAAATTTTCTTTAATTACAGTTGTTATTGGTTTAAATTTTTTCAATACATAAACTCTGAACTTTTAATTTTGTTGTGATCTATTTGCCATTTTTGTTTACTGGATGAAGGGAGAGTGAAAACTCAAAGTTTTGTTTTTAGAAAAAAATATACATCTAAAATGGAAATGCACAATTCACAAATGTACAGAGAATTAATTCCAAAAAGTGTCTGTAATTTTTAGGGATTGTAAACTCGTTTTAGTTTTTATATATTAGGTTTTGCAATCGTAGGGGAAAAGGGGGAGGCGAGGGATTTTTAACTGAGTGTTGACTCCCAATCCATAAGTCATTTCTTAACAAAAATATAGCCCTTTACACGTGATAAATCAATTTACAATCATCTATTATTGTTTGGTCAGATTTTTTTGTAAATGTGCAAAATAATGGCTTGTTTTACACGAGTAAATATCCCACTGCACGTTTACTTGAGAATTTAATGAGCGTTTGTTATTCTCTTTAAAAGGTTTGGTTCCTTAGGTCATTTGCATCTTTAACATGTTTCAAACATGCCTATCCATTTTTAAAACATGTATAGAAGAAATCCCTTTCTTATAAAATTCCAAGCTATTAGGGTTGAACTAGTGGAATTTTCCAAACTTGGATAACAAAAGTTTGTGTTCATTTTTGGTGTGTGAATAAATATTATTTACTTACATTTGTTATTGTTTTAAATTTTTTGCATACATAAAGTATTAAAATTTCATTTTTTTGTGATCTATTTGTCTTTTTTGTTTACTGGATAAAGGGAGAGTGAAAACTCAAAGTTTAGATTTAAGAAAAAAGTATACCTTTAAAATGGAAATGCAAAATGCACAAATCTTAAGACAGATAATTCCAAAGAGTGTCTGTATCTTTTTGGGATTGCAAACTCTTCTTAGTTTTTATATATTCAGGTTTTTGATCGTCGGGGAAAAGGGGGAGACGGGGGATTTTTAACTGAGTGTTTACTCTGAATGATTGTGAGGTCAGCATTTTTGTAAATGCACAAAATAATGGCTAGTTTGACACGGGTAAATATCCCACCATACGTTCACTTGAGAATTTAATGAGCGTTTGTTATTCTCTTTAAAAGGTATGGATCCATTGGTCATTTTCATCTTTAACTTGTTTCATGCATGCATATGCATTTTTAAAACATATGTAGAATAAATCTATTTCTTATAAAACTCCAAGCTATTAGGGTTCAACTAGTGGCATTTCCCCAACTTGGATAACAAAACATTTGTGCTCATTTGTGGTGTGTCAATAAATTTTCTTTACTTACATTTGTTATTGTTTTAAATTTTTTCCATACATAAACTCAAAAATTTTCATTTTGTTGTGATCTATTTGCCTTTTATGTTTACGGGATGAAGGGAGAGCAAAAACTCAAAGTTTAGATTTGCAAAAAAATTAATCATCCAAAATGGAAATGCACAATGCACAAATGTAGAGAGAGATAATTACAAAGAGTGTCAGTAATTTTAAGGGATTGTAACCTCTTTTTAGTTTTTATATATTAGGTTTTGTAATTGTCGAGGAAAAGGAGGAGGCGGGGGATTTTTAACTTAGTGTTGAGTCCCAATCCATAAGTCTTTTCTTACAAAAATATAACCCGTTACTCGTGATAAATCACTTTACGATCATATATGATTGCTAGGTCAGCATTTTTTAAATGGGCAAAATAATGCCTTGTTTGACATGGGTAAATATCCCCCCGCAAGTTCACTTGAGTATTTAATGAGTGTTTGTTTTTCTCTTTAAAAGGTTTGGATCCATAGGTCATTTGCATCTTTAACAAGTTTCAAGCTATTAGGATTGAACAAATGGAATTTCCGAAACTTGGATAACAAAACTTTAGTGTTCAATTGTGGTGTGTGAATAAATTTTCATTACTGACATTTGTAATTGTTTTAAATTTTTTCCACACATAAACTCTAAAATTTTCATTTTGTTGTGATCTATTTGCCTTTTTTGTTTGAGGGATGAAGGGAGAGCGAAAACTCAAAGTTTTGATTTGAGAAAAAAGTATACATCTAAAATGGAAAGGCACAATGCAAAAATGTAGAGAGAGATAATTCCAAAGAGTGTCTGTAATTTTTAGGGATTGTAAACTATTTTTAGTTTTTATAAATTACGTTTTGCAATTGTCGGGGAAAAGGGGGAGGAGGGCATTTTAAACTGAGTGTTGACTCCAATTCCATAAGTCATTACTTACAAAAAAATGGCCCTTTACGCGTGGTAAATCACTTTACAATCATCTATGATTATTAGGTCTATTTTTTTTGTAAATGTGCAAAATAAGGGCTTGTTTGACTCGAGTAAATATCCCACCGCCGGTTTACTTCAGAATTTAATGAGAGTTTGTTATTCAGTTTAAAATGTTTGGATCCATAGGTCATTTGCATCTTGAACATGTTTCAATCATGCATTTCCATTTTTAAAACTTGTGTAGAAGAAATCTCTATGTTATAAAATTCCAAGCTATTTGGGTTGAACTAGTGGAATTTCCCAAACTTGGATAACAAAACTTTTGTGTGCATTTGTGGTGTGTGAATAAATTTTCTTTACTTACATTTGTTATTGTTTTAAATTTTTTCCATACATAAACTCCAAAATTTTAATTTTGTTGTGATATGTTAACGGTTTTTTTTATGGGATGAAGGATGAGCGAAAACTCAAAGTTTTAATTTATGAAAAAAGTTTACATCTTTAATGGAAATGCACAATGCAAAAGTGTAGAGAGAGATAATTCCAAAGAGTGTCTGTAATTTTTAGGGATAGTAAACTAGTTTTAGTTTTTTTATATTTGGTTTTGTAATCGTCGGGGAAAAGGGGGAGGTGGGGGATTTTTAACTGAGTGTTGACTCCCAATCCATAAGTCATTTCTTACAAAAATATAGCCCGTTACGTGTGATAAATCACTTTACAATCATCTATGACTGTTAGGTCAACTTTTTTTTAATATGACAAATATTGGCTTGTTTGACTCAGGTAAAAATCCCACCGCACGTTCACTTGAGAATTTAATGAGCGTTTGTTATTCTTTTTAAATGGTTTGGATCCATAGGTCATTTGCATCTTTAACTTGTTTCAAGCATCCTCGTCCATTTTTAAAACATGTGCAGAAGAAATCTCTTTCTTATAAAATTCCATTCTATAAGCGTTGAACTAGTGGAATTTTCCAAATTGGATAACAAAAGTTTGAGTTCATTTGTGGAGTGTGAATAAATTTTCTTTACGTACATTTCTTTTTGTTTTAAATTTTTTCCATACATAAACTCAAAATTTTTCATTTTGTTGTGATATATTTGTCTTTTTTGTTTACTAGATGAAGGGAGAGCGAAAACTCAAACTTTAGATTTAAGAAAAAAGTGTACCTTTAAAATGGAAATGCACAATGCACAACTATTGAGAGAGATAATTCCAAAGAGTGTCTGTAATTTTTAGGGATCGTAAACTCATTTTAGTTTTTATATATTTGGTTTTTCAATCATCAGGGAGAAGGGGGAGGTGAGGGATTTTTAACAAGTGTTGACTCCCAATGATTGTTAGGTCAACTTTTTTGTAAATGGGCAAAATAATGGCTTGTTTGACACGGGTAAATATCCCACCGCACATTCACTTGAGAATTTAATGAGCGTTTGTTATTCCCTTTAAAAGGTTTGGATCCAAAGGTCATGTGCATCTTTAACATGTTTCAAGCATGCATATCCATTTTTAAAACATGTGTTGAGGAAATCTGTTTCTTATAAAACTATTTTTAGTTTTTATGTATTAGGTTTTGCAATCGTCAGGGGAATGGGGGTGGTGGGGGATATTTAACTGATTGTTGACTCCCAATCCATATGTCATATTTACAAAAATATAGCCCATTACAAGTGATAAATCACTTTACAATCATCAACGATTGTTAAATGAGCTTTTTGTAAATGGGCAAAATAACGGCTGGTTTGACTTGGGTAAATATCCCACCCCACGTTCACTTGAGAATCTAATGAGCTTTTGTTATTCTCTTTAAAAGGTTTGGACCCATAGGTCATTTGCATCTTTATCATGTTTCACGCATGCATATCCATTTTTAAAACAGGTGGACAAGAAATCTCTTTCTTATAAAATTCCTAGCTATTAGGGTACAACTAGTGGAATTTCCAGAACTTGGATAACAAAAATTTCGGGTTCATTTGTGGTGTGTGAATAAATTTTCTTTACTTACATTTGTTATTGTTTTAAATTTTATCCATACATAAACTCTGAAATTTTCATTTTGTTGTGATCTATATTCTATTTTGGTTTACAGGATGAAGGGAGAGCAAAAACTCAAAGTTTTGATTTAAGAAAAAAGTTTACCTCTAAAAGTGAAATGCACAATGAACAAATGTAGAGAGAGATAATTCCAAAGAGTGTCTATAAGTTTTAGGGAATGTAAACTTTTTTTTATTTTTATCTATTTGGTTTTGCAATCGTCAAGGAAAATGGGGAGGCGGGGGATTTTTAACTGAGTATCCATTAGTCATTTCTTACAAAAATATAGCTCGTTACACGTGATAAATCACTTTACAATCATCTATGATTGTTACATCATCTTTTTGTAAATGGGTAAAATAATGGCTTGTTTGACTCGGGCAAATATCCCACCGCACGTTCACTTGAGAATTTAATGAGCATTTGTTATTCTCTTTAAAAGGTTTGGATCCATAGGTTATTTGCATCTCTAACATGTTTCAAGCATGCATATACATTTTTAAAACATGTGTTGAAGAAAACTATTAGGGTTGAATTGGTGGAATTTCCCAAACTTGGATAACAAAACTTTTGTGTTCATATGTGGTGTGTGAAAAAATTTTATTTACTTACATTTGTTATTGTTTTAATTTTTTTCCATACATTAACTCTAAAATTTTCATTTTGATGTGAACTATTTGCCTTTTTTGTTTATAGGATGAAGGGAGAGCGAAAACTCAAAGTTTTGATTTAAGAAAAAAGTATACATCTAAAAAGGAATTGCACAATCCTAAAATGTAGATAGAGATAATTCCAAAGAGTGTCTGTAATTTTTTGGAATTTTAAACTCTTTTTAGTTTTAATATTTTAGGTTTTGCAATCGTCGGGGAAAGAGGGAGACGAGAGATTTTTAACTGAGTGTTGACTCCCAATCCATAAGTTATTTTTTACAAAAATATTGCCATTTATGTGTGATAAATCACTTTACAATCCTTTATGATTGTTTGGTGAGCATTTTTGTAAATATGCAAAATAATGGCTTGTTTGACTCAAGTAAATATCACACCGCACGTTCACTTGAGAATTTAGTGTGTGTTTGTTATTCTCCTTTAAAGGTTTGGATTCATAGGTCATTAGCATCTCTACCATATTTGAAGCATGCATATCCAATTTTAAAACATGTGTAGATGAAATCTTTTTCTTTTAAATTTCCAAACAATTAGGGTTGAACAGGTAGAGATTCCCAAACTTGGATAACAAAACTTTTGTGTTCATTTGTGGTGTCAGAAAAAAAATTCTTTACTTACATTTGTTATTGTTTTAAATTTTTTCCATATATAAATTCTGACATTTTCATTTTGTTGTGATATGTTTGCCTTTTTGGTTTACTGGATGAAGGGAGAGTGAAATCTCAAAGTTTTGATTTAAGAAAAAGTATACATATAAAATGGAAATACACAAATGTAGAGAAAGATAATTCCAAAGAGTGTCTATAATTTTTAGTGATTGTGAACTCTTTTTAGTTTTTAAATATTAGGTTTTGCAATCGTTGGAGAAAAGGGGGAGGCGGAGGATTTTTAACTGAGTGTTGCCTCCCAATGATTGTCGGGTCAACTTTTTTGTAAATGGGTAAAATAATGGCTTGTTTGACTCGGGTAAAAATCCCACTGCATGTTCACTTGAGAATTTAATGAGCATTTGTTATTCTCTTTAAAAAGGCTGGATCCACAGGTCATTTGCATCTTTAACATGTTTCAAGCATGCATATCAATTTTTAAAACATGAGTAGAAGCAGTCTATTTTTTATAAAATTCCATGCTATTGGGGTTTAACAAGTGGACTTTCCCAAACTTTGATAAAAAAAAATTTAGTGTACATTTGTGGTGCGTGAAAAAATTTCTTTACGTACATTTGTTGATGTTTTTAATATTTTCCTACATAAACTCTAAAAATTTCATTTTGTTGTGATCTATTTGCCTTTTTTGTTAATGGGATGAAGGGAAAGCGAAAACTCAAAGTTTTGATTTTAGAAAAAATTATACATCTAAAAAGGAAATGCACAATGCACAAATTTAGAGAGAATTAATTCCAAAGAGTGTGTGTAATTTTAAGGGATTGTAAAATATTTTTAGTTTTTATATATTAGGTTTTGTAATCATCGGGGAGCGCAAAAACTCGAAGTTTTGATATAGGAAAAAAATATACATTTTAAATGGAAATGCACAATGCAAAAATGTAGATAAAGATAATTCGAAAGAGTGTGTGTATTTTTTATAGGTTGTAAACACTTTTTAGTTTTTATATATTAGGTTTTGCTCGTCGGGGAAAAGGGGAGGAAGGGGATTTTTAACTGAGTGTTGACTCTCAATCCATAAGTCATTTCTTACAAAAAAATATAGCCCGTTACGAGTGATAAATCACATTCAATCATCTTTGATTGTTAGGTCAGATTTTTTGTAAATAGGAAAAATAATGGCTTGTTTGACTCGGGTAAATATCCCACTGCACATTCACTTGACAATTTAATGAGCGTTTGTTATTCTTTTTAAATGGTTTGGATCCATAGGTCATTTGCATCTTTAACATGTTTCAAGCATGCTCATCCATTTTTAAAACAAGTGTAGAAGAAATATCTTTCTTATAAAATTCCAAGCTATTAGGATTGAACTAGTGGAAATTCCCAAACTTCGATAACAAAGGTTTAGTGTTCATTTGAAGTGTGTCAATAAATTTTATTTAGTTACATTTTTTATTGGTTTAAATTTTTTCCATACATAAACTCTAAACTTTTCATTTTGTTATGATCTATTTGCCTTTTTTGTTTATGGGATGAAGGGAAAGCGAAAACTCAATGTTTTGATTTTAGAAAAAATTATACATCTAAAAAGGAAATGCACAATGCACAAATTTAGAGAGAATTAATTCCAAAGAGTGTGTGTAATTTTAAGGGATTGTAAAATATTTTTAGTTTTTATATATTAGGTTTTGTAATCATCGGGGAAAAAGGGGAGGAGAGGGATTTTTAACTAAGTGTTGACTCCCTATCCATAAGTTATTTCTTACAAAAATATAGCCCTTTAAGTGGGATAAATCACTTTACAATTGTCTATGATTGTTAGGTCGGATTTTTTTTGTAAATGTGCAAAATAATAGCTTTTTTGACTTGAGTAAATATCCCACTGCACGTTTACTTGAGAATTTAATGAGCGTTTGTTATTCTTTTTAAAATGTTTGGATCCATAGGTCATTTGCATCTTTAACATGTTTCAAGCATGCATATCCATTTTTAAAACATGAGTAGAAGAAATCTCTTTCTTATAAAATTTAGAGCTATTAGGGTTGAACTAGTGGAATTTCCCAAACTTGGATAACAAAAGTTTGTGTTCATTTGTAGTGTGTGAATAAATTTTCTTTACTTACATTTGTTATTGTTTTAAATTTTTTCCATACATAAAGTCTAAAATTTTCATTTCGTTGTGATCTATTTGTCTTTTTTGTTTACTCGATGAAGGGATAGCGAAAACTCAAAGTTTACATTTAAGCAAAGAGAGTACCGTTAAAATGGAAATGCACAATGAAAAAATGTTAAGAGAGATAATTCCAATATGTGTCTATAATTTTTAGGGATTTTTAACTAAGTGTTGCCTCCCAATGATAGTTAGGTCAGCTTTTTTCTAAATGGGCAAAATAATGGCTAGTTTGACACAGGTACATATCCCACCGCACGTTCACTTGACAATTTATTGAGCGTTTGTTATTCTCTTTAAAAGGTTTGGATCCATAGGTCATTTACATATTTAACATGTTTCATGCATGCATATCCATTTGTCAAACATATATGTAGAAGAAATCTATTTCTTATAAAACTCCAATCTATTAGGGATGAAATAGTGGAATTTCCCCAACTTGGATAACAAAACATTTGTGTTCATTTGTGGTGTGTGAATAAATTTTCTTTACTTACATTTGTTATTGTTTTAAATTTTTTCCATTCATAAACTCAAAAATTTTCATTTTGTTGTGATCTATTTGCCTTTTATGTTTACGAAAGAAGGGAGAGCGAAAACTCAAAGTTTTGATTTCAGAAAAAAGTAAACATCTAAAATGGAAATGCACAATGCACAAATGTATAGAGAGATAATTCCAAAGAGTGTCTTTAATTTTTAGGGGTTGTAAACTCTTTTGAGTTTTTATATATTAAGTTTTGCAATCATCGGGGAAAGACGGGAGGCAGGGGATTTTTAATTGAGTGTTGACTCCCAATCCATAAGTCATTTCTTAAAAAAAATATAGCCCATTACTAGCGATAATAACTTTCAATAATCAATGATTGTTAGGTCTGCTTATTTGTAAATGGGCAAAATAATGGCTTGTTTGACTCGGGTAAATATCCCACCTCATGTTCATTTGACAATTTAAAGAGCGTTTGTTATCCTCTTTAAATGGTTTCGATCCATAGGTCATTTTCATCTTTAACATGTTTCAAGCATGCTCATCCATTTTTAAAACAAGTGCAGAAAAAATCTCTTTCTTATAAAATTCCAAGTTATTAGGGTTGAACTAGTCGAATTTCCCAAACTTGGATAACAAAGCTTTAGTGTTCATTTGTAGTGTGTGAATAAATTTTCTTTACTTACATTTGTTATTGGTTTAAATTTTTTCCATACATAAAATCTAAACTTTTCATTTTGTCGTAATTTATTAGCCTTTTTTGTTAACGGAATGAAGGGAGAGTGAAAACTCAAAATTTTGATTTTAGAAAATAGTATACATCTAAAATGGAAATGCACAGTGCACACATGTAGAGAGAGATAATTCCAAAGAGTGTCTATAATTTTTAGGGATTGTAAAATCTTTCTAGTTTTTATATATTAGGTTTTGCAATCGTCGGGGGAAAAGGGGGAGGCGGGGGATTTTTAACTGAGTGTTGACTCCCATTCCATAAGTGATTTCTTACAAAACAATATAGCCCGTTACGAGTGATAAATCACTTTCAATCGTCTATGATTGTTAGGTCAGCATTTTTGTAAATGGGCAAAATAATGGCTTGTTTGACTTGGGTAAATATCCCACAACACATTCACTTGAGAATTTAATGAGCGTTTGTTATTCTCTTTAAATGGTTTGGATCCACAGGTCATTTGTATCTTTAACTTGTTTCAAGCATGCTCATCCATTTTTAAAACATATGTAGAACAAATCTCTTTCTTATAAAATTCCAAGCTATTAGCATTGAACTAGTGGAATTTTCCAAATTTGGATAACAAAAGTTTGTGTACATTTATGGTGTGTGAATAAATTTCTTTACTTAACTTAGTTATTGTTTTAAATTATTTCCTTACTTAAACACAAAAAATTTCATTTTTTTGTGATCTATTTGTCTTTTTTGTTTACAGGATGAAGGGAGAGCGAAAACTCAAAGTTTAGATTTAAGAAAAAAGTGTACCTTTAAAAGGGAAATGCACAATGCACAAATGTTGAGAGAGATAATTCCAAAGAGTGTCTGTAATTTTTACGGATTGTAAACTCATTTTAGTTTTTATATATTAAGTTTTTCAATTGTCGCGGAGAAGGGGGAGGCAGAGGATTTTTAACTAAGTGTTGACTCCCAATGATTGTTAGGTCAACCTTTTTTTGTAAATGGGCAAAATAATGGCTTGTTTGACACGGGTAAATATCCCACCGCACGTTCACTTGAGAATTTAATGAGCATCAGTAATCTCTTTAAAAGGTTTCGATCCATAGGTGATTTGCATCTTTAACTTGTTTCAAGCAAGCATATCCATTTTTACAACATGTGTAGATGAAATCTCTTTCTTATTAAATTCCAAGCTATTAGGGTTGAACTTGTGTAATTTCCAAAACTTGGATAACAAAAAATTTGTGTTCTTTTTTGGTGTGTGAATAAATTTTCTTCACTTACATTTGTTATTGTTTTAAATTTTTTCTATACATAAACACTAAAATTTCATTTTCTTGTGATCTCTTTGCCGTTTTTGTTTAAGGGACAAAGGGAGAGCGAAAACTCAATGTTTTGATTGAAGAAAAAAGTTTACATCTAAAAGGAAAATTCACAATGCATAAATGTCTAGAGATATAATTCCAAAGAGTGTCTGTATTTTTCCTTTTTAGTTTTTATATATTTGGTTTTGCAATCGTCGGGGAAAAGGGGGAGGCATGGGATTTTTAACTTAGTGGTGACTCCCAATCCGTAAGTCATTTCTTACATAAAAATAAAGCCCGTTACGAGTGATAAATCACATTCAATCATCTATTAAATGGCTTCTTTGACTCGGGTAAATATCCCACCGCACATTCACTTGACAAGTTAATGAGTGTTTGTTATTTTCTTTAAATTGTTTAGATCCATAGGTCATTTGCATCATTAACATGTTTCAAGCATGCTCATCCATTTTTAAAACAAGTGTAGAAGAAATCTCTTTCTTATAAAATTCCAAGCTATTAGGATTGAACTAGTGGAATTTCCCAAACTTGGATAACAAAGCTTTAGTCTTCATTTTTGTGGTCTGCAAATAAATATTCTTTACTTACATTTGTTATTGTTTTATATTTTTCCCATACTTAAACTAAAAATTTTTCATTATGTTGTGATCTATTTGCCTTTTATGTTTACGGGAGGAAGGGAGATCGAAAACTCATAGTTTTGATTTAAGAAAAAAGAATACATCTAAATTGGAAATGCACAATGCAAAAATGTAGAGAGAGATAATTTAAAGAGTGTCAGTAATTTTTAGGGATTGTAAATACTTTTTAGTTTTTATGTATTACGTTTTGTACTCGTCAGGGAAAAGGAGGAGGTGGGGTATTTTTAACTTAGTGTTGACTCCCAATCTGTAATTTATTGTTTACAAAAATATAGCTGTAACGGGTGATAAATCACTTTACAATTATCTATGATTGTTAGGTTAGTTTTTTGTAAATGGGCAAAATTATGGCTTGTTGACTCAGGTAAATATCCCACTGTACGTTCACTTGAGAATTTAATGAGCTTTTTTTATTATCTTTAAAAGGTTTGGATCTATAGGTCATTTGCATCTTTAACATGTTTCAAGCATGCATATCCATTTTTACAACATGTGTAGAACAAAACTCTTTCTTATTAAATTTTAGGCTATTAGGGTTGACCTAGTGGAATTTTCCAAACTTGGATAAAAAAACTTTTGTGTTCATTTGTGGTGTGTGAATAAATTTTCATTACTTACATTTGTTATTGTTTGAAATTTTTTTCATACATAAACTCTAAAATTTTCATTTTCTTGTGATCTATTTGCCATTTTAGTTTACGGGATGAAGGGAGAGCAAACACACAAAGTTTTGATTTAAAAAAAAAGTATACATCTAAAAAAAAAATGCACAGTGTAAAAATGTACGAAGAGATAATTCCAAGGAGTGTCTGTAATTTTTAGGGATTGTAAAATATTTTTAGTTTTTATATATTAAGTTTTGCAATCGTCGGAGAAAAAGGGGAGGCGGGGGATTTTTAACTGAGTTTTGACACCCAATCCATAAGTCATTTCTTACAAAGATATAGCCCTCTACGCGTGATAAGGCTATTACAATCATCTATTAATGTTAGGTCTGCTTTTTTGTAAATATGTAAATAATAGCTTGTTTGACTCGGGTAAATATCCCACCTCACGTTCACTTGAGAATTTAATGAGTGTTTGTTATTCTCTTTAAAAGGTTTGGAACCATAGGTCATTTGCATCTTTAACATGTTTCAAGCATGCATATCCATTTTTAAAACATGTGTAGAAGAAATCTCTTTCTTATAAAATTCCAAGCTATTAGGGTTGAACTAGTGGAATTTTCAAAACTTGGATAACAAAACTTTTGTCTTCATTTGTGGTGTTTGAAAAAATTTTCTTTACTTACATTTGTTATTATTTTAAATTTTTTCCATACATAAACTCTAAAATTATCATTTTGTTGTGATCTATGTGCCTTTTTTTTTTACTGGATGAAGGGAGAGCGAAAACTCAAAGTTTAGATTTAAGAAAAAGTATACCTCTAAAATTGAAATGCTCAATGCCCAAATGTTGAGAGAGATAATTCCAAAGAGTGTCTATAATTTATAGGGATTGTAAACTCTTTATAATTTTTCTATATTAGTTCTTGCAATCGTCGGGGAAAAGGGGGAGGTGGGGGGTTTTTAACTGAGTGTTGACTCCCAATGATTGTTAGGTCAGCTTTTTTGTAAATGGGCAAAATAATGGCTTGTTTGATACTGGTCAATATCCCACCGCATATTCACTTAGGAATTTAATCAGCGTTTGTTATTCTCTTTAAAAGGTTTGGATCCATAGGTCATTTGCATCTTTAATACGTTTCAAGCATGAATATCCATTTTTAAAACATGTGTAGAAGAAATCTAATTCTCATAAAACTCCGAGCTATTAGGGTTGAACTAGTGGAATTTCCCATATTGGGATAACAAAACTTTTCTGTTCATTTGTGGTGTGTAAATAAAGTTTTTTACTTACATTTGTTATTGTTTTTAATTTTTTCCATACATAAACTAAAAAAATTTCATTTTGTTGTTATCTATATGCCTTTTATGTTTACTGGATGAAAGGAGAGCGAAAACTCAATGTTTTGATTTAATAAAAATGTCTACATCTAAGATGGAAATGCACAATGCACAAATGTAGAGAGAGATAATTCCAAAGTGTGTCAGTAATTTTTAGGGATTGTAAACTCTTTTTAGTTTTTATATATTAGGTTTTGTAATCGTCGAGAAAAAGGAGGAAGCGGGGGATTTTTAACTTAGTGTAGACTCCCAATCCATAAGTTATTTCTTACAAAAAATAGCCCGTTACGCGTGATAAATCACTTTTCTATCATCAATCATTGTTAGGTCAGCTTTTTTTAAGTGGGCAAAATTATGGCTTGTTTGACACGGGTAAATATCCCATTGCACGTTCACTTGAGAATTTAATGAGCATTTTTTATTCTTTTTAAAAGGTTTGGATCCATAGGTCATTTGCATCTTTAGCATGTTTCAAGCAAGCATCTCCATTTTTTCAACATGTGTAGAAGAAATCCGTTCCTTATTAAATCCCAAGCTGTAATGGTTGAACTAGTGGAATTTCCCAAACCTGGATAACAAAACTTTTGTGTTCATTTTTTGTGTGTGAATAAATTTTCTTTAGTTACATTTGTTATTGTTTTTAATTTTTCCATACATAAACTCTAAAAGTTTAATTTTTTGTGATCTCTTTGCCGTTTTTGTTAACGGGATGAATGGAGAGGGAAAACTCAAAGTTTTGATTAAAGAAAAAAGTATACACCTAAAATGGAAATTCACAATGCACAAATGTATAGAGAGAAAATTCCAAAGAGTGTCTGTAATTTTTAGGGGTTGTAAACTCTTTATAGTTTTTATATATTAGGTTTTGCAATCGTCGGGGAAAAGAGGGATGCAGGGATTTTTAACAGAGTGTTTACTCCCAATCCATATGTCATTTCTTACAAAAAATATTGCCAATTACGAGTGATAAATCACTTTCAATCATCTATGATTGTTAGGTCAGGTTTTTTGTAAATGGGCAAAATAATGGCTTGTTTGACTCGGGTAAATATCCCACCGCACGTTCACTTGAGAATTTAATGACCGTTTGTTATTCTCTTTAAATGGTTTGGATCCATAGGTCATTTGCATCTTTAACTTGTTTGAAGCATGCTCACCCATTTTTAAAACATGTGTAGAAAAAATCTCTTTCTTATAAAATTCCATGCTATTAGCGTAGAACTAGTGAAATTTTCCAAAATTAGATAACAAAAGTTTATGTTCATTTGTGTTGTGTGAATAAATGTTCTTTACTTACACTTGTTATTGTTTTAAATTTTTTCTATACTTAAACTCAAAATTTTTCATTATGTTGTGATCCGTTTGTCTTTTTTGTTTACTGGATGAAGAGAGTGCGAAAACTCAAAGTTTAGATTTAAGCAAAAAGTATACCTTTAAAATGGAAATGGACAATGCACAACTATTGAAAGAGATAATTCTAAAAATTGTCAGTAATTTTAGGGATTATAAACTCATTTTAGTTTTTATATATTTGGTTTTTCAATCATCTGGGAGAAGGGGGAGGCGGGGGATTTTTAACAAGTGTTGACTCCCAATGATTATTAGGTCAGCTTTTTTGTAAATAGGCAAAATAATGGCTTGTTTGACACGAGTAAATATCCCACCGGACGTTCACTTGAGAATTTAATGAGCGTTTGTTATTCTCTTTAAATGGTTTGGATCCATAGGTCATGTGCATCTTTAACATGTTTCAAACATGCATATCCATTTTTAAAACATGTGTAGAGGAAATCTATTTCTTATAAAACTCCAAGCTATTAGGGTTGTACTAGTGGAATTTCTCAAACTTGGATAACAAAACATTTGAGTTCATTTGTGGTCTGCGAATAAATATTCTTTACTTACATTTGTTATTGTTTTATATTTTTCCCATACTTAAACTCAAAATTTTCATTATGTTGTGATCTATTTGCCTTTAATGTTTACGGGAAGAAGGGAGAGCGAAAACTCATAGTTTTGATTTACGAAAAATGAATACATCTAAATTGGAAAAATGCAAAAATGTAGAGAGAGATAAGTCAAAGAGTGTCAGTAATTTTTAGGGATTGTAAACTCTTTTTAGTTTTTATGTATTAGGTTTTGTACTCATCAGGGAAAAGGAGGAGGCAGGGTATTTTTAACTTAGTGTTGACTCCCAATCTGTAAAATATTTTTTACAAAAATGTAGCCATTACGGGTGATAAATCACTTTACAATCATCTATGATTGTTGGCTAAGCTTTTTGTAAATAGGCAAAATTATGGCTTGTTTGACTCATGTAAATATCCCACTGTACGTTCACTTGAGAATTTAATGAGCGTATTTTATTCTCTGTAAAAGGTTTGGATCCATAGTTCATTTGCATCTTTAACATGTTTCAAGAAAGAGTATCCATTTTTACAAAATGTGTAAAACAAATCTCTTTCTTATTAAATTCCAGGCTATTAGGGTTGACCTAGTGGAATTTCCCAAACTTGGATAACAAAACTTTTGTGTTCATTTGTGGTGTGTGAATAAATTTTCATTACTTGCATTTGTTAATGTTTGAAATTTTTTCCATACATAAACTCTAAAATTTTCATTTTGTTGTGATCTATTTGCCATTTTTGTTTACAGGATTAAGGGAGAGCGAACACACAAAGTTTTGATTTAAGAAAAAAGTATACATCTAAAATGGAAATGCACAATGCAAAAATGTAGAGAGAGATAATTCCAAGGAGTGTATGTAATTTTTAGGGATTGTTAACTCATTTTAGTTTTTATAAAATAAGTTTTGCATCGTCGGGGAAAAAGGGGAGGCGGGGGATTTTTAACTGAGTGTTGACACCCAATCCATAAGTCATTTCTTAGAAAGATATAGCCCTTTACGCGTGATAAGGCTATTTACAATCATCTATCATTGTTAGGTCTACGTTTTTGTAAATATGCAAATAATAGCTTGTTTGACTCAAGTAAATATCCCACCTCACGTTCACTTGAGAAATTAATGAGTGTTTGTTATTCTCTTTAAAAGGTTTGGAACCATAGGTCATTTGCATCTTTAACATGTTTCAAGCATGCATATCCATTTTTTAAAACATTGGTAGAAGAAATCTCTTTCTTATAAAATTCTTAGCTATTAGGGTTGAACTAGTGAAATTTTCAAAACTTGTATAACAAAACTTCTGTCTTCATTTGTGGTGTGTGAATAAATTTTCTTTACTTAAATTTGTTATTCTTTTAAATTTTTTCCGTACATAAACTCTAAAATTATCATTTTGTTGTGATCTATGTGTTTTTTTTATTTACTGGATGAAGGGAGAGCGAAAACTCAAAGTTTAAATTTAAAAAAAGTATACCTCTAAAATTGAAATGCTCAATGCCCAAATGTTGAGAGAGAGAATTCCAAAGAGTGTCTGTAATTTAAAGGGATTGTAAACTCTTTTTAATTTTTCTATATTAGGTCTTGCAATCGTCGGGGAAAAGGGGGAGGTGGGGATTTTTAACTGAGTGTTGACTCCCAATGGTTGTTAGGTCAACTTTTTTGTAAATGGGCAAAATAATGGCTTGTTTGACACGGGTCAATATCCCACCACACATTCACTTAAGAATTTAATCAGCGTTTGTTATTCTTTTTAAAAGGTTTGGATCGATAGGTCATTTCCATCTTTAATACGTTTCAGGCATGAATATCCATTTTTAAAACATGTGTAGAAGAAATCTATTTCTTATAAAGCTCCAAGATATTAGGGTTGAACTAGTGGAATTTCCCATACTGGGATAACAAAACTTTTCTATTCATTTGTGGTGTGTGAATAAATTTTTTTACATACATTTGTTATTGTTTTTAATTTTTTCCATTCATAAACTCAAAAAATTTCATTTTGTTGTGATTTATATGCCTTTTATGTTTACGTGATGAAGGGAGAGCGAAAACTCAAAGTTTTGATTTAAGAAAAAAGTATACATCTAAGATGGAAATGCACAATGCACAAATGTAGAGAGAGATAATTCCAAAGAGTGTCTGTAATTTTTATGGATTTTAAACTCTTTTTAGTTTTTATATATTAGGTTTTGTAATCGTCGGGGAAAAGGATGAGGTGGGGAATTTTTAACTTAGTGTTCACTCCCAATCCAAAAGTCATATCTTACAAAAATATAGCCCGTTATGTGTGATAAATGACTTTACAATCATCTGTGATTGGTAGGTCAGAGTTTTTTAAAATGGGCAAACTAATGGCTTGTTTGACTCGGGTAAATATCCCACCGCACGTTCACTTGAGAATTTAATGAGTGTTTGTTATTCTCTTTAAAAGGTTTGGATCCATAGGTTATTTGCATACTTAACATGTTTCAAGCATGCACAACCATTTTTAAAACATCTGTAGAAGAAATCTATTTCTAATAAAATTCCAATCTATAAGGGTTGAACTAGTGGAATTTCCAAAAGTTGTTGTGAGAATAAATTTTTCCTTACTTACATTTGTTATTGCTTTAAATTTTTTCCACAAATAACCTCTAAATTTTTCATTTTGTTGGAATCCCTTTGCCTTTTTATTCACAGGATAAAGGGAGAGCGAAAACTCAAAGTTTTGATTTAAGAAAAAAGTATTCATCTAAATTCGAAATGGACAAAGCACAAATGTAGAGAGAAATAATTCCCAAGAGTGTCTGTAATTTTTGGAGATTGTGAAAATCATTTTAGTTTTTTTATATTTGGTTTTGCTATCATCGGGGAAAAAGGGGAGGCAGGGGATTTTTAACTGAGTGTTAACTCCCAATCCATAAGTCATTTCTTACAAAAATATAGCCCGTCACGCATGATAAATCACTTTACAATCATCTATGATTGTTAGGTTAGCTTATTTGTACATGGGTAAAATAATGGCTTGTTTGACTTGTGTAAATATCCCACCGCACGTTCACTTGAGAATTTAATGAACGTTTGTTATTCTCTTTAAAAGGTTTAGATCCATTGGTCATTTGCATCTCTAACATGTTTCAAGCATGCATATCCAATTTTAAAACATCTGTAGAAGAAATCGTTTTTGTATAAAATTCCAAGCTATTAGGGATGAACTAGTGGAATTTCCAAACTTGGATAACATAAATTTTTTGTTCATTTGTGGTGTGTTAATAAATTTTCTTTCCTCTCATTAGTTATTGTTTAAAATTTTTTCCATACATAAACTCTAAAATTTTCATTTTGTTGTGAACTATTTAACGCTTTTGTTTACAGGATGAAGGTTGAGCGAAAACTCAAAGTTTTGATTTAAGAAAAATGTATATATCTAAAATGGAAATGCACAATGCACAAATGTAGAGAGAGATAATTCCTAAGAGTATCTGTAATTTTTAGGGAATGCAAACTCTTTTTAGTTTTTACATATAAGGTTTTGCAATTGTCGGGGAAAAGGGGGAGGCAGGGGACTTTTAATTGAGTATTGACTCCAATACATAAGTCATTTCTTACACCCATTACGTGTGATAAATAACTTTTCAATCATCTACGATTGTTAGGTCAGGGCTTTTGTAAATGTGAAAATTAATGGCTAGTTTGACTCTTGTAAATATTCCTCCGCAAGTTCACTTGAGAATTTAATGAGCGTTTGTTATTCTCCTTAAAAGGTTTGGCTCCATAGGTCATTTGCATCTCTAACATGTTTCAAGCATGCATATCCTTTTTTAAAACATGTGTAGAAAAAATCTCTTTCTTATAAAATTCCAAGCTATTAGGGTTGAACTAATGGAATTTCCCAAACTTGGATAACAAAACTTTTGTGTTCATTTGTTGTGTGTGAATAAATTTTCTTTACTTACATTTGTTATTGTTTTAAATTTTTTCCATACATAAACTCTAAAATGCACAATTTCCCTTATTTCCCTTATTTCCCTTATTTGTTTACGGGATGAGGTGTGCGAGAAAGCTCTAAGTTTTGATTTAAGAAAAAAGTATAGATCCAAATTTAAATGCACAATGCACAAATGTAGACAGAGATATTTCCAAAGAGTGTCTATAATTTTTAGGGATTGTAAAACCCTTTTCAGTTTTTATATATTAGGTTTTACAATCGTCGGGGAAAAGGGGGAGGCAGGGGATTTTTAACTGAGTGTTGACTCCTAATCTAAAATTCATTTCTTATAAAAATATAGCTCATTACGTGTGATAAATCATTTTACAATCATCTATAATTGTTAGGTCAGCTTTTTGGAAATGGGGAAAATAATGGCTTGTTTGACTCGGGTAAATATCCCACCGCAGGTTCACTTGATAATTTAATGAGCGTTCATTATTCTCTTTAAAAGGTTTTGATCCATAGGTCATTTTCAACTTTAAGATCTTTCAAGCATGCATATCCATTTTTCGAACATGTGTAGAAGAAATCTCTTTCTTATAAAATTCCAAGCTATTACGGTTGAACAAGTGGAATTTCCCAAACTTGGATAATAAAATTTTGTGTTCATTTGTGGTGTGTGAATAAATTTCCTTTACTTACATTATATATTGTTTTAAATTTTTTCAATACATAAACTCTCAAATTTTCTTTTTGTTGTGATCTATTTGCCTTTCTTGTTGATGGGATGAAGGAAGAGCGAAAACTCAAAGTTTTTATTTAAGAAAAAAGTATACATCTAAAATAAAAATTCACAATGCAAAAATGTAGAGAGCGATAATTCCAAAGAGTGACTACAATTTTTGGAGATTTTAAACTCTTTTTTTTTTTATATATTAGGTTTTGCAATAGTTGGGGAAAAGGGGGGGCGAGGGATTTTTAACTGAGAGTTGACTCCCAATCCATAAGTTATTTCTTACAAAAATATAGCCCGTTATGCATGCTAAATCACTTTACAATCATCTATGACTGTTAGGTCAGCTTTTTTGTTAATATGAAAAATAATGGCTTGTTTGACTCGGGTAAATATCCCACCGCACGTTCACTTCATAATTTAATGAGCGTTTTTTATTCTCTTTAAAAGGTTTGGATCCATAGGTCATTTGCATCTTTAACATGTTTCATGCATGCATATCCATTTTTAAAACTTGTGTAGAAGAAATCTCTTTCTTATAAAATTCCAGGCTTTTAGTGTTGAACTTGTGAAATTTTCCAAACATGGACAACAAAACTTTTGTGTTCATTTATGGTCTGTGAATAAATTTTCATTACTTACATTTGTTACTGTTTGATATTTTTTCTATACATAAACTCTAAAATTTTCATTTTGTTGTGATCTATTTGCCATTTTTGTTGACGTTATGAAGGGAGAGGGAAAACACAAAGTTTTTATTTAAGAAAAAAGTTTACATCTAAAATGGAAATGAACAATGCATAAATGTAGAGACAGATAATTCCAAAGAGTGTTTGTAATTTTTACAGATTGTAAACTCTTTGTAGTTTTTATATATTAAGTTTTGCAATCGTCGGGGAAAAGGTGGAGGCGAGGGATTTTTAACTGAGTGTTGACTGCCAATCCATAAGTCCTTTAGCCCTTTATGCGTGATAAAGCAATTTACAATCATCTATTATTGTAAGGTCTGCGTTTTTGTAATTATGCAAAATAATAGCTTGTTTGACTCTGGTAAATATCCCACCTCACGTTCACTTGAGAATTTAATGAGGGTTTGTTATTCTCTTTAAAAGGTTTGGAACCATAGGTCATTTGCATCTTTAACATCATTCAAGCATGCATATCCATTTTTAAAACATGTGTAGAAGAAATCTCTTTCTTATAAAATTCCAAGATATTAGGGTTGAACTAGTGGAATTTTCCAAACTTGGATAACAAAACTTTTGTGTTCATTTGTGGTGTGTGAATAAATTTTTTTTACTAAATTTTTTATTGTTTTAAATTTTTTCTATACATAAACTCTAAAATTTTCATTTTGTTGTGATGTATGTGCCTTTTTTGTTTATTGGATGAAGGGAGAGCGATAACTCAAAGTTTAGATTTAAGAAAAAAGTATACCTCTAAAATGGAAATGCTCAATGTCCAAATATTGAGTGAGATAATTCCATAGAGTGTTTGTAATTTTTAGGGATTTTAACTGAGTTTTTATATATTAGGTTTTGCAATCATCGGGGAATAGGTGGAGGCAAGGGATTTTTAACTGAGTGTTGACTCCCAATGATTGTTAGGTCAGGTTTTTTGTAGATGGGCAAAATAATGCCTTGTTTGACTCGGATAAATATCCCACCGCACATTCACTTGAGAATTTAATGAGCATTTGTTATTCTCTTTAAAAGGTTTGGATCCATAGGTCATTTGCATCTTGAACATGTTTCAAGCATGAATATCCATTTTTAAAATATGTGTAAAAGAAATCTATTTCTTATGAAACTCCAAAATATTAGGGTTGAACTAGTGGAATTGCCCATACTGGGAGAACAAAACTTTTGTGTTCATTTCTAGTGTGTGAATAAATTTTTTTCTTACTTTTATTTTTTTTTTAATTTTTTCCATACATAAACTCTAAAATTTTTATTTTGTTGTGATCTATATGCCTTTTTTGTTTACGGGATTAAGGGAGAGTGAAAACTCAAAGTTTAGATTTAAGAAAAAAGTAGACCTCTAAAATGGAAATGCTCAATGCCCAAATGTTGAGAGAGATAATTCCGAAGAGTGTCTGTAATTTTTAGGGATTGTAAACTCTTTTTAATTTTTATATATTAGGTCTTGCAATCATCGGGGAAAAGGGGGAGGCGGGAGTTTTTTAATTGTGTTGACTCCCAATGATTGTTAGGTCAGTTTTTTTGTAAATGGGGAAAATAATGGCTTGTGTTACTTGGGTAAATATCCCACCGCACATTCACTTAAGAATTTAATCTGCGTTTGTTATTCTCTTTAAAAGGTTTGGATCCATAGGTCATTTGCATCTTTAACATGTTTCAAGCATGAATATCCATTTTTAAAACATGTTTAGGAAAAATCTATTTCTTATAATACTCCAAGCTATTAGGGTTGAACTAGTGGAATTTCCCATACTGCTATAACAAAACTTTTGTGTTCATTTGTGGTGGGTGAATAAATGTTTTTCTTACATTTTTTATTGTTTTAAATTTCTTCCATACATAAACTCAAAAAATTTCATTTTGTTGTGATCTATATGCCTGTTATGTTTACGGGATGAAGGGAGAGCAAAAACTCATAGTTTTGTTTTAAGAAAAAAGTATACATCTAAGACGGAAATGCACAATGCACAAATGTAGAGAGAGATAATTCCAAAGAGTGTCAGTAATTTTTAGGGATTGTAAACTCTTTTCAGTTTTTAAATATTAGGTTTTTTAATCGTCGGGGAAAAGGAGGAGGTGGGGAATATTTAACTTAGTGTTGACTCCCAATCCAAAAGTCATTTTTTACAAAAATATACCCTATTACACGTGATAAATGACTTTACAATCATCTATGATTGTTAGGTATGGGTTTTTTAAAAAGTGCAAACTAATGGCTTGTTTGACTCATGTAAATATCACATCGCACATTTACTTGAGAATTTAATGGGTGTTTGTTATTCTCTTTAAAAGGTTTGGATCCATAGGTTATTTGCATCTTTAACATGTTTCAGGCATGCACATCCATTTTTAAAACATGTGTAGAAGAAATCTCTTTCTAAAAAAATTCCAATCTATAAGGGTTGAGCTAGTGGAGTTTCCAAAAGTAGGTGTGTGAATAAATTTTTCCTTACTTACATTTGTTATTGTTTAAATTTTTTTCCATAAATAACTATTTTTCATTTTGTTGGAATCTATTTGGCTTTTTTTTTACAGGATAAAGGGAGAGCAAAAACTCAAAGTTTTGATTTAAGAAAAAACTATACATCTAAAATGGAAATGGACAAAGCACAAATGTAGAGAGAGATAATTCCCAAGAGTGTGTATAATTTTTAGGGATTATAAAACTCTTTTTAGTTTTTTTATATTTGGTTTTGCAATCGTTGGGGAAAAAGGGGAGGCAGAGGATTTTTAATTGAGTGTTGACTCCCAATCCATAAGTCATTTCTTACAAAAATATAGCCCGTTATGCGTGATAAATCACTTTACAATCATCTATGATTGTTAGGTCAGCTTTTTTGTACATGGGTAAAATAATGGCTTGTTTGACTTGTGTAAATATCCCACCGCACGTTCACTTGAAAATTGAATGAAAATTTGTTATTCTCTTTAAAAGGTTTGGATCCATAGGTGGTATTCATCTTTAGCATGTTTCAAGCATGCATTTCCATTTTCAAAACATATGTAGAAGAAATCTCTTTCTTATAAAATTTCAAGTTATAAGGGTTGAACTAGTGAAATTTCTCAAACTTGGATAATAAAACTTTTGTGTTTAATTGTTGTATGTGAAAAAATTTTTATTACTTACAATTGTTATTTTTTTAAATTTTTTCCATACATAAACTCCAAAATTTTCATTTTGTTATGATCTTTTTGCTTTTTCTGTTTACCGGATGAAGGTTGAGCGAAAACTCAAAGGTTTGATTTAAGAAAAAAGTATACATCTAAAATGGAAATGCACAATGCACAAACGTAGAGAGAGATAATTCCAAAGAGTATCTGCAATTTTTAGGGGTTGCAAACTCTTTTTATTTTTTAGATATTCCATTTTGCAATCGTCGTGGAAAAAGGGGAGGCGAAGAATTTTAACTGAGTGTTGACTCCAATCCATAATTCATTTATAAAAAATATATAGCCTGTTGCGCATCATAAATCACTTTAAAATCATCTTTGATAGTTAGGTCAGTTGTTTTGGAAATGTGCAAAATAATGGCTAGTTTGTCTCGGGTAAATATCCCCTTGCACGTTCACTTGAGAATTTAATGAATGTTTGTTATTCTCTTTAAAAGGTTTGGATCCATAGATCATTTGCATCTCTAACATGTTTCAAGCATGCATATCCAATTTTAAAACATGTGTAGAAGAAATCTCTTTTGTATAAAATTCCAAGCTATTAGGGTTGAACTAGTGGAATTTCCCAAACTTGGATAACAAAACTTTTTTGTTCATTTGTGGTGTGTAAATAAATTTTCTTGTTTTAAATTTTTTCCATACATAAACTCTAAAATGTTCATTTTTTTGTGATCTATTTGCTGTTTTTGTTTATAGGATGAAGGTTGAGCGAAAACTCAAAGTTTTGATTTAAGAAAAAAGTATACATCTAAAATGGAAATGCACAATGCACAAATGTAGAGAGAGATAATTCCTAAGAGTGTCTGTAATTTTTAGGGAATGCAAACTCTTTTTAGTTTTTACATATTAGTTTTTGCAATCGTCGAGGAAAAGGGGGAGGGGGGGACTTTTAACTGA
Source organism: Aristolochia californica (assembly GCF_029961685.1). NCBI lineage: Eukaryota > Viridiplantae > Streptophyta > Magnoliopsida > Piperales > Aristolochiaceae > Aristolochia > Aristolochia californica. Next base: position 16,854,649 of record NW_027181782.1, on the reverse strand, counting down.
GTGTTGTCATTTCTTACAAAAATACAGCCCGTTACGTGTGATAAATAACTTTTCAATCATCTATGATTGTTAGGTCAGGTTTTTTGTAAATCTGAAAATTAATGGCTAGTTTGACTCTAGTAAAGATTCCTCCACACGTTCACTTGATAATTTAATGAGCGTTTGTTATTCTCTTTATAAGGTTTGTATCCATAAGTCATTTGCATCTTTACGATCTTTCAAGCATGTATATCCATTTTTCAAACATGTGTAGAAGAAATATCTTTCTTATAAAATTCCAAGCTATTAGGGTTCAATTAGTGGAATTTCCCAAACTTGGATAACAAATCTTTTGTGTTCATTTGTGGTGTGTGAATAAATTTCCTTTACTTACATTATGTATTGTTTTATATTTTTTCCAAACATAAACTCTCAAATTTTCATTTTTTTGTGATCTATTTTTCTTTCTTTCTGACGGGATGAAGGGAGAGCGAAAACTCAAAGTTTTTATTTAAGAAAAAAGTATAAATCTAAAATAAAAATGCACAATGCACAAATGTAGAGAGTGATAATTCCAAATAATGTCTTCAATTTTTAGGGATTGTAAACTCTTTTTAGTTTTTATATATTAGGTTTTGCTATCGTCGAGGAAAAGGGGGAGGCGGGGGATTTTTAACTGACTGTTGACTCCCAATCCATAAGTTATTTCTTAAAAAAATATAGCCCATTACGTGTGATAAATCACTTTACAATCATCTATGATTTTTAGGACATGTTCTTTATAAATGGGCAAAATAATGGCTTGTTTGACTCGGGTAAATATCCCACCGCATGTTTAGCTAATAATATAATTAGAATTTTTTATTCTCTTTTAGAGGATTGGATCCATAGGTTATTTGCATCTTTAATATGTTTCAAGCATGCAGATCCATTTTTAAAACATGTGTAGTGGAATCTCTTTCTTATAAAATTCCAATCTATTAGGGTTGAACTAGAGGAATTTCCCGAACTTGGATAACAAAAATTTTGCATTCTTTTCTGATGTGTGAATAAATTTTCTTTACTTACACTTGTTATTGTTTTAAATTATTTCCTTACATAAAATCTAAAATTTTCATTTTGTTGTGGTCTATTTTCTTTTTTTGTTTACGGGATGAAGAGAGTCCAAAAACTCAAAGTTTTGATATAAGAAAAAAAGTATACATCTAAAATGGAAATGCACAATGCACAAATGAAGAGAGAGATAATTCCAAAGAGTGACTGTAGTTTTTAGGGATGTTAAAGTCTTTTTAGTTTTTATATATTAGGTTTTGCAATCGTCATGAATAGGGGGTTGCGGTGGATTTTTAACTTAGTGTTGACTCCCAATCCATAAGTCACTTCTTACAAAAATATAGCCCGTTACGCGTGATAAATCACTTTACAATCATCTATGATTGTTAGGTCTACTTTTTTATAAATGGGCAAAATAATTGCTTGTTTTACTCGGGTAATATCCCACTGCATATTCACTTGAGAATTTAATGAGCATTTGTTATTCTCTATAAAAGGTTTGGATCCATAGGTCATTTGCATCTTTTACATGTTTCGAGCATGCATATCCATTTTTAAAACAAATATAGAAGAAATCTCTTTCTTATTAAATTCCATACTATTAGGGTTGAACTAGTCGAATTTCCCAAACTCAGATAAAAAAACTTTTGTGTTCATTTGTAGTGTGTAAATAAATTTTCTTCACTTACATTTGTTATTATTTTAAATTTTTTCCATACAAAACTCTAAAATTTTAATTTTTTTGTGATCTATTTGCCTTTTTTGTGTACGGGAAGAAAGGAATGCGAAAACAAAAAATTTTGATTTAAGAAAAAATATACATCTAAAATGGAAATGCATAATTCACAAATGTAGAGAGAGATAATTCAATAGAGTGTTTGTAATTTTTAGGGATTGTAAAGTCTTTTTAGTTTTTATATATTAGGTTTTGCAATCGTCGGGCAAAAGGGGGAGGCCGGCGATATTTAATTGAGTGTTGACTCCCAATCCATAAGTCATTTTTAAAAAAAATATAGCCCGATACGCATGATAAATCACTTTACCATCATCAATGATTGTTAGGTCAGATTTTTGTAAATGTACAAAATAATGGCTTGTTTGACTCGGGTAAATTTCCCATTACTTGTTCAATTGAGAATTTAATAAGCGTTTGTTATTCTCTTTAAAAGGTGTGGATCCATAGATCACTTCCATCTTTAAGATGTTTCAAGCATGCATTTCCATTTTTAGAACATGTGTAGAAGAAATCTCTTTCTTATAAAATTCGAAGCTATTAAGGTTGAACTAGTGGAATTTCCCAAACATGGATAAAAAAACTTTTGTGTTCATTTGAAGTGAGTGAATAAATTTTCTTTACTTATATTTGTTATTGTTTTAAATTTTTTCCCTACAAGAAATCCAAAAGTTTCATTTTGTTGTGATCTATTTGCCTCTCTTGTTCATGGGATGAAGGGAGAGTGAAAACTCAATGCTTTGATTTAAGAAAAAAAGTATACAACTAAAATGGAAATGCACAATGCACAAATGTAGAGAGATATAATTCCAAAGAGTGTCTGTTATTTTTTTGGGATTGTAAACTCTTTTAAATTTTTATATATTTGGTTTTGCAATCGTCGGGCAAAAGGGGGAGGCTGGGGATTTTTAACTAAGTGTTGACTCCCAATCCATAAGTTATTTTTTACAAAAATATTGCCCGTTACGCATGATAAATGACATTACAATCATCTATGTTTTTTAGGTCAATTTTTTTTTAAATAGGCAAAATAATGGCATGTTTGACTCAGGTAAATATCCCACCGCAGGTTCACAACAGAATTTAATGATCGTTTGTTATTCTCTTTAAAAGGTTTGGATCCATACGTCATTTGCATCTTTAACATGTTTCAAGAATGCATATCCATTTTAAAAACATGTGCAGAAGAAATATCTTTCTTATAATATTCCAAGCTATTAGGGTTGAACTAGAGGAATTTCCCAAACTTGAATAATAAGACTTTTGTGTTCATTTGTGGTGTGCGAATAAATTTTCTTTACATATATTTGTTATTATTATAAATATTTTCCATACATATACTCTATAACTTTTTTTCCGTTGTGATCTTTTTGCCTTTTTTGTTTACGGGATGAAGAGAGAGCAAAAACTCAAAGTTTTGATTTAAGAAAATAGTATACATCTAAAATGGAAATGCACATTGCACAATTGTAGAGAGAGATAATTCCAAAGAGCGTCTGTAATTTTTAGGGATTGTAAACGCTTTTTAGTTTTTATATATTAGGTTTTGCAATCGTTGAGGAAAAGGGGGAGGCAGAGAATTTTTAACTGAGTGTTCACACCCAATCCATAAGTCATTTCTTAAAAAAATATAGTCGGTTACGCATGATAAATCAATTTTCAATCATCTATGATTGTTAGGTCATCTTTTGTAAGTGGGCAAAATAATGGTTTATTTGATTCGAGTAAATATCCCACCGCACATTCACTTGAGAATTTAATGAGCGTTTTTTTTTTTTGTTTAAAAGGTTTGGATCCATAGGTCATTTGCATCTTTAACATGTTCCAAGAATGCATATTCATTTTTAAAAGATGTGTAGAAGAAATCTTTTTCTTATAAAATTCGCAGCTATTTGGGTTGAACTAGTTGTATTTCCCAAACTTGGATAACAAAACTTCTGTATTCATTTGGGGTATGTGAATAAATTTTCTTTATTTATATTTTTTATTTTTTTAAAATTTTTTCCATATATAAACTCTAAAATTTTAATTTTTTTGTGATCTATTTGCTGTTTTTTGTTACGGGATGAAGGGAGAGTGAAAAATCAAAGTTTTGATTCAAGAAAAAAGTATACATCTAAAATGGAAATGCACAATGCACAAATGTAGAGAGAGAAAATTCCAAAGAGTGTCTCTAATTTTTACGGATTGTAAAACTCCTTTTAGTTTTTATAAATTAGGTTTTGCAATCGTGGGGGAAAAGGGGGAGGCGAAGGATTTTTAACTAAGTATTGACTCCCAATCTATAAGTCATTTCTTAAAAACAAATAACCTGTCATGTCTGATAAATCACTTTACAATCATCTACGATTGTTAGGTCAGCTTTTTGTAAATGGGAAAATAATGGCTTGTTTGACTCGGGTAAATATCCCCCCGCACGTTCATTTGAGAATTTAATGAACGTTTTTTTATTCTCTTTAAAATGTTTTGATCCATAGGTAATTTGCTTCTTTAACATGTTTCATGCATGCATATCCATTTTTAAAACATGTGTAGAAGAAATCTCTTTCTTTTAAAATTCCAAGCAATTAGGGTTGAACTAGTGGAATTTCCCAAACTTCAATAACAAAACCTTTGTGTTCATTTGTGGTGTGTTAATAAATTTTCTTTACTTACATTTGTAATAGTTTAAAATTTTTTACATACATAAACTCTAAAATTTAAATTTTGTTGTGATCTATTTGCATTTCTTGTTGACGGGATGAAAGGAGAGCGAAATCTCAAAGTTTTGATTTAAGAAAAAAGTATACAACTAAAATGGAAATCACAATGCACAAATGTAGAAAGAGATAATTCCAAAGAGTGTCTGTAATTTTTAGGGACTGTAAACTTTTTTTAGTTTTTATATTTAGGTTTTGCAATAGTCGGCGAAAAGGGGGAGGGAGGGGATTTTTAACTAAGTGTTGACTCCCAATCCATAACTTATTTCTGACCAAAATATAGCCCGTTACTCATGATAAATCACTTTACAATCATCTATGGTTGTTAGGTTAGCTTTTTTTTACATGGGAAAAATAATGGGTTGTTTGACTGTAGTAAATATCCCACCACACGTTCACTTGAGAATTTAATGAGTGTTTGTTATTGTCTTTAAAATGTTTAGATCCATAGGTCATTTGCATCTATAACATGTTTCAAGCATGCGTATCCATTTTTAAAACAAGTGTAGAAGAAATCTCTTTCATCTAAAATTCCAAGCTATTAGGGTTTAACTAGTGGAATTTCCCAAACATGGATAACAAAACTTTTGTGTTCATTTTTTGTGTGTGAATACATTTTCTTTCCTTACATTTGCTATTGTTTGAAATTTTTTCCATACATAAACTCTTAAATTTTCATTTTGTTGTGATCGATTTGCCTTTTTTTTATGGGATGAAGAGAGAGCGAAAACCCAAAGTTTTCATTTAAGAAAAAAGCTTATATCTAAAATGGTAATGCACAATACACATATGTAAAGAGAGATATTTCTGAAGAGTGTCTATAATTTTTAGGGATTGTAAACTGATTTTAGCTCTTATATATTAGGTTTTGCAATCGTCGGGGAAAAGGGGGAGGCGGAGAATTTTTAACTAAGTGTTGACTCCCAATCCATAAGTCATTTCTTACAAAAATATAGCATGTTACGGGTGATAAATCACTTTACAATCATCTATGATTGTTAGGTCAGCTTTTTGTAAATGGGAAAATAATGGCTTGTTGGACTCGGGTAAATATCCCACCGCACGTTCAGTTGAGAATCTAATGAGTGTATGTTATTATCATTAAACTGTTTGGATCCATTGGTCATTTGCATCTTTATGATGTTTCAAGCATGCATATCCATTTTTAAAACAGTTGTAGAAGTAATCTCTTTCTTATAAAATTCCAAGCTATTAGGGTTGAACTAGTGGAATTTCGCAAACATGGACAACAAAACTTTTGTGTTCATATGTGGTGTGGGAATAAATTTTCTTTGCTTACATTTGTTATTGTTTTAAATTTTTTCCATACATAAACTCTAAAATTTTCATTTTATTGTGACCTATTTGCCTTTCTTGTTGATGGGATGAAGGGAGACTGAAAAATCAAATTTTTGATTTAAGAAAAAAGTATATATCTAAAATGGAAATGCACAATGCACAAATATAGAGAGAGATAATTCCAAAGAGTGTCTGTAATTCTTAGGGATTGTAAACTGTTTTAAGTTTTTATATATTAGGTTTTGCAATCGTATGGGAAAAGGGGGATGCGGGTTATTGTTAACTGAGTGTTGACTCACTATCCATAAGACATTTCTTACAAAAGTATAGCATGTTACGCATCATCAATCACTTTACAATTATCTATGATTGTTAGGTCAACTTTTTTGCAAATGGGTAAAATAATGGCTTGTTTGACTCAGTTAAATATCCCACCGCAAGTTCACTCTAGAATTTAATGAGTGTTTATTATTCTCTTTAAAAGGTTTGGATCCATAGGTCTTTTACATCTTTAACATGTTTCAAGCATGCATATCAATGTTTAAAACAAGTGTAGAAGAAATCTCTTTGTTATAAAATTCCATGCAATTGGGTTGAACTAGAGGACTTTCCCAAACTCTGATAACAAAACTTTTGTGTTCATTTGTGGTGTGAGAATAAATTTTATTTACTTCATTTGTTATTGTTTTAAATTTTTTCCATACATAAACAGTAAAAATTTCATTTTGTTGTGATCTATTTCACTTTTTTGCTCACAAGAAGAAGGGAGAGAAAAAATTCAAAGTTTTGATTTAAGAAAAAAAGTGTACATCTAAAATGGAAATGCACAATGAACAAATGTAGAGTGAGATAATTCCAAAGAGTTTCATTAATTTTAAGGGATTGTAAACTCTTTTTTGTTTCTATAAATTAGGTTTTGTAATCGTCGGGGAAAAGGAGAAGGTGGGGGATTTTTAACTTAGTGTTGACTCCCAATCCAAAAGTCATTTCTTACAAAAACTATAGCCCGTTACGCGTGATAAATTACTTTACAGTCATCTATGATTGTTAGATCATGGATTTTTAAAATGGGCAAACTATTGGCTTGTGTTACTTGGGTAAATATCCCACTCTACGTTCAATTGAGAATTTAATGAGCGTTTGTTATTCTCTTTAAAAGGTTTGGATACATAGGTCATTTTCATCTTGAAGATGTTTCAAAGATTCATATCCATTTTTAAAACATGTGTAGAAGAAAACTCTTTCTTATAAAATTCCAAGCTATTAGTGTTGAACTAGTAGAATTTCCCAAACTTGGATAACAAAACTTTTGTGTTCATTTGTGGTGTGTGAATAAATTTTCTTTATTAAAATTTGTTACTATCTTAATTTATTTGCATAAATAAACTCCAAAAGTTTCATTTTGGTGTGATCTATTTGACGTTTTTGTTTATGGGATGAACGTTGAGCAAAAACTCAAATTTTTGATTTAGAAAAAAAGTTTTCATCTAAAATGGAAATGTACAATGCACAAATGTAGACCGAGATAATTCCAAAGAGTGTCTATAATTTTCTAGGGGATGCAAACTCTTTTAAGTTTTTACATATTTTGTTTTGAAATAGTTGGGAAAAGCGGGAGGCATGGGATTTTTAACTGAGTGATGACTCCCAATCCATATGTTATTTCTAAAAAAATTATTGCCCGTAACGCATGATAAATCACTTTTCAATCATCTATGATTGTTAGGTCAACTTTTTTGTAAACGGGCAAAATAATGGCAGGTTTGACTCAGGTAAATATCCCACCGCACGTTCACTTTAGAATTTAATGAGCGTTTGTTATTCGCTTTAAAAGGTTTGGATCCATAGGTCAATTGCATCTTTAACATGTTTCAAGCATGCATATCCATTTTTAAAACATGTGCAGAAGAAATCTCTTTCTTATAAAATGCCAAGCTACTAGGGTTGAACTAGAGAAATTTCCCAAAACTTGGATAACAAAAATTTTGTGGTTATTTTTGGTGTGTGAATAAATTTTCTTTGCATACATTTGTTATTTTTTTAAATATTGTTCATTTTTTTGTTATCTATTTGCGTTTCTTGTTGACGGAATGAAGGGATAGCAAAAACTCAATGTTTTGATTTAAGAAAAAAGTATACAAGTAAAATGGAAATGCACAATGCACAAATGTAGAGAGAGATAATTCATAAGATTTTCTGTAATCTTTTGGGAATGCAAACTCTTTTTAGTTTTTACATATTAGGTTTTGCAATCGTCGGGCAAAAAGCGGAGGCGGGTGATTTTTAACTGAGTGTTGACTCCGAATCCATATGTCATTTCTTACAAAAATATAGCCCGTTAAGCGTGGTAAATCTCTTTTCAATCATCTATGATTGTTAGGTCAGGTTTTTGTAAATGGGCAAAATAATGGTTTGTTTGACTTGGGTAAATATCCCATCGCACGGTCACTTGAGAATTTAATGAGCGTTTGTTATTTTGTTTAAAAGGTTTTGGATCCATAGGTCAATTGCATCTTTAACATGTTCCAAGCATGCATATCCATTTTTAAAACATGTGTAGAAGAAAACTTTTTCTTATAAAATTCCAAGCTATTAGGGTTGAACTATTGGTATTTCCCAAACTTGGATCACAAAACTATTGTGTTCATTTCGGGTGTGTGAATACATTTTCTTTATTTACATTTGTTATTTTTTAATTTTTTTTCCAAAGATAAACTCTAAAATTTTCATTTTTTTCTAATCGATTTGCCTTCTTTTGTTACGGGATGAAAGGAGAGCAAAAACTCAAAGTTTTGATTTCAGACAAAATTTTACAGCTAAGTGGAATTGCACAATGAACAAATGTAGAGAGAGATAATTCCAAAGACTGTCAATAATTTTTACGGATTGTAAAACTCTTTTTAGTTTTTTTATTTTTTGTTTTGCTGTCATTGGGGAGGCGACGGATTTTTAACTGAGTGTTGAGTCCCAATCTATTAGTAATTTCTTACGAAAATATAGCCCGTTAAGCGTGATAAATCACTTTAAAATCAACTATGATAGTCAGGTCAGGTTTTTTGTAAATGGGCAAAATAATGGTTTGTTTGACTCGGGTAAATATCCCACCGCACGTTCACTTGAGAATTTAATGAATGTTTGTTATTCTCTTTAAAAGGTTTGGATCCATACGTCATTTGCATGTTTAACATGTTTTAAACACGCATATCCATTTTTACAACATATGTAGAAGAAATTTCTTTCTTATAAATTCCAAGCTATTAGGGTTGAACTAGTGGAATTTCCCAAACTTGGATCACAAAACTTTTGTGTTCAATTGTGGTGCATGATTAAATTTTCATTACTTACATTTGTTTTTGTTTTAATTTTTTTCCATACATAAGCACTAAAATTTTCATTTTGTTGTGATCTTTTTGTCTTTTTTGTTTACGGGAGGAAGGGAGACTGTAAACTCAAAGTTTTGATTTAAGAAAAAAGTATACATCTAAAATGGAAATGCACAATACACAAATGTTGAGAGAGATAATTTTAAAGAGTGTCTATATTTTTTAGTGAATGCAAACTCTTTTTAGTTTTTATTTATTCGGGTTTGCTATCGTAGGTGAAAAGGGGGACGCGGGGGATTTTTACCTGAGTGTTGACTCCCAATCCATAAGTCATTTCTTACAAAAATATAGCCCTTTATGTGTGATAAATGACTTTACAATCATCTATGATTGTTAGGTCAGGTCTTTTGTAAATGTACAGAATAATGGCTTGTTTGACTCAGGTAACTATCCCACGGCACGTTCACTTGAGAATTTAATGAGCACTTTAAAATGTTTGGATCCACAGGTCACTTGCATCTTTAAAATGTTTCAAGAATGCATATCAATTTTTAAAACATGTGTAGAAGAAATCTCTTTCTTATAAAATTCCAAGCTATTAGGGTTGAAGTAGTGGAATTTCCCAAACTTGGAAAACAAAATTTTTGTGTTCATTTTTGGTGTGTGAATAAATTTTCTTTACCAACATTTGTTATTTATAAAATTATTTCCATACATAAACTCTAAAATTTTCATCTTGTTGTGATCTATTTGCCTTTTTTGTTGATGGGATGAAATGAGAGTGAAAACTCAAAGTTTAGATTTAAGAAAAAAAGTATACATATAAAATGGAAATGTGTAATGCACAAATGTAGAGAGAGATAATTCCAAATGTAGAGAGAATTTTTAGGGATTGTAAAATCTTTTTTCTTTTTATATATTAGGTTTTGCAATTGTCGTGGAAATGGGGGAGGCGTGGGTATTTTTATTTGAGTGTTGACACCTAATCCATAAGTCATTTCTAACTAAAATATAGCCCGGTACCGTGATAACTCACTTTTCAATCATCTATGATTGTTAAGTCAGCTTTTTATAAATGGGCAAAATAATTGTGTGGTTGACTCGTGTAAATATCCACCGCACGTTCACTTGAGAATTTAATTAGGCTTTGTTGTTATGGTTAAAAGGTTAGGGTCCATAGGTCATTTGCATTTTTAACATGTTCCAAGCATGCATATCGGTTTTTAAAACATGTGTAGAAGAAATCTTTTTCTTATAAAATTCACAGCTATTACGGTTGAATTAGTGGTATTTCCGAAACTTGGATAAGAAATCTTGTGTTCATTTGGGGTGTGTGAATAAATTTTATTTATATATATTTGTTATATTTTTAAATTTTTTCCGTAGATAGACTCTAAAATTTTCTTTTTTTTTGTGATCTATTTGCAGTTTCTTGTTACGGGATGAAGGGAGGACGAAAAATAAAAGTTTTGATTTAAGAAAAAAATATACATCTAAAATGGAAATGCACAATGCACATGTGTAGAGAGAGATAGTTCCAAAGAGTGTCTGTAATTTTTAGGGATTGTAAAACTCTTTTGGGTTTTTTTTTATTTGGTTTCGCAATCGTCGGGGAGATGGGGGATGCGGGGGATTTTTAACTGAGTGTGGAGTCCCAATCCATAAGTCATTTCTAAAAAAAATATAGCCCGTTAATTTTGATAAATCACTTTTCAATCATCTATGATTGTTAGGACAGGTTTTTTGAAAATGGGCAAAATAATGGCTTGTTTGACTCGTATAAATATCCCACCGCACGTTCACTTGAGAATTTAATGAGCGTTTGTAATTCTCTTTAAAAGGTTTGGATCCAAAGGTTATTTGCATCTTTAACATGTTTCAATCATGCATATACATTTTTAAAACATGTGTAGAAGAAATCTCTTTCTTATAAAATTCCAAGTTATTAAGGTTGAAGTAGTGAAATTTCCCAAACTTGGATAACACAACTTTTGTGTTCAATTGTGGTGTGTGAATAAATTTTGCATTACTTATATTTGTTATTTTTTTAATTTTTTTCCATACATAAACTCTAAAATTTTCATTTTGTTGTGATCTATTTGTAGTTTTTGTTTACAAGATGAACGTTGAGCGAAAACTCAAAGTTTTGATTTAAGAAAAAAGTATACATCAAAAATGGAAATGCACAGTGCACAAATGAAGAGAGAGATAGTTCCAAAGTGTGTCTGTAATTTTTAGCGATTTCAAATTCTTTTTAGGTTTTAGATATTAGGTTTTGCAATCTTCGGGGAAAAGGGGGAGGTGGAGGATTTTTAACTGAGTGTTGCCTCCCAATCCATAAGTCATTTCTTACAAAAATATAGCCCGTTACGTGTGATAAATGACTTTACAATCACCTATGATTTTTAAGACAACTTTTTTGTAAATGAATAGAATAATGACTTGTTTGACTCAGGTAAATATCCCACCGCACATTAACACTAGAATTTAATGAGCGTTTGTTATTCTCTTGAAAATGTTTGGATCCATAGGTCATTTGCATCTCTATCTTGTTTCAAGCATGCATATCCATTTTTAAAACTTGTGTAGATGAAATCTCTTTCTTATAAAATTCCAAGCTATTAGGGTTGAACTAGTGGAATTTCCCAAACTTGGATAACAAAACTTTTGTGTTCATTTGTGGTGTGTGAATAAATTTTCTTTACCAACATTTGTGTTTTTTATATAATTATTTCCGTACATAAATTCTAAAATTTTCATTTTGTTGTGATGTATTTGCCTTTTTTGTTGACGAGATGAAGTGAGAGCGAAAACTCAAAGTTTTGATTTAAGAAAAAAAGTATACATATAAAATGGAAATGCGTAATGCACAAATGCAGAGAGAGATAATTCCAAAGAGTGTCTAGAATTTTTAGGGATTGTAAACTCTTTTTACTTTTTATATATTAGGTTTTACAATCGATGGGGAAAAGGGGGAGGCGTGGGTATTTTTATTTGAGTGTTGACACCTAATCCATAAGTCATTTCCAACAAAAATATAGCCAGGTACGCGTGATAAATCACTTTTCAATCATCTATGATTGTTATGTCAGGTATTTGTAAATGGGCAAAATAATGGTGTGTTTGACTCGTGTATATATCCCACCGCAGGTTCACTTGACAATTTAATTAGGCTTTGTTATTCTGATTAAAAGGTTTGGGTCCATAGGTCATTTGCATTTTTAACATGTTATAAGCATGCATATCGGTTTCTAAAATATGTGTAGAAGAAATATTTTTCTTATAAAATTCACAGCTATTAGGGTTGAATTAGTGGTATTTCCTATACTTGGATAAGAAATCTTTTATGTTCATTTTGGGTGTGTGAATAAATTTTATTTATATATATTTTTTATTTTTTTAAAATTTTTTCCAAAGATAAACTCTAAAATTTTCATTTTTTTGTGATCTATTTGCAGTTTCTTGTTATGAGATGAAGGGAGGACGAAAACTAAAAGTTTTGATTTAAGAAAAAAGTATACATCTAAAATGGAAATGCACAATGCACAAATGTAGAGAGAGATAATTCGAATGAGTGTCTGTAATTTTTAGGGATTGTAAAACTCTTTTGGGTTTTTTTATATTTGGTTTTGCAATCGTCAGGCAGACGGGGTATGCGGGGGATTTTTAACTGAGTGTTGAGTCCCAATCCATAAGTCATTTCTAAAAAAAATTTAGCCCGTTAATCGTGATAAATCACTTATCAATCATCTATGATTGTTAGGTCAGGTTTTTTGAAAATGGGCAAAATAATGGCTTGTTTGACTCATCAAAATATCCCACCGCACGTTCACTTGAGAATTTAATGAGCGTTTGTAATTCTCTTTAAAAGGTTTGGATCCATAGGTTATTTGCATCTTTAACATGTTTCAAGCATGCATATACATTTTTAAAACATGTGTAGAAGAAATCTCTTTCTTATAAAATTCCAAATTATTAAGGTTGAACTAGTCAAATTTCCCAAACTTGGATAACACAACTTTTGTGTTCAATTGTGGTGTGTGAATAAATTTTGCATTACTTATATTTGTTATTGTTTTAATTTTTTTCCATACATAAACTCTAAAATTTTCATTTTGTTGTGATCTATTTGTCGTTTTTGTTTATAGGATGAACGTTGAGCGAAAACTCAAAGTTTTGATTTAAGAAAAAAGTATACATCTAAAATGGAAATGCAGAATGCACAAATGAAGAGAGAGATAATTCCAAAGTGTGTCTGTAATTTTTAGCGATTTCAAATTCTTTTTAGGTTTTATATATTAGGTTTTGCAATCTTCGGGGAAAAGGGGGAGGTGGAGGATTTTTAACTGAGTGTTGCCTCCCAATCCATAAGTCATTTCTTACAAATATATAGCCCGTTACGTGTTATAGATGACTTTACAATCACCTATGATTTTTAAGACAACTTTTTTGTAAATGAATAGAATAATGACTTGTTTGACTCAGGTAAATATCCCACAGCACGTTAACACTATAATTTAATGAGCGTTTGTTATTCTCTTGAAAATGTTTGGATCCATAGGTCATTTGCATCTCTATCTTGTTTCAAGCATGCATTTCCATTTTTAAAACTTGTGTAGAAGAAATCTCTTTCTTATAAAATTCCAAGCTATTAGGGTTTAACTAGTGGAATTTTCCAAACTTGGATAACAAAACTTTTGTGTTCATTTGTGGTGTGTGAATAAATTTTCTTTACCAACATTAGTTTTTTTATATAATTATTTCTATACATAAACTCTAAAATTTTCATTTTGTTGTGATCTATTTGCCTTTTTTGTTGACGGGATGAAGTGAGAGCGAAAACTCAAAGTTTTGATTTAAGAAAAAAAGTATACATATAAAATGGAAATGCATAATGCACAAATGCAGAGAGAGATAATTCCAAAGAGTGTCTAGAATTTTTAGGGATTGTAAACTCTTTTTAATTTTTATATATTAGGTTTTGCATTCGATGGGGAAAAGGGGGAGGCGTGGGTATTTTTATTTGAGTGTTGACACCTAATCCATAAATCATTTCTAACAAAAATATAGCCCGGTACGCGTGATAAATCACTTTTCAATCATCTATGATTATTATGTTAGATTTTTGTAAATGGGCAAAATAATGGTGTGTTTGACTCGTGTATATATCCCACCGCACGTTCACTTGACAATTTAATTAGGCTTTGTCATTCTGATTAAAAGGTTTGGGTCCATAGGTCATTTGCATTTTTAACATGTTCCAAACATGCATATCGATTTTTAAAATATGTGTAGAAGAAATATTTTTCTTATAAAATTCACAGCTATTAGGGTTGAATTAGTGGTATTTCTGAAACTTGGATAAGAAATCTTTTGTGTTCATTTTGGGTGTGTGAATAAATTTTATTTATATATATTTGTTATTGTTTTAAATTTTTTCCAAAGATAAACTCTAAAATTTTCATTTTTGTGTGATCTTTTTGCTGTTTCTTGTTACGAGATGAAGGGAGGACGAAAACTAAAAGTTTAGATTTAAGAAAAAAGTATACATCTAAAATGGAAATGCAAAATACACAAATGTGGAGAGAGATAATACCAATGAGTGTCTATAATTTTTAGGGATTGTAAAACTCTTTTGGGTTTTTTTATATTTGGTTTTGCAATCGTCGAGAGACAGGGGATGCGGGGGATTTTTAACTGAGTGTTGGGTCCCAATCCATAAGTCATTTCTAAAAAAAATATAGCCCGTTAATCGTGATAAATCACTTTTCAATCATCTATGATTGTTTGGTCAGGTTTTTTGAAAATGGGCAAAATAATTGCTTGTTTGACTCGTCTAAATATCCCACCGCATGTTCACTTGAGAATTTAATGAACGTTTGTAGTTCTCTTTTAAAGGTTTGGATCCATAGGTCATTTGCATCTTTAACATGTTTCAAGCATGCATATACATTTTTAAAACATGTGCAGAAGAAATCTCTTTCTTATAAAATTCCAATTTATTAAGGTTGAACTAGTGAAATTTCTCAGACTTGGATAAAACAACTTTTGTGTTCAAGTGTGGTGTGTGAATAAATTTTGCATTACTTATATTTGTTATTGTTTTAATTTTTTTGACTACATAAACTCTAAAATTGTCATTTTGTGGTGATCTATTTGCCGTTTTTGTTTACAGGATGAACATTGAGCGAAAACTCAAAGTTTTGATTTAAGAAAAAAGTATACATCTAAAATGGAAATGCACAATGCACAAATGAAGAGAGAGATAATTCCAAAGTGTGTCTGTAATTTTTAGCGATTTCAAACTCTTTTTAGGTTTTATATATTAGGTTTTGCAATCTTCGGGGAGAAGGGGGAGGTGGGGGATTTTTAACTGAGTGTTGCCTCCCAATCCATAAGTCATTTCTTACAAAAATATAGCCCGTTACGTGTAATAAATGACTTTACAATCAACTATGATTTTTAGGACAGCTTTTTTGTAAATGAATAGAATAATGACTTGTTTGACTCAGGTAAATCTCCCACTGCACGTTAACACTAGAATTTAATGAGCGTTTGTTATTCTCTTGAAAATGTTTGGATCCATAGGTCATTTGCATCTCTATCTTGTTTCAGGCATGCATATCCTTTTTTAAACCTTGTGTAGAAGAAATCTTTTTCTTATAAAATTCCTAGCTATTAGGGTTGAACTAGTGGAATCTTCCAAACGTGGATAACAAAACTTTTGTGTTCATTAGTGGTGTGTGAATAAACTTTATTTATGTACATTTGTTATTGTTTTAAATATTTTCCACACATAAACTCTAAAATTTTCATTTTGTTGTGATATTTTTGCCTTTTTTGTTTACAGGATGAAGGGAGAGCGAAAACTCATAGTTTTGATTTAAGTAAAAAGTATATATCTAAAATGGAAACGCACAATGCACAAATGCAGAGAGAGATAATTCCAAAGAGTGTCAATAAATTTTAGGGATTTTAAAACTCTTTTTAATTTTTTTTATATTAGGTTTTGAAATCGTGGGGGAAAAAGGGGACGCGGGGGATTTTTACCTGAGTGTTGACCCCCTATCCACATGTCATTTCTTATAAAAAATAGTTCCTTACGTGTGATAAATCACTTTACAATCATCTATGATTCTTAGGATAACTTTTTGTAAATTGGAAAAATAATGGTTTGTTTGACTCGGATAAATATCCCACTGCATGTTCACTTGAGAATTTAATCAGTGTTTTTTATTCTCTTTAAAAGGTTTGGATCCATAGGTCATTTGCATCTTTAACATGTTTCAAGAATGCATATAAATTTTTAAAACATGTGTAGAAGAAATCTCTTTCTTATAAAATTCCAAGGTATTAGGGTTGAAGTAGTGGAATTTCCCAAACTTGGATAAAAAAACTTTTGTGTTCATTTTTTTTACTTACATTTATTATAGTTTTAAATTTTTTCATACTTAAACTGTCAAATGCATAAATTATCGATATTCGGGAAAAAGGGGGAGGCAGGGAATTTTTAACTGAGTGTTGACTCCCAATGCATAAATTATTTCTTACAAAAATATAGCTCGTTATGTGTGATAAATCACTTTACAATCATCTATGATTGTTAGGTCAGCTTTTTATTAAATTGGCAAAATAATGGCTTGTTTGATTCGAGTAAAAATCTCACCTATCGTTCACTTGAGAATTTATTGAGCGTTTGTTATTGTCTTTAAAAGGTTTGGATCTATAGGTCATTTCCATCTTCAACATATTTCAAGTATGGATATCCATTTTTTTTTAAAATTCAAAGTTATTAGGGTTGAACTAGAGGAATTTCCAAAACTCGGATAACAAAACATTGGTGTTCATTTGTGGTGTGTGAATAAATTTTCTTTACTAACCTTTGTCATTGTTTTAAGTTTTTTCCATACATTAACTCTAAAATTTTCATTTTGTTGTGATCTATTCGCCATTTTTGTTTCCAAGATGAAGGGAGAGAGAAAACTCAAAGTTTTTATTTAAGAAAAAAGTATACATCTAAAATGGAAATGCACAATGTACAAATGTAGAGAGAGTTAATTCCAAAGATTGTCTGTAATTTTTTGGGATTTTAAGCTCTTTCTAGTTTTTATATATTAGGTTTTGCAATCATCGGGGAAAAGGGGGACACGGGGGATTTCTAACTGAGAGTTGACTCCCAATACATGAGTCATTTGTTACAAAAACATAACCTGTTACATGTGATAAATCACTTTAAATCGTCTATGATTGTTAGCTCAACTTTTTTGTAAATTGGCAAATAATGGCTTGTTTCACTCGGGTAAATATCCCACGGCACGTTCACTTGAGAATTTAATGAGTGTTTGTTATTTTCTTTAAAAGGTTTGGATCCATAGGTCATTTGAATGCTTAACATATTTCAAGCATGGATATCCTTTTTTAAAACAAGTGTAGAAGAAATCTCTTTCTTATATATTTCAAGCTATTAGGGTTGAACTAGTGGAATTTCCCAAACTTGGATAACAAAACTTTTGTGTTCATTTGTAGTGTGTGAATAAATTTTATTTACTTAGATTTCTTATTGTCTTAAATTTTTTCCATACATAAACAACTAAATTTTTATTTTGATGTGATCTATTTGCCTTTTTTCTTTACGGGATGAATGGAGAGCGAAAACTCAAAGTTTTTATTTAAGAAAAAAGTATCCATCTAAAATGGAAATGGAAAATGCACAAATTTAGAGAGATATAATTCCTAAGAGTGTCAATAATTTTTAGGGATTGAAAACTCTTTTTAGTTTTTATATATTAGGTTTTCCAATCATCGGGGAAAAGGGGGAGGCGATGGATTTTTAACTGAGTGTTGACTCCCAATCCATTAGTCATTTCTTACAAAAATATAGCACGTTATCCGTGATAAATCACTTTACAATCATCTTGTTTTTTTAGGTCAGCTTTTTTGTAAATGTGCAAAAATAATTGTTTGTTTGACTCGGGTAAATATCCCAGTGCAAGTTCACTTGAGAATTTAATAAGCGTTTGTTATTCTCTCTAAAAGGTTTAGATCCATATGTCATTTGGATCTCTAACATGTTTCAAGCATGGGTATCGATTTTTAAAACATGTGTAGAAGAAATCTCTTTCTTATAAAATTCCAAGCTATTAGGGTTGTACTTGTGGAATTTCCCAAACTTGGTTAACAAAACTTTATTGTTCATTTGTGGTGTGTGAATAAATTTTATTTACTTATATTTCTTATTGTTTTAAAATTTTTCCATACATAAACTCTAAAATTTTCATTTTATTGCGATTTTTTTGACTTTTTTTTAATGGAATGAAGGGAGAGCGAAAACTCAAAGTTTTGATTAATGAAAAAATTATACATCTAAAATGGAAATGCACAATGCCCAAATGTAGAGAGAGATAATTCCAAAGAGTGTCTGTAATTTTTAGGGATGGTAAAACTCTTTTTAGTTTTTTAATATTAGGTTTTGCAATCGTCGGGGAAAAGGGGGAGGCAGGAGATTTTTAACTGAGTGTTGACACCCAATCCATATGTCATTTCTTAAGAAAAATATAGCCTGTTACATGTGATAAATCACATTACAATCATCTATGATTGTTAGGACAGGTTTTTTTGTCAAAGGACAAAATAATGGCTTGTTTGACTCGAGTAAATATGCCATCGAATGGACACTTGAGAATTTAATGAGTGTTTTTTATTCTCTTTTAAAGGTTTGGATCCATAGGTCATTTTCATCTTTAACATGTTTCAAGCATGCATATCCATTTTTAAAAAAAGTGTAGAAGAAATCTCTTTCTTATAAAATTCCAAACTATAAGGGTTGAAGTAGTGGAATTTCCCAAACTTGGATAACAAAACTTTTGTGCTCTTTTGTGGTGTGTGAATAAATTTTATTTACTTACATTTGTGATTGTATTAATTTTTTTCAATTCATATACTCTAAATTTTTTATTTTTTTGTGTCCGATTTGCCTTTTTTTTTACGGAATGAAGGGAGAGCGAAAACTCAAAGTTTTGATTTAAGAAAAAAGTTTACATAAAAAATGAAAATGCACAATACAAAAATGTAGAGAGTGATAATTCCAAAGAGTGACTTTAATTTTTAGGGATTGTAAACTCTTTATAGTTTTTATATATTAGGTTTGGCAATCGTCAGGGAAAAGGGGGAGGCGGAGGATTTTTAACTGAGTGTTGACTCCCAATCCATAAGTCATTTCTTACAAAAATATAGCCCATTCACATGATAAATCGCTTTACAATCATCTATGATTGTTAGGTTAGCTTATGATTGTTAGGACAACTTTCTACAATCATCTACGGGCAAAATAATGGCTTGTGTGACAAAGGTAAATATCCCATCGCACGTTCACTTGAGAATTTAATGTGCGTATATTATTCTCATTAAATGGTTTGGATCCGTAGGTCATTTTTATGTTTACAATGTTTTCAAGCATGCATATCCATTTTTAAAACATGTGTAGAAGAAATCTTTTTCTTATAAAATTCCAAGCTATTAGGGTTGAACTAGAGGAATGTTCCAAACTTGGATAACAAAACCTTTGTGTTCATTTGTAAGTTTTTATTTAAGAAAAAAATATACATCTAAAATGGAAATGCACAATGCACAAATGTAGAGAGAGAAAATTCCAAAGAGTGTCTGTAATTTTTTGGGATTGTAAACTCTTTTTAGTTTTTATATATTTGGTTTTGCAATCGTCCGGGAAAAGAGAGAGGCGGAGGATTTTTAACTGAGTGTTAACTCTCAATCCATAAATCATTTCTTACAAAAATGTAGCCCGATACGCGTGATAAATCACTTTTCAATCATCTATGATTGTTAGGTCGGCTTTTCGTAAATGGACAAAATAATGGTGTGTTTGACTCGTGTAAATATCCCACCGCACGTTCACTTGGGAATTAAATGAGTGTTTGTTATTCTGTTTAAAAGGTTTGGATCCATTGGTCATTTGCATTTTTAACATGTTCCAAGCATGCATATCCGTTTTTAAAACATGTGTAGAAGAAATCTTTTTGTTATAAAATTCCAAGCTATTTGGGTTGAACTAGTGGTATTTCCCAAACTTGGATAACAAAACTTTTGTGTTCATTTGGGGTGTGTGAATAAATTTTCTTTATTTTTATTTGTTATGGTTTTAAATTTTTTCCGTAGATAAACTCTTAAATTTTCATTTTTTTGTGATCTTTTTCAAGTTTCTTGTTACGGGATGAAGGGAGAACGAAAACTCAAAGTTTTGATTTAAGAGAAAAGATTACTTCCAAAATGGAAATGCACAATGCACAAATGTAGAGAGAGATAATTCCAAAGAGTGTCTGTAATTTTTAGGGATTGTAAAACTCTTTTGGGTTTTTTTATATTTTGTTTTGCAATCGTCGGGGAGGCGGAGGATTTTTAACTGAGTGTTGACTTCCAATCCGTAAGTCATTTCTAAAAAAAATATAGCCCGTTAATCATGATAAATCACTTTTTAATCATCTATGATTGTTAGGTCAGGTTTTTTGAAAATGGGAAAAATAACGGCTGGTTTGACTCGAGTAAATATCCCACCGCACGTTGACTTGAGAATTTAAGGAGCGTTGGTAGTTCTCTTTAAAAGGTTTGGATCCATAGGTCATTTGCATCTTTAACATGTTTCAAGCATTCATATACATTTTTAAAACATGTGTAGAAGAAATCTCTTTCTTATAAAATTCCAAGTTATTAAGGTTGAACTAGTGAAATTTCCCAAACTTGGATAACACAACTTTTGTGTTCAATTGTGGTGTATGAATAAATTTTCATTACTTATAGTTGTTATTGTTTTAAATATTTTCCATACATAAAATCTAAAATTTTCATTTTGTTGTGATCTATTTGCCTTTTTTGTTTACGGGAGGAAGGGAGAGCGGAAACTCAAACAGTTGATTTAAGAAAAAAGTATATATCTAAAATGGAAATGCACCATGCACATATGTAGAGAGAGCTAATTCCAAAGACTTTCTGTAATTTTTAGGGATTGAAAATTCTTTTTAGGTTTTATATATTAGGTTTTACGATCGTCTGGGAAAAGGGGGAGGTGGGGGATTTTTAATTGAGTGTTGCCTCCCAATCCATAAGTCATATCTTACCAAAATATAGCTCGTTAGGTGTGATAAATGATTTAACAATCATCTATAATTTTTAGGTCAGATTTTTTTGTAAATGAACAGAGTCATGGCTTGTTTGACTCAGATAAATATCCCACCGCATGCATATCCATTTTTAAAACTTGTGTAGAAGAAATCTCTTTCTTATATGTTTCAAGCTATTAAGGTTGAACTAGTGAAATTTCCCAAAGTTGGATAATAGAACTTTTGTGTTCATTTGTAGTGTGTGAATAAATTTTCTTTCCTTAGATTTCTTATTGTTTTAAATTTTTTCCATACATAAACTCTTAAATTTTCTTTTTGATGTGATCTATTTGCTTTTTTTGTTTACGGGATGAATGGAGAGCGAAAACTCTAAGTTTTTATTTAAGAAAAAGGTATGCATCTAAAATGGAAATGCACAATGCACAAATGTAGAGAGAGATATATCCAAAGAGTGTCTATAATTTTTAGGGATTGAAAACTCTTTTAATTTTTATATATTTGGTTTTCCAATCGTCGGGGGAAAGGGGGAGGCGGGGGATATTCAATTGAGTGTTGACTCCCAATCCATAAGTCATTTCTTACAAAAATATAGGCCGTTATCCGTGATAAATCACTTTAAAATCATCTAGTTTTGTTAGGTCACCTTTTTCGTAAATGTGAAAAATAATGGTTTGTTTGACTCGGGTAAATATCCCACCGCACGCTCACTTGAGAATTTAATGACCGTTAGTTATTCTCTCTAAAAGGTTGGATCCATATGTAATTTGCTTAAAACATGTGAAGAAGAAATCTCTTTCTTATAAAATTCTAAGCTATTAGGGTTGTACTTGTGGAATTTCCAAAACTTGGTTAACAAAACTTTATTGTTCATTTGTGGTGTGTGAATAAATTTTATTTACTTATATTTTTTAATGTTTTAAAATTTTTCCATACATAAATTCAAAAATTTTCATTTTGTTGTGATATTTTTGCCTTTTGTTTTTTAACGGAATGAAGGGACAGCGAAAACTCAAAGTTTTGATTAAAGAAAAAAGTTTACATCTAAATTGGAAATGCACAATGCCCAAATGTAGAGAAAGATAATTCTGAAGAGTGTCCGTAATTTTTGGGTTTGTAAAAATCTTTTTAGTTTTTATATATTAGGTTTTGCCATCGTTGGGGAAAAGGGGGAGGCGGGGGATTTTTAACTGAGTGTTGACTCCCAATCAATTAGTCATTTCTTAAAAAAATCTAGCCCATTACATGTGATAAATCACATTACAATCATCTATGATTGTTTGGTCAGTTTTTTTGTGAATGGGCAAAATAATGGCTTGTTTGCCTCGGGTAAATGTCCCACCTAACGGTCACTTGAGAATTGAATGAGTGTTTGTTATTCTCTTTTAAAGGTTTGGATCCATAGGTCATTTTAATCTTTAACATGTTTCAAGCATGCATATCCAATTTTAAAACAAGTGTATAAGAAATCTCTTTCTCATAAAATTCCAAGCTATAAGGGTTGAACTTGTGGAATTTCCCAAACTTGGATAACAAAAATTTTGTGTTTATTTGTGGTGTGTGAATAAATTTTCTTTACTTATATTTGTTATTGTTTTAGATTTTTTCCATACATAAAATAAAAAATTTTCATTTTGTTGTGATCTATTTGTCTTTTTTGTTTACTGGATGAAGGGAGAGCGAAAACTCAAAGTTTAGATTTAAAAAAAAAATATACCTTTAAAATTGAAATGAACAATGAACAAATGTTGAGAGAGATAATTCCAAAGAGTGTCTATAATTTGTAGGGATTGAAAAATCTTTTTAGTTTTTATATATGAGGTTTTTCAATCGTCGGGGAAAAGGGAGAGGCGGGGGATTTTTAACTAGTGTTGACTCCCAATCCATAAGTTCTTTCTAACAAAAATATATCCTGTTACACGTGATAAAGTGCTTTACAATCATCTATGAATTATAGGTCAGATTTTTTATAATAGGCTAAATAATGGCTTGTTTGTCTCGGGAAAATATGCCACTACACGTTCACTAGAGAATTTAATGAGCATTTGTTATTCTATTTAAAAGGTTTGGATCCATAGGTCATTTGAATGTTTAACATGTTTCAAGCACGCATATCCATTTTTGAAACAGGTTTAGAAGAAATCTCTTTCTTTTAAAATTCCAGGCTAATAGGGTTGAACTAGTGGAATTCGCAAAACTTGGATAACAAAACTTTTGTGTTCATTTGTAGTATGTGAATAACTTTTCTTTACTTAGATTTGTTATTCTTTTAAATTTTTTCCACACGTAAACTCCAAAATTTTCATTTTGTTGTGATCTATTAGCCTTTTTTGTTATGGGATGAAGGAAGAGCGAAAACTCAAAGTTTTGATTTAAGAAAAAAATATACTTGTAAAATGGAAATGCACAACGCACAAATGTTGAGAGAGATAATTCGAAAGAGTGGCTGTAATTTTTAAGGATTGTAAACTCTTTTTATTTTTTATATATTAGGTTTTGCAAACGCCGGGGAAAAGGGGGATGCGGGGGATTTTTAATTGAGTGTTGACTCCCAATCTATAAGTCATTTCTTAAAAAAATATTGCCCGTTATGCATGATAAATTACGTTACAATCATCTATGATTGTTAGGTCAGGTTTTTTATAAATGGGCAAAATAATGGCTTGTTTGACTTAGGAAAATATCTCACCGCACGTTCTCTTGAGAATTTAATGAGCGTTTGTTATTCACTTTTAAAGTTGTTGATCCATAGGTCATTTAAATCTTTAACATGTTTCAAGCATGCATATCCATTATTAAAACATAGGTAGAAGAAATATCTTTCTTATCAAATTCAAAGCAATTAGGGTTGAACTAGAGGAATTTCCCAAACTTCGATAACAAAACATTTTTGTTCATTTGTGGTGTGTGAATATATTTTGTTTATTTACATTTGGTATTGTTTTAAATATTTTCAATAAATAAACTCTAAATTTTTTTATTTTTTTTATCTATTTGCCTTTTTTTTTTTACAGGATGAAGGGAGAGCGAAAACTCAAAGTTTTGATTTAAGAAAAAAATATACATCTAAAAAGGAAATGCACAGTGCACAAATGTAGAGAGAGATAATTGCAAATAGTGTTTGTAATTTGTAGGGATTGTAAACTCTTTTCAGTTCTTACATATTAGGTTTTGCAATCGTATGGGAAAAGGGGGAGGCGGGGGATTTTTAACTGAGTGTTGACTCCTAATCCATAAGTCATTTCTTACAAAAATATAGCCCGTTACCCGTGATAAATCACTATACAATCATCTATGATTGTTAGGTCAGCTTTTTTGTAAATGGGCAAAATAATGGCTTCTTTAACTAGGGTAAATATCCCGCCGCATGTTCAATTTTGAATTTAATGAGCGTTTGTTATTCTCTTTAAAATGTTTGGATCCATAGGTGATTTTCATCTATAACATGTTTCACGCATGCATATCCATTTTTAAAACAAGTCTAGAAGAAATATCTTTCTTATAAAATTCCAAGCTATTAGGATTGAACTAGTGGAATTTCCAAAACTTGGATAACAAAACTTTTGTGCTCATTTGTGGTGTGTGAATAAATTTTGTTTACTTACATTTGTTATTGATTTAAATTTTTTCCATACAAAAACTCTAAAATTTTCTTTTTGTTGTGATCTCTTTGCCTTTTTTGTTTACAGGAACAAGGGAGAGAGAAAACTCAAAGTTTTAATTTAAGAAAAAGTATACATCGAAAATGGAAATGCACAATCCACAAATGTGGAGAGAGAGAATTCCGAATAGTTTCTATAATTTTTATATATTTTAAACTCTTTTGGTTTTGCAATCGTCGGGGAACAGGGGGAGGCGGGGGATTTTTAACTGAGTGTTGACTCTCAATCCATAAGTCATTGCTTACAAAAATATAGCCCGTTACGCGTGATAAATCACTTTCCAATCATCTATGACTGTTAGGTCAGCTTTTTCGTAAATATGCAAAATAATGGCTTGTTTGACTCGGGTAAATATCCCACCGCACGTTCACTTGAAAATTTAATGTGCGTTTGTTATTCTCTTTATAAGGTTTGGATCCATAGGTCATTTGCATCTTTAACATGTTTCAAGCATTGATATCCATTTTTAAAACATGTGTAGAAGAAATCTCTTTCTTTGAAATTCCAAGCTATTAGGGTTGAACTAGTGGATTTTCCAATCTTGGATAACAAAAGTTGTTCATTTGTGGTGTGTGAATAAATTTTCTTTACTTACATTTGTTATTGTTTTAAATTTTTTCCATACATAAACTAAAAAATTTTCATTTTGTTGTGATGTATTTGTCTTTTTTGTTTACTGGATAAAGGGAGAGCGAAAACACAAAGTTTAGATTTAAGAAAAAAGTATACCTTTAAAATGGAAATGCACAATGTACAAATGTTGAGAGAGATAATTCCAAAGAGTGTCAGTAATTTTTATGGATTGTAAACTCTTTCTAGTTTTTTTCTGTGAGGTTTTCCAATCGTCGGGGAAAAGGGGGAGGCGGGGTATTTTTAACAAGTGTTGGTTCCCAATCCATAAGTTCTTTCTAACAAAAATATAGCCTGTTACGCGTGATAAATCTCTTTACAATCATCTATGATTTATAGGTCAGGTTTTTTCTAAATGGGCCAAATAATGGCTTGTTTGACTCGGGAAAATATGCCACTGCAAGTTCACTAAAGAATTTAATGGGAATTTTTTATTCTATTTAAAAGGTTTGGATCCATAGGTCATTTGAATTTTTAACATGTTTTAAGCAAGCATATCCATTTTTAAAACAGGTTTAGATTAAATCTCTTTCTTTTAAAATTCCAAGCTAATAGGGTTGAACAAGTGGAATTCCCCAAACTTGGATAACAAAACTTTTGTGTTCATTTTTAGTGTGTAAATAATTTTTCTTTACTTACATTTGTTATCATTTTAAATTTTTTCCATACATAAACTCTAAAATTTTCATTTTGTTGTGATCTATTTGCCTTTTTTTTTACGGGATGAAGGGAGAACGAAAACTCAAAGTTTTGATTTAAGAAAAAAGGAAACATCTAAAATGGAAATGCACAACGCACAAATGTAGAAAGAGATAATTCCAAAGAGTGTCGATAATTTTTAGGGATTGTAACTCTTTTTATTTTTTATATATTAGGTTTTGCAAACGTCGGGAAAAGGGGGAGGCGGGGGATTTATAACTGAGTGTCGACTCCCAATCCATAAGTCAATTATTACAAAAATATTGCCCGTGATGCGTGATAAATTATTTTACAACCACCTATGATTGTTAGGTCAGTTTTTTTGTAAATGTACAAAATAATGGCTTGTTTGACTCGGGTAAATATCCCACCGCATGTTCACTTGAGAATTTAATGAGCGTTTTTTATTCTCTTTAAAAGGTTTGGATCTATAGGTCATTTGCATCTTTAACATGTTTCCAGAAAGCATTTCCATTTTTAAAACATGTGTAGAAGAAATATCTTTCTTATAAAATTCCAATCTATTAGGGTTGAACTAGAGGAATTTCCCAAACTTGGATAACCAAACATTTGTGTTCTTTTGTGGTGTGTGAATAAACTTTCTTTACTTATATTTTTTATTGTTTTAAATTTTTTCCCTACATAAACTCTAAAATTTTCATTTTGTTGTGATCTATTTGCTTTTTTTTGTTTACGGGATGATGGAAGAGTGAAAACTCAAAGTTTTGATTTAAGAAAAAAGTATACATCAAAAATGGAAATGCACAATGAACAAATATAGAAGGAGATAATTCCAAAGAGTGTTTGTTATTTTTTTGGACTGTAAACTCTTTTTAGTTTTTATATATTTGGTTTTGCAATCATCGAGGAAAAGGGGGAGGGGGAAATTTTTAACTGGGTGTTGTCTTCCAATCCTTATGTTATTTCAGACAAAAATATAGCCTGTTACCCATGATAAATCACTTTACTATCGTCTAAGATTCTTAGGTGAGTTTTTTTGTAAATGGGGAAAATAATGGCTTGTATGACTCGGGTAAATATACCACCGCACGCTGACTTGAGAATTTAATTAGCGTTTGTTATTCTCTTTAAAAGGTTTGGATCCATAGGTCATTAGTATATTTAATATGCTTCCAACATGCATATCCATTTTTAAAACATGTGTAGAAGAAATCTCTTTCTTATAAAATTCCAATCTATTCGGGTTGGACTAGCGGAATTTCCAAAACTTGGATTACAAAACATTTGTGTTAATTTGTGGTGTGCGAATCAATTTTCTTTACTTACATTTGTTATTGTTTTAAAATTTATCCCTACATAAACTCAAAATTTTCATTTTGTTGTGATCAATTTGCCTTTTTTTTTTACGGGATGAAGGGAGAGCGAAAACTCAAAGTTTTGATATAAGAAAAAAGTATAGATCTAAAATTGAAAAGCACAATCCACAAATTTAGAGAGACATAATTCAGAAGAGTATCTGTAATTTTTAGGGATTTCAAACTCTTTTTAGTTTATATATATTAGGTTTTGCAATAATCGAGGAAAAGGGGGAGGTGGGGGACTTTTAACTGAGTGTTGCTCCAAATCCATCAGTCATTTCTTACAAAAATATAGCCCATTACGTGTGAGAAATCACTTTACAATCATCTAAGATTGTTAGGTGAGTTTTTTTGTAAATGGGCAAAATAATGGCTTGTAAGACTCAGGTAAATATCCCACCACACATTCACTTGAGAAGTTAATGAGCGTTTGTTATTCTCTTTAAAAGGTTTGGATCCATATGTCATTTGCATATCTAACATGTTTCAAGCATGCATATCAGTTTTTAAAACATGTGTAGAAGAAATTTGTTTCTTATAAAATTCCAAGCAATTAGGGTTGAACTACTGGAATTTCCCAAACTTGGATAACAAAACTTTTGTGTTCATTTGTGTTGTGTGAATAAATTTTCTTTACTTACATTTTTTATTGTTTTAAATTTTTTCCATACATAAACTCTAAAATTTTCATTTTGTTGTGATCTTTTTGCCTTTTTTGTTTACGGGATGTAGGGAGAGCGAAAACTCAAAGTTTTGATTTCAGAAAAAATTATACATCTATAATGGAAATGCACAATGCACAAATGTAGAGAGCGATAATTATAAAGAGGGTCTATAATTTTTAGGGATTGTCAAACTCTTTTTAGTTTTTATATATTAGGTTTTGCCATCGTCGATGAAAAGGGGGAGGCGGGTGATTTTTAACTGAGTGTTGACTGCCAATCCATAAGTTATTTTTAAAAAATTATAGCTCGTTGCACATGATAAATCATTTTACAATCATCTATGATTGTTAGGTCTGCTTTTTGTATGTGGGCAAAATAATGGTTTGTTTGACAGGGGTAAATATCCCACCGCACGTTCACTTGAGAATTTAATGATCATTTTTTATTCTCTTTAAAATGTTTGGATGAATAAGTCATTTGCATCTTTCACATGTTTCAAGCATGCATATCCATATTTAAAACATGTGTAGAAGAAATCTTTTGCTTATTGATGTAGAATTTTAGTTACATCGACTTTTATACCTCGCAAGCGTACGAATCGTTCATGTAATCTAGCAGTAAGCGAGGGTCATATCCACAGGGAGGATTGAATGTTGTGTATTCTTCAGTCAACTAGCCTAACCAAATATGATGAATTAATTTGAACTAAACACTAATTATATCCTAAATTATCAAGCAATAATTTAATTAATTACGTGCACAACAGGAAACGTCAACTTTGGATTTTACCGTGATTCGTGCCTCTCTCGAGCGCCACGTAACCACGAATCCGGATTCTCAATCCTTGAGTCTAGCCCCTCTCAGACGCGTAGAGTTAAAGACAGAAATCGGATTAAAATACCAAAATCCAACCTCAATTATAATCTTACCCTAATTAACTAATTTAATCAAATATCAAGAAAACAAATCTTAAATAAACCTTAATTATCAAATCAGATTCAATTAACATTCAAAACCTAAGTTCAAACCATATAAAAAATCAAATTCAATAATGACGAATTACTCCCCTTCTTCCTCCTCTCGCTCGGGCAGCAACTCGTTCTCACGGTGCTGCGATTTCGGGAAATTGGTGGCGTCGGGTAGCAATAGTGAGTGGCCGGAGGTAGAGACGACGCCGGCGACGACGGTTAGAAGCCGACGGCCGGAGGTAATATCCGGCGAAGAGCGAACCAGATCTGACGTTCTCTAACCGGCTCTCTCGAGTCTCGGTTAAAGTCGGAATGGCTCCGGGACTGGTCGGAATATGTAAACGACGCCGGAGGATGGTCTGAAAACGGAAGTGGCGTCGGAGAAGCCCTCTCGGATCCCCTCCCGGCCTGGCGAGCAAAGAATGGCAGCGTCGAACTCGCCGCGACGGAGACTCTCTCGAGCTCTCCTCGGGTCTGTTCTCGGTTGCCTGATGGTGGTGGACGACGGTGGCGAAAGGTCTTGGCCGGCGAACAGCGGTGGGGAACTCCTCTCGGGTCCTCCCCTGTTTCCGGTCAAAGTCCTCCCTTTTGGTCTCTCCCCTTCTTCTCTTTACGCTCCTCTTCTTCTTTAAATATGATTTTCTTATTTTAAAACGATTTGCCCTAGAAATTACCTCCATTTCACTAAGGGCATTTTGGTAAATATCTTCTTCTCCACCCAAATTCTCCTGAAATTCCATAATTGAATCTATAAAAAGCATTTCAGGAAGAAATAAGACTAAAAAATAATGAAATATAATTCAGGAGAGAGAAATATGCAATATCGACAGTGATTAATGCCAAATTCAATAAATGCTCATTTCATTTGAAAACCGATAAGTAACTACCCATAATACAATTATAAAGGTTATTCTATTATAATTAACCTAGTTCTCATGTCAAAATATGGCATCTATCACACCCCCAAACCTAAATCTTTGCTAGTCCCTAGCAAAACAACAATCGAACCAAAATTAAGCCTAGGAAAAGAAAATGCCACTTTCGTAGGGAGCACGATTGCATTTAGCGTATGCAACAAGCCGTTAAACCCCTACTCTGCAGTAGTGGACGAGTTATGTCTCGTGAGGGTTTGCATGGAATTTACCCACAAAATTCATCTAAATCAATATTATAAAAAAAAATAA
Organism: Aristolochia californica; assembly: GCF_029961685.1. NCBI lineage: Eukaryota > Viridiplantae > Streptophyta > Magnoliopsida > Piperales > Aristolochiaceae > Aristolochia > Aristolochia californica. Next base: position 16,824,308 of record NW_027181782.1, on the reverse strand, counting down.
AAAAAACTGAAGAAAATTTACTCCTCATTAGCATATGACTAACACTTAGTATCGTAAAATATCTGAAATTCATATGAGATCTTGCGAAATATTAAAACCTGTGTAAAAGATAGCCTATTATCAATCCAAATACACTCATTGTTACTCCACCTGAACCAATGCGACCCATAAGCTATTACTTCAACAGAACAAAGAGGCAGCAAATAACAATAAAATCCTGGTCACATCACAATTAAGAGAAAATAGTAAAGTAAGCCTGTTGTCTTACAATCTCACCAAGAAATATACCAATTTCAATCTTGACTTGTAACTTCTTTCAAATTACAATTCATCATCAACGTTAAGGAAACTCATTGCTTCCAGATTTAAAACCATTTTTTGCTATTACCAGCGCACTTTTGCTATTACCAGCGTAATTTTTGTTTTTTTTTTGTTTTCTTCACTGAATACTTTTGGTATTACCACCATTTTGTATTCGTCTTCACTGCACATGCACTTATTTTTAAGTAACCCACTGTACCGGTGCATGTCCCTGGGTTTGCCCAGGCTGTTTCTGAAGTTATCTGTCTTTTGCAAGCAAGAGCATTTCCATTTGCATTTATACATTACAACAAGGAATTTTACTGAGGTATGAGTTCAAACAGGCATACAAGACTATTCAGACTAACATAGATCAACACTAGATTTACATGTTCTCTTTTGCAACTAAGTTCCAAGTCTAATGCAATAGGAAGCTATCCCACTGAATTCTCATGAATCACAACAAATGATATCGGATTTCTAATAGGCATATTCTACACAAATTTACGAAAATTTTTGAAAAACATTTGAGCAACTTATTTTAACTCTACTAATGTTAACCACATACTATGAGGAGTAATTTGAAGACCACGAACAAAAATCGAACGAAAATTATTGCTAAGACATAAAAGAGTCGTTCCCCCCCACCCCCCCCAAACCTAAACCTGACATTGTCCTCAATGGGGAAAAGTTAAAACACTATAACGACTACAAAAAAAAAAAAAAAAAAAAATATTAAAGACCCCCAGGAATGATACATAGTCTCCCTCGAAGAAGGTTTACTCGTATCAGCCGTACCCGTAGGTAATCATTCGTAGATGAAACCGCTATCCCACATCACACTTTGAAGAAATCTCCGTGTGACTGGCCACTGAAGGCAGCAGGAATCACGCGCTGAACACAAGTCCTTAAGTTACTCACCATAAGGTTTTCATTCAATATTTCAAGATCGAACTGGTCAATCCCAGAACGGTTGTTTGAGTACAGACCTCTCAAACTAGGGACCAAAAGTCTGGTCATCGACTATCGGAACCATTTATGCTCTCAGCCGGTAAGAGAGTATGAATAAACCAAAAAAATAAAATAAAAATAAAAATAAAAATAAAACTGTAATGTACAAAGGGATAGAAACGTGGGGATTGCCCACAATGTGCTAAGTTTATAGTCGTAAGCAAGACTCTGACGCATTCAAGATGAAATGACAGGTTCCTCCAAGAAAATCACCATCACCTCCTCTGGTGTGGGGACATTCTCAAGATACGGTTTGAGCCTCTAACCGTTAACTTTGAAGATCGATCCGTCTCCTTGATTGCGGATCTCAATAGCGCCATGAGGAAACACCTGTGTAACTTCAAATGGACCGGACCACCTGGATCTTAGCTTCCCTGGAAACAAATGCAATCGTGAGTTATAAAGTAAAACATTCTGCCCAACAGTAAAAGACTTGCGAAAAATAGATTTATCATGTAAAAGCTTTGTTCGCTCCTTATACAGTTTGGCATTCTCATAAGCATCATGACGTATCTCTTCCAACTCATTCAATTGCAACTTTCTCTCCTCACCCGCTTGAGTTAAATCAAAATTTAAAGCCTTAATGGCCCAATAAGCTCTATGCTCAAGCTCAACAGGTAGATGACATGCTTTGCCGAATACTAGGCGAAATGGAGACATCCCAATAGGAGTCTTATAAGTGGTTCGATAGGCCCATAAGGCATCGTCCAATCGAGTGGACCAATCTTTCCTATCAAAGCGAACCGTCTTCTCCAAAATCCGTTTGATCTCTCTATTAGAGATTTCCACTTGACCACAAGTTTGCGGGTGGTATGGAGTGGACGCCCGATGAGTGATGGAATATTTCTTCAATAATGCCTCAAATGCTCTGTTACAAAAATGAGATCCCCCCATCACTGATGATCGCTCTCGGGGTACCAAATCGATTAAAGATATTTTCTTTTAAAAACTTTACCACCACTTTGTGATCGTTTGTCTTACATGATATAGCTTCAATCCATTTAGAGACATATTCAACAGCAACAAGGATGTATTGATAGCCGAACGAGACAGGAAAAGGACCCATGAAGTCAATACCCCACACATCAAACAATTCAACAATAAGGATGGGGTTAAGAGGCATCATGTTCTTCCTAGACAAACAACCAGTTCGTTGGCATTTATCACACACCTGACAAAACTCATGGGCATCTCTAAATAATGAAGGCCAATAGAAACCACATTGCAAGACTTTAGCCACGGTCTTTCTAGCACCAAAATGTCCACCACATGCGTGGGAATGACAAAATTCAAGAATGTTGGCAAAGTCTTGCTCATGTACACAACGCCTAATGACTTGGTCAGAACACACCTTGAACAAATAAGGGTCATCCCAAAAAAAATGTTTGACTTGGGAAAAGAATTTCAATCTATCTTGTTTACTCCAATAATCAGGAATCTTATGAGTTACAAGATAGTTGACTATATCAGCAAACCAAGGCAACTGGGATACTTGGAGAAGTTGTTCATCAGGGAAGGAATCGTTTAAAGGAAGGAATCCTTCCTGAGGTACTACACATATCCTAGATAGATGATCAGCAACAACATTCTCACAACCCTTCTTATCTCGAATCTCAAGGTCAAATTCTTGCAATTGCAAGATCCATCTAATCAAGCGAGGTTTAGTGTCCTTGATGGATAATAAATACTTCAAAGCAGAATGATCAGTGAACACTATAACCTTTGACCCTAACAGATATGATCTGAATTTGTTCAAGGCAAACACAACAGCTAGCAACTCCTTCTCAGTGGTAGTATAATTCAATTGAGCATCATGAAGAGTTCGGCTAGCATATTGAATGACACAGGGCATTTTATCTGTCTTTTGCCCCAAAACAGCCCCCAATGCATAGTCAGAGGCATCACACATCAACTCAAAAGGCAAAGACCAAATAGGGGGTTGGACAATGGGTGCAGTGGACAAACATTTCTTCAGTGTCTCAAAAGCATGAATACAGGCATCATCAAAGGCAAAAGCAACATCTTGAGCAAGTAAATTCGTCAAAGGACGAGAAATTTTGCTAAAGTCTTTAATGAAACGCCTATAGAACCCAGCATGGCCAAGGAAAGAACGCACTCCCTTCACAGAAGTAGGTGGTGGCAGATTGGTAATTAGGTCAACCTTGGCTTTGTCCACTTCTACACCCCTCTCAGACACTACATGTCCTAACACAATTCCTTCTTTCACCATGAAGTGGCATTTCTCCCAATTCAAGACTAAATTGGACTTAATGCAACGGGACAATACGAGTGAAAGATTGTACAGACATGTATCAAAACTAGAGCCAAACAAAGAAAAGTCATCCATAAAGACCTCTAAAAATTCACCAATCATGTCAGAAAAAATACTCATCATGCACCGTTGGAAAGTGGCGGGTGCATTGCATAAACCAAAAGGCATGCGTCTGTAAGCATAGGTGCCAAACGGACACGTGAATGTGGTCTTTTCCTGGTCTTCTGGAGCAATGGGAATTTGATTGTAGCCGGAGTATCCATCTAAGAAGCAATAAAAATTGTGGCCGGCCAATCGCTCTAGTACCTGATCAATGAAAGGTAGTGGGAAGTGATCCTTCCTAGTGACGGAATTAAGTTTTCTATAGTCAATGCAGACACGCCACTTGGTGGTAGTTCTTGTGGGAATCAATTCACCACTCTCATTTTTCATTATTGTTATCCCCCCTTTCTTAGGGACAACTTGAATTGGACTCACCCAGGTGCTATCGGAAATAGGGTAAATGATTCCTGTCACAAGCAACCTAATGACTTCTTCTCTCACAACCTCCAGCATATGGGGATTTAACCTACGTTGCATCTCACGTGAGGCTTTAGTCCCCTCCTCCAAATGAATACGATGCATGCATATGGAGGGGCTAATCCCTTTTAAGGCATCAAGAGTCCACCCCAATGCCTCTCTGTGTGCTTGTAAAACTTCAGTCAATTGTTCCTCCTGCTCAATACTCAAATCAGAGGAAATAATGACTGGTAATGAGTTCATGGGTCCCAAGAACGCATACTTCAACGTGGGAGGAAGTGGCTTAAGATCTAGCTTGGAATTTTCGAGAGGTTTGTCTAAGTCAAGAGGAAGATCCTGTGGATGATCAGTTGTGATAACCTCATAAGCTTCCTCCAACAGAGGTACAGAATTGAGTAAAGAATTAACCTCTCGGAAATATGTTTCCTCATCAAAATAGTCCATGTCTAAAGATGATATGCAAGACTCAAAAGATTCAAGAGTGGATTCGTTATCAAGCATAACAGTTTCTATATTAAATGCAGGACTCAGATCATCAGACTCAAGTGGGTGGTGCCCGGCATTAAATACATTCAATGAGACCTTAAAATTTCCAAAAGACAACTCCAACTCACCACTTTTACAATGAATGATAGCATTAGATGTGGCTAAGAAGGGACGTCCTAGGATGACAGGAATTTGGTTGGTCACATTGAATACTGGTTCTGTATCAAGAACAATGAAATCAACCGGGAACAAAAATTTGTCCACTTTTATCAAAACATCTTCAACTATTCCTCGTGGTATCTTGACAGAACGGTCAGCTAGTGGAAGTGTGATGGGGGTAGGCTTCAATTCCCCCAAACCTAATTGCTGGTACACAAAGAAAGGAAGCAAATTCACACTTGCTCCTAAGTCAAGAAGAGCTCTCTGGATGGTATGTTCACCAATGACACATGAAATTGTGGGACATCCAGGATCTTTAACTTTAGGAGGAGTGTTGTGCTTCAGAATTGAGCTTACATTCTCAGTAAGAAAGACCTTTTTGTTAACATGTTGTTTTCTCTTCTGTGTACAAAGGTCTTTCAAAAATCGGGCATAGGCAGGGACTTGCCTAATAGCATCAAGAAGTGGAATGTTAATGTGAACGTTACTAAACAGTTCCAACGTTTCATGCATGCTATCTCCTTTCCTAGGTGGGCCCGATAACCTCTGCGGATAAGGAGCTAGTGGGACTTGGTTAGGGATCTGCTTGGTTGTTGGTGGAGAACTTGGAGGTTCGTTACTCAATGATGTGTCCCCATTGTCATCCTTTGACTCCTTAGACTTAGTGGTCCCTACCCCATTGTTCAACTCACGACCACTCCTAAGGGTGGTTATGGCTTTTGCTTGCTCATGGTGGGGTTTGGAACTCAACTCACTCTCATGTGTGATTTTGGGGTTAGGAATGGTTTGACTCGGGAGTCTATTTTGTGCTTGTTCACTCATGTGGCTGGCCAACTGACTCACTTGCATTTCAAGTTTGGCAATGGAGGACTGTGTATTCTGCATGAATAATTGAAGTGTATCCTCAAGTGAAGGTTTTTGTGGAATCAATGGTTGTTGGGTGAAGTGTGGGCGCGGAGCTTGGGGTTGAGTAAACCCTGGAGGACCCCCAACCTGTGGGCCCTTGGACCATGAGAAATTTGGGTGCCTAGCCCAACCCGGATTATATGTTTCTGAAAAAGGATCGTTCCGGTTTGGTCTATGAAAATTCTGGACTGCATTCAAGTCTTCAATGAGCTCTGGGTAGGATGAACTAGATGGACACATTTGTGTGGGATGAGATGAACCAGAGCATATGGCACAGACAGTAGATGGGTTAGGAGCAGGTGAACTCTTGGACACCATAAGGGCATCAATTTTTCTAGTCAACCCTTCAATCTTGGCCATGAGCATAGGTGTTTCACTAACCTCGTAGAGACCCCCTCTTTTGGTTTCGTGGGATCTCCTATCAACATTAAATGACGAACCCCATTGCTGAGATTGATCACTCAACGTTTCAAAGAAGTCCCACGCCTCACTAGCACTCTTACCCATCAAACTCCCACCACTCGTTGCGTCTACCATGGATCTAACCTGGGGTGTAAGACCTTGATAAAAGTATTGCACTAAATGCCATTTCTCAAACCCATGATGCGGACACCTACGAATCAAATCCTTCCATTTCTCCCAAGCCTCATAAAAGTGTTCACCCTCCTGCTGCATAAAGTTGGAGATTTCTCTCCTGAGGGCTGTAGTTCTCTGAATGGGAAAGTACTTGGACAAAAATTTTGTGACTAACGTGTCCCATGAAGTAATGCTGCCCACCTCCAAGGAATTAAGCCAAGACTTGGCCTTATCCTTAAGTGAAAATGGAAAAAGTCTTAACCGGATAGAGTCATTTGAGAAATTCTGGAATTTAAAAGTTGCACAAATATCTAAGAATTCCTTGATGTGGTAATATGGGTCCTCCTTATCCAACCCATAGAATGTAGGGAGGAGTTGGATTATCCAACCCATAGAATGTAGGGAGGAGTTGGATCACACCCGGTTTCAACTCATAACTGGCGGCAGTAGTGGGTGGCAATATAATGCAAGAAGGTGATGTGAAGTGGGATGGGATAGAATAATCCCTCAGGGCTCTACGGTCACCTGCTGCAGGTAACTGTAATGGTTCGCCCTGATTGGCCATGGTAGCTCCTAACTTGACTTCGGGTGTTTTCCTACAAATATGTTCTACCTCTTCAACAAAGGGAGCTAATGGTCCACCTAGGGAGCGGCGCCCGTGCATAAAAACACAAAAAGAAACAAAATGAACTATCAAATTAAGCTAACAAACTCACTACTAAAAATATGAACTAACTAGAATAAATAAAAATAATTTCATAAAAAAAAAAAAATCACCTAGCTAAAATTATGAAAGCAAAAGAAAAAATTTAAAATTTAAAATTTAAAATTAAAAATTGAAAAAAAAATAAAAAATAAAAAATAAAATAAAATAAAAATAAAAAAATAAAAAATAATATAAAAATAAATCTAACCTAAGACCATGGAGAACAAAGAAATACACTTAATACGTGCCTCCCCAGCAACGGCGCCAAAAACTTGATGTAGAATTTTAGTTACATCGACTTTTATACCTCGCAAGCGTACGAATCGTTCATGTAATCTAGCAGTAAGCGAGGGTCATATCCACAGGGAGGATTGAATGTTGTGTATTCTTCAGTCAACTAGCCTAACCAAATATGATGAATTAATTTGAACTAAACACTAATTATATCCTAAATTATCAAGCAATAATTTAATTAATTACGTGCACAACAGGAAACGTTAACTTTGGATTTTATCGTGATTCGTGCCTCTCTCGAGCGCCACGTAACCACGAATCCGGATTCTCAATCCTTGAGTCTAGCCCCTCTCGGACGCGTAGAGTTAAAGACAGAAATCGGATTAAAATACCAAAATCCAACCTCAATTATAATCTTACCCTAATTAACTAATTTAATCAAATATCAAGAAAACAAATCTTAAATAAACCTTAATTATCAAATCAGATTCAATTAACATTCAAAACCTAAGTTCAAACCATATAAAAAATCAAATTCAATAATGACGAATTACTCCCCTTCTTCCTCCTCTCGCTCGGGCAGCAACTCGTTCTCACGGGTGCTGCGATTTCCGGAAATTGGTGGCGTCGGGTAGCAATAGTGAGTGGCCGGAGGTAGAGACGACGCCGGCGACGACGGTTAGAAGCCGACGGCCGGAGGTAATATCCGGCGAAGAGCGAAACAGAGCTGACGTTCTCTAACCGGCTCTCTCGAGTCTCGGTTAGAGTCGGAATGGCTCCGGGACTGGTCGAAATATGTAAACGACGCCGGAGGATGGTCTGAAAACGGAAGTGGCGTCGGAGAAGCCCTCTCGGATCCCCTCCCGGCCTGGCGAGCAAAGAATGGCAGCGTCGAACTCGCCGCGACGGAGACTCTCTCGAGCTCTCCTCGGGTCTGTTCTCGGTTGCCTGATGGTGGTGGACGATGGTGGCGAAAGGTCTTGGCCGGCGAAAGGTCTTGGCCGGCGAACAGCGGTGGGGAACTCCTCTCGGGTCCTCCCCTGTTTCCGGTCAAAGTCCTCCCTTTTGGTCTCTCCCCTTCTTCTCTTTACGCTCCTCTTCTTCTTTAAATATGATTTTCTTATTTTAAAACGATTTGCCCTAGAAATTACCTCCATTTCACTAAGGGCATTTTGGTAAATATCTTCTTCTCCACCCAAATTCTCCTGAAATTCCATAATTGAATCTATAAAAAGCATTTCAGGAAGAAATAAGACTAAAAAATAATGAAATATAATTCAGGAGAGAGAAATATGCAATATCGACAGTGAGTAATGCCAAATTCAATAAATGCTCATTTCATTTGAAAACCGATAAGTAACTACCCATAATACAATTATAAAGGTTATTCTATTATAATTAACCTAGTTCTCATGTCAAAATATGGCATCTATCACTTATAAAATTCCAAGCCATTAGGGTTGAACTACTAGAATTTCCCAAACTTGGATAACAAAACATTTGTGTTCATTTGTGGTGTGTTAATAAATTTTCTTTACTAACATTTTTTATTGTTTTAAATTTTTTCTGTACATAAATTCTAATATTATCATTTTGTTGTGTTCTATTTGCCTTTTTTGTTCTCGGGAAGATGGGAGAACGATAACTCAAAATTTTTTATTTAAGAAAAAAGTATACATCGAAAATGGAAATGCAAAATTCACAAATGTAGAGAACGATAATTCCAAAGAGTGTCTATACTTTTTAGGGATTGTCAAACTCTTTTTTGTTTTTATCAATTGGTTTTGGAATCATCGATGAAAAGGGGGAGGCGAGGGATTTTTAACTGAGTGTTGACTCCCAATCCATAAGTCATTTCTTAAAAAAATATAGCCCGTTACGCGTGATAAATTACTTTACAATCATCTATGATTGTTAGGTGAGCCTTTTGTAAGTGGGCAAAATAAATGCTTGTTTGACAACGGTAAATATCCCACCGCACGTTCACTTTAGAATTTAATGATCATTTTTAATTCTCTTTAAAAGTTTTGGATCCTTAGGTCATTTGCATCTTTAACATGTTTCAAGCATGCATATCCATTATTAAAACATATATAGAAGAAATCTCTTCCTAATAAAATTCCAAGCAATTAGGGTTGAACTAGAGGACTTTCGCAAACTTCGATAACAAAACATTTTTGTTCATTTGTGGTGTGTGAATAAATTTTATTTATTTACATTTAGTAGTGTTTTAAATATTTTCCATACATAAACTCTAAAATTTTCTTTTTGTTGTGATCTATTTACCTTTTTTGTGTACGGGATGAAGGGAGAGCGAAAACTCAAAGTTTTGATTTAAGAAAAAAGTATACATCTAAAATGAAAATGCACAATGCACAAATGTCGAGAGAGATAATTGCAATGAGTGTCTATAATTTTTAGGGATTGTAAACTCTTTTTAGTTTTTATATATTAGGGTTTGCAATCGTCGAGGAAAAGGGGGAAGAGGGGAATTTTTAACTAAGTGTTGACTCCAAATTCATAAGTCATTTCTTACAAAAATATAGCCCGTTACCCGTGATAAATCACTTTACAATCATCTATGATTGTTAGGTCAGCTTTTTTGTATATGGGAAAAATATTGGATTGTTTGACTGGGGTAAATATCCCGCCGCACGTTCACTTGTGAATTTAATGAGCGTTTCTTATTCTCTTTAAAAGGTTTGGATCCATAGGACATTTGCATCTTTCACATGTTTCAAGCATGGATATCCATTTTTAAAACAAGTGTAGAAGAAATCTCTTTCTTATAAAATTCCAAGCTAATAGGGTTGACCTAGTGGAATTTCCCAAATTTGGATAACAAAACTTTTGTGTTCAATTGTAGTGTGTGAATAAAATTTCTTTACTTACATTTGTTATTGTTTTAAATTTTTTTCACACATAATCTCTTAAATTTTCATTTTGTTGTGATCTATTTTCATTTTTTGGTTACGGGATGAAGGGAGAGCAAAAACTCATAGTTTTGATTTAAGAAAAAAGTATACATCTAAAATGGAAATGCACAATGCAAAAATGTAGAGAGAGATAATTCTATAAACAATCCCTAATTTCGAGGGGTTGTAAACTCTTTTTAGTTTTTATATATTAGGTTTTGCAATCGTTGGGGAAAAGGGGGAGGCGGGGGTCTTTTAACTGAGTGTTGAATCCCAATCCATCAGTCATTTCTTACAAAAATTTTGCCCGTTACACGTGATAAATCACTTTACAATCATCTATGATTGTTAGGTCAGCTTTTTGTACGTGGGAAAAATAAAGGTTTGAGAATATCCCACCGCACGTTCACTTGAGAATTTAATGATCATTTTTTATTCTCTTTCAAAGGTTTGGGTTTAGGGTTTAGGGATCCATTGGTCATTTGCATCTTTAACATGTTTCAAACATGCATATCCATTTCTAAAACATGTGTAGAAGAAATTTCTTTCTTATAAAATTCCAAGCTTTTTGGGTTGAACTAGTTGAATTTCCAAAACTTGGATAACAAAACTTTTGTGTTCATTTGTTGTGTGTGAATAAATTTTCTTTACTTACATTGGTTATTGTTTTAAATTTTTTCCATACATAAACTATAAAATTTTCATTTTGTTGCGATCCATTTTCCTTTTTTGATGACGGGATGAAGGGAGAGTGAAAACTCAATGTTTTGATTTAAGAAAAATGTATACAACTAAAATGGAAATGCAGAATGCACAAATGTGGAGAGAGATAATTCCAAAGAGTCTTTGTTATTTTTAGGGACTGTAAACTCTTTTTAGTTTTTATATATTAGGTTTTGCAATCGTCGAGGAAAAGGGGGAGGGGGGGATTTTTAACTGAGTGTTGTCTCCCAATCCATAAGTTATTTCTTACAAAAATATAGCCAGTTACCCGTGATACATCACTTTACAATCATCTATGGTTGTTAGGTGAGCTTTGTGTAAATGGGCAAAATATTGGCTTGTATGCCTCGGGTAAGTATCCCACTACACGTTCGCTTGAGAATTTAATTAGCGTTTTTATTCTCTTTAAAAGGTTTGGATCCAAAGGTCATTTGCATCTTTAACATGTTTCCAGCATGCATATCCATTTTTGAAACTTGTGTAGAAGAAATCTCTTTCTTATAAAATTCCAATCTTTTAGGGTTGAACTAGAGGAATTTCCTAAACTTGGATAACAAAACATTTGTGTTCATTTGTGGTGTGTGAATAAATTTTCTTTACTTACATTAATTATTTTCAAAAAAAAAATTCCCTACATAAACACTAAAATTTTCATTTTGCTGTGATCAATTTGCCTTTTTTTTTTTCGGGATGAAGGGAGAGCGAAAACTCAAAGTTTTGATTTTAAAAAAAAAGGATACATCTAAAATGGAAATGCACAAACCACAAATTGAAAGAGAGATAATTTCAAAGAGTGTCTGTAAGTTTTAGGGATTGTAAACTCTTTTTAGTTTTCATATATTAGGTTTCGCAATTGTTGGGGAAAAGGGGGAGGCGGGGGATTTTTAACTGAGTGTTGACTCCCAATCCATAAGTCATTTCTAAAAAAATATAGCCCGTTACGCATGCTAGATCAGTTTGCAATCATCTATGGTTGTTTGGTCAGCTTTTTTGTAAATGTACAAAATAATGGCTTGTTTGGCTCTAGTAAATATCCCACACCACGTTCACTTGAGAATATAATGAGCGTTTGTTATTCTCTTTAAAATTTTTGAATCCATAGGTCATTTTCATCTCTAAGATGTTTCCAGCATGCACATCCATTTTTAAATCATGTGTATAATAAATCTCTTTCTTAAAGTTCCAAGCTATTAGGAGTGAACAAGTGGAATTTCCAAAACATGGATAACCAAACTTTTGTGTTCATTTGTAGTGTGTGAATAAATTTTATTAACTTACATTTATTATTGTTTTAAATTTTTTCCATACATAAACTCTAAAATTTTCATTTTGATGTGATCTATTTGCCTTTTTTGATTACGGGATGAAGGGAGAGAGAAAATTCAAAGTTTTGATTTATCTAAAAAAGTATAAATCTATAATGGAAATGCATAATGCACAACTATAGAGAGAGATAATTTCAAAGACTGTCTTTAATTTTTAGGGATAGTGAACTCCTTTTAATTTTTATATATTAAGTTTTGCAATCGTCGGGAAAAAGGGTGTGGCGGGCAATTTTTAACAGAGTGTTGACTCCCAATCCATAAGTCATTTCTTACAAAAATATAGCCCGTTACAAGTGATAAATCAATTTACAATCATCTATGATTGTTTGGTCAGCTTTTTTGTTAATGGGCAAAATAATGGCTTCTTTGACTCATGTAAATATTCCACCGCACGTTCACTTGAGAATTTAATGAGCATTTGTTATTCTCTTTAAAAGGTTTGGATCCATAGGTCATTTCCATCTTTAACATGTTTCAAGCATGCATATCCATTTTTAGATAATGTATAGAAGAAATATCTTTCTTATAAAATTCCAAGTGATTAAGGTTCAACTAGTGGAATTTACCAAACATGGATAACAAAACTTTTGTGTTCATTTGTGGTGTGTGAATAAATTTTCTTTACATACATTTGGTATTTTTTTAAATTTTTTCCATACATAAACTTTAAAATTATCATTTTGTTGTGATCTATTTGCCTTTTTTGTTTACAGGATGAAGGGAGAGCGAAAACTCAAAGTTTTGATTTAAGAAAAAAGTATACATCTAAAATGGAAATGCACTATGCAAAAATGTAGAGAGAGATAATTCCAAAGAGTGTCTATAATTTTGAAGGGACTGTAAAACTCTTTTTAGCTTTTATATATTAAGTTTTCCAATCGTTGGGGAAAAGGGGGAGGAGGGGGATTTTTAACTGAGTCTTGACTCCCAATCCATAAGTCATGTCTTACAAAAATATATCCCTTTACACGTGATAAATCACTTTACAATCATCTATGATTGTTAGGTCAGCTTTTTTGTAAATGGGTAAAATAATGGCTTGTTTCACTCGGGTAAATATACCACCGAACGTTCACTTGAGAATTTAATGAGCGTTTGTTATTCTCTTTAAAAGGTTTGCATCTAGAGGTTATTTGCATCTTTAACATGCTTAAATCATGCCTATCCATTTTAAAACAAGTGTAGAAGAAATCTCGTTCCTTTAAAATTCTGAACTTTTAGGGTTGAACTAGTGCAATTTCATAAAGATGGATAACAAAACTTTTGTGTTCATTTGTGGTGTGTGAATAAATTTTCTTTACTTAAATTTGTTATTATTTGAATATTTTTTCCATACATAAACTCTAAAATTTTCTTGTTGTTGTGATCTATTTGCCTTTTTAGTTTACAGGATGAAGGGAGAGTGAAAACTCAAACTTTTGATTTAAGAAAAAAGTATACATCTAAAATGGAAATGCACATTGCACAAATGTAGAGAGGGATAATTCCAAAGAGTGTCTGTAATTTTTAGGGATTGTAAACTCTTTTTAGTTTTTAAATATTAGGTTTTGCAACAGTCGGTGAAAAGTGGGAGGCGGCGAATTTTTAACTAAGTGTTGACTCCCAATCAATAACTCATTCTTACAAAAATATAGCCCGTTACGTGTGATAAATCACTTTACAATCATCTATATTTGTTAGGTCTGCTTTTTTGGAAATGGGCTAAATAATGGCTTGTTGGACTCGGGTAAATATCCCACCGCATGTTCATTTGAGAATTTAATGAGCGTTTGTTATTCCTTTTAAAAGGTTTGGATCCATAGGTCATTTGCATCTTTAACAAGTTTCAAGCATGCATATCTATTTTTAAAACATGTGTAGAGGAAATCTCTTTCTTACAAAATTCCAAGCTATTAGGGTTGAACTAGTGGAATTTCCCAAACTTGGATAACAAAACTTTTGTGTTCATTTGTGGTGTGTGAATAAATTTTCTTTACTTACATTTGTTATTGTTTTATATTTTTTCCATACAGAAACTCTAAAAGTTTCATTTTGTTTTGATCTATTTGCCTTTTTTATTTGCGGGATCAAGGGAGAGAGAAAACTCAAACTTTTGATAAAAGAAAAAAGTATACATCTAAAATGGAACTGCACATTGCACAAATGTAGAGAGCGATAATTCCAAAGACTATCTATAATTTTTAGGGATTGTAAACTCTTTTTTGTTTTTAAATATTAGGTTTTGCAATCGTCAGGGAAAAGGGGGAGGCGGTGTATTTTAAATAAGTGTTGGCTCTGAACCAATAAGTCATTCTTACAAAAATATAGCCCGTTACACATGATAAATCACTTGATAATCATCTATGATTGTTAGGTAGCCTTTTTTGTAAATGGGCAAAATAATTGCTTGTTTGACTTGGGTAAATATCCCACCGCACGTTGATTTGAGAATTTAATGAGTGTTTGTTATTCCTATTAAAAGGTTTGGATCCATAGGTCATTTGCATCTTTAACAAATTTCAAGAATGCATATCCATTTTTAAAACTTGTGTAGAGCAAATCTCTTTCTGATAAAATTCCAAGCTATAATGGTTGAGCTACTGAAATTTCCCAAACTTGGATAACAAAAATTTTGTGTTCATTTGTGGTGTGTGAATAAATTTTCTTTACTTACATTTGTTATTTTTTAAAAATTTTTCCATACAAAAACTCTAAAATTTTTATTTTGTTTTGATTTATTTTCCTTCTTTTTATTACGGGATGAAGGGAGAGCGAAAACTCAATGTTTTGATTGAAGAAAAAAGTATAAGTCTAAAATGGAAATGCACAATGCACAAAAGTAGAGAGCGATAATTCGAAAGAGTATCTGTAATTTTTAGGGATGGTAAACTCTTTTTAGTTTTTATGTCTAAAGTTTTGCAATCTTCGGGGAAAAGGGGGAGGCGGGGGATTTTTAACTGAGTATTGACTCTCAATCCATAAGTCATTTCGTAGAAAAATATAGCTCCTTACGCGCGATAAAACACTTTACAATCATCTATGATTGTTAGGTCTGCTTTTTTGTAAATGGGGAAAATAATGTATTGTTTCACTCCGGTAAATATCCCACCGCACGTTCACTTGAGAATTTAATCAGCGTTTGTTATTAAAAATAAAAGGTTTGGATCCATAGGTCATTTGTATCTTTAAAATGTTTCAAGGATGCATATAAATTTTTAAAACATGTGTAGAAGAAATCTCTTTCTTATAAAATTTGAAGCTATTAGGGTTGAACTAGTGGAATTTCCCAAATTTGGATAACAAAACTTTTGTGTTCATTTGTGGTGTGTGAATAAATTTTCTTTGCTTACATTTGTTATTGTTTTAAATTTTTTCCATACAAAATCTCTTAAATTTTCATTTTGTTGTGATCAAATTGGCTTTTATGTTTGCGGGAAAAGGGGATACCGAAAACTCATAGTTTTGATTTAAGAAAAAGGTATACATCTAAAATGGAAATGCATAATGCACAAATGTAGAGAGATATAATTCCGAAGAGTGTCTGTAATTTTTAGGGATTGTAAACTCTTTTTATTTTTTATATATTAAGTTTTGCAATCGTCGGGTAAAAGGGGGAAGCAAGGGATTTTTAACTGAGTGTTGACTTCCGATCCATAAATAATTTCTTCCTAAAATATAGTCCATTACGCATGATAAATCATTTTACAATCATCTATGATTGTTAAGTCATAGTTTACGTAAATGGGCAAAATAATGGCTTGTTTGACTTGGGCAAATATCCCTTTGCTCGTTCACTTGAGAGTTTAGTGAGCGTTTGTTATTCCTTTTAAAAGGTTTGGATCCATAGGTCATTTGCATCTTTAAATGGTTTCAGGCATGCATATCCATTTATAAAACAAGTGTAGAAGAAATCACTTTCTTATAAAATTCAAAGCTATTAGGGTTGAACTAGTCGAATTTCCAAAAATTGGATAACAAATGTTGTGTTCATTTGTGGTGTGTGAATAAATTTTCTTTACTTACATTTTTTATTTTTTAAAATTTTGTCCATACATAAACTCTAAAATTTTCATTTTGTTGTAATCTATTTGGCTTTTTTGTTTAAGAGATGAAGGGAGAAAGCATACTCAAAATTTTGTTTTAAGAAAAAAGTATACGTCTAAAATGAAATGCATAATGTGCAAATGTAGAGAGAGGTAATTCCAAAGAGTGTCTGTAATTTTTTGGGATTGTAAACTCTCTTAAGTTTTTATATATTTTGTTTTGCAATCATCAGAGAAAAGGGGGAGGCGGTGAATTTTTAACTGAGTGTTGACTCCCAATCCATAAGTTATTTCTAAAAAAAATATAACTCGTTACGCGTGACAAATCACTTTACAATAATCTTTGATTGTTAGGTCTATTTTTTTGTAAATGGGCAAAATAATGGCTTGTTTGACTCGGGTAAATATCCCACTGCACATTCACTTCTGAATTTAATGAGCGTTTGTTATTCTCTTTAAAATGTTTGGTGCCATAGGTCATTTCCATCTTTAACATATTTCAAGCATGCATATCCATTTTTAAAACATGTGTAGACGAAATATCTTTCTTCTAAAATTCCAAGCTCTTACAGCTAAACTAGTGGATTTTCCCAAACTTGGATAACAAAACTTTTGTGTTTATTTCTGGTGTGTGAATAAATTTTCTTTACTTACATTTGTTATTGTTTTAATTTTTTTTCATTTTGTTGTTATCTATTTGCCTTTTTTGTTTTCGGGATGAAGGGAGACCGAAAACTCAAAGTTTTGATTTCAGAAAAAAGTATACATCTAAAATTGAAATGCACAAAGCACAAATGGAAAGAGAGATAATTCCAAAGAGTGTCTAAGTTTTAGGGATTGTAAGCTCTTTTTAGTTTTCATATATTAGGTTTTGCAATTGTCGGGGAAAAGGGAGAGGCGGGGGATTTTTAACTAAGTGTGGTCTCCCAATCCATAAGTCATTTCTTAAAAAAATAAAGCCCGTTACGTGTGATAAATCACTTTACAATCATCTATGAAAGTTAGGTCAGCTTTTTTGTAAATGTAAAAAATAATTGCTTATTTGGCTCGGGTAAATATCCCGCTGCACGTTCACTTGAGAATTTAATGCTCGTTTGTTGTTCTCTTTAAAAGGTTTGGATCCATAGATCGTTTGCATCTTTAGCATGTTTCAAGTATGCATATCAATTTTTAAAACATGTGTAGAAGAATTGTCTTCTTATAAAATTCCAAGTTGTTCGGGTTGAACTTGTGGAATTTCCAAAACTTGGATAACAAAACTTTTGTGTTCATTTGTGGTGTGTGAATAAATTTTCTTTACTTCAATTTTTTATTGTTCTAAATTTTTTCCATACATAAACTCTAAAATTTTCATTGAGTTGTGATCTATTTGCCTTTTTTGTTTACGGGATGAAGGGAGAGCAAAAACTCAAAGTTTTGATTTAAAAAAAAGAATACATGTAAAATGGAAATGCACAATGCACAAATGTAGAGAGAGATAATTCCTAAGAGTTTTTGTAATTTTTAGGGATTGTAAACTCTTTTTAGTTTTTATTTATTAGGTTTATCAATCGTCAGGGAAAAGGGGGAGGCGACGTATTTTTAACTGAAAAAAATATAGTCCGTTACTCGTGATAAATTACTTTACAATCATCTATGATTGTTGGGTCAATTTTTTTGTAAATAGGAAAAATAATGGAGTTCTTGGCTCGGGTAAATATCCCACCGCAAGTTCACTTGAGAATTTAATGAGCATTTGTTATCCTCTTTAAAAGGTTTGGAATTATAGGTCATTTGCATCTTGAAGATGTTTCAAGCATACCTATCCATTTTTAAAACATGTGTAGAAGAAATCTCTTTCTTATAATATTCCAAGCTATTAGGGTTGAACTAGTGGTATTTCTCATACATGGATAACAAATTTTTTTTGTTCATTTGTGGTGTGTGAATAAATTTTCTTTACATACATTTGTTATTGTTTTAAATTTTTTCCATAGATAAACTCTAAAATTTTCATTTTGTTGTGATCTGTTTGCCTTTTTTGTTTACAGGATGAAGGGAGAGCGAAAACTCAAAGTTTGTATTTAAGAAAAAAATATATATCTAAAATGGAAATGCACAATGCACAAATGTAGAGGGAGATAATTCCAATGAGAGTCTGTAATTTTTAGGGATATTAAACTCTTTTTAGTTTTTATATATTAGGTTTTGCAATCATCGGGGAAAAGGGGGAGGCAGGGGATCTTTAACTGTGTCTTGACTCATAATCCATAATTTATTTCTTACAAAAATATAACCCGTCACTTTACAATCATCTAGGCTTTTTAGGTCAACTTTTTGGTAAATGGGCAAAACAACGGGTTGTTTGGCTCGGGTAAATATCCCACCGCATGTGCACTTGAGAATTTAATGAGTCTTTGTTATTCTCTTTAAAAGGTTTGGATCCATAGGTCATTTGCATCTTTAACATGTTTCAAGCATGCGTATCCAATTTTAAAACATGTGTAGAAGAAATCTCTTTCTTATAAAATTCCAAGCTACTAGGGTTGAACTAGAGGAATTTCCCAGACTTGATAACAAAACATTTGTGTTCATTTGTGGTGTGTGAAAAAATTTTCTTTACTTACATTTGTTAATGTTTTAATTTTTTTTCCATACATAAACTCTAAATTTTTCATTTTGTTGTGATCTATTTGCCTTTTTTGTTTATGAGATGAAGGGAGAGCGACAACTCAAAGTTTTTATTTAAGAAAAAAGTATACATCTAAAATGGAAATGCTCAATGCACAAATGTAGAGAGAGATAATTCCAAAGTGTGTCTATAATTTTTAGGGATTGTAAACTCTTTTTAGTTTTTATATATTCGGTTTTGCAATTGTCGGAGAAAAGGGGGAGGCGGGGGATTTTTAACTGAGTGTTGATTCCCAATCCTTAAGTCATTCTTACAAAAATATAGCCCGTTATGCGAGATAAGTCACTTGACGTTCACCTATGATTGTTAGGTCAGTTTTTTTGTAAATGGGCAAAATAATAGCTTGTCTGACTCAGGTAAATATCCCCCCACACATTCACTTGAAAATTTAATGAGCGATTGTTATTCCTTTTAAAAGGTTTGGATCCATCAGTCATTTGCATCTTTAACATGTTTGAAGCATCCCAATCGATTTTTAAAACATGAGTATAAGAAATCACATTCTTATAAAATTCCAAGCAATTAGGGTTGAACTAGTGGAATTTCCCAAACTTGATTAACAAAACTTTTGTGTTTATTTGTGGTGTGTGAATAAATTTTCTTTACTTACATTTGTTATTGTTTTAAATTTTTTCCCTACAAAAAGTCTAAAATTTTCATTTTGTTGTGATCTATTTCCCTTTCTTTTAACAGGATGAAGGTAGAGTGAAAACTCAAAGTTTTGATTTATGAAAAAAGTATACATCTAAAATGGAAATGCACAATGCACAAATGTAGAGAGAGATAATTCTGTAGAGTGTCTATAATTTTTAGGGATTTTAAAACTCTATTTAGTTTTTATATATTAGGTTTTGCAATCGTTGGGAAAAATTGGGAGGTGGGGGATTTTTAACTGAGTAATGACTCCCAATCCATAAGTCGTTTCTTACAAAACAAAAATAGCCCTATATGCATGATAAATCACTTTACAATCATTTAAGATTGTTAGGTC
Source organism: Aristolochia californica (assembly GCF_029961685.1). NCBI lineage: Eukaryota > Viridiplantae > Streptophyta > Magnoliopsida > Piperales > Aristolochiaceae > Aristolochia > Aristolochia californica. The sequence continues at coordinate 16,804,492 of NW_027181782.1, read as the reverse complement.
TGCTTTTTGTAAATGGGCAAAATAATGGCCTCTTTGACTCCCATCGCATGTTTACTTGAGAATTTAATGAGCGTTTGTTCTTGAAAAGGTTTGGATCCATAGGTCTTTTTCATTTTTAACATGTTTCAAGCATGCTTAAACAATTTTAAAACATGAGTCGAAGAAATCTCTTTGTTATAAAATTCCCAGCTATTAGGGTTGAACTAGTGGAATTTCCAAAACTTGGATAACAAAACTTTTGTGATCATTTTTGGTGTGTGAATAAATTTTCTTTTCTTACATTTGTTATTAATTAAATTTTTTCCATACATAAACTCAAAAATTTTCATTTTGTTGTGATCTACTTGCCTTTTTTGTTCACGAGATGAAGGGAGAGCGAAAACTCAAAGTTTTGATTTAAGAAAAAAGTGTAAGTCTAAAATGGAAATGCACAATGCACAAAAGTGGAGAGCGATAATTCGAAAGAGTGTCTGTAATTTTTAGGGATGGTAAACTCTTTTTAGTTTTTATGTCTAAGGTTTTGTAATCTTCGGGGAAAAGGGGGAGGCGGGGAATTTTTAACTGAGTGTTGACTCCCAATCCATAAGTCATTTCATAGAAAAATATAGCTTGTTACGCGTGATAAATCACTTTACAATCATCGATGATTGTTAGGTCAGTTGTTTTTGCAAATGGGGAAAATAATGTATTGTTTCACTCCGGTAAAACAATGTTTTGATTTAAGAAAGAAGTATACATCTAAAATGGAAATGCACAATGCACAAATGTAGAGAGAGATAATTCCAATGAGTGTCTATAATTTTTAGGGATTGTAAACTCTTTTTAGTTTTTATATATTCGGTTTTGCAATTGTCGGGGAAAAGGGGGAGGCGGGGGATTTTTAACTGAGTGTTGACTCCCAATCCATACGTCATTTCTTAAAAAAATATAGCCCGTTATGAGTGATAAATCACTTTACAAACATCTAGGATTGTTAGGTCAGCTTTTTTTAAATGGGTAAAATAATGGCATGTTTGACTCGGGTAAATATCCCACCGCTTGTTCATTGTAGAACTTAATGAGCGTTTGTTATTCCTTTTAAAAGGTTTGGATCCGTGGGTCATTTGCATCTGTTATATGTTTCAAGCATGCATTTAAATTTTTAGAACTTGTGTAGAAGAAATCTCTTTCTTTTAAAAATCCAAGCTATTAGAGTTGAACTAGTGGAATTTCCCAAACTTAGATAACAAAACTTTTGGGTTCTTTTGTGGTGTGTGAATAAATTTTCTTTACTTACATTTGTTATTGTGTAAAATTTTTTCCATACATAAACTCTAAAATTTTCATTTTGTTGCGATCTATTTGCCTTTTTTGTTTACGAGATGAAGGGATAGCAAAAACTCAAAGTTTTGATATAAGAAAAAAGTATACAACTAAAATTAAAATGCGCAATGCACAAATATAGAGTGAGATAATTCCAAAGAGTGTCTGTAATTTTTTTAGATTGTAAACACTTTTTAAATTTTACATATTAGGTTTTGAATCATCGGGGAAAAGGGGGTGCAAGAGATTTTTAACTGAGTATTGACTCCCAAACCATAAGTCATTTATTACCAAAATATACCCTGTTACGCGTGATAAATCATTTTACAATTATCTATGATTTTTATGTCAACTTTTTTGTAAATGGGCAAAATAATGGTTTCTTTGTCTCGGGTAAATATCATACCCTACGTTCACTTGAGAATTTCATTAGCGTTTTTTATTCCTTTTAAAATGTTTGGATCCATAGGTCATTTTCATCTTTAACATGTTTCAAGTATGCATATCCATTTTTAAAACAAGTGTAGCGGAAATCTCTTTCTTATAAAATTCGAAGCTATTAGGGTTGAACTAGTGGAATTTCCCAAAGTTGGATAACAAAACTTTTGTGTACATTTGTGGTGTGTGAATAAATTTTATTTACTTGCATTTGTTATTGTTTTAAATTTTTTCCTTACATAAATTCCTAAATATTCATTTTGTTGTGATCTATTTGCGTTTTTTGTTTACGAGATGAAAGGAGAGCGAAAACTCAAAGTTTTGATTTAAGAAAAAAGTATACATCTAAAATGGATATGCACAATACACAAATGTTGAGAGAGAAAAAGCGAAAGAGTATCCATATTTTTTAGGGATTGTAAACTCTATTTAGTTTTTATGTATTAGGTTTTTCAATCATCGCTGTTGACTCCCAATCCATAAGTCATTTCTTACAAAAATATAGTTCGTTGCACGTGATAAATCACTTTACATTCATCTTCTATGATTGTTAGGTCAGCTTTTTTGCAAATAGGAAAAATAATGGATTGTTTCACTCGGGTAAATATCCAATCGCACGTTCACTTGAGTATTTAATGATAATTTGTTATTCTCTTTAAATGGTTTGGATCTATAGGTCATTTGCATCTTTAACATGTTTCATGCATGCATATCAACTTTTAAAACTAGTGTAGAAAAAATCTCTTTCTAATAAAATTCCACGTCATTAGGGATGAACTAGTGGAATTTCCCAAACTTGGATAACAAAACTTTTGTGTTCATTTGTGGTGTGTGAATAAATTTTCTTTACTTACATTTGTTATTTTTTTAAATTTTTTCCATACATAAACTCTAAAATTTTAATTTTTTGTGATCTATTTGCCTTTTTTGTTTACGGATGAAGGGAGAGCGACAACTCAAAGTTTTTATTTAAGAAAAAATTATAAATCTAAAAGGGAAATTCACAATGCACAAATGTAGAGAGAGATAATTCCAAAGAGTGTCTGTAATTTTTAGGGATTGTAAACTCCTTTTAGTTTTTATATATTCGGTTTTGCAATCATCAGGGAAAAGTGCGGACAGGGGACTTTTAGTAGAGTGTTGACTCCAAATCTATAAGTCATTTCTTAAAAAAATGTAGCCCGTTACGTGTGATAAATCACTTTACAATCATGTATGATTGTTAGCTCAGCTTTTTTGTAAATGGGAAAAATAATGCTAGTTTGACTCGGGTAAATATACCACCTCACGTTCACTTGAGAATTTAGTGAGCGTCTATTATTCCTTTTAAAAGGTTTGGATCCATAGGTCATTGGCATATTTAACATGTTTCAAGCATGCATATCCATTTTTAAAACAAGTGTAGCAGAAATCTCTTTCTTATAAACGTCCAAGCTATTAGGGTTGAACTAGTGGAATTTCCCAAACTTGGATAACAAAAGCTTTGCGTTCATTTGTGGTGAGTGAATAATTTTTTTTACTTACATTTGTTTCTATTTTAAATTTTTTCCTTTCATAAACTCAAAAATTTTCATTTTGTTGTGATCTATTTGCCTTTTTTGTTTACGAGATGAAGGGAGAGCGAAAACTCAAAGTTTTGATTTAAGAAAAAAGTATACATCTAAAATGGAAATGCACAATGCAAAAATGTTGAGAGAGATAATACGAAAAAGTGTCCAGAATTTTTAGGGATTGTAAACTTTTTTTAGGTTTTATGTATTAGGTTTTGGAATCGTCAGGGGAAAGGGGGAGGCTGGTGATTTTTTATTGAGTGTTGACTCCCAATCCATAAGTAATTCCGTACATAAATATAGCTCATTACCCTTGATAAATCACTTTATATTCATCTAAGATTGTTAGGTCAGTTTTTTTATAAATGGGCAAAATAATGGATTGTTTGACTTGGGTAAATATCCCACCGCACGTTTACTTGAGAATTTAATGTGCATTTGTTATTCTCTATAAAAGGTTTGGATCGATAGGTCGTTTGCATCTTTAACATGTTTCAAGCATGCATATGAATTTTTAAAACATGTGTAGAAGAAATCTCTTTCTGATAAAATTTCAAGCTATTAGGATTGAACTAGTGGGTTTCCCAAACTTGGATGACAAAACTTTTGTGTTCTTTTGTTGTGTGTGAATAAATTTTCTTTACTTACATTAGTTTTTTTTAAAAAAATTTCCTTACATAAACTCTAAAATTTTTATTTTTTTGTGATCTATTTACCTTTTTTGTTTACAGGATGAAGGGAGAGTGAAAAATCAAAGTTTTGATTTAAGAAAAAAGAATTCATCTAAAATAGAAATGCACAATGCACTAATGTAGAGAGAGATAATTCCAAAGAGTGTCTATAATTTTTAGGGATTTTAAAACTCTTTTTAGTTTTTATATATTAGGTTTTACAATCGTCGGGGAAAAGGGGGGACGGGGGATATTTATCAGTGTGTTGACTCTAAATCCAGAAGTTATGTCTTAAAAAAATATAGCCCGTTACGTGTGATATATCACAATGGGCAAAATAATGGCTTGTTTGACTCGGGTATATATCCCATCTCACGTTCACTTGAGAATTTAATGAGTGTTTTTTTATTCTCTTTATATGGTTTGGATCCATAGGTCATTTGCATCTTTAATATGTTTCAAGCATGCATATTCACTTTTAAAACTAGTGTAGAAAAATCTCTTTCTTATAAAATTCCAAGCTATTAGAGATGAACTAGTGGAATTTCCCAAACTTGGAAAACAAAACTTGTGTGTTCATTTGTGGTGTGTGAACAAATTTTCTTTACTTACATTTTTTATTGTTTGAAATTTTTTCCATACATAAACTCTAAAATTTTCATTTTGTACTCATGTATTTGGCTTTTTTGTTTACAGGATGAAGGGAGAACGAAAACTTAAAGTTTTAAATTAAGAAAAAAGTATACATCTAAAATGGAAATGCACAATGCACGTATGTAGAGAGAGATAATTCCAAAGTGTGTCTGTAATTTTTAGGGATTGTAAACACTTTTTAGTTTTTATATATTAGGTTTAGCAATCGTCGGGGAAAAGGGGGAGGTGGGGGATTTTTTACTGAGAGTTGACACCCAATCCATTAGTCATTTCTAACAAAAATGTAGACCATTATGCGTGATAAAACATTTTACAATCTTCTATGATTTTTGGGTCAACTTTTTTTGTAAATGGGCAAAATAATGGCTTGTTTGACTCGGGTAAATATCCCACCGCACATTCACTTGAGAATTTAATGAGCATTTGTTATTCTCTTTAAAAGATTTGGATCCATAGGTCATTTGCATCTTTAACATGTTTCAAGCACACATATCCATTTTTAAAACACGTGTAGTAGAAATCTCTTTATTTTAAAATTCGTAGCTATTAGGGTTGAAGTAGTGGAATTTCCCAAACTTGGATAACAAAACTTTTGTGTTCATTTGTGGTGTGTAAATACATTTTCTTTACTTACATTTTTATTGTTTTAAATTTGTCCATACATAAACTCTATAATTTTCATTTTGTTGTGATCTATTTGCCTTTTTTCTTTACGGGATGAAGGGAGAGCGACTACTCAAAGTTTTTATTTAAGTAAAAAGTATACATCTTAAATGGAAATGCACAATGCACAAATGTAGAGAGAGATAATTACAAAGAGTGTCTGTAATTTTTAGGGATTGTAAACTCCTTTTAGTTTTAATATATTAGGTTTTGCAATCATCAGGGAAAAGGGGGAGGCGGTGGATTTTTAACTGAGTGTTGACTCGCAATCCATAAGTCAATTCATACAAAAATATAGCACGTTACGCGTGATAAATCACTTTAAAATCATCTATGATTGTTAGGTCAACTTTTTGTAAATGGGCAACATAATGGCTTGTTTGACTAAGGTAAATATCCCATCGCACGTTCACTTGAGAATTTTATGAGCGTTTGTTATTCTCTTTAAAAGGTTTCGATCCATAGGTCATTTGCATCTTTAACATGTTTCAAGCATGCATATCCTTTTTTAAAATTGTGTAGAAGAAATCGCTTTGTTATAAAATTCCAAGCTAATGGGGTTGAACTAGTGGAATTTCCCAAACTGGGATAACAAAACTTTTGTGTTCATTTGTGGTGTGTGAATAAATTTTCTTTACATACACTTGTTATAGCTTTAAAATTTTTCCAAACATAAACTCTGAAATTTTCATTTTGTTGTGCTCTATTTGCCTTTCTTGTTGACGGGAAGATGGGAGAGCGAAAACTCAAAGTTTTGATTTAAAAAAAAGTATTCTTCTAAAATGGAAATGCACAATGCCCAAATGTAGAGAGAGATAATTCCAAAGATTTTCTATAAGTTTTACGGATTGTAAACTCCTTTTAGTTTTTATAAAATAGGTTTTGCAATCGTCGAAGAAAAGGGGGAGGCGGGGGATTTTTAACTAAGTGTTGACTCCCAATCCATAAGTCATTTATTTCAAAAATTATAGTCCGTTAAACATGATAAATCACTTTACAATCATCAATGATTGTTAGGTAAGCGTTTTTGTAAATGGCAAAATAATGGCTTGTTTGACTCGGGTAAATATCCCACCGCATGTTCACTTGAGAAGTTAATGAGGGTTTGTTATTCCTTTTAAAAGGTTTGGATCCACAGGTCATTCACGTCATTAACATGTTTGAAGCATGCCTATCCATTTTTAAAACATGTGCAGAAGAAATCCATAAGTCATTTCTTCAAAAAATATAGCTCGGTACGTGTGATAAATCACTTTACAATCATCTATGATATTTAGGTCTGCTTTTTTTGTAAATAGGTAAAATAATGGCTTTTTTGACTCAGGTAAATATCCCACCGCCTGTTCACTTGAGAATTTAATGAGCGTTTTTTATTCTCTTTAAAAGGTTTGGATCCATAGGTCATTTGAATCTATAACATGTTTCAAGCATGCATATCCATTTTTAAAACATGTGTAGAAGAAATGTCTTTCTTATAAAATTTCAAGCTATTAGGGTAGAACTAGTGGAATTTCCCAAACTTAGGTAACAAAACTTTTGTGTTCATTTGTGGTGTGTGAATAAATTTTATTTACTTACATTTGTTATTGTTTTAAATTTTTTCCATATATAAACTCTAAATTTTTCATTTTGCTGTGATCTTTTTGTCTTTTTTTTTATGGGATGAAGGGAGAGAGAAAACTCAAAGTTTTGATTTAAGAAAAAAGTATACATCTAAAATGGAAATGCACAATGCACTAATGTAGGGTGAGATAATTCAAAAGAGTGTTTGTTATTTGTAGGGATGGTAAACTCTTTTTAGTTTTTATATATTAGGTTTTGCTATCATCGGGGAAAAGGGGGAGGCGAGGGATTTTTAACTGAGTTGACTCCAAATCCATAAGTCATTTCTTACCAAAATATAGCCCGTTAGGCGTAATAAAACATTTTACAATCATCTATGATTGTTAGGTCAGCTTTTTTGTAAATGGGTAAAATAATGGCTTGCTTGACTCGGGTAAATATCCCACTGCACGTTCACATGAGAATTTAATGAGTGTTTGTTATTCTCTTTAAAAGGTTTGGATCCATAGGTCATTTGATTTTTCGCATGTTTCAAGCATGCATATCCATTTTTAAAACATGTGTAGAAGAATCTTTTTCTTATAAAATTCTAAGATGTTAGAGTTAAACAAGTAGAATTTCCCAAACTTGGATAACAAAACATTGATGTTCATTTGTAGTGTGTGAATAAATTTTATTTACTTACATTTGTTATTGTGTTAAATTTTTTCCATACATAAACTCTAAAATTTTCATTTTGTTGTGATCTATTTGCCTTTTTTGTTTACAGGATGAAGGGAGAGAGAAAAGTCAAAGTCTTGATTTAATAAAAAAGTATACTTCTAAAAAGGAAAAGCACAATGCACAAATGTAGAGAGAGGTAATTCAAAAGAGTGTCTATAATTTTTAGGGATTGTGAACTCTTTTTTGTTTTTATATATTGGGTTTTGCAATAGTCGGGGAAAGTGGGCGGCATGAGATTTTCAACTAAGTGTTTACTCCCTATCCCTAAGTCATTTCTTACAAAAATATAGCCAGTTACGCCTGATAAATCATTTTACAATCACCTATGATTATTAGGTCAGCATTTTTGTAAAAGGGCAAAATAATGGCTTTTTTTACCAGCGTAAATGTCCCACTGCACGTTCACTTGAGAATTTAATGAGCGATTTTTATTCTCTTCAAAAGGTTTGGATCCATAGGTCATTTTCATCTTTAACATGTTTCAAGCATGCATATCCATTTTTAAAACATGTGTAGAAGAAATCTCTTTCTTATTCAATTCCAAGCGATTAGGGTTGAGCAAGTGGAATTTCCCAAACTTGAATAACAAAACTTTTGTGTTCATTTGTGGTGTGTGAATAAATTTTCTTTACTTACATTTGTTATTGTTTTAAATTTTTTCCATTCATAAAACTCTAAAATTTTCATTTCATTATGATGTATTTTCCTTTTTTACCGGGAAGAAGGGACAGCGAAAACTCAAAGTTTTGATATAAGAAAAAAATATACATCTAAAATGGAAATGCACAATGCACAAATGTAAAGAGAGATAATTCCAAAGAGTGACTGTAATTTTTAAGGATTGTAAACTCTTTTCAATTTTATATATTAGGTTTCGATATTGTAAGAGAAAAGGGGGAGGCGGAGGATTTTGAACTAAGTGTTAACTCCCAATCCAAAAGTCTTTTCTGACAAAAATATAGCCCGCTACACGTGATAAATCATTTTACCATCATCTATGATTGTTAGGTCAGTTTTTTCTTAAATGGACAAAATAATGGCTTGTTTGGCTCGGGTGAATATTTCACCACACGTTCACTTGAGAATTTAATGAGCGTTTGTTATCCTCTTTAAAAGGTTTGGATCCAAACGTGATTTGCATATTTAACATGTTTCAACCATGCATATCCATTTTTAAAACATGTGTAGTAGAAATCTCTTTCTAATAAAATTCCAAGCTATTAGGGTTGAACTAGTGAAATTTCCCACTTTGGATAACATAACTTTTTTGTTTATTTGTGGTGTGTGAATAGATTTTATTTACTTACATTTGTTATTGTTTAAAATTTTTTCCTTACATAAACTCTAAAATTTTCATTTTGTTGAGATCTATTTGCCTTTTTTTATTAAGGGATGAAGAGAGAGCGAAACCTCAAAGGTTTGATTTAATAAAAAAGTATACATCTAAAATGGAAATGCAGAATGCACAAATATAAGAGAGATAACTCAAAAGAGTATCTGTAATTTTTAGGGATTGTAAACTCTTTTTAGTTTTTATATATAAGGTTTTGCAATCATCGGGCAAAAGGGGGGAAGGGGGATTTTTAACTGCGTGTTGAATTCCAATCGATAAGTCATTTCTTAAAAAATTGTAGCCCGTTACGTGTGATAAATCACTTTACAAACATCTATGATTCATAGGTCAGCTTTTTTGAAAATGGGCAAAATAATGGCTAGTTTGACTCGGGTAAATATCCCACCTCACATTCACTAGAGAATTTAGTGAGCGTCTGTTATTCCTTTTAAAAGGTTTTTACCCATAGGACATTTCCATCTTTAACATGTTTCAAGCATTCATATCCATTTTTAAAACATGTGTAGCAAAAATCTCATTCCAATAAAATTCCAAGCTATTAGGGTTGAACTAGTGGAATTTCCCTAACTTGGATAACAAAACTTTTGTGTTCATTTGTGGTGTGTGAATAAATTTTCTTTACATAGATTTTATATTCTTTTAAATATTTTCCATACTAAAAATCTAAATTGTTCATTTTGTTGTGATTTATTTGATTTTTTTAAGGGCTGAAGGGAGAGTGAAAACTCAAAGTTTTCCTTTAAGAATAAAGTATACATCTAAAATAGTAATGCAAAATTCACAAATGTAGAGGGATATAATTCCAAAGAGTGTCTGTAGATTTTAGGGATTGAAAACTCTTTTTAGTTTTTATCTATTAGGTTTTAAAATCGTTGGGGAAAAGGGGGAGGCGGGGGTTTTTTAACTTAGTGTTGACTCGTAATCCATAAGTAATTTCTTAAAATAATATAGCTCGGTACATGAGATAAATCACTTTACATTCATCTAGGAAAGTTAGGTCTGTTTTTTTGTAAATGGGCTAAATAATGGCTTGTTTGACTCAGGTAAATATCCCACCGCATGTTCACTAGAGAATTTAATGAGCGTTTGTTATTCTGTTTAAAAGGTTTGGATCCGTAGGTCATTTGAATCTCTAACATGTTTCAAACATGCATATCCATTTTTAAAAAAGTATACGTCTAAAATGGAAACTCTTTTTAGTTTTTATATACTAGGTTTTACAATAGTCGGGGAAAAGGGGAGGCTTGGGATTATTAACTGAGTGTTGACTCCCACTCCATAAGTCATTTCTTATAAAAATACGGCCCATTACACATGATAAATCATTTTACAATCATCTATGATTGTTAAGTCAACATTTTTTTAAATGGGCAAAGCAATGGCTTGTTTGACTCGGCTCAATATCCCACCGCACATTCACTTGTGAATTTAATGAGCGTTTGCTATTATCTTTAAAATATTTGGATCCATAGGTCATTTGCACCTTTGACACGTTTCAAACATGCATATCGATTTTTAAAACATCTGTAGAAGAAATCTCTTTCTTATTAAATTCCAAGCTAATAGGGTTGAACTAGTGGAATTTCCCAAACTTGGAAAACAAAACTTTTGTGTTCATTTGCGGTGTGTGAATAAATTTTCTTTCCTTATATTTGTTATTGTTTTAAATATTTTCCATACATGAACTCTAAAATTTTTAATTTGTTGTGATCTATTTGTCTCTTTGTTTACGGGATGAAGGGAGAGGGAATACTCAAAATTTTGATTTAAGAAAAAACTATATGTCTAAAATGGAAATGCACAACGCACAAATTTAGAGAGAGATAATTCCAAAGTGTGTCTGTATTTTTTAAGGATCGTAAACTCTTTTTAGTTTTTATATATTAGGTTTAGCAATCTTCGGGGAAAAGGGGGAGGAGTGGGATTTTTAACTAAGTGTTGACTCCCAATCCATAAGTCTTTTCTTACAAAAATAAAACCCGTTACGCATGATAAATCACTTTACAATCATTTATGATTTTTGGATCTGCTTTTTATAAAATGGGCAAAATAATGGCTTGCTTCACTCGGGTAAATATCCCACTGCACGTTCACTTGAGAATTTAATGAGCGTTTGTTATCCTCTTTAAAAGGTTTGGATCCATAAGTCATTTGCATCTTTAACATGTTTCTAGCATGCATATCCATTTTTAAAACAAGTGTAGAAAAATCTCTTTCTTATAAAATTCCAAGCTATTAGCGTTGAACTAGTGGAATTTCTCAAACTTGGATAACAAGACTTTTGTGTACATTTGTGGTGTGTGGATAAATTTTCTTTACTTACATTTGTTATTGTTTTAAATTTTTTCCATACATAAACTCTAAAATTTTCATTTTGTTGTGATCTATTTGTTTTTTTTGTTTACGGGATGAAGGGAGAGCGAAAACTCAAAGTTTTGATTTAAGAAAAAAATATACATCTATAATAGAAATGCTCAATGCACTAATGTAGAGAAAGATAATTCAAAAATGTGTCAGTAATTTTTAGGGATTGTTAACTCTTTTTAGTTTTTATATATTCGGTTTTGCTGTAGTCAAGGAAAAGGGGGAGGCGGGGCATTTATAACTGAGTGTTGACTCCCAAACCATAAGTCATTTCTTACCAAAATATATCCCGTTACGCATGATAAATCATTTTACAATCATCTATGATTGGTAGGTCTGTTTTTTGTAAATGGGCAAAATAATGGCTTGTTTGACTTGGGTAAATATCCCACTGCACATTCACTTGAGAATTTAATGAGCGTTTGTTATTCTCTTTAAAAGGTTTTGATCCATAGGTCATTTGAATCTTGAACATGTTTCAAGCATGCATATCCATTTTTAAAACATTTGTAGAAGAAATTTCTTTCTTATAAAATTCCAACCTATTAGGGTTGAACTAGTGGAATTTACCAAACTTGGATAACAAAACTTTTGTGTTCATTTGTAGTGTGTGAATAAATTTTATATATTTCCTTTTGTTATTGTTTTAAATTTTTTCCATACATGAACTCGAAAATTTTCATTTTGTTGTGATCTATTTGCGTTTTTTGTTTACGGGATGAAGGGAGAGCAAAAACTCAAAGTTTTGATTTAGGAAAAAAGTATACATCTAAAATGGAAATGCACAATTCACAAAGGTAGAGAGAGTTAATTCAAAGGAGGGTCTATAATTTTCAGGGATTGTAAACTCTTTTTAGTTTTTATTTATTAGGTTTTACAATAGTCGGGGAAAGGGGGAGGCATGGGATTTTTTACTGAGTGTTGACTCCAATCCATAAGTCATTTCTTACAAAAATATAGCCCGTTATGTATGATAAATCATTTTACAATCATCTATGATTGGTAGGTCAGTATTTTTGTAAATGGGTAAAATAATTGCTTGTTTGAGTCGGGTAAATATCCCAACGCACGTTCACTTGAGAATTTAATGAGCGTTTTTTATTTTCTTTAAGAGGTTTGGATCCATAGGTCATTTGAATCTTTAACTTGTTTCAAGCATGCATATCCAATTTTAAAACAAGTGTAGAAAAAATTTGTTTCTTATAAAATTCCAAGCTATTAGTTTTGAACAAGTGGAATTTCCCAAACTTGGATAACAAAGCTTTTGTGTTCATGTGTGGTGTGTGAAAAATTTTCTTTACTTAAATTTTTTATTGTTTTAAATGTTTTTCATTCATAAACTCTAAAATTTTCATTTTGTTGTGAAGTATTTGCCTTTTTTGTTTACGGTATGAAGGGAGAGTGAAACTCAAAGTTTTGATATAAGAAAAAAGTATACATCTAAAATGGAAATGCACAATGCACAAATGTAGAGAGAGAAAATTCCAAAGTGTGTTTGTAATTTTTAGGGATTGTAAACTCTTTTTGGTATTTATATATTACGTTTAGAAATCGTAGGGGAAAAGGGGGAGGCGGAGGATTTTTAACTGAATGTTGACTCCTAATCCATAAGTCTTTTCTTACAAAAAAATATAGCCCGTTACACGTGATAAATCACTTTACAATCATCTATGATTGTCAGGTTTGCTTTTTTGCAAATGGGCAAAACAATGGCATGTTTGGTTCGGGTAAATATCCCACCACACATTCACTTGAGAATTAACGAGCTTTTGTTGTTCTCTTTAAAAGGTTTGGAACAATAGGTCATTTTCATCTTGAACATGTTTCAAGCATGGATATCCATTTTTAAAACATGTGTAGAAGAAATCTCTTTCTTATAAAATTCCAACCTATTAGGTTTCAACTAGTGAAATTTCCCCGTCTTGGATAACAAAACTTTCGTGTTCATTTCTAGTGTTTGAAAATTTTCTTTAATTACATTTGTTATTGTGTTAAATTTTTTCCATACATAAACTTTAAAATTTTCATTTTGTTGTGATCTAAAATGGAAAAGCACAATGCACAAATGTAGAGAGAGAAAATTCCAAAGAGTGTCTGTAATTTTTAGGGATTGTAAACTCTTTTAAGTTTTTATATATTAGGTTTAGCAATCGTTAGGGAAAAGGGGGAGGCGGGGCATTTTTAATTGAGTGTTGACTCCCAATCCATATGTCTTTTCTTATAAAAATATAGCCCATTACATGTGATAAATCACTTTACAATCATCTATGATTGTTCGGACGAGTTTTTTGTAAATGGGCAAAAAAATGACAAATTTGACTCGGGTAAATGACCGTTTGTTATCCCCTTTAAAAGGTTTGGATCCAATGGTCATTTGCATCTTAAACATGTTTGAAGCATCCATATCAATTTTTAAAACATGTGTAGTAGAAATCTCTTCCTAATAATATTCCAAGCTATTAGGGATATACTAGTGTAATTTGCCAAACTTGGATAACAAAAATTTTGTGTTCATTTGTGATGTGTGAATAAATTTTCATTACTTACATTTATTATTGTTTAAAATTTTTTCCATACATCAACTCTAAAATTTTCATTTTTTAGGATGAAGGGAGAGCGAAAACTCAATGTTTTGATTTTAGAAAAAAATTTACATCTAAAATGGAAATGCACAATGCATAAATGTAGAGAGAGATAATTCAAAAGAGTGTCTATAATTTTTATGGATTGTAAACTCTTTTTAGTTTTTATATATTAGGTTTTGCAATGGTCGGGGACAAGAGGGAGGCGGAGGATTTTAAATGAGTGTTGACACCCAATCCAGAAGTCTTTTCTTACAAAAACATTGCCCGTTACACATGATAAATCACTTTACAATAACCTAAATTGGCAAAATTATGGCTTGTTTGACTCGGGTACATATCCCACCGCACTTTCAATTGAGAATTTAATAAGCGTCTTTTATTCTCTTTGAAAGGTTTGGATCCGTAGGTCATTTGCATCTTTAACATGTTTAAAGAATGCACATCCATTTTTAAAACATGTGTAGAAGAAATCTCTTTCTTATAAAATTCCAAGCAATTAGGGTTGAACTTGTGGAATTTCCCAAACTTTGATAACAAAACTTTTGTGTTCATTTGTGGGGTGTGAATAAATTTTCTTTACTTACATTTGTCATTGTTTTAAATTTTTTCCATAAATAAACTCTAAAATTTTCATTTTGTAGTGATCTTCTTTCCTTTTTTCTTTAGGGGATGAAGAGAGAGCGAAAACTCAAAGTTTTGATTTAATAAAAAAATATACATCTAAAATGGAAATGCACAATGCATAAATGTAGAGAGAGATAATTCCAAAGGGTGTTTGTAATTTTTAGGGATTTTAAACTCTTTTTAGTTTTTATTTATTAGGTTTAGCAATTGTCGGGGAAAAGGGGGAAGCGGGGATTTTTAACTGAGTGTTGAGTCACTATCCATAAGTCTTTTCTTAAAAAAATATAGCCCTTTACGCGTGATAAATCACTTTACAATCATCTACGATTTTTGGGTCAGCTTTTTTGTTAATATGCAAAATAATGGCTTGCTTGACTCGGTAAATATCCCATTGCACGTTCACTTGAGTATTTATTGAGCGTTTGTTATCCTCTTTAAAAACTTTGGATCCATAGGTCATTTACATCTTTAACATGTTTCAAGCATGCACATCCATTTTTAAATCATGTGTAGATGAAATCTCTTTCTTATAAAATTCCAAGCTACTAGGGTTGAACTAGTGGAATTTCTCAAACTTGGATAACAAAACTTTGGTGTTCCTTTTTGGTGTATGAATAAAATTTCTTTATTTCCATTTGTTATAATTTTAAATTTTTTCCATACATAAACTCTTAAATTTTTATTTTGTTGAGATCTATTTGCCTTTTTTGTTTAGGGGATGAAGGGAGAGCAAAAACTCAATGTTTTGATTTAAGAAAAAAGTATACATCTAAAATGGAAATGCACAATGCACAAATGTAGAGAGAGATAATTCAAAAGAGTGTCTATAATTTTTAGGGATTCTAAAAAAATTTTAGTTTTTATATATTAGGTTTTGCACTAGTCGGGGAAAGGGGAGGAATGGGATTTTTAATTGAAAATCCATTTTTAAAACATGTGTAGAAGAAAGCTCTTTCTAATAAAATTCCAAGCTATTAGGGGTAAACTAGTGGAATTTCCCAAACTTGGATAACAAAAATTTTGTGTTCATTTGTGATGTGTGAATAAATTCTCTTTACTTACATTTTTTATTGTTTTAAATGTTTTCCAAATATAAACACTAAAATTTTGATTTTTGTATGATCTATTTGCCTTTTTTCTTTACGAGATAAAGGGAGAGGGAAAACTCTAAGTTTTGAATTAAGAACAAAGTATAGATCTAAAATGAAAATGAAAAATTCACAAATGTAGAGAGATATAATTCCAAACACTGACTGTATTTTTTAGGGATTGTAAACTCTTTTTAGTTTTTATATATTAGGTTTTTCAATCACCGTCGCAAAGGGGTAGGCTTGGGATTTTTAACCGAGTGTTGACTCCCAATCCATAAGTCTTTTCTTACAAATATAAAACCCGTTACGTGTGATAAATCACTTTACAATCATCTATGATTGTTGGGTCTGCTTTTTTGAAAATGGGCAAAATAATGGCTTGCTTGACTCGTGTAAATATCCTACTGCACATTCACATGAGAATTTAATGAGCGTTTGTTATCTTCTTCAAAAAATTTGGAGCCATAGGTCATTTGCATCTTTAACATGTTTCAAGCATGCATATCCATTTTTAAAACATGAGTAGAAGAAATCTCTTTCTTATAAAATTCCAAGCTATACGGGTTGAACAAGTGGAATTTCTCAAACTTGGATAACAATACTTTTGTGTTCGTTTGTGGTGTGTGAATAAATTTTCTTTAGTTACATTTGTTATTGTTTTAAATTTTTTCCATAAATTAACTCTAAAATTTTCATTTTGTTGTGATTATTAGCCCTTTTTGTTTACGGGATGAAGAGAGAGCGAAAACTCAAAGTTTTGTTTGAAGAAAAAAGTATACATCTAAAATTGAAATGCACAATGAACTAATGTAGAGAGAGATAATTCAAAAGATTGTGTGTAATTTTTATGGATTTTAAACTCTTTTTTGGTTTTTAAAGATTAGATTTTGCAATTGGCAGGGAAAATGGGGAGGCGGGGTATTTATAACTAAGTGTTCACTCCCAATCCATAAGCCATTTCTTACCAAATTATAGCCCGTTACACGTGATAAATAATTTTACAATGATCTATGATTGTTAGGTCTGATTTTTTGTAAAAGGGCAAAATAATGGCTTGCTTGACTCGGGTAAATATCCCACTGCATATTCACTCGATAATTTAACGAGCCTTTGTTATTCTCTTTAAATGGTTTGGATCCATAGGTCATTTTCATCTTGAACATGTTTCAAGCATGCATATCCATTTTTAAAACATGTGTAGAAGAAATCTCTTTCTTATAAAATCCAAGCTATTAAGGTTGAACTAGAGGGATTTCCCAAATTTGGATAACAAAACTTTCGTGTTCATTTTTAGTATGTGAATAAACTTTCTTTACTTACATTTGTTATTATGTTAAATGTTTTCCGTACATAAACTCTAAAATTTTCATTTTGTTGTGATGTATTTGCCTTTTATGTTTACGGGATGAAGGGAGAGCGAAAACTCAATGTTTTGATTTAAGAAAAAAGTATACATCTAAAATGGAAATGCACAATGCATAAATGTAGAGAGAGAAAATTTCAAAGAGTGTCTGTAATTTTTAGGGTTTGGAAACTCTTTTTAGTTTTTACATATTAGGTTTAGCAATCGTCGGGGAAAAGGGGGTGGCGAGGAATTTTTAACTGAGTGTTTACTCTCAATCAAGAAGTGTTTTCTTACAAAAATATAGCCCGTTACATGTGATAAATCACTTTACAATCATCTTTGATTTTTAGGTCAGATTTTTTGTAAATGGGCAAAATAATGGCTAGTTTGACTCGGGTAAATATCCCATTGTACGTTCACTTGAGATTTTAATGAGCGTTTGTTACCCTCTATAAAAGCTTTGGATCCTTAGGTCATGCCCATATTTAACATGTTTCAAGCATGCATATCCATTTTTAAAACATGTGTAGAAGAAATCTCTTTCTTACAAAATTCCAAGGTATTAGGGTTGAACTATTGGAATTTCTCAAATTTGGATAACAAAACTTTTGTTTTCATTTTTGGTATGTGTATAAATTTCCTTTATTTCAATTTGTTATTGTTTAAATTTTTTTTCATACATAAACTCTAAAATTTTCATTCTGTTGTGATCTATTTGCCTTTTTTTTTTACGGAAAGAAGGGAGTGCAAAAACTCAACATTTTGATTTATGAAAAATGTATACATCTAAAATGGAAATGCACAATGGAAAATTGTAGAGAGAGATAATTAAAAAGAGTGTCTGTAATTTTTATGGATTAAAAGCTCTTTTTAGTATTTATATATTAGGTTTAGCAATCGTCGGGGAAAAGGGGGAGAGCAAGGGATTTTTAACAGAGTATTGACTCCCAATCCATGAGTCATTTCTTACAAAAATATAGCCCGTTACGCGTGATAAATCACTTTACAATCATCTATGATGGTTAGGTCAGTTTTTTTTTAAATGGGCAAAATAATGGCTTGTTTGACTCGGGTAAATATCCCACCGAATGTTAACTTGAGAATTTAATTAGTGTTTGTTATTGCTTTTAAAAGGTTTGGATCCATAGGTCATTTGCATCTTTAACATCTTTCAAGAATGCATATCCATTTTTAAAACATGTGTAGAAGAAATCTCTTTCTTATAAAATTCAAAGCTATTAGGGTTGAACTAGTGGAATTTCCCAAAGTTGGATTACAAAACTTTTGTGTTCATTTGGGGTGTGTGAATAAATTTTCTTTACTTATATTAGTTATTGTTATAATTTTTTTCCATTCATAAACTCTAAAATTTTCATTTTATCGAGTTGTATTTGCCTTTTTTGTTTATGGGATGAAGGGAGAGTGAAAACTCAAAGTTTTCATTTAAGAAAAAAGTACGCATCTAAAATGGAAATGAAAAATGCATAACTATAGAGAGAGATAATTCCAAAGGGTGTCAATAATTTTTAGGGATTGTAAACTCTTTTTAGTTTTTATATATTAGGTTTAGCAATCGTGGGGTAAAAGGGGGAGGCAAAGGATTTTTAACTGAGTGTTGACTTCTAATCAATAAGTCATTTCTTACAAAAATATAGCATGTTACACATGATAAATCATTCTACAATGATCTATGATTATAAGGTGAGCTTTTTTTTAAATGGGCAAAATAGTGGCTTGTTCGACTCGGGTAAATATCCCACCGCACGTTCACTAGAGAATTTAATGAGCATTTGTTGTTGCTTTTAAAAGGTTTGGATCCATAAGTCATTTGCATCTTTAACATGTTTCAAGCATGCATATCCATTTTCAAAACATGTGTTGAAGAAATCCCTTTCTTATAAAATTCCAAGCAATAAGGGTTGAACTAGTGGAATTTCCCAAACTTGGATAACAAAACTTTTGAGTTCATTTGTGGTGTATGAAGAAATTTTCTTAATTTACATTTTATATTGTTTTAATTTTTTTCCATAAAAAATTCTCAAATTTTCATTTTTTTGGGATGTATTTGCCTTTTTTGTTTACAGGATGAAGGGAGAGCGAAAACTCAAGGTTTTCATTTAAGAAAATTTTTATATCTAAAATGGAAATGCACAATGCATACATTTAGAGAGAGATAATTCCAAAGGGTTCTGTAATTTTTAGGGATTGTAAACTCTTTTTAGTTTTTATATATTAGGTTTAGCAATCGTCGAGGAAAAGGGGGAGGCGGGGGATTTTTTACTGAGTGTTGACTTCCTATCCCGCAGTCTTTTATTAAAAAAATATAGCCCGTTACACATGATAAATCACTTTACAATCATCTATGATAGTTAAATCAGGTTTTTTGTAAATGGGCAAAATAATGGCTTGTTTGACTCGGGTAAATATCCCATCACACGTTCACTTGAGACTTTAATGAGCGCTTTTTATTCTCTTTGAAAGCTTTGGATCCATAGGTCATTTGCATGTTTAACATGTTTCAAGCATGCATATCCATATTCAAAACAAGTGTAGAAGAAATCTTTTTCTTATAAAATTCCAAGCTATTAGGGTTGAACTAGAGGTATTTCCCAAACTTAGATAACAAAACTTTTGTGTTCATTTGTGGTCTGTGAAGAAATTTTCTTTTTTTACATTTTATATAGTTTTGATTTTTTTCCATACATAAACTCTCAAATTTTCATTTTTTTGGATATATTTGCCTTTTTTGTTTACGGGATGAAGGGAGAGCGAAAACTCAAGGTTTTCATTTAAGAAAAATGTTCACATCTAAAATGGTAATGCGCAATGCATAAATGTAGAGAAAGATAATTCCAAAGGGTGTTTGTAATTTTCACGGATTGTAAACTCTTTTTAGTTTTTATATATTAGGTTTAGCAATCATCGGGGAAAAAGGGGAGACGCGGGATTTTTTACTGAGTGTTGACTCCCAATCCCGAAGTCTTTTCATAAAAAAATATAGCCCGAATATAGCCCGTTACACGTGATAAATCACTTTACAATCATATATGATTGTTAAATCAGCTTTTTGTGTAAAAGGGCAAAATAATGGCTTGTTTGACTTGGGTAAATATCCCATCACACGTTAACTTGAGACTTTAATGAGCATTTTTTATTCTCTTTAAAAGGTTTGGATCCATAGGTCATTTGCATCTTTAACATGTTTCAAGCATGCATATCCATTTTCAAAACATGTGTAGAAGAAATCTCTTTCTTATAAAATTTCAAGCTATTAGGGTTGAATTAGATGAATTTCCCAAACTTGGATAAAAAAACTTTTGTGTTCATTTGTGGTGAGTGAAGAAATTTTCTTTATTTACATTTTATATAGTTTTAATTTTTTTTCCATACATAAACTCTCAAATTTTCATTTTTTTGGGTTGTATTTACCTTTTATGTTTACGGGATGAAGGGAGAGCTAAAACTCAAGGTTTTCATTTAATAAAAAAGTTTACATCTAAAATGGAAATTTACAAAGCATAAATGTTGAGAGAGATATTTCCAAAGGGTGTCTATAATTTTTAGGGATTGTAAACGCTTTTTAGTTTTTATATATTAGGTTTAGCAATCGTCGGGGAAAAGGGGGAGGCGGGGAATTTTTAACTAAGTGTTGACTCCCAATCCATAAGTCATTTCTTACAAACATATAGCCCGTTACACATGTTAAATCTTTTTACAATCATTTATGAATATTAGGTCAGCTTTTTTGTAAATGGGCAAAATAATGGCTTCTTTGAATCTGGTAAATATCCCACCCCACGTTCACTTGAGAATTTAATGAGAGTTTGTTATTCTCTTTAAAAGGTTTGGATCCATAGGTCATTTGTATCTTTAACATGTTTCAAGCATGCATATCCATTTTTAAAGCATGTGACAAGAAATCTCCTACTTATAAAATTCCAAGCTATTAAGGTTGAACTAGTGGAATTTCCCAGACTTGGATAACAAAACTTTTATGTTCATTTGTGGTGTGTTAATAAATTTTCTTTACCTACATTTTTTATTTTTTAAAATTTTTTCCATACATAAACTCTAAAATTTTCATTTTGTGTGATTTGTTTTCCTTTTTTTGTTTATGAGATGAAGGGAGAGTGAAAATTCAAAGTTTTGATTTAAGAAAAAAATATACAACTAAAATGGAAATGCACAATGCACAAATGTAGAGAGAGATAATTCAAAAGAATGTGTGTATTTTTTAGGGATTGTAAAATCTTTGTAGTTTTTATAAATTAGGTTTTGCAATTGCCGGGGAAAAGGGGGAGGCGGAGGATTTTTTTACTAAGTGTTGACTCCAAATCCATAAGTTTTTTCTTTCAAAAAGAAAAACCCGTTACGTGTGATAAATCACTGTCAATCATCTATGATTGTTGGGTTTGCTTTTTTCTAAATGGGCAAAATAATGGCTTGTTTGACTTGGGTAAATATCCCACTACACATTCACTTGAGAATTTAACAAGCGTTTTTTATCCTCTTTAAAAGTTTTGGATCCATTGGTCATTTGCATCTTTAACATGTTTCAAGCATTCATATCCATTTTTAAAACATGTGTAGAAGAAATTTGTTTCTTATAAAATTCCAAGCTATTAGGGTTGAATTAGTGGAATTTCTCAAACTTGGATAACAAAAGTTTTGTGTTCATTTTTGGTGTGTGAATAAATTTTCTTTACTTACATTTGTTATTGTTTTAAATTTTTTCCAAACATTAACTCTTAAATTTTTATTTTGTTGTGATCAATTGGCCTTTTTTGTTTACTGGATCAAGGGAGAGCGAATGCTCAATGTTTTGATTGAATAAAAACGTTTACATCTTAAATGGAAATGCACAATGCATTAATGTAGAGAGAGATAATTTAAAAGAGTGTCTGTAATTTTTAGGGATTGTAAAATTTTTTTTGTTTTTATAGATTAGGTTTTGCAATCGTCGGGGAAAAGGGGGAGGCGGGGGATTTATAACTGAGTGTTGACTCCCAATCCATAAGTCATTTCTTACCAAAATATAGCCTATTACGCGTGATAAATCATTTACAATCATCTATGATTATTAGGTCTGCTTTTTTGTAAATGGGATAAATAATGGCTTGTTTGACTCGGGTAAATATCTCACTGCACGTTCACTTTATAATTTAATGAGTGTTTGTTTTTCTCTTTAAATGGTATGGATCCATAGGTCATTTTCATCTTGAACATGTTTCAAGCATGGATATCCATTTTTAAAACAAGTGTAGAAGAAAACTCTTCCTAATAAATTCCAAGCTATTGGGGTTGAACTAGAGGAAATTCGAAAACTTGGAAAACAAAACTTTCATGTTCATTTGTAGAGGGTGAATAAATTTTCTTTACTTAAAATTTTTTCCATACATAAGTGCTAAAATTTTCATTTTGTTGTGATGTATTTGCCTTTATTGTATACGGGATGAAGGGAGAGCGAAAACTCAAAGTTTTGATTTAAGAAAAAATATTCGTCTAAAATGAAAATGCACAATGCACAAATGTAGAGAGAGAAAATTCGAAAGAGTGTATGTAATTTTTAGGGATTGTAAACTCTTTTTAGTTTTTATATATTAGGTTTAGCAATCGTCGGTGAAAAGGGGGAGCCGGGGGATTTGTAAATGAGTGTTGACTCCCAATCCATAAATTTTTTCTTACAAAAATATAGCCCATTACGCGTGATACATCACTTTACAATCATCTATGATTGTTAAGTCAGATGTTTTGTAACATTTTTGTAAACGGACAAAATAATGGATTGCTTGACTCGGGTAAATACCCCACCGCACGTTCACTAGAGAATTTAATGATCGTTTGCTATGCTCTTTAAAAGGTTTGGATCCATAGGTCATTTGTATCTTTAATATGTTTCAACCATGCATATCCATTTTGAAAACATCTGTAGAAGAAATTTCTTTCTTATAAAATTCCAAGTTATTAGGGTTGAACTAGTGGAATTTCTCAAACTTGTATAACAAAACTTTTGTGTTCATTTGTGGTGTGTGAATATATTTTTTTTTACTTACATTTGTTATTGTTTTAAATTTTTTCCATACATAAACTCTAAAATTTTCATTTTGTTGTGATCTATTTGTTTTTGTTTTTACGGGATGAAGGGTGAGCGAAAACTCAAAGTTTTGATTTAAGAAAAAATTATACATCTAAAATGGAAATTCACATTGCACAAATGTAGAGAGAGATTATTCCAAAGAGTGCCCGTAATGTTTTAGGATTGTAAACTCTTTTTAGTTTTTATCTATTAGGTCTTGCAATCGTCTGGGAAAAGGGCTTCTTACAAAAATATAGCCCGTTACCCGTGATAAATCATTTTACAATCATCTACAATGTTAGGTCAGTTTTTTTGTATATGGGCAAAATAATGGCTTGTTTGACTCGGGTAAATATCCCAACGCACGTTCACTTGAGAATTTAATGAGCGTTTGGTATTCCTTTCAAAAGGTTTAGATCCATAGGTAATTTACATCTTTACCATGTTTCAAGCATGCATTTCCATTTTTAAGTCCATAAGTCATTTCTTTCAAAAATATAGCCCGTTACTCGTGATAAATCACTTTACAATCATCTATGATTGTTCGGTCAGCTTTTTAGTAAATAGGCAAAATAATGGATTGCTTGACTTGGGTAAATATCCCACCGCACGTTCACTTGAGAATTTAATGAGCGTTTGTTATCCTCTTTAAAAGGTTTGGATCCATAGGTCATTTGAGTCTTTAACATATTTCAAGCATGCATATCCATTTTTAAAACATGTTTAGCAGAAATCTCTTTCTTATAAAATTCCAAGCTATTAGGGTTGAACTAATGGAATTTCTCAAAATTGGATAAAAAAACTTTTGTGTTCATTTGTGGTGTGTGAAGAAAATTTCTTTACTTACATTTTTTATTTTTTTTATTTTTTTCCATACATAAACTCTAAATTTTTTATTTTGTTTTGATCTATTTGCCTTCTTTGTTTACGGGATGAAGGGAGAGCGAAAACTCAAATTTTTTATTTAAGAAAAAAGTATACATCTAAAATGGAAATACACAATGCAAAAATGTAGAGACATATAATTCCAAAGAGTGCCTATATGTTTTCGGGATTGTAAACTCTTTTTAGTTTTATGTATTAGATTTTGCATTCATCGTAGAAAAAGGGGAGGCGGGGGATTTTTAACAGAGTGTTGAATCCCAATCCATTAGTCAGTTCTTACAAAAGTATAGCCCGTTACACGTGATAAATCACTTTACAATCATCTATGATTGTTAGGTCAGTTTTTTTTTAAATGGGGAAAATAGTGGCTTGTTTGACTCGGGTAAATTTCCCACCGCACATTCGTTTGAGAATTTAATGAGCGTTTGGTATTCCTTTTAAAAAGTTTGGATCCATAGGTCATTTACATCTTTAACATGTTTCAAGCATGCATATCCATTTTTAAAACATGTGTAGAAGAAATGTCATTCTTATAAAATTCTAAGCAATTAGGGTTGAACTAGTGGAATTTCCCAAACTTGGATAACAAAACTTTTGTGTTCATTTGGGGTGTGTGAATAAATTTTCTTTACTTACATTTATTATTTTTTAAAATTTTTCCCATAAATAAACTCTAAAATTTTCATTTTGTTGTGATCTGTTTGCCTTTTTTGTTTATGGGATGAAGAGAGAGTGAAAACTCAAAGGTTTAATTTAAGAAAAAAGTACACATCTAAAATGGAAATTCACAATGCACAAATGTAGGAAGAGATATTTCCAAAGAGTGTCATTAAGTTTTACGGATTGTAAACTCTTTTTAGTTTTTATATATTAGGTTTAGCAAATGTCGGGGAGAAGAGGGAGGAATAGGATTTTCTACTAAGTGTTGACTCCCAATACATAAGTCTTTTCTTACAAAAATATAGACCGTTACTCGTTGTAAATCACTTTACAATCATCTATGATTGTTGGGTCAGCTTTTTTTGTAAATGGGAAAAATAATGGATTGGTTGACTCGGGTAAATATCCCACAACACGTTCACTAGAGAATTTAATGAGCGTTTGTCATGCTCTTTAAAAGGTTAGGATTCATAGGTCACTTGCATCTTTAACACGTTTCAAGCATGCATATCCATATTTAAAACATGTGTAGTAGAAATCTCTTTCTTATAAACTTCCAAGCTATTAGGGTTGAACTAGTGGAATTTCTCAAACTTGGATAACAAAACTTTTGTGTTCATTTGTGGTGGGGGAATAAATTTTCTTTACTTACATTTTTTATTGTTTTAAATTTTTTCTATACATAAACTCTAAAATTTTTATGTTGTTGTGATCTATTTGCCTTTTTTTTTCGGGATGAAGGGAGAGCGAAAAATCAAAGTTTTGATTTAAGAAAAAAGTATACATCTAAAATGGAAATGCACAATGCACAAATGTAGAGAGAGATAATTCCAAAGAGTGCCCAGAATGTTTTGGGATTGAAAACTTTTTTTAGTTTTTATATATTAGGTTTTGCAATCGTCGGGGAAAAGGGGGAGGCGAGGCATTTTTAACTGAGTGTTGACTCCCAATCCATAAGTCATTTCTTTCCAAAAAAATATCCTGTTACTCGTGATAAATCACTTTACAATCATGTATGATTGATGGGTCAGCTTTTTTGTAAATGGGCAAAATAATAGATTGCTCGACTCGGGTAAATATCCCACCGCACGTTCACTTGAGAATTTAATGAGTGTTTGTTATCCTCTTTAAAAGGTTTGGATCCATAGGTCATTTGAGTCTTTAACATTTTTCAAGCATGCATATCCATTTTTAAAACATGTGTAGCAGAAATCTCTTTCTTATAAAATTGCAAGCTATTAGGGTTGAACTAGTGGAATTTCTCAAAATTGGATAACAAAACTTTTGTGTTCATTTTTGGTGTGTAAATAAATTTTATTTTCTTATATTTTTTATTGCTTGTAAAGAAAATTTATTCCATACATAAACTCTAATTTTTTTATTTTCTTGTGATCTAATTGCCTTATTTGTTTACCGGATGAATGGAGAACGAAAACTCAAATTTTTGATTTAATAAAAAAGTAAAAATTTAAAATGGAAATACACAATGCACAAATGTAGAGAGATAATTCCGTAGAGTGTCTATAATTTTTTGGGATTGTAAACTCTCTTTTGTTTTTATATGTTAGGTTTTGCAATCGTCAATGAAGTGGGGGAGGCGAGGGATTTTTAACTGAGTGTTGACTCTCAATCCATAAGTAATTTATTACAAAAATATAGCCCGTTATGAGTGAGAATCACTTTACAATCATCGTTTTGTTGGGTCAACTTTTTTGTAAATGGGCAAAATAACGGCTTGCTTGACTCGTGTAAATATCCCACCGCACGTTCATGGATTGGAAGTCAGCACTTGGTTAAAATGGAAATTCTTAATGCACAAATGTAGAGAGAGATAATTCCAATAAGTGTCTATAATTTTTAAGGAGTGTAAACTATTTTTAGTTTTTATATATTAGGTTTAGCAATTGTCGTGTAAAAGGGGGAGGCAGAGGATTTTTAACTAAGTGTTGATTCCCTATCCATAAGCCTTTCCTAACAAAAATATAGCCCTTTACGCATCATAAATCACTTTACAATCTTCTATGATTGTTGGGTCAAGTTTTTTGTAAATGGGAAAAATAATGGCTTGTTTGACTCGGGTAAATATCGCACCGCACGTTCACTTGTGAATTTAATGAGCGTTTGTTATAATCTTTAAAATATTTAAATCCATAGGTCATTTTCATCTTCAACATGTTTCAAGCATGCATATCCATTTTTAAAACATGTGAAGAAGAAATCTTTCTAATAAAATTCCAAGCTATTAGGGTTGAAATAGTGGAATTTCCCAAACTTGGATAACAAAACTTTTTGTGTTCATTTGTGTTGTGTGAATAAATTTTATTTACTTACATTTTTTATTGTTTTAAAGTTTTTCCAAGCATAAACCCTAAAATTTTCATTTTGTTGTCATCTATTTGCCTTTTTTGTTTATGGGGTGTAGGCAAAGCGAAATCTCAAAGTTTTGATTTAAGAAAAAAGTATACATTTAAAATGGAAATGCACAATGCAAAAATGTACAGAGAGATAATTTCGAAGAGTGTCTGTAATTTTTAGGGATTTGTAAACTCTTTTAAGTTTTTATATCTTAGGTATTGCAATCTTCGGGGAAATGGGGGAGGCGAGGGATTTTTAACTGACTGTTCACTCCCAATCCATAAGTCATTTCTTAAAAAAATATAGCCCGTTACGCATGATAAATCACTTTACAATCATTTCAGATTGTTAGGTCAGTTTTTTGTAAATGGGCAAAATAATGGCTTCTTTGACTCGGGTAAATATCCCACCACACGTTCACTTGAGAATTTAACGAGCGTTTGTTGTTCTCTTTAAAAGGTTTGGATCCATAGGTCATTTGCATCTGTAACATGTTTCAATCATGCTTACCCATTTTTAAAACATGTGTAGAAGAAATCACTTTCTTATAAAATTCCAAGCTATTAGGGTTGAACCAGTGCAATTTCCCAAACTTGGATAACAAAATTTTGTGTTCATTTGTGGTGTGTGAATAAATTTTCTTTAGTTACATTTGTTATTATTTTATATTTTTTATATACATAAAATCTAAAATTTTCATTTTGTTGTGATCTATTTGCCTTTTTTGTTTACGGGATGAAGGGAGAGCGAAAACTCAAAGTTTTGATTTAAGAAAAAAGTATACATCTAAAATGGAAATGCACAATGCACAAATGTAGAGAGAGATAATTCCCGAGAGTGTCAGTAATTTTTAGGGATTGTAAACACTTTTTAGTTTTTATATATTAGGTTTTGCAATCGTCGGGGAAAAGGGGGAGGCGGGGGATTTTTAACTAAGTGTTGACTCCAAATCCATAAGTCATTTCTTACAAAAAAAATATAGCCTGTTATGTGTGATAAATCACTTTACAATCATCAATGATTGTTAGGTCAGCTTTTTGTAAATGGGCAAAATAATGGTTTGTAATTTAATGAGCGGTTGTTATTCTATTTAAAAGGTTTGGATCCATAGGTCATTTGCATCTTTAACATGTTTCATGCATGCATACCATTTTTAAAACATGTGTAGAACAAATCTCTTTCTTAAAAAATTCCAAGCAATTAGGGGTTAACTAGTTGAATTTCATACACTTGGATGACAAAACTTTTCGTGTTCATATGCGGTGTGTGAATAATTTTCTTTACTTACATTTTTTATTGTTTTAAATTTTTTCCATACATAAAGTCTAAAATTTTTATTTTGTTGTGATCTATTTGCCTTTTTTGTTTACGAGATGAAGGGATAGCGAAAACTCAAAGTATCGATATAAGAAAAAAGTATTCATCTGAAATGGAAATACACAATGCACAAAAGTAGAGAGAGATAATATCAAAGAGTGTCTGTAATTTTTATGGATTGTAAACTCTTTTTATTTTTATATATTAGGTTTTGCAATCGTGGGGGAAAGGGAGAGTCAGAGGATTTTTAACTGAGTGTTGACTCCCAATCCAAAAGTTATTTCTTACAAAATTAAAACCTGTAAGGCTTGATAAATCACTTTGCAATCATCTATGATTTTTAGGTCAGTTTTTTGTAAAAGGGTAAAATAATGGCTTGTTTGACTTGGGTAAATATCCCACCGCACGTTCACCTGAGAATTTAATAAGCGTTTGTTGTTCTCTTTAAAAGGTTTGGATCCATAGGTCATTTGCATATTTACCATGTTTCAAGCATGCATATCCATTTTTAAAACATGTGTAGAAGAAATCTCTTTCCTATAAAATTCGAAGCGATTAGGGTTGAACCAGTGCAATTTCCCAAACTTGGATAACAAAATTTTGTGTTCATTTGTAGTATGTGAATAAATTTTCTTTACTTACATTTATTATTGTTTAAATTTTTTTCCATACATAAACTCTAAAATTTTCAGTTTGTTGTGATCTATTTGCCTTTTTTGTTTACGGGATGAAGGGAGAGCCAAAACTCAAAGTTTCATTAATGAAAAAAGTATATATCTAAAATGGAAATGCACAATGCACATATGTAGAGAGAGATAATTCCAAAGAGTGTCTATAATTTATAGGAATTGTAAACAATTTTTAGTTTTTATATAGTCCATTACGCGTGATAAATCACTTTACAATCATCTATGATTGTGAGGTCAGATTTTTTTAAGTGGGCAAAATAGTGGCTTGTTTGACTCGGGTAAATATCCCACCGCACAGTCACTTGAGAATTTAATGTGTGGTTGTTATTCTCTTTAAAAGGTTTGGATCCATAGGCCATTTCCATCTTCAACATGTTTCAAGCATGCATATCCATTTTTAAAACATGTGTATAAGAAATCTCTCTCTTATAAAATTCCAAGCTATTAGGGGTTAAGTAGTGGAATTTCCCAAACTTGGATTAAAAAACTTTTGTTTTCATTTGTGGTGTGTGAATAAATTTTCTTTACTTACATTTGTTTTTGTTTTAAATTTTTTCCATACATCAACTCTAAAATTTTCATTTTTTTGTGATCAATTTGCCTTTTTTGTTTACAGGATGAAAGGAGAGCGAAAACTCAAAGTTTCGATTGTAGAAAAAATTATTCATCTGAGATGGAAATACAAACCGCACAAATGTTGAGAGAGATAATTTTCTTTACTTACATTTGTTTTTGTTTTAAATTTTTTCCATACATCAACTCTAAAATTTTCATTTTTTTGTGATCAATTTGCCTTTTTTGTTTACGGGATGAAAGGAGAACGAAGACTCAAAGTTTGGATTGTAGAAAAAAGTATTCATCTGAGATGGAAATACAAACCACACAAATGTTGAGAGAGATAATTCCAAAGAGTGTCTGTAATTTTTAGCATTTGTAAACTCTTTTTGGTTTTTATATATTAGGTTTTGCAATCGTGGGGGAAAGGGGGAATTGGGGGATTATTAACTGAGTGTTGAGTCCTAATCCATAAATCATTTCTTTAAAAAATATAGCCCGTTATACATGATAAATCACTTTACAATTATCTATGATTGTTAGGTCGGATTTTAGTAAAATGACAAAATAATGGCTTGTTTGACTCGGGTATATATCCCACCGCACGTTGACTTGAGAATTTAATTGAGCGTTTGTTATTCTCTTTAAAAGGTCTGAATCCATTGGTCATTTGAATCTTTACCATCTTTCAAGCATGCAAATCCATTTTTAAAACAAACGTAGAAGAAATCTCTTTCTTATAAAATTTCAAGCACTTAGGGTTGAACTAGTGGATTTCCCAAACTTCAATAACAAAACTTTTTGGGTTCATTTGTGGTGTGTGAATAAATTTTCTTTACTTACATTTATTATTTTTTTAAATTATTTCCATACATAAACTCTAAAATTTTCATTTTTTTGTGATCCATTTGCCTTTTTTGTTTACGAGATGAAAGGAGAGCGAAAACTCAAAGTTTTGATTTAAGAAAAAAGTATACATCTAAAATGGAAATGCACAATGCACAAATGTAGAG
The DNA here is from genome assembly GCF_029961685.1 of Aristolochia californica. Taxonomy (NCBI): domain Eukaryota; kingdom Viridiplantae; phylum Streptophyta; class Magnoliopsida; order Piperales; family Aristolochiaceae; genus Aristolochia; species Aristolochia californica. Next base: position 16,774,015 of record NW_027181782.1, on the reverse strand, counting down.
AGAGATAATTCCAAAGACTGTCTATAATTTTTAGGGATTGTAAACTCTTTTTAGTTTTGATATATTAGGTTTTGCAATTGTCGAGGAGAAGAGGGAGGCGGGGGATTTTTAACTGAGTGTTGACTCCCAATCCATAAGTCATTTTTTAAAAAAATATTGCCCGTTACTTATGATAAATCTCTTTACATTCATCTATGATTGTTAGGTCAGCTTTTTACAAATGGGAAAAATAATGGCTTGTTTGAGTCTTGTAAATATCCCACAACACGTTTTCTTGAGAATTTAATGAGAGTTTATTATTCTCTTTCAAAGGTTTGGATCCATAGCTCATTTCCATCTTTAACATGTTTCAAACATGAATATCCATTTTTATAACATGTGTAGAAGAAATCTCTTTCTTATAAAATTCCAAGCTATTAGGGTTGAACTAGTGGAATTTCCCAAACTTGGATAAGAATACTTTTTGTGTTCATTTGTGTTGTATGAAAAAATTTTCTTTACTTACTTTTGTTATTGTGTTAAATTTTTTCTGTATATAAACTCATAAATTGTCATTTTGTTGCGATCTATTTGCCCTTATTGTTTACGGGATGAAGCGAGAGAAAAAACTCAAAGTTTTGATTTAAGAAAAAAGTATACAGCAAAAAATGAAATGCACAATGCACAAATGTAGAGAGAGATAATTCCAAAGAGTATTTGTAATTTTTAGGGATTGTAAACTCTTTTTAGTTTTTATATATTAGGTTTTACAATCGTCGGGGAAAAGGGGGAGGCGGGGGATTTTTAGTTGACAGTTAAATCCATATCCATAAGTCATTTCTTAAAAAATATAGGCCATTCACCGTTATAAATCACTTTACAATCAACTATGATTGTTTGGTCAACTTTTGTTACTGGGCAAAATAATGGCTTGTTTGATCGAGTAAATATCCCACCGCACGTTCACTTGAGAATTTAATGAGCGTATGTTATTCTCATTAAAAGGTTTGGATCCATAGGTCATTTCCATTTTTAACATGTTTCAAGCATGCAAATCCATTTTTAAAACATGTGGAGAAAAAATCTCTTTCTTATAAAATTCCAAGCTATTAAGGGAAAACTAGTGGAATTTCCTTAACTTGGATAACAAAACTTTTGTGTTCATTTGTGGGGTCTGAATAAATATCCTTTACTTACATTTTTTATTGTTTAAAATTTTTTCCATACATAAACTTTAAAATTTTCCTTTTGTTGTGATTTATTCACCTTTTTTGTTTACGTGATGAAGGGTGAACAAAAACTCAAATTTTTGATTCAATAAAAAATTATTCATATAAAATGGAAAAGAACAATGCACAAATGGTAAGAGAGATAATTCCAAAGAGCGTCTATAATTTTTAGGGATTTTAACTCTTTTTAGTTTTCATATATTATGTTTTGCAATAGTCGGGGAAAACGGGAGGCGGGGGATTTTTAACTGACTATTGATTCCAAATCCATAAGTCCTTTCATACAAAAATATAGCCCATTACGTGTAATAAATCACTTTACAATCTTCTATGATTTTTAGGTCAGTTTTTTTTAATTAGGCAAAATAGTGGCTTGTTTGACTCGTGTAAATATCCCACTGCACGTTCACTTGAGAATTTAATGAGCGTTTGTTATTCCCTTTAAAAGGCTTGGATACATAGGTCATTTGCATCTTTAACATGTTTCGAGCATGCATATCCATTTTTAAAACATGTGTAGAAGAAATCTCTTTCTTATAAAATTCCAAGCTATTAGGGTTGAACTAGTGGAATTTTCCAAACTTCGATAAAAAAACTTTTGCGTTCATTTGTGGTGAGTGAATAAATTTTCTTTACTTAAATTTGTTATTTTTTTAAAAAAATTTCATACATAAACTCTATAATATTCTTTTTTTTGTGATGTATTTGCCTTTTTGGTTACGGGATGAAGGGAGAGCGACAACTCAAAGTTTTGAATTAAGAAAAAAGTATACATCTAAAATGGAAATGCACAAGGCACAAATGTAGGGAGAGATAATTCTACCGAGTGTCTATAATTTTTAGGGATTGTAAACTCTTTTTAGTTTTTATATATTAGGTTTTGCAATAGTCGAGGAAAAGGGGAAAACGGGGGATTTTTAACTGAGTGCTGACTTCCAATCCATAAGTCATTTCTCACAAAAATATAGCCCGTTACGCATGATAAATCACTTTACAATCATCTATGATTGTTAGGCCAGCTTTTTTAAATAGGCAAAATAATGGCTTGTTTGAGTTTGGTAAATATCCCACCGCACGTTCACAAGAGAATTCATTGAGCGTTTGTTATTCTCTTTAAAAGGTTTGGATCCATAGGTCATTTGTATCTTTAACATGTTTCAAGCATGCTTATCAATTTTAGAACATGTGTACAAGAAATTTCTTTCTTATAAAATTCCAAGCTATTTGGGTTGAACTAGTGGAATTTCCCAAACTTGGATAACAACACTTTTGTAGTGTGTGAATAAATTTTCTTTACTTACATTTGTTTTTCTTTAAAAACATTTCCATACATAAACTCTAAAATTTTCATTTTGTTGTGATCTATTTGCCTTTTTTGTTTACGGGATGAAGGGATAGCAAAAGCTCAAAGTTTCATTTCAGAAAAAAGTATACATCTAAAATGGAAATGTACAATTCACAAATGTAGAGTGTGATAATTCTAAAGAGTGTCTGTAATTTTAAGGGATTTTAAACACTTTTTAGTTTTTATATATTAGGTTTTACAATCATCGGGGAAAAGGGGGAGGCGGAGGATTTTAAACTGAGTGTTGACTCCCAATCCATTAGTCATTTCTTAAAAAATTTTGCCCATTACGCATGAAAAATCACTTTACAATCATCTATGATTGTTAAGTAAGCTTTTTTTACATGGAAAAAATATTGGCTTGTTTGACTCGGGTAAATATCCCACCGCACGGTCACTTAAGAATTTAATGGGCGGTTGTTATTCTCTTTAAAAGGTTTGTATCCATAGGTCATTTGCATCTTTAACATGTTCCAAGCATGTTTATCCATTTTTAAAACATGTGTAGAAGAAATCGCTTTGTTATAAAATTCCAAGCTATTAGGGGTGAACTAGAGGAATTTCCCAAACTTGGATAACAAAACTTTTGTGTTCATTTGTGGTGTGTCAATAAATTTTCTTTACTTATATTTTTTTTTGGTTTTAAATTTTTTCCATACATCAACTCTAAAATTTTCATTTTTTTGTGATCTATATGCCTTTTTTGTTTACGGGATGAAAGGAGAGCGAAAACTCATAGTTTTGATTAAATAAAAAGTATTCATCTGAAATGGAAATGCACAATGCACAAATGTAGAGAGATAATTCCACAGAGTCTCTGTAATTTTTAGGGGTTGTAAAGTCTTTTTAGTTTTCATATATTAGATTTTTCATTCGTGGGGGAAAGGGGGAGGCGGGGGTTTCTTAACTGAGTGTTGACTCCAAATCCATAAATCATTTCTTTCAAAAATATAGGCCGTTATACATGATAAATCACTTTACAATCATCTATGATTGTTAGGTCAGCTTTTAGTAAATGGGAAAAATAATGGCTTGTTTGACTCGGGTATATATCCTACCGCACGTTGACTTGAGAATTTAATGAGCGTTTGTTATTCTCTTTAAAAGGTTTGGATCCATTGGTCATTTGCAACTTTAACATGTTTCAAGCATGCATATCGATTTTTAAAACAAATGTAGAAGAAATCTCTTTCTTATAAAATTCAAAGCAATTAGGGTTGAACTAGTAGATTTCCCAAACTTCGATAACAAAAATTTTTGTGTTCATTTGTGGTGTGTGAATAAATTTTATTTACTTACATTTTTTATTGTTTTAAATTATTTCCATACATCAACTCTAAAATTTTCATTTTGTTGTGATCTATTTGCCTTTTGTTTTTCCGAGATGAAAGGAGAGCGAGAACTCAAAGTTTTGATTTAAGAAAAAAGTATACATCTAAAATGGAAATGCACAATCCACTAATATGGAGAGAGATAATTCCATAGACTGTCTGTAGTTTTTAGGGATTGTAAACTCTTTTTAGTTATTATATATTAGGTTTTGCAATCGTCAAGGAAATGGGGGAGGCAGTGGATTTTTAACTGAGTGTTGATTCCCAATCCATCAGTCATTTCTTATAAAAATATAGGCCTTTACTTGTGATAAATCACTTTAAAATCATCTATGATTGTTAGGTTAGCTTTTGTAAATCGGCAAAATAATGGCTTGTTTGACTCGTGTAAATATCCCACCGCACGTTCACTTGAGAATTTAATGAGGGTTTATTATTCTCTTTAAAAGGTTTAGATACACAGGTCATTTGCATCTTTAACATGTTTCGATCATGTATATCCAATTTTAAAACATGTCTAGAAGAAATCTATTTCTTATAAAATTCCAAGATATTAGGGTTAAACTTGTGGAATTTTCCAAACTTTGATAACAAAACTTTTGTGTTCATTTGTGGTTTGTGAATAAATTTTTCTTACTTACATTGGTTATTGTTTTAAAATTTTCTCATACATAAACTCTGTAATATTCATTTTTTTGTGATGTATTTGCCTTTTTTGTTTACGGGATGAAGGGAGAGCGAAAATCAAAGTTTTTTGTTTATGCATGATAAATCACTTTACAATCATCTCTGATTGTTAGGTTAGCTTTTTATAAATAGGCAAAATGATGTCTTTTTGTCTCGGGTAAATATCCCACCGCACGTTCACATGCGAATTCAATGAGCGTTTGTTATTCTCTTTAAAAGGTTTGGATCCGTAGGTCATTTGCATCTTTAACATGTTTCAAGCATGCATATCCTTTTTAAAACTTGTGTAGAAAAATTCACTTTCTTATAAAATTCCAATCTATTCTGGTTCAACTAGTGGAATTTCCCAAACATGGATAACAATACTTTTGTGGTGTGTGAATAAATTTTCTTTACTTATATTTTTTTTTCCATACATAATCTCTAAAGATTTCATTTTGTTGTGAGGTATTTGCCTTTTTTGTTTACGAGATGATGGGAGAGCGAAAAACTCAAAGTTTTGATTTAAGAAAAAACAATACATCTAAAATGGAAATGCACAATGCAAAAATGTAGAGGGAGATAATTCCAAAGATTGTCTGTAATTTTTAGGAATTGTAAACTCTTTTTAGTTATTATAAATTAGGTTTTGCAATCGTCGGGGAAAAGGGAGAGGCGGGGGAATTTTAACTGAGAGTTGACTCCGAATCCATAAGTCATTTCTTAAAAAAAAATATCCTGAAGCATGTGATAAATCAGTTAACAATCATCTATGATTGTTAGGTCAACTTTTTGTAAATGGGCAAAATAATGGCTTGTTTGACTAGGGTAAATATCCCACAGCACGTTCAGTTTAGAATTTAATGAGCGTTTGTATTCTCTTTAAAAGGTTTGGATCCACAGGTCATTTGCATCTTTAACAAGTTTCAAGCATGCCTATCCATTTTTAAAACAAGTGTAGAAGAAATCTCTTTCTTATAAAATTGCAAGCTATTAGGGTTGAACTAGTGAAATTTCCCAAACTTGGATAACAAAATTTTTGTGTTCATATTGGTGTGTGAATAAATTTTTCTTACTAACATTTGTTATTGTTTTAAATTTTTTCCATACATAAACTCTAAAATTTTCATTTTGTTGTGATTTATTTGCCTTTTTAGTTTATGTGATGAAGAGAGAACGAAAACTCAAAGTTTTGATTTAAGAAAAAAGTATACATCTAAAATGGAAATGCACAATGCACAAATGTAGAGAGCAATATTTCCAAAGAGTTTCTATAATTTTTAGGGATATTAAAATTTTTTAGTTTTTATATATAAGGTTTTGCAATCGTTGGGGAAAAGGGGGAGGCGGTGTATTTTTAACTGAGTGTTGATTCCCAACCTATCAGTCATTTCTTACAAAAATATAGCCCTTTACGTGCGATAAATCTCTTTAAAATCAAATATGATTGTTAGGTTAGCTTTTGTAAATGGGCAATATAATGGCTTGTTTGACTCGTGTAAATATCCCACCGCACGTTCACTAGAGAATTGAATGATCGTTTGTTATTCTCTTTAAAAGTTTTAGATACACAGGTCATTTGAATCTTTAACATGTTTCGAGCATGTATATCAATTTTTAAAACATGTGTAGAAGAAATCTATTTCTTATAAAATTCCAAGATATTAGGGTTAAAATTGTGGAATTTTCCAAACTTTGATAACAAAACTTTTGTGTTCATTTGTGGTGTGTGAATAAATTTTTTCTACTTACATTGGTTATTGTTTTAAAATTTTTTCATACATAAACTCTGTAATATTCATTTTTTTGTGATGTATTTGCCTTTTTTGTTTATGGGATGAAGGGAGAGCAAAAACTCAAAGTTTTGATTTAAGAAAAAAGTATACATCTAAAATGGAAATGCACAAGGCACAAATGTAGAGAGAGATAATTCCAACAAGTGTCTGTAATTTTTTGGGATTGTAAAATCTTTTTAGTTTTTATATATTAGGTTTTGCAATAGTATTGACTCCAAATCCATAAGTCATTTCTCACAAAAACATAGCCTGTTACGAATGATAACTCACTTTACAATCATCTCTGATAGTTAGGTCAGCTTTTTGTAAATAGGCAAAATAAGGTCTTTTTGACTCGGGTAAATATCCCACCGCACGTTCACATGCAAATTCAATGACCGGTTGTTATTTTCTTTAAAAGGTTTGGATCTATAGGTCATTTGCATCTTTAACATGTTTCAAGCATGCATATCCTTTTTAAAACTTGTGTAGAAGAAATCTCTTTCTTATAAAATTCCAATCTATTCTGGTTGAACTAGTGGAATTTCCGAAACTTGGATAGGAATACTTTTGTGGTGTGTGAATAAATTTTCTTTTCTTATATTTGTTTTTTTTTCGTACATAATCTCTAAAAATTTCATTTTGTTGTGAGCTATTTGCCTTTTTTGTTTACGAGATGATGGGAGAGCGAAAATTCAAAGTTTTGATTCAAGAAAAAACTATACATCTAAAATGGAAATGCACAATGCAAAAATGTAGAGGGAGATAATTCCAAAGATTGTCTGTAATTTTTAGGAATTGTAAACTCTTTTTATTTTTTATAAATTAGGTTTTGCAATCGTCGGAGAAAAGCGGGAGGCGGGGGAATTTTAATTGAGAGTTCACTCTGAATACATAAGTCATTTTTTACAAAAATATACCCCGAAACACGTGATAAATCACTTAACAATCATCTATGATTGTTAGGTCAGCTTTTTGTAAATGGGCAAAATAATGGCTTGTTTGACTAGGGTAAATATCCCACAGCAAGTTCAGTTTAGAACTTAATGAGCTTTTGTATTCTCTTTAAAAGGTTTGGATCCATAGGTCATTTGCATCTTTAATAAGTTTCAAGCATGCCTATCCATTTTTAAAACATGTGTTGAAGAAATCTCTTTCTTATAAAATTGCAAGCTATTAGGGTTGAACTAGTGGAATTTCCCAAACTTGGATAACAAAACTTTTGTGTTCATATTGGTGTGTGAATAAAATTTTCTTACTAACATTTGTTATTGTTTTAAATTTTCTCCATACATAAACTCTAAAATTTTTATTCTGTTGTGATCTATTTACCTTTTTTGTTTACGTTATGAAGAGAGAACGAAAACTCAAAGTTTTGATTTTAGAAAAAAGTATACATCTAAAATGGAAATACACAATGCACAAATGTAGAGAGAAATATTTCCAAAGAGTTTCTGTAATTTTTAGGGATATTAAACCTTTTTAGTTTTTATATGTAAGGTTTTGCAATCATCAGGGAAAAGGGGGAGGCGTGGGATTTTTAAATGAGTGTTGACTCCCAATCCATAAGTCATTTCTTACAAAAAATTTAGCCCATTACGCTTGATAAATCACTTTGCAATCATCTATAATTGTTAGGTCAACTTTTTGTAAATGGACAAAATAATGGCTTGTTTGACTCGGGTAAATTTCCTACCGCACGTTCACTTATGAACTTAATGAGCGTTTGTTATTCTCTTTAAAAGGTTTGGATCTATAGGTCATTTGCATCTTGAACATGTTTCAAGCATGCATATCCATTTTTAAAACATGTGTAGAAGCAATCAATTTCTTTTAATATTTGAAGCAATTAGGATTAAACTTGTGGAATTTAAAAAACTTAGATAACAAAACTTTTGTGTTCATTTGAGGTTGGTGAATTAATTTCTTTTACTTATATTTGTTATTGTTTTAAATATTTTCCATAAATAAACTCTAAAATTTTCATTTTGTTGTGATCTATTTGCCTTTATGGTTTATGGGATGAAGGAAGAGCGAAAATTCAAAGTTTTAATTTAAGAAAAAAGTATACATCTAAAATGGAAATGCACAATGCACAAATTTAGAGAGAGAAAATTCTGAAGAGTGTCTGTAATTTTTAGGGATTGTAAACTTTTTTTAGTTTTTATATATTAGGTTTTGCAATCGTAGGGGAAAAGGGGGAGGCGGGGGATTTTTTACTAAGTGTTGACTCCATATCCATAAGTCATTTCTTACAAAAATATAGCCCGTTACGCATGATAAATCACTTTACAATCATTTATCATTGTTAGGTTTGCTTTTTGTAAGTGGGCAAAATAATGGCTTGTTTGACTCGGGTAAATATCCCACTACACATTCACTTGAGAATTTAATGAGCGTTTCTTATTCTCTTTAGTAGGGTTGGTTCCATAGTTTCGGGCAAGCATATCCATTTTTGAACATGTGTAGAAGAAATCTCTTTCTTAGAAAATTCCAAGCTATTAGGGTTGAACTTGTGGAATTTCCCAAAACTTGGATAACAAAACATTTGTGTTCATTTATGGTGAGTGAAAAAAAATTCTTTACTTACATTTTTAATTTTTTAAAATTGTTTCCATACATAATCTCTATAATTTTCATTTTGTTGTAATCTATTTGCCTTTTTTGTTTAAGGCATGAAGGGAGAGCGAGAACTGAAATTTTTGATCTAATAAAAAAGTATACTTCTAAAATGGAAATGCACAATACACAACTGTAGAGAGAGATAGTTCCAAAGAGTGTCTATAATTTTTAGGGAGTGTAAACTCTTTTTGTTTTTATATATTAGGTTTTGCAATAGTTGGGGAAAAAGGGGGAGGTGGGGGATGTTTAACTGTGTGTTAGATTCCAATCCATAAGTCATTTCTTACAAAAAAAAATAGCCCATTACAAGTGATAAATCACTTTACAATCATCTATGATTGTTAGGTGAGCTTTTTGCAAATGGGCAAAATAATGGCTTGTTACACTCGGGTAAATATCCCACCGCACGTTCACTTGATAATTTAATGTGCGTTTATTATTCTCTTTAAAAGGTTTGGATCCATAGGTCATTTGCGTCTTTAACGTGTTTGTGGCATGCATATCCATTTTTAAAACATGTGTAAAAGAAATCTCTTTCTTGTAAAATTCCAAGATATTAGGGTTGAACTTGTGGAATTTCCCAAATTTGGATAACAAAACTTTTGTGTTCATTTGTGGTGGGTGAATAAATGTTTTTTACTTACATTTTTTATTTTTTTAAATTTTTTCCATACATAAACTCTATAATTGTCATTTTGTTGTGATCTGTTTTTTTGTGTACGGGATGAAGGGAGAGCCAAAACTCAAAGTTTTTACTTAAGAAAAACGTATGCATCTAAAATGAAAATGCACAATGCACAAATGTAGAGAGAGGTAATTCGAAAGAGTGTCTGTAATGTTTGGTGATTGAAAACTCCTTTTAGTTTTTAAATATTAGGTTTTGCAATCGTCAGGGAAAAGGGGGAGGCAGGGGATTTTTAAATGAGTGTTGACTCCGAATGCATAAGTCATTTCTTACAAAAATATAGCCCGTTACACATGATAAATCACGTTACAGCCATCTATGATTGTTATATCAGCTTTTTGTAAATGGGCAAAATCATGGCTTGTTTGTCTCGGGTAAATATCCCACCGCACGTTCACTTGAGAATTTAATGAGCGTATGTTATTCTCTTTAAAAGGTTTGGATACATAGGGCATTTTCATCTTGAACATGTTTCAAGCATGCATATCCATTTTTAAAACACGTGTAGAATAAATCTTTTTCTTATAAAGTTCCAAGCTATTAGGGTTGAACTAGTGAAATTTCCAAAATATGGATAACAAAACTTTTTTGTTCCTCTGTGGTGTGTGAATAAATTTTCTTTAGATATATTTGTAATTTTTTGAAATTTGTTCCATACATAAACTCTAAAATTTTCATTTTGTTGTGATCTGTTTGCCTTTTTTTGTGTATAGGATGGAGGGAGAGTGAAAACTCAAAGTTTTGATTTAAGAAAAAAATATATATCTAAAATGAAAATGCACAATGCATAAATGTAAAGTGAGATTATTTCAAAGAGTGTCTATTTTTTTTTGGGATTGTAAACTCTTTTTTGTTTTTATATATTAGGTTTTCCAGTTGTCGGGGAAAAGGGGGAGGCGGGGGATTTTTAACTGAGAGTTGACTCCCAATCCATATGTCATTTCTTAAAAATATATATCCCATTACACGTGATAAATCACTTTACAATCATCAATGATTGTTAGGTCATCTTTTTTTAAATGGGAAAAATATTGGCTTGTTTGACTCGGGTAAATATCCCACCGCACAATCACTTAAGAATTTAATGTGCGGTTGTTATTCTCTTTAAAAGGTTTGGATCCATAAGTCATTTGCATCTTTAACATGTTTCAAGCATGCATATTCATTTTTAAAACATGTGTAGAAGAAATCTCTTTCTTATAAAATTCCAAGCTATTAGTGGTGAACTAGAGGAATTTCCCAAACTTGGATAACAAAACTTTTGTGTTCATTTGTGGTATGTGAATAAATTTTCTTTACATACATTTGTTATTTTTTTAAATTTGTTCCATACATAAACTCTAAAATTTTCATTTTATTTTGATCTGTTTGCCTTTTTTGTGTATAGGATGGAAGGAGAGTGAAAACTCAAAGTTTTGATTTAAGAAAAAAGTATATATCTAAAATGAAAATTCACAATGCACAAATGTACAGTGAGATTATTTCAAAGAGTGTCTGTAATTTTTTGAGATTATCTAAAATGTAATTTTCTTTACTTACATTTTTTTTGCTTTAAATTTTATCCATACATCATCTCTAAAATTTTCATTTTTTTGTGATCTATTTGCCTTTTTTGTTTACGGGATGAAAGGAGAGCAAAAACTCAAAGTTTTTATTAAAGAAAAAGTATTCATCTGAAATGGAAATGCACAATGCACAAATGTAGAGAGATAATTCCAAAGAGAGTCTGTAATTTTTAGGGGTTGTAAAGTCTTTTTAGTTTTCATATATTAGATTTTGCATTCGTGGGGGAAAGGGGGAGGCGGGGGTTTCTTAACTGAGTGTTGACTCCCAATCCATAAATCATTTCTTTCAAAATCCTAGGCTGTTATACATGATAAATCACTTTACCATCATAAATGATTGTTAGGTCAGCTTTTTGTAAATGGGTAAAATAATGGCTTGTTTGACTCGGGTATATATCCCACCGCACGATGACTTGAGAATTTAATGAGTGTATTTTATTCTCTTTAAAAGGTTTGGATCCATTGGTCATTTGCAACTTTAACATGTTTCAAGCATGCATATCGATTTTTAAAACAAATGTAGAAGAAATCTCTTTCTTATAAAATTGCAAGCAATTAGGGTTGAACTAGTAGATTTCCCAAACTTCGATAACAAAAATTTTTGTGTTCATTTGTGGTGTGTGAATAAATTTTCTTTACTAACATTTGTTATTGTTTTAAATTATTTCCATACATCAACTCTAAAATTTTCATTTTGTTGTGATCTATTTGGATTTTTTTTTACGGGATGAAGGGAGAGCGAAAACTGAAAGTTTTGATCTAATAAAAAAAGTATACATCTAAAATGGAAATACACAATGCACAAATGTAGATGGAGATAATTCCAAAGAGTTTCTGTAATTTTTAGGTAATTTAAACTCTTTTTGTTTTTATTTATTAGGTTTAGCAATAGTTGGGGAAAAGGGGGAGATGGGGGATTTTTAACTGTGTGTTAATTCCCAATCCATAAGTCATTTCTTACAAAAAAATAGCCCATTTCGCGTGATAAATCACTTTACAATCATCTATGATTGTTAGCTGAGCTTTTTGCAAATGGGCAAAATAATGGCTTGTTAGACTCGGGTAAATATCCCATCGTACGTTCACCTGATAATTTAATGTGTGTTTATTATTCTCTTTAAAAGGTTTGGATCCATAGGTCATTTGCGTCTTTAACATGTTTTTGGCATGCATATCCATTTTTTAAACATGTGTAAAACAAATCTCTTTCTTGTAAAATTCCAAACTATTAGGGTTGAACTTGTGGAATTTCCCAAACTTGGATAACAAAACTTTTGTGTTCATTTGTGGTGGGTGAATAAATGTTTTTTACTTACATTTGTTATTGTTTTAAATTTTTTCCATACATAAACTCTAAAATTGTCATTTTGTTGTGATCTATTTGCTTTTTTTGTGTACAGGTTGAAGGGAGAGCCAAAACTCAAAGTTTTGAATTAAGAAAAAAGTATGCATCTAAAATGAAAATGAACAATGCACAAATGTAGAGAGAGGTAATTCCAATGAGTGTCTGTAATGTTTGATGATTGTAAACTCTTTTTAGTTTTTAAATATTAGGTTATGCAATCGTCAGGGAAAAGGGGGAGGCGGGGTATTTTTAACTGAGTGTTGAGTCCGAATGCATAAGTCATTTCTTACGAAAATGTAGCCCATTACACTTGATAAATCATGTTACAGTCATCTAGGATTGTTATATCAGCTTTTTGTAAATGAGCAAAATCATGGCTTGTTTGTCTCGGGTAAATATCCCACCGCACGTTCACTTGAGAATTTAATGAGCGTATGTTATTCGCTTTAAAAGGTTTGGATCCATAGGCATTTGCATCTTTAACATGTTTCAAGCATGCATATCCATTTTTAAAACACGTGTAGAATAAATCTTTTTCTTATAAAGTTCCAAGCTATTTGGGTTGAACTAGTGGAGTTTCCAAAACGTGGATAACAAAACTTTTTTGTTCATATGTGGTGTGTGAATAAATTTTCTTTACATACATTTGTTATTTTTTAAAATTTGTTCCATACATAAACTCTAAAATTTTCATTTTGTTGTGATTTGTTTGCCTTTTTTGTGTATAGGATGGAGGGAGAGTGAAAACTCAAATTTTTGATTTAAGAAAAAAGTATATATCTAAAATGAAAATTCACAATGCACAAATGTACAATGAGATTATTTCAAAGAGTGTATGTAATTTTTTGGGATTGTAAACTCTTTTTTGTTTTTATATATTATGCTTTCCAATTGTCGGGGAAAAGGGGGAGGCAGGGGATTTTTAACTGAGTGTTGACTCCCAATCCATATGTCATTTCTTAGAAACATATATCCCGTTACACGTGATAAATCACTTTACAATCATCTATGATTGTTAGGTCAAATTTTTTTAAATGGGCAAAATATTGGCTTGTTTGACTTGGGTAAATATCCCACCGCACAGTCACTTTAGAATTTAATGTGCGGTTGTTATTCTCTTTAAAAGGTTTGGATCCATAGGTCATTTGCATCTTTAACATGCATAACCATTTTTAAAACATGTGTAGAAGAAATCTCTTTCTTATAAAATTCCAAGCTATTAGGGGTGAACTAGAGGAATTTCCCAAACTTGGATAACAAAACTTTTGTGTTCATTTGTGGTGTGTGAATAAATTTTCTTTACTTACATTTTTTTTTGTTTTAAATTTTTTCCATACATCATCTATAAAATTTTCATTTTTTTGTGATCTATTTGCCTTTTTTCTTCACGGGATGAAAGGAGAGCGAAAACTCATCGTTTTGATTAAAGAAAAAGTATTTATCTGAAATGGAAATGCACAATGCACAAATGTAGAGAGATAATTCCAAAGAGTGTCTGTAATTTTTAGGGGTTGTAAAGTCATTTTAGTTTTCATATATTAGAATTTGCATTCGTGGGGGAAAGGGGAGGCGGTGGTTTCTTAACTGACTGTTGACTCCTAATCCATAAATCATTTCCTTAAAAAATATAGCCCGTTGTGCATGATAAATCACTTTACAATCATCTATGATTTTTAGGTCAGCTTTTAATAAATGGGCAAAATAATGGCTTGTTTGACTCGGGTATATATCCCACCGCACGTTGACTTGAGAATTTAATGAGCATTTGTTATTCTCTTTTCAAGGTTTGGATCCATTGGTCATTTGCAACTTTAACATGTTTCAAGCATGCATATCGATTTTTAAAACAAATGTAGAAGAAATCTCTTTCTTATAAAATTCCAAGCAATTAGGGTTGAACTAGTAGATTTCCCAAACTTCGATAACAACAAATTTTGTGTTCATTTGAGGTGTGTGAATAAATTTTCTTTACTTACATTTGTTATTGTTTTAAATTATTTCCATACATCAACTCTAAAATTTTCATTTTGTAGTGATCTATTTGCCTTTTTTTTTTACGAGATGAAAGAAGAGCGAGAACTCAAAGTTTTGATTTAAGAAATGCACAATCCACTAATATCGAGAAAGATAATTCCAAAGACTTCCTGTAATTTTTAGGGATTGTAAACTCTTTTTAGTTTTTATATATTAGGTTTTGCAATAATTGAGGAAATGGGGGAGGTGGTGGATTTTTAACTGAGTGTTGAATCCCAATCCATCAGTCATTTCTTAAAAAAAATATAGCCCGTTACTTGTGATAAATCACTTTAAAATCATCTATGATTGTTAGGTTAGCTTTTGTAAATGGGCAAAATAATGGCTTGTATGACCCGAGTAAATATCCCACCGCACGTTCACTTGAAAATTTAATGAGTGTTTGTTATTGTCTTTAAAAGGTTTGGATACACAGGTCATTTGCATCTTTAACATGTTTCGAGCATGTATATCCATTTTTAAAACATGTGTAGAAGAAATCTATTTCTTATAAAATTCCAAGATATTAGTTTTAAACTTGTGGAATTTCCCAAACTTGGATAACAAAACTTTTGTGTTCATTTGTGGTGTGTGAATAAATTTTCGTTATTACATTTGTTATTGTTTTAAATTTTTTTCATACATAAACTCTGTAATATTCAATTTTTTGTGATGTATTTGCCTTT
This sequence comes from Aristolochia californica, assembly GCF_029961685.1. Taxonomy (NCBI): domain Eukaryota; kingdom Viridiplantae; phylum Streptophyta; class Magnoliopsida; order Piperales; family Aristolochiaceae; genus Aristolochia; species Aristolochia californica. Next base: position 16,758,774 of record NW_027181782.1, on the reverse strand, counting down.
TTTGTTTACGGGATGAAGGGAGAGTGAAAACTCAATGTTTTGATTTAAGAAAAAAGTATACAACTAAAATGGAAATGCACAAGGCACAAATGTAGAGAGAGATAATTCCAACAAGTGTCTGTAATTTTTTGGGATTGTAAAGTCTGTTTTAGTTTTTATATATTAGGTTTTGCAATAGTCAGGGAAAAGGGGGAGACCGGGGATTTTTAACTGAGTGTTGACTCCGAATCCATAAGTCATTTCTCACAAAAACATAGCCCGTTACGTATGATAAATCACTTTACAATCATCTCAGATTGTTAGGTCAGCTTTTGTAAATAGGCAAAATAATGTCTTTTTGACTCGGGTAAATATCCCACCGCACGTTCACATGTGAATTCAATGAGCGTTTGTTATTCTCTTTAAAAAGTTTGGAGCCATAGGTCATTTGTATCTTTAACATGTTTCAAGCATGCATATCTTTTTTAAAACTTGTGTAGAGGAAATCTCTCTCTTTTAAAATTCCGATCTATTCTGGTTAAAGTATTTCCGAAACTTGGATAACAATACTTTTGTGGTGTGTGAATAAATTTTATTTACTTACATTTGAATTTTTTTCCATACATAAACTCTAAAAATTTCATTTTGTTGTGAGCTATTTGCCTTTTTTGTTTATGAGATTATGGGAGAGCGAAAACTCAAAGTTTTGATTTAAGAAAAAACTGTACATATAAAATGGAAATGCACAATGCAAAAATGTAGAGGGAGATAATTCCAAAGATTGTCTGTAATTTTTAGGAATTGTAAACTCTTTTTTGTATTTATATATTAGGTTTTCCAATCGTCAGGGAAAAGGGGGAGGCAGGGGGATTTTAACTGAGAGTTGACTCCGAATCCATAAGTCATTTCTTACAAAAATATACCCCGAAACACGTGATAAATCACTTAACAATCATAGATGATTGTTAGGTCAGCTTTTTTAAATGGGCAAAATAATGGCTTGTTTGACTAGGGTAAATATCCCACCGCACGTTCAGTTTAGAATTTAATGAGCATTTGTATTCTATTTAAAAGGTTTGGATGCATAGGTCATTTGCATCTTTAACAAGTTTCAAGCATGCCTATCCATTTTTATAACACGTGTAGAAGAAATCTCTTTCTTATAAAATTGCATGCTATTAGGGTTGAACTAATGGAATTTCCCAAACTTGGATAACAAAACTTTGTGTTCATATTGGTGTGTGAATAAATTTTTCTTACTAACATTTGTGATTGTTTTAAATTTTTTCCATACATAAACTCTAAAATTTTCATTTTGTTGTGATTTATTTGCCTTTTTTGTTTACGTGATGAAGAGAGAACGAAAACTCAAAGTTTTGATTTAAGAAAAAAGTATACATCTAAAATGGAAATGCACAATGCACAAATATAGAAAGAAATATTTCCAAAGAGTTTCTATAATTTTTAGGGATATTAAACTTTTTAAATTTTTATATATAAGGTTTTGCAATCGTCTGGGAAAAGGGGGACGCGGGGGATTTTTAACTGAGTGTTGACTCCCAATCCATAAGTCATTTCTTACAAAAATTTAGCCCGTTATGCTTGATAAATCACTTTGCAATCATCTATAATTGTTAGGTCAACTTTTTGTAAATGGGCAAAATAATGGCTTGTTTGACTTGGGTAAATTTCCTACCGCACGTTTACTTGCGAACTTAATGAGCGTTTTTTATTCTCTTTAAAAGGTTTGGATCCATAGGTCATTTGCATCTTTAACATGTTTCGGGCATGCATATCCATTTTTAAAACATGTGTTGAAGAAATCACTTTCTTATAGTATTCCAAGCTATATGGGTTAAACTTGTGGAATTTCAAAAATTTTTATGACAAAACTTTTTTTGTTCAATTGAGGTTTGTCAATTAATTTCTTTTACTTACATTTGTTATTGTTTTAAATTTTTTCCATAAATAAACTCTAAAATTTTCATTTTGTTGTGATCTCTTTGCCTTTATGGTTTATGGGATGAAGGGAGAGCGAAAACTCAAAGTTTTGATTTAAGAAAAAAGTATTCATCTAAAATGGAAAAGCACAATGCACAAATTTATAGAGAGAAAATTCCAAAGAGTGTATGTAATTTTTAGGGATTGTAAACTCTTTATAGTTTTCATATATATTGGCATCTTTAACATGTTTCGAGCATTTATATCCATTTTTAAAACAGGTGTAAAAGAAATCTCTTTCTTTTAAAATTCCAAGCTATTAGGGTTGAACAAGTGGAATTTCCCAAACTTGGATAACAAAACTTTTGGGTTCATTTGTGGTGTGTGAATAAATTTTATTTACTTAAAATTTTTATTGTTATAAACTTTTTCCATACAAAAATTCTATAATTTTCATTTTGTTGTGATCTATTTTCCTTTTTTTTTAATGGGACAAAGGGAGAGCGAAAACTCAAAGTTTTTATTTAAGAAAAAGGTATACATCTAAAATGGAAAACCCTAATGAACAAATTTAGAGAGAGATAATTTTGAAGAGTGTCTATAATTTTTTGGGATTGTAAACTCTTTTTAGTTTTTATATATTAGGTTTCACAATAGTCAGGGAAAAGGGGGAGGCGAGGGGATTTTTAATGAGTAATGACTCCATATCCATAAGTGATTTCTTACAAAAATATAACCCGTTACGTGTGATAAATCACTTTACAATCGTCTATGATTGTTAGGTCAGCTTTTTGTGAATGGGCAAAATAATGGCATGTTTGACTAAGGTAAATATCCCACCGCACGTTCACTTGAGAATTTATTGAGTGTTTTTTATTCTCTTTAAAAGGTTTGGATCCATAGGTCATTTGCCTTTTTAACATGTTTCAAGCATGCATATCCAGTTTTTAAATATGTGTAGAAGAAATCTCTTTCTTATAAAATTCCAAGCTACTATGGTTGAACTAGTGGAATTTCCCAAACTTGGATAGCAAAAAATTTGTGTTCATTTGTGGTGTGTAAATAAATTTTCTTTAGTTACATTTTTTATTGTTTTAAATTGTTTCCATACATAAACTCTATAATTTTCATTATGTTGTGATCTATATGCGTTTTTTGTTTACGGGATGTAGGGAGAGCAAAAACTCAAAGTTTTGATTTAAGAAAAAAGTATACATCTAAAATGGAAATGCACAATGCACAAATGTAGAGAGCGACAATTCCAAAGAGTGTCTGGAATTTTTAGGGAAGTTAACTCTTTTTTGTTTTTATATATTAGGTTTTGCAATAGTTTGGGAAAAGAGGGAGACGGGGGATTTTAACTGAGTGTTGACTCCCAATCCAAAAGTCATTTCTTTGAAAAATATAGCCCACTACGCATGAAAAATCACTTTACAATTATTTATGATTGTTAGCTCAGCTTTTTGCAAATGGGCAAAATAATGGCTTGTTTGACTCGGGTAAATATCCCACCACACGTTCACTTGAGAATTTAATGAGCATTTGTTATTCTCTTTAAAAGGTTTGGATCCATAGGTCATTTTTTGTCTTTAACATGTTTCGTGCATGCATAACCATTTTTAAAATATGTGTAGAAGAAATCTTTTTCTTATGAAATTCCAAGCTATTAGGGTACAACTAGGGGTATTTCCCAAACTTGGATAACAAAAGATTTGTGTTCATTTGTGGCGTGTGAATAAATTTTCTTTCGTTACATTTGTTTTTGTTTTAAATTTTTCCATACATAAACTCTATAATTTTCATTTTATTGAGATCTATTTGCTTTTTTTGTTTACGCTATGAAGGGAGAGCGAAAACATAAAGTTTTGATTTAAGAAAAACGTATATATCTAAAATGGAAATGCACAACGCAGAAATGTAGGGAGAGATAATTCCAAAGAGTGTTTGTAATTTTTTTTTATTGTAAACTCTTTTTTTTATATATTAGGTTTTGCAATCATCGTGGAAAAGGGGGAGGCGGGGGATTTTTAACTGAGTGTCGGCTCCATATCCATAAGTCATTTCTTACAAAAATATTAGGTCACTTGAGAATTTAATGAGCGTTTGTTATTCTCTTTCAAAGCTTTGGATCCATAGGTCATTTTCATCTTTAAGATGTTTCGAGCATGCGTATCCATTTTTAAAACATGTGTAGAAGAAATTTCTTTCTTATAAAATTCCAAGCTATTAGGATTGAACTAGTGGAATTTCCCAAACTTTGATAACAAAACTTTTCTGTTCATTTGTGGTCTGTGAATAAATTTTCTTTACTTACATTTGTTATTGTTTTAAATTTTTTTCCATACATAAACTCTAAAATTTTTATTTTGTTGTGATCTTTTTGGCTATTTTGTTTACGGGATGAAGGGAGAGTGAAAACTCAAAAGTTTTATTTAAGAAAAAGTATACAACTAAAATGGAAATGCACAATGCAAAAATTTAGAGAGAGATAATTTTAAAGAGTGTCTTTAATTTTTAGAAATTGTGAACTCTTTTCAGTTTTTATATATTAGGTTTTGGAATCGTCGAGGAAAAGGGGAGGCGAGGAAATTTTAACAGAGTGTTGACACCAAATCCTTAAGTAATTTCTTACAAAAATATTGCCCGTTACACGTGATAAATAACTTTACAATCATCTATGATTGTTAGGTCAGCTTTTTGTAAATGGGAAAAATAATGGCTTGTTTGACTCGGGTAAATATCCCTTCGCACGTTCACTATAGAATTTAATGAGCGTTAGTTATTCTCTTTAAAAGGTTTGGATCCATAGGTCATTTCATCTTTAACATGTTTCAAGCATTCATATCCATTTTTAAAACATGTGTAGAAGAAATCTCTTTCTTTTAAAATTCCAAGCTATTAGGGTTGAACAAGTGGAATTTCCCAAACTTGGATAACAAAAATTTTGTGTTCATTTGTGGTGTGTGAATAAATTTTCTTTAGTTACATTTTTTATTGTTATAAATTTTTTCCATATATAAACTCTATAATTTTCATTTTGTTGTGATCTATTTGCCTTTTTTGTTTGCGGGATGAAGGGAGAGCGAAAACTCAATGTTTTTTTTAAGAAAAAAGTATACATCTAAAATGGAAACGTATAATGCACAAATTTAGAGAGAGATAATTCCAAAGAGTGTCTGTAATTTTTAAGGATTGTAAGCTTTTTTAGTTTTTATATATTAGGTTTCGCAATAGTCGGGGAAAAGCAGGATTGTAAACTCGTTTTGGTTTTCATATATTAGGTTTTGCAATCGTCTGGGAAAAGGGCATGGCGGGGGATTTTTAACTGAGGGTTGACTCCCAATCCATAAGTCATTTCTTACAAAAGATAGCCTTTACCCGTGATAAATAACTTTACAACCATCTATGATTGTTTGGTAAGCTTTTAGTAAATGGGCAAAATAATGGCTTGTTTGACTCGAGTAAATATCCCACCACACGTTCACATGAAAATTTAATGACCATTTGTTATTCTCTTCAAAAGGTTTGGATACATAGGTCATTTGCATCTTGAACATTTTTGAGGCATGCATTTCCATTTTTAAAACATGTGTAGAAGAAATCTCTTTCTTATAAAATTCCAAGCTATTAGGGTTGAAATAGTGGAATTTCCCAAACTTGGATAACAAAACTTTTGTGTTCATTTGTGTAGTGTGATTAAATTTTCTTTACTAACATTTGCTATTGTTTTAAATTTTTTTCATACATAAATTCTAAAATTTTAATTTTGCTGTGATATATTTTCCATTTTCGTTTACAAGATGAAGAGACAACGAAAACTCAAAGTTTGATTTAAGAAAAAAGTAAACATCTAAAATGAAAATGCACAATGCGTATATGTAGAGAGAAATAATTCCAAAGAGAGTCTGTAATTTTTAGGGATAGTAAACTCTTTTTAGTTTTTATATATTAGGTTTTGCAATAGTCAGGGAAAAGGGGGATGCGGGGGATTTTTAATTGTGTCTTGACTCCCAATCAATAAGTCATTTCTTAAAAAAAATAGCCTATTACGCGTGATAAATCACTTTAAAATCATTTATGATTGTTAGGTCAGCTTTTTGTAAATGGGCAAAATAATGGCTTGTGTGACTCAGGTAAATATCCCTCCGCACATTCACTTTAGAATTTATTGTGCATTTTTTATTCTCTTTAAAAGGTCTGGATGCATAGGTCATTTGCATCTTTAACATGTTTCAATCATGCATATCCATTTTCAAATCATGTGTAGATGAAATCTCTTTCATATAAAATTCCAAGCTATTAGGGTTGAACTAGTGGAATTTCCCAAACTTGGATAAGAAAACTTTTGTGTTCATTTTTGGAATATGAATAAATTTTCTTTATTTACATTCACTATTGTTTTAAATTTTTTCCATACATAAACTCTAAAATTTTCATTTCGTTGTGATCTGTTTGCCTTTTTTGTGTACGGGATGAAGGGAGAACGAAAACTCAAAGTTTTGATTTAAGAAAAAAGTATAAATCTAAAATGGAAATGTACAATGCACAAATGTAGATAGAGATAATTCTGAAGAGTGTATGTAATTTTTAGGGATTGTAGACTCTTTTTAGGTTTTATATATTAGGTTTTACAATCGTCGGGGAAAAGGGGGAGGCGGGGGATTTTTAACTAAGTGTTGAATCCATATCCATAAGTCATTTATTACAAAAATATAGCCCGTTATGCGTGATAAATCACTTTATATTCATCTATGATTGTTAGGTCTGCTTTTTGTAAGTGGGTAAACTAATGGCTTGTTTGACTCGGGTAAATATCCCACCGCACGTTCACTTGAGAATTTAATGAGCGTTGTTATTCTCTTTAAAAGGGTTGGTTCCATAGGTCGTTTGCATCTTTAAAATGTTTCGGGCATGCATATCCATTTTTGAAACATGTGTAGAAGAAATCTCTTTCTTATAAAATTCCAAGCTATTAGGGTTGAACTAGTGGAATTTCCCAAAACTTGGATAACAAAACATTTGTGTTCATTTATGGTGGATGAAAAAATTTTATTTACTTTTTTATTTTTTAAAATTTTTTCCATACATAAACTCTATAATTGTCATTTTGTTGTAATCTATTAGCCTTTTTTGTATACGGGATAAAGGGAGAGCGAAAATTGAAAGTTTTGATCAAATAAAAAAGTATACATCTAAAATGGAAATGCACAATACACAAATGTAGAGAGAGATAATTCCAAAGAGTGTCTGTAATTTTTTGCGATTGTAAACTCTTTTTGTTTTGATATATTATGTTTTGCAATAGTTGGGGAAAAGGGGGAGGTGGGGGATTTTTTACTGTGTGTTAGCTCCCAATCCATAAGTCATTTCTTACAAAAAAAAAACAGCCTATTACGCCATATAAATCACTTTACAATCATCTATGATTGTTTGGTGAGCTTTTTGCAAATGGGCAAAATAATGGCTTGTTAGATTCGGGTAAATATCCCACCGCACGTTCACCTGATAATTTAATGTGTGTTTATTATTCTCTTTAAAAGGTTTGGATCCATAGGTCATTTGCGTCTTTAACTTGTTTTTGGCATGCATATCCATTTTTAAAACATGTGTAAAAGAAATCTCTTTCTTGTAAAATTCCAAGCTATTAGGGTTGAACTTGTGGAATTTCAAAAAATTGGATAACAAAACTTTTGTGTTCATTTGTGGTGGGTGAATAAATGTTCTTTACTTACATTTGTTATTGTTTTAAATTTTTTCCATAAATAACCTCTAAAATTGTCATTTTGTTGTGATCTATTTGCTTTTTTTGTTTACGGGATAAAGGGAGAGCCAAAACTCAAACTTTTGGTTTAAGAAAAACGTATGCATCTAAAATGAAAATGCACAATACAGAAATGTAGAGAGAGGTAATTCCAAAGAGTGTCTGTAATGTTTGGTGATTATAAACTCTTTTTAGTTTTTAAATATTAGGTTTTTCAATCGTCAAGGAAAAGGGGGAGGCGGGGGATTTTTAACTGAGTGTTGACTCTGAATGCATAAGTCATTTCTTACAAAAATATAGCCCATTACACGTGATAAATCACGTTACAGTCATCTATGATTGTTATATCAGCTTTTTGTAAATGGGCAAAATCATGGCTTGCTTGTCTCGGGTAAATATCCCACCACACGTTCACTTGATAATTTAATGAGCGTATGTTATTCTCTTTAAAAGGTTTGGATCCATAGGACATTTGCATCTTTAACATGTTTCAAGCATGCATATCCATTTTTAAAACACGTGTAGAATAAATCTTTTTCTTATAAAGTTCCAAGCTATTAGGGTTGAACTAGTGGAATTTCCAAAACATGGATAACAAAACTTTTTTGTTCATCTTTGGTGTGTGAATAAATTTTCTTTACATACATTTGTTATTTTTTTAAATTTTTTTACAAAGATAAACTCTAAAATTTTCATTTTGTTGTGATCTGTTTACCATTTTTGTGTATAGGATGGAGGGAGAGTGAAAACTCAAAGTTTTGATTTAAGAAAAATGTATATATCTAAAATGAAAATGCACAATGCACAAATGTAGAGTGAGATTATTTCAAAGAGTGTCTGTAAGTTTTTGGGATTATAAACTCTTTTTTGTTTTTATATATTAGGTTTTCCAATTGTCGGGGAAAAGGGGGAGGCGGGGGATTTTTAACTGAGTGTTGACTCCCAATCTATATGTCATTTCTTACAAACATATATTCCGTTACACATGAAAAATCACTTTACAATCATCTATGATTGTTAAGTCAGCTTTTTTCGAATGGTCAAAATAAGGGCTTGTTTGACTCGGGTAAATATCCCAACGCACGTTTACTAGAGAATTTAATGAGCGTTTGTTATTCTCTTTAAAAGGTTTGGATCCATAGACCCATTTCAAATTTAACTATTTTCGAGCATGCATATCCATTTTTAAAACATGTGTAGAAGAAATCTCTTTCTTATAAAATTCCAAGCTATTAGGGTTGAAGTAGTGGAATTTCCCAAACTTGGATAACAAAAATTTTGTTATCATTTGTGGTGTGTGAATAAATTTTCTTTACTTAAATTTTTTATGGTTTTAAATTTTTTCCATAGATAAACTCTATAATTTTCAATTTTTTGTGATCTATTTATCTATTTTTGTATGGGATGGAGGGAGAGCGAAAACTCAAAGTTTTGATTTAAGAAAAAAATATATATCTAAAATGAAAATGCACAAAGCAAAAATGTAGAGTGAGATTATTTCAAAGAGTGTCTGTAAGCTTTTGGGATTGTAAACTCTTTTTTGTTTTTATATATTAGGTTTTCCAAATGTCGGGGAAAAGGGGGAGGCGGGGGATTTTTAACTGAGTGTTGACTCCCAATCTATATGTCATTTCTTACAAACATATATTCCGTTACACATGAAAAATAACTTTACAATCATCTATGATTGTTAAGTGAGCTTTTTCCAAATGGACAAAATAAGGGCTTGTTTGACTCGGGTAAATATCCCAACGCCCGTTTACTTGAGAATTTAATCAGCGTTTGTTATTCTCTTTAAAAGGTTTGGATCCATAGACCCATTTCATATTTAACTAGTTTCGAGTATGCATATCCATTTTTAAAACATGTGAAGAAGAAATCTCTTTCTTATAAAATTCCAAGCAATTAGGGTTGAAGTAGTGGAATTTCCTAAACTTGGATAACAAAATTTTTGTTAGCATTAGTGGTGTGTGAATAAATTTTCTTTACTTAAATTTTTTATTGTTTTAAATTTTTTCCAAAGATAAACTCTAAAATTTTCAATTTTTTGTGATCTATTTATCTATTTTTGTATGGGATGGAGGGAGAGCGAAAACTCAAAGTTTTGATTTAATAAAAAGGTATACATCTAAAATGAAAATGCACATTTCACAAATATAGAGAGAGATAAGTCCAAAGGGTGTCTGTAATTTTTTGGGATTATAACCTCTTTTAAGTTTTTATATATTAGGTTTTGCAATCGTGAGGAAAAAGGGGGAGGTTGGGGATTTTTAACTGAGTGTTGACTCCCAAGCCATAAGTTATTTATTACAAGAATATAGCCCATTACACATGATAAATCACTTTCCAATCATCTATGATAGTTAGTTGAGCTTTTTGAAAATGGGTAAAATAGAGGCTTGTTTGACTCAGGTAAATATCCCTCCGCACGTTCACTTGAGAATTTAATGAGCGTTCGTTAGTCTCTTTAAAAGGTTTAGATCAATAGGTCATTTGCATCTTTAACATGTTTCAAGCATGCATATCCATTTTTAAAAAAAGTGTAGAAGAACACTTTCTTATAAAATTTCAAGCTATTAGGGTTGAACTAGTGGAATTTCCTAAACTTGGATAACAAAACTATTGTGTTCATTTTTGGAGTGTGTATAAATTTTCTTTCCTTAAATTTGTTATTGTTTTAAATTTCTTCCATACATAAATTATATAGTTTTCATTTTGTTGTGATCTATTTGCCTTTTTTGTTTACGGGATGAAGGGAGAGCGAAAACTCAAAGTTTTTATTTAAGAAAAAAGTTTACATCCAAAATAGAAATGCACAATGCACAAATGTAGAGAGAGATAATTCCAAAGAGTGTCTGAAATTTTTAGGGATTGTAAAATGTTTTTAGTTTTTATATATTAGGTTTTATAATAGTCGGGGAAAAGGGGGAGGCGGGGGATTTTTTACTGAGTGTTGACTCCCAATCCATAAGTCATTTCTTACAAAAATATAGCCCGTTATGTATGATAAATCAATTTACCATCATCTATGATTGTTAGGTCAGATTTTTGTAAAAGGGCAAAATAATGGCTTGATTTACTTGGGTAAATATCCCACCACACGTTCACTTGACTATTTAATGAGCGTTTGTTATTCTCTTCAAATGTTTTGGATCGATAGGTCATTTGCCTCTTTAACATGTTTAAAGCATGCATGTCAATTTTTAAAACACGTGTAGAAGAAATATCATTCTTTTAAAATTCCAAGCTATTAGGGTTGAAATAGTGGAATTACCCAAACTTGGATAACAACACTTTTGTGGTGTGTGAAAAAATTTTATTTACTTACATTTTTTATTGTTTTAAATTTTTTTCCATACTTAAACTCTTAAATATTCTTTTTGTTGTGAACTTTTTGCCTTTTTTGTTTACAGGATGAAAGGACAGTGAAAACTCAAATTTTTTATTTAAGAAAAAAGTATACATCTAAAATGGAAATGCACAATGAAAAAATGTAGAGAGAGATAATGCCAAACTGTGTCTGTAATTTTTAGGAATTTTGAATTCAATTCAGTTTTTATATATTCGGTTTTGCAATCGTCGAGGAAAAGGGGGAGGCGCCAGGATTTTAAAAAGAGTGCTGACTCCCAATCCATAAGTAATTTCTTAAACAATTATAGCCCGTTACACGTGATAAATCCCTTTAAAATCATCTATGATTGTTAGATCAGTTTTTTGTAAATGGGCAAAATAATGCTTTGTTCGACTCGGGTAAATATCCCACCGCACGTTCACTCGAGAATTTAATGAGCATTTATTATTCTCTTTAAAAGGTTTTGATCCATAGGTCATTTGCATCTTTAACATGTTTCAAGCATGAATATCCATTTTTAAAACATGTGTAGAAGAAATCTCTTTCTTATAAAATTCCGAGCTATTAGGGTTGAACTAGTGGAATTTCCCTAACTTGGGAAAAAAAAACATTTGTGTTCATTTGTGGTGTGTGAATAATTTTTTTTCTTACATTTGTTATTGTTAAAAAATTTTCGCATATAAGAACTCTATAATTTTTATTTTGTTTCAATCTATTTGCCTTTTTTGTTTACAGGAAGAAGGGACAGCGAAAAGTCAAAGTTTTTATTTAACAAAAAAGTATACATCTAAAATGGAAAACCATAATGCAAAAATTTTGAGAGAGATAATTCAAAAGAGTGTCTGTAATTTTTAGGGATTGTAAACACTTTTTAGTTTTTATATATTAGGTTTCACAATAGTCGGGCAAAATGGGGGAAGGGGGGATTTTTAACTGAGTGTTGACTCCAAACCCATAAGTCATTTCTTACAAAAATATAGCCCGTTATGCATGATAAATCACTTTACAATCATCTATGATTGTTAGGTCAGCTTTTTGTAAATGGGCAAAATAATGGCTTGTTTGACTCGGGTAAATATCCCACCACACGTTCACTTGAGAATTTAATGAACATTTTTTATTTTCTTTAAAAGGTTTGTATCCATAGCTCATTTCTTTCATTAACAAGTTTCGAGCATGCTTATCCAATTTTTAAACATGTGTAGAAGAAATCTCTTTCTTATAAAATTCCAAGCTATTAGGGTTGAACAAGTGGAATTTCGCAAACTTAGATAACAAAACATTCGTGTTCATTTGAGGTGTGTGAATAAATTTTATTTACTTACATTTTTTTTTTCAAAATTTTTTCCTTACATAATCTCTATAATTTTCATTTTGTAGTGATCTATTTGCCTTTTTTGTTTTCGGGAAGAAACGAGAACGAAAAATCAAAGTTTTGATTTAATAAAAAAGTATTCATCTAAAACTGAAATGTATAATGCACAAATTTAGAGAGAGACAATTCCAAAGAGTGTGTGTAATTTTTAGGGATAGTTAACTTTATTTAGTTTTTATATATTAGGTTTTGCAAAAGTCGGAGAAAAAGGGGAGGAGGGGGATTTTTAACTGAGTGTTGACTCCCAATCCATAAGTCATTTCTTAAAAGAATAAAGCTTATTACACGTGATAAATCACTTTAAAATCATCTATGATAGTTAGTTGAGTTTTTTTGTAAATGGGTAAAATAGTGGCTTGTGTCACTCGGGTAAATATCCCACCGCACGTTCACTTGAGAATTTAATGAGCGTTTGATATTCCCTTTAAAAGGTTTGGATCCATAGGTCATTTGCATCTTTAACATGTTTCGAGCATGCATATCCATTTTTAAAACAAGTGTAGAATAAATCTATTTCTTATAAAATTCCAAGCAATTAGGGTTGAACTTGTGGAATTTCCCAAACTTGGATGACAAAATTTTTTTGTTCATTTGTGGTGTGTGAATAAATTTTCTTTACTTGTATTTATTATTGTTTTAAATAATTTTTATATATACACTCAATAATTTTCATTTTGTTGTGATCTATTTGCTTTTTTTTGTGTAAGGAATGAAGGGAAAGCGAATACTCGAAGTTTTGATTTAAGAAAAAAGTATACATCTAAAATGAAAATACACAATGAACAAATGTAGAGAGAGATAATTCCAAAGAGTGCTTGTAATTTTTGGCGATTGTAAACTCTTTTTATTTTGTATACATTAGGTTTTACAATCATCAGAGAAAAGGGGGAGGGGGGGGGGGGGGGGGATTTTTAATTGAGTGTTGACTCCCAATCCCTAAGTCATTTCTTACAAAACTATAGCCCGTTAACACTTTACAATCATCTATGATTGTTAGGTGAGTTTTTTGTAAATGGGAAAAATAATGGCTTGTTTGACTCGAGTAAATATCCCACCGCACGTTCACATGAAAATTTAATGAGCGTTTGTTATTCTCTTTAAAAGGTTTGGATCCATAGGTCGTTTGCATCTTAAACATTTTTCAGGCATGCATATCAATTTTTAAAACATGTGTAGAAGAAATATTTTTCTTATAAAATTTAAAACTATTAGGGTTGAAATAGTGGAATTTTCCAAACTTGGATAGCCAAACTTTTGTGTTCATTTGTGCTGTGTGAATAAATTTTCTTTAGTTACATTTGTGATTGTTTTAAATTTTTTCCATACATAAACTCTATAATTTGCATTTTGTTGTGATTTATATGCTTTTTTTTGTGTACGGGATGAAGGGAGAGCAAAAAATCAAAGTTTTGATTTAAGAATAAAGTATACATCTAAAATGAAAATGCACAATGCACCAATGTAGAGAGAGGTAATTCTAAAGAGAGTCTGTAATTTTTAGGGATAGTAAACTCTTTTTAGTTTTTATATATTAGGTTTTGCAATCGTCAGGGAAAAGGGGGATGCAGAGGATTTTTAACTGTGTGTTGACTCCCAATCAATAAGTCATTTCTTAAAAAAACGTAGCCCATTACGCATGATTAATCACTTTAAAATCATCTATGACTGTTAGGTCAGCTTTTTGTAAATGGGAAAAATAATGGCTTGATTGACTCGGGTAAATATCCCACTGTACATTCACTTTGGAATTTAATGAGCGTTTGTTATTCTCCTTAAAAGGTTTGGATCCATAGGTCATTTGCATCATTAACCTGTTTCAATCATGCATATCCATTTTCAAATCACGTGTAGAAGAAATCTCTTTCTTATAAAATTCCAAGCTAGTAGGGTTGAACTAGTGGAATTTCCCAAACTTGGATAACAAAACTTTTGTGTTCATTTGTGGTTTGTGAATAAATTTTCTTTATTTACATTCGTTATTTTTAAAAAATTTTCCATACATAAACTCTAAAATTTTCATTTCGTTGTGATCTATTTGCCTCTTTTGTGTATGTGATGAAGTGAAAGAGAAAACTCAAAGTTTTGATTTAAGAAAAAAGTATACTTCTAAAATGGAAATGCACAATGCACAAATTTAGAGAGAGATAATTCCAAAGAGTGTCTGTAATTTTTAGGGATTGTAAACTCTTTTTTGTTTTTATATATTAGGTTTTGTAATTGTCGGGGAAAAGGGGGAGGCGGGGGATTTTTAACTAAGTGTTGACTCCCTATCCATAAGTCATTTCGTACAGAAATATAGCCCGTTACGTGTGATAAGTCACTTTACAATCATCTATGATTGTTAGGTCAAAATTTTGTAAGTGGGCAAAATAATGGCTTGTTTGCCTCAGGTAAATATCCCACCGCACGTTCACTTGAGAATTTAATGAGTGTTTGTTATTCTCTTTAAAAGGTTTGGAATAATAGGTCATTTGCATCTTTAACATGTTTTGGGCATGCATATCCATTTTTAAAACATGTGTAGAAGAAATCTCTTTCTTATAAAATTCCAAGCTATTAGGGTTGAACTAGTGAAATTTCCCAAAACTTGGACAGCATAACATTTGTGTTCATTTATGGTGTGTGAAAAAAATTTCTTTATTTACATTTGTTATTGTTTTAAATTTTTT
The DNA here is from genome assembly GCF_029961685.1 of Aristolochia californica. Taxonomy (NCBI): domain Eukaryota; kingdom Viridiplantae; phylum Streptophyta; class Magnoliopsida; order Piperales; family Aristolochiaceae; genus Aristolochia; species Aristolochia californica. Next base: position 16,743,697 of record NW_027181782.1, on the reverse strand, counting down.
ACATACATAAACTCTATAATTTTCATTTTGTTGTCATTTATTTGCCTTTTTTGTTTACGGGATGAAGGAAGAGCAAAAACTTAAAGTTTTGATTTAGGAAAAAAGTATACATCTAAAATGGATATGCACAATGAAAAAATGTAGAGTGAGATAATTCCAAAGAGTGTCTGTAATTTTTAGTGATAGTTAATTCATTTTAGTTTTTATATATCAGGTTTCGCAATAGTTGGGGAAAAGGGGGAGGTGGGAAATTTTTAACTGAGTGTTGACTCTCAATCCATAAGTCATTTCTGAAAAAAATATAGCCCATTACGCGTGATAAATCACTTTACAATCTTCTATGATTGTTAGGTCAGCTTTTTGCAAATGGGAAAAATAATGACTTGTTTGACTCGGGTAAATATCCCACCGTACATTCACTTCAGAATATAACGAGCGTTTGTTATTCCCTTTAAAAGGTTTGGATCCATAGGTCATTTTTCATCTGTAACAAGTTTCAAGCTTGCTTATCCATTTTTAAAACATGTGTGGAAGAAAAATCTTTGTTAGAAAATTCGAAGCTATTAGGGTTGAACTAGGGGAATTTCCAAAACTCTGATAACAAAACATTTGTGTTCAATTGTGGGGAGTGAATAAATTTTCTTTACTTACATTTGTTATTTTTTAAAATTTTTACCATACATAAACTCTGAAAATTTAATTTTCTTGTGATCTATTTGTCTTTTTTGTTTACGGGATGAAGGGAGAGCGAACACTCAAAGTTTGAATTAAAGAAAAAAGTATTCATCTAAAATGGAAATACACAATACACAAATGTAGAGAGAGATAATTCCAAAGAGTGTCTGTAATTTTTAGGGATTGTAAAATTTTTTTGTTTTTATATAGTAGGTTTTACAATAGTTGGGGAAAAGGGGGAGGCGGAGGATTTTTAACTGTGTTAGCTCCAATTCCATAAGTCATTTCTTACAAAAATATATCCTGTTACCCGTGATAAATCACTTTACTATCATCTATGATTGTTAGGTCAGCTTTTAATAAATGGGTAAAATAATGGCTTCTTAGACTCGGGTAAATATCCCACTGCACGTTCACTTGATAATTTAATTCCGTTCGTTATTCTCTTTAAAAGGTTTGGATCCATAGGTCATTTGCATCTTTATGTTTTTGGCATGCATATCCAGTTTTAAAACATGTGTAAAAGAAATCTCTTTCTTGTAAAATTCCAAGCTATTACGGTTGAACTTGTGGAATTTCCCAAACTTGGATAACAAAACTTTTGTGGTCATTTGTGGTGGGTGAATAAATGTTCTTTACTTACATTTGTTATTGTTTTAAATTTTTTCCATACATAAACTCTAAAATTGTCATTTTGTTGTGATCTATTTTCTTTTTTTGAGTACGGGATGAAGGGTGAGCGATTACTCAAAGTTTTGATTTAAGAAAAAAGTATACATCTAAAATGAAAATGCACAATGCACAAATTTAGAGAGAGATAATTCCAAAGAGTGTCTATAATTTTTTGTGATAAATCACTTTACAGTCATATATGATTGTTAGATCAACTTCTTGTAAATGGGCAAAAGAATGGCTTGTTTGTCTCGGGTAAATATCCCACCACACGTTCACTTGAGAATTTAATGAGCGTATGTTATTACCTTTAAAATTTTTGGATCGATAGGTCATTTGCATCATTAACATGTTTCAAGCATGCATATCCATTTTTAAAACACGTGTAGAAGAAATTTTTTCTTATAAAAGTCCAAGCTATTAGTGTTGAAGTAGCATTTCCCAAACATGGATAAAAAAACTTTTTGTTCATATGTGGTGTAAGAATAAATTTTTTATACTTACATTTATTATTGTTTAAAATTTGTTCCATACATAAACTCTAAAATTTTGAATTTTTTGTGATCTTTGTTGCCTTTTTTTGTACAGGAAGGAGGGAGAGTGAAAACTCAAAGTTTTGATTTAAGAAAAAAGTATAAATCTAAAATGAAAATTCACAATGCACATATGTAGAGTGAGATAATTTCAAAGAGTGTCTATAATTTTTTGGGATAGTAAGCTGTTTTTAGTTTTATATATTAGGTTTTCCAATCATCGGGGAAAAGGGGGAGGCGGGGGATTTTTAACTAAGTGTTGACTCCCAATCCATAAGCCATTTCTTATAAACATATATCCCGTTACGCGTGATAAATCACTTTAGAATCATCTATGATTGTTTGGTCAGCTTTTTCCAAATGGATAAAATAATGGCTTGTTTGACTCAGGTAAATATCCCAACGCACGTTTACTTGAGAATTTAATGAGCGTTTGTTATTATCTTTAAAAGGTTTGCATCCATAGGCCCATTTCATATTTAACTTATTTCGAGCATGCATATCCCTTTTTAAAACATGTCTAGAAGAAATCTCATTCATATAAAATTCCAAGCTATTATTGTTGAACTAGTGGAATTTCCCAAACTTGGATAACAAAATTTTTTTGTTCATTTGTGGTGTGTGAATAAATTTTCTTTACTTACATTTTTTATTGTTTAAATTTTTTCATAGATAAACTCTAAAATTTTCAATTTGTTGTGATCTATTTGCCTATTTTGTGTAGGGGATGGAGGGAGAGCGAAAACTCAAAGTTTTGATTTAATAAAAAAGTATACGTCTAAAATGAAAATGTACAATGCACAAATGTAGAGAGAGATAAGTCCAAAGAGTGTCTGTAATTTTTTGGGATTATAAACTCTTTTTAGTTTTAATATATTAGGTTTGGTAATCGTCGGGGAAAAGGGGGAGGTTTGGGATTTTTAACTGAGTGTTGACTCCCAATCCATAAGTCATTTCTTACAAGAATATATCCTGTTACACGTGATAAATTACTTTACAATCATCTATGATAGTTAGTTGAGCTTTTTTTAAATGGGTAAAATAGTGGCTTGTTTGACTCAGGTAAATATCCCACCGCACGTTCACTTGAGAATTTAATCAGCGTTTGTTATTCTCTTTAAAAGGTTTGGATCCATCTGTCATTTGCATCTTTAACATGTTTCGAGCATGCATAACCATTTTTAAAACAAGTGTAGAAGAAATATCTTTCTTATAAAATTTCAAGCTATTAGGGTTGATCTAGTGGAATTTCCTAAACTTGGATAACAATACTTTTGTGTTCATTTGTGGAGTGTGAATAAATTTTCTTTACTTACTTTTGTTATTGTTTTAAATTTTTTCCATACATAAACTCTATAGCTTTCATTTTGGTGAGATCTTTTTGCCGTTTTTGTTTACGGGATGAAGGGAGTGTGAAAACTCAAATTTTTTATTTAAGAAAAAAGTGTACATTTAAAATGGAAATGCACAATGTAAAAATGTAGAGAGAGATAACTCCAAAGTGTGTCTATAATTTTAAGGAATTTTGAACTCTTTTTAGTTTTTATATATTAGGTTTTACAATCATTGGGTAATAGGAGGAGGCGATGGAATTTTAACAGAGTGCTGACTCCCAATCCATAAGTAATTTCTTAAAAAATTATAGTCGTTACTTGTGATAAATCACTTTACAATCATCTATGATTGTTAGATCAGCTTTTTGTAAATGGGCAAAATAATGGCTTGTTTGACTCGGGTAAATATCTCACTGCACGTTCAATTGAGAATTTAATGAACATTTCTTCTCTTTAAAAGGTTTGGATCCTTAGGTCATTTGCATCTTTAATATGTTTCAAGCATGCATATCCATTTTTAAAACATGTGTAGAAGAAATCTCTTTCTTATAAAATTCCAAACTATTAGGGTGGAACTAGTGGAACTTCCCAAACATGGAAAACAAAACTTTTGTGTTCATTTGTAGTGTGTGAATAAATTTTCTTTTCTTACATTTTTTATTTTTATAAATTTTTTCCATACATCAACTCTTTAATTTTCAGTTTGTTGTGATCTATTTACCTTTTTTCTTTACGGGATGAAGGGAGAGCGAAAACTCAAAGTTTTTATTCAACAAAAAAGTATACATCTAAAATGGAAAGGCATAATGCACAATTGTTGAGAGAGATAATTCCAAAGAGTGTCTATAATTTTTAGGGATTGTAAACTCTTTCTAGTTTTTATATATTAGATTTCGCAATAGTCGAGCAAACGGGGGAGGTGGGGGATTTTTAAATGAGTGTTGACTCCCAATCCATAAGTCGTTTCTTACAAAAAAATATAGTCTGTTACGTGTGATAAATCACTTTTCAATCATCCACGATTGTTAGGTCAGCTTTTTGTAAATGGGCAAAATAATGGCTTGTTTGACTCGAGTAAATATCCCACCGCATTTTCACTTGAGAATTTAATGAGCGTTTGTTATTCTCTTTAAAAGGTTTGGATCCATAAGTCATTTGCATCTTTAACATGTTTCAAGCATGCATATCCATTTTTAAAAACATGTGTAGAAGAAATCTTTTTCTTTTAGAATTCCAAGCTATTAGGGTTGAACTAGTGGAATTTCCCCAACATGGATAACCAAAATTTTGTGTTCATTTGTGGTGTTTGAATAAATTTTCTTTACTTACATTTGTTATTTTTTTAAATTTTTTCCATACATCAAACCTATAATTTTCATTTTTTTGTGGTCTATTGGCCTGTTTTGTTTACATGATGAAGGGAGAGCGAACACTCAAGGTTTTGATTTAAGAAAAAAGTATACATCTAAAATGGAAATGCACAATGCAAAAATGTAGAGAGAAATAATTCCAATGTGTATCTGTAATTTTTAGGAATTGTAAACTCTTTTTAGTTTTTATATATTTGGTTTTCCAATAGACGGGGAAATGGGGGAGGCGGGGGATTTTTAACTGTGTGTTGACCCCCAATCCATAAATCATTTCTTACAAAACTATAGACCATTACGCGTGATAAATTACTTTACAATCATCTATGATTGTTAGGTGAGTTTTTTGTAAATGGGCAAAATAATGGCTTGTTTGACTCGAGTAAATATCTCACTGCACGTTCACTTGAAAATTTAATGAGCTCTTGTTATTATCTTTAAAAGGTTTGGATCTATAGGTCATTTTCATCTTGAACATTTTTCAGGCATGCATATCCATTTTTAGAACATGTGTAGAAGAAATCTCTTTGTTATAAAATTCCAAGAAATTAGGGTTGAAATAGTGGAATTTCCAAACTTGGATAACAAAACTTTTGTGATCATTTGTGCTGTATGAATAAATTTTCTTTACTTACATTTGTTATCGTTTAAAATTTTTTCCATACATAAACTCTAAAATTTTCATTTTGTTGTGATCTATTTACCTTTTTTTGTGTACGGGATGAAGGGAGAGCGAAAACTCAAAGTTTCGATTTAAGAAAAAATTATACATCTAAAATTAAAATGCACAATGCACAAATATAGAGAGAGATTATTCGAAAGAGTGTTTGTAATTTTTAGGGATAGTAAACTCTTTTTAGTTTTTATATATTAGGTTTTGCAATCGTCGGGGAAAAGGGCAATGCAGGGAATTTTTAACTGAGTGTTGACTCCCAATCAATAAGTCATTTCTTATAAAAATATAGCCCGTTACGTGTGATAAATCACTTTACAATCATCTATGATTGTGAGGTCAACTTTTTGTAAATGGGCAAAATCATGGCTTGTTTGACTCAGGTAAATATCCCACCGCACATTCACTTTAGAATTTAATGAGTGTTTGTTATTCTCTTTAAAAGGTTTGGATCCATAGGTCTTTTGCATCTTTAACAAGTTTCAATCATGCATATCCATTTTTAAAACACGTGTAGAAAAAATCATTTTCTTATAAAATTCCAAGCTATTAGGGTTGAACTAGTGGAATTTCCCAAAATTGGAAAAGAAAACGTTTGTGTTCATTTGTGGTATGTGAATAAATTTTCTTTACTTACATTATTTATTTTTATTAAATTTTTCCATACATAAACTCTAAAATTTTCATTTTGTTGTGATCTATTTGCCTTTTTTGTGTACTGGATGAAGGGAGAGCAAAAATTCAATGTTTTGATTTAAGAAAAAAGTTGTTAAGCACCTAACCAATACTACCCAAAAGACCGGCCTGTTAGGAGAGGAAGACATAGGTAATCAACCCAGGACCATAACTACCTAGCCCATACTAGGGTCGTGTTATGGGCTAGCCCATACCAGCCCATAACACCACACACCCCATCGCGAGCCGACGACCACGGCAGCTCACCGACACTGACCTGACCCAAGGATTACACGAGGACCTATCAGTATTCATGCCTTTGTACGCTTAATCTAGCCTTTGCACCCCGCAGGAATCGAACTCGCGACTGAGGACCAGCTCTGATACCAAATGTTAAGCACCTAGCCAATACTACCCAAAAGACCGGTCTGTTAGGAGCGGAAGCCATAGGTACTCAACCTAGGACCATAACTGCCTAGCCCATACTAGGGTCGTGTTCTGGGCCAGCCCATACCAGCCCATAACAAAAGTATCCTTCTAAAATGGAAATGCACAAAGCACAAATGTAGGGAGAGATAATTCCGAAGAGTGTCTATAATTTTTAGGGATTGTAAACTCTTTTTAGTTTTTATATATAAGGTTTTGCATTCGTCGGGGAAAAGGGGGAGGCCGGGGATTTTTAATTGAGTGTTGACTCCATATCCATAAGTCATATCTTAAAAAAAATATAGCCTGTTACGCGTGATAAATAACTTTACAATCATCTATGATTGTTAGGTCAGCTTTTTGAAAATGCGCAAAATAATGGCTTGTTTGACTCCGGAAAACATCCCACTACACGTTCACTTGAGAATTTACTGATCGTTTGTTATTCTCTTTAAAAGGTTTGGATCCATAGGTCATTTGCATCTTTAACATGTTTCGAGCATGCATATCCATTTTTAAAACATGTGTAGAAGAAATCTCTTTCTTATAAAATTCCAAGCTATTAGGGTTGAACTCGTGGAATTTCCCAAACTTGAATAACAAAAGATTTGTGTTCATTTGTGGCATGTGAATAAATTTTCTTTACTTACATTTGTTATTGTTTTAAATTTTTTCCGTACATAAAATCTATAATTTTCATTTTTTTGTCATCTATTTGCCTTTTTTGTTTACGGAATGAAGGGGAGAGAAAACTTAAAGTTTTTATTTAAGAAAAAAGTATATATCTAAAATGGAAATGCACAATGCAAAAATGTAGGGAGATATAATTTCAAAGAGTGTCTGTAATTTTTAGGGATAGTTGACTCTTTTTACTTTTTATATATTAGGTTTTGCAATAGTTGGGGAAAAGGGGAGGCGGGGATTTTGAAGTGAGTGTTGACTCCCAATCCATAAGTCATTTCTTACGAAAATATAGCCCATTACTCATGATAAATCATTTTACAATCATTTATGATTGTTTGGTCAACTTTTTGCAAATGGGCAAAATAATGGCTTGTTTGACTCTGGTAAATATCCACCCGCACATTCACTTGAGAATCTCATGAGCGTTTGTTATTCTCTATAAAAGGTTTGGATCCATAGGTCATTTTTCATCTTTAACATGTTTCAAACATGCATATCCATTTTTAAAACATGTGTAAAACATGTGTAGAAGAAATCTCTTTCTTATAAAATTCCAAGCTATTAGGGTTGAACTAGGGGAATTTTCCAAACCTGGATAACAAAACATTTGTGTTCATTTGTGGTGTGTGAATAAATTTTCTTTAGTTACATTTGTTATTGTTTAAAAATTTTCCATTCATAAACTCTATAATTTTCATTTAGTTGTGATCTATTTGCCTTTTTTGTTTACAGAATGAAGGGAGAGCGAAAACTTAAAGTTTTGATTTAAGAAAAACGTATACATCTAAAATGGAAATGCACATTACACGAATAGAGAGAGAGATAATTCCAAAGAGTGTCTGTAATTTTTAGGGATTGAAAACTCTTTTTACTTTTTATATAATTGGTTTTACAATCATCGCGGAAAAGGGGGAGGTGGGGGAGTTTTAACTAAGTGTTGACTCCCATTCCATAAGTCATTTCTTAATAAAATATAGCCCGTTACATGTGATAAATCACTTTACAATCAAATATGGCTGTTAGGTCAGCTTTTTGTAATATATTAGGTTTTACAATAGTTGGGGAAGAGGGGGAGGCGGGGGAGTTTTAACTGAGTGTTGACTCCCAATCCATAAGTCATTTCTTATAAAATTATAGCCCGTTACACGTGACAAATCACTTTAAAATAATAAATGATTGCCAGGTGAGCTTTTTGTAAATGCGCCAAACAATAGCTTGTTTGACCCGGGTACATATCCCACTACATGTTCAGTTGAGAAATTAATGTGCGTTTATTATTCTCTTTAAAAGGTTTGGATCTGTAGGTCATTTGCATCTTTAAAATATTTCTGGCATGCATATCCCTTTTTAAAACATGTGTAAAAGAAATCTATTTCTTATAAAAATCCAAGCTACTAGGGTTGAACTTGTGGAATTTCCCACAATTGGATAACCAAACTTTTGTGTTCATTTGGGGTGTCTGAAAAAAATTTCTTTACTTACATTTGTTTTTGTTTTAAATTTTTTCCATACATAAACTCCAAAATTTTCATGTTGTTATGTTCCATTTTCTTATTTTGTTTACGGGATGAAGGGAGAGCGAAAACTCAAAGTTTGGATTAGAGAAAAAAGTGTACATCCAAAATGAAAAAGCACAATGCAAAAATGTAGAGAGAGATAATTCCAAAGAGTGTCTGTAATTTTTGGGGATTGTAAACTCTTTTTAGTTTTTAAATATTTATTTTTACAATCGTCGGGGAAAAGGGGGAGGCGGGGGATTTTTAACTGAGTGTTGTCTCCCAATCCACAAGTCATTTCATACAAAAATATAGCCCGTTACACGTGATAAATCACTTTACAGTCATCTATGATTGTTAGGTCCGCTTTTTGTAAATGGGCAAAATAATGGCTTGTTTGTCTCGGGTAAATATCCCACCGCACGTTCACTTGAGAATTTAATGGGCATTTGTTATTCTCTTTAAAAGGTTTGGATCCATAGGTCATTTGCATCTTTAATATGTTTCAAGCATGCATATCCATTTTTAAAACATGTGTAGAAGAAATCTTTTTCTTATAAAATTCCAAGCTATTAGGGTTGAACTAGTGGAATTTCCCCAACATGGACAACAAAACTTTTGTGTTCATTTGTGATGTGTGAATAAATTTTCTTCACTTACTTTTATTTTGGTTTTAAATTTTATCCATACATCAACTCTATAATTTTCATTTTGTTGTGATCTATTGCCTTTTTTGTTTACGGGATGAAGGGAGAGCAAAAACTCTAGGTTTTGATTTAATAAAAAAGTATACATCTAAAATGGAATTGCACAATGCACAAATGTAGAGAGAGATAATTTCAAAGAGTGTCTGTAATTTTTAGGGATTGTAAACTATTTTTAGTTTTTATATATTAGGTTTTGCATTAGTCAGAGAAGAGGGGAATGTAGGGGATTTTTAACTGAGTGTTCACTCCACTTCCAAAAGTTATTTCTTACAAAAATATTGGTCATTATGCTTGATAAATCACTTTACAATCATCTATGATTGTTAAGTCAGTTTTTTGTAAATGGGCAAAATAATGGCTTGTTTGACTCGGGTAAATATCCCACCGCACGTTCACTTGAGAATTTAATGAGTGTTTGTTATTCTCTTTTAAAGGTTTGGATCCATAGGACATTTGCATCTTTAATATGTTTCGAGCATGCATATCCATTTTTAAAACATGTGTACAAGAAATCTCTTTCTTATTAAATTCCAAGCTATTAGGGTTGAACTAGTGGAATTTCCCAAACTTGGATAACAAAACTTTTTTGTACATTTGTGGTGTGTGAATAAATTTTCTTTACTTATATTTTTATTGTTTAAATTTTTTTCCATACTGAAACTCTATAATTTTCATTTTTTAGTGATCTATTTGCCTTTTTTTTTATACGGGATGAAGGGAGAGTGAAAACTCAAAGTTTTATTTAAGAAAAAAGTATACATCGAAAATGGAAATGCACAATGCACAAATGTAGTGAGGGCAAATTCCCAAGAGTGTCTGTAATTTTTAGGGATTCTAAACTCTTTTTATTTTTTATATATAAGGTTTGCAATAGTCGGCGAAAGGGCAAGGTGGAGGATTTTTATCTGAGTGTTGACTCCCAATCCATAAGTCATTTCTTAGAAAAATATAGCCCGTTATGTGTGATGAATCACTGTACAATCATTTATGATTGTTCGGTCATCTTTTTACAAATTGGCAAAATAGTGGCTTGTTTGACTCGGGTAAATATCCCATTGCACATTCACTTGAGAATTTAATGAGTATTTGTTATTCTCTTTAAAAGGTTTGGATACATAGGTCTTTTGCATCTTTAACATGTTTCAAGCATGCATATCCATTTTTAAAACATGTGTGTATGAAATGTCTTACTAATAAAACTCCAAGCTATTAGGGTTGAACTAGTGGAATTACCCATACTTGGATAAAAAAACTTTTTTGTTCATTTGTGGTGTATGAATAAATTTTATTTACTTAATTTTTTTATTTTTTTAAATTTTTTCCATACATAAACTCTAAAATTTTCATTTTGTTGTGATTTGTTTGACTTTTTTTTGTGCGAGATGGAGGGAGAGCGAAAACTCAAAGTTTTGATTTAAGAAAAAAGTATACATCTAAAATGAAAATGCAAAATGCACAAATGTAGAGAGAGATAATTCCAAAGATTTTTTGAAATTTTTTTGGGATTGTAAACTCTTTTTAGTTATTATATATTAGGTTTTGCAATCGTCTGGGAAAAGGGGGAGGCGGGGGATTTTTAATTTAGTGTTGACTCCCAATCCTAGTCATTTCTTACAAAAATATAGCCTGTTACGCGTGATCAATCACTTTACAATCATCTATGATTTTAAGGTCAGCTTTTTCTAAATGGGAAAAATAATGTCTTGTTTAACTCGGGTGAATATCCCAACGCACGTTCACTTGAAAATTTAATGAGCGTTTGTTATTATCTTTAAAAGGTTTGGATCCGTAGGACATATGCATCTTTAACATGTTTCGAGCATGCATATCCATTTTTAAAACATGTGTTGAAGAAATCTCTTTCTTATAAAATTCCAAGCTATTAGGGTTTAACTAGTGGAATTTCCCAAAATTGGATAACAAAATTTTTTTGTACATTTGTGGTGTGTGAATAAATTTTCTTTACTTACATTTTTTATTGTTTAAATTTTTTTCCATACTGAAACTCTATAATTTTCATTTTGTAGTGATCTATATGCCTTTTTTTTATACGGGATGAAGGGAGAGTGAAAACTCAAAGTTTTATTTAAGAAAAAAGTATACATCAAAAATGGAAATGCACAATTGATAGATGCCATATTCTGACATGAGAACTAGGTTAATTATAATAGAATAACCTTTATAATTGTGTTATAGGTGGTTACTTATCGGTTTTCAAATGAAATGAGCATTTATTGAATTTGGCATTAATCACTGTCGATATTGCATATTTCTCCCTCCTGAATTATATTTCTTTATTTTTTTAGTCTTATTTCTTCCTGAAATGCTTTTTATAGATTCAATTATGGAATTTCAGGAGAATTTGGGTGGAGAAGAAGATATTTACCAAAATGCCCTTAGTGAAATGGAGGTAATTTCTAGGGCAAATCGTTTTAAAATAAAAAAATCATATTTAAAGGGAGAGGCGTTGAACGGGAGAGGCGTTGAACGAGAGAGGCGTGAAAGGAAAAGGGAGAGTATTGAAAAACAGAGGAGCACCATCGACCGAAACAGGGGAGGATCCGAGAGGAGTTCCCCACCGCCGTTCGCCGAGCCACCATCGTCCACCGTCGTCCACCACCATCCGGCAACCGAGAACAGACCCGAGGACAGCTCGAGAGAGTCTCCGTCGCGGCGATTTTGACGCTGCCATTCTTTGCTCGTCAGGCCGGGAGGGGATCCGAGAGGGCTGCTCCGGTGCCACTTCTTCTTTCCGACCATCCTCCGGCATCGTTTACATATTCCGACTCCAACCGAGACTCGAGAGAGCCAGTTAGAGAACATCAGCTCTGTTTCGCTCTTTGCCAGACGTTACCTCCGTCTGTCGGCTTCTAACCGTCGTCGTCGGCGTCGTCTCTACCTCCGGCCATTCACTATTGCTACCCGACGCCACCAATTTCCGAAAATTGCAGCACCCATGAGAACGAGTTGCTGCTCGAGCGAGAGGAGGAAGAAGGGGAGTAATTCGTCATTATTGAATTTAATTTTTTATATGGTTTGAACTTAGGTTTTGAATGTTAATTGAATATGATTTGATAATTAAGGTTTATTTAAGATTTTTTTTCTTGATATTTGATTAAATTAGTTAATTAGGGTAAGATTATAATTGAGGTTGGATTTTGGTATTTTAATCTGATTTCTGTCTTTAACTCTAGGCACCCGAGAGGGGCTAGACGCAAGGATTGAGAATTTGGATTCGTGGTTACGTGGCGCTCGAGAGAGGCACGAATCACGGTAAAATCCAAAGTTGATAATTTTAGCATCATCACAATAGGAAATTAATTCTCTGCATTCTATTGTAATCCGATATTTGTCATTAACTCTAGGCGCCCGAGAGGGGCTAGACGCAAGGATTGAGAATCCGGATTCGTGGTTACGTGGCGCTCGAGAGAGGCACGAATCACGGTAAAATCCAGAGTTGACGTTTCTTGTTGTGCAAGTAGTTAATTAAATTATTGCTTGATAATTTAGGATATAATTAGTGTTTAGTTCATATTAATTCATCATATTTGGTTAGGCTAGTTGACTGAAGAATACACGAAATTCAATCCTCCCTGTGGATATGACCCTCGCTTACTGCTAGATTACATGAACGATTCGTACGCTTGCGAGGTATAAAAATTGATGTAACTAAAATTCTACATCAAGTTTTTGGCGCCGTTGCAGGGGAGGCACGTATTAGGCGTATGTCTTTGTTCTCCATAGTCTTAGGTTAGATTTTTATTTTTATATTGTTTTATTTTATTTTTATTTTTATTTTTATTTTTATTTTTATTTTTTGGAATTATTTTTATTTCTTCTAGTTAGTTCATATTTTTAGTAGCAAGTTTGTTAGCTTAATTTGATAGTTCCTTTTGTTTATTTTTGTCTTTTTATGCACGGGCGCCGCTCCCTAGGTGGACCATTAGCTCCCTTTGTTGAAGAGGTAGAACATATTTGTAGGAAAACACCCGAAGTCAAGTTAGGAGCTACCATGGCCAATCAGGGCGAACCATTACAGTTACCTGCAACAGGTGACCGTAGAGCCCTGAGGGATTATTCTATCCCATCCCACTTCACATCACCTTCTTGCATTATATTGCCACCCACTATTGCCGCCAGTTATGAGTTGAAACCGGGTGTGATCCAACTCCTCCCTACATTCTATGGGTTGGAGAAAGAGGACCCATATTACCACATCAAGGAATTCTTAGATATTTGTGCAACTTTTAAATTCCAGAATTTCTCAGATGACTCTATCCAGTTAAGACTTTTTCAGTTTTCACTTAAGGATAAGGCCAAGTCTTGGCTTAATTCCTTAGAGGTGGGCAGCATTACTTCATGGGACACATTAGTCACGAAATTTTTGTCCAAGTACTTTCCCATTCAGAGAACTACAGCCCTCAGGAGAGAAATCTCCAACTTTATGCAGCAGGAGGGTGAACACTTTTTTGAGGCTTGGGAGAAATGGAAGGATTTGATCCATAGGTGTCCGCATCATGGGTTTGAGAAATGGCATTTAGTGCAATACTTTTATCAAGGTCTTACACCTCAGGTTAGATCCATGGTAGATGCAACGAGTGGTGGGAGTTTGATGGGTAAGAGTGCTAGTGAGGCGTGGGATTTTTTTGAAACGTTGAGTGATCAATCTCAGCAATGGGTTTCATCATTTAATGTTGATAGGAGATCCCACGAAGCCAAAAGAGGGGGTCTCTATGAGGTTAGTGAAACACCTATGCTCATGGCCAAGATTGAAGGGTTGACTAGAAAAATTGATGCCCTTATGGTGTCCAAGAGTTCACCTGCTCCTAACCCATCTACTGTCTGTGCCATATGCTCTGGTTCATCTCATCCCACACAAATGTGTCCATCTAGTTCATCCTACCCAGAGCTCATTGAGGACTTGAATGCAGTCCAGAAATTTCATAGACCAAACCCAAACGATCCTTTTTCAGAAACATATAATCCGGGTTGGGCTAGGCACCCAAATTTCTTAGGGTCCAAGGGCCCACAGGTTGGGGGTCCTCCAGGGTTTACTCAACCCCAAGCTCCGCGCCCACACTTCACTCAACAACCATTGATTCCATAAAAACCTTCACTTGAGGGTACACTTCAATTATTCATGCAGAATACACAGTCTTCCATTGCTAAACTTGAAATGCAAGTGAGTCAATTGGCCAGCCACATGAGTGAACAAGCACAAAATAGACTCCCGAGTCAAACCATTCCTAACCCCAAAAGCACACATGAGAGTGAGTTGAGTTCCAAACCCCACCATGAGCAAGCCAAAGCCATAACCACCCTTAGGAGTGGTCGTGAGTTGAACAATGGGGTAGGGACCACTAAGTCTAAGGAGTCAAAGGATGACAATGGGGACACATCATTGAGTGAAGAACCTCCAAGTTCTCCACCAACAGCCAAGCAGATCCCTACCCAAGTCCCATTAGCTCCTTATCAGCAGAGGTTATCGGGCCCACCTAGGAAAGGAGATAGCATGCATGAAACGTTGGAACTGTTTAGTAAGGTTCACATTAACATTCCACTTCTTGATGCTATTAGGCAAGTGCCTGCCTATGCACGATTTTTGAAGGACCTTTGTACACAGAAGAGAAAACAACATGTTAACAAAAAGGTCTTTCTTACTGAGAATGTAAGCTCAATTCTGAAGCATAACACTCCTCCTAAAGTTAAAGATCCTGGATGTCCCACATTTTCATGTGTCATTGGTGAACATACCATCCAGAGAGCTCTTCTTGACTTAGGGGCAAGTGTGAATTTGCTTCCTTTCTTTGTGTACCAGCAATTAGGTTTGGGGGAATTGAAGCCTACTCCCATCACACTTCAACTAGCTGACCGTTCTGTCAAGATACCATGAGGAATAGTTGAAGATGTTTTGATAAAAGTGGACAAATTTTTGTTCCCGGTTGATTTCATTGTTCTTGATACAGAACCAGTAGTTGATGTGACCAACCAAATTCCTGTCATCCTAGGATGTCCCTTCTTAGCCACATCTAATGCTATCATTCATTGTAAAAGTGGTGAGTTGGAATTGTCTTTTGGAAATTTTAAGGTCTCATTGAATGTATTTAATGTCGGGCACCACCCACTTGAGTCTGATGATCTAAGTCCTGCATTTAATATAGAAACTGTTATGCTTGATAACGAATCCACTCTTGAATCTTTTGAGTCTTGCATAACATCTTTAGACATGGACTATTTTGATGAGGAAACATATTTCCGAGAGGTTAATTCTTTACTCAATTTTGTACCTCTGTTGGAGGAAGCTTATGAGGTTATCACAACTGAACATCCACAGGATCTTCCTCTTGACTTGGACAAACCTCTTGAAACTTCCAAGCTAGACCTTAAGCCACTTCCTCCCACATTGAAGTATGCATTCTTGGGACCCATGAACTCATTACTAGTCATTATTTCCTCTTATTTGAGTACTGAGCAGGAGGAACAATTGATTGAAGTTTTACAAGCACACAGAGAGGCATTGGGGTGGACTCTTGATGCCTTAAAAGGGATTAGGCCCTCCATATGCATGCATCGTATTCATTTGGAGGAGGGGACTAAAGCCTCACGTGAGATGCAACGTAGGTTAAATCCCCATATGCTGGAGGTTGTGAGAGAAGAAGTCATCAGGTTGCTTGTGACAGGAATCATTTACCCTATTTCTGATAGCACCTGGGTGAGTCCAATTCAAGTTGTCCCTAAGAAAGGGGGGATAACGATAATGAAAAATGAGAGTGGTGAATTGATTCCCACAAGAACTACCACCAAGTGGCGTGTCTGCATTGACTATAGAAAACTGAATTCCGCCACTCGGAAGGATCACTTCCCACTACCTTTCATTGATCAGGTACTAGAGCGATTGGCCGGCCACAATTTTTATTGCTTCTTAGATGGATACTCCGGCTACAATCCAATTCCCATTGCTCCAGAAGACCAGGAAAAGACCACATTCACGTGTCCGTTTGGCACCTATGCTTACAGACGCATGCCTTTTGGTTTATGCAATGCGCCAGCCACTTTCCAACGATGCATGATGAATATCTTTTCTGACATGATTGGTGAATTTTTAGAGGTCTTTATGGATGACTTTTCTGTGTTTGGCTCTAGTTTTGATACATGTCTGCACAATCTTTCACTCGTATTGTCCCGTTGCATTAAGTCCAATTTAGTCTTGAATTGGGAAAAATGCCACTTCATGGTGAAAGAAGGAATTGTTTTAGGACATGTAGTGTCTGAGCGGGGTGTAGAAGTGGACAAAGCCAAGGTTGACCTAATTGCCAATCTGCCACCACCTACTTCTGTGAAGGGGGTGCGTTCTTTCCTTGGCCATGCTGGGTTCTATAGGCGTTTCATTAAAGACTTTAGCAAAATTTATTGTCCTTTGACGAATTTACTAGCTCAAGATGTTGCTTTCGCCTTTGATGATGCCTGTATTCATGCTTTTGAAACACTGAAGAAATGTTTGTCCACTGCACCCATTGTCCAACCCCCTATTTGGTCTTTGCCTTTTGAGTTGATGTGTGATGCCTCTGAATATGCATTGGGGGCTGTTTTGGGGCAAAAGACGGATAAAATGCCTTGTGTCATTCAATATGCTAGCCGAACTCTTCATGATTCTCAATTGAATTATACTACCACTGAGAAGGAGTTGCTAGCTGTTGTGTTTGCCTTGAACAAATTCAGATCATATCTGTTAGGGTCAAAGGTTATAGTGTTCACTGATCATTCTGCTTTGAAGTACTTATTATCCATCAAGGACACTAAACCTTGCTTGATTAGATGGATCTTGCAATTGCAAGGATTTGACCTTGAGATTCGAGATAAGAAGGGTTGTGAGAATGTTGTTGCTGATCATCTATCTAGGATCTGTGTAGTACCTCAGGAAGGATTCCTTCCTTTAAATGATTCCTTCCCTGATGAGCAACTTCTCCAAGTATCCCAGTTGCCTTGGTTTGCTGACATAGTCAACTATCTTGTAACTCATAAGATTCCTGATTATTGGAGTAAACAAGATAGGTTGAAATTCTTTTCCCAAGTCAAACATTTTTTTTGGGATGACCCTTATTTGTTCAAGGTGTGTTCTAACCAAGTGATTAGGCGTTGTGTACATGAGCAAGACTTTGCCAACATTCTTGAATTTTGTCATTCCCACGCATGTGGTGGACATTTTGGTGCTAGAAAGACTGCGGCTAAAGTCTTGCAATGTGGTTTCTATTGGCCTTCATTATTTAGAGATGCCCATGAGTTTTGTCAGGTGTGTGATAAATGCCAACGAACTGGTTGTTTGTCTAGGAAGAACATGATGCCTCTTAACCCCATTCTTATTGTTGAATTGTTTAATGTGTGGGGTATTGACTTCATGGGTCCTTTTCCTGTCTCGTTTGACTATCAATACATTCTTGTTGCTGTTGAATATGTCCCTAAATGGATTGAAGCTATATCATGTAAGACAAATGATCACAAAGTGGTAGTAAAGTTTTTAAAAGAAAATATCTTTAATCGGTTTGGTACCTCGAGAGCGATCATCAGTGATGGGGGATCTCATTTTTGTAACAGAGCATTTGAGACCTTATTGAAGAAATATTCTATCACTCTTCGGGTGTCCACTCCGTACCACCCGCAAACTTGTGGTCAAGTGGAAATCTCTAATAGGGAGATCAAACGGATTTTGGAGAAGTCGGTTCGCTTTGATAGGAAAGATTGGTCCACTCGATTGGACGATGCTTTATGGGCCTATCGAACCGCTTATAAGACTCCGATTGGGATGTCTCCATTTTGCCTAGTGTTCGGCAAAGCATGTCATCTACCTGTTGAGCTTGAGCATAGAGCTTATTGGGCCATTAAGGCTTTAAATTTTGATTTAACTCAAGCGGGTGAGGAGAGAAAGTTGCAATTGAATGAGTTGGAGGAGATACGTCATGATGCTTATGAGAATGCCAAACTGTATAAGGAGCGAACAAAGCTTTTACATGATAAATCTATTTTTCGCAAGTCTTTTATTGTTGGGCAGAATGTCTTACTTTATAACTCACGATTGCATTTATTTCCAGGGAAGCTAAGATCCAGGTGGTCCGGTCCATTTGAAGTTACACAGGTGTTTCCTCATGGCGCTATTGAGATCCGCAATCACGGAGATGG
This sequence comes from Aristolochia californica, assembly GCF_029961685.1. Taxonomy (NCBI): domain Eukaryota; kingdom Viridiplantae; phylum Streptophyta; class Magnoliopsida; order Piperales; family Aristolochiaceae; genus Aristolochia; species Aristolochia californica. The sequence continues at coordinate 16,725,281 of NW_027181782.1, read as the reverse complement.
GTCGAGCTTCAAAGTTAACGGTCAGAGGCTCAAACCGTACCTTGAGAATATCCCCACACTGGAGGAAGTGATGGTGATTTTCTAGGAGGAACCTGCCATTTCATCTTGAATGCGTCAGAGTCTTGCTTATGACTATAAACTTAGCACATTGTGGGCAATCCCCACATTTCTATCCCTTTGTACATTACAGTTTTATTTTTATTTTATTTTTTTTGGTTTATTCATACTCTCTTGCCGGCTGAGAGCATAAATGGTTCTAGTAGTCGATGACCAGACTTTTGGTCCCTAGTTTGAGAGGTCTGTACTCAAACAACCGTTCTGGGATTGACCAGTTCGATCTTGAAGTATTGAATGAAAACCTTATGGTGAGTAACTTAAGGACTTGTGTTCAGCGCGTGATTCCTGCTGCCTTCAGTGGCCAGTCACACGGAGATTTCTTCAAAGTGTGATGTGGGATAGCGGTTTCATCTACGGATGATTACCTACGGGTACGGCTGATACGAGTAAACCTTCTTCGAGGGAGACTATGTATCATTCCTGGGGGTCTTTATTATTCTTTTTTTTTTTGTAGTCGTTATAGTGTTTTAACTTTTCCCCATTGAGGACAATGTCAGGTTTAGGTTTGGGGGGGGGGATTTTCTTTTGATTTCTGTTACCGGTTTTCAAATTACTCCTCTTAGTATGTGGTTAACATTAGTAGAGTTAAAATAAGTTGTTCAAATGTGTTTCAAAAATTTTCGTAAATTTGTGTAGAATATGCCTATTAGAAATCTGATATCATTTGTTGTGATTCATGATAATTCAGTGGGATAACTTACTATTGCATTAGACATGGAACTTAGTTGCAAAAGAGAACATGTTAATCTAGTGTTGATCTATGTTAGTCTGAATAGTCCTGTATGCCTGTTTGAACTCAATCTTTTTTACACCTCAGTGAAATTCCTTGTTGTAATGTATGAATGCGAAGGGAAATACTCTTGCTTGCAAAAGACAGATAACTTCAGAAACAGCCTGGGCAAACCCATGGACATGCACCAGAACAGTTGGTTACTTAAAAATAAGTGCATGTGCAGTGAAGACGAATACAAAATGGTAGTAATACCAAAAGTATTCAGTGAAACAAAAATTACGCTGGTAATAGCAAAAGTGCGCTGGTAATAGTGTAAAATGGTTTTCAATCTGGAAGCAATGAGTTTCTTAACTTTGAAGATGAATTTTAATTTGAAAGAAGTTGCAAGTCAAGATTGAAATGGGTATATTTCTTCTGTGAGATTGTCAGACAACAAGCTTACTCTACTATTTTCTCTTAATTGTGATGTGACCAGGATTTTATTGTTATTTGTTGCCTCTTTGTTCTGTTGAAGTAATAGCTTATGGGTCACATTGGTTCAAGTGGAGTAACAATGAGTGTATTTGGATTGATAATAGGCTACATTTTACACAGGTTTTAATATTTTGCAAGATCTCATATGAATTTCAGATATTTTACGATACTAAGTATTAGTCATATGCTAATGAGGAGTAAATTTTCTTCAGTTTTTCTTTTTATATTATTGATTTAGATGAATTTTGTGGGTAAATTCCATGCAAACCCTCACGAGACATAACTCGTCCACTACTGCAGAGTAGGGGTTTAACGGCTTGTTGCATGCACTAAATGCAATCGTGCTCCCTACGAAAGTGGCATTTTGTTTTCCTAGGCTTAATTTTGGTTCGATTGTTGTTTTGCTAGGGACTAGCAAAGATTTAGGTTTGGCGGTGTAATAGATGCCATATTCTGACCTGAGAACTAAGTTAATTATAATAGAATAACCTTTATAATTGTGTTATAGGTGGTTACTTATCGGTTTTCGAATGAAATGAGCATTTATTGAATTTGGCATTAATCACTGTCGATATTGCATATTTCTCCCTCCTGAATTATATTTCATTATTTTTTTAGTCTTATTTCTTCCTGAAATGCTTTTTATAGATTCAATTATGGAATTTCAGGAGAATTTGGGTGGAGAAGAAGATATTTACCAAAATGCCCTTAGTGAAATGGAGGTAATTTCTAGGGCAAATCTTTTTAAAATAAAAAAATCATATTCAAGGGGAGAGGCGTCGAACGAGAGAGGCAGAGGAGCGTGAAAGGAAAAGGGAGAGTCTTGAAAAATAGAGGAGCACCGTCGACCGAAACAGGGGAGGATCCGAGAGGAGTTCCCCACCGCCGTTCGCCGAGCCACCGTCGTCCACTGTCGTCCACCACCATCCGGCAACCGAGAATAGACCCGAGGAGAGCTCGAGAGTCTCCATCGCGGCGATTTCGACGCTGCCATTCTTTGCTCTCCAGGCCGGGAGGGGATCCGAGAGGGCTGCTCCGGTGCCACTTCTTCTTTCCGACCATGCTCCGACGTCGTTTACATATTCCGACCAGTCCCGGAGCCATTCCGACTCCAACCGAGACTCGAGAGAGCCGGTTAGAGAACGTCAGCTCTGTTTCACTCTTCGCTGGACGTTACCTCCGTCCGTCGGCTTCTAACCGTCGTCGCCGGCGTCGTCTCTACCTCCGGCCTTTCACTATTGCTACCCGACGCCACCAATTTCCGGAAATTGCAGCACCCGTGAGAACGAGTTGCTGCTCGAGCGAGAGGAGGAAGAAGGGGAGTAATTCGTCATTATTGAATTTAATTTTTTATATGGTTTGAACTTAGGTTTTGAATGTTAATTGAATCTGATTTGATAATTAATGTTTATTTAAGATTTGTTTTCTTGATATTTGATTAAATTAGTTAATTAGGGTAAGATTATAGTTGAGGTTGGATTTTGGTATTTTAATCCGATTTCTGTCTTTAACTCTAGGCGCCCGAGAGGGGCTAGACGCAAGGATTGAGAATTCGGATTCGTGGCTACGTGGCGCTCGAGAGAGGCACGAATCACGATAAAATCCAAAGTTGATAATTTTAGCATCATCACAATAGGAAATTAATTCTTTGCATTCTATTGTAATCCGATCTTTGTCATTAACTCTAGGCGCCCGAGAGGGGGCTAGACGCAAGGATTGAGAATTCGGATTCATGGTTACGTGGCGCTCGAGAGAGGCACGAATCACGGTAAAATCCAGAGTTGACGTTTCCTATTGTGCAAGTAGTTAATTAAATTATTGCTTGATAATTTAGGATATAATTAGTGTTTAGTTCATATTTATTCATCATATTTGGTTAGGCTAGTTGACTGAAGAATACACGAAATTCAATCCTCCCTGTGGATATGACCCTCGCTTACTGCTAGATTACATGAACGATTCGTACGCTTGCGAGGTATAAAAATCGATGTAACTAAAATTCTACATCAACAATACACAAATGTAGTGAGAGCAAATTCCCAAGAGTGTCTATAAATTTTAGGGATTGTAAACTCTTTTTAGCTTTTATATATATGGTTTTGCAATAGTCGGGGAAAAGGGCAAGGTGGGGGATTTTTAACTGAGTGTTGACTCCCAATCAATAAGTCATTTCTTACAAAAATATATCCCGTTACACGTGATGAATCACTTTACAATCATCTATGATTGCTCGATCAACTTTTTGCAAATTGGCAAAATAGTGGCTTGTTTGACTCGGGTAAATATCCCACCGCAAGTTCATTTGAGAATTTAATGAGCGTTTGTTATTCTCTTGAAAAGGTTTGGATACATAGGTCTTTTGCATCTTTAACATGTTTCGAGCTTGCATATCCATTTTTAAAACATGTGTTGACGAAATGTCTTACTAATAAAATTCCAAGCTATTAGGGTTGAACTAGTGGAATTCTCCAAACTTGGATAACAAAACTTTTTCGTTCATTTGTGGTGTATGAATAAATTTTATTTACTAAAATTTTTATTTTTTAAAATTTTTTCCTTACATAAACACTAAAATTTTTATTTATTTGTGATCTGTTTGCCTTTTTTGTATATGAGATGGAGGGAGAGCGAAAACTTTAAGTTTTGATTTAAGAAAAAAGTATACATCTAAAATGAAAATGCACAATGCACAAATGTAGAGAAAGATAATTCCAAAGTTTTCTGTAATTTTTTTGGGATTGTAAACTCCTTTTCGTTATTATATATTAGGATTTCCAATCGTTTGGGAAAAGGGGGAGGCGGGGGATTTTTAACTGAGTGCTGACTCCCTATCCATAAGTCATTTCTTACAAAATATAGCCCGTTACGCGTGATCAATCACTTTACCATCATCTATGATTGTTAGGTCAGCTTTTTCTAAATGGGCAAAATAATGGCTTGTTTGACTCGGGTGAATATCCCAACGCACGTTCACTTGAGAATTTAATGAGCGTTTGTTATTCTCTTTAAAAGGTTTGGATCCATAGGACATTTTCATATTTAACTTTTTTCGAGTATGCATATCCATTTTTAAAATATGTGTAGAAGAAATCTCTTTATTATAAAATTCCAAGTTATTATGGTTAAACTAGCGGAATTTCCCAAACTTGGAAAACAAAACTTTTGTGTTCATTTGTGGTGTGATTAAATTTTCTTTACTTACATTTTTTATTGTTTTAAATTTTCTCCATACATAAACTCTTAAATTTTCATTTTGTTGTGATCGATTTGCCTTTTTTGTGTATAGGATTGAGGGAGAGCAAAAACTCAAAGTTTTGATTTAATAAAAAAGTATACATCTGAATTGAAAATGCTTAATGCACAAATGTAGAGAAAGATAATTGCAAAGAGTGTCTGTAACTTTTTGGGATTATAAACTCTTTTTAGTTTTTATATATTAGATTTTGCAATCGTCAGGGAAAAGGGGGAAAAGGGGGATTTTTAACTGAGTGTTGATTCCCAATCCAAAAGTCATTTCTTACATAAATATAGCCCTTTACACATGATAAATCATGTTACAATCATCTATGATTTTTTGGTGAGGTTTTTATAAATGGGTAAAATAGTGGCATGTTTGACTCGGGTAAATATCCCACCGCACGTTCACTTGAGAATTTAATGAGCGTTTGTTATTCCCTTTAAAAGGTTTGGATCCAAAGGTCATTTGCATCTTTAACATGTTTCGAGCATGTACATCCATTTTTAAAACAAGTGTTTTTCTTATAAAATTCCAAGCTATTAGGGTTGAACAAGTGGAGTTTCCTAAACTTGGATAACAAAACTTTTGTGTTCATTTGTGGTGTGTGAATAAATTTTCTTTACTTTCATTTGTGACTGTTTTAAATTTCTTCCAAACATAAACTCTATAATTTTCATTTTGTTGTGATCTATTTTCCTTTTTTGTTTATCGGATGAAGGGAGATAGAAAATTTTAAGTTTTGATTTAATAAAAAAATTAACATCTAAAATGGAAATGCACAATGCACAAACATAGAGAGAGATAATTCCAAAGAGTGTTTGTAATTTTTAGGGATTGCAAACTGTTTTTAGTTTTTTTATATTAGGTTTTGCAATAGTCGGGGAAAAGGGGGAGGCGGGGGATTTTTAACTGAGTGTTGACTCCCAATCCATAAGTCATTTCTTACAAAAATATAACCCGTTACGCGTTGTAAATCACTTTACAATCATCTATGATTGTTAGGTTAGCTTTTTGTAAATGGGCAAAATAATGGCTTGTTTGACTCGGGTAAATGTCCCACCATACGTTCACTTGACAATTTAATGAGCGTTTTTTATTCTCTTTAAATGGTTTGGATCGATAGGTCATTTGCATCTTTAACATGTTTCAAGCATGCATATCCATTTTTAAAACACGTGTAGAAGAAATCTCTTTCTTATAAAATTCCAAGCTATTAGGCTTGAACTAGTGGAATTTCCCAAACTCTAATAACAACACTTTTGTGGTGTGTGAGTAAATTTTCTTTACTAACATTTGTTACTGTTTTAAATTTATTCCGCACTTAAACTCTAAAATTTTCATTTTGTTGTGATTTTTTTGCCTTTTTTGTTTACGGAATGAAGGCAAAGTGAAAACTCAATTTTTTTATTTAAAAAAAAAGTATACCTCTAAAATGGAAATGCACAATGAAAAAATGCAGAGAGACATAATTCCAAAGTGTGTCTGTAATTTTTTGGAATTTTGAACTCATTTCAGTTTTTATATATTAGGTTTTGCAATCATCGGGGAAAAGGGGGAGGCGGCGGAATTTTAACAGAGTGCTGACTCCCAATCTATAAGTAATTTCTTACAAAAATATAGCCCATTACACGTGATATATCACTTTTCAATCATCTATGGTTGTTAGATTAGGTTTTTGTAAATGGGCAAAATAATACACAATGCACAAATGTAGAGAGAGAAAATTCCAAAGAGTGTCTGTAATTTTTAGGGATTTTAAACTCTTTTTGGTTTTTATATATTAGGTTTTGCAATCGTCGGAGAAAAGGGGGAGGCGGGGGATTTTTAATTGAGTGTTGACTCCCAATCCATAAGTCATTTCTTACAAAAATAGAGCCTGTTACAAGTGATAAATCACTTTACAATCATCTATGTTTGTTTGGTCAGTTTTTTGTAAATGGGCAAAATAATGGCTTGTTTGAATCGGGTAAATATCCCACCGAAAGTTCACTTGAAAATTTAATTAGCGTTTTCTATTCTCTTTATTAGGTTTGGATCCATAGGTCATTTGCACCTTTAACACGTTTCAAGCATTCTATATCCATTTTTAAAACATGTGTAGAAGAAATCTCTTTCTTATAAAATTCCATGCCATTAGGGTTGAACTAGTGCAATTTTCCAAACTTGGATAACAAAACTTTTGTGTTCATTTGTGGTGTGTGAATAAATTTTTTTTACTTACATTTGTTATTGTTTTAAAATTTTTCCATACATAAACTCTAAAATATTCATTTTGTTGAGATCTATTTGCCTTTTTTGTTTACAGGACGAAGGGAGAGCAAAAAATCAAAGTTTTGATTTAAGAAAAAAATATACATCTAAAATGGAAATGCACACACAAAAATTTTCATTTTGTTGTGATCTTTTTGCCTTGTATCTCTTTTTTGTTTACGAGATGAAGGGAAAGTGAAAACTCATGTTTTGATGTAAGAAAAAAGTATACATCTAAATGGAAATGCACTGATCATGAATGTAGAGAGAGATAATTCCAAAAAGTGTAGTAATTTTCTGGGCTTGTAAACTCTTTTTAGATTTAATATATTAGGTTTTGCAATCATTTTGGAAAGGGGGAGGCGGGGGATTTTTAATTGAATGTTGACTCCCAATCCATAAGTCATTCCTTACAAAAATATTTCCCGTTACGCATGATAAATCACTTTACAATCATCTATGATCATTTGGTCAACTCTTTTTTAATGGGCAAAACAATGGCTTGTTTGACTCGGGTAAATATCCCACCGCACGTTCACTTGAGAATTTAATGAGCATTTGTTATTCTCTTTAAATCTTTGGATCCATAGGTCATTTTCATCTTTAACATGTTTCAAGCATGCATATCCATTTTTAAAACATGTGTAGAAAAATCTCTTTCTTATAAACTTCCAAGCTGTTGGGTCGAATCTCCCAAACTTGAATAACAAAACTTTTGTGTTCATCTGTGGTCCGTGAATAAATTTTCTTAGCTTCCATTTGTTACAGTTTTAAATTATTTCCATACATAAACTCTAGAATTTTCATTTTGTTGTGATCTAATTGCCTTTTATCTCTTTTCTGTTTACGAGATGAAGGGAAAGTGTTGAATCCCAATCCATAAGTCATTCCATTCAAAAATATAGCCGGTTATATATGATAAATCACTTTACAATCATCTGTGATCGTTAGGTTAGCTTTTTGTATATGGGCAAAATAATGGCTTGTTTGACTCAAGTAAATATCCCACCGCACTTTCACTTGAGAATTTCAATGAGCGTTTGTTATTTTCTTTAAATTTTTTGGATCCATAGGTCATTTGCATCTTTAACATGTTTCAAGCTTGCATATCCTTTCTTAAAACATGTGTAGAAAAATCGACTTCTTATAAAATTCCAAGCTATTAGAGTTGAACTAATGGAATTTCCCAAACTTGGATAACAAAACTTTTGTGTTAATATGTGGTATGTGAATATATTTTATTTGCTAACATTTTTTATTTGGTTTAAATTTTTTCCATACATAAACTATAAAATTTTCATTTTTTTGTGATTTTTTTGCCTTTGATCTCTTTTTTTTTACGTGAAAAGGGGAAAGTGAAAACTCAAGTTTTTATTTAATAAAAAAGTATAAACTCAAATGGAAATGCACAGTGAACAAATGAAGAGAGAGATAATTCCAAAAAGTGTCTGTAATTTTTAGGGATTCTAAACTCTTTTTAGTTTTTATATATTAGGTTTTGCAATTGTTGGGAAAAGGGGGAGGTTGGGGAGTTTTAACTCAGTGTTGACTCCCAATACATAAGTCATTCCTTAAAAAAATATAACTCGTTACATATGATAAATCAATTAACAATCATCAATGATCGTTACGCTTTTCGTAAATGGGCAAAACAATGGTTTGTTTGACTCGAGTAAATATCCCACTGCACGTTCACTTGAGAATTTAATAAGCGTTTGTTATTCTCTTTAAAAGGTTTGGATCCATAGGTATTTGCTTCTTTAAGATGTTTCAAGCATGCACATCCATTTTTAAAACATGTAAAGAAAAATCTCATTCTTCTAAAATTCCAAGCTATTAGGGTTGAACTATCGGAATTTCCCAAACTTGGATAACAAAACTTTGGTGTTCATCTGTGGTGTGTGAATAAATTTTCTTTGCTTACATTTGTTATTGCTTTAAATATTTTCCATACATAAACTCTAAAATTTTAATTTTTTCATGATCTATTTGCCTTTTATTTCTTTTTTATTTACGAGATGAAGGGAAAGTGAAAACTCTTAAGTTTTGATTTAAGAAAAAATTAAAATCTAAACATGGAAATGCATAGTGCACAAATGTAGATAGAAATAATTCCAAAAAGTGTCAGCAATTTTTAGGGATTGTAAACTCTTTTTAGTTTTTATATATTAGGTTTTGCAATCTTAGGGAAAAGGGGAAGGCGCGGGATTTTTAACTCAGTGTTGACTCCCAATCCATAAGTCATTCCTTACAAAAATATAGCCTGTTACACATGATAAATCACTTTACAATCATCTATGGTCGTTTGGTCAGCTTTTTGTAAATGGGCAAAACAATGGCTTGTTTGACTCGGGTAAATATCACACCACACGTTCACTTGAGAATTTAAAGAGCATTTCTTATTCGCTTTAAAAGGGTTGGATCCACAAGTCATTTGCATCTTTAACATGCTTTTTATATCCATTTTGAAAACATGTGTAGAAAAGCCTCTTTCTTATAAAATTCAAAGCTATTAAGGCTGAACTTGTGGAATTTCCCAAACTTGGATAACAAAACTTTTCTGTTGCTCTGTGGTGTGTGAATATATTCTCTTTGTTTATAATTGTTATTTTTTAAAAAATTTCCATCCATAAACTCTAAAATTTCCATTTTATTGTAATCTATTTGCCTTTTATCTCTTTTTTGTTTACGAGATGAAGGGAAAGTGAAAACTCAAGTTTTGATTTAAGAAAAAAAGTATACATCTAAAATGGAAATGCAAAGTGCCCAAATGTAGTGATCGATAATTGAAAAAAGTGTTTGCAATTTTTTAGGGATTGTAAACTCTTTTTAGTTTTTATATTAGGTTTCCATCATCGGGAAAAGGGGGAGGCATGAGATTTTTAACTGAGTGTTGACTCCCAATCCATAAGTAATTCCTTAAAAAAATATAGCCCATTACGTATGATAAATCACTTAACAATCATTTATGATCGTTAGGTCAGCTTTTTGTAAATGGGCAAAACATTGGCTTGTTTGACTCGGGTAAATATCCCATCGCACGTTCACTTGAGAATTTAATGACCGTTTGTTATTCTCTTTAAAAGGATTGGATCCATAGGTCATTTGCGTCTTTAACATGTTTCAAACATGCATATCCATTTTTTAAACATGTGTAGAAAAATCTGTTACTTAATAAATTCCAAGCTATTAGGGTTGAACTAGTGGAATTTCCCAAACATGGATAACAAAACTTTTGTGTTCATCTGTGGAGTCTGCATAAATTTTATTTCCATACATTTTTTATTGTTTTAAATTATTTCTATACATAAACTCTTAAATTTTCATTATGTTGTGATCTATTTATGTTTTATCTCTTTTTGTTTACGAGATGAAGGGAAAGTGAAAACTCAAGTTTTGATTTAAGAAAAAAAGATACAACTAAAATGGAAATGCACAATGCACAAATGTACAGAGAGATAGTTCCAAAAATATTTTGTAATATTAAGGGATTGTAAACTCTTTTTAGTTTTTATATATTAGGTTTTGCAATTGTCGGGAAAAGGGGGAGGCGGGGGATTTTTACCTGAGTGTGTCCCAATCCATAAGTCATTCCTTACAAAAATATATCCCGTTACGCAAGATAAATCACTTTACAATCATCTATGATCGTTAGGTCAGCTTTTTGGAAATGGGCAAAACAATGGCTTGTTTGACTCGGTTAAATATTTAACCGCACATTCACTTGGGATTTTATGAGCATTTGTTATTCTCTTTAAAAGTTTGGATCCATAGGTCATTTGCATTTTAACATGTTTCAAGCATGCATATCCATTTTTAAAAAAAGTGTGGAAAAATCTCTTTCTTATAAAATTCATTGCTATTAGGGTTGAACTAGTGGAATTTCCCAAACTTGGATAAAAAAACTTTTGTGTGCATCTCTAGTGTGTGAATAAATTTTCTTTGCTTACTTTTGTTTTTGTTTTAAATTTTTTCCATTCATAATATCCAAATTTTCATTTTGCTGTGATCTATTTTTGCATTTTCTCTCTATTTTGTTAACGAGATGAAGGGAAAGTGAAATCTTCAGTTTTTATTTAAGAAAAAATAATTCGTCTAAAATGGAAATGCACAGTGCACAAATGTAGAGAGAGATAATTCCAAAAAGTATCCATAATATTTAAGGATTTTAAGCTCTTTTTAGGTTTGATATATTTGGTTTTGGAATCGTCAGAAAAAGGGGGAGGCGGAGGATTTTTAACCTAGTGTTGACACCCAACCCATAAGTCATTCCTAAAAAAAATATAGCCCGTTACGCATGAGATAACACTTTAAAATCATCTATGATCATTAGGTTAGCTTTTTGTAAATGGACAAAACAATGTCTTTTTTGACTCCGGGAAATATCCCACCGCACATTCACTTGAGAATTTAATGAGCGTTTGTTATTCTCTTTAAAAGGTTTGGATCCATAGGTCATTTGCATCATGAACATGTTTCAAGCATGCATATCTATTTTTAAAACATGTGTAGAAGAAATCTCTTTCTTATAAAAGTCCAAGCTATTAGGGTTGTACTAGTAGAATTTCCCAAACTTGGATAACAAAACTTTTGTGTTCATCTGTGGATTGTGCATACATTTTTTTTGGTCACATTTGTTATTGTTTTAAATTTTTTCCATACATAAACTCTAAAATTTTCATTTTGTTGTGATCTATTTTCCTTTTATCTCTTTTTGTTTATGAGATAAAAGGAAAGTGAAAACTCAAGTTTTGATTTAAGAAAAAAGTATACATCTAAAATGGAAATGCACAGTGCACAAATGTAGAGAGAGATAATTCCAAAAAGTGTGTAATTTTTTATGATTGTAAACTCTTTTTATTTTTTATATATTAGGTTTTGCTATCATCAGGAAAAGGAGGAGGTGGGGGATTTTTAACTAAGTGTTGACTCCCAATCCATAAGTTATTCCTTAAAAAAATATAGCCTGTATCGTATGATAAATCACTTAACAATCATCTATGATCGTTAGGTCAGCTTTTTGTAAATGGGTAAAACATTGGCTTGTTTGACTCGGGTAAATATCCCATTGCACGTTCACTTGAGAATTTAATGACATTTTTGTAATTCTCTTTAAAAGTTTTCGATCCATAGGTCATTCGCGTCTTTAACATGTTTCAAACATGCATATCCATTTTTAAAACATGTGTAGAAAAATCTCTTTCTTAATAAATTCCAAGCTATTAGGGTTGAACTAGTGGAATTTCCCAGACATGGATAACAAAACTTTTGTGTTCATCTGTTGTGTGTGAATAAATTTTCTTTCCATACATTTGTTATTGTTTTAAATTTTTTTTCTTTGCTTTCATTTGTTATTGTTTTAAATTTTTTCCATACATAATCTCTAAAATTATCATTTTGTTGTGATCTATTTGCTTTTTATCTCTTTTTAGTTGACGAGATGAAGGGAAAGTGAAAACTCAATTTTTGATTTAAGAAAAAAGTATACATCTGAAATGGAAATGCACAGTGCACAAATGTAAAAAAAGATAATTCCAAAAATTTTCTGCAATTTTTAGGGATTGTAAACTCTTTTTAATTTTTATATATTGGGTTTTGATCTCGTCAGGTAAAGGGGGAGGCGGGGGAATTTTAAATGAGTGTTGAATCCCAATCCATAAGTCATTCCTTAAAAAAATAAAGCTTGTTACGCATGAAAAATCACTTTACAATCATCTATGATCGTTAGGTCAGCTTTTTGTAAATGGGCAAAACAATGGCTTATTTGACTCGGGTAAATATACCACCGCATGTTCACTTGAGAATTTAATGAGCGTTTGTTATTCTCTTAAAATTGTTTGGATCCATAGGTCTTTTTCATCTTTAACAAGTTTCAAGCATGCATATCCATTTTTAAAACATATGTAGAAAAATCTCTTTCTTATAAAATTCCAAGCTTTTAGGGTCGAACTGGTGGAATTTCCCAAACTTAAATAAACAAACGTTTGTGTTCATCTATGGTGTGTGAATAAATTTTCATTTTGTTGTGATATATTTTCCTTTTATCTCTTTTTTGTTTACGAGATGAAGGGAAAGTGAAAAATCAAATTTTGATTTAAGAAAAAAATATACATCTAAAATGGAAATGCACAGTGCACAAATGTTGAGAGAGAAACTCCAAAAAGTGTCTACAATTTTTAGGGATTGTAAATTCTTTTTAGTTTTTATATATTAGGTTTTGCAATGGTCTAGAAAAGGGGAGGGCGGAGGATTTTTAAATGAGTGTTGACTCCCAATCCATAAGTCATTCCTCACAAAAATATAGCTCGTTACACATGATAAATGACTTTACAATCATCTATGATAGTTAGGTCAGCTTTTTGTAAATGGGAAAAATAATGGCATATTTGACTCGTGTAAATATCTCATAGTATGTTCAGTTCAGAATTTAATTAGTGTTTGTTATTCTCTTTAGAAGGTTTGGATCCATAGATCATTTGCATCTTTAACATGTTTCAAGCATGCATATCGATTTTTAAAACATGTGTAGAAATTTCTTTCTTATAAAAGTCCAAGCTATTAGGGTTGATCTAATGGAATTTCAAAAACTTGCATAACAAAACTTTTGTGTTCATCTATGGTGTGTGATAAATTTTCTTTGCTTACATTTGTTATTGTTTTAAGTTTTTTCCATACATAAACTCTAAAATTTTCATTTTGTTGTGATCTATTTGCCTTTTATCTCTTTTTTGTTTATGAGATGAACGGAAAGTGAAAACTCAAGTTTTGATTTAAGAAAAAATTAGACATATAAAATGGAAATGCACAATGCACAAATGTAGAGAGAGATAATTCTAAAAAGTGTCTGAAATTTTTAGGAATTGTAAACACTTTTTAGTTTTTATATATTAGGTTTTGCACTCGTCGGGAAAAGGGGGAGGAGGGGGATTTTTAACTTATAGTTGACTCCCAATCCATAAGTCATTCCTTACAAACATATAGCCCTTTACACAAGCTAAATCGTTTTACAATCATCTATGATCGTGAGGTCAGCTTTTTGTAAGTGGGCAATAAAATGGCTTGTTTGACTCGGGTAAATATCCCACTGCACGTTCACTTGAGAATTTATCGAGCGTTTGTTATTCTCTTTAAAAGGTTTGCATCCATAGGTCATCTGCATCTTTAATATGTTTCAAGCATGCATATCCATTTTAAAAACATGTGTAGAAAAATCTCTTTCTTATAAAATTCGAAGATATTTGGGTTGAACTTGTGGAATTTTCCAAACTTGGATATCAAAACTTTTGTGTTCATCTATGGTGTGTGAATAAAATTTCCTTGCATACGTTTGTTATTATTTTTATTTTTTTCATACATAAACCCTAAAAGTTTCATTTTGTTGTGATCTATTTTTGCCTTTTATCTATTTTTCATTTTGAGATGAAGGGAAAGTGAAAACTCAATTTTTGATTTCAGAAAAAAGTATACATCTAAAATGGAAATGTATAGTGCACAAATGTAGACAGAGATAATTCCAAAAAGTGGCTGTAATTTTTAGGGATTATAAAATCTTTTTAGTTTTTATATATTAGGGTTTGCAATCGTCGGGAAAAGGGGGAGGCGGGGGATTTTTAACTGAGTGTTGACTCCAAATCCATAAGTCATTCCATAAAAAAATATAGCCTGTTACGCTTCATAAATCAATTTACAATCATCTACGATCGTTAGGTCCGCTTTTTGTAAAAGGGCAAAAGAATGGCTTGTTTGACTCGGGTAAATATCCCACCACATGTTCACTTGAGAATTTAATGAGAGTTTGCTATGCTCTATAAAAGGTTTGGATCCATAGGTCATTTGCATCTTTAACTTGTTTAAAGAATGTATATCCATTTTTAAAACAAGTGTTGAAAAATCTCTTTCTTATAAAATTTCGAGCTATTAGGGCTAAACTAGTGGAATTTCCAAAACATGGATAACAAAACTTGTGTACATTAGTGGTGTGTGAATAAATTTTTTTTGCTTGCATTTCTTATTATTTTAATATTTTTCAATACATAAACTCTAAAATTTTCATTTTGTTGTGATCTATTTTAGCCTTTTATCTCTTTTTTGTTTACGAGATGAAGGGATAGTGAAAACTCAAGTTTTGATTTAAAAGAAAGTATACGTCTAAAATAGAAATGCACAGTGCATAAATGTAGAGAGAGATAATTCGTAAAAGTGTCTGTAATTTTAAAGGATTGTAAACTCTTTTTAGTTTTTATATATTAGGTTTTGCAATCGTCAGGAAAAGGGGGAGGCGGGGGATTTTTAACTGAGTGTTTACTCCGAATCCATAAGTCATTCCTTACAAAAATATAGCCTGTTACGCATGATAGATCACTTTACAATCATCTATGATTGTTAGGTCAGCTTTTTATAAATCTGCAAAACAATGGCATGTTTGACTCGGGTAAATATCTCACCGCACGTTCAATTCTCTTGAAAAGGTTTGGAACCATATGTCATTTGCATCTTTAACATATTTCAAGCATGCATATCCATTTTTAAAACATGTGTAGAAAAATCTCTTTCTTATAAAATTCCAAGCTATTTCGGTTGAACTAGTGGGATTTCCCAAACTTGGATAACAAAACTTTTGTGGTCATTTGTGGTGTGTGAATAAATTTTCTTTGCTAACATTTGTTATTGTTTTAATTTTTTCCATACAAAACTATAAAATTTTCATTTTTTTGTGATCTATTCTGTTCGCCTTTTATCTCTTTTTACTTTACGAGATGAAGGGAAAGTGAAAACTCAACTTTTGATTTTGGAAACAAGTATACATCAAATTTGGAAATGCACTGTGCACATATGTAGAGAGAGATAATTCCAAAAAGTTTCTGTAATTTTTAGGGATTGTAAACTCTTTTTAGTTTTTATATATTAGGCTTTGCAATCGTCAGGAAAAGGGGGAGGCAGTGTATTTTTAACTGAATTTTGACTCCCAATCCATTGGTCATTCCTTACAAAAATATAGCCCGTTACGCATGATAAATCACTTTACAATCATCTATGACTGTTAGGTCAGCTTTTTGTTAATGGGAAATACAATGGTTTGTTTTACTCGGGAAAATATCCCACCACACATTCACGTGAGAATTTAATGAGCGTTTGTTATTCTCTTTAAAAGGTTTGAATCCATAGGTCATTTGCATATTTAACATATTTCAAGCATGCATATCCATTTCAAAAACATGTGTAGAAAATTCTCATTCTTATAAAATTCCAAGCTTTAAGGGTTGAACTAGTGGAATTTCCAAAACTTGGATAACAAAACTTTTGTCTTCAACTGTGTTGTGTGAAAAAAAATTATTTGCTTACATTTTTTATTTTTTAAAATTTTTTCCTTACTTAAACTCTAAAATTATCATTTTGTTGTGATCTATTTGCCTTTTCTCTCTTTTTTGTTTACGAGATGAAGGAAAAGTGAAAAATCAAGATTTGATTTAAGAAAAAAGTATACATCTAAAATGGAAATGCACAACGCACAAATGTAGAGAGAGATAATTCCAAAAAGTGTCTGCTATTTTTAGGGATTGTAAATTGTTTTTGGTTTTTATATGTTAGGTTTTGCAATCGAGGCAGGGCATTTTTAATTGAGTATTGACTACCAATCCATAAGTCATTCTATACAAAAATATAGCATGTTATGCATGATAAATCACTTTACAGTCATCTATGATCGTTAGGTCAACTTTTTGTTAATAGGTAAAACAATGGCTTGTTTGGCTCGGGTAAATATCCCACCGCACGTTCACTTAATAATTTAATGACGGTTTGTTATTCTCCTTAAAAGGTTTGGATCCATAGGTCATTTGCATCTTTAATTTGTTTCAAGCATGCATATCCATTTTTAAAACATGTGTAGAAAAATCTCTTTCTTATTAAATTCCAAGCTATTAGGGTTGAACTAGTGGAATTTCCCCAACCTTGATAACAAAACTTTTGTGTTCATTTGTGGTGTGTGAATAAATGTTCTTTGCTTACATTTGTTGTTGTTTTGAACTTTTTCCATACATAAACTTTAAAATTTTAATTTTTTTGTGATATATTTGTCTTTTATCTCTTTTTTGTTTACAAGAAGAAGGCAAAATGAAAACTCAAGTTTTGATTTAAGAAATACATGTAAAATGGAAATGCACAGTACACATATGTAGAGAGATATAATTTCAAAATGTATCTATAATTTTTAGGGATTGTAAACTCTTTTTAGTTTTTAATATTAGGTTTTCCAATCATCAGGAAAAGGGGGAGGCGGGGGATTTTTAACTGAGTGTTGACTACCAATCCATAAGTCATTCCTTAAAAAAATATAGCCTGTTATGATCGTTAGTTCATCTTTTTGTAAATGGGAAAAAAATGGCTAATTTGACTCGGGTAAATATCCCACCACACGTTCACTTGAGAATTTAATGAGTGTTTTTTATTCTCTTCAAAAGGTTTCGATCCATAGGTCATTTGCATCTTTAATATGTTTCAAGCATGCATATCAGTTTTTAAAACATGTGTAGAAAAATATCTTTCTTAGAAAATTCCATGCTATTAGGGTTGAACTGGTGGAATTTCCCAAACTTGAATAACAAAACTTTTGTGTTCATCTGTGGTGTGTGATTTAATTTTCTTTGCATACATTTGTTATTGTTTTAAATTTTTTCTACACTTAAACTCTTAAATTTTTCCTTTGTTGTGATATATTTGCCTTTTATCTATTTTTTGTTGACGAAATGAAGGGAAAGTGAAAAATGAAGTTTTGATTTAAGAAAAAAGTATACATAAAAAATGGAAATGCACAGTGCACAAATGTAGAGAGAGATAGTTCCAAAAAGTGTCTACAATTTTTAGGGATTGTAAACTCTTTTTAGTTTTTTTATATTAGGTTTTGCAATCGTGGGGAAAAGGGGGAAGCGAGGGATTTTTAACTGAATGTTGACTCCCAATACATAAGTCATTGCTTAATAAAATATAGCCCGTTATGCATGATAAATCAATTTACAATCATCTACGATCATTATGTCAATTTTTGTAAATGGGCAAAATAGTGGCTTGTTTGACTCGGTTAAATATCCCACCGCACATTCACGAGAGAATTTAAAGAGCATTTGTTATTCTCTTTAAAAGGTTTGGATCCATAGGTTATTTGCCTCTTAATTTTTTTGAAGCATGCATAACCATTTTTAATACATGTGTAGAAAAATCTCTTTCTCAAAAAATTCCAAGCTATTAGAGTTGAACTAGTGGAATTTCCAAAACTTGGATAACAAAACTTTTGTTTTCATTTGAGTTGTGTGAATAAATTTTCCTTGGATACATTCGTTAATACATAAACTCTAACATTTTCATTTTGTTGTGTTCTATTTTTGCCTTTTATGTCTTTTTCGTTTACAAGATGAACGAAAAGTAAAAACTCAAGTTTTTATGTAAAAAAAAAGTATACATCTAAAATGGAAATGTACAGTGCACAAATGTAGAGAGAGATAATTCCAAAAAGTGGCTGTAAATTTTAGGGATTGTAAATTATTTTTAGTTTATATATATTTGGTTTTACAATCATAGGGAAAACGGGGAGGCGGGAGATTTTTAATTCAGTGTTGACTCCCAATCCATAAGTCATTCCTTCAAAAAAATATAGCTCGTTACACTTGATAAATCACTTTACAATCATCTATGGGTTAGCTTTTTGTAAATGGGAAAAACAATGGCTTGTTTGACTCTGTTAAATATCCCACCGCACGTTCACTTGAGAATTTAATGAGATTTTTTTATTCTCTATAAAAGGTTTGGATCCATAGGTCATTTGCATCTTTAACATGTTTAAAACATGCATATCTATTTTTAAAACATATGTAGAAAAATCTCTTTATTATAATATTTCAAGCTATTAGGGCTGAACTAGTGGAATTTCCAAAACATGGATAACAAAACTTTTGTGTACATCTGTGGTGTGTAAATAAATTTTCTTCGCTTTCATTTGTTATTATTTTAATTTTGTTCCATACATAAACTCTAAAATTTTCATTTTGTTGTGATCTATTTTTGCCTTTTATCTCTTTTTTTTTATTTGATGAAGGGAAAGTGAAAAATCAGTTTTTGATTTAACAAGAGAGTATACATCTAAATTGCAAATTCATATTGAAAAAATGTAGAGAGAGATAATTCCAAAAAGTGTCTGCAATTTTTAGGGTTGTAAACTCTTTTTAGTTTTTATATATTACGTTTTGCAATCGTGGGCAAAAGGAGAGGTGGGGGATTATTAACTAAGTGTTGACTCCCAATCCATAAGTCATTCCTAACAAAAATTTAGCCCGTTACGTATGATAAATCACTTTACAATCATCTATGATCGTTAGGTCAGCTTTCTCTAAATGGGCAAAACAATGGCTTGTTTGTCTCGGGTAAATATCCCACCACATGTTCACTTGAGAATTTAATGAGCGTTTGTTATTCTCTTTAAAAGGTTTAGATCCATAGGTTATTTGCATCTTTACCATGTGTAGAAAATTCTCTTTCTTTTAAAATTCAAAGCTATTAGGGCTGAACTAGTGGAATTTCCCAAACATGGATAACAAAACTTTTGTGTTGATCTGTGGTCTGTGAATAAATTTTCTTTGCTTACATTTGTTATTGTTTTAAATTTTTTCCATACATAAACTCTAAACTTTTCATTTTGTTGTGATCTATTTGCCTTTTATCTCTTTTTTATTTATGACATGAAGGGAAAGTGAAAACTCAAGTTTTGATTTAATAAAAAAGTATACATCTAAAATGGAAATGCTCAGTGCACAAATGTAAAGAGAGATAATTCCAAAAAGTGTCTGTAATTTTTAGGGATTGTAAACTCTTTTTAGTTATTATATATTAGGTTTTGCAATCGTCGGGAAAAGGGGGAGCCGAGGGATTCTTAACTGAATTTTGACTCCCAATCCATAAGTCATTCCTTAAAAAAATATAGCATGTTATGCATGATAGATCACTTTACAATAATTTATGATCGTTAGGTTAGCTTTTTGTAAATAGGCAAAACAATGGCTTGTTTGACTCGGGTAAATATCCTACCGCACGTTCACTTGAGAATTTAATGAGCGTTTGTTATTCTCTTTAAAAGGTTTGGAACCATAGGTCATTTGCATCTTCAATATATTTCAAGCATGAATATCCATTTTTAAAACATGTGTAGAGAAATTTCTTTCTTATAAAATTTTGAGCTAATTGGGGTGAACTAGTGGAATTTCCAAAACTTGGATAACAAAGCTTTTGTGTCCATCTGTGGTGCGTGAATAAATTTTCTTTGCTAACATTTTTTATTGTTTTTAATTTTTCCATACAAAACTATAGAATTTTCATTTTGTTGCAATCTATTTTCCTTTTATCTCTTTTTTGTTTATGAGAGGAAGGGAAATTGAAAACTCATGCTTTGATTTAAGAAAAAAGTGTACATCTAAATTGGAAATGCATTGTGCACAAATGTAGGGAGAGATAATTCCAAAAAGTGTCTGTAATTTTTAAGGATTGTAAACTCTTTTTAGTGATTATATATTAGGTTTTGCAATCGTCGGGAAAAGGGGGAGCCGGGGGATTCTTAACTGAATTTTGACTACCAATCCGTAAGTCATTCCATACAAAAATATAGCCTGTTATGCATGTTAAATCACTTTACAATCATCAATGATCGTTTGGTCAGATTTTTGTAAATGGGCAAAACAATGGCTAGTTTGAATAAGGTAAGTATCCCACCCCATGTTCACTTGAGAATTTAATGAGCATTTGTTATTCTTTTTAATAGTTTTGGATCCATAGGTCCTTTGCATCTTTAACATGTTTCAAGCATGCATATCCATTTTTAAAACATGTGTAGAAAAATCTCTTTGTTATAAAATTCCAAGCTATTAGGGTCGAACTGGTGGAATTTCCTAAACTTGAATAATAAAACTTTTGTGTTCATTTGTGGTGTGTGAATAAATTTTTATTTTGTTGTGATATATTTGCCTTTTATCTCTTTTCTGTTTAGAAGATGAACGAAAAGTTAAAACTCAAGTTTTGATTTAAGAAAAAATTATACATCTAAAATGGAAATGAATAGTATACAAATGTAGAGAGAGATAATTCCAAAAAGTATCTACATTTTTTAGGGATTGGAAACTCTTTTTAGTTTATATATATAAGGTTTTGCAATCGTGGGCAAAAAGGGAGGCGGGGGATTATTAACTGAGTGTTGACTCCCAATCCATGAGTCATTCCTTAAAAAAATATGGCCCGTTATGCATGATAAATCACTTTACAATCATCTATGATCATTAGGTCAAGTGTTTGTAAATCGGATAAACAATGGCTTGTTTGACTCGGGTAAATATCCCACCCCACGTTCACTTGAGAATTTAATGAGCATTTGTTATTCTCTTTAAAAGGTTTGGATCCATTGGTCATTTGCATCTTTATCATGTTTGAAGCATGCATATACATTTTAAAAACATGTGTAGAAAAATCTCTTTCTTATAAAATTCCAAGCTAATATGGTTGAACTAGTGGAGTTTCCAAAACTTGGATAATAATTTTTTTTTGTTCATCTGTGGTGTGTGAATAAATTTTCTTTGCTTACATTTGTTATTGTTTTGAATTTTTTCCATACTTAAACATTAAAATTTTCATTTCGTTGTGAACTATTTTCCTTTTATCTCTTTTTTTTTTTACGAGATGAAGGGAAAGTGAAAACTCAAGTTTTGATTTAAGAAAAAAGTATACATCTAAAATGGAAATGCACTCTGCACAAAAATAGAGAGAGATAATTCCAAATAGTGTCTATAATTTTTGGGGATTGTAAACTCTTTTGACTATTTATATATTAGGTTTTGCAATCATCGGGAAAAAAGGGGAGGTGGGGATTTTTGACTGAGTGTTGACTCCCAATCCATATGTCATTCCTTAAGAAAATGTAGCCCACTACGCATGATAGATCACTTTATAATAATCAATGATCATTAGTTCAGCTTTTGTAAATATACCACCGCACGGTCACTTGAGAATTTAATTAGCATTTGTTATTGTCTTTAAAAAGGTTTGTATCCATAGGTCATTTGCATCTTTAACTTGTTTCAAGCATGCATATCCATTTTCAAATCATGTGTAGAAAAAATCTCTTTCTTATAAAATTCCAAGTTATTAGGGCTGAACTAGTGGAATTTCCCAAACTTGGATAGCAAAACTTTTGTGTTCATCTGTGGTAAATTTTCTTTGCAAACATTTGTTATTGTTTTAATTTTTTTCCATACAAAAACTCTAAAATTTTCATTTTTTATTGATCTATTTGCCTTTAATCTCTTTTTTGTTTACGAGATGAAGGGAAAGTGAAAACTCAAGTTATGATTTAAGAAAAAAGTTTACATCTAAAAGGGAAATGCACTGTGCACAAATGTAGAGAGAGATAATTCCAAAAAGTGTCTGTAATTTTAAGGGAGTGTAAACTCTTTTTAGTTTTTATATATTAGGTTTTGCAATCGTCCGAAAGAGGGGGAGGCACGGGATTTTAACTGAGTGTTGACTCCCAATCCATAAGTCATTCCTTAAAAAAATATACCCAGTTACACATGATAGATCACTTTTTAATAATCTATGATCGTTAGGTCAGGTTTTTGCAGAAGGGAAAACAATGGCTTGTTTGACTTGGGAAAATATCCCACCGAATGTTCACTTGACAATTTAATGAGCGTTTGTTACTCTCTTTAAAAGGTTTGAAACCATAGGTCATTGTCTTACATTTTTTATTGTGGTTAATTATTTCCATACATAAACTCTAAAATTTTCATTTTGTTGTGGTCTATTTTGCCTTTATCTTCTTGTTTACGAGAGAATGGGAAAGTGAAAACTCAAAGTTTTGATTTAAGAAAAAAGTGTACATCTAAAATGGAAGTGAAATGCACAAATTTAGAGAGAGATAACTCCAAAAAGTCTCTGAAACTTTTAAAGACTGCAAACTCTTTTAGTTTTTATATATTAGGTTTTGCAATGATTGGGAAAAGGGGGAGGCGAGGGATTTTTAACTGAGTGTTGACTACCAATCTATCAGTCATTTCTTACAAAAATATAGTCTGTTACGCATGATTGATCGATAAATCACTTTACAAATTAGTTGTGATTGTTAGGTCCACTTTTTTGTAAATGGCCGAAAATAATGGCTTGTTTGACTCGAGTAAATATCCCACTGCACGTTGAATTGAGAATTTAATGAGCATTTGTTTTGGCTTTAAAAGGTATTGATGCATAGGGCATTTGCATCTTTAACATGGTTCAAGCATGCATATCCATATTTAAAACATGTTAGGATCAGTTAGAAATCTTTTTCTTATGAAATTCCAAGTCATTAGGGTTGAACAAGTGGAATTTCCCAAACTTGGACAACAAAACTTTTGTGTTCATTTGTGGTGTGTGAATAAATTTACTTTACTTACATTTGTTATTGTTTTAAATTTTTTTCATACATAACTCTAAAATTATCATTTTGTTGTGATCTATTTTGCCTTTATCTTCTTGTTTACGAGAGAATCAGAAAGTGAATATTCAAAGTTTTGATTTAAGAAAAAAGTGTACATCTAAAATTGAATGGAAATGCACAAATGTAGAGAGAGATAATTCCAAAAAGTCTCTGTAACTTTTAGGGACTACAAAATCTATTAGTTTTTGTATATTAGGGTTTGCAATGATAGGGAAAAGGGGGTGGTGGAACATTTTTAACTGAGTGTTGACTCCCAATCCATAAGTCATTTCTTACAAAAACATATCCCGTTACGCATGATTGATCGGTAAATCATTTTACAAATCATATGTGAATGTTTGGTCAACTTTTTGTAAATGGGCAAAATAATTACTTGTTTGACTCGGGTAAATATCCCACTGCACGTTCACTTGAGAATTTAATGAGCATTTGTTGTTCTCTTTAAAAGGTTTGGATCCATAGGGCATTTGCATCTTTAACATGTTTCAACCATGCATATCCATATATAAAACAAGTTAGGATCAGTTAGAAATCTCTTTCTTATGAAATTCCATTCCAATAGGATTGAACTAGTGGAATTTCACAAACTTGGACAACAAAACTTTTGTTCATTTTAAGTTTATGAATAAATTTTTTTTTCTTACATTTGTTAATTTTTTTTAATTTTTCCCAAACTTAAACTCTAAAATTTTCATTTTGTTGTGATCAATTTTGCCTTTATCTTCTTGTTTACAAGTGAATCAGAAAGTGAGAACTCAAACTTTTTATGTAAGAAAAAAGTGTACATCTAAAATGGAATGGAAATGCACAAATGTTGAGAGAGATAATTCCAAAAAGTCTCTGTAAATTTGAGGGATTGCAAACTCGTTTATTTTTTATATATTAGGTTTTGCAATGATCGGGAAAAGGGGGTGGCAGTGGATTTTTTACTGAGTGTTGACTCCCAATCAATAAGTCATTTCTTACAAAAACATAGCTCATTATGCATGATTGACCGATAAATCACGTTACAAGTCATCTGTGATTGTTAGGTCAGCTTATTGTAAATGGGAAAAATATTGGCTTCTTCGACTGGGGTAAATATCCCACAGCACATTCACTTGAGAATATAATGAACATTTCTTTTACATTTTAAAATGTTTGGATCCATAGGGCATTTGCATCTTTCAAGCATGCATATCTATATTTAATACATGTTAGGATCAATTAGAAATATCTTTCTTATCAAATTCCAAGCCATAAGGGTTGAACAAGAGGAATTTCCCAAACTTGGACAACAAAACTTTTCTGTTCGTTTGTGGTGTGTGAATAAATTTTCTTTACTTTATTTACATTTTTTATTGTTTTTAATTTGTTCCATACATAAACTCTAAAATTTTCATTTTGTTGTGATCTATTTTGCCTTTATCTTCATGTTTACGAGAAAATCGGAATGTGAAACCTCAAAGTTTTGATTTAAGAAAAAAGTGTACATTAAAAATGGAATGGAAATGCACAAATGAAAAGAGAGATAATTCCAAAACGTTTCTGTAACTTTTAGGGGCTGAAAACTCTTTTAATTTTTCTTTATTAGGTTTTGTAATGATTGGGAAAAGGGGGAGGCGGGGGATTTTTAGCTGAGTGTGGAATCCTAATCCATAAGTTATTTCTTACAAAAAAATAGCCCGTTATGCATGATTGACCGATAAATCACTTTACAAATCATCTGTGATTGTTTTGTCATCTTTTTGTCAATGGGCAAAATACAGACATGTTTGACTTGGTAAAATATCCCTCCGCACGATCCCTAGAGAATTTAATGAGAATTTGTTGTTTGCTTTAAATGGTTTAGATCCATAGGGCATTTGCATCTTTAACATGTTTCAAGCATGCATATCCATATTTAAAACATGTTAGTATCATTTAGAAATCTCTTTATTATCAAATTCCAAGCCATTAGGGTTGAACTAGTAGAATTTCCCAAACTTGGATAAAAAACTTTTGTGTTAGTTTGTGGTGCGTGAATAAATTTTTATTTACTTACATTTATAATTGTTTTTTTATTTTTTCCAAACATTAACTCTAAAAATTTCATTTATTTGTGACTATTTTTCTTTTATCTTCTTGTTTACGAGAGAATCGGAAAGTGAAAACTCAAAGTTTTGATTTAAGAAAAAAAGTGTAAATCTAAAATGGAATGGAAATGCAAAAATGTAGAGAGAGATAATTCCAAAAAGTCTCTGTAACTTTTAGGGACTGCAAACTCTTTTAGTTTTTATATATTAGGTTTTGCAATGATCGGGAAAAGCGGCAGGCGGCAGATTTTTAACTGCGTCTTGACTCCCAATCCATAAGTCATTACTTAAAAAAACATAGCCCGTTACAGAATATTGACCAAAATATCACTTTATAAATCATCTGTGATTTTTAGGTCACCTTTTTGTAAATGGGCAAAATAATGGCTTGTTTGATTCGGGTAAACATCCCACCGCACATTCACTTGAGAATTTAATGAGCATTTGTTGTTTACTATAAAAGGTTTGGATCCAAAAGGCATTTGCATCTTTAACATGTTTCAAGCATGCATATCTATATTTAAAACATGTTAGGATCATTTAGAAATCTCTTTCTTATCAAATTCCAAGCCATTACGGTCGAACTAGTGGAATTTCCCTAACTTGGACAACAAAAGTTTTGTGTTCGTTTGTGGTGTGTCAATAAATTTTCTTTACTTACATTTTTTTTAAAAAAAATTTCATACATAAACTCTTAAATTTTCATTTTGTTGTGATCTATTTTGCTTTTATCTTCTTGTTTATGAGAGAATAGGAAAGTGAAAACTCAAAGTTTTGAATTAAGAAAAAAGTGTAAATAAAAAATGGAATGGAAATGCTCAAATGCAGAGAGAGATAATTCCAAAAAGTCTCTGTAATTTTAGAGACTGCAAAATCTTTTATTTTTTATATATTAGGTTTTACAATGATCGGGAAAAGGCGGAGGCGGGTGATTTTTAACATAGTGTTGACTCCCAATCCATAAGTCATTTCTTACCAAAAGATAGCCGTTACGCATGATTGACCGATAAATCCTTTTACAAATCATCTGTGATTGTTAGGTTAGCTTTTCGTAAATGGGTAAAATAATGCCTTGTTTGACTCAGGTAAATATCCCATCGCACGTTCACTTGTGAATTTAATTATCATTTGTTGTTCACTTTAAAAGGTTTCGATCCATAGGGCATTTGCATCTTTAACATGTTTCAAGCATGCATATCCATATTTAAAACATGTTAGGATCAGTTAGATATCTCTTTCTTATCAAATTCCAAGGCAAAAGGGTTGAACTTGTGGATTTCCCAAACTTGGAGAACAAAACTTTTGTGTTCGTTTGAGGTGTGTGAATAAATTTTCTTTCCTTAAAGTTTTTTTTTTTTTTCCATACATAAACTCTAAAATTTTCATTTTGTTTTGATCTATTTTGCGTTTATCTTTTTGTTGATGAGATAATAGGAAGGTGAAAACTTAAAGCTTTGATTTAAGAAAAAAGTGTATATCTAAATGGAATGGGAATGCACAAATATAGAGAGAGATAATTAAAAAAAGTCTTTTTAACTTTTAGGGACTGCAAACTCTTTAAGTTTTTATATATTAGGTTTTGCAATGATCAGGAAAAGGGGGAGGCGGAGGATCTTTATCTAAGTCTTGACTCCCAATCCGTAAGTTATTTCTAACAAAAACATAGCCCGTTACGCATGATTGACAGATAAATCACTTTACAAATCAGCTTTAGATCAGCTTTTTGTAAAAGGACAAAATAATGGCTTGTTTGACTTGGGTAAATATCCCACTGCACGTTCACTTGAGAGTTTAATGAGCATTTGTTGTTCACTTTAAAAGGTTTGGATCCATAGGGCATTTGCATCTTTAACATGTTTCAAGCATGCCTATCCATATTTAAAACATGTTAGGATCAGTTAGAAATCTCTTTATTATCAAATTCAAAGCCATTAGAGTGGAACTAGTGGAATTTCCCAAACTTGGACAACAAAACTTATGTGTTCGTTTGTGGTGTGGGAATAAATTTTCTTTACTTACATTTGTTATTATTTTTAATTTTTTCCGTACATAAACTCTAAAATTTTCATGTTGTTATGATCTATTTTGCCTTTATCTTCTTGTTTACGAGATAATAAGACAGTGAATACTCAAAGTTTTGATTTAACAAAAACGTGTAGATAAAAAATGGAGTCAAAATTCACACATGTAGAGAGAGATAATTCAAAAAAGTCTCTGTAATTTTTATGGATTGCAAACTCTTTTAGTTTTTATATATTAGGTTTTGCATTGATCGGGAAAAGGGGCAGGCGGGGGATTTTTAACTGAGTGTTGACTGCCAATCCAAAAGCCATTTCTTACAAAAACATAGACTGTTACACATGTTGGACCGATATATCACTTTAAAAATCATCTTTGATTGTTAGGTCAACTTTTTTTAAATGGGCAAATATTGGCTTGTTTGACTCGGGAAATATCCCACCGCACGTTCACTTGAGAATTTCATGAGCATTTGTTGTTCACTATAAAAGGTTTGGATCCATAGGGCATTTTCATCTTTAACATTTTTCAAGCATGCGTATCCGTATTTAAAACTTGTTAGGATCACTTACAAATCTCTTTCTTATCAAATTCCAAGTCATTAGGGTTGAAATCGTGGAATTTCCCTAACTTGGACAACAAAGCTTTTGTGTTAGTTTGTGGTGTGTGAATAAATTTTCTTTACTTACATTTGCTATTGTTTTTAATTTTTTCCATACATAAACTCTAAAATTTTCATTTTCTTGTGTTCTATTTTGCTTTTATCTTCTTGTTTATGAGAAAATCGGAAAGTAAAAACTCAAAGTTTTGATTTAAGACAAAAGGTGTACATCTAAAAAAGAATAGGAATGTACAAATATAGAGAGAGATAATTCCAAAAAGTCTCTATAACATTTTGGACTGCAGACTCTTTAAGTTTTTCTTTATAAAGTTTTCCAATGATCGAGAAAAGGGGGTGGCAGGGGATCGTTAACTGAGTCTTGACTCCCAATCCGTAAGTCATTTCTTACAAAAACACAGCCCGTTACATATGATTGACCTATAAATCACTTTACAAATCACCTGTAATTTTTAGGTCATCTTTTTGTAAATGGGCAAAATAATGGCTTGTTTGACTTGAGTAAATATCCACCGCACGTTCAGTTGAGAATTTAATCAGCATTAGTTGTTCACTTTAAATGGTTCGAATCCATAGGTCATTTCCATCTTTAACATGTTTCAAGCATGAATATCTATATTTTAAACATGTTAGGATCAGTTAGAAATCTCTTTCTTATCAAATTCCATGCGATTACGGTTGAACTAGTGGAATTTCCCTAACTTGGACAACAAAACTTTTGTGTTCGTCTGTGGTGTGTAAATAAATTTTATTTACTTAAATTTTTTATTGTTTTTAATTTTTTCCATACATAAACTCTAAAATTTTCATTTTGTTGTGATCTATTTTGCCTTTATCTTCTTGTTTATGAAAGAATAGTAAAGTGAAAACTCAAAGTTTTGATTTAAGAAAAAAGTGAACATCTAAAATGGAATGGAAATGCACAAATGTAGAGGGATATAATTCCAAGAAACTCTCTTTAACTTCTAGGGACAGCAAACTCTTTTAGTTTTTATATATTAGGTTTTGCAATGATCGGGAATAGGGGGAGGCAGGTGATTTTTAACCGATTGTTGACTCCTAACCCATACGTCATTTCTTACAAAAACATAGCCCGTTACACATGATTGACCGATAAATAACTTTACAAATCATATGTGATTGTTAGGTCAGCTTTTTGTAAATGGGAAAAATAATAGCTTGTTTGACTCGGGTAAATATCCCACGGCACGTTCGCTAAAGAAAGTAATGAGCATTTATTGTTCGCTTTAAAAGGTTTGGATTCATAGGGCTTTTGCATCTTTAACATGTTTCAATCATGCATATCCATATTTAAAACATGTTACGATCAATTAGAAATCTCTTTCTTATCAAATTCCAAGCCATTAGGGTTGAACTAGTGGAATTTCCCAAACTTGCACAACAAAACTTTTGTGTTCGTTTGTGGTGTGTGAATAAATTTTCTTTACGTAAATTTCTTATTGTTTTTTATTTTTTTCAAACGTAAACTCTAAAATTTTCTTTTTGTTGTGATCTATTTTGCCTTTATCTTCGTGTTTACGAAAGAATCAGTAAGTGAAAACTCAAAGTTTTGATTTAAGAAAAAAGTGTACAACTAAATTGGAATTGAAATGCACAAATGTAGAGAGAGATAATTCCAAAAAGTCTCTATAACTTTTAGGGGCTGCAAACTCTTTTAGTTGTTATATATTAGGTTTTGCAATGATCGGGAATAGGGGGAGGCGGGGAATTTTTAACTGATTGTTGATTCCCAATCGATAAGCCATTTATTAAAAAAACATAGCCCATTATGCATGATTAACCGATAAATCACTTTACAAATCATCTGTGATTGTTTGTTAATGGGAAAATAATGGCTTGTTTGACTGGGGTAAATATCCCACTGCTAGTTGACTTCACAATTTAATGAGCATTTGTTGTTCACTTTAAAAGGTTTGGATCCATAGGGCATTTGTATCTTCAACATGTTTCAAGCATGCATATCCATACTTAAAACTTGTTAGGATCAGTTAGAAATCTCTTTCTTATCAAATTTAAAGCCATTAAGGTTGAACTAGTGGAATTTTTAAAAATTGGACAACAAAACTTTTGTGTTCCTTTGAGGTGTGTGAGTAAATTTTCTTTACTTTCATTTGTTATCGTGTTTAATTTTTTCCTTTCATAAACTCTAATAATTTCATTTTGTTGTGATCTATTGTGCCTTTATCTTCTTGTTTACGAGAGAATCGGAAGATGAAAACTCAAAGTTTTGATTTAAGAAAAAAGTTTACATATAAAATGGAATGGAAATGCACAAATGTAGAGAGACATAATTCAAAAAAGTCTCTATAACTTTTAGGAACTGTAAACTCTTTTAGTTTTTATATATTAGGTTTTGCAAGGATCGGGATAAGGGGGTAGCGGGGATTTTTAACATGGTGTTGACTCTCAATCCATAAGTCATTTCTTACGAAAACATAGCCGGTCATGCATGATTGACCGATTAATCTCATTACAAATCATGTGTGATTGTTAGGTCAACTTTTTGTAAATGGGCAAAATAATGGCTTGTTTCACTCGGGTAAATATCCCACCGCACGTTCAGTTGAGAATTTAATGAGCATTTGTTGTTCACTTTAAAAGGTTTGGATCCAAAGGGCATTAGAATCTTTAACATGTTTCAAGCATGCATATCCATATTTAAAACATGTTAGGATCAGTTAGAAATCTCTTTCTTATCAAATTCCTAGCCATTAGGGTTGAACTAGTGGAATTTCCCAAACATGGACAACAAAACTTTTGTGTTCGTTTGTGGTGTGTGAATAAATTTTTTTTACTTAAATTTGTTATTGTGTTTAATTTTGTCCTTACATAAAATCTAAAATTTTCATTTTATTGTGATCTATTTTGCCTTTTTCTTCTTGTTTACGAGAGAATCGGAAAGTGAAAACTCAAGGTATTGATTTAAGAAAAAAGTGTGCATCTAAAATGGAATAGAAATGCAAAAATGTGGTGAGAGATAATTCCATAAACCCTATGTAACTTTTAGGGATTTCAAACTCTTTTAGTTTTTATATATTAGGTTTTGTAATTATTGAGAAATGGGGTAAGCAGGGGATTTTTAACTGAGTGTTGACTCCCAATCCATAAGTCATTTCTTACAAAAACATATCCCGTTACACATGATTGACCGATTAATCATTTCACAAATCATCTATGATTGTTAGGTCAGCATTTTGTAAATGGCTAAAATAATTGCTTGTTTGACTCGTGTAAATATCCTCTGTACGTTCACCTAAGAATTTAATGAGCATTTTTTGTTCGCTTTTAAAAGGTTTTGATACATAGGGAATTTTCATCTTTAACATGTTTCAAGCATGCATATCCACATTTAAAACATGTTAGGATCAGTTAGAAATCTCTTTCTTATCAAATTCCAAGCCATTAGGGTTGAATTTGTGGAATTTCCCAAACTTCGACAACAAAACTTTTGTGTTCGTTTGTGGTGTGTGAATAAATTTTCTTTACTTATATTTGTTATTGTTTTTAATATTTTCCATACATAAAATCTAAAATTTTCATTTCGTTGTGATCTATTTTGCCTTTATCTTCTTGTTTTCGAGAGAATCAGAAAGTGAAAACTCAAAGTTTTTATTTAAGAAAAAAAAGTACATATAAAAAGGAATGGAAATGCGCAAATGTAGAGAGAGATAATTCAAAAAAGTCTCTGTAACTTTTAGGGACTGAAAAATCTTTTAGTTTATATATCTTAGGTTTTGCAATGATCAGGAAAAGGGGGAGGCGGTGGATTTTTAACTGAGTGTTGACTCCCAATCGATAAGTTATTTCTGACAAAAACATTGCCCGTTACACATGATTGACCCATTAATCTCTTCACAAATCATTTGTGATTGTAATAATTGCTTGTTTGACTTAGCTAAATATCCAACCGCACGTTCACTTGAGAATTTAATGAGCATTTGTTGTTCGCTTGAAAAGGTTTGGATCCACAGAGAATTTGCATCTTTAACATGTTTCAAGAATGCATATCCATATTTAAAACATGTTAGGATCAGTTAGAAATCTTTTTCTTATCAAATTACAGGCCATTAAGGTTGAACTTGTGGAATTTTCATAACTTGGACAACAAAAATTTTGTGTTCGTAAGTGGTGTGTGAATAAATTTTCTTTACTTAAATTTGTTATTGTTTTAAATTTTTTCCATACATAATCTCTAAAATTATCATTTTGTTGTGATCTATTTTGCCTTTATATTCTTGTTTACGTGAGAATCGAAAAGTGAAAACTCAAATTTTTGATTTAAGAAAAACGTTTGCATCTAAAATGGGATGGAAATCCACAAATATAGAGGGAGATAATTCCAAAAAGTCTCTGTAACTTTTAGGGACTGCAAACTCTTTTAGTTTTTATATATTAGGTTATGCAATGATCGGGAAAAAGGGGAAGCGGGGGATTTTTAACTGAGTGTTGACTCCCAATCCATAAGTAATTTCTTACAAAAACATAGCCCGTTACACTTGAATGACCAAAAAATCACTACACAAATCATTTGTGATTGCTTGGTTAGCTTTTTTTTAATGGGCAAAATAATGTCTTGTTTGATTCGGGCAAATATCCCACCGCACGTTCACTTGAGAATTTAATGAGCATTTGTTGTTCACATTAAAAAGTTTGGATACATAGGGCATTTGCATCTTTAACATGTTTCAATCATGCATATCCATATTCAAACATGTTAGGATCAGCTGGAAATCTCTTTTTTTATAAAATTCCAACACATTATCGTTGAACTAGTGGAATTTACCAAACTTGGACAATAAAACTTTTTTGTTCGTTTGTGGTTTGTGAATAAATTTTCTTTAATTACATATGTTATTGTTTTAAATTATTTTCCATGCATAAACTCTAAAATTTTCATCTTGTTGTGATCTATTTTACCTTTATCTTCTTGTTTACGAGAGAATCGAAAAGTGAAAACCCAAAGTTTTTATTTAAGAAAAAAGTGTACGTATAAAATGGAATGGAGGCACACAAATGTAGAGAGTGAAAATTCCAAAAACTCTATGTAACTTTTATGAATTTCAAACTCCTTTAGTTTTTATATATTAGGTTTTGCAATGGTCGGGAAATGGGGGACGCGGGGGATTTTTAACTGAGTGTTGACTCCCAATCCATATGTCATTTATTTCAAAAGCCTAGCCCATTATGCATGATTGACCGATTAATCACTTTTCAAATCATTTGTGATTATTTGGTCAGTTTTTTTGTAAATGAACAAAATAATGGCTTGTTTGACTCGGGTATATATCCCACCGCACATTCACTATAGAATTTAATGAGCATTTGTTGTTCGCTTTAAAAGGTTTGGATCCATTGGGCATTTGTATCTTTAACATGTTTCAAACATGCATATCCATATTTAAAACATGTTAGGATCAGTTAGAAATCTCTTTCTTATCAAATTCCAAACCATTAGGGTTGAACTAGTGGAATTTCACAAACTTGGACAAAAAACCTTTTGTGTTCGTTAGTGGTGTGTGTATAAATTTTATTTTCTTACATTTGTTATTGTGATTAATTTTTTCCTTAAAATCCAAAATTTTCATTTTTGTTGTGATCTATTTTGCTTTTATCTTCTTGTTTACAAGAGAATCAAAAAGTGAAAACCCAAAATTTTGATATAAGAAAAAAGTGTGCATCTGAAATGGAATGGAAATGCACAAATGTAGAGAGAGATAATTCTAAAAACTCTCAGTAACTTTTAGGGACTTCAAACTCTTGGTTTTTATTTATTAGGTTTTGCAATGATCTTGAAAAGGGGGAGGCGGGGGATCTTTAACTCAGTCTTGATTCCCAATCCGTTAGTCATTTCTTATAAAAACATAGCCCGTTACGCATGATTGACCGATAAATCACTTTACAAAACAACTTTGGTTGTTAGGTCAGCTTTTTTTAAATGGGGAAAATAATGGCTTGTTTGAGTCAAGTAAATATCCAACAGCATAGTCACTTAAAAATTTAATGAGAATTTGTTGTTCGCTTTAACAGGTTTCAATCCATATGGCATTTGCATCTTAACATGTTTCAAGCATGCACATCCATATTTAAAACATGTTAGGATCAGTTAGAAATCTCTTTCTTATCAAATTCCAAGCCATTAGGTTGAACTAGTGGAATTTCCATAACTTAGACAACAAAACTTTTGTGTTCGTTTGTGGTATGTGAATAAATTTTCTTTACTTAAATTTGTTATTTTTTTTCTATACATAAACTTTAAAATTTTCATTTTGTTGTGATCTGTTTTGCCTTTATCTTTTAGTTTACGTTAGAATCGGAAAGTGAAAACTCAAAGTTTTGATTTAAGAAAAAAGTGTACATCTAAAATGGAATGGAAATGCACAAATATACAGAGTTATAATTCAGAAAAGTCTCTATAACTTTTAGGGAATGCAACTCTTTTAGTTTTTATATTTTAGTTTTTGCAATGATCGGGAAAAGGGGGAAGCGTGGGATTTTTACCTGAATGTTGACTCCCAATCCATATGTCATTTTTTACAAAAACAAAGCCCATTTCGCATGATTGACCGATAAATCACTTTACAAATCATCTGTGATTATTAGGTCAGCATTTTGCAAATGGGCAAAATAATGGCTTGTTTGACCATGGTAAATATCTGACCGCATGTTCACTAGACAATTTAATGACCACTTGTTGTTCTCTTTAAAAGGTTCGGATCCATTGGGAATTAGCATCTTTAACATCTTTCAAGCATGCATATCCATATTTAAAACATGTTTGGATCAGTTAGAAATATCTTTCTTATAAAATTCAAAGCCATTAGGGTTGAACGAGCGGAATTTCCCAAACTTTGACAACAGAACTTTTGTATTCGTTTGTGGTGTGTGAATAAATTTTATATACTTAGATATGTTATTTTTTAAAAATTTTTCCATGCATAATCTCTAAAAGTTTCTTTTTCTTATGATCTATTTTGGCTTTATCTTCTTGTTTACAAGAGAATCGGAAAGTGAAAACTCAAAGTTTTGATTTAAGGAAAAGGTGTACATCTAAAATGGAATGGAAAAACACAAAAGTAGAGAGAGATAATTCCAAAAAATCTCTGTAACTTTTAGGGACTTCAAACTCTTTTAGTTTTTATATATTAGGTTTTGCTATGATCGGGAAAAGGGGGAGGCGGGGGATTTTTAACTGAGTCTTGACTCCCAATCCATAAGTCATTTCTTACAAAAACATAGGCCGTTATGCATGATTGACCGATAAATCACTTTACAAATCATTTGTGATTGTTAGGTCATCTTTTTGTAAATGGGCAAACTAATGGCTTGTTTGATTCGGGTAAATATCCCACCGCATGTTCACTTAAGAATTTAATGAGCATTTGTTGATCGCTTTAAAAGGTTCGGATCCATAGGGCATTTGCATCTTCAATTTGTTTCAAGTATGCATATCAATAATTAAAACATGTTAGGATCAGTTAGAAATCTCTTTCTTATCAAATTCAAAGCCATTAGGGTTGAACTAGTGGAACTTCCCAAAATTAGACAACAAAACTTTTATGTTCCTTTGTGATGTGTGAATAAATTTTCTATACTATACATAAACTCTAAAATTTTCATTTTGTTGTGATCTATTTTGCCTTTATCTTCTTGTTGACGAGAAAATCGAAAAGCGAAAACTCAAAGTTTTGATTTAAGAAAAAAATGTATATCTAAAATGGAAAGGAAATGCACAAATATAGAGACAGATAATTCCAAAAAGTATCTGTAAGTTTTAGGGACTGCAAACTGTTTATGTGTTTTTATATATTAGGTTTTGCAATAATCGGGGAAAGGGGGAGGCAGGGGATGTTTAACAGAGCCTTGACTCCCAATCCGTTAGTCATTTCTTACAAAAACACAGCCCGTTACACATGATTGACCGATAAATCACTTTACAAATCATTTGTGATTGTTAGGTCAGCATTTTTTAAATGGGCAAAATAATGGCTTGTTTGACTCGGGTTAATATCCCACAGCACATTCACTTGAGAATTTAATGACATTTGTAGTTCATTTTAACAGGTTTGGATCCATAGGGCATTTTCCTCTATAACATGTTTCAAGCATGCATATCCACATTTAAGACATGTTAGGATCAGTTAGAAATCTCTTTCTTATCAAATTCAAAGTCATTATGGTTGAACTAGTGGAACTTCCCAAACTTAGACAACAAAACTTTTTCGTTTGTAGTGTGTGAATAAATTTTCTTTACTTAAATTTGTTATTTTTTTATTTTTTCCATACATAAACTGTTAAATTTTCATTTTGTTGTGATCTTTTTCACCTTTATCTTCTTGTTTACGAGAAAATCGGAAAGTGAACACACAAAGTTTTGATTTAACAAAAAATTGTACATCTAAAATGGAATGGAAATGCACAAATATAGATTGAGATAATTCCAAAAAGTCTCTGTAACTTTTAGGGACTGCAAACTCTTAATGTTTTTATATATTAGGTTTTGCAATGATCGGGAAAAGGGGGAGGCGGGGGATCTTTAACTGAGTCTTGACTCCAAATCCATTAGTCATTCCTTACAAAAACACAACCAGTTATGCATGATTGACTGATAAATCACTTTAAAAATCATCTTTGATTGTGAGGTCAGCTTTTTGTAAATGGGCAAAATAATTGCTTGTATGACTCGGGTAAATATCCAACAACACTGTCACTTGAGAATTTAATGGGCATTTGTTGTTCACTTTAACAGGTTTGGATCCATCGGGCATTTGCATCTTTAACATGTTTCAACCATGCATATCCATATTCAAAACATGTTAGGATCAGTTAGAAATCTCTTTCTTATCAAATTCCAAGCCATTAGGGTTGAACTAGTGGAATTTCCATAACTTGGACTACAAAACTTTTGTGTTCGTTTGTGTGTGTGAATAAATTATCTTTAATAAAATTTGTTATTGTTTTTAATTTTTTTCAAGCATAAACTCTAAAATTTTTATTTTGTTGTGATCTATTTTGCCTTTTTCTTCTTGTTTACGAAAGAATCAGAAAGTAAAAACTCAAAGTTTTGATTTAAGAAAAAAGTGTACATCTAAAATGGATTGGAAATGCACAAATATAGTGAGAGATAATTCCAAAAAGTCTCTGTAACTTTTAGGGACTGCAAACTCATTTAGTTTTTATATATTAGGTTTTGCAATGATCAAGAAAACGGGGAGGCGGAGGATTTTTAATTGAGTGTTGACTCCCAATCCATAAGTCATTTCTTACAAAAACACAGCCCGTTATGCATGATTGACCGATTAATCATTTAAAAAATCATCTGTGATTGTTTAGTCAGCTTTTTGTAAACGGGAAAAATAATGGCTTGTCTGACTCAGGTAAATATCCCACTGCACGTTCACTTGAGAATTTAATGAGCATTTCTTGTTCCCTTTAAAAGGTTTTGATCCATAGGGCATTTGCATCTTTAAAGTGTTTCAACCATGCATATCCATATTTAAAACAAGTTATGATGAGTTAGAAATCTCTTTCTTATCAAATTCCAAGCCATTAGGGTTGAACTAGTGGAATTTCCCAAACATGGACAAACAAACTTTTGTGTTCATTTGTGGTGTGTGAATAAATTTTATTTACTTACTATTTTTATTGTTTTTAATTTTTCCATACATAAACTCAAAAATTTTCACTTTATTATGATCTATTTTGCCTTTTCTTCTTGTTTACAAGAGAATCGGAAAGTGAAACTCAAAGTTTTAATTTACGAAAAAAGTGTACATCTAAAATGGAGCAGAAATGAACAACTATAGAGAGAGATAATTCCAAAAAGTCTCTATCACTTTTAGGGACTGCAAACTCTTTATCTTTTAATATATTAGATTTTGCTACGAACCAGAAAAGGGGGAGGCGTGGGATCTTTAACTGAGTATTGGCTCCCAATCCGTTAGTTATTTCTTACAAAAACACAGTCCGTTACACATGACTGACCGATAAATCACTTTACATATCTTATGTAATTGTTAGGTCAGCATTTTGTAAATGGGCAAAGTAATGCCTAGTTTGACTCAGGTAAATATCCCATAGCACATTCACTTGAGCAATCAGCATTTGTGGATTGCTTTAACAGGTTTGGATCTACATGGTATTTGCATCTTTAACTTGTTTCAAGCATGCATATGCATATTTAAAACATGTTAGGTTCAGATAGAAATCTCTTTCTTATCAAATTGAAAGCCATTAGGGTTGAACTAGTGGAACTTCCCAAACTTGGACAACCAAACTTTTGTGTTCGTTTGTCATGTGTGAATAAATTCTCTTTACTTAAATTTGTTATTTTTTTAAATTTTTTCCATACATAAACTCTAAAATTTTCATTTTTTGTGATGTATTTTGCCGTTATCTTCCTTTTTTTGAGAGAATCGGAAAGTGAAAACTCAAAGTTTTGATTTACGAAAAAAGTGTACATCTAAAATGGAATGGAGATGCACAAATGTAGAAAGAGATAATTCCAAAAAGTCTATGTACCTTCTAGGGACTGCAAAATGTTTTTTGTTTTTATATAGTAGTTTTTGCAAAGATCAGGAAAAGGGGGAGGCGGAGGATTTTTAACTGAGTGTTGACTCCCGATCCATAAGTCATTTCTTACAAAAACACAGCCTGTTATGCATGATTGACCGATTAATCACTTTACCAATCATCTGTGATTGTTAGGTCAGCTTTTTGTAAATTGACAAATAATGGCTTGTTTGACTCGGGTAAATATCCCACTACACGTTCACTTGAGATTTTAATGAGTATTCGTTGTTCCTTTTAAAAGGTTTGGATCCATAGGGTATTTGCATATTTAACATGTTTCAAGCAGGCATATCCATATTTAAAACATGTTAAGATCAGTTAGAAATCTATTTCTTATCAAATTCCAAGCCATTAGGGTTGAACTAGTGGAATTTTCCAAATTTGGACCACCAAACTTTTGTGTACATTTGTGGTGTGTGAATAAATTTTCTTTACTTAAATTTTTTATTGTTTTTAATTTTTCCATACATAAACTAAAATATTTTCATTTGGGTGTGATCAGTTTTTCTTTGTCATCTTGTTTACGAGAGCATCGAAAAGTGAAAACTCAAAGTTTTGATTTAAGAAAAAAGTGTACATCTAAAATGGAATGGAAATGCACAAATGTCAAGAGAGAAAATTCCAAAAAGTCTTTGTAACTTAAGGACTGCAAACTCTTTTAGTTTTTATATTTTATGTTTTGCAATGGTTGGGAAATGGGGGAGGCAAAATGGTTTTCCAAAAAGTTTATGTACCTTCTAGGGACTGCAAAATGTTTTTTGTTTTTATATAGTAGTTTTTACAAAGATCAGGAAAAGGGGGAGGCAGAGGATTTTTAACTTAGTGTTGACTCCCAATCCATAAGTCATTTCTTATGAAAACACAGCCTGTTATGCATGATTGACCGATTAATCACTTTATCAATCATCAGTGATTGTTTGGTCAGCTTTTTGTAAAATGGCAAAATAATGTCTTGTTTGACTCGAGTAACTACACGTTGACTTGAGAATTTAATGAGCATTTGTTGTTCTTTTTAAAAGGTTTTCCGAGCCATTAGGGTTGAACAAGTGGAATTTCCCAAACTTGGATAGCAAATATTTTGTGTTCATTTGTGGTGTGTGAATAAAATTTCTTTACTTACATTTTTTATTGTTTTTAATTTTTCCATACATAAACTCAAAAAATTTCATTTTGTTGTGATCTATTTTGCCTTTATCTTCTTGTTTACGAGAGAATGGAACAGTGAAAGCTCAAAGTTTTGATTTAAGAAAAAAGTGTACATCTAAATTGGAAAGGAAACGCTCAAATGTCGAGAGATTAAATTCCAAAAAGTCTTTGTAACTTAGGGACTGCAAACACTTTTAGTTTTTATATTTTATGTTTTCCAATGGTCGGGAAAAGGGGGAGGCAAAGGACTTTTAACTGAGTGTTGACTCCCAATCCATAAGTTATTTCTTACAAAAACATAGCCCGTTAGGCATGATTGACCGATAAATCACTTTGCAAATCATCAATGATTATTAGGTTAGCTTTTTGTAAATGGGCAAAATAATGGCTGGTTTAACTCGGATAAATATCCCACCGCACGTTCAGTTGAGAATTTAATGAGCTTTTGTTGTTCGCTTTAAAAGGTTAGGATCCATAGGGAATTTGCATCTTTAACGTGTTTCAAGCATACATATCCATATTTAAAACATGTTAGGATCAGTTAGAAATCTCTTTCTTATCAAATTCCAAGCCATTAGGGTTGAACTAGGGGAATTACCAAAACCAAGACAAAAAAACTTTAGTGTTCGTTTGTTTTGCGTGAATAAATTTTATTTAGTTACATTTGTTATGGTTTTTAATTTTTTCCATTAATATACTCTAAAATTTTCATTTTTTGTGATGTATTTTGCATTTATCTTCATGTTCACGAGAGAATCGAAAAGTGAAAACTAAAAGTTATGATTTAAGAAAAACGTGTACATCTGAAATGGAATGGAGAAGCACAAATATAGAGAGAGATAATTCAAAAAAGTCTCTATAACTTTTAGGGACTTTAACTCTTTTAGTTTTTATATATTAGTTTTTGCAATGATCGAGAAAAGGGGGAGGCAGGGGATATTTAACTGAGTGTTGACTCCCAATCCATAAGTCATTTTTTACAAAAACGTAGCCTGTTACGCATGATTGACCAGTAAATCACTTTACAAATCATCTGTGATTGTTTGGTCAGATTTTGTAAATGGGCAAAATAATAGCTTGTTTGACTCGGGTAAATATCCCGCCCACGTTCACTTGAGAATTTAATGAGTATTTGTTGTTTGCTTTAAAAGTTTTGGATCCATTGGGCATTTGCATCTTTAACATGTTTCAAACATGCATATCCATATTTAAAACATGTTAGGATCAGTTAGAAATCTCTTTCTTATCAAATTTAAATTCATTAAGGTTGAACTAGTCGAACTTCCCAAACTTGGACAACAAAACTTTTGTGTTCATTTCTGGTGTGTGAATAAATTTTCTTTACTTACATTTGTTATTTTTTTAAAATTTTTTCCACACATAAACTCTAAAATTTTCATTTTGATGTGATATATTTTGCCTTTATCTTCTTGTTTACGAAAAAATCAGAAAGTGAAAACTCAAAGTTTTGATTTAAGAAAAAAGTGTCTATCTAAAATGGAATGGAAATTCACAAATATAGACAGAGTTAATTCTAAAAAGTCTCTGTAACTTTTAGGGACTGTAAACTCTTTATGTTTTTATATACAAGGTTTATCAATGATCGGGAAAAGGGGGAGGCGGGGGATCTTTAACTGAGTCTTGACTCCCAATCCGTTAGTCATTTCTTACAAAAACACAGCCCGTTACGTATGATTGACTGATAAATCACTTTACAAATCATATGTGATTTTTAGGTCAGCTTTTTGTAAATGGGCAAAATAATGGCTTGTTTGACTCGGGTAAATATCCCACAACACATTCACTTTAGAATTTAATGAGTATTTTTTGTTCGCTTTAATAGGTTTGGATCCGTAGGGCATTGGCATCTTTAACATGTTTCAGGCATGCATATCCTTAATTAAAACATGTTAGGATCAGTTAGAATTCTCTTTCTTATCAAATTCCAAGCCATTAGGGTTGAACTAGTGGAATTTCCATAACTTGGACGACAAAACTTTTGAGTTCGTTTGTGGTGTGTGAATAAATTTTCTTTACTTAAATTTTTTATTGTTTTTAATATATTAGATACATAAACTCTAAAGTTTTCATTTTTTTGTGATCTATTTTGCCTTTATCTTATTATTTAGGAGAGAATCGAAAAGTGAAAACTCAAAGTTTTGGTTTAAGAAAAAAGTGTACATCTAAAATGGAAAGGTAATGCATAAATGTCGAAAGAGAAAATTCCAAAAAGTCTTTGTAACTTAGGGACTGCAAACTCTTTTAGTTTTTATATTTTATGCTTTGTAATGGTGGGGAAAAGAGCGAGGCGATGAATTTTTAACTGAGTGTTGTCCCCGAATCCATAAGTCATTTCTTACAAAAACATACCCCGTTATGCACGTTTGACTGATAAATCACTTTAAAAATCATCTGTTATTATTAGGTTAGTTTTTTGTAAATGGGCAAAATAATGGCTGGTTTGAATCGGATAAATATCCCCCCGCATGTTCACTTGAGAATTTAATGAGCAGATGTTGTTAGCTTTAAAAGGTTTGGATCCAAAGGGCATTTTCATATTTAACATGTTTCAAGCATGCATATTCATATTTAAATCATGTTAGGATCAGTTAGAAATCTCTTTCTTATCAAATATCAAACCATTAGGGTTGAACTAGGGGAATTTCCAAAACTTGGAGAACAAAACTTTTGTGTTCGTTCGTGGTGTTTGAATAAATTTTATTTACTTATATTTGTTATTTTTCTATACGTAAACTCTAAAATTTTCTTTTTTTGTGAAGTATTTTGCCTTTATCTTCATGTTCACGAGAGAATTGGAATGGGAAAACTCATAGTTTTGATTTAAGAAAAAAGTTTACATCTAAAATGGAATGGAGGTGCACAAATGTAGAGAGAGATAATTCCAAAATGTCTCTGTAACTTTTAGGGACTGCAAACTCATTATGTTTTTATATAATAGGTTTTGCAATGATCGGGAAAAGGGGGAGTCAGGGGATCTTTAACTGAGTCTTGACTCCCGATCCATTAGTCATTTCTTACAAAACACAGCCCCTTACGTATGATTTACAGATAAATGACTTTAAAATCATCTGTGATTGTTAGGTCAGCTTTTTGTAAATGCGGAAAATAATTGCTTGTTTGACTCGGGTAAATATCCCACTACACAGTCAATTGAGAACTTAATGAGCATTTGTTGTTCGCTTTAACAGGTTTGGATCCATAGGGTAGTTGCATCTTTAACATCTTTCAAGCAAGCATATCCATATTTAAAACATGTTAGGATCATATAGAAATCTCTTTCTTATCAAATTCCATGCCATTAGGGTTGAACTAGGGGAACTTCCATAACTTGGACAACAAAACATTTGTGTTCGTTTGTGTTGTGTGAATAAATTTTCTTTACTTAAATTTGTTATTTTTTTAATATTTTTCATTCATAAACTCTGAAATTTTCTTTTTGTTTTGATCTATTTTACCTTTATCTTCTTGTCTACGAGAAAATCGGAAAGTGAAAACTCAAATTTTTTATTTAAAAAAAAATGTACATCTAATAGGGAATGTAAATTCACAAATATAGAGAGAGATAATTCCAAAAAGTCTGTGTAACTTTGAGGGACTGCAAACTCTTTATGTTTTTATATATTAGGTTTTGCAATGATCTGGAAAAGGGGAAGGCAAGGGATCTTTAATTGTGTCTTGACTCCTTATCCGTTTGTCAATTCATACAAAAACACAGCCCGTTACGTATCATTGACCGATAAATCACTTTAAAGATCATTTTTTATTGTTAGGTTAGCTTTTTTTAAATGGGAAAAATAATGGCTTGTTCGATTCGGGTAAATATCTTACAGCGCATTCACTTCAAACTTTAATGAGCATTTATTGTTCGCTTTAATAGGTTTTGATCCATAGGGCAATTGCATATTTAACATGTTTCAAGCATGCACAACGATATTTAAAACATGTTAGGATCAGTTAGAAATATCTTCCTTATCAAATTCCAAACCATTAGGGTTGAACTATTGGAATTTCCATAACTTGGACAACAAAACATTTTCGTTCGTTTGTGGTGTGTGAATAAATTTTCTTTACTTAAATTTTTTATTTTTTTAATATTTTTCTTTCATAAACTCTAAAATTTTCATTTTGATTTGAACTATTTTGCCTTTATCTTCTTGTTTACGAGAAAATCGGAAAGTGAAAACTCAAAGTTTTGATTTAAGAAAAAAGTGTACATCTATAAAGGAAAGGAAATGCACAAATATAGAGAGTGATAATTCCAAAAAGTCTCTGTAACTTTTAGGGACTGCAAACACTTTATGTTTTTATATATTAGGTTTTGAAATGATGGGAAAAATGGGGAGTCGGGGGATCTTTAACTGAGTTTTGACTCCCAATCCGTTAGTCATTTCTTAAAAAAACACAGCCCATTACGCATGATTGACCGATAAATCACTTTACAAATCATCTGTGATTGTTAGGTCAGCTTTTTGTAAATGGGGAAAATAATTGCTTGTTTGACACGGTTAAATATTCCACAACACAGTCACTTGAGAATTTAATGAGCATTTGTTGTTCTCTTTAACAGGTTTTGATCCAAAGGGCATTTGCATCTATAACATGTTTCAAACTTGCATATCCATATTTCAAACATTTTAGGATTAGTTAGAAATCTCTTTCTTATCAAATTCCAATCCATTAGGGTTGAACTAGTGGAATTTCCATAAATTGGACAACAAAAGTTTTGAGTTTGTTTGTGGTGTGTGAAAAAAATTTCTTTACTTAAATTTGTTATTTTTTAAATTTTTTTGATACATAAATCTCAAATTTTTATTTCTTTGTGACCTATTTTTCCTTTATCTTCTTGTTTTCGAGAGAATCGGAAA
Source organism: Aristolochia californica (assembly GCF_029961685.1). Lineage (NCBI taxonomy): Eukaryota > Viridiplantae > Streptophyta > Magnoliopsida > Piperales > Aristolochiaceae > Aristolochia > Aristolochia californica. The sequence continues at coordinate 16,680,651 of NW_027181782.1, read as the reverse complement.
GTTAAAACTCAAAGTTTTGATTTAAGAAAAAAGTGTACAAGAAAAATGGATTGGAAATGCACAAATATAAAGAGAGATAATTCCAAAAAGCTGTAACTTTTAGGGACAGTAAAATCTTTTAGTTTTTATAAAATCGGTTTTGCAATGATCAGGAAAAGGGGGAGGCGAAGGGTTTTTAACTTAGTGTTGACTCCCAATCCATAAGTCATTTCTTAAAAAAAAAAGCCTGTTATGCATGATTGACCGATTAATCACTTTACCATTCATCTGTGATTGTTAGGTCAGCTTTTTGTAAATTGACAAAATAAGGCTTGTTTGACTCGGGTCCATATCCCACTACAATTTCACTTGAGAATTTAATTAGCATTTGTTGTTCCTTTTAAAAGGTTTGGATCCATAGGGCATTTGTATGTTTGACATGTTTCAAGCATGCATATCCATATTTAAAACAAGTTAAGAACAATTAGAAATCTATTTCTTGTCAAATTCCAAGCCATTAGGGTTGAACTAGTGGAATTTCCCAAACATGGACATCAAAACTTTTGTGTTCATTTGTGGTGTGTGAATAAATTTTCTTTACTTAAATTTTTCATTGTTTTTAATTTTTTCCATACATAAACTCTAAAATTTTAATTTTATTGTGATCTATTTTGCCTTTATGTTCTTGTTTATGAGAGAATCGAAAAGTGAAAACTCAAAATTTTGATTTAAGAAAAAAGTGTATATATAAAATAGAAAGGAAATACACAAATGTCAAGAGAGAAAATTCCAAAAATTCTTTGTAACTTAGGGACTACAAACTCTTTTAGTTTTTATTTTTTATTTTTTGCAATGGTCGGGAAAAGGGGGAGGCGGTGGATTTTGAACTGAGTGTTGATGCCCAATCCATAAGTCATTTCTGACAAATACATAGCTTGTTATGTTTGATTGACTGATAAATCACTTTACAAATCATCTGTGATTATTAGGTCAGTTTTTGTAAAATGGGCAAAATAATGGCCTGTTTTACTCAAATAAATATCCCACCGCACGTTCACTTGAGAATTTAATGAGCATTCGTTGTTCGCTTTAAAAGGTTTGGATCCATAGGGCATTTGCATTAGTAACATGTTTCAAGCATGCAAATCCATATTTAAAACATGTTAGGATCAGTTAGAAATCACTTTCTTATCAAATATCAAACCATTAGGGTTGAACTAGGGCAATTTCCCAAATTTCGACAAAAAAACTTCTGTGTTCGTTTGTGGTGTTTGAATAAATTTTATTTACTTACAATTGTTATTTTTTTAATTTTTTCTATACATGAACCCAAAAATTTCATTTTTTGTGATGTTTTTTGCCTTTATCTTCCTGTTCACGAGAGAATCAGAAAGTGAAAACTCAAAGTTTTGATTTAAGAAAAAAGTGTACATCTAAAATGGAATGGAGATGCAAAAATGTAGAGAGAGATAATTCCAAATTGTCTCCGTAACTTTTAGGGACTGTAAAATCTTTTAGTTTTTAAATATTATTTTTTGCAATGATCGGGAAAAGGGGGAGGCGAGAGATTTTTAACTGAGTATTGACTCCCAATCCATAAGTCATTTCTTACAAATCACTTTACAAATCATATGTGAATGTTTGGTCAGCTTTTTGTAAATGGGCAAAATAATGACTTGATTGACTCGGGTAAATATCCCACCGCACATTCACTTGAGAATTTACTGAGCATTTGTTGTTCTTTTAAAAGGTTTGGATCCATAGGGCATTTGCATCTTTAACATGTTTCAAACATGCATATCCGTATATAAAACATGTTAGGATCAGTTAGAAATCTCTTTCTTATCAAATTCAAAGTCATTAGGGTTGAATTACTGGAACTTCCGAAACTTGGACAACAAAACTTTTGTGTTCGTTTGTGGTATGTCAATAAATTTTCTTTACTTAAATTTGTTATTTTTTAAATATTTTCCATACATAAACTCTAAAATTTTCAATTTGTTGTGATCTTTTTTGCCTTTATCTTTTTGTTTACGAGAAAATCGGAAAGTGAAAACTCAAAGTTTTGATTTAAGAAAAAAGTATACATCTAAAAGGGAATGGAAATTCACAAATATAGAGAGAGATAATTCGAAAAAGTCTCTGTAACTTTTAGAACTGCAAACTCTTTATGTTTTTATATATTAGGTTTTTGCAATGATCGGGAAAAGGGCGACACGAGGGATCTTTAACTGAGTCTCAAATCCCAATCCATTAGTCATTTCTATAAAAAAAACACAGCCCGTTATGCATGATTGACCGATAAATCACTTTAAAAATCATCTGTGATTTTTAGGTCAGCTTTTTCTAAATGGGCAAAATAATGGCTTGTTTGACTCGGGTAAATATCCCTCAACACCTTCACTTGATAACTTCATGAGCATTTGTTGCTTGCTTTAATAGGTTTGGATACATAGGGCATTTGCATCTTTAACATGTTTCAAGCATGCATATCCATATTTAAAACATGTTAGGATCAGTTAGAAATCTCTTTCTTATCAAATTCCAAACCATTAGGGTTGAACTAGTGTAATTTTCCTTAAATTTGACAACAAAACTTTTGTGTTCATTTCTGGAGTGTGAATAAATTTTCTTTACGTAATTTTTTTTTTTAATTTTTTCCAAACATCAACTCTAAAATTTTTATTCTTTTGTGACCTGTTTTGCCTTTATTTTCTTCTTTACAAGAGAATCGGAAAGTAAAAAACTCAAAATTTTGATTTGAGAAAAAAGTGTACATAAAAAATGGATTTGAAATGCACAAATATAAAGAGAGATAATTCCAAATAGTCTCTGTAACTTTTAGGGACTGCTAAATCTTTTAGTTTTTATAAAATAGGTTTTGCAATGATCAAGAAAAGGGGGAGGCAGAGGATTTCTAACTGAGTGTCGACTCCCAATCCAAGAGTCATTTCTTAAAAAAACACAGTGTGTTATGCATGTTTGACTGATTAATCACTTTACCAATCATCTGTGATTGTTAGGTCAACTTTTTGTAAATGGGAAAAATAATTGCTTGTTTGACTTGGGTAAATATCCCACAACACAGTCACTTGTGAATTTAATGAGCATTTTTTGTTCACTTTAACAGGTTTGGATCCGTAGGGCATTTGCATCTTTAACATGTTTCAAGCATGCATATCCATATTTAAAACATGTTAGGATCAATTAGAAATCTCTTTCTCATCAAATTTCAAACCATTAGGGATGAACCGGTGGAATTTCCATAACTTGGACAGGAAAACATTTGTGTTCGTTTGTGGTGTGTGAATAAATTTTTTTTATTTAAATTTTTTATTTTTTTTAATATTTTCCATACATAAACTCTAAAATTTTCATTTTGTAGTGATCTTTTTTTCCATTATCTTCTTGTTTACGAGAAAATCGGAAAGTGAAAACTCAAAGTTTTGATTTAAGAAAAAAGTGTACATCTATAATGGAATGGAAATGCACAAATATAGAGAGAGATAATTCCAAAAAGTCTTTGTAACTTTTAGGGACAACAAACTCTTTATGTTTTTATATATTAGGTTTTGCAATGATCGGGAAAAGGGGGAGTCAGGGGAACTTTAACAGAGTCTTGACTCCCAATCCGTTAGTCATTTCTTACAAAAACACAACCCGTTATGCATGATTGACTGATAAATCACTTTACAAATCATCAGTGATTGTTAGGTCAGGTTTTTCTAAATGTGGAAAATAAATGCTTGTTTGACTAGGGTAAATATCCCACAGCACAGTCACTTGAGAACTTAATGAGCATTTGTTGATCGCTTTAACAGGTTTGGATCCATAGGGCATTTGCATCTTTAACATGTATCAAGCATGTATATCATATTTAAAGCATGTTAGGATCAGTTTGAAATCTCTTTCTTATCAAATTCCAAGCCATTAGGGTTGAACTAGTGGAATTTCCCAAACTTGGACAATAAAACTTTTGTGTTCGATTGTGGTGTGTGAAAAAAATTAATTTACTTACATTTTTTATTTTTTAAAATTTTTTCCATTTATAAACTCTAAATTTTTTATTTTTTGTGCTGTATTTTGCCTTTATCTTCCTGTTTACGAGAGAATCGGAAAGTAAAAACTCAAATTTTTAATTTAAGAAAAAAGTGTACATCTAAAATGGAATGGAGATGCACAAATATAGAGAGAGATAATTCCATAAGGTCTCTGTACCTTTTGGGGACTGCAAAATCTTTTAGTTTTTATATAATAGTTTTTGCAATGTTCACGAAAAGGGGGAGGCAGAGGATTTTTAACTGAGTGTTGACTCCCAATCCATAAGTCATTTATCTCAAAAACACAACCTGTTATGCATGATTGACCGATTAATCACTTTACCAATCATTTGTGATTGTTAGGTTAGCTTTTTGTAAATTGGCAAAATAACGGCTTGTTTGACTCGGCTAAATATCCCACTACAAGTTCACATGAGAATTTAATGAGTATTTGTTGTTCGTTTTAAAAGGTTTGGATCCATAGGGCATTTTCATATTTAACATGTTTCAAGCATGCATATTCATATTTAAAACATATGAAGATCGGTTAGAAATCTATTTCTTATCAAATTCCAAGCCATTAGGGTTGAACTAGTGGAATTTCCCAAACTTGGAGAACTAAACTTTTGTGTTCATTTGTGGTGTGTGAATAAATTTTATTTACTTACATTTTTTATTTTTTTTTATTTTTCCATACATAAACTCAAAAATTTTCATTTTGTTGTGATCTATTTTGCCTTTATCTTCTTGTTTACGAGAGGATCGATAAGTGAAAACTCAAAGTTTTGATTTAAGAAAAAAGTGTACATCTAAAATGGAATGGAAGTGCACAAATGTCGAGAGAGAAAATTCCAAAAAGTCTTTGTAACTTGGGGTTGCAAACTCTTTTAGTCTTTATATTTTATGTTTTGCAATGGTTGTGAAAAGTGGGAGGCGGTGGATTTTTAACTGAGTGTTGATTCCCAATCCCTAAGTCATATCTTACAAAAACATAGCCTGTTATGCATGATAAATCACTTTGCAAATCATTTGTGATTATTAGGTCAGCTTTTTGTAAATGGGCAAATTAATGGCTGGTTTGACTCGGATAAATATCCCACCGCACGTTTACTTGAGAATTTAATGAGCATTTGTTGTTCACTTTAAAATGTTTGGATCCATAGGGCATTTGCATCTTTAACATGTTTCAAGCATGCATATCCATATTTAAAACATGTTAGGATCAGTTAAAAATCTCTTTCTTATCAAAGTCCAAGCCATTAGGGTTGAACTAGGGGAATTTCCCAAACTTGGACAACAAAACTATGGTATTCGTTTGTGGTGTGTGAATAAATTTTATTTACTTAGGTGTTTTATTGTTTTTAATTTTTTTCCATACATAAACTCTAAAATTTTCATTTTTTGTGATGTATTTTTCCTTTATCTTCATGTTCACGAGAGAATCGGAAAGTGAAAACTCAAAGTTTTGATTTAAGAAAAAAGTGTACATCTAAAATGGAATGGAGATGCACAATTGTAGAGAGAGATAATTCCAAAAAGTCTCTGTAACTCTTTTAGTTTTTATATATTAGTTTTTGCAATGATCGGGAAAAGGGGGAGGTGGGGGATTTTTAACTGAGCGTTCACTCCCAATCCATAAGTCATTTCTTACAAAAACATAGCCTGTTAAGTATGATTGACCGGTAAATCACTTTACAAACCATCTATGATTGTTTAGTCAACTTTTTGTAGATGGACAAAATAATGGCGAGTTTGACTCGGGTAAATATCCCACCGCATGTTCAATTGAGAATTTAATAAGCATTTGTTGTCCTCTTTAAATGGTTTGGATCCAATGGGCATTTGCATCTTTAACATGTTTCAAGCATGCATATCCATATTTAAAACATGTTACGAATAGTTAGAAATCTCTTTCTTATCAAATTCAAAGTCATTAGGGTTGAATTAGTGGAACTTCCCAAACTTGGACAACAAACCTTTTGTGTTTGTTTGTGGTGTGTGAAAAAAAAAAATTTTCTTACATTTTTTATTTTTAAATTTTTTTCCATACATAAACTATAAAATTTTAATTTTGTTGACATCAATTTTGCCTTTATCTTCTTGTTTACGAGAAAATCGGAAAGTGAAAACTCAAAGTTTTGATTTAAGAAAAAAATGTACATTTAAAATGGAATGTAAATTCACAAATATAGAGAGAAATAATTCCAAAAATTCTCTGTAACTTTTAGGGACTACAAACTCTTTATGTTTTTATATACTAGGTTTGTCAATGATCGTGAAAAGGGGGAGGAAAGGGATCTTTAACTGAGTCTTGGCTCCCAATCCGTTAGTCATTTCTTACAAAAACACAGCCCGTTATGCATGATTGACCGATAAATCACTTTACAAATCATCTGTGATATTTAGGTCAGCTTTTTGTAAATGGGTAAAATAATGGCTTGTTTGACTCGGGTAAATATCCCACAGCACATTCACTTGAGAATTTAATGAGCACTTATTGTTCGCTTTAACTGGTTACAATCCGTTGGGCATAGGCATCTTTAACATGTTTCAAGCAAGCATATCCATATTTAAAACATGTTAGGATCAGTTAAAAATCTCTTTCTTATCAAATTCCAATCCATTAGGGTTTAACTAGTAAAATTTCCATAACTTGGACAACAAACTTTTGTGTTCGTTTGTGGTGTGTGAATAAATTTTCTTTACTTAAATTTGTTATTGTTTTTAATATTTTCCATACATAAACTCTAAAATTTTCATTTTGTAGTGTTCTATTTTTCCATTATCTTCTCATTTACAAGAAAATCGGAAAGCGAAAACTCAAAGTTTTGATTTAAGAAAAAAATGTACATCTATAATGGAATGGAAATGCACAAATATAGAGAGAGACTGCAAACTTTTTATGTTTTATATACTAGAATTTTCAATGATCGGGAAAAGGGGGAGGCGAGGGATCGTTTACTAAGTCTTGACTCCCAATCCGTTAGTAATTTCTTAAAAAAACACAGCCTGTTATGCATGATTGACCGATAAATCACTTTACAAATCATCTGTGATTGTTAGGTCAGCTTTTGTAAATGGGCAAAATAATTGCTTGTTATACATGGGTAAATATCCCACATCACATTCACTTGAGAATTTAACGAGCATTTTTTGTTCTCTTTAAAAGGTTTGGATCCGTAGGGCATTTCCTTTTAACATTTTTCAAGGATGCATATCGATATTTAAAACATGTTAGGATCAGTTAGAAATCTCTTTCTTATCAAATTCCAAGCCATTCGGGTTGAACTAGTGGAATTTCCAAAACATGGACAACAAATCTTTTGTGTTTGTTTGTTATTGTTTTTAATTTTTTCCATACATAAACAATAAATTTTTTATTTTTTTGTGATATTTTTTGCCTTTATCTTCTTGTTTACGAGAGAATCGAAAAGTAAAAACTCAAAGTATAGATTTAAGAAAAAAGTGTACATAAAAAATGGATAAAAAATGTACAAATATAAAGAGAGATAATTTCAAAAAGTCTCTATAACTTTTAGGGACTGCAAAATCTTTTAGTTTTTATAAAATAGGTTTTGTAATGATCAGGAAAACGGGGAGGCGGAGGAATTTTAACTGAGTGTTGACTCCCAAACCATAAGTCATTTCTTAACAAAACACAACCTGTCATGCATGATTGACCGATTAATAAATTTACCAATCATCTGTGATTATTAGGTCAACTTTTTGTAAATTTGCAAAATAATGGCTTGTTTGACACAGGTAAATATCCCACTACACGTTCACTTGAGAATTTAATGAGCATTTTTTGTTCCTCTTAAAAGGTTTGGATCCATAGGGCATTTTCATATTTAACATTTTTCAATGATGCATATCTATATTTAAAACATGTTAAGATCAGTTCGAAATATATTTCTTATCAAATTCCTACCCATTAGGGTTGAACTAGTGGAATTTACCAAACTTGGACATCAAAACTTTTGTGTTCATTTGTGGTGTGTGAATAAATTTTCTTTACTTAAATTTTTTATTGTTTTAAAATTTTCAAACATAAACTCAAAAATTTTCATTTTGTTGTGATCTATTTTGCCTTTATCTTCTTATTTACGAGAGAATCGAAAAGTGAAAACTCAAAGTTTTGATTTAAGAAAAAAGTGTACATCTAAAATGGAATGGAAACGCACAAATGTTGAGAGATAAAATTCCAAAAAGTCTTTGTAACTTAGGGACTGCAAACTCTTTTAGTTTTTTATAATTTATGTTTTGCAATGGTCGGGAAAAGGGGGAGACAGTGGATTTTTAACTGAGTGTTGACTCCCAATCCGTCAGTCATTTCTTACAAAAACATAGAGCGTTTTGCATGATTGACCGATAAATCCCTTTACAAATCATCTGTGATTATTAGGTCAGCTTTTTGTAAATGGGCAAAATAATAGCTAGTTTGACTCGAAAAAATATCCCACCGCATGTTCACTTGAGAATTTAATGAGCATTTGTTCTTAGCTTTGAAAGGTTTGGATCCATAGGGCATTTGCATCTTTAACATGTTTCAAGCATGCATATCCATATTTAAAACATGTTAGGGTCAGTTAGAAATCTCTTTCTTATCAAATTTGAAGCCGTTAGGGTTGAACAAGGGGAATTTCAAAAACCAGGACAACAAAAATTTTGTGTTCGTTTGTGGTGTGTGAATAATTTTTATTACTTACATTTTTTTTGTTTTTAATTTTTTCCATACATAAACTCTAAAATTTTAATTTCTTGTGATGTATTTTGCCTTTTTCTTCCTGTTCACGAGAGAATCATAAAGTGAAAACTCAAAGTTTTGATTTAACCAAAATGTGTATATCTAAAATGGAATGGAGATGCACAAATGTAGAGAGCGATAATTCAAAAAAAGTCTCTGTAACTTGTAGGGACTATAAACTCTTTTAATTTTTATATCATAGTTTTTGCAATGATTGGGAAAAGGGTGAGGCGGGGGTTTTTAACAAAGTGTTGACTCCCAATCCATAAGTGATTTCTTACAAAAACATAGCCCGTTACGCATGATTGACTGGTAAATCACTTTACAGATCATTAGTGATTGTTTGGTCAGCTTTTTGTAAATGGGCAAAGTAATGGCATGTTTGACTTGGGTAAATATCCCACCGCACGTTCACTTGAGAATTTAATGAGCATTTGTTGTAAGCTTTAAAAGGTTTGGATCCATAGGGAATTTGCATCTTTAACATGTTTCAAGCATACATGGATATATTTAAAACATGTTAGGATCAGTTGGAAATCTCTTTCTTATAAAATTCAAAGTCATTAGGGTTGAACTAGTGGAACTTCCCAAACTAGGACAACAAAACTTTTGTGTTCATTTGTTGTGTGTGAATAAATTTTCTTTACTTAAATTTTTTATTTTTTTTAATTTTTTCCACACAAAAACTCTAAAATTTTCATTTTGTTGTTATCTATTTTGCCTTTATCTTCTTGTTTACGAGAAAATCGGAAAGTGAAAACTCAAAGTTTTAATTTAAGAAAAATGTTTATATCTAAAATGAAATGGAAATTCACAAATATAGAGAGATAATTCCTAAAAGTCTCTGTAACTTTTAGGGACTGCAAACTCTTTGTGTTTTAATATACTAGGTTTGTCAATGATCGGGAAAAGGGAGAGGCGAGGGATCTTTAATTGACTCTTGACTCCCAATCCGTTAGTCATTTCTTACAAAAACATAGCTCGTTATGCATGATTGACCGATAAATCACTTTAAAAATCATCTGTGATTTTTAGGTCAGCTTTTTTTAAATGGGCAAAATAATAGCTTGTTTGACTCGGGTACCTAACCCACAACACATTCACTTGACAATTTAATGAGTATTTGTTGTTTTCTTTAACAGGTTTGGATCCGTAGGGCATTTGCATATTTAACATGTTTCAAGCATGCATATCCAAATTTAAAACATGTTAGGATCAGTTATAAATCTCTTTCTTATCAAACTCCAAGCCATTAGGGTGAACTAGTGGAATTTTCATTTGTTGTGATGTATTTTGCCTTTATCTTCCTGTTCACGAGAGAATCGGAAAGTGAAAACTCAAAGTTTTGATTGAAGAAAAAAGTGTACATCTAAAATGGAATGGAGATGCACAAATACCGAGAGTGATAATTCCAAAATCTCTCTGTAACTTTTAGGGACTGCAAGCTCTTTATGTTTTTATATATTAGGTTTTCCAATAATTGGGAAATGGGGGAGTCGGGGGATCTTTAACTGAGTCTTGACTCCCAATCCGTTAGTCATTTCTTACAAAAACACAGCTCGTTACGCATGATTTATCGATAAATCACTTTACAAATCTTCTGTTATTGTTAGGTTAGCTTATTTTAAATGGGGAAAATAATTGCGTGTTTGACTAGGGTAAATATCCGACAACACAGTCAATTGAGAATTTAAAGTGCATTTGTTGTTCGCTTTAACAGGTTTGGATCCATACTGCATTTGCATCTTTAACATGTTTGAAGCATGCATATCCATATTTAAAACATGTTAGGATCAGTTAGAAATCTATTTCTTATCAAATTCCTAGCCATTAGGGTTGAACTAGGGAAATTTCCCAAACTAGGACAACAAAACATTGGTGTTCGTTTGTGGTGTGTGAATCAATTTTTTTTCTTACATTTGTTATTGTTTTTAATTTTTTCCATACATAAACTCTAAAATTTTCATTTTTTGTGATGTATTTTGCCTTTATCTTCCTGTTTATGAGAGAATCGAAAAGTGAAAACTCAAAGTTTTTATTTAAGAAAGAAGTGTACATCTAAAATGGAATGGAGATGCATAAATTTCAATAGAAATAATTCGAAAAAGTCTCTGTAACTTTTAGGGACTATAAACTCTTTTAGTTTTTATATATTAGTTTTGCAATTTTCTGGAAAAGGGGGAGGGAGTGGATTTTTAATTGAGTGCTGACTCGCAATTCATAAGTCATTTCCTATAAAAACATTGCCCGTTACGCATGATTGACCGGTAAATCACTTTACAAATCATCTATGATTGTTTGGTCAGCTTTTTGTAAATGGGCAAAATATTGGCTTGTTTGACTCGGGTACATATCCCACTGAATGTTCACTTGAGACTTTAATGAGCATTTGTTGTTCGCTTTAAAAGGATTGGATCCATTGGGCATTTGCATCTTTAACATGTTTCAAACATGCATATCCATATTTAAAACATGTTAGGATCAGTTAGAAATCTCTTTCTTATCAATTTCAAAGTCATTAGGGTTGAACTAGTGGAACTTCCCAAACTTGGACAACAAAACCTTTGTGTTCATTTGTGGTGTGTGAATAAATTTTCTTTACTTTCATTTGTTATTGTTTTAAATTTTTTCCATACATAAACTCTAAAATTTTCATTTTGTTGTGATTTATTTTGCCTTTATCGTCTTGTTTACGAGAAAATCGGAAAGTGAAGACTCAAAGTTTTTATTTAAGAAAAAATGTACAACAAAAAGGGAATGGAAATTCCAAAATATAGAGACAGATAATTCCAAAAAGTTTCTGTAACTTTGAGGGATGACAAACTCTTTATACTTTTATATATTAGGTTTTGCAATGATTGGGAAAAGGGGGAGGCGGGGGATCTTTAACTGAGTCTTGACTTCCTTTCCTTAAGTCATTTCTTACAAAAACATAGCCCATTACGCATGATTGAACGATAAATCACTTTATAGATCATCTATGATTGTTAGGTCAGCTTTTTGTAAATGGGCAAAATAATGGCTTGTTTGACACGGGTAAATATCCCACAACACATTCACTTGAGACTTTAATGAGCATTTGTTGTTCTCTTTAAGAGGTTTGGATTCGTAGGGCATTTCCATCTTTAACATGTTTCAAGCATGCATATCCATTTTTAAAACATGTTAGGATCAGTAAGAAATCTCTTTCTTATAAAATTCCATACCATTAGGGTTGAACTAGTAGAATTTCCATAACCTGGACAACAAAACTTTTGTCTTTGTTTGTGGTGTGTGAATAAATTTTATTTTCTTAAATATTTTTTTTAGTATTTTCCATGCATAAACTCTAAAATTTTTATTATGTTGTGATATATTTTGCCTTTATCTTCTTCTTTACGAGAAAATCGAAAAGTGAAAACTCAAAGTTTTGATTTAAGAAAAAAGTGTACATCTATATTGGAATGGAAATGCACAAATATAGAGAGTGATAATTCCAAAAAGTCTCTATAACTTTTAGGGACTGTAAACTCTTTATGTTTTTATATATTTGGTTTTGCAATGATCGGGAAAAGGGGGAGTCGGGGGGGTCTTTAACTGAGTTTTGACTCCCAATTCGTTAGTCATTTCTTTCAAAAACACAACCAATTATGCATGATTGACCGATAACTCACTTACAAATCATTTGTGATTGTTAGGTCAGATTTTTTTAAATGGGGAAAATAATTGCTTGTTTGACTCGGGTAATTATCCCACAACACAGTCCCTTGAGAATTTAATGAGCATTTGTTATTCGCTTTAACAGGTTTGGATCCATAGGGCATTTGCATCTTTAACATGTTTCAAGCATGCATATCCATATTTCAAAAATTTTAGGATCAATTAGAAATCTCTTTCTTATCAAATTTCAATCCATTAGGGTTGAACTAGTGGAATGTCCACTACGTGGACAACAAAACTTTTGTGTTCATTTGTGGGGTGTGAATAAATATTCTTTACATACATTTGTTATTGTTTTAAAATTTTTCCATATATAAACTCTAAATTTTCATTTTGCTGTGATATGTTTTGCCTTTATCTTCTTGTTTACGAGCAAATAGGAAAGTGAAAAATCAAAGTTTTGATTTAAAAAAAAGTGTACTTCTAAAATGGAATGGAAATGCTCAAATGTAGAGAGAGATAATTCCAAAAAGTCTCTGTAACTTTTAGGGACTGCAAAATCTTTTAGTTTTTATAAAATAGGTTTTACAATGATCAGGAAAAGGGGGAGGAGGTGGATTTTTAACTGAGTGTTTACTCCCAAACCATAAGTCATTTCTTCCTAAAACACAGCATGTTATCCATGATTAACCGATTAATCACTTTACCAATCATCTGTGACTGTTAGGTCAGCTTTTTTTAAATTAGCAAAATAATGCCTTGTTTGACTCTGGTAAATATCCCACTACACATTCACTTGAGAATTTAATGAGCATTTGTTGTTCCTTTTAAAAGGTTTGGATCCATAGGGCATTTGCATATTTAACATGTTTCAAGCATGCATACCAATTTTTAAAACATGTTAAGATTAGTTAGAAATCTATTTCTTATCAAATTCCAAGCCATTAGGGTTGAACTAGTGGTATTTCCCAAACTTGGACGAAAAAACTTTTGTGTTCATTTGTGGTGTGTAAATAAATTTTCTTTACTTACATTTTGCATTGTTTTTAATTTTTCCATACATAAACTCTAAAATTTTAATTTTTATGTGATCTATTTTGCCTTTATCTTCTTGTTTACGAGAGAATCGAAAAGTGAAAACTCAACGTTTTGATATAAGAAAAAACTGTACATCTAAATTGGAATGAAAATGCACAAATGTCGAGAGAGAAAATTCCACAAAGTCTTTGTAACTTAGGGACTGCAAACTCTTTTAGTTTTTATATTTTACTTTTTGCAATGGTCGGGAAAAGGGGGAGGCGGTGGATTTTTAACCGAGCATTGACTCCCAATCCATAAGTCATTTCTTACAAAAATATAGCCTGTTATCCATGATTGACCGATAAATCACTTCACAAATCATCTGTGATTATTAGGTCAGTTTTTTTGTAAATGGGCAAAATAATGGCTGGTTTGACTCGAATAAATATCCCACCACACATTCACTTGAAAATTTAATCAGCATTTGTTGTTTCAAGCATGCATATCCATATTTAAAACATGTTAGGATCAGTTAGAAATCTCTTTCTTATCAAATATCAAACCTTTAGGGTTAAACTAGGGGAATTTCCCAAACTTGGACAACAAAACTTTTGTGTTCGTTTGTGGTGTTTGAATAAATTTTATTTACTTACATTTGTTAATTTTTTTAATTTTTTCTATAGATAAACTCCAAACTTTTCATTTTTTGTGATGTATTTTGCCTTTATCTTCCTATTCTCGAGAGAATCAGAGAGTGAAAACTCAAAGTTTTGATTTAAGAAAAATGTGTACATCTAAAATGGAATGGAAATGCACAAATGTAGAGAGATAATTCCAAAATGTCTATGTAACTTTTAGGGACTGAAAACTCTTTTAGTTTTTATATATTACTTTTTGCAATGATCCGGAAAAGGTGGAGGTGGGGGACTTTTAACTGAGTGTTGACTCCCAATCCATAAGTCATTTCTAACAAAAACATAGCCCGCTACGCATGATTGACCGGTAAATCATTTTACAAATCATCTGTGATTATTTGGTCAGCTTTTGTAAATGGGCAAAATAGTGGCTTGTTTGACTCGGGTAAATATCCCACCGCACGTTCACTTGAGAATTTAATGAACATTTGTTGTTCTCTTTAAATGGTTTGGATCCATTGGGCATTTGCATTTTTAACATGTTTCTAGCATGCATATCCATATTTAAAACATGTTTGGATAAGTTAAAAATCTCTTTCTTATCAAATTCAAAGTCACTAGGGTTGAACTAGTGGAACTTCCCAAACCTGGACAACAAAACTTTTGTGTTCGTTTGTGGTGTGTTAATAAATTTTCTTTACTTAAATTTGTTATCGTTTTTAATATTTTCCATACATAAACTCTAAAATTTCTTGTTTACGAGAAAATCAAAAAGTGAAAACTCTAAGTTTTGATTTAAGAAAAAAGTGTACATCTAAAATGGAATGGAAATTCACAAATATAGAGAGAGATAATTCCAAAAAGTCTCTTTAACTTTTAGGGACTACAAACTCTTTATGTTTTTATATATTAGGTTTCGCAATGAATGGGAAAAGGGGGAGGCGGGGGAACTTTATCTAAGTTTGGACACCCAATCCGTTAGTGATTTCTTACAAAAACACAACCCATTATGCATGATTGACCGATAAATCACTTTACAGATTATTTGTGATTGTCAGGTAAGCTTTTTGTAAATGTGCAAAATAATGGCTTGTTTGACTCAGGTAAATATCCCACAGCACATTCACTTGAGAATTTCATGAGCATTTGTTGTTCACTTTAATAGGTTTGGATCTGTAGGGCATTTGCATCTTTATAATGTTTCAAGCATGCATATCCATATTTAAAACATATTAGGACCAGTTAGAAATCTCTTTCTTATCAAATTCCAAACCATTAGGGTTGAACTACTGGAATTTCCATAACTTTGACAACAAAACTTTTGTGTTCGTTTGTGGTGTGCGAATAAATTTTCTTTACTTAAATTTGTTATTGTTTTTAATTTTTTCCATACATAAAATCAAATTTTTTTTTGTGACCAATTTTCCCTTTTCTTCTTGTTTACAAAAGAATCGGAAAGTAAAAACTCAAAGTTTTGATTTAATAAAAAAGTGTACATAAAAAATGGATTGGAAATGCACAAATATAAAGAGAGATAATTCCAAAAAGTCTTTATAACTTTTAGGTACTGCTAAATCTTTTAGTTTTTATAAAATAGGTTTTGCAATGATCAAGAAAAGGGGGAGGCGGACGATTTTTAACTGAGTGTTGTCTCCAAATCCATAAGTCGTTTCTTACCAAGACACAACCTGTTATGCATGATTGACCGATTAATCACTTTACCAATCATCTGTGATTGCTAGGTCAGCTTTTTGTAAATGGGGAAAATAATTGCTTGTTTGACTCAGGTAAATATCCCACAACACAATCACTTGAGAATTTTATGAGGATTTTTTGTTTGCTCTAACAGGTTTGGATCCGTAGGGCATTTGCATATTTAACATGTTTCAAGCATGCATATCCAAATTTAAAACATGTTAGGATCAGTTATAAATCTCTTTCTTATCAAACTCCAAACCATTAGGGTTGAACTAGTAGAATTTGCGTAACTTGGACAACAAAACTTTTGTGTTCGTTTGTGGTGTGTGAATAAATTTTTTGTACTTAAATTTTCTTATTTTTTTTTTTATATTTTCCATTCAAAAACTCTAAAATTTTCATTTTGTAGTGATTTTTTTTGCCTTTATCTTCTTGTTTACGAGAAAATTGGAAAGTCAAAACTCATAGTTTTGGTTTAAGAAAAACGTGAACATCTATAATAGAATGGAAATGCACAAAATATAGAGAGAGATAATTCCAAAAAGTCTCTGTAACTTTTAGGGACTGCAAACTCTTTATGTTTTTATATATTAGGTTTTTCAATGATCGGGAAAAGGGGGAGTCGGGGGATCTTTAACTAAGTCTTGACTCCCAATCTGTTAGTCATTTCTTAAAAAAACACTGCCCATTACGCATGATTGATCGATAAATCACTTTACAAATCATCTGTGATTGTTAGGTCAACTTTTTGTAAATGGGCAAATAAATTGTTTGTTTGACTCGGGTAATTATCCCACAACACAGTCACTTAATAATTTAATGAGCATTTGTTGTTTGCTTTAACTGGTTTGGATCCATAGGGCATTTGCATCTTTAACATGTTTCAAGCATGCATATCCATCTTTTAAAACATGTTAGGATCAGTTTGAAATCTCTTTCTTATCAAATTCCAAGCCATTAAAGTTGAAAAAGGGATATTTTCCAATCTAGGACAAAAAAATTTGTATTCGTTTGTAGTGTGTGAATAAATTTTATTTACTTAAATTTTTTATTTTTTTAATTTTTTCCATTCATAAACTCTAAAATTTTCATTTTTTGTGTTGTATTTTTCCTTTTTCTTCCTATTTACGAAAGAATCGGAAATTGAAAATTCAAAGTTTTGATTTAAGAAAAAAGTGTATATCTAAAATGGAATGGAGATGCACAAATGTAGAGACATAATTCCAAAAAGTCTTTGTACCTTTTAGGGACTGAAAAATCTTTTAGTTTTTATATAATAGTTTTTGCAATGATCAGGAAAAGGGGGAGGCGGAGGATTTTTAACTGAGTGTTGACTCCTAATCCATAACTCATTTCTTACAAAAACACAGCCTGTTATGCATGATTGACTGATTAATCACTTTAGCAATCATCTGTGATTGTTAGGTCAAATTTTTGTAAATTGGCAAAATATAGGTTTGTTTGGCTCGGGTAAATATCCAACTACACGTTCACTTGAAAATTTAATGAGAATTTGTTGTTCCTTTTAAAAGGTTTGGATCCATAGGGCATTTGCATTTTTAACATGTTTCAAGCATGTATTTCTATATTTAAAACATGTTAAGATCAGTTAGAAATCTATTTCTTATCAAATTCCAAGCCATTAGGGTTGAACTAGTCGGATTTCCCAAACTTGGAGAACAAAACTTTTGTGTTTATTTATGGTGTGTGAAAATTTTCTTTCCTTATATTTTTATTGTTTTTAACTTTTCCATACTTAAACTCAAAAATTTTCATTTTGTTGTGATCTATTTTGCCTTTCTCTTTTTTTTTTTATGAGAGAATCGAAAAGTGAAAACTCAAAGTTTTGATTTAAGAAAAAAATGTACATCTAAAATGGAATGGAAATGCAAAATGTCGAGAAAAATAAATCCAAAAAGTCTTTGCAACTTAGGGACTAGAAACTCTTTTAGTTTTTATATTTTATGTTTTGCAATGGTCGGGAAAAGGGGGAGGTTGTGGATTTTTAACTCAGTGTAGATTCCCAATCGATAAGTCATTTCTTACAAAAACATAGCCCGTTGTGCATGATTGACCGATAAATCTCTTTGCATATCATCTGTGATTATTAGGTCAACTTTTTGTGAATGGGCTAAATAATGGCTGGTTTGACTCGGATAAATATCCCACCGCATGTTCAATTGAGAATTTAATGATCGTTTGTTGTTCGCTTTAAAAGGTTTGGATCCATTGGGCATTTGCATCTTTAACATGTTTCAAGCATGCATATCCCTATCTGAAACATGTTAGGATCAGTTAGAAATCTCATTCTTTTAAAATTTAAAATCAATAGGGTTGAACTAGTGAAACTTCCCAAACTTGGACAACAAAACTTTTGTGTTCGTTTGTGGTGTGTGAATAAATTTTATTAACTTACTTTTTTTATTGTTTTAATTTTTTCCATGCATAAACTCTAAAATTTTCATTTTTTCTGATCTATTTTGCCTTTATCTTCTTGTTTACGAGAAAATCAGAAAGTGAAAACTTGAAGTTTTGATTTAAGAAAAACAGTGTACATCGAAAATGGAATGGAAATTAACAAATATAGAGAGGATAATTCCAAAAAGTCTCTGTAACTTTTAGGGACGCAAACTCTTTATGTTTTTATATATTAGGTTTTGCAATGATCAAGAAAAGGGGGAGACGGGGTGAACTGTAACTAAGTTTTGACTCCTAATCTGTTAGTCATTTCTTACAAAAACACAGCCCGTTATGCATGATTGACCGATAAATCACTTTACAAATCATCAGTGATTTTTAGGTCAACTTTTTTTAAGTGGGCAAATAATGGCTAGTTTGATTCGGGTAAATATCCCACAGAACATTCACTTGAGAATTTAATGAGCAGTTGTTGTTCAATTTAATAGGTTTGGATCCGTTGGGCATTTGCTTTTAACATGTTTCAAGCATGCATATAGATATTTAAAACATGTTAGGATCAACTAGAAATCTCTTTCTTATCAAATTCCAAGACATTTGCGTTGAACTAGTGGAATTTCCATAACTTGGACAACAAAACTTTTGTGTTCGTTTGTGTTGTGTGAATAAATTTTCTTTACCTAAATTTGTTATTGTTTTTAATTTTTTCCATACATAAACTCTAAAATTTTCGTTTTGTTGTGAACTATTTTGTCTATATCTTCTTGTTTACGAGAAAATCAGAAAGTGAAAACTCAAAGTTTTGATTTAAGAAAAAAGTGTACTTCTATAATGGAATGGAAATGCATAAATATAGAGAGAGATAATTCCAAAAAGTCTCTGTAAATTTTAGGGACTGCAAACTCTTTATACTTTTATATATATGGTTTTGCAATGATCGGGAAAAGGGGGAGTCGGGGGATCTTTAACTGAGTCTTGAATCCCAATCCGTTAGTCATTTCAGACAAAAACACTGCCTGTTACGCATGATTGACCGATAAATCACTTTAAAAATCATCTGTGATTGTTAGATCTGCTTTTTGTAAATGGGAAAATAATTGCTTGTTTGACTCGAGTAAATATCCCACAATACAGTCACTTGAAAATTTAATGAGCATTTGTTGTTCGCTTTAATAGGTTTGGATCCATAGGGCATTTGCATCTTTAACATGTTTCAAGCATACATATCCATATTTAGAACATGTTAGGATCAGTAAGAAATCACTTTCTTATCAAATTCCAAACCATTAGGCTTCAACAAGGGGAATTTCCCAAACTTGGAAAAAAAAACTTTTGTGTTCATTTGTGGTGTGTGAATAAATTTTATTTACTTACATTTGTTATTGTTTTTAATTTTTTCCATACGTAAACTCTAAAATTTTCATTTTTTGTGGTGTGTTTTGGCTTTATCTTCCTGTTTAAGAGAGACTCAGAAAGTGAAAACTCAAAGTTTTGATTTAAGAAAAAAGGTTACATCTAAAATCGAATAGAGATGCAAAAATGTAGACGGAGATAATTCAAAAAAGTCTTCGTACCTTTTAGGGACTGTAAACTCTTTCAGTTTTTATATATTAGTTTTTGCAATGATCAGGAAAAGGGGGAGGCGGGGGATTTTTAACTGAGTGTTGACTACCAATCCATTAGTCATTTCTTACAAAAACATAGCCCGTTAAACATGATTGACCAGTAAATCACTTTACAAATCACCAGTGATTGTTTGGTCAGCTTTTTGTAAATGGGCAAACTAATGGCTTGTTTGACTCGGGTAAATATCCCACCGCACGTTCACACTAGAATTTAATGAGCATTTGTTGTTCTCTTTAAAAGGTTTGGATCCATTGGGTATTTGCATCTTTAACATGTTTCAAGCATGTATATCCATATTTAAGACATGGTAGGATCAGCTAGAAATATCTTTCTTATCAAATTCAAAGTCATTAGGGTGGAACTAGTGGAACTTTCCAAACTTGGACATCAACACTTTTGTGTTCGTTTGTGGTGTGTGAATAAATTTTCTTTACTTACATTTTTTTTTAATATTTTCCATACATAAACTCTAAAATTTTCATTTTTTTGTGATCTAATTTGCCTTTATCTCCATGTTTACGAGAAAATCGGAAAGTGAAAACTCAAAGTTTTGATTTAAGAAAAAAGTGTACGTCTAAAAGGGAATGGAAATTCACAAATATAGAGAGATAATTCCAAAAAGTCTCTGTAACTTTGACGGACTGCAAACTCTTTATGTTTTTATATATTATGTTTTGCAATGATTGGGAAAAGGGGGAGGCATGGGATCTTTATCTGAGTCTTGACTCCCAATCCGTTACTCATTTCTTACAAAAACACAACCCGTTACGCATGATTGACCGATACATCAGTTTACAAATCATCTGTGATTGTTAGGTCAGCCTTTTGTAAATGGGGAAAATAATTGCTTGTTTGACTCGGGTAAATATCCCACAACACAGTTACTTGAGAATTTAATGAGCATTTGTTATTCGCTTGAATAGGTTTGTTTCCATAGGGCATTTGCATATTTTAACATATTTCAAGCATTCATATCCATATTTTGAACATGTTAGGATCAGTTAGAAATCTCTTTCTTATCAAATTCCAGTCCATAAGGGTTGAACTAGTGGAATTTCCATAACTTAGGCACCAAAACTTTTGTGTTTGTTTGTGGTGTGTGAATAAATTTTCTTTACTTAAATTTGTTATTGTTTTTAATTTTTTACATACATAAACTCTAAAATTTTCATTTTGTTGTGATATATTTTGCCTTTATCTTCTTGTTTACGAGAGAATCGAAAAGTGAAAACTCAAAGTTTTTATTTAAGAAAAAAGTCTACATCTAAAATGGAATGGTAATCACAAATGTCAAGAGATAAAATTCCAAAAAGTCTTTGTAACTTAGGCACCGCAATCTCTTTTAGTTTTTATATTTTATGTTTAGCAATGGTCTGGTAAAGGAGGAGGTGGTGGATTTTTAACCGAGTTTTGACTCCCAATCCATAAGTCATTTCTTACAAAAACATAGCCCATTACGCATGATTAACCGATAAATAACTTTACAACTCATCTGTGATTATTAGGTCAGCCTTTTGTAAATGGGCAAAATAATGGCTGGTTAGACTCGGATAAATATCCCACCGCACGTTCACTTGAGAATTTAATGACCATTGTTGTTCGCTTTAAAAGTTTTGGATCCATATGGCATTTGCATCTTTAACATGTTTCAAGCATGCATACACATATTTAAAACATGTTAAGATCAGTTAGAAATCTCTTTCTTATCAAATTCCAAGCCATTAGGGTTGAACTAGGGGAATTTCCCAAACTTGGAAAAAAAACTTTTGTGTTTGTTTGTGGTGTGTGAATAAATTTTATTTACTTACATTAGTTATTGTTTTTAATTTTTTCCATACATAAACTCTAAAATTTTCATTTTTTGTGATGTATTTTGCCTTTATCTTCTTGTTCACGAGAGAATCGAAAAGTAAAAACTCAACCTTTTGATTTAAGAAAAAAGTGTACTTCTAAAATGGAATGGAGATGCCCCAATGTACATAGAGATAATTCCAAAAAGACTCTGTAACTTTTAGGAACTGTAAACTCTTTTAGTTTTTATATATTAGTTTTTGCAATGATCGGGAAATGGGGGAGGCGGGGGGTTTTTAATTGAGTGTTGACTCCCAATCCATAAGTCAGTCCTTACAAAAATATAGCCCGTTTCGCATGATTGACTGGTAAATCACTTTACAAATCATCTGTGATTGTTTGGTCAACTTTTTGTAAATGGACAAAATAATGGCTTGTTTGACTCGGGTAAATATCCCTCCGCACGTTCACTTGAGAATTTAATGAGCATTTGTTGTTTTCTTTAAAAGGTTTGGATCCATTGGGCATTTGCATCTTTAACATGTTACAAGCCTGCACATCCATATTTAAAACATGTTAGGATCAGTTAGAAATGTCTTTCTTATCAAATTCAAAGTCATTAGGGTTGAAGTAGTGGAACTTCCCAAACTTGGACAACAAAAATTTTGTGTTCGTTTGTGGTGTGTGAATAAATTTTCTTTACTTATATTTGTTATTTTTTTAATATTTTTTCAGACATAAACACTAAAATTTTCATTTTGTTGTGATCTAATTTACCTATATCTTCTTGTTTAAGAGAAAATTGGAAAGTGAAAACTCAAAGTTTTGATTAAAGAAAAAGTGTACATCTAAAATGGAATGGAAATTCACAAATATAGAGAGAGATAATTCCAAAAATTCTCTGTAACTTTTAGGGACTGCAAATTCTTTATGTTTTTATAAATTAGGTTTTGCAATGATCGGGAAAAGGCGGAGGCAGGGGATCTTTAACTGAGTGTTGACTCCCAATCAGTTAGTCCTTTCTTAGAAAAACACAGACCGTTACGCATGATTGACCGATAAATCACTTTAAAAATCATTTGTGATTGTTAGGTCAACTTTTTGTAAATGGGAAAAATAATTGCCTATTTGACTCGGGTAAATATCCCACAGCATATATTTACTTGAGAATTTAATGAGCATTTGTTGTTCCCTTTACCAGGTTTGGATCCGTAGGGCATTTGCATCTTTAACATGTTTCAATCATGCATATCCTTATTTAAAACTTGTTAGGATCTATTAGAAATCTCTTTCTTATCAAATTCCTAGCCATTAAAGGAGAACTAGTGGTCCATAACTCTGACAACAAAAATTTTGTGTTCGTTTGTGGTGTGTTATTTTTTTTAATATTTTCCATACATAAACTCTAAAATTTTGATTTTTTTGTGATCTATTTTGCCTTTTTCTTCTTGTATACGAGAAAATTGGAAAGTGAAAACTCAAAGTTTTGATTTAAGAAAAAAGTGTACATATATAATGGAATGGAAATCCACAAATATAGAGAGAGATAATTCCAAAAAGTCTCTATAACTTTTAGGGACTACAAACTCTTTATGTTTTTATATATTAGGTTTTGCAATGATCAGGAAAAAGGGGAGTCGGGGGATCTTTACTTGAGTTTTGACTCCCAATCCATTAATTATTTCTTACAAAAACATAGCCCGTTACCCATGATTGACCAATAAATCACTTTACAAATCATCTGTGATTGTTAGGTCAGCTTTTTGTAAATGAGGAAAATAATTGCTTGTTTGACTCGGGTAAATATCCCAGAACACAGTCACTTGAGAATTTAATGAGCATTTGTTGGTCACTTTAACAAGTTTGGATCCATAGGCCATTTGCATCTTTAACATGTTTCAAGCTTGCATATCCATATTTAAAACATGTTAGAATCAGTTAGAATTGTCTTTCTGTAAAATTCCAAGCCATTAGGTTGGAACTAGAGGAATTTCCCAAACTTTGACAAAAAAACATTTGTGTTCGTTTGTGGTGTGTGAATAAATTTTATTTAGATACATTTTTTTTCATAAATTTTTAAATTTTCATTTTTTGTGATTTATTTTGCCTTTATCTTCCTGTTTACGAGAGAATCGGAAAAGTGAAAACTCAAAGTTTTGATTTAAGAAAAAAGTGTACAACTAAAATGGAATGGAGATGCACAAAATTACAAAGAGATAATTCCAAAAAGTCTCTATACCTTTTACGGACTGCAAAATCTTTTATTTTTTATATAACAGTTTTTGCAATGATCAGGAAAAGAGGAAGGCAGAGGATTTTTAACAGTGTTGACTCCCAATCCATAAGTCATTTCTTACAAAAACACAGCTTGTTATGCATGATTGACTGATTAATCACTTTACCAATCATCTGTGATTGTTAGGTCTACTTTTTGTAACTAGGCAAAATAATGGCTTGTTTGACTCGGGTAAATATCCCACTACACGTTCACTTGAGAATTTATTGAGCATTTTTTGTTCCTTTTAAAAGGTTTGGATCCATAGGGGATTCACAAATTTAACATGTTTCAAGCATGCATATCCAAATTTAAAACATGTTAAGATCAGTTAGAAATCTATTTCTTATCCAATTCCAAGCAATTAGGGTTGAACTAGTGGAATTTCCCAAACTTGGACAACATAAACTTTTGTGTTCATTTGCGGTGTGTGAATAAATTTTCTTTACTTACATTTTTTATTGTTTTTAATTTTCCATACATAAACTCAAAAATTTTCATTTTGTTGTGATCTATTGTGCCTTTATCTTCTGGTTTTCGAGGGAATCGAAAAGTGAAAACTCAAAGTTTTGATTTAAGAAAAAAGTGTACAGCTAAAATGGAATGGAAATGCACAAATGTCGAGATATAAAATTCCAAAAAGTCTTTGTAACTTAGGGACTGCAAACTCTTTTAGTTTTTATATTTTACGTTTTGCAATGGTCGGGAAAAGGGGGAGGTGGTGGATTTTGAACTGAACTCCCAATCCATAAGTCATTTGTTACAAAAACGTAGCCCGTTATGCAAGATTGACCGATAAATCACTTTAAAAATCATCATTGGTTATTAGGTCTTTTTCTTTATGGGATAAATAATGGCTGGTTTGACTCGGATAAATATCCCACCGCACGTTCACTTGAGAATTTAATGAGCATTTCTTGTTCGCTTTAAAAGGTTTGGATCCATAGGGCATTTGCATCTTTAACATGTTTCATGCATGCATATCCATATTTAAAACATGTTAGGATCAGTTAGAAATCTTTGTCTTATGAAATTCCAAGCCATTAGGGTTGAACAAGGGGAATTTCCCAAACTTGGACAACAAAACTTTTGTGTTCGTTTGTTGTGTGTGAATAAATTTTATACTTACATTTTTTATTGTTTTTAATTTTTTTCATACATAAACTCTAAAATTTTCATCTTTTGTGATGTATTTTGCCTTTATCTTCCTGTTCACGAGAGAATCAGATAGCGAAAACTCAAAGTTTTGATTTAAGAAAAAAGTGAGCATCTAAATTGGAATGGAGATGCACAAATGTAGAGAGAGATAATTCCATAGTCTCTTTAAATTTTAGGGACTTTAAACTCTTTTAGTTTTTATATATTAGTTTTTGCAATGATCGGGAAATGGGGGAGGCGGTGGATTTTTAACTGAGTGTTGACCCCCAATCCATAAGTTATTTCTTACAAAAACATAGCCCGTTACGCATGATTGACCGATAAAAAAATTTACAAATCATCTATGTTTGTTTGGTCAGCTTTTTGTACATGGGCAAAATAATAGCTTGCTTGACTCGGGTAAATAGGCCACCGCACGTTCACTTGAGAATTTAATGAGCATTTGGTGTTCGTTTAGAAGGTTTGGATCCATTGGGCATTTGCATCTTTAACATGTTTCAAGAATGCATATCCATATTTACAACATGTTAGGATCAGTTAGAAATCTCTTTCTTATAAAATTCAAAGTCATTAGGGTTGAACTAGTGGAACTTCCCAAACTTGGACAACAAAACTTTTGTGTTCGTTTCTGGTGTGGGAATAAATTTTCGTTACTTACATTTTTTATCGTTTTTTATTTTTTCCATGCATAAACTCTAAAATTTTCATTTTGTTGTGATCTATTTTGCCTTTACCTTCTTGTTTACGCAAAAACCAGAAAGTCAAGTTTTGATTTAAGAAAAAAGTGTACATCTAAAATGAAACGGAAATTCACAAATATAGAGAGAGATAACTCCAAAAAGTCTTTGTAACTTTTAGCAACTGCAAACTCTTTATGTTTTTATATATTAGGTTTTGCAATGAACGGGAAAAGGGGGAGGCGGGGGATCTTTAACTGAGTTTGGACTCCCAATCAGTTAGTCATTTCTTACAAAAACACAACCCATTATGCATCATTAACCGATAAATCACTTTACAGATCATCTGTGATTGTTAGGTCAGCTTTTTGTAAATGGGAAAAATAATGGCTTGTTTGACTCGGGTAAATATCCCACAGCACACTCACTTGAGAATTTAATGAGCATTTGTTGTTCGCTTTAACAGGTTTGGATCCATAGGGCATTTGCATCTTTAACATGTTTCAAGCATGCATAACAGTATTTAAAACCTGTTAGGATCTGTTAGAAATCTCTTTCTTATCAAATTCCAAGCCATTAGGGTTGAACTAGTGGAATTTCCATAACTTGGACAAAAAAACTTTTGAATTCGTTTGTGGGTTGTGAATAAATTTTCTTTACTTAAATTTGTTTTTTTTTTATTTTCCTCAGATAAACTCTAAAATTTTCATTTTGTTGTGTTATTTTGCCTTTATCTTCTTGTTTACAAGAAAATCGGAAAGTGCAAACTCAAAGTTTTGATTTAAGAAAAAAGTGTACATCTATACTGGAATGGAAATGCACAAATATTGAGATGGATAATTCCAAAAGGTCTCTATAACTTTTAGGGACTGCGAACTCTTTATGTTTTCATATATTAGGTTTTGCAATGAACGTGAAAAGGGGGAGTCAGGGGATCTTTAACTGAGTCTTAACTTTCAATCCATTAGTCATTTATTAAAAAAAATAGCCAGTTACACATGATTGATCGATAAATCACTTTAAAAATCATTTGTGATTGTTAGGTCAACTTTTTGCAAATGGGGAAAATAATTGTTTGTTTGACTCGGGTAAATATCCTACAACATAGTCACTTGAGAATTTAATGAGCATTTGTTGTTCGCTTTAACAGGTTTGGATCCACAGGGCATTTGCATCTTTAACATGTTTCAAGCATGCATATCTATATTTAAAACATGTTAGGATCAGTTAGAAATCTATTTCTTATCAAATTTCAATCCATTGGGGTTGAACTAGTGGAATTTCCATAACTTAGACAACAAAACTTTTGTGTTCGTTTATGGTGTGTGAATAAATTTTCTTTACTTAAATTTGTTATTATTTTTAATTTTTTCCATACATAAACTCTAAATTTTTTATTTTTTTGTGATTTATTTTGCCTTTATCTTCTTATTTATGAGAGAATCGGAAAGTAAAAACTCAAAGTTTTGATTTAAGAAAAAAAGTGTACATCAAAAATGGATTGGAAATGCACAAATATAAAGAGAGATAATTCCAAAAAGTCTCTGTCACCTTTAGGGACTGCAAAATCTTTTAGTTTTTATAAAATAGGTTTTGCAATGATTAGGAAAAGGGGGAGGCGGAGGATTTTTAACTAAGTGTTGACTCCTAATCCGTAAGTCATTTCTTAAAAAAACACAGCTATTTATCCAAGATTGACCAATTAATCACTTTACGAATTATCTGTGATTGTTCGGTCAGCTTTTTGTAAATTGGCAAAATAATGGCTTGTTTGACTCGAGTAAATTTCCCACTACACGTTCACTTGAGAATTTAATGAGCATTTGTTGTTCCTTTTAAAAGGTTTGGATCCATAGGGCATTTGCATATTTAACATGTTTCAAGCATGCATATCCATATTTAAAACATGTTAAGATCAGTTGGAAATCTATTTCTTATCAAATTTCAAGCCATTAGGGTTGAACTAGTGGAATTTCCCAAACTCGGACAACAAAACTTTTGTGGTCATTTGTGGTGTGGGAATAAATTTTCTTTACTTACATTTTTTATTGTTTTTTATTTTTCCATACATAAAATCAAAATTTTTTATTTTGTTGTGCTCTATTTTGCCTGTATCTTCTATATTACGAGAGACTCGAGAAGTGAAAACTCAAAATTTTGACTTAAGAAAAAAGAGTACATTTAAAATGGTATGGAAATGCACAAATCTCAAGAGAGATAATTCCAAAAAGTCTTTGTAACTTTTAGGTACTGCAAACTCTTTTAGTTTTTATATTTTAGGTTTTGCAATGGTCTGGAAATGGAGGAGGCGGGGATTTTTAACTGAGTGTTGACTCCCAATCCATAAGTCATTTCTTAGAAAAACATCACCTGTTATGCATGATTGACAGATAAATCACTTTAAAAATCATCTCTGATTGTTAGGTCACCTTTTTTTAAATGGGCAAAATAATGGTTTGTTTGACTCGGGTAAATATCCCACCGCACGTTCACTTGAGAATTTAATGAGCATTTGTTGTTCGCTTTAAAAGGTTTGGATCCATAGGGCATTTGCATCTTGAACATGTTTCAAGCATGAATATCCATATTTAAAACATGTTAGGGTCAGTTAGAAATCTCTTTCTGATAAAAGTCCATGCCATTAGGGTTGAACTAGTGGTATTTCCCAAACTTGGACAACAAAACTTTTGTGTTCGTTTGTGGTGTGTGAATAAATTGTATTTACTTTTTTTATTATTGTTTTTAATTTTTCCATACATAAACTCAAAAATTTTCATTTTGTTGTGATCTATTTTGCCTTTATCTTCTTGATTACTAGAGAATCGAAAAGTGAAAACTCAAAGTTTTGATTTAAGAAAAAATTGTGCATTTAAAATGGAATGGAAATTCACAAATGTCAAAGTGAGATCATTCCAAAAAGTCTTTGTAATTTTTACGGATTGCAAACTTTTTTAATTTTTATATTTTAGGTTTTTCAATGGTCGGGAAAAGGAGGAGGAGGGGGGGGGGGGGGGATTTTTAACTGAGTGTTGACTCCCAATCCATAAGTCATTTCATACAAAAACATAGGTTGTTATGCATGATTGACGGCTAAATCACTTTAAAAATCATCTGTGGTTGTTAGGTCAGCTTTTTGTAAATGGGTAAAATATTGGCTTGTTTGACTTGGTTAAATATCCCACCGCACGTTCACTTTAGAATTTAATGAGCATTTGTTGTTCGCTTTAAAATGTTTGGATCCATTGGACATTTGCATCTTTAACATGTTTCAAGCATATCCATATTTAAAACATGTTAGGATCTGTTAGAAATCTCTTTCTTATCGAATTCAAAACCATTAGGGTTGAACTAGTGGAACTTCCCAAACTTGGGCAACAAATGTTTTGTGTCCATTTGTGGTGTGTGAATAAATTTTCTTTACTTACATTTTTTTATTCTTTTTTCATGTTTCCATACATAAACTCAAAAAATTTCATTTTTTTGTGATATATTTCGCCTTTATATCTTTTACGAGAGAATCGAAGAGTGAAAACTCAAAGTTTTGATTTAAGAAAAAAGTGTACATAAAAAATGGAATGGAAATGCACAAATTTCGAGATAGATAATTCCAAAAGGTCTTTGTAACTTTTAGGGACTGCAAACTGTTTTGGTTTTTATATTTTAGATTTTGCAATGGTCAGGAAAAGGGGAAAGTGAAGGACTTTTAACTGAGTGTTGACTCCCAATCCATAAGTCGTTTCTTAAAAAAACATTGCCCATAATGCATGATTGACTGATAAATCACTTTTCAAATCATCTGTGATTGTAAGGTCAGCTTTTTGTAAATGGGCAAAATAATGGCTAGTTTGACTCGAGTAAATATCCAACCGCACGTTCACTTGAGAATTTAATGAGCATTTGTTGTTTACTTTAAAAGGTTCGGATCCATAGGGCATTTGCATCTTTAACATGTTTCAAGCATGCATATCCATATTTAAAACATGTTAGGATCAGTTAGAAATCTCTTTCTTATAAAATTCATAGCTATTAGTGTTGAACTAGTGGAATTTCCCAATCTTGGACAACTAAACTTTTGTGTTCGTTTGTGGTGTGTGAACAAATTTTATTTACTAAGATTTGTTATTTTTATAATTTTTTCCATACATAAACTCTAAAATCTTCATTTTTTGGTGATTTATTTTGTCTTTATCTTCCTGTTTACGAGAAAATCAGAAAGTGGAAACTGAAAGTTTTGATTTAAGAAAAACGTGTACATATAAAATGGAATGGAAATGCACAAATATAGAGAGAGATGATTCCAAAAAGTCCCTGTAACTTTTAGGGACTGCAAACTCTTTATGTTTTTATATATTAAGTTTAGGAAAGACCAGGAAAATGGGGAGGCGAGGTATCTTTAACTAAGTCTTAACACCCAATCCGTTAGTCTTTTCTTACAAAAACACAGCCCGTTACGCATGATTGACCTATAAATCACTTTGAAAATCATCTGTGATTGTTAGGTCAACTTTTTTTAAATGGAAAAATAATGGTTTGATTGACTCTGGTAAATATACCACAACACAGTCACTTGAGAATTTAATGAGCATTTGTTGTTCAATTTAACAGGTTAGGAATCATAGGGCATTTGCATCTTTAACATGTTTCAAGCATGCATATCCATATTTAAAACCTATTAGGATCAGTTAGAAATCTCTTTATTATCAATTTCCAAGCAAATAAGGGTGAACTAGTGGAATTTCAATAACTTGGACCACAGAACTTTTGTGTTCGTTTGTGGTGTGGGAATAAATTTTATTTACTTAAATTTGTTATTGTTTTTAATTTTTTCCATACATAAACTCTAAAATTTTTATTTTGTTGTGATTTATTTTGCCTTTACCTTCTTGTTTACGAGAGAATCAGAAAGTAAAAACTCAAAGTTTTGATTTAAGAAAAAAGTATACATCTAAAAAGGATTGGAAATACACAAATATAAAGAGAGATAATTATAAAAAGTCTCTGTAACTTTTAGGGACTGCAAACTCTTTTAGTTTTTACATATTAGGTTTTGCAATGATTAGGAAAAGGGGAGGCGGAGGATTTTTAGCTGAGTGTTGACTCCCAATCCATAAGTCATTTCATGCAAAAATACACCCTGTTATGCATGATTGACCGATTAATCACTTTACAAATCATTTGTGATTGTTAGGTGATCTTTTTGTAAATGGGATAAATAATGGCGTGTTCCCTTTAAAAGGTTTGATCCATAGAGCATTTGCATCTTTAACATGTTTCAAGCACGCATATCCTGGTTTAAAACATGTTATGATAAGTTAGAAATCTCTTTCTTCTCAAATTCGAAGCCATTAGGGTTGAACGAGTGGAAGTGCCCAAACTTGGACAACAATACTTTTGTGTTCATTTGTGGAGTGTGAATAAATTTTCTTTACTTACCTTTTTTTATTTTTTTTATTTTTCCATACATAAACTCAAAAATTTACCTTTTTTTGTGATCTATTTTGCCTTTATCTTCTTGTTTACGAGAGAATCGAAAAGTGAAAACTCAAAGTTTTGATTAAAGAAAAAAATGTAAATCTAAAATGGAATGGAAATGCACAAATGTCAAGAGAGATAATTCCAAAGAGTCTTTGTAACTTTTTGGGACTGCAAACTTTTTTAGTTTTTATATTTTAGGTTTTCCGATAATCGGGGAAAGGGGGATGCGGGGGATTTTTAATTGAGTGTTGACTCCCAATCCATAAGTCATTTCTTACGAAAACATAGCCCGTTACGCATGATTGACCTGTAATTCACTTTAAAAATTATTTGTGATTGTTAGGTCAGCTTTTTGTAAATGGGCAAAATATTGGCTTGTTTGACTACGGTAAATATCCCATGGCACGTTCACTTGAGAATTTAATGAGCATTTTTTGTTCGTTTTAAAAGGTTTGGATCCATCTGGCAGTTGCATCTTCAACATGTTTCAAGCTTGCATATCCATATTTAAAATATGTCAGGATCTGTTAGAAATCTCTTTTTAATAAAATTCAAAACCATTAGGGTTGAACTGGTCGAACTTCCCAAACTTGGGCAACAAAACTTTTGTGTTCGTTTGTGGTGTGTGAATAAATTTTCTTTAGTTACATTTGTTATTGTTTTTAATTTTTTGCATACATAAACACTAAAATGTTCATTTTTTCTGATCTATTTTACCTTTATCTTCTTGTTTACGAGAAAATCGGAAAGTGAAAAGTCAATGTTTTCATTTATGCAAAATGTGTACAACTAAAATGGAATGGAAATGCACAAATAAAGAGAGAAATACTTCCAAAAAGTCTCTGTAACTTTTAGGGACTGCAAGCTCTTTATGTTTTTATATATTAGGTTTTGCATTGATCAAGAAAAGGGGGAGGCGGGGGATCTTTAACTGACTCTTGACTCCTAATCCAATAGTCTTTTCTTACAAAAACACAGCCCGTTACACATGATACACCGATTAATCACTTTAAAAATCATCTGTGATTGTTAGGTCATCGTTTTGTAAATGGACAAAATAATGGCGTGTTTGAGTTGGGTAAATATCACACTGGACATTCACTAGAGAATTTAATGAGCGTTTGTTGTTCCCTATAAAAGGTTTGGATCCATAGGGCATTTTCATCTTTAACATGTTTCAAGCATGCATATCCACATTTAAAATATGTTGTGATCAGTTCGAAATCTCTTTCTTTTCAAATTCCAAGCCATTAGGATTGAACTAGTGGAATTTCCAAAACTTGGACAACAAAAGTTTTGTGTCCATTTGTGGTGTGTGAATAAATTTTCTTTACTTACATTTTTTTATTCTTTTTTCATGTTTCCATACATAAACTCAAAAATTTTCATTTTGTTGTGATACATTTTGCCTTTATATCTTTTACGAGAGAATCGAAGAGTGAAAACTCAAAGTTTTGATTTAAGAAAAAAGTGTACATAAAAAATGGAATGGAAATGCACAAATATCGAGATAGATAATTCCAAAAGGTCTTTGTAACTTTTAGGGACTGCAAACTCTTTTAGTTTTTATATTTTAGGTTTTGCAATGGTCAGGAAAAGGGGAAGGCGAAGGACTTTTAACTGAGTGTTGACTCCCAATCCATAAGTCATTTCTTAAAAAAACATTGCCCATAATGCATGATTGACTGATAAATCACTTTTCAAATCATCTGTGATTGTAAGGTCAGCTTTTTGTAAATGGGCAAAATAATGGCTAGTTTGACTCGGGTAAATATCCAACCGCACGTTCACTTGAGAATTTAATGAGCATTTGTTGTTTACTTTAAAAGGTTCGGATCCATAGGGCATTTGCATCTTTAACATGTTTCAAGCATGCATATCCATATTTAAAACATGTTAGGATCAGTTAGAAATCTCTTTCTTATAAAATTCATAGCTATTAGTGTTGAACTAGTGGAATTTCCCCAACTTGGACAACTAAACTTTTGTGTTCGTTTGTGGTGTGTGAACAAATTTTATTTACTAAGATTTGTTATTTTTATAATTTTTTCCATACATAAACTCTAAAATTTTCATTTTTTGGTGATTTATTTTGTCTTTATCTTCCTGTTTACGAGAGAATCGAAAAATGCAAACTCAAAGTTTTTATTTAAGAAAAAAGTGTACATCTAAAATGGAATGAAAATGCACAAATGTAGAGAGAGATAATTCCAAATTGTCTCTGTAACTTTTAGAGACAACAAACTCTTTTAGTTTTTATATATTAGTTTTTATAATGATAGAGAAAAGGGGGAGGCAGGGGATTTTTAACTGAGTGTTGACTCCCAATCCATAAGTCATTTCTTACAAAAACATAGCCTGTTATGCATGATTGACCGGTAAATCACTTTAAAAATCAACTGTGATCGTTAGGTCAGTTTTTTGTACATGGACAAAATAATGGCTTTTTTGACTGGAGTAAATATCCCACCGCACGTTCACTTGAGAATTTAATGAGTATTTGTTGTTCGCTTTAAAAGGTTTGGATCCATTGAGAATTTGCATCTTTAACATGTTTCAAGCATGCATAGCAATATTTAAAACATGTTAGGATCAGATAGAAATCTGTTTCTTATCAAATTCAAAGTCAATAGTGTTGAACTAGTGGAACTTCCCAAACTTGGACAACAAAACTTTTGTGTTCGTTTGTGATGTGTGAATAAATTTTCTTTACTTACATTTGTTATTGTTTTTTATTTTTTCCATACATATACTCTAAAATTTTCATTTTGTTGTGATCTATTTTGCCTTTATCTTCTTGTTTACGAGAAAATCGGAATGTGAAAATTCAAAGTTCTTATTTAAGAAAAAATTGTACATCTAAAATGGAACTGAAATGCACAAATACAAAGAGAGATAATTCATAAAAGTCTATGAAACGTTTAGGAACTCCAAACTCTTTATGTTTCAATATATTAGGTTTTGCAATGATTGAGAAAAGGGGGAGGCGGGGGATCTTTAACTAAGCCTTGACGCCCAATCCATTAGTCTTTTCTTACAAAAACACAGTCCGTTACACATGACTGGCACGTTACACATTCGCTTTAACAGGTTTGGATCCATAGGGCATTTGCATCTTTAACATGTTTCTAGCAAGCATATCCTTATTTAAAACATGTTAGGGTCAGTTAAAAATCTCTTTCTTATCAAATTCCATCCCATTAGGGTTGAACTAGTGGAATTTCTGTAACTGGGACAACAAAACTTTTGTGTTTGTTTGTGGTGTGTAAATAAATTTTCTTTACGGAAATTTATTATTGTTTTTAATTTTTTTAAAATAAACTCTAAAATTTTTATTTTGTTGAGATATATTTTGCCTTTATCTTCTTGTTTACGAGAGAATTGGAAAGTAAAAACTCAAATTTTTTAATTAAGAAAAAAATGTACATCTAAAATGGATTGGAAATGCACAAATACAGAGAGAGATAATTCCAAAAGGTCTCTGTAACTTTTAGGGACAATAAACTTTTTCAGTTTTTATATATTAGGTTTTAAAATGATCAGGAAAAGGGGGAGGTCGAGGATTTTTAACTGAGTGTTCACTCCCAATCCATAAGTTATTTCTTACAAAAAGACAGCCCATTATGCATGATTGACCAATTAATCACTTTAAAAATCATGTCTGATTGTTAGGTCAGCTTTTTGTAAATTGGTAAAATAATGGCTTGTTTGACTTGGGTAAATATCCCACCGCACGTTCACTTAAGAATTTAATGAGCATTTGTTGTTCCCTTTGAAAGGTTTGGATCCATAGGGCATTTGCATCTTTAACATTTTTCAAGCATGCATATCCATATTTAAAACATGTTATGATCTGTTAGAAATCTTTCTTTTCAAATTCCAAGCCATTAGGGTTGAACTAGTAGAATTTCCCAAACTTGGACAACAAAACTTTTGTGTTCATTTGTGGTGTGTGAATAAATTTTCTTTGCTTACATTTTTTATTGTTTTTAATTTTTCCATACATAAACTCTAATACTTTCATTTTGTTGTGATCTATTTTGCCTTTATCCTCTTGGTTACGCGAGAATCGGAAAGTGAAAACTCATAGTTTTGATTTATGAAAAAAGTGTCCATCTATAATGGAATGGAAATGCACAAATGTAGAGAGAGATATTTCAAAAACGTCTCTATAAATTTTAGGGACTGTAAACTCTTTTAGTTTTTATATATTAGGTTTTATAATGATCGGGAAAAGGGGTAGGCGGGGGATTCTTAACTGAGTGTTGACTCCCAATCCACTGGTCATTTCTTAAAAAAAAACATAGCCTGTTACGCATGATTGACCGATAAATCACTTTACAAATCATCTATGATTGTTAGGTCGGTTTTTTTTATGTGGGCAAAATAATGGCTTATTTGACTCAGGTTTACGAGTCAAACAAGCCATTATTTTGTTGTGATCTATTTTGCCTTTATCTTCTTGTTTACGAGAGTATCAGAAAGTGAAAACTCATAGTTTTGATTTAAGAAAAAAGTGAACATCTAAAATGGAATGGAAATACACTAAAGTAGAGAGAGATATTTCCAAAAAGTCTCTGAAAATTATAGGGACTGTAAACTCTTTTAGTTTTATATATTTTCTTTTACAATGATCGGGAAAAGGGTTAGGCGAGGGATTTTTAACTTAGTGTTGACTCCCAATCCTTAAGTCATTTATTATAAAAACATAGCCTATTACGCATGATTGACCGATAAATCATTTTACAAATCATTTGTAATTGTTAGGTGAACTTTTTGTATATGGGCAATAATGGCTTGTTTGTTCGGGTAAATATCACCGCACGTTCACTTGAGAATTTAATGGGTATTTGTTGTTCACTTTTAAAGGTTTGGATCCATAGGGCATTTGCATCCTTCACATATTTCATGCATGCATATCGATATTTAAAACAAGTTAGGATCTGTTAGAAATCTCTTTCTTATCAAATTCAAATCCATTAGGGTTGAACTAATGGAACATCCAAAACTTGGACAACAAAACTTTTGTGTTCATTTGTGGTGTGTAAATAAATTTTCTTTACTTACATTTGTTATTGTTTTTAATTTTTTCCATACATACATTCTAAAATTTTCATTTTGTTTGATCTATTTTGCCTTTATCTTCTTGTTTACGAGAAAATTGGAAAGTGAAAATTCAAAGTTCTCATTTAAGAAAAAAGTGTACTTCTAAAATGGAATGGAAATGCACAAATACAGAGAGAGATAATTCCAAAAAGTCTCTGAACTATTTAGGGACTCCAAACTCTTTATGTTTTAATATATTAGGTTTTGCAATGATTGGGAAAAGGGGAAGGCGGGGGGATCTTTAACTGAGCCTTGATGCCCAATCCGTTAGTCTTTTCTTACAAAAACACAGCCTGTTACACATGACTGCCCGATAAATCACTTTACAAAACATCTGTGATTGTTAGGTCAGCTTTTTGTAAACGGACAAAATAATGGCTTGTTTGACTCGGGTAAATATTCCACACCACATTCACTTGAGAATTTAATAAGCATTTGTTGTTCGCTTTAACATGTTTAGATCCATAGGGCATTTGCATCTTTAACATGTTTCTAGCAAGCATATCCTTATTTAAAACATGTTAGGGTCAGTTAGAAATCTCTTTCTTATGAAATTCCATCCCATTAGGGTTGAACTAGTGGAATTTCCATAACTGGGACAACAAAAATTTTGTGTTTGTTTGTGGTGTGTGAATAAATTTTCTTTACTTAAATTTATTATTGTTTTTAATTTTTTCCAAACATAAACTCTAAAAATTTTATTTTGTTGAGATATATTTTTCCTTTATCTTCTAGTTTACTAGAGAATTGGAAAGTAAAAACTCAAAATTTTGATTTAAGAAAAAAATGTACATCTAAAATGGATTGGAAATGCACAAATATAGAGAGAGATAATTCCAAACGTCCCTGTAACTTTTAGGGATAGCAGACTCTTTTAGTTTTTATATATTAGGTTTTGCAATGATCAGGAAAAGGGGGAGGCAGATGATTTTTAACTGAGTGTTGACTCCAAATCCATAAGTCATTTCTTACAAAAACATAGCCCATTATGCATGATTGACCAATTAATGACTTTACAAATCATGTGTGATTGTTAGGTCAGCTTTTTGTAAATTGGCAAAATAATGGCTTGTTTGACTTGGGTAAATATCCCACCGCACATTCACTTGAGAATTTAATGAGCATTTGTTGTTCCCTTTAAAAGGTTTGGATCCATAGGGCATTTGCATCTTTAACATTTTTCAAGCATGCATATCCATATTTAAAATTTGTTATGATCAGTTAGAAATCTTTCTTTTCAAATTCCAAGCCATTAGGGTTGAACTAGTAGAATTTCCCAAACTTGGACAACAAAAATTTTGTGTTCATTTGTGTGCATGAATAAATTTTCTTTACTTACATTTTTTATAGTTTTTAATTTTTCAATACATAAACTCTAAATTTTTTATTTTGTTGTGATCTATTTTGCCTTTATCGTCTTGTTTATGAGAGAATCGAAAAGTGAAAACTCATAGTTTTGATTTAAGAAAAAAGTGTCCATAAAAAATGGAATGGAATTGTAGAAATGTAGATTTCAAAAAAGTCTCTGTAAATTTTAGGGACTGTAAACTCTTTTAGTTTTTATATATTAGGTTTTATAATGATTGGGAAAAGGGGTAGGCGGGGGATTTTTAACTGAGTGTTGACTCCCAATCCATAAGTCATGTCTTACAAAAACACAGCCAGTTACACATGATTGACCTATAAATCACTATACAAATCATCGGTGATTGTTAGGTCAGCTTTTTGTAAATAGGAAAAATAATGGCTTGTTTGACTCGGGTAAATATCCCACTGCACTTTCATTTGAGAATAAAATGAGCATTAGTTGTTCGCTTTAAAAGGTTTTGATCCATAGGTCATTTCCATCTTTAACATGTTTGAAGCATGCATATTCATATTTAAAACATGTTAGGATTAGTTAAAAATCTCTTTCTTATCAAATTCCAATCCATTAGGGTTGAACTAGTGGAATTTCCCAAACTTGGAAAAAAAAACTTTTGTGTTCGTTTGTGGTGTGTGAATAAAGTTTCTTTACTTAAATTGGTTATTTTTTTAAATTTTTTCCATTCATAAACTCTAAATTTTTTTTTTTTTATGATCTATTTTGCCTTTATCTTCGCGTTTACGAGAGAAACGGAAAGTGAAAACGCAAAGTTTTGATTTAAGAAAAAGGCGTACATCTAAAATGGATTGGAAATGCAAAAATATAGAGAGAGACAATTCCAAAAAGTCACTATAACTTTTAGGGACTGCAAACTCTTTTAGTTTTTATATATTAGGTTTTGCAATGATCAGGAAAAGGGGGAGGCGGAGGATTTTTAACTGAGTGTTGACTCCCAATCCATCAGTCATTTCTTACAAAAACACAGCCCGTTATGCATGATTGATCGATTAATTACTTTAAAAATCATTTGTGATTGTTAGGTCAGCTTTTTGTAAATCAGCAAAATAATGGCATGTTTGACTCGGGTAAATATCCCACCCCATGTTTAATGACCATTTGTTGTTTGGTTTAAAAGGTTAGGATCCATAGGGCATTTCCATCTTTAACATGTTTCAAGCATGCATATCCATATTTAAAACATGTTAGGATCAGTTAGAAATCTTTTTCTTATCAAATTCAAAACCTTTGGGGTTGAACTAGTGGAATTTCCCAAACTTGGACAACAAAAATTTTGTGTTCGTTTGTGGTGTGTGAATAAATTTTATTTACTTACATTTGTTATTGTTTTTAATTTTTTCCATACATAAACTTTAAAAT
Source organism: Aristolochia californica (assembly GCF_029961685.1). NCBI lineage: Eukaryota > Viridiplantae > Streptophyta > Magnoliopsida > Piperales > Aristolochiaceae > Aristolochia > Aristolochia californica. The sequence goes on along the minus strand of NW_027181782.1, from coordinate 16,641,624 downwards.
TTTCATTTTGTTGTGATCTATTTTGCCTTCATGTTCTTTTTTAGGAGAGAATTGGAAAGTGAAAACTCAAAGTTTTGATTTAAGAAAAAAATGTACATCAAAAATAGAATGGAAATTCAAAAGTGTCGAGAGAGATAATTACAAAAAGTCTCTGAAACTTTTAGCGACTACAAACTCTTTTAGTTTTTATATTTAGGTTTTGCAATGATCGGGAAAAGGGGGAGGCGGGGGATTTTTTAACTAAGTGTTGACTCCCAATCCATAAGTCATTTCTTACCAAAACAAAGCCCGTTACGCATGATTGAACGATCAATCACTTTACAAATCATCTGTGATTTTTAGGTCAGCTTTTAGTAAATCGGCAAAATAATGGTTTGTTTGGCTCAGATAAATATCAGACCGCACGTTCTCTTGAGAATTTAAAGAGCATTTGTTGTTCAGTTTAAAAGGTTTTGATCCATAGGGCTTTTGCATCTTTAATATGTTTCAAGCATGCATATCCATATTTAAAACATGTTAGGATCAGTTAGAAATCTCTTTCTTGTCAAATTCCATGCCATTAGGGTTGAACTAGTGGAATTTCCCAAACTTCGACAATAAAACTTTTGGGTTCGTTTGTGGTGTGTGAATATATTTTCTTTACTTAAATTTGTTATTGTTTTTAATTTTTTCCATACATAGACTCTAAAATTTACATTTTGTTGTGATCTATTTTGCCTTTATCATCATTTTTACGAGAGGATCGGAAAGTGAAAACTCAAAATTTTCATTTAAGAAAAAGATGTACATCTAAAATGGAATGGAAATACAAAAATGTAGAGAGAGATAATTCCAAAAAGTCTCTGTAACTTTTATGGATTGCAAACTCTTTTAGTTTTTATATATTAGGTTTTGCAATGATAGGAAAAAGGGGGAGGCAGGGGATTTTTAACTAAGTCTTGAATCCCAATCCATAAGTCACTTTATTAGTCATCTGTGATTGTTTGGTCAGCTTTTTGTAAATGGGATAAATAATGGCTTGTTTACTCGGGTCAATATCCCACCGCACGTTCTCTTGAGAATTTAATGAGCAATTGTAGCTCGCTTGAAAAGGTTTGGATCCATAGGGCATTTGCATCTTTAACATGTTTGAAGCATGCATATCCATATTTTAAACATGTTAGGATCAGTTATAAATCTCTTTCTTAACAAATTCCAAGCCATTAGGGGTGAACTAGTGGAATTTCCCAAACTTGGACAACAAAACTTTTGTGTTCGTTTGTGGTGTGTGAATAAATTTTCTTTACTTCCATTTGTTATTGTGTTTAAATTTTTCCATACATAAACTATAAAATTTTCATTTTGTTGTGATCTATTTTTCCTTTATCTTCTTGTTTACGAGAGAATTGGATGTGAAAACTCAAAGTTTTGATTGAAGAAAAAAGTGTACATCTAAAATGGAATGGAAATGCACAAATTTAGAAAGAGATAATTCCAAAAAGTCTCAGAAACTTTTAGGGACTGCAAAATCTTTTAGTTTTTATATATTATGTTTTGCAAAGATCGGGAAAAGAGGGAGGCATGAGATTTTTAATTGAGTGTTGATTTATTAAAAGAACATAGCCCGTTACACATGATTGACCAATAAATCACTTCACAAATCATCTGTGATTGTTAGGTCAACTTTTTGTAAATTGGCAAAAGAATGGCTTGTTAGACTCGGGTAAATATCCCACCGCATGTTCACTTGAGAATTTAATTATCATTTGTTGTTCGCTTTAAATGCTTTGGATCTATAGGGCATTTGCATCTTTAACATGTTTCAAGCATGCATATCCATATTTAATACATGTTAGGATCAGTTAGAAATCTCTTTCTTATCAAATTCCAAGCCACAAGGGTTGAACTAGTGGATTTTCCCAAACTTGGACAGCAAAACGTTTGAGTTCATTCGTCGTGTGTGAATAAATTTTCTTTTCTCACATTTGTTATTGTTTTAAATTTGTTCCATACAGAAACACTAAAATTTTCATTTTGTTGTGATCTATTTTGCCTTTAACTTATTGTTTACAAGAGAATCGGAAAGAGAAAACTCAATGCTTTAATTTAAGAAAAAAGTGTGAATCAAAAATGGAATGGAAATGCACAAATGTAGAGAGAGATAATTCCAAAAAGTCTCTGTAACTTTTAGTGACTTCAAACTCTTTTATTTTTTATATATTAAGTTTTGCATTGATCGGGAAAGGGGGAGGCAGGGGATTTTTAACTGAGTGTTGACTCGCAATCCGTAAGTCATTTCTTACAAAATCAAAGCCCGTTACGCATGATTGACAAATAAATCACTTTTCAAATCATCTGTGATTGTTAGGTCAACTTTTTGTAAATTGGCAAAATAATAGCTTGTTTGACTCGGGTAAATATCCCACCGCACGTTCACTTGAGAATTTAATTATCAATTGTTGTTTGCTTTAAAATTTTTGGAACCATAGGTCATTTTCATCATTAACATGTTTCAAGCATGCATATCCATATTTAAAACATGTTAGTATCAGTTAGAAATCTTTTTCTTATCAAATTCCATGTTGTTAGGGTTGAACTAGTGAAATTTCCCAAACTTGGAAAACAAAACTTTTCTGTTCATTTGTGGTGTTTGAATAAATTTTATTTGTAAACATTTTTTATTGTGTCTAATTTTTTGCGTACATAAACTCTAAAATTTTCATTTTGTTTTGATATATTTTACCTTTATATTCTTGTTTACGAAAGAATCGGAAAGTGAAAACTCAAAGTTTTGATTTAAGAAAAAAGTGTACATCTAAAATAGAATGGAAATGAACAAATGTAGAGAGAGGTAATTCCAAAAAGTCTCTGTAACTTTTAGGGACTGCAAACTCTTTTAGTTTTTATATTTTAGGTTTTGCAATGATCCGGAAAAGGGGGAGGCAGAGGATTTTTAACTGAGTGTTGACTCCTAATCAAAAAGACATTTCTTAAAAAAACGTAGCCCGTTATATATTATTGATCGATAAATCACTTTACAAATCATGTGTGATTGTTAGGTCAGATTTTTGTAAATGGGCTTGTTTGCCTCGGGTAAATACCCCACCGCATGTTCACTTGAGAATTGACTGAGCATTTGCTATTTGCTTTAAAAGGTTTGGATCCATTGGGCATTTGCATCTTTATCATGTTTCAAGCATGCAAATCCATATTTAAAAGATGTAAAGATCATTTAGAAATCTCTTTCTTATCAAATTCAAAGCCATTAGGGTTGAAATAGTGGAATTTCACTAACTTGGATAACAAAACTTTTTCGTTCGTTTCTGGTGTGTCAATAAATTTTATTTAATTATATTTGTTTTTTTTAAATTTTCCATAAATAAACTCTAAAATTTTCATTTTGTTGTTGTCTATTTTGCCTTATCTTCTTGTTTACGAGAAAATCAGAAATTGTAAACTCAAAGTTTTGATTTAAGAAAAAATTGTATATCTAACATGGAATGGGAATGTACATATATAGAGAGAGATAATTCCAAAAAGTCTATATAACTTTTAGGGACTGCAAACTCTTTTAGTTTTTAAATATTAGGTTTTGCAATGATCTGCAAAAGGGGGATGCGGGGGATCTTTAAATGAGTTTGGACTCCGAATCTGTAAGTTATTTCTAAGAAAATCACAGCCCGTTATGCATGATTGATCGATAAATCACTTGACAAATCATTTGTGATTGTTAGGTCAGCTTTTTGTAAATGGGCAAAATAATGGCTTGTTTGTCTCTAGTAAATATCCTACTGCACGTTCATGTGAGAATTTAATGGGCAATTGTTGTTCACTTTAAAACATTTGGATCCAAAGGGAATTTATATCTTTAGCATGTTTCAAGCATGCATATCTATATTTAAAACATGTTAGGATCAGTTTGAAATCTCTTTCTTATCAAATTCCAACCCATTACAGTTGAACTTGTGGAATTTTCCTAACTTGGACAACAAAAAAATTTTATTCGTTTGTGGCGTGTGAATAAATTTTCTTTACTTACATTTTTTATTTTTTATTTTTTCCTTACATAAAGTCTAAATTGTTCATTTTGTTGTGATCTATTTTTCTTTTATCTTTTGGTTTATGAGAGAATCAGAAAGTGAAAATTCATAGTTTTGATTTAAGAAAAAAGTGTACATCTAAAAGGGAATATAAATGCACATATGTAGAGAGAGATAATTCCAAAAAGTCTCTGTACATTTTAGGGACTGTAAACTCTTTTATTTTTTATATACTAGGTTTTGCAATGATCGGGAAATGGGGGTGGTGAAAGATTTTTAACTGAGTGTTGACTCCCAATCCATAAGTCATTTCTTACAAAAACATAGCCCGTTACGCATGATTGAACGATAAATCACTTTACAAATCATCTATGATTTTTAGGTAAACATTTTGTAAATAGGCAAAATATTAGCTTGTTTTACTCGGGTAAATATCCCACCGCACGATCACTTTAGAATTTAATGAGCATTTGTTCTTCGCTTTAAAAGGTTTGGATCCATAGGGCATTTGCATCTTTAACATGTTTCAAGTATGCATATCCATATTTAAAACATGTTAGGATCAGTTAAAAATCTCTTTCTTATCAAATTCCAATCCATTAGGGTTGAACTAGTGGAATTTCACAAACATGGAAAACAAAACTTTTGTGTTCGTTTGAGGTGTGTGAATAAATTTTCTTTACTTACACTTGTTATTGTTTTTAAATTTTCCCGTACTTAAAATCTAAAATTTTCCTTTTGTTGTTATCTATATTGCCTTTATCTTCTTGTTTACGAGAGAATCGGAAAGTGAAAACTCAAAGTTTTGACTAAACAAAAATGAGTACTTCTAAAATGGAATGGAAATGTACAAATGTAGAGAGAGATTATTCCAAAATGTCTCTGGAAATTTTACGGACTGCAAACTCTATTAGTTTTTATATATTAGGTTTTGCAATGATCGGGAAAAGGGGGTGGTGGTAGTTTTTAACTGAGTGTTGACTGCCAATCAATAAGTCATTTCTTACAAAAAATAACCCGTTACGTATGATTGACCGATAAATCAATTTACAACTCATCTGTGATTGTTTGGTCAGATTTTTGAAAATGGGCAAAATAATGGCTTGTTTGACTTTGGTAAATATCCCACTATACATTCACTTGAGAATTTAATGAGCATTTGTTGTTCACTTTAAAAGGTTCGGATCCATAGAGCATTTGCATCTTTAACATGTTTCAAGCATGCATATCCATATTTAATACATGTTAGGATCACTTAGAAATTTCTTTCTTATAAAATTCGAAGCCATAAGTGTTGAACTAGTGGAATTTTCTAAACTTGGACAACAAAATTTTTGTGTTCGTTTGTGGTATTTGAATAAATTTTATTTACTTAAATTTGTTATAGTTTTTAATTTTTTCCATACATAAGTTCTAAAATTTTCTTTTTGTTGTGATCTATTTTGCCTTTATCTTCTTGTTTACGAGAGAATCGAATAATGAAAACTCCAAGTTTTGATTTAAGAAAAAAGTGTACATCTAAAATGGATTTGAAATGCTCAAATTTAGAGAGAGATAATTCCAAAAAGTCTCTATAACTTTTAGGGACTGCAAACTCTTTTAGTTTTTATATATTAGGTTTTACAGTCATCGGGAAAAGGGGGTGGCGGAGGATTTTTAGCTGAGTGTTGACTCCCAATCAAAAAGTCATTTGTTACAAAAACGTAGCCCGTTACATATTATTGATTGATAAATCACTTTACAAATCATCTATGATTGTTGGGTCAGCTTTTTGTCAATGGGCAAAATATTGGCTTGTTTGACTCGGGTAAATATCCTACCGCACGTTCACTTGAGAATTGAATGAGCATTTGCTGTTTGCTTTAAAATGTTTGGATCCATAGGGCATTTGAATCTTTAACATGTTTCAAGCTTGCAAATCCATATTTAAAACATGTTAGGATCATTTAGAAATCTCTTTCTTATCAAATTCAAAGCCATTAGGGTTGAAATAGTGGAATTTCCCTAACTTAGATAACAAAAATTTTGTGTTCGTTTCTGGTGTGCCAATAAATTTTATTTAATTATATTTAATAATTAAGAAAAAAGTTTTGATAGTTTCCATATATAAACTCTAATATTTTCATTTTGTTGTTGTCTATTTTGTGTTTATCTTCTTGTTTACGAGAAAATCAGAAATTGAAAACTCAAAGTTTTGATTTAAGAAAAAATTGTACATCTAACATAGAATGGGAATGAACAAATATAGAGAGAGATAATTCCAAAAAGTCTATGTAATTTTAGGGACGGCAAACTCTTTTAGTTTTTATATATTAGGTTTTGCAATGATCTGGAAAAAGGGGGAGGTGGGGGATCTTTAAATGAGTCTTGACTCCCAATCCGTAAGTTATTTCTTACAAAAACACAGCCCATTACACATGTTTGACCGATCAATCACTTTTCAAATCATTTGTGAATGTTAGGTCTGCTTTTTGTTAAAGGGAAAAATATTGCCTTGTTTGACTCTAGTAAATATCCCACCGCATGTTCACTTGAGAATTTAATGGGCATTTGTTGCTCGCTTTAAAACATTTGGATCCAAAGGGCATTTTCATCTTTAACATGTTTCAAGCACGCATATCTGTATTTAAAACATGTTAGAATCAGTTAGAAATCTCTTTCTTATCAAATTCCAAGCCGTTACGGTTGAACTAGTGGAATTTCCCTATCTTGGAAAACAAAAATTTTGTGTTCGTTTGTGGTGTGTGAATAAATTTTCTATAGTTACATTTTTTATTTTTTTTTATTTTTTCCTTACATAAACTCTAAAATTTTGATTTTGTTGTGATCTATTTTTCCTTTATCATTTTGTTTATGAGAGAAACGAAAAGTGAAAACTCATAGTTTTGATTTAAGAAAAAAGAGTACATCTAAAATGGAATAGAAATGGACATATGAAGAGAGATAATTCCAAAAAGTCTCTGTACATTTTAGGGACATGAAACTCTTTTAGTTTTTATATACTAGGTTTTCCAATGATCGGGAAAAGAGGGTGGCAGAGAATTTTTAACTAAGTGTTGACTCCCAATCCATAAGTCATTTCTTACAAAAACATAATCCATTACGCATGATTGACTGATAAATCACTTTACAAATCAACTGTGATTTTTAGGTAAACATTTTGTAAAAGGGCAAAATATTGGCTTGTTTTACTCAGGTAAATATCTCACCGCACGTTCACTTGAGAATTTAATTAGAATTTGTTGTTCGCTTTAAAAGGTTTGGATCCATAGGGCATTTGCATCTTTAACATGTTTCAAGCATGCAAATCCATATTTAAAACATGTTAGGATCAGTTAAAAATCTCTTTCTTATCAAATTCCAATCCATTTGGGTTGAACTAGTGGAATTTCACAAACTTCGACAAAAAAAACTTTTGTGTTCGTTTGTGGTGTATGAATAATTTTTTTTACTTATATTTTTTGTTGTTTTTAATTTTTCCCTTACTTAAACTCTGAAATTTTCATTTTGTTGTGATCTATTTTGCCTTTATCTTCTTGTTTACGAGAGAATCGGAAAGTGAAAACTCAAAGTTTTGTTTTAAAAAAAATGAGTACATCTAAAATTGAATGGAAATGTAAAAATATAGAGAGAGATAATTCCAAAATGTCTCTAGAAATTTGAGGGACGGCAAACTCTATTAGTTTTATATATTAGGTTTTGCAATGATCGGGAGATTTTTAACTGAGTGTTGACTACCAATCAATAAGTCATTTCCTAAAAGAAACATAGCCCATTACGTATGATTGACCGATAAATCTCTTTACAACTCATCTGTGATTGTTAGGTCACGTTTTTGTAAATGGGCAAAATAATGGATTGTATGACTCGGGTAAATATCCCACCGCACGTCACTTGAGAATTTAATGAGCATTTGTTGTTCGCTTTAAAAGGTTTGATCCATAGGGCATTTGCATCTTTAACATTTTTGAAGCATGCATATCCATATTTAATACATGTTAGGATAAGTTTGAAATCTCTTTCTTATCAAATTCCAAGACATAAAGGGTGAACTAGTGGATTTTTCCAAACTTGGAACACAAAACGTTTGTGTTCGTTCGTGGTGTGTGAATAAATTTTCTTTTCTTACATTTTTTTTTAATGTTTTACATACAGAAACACTAAAATTTTTATTTTTTTGTGATCATTTTTGCCTTTATCTTCTTGTTTACGAGAGAATCGGAGAGCAAAATCTCAAAGTTTTAATTTAAGAAAAAAGTGTAAATAAAAAATGGAATGGACATGCAAAAATGTAGAAAGAGATAATTCCTAAAGGTCTCTGTACCTTTTAGGGACTTCTTTTATATATTAAGTTTTGCAATGATCGGGAAAAGGGAGAGGCAATGATTTTTAACTGAGTGTTGAGTCCCAATCCATAAGTCATTTCTTACAAAAAAAAAAGCCCGTTATGCATGATTGACCAATAAATCACTTTGCAAATCATCTGTGATTGTTATGTCAACTTTTTGTAAACTGGCAAAATAATGGCTTGTTTGACTCGGGTAAATATCACACCGCATGTTAACTTGAGAATTTAATTATCATTTGTTGTTCGCTTTGAAAGGTTTGGATCCATAAGACATTTGCATCTTTAACATGTTTCAAGCATGCATATCCACATTTAAAACATGTTAGTATCAGTTAGAAATATCTTTCTTATCAAACTCTAAGCGAAAAGGGTTGAACTAGGGGAATTTCCCAAACTTGGACAACAAAACTTTTGTGTTCATTTGTGGTGTTTGAATAAATTTTCTTTTTTTATAGTTTTTCCTTACGTAAACTCTAAAATTTTCATTTTGTTGTGATATATTTTGCCTTTATATTCTTGTTTATGAAAGAATCGGAAAGTGAAAACTCAAAGTTTTGATTTAAGAAAAAAGTGTACATCTAAAATGGAATGGAAATGTACAAATGTAGAGAGAGATAATTCCAAATAGTCTCTGTAACTTTTAGGGACTGCAAACTCTTTTAGTTTTTTATATTTTAGGTTTTGCAAAGATTCAGAAAAGGGGGAGGCGGGGGATTTTTAACAGAGTGTTGACTCCCAATCAAAAAGTCATTTCCTAAAAAAACATAGCCCGTTACATATTATTGATCGATAAATCACTTTACAAATCATCTGTGATTGTTAGGTCAACTTTTTGTAAATGGGCAAAATATTGGCTTGTTTGACTCGGGTAAATATCCCACTGTACGTTCACTTGAGAATTTAATGAGCATTTGTTGTTCGCTTTAAAAGGTTTGGATCCATAGGGCATTTGCATCTTTAACATGTTTCAAGCATGCATATCCATATTTCAAATAGGTTAGGTTCAATTAGATATCTCTTTCTTATCAAATTCTAAGCCTTTGGGGTTGAACTAGTGTAATTTCTCAAACTTGGGCAACAAAACTTTTGGGTTCGTTTGTGGTGTGTGAATAAATTTTCTTTGCATACATTTTTATTCTTTTTAATTTTTTCCATACTTAAACTCTAAAATTTTCAATTTCTTGTGAACTATTTTGCCTTTATCTTCTTGTTTATGAGAGAATCGGAAAGTGAAAACTCATAGTTATGATTTAAGAAAAAAGTGTATATCTAAAATGGAATCGAAATGCACAAATGTAGAGAGAGATAATTCCAAATAGTCTATGTAACTTTTAGGGACTGCAAACTCTTTTAATTTTTATATTTTAGGTTTTGCAATGATCCTTAAAAGGGGGACCTGGGGGATTTTTAACTGAGTGTTGACTCCCAATCAATAAGTCATTTCTTAAAAAAATGTAGCCCTTTACATATTATTGATCGATAAATCACTTTACAAATCATCTGTGATTATTAGGTCAGTTTTTTTTAAATGGGCAAAATATTGGCTTGTTTGACTCAGGTAAATATCCCACCGCACGTTCACTTGAGAATTTAATGAGCATTTGTTGTTTGCTTTAAAAGGTTTGGATCCGTAGGGCATTTGCATCTTTAACAAGTTTAAAGCATGCAAATCCATATTTAAAAGATGTTAGGATCATTTAGAAATCTCTTTCTTATCAAATTCAAAGCCATTAGGGTTGAAATACTGGAATTTCCCAAACTTGGACAACAAAACTTTTGTGTACATTTGTGGTGTGTGAATAAATTTTATTTAATTGCATTTTTTTTAATTTTTTCCTTCCATAAACTCTAAAATTTTCATTTTGTTGTTGTCTATTTTGTCTTAATTTTCTTGTTTACGAGAAAATCGGGAATTGAAAACTCAAAGTTTTGATTAAAGAAAAATGATTAAATTTAAAATGGAATGGAAATGTACAAATGTAAAGAGAGATAATTCCAAAATGTCTCTGGAAATTTTAGGGACTGCAAACTCTTTTAGTTTTTATATATTAGGTTTTGCAATGATCGGGAAAAGGGGGTGGCAGTGGATTTTTAACTGAGTGTTGACTGCCTTTCAATAAGTCATTTCTTACAAAAACATAGCCCGTTACATATGATTGACTGAGAAATCACTTTAAAACTCATCTGTGACTGTTAGGTCAGGTTTTTGTTAATGGGCAAAATAATGGCTTGTTTGACTCAGGTAAATATCTCAACGCACGTTCACTTGAGAATTTAATGAGCATTTGTTGTTCGCTTTAAAATATTTGGATCCTTAGGGCATTTGCATCTTTAAAATGTTTAAATCATGTATATCCATATTTAATACTTGTTAGGATCAATTAGAAATCTTTTTCTTATCAAATTCCAAGCCATAAGGGTTGAACTAGTGGATTTTCCAAAACATGGACAACAAAATGTTTGTGTTCGTTCAAGGTGTGTGAATAAATTTTCTTTTCTAAAATTTTTTATTTTTAAAATTTTTTCCATATAGAAACTCTAAAATTTTTATTTTGTCGTGATCTATTTTGCCTTTTTCTTCCTGTTTACGAGAGAATTGGAAAGCGAAAACGCAATGTTTTGATTTAAGAGAAAAGTGTAAATAAAAAATGGAATGGAAATGCACAAATGTAGAGAGAGATAATTCCTAAAAGTCTTTGTAACTTTTACGAAACTCTTTTATTTTTTATATATTAAGTTTTACAATGATCAGTAAAAGGGGGAGGCGGGGGATTTTTAACTGAGTGTTGACTCCCAATCCATAAGTCATTTCTTACAAAATCATAGCCCAATACCCATGATTGACCAATAAATCACTTTACAATTCATCTATGATTGTCAGGTCAGCTTTTCATAAATTTGCAAAATAATGGCTTGTTTGACTCGGGAAAATATCCCACCGCACGTTCACTTGAGAATTTAATTATCATTTGTTGTTCGCTTTAAAACGTTTGGATCGATAGGGCATTTGCGTCTTTAACATGTTTCAAGCGTGCATATCCATATTTAAAACATGTTAGTATCAGTTAGAAATCTCTTTCTTATCAAATTCCAAGCTATTAGGGTTGAACTAGTGAAATTTCTCAAACTTGGACATTAAAACTTTTGTGTTCGTTTGTGGTGTTTGAATAAATTTTCATTTTTTACATTTGTCATTGTGTCTAATTTTTTCCATACATAAACTCTAAAATTTTCATTTTGTTGTGATATATTTTGCCTTTATATTCTTGTTTTCGTAAGAATCGAAAAGTCAAAACTCAAAGTTTTGATCTAAGAAAAATGTGTACATCTAAAATGGAATGGAAATGCTCAAATTTAGAGAGAGATAATTCCAAAACGTCTCTGTAACTTTTAGGGACTGCAAACTCTTTTAGTATTTTTATATTAGGTTTTGCAATGATCGGGAAAAGGGGTGGTGGAGGATTTTTAACTGAGTGTTGACTCCCAATCCATAAGTCATTTCGTAAAAAAACTTAGCCCGTTACGGATGATTGGCCGATAAATCACTTTATAAATCAACTATAATTGTTAGGTCAACTTTTTTGAAAATGGGCAAAATATTGACTTGTTTGACTCGGGTAAATGTCCCACCGCACGTTCACTTGAGAATTTAATGAGCATTTGTTGTTCGCTCTAAAAGGTTTGGATCCATAGGGCATTTGCATCTTTAACATGTTTCCAGCATGCAAATCCATATTTAAAACTTGTTAGGATCATTTAGAAATCTCTTACTAATCAAATTCAAAGCCATTAGGGTTGAAATAGTGGAATTTCCCAAAATTGGACAACAAAACTTTTGTGTTCGTTTCTGGTGTGTCAATAAATTTTCTTTAATTACATATGTTTTGTTTTTAATTTTTTCCATACATAAACTCTAAAGTTTTCATTTTGCCAATATCTTCTTGTTTATAGGAAAATCGAAAAGTGAAAACTCAAAGTTTTGATTTAAGAAAAAAGTGTACATCTAAAATGGAATGGGAATGCACAAATATAGAGAGAGATAATTCCAAAAAATCTCTGTAACTTTTAGGGACTGCAAACTCTTGATGTTTTTATATATTAGGTTTTTCAAAGATCTGGAAAATGGGTGATCTTTAACTGAGTGTTGACTCCCAATCCATAAGTCATTTAAAAAATCATCAGTGATTGTTACACATGATTGACCGATAAATCACTTTAAAATCATCAGTGATTGTTACACATGATTGACCTATTAATCACTTTAAAAATCATCAGTGATTGTTATGTCAGCTTTTTGTAAATGGGCAAAATAATGGCTTGTTTGACTAGGGTAAAAATTCACAGCACGTTCACCTGTGAATTTAACGGGCATTGGTTGTTTGCTTTAAAATGTTTGGATCCAGAGGGTATTTTATATTTAACATGTTTCAAGAATGCATATCTATATTTAAAACATGTTAGGATCAGTTAGAAATCTTTTTCTTATCAAATTCCAAGCCATTACAGTTGAACTAGTGGAATTTACGTAACTTGGACAACAAAACTTTTGCGTTCGTTTGTGGTGTGTGAATAAATTTTATTTTATTCACATTTTTTATTTTTTAAAATTATTCCATACATAAACTCTGAAAATTTCATTTAGTTGTGATCTATTTTTCCTTTATCTTCTTGTTTATGAGAGAATCAGAAAGTGAAAACTTATAGTTTTGATTTAAGAAAAGAGTGTAAATAAAAAAAGGAATGGAAATGCACAAATTTAGAGAGAGATAATTTAAAAGAGTCTCTGTAACTTTTAAGTACTGCAAACTCTTTTAGTTTTTATATGTTAGGTTTTGCAATTATCGGCAAAAGGGGGAGGCAGGGAATTTTTAACCGAGTGTTAATTCCCAATCCATAAGTCATTTCTTAAAAAGACATAGCCCATTACGCAAGTTTGACTGATAAATCACTTTGCAAATCATATGTGATTGTTAGATCAGTTTTTTGTCAATGGGTAAAATAACTGCTTGTTTGACTCGGGTAAAAATCCCACCATAGGTTCACTTGAGAATTTAATGAGGATTTGTTGTTCACTTTAAAATGTTTGGATCCATAGGGCATTTGAATCTTTAACATGTTTCAAGCATGCATATCCATATTTAAAAAATGTTAGGATTAGTTAGAAATCTCTTTCTTGTCAAATTCAAAGCCATTAGGGTTGCATTAGTGAAATTTCCCAAACTTGGACAACAAAACTTTTGTGTTCATTTGTGGTGTGTGAATAAATTTTCTTTACTTACATTTGTTATTGTTTTTAATTTTTTCCATACATAAATTGTAAATTTCCATTTTGTTGTTGTCTATTTTGCCTTTATCTTCTTGTTTACGAGAAAATTGGAAAGTGAAAACTCAAAGTTTGATTTAAGAAAGAAGTGTACATCTAAAATGGAATGGGAATGCACAAATATAGAGAGAGATAATTCCAATAAGTCTCTATAATTTTTAGGATATGCAAACTCTTTAAATTTTTATATTTTAGGTTTTCTAATGATCGGGAAAAGGGGGAGGCGGGGGATCTTTAACTGAGTCTTGACTCCAAATCCTTAAGTCATTTGTTAAAAAAATACAGTCCGTTACACATGATTGACTGGAAAATCACATAACAAATCTTCTGTGATTATTTGGTCAGCTTTTTGCAAATGCGAAAATAATTGCTTGTTTGACTCGAGTACATATCCCACCAGACGTTCACTTGAGAATTTAATGAGCATTTTTTGTTCATTTTAAAAGGTTTGGAACCATGGGGCATTTGCATCTTTAACATGTTTCAAGCATGCATATCCATATTTAAAGCATGATAGGATAAGTTAGAAATCTTTCTTGTCAAATTCCAAAACATTAGGGTTGGACTACTGGAATTTCCCACCATTAGGGTTGGACTACTGGAATTTCCCACCATTAGGGTTGGACTATTGGAATTTCCCAAACATGGACAACAAAACTTTTGTGTTCATTTGAAGTGTGTGAATAAATTTTCCTTATTTAAATTTGTTATTCTTTATAATTTTTTCCATACATAAACGCTAAAAGTTTTATTATGGTGTGATCTATTTTGCCATATCTTCTTGTTTACGAGAGAATCAGAAAGTGAAAGCTCAATGTTTTGATTTAAGAAAAAAGTGTGCATCTAAAATGGAATGGAAATGTACAAATAGAGAGAAAAATAATTCTAGAAAGTCTCTGTAACTTTTAGGGTCTGTAAACTCTTTTAGTTTTTTATATATCAGGTTTTACAATGATCAGGAAAAGAGGGAGGCAAGGGATTTTTAACTGATTGTTGACTCCCAATCCATAAGTCATTTCTTACAAAAACATAACCCATTACTCATGATTGATCGGTTAATCACTTCACAAATCATCTGTGACAGTTAGGTCAGGTTTTTGTAAATGGGCAAAATAATGGCTTGTTTGACTCGGGTAAATATCCCACCTCACGTTCACTTGAGAATTTAATGAGTATTTGTTGTTCGCTTTAAAAGGTTTGGATCCATAGGGCATTTGCATCTTTAACATGTTTCAAGCATGCATTTCCATTTTCCAAACAGGCTAGGTTCAGTTAGAAATCTCTTTCTTATCAAATTCTAAACCATTAGGGTTGAACTAGTGGAACTTCCCAAACTTGGACAACAAAAATTTTGTGTTTGTTTGTGGTGTATGAATAAATTTTATTTGCTTAAATTTGTTATTGTTTTTAACTTTTTCCATATATAGACTCTAAAATTTTCATTTTGTTGTGATCTATTTTTACTTTATCTTCTTGTTTATGAGAAAATCGGAAAGTGAAAACTCAAAGATTTGATTGAAGAAAAAAGTGTACATCTAAAATGGAATGGAAATGCAAAAATATAGAAAGGGATAATTCCAAAAAGTCTCTATAAATTTTAGTGACTGCAAACTCTTAAAGTTTTTATATATTAGGTTTTGAAATGATCGGGAAAAGGGGGAGGCAGGGGATCTTTAACTGAGTCTTGACTCCCAATCCGTTAGTCATTTGTAAAAAAAACACAGCCCGTTACGCATGATTGACCGATAAATCACTTTAAAAATCATCTATGATTGTTAGTTCATCTTTTTGTAAATAGGGAAAATAATGGCTTGTTTGACTCGGGTAAATATCGCACCGCACATTCTCTTGATAATTTAATGAGCATTTGTTGTTCGCTTTAATAGGTTTGGATCCTTAGGGTATTTGCATCTTTAACTTCATTCAACCATGCATATCCATATTTAAAACATTTTAGGTTCAGTCAAAAATCTCTTTCTTATATTATTCCAAGCCATTAGAGTTGAACTAGTGGAATTTCCATAACTTGGACAACAAAACTTTTGTGTTCATTGGTAGTGTGTGAATAAATTTTCTTTACTTAAATTTTTTTATCGTTTTAATTTTTTCCATACATAAACTCTAAAATTTTTATTTTGTTGTAATCTATTGTGCCTTTATCTTCTTCTTTACGAGAGAATTGGAAAGTAAAAACTCAAAGTTCTGATTTAAGAAAAAAATGTACATCTAAAATTGACTGGAAATGCACAAATATAGAGAGAGATAATTCCAAAAAGTCTCTGTAACTTTTAGGGACAACAAACTCTTTTAATATTTATGTATTAGGTTATGCAATGATTGTGAAAAGTGGGAGGCAGAGATTTTTTAACTAAGTGTTGACTCCCAATCCATAAGTAATTTCTTACAAAGACACAGCCCCTTATGCATGATTGACCGATTAATTACTTTACAAATCATCTGTGATTGTTTGGTCAGTTTTTGTAAATGGACAAAACAATGGCTTGTTTGACTCAGGTAAATATCCCACTCCACGTTCACTTGAGAATTTAATGAACATTTTTTTTTACTTTAAAAGGTTTGGATCAATCGGGAATTTGCATCTTTAACATGTTTCAAGCACACATATCCATATTTAAAACATGTTAGGATCAGTTATAAATCTCTATCGTATCAAATTCGAAGCCATAAGGGTTGAACTAGTGAAACTTCCCAAACTGGGACTACAAAAGTTTTGTGTTCATTTGTGGTGTATGAATAAATTTTCTTTACTTAAATTTGTTATTGTTTTTAATTTTTTGTGATCTATTTTTCCTTTATCCTCTTGTTTATGAGAAAATCGGAAAGTGAAAACTCTAAGTTTTGATTGAAGAAAAAAGTGTACATCTAAAATGGAATGGAAATGAACAAATATAGAAAGAGATAATTCCAAAAAGTCTCTATAACTTTTAGGGACTGCAAACTCTTTAAGTTTTTATATATTAAGTTTTGAAATGATCGGGAAAAGGGGGAGGCAGGGGATCTTTAACTGAATTGGGACTCCCAATCTGTTAGTCATTTATAACAAAAACACTGCCCGTTTTGCATGATTGACCGGTAAATCACTTTACAAATCAAATATGATTGTTAGTTCATCTTTTTGTAAATGGGGAAAATAATGGCTTGTTTGACTCGAGTAAATATCCCACCGCACATTCACTTGATTATTTAATGAGCATTTGCTATTCGCTTTAACAGGTTTGGATCCATAGGGCATTTGCATCTTTAACTTCATTCAACCATGCATATCCATATTGAAAACATTTTAGGTTCAATCAGAAATCTCTTTCTTATATTATTCCAAGTCGTTAGGGTTGAACTAGTGGAATGTCAATAACTTGGACAACAAAACTTTTGTGTTCATTTGTAGTGTGTGAATAAATTTTCTTTACTTAAATTTGTTATTGGTTTTTATTTTTTCCACACATAAACTCTAAAATTTTTATTTTGTTGTAATCTATTGTGCCTTTATCTTCTTCTTTACGAGAGAATCGGAAAGTAAAAACTCAAAGTTTTGATTTAAGAAAAAAGTGTACATCGAAAATGGATGGGAAATGCACAAATATAGAGAGAGATAATCCAAAAAGGTCTTTGTAACTTTTAGGGACTGCAAACTCTTTTAGTTTTTATATATTAGGTTATGCAATGATTGTGAAAACTGGGAGGCGAAGGATTTTTAACTAAGTGTTGACTCCCAATCCATAAGTCATTTCTTAGAAAAACACAGCCCGTTATGCATGATTGACGGATCAATTACTTTACAAATCATCTGTGATTGTAGGTCAGTTTTTCTAAATGGGCAAAATAGTGGCTTGTTTGACTCGGGTAAATATCCCACTGCACGTTCACTTGAAAATTTAATGAGCATTTGTTCTTCGCTTCAAAAGGTTTGGATCCATAGGGAATTTTCATCTTTAACAAGTTTCAAGCGTACATATCCATATTTAAAACGTGTTAGGATCAGTTAGAAATTTCTTTCTTATCAAATTCAAAGCCATAAGGGTTGAACTAGTGGAACTTCCCAAACTTGGACCACAAAACTTTTGTGTTAGTTTGTGGTGTATGAATAAAATTTCTTTACTTAAATTTGTTATTTTATTTTAATTTTTTCCATACATAGACTCTAAAATTTTCATTATGTTGAGATCTATTTTTCCTTTATCTTCTTTTTTATGAGAAAATCGGAAAGTGACAACTCAAAGTTTTGATTAAAGAAAAAAGAGTACATCTAAAATGTAATGGAAATGCACAAATATAGAAAGAGATAATTCTAAAAAGTCTCTATAAATTTTACGGATTGTAAACTCTTTAAGTTTTTATATATTAGGTTTTGAAATGATCAGGAAAAGGAGGAGGCGAGGGATCTTTAACTAAGTCTTGACTCCCAATCCGTTAGTCATTTGTAACAAAAACACAACCCGTTACGCATGATTGAACGATAAATCACTTTATAAATCATCTATGATTGTTAGTTCATCTTTTTGTAAATGGGGAAAATAATGGCTTGTTTGATTCGGGTAAATATCCCACCGCACATTCACTTGATAATTTAATGAGCATTTGTTGTTCGCTATAACAGGTTTGGATCCATAGGGCATTTGCATATTTAACTTCATTCAACCATGCATATCCATATTTAAAACAATTTAGGTTCAGTCAGAAATCTCTTTCTTATATTATTCCAAGCCATTAGGGTTGAACTAGTGGATTTCCATAACTTGGACAACAAAACTTTTGTGTTCATTTTTAGTGTGTGAATAAATTTTCTTCACTTAAATTTTTTATTGGTTTTAATTTTTCCCATATATAAACTCTAAATTTTTTATTTTGTTGTAATCTATTGTGCCTTTATCTTCTTCTTTGCGAGAGAATCGGAAAGTAAAAACTCAAAGTTTTGATTTAAGAAAAAAATGTACATCTAAAAGGAACTGGAAATGCACAAATATATTGAGAGGTAATTCCAAAAAGTCTCTGTATCTTTTAGGGACTGCAAACTCCTTTAGTTTTTATATATTAGCTTATGCAATGATAGCGAAAAGTGGGAGGCGGAGGATTTTTAACTAAGTGTTGACTCCAAATCAAAAACTAATTTCTTACAAAAACATAGCCCGTTATGCATGATTGACCGATTAATTACTTTACAAATCATCTGTGATTGTTAGGTCAGTTTTTTTAAATGGGCAAAATAATAGCTAGTTTGATTCGGGTAAATATCCAACTGCACGTTCACTTGAGAATTTAATGAGCATTTGTTGTTCGCTTTAAAAGGTTTGGATCCATAGGGAATTTGAATCTTTAACTTGTTTCAAGCATACATATCCATATTTAAAACATGTTACGATCAATTAGAAATCTCTTTCTTATCAAATTCAAAGCCATAAGGGTTGAACTAGTGGAACTTCCCAAAGTTGGACAACAAAACTTTTGTGTTCGTTTGTGGTGTATGAATAAATTTTCTTCACTTAAATTTGTTATTGTTTTTAATTTTTCCATACATAAACTCTAAAGTTTTCATTTTGTTGTGATCTATTTTGCCTTTATCTTCTTGTTTATGAGAGAATCGAAAAGTAAAAATTTATAGTTTTGATTTAAGAAAAAAGTGTACATCTAAAAAGGAATGGAAATGCACAAATGTCAAGAGAGATAATTCCAAAAAGTCTTTGTCACTTTTAGGCACTGCAAACTCTTTTAGTTTTTATATTTTAGGTTTTGCAATGGTCGAAAAAAAGGGGTGGCAGGGGATTTTTAACTGAGTGTTGACTCCTAGTCCGTAAGTCATTTCTTATAAAAAAATAGCCCGTTACGCATGATTGACCGATAAATCACTTTACAACTCATCTGTGATTGTTAGGTTAGCTTTTTGTAAATGGGCCAAATAATGGTTGTTTGACTCGGGTAAATATCCCACCGCATGTTCACTTCAGAATTTAATGAGGATTTGTTGTTCGATTTAAAAGGCTTAGATCCATAGGGCATTTTGATCTTTAACATGTTTCAAGCCTGCATATCCATATTTAAAACATGTTAGGATCAGTTAGAAATCTCTTTCTTATCAAATTCAAAACCATTAGGGTTGAACTAGTGGAACATCCCAAACATGGACAACAAAACTTTTGTGTTCAATTGTGGTGAGTGAATTAATTTTCTTTACTTATATTTGTTATTTTTTTTTTATTTTTTCTGTACATAAAATCTAAAATTTTTATTTTGTTGTGATCTATTTTGCATTTATCTTCTTGTTTACGAGAAAATCGGAAAGTGAAAACTCAGAGTTTTTATTTAAGAAAAAAGTGTATATTTAAAATGGAATGGAAATGCACAAATATAGAGAGAGATAATTCTAATAAGTCTCTATAACTTTTAGGGTATGCAAACACTTTAAGTTTTCTTTATTTAGGTTTTCAATGATCGGGAAATGGGGGAGGCATGCGATCTTTAACTGAGTGTTGACCCCCAATCAGTTAGTCATTTCTTAAAAAAACACAGCCCGTTACGCATGATTGACCGATAAATCACTTTACAAATCATATGTGATTGTTGGTTCAACTTTTTGTAAAGTGGAAAAATAATGGCTTGTTTGACTCGGGTAAATATCCCTCCACTCATTCACTTGAGAATTTAATGAGCATTTGTTGTTCGCTTTAACAGGTTTGGATCCATAAGGCATTTGCATATTTAACTTCTTTCAAGCATGCATATCCATATTTAAACATGTTAAGATCAGTTAGAAATCTCTTTCTTATCAAATTCCATGCCATTAGGGTAGAACTAGTGGAATTTCCATAACTTGGACAACAAAACTTTTTTGTTTGTTTGTGGTGTGTGAATAAATTTTCTTTACTTAAATTTGTTATTGTTATAATTTTTTCCCTACATAAACTCTAAAATTTTTATTTTGTTGTCATCTATTTTGCCTTTATCTACTTTTTTATGAGAGAATCGGAAAGTAAAAACTCAAAATTTTGATTTAAGAAAAAAGTGTACATCTAAAATGGATTTGAAATGCACAAATATAGAGAGAGATAATTCCAAAAAGTCTCTGTAACTTTTAGGAACTGCAAACTCTTTTAGTTTTTATATATTAGGTTTTACAATGATCGTGAAAGGGGGGAAGCGAAGGATTTTTAACTGAGTGTTGACTCGCAATACATAAGTCATATCTTACAAAAACACAGCCCATTACGCATGACTAACCGCTAAATCACTTTAAAAATCATCCGTGATTGTTAGGTCAACTTTTTGTAAATGGCAAAATAATAGCCTGTTTGACTCAGGTAAATATCCCTCTGCACGTTCACTTGAGAATTTAATGAGCATTTGTTGTTCCCTTTAAAAGGTTTGGATCCATAGGGAATTTGCATCTTTAACATGTTTCAAGCATGCATATCCATATTTAAAACATGCTAGGATCATTTAAAAATCTCTTTCTTATCAAATTCCAAGCCATTGGGGTTGAACTAGTGGAATTTCCCAAACTTGGACAGCAAAAATTTTGTGTTCGTTTGTGGTGTGTGAATAAATTTTCTTTACTTACAATTGCTATTATTTTTAATTTTTTCCATACAGAAACTTTGAAATTTTCATTTTTTTCTGATCTATTTTGTCTTTATCTTCTTCTTTACGAGAGAATCGGAAAGTGAAAACTCATAGTTATGATCTAAGAAAAAAGTGTACATCTAAAATGGAATGGAAATGCAAAAATGTAGAGAGATAATTCCAAAAAGTCTCTGTAACTATAGGGACTGCAAACTCTTTTAGTTTTTATATATTAGTTTTTGCAATGATCGAGAAAAGGGGGAGGCGGTGGATTTTTAATTGAGTGCTGACTCCCAATCCATAGGTCATTTCTAACAAAAACATAGCCGGTATGCATGATTGACCGGTAAATCACTTGACAAATCATCTGTAATTGTTAGGTCAGCTTTTTTTAAATGGGCAAAATAATGGCTTGTTTCACTCGGGTAAATATCCCACCGCATGTTCAGTTGCAAATTCAATGAGCATTTCTTTTTCGCTTTAAAAGGTTTGGATCCATTGGGCATTTGCATCTTTAACATGTATCTAGCATCCATATCCATATTTAAAACATGTTAGGATCATTTAGAAATCTCTTTCTTATCAAATTGCATGCCATAAGGGTTGAACAAGTGCAATTTCCCAAACTTGGACTACAAAAATTTTGTGTTCGTTTGTGCTATGTGAATAAATTTTCTTTACTTAGATTTGTTTTTGTTTTAATTTTTTCCATACATAAACTCTAAAATTTTCATTTTGTTGTGATCTATTTTGCCTTTATCTTCTTGTTTACTTGAGAAACTGAAAGTTAAAACTCATAGTTTTGATTTAAGAAAATAGTGTGCATCTAAAATAGAATGGAAATGCACAAATGTAGAGAGAGATAATTCCAAAAAGGGGGAGGCGTGGGATTTTTAATGGAGTGTTGACTCCCAATCCATCAGTCATTTCTAACAAAAACATTGCCTATTACGCATGATTGACCGGTTAAGCATTTCAGAAATCATATGTGATTGTTAGGTCAGCTTTTTGTAAATGGGCAAAATAATGGCTTGTTTGACTCGGGTAAATATCACACTGCACGTTCACTTGAGAATTTAATGAGCATTTGTTGTTTGCTTTAAAAGGTTTGGATCGATAGGGAATTTGCATCTTTAACATGTTTGAAGCATGCATATCCATATTTAAAACATGTAAGGTTCAGTTAGAAATCTTTTTTTTATCAAATTCCAAGCAATTAGGGTTGAACTAGTGGAATTTCCCAAACTTGGACAGCAAAAATTTTGTGTTCGTTTGTGGTGTGTGAATAAATTTTCTTTACTTACATTTGTTATTCTTTTTAATTTTTACCATACATAAACTCTAAATTTTACATTTTTTTGTGATCTATTTTGTCTTTATCTTCTTGTTTACGAGAGAATCGGAAAGTGAAAACTCATAGTTATGATTTAAGAAAAAAGAGTACATATAAAATGGAATGGAAATGCACAAATGTAAAGAGATAATTCCAAAAAGTCTCTGTAACTTTTAGGGACAACAAACTTATTTAGTTTTTATATTTTAGGTTTTGCAATGAATGGGAAAAAGGGGAGGCGGGGGATTTTGAACTTAGTGTTGACTCTCAATCCATAAGTCATTTCTTCCAAAAACACTGCCCGTTATACATGATTGACCGATTAATCACTTTACAAATCATTTGTGATTGTCAGGTCAGCTTTTTGTAAATGGGCAAAATAATGGCTTGTTTGACTAGGGTAAATTTCCCACCACACGTTCACTTGAGAATTTAATGAGCATTTGTTGTTCGCTTCAAATTTTTTGGATCCATAGGGCATTTGCATGTTTAACACGTTTCAAGCATACATATCCATATTTAAAACATGTTAGGATCAGTTATAAATCTGTTTCTCATCAAGTTTCATGCTATCAGGGTTGAACTAGTGGAATTTCCCAAACTTGGACAACAAAAATTTTGTGTTCGTTTGGGGTGTGTGAATAAATTTTCTTTACTTCAATTCGTTATTGTTTATAAGTTTTTCCATACATAAACTCTAAAATTTTTATTTTGTTGTGATCTATTTTGCCTTAATCTTCTTTTTTACGAGAGAATCGAAAAGTGAAAACTCAAAGTTTTGATTTAAGAAAAAAAATACATCTAAAATGGAATGGAAATGAACAAATGTAGATATAGAAATTTTCATAAACTCTCTGTAATTTTTAGGGACTACAAACTCTTTTAGTTTTTATATTATAGGTTTTGCAATGACCGAGAAAAGGGGGAGGTGGGGGATTTTTAACTAAGTGTTGACTCCCAATCTATAAGTCATTTCTTACCAAAACATAGCCCGTTACACATGATTGACTGATAAATCACTTTAAAAGTGATCTGCTATTGTTAGGTCAGTTTTTTGTAAATAAGCAAAATAATGTCTGGTTTGACTCGAGTAAATATCCCACCGCTCGTTCACATGAGAATTTAATAAGCTTTTGTTGTTCGATTTAACAGGTTTGGATCCATATGGCATTTGAATCTTTAACTTCATTCAAGCATGCATATCCATATTTAAAACTTGTTAGAATCAGTTAGAAATCTCTTTCTTATCAAATTCCTAGCCATTAGGGTTAAACTAGTGGAATTTCCCAAACTTGGACAACAAAACTTTTGTGTTCGTTTTTCGTGTGTGAATAAATTTTATTTACTTACATTTGTTATTTGTTTAATTTTGTCCATACATAAACTAAAAATTTTTCATTTTGTTGTAATCTATTTTGCCTTTATCTTCTTGTTTACGAGAGAATCGAAAATTGAAAACTCAAAGTTTTGATTTAAGAAAAAAGTGTGCATCTAAAATGGAATGGAAATGCACAAATGTAGAGAGAGATAATTCTATAAACACTTAGAAACTTTTAGGGACTGCAAACTCTTTTATTTTTATATATTATGCTTTGCAATGATCGGCAAAAGGGGTCGGCGGGGGATTTTTAACTGACTGTTGACTCCCAATCCATAAGTTATTTCTTAAACAAACATAGCCCATTACGCATGATTGATCGATTAATCACTTCACAAATTATCTATGATTGTTAGGTCAACTTTTTGTAAATGGGCAAAATAATGGCTTCTTTGACTCGGGTAAATATCCCACCACACGTTCACTTGAGAATTTAATGAGCATTTGTTGTTCGCTTGAAAATGTTTGGATCCATAGGGCATTTGCATATTTAACATGTTTCAAACATGCATATCCATATTTAAAACATGTTAGGTTCAGTTATAAATCTCTTTCTTATCAAATTCCAAGCCATTTGGTTTGAACTAGTGGAATTTCCCAAACTTGGACAACAAAGCTTTTGTGTTCATTTGTGGTGTGTGAATAAATTTTCTTTACATACATTTGTTATTCTTTTTAATTTTTTCCATCCATAAACTCTAAAATTTTCATTTTTTTGTGATCTATTTTGTCTTTATCTTCTTGTTTACGAGAGAATCGGAAAGTGAAAACTCAAAGTTTTGATTTAAGAAAAAAGTGCACATATAAAATGGATTGAAAAAGCACAAATGTAGAGAGTGATAATTCCAAAAAGTCTCTGTAACTTTTAGGGACTGCAAACTCTATTAGTTTTTATATACTAGGTTTTGTAATAATTGGGAAAAGGGGGAGGTGGGGGATTTTTAACTGAGTGTTGACCTCCAATCCATAAGTCATTTATTACAAAAACATAGCCCGTTACGCATGATGGACCGTTAAATCACTTTAAAAATAATCGTTTATTATTAGGTCAGCTTTTTGTAAGTGAGCAAAATAATGGCTTTTTTTACTCAGGTAAATATGCCACCGCATGTTCACTTGAGAATTTAATGAGCATTTGTTGTTAGCTTTAAAAGGTTTGGATCCATAGGGCATTTGCATCTTTAACATGTTTCATGCATGCATATCCATATTTAAAATATGTTAGGATCAGTTAAAAATCTCTTTCTTATCAAATTCAAAGCCAGTAGGGTTGAACTAGTCAAACTCCCCAAACTAGGACAATAAAACATTTGTGTTTGTTTGTGGTGTGTAAAAAAAATTTCTTTACTTAAATTTTTTATTATGTTTATTTTTTTCCATACATAAACTGTAAAATTTTCATTTTGTTGTCATCTATTTTGCCTTTATTGTCTTGTTGATGAGAAAATCGGAAAGTGAAAACTCAAAGTTTTTTTTGAAGAAAAATTGTACATCTAAAATTGAATGGAAAGGCACAAAAATAGAAAGAGATAATTCCAAGAAGTCTTTGTAACTTTTACGAACTGAATTATATATTAGGTTTTGCAATGAACGAGAAAAGGGGGAGGCGGGGGATCTTTAACTCTGTCTTGACTCCCAATCCGTTAATCATTTCTTACTAAAGCACAGCCCGTTACACATGATTCACCTATAAATGACTTTTCAAATCATCTGTGATTGTTAGTTCAGCTTTGGTAAATGGGGAAAATAATGGCTTGTTTGACTCGGGTAAATATCCTACCGCACGTTCACTTGAGAATTTAATGAGCATTGGTTGTTCGCTTTAAAAGGTTTGGATCCATATGGCATTTGCATCTTTAAATTCTTTCAAGCATGCATATCCATATTTCAAACATGTTAGGATCAGTTAGAAATCTCTTTCTTATCAAATTCCAAGCCATTAGGGTTGAACTACTAGAATTTCCATAACTTGGACAACAAAACTTTTGTGTTCATTTGTGCTGTGTGAATAAATTTTCTTTGCTTAAATTGGTTATTGGTTTTAATTTTTTCCATACAAAAACTCGAAAAGATTTATTTTTTTGTGATCTATTTTGCCTTAATCTTCTTCTTTAAGAGAGAATCGAAAAGTAAAACTCAAAGTTTTGATTTAAGAAAAAAATGTACATCTAAAATGGATTGGAAATGCACAATTATAGAGAGAGAAAATTCCACATAGTTTCTATAACTTTTAGAGACGGCAAACTCTTTTAGTTTTTATATATTAGGTTATGCAATGATCGCTAAATGGGGGAGGCGGAGGATTATTAACTATGTGTTGACTCCCAATCCATAAGTCATTTCTTAAAAAAAACACTGCTCGTTATGTATGATTGACCAATTAATTACTTTAAAAATCCTCTATGATTGTTAGATCAGTTTTTTGTAAATGGGCAAAATAATGGCTTGTTTGACTCGGGTAAACGTCCCACTGCACGTTCACTTGAAAATTTATTGAGCATTTGTTGTTCCCTTTAAAAGGTTTGGATCCATAGGTCATTTGAATCTTTAATATGTTTCAAGCATGAATATCCATATTTAAAACATGTTATGATCAGTTAGCAATCTCTTTCTTATCAAATTCCAAGCCATTAGGGTATAACTAGTGGAATTTTCCAAACTTGGATAACAAAAATTGTGTTCATTGGTTGTGTGTGAATAAATTTTCTTTACTTACATTTTGTATTGCTTTTAATTTTTCCATAAATAAACTCTAAAATTTTCATTTTTTTGCGATCTATTTTGCCTTTATCTTCTTCTTTTCGAGAGAATCGAAAAGTGAAAACTCAATGTTTTGATTTAAGAAAAAAGTGTACATCTAAAATGGAATGGAAATGCGCAAATGTCGAGAGAGATAATTCCAAAAAGTCTTTGTAACTTTTAGGGTCTGAAAACTCTTTTAGTTTTTATATTTTAGGTTTTGCAATGGTCGGAAAATGGGGGAGTCGGGGGACTTTTAACTGAGTGTTAACTCCCAATCTCTAAGTCATTTCTTAAGAAAAAATTGCCCGTTATGCATGATTGACCGATAAATCACTATAAAAATCATATATGATTGTTAGGTCAGCTTTTTGTAAATGGGCAATATAATGGCTTGTTTGACTCGATTAAATATCCCACCGCATGTACACTTGAAAATTTAATGAGCATTTGTTGTTCGATTTAAAAAGTTATGGATCCATTGGGCATTTGCATCTTTAACATGGTTCAAGCCTTCATATCCATATTTAAAACATGTTAGGATCAGCTAGAAATCTCTTTCTTATCAAATTCAAAGCCTTGAGGGTTGAAGTAGTGGAACTTCCAAAACTTGGACAACAAAACTTTTGTTTTCGTTTGTGGTGTGTGAATAAATTTTATTTACTTACATTTTTTATTGTTTTTAATTTTTTCCCTTACATAAACTCTAAAATTTTCATTTTGTTGTGATCTATTTTGCCTTTATCTTCTTGTTTACGAGAAAATCGGAAAGTGAAAACTCAATGTTTTGATTTAAGAAAAAAATTTAGATCTAAAATGGAATGGAAATGCACAAATATAGGGAGAGATAATCCTAATAAGTCTTTGTAAATTTTAGGGACTAGAAACTCTTTAAGTTTTTATATATTAGGTTTCACAATGATCGGGAAAAGGGGGAGGTGGGGATCTTTAACTGAATCTTGACTCCCAATTCATTAGTCATTTCTTACAAAAACACAGCCTGTTATGCATGATTGATCGATAAATCACTTTAAAAATCATTTGTGATTGTTAATTCAACTTTTTTTAAATGGGGAAAATAATGGCTTGTTTGACTCGAGTAAATATCCCACCACACATTCACTTGAGAATTTAATGAGCATTTGTTTTTAGCTTTAATAGGTATGGATCCATAGGGCATTTTCTTTTTTAACTTCTTTCAAGCATGCATATCCATATTTAAAATGTGTTAGGATCAGTTAGAGATCTCTTTCTTATCAAATTCCAAGCCATTAGGGTAGAACAGGTGGAATTTCCATTACTGAGACAAAAAAAAAATTGTGTTCGTATGTGGTGTGTGAATAAATTTTCTTTACTTAAATTTTTTATTTTTTTAATTTTTTCCATACATAAACTCTAAATTTTTTATTTTGTTGTGATCAATTTTGCCTTTATCTTCTTGTTTATGAGAGAATCAGAAAGTAAAAACTCAAAGTTTTAATTTAAGAAAAAAGTGTGCATCTAAAATGAATTTTAAATGCAAAAATAAAGTGATATAATTCCAAAAATTCTACGTAACTTTTAGGGACTACAAACTCTTTTAGTTTTTATATATTAGGTTTTGTGAAGATCGCGAAACGGGGGAGGCAAAGAATTTTTAACAGAGTGTTGACTCCCAATCCATAAGTCATATCTTACAAAAACACAGCCCGTTACACATGATTGACCACTAAATCACTTTAAAAATCTTCTGTGATTGTAAGGTCAGCTTTTTTTAAATGGGCAAAATAATGGCTTGTTTGACTCGGGTAAATATCCCACTACAAGTTCACTTTAGAATTTAATGAGCATTTCTTGTTCCCTTTAAAAGGTTTAGTTCCATAGGGAATTTGCATCTTTAACATATTTCAAGAATGCATATCCATATTTAAAACATGTTATTATCAGTTAGAAATCTCTTTCTTATCAAATTCCAAGCCATTAGGGTTGAACTAGAGGAATTTCCAAAACTTGGACAAAAAACATTTTGTGTTCATTTGAGGTGTGTGAATAAATTTTGTTTACTTAAATTTTTTATTGTTTTTAATTTTTTCATACATAAACTCAAAAAATTCATTTTGTTGTGATCTATTTTGCCTTTATCTTCTTATTTACGAGAGAATTGAAAAGTCAAAACTCAAAGTTTTGATTTAAGAAAAAAGTGTACATCTAAAATGGAATGAAAATGCACAAATATCGCGAGAGATAATTCCAAAAACTCTATGTAAATTTTAGGGACTGCAAACTCTTTTAGTTTTTATATTTTAGGTTTTGCGATGGTCGGGAAATGGGGGAGGCGGGGGATTTTTAACTGAGTGTTGACTCCCAATCCATAAGTCATACCTTAGTAAAATATAGCCCGTAATGCATGATTGATCGATTAATCACTTTACAAATCATCTGTAATTGTTCGGTCAGCTTTTTGTAAATAGTCAAAATATTGACTGGTTTGACTCGAGTAAATATCCTACCGCACGTTCACTTGCGAATTTAATGAGCATTAGTTGTTCACTTTAAAAGGTTTGGATCCATAGGGCCTTTGCATCTTTAACATGTTTCAAGCATGCATATCCATTTTTAAAACATGTTAGGATCAGTTAGAAATCTCTTTCTTATCAAATTCAAAGCCATTAGGGTTGAACTAGTGGCATTTCCCAAACTTGGACAACAAAAATTTTGTGTTTGTTTGTGGTGTGTGAATTTATTTTCTTTATTTACATTTGTTTGTGTTTTTAATTTTTTCCATATATAAACTCTAAAATTTTCATTTTGTTGTGATCTATTTTTCCTTTATCTTCTTGTTTACTAGAGAATCAGAAAGTTAAAACACATAGTTTTGATTGAAGAAAAAAGTGTAAAACTAAAATGGAATGGAAATACACAAATGTAGAGAGAGATAATTCCAAAATGTCTTAGTAACTTTTAGGGACTATGAACTCTTTTAGTTTTTATATATTAGGTTTTGCAATAACCGGGACAAGGGGGAGGTGCGGGATATTTAACAAAGTGTTGACTCCCAATTCATAAGTCATTTGTTAACAAAACATTGCCCGTTACGTATGATTGACCGGTTAATCATTTAAAAAATCATCTGTGATTGTTAGGTCAACTTTTTGTAAATGGGCAAAATAATGGCTTGTTTGACTCGAGTAAATATCTCACCGCACGTTCACTTGAAAATTTAATGAGCATTTGTTGTTCACTTTAAAAGGTTTGGATCCATAGGGCATTTGCTTCTTTAACATGTTTCAAGCTTGCATATCCTTATTTAAAACATGTTAGGTTCAGTTAGAAATCTCTTTCTTATCAAATTCCAAGCCATTAAGGTTGAACTAGTGGAATTTCCCAAACTTGGACAACAAAACTTTTGGGTTCATTTGTGGTGTGTGAATAAATTTTCTTTACTTACATTTGTTATTCTTTTTAATTTTTTCCATACATAAACTATAAAATTTTCATTCTTTTGTGATTTGTTTTGCCATTATCTTCTTGTTTACAAGAGAATCGGAAAGTGAAAACTCAATGTTTTGATTTAAGAAAATAACGTACGTATAAAATGGAATGGAAATGCACTAATGTAGAGAGATAATTCCAAAAAGTCTCTATAACTTTTAGGGACTGCAAACTCTTTTAGTTTAAATATATTAGGTTTTGCAATGATCCAGAAAAGGGGGAGGCGGGGGATTTTTAACTGAGTGTTGATTTCCAATCCATTAGTCATTTCTTACAAAAACATTGCCCGTTACGGATGATTGACCTATTAATCACGTTACAAATCATCTGTGATTGTTAGGTCAGCTTTTTGTAAAAGGGCAAAATAATGGCTTGTTTGACTTGGGTAAATATCCCATTGGAGGTTCCCTCGAGAATTTAATGAGCATTTGTTGTTGGCTTTAAAAACTTTGGATCCATTGGGTATTTGCATCTTTAACATGTTTAAAGCATGCATATCCATATTTAAAACATGTTATGATCAGTTAGAAATCTCTTTCCCATCAAATTCCAAGCCATTAGGGTTGAACTAGAAGAATTTCCCAAACTTGGACAACAAAACTTTTGTGTTTGTTTGTGGTGTGTGAATAAACTTTCTTTACTTACATTTGTTATTGTTTTTCTTTTTTTCCATACATACACTCTAAAATTTTCATTTTGTTGTGATCTATTCTGCCTTAATCTTCTTTTTTACCAGAGAATCGAAAAGTGAAAACTCAAAGTTTTGATTTAAGAAAATAATGTACATATAAAATGTAATGGAAATGAACAACTATAGAGAGAGATAATTCCTTGAAGTCTCTGTAACTTTTAGGGACAGCAAACTCTTTTAGTTTTTATGTATTAGGTTTTGCAATGATTATAAAAAGGGGGAGGCAGGGGATTCTTACCTGACTGTTGACTCCCAATCCATAAGTCATTTCTTAAAAAACCATAGCCCATCACGCATGATTGACTGATAAATCAGTTTACAAATCATCTTTGATTGTTTGGTCAAATTTTTTCAAATGCGCAAAGTAAAGGCTTATTTTACTAGGGTAAATATCCCACCTTACGTTCACTTGAGAATTTAATGATCATTTCTTGTTCGCTTTAAAAGGTTCGGATCCAAAGGAAATTTGCATATTTAACATGTTTCAAGCTTGCATATCCATATTTAAAACATGTTAGGATCTGTTAGAAATATCTTTCTTATCAAATTCCAAGCCATTTGGGCAGAACTAGCGGAATTTCCCAAACTAGGACAATAAAACTTTGATGTTCGTTTTTGGTGTGTGAATAAATTTTATTTTCTTATATTTTTTATTCTTTTTAATTTTTTTCCATACATAAACTCTAAAAGTTTCATTTTGTTGTGATCTCTTTTGCCTTTATCTTATTGTTTACGATAGAATCGGAAAGTGAAACTCAAAGTTTTGATTTACGAAAAAAGTGTACATCTAAAATGGAATGGAAATGCAAAAATTTAGAGAGAAATTTCAAAAAAGTCTCTATAAATTTTAGGTACTGCAAACTCTTTTAGTTTTTATATATTAGGTTTTAAAATGATTGGGAAAAGGGGAAGGCGGAGGACTTTTAACTGAGTGGTGGCTGCAATCCATAAGTCATTTCCTACAAAAACATAGTCCCTTACATATGATTGACCAATAAATCACTATACAAATAATTTGTGATTGTTAGGTCAGTTTTTTGTAAATGGGCAAAATAATGGCATGTTTGACTCGGGTAAATATCCCACCTCACGTTCACTTGATAATTTGTTGAGCATTTGTTGTTCGCTTTAAAAGGTTTGGATCCATAGGGAATTTGCATATTTAACATGTTTCAAACATGCATATCCATATTTAAAACATGTTAGGATCAGTTAGAAATATCTTTCTTATCAAATTCCAAGCCCTTAGGGTTGAACTAGTGGAATTTTCCAAATTTGGACAACAAAACTTTTGTGCTCGTTTGAGGTGTGTTAATAAATTTTCTTTACTTAGATTTTTTATTGTGTTTAATTTTCGTTTTTTTGTGATCTATTTTGCCTTTATCTTCTTGATTACGAGAAAATCAGATAGTGAAAACGCAAAGTTTGGATTTAAGAAAAAAGTGTACATCTAAAATAAAAAGGAAATGCACAAAAGTATAGAGAGATAATTCAAAAAAACTCTCTCTAAGTTTTTATGTATTATGTTAAGCAATGATCAGGAAAAGGGGGAGGCGGGGGATTTTTAACTGAGTGTTGACTCCCAATCCATAAGTCATTTCTTACCAAAACATAGCCCATTACACATGATTGACCGCTAAACCACTTTACAAATCATCTGTGATTGTTAGGTCAACTTTTTTTAAATGGGCAAATTAATGGCTTGTTTGACTCAGGTAAATATCCCTCCGCACAATTACTTGAGAATTTAATGAGCTTTTGTGGTAAGCTTTAAAAGGTTTGGATCCATTGGGCATTTGCATCTTTAACATGTTTCAAGCATGCATATCCTTAAGTAAAAGATGTTAGGGTCAATTAAAAATATCTACCTTTCTTATCATATTCCAAGCCATTAGGGTTGCACAAGTAGAATTTCCCAAACTTGGAAAACAAAACTTTTGTGTTCGTTTGTGTGTGTGAATAAATTTTCTTTCAGTACATTTGTTATTGTGTTTAATTTTTTTCATGCGTAAACTCTAAAATTTTTATTTTGTTATGATCTATTTTGCCTTTATCTTTTTTTTTACAAGAGAATTGGAAAGTAAAAACTCAAATTTTCATTTAAGAAAGAAGTGTACATCTAAAATGGAATTGAAATGCACAAAAGTAGAGAGAGATAATTCCAAAAAGTCTTTGTAACTTTTAGGGATTGCAAACTCTTTTAGTTTTTATATATTAGGTTTTGCAATGATATGGAAAAGGGGGAGGCGGGGGATTTTTAACTGTGTTGACTCCTAATCCATAAGTCATTTCTTACAAAGACATAGCCCATTACGCATGATTGACCGATAAATCACTTTAAAAATCATATGTGATTGTTAAGTCAGCTTTTTGTAAATGGGCAAAATTATGGCTTGTTTGACTCGGGTAAATATACCACCTCACGTTCACTTGAGAATATAATGAGCATTTTTTGTTAGCTTTAAAAGGTTTGGATCCATAGGAAATTAGCATCTTTAACATGTTTCAAGCATGCATATCCATATTTAAAACATGTTAGGATCAGTTAGAAATCTCTTTCTTATCAAATTCCAAGCAATTAGGGTTGAACTAGTAGAATGTCCCAAACTTGGACATCAAAACTATTGTGTTCGTTTGTGGTGTCTGAATAAATTTTCTTTACTTACATTTTTTAATGTTTAAAATTTTTTCCATACATAAAGTCTAAAATTTTCATTTTGTTGTGATAGTTTTTGCCTTTATCTTATTGTTTACGAGAGAATCGGAAAGTGAAAACTCTAAGTTTTGATTTAAGAAAAAAATGTACATCCAAAGTGGAATGGAAATGCACAAATTTAGAGAGAGATAATTCCAAAAAGTGTCTGTAACTTTTAGGGTCTACAAACTCTTTTAGTTTTTATATATTAGGTTTTGGAATGATAGGGAAAAGGGGGAGGCGGGGGATCTTTCACTGATTGTTGACTCCCAATCCATAAGTCATTTCTTACAAAAACACAACCCATTACGCAAAATTGATTGATAAATCACTTTACACACCAACTGTGATTATTAGCTCAGCCTTTCGTAAATGGGCAAAATAATGGCTTGTTTGACTAGGGTAAATATCCCACCGCACGTTCACTTGAGAATTTTATGAGCATTTGTTGTTCGCTTTAAAATTTTTAACAAGTTTCAAGCATGCATATCCATATTTAAAACATGTTAGGATCAGTTAGAAATCTCTTTCTCTTCAAATTCCAAGCCATTAGGATTGAACTAGTGGAATTTCCCAAGCTTGGGCAACAAAACTTTTGTGTTCGTTTGTGGTGTGTGAATAAATTTTCTTTACTAACATTTGTTATTTTTTTCATTTTTTCATTTATAAACTCTAAAATTTTCATTTTGTTGTGATCTATTTTTCCTTAATCTTCTTTTTTACGTGTGAATCGGCAAGTGAAAACTTAAAGTTTTGATTTAACAAAAAAATGTACATCTAAAATGGAATGGAAATGCACAAATGTTGAGAGAGATAATTCCAAAAAGTCTATGTAACTTTTAGGGATTGCAAACTCTTTTAGTTTTTATATATTAGGTTTTTCAATGATGGGGAAAAACGGGGACACGGGGGATTTTTAACTATGTGTTGACTCCCAATCCATAAGTCATTTCTTGCCAAAACATAGCCCGTTACGCATGATTGACCAATAAATCACTTTAAAAATCATTTGTTATTGTTAGGTCAGCTTTTTTTAAATGGGCAAAATGAAGGCTTATTTGACTCGGATAGATATCCCACCGCACGTTCACTTGAAAATTTTTTGAAATTTTTTTTCAATTTAAAAGATTTGGATCCATTTGGAATATGCATCTTTAACATATTCCAAGCTTGCATATCCATATTTAAAACCTGTTAGGATCAGTTCAAAGTCACTTTCTTATCAAATTCCAAGCCATTTGGGTTGAACAAGTGAATTTCCTAAACTTGGACAACAAAACTTTTGTGTTCATTTGTGGTGTGTGAATAAATTTTCTCTACATACATTTGTAATTATTTTTTATTTTTTCTATTTATAAACTCTAAAATTTTCATTTTGTTGTGATCTATTTTGCCTTTATCTTCTTTTTTACGAGAGAATCGGAAAGTGAAAACACAAAGTTTTGATTTAAGAAAAAAATGTACGTCTAAAATGGAATGGAAACGAACAAATGTTCTGAGAGATAATTTGAAAAAGTCTTTGTAACTTTTAGGGACTGCAAACTCTTTAAATTTCTATATATTAGGTTCTGCAATGATCGGGAAAAGGAGGAGGCGGGCGATTTTTAACTAAGTGTTGGCTCCCAATCCATAAGTCATTTCCTACAAAAATATATCCCATTACACATGATTGACAAATAAATCACTTTACAAATCATCAGTGTTTGTTAGGTCAGTTTTTTCTAAATGGGCAAAATAATGGCTTGTTTGACTCGGGTAAATATCCCATCACATGTTCACTTGAGAATTTAATGAGCATTTGTTGTTCGCTTTAAAGGTTTGGATCCATAGTGCATTTGAATCTTTAACATGTTTCAAGCATGCATATCCATATTTAAAACATGTTAGGATCAGTAGAAAATCTCTTTCATATCAAATTCCAAGCCATTAGGGT
Source organism: Aristolochia californica (assembly GCF_029961685.1). Lineage (NCBI taxonomy): Eukaryota > Viridiplantae > Streptophyta > Magnoliopsida > Piperales > Aristolochiaceae > Aristolochia > Aristolochia californica. The sequence goes on along the minus strand of NW_027181782.1, from coordinate 16,606,122 downwards.
TGGTCTGGTGGAATTTCCCAAACTTGGACAACAAAAATTTTGTGTTCGTTTGAGGAGTGTTAATAAATTTTCTTTACTTACATTTATTATTGTGTTCAATTTTTTCCAAGCATAAACTCTTAAATTTTCCTTTTGTTGTGATCTATTTTGCCTTTATCTTCTTGTTTACGAGAGAATCGGATAGTGAAAACTCAAAGTTTAGATTTACGAAAAAGTGTACATCTAAAATGGAAAGGAAAAGCACAAATGTAGAGAGGGATAATTCTAGAAAAACTCTCTTTAAGTTTTAGGAACTGCAAACTATTTTAGTTTTTATGGATTATGTTTTGCAATGATCGGGAAAAGGGGGAAGCGGGGGATTTTTAACTGAGTGTTGACTCCCAATCCATAAGACATTTCTTACCAAAACATATCCCATTATGCATGATTTACCGATAAATCACTTTACAAATCATTTGTGATTGTTAGGTCAGCTTTTTATAAATGGGCAAAATAATGGCTTGTTTGACTTGGGCAAATATCCCACCGCACGTTCACTTGAAAATTTAATGAGCATTTGTTGTTCGCTTTAAAATTTTTGGATCCATAGGGCCTTTGCATCTTTAACATGTTTCAAGCATGCATATCCATATTTAAAATATGTTAGGATCAGTTAGAAATCTCTTTCTCATCAAATTCCAAGCCATTAGGGTTGAACTAGTCGAATTTCCCAAACATGGACAACAAAAATTTTGTGTTCATTTGTGGTATGTGAATAAATTTTATTTACTCACATTTTTTATTGTTTTTCATTTTTTCCATATATAAACTCTAAAATTTTCATTTTGTAGTGATCTATTTTACCGTAATCTTCTTTTTTACGAGAGAATCGGAAAGTGAAAACTCAAAGTTTTGAATTAACAAAAAAATTTAAATCTAAAATGGAATGGAAATGTAAAAATGTAGAGGGAGATAATTCCAAAAAGTCTCTGTAACTTTTAGGGACTACAAACTCTATTAGTTTTTATATATTAGGTTTGCAATGATCGGGAGAAAGGGGGATGCGGGGGATTTGTAACTAAATGTTGACTCCCATTCTAAAAGTCATTGCTTACAAAAATATAGAATGTTACAAATGATTTACCAATAAATAACTTTATAAAGCATCTATGATTGGTATGTTAGTTTTTTTTAAATGGGTAAAATAATGTTTTGTTCGACTCGGGTAAATAACCCACCGCACATTCACTTGAGAATTTAATGAGCATTTTTTGTTCGCTTTAAAAGCTTTGGATCCATAGGGCATTTGTATCATTAACATGTTTTGTGGATGCACATCCATATATAAAACATGTTAGGATCAATTAGAAATCTCTTTCTTATCAAATTTCAAGCCATTAGGCATGAACTAGTGGAATTTCCCAAACTTGGACAACAAAACTTTTGAGTTCGTTTGTGCTGTGTGAATAAAATTTCTTTACTTACATTTGTTATTGTTTTTTATTTTTTCCATTCATAAACTGTAAAATATTCATTTTGTTGTGATCTATTTTGCCTTTATTTTCTTTATTACGAGAGAATCAGAAAGTGAAAACTCAAAGTTTGGATCTAAGAAAAAAGTGTACATCTAAAATGAAATGGAAATGCAAAAATGTTGTGAGAGATAATTCCAAAAATTCTCTGTAACTTTAAGGGACAGCAAACTCTTTTATATTCTATATATTAGGTTTTGCAATGATCAGGAAAAGGGGGAGGCGGGGGATTTTTAACTGAGAGATGATTCCCAATCCATAAGTCATTTCTTACAAAACCATAGCCCTTCACGCATGATTGAACGATAAATTACTTTACAAATCATTTTTGATTGTTTGGTCAACTTTTTGTAAATGGGCAAAATAATGGCTTGTTTTACTCAGGTAAATATCCCACCACACGTTCACTTGAGAATTTAATGAGCATTTGTTGTTCCCTTTAAACGGTTTGGATCCATAAGGCATTTGCATCTTGAACATGTTTCAAGCATGCATATCCATATTTAAAACAAGTTAGGATCAGTTAGAAATCTCTTTCTTATAAAATTCTAAGCCATTTGGGTTGAACTAGTGGAATTTCCCAAACTTGGACAACAAAACTTTTGTGTTCGTTTGTGGAGTGTGAATAAATTTTTAAATTTTTTTTAAAATTTTTTCCATACATAAACTCTAAATTTTCATTTTTTTGTGATCAATTTTGCCTTTATTGTCTTGTTTACGAGAAAATAGGAAAGTGAAAACTCAAAGTTTTGAATTAAGAGAATGGAAATGCACAAATGTAAAGAGAGATAATTCTATAAAATCTTTGTGACTTTTAGGGACTGCAAACTATTTTAGTTTTTATATATTAGGTTTTGCAATGATCGGGAAAAGGGGGAGGTGGGAGATTTTGAACTGAGTGTTGACTCCCAATCAATAAGTCATTTCTTACAAAAACATAGCCCGTTATACTTAGAGAGAGATAATTACAAAAAGTCTCTGTAACTTTTAGGGACTGTAAACTCTTTTAGTTTTAAAATTTAAGGTTTTGCATTGAAAGAGAAAAGGGGGTGGCGGGGATTTTTGATTGAGTATTGACTCCCAATCCATAAGTCATTTCTTAAAAAAATATAGCCCATTCTACATGATTGAACGATAAATAACTCTACAAATCATCTATGATTGTTAGGTCAGCTTTTTGTAAATGGGCAAAATAATGGCTTGTTTGACTTAGGTAAACATCCCACCGCACATTCACTTGAGAATTTAATGAGCATTTGTTGTTCACTTTAAAAGGTTTGGATCCGTAGGGCATTAGCATCTTCAACATGTTTCAAGCATGCATGTCCATATTAAAAACATGTTAGGATCAGTTAGAAATCTCTTTCTTACGAAATTCCAAGCTATTAGGGTTGAACTATAAGAATTTCCCAAACTCGGGCAACAAAACTTTTGTGTTCGTTTGTAGTGTGTGACGAAATTTTCTTTACTTACATTTATTATTGTGTTTAATTTTTTCCATACATAAACTCTAAAATTTTCATTTTGTTGTGATCTATTTTGCCTTTATCTTCTTGTTTATGAGAGATTTGAAAAGTGAAAACTCAAAGTTTTGATTTAATAAAAAAGTGTACATCTAAAATGGAATGGAAATGCACAAATGTAGAGAGAGATAATTCCAAAAAGTCTCTGTGACTTTTAGGGTAAGAAAACTCTTTAAGTTTTTGTTTGGTTTCGCAATGATCTGGAAAAGGGGGAGGCGGGGGATCTTTAACTGAGTCTAGACTCCAAATCTGTAAGTCATTTGTTACAAAAATTCAGTCCATTATGGATGATTGACCGATAAATCACTTTACAAATCAACTGTGATTGTTAGGTCAGCTTTTTGTAAATGGGCAAAATAATGGCTTGTTTGACTCGGGTAAATATCCCACCGTACGTTCACTTAAGAATTTAATGAGCATTTGTTATTCGCTTTAAAAGGTTTGGTTCCATAGGGCATTTGCATCTCTAACATGTTTCAAACATGCATTTCCATTTTTAAAACATGTTAGGATCAGTTAAAAATCTTTCTTATCAAATTCCAAGCCATTTGGGTTGAACTAGTGGAATTTCCCTAACTTGGACAACAAAACTTTTATGTTCATTTGTGGTGTGTGGATAAATTTGCTTTACTTAAATTTGTTGTTTTTTATAATTTTTTCCATACATAAACTCTAAAATTGTTATTTTGTTGTGATCTATTTTGCCGTATCTTCTTTTTTAGAAGAGAATCAGAAAGTGAAAACTGAAAGTTTTGATTTAAGAAAAAAGTTTAGATCTAAAATGGAATGGAAATGCACAAATATAGAGAGAGGTAATTTCAAAAAGTTTCTGTAAGTTTTAGGGACTGTAAACTCTTTTAATTTTTATATATTAGGTTTTGCAATGATCGGGAAAAGGGGAGGCAAGGGATTTTTAACTGATTGTTGACTCCCAATCCATAAGTCATTTCTTACAAAAACATAGCCCATTACGTATTATTGACCGATTAATCACTTTACAAATCATATATGATTTTTTGGTCAGCTTTTTGTAAATGGGCAAAATAATGGCTTGTTTGACTCGGGTAAATATCCCACCACATGTTCACTTGAGAATTTAATGAGCTTTTGTTGTTCGCTTTAAAACGTTTGGATCCATTGGGCATTTGCACCTTTAACATCTTTCAAGTATGCATATCCATTTTTAAAACATGTTAGGATCAATTAAAAATCTCTTTCTTATCAAATTCCCAGCCATTAGGGTTGAACTAGTGGAATTTCCCAAACATGGACAACAAAACTTTTGTGTTCGTCTGTAGTGTGTGAATAAATTTTATTTTTTTATATTTTTATTGTGTTTAATTTTTTCCATACATATACTCTAAGATTTTCATTTTGTTGTATTCTATTTGGCCTTTATCTTCTTGTTTACGAGAGAATCGGAAAGTGAAAACTCAAATTTTTTATTTAAGAAAAAAGTGTGCATCTAAAATTTGTTTGACTCGGGTAAATATCCCACCTAATGTTCACTTGAGAATTTAATGAGCATTTGTTGTTCGATTTAAAAGGTTTGGATCCGTAGGGAATTTGCATCTTTAACATGTTTCAAGCCTGCATATCCATATTTAAAACATGTTAGGATCAGTTACAAATCTCTTTCTTATCAAATTCAAAGTCATTAGGGTTGAACTAGTGGAACTTCCCAAACTTGGACAACAAAACTTTTTTGTTCGTCTATGGTGTGTAAATAAATTTTCTTTACTTAAAATAGTATTTTTTTAAATTTTAAAAACCTAAACTCTAAAATTTTCATTTTGTTGTGATCTATTTTGCATTTACCTTCTTGTTTACGAGAAAATCAAAAAGTGAAAAATCAAACTTTTTATTTAAGAAAAAAGTGTACATCTAAAATGGAATGGAAATGCACAAATATAGAGAGAGATAATTCCAAAAAGTCTCTGTAACTTTTAGGGACAATAAACTCTTTAAGTTTTTATATATTAAGTTTTGCAATGATCGGTAAAAGGGGGAGACTGGGGATATTTAATTGAGTCTTGACTCCCAATCCGTTAGTCATTTCTTACAAAAACACAGCCCGTCACACATGATTGACCGATAAATCACGTTAAAAATCATCTGTAATTTTTGGTTCAGCTTTTTGTATAAGGGGAAAATAATGGCTTGTTTGACTCAAGTAAATATCCCATAGCACATTAACTTGAGAATTTAATGAGCATTTATTGTTCGCTTTAACTGGTTTGGATCCATAGGGCATTTGCATCTTTAACTTCTTTCAAGCATGCATATCCATATTTAAAACATGTTAGGAGCAGTTAGAAATCTCTTTCTTATCAAATTCCAAGCCATTAGGGTCGAACTAGTGGAATTTCCGTAACTTGGACAACAAAAGTTTTGTGTTCGTTTGTGGTGTGTGAATAAATTTTCTTTACTTAAATTTGTTATTGTTTTTATTTTTTCCATACATAAACTCTAAAATTTTTATTTTGTTGTGATCTATTTTGACTATATCTTCTTCTTTATGAGGGAATCGGAAAGAAAAAACTCAAAGTTTTGATTTAAGAAAAAAGTGTACATCTAAAAGTGATTTGAAATGCATAACTATAGAGAAAGATAATTCCAAAAAGTCTCTGTAACTTTTAGTTACTGTTAACTCTTTTAGTTTTCATATATTAGGTAGGTTTTGCAATGATCGCGAAAAGGGGGAGGCGAAGGATTTCTAACTGAGTGTTGACTTTCAATCCATAAGTTATATCTTACAAAAACACAGCCCGTAATGCATGATTGACCGCTAAATCACTTTAAAAATCCTCTATGATTGTAAGGTCAGCTTTTTGTAAATGGGCAAAATAATGACTTGTTTGACTAGGGTAAATATCCCACCGCATGTTCACTTGAGAATTTAATGAGCATTTTTTGTTCACTTTAAAAGGTTTGAATCCATAGGGCATTTGCATCTTTAAAATGTTGCAAGCATGCATATCCATATTTAAAACATGTTAGGTTCGGTTAGAAATCTCTTTCTTATGAAATTACAAGCCATTAACTAGTGGAACTTCCCAAACTTGGACAACAAAACTTTTGTGTTTGTTTGTGGTGTGTGAATAAATTTTCTTTACTTAAATTTTTAATTGTTTTTAATTTTTCCATACATAAACTCTAAATTTTTTATTTTGTTGTGATCTATTTTGCCTTTATCTTCTTGTTTACGATAGAATCGAAAAGTGAAAACACAAAGTTTTGATTTAAGAAAAAAGTGTACTTCTAAAATAAAATGGAAATGCACAAATGTCATGAGAGAGAATTCCAAAAAGTCTTTGTAACTTTTAGGGAATGCAAACTCTTTTAGTTTTAATATTTTAGGTTTTGCAATGGTCGGGAACAGGGGGAGGTGGGGGATTTTTAACAGAGTGTTGACACCCAATCCACAAGTCATTTCTTAAAAAAACATAGACCGTTATGCTTCATTGACCGATAAATCATTTTAAAAATCATCTGTGATTATTAGCTCAACTTTTTGTAAATGGGTAAAATAATGGCTGGTTTGACTGGGGTAAATATCCTACCTCACGTTCACTTGAGAATTTAATGAGCATTTGTTGTTCTCTTTAAAAGGTTTGGATCTATAGGGAATTTGCATCTTTAACATGTTTCGAACATGTATATCCATATTTAAAACATATTAGGATCAGTAAGAAATCTCTTTCTTATCAAATTCAAAGCCATTAGGGTTGAACTAGTGGAATTTCCCAAACTTGGACAACAAAACTTTTGTGTTCCTTTGTGGTGTGTGAATAGATTTTCTTTACTTACATTTGTTATTGTTTTTAATTTTTTCCATACCTAAACTTTAAAATTTTCATTTTGTTGTGATCTATTTTGCCTTTATATTCCTGTTTACGAGAGAATCAGAAAGTTAAAATTCATAGTTTTAATTTAATTAAAAAGTGTACATCTAAAATGGAGTGGAAATACACAAATTTAGAGAGAGATAATTCCAAAAAGTCTCTCAAACTTTTAGGGACTGCGAATTCTTTTATTTTTTATATATTAGGTTTTGCAACGACCGAAAAAAGGGGGAGGCGGGGGATTTTTTACTAAGTGTTGGCGCCCAATCCATAAGTCATTTCTTACAAAAACATAGCCTATTACGCATGATTGACCGGTTAATCACATCACAAATCATCTATGATTTTCAGTTCAGCTTTTTTTAAATGGGCAAAATAATGGCTTGTTTGGCTCGGGTAAATATCCCACTACACGTTCACTTGAGAATTTAATGAGCATTTTTTGTTCAATTTAAAAAGTTTGGATCCATAGGGCATTTGCATCTTTAACATGTTGCAAGCATGCATATCCATATTTAAAGCATGTTAGGTTCAGTTAGAAATCTCTTTCTTATCAAATTCCAAGCCATTAGGGTTGAACTAGTGGAACTTCCCAAAGTTGGACAAAAAAAACTTTTGTGTTCATTTGTCATGTGTGAATAAATTTTGTTTACTTAAAATTTTTATTGTTTTTAATTTTTTCCAAACATAAACTCTAAAATTTTCATTTTGTTGTGATCTATTTTGCATTTATCTTCTTGTTTACGAGAAAATCAAAAAGTGAAAACTAAAAGTTTTGATTAAAGAAAATAATGTACACCTAAAATGGAATGGAAATGCTCAAATTTCAAGAGTGATAATTCAAAAAACTCTCTGTAACTTTTAGGCACTGCAAACTCTTTTAGTTTTTGTATATAAGGTTTTGCAATGCTCGGGAAAAGGGGGAGGCGGGGGATTTTTCACTGAGTGTTGACTCCCAATCCATAAGTCATTTCTAACAAAAACATAGCCCATTACACATGACTGACCGATAAATAACTTTACAAATCATTTGTGATTGTTAGGTCAGCGTTTTGTAAGTGGGCAAAATAATGACTTGTTTGACTCGGGTAAATATCCATCCGCACATTCACTTGAGAATTTAATGAGTCTTTGTGGTTCGCTTTAAAAGGTTTGGATCCATGGGGATTTTGCATCTTTAACATGTTTCAAGCATGCATATCCATATTTAAAACATGTTTGGACCAATTAGAAATCTCTTTCTTATCCAAATGCAAGCCATTAGGGTTGAACAAGTGGAATTTCCCAAACTTGCACAACAAAACTTTTGTGTTCGTTTGTGGTGTGTGAATAAATTTTCTTTACTTACATTTGTTATTGTTTTTAATTTTTTCCATACATAAACTCTAAAATTTTCATTTTGTTGTGATCTTATTGTTTACCCAGAGAATCAGAAAGTGAAAACTTAAAGTTTTGATTTAAGAAAAATGTGTACTTCTAAAATGGAATGGAAATGCACAAATTTGGAGAGAGATAATTCCAAAAAGTCTCTGTAACTTTTACGGACTGCAAACTCTTTTAGTATTTATATATTAGGTTTTGCAATGATCGGCAAAAGGGGGAGGCTAGGGATTTTTAACAGAGTGTTGGCTCCAAAACCATAAGTCATTTCCTAGAAAAACATAGCCCATTACGCATAATTGACCAATAAATCACTTTAAAAATCATCTGTGATTGTTAGGTTAGTTTTTTGTAAATGGGCAAAATATTGGCTTGTTTGACTCGGGTAAATATCCCACCACTCGTTCACTTGAGAATTTAATGAGCATTTGTAGTTCATTTTAAAAGGTTCAGATCCATAGGGCATTTGCATCTTTAACATGTTTCAAGCATGCATATCCATATTTAAAACATGTTAGGATCAATTAGAAATCTCTTTCTTATCAAATTCCAAGTCATTAAGGTTGAAAAAGTAAAATTTTCCAAACTTGGACAAAATAACTTTTTCGTTCGTTTGTGGTATGTGAATAAATTTTCTTTACTTAAATTTTTAATTTTTTTCATTTTTTCATCACTGAAACTTTCAAATTTTCATTTTGTTGTAATCTATTTTGCCTTAATCTTCTTTGTTACGAGAGAATCAGAAAGAGAAATCTCAAAGTTTTGATTTAAGAAAAAAATGAACATCTAAAATTGAATGGAAATGCACAAATGTTGAGAGAGAAAATTCCAAAAAGTCTCTATAACTTTTAGGGACTGCAAACTCTTTTAGTTTTTATATATTAGGTTTTGCAATGATCGGGAAAAAGGGGAGGCGGGGGATTTTAAATTATATGTTGACTCCCAATCAATCAGTCATTTCATACCAAAACATAGTCCGTTATGCATGATTCACCAATAAATCACTTTACAAAGCCTCTGTGATTGTAAGGTCAGCTTTTTGTAAATGGGCAAAATAATGACTGGTTTGACTCGGGTAGATATCCCACTGCACGTTCACTTGAGAATTTAATGAAAATTTGTTGTTCGCTTTAAAAGGTTTGGATCCATAAGGCATTTGCATCTTTAACATGTTTCAATCATGCATATCCATATTTAAAACATGTTAGGATCAATTAAAATCTCTTTCTTATCAAATCCCATGCCATTAGGGTTGAACAAGTGGAATTTCCCAAACTTGGACAATAAAACTTTGGTGTTCGTTTCTGGTGGTGAATAAATTTTCTTTACTTATATTTTTTATTGTTTTTTATTTTTCCCATTCATAAACTCTAAAATTTTCATTTTTTGTGATCTATTTACCTTTATCTTCTTTTTTCCGAGAGAATCGGAGAGTGAAAACTCGAAGTTTTGATTTAAGAAAAAAATATACATATAATAGGCATGGAAATGCACATATGTTGAGAGAGATCATTCCAAAAAGTCTTTGTAACTTTAAGGGATTGCAAAATCTTTTAATTTTTATATATTAGGCTTTGCAATGATCGGGAAAAAGGAGAGGCGGGGGAGTTTTAACAGAGTGTTGACTCCCAATCCATAAGTCATTTCCTAAAAAATATAACCCATCACGCATAATTGACCGATAAATCACTTTAAAAATCTTCTGTGATGGTTAGGTCAGCTTTTTGTAAATGGGCAAAATAATGGCTTGTTTGACTCGGGTAAATATCCCAACGTACATTCACTAGAAATTTTAATGAGCATATGTTGTTCGCTTTAAAAGGTTTGGATCCATAGGGTATTTGCATCTTTCACATGTTTAAGCATGCATATCCATATTTAAAACATGTTAGGATCAGTTTGAAATCTCTTTCTTATCAAATTCCAAGCCATTAAGGTTGAACTAGTGGAATTTCCCAAACTTGGACAACAAAACTTTTGTGTTCGTTTGTGGTGTCTTAATAAATTTTATTTACTTACATTTTCTATTGTGTTTAATTTTTTCCATGCATAAAATCTTAAATTTTCATTTTTCTGTGATTTATTTTGCCTTTATCTTCTTGTTCACGTGAGAATCGGATAGAGAAAACACAAAGTTTGGATTTAAGAAAAAAGTGTACATCTAAAATGGAATGGAAATGCACAAATGTAGAGAGATATAATTCCAAAAAACTCTCAATAAGTTTTAGGGACTACAAACTATTTTCGTTTTTATGTATTATGTTTTGCAATGATCGGGAAAAGGGGGAGGTGGGGATTTTTAATTGAGTGTGGACTCCCAATCCACAAGACATTTCTTACCAAAACATAGCCCGTTACGCATGATTGATCGATAAATCACTTTACAAATCATGGTTAGGTCAGCTTTTTGTAAAATGGCAAAATAATGGCTTGTTTGACTTGGGTAAATATCCCCCCGCACGTTCACTTGAGAATTTAATGAGCATTTGATGTTCGCTTTAAAAATTTTGGATCCTTAGGGCATTTGCATCTTTAACATGATTCAAGCATGCATATCCATATTTAAAACATGTTAGGATCAGTTAGAAATCTCTTTCTCATCAAATTCCAAGCCATTAGGGTTGAATTTGTGGAATTTGCCAAACTTGGCCATCAAAACTTTTCTGTTCGTTTGTGGTGTGTCAATAAATTTTCTTTACTCACATTAGTTATTGTTTTTCATTTTTTTCTATACATAAACTCTAAAATTTTCATTTTGTAGTGATATATTTTCCCTTAATCATCTTTTTAACGAGAGAATCAGAAAGTGAAAACTCAAAGTTTTGATTTAAGAAAAACAACGTTTATCTAAAATTGAATGGAAATACACAAATGTAGAGAGAGATAATTCCAAAAAGTCTCTATAACTTTTAGGTACTGCAAACTCTTTTAGTTTTTATATATTAGGTTTTGCAATGATTAGGAAAAGGGGGAGGCAAGGGATTTTTAGATAAGTGTCGACTCCCAATCCATAAGACATTTCTTTCCATAACATAGCCCGTTATGCATGTTAGGTCAGCTTTTTGTAAATGGGCAAAATAATGGCTTGTTTGACTCGGGTAAATATCCCACCGCATGTTCTCTTGAGAATTTAATGAGCATTTGTTGCTCGCTTTAAAAGGTTTGGATACTTAGGGCATTTGCATCTTTAACATGTTCCAAGCATGCATATCCATATTTAAAACATGTTAGGATCAGTTAAAAATCTCTTTCTTATATAATTCCTTGCCATTAGGGTTGAACTACTGGAGTTTCGCAAAATTAGATAACAAACCTTTAGTGTTCATTTGTGGAGTGTGCATAAATTTTCTTTACTTACATTTTATTTTGTTTTTAATTTTTTCCATACATAAACACTAAATTTTCATTTTGTTGTGATCTATTTTGCATTTGTGGTCTTGTTTACTCGAAAATAGGAAAGTGAAAACAAAAAGTTTTGATTTAAGAAAAATGTATACATATAAAATGGAATGGAAATGCACAAATATGGAGAAAGATAATTCAATAAACTCTCTGTAACATTTAGGGCCTGCAAACTCTTTTTGTTTTTTTTATATTAGGTTTTGCAATGCTCGGGAAAAGGGGGAGGTGGGGGATTTTTAACTGAGTGTTGACTCCCAATCCATAAGTCATTTTTACAAAAACATAGCCCGTTACACATGATTGACCGATAAATAACTTTACAAACCATCTGTGATTGTTAGGTCAGCTTTTTGTAACTGGGCAACATAATGGGTTGTTGACTCGGGTAAATATCCCTCCACAAGTTCACTTGAGAATTTAATGAGCTTTTGTGGTTAGTTTTAAAAGGTTTTGATCCATAGGGCATTTGCATCTTTAACATGTTTCAATCATGCATATCCATATTTAAACCATGTTAGGATCAGTTAGAAATCTTTTTCTTATCAAATTCAAAGCTATTAGGGTTGAACTAGTGGAATTTCACAAACTTGGACAACAAAACTTTTGTGTTCGTTTGTGGTGTGTATAAATTTTCTTTACTTACAATTTATTTTATTTTTAATTTTTTCCGTACATAAACTCTAAAATTTCAATTGGTTTTGATCTATTTTGCCTTTATGGTCTTGTTTACGAGAAAAAAGGAAAGTGAAAACCAAAAGTTTTTATTTAGGAAAAAAGTGTACATCTAAAATGGAATGGAAATCCACAAATTTGGAGAGAGATAATTCAAAAGACTCTCTGTAACTTTTAGGTACTGCAAACACTTTTAGTTTTTATATATTTGGTTTTCCAATGATCGGGAAAAGGGGGAGGCGGGGGATTTTTCACCGAGTGTTGACTTCCAATCAATAAGTCATTTCTTACAAAAACATAGCCTGTGACGCATGATTGTCCGATAAATTTCTTTACAAATCATCTGTGATTGTTAGGTCAGCTTTTTGTAAATGGGCAAAATAATGGCTTGTTTGACTCGGGTAAATATCCCACCTCACGTACACTTGAAAATTTAATGACCATTTGTTGTTCGCTTTAAAAGGTTTGGATCCATAGGTTATTTTCATCTTTAACATGTTACAAGCATGCATATCCATATTTAAAACAAGTTAGGATCAGTTAGAAATTTCTTTCTTCTCAAATTCAAAGCCATTAGGGTTGAACTAGTGGAATTTCCCAAACTTGGACAACAAAACTTTTGTGTTCGTTTGTGGTGTGTGAATAAATTTTCTATACTTACATTTGTTATTGTTTTTAATTTTTTCCATACATAAACTCTAAAATTTTCATTTTGTTGTGATATATTTTGCCTTTGTCTTATTGTTTACGAGAGAATCGGAAAGTGAAAATTCAAAGTTTTGATTTAACAAAAAAGTGTACTTTTAATATGGAATAGAAATGCACAAATTTAGAGAGAGAAAATTCCAAAAAGTCTTTGTAAGTATTAGAGACTGTAAACTCTTTTAGTTTTCATATATTACGTTTTGCAATGATCGGGAAAAGGGGGAGGCGAGGGATTTTTAATAGAGTGTTGGCTCCCAATCCATAAGTCATTTCCTAGAAAAACGTAGCCCATTATGCATGATTGACCAATAAATCACTTTACATATCATATGTGATTGTTAGGGCAACTTCTTGTAAATGGGCAAAATAAAGGCTTGTTTGGCTCAGGTAAATATCCCACCGCACGTTCACTTGAAAATTTAATGAGCATTTGTTATTCACTTTAAAAGTTTTGGATCCATAGGGCATTTGCATCTTTAACATGTTTCAAGCATGCATATCCATATTTAAAACATGTTAGGATCATTTAGAAATCTCTTTCTTATAAAATTCCAAACCATTAAGATTGAACTTGTGGAATTTCCCAAACCTGGACAACATAACTTATGCTTCATTTGTGGTGAATTAATAAATTTTCTTTACTTAAATTTGTTAATGTATTTAACTTTTTCCATGCATAAACACTAAAATTTCCATTTTGTTGTGATCTTTTTTGACTTTATCTTCTTGTTTACGAGAGAATCGGATAGTGAAAACTCAAAGTTTTGATATAAGAAAAAAGTGTACATCTAAAATGGAATGGAAATGCACAAATGTAGAGAGAGATAATTCCAAAATACTCTCTGTGTGTTTTAGGGACTTCAAACTCTTTTAGTTTTTATGTATTATGTTTTGCAATGATCGGGAAAAGGGGGAGGCGGGGGATTTTGAACTGAGTGTTGACTCTGATTTCATAAGTCATTTCTTAGCAAAACATAGTCCGTTACACATGATTGATCGATAAATCACTTTAAAAATCATCTAGGATTATTAGGTCAGCTGTATGTGAATGGGCTTGTTTGACTTAGGTAAATATCCCACCGCACGTTCACTTGAGAATTTAATAAAAATTTGTTGTTCGCTTTAAAAATTCTGGATCCATAGTTCATTTGCATCTTTAACATCTTTCAAGTATGCATATCCTATTTTAAAACATGTTAGGATCAGTTAGAAATCTCTTTCTCATCAAATTCCAAGCCATTAGGGTTGAACTAGTGGAATTTCCCAAGCTTGGATACCAAAAATTTTATGTTCATTTGTGGTGCGTGAATAAATTTTCTTTACTTACATCTGTTATTGTTTTTATTATTTTCTTACATAAACTCTAAACATTTCATTTTGTTGTGATCTATTTTGCCTTAATCTTCTTTGTTACGAGAGAATAGGAAAGTAAAATTTCAAAGTTTTGATTTAAGAAAAAAATGTACATCTAAAATGGAATGGAAATGCCCAAATGTAAAGAGAGATAATTCCAAAAAGTCTCTGTAACTTTTAGGGACTGCAAACTCTTTCAGTTTTTATATATTAGGTTTTGCAATGATCGGGAAAAAGGGGGAGGCGAGGGATTTTTAACTAAATGTTGACTCCCAATCCATAAGTCATTTCTTAACAAAACATAGCCTGTTACACATGATTGACCGATAAATCACTTTACAAAGCATCTGTGATTGTTAGGTCAGCTTTTTGTAAAAGGGCAATATAATGGCTAGTTTGACTCGGGTAAATATCCCACCGCACGTTCACCTGAGAATTTAGTGAAAATTTGTTGTTCATTTTAAAAGGTTTGGATCCCTAGGGCATTTGCATCTTTAACATGTTTCAAGCATGCATAACCATATTTAAAACAGGTTAGGACCAGTTCAAAATCTCTTTCTTATCAAATTCAAAGCCATGAGGGTTGAACAAATGGAATTTCCCAAACTTGGACAATAAAACTTTTCTGTTTGTTTATGGTGTGTGGATAAATTTTCTTTACTTAAATTTGATATTGTTTTCCATTCATAAACTCTAAAATGTTCATTTTGTTGTGATCTATTTTACCTTTCTCTTCGTTTTTACGAGAGAATCAGAAAGTGAAAACTCAAAGTTTTGATTTAAGAAAAAAGTATACATAAAAAATGGAATGGAAATGCACAAATGTTGAAAGAGATAATTCCAAAAAGTCTCTGTAACTTTTAGGGACTGCAAACTCTTTTAATTTTTATATATTAGGTTTTGCAATGATCAGGAAAAGGGGGAGCTGGGGGATTTTTAACTGAGTGTTGACTCCCAATCCATAAGTCATTTCTTACAAAAACATAGCCCATAAAGCATGATTGATCATTAAATCACTTTACAAATCTTTTGTGATGGTTAGGTCAGCTTTTTGTAAATGGGCAACATAATGGGTTGTTGACACGGGTAAATATCCCTCCGCACGTTCACTTGAGAATTTAATGAGCTTTTGTGGTTAACGTTAAAAGGTTTTGATCCATAGGGCATTTGCATCTTTAACATGTTTCAAGCATGCATATCCATATTTAAATCATGTTAGGATCAGTTAGAAATCTCTTTCTTATCATATTCCAGGCCATTAGGGTTGAACTAGTAGAATTTCTCAAACTTGGACAACAAACTTTTGTGTTCATTTGTGGTGTTTGAATATATTTTATTTAATTAATTTTAATATTTTTAAAATTTTTTTCCATTCATAAACTCTAAAATTTTGATATTTTTATGATCTATTTTACCTTTATCTTTTTCTTTGCAAAAGAATCAGAAAGTGAAAACTCAAAGTTTTGATTCAAGAAAGAAGTGTACATCTAAAATTGAATGGAAATGAAAAAAAGTAGAGAGAGATAATTCCAAAAAGTCTCAATAACTTTTAGGTACTGCAAACACATTTAGTTTTTATATATTTTGTTTTCCAATGATTGAGAAAAGGGGGAGGGGGGGGGGGGGGGGGGGGGGGGGGATTTTTAACTGAGTGTTGACTCCATATCTATAACTCATTTCTTACAAAAACATAGCCCATTACTCATGATTGACCGATAGATCACTTTAGAAATCATCTGTGATTGTTAGGTCAGCTTTTAGTAAATGGGCAAAATAATGGCTTGGTTGACTCGGGTAATATCCCACCTCACGTTCACTTGAAAATTTAATGAGCATTTGTTGTTCGCTTTAAAAGTTTTGGATCCATAGGGAATTTGCATATTTAACATGTTTCAAGCATGCATATCCATATTTAAAACATGTTAGGACCAATTAGAAATCTGTTTCTTATCAAATTCCATGCCATTAGGGTTGAACTAGTGGAATTTCGCAAACTTGGACAACAAAACTTTTGTGTTCGTTTGTGGTGTGTGTATAAATTTTCTTTACTTACAATTTATTTTGTTTATAATTTTTTCCGTACATAAACTCTAAATTTTCATTTTGTACTGATCTATTTGCCATTATGGTCTTGTTTGCGAGACAAAAGGAAAGTGAAAACTAAAAGTTTTGATTCAAGAAAAAAGTGTACATCTAAAATGGAATGGAAATGCACAAATGTGGAGAGAGATAATTCAAAAGACTCTCTGTAACTTTTAGGTACTGCAAAAACTTTTGGTTTTTATATATTTGGTTTTCCAATGATAGGGAAAAGGGGGAGGCGGGGGATTTTTAACTGAGTGTTGACTACCAATCCATAAGTCATTTCTTACAAAACATAGCCCGTTACGGATGATTGACTGAAAAATCTCTTTACAAATCATTTATGATTGTTAGGTCAGCTTTTTTGTAAATGGGCAAAATAATGGCTTGTTTGACTCGGGTAAATATCCCACCTCACGTTCAATTGAAAATTTAATGAGTATTTTTTGTTTGCTTTAAAAGGTTTGGATCCATAGGTTATTTGCATCTTTAACATGTTACAAGCATGCATATCCATATTCAAAACATGTTAGGAACAGTTAGAAATCTCTTTCTTATCAAATTCAAGGCCATTAGGGTTGAACTAATGGAATTTCCCAAACTTGGACCACAAAACTTTTGTGTTCGTTTGTGGTGTGTGAATAAATTTTCTATAGTTACATTTGTTATTGTTTTTAATTTTTTCCGTACATAAACTCTAAAAGATTCATTTTGTTGTGGTGTATGTTTTCTTAATCTTATTGTTTATGAGAGAATCAGAAAGTGAAAACTCAAATTTTTTATTTAAAAAAAAGTGTACTTTTAAAATGGAATAGAAATGCACAAATTTAGAGAGAGATAATTCCAAAAAGTATTTGTAACTATTAGGGACTGCGAACTCTTTAAGTTTTCAAATATTACGTTTTGTAATGATCGGGAAAAGGGGGAGGCGGGGGATTTTTAACAGAGTGTTGGCTACCAATTCATAAGTCATTTCCTAGAAAAACATAGCCCATTATGCATGATTGACCAATAAATCACTTTACATATCATCTGTGATTGTTAAGGCAGCTTCTTGTAAATGAGCAAAATAAATGTTTGTTTGACTCGGGTAAATATCCCACCGCACGTTCACTTGAGAATTTAATGAGCATTTGTTATTCGCTTTAAAAGGTTTGGATCCATAGGGAATTTTCATCTTTAACATGTTTTAAGCATGCATATCCATATTTAAAACATGTTAGGATCCGTTAGAAATCTCTTTCTTATCAAATTCCAAACCATTATGGTTGAACTAGTAGAATTTCCCAAACTTGGACAACATAAATTTTGCTTCATTTGTGGTGTATTAATAAATTTTCTTTACTTACATTTTTTAATGTGTTTAACTTTTTCCATGCATAAACACTATAATTTCCATTTTTTTGTGATATTTTTTGCCTTTATCTTCTTGTTTACGAGAGAATCGGATAGTGAAAACTCAAAGTTTGGATATCCGAAAAAAGTGTGCATCTAAAATGGAATGGAAATGCACAAATGTAGAGAGATATAATTCCAAAATACTCTCTGTATGTTTTAGGGACTTCAAACTCTTTTAGTTTCTATGTCTTAGGTTTTGCAATGATCGGGAAAAGGGGGAGGCGGGGGATTTTGATCCGAGTGTTGACTCCCAATCCATAAGTCTTTTCTTAGCAAAACATTGTCTGTTACAGATGATTGACCAATAAATCACTTTAAAAAT
This sequence comes from Aristolochia californica, assembly GCF_029961685.1. Taxonomy (NCBI): domain Eukaryota; kingdom Viridiplantae; phylum Streptophyta; class Magnoliopsida; order Piperales; family Aristolochiaceae; genus Aristolochia; species Aristolochia californica. Next base: position 16,587,929 of record NW_027181782.1, on the reverse strand, counting down.
CATCTTGGATTGTTAGGTCAGCTTTATGTGAATGGGCAAAATAAAGGCATGTTGGACTTGGGTAAATATCCGATCGAACGTTCACTTGACAATTTAATGAGCATTTGTTGTTCGCTTTATAATTTTTGGATCCATAGGGTATTTTCATCTTTAACATGTTTCAAGTATGCATATCCATATTTAAAACATGTTAGGATGAGTTAGAAATCTCTTTCTCATCAAATTCCAGGCCATTAGGGTTGAACTAGTGGAATTTCCCAAGCTTGGATACCAAAACATTTATGTTCATTTGTGGTGTGTGAATAAACTTTCTTTACTTACATTTGTTATGGTTTTCATGTTTTCCATACATAAACTCTAAAATTTTCATTTTGTTGTGATCTATTTTGCCTTAATCTTCTTTGTTACGAGAGAATCGGAAAGTAAAATCTCAAAGTTTTGATTTAATAAAAAAATGTACATCTAAAATGGAATGGAAATGCACAAATGTAAAAACAGATAATTCCAAAAAGTCTCTGTAACTTTTAGGGACTGCAAACTCTTTCAGTTTTTATATATTAGGTTTTGCAATGATCAGGAAAAAAGGGGAGGCGAGGGATTTTTAACTATATGTTGACTCCCAATGCATAAGTCATTTCTTACCAAAACATAGCCCGTTACACATGATTGACCGGTAAATCACTTTACAAAGCATCTGTGATTGTTAGGTCAGCTTTTTGTAAATGGGCAAAATAATGGCTGGTTTGACTCAGGTAAATATCCCACTGCACGTTCATCTGAGAATTTAATGAAAATTTGTTTTTATCTTTAAAAGGTTTGGATCCCTAGGGCATATACATCTTTACATTTTTCAAGCATGCATATCCATATTTAAAACATGTTAGGACCAGTTCAAAATCTCTTTCTTATCAAATTCAAAGCAATTAGGGTTGAACAAATGAAATTTACCAAACTTGGACAAAAAAACTTTTCTGATCATTTGTGGTGTGTGAATAAATTTTCTTTACTTACATTTGTTATAGTTTTTTATTTTTTCCATTCATAAACTCTAAAATGTTCATTTTGTTGTGATCTATTTTACCTTTCTCTTCGTTTTTCAGAGAGAATCGGAAAGTGAGAACTCAAAGTTTTGATTTAAGAAAAAAGTATACATAAAAAATGGAATGGAAATGCACAAATGTTGAGAGAGATAATTCCAAAAAGTCTCTGTAACTTTTAGGGACTGCAATGATCAGGAAAAGGGGGAGGCGGGGGATTTTAATTTTTATATATTAGGTTCTGCAATGTTCAGGAAAAGGGGGAGGTGGGGGATTTTTAACAGAGTGTTGACTACCAATCCATAAGTCATTTCTTAGAAAAACATAGCCCGTCAAGCATGATTGATCGTTAAATCAATCGTTAAATCACTTTACAAATCTTCTGTGATGGTTTGGTCAGCTTTTTGTAAATGGGCAACATAATGGGTTGTTGACTCGGGTAAATATTCCTCCGCACGTTCACTTGCGAATTTAATGAGCTTATGTGGTTAGCTTTAAAAGGTTTTGATCCATAGGGCATTTGCATCTTTAACATGTTTCAAGCATGCATATCCATATTTAAATCATGTTAGGATCAGTTAGAAATCTCTTTTTTACCATATTCCAAGCCATTAGGGTTGTACTAGTAGAATTTCCCAAACTTTGACAACAAAACTTTTGTGTTCGTTTGTGGTAAGTAAATAAATTTTATTTAATCACATTTATTATTTTATTTAATTTTTTCCATTCAGAAATTCCAAAATTTTCATATTGTTATGATCTATTTTGCCTTTATCTTTTTGTTTGCGAAAGAATTAGAAAATGAAAACTCAAAGTTTTGATTCAAGAAAGAAGTGTACATCTAAAATTGAATGGAAATGCACAAAAGTAGAGAGAGATAATTCCAAAAAGTCTCAATAACTTTTAGGTACTACAAACACTTTTAGTTTTTATATATTTGGTTTTCCAATGATTGAGAAAAGGGGGAGGCGGGGTATTTTTAACTGAGTGTTGACTCCCTATCTTTAAGTCATTTCTTACAAAAAGATAGCCCATTATGCATGATTGACAGATAAATCACTTTACAAATCATCTGTGATTGTTAGGTCAGCTTCTAGTAAATGGGCAAAATAGTGGCTTGTTTGACTCGGGTAAATATCCCACCTCACGTTAACTTGAAAATTTAATGAGCATTTGTTGTTCACTTTAAAAGGTTTGGATCCATAGGGAATTTGCATATTTAACATGTTTCAAGCATGCATATCCATATTTAAAACATGTTAGGATCAGTCAGAAATCTCTTTCTTATCAAATTCCCAGCCATTAGGGTTGAACTAGTGGAATTTCGCAAACTTGGACAACAAAACTTTTGTGTTCGTTTGTGGTGTGTGTATAAATTTTCTTCACTTAAAATTTATTTTGTTTTTAATTTTTTCCATACATAAACTCTAAATTTTCATTTTGTACTGATCTATTTTGCCTTTATGGTCTTGTTTACGAGAAAAAAGAAAAGTGAAAACTAAAAGTTTTGATTTAAGAAAAAAGTTTACATCTAAAATGGAATGGAAAAGCACAAATGTGGAGAGAGATAATTCAAAAGTCTCTCTGTAACTTTTAGGTACTACAAGCACTTTTAGTTTTTATATATTTGGTTTTCCAATGATAGGGAAAAGGGGGAGGCGGGGGATTTTTAACTGAGTGTTGACTTCCAATCCATATGTCATTTCTTACAAAAACATAGCCCATTACGCATGATTGACCGATAAATCTCTTTACAAATCATCTGTGATTGTTAGGTCAGCTTTTTGTAAATGGGTAAAATAATGGTTTGTTTGACTCGAGTAAATAACCCACCTCACGTTCACTTGAAAATTTAATGAGCATTTGTTGTTCACATTAAAAGTTTTGGATCCATAGGTTATTTGCATCTTTAACATGTTAAAATCATGCATATACATATTTAAAACATGTTAGGATCAGTTAGAAATCTCTTTCTTAACAAATTCAAAGCCATTAGGGTTGAACTAATCGAATTTCCCAAGCTTAGATACCAAAACTTTTATGTTCGTTTGTGGTGTGTGAATAAATTTTCTTTACTTACATTTTTTATTGTTTTTCATTTTTTCCATTGGTTATTTGCTCTAAAAGTTTTGGATCCATAGGTTATTTGCTCTAAAATTTTCATTTTGTTGTGATCTATTTTGCCTTAATCTTCTTTGTTACGAGAGAATCGGAAAGTAAAATCTCAAAGTTTTGATTTAAGAAAAAAATGTACATATAAAATGGAATGGATATGCACAAATGTAAAAGACATAATTCCAAAAAGTCTAGGTAACTTTTAGGGACTACAAACTCTTTAATTTTTTATATATTAGGTTTTGAAATGATCGGGAAAAAGGGGGAGACGAGGGATTTTTAACTATATGTTGACTCCCAATCCATAAGTCATTCTTACCAAAACATAGCCCGTTACACATGATTGACCGATAAATCACTTTACAAAGCATCTGTGATTGTTAGGTCAGCTTTTTGTAAATGGGCAAAATAATGGCTGGTTTGACTCGGGTAAATATCCCACCGCTAGTTCACTTGAGAATTAATGAAAATTTGTTGTTCACTTTATAAGGTTTGGATCCCTAGGGCATTTGCATCTTTAACATGTTTAAAGTATGCATATCCATATTTAAAACATGTTAGGACCAGTTCAAAATCTCTTTCTTATCAAATTCAAAGCCATTAGGGTTGAACAAATGGAACTTCCCAAACTTGAACAACAAAACTTTTCTGTTCGTTTTTGGTGTGTGAATAAATTTTCTTTACTTAAATTTGCTATTGTTTTTTATTTTTTCCATTCGTAAACTCTAAAATGTTCATTTTGTGGTGATCTATTTTACCTTTCTCGTCATTTTTCAGAGAGAATCAAAAAGTGAGAACTCAAAGTTTTGATTTAAGAAAAAAGTATACATAAAAAATGGAATGGAAATGCAAAAATGTTGAGAGAGATAATTCCAAAAAGTCTCTGTAACTTTTAGGGACTGCAAACTCTTTTAATTTTTAAATATTAGGTTCTGCAATGATTAGGAAAAGGGGGAGGCAGGGGATTTTTAACTGAGTGTCGACTCCCAAACCATAAGTCATTTCTTTAAAAAATATAGCCCGTCAAGCATGATTGATCGATAAATCACTTTAAAAATCTTCTGTGATGGTTAGGTCAACTTTTTTTAAATGAACTAAATAATGGCTTGTTTGTCTCGGGTAAATATCCGACTGCACGTTCACTTGAGAATTTAATGAGCATTTGTTGTTCGTTGTAAAAGGTTTAGATCCATACGGCATTTGCATCTTTAACATGTTTCGAACATTCATATCCATATTTAAAACATGTTAGGATCAGTTAGAAATCTCTTTCTTATCAAATTCCAAGCCATTAGGGTTGAACTAGTGGAATTTCCCAAACTCGGACAAGAAAACTTTTGTGTTCGTTTGTAGTGTGTTAATAAAGTTTGTTTACTTACATTTGTTATTGTGTTTAATTTTTTCATGCATAAACTCTTAAATTTTCATTTTGCTGTGATCTATTTTGCCTTTATCTTCTTGTTTACGAGAGAATCGGATAGTGAAAACTCAAAGTTTGGATTTAAGAAAAAAGTGCACCTCTAAAATGGAATAGAAATGCCCAAATGTTGAGAGATATAATTCCAAAAAACTCTCTATAAGTTTTAGGGACTGCAAACTTTTTTTGTTTTTATGTATAATCTTTTGCAATGATTGGGTAAAGGGGGAGGCGGAGCATTTTTAAGTGAGTGTTGAGTCCCAATCAATGAGTCATTTCTTATCAAAACATAGCCCGTTACGCATGATTGACTGATAAATCACTTTACAAATCATCTGTGATTGTTAGGTCTAATGTACATCTAAAATGGAATAGAAATGCGCAAATATTGAGAGAGATAATTAGAAAAAGTCTCTGTAACTTTTAGGGACAACAAACTCTTTTAGTTTTTATATATTAGGTTTTGCAATAATCGGGAAATGGGGGAGGCGAGGGATTTTTAACTAAGTGTTGACTCCAAATCCATAAGTTATTTCTGAAAAAAAACATAACCCATCATGCATGATTGACCGATAAATTATTTTACAAATCATCTTTCATTGTTTGGTCAACTTTTTGTAAATAGGCAAGACAATGGCTTGTTTTACTTGGGTAAATATCCCACCACACGTTCACTTGAGAATTTAATGAGCATTTGTTGTTCGCTATAAAAGGTTTGGATCCAGAGGACATATGCATCTTTAACATGTTTCAAGCATGCATATCCATATTTAAAACATGTTAGGATCGGTTAGAAATCTCTTTCTTATAAAATTACAAGCCATTTGGGTTGAACTAGTGGAATTTCCCAAACTTGGACAACAAAACTTTTGTGTTCGTTTGTGGTGTGTGAATAAATTTTCTTTACTTACATTTGTTATTTTTTTTAATTTTTTCCTTACATATACTCTAAAATTTTCATTTTGTTGTGATCTATTTTGCCTTTATCTTCTTGTTTACGTGAGAATCAGGAAGTGAAAACTCAAAGTTTGATTTAAGAAAAGATGTAAATCTAATATGGAATGGAAATCCACAAATGAAGAGAGAGATAATTCCAAAAACACTTTATAACTTTTAGGGACTGCTAACTCTTTTACTTTTTATATATTAGGTTTTGTAATGATCAGGAAAAGGTGCAGGCAGGGGATTTTTAACTAAGTGTTGACTCATAGCCCGTTACGCATGATTCACCAATAAATCACTTTAAAAATCATCTGTGATTGTTGGGTCAGCTTTTTGTAAATGGGCAAAATTAAGTCTTGTTTGACTCGGGTAAATATCCCAACGCATTCACTTGAGAATTTAATGAGAATTTGTTGTTCACTTGAAAAGGTTTTGGTCCTTAAGGCATTTGCATCTTTAATATGTTTCAAGCATGGATATTCATATTTAACACATGTTAGGATCAGTTAGAAACCTCTTTCTTATCAAATTCCAAGCCATTAGGGTTGAACTAATGGAATTTCGCATACTTGGACAACAAAACTTTTGTGTTCATTTGTGGTGTGAGTATAAATTTTTTTACGTACATTTGTTTTTGATATTAATTTTTTCCTTACATAAACTCTAAACTTTCATTTTGTTTAGATCAATTTTTCCTTAAAGATCTTGTTTACGATAAAATTGGAAAGTTAAAACTCAAAGTTTTGATTTAAGAAAAAAGTGCACATATAAAATGGAATGGAAATGGTCAAATGTAAAGAGAGATAATTCCAAAAAGTCTCATTGACTTTTAGGGACTGCAAACTATTTTAGTTTTTATATATTAGGTTTTTGCAATGATCGGGAAAAGGGGAGCCAGGGGATTTTTAACTGAGTGTTGACTCCCAATCTATAAGTCATTTCTTACAAAAATATAGCCCGTTACAGATGTTTGACCGATAAATCACTTTTAAAATAATCTGTGATTGTTACTTCAACTTTTTGTCAATGGGTATAATAATGGCTTTTTTGAGTCAGATAAATATCCCACCGCACGTTCACATGAGAATTTAATGAGCATTTATTGTTCACTTTAAAAGGTTTGGATTCATAGGGAATTTGCATCTTTAACATGTTTCACGAATGCATATCCCAATTTAAAAATCATCTGTGATTGTTAGTTCAACTTTTTGTAAATGGGTATGTTAATGGTTTTTTTGACCCAGGTAAATCTCCCACCGCATGTACACTTGAGAATTTAATGAGCATTTGTTGTTTGATTTAAATGGTTTCGATCTATTGGACATTACATCTTTAACATGTTTCAAGCATGCATATCCCAATTTAAAACAGGTTAGGATCAGTTAGAAATATTTTTCTTATCAAATTCCAAGCCATCAGGGTTGAACTAGTGGAATTTCCCAAACTTGGACAACAAAAGTTTTGGGATCGTTTGTGGTGTGTGAATAAATTATATTTAATTACATTTTTTATTTTGGTTAATTATTTCCATACATAAACTTTTAAATTTTCATTTCGTTGTGATCTATTTTCCCTTTATCTTCTTGTTTACGAGATAATCGGAAAGTGAAAACTCAAAGTTTTGATTTAAGAAAAAAGTGTACATCTAAAAAGAAATAGAAATGCACAAATTTAGATAGAGATAATTCCAAAAAGTCTCTAAAACTTTTAGGGACTGCAAACTCTTTTAGTTTTTATATATTAGGTTTTGCAATGATCGGGAAAAGGGGGGGCGAACGATTTTTAACTGAGTCTTGACTCCCAATCCATAAGTCATTTTCTTACAAAAACATAGCCCGTTATACATGATTTACTGATAAATCACTTTAAAAATCATCTGTGATTCTAAGGTCAGCATTTTGTAAATGGGCAAAATAATGGTTTGCTTGACTCAGGTAAATATTCCACTGCACGTTCACTAGAGAATTTTATTAGCATTTGTTTTCGCTTTAAAAGGTATTGATCCATTGGGCATTTGCATCTATAACATGTTTCAAGCATGCATATCCATATATAAAACATGTTAGGATCAGTTATAAATCTTTTTCTTATACAATTCAAATCAATTAGGGTTGAATTAATGGAATTTCCCAAACTTGGACAACAAAAATTTTGTGTTCGTTTGTGGTGTGTGAATAAATTTATTTACTTACTTTTTTTCATTTTGTTGTGATCTATTTTGCCTTTATCTTCTTGTTAACGAGAGAATCGGAAAGTCAAAACTCAAAGTTTTGATTTAAGAAAAAAATGTACATCTAAAATAGAATGAAATGCACAAATGTAGAGAGAGATAATTCCAAAAAGTCCCTGTAACTTTTAGGCACTGCAACCTCTTTTAGTTTTTATATATTAGGCTTTGCAATGATCGGGAAAAGGGGGTGGTGGAGGATTTTTAACTGAGTGTTTACTCCCAATCCATAACTCATTTCTTACAAAAACATTGCCCGTTATGCATGATTGACCGATAAATTACTTTACAAATAATCTGTAATTGTTAGGTCAACTTTTTGTAAATGGGTAAAATAATGACTTGTATTACTCGGGTAAATATCCCACTACAATTTCACTTGAGAATTTAATGAGCATTTGTTGTTCACGTTAAAAGGTTTGGATCTATAGGGCATTTGCATCTGTAACATGTTCCAAGCTTGAATATCCATATTTAAAACATGTTAGGATTAGTAAGAAATCAGTTTCTTATCAAATTCCAATCCATTTGGGTTGAACTATTGGAATTTCACAAACCTTGAGAACAAAAATTTCTTGTTCGTTTGTGGTGTGTGAATAAATATTCTTTACTTACATTTGTTATTGTTTTTAAATTTTCCCATACTTAAACTTTAAAATTTTCATTTTGTTCTGATCTCTTTTGCCTTTATCTTCTTGTTTATGAGAGAATCGGAAAGTGAAAACTCAAAGTTTTAATTTCAAAAAAAAATGTACATCTAAAATGGAAAGCAAATGCACAAATGTAGAGAGAGATAATTCTAAAAAGTCTCTATAACTTTTAGGGACTGCAACCTCTTTTAGTTTTTATATATTAGGTTTTGCAATGATCGGGAAAAGGGGATGGCGGAGGATTTATAACTGAGTGTTTACTCCCAATCCATAAGTCAATTCTTACAAAAACATTACCCCTTATGCATGATTGACCGCTAAATCACTTTACAAATAATCTGTGATAGTTAGGTCAGCTTTTTGCAAATGGGTAAAATAATGACTTCTATTACTCGGGTAAATATTCCACTGCACTTTCACTCTAGAATTTAATGAGCATTTGTTGTTCACGTTAAAAGGTTCGGATCCATAGGGCATTTGCATCTTTAACATGTTCCAAGCTTGAATATCCATATTTAAAACATGTTAGGATTAGTAAGAAATCTCTTTCTTACCAAATTCCAATCCATTTGGGTTGACCGAACGGAATTTCACAAACTTGGACAACAAAACTTTTGTGTTCATTCGTAATGTGTGAATAAATTTTATTTACTTACATTTCACAAACTCGAAATTTTTTATTTTTTTGTGATCTCTTTTGCCTTTATCTTCTTGTTTACGAGAGAATCGGAAAGTGAAAACCCAAAGGTTTGATTTCAGAAAAAATTGTATGTCTAAAATAGAATGCAAATGCACAAATTTAGAGAGAGATAATTCCAAAAAGTCTCTAAATATTTTAGGGACTGGAAACTCTTTTAGTTTTTATATATTAGGTTTTGCAATTATCAAGAAGGGGGGGAGGCAGGGGATTTTTAACTGAGTGTTGACTCCTAATCCATAACTCATTTCTTACAAAAACATAGCCCGTTAGGCATGATTGAACGATAAATCACTTTAAAAATCATCTGTAATTGTTAGGTCAGTTTTTTTGTAAATGGGCAAAATAATGGTTAGTTTGACTTGGGTAAATATCCCACTCCACGTTCACTTGAGAATTTAATGAGCATTTTTTTTCGATTTAAAAAGTATTGATCCATAGGGCATTTGCAACTTTAACATGTTTCAAGCATGCATATCCATATTTAAAACGTGTTAGCATCAGTTAGAAATCTTTTTTCTTTTCAAATTCAAAGCCATTAGGTTTGAACTTGTGGAATTTCCCAAACTTGGCCAACAAAACTTTTGTGTTCGTTTGTGGTGTGTGAATAAATTTTTTTACATACATTTGTTATTGTTTTTAATTTTTCCCATACATAAACTCTAAAATTTTTATTTTTTTGTGATCGATTTTGCCTTTTTCTTCTTGTTTACGAGAGAATCGGAAGGTGAAAACTCAAAGTTTTGATTTAAGAAAAAAGTGTACATCTAAATTGAAATATAAATGCAAAAATTTAGAGAGAGATAATTCCAAAAAGTCTCTGAAAATTTTAGGGACTTTAAACTCTTTTAGTTTTTATATATTAGGTTTTGCAATGATCGGGAAAAGGGGAAGGCATGGGATTTTTAATTGAGTCTTGACTCCCAATCCATAAGGCATTTCTTACAAAGACATAGCCCATTATGCATGATTTATCGATAAATCACTTCACAAATCATCTGTGATTGTTAGGTCAACTTTTTGTAAATGGGCAAAATAATGACTTGCTTGACTCAGGTAAATATCCCACCACCGCACGTTCACTTGAGAATTTTATGAGCATTTGTTTGCGCTTTAAAAGGTATTGATTCATAGAGAATTTACATATTTAACATGTTTCAAGCATGCATATCCATATTTAAACATGTTAGGATCAGTTATAAATCTTTTTCTTATACAATTCAAAGCCTTCAGGGTTGAACTAATGGAATTTCCAAAAATTGGACAACAAAACTTTTGTGTTCGTTTGTGGTGTGTGCATAAATTTTCTTTACTTAATTTTTTTTCCATAAAAAAACTCTAAAATTTTCATTTTGATGTGATCTATTTTGCCTTTATCTTATTGTGAACGAGCCAATTGGAAAGTGAAAACTCAAAGTTTTGATTTAAGAAAAAATGTACATCTAAAATGGAATGAAATGCACAAATCTAGAGAGAGATAATTCCAAAAAGTCTTTGTAACTTTTAGGGACTGCAACCTCTTTTAGTTTTTATATATTCAGTTTTGTAATGATCGGGAAAAGGGGGTGGCGGAGGATTTTTTACTGAGTGTTGACTCTCAATCCATAAGTCATTTCTTACAAAAATATTGCCCATTACGTATGATTGATCGATTAATCACTTTAAAATAATCTTTGATTGTTAGGTCAGCTTTTTGTAAATGACTAAAATAATGACTTCTTTGACTCGAGTAAATTTCCCACTGCACTTTCACTTGAGAATTTAATGAGCATTTCTTGTTTGCACTAAAAGGTTTGGATCCATAGGGAATTTGCATATTTAGCATGTTCCAAGCTTGAATATCCATATTTAAAACATGTTAGGATTAGTAAGAAATCTCTTTCTTATCAAATTCCAATCCATTTGGGTTGAACTAGTAAAATTTCACAAACTTGGACAACTAAACTTTCGTGTTCGTTTGTGGTGTGTGAATAGATTTTCTTTACTTACATTTGTTACTGTTTTTAATTTTTCCCATACTTGCACTCTAAAATTTTCATTTTGTTGAGATCGCTTTTGCCTTTATCTTCTAGTTTACGAGAGAATCGGAAAGTGAAAAATCAAAGTTTTGAGTTCAGAAAAAAGTGTACATCTAAAATGGAATGAAAATGCAAAAATTTAGAGAGAGATAATTCCAAAAAGTCTTTGAAACTTTTAGGGACCGGAAACTCTTTTAGTTTTTATATGTTAGGTTTTGCAATGATCGGGAAGAGAGGGAGGTGGGGGATTTTTAACTGAGTGTTGACTCCCTATCTATAAGTCATTTCTTACAAAAGCATAGCCCATTACACATGATTGACTGATAAATCACTTTACAAATCATCTGTGATTGTTAGGTCAACTTTTAGTAAATCGGCAAAATAATGGCTTATTTGACTCGGGTAAATATCCCACCTCACGTTCACTTGAAAATTTAATGAGCATTTGTTCTTTGCTTTAAAAGGTTTGGATCCATAGGTAATTTGCATATTTAACATGTTTCAAGCATGCATATTCATATATAAAACATGTTAGGATCAGTGAGAAATCTATTTCTTATCAAATTCCAAGCCATTAGGGTTGAAATAGTGGAATTTCGCAAACTTGGACAACAAAACTTTTGTGTTCGTTTGTGGTGTGTGTATAAATTTTCTTTACTTACAATTTATTTTGTTTTTAATTTTTTCCATACATAAACTCTAAATTTTCATTTTGTTGTGATCCATTTTGCCTTTATGGTCTTGTTTACGAGAAAAAAGGAAAGTGAAAACTAAAAGTTTTGATTTAAGAAAAAAGTGTACATCTAAAATGGAATGGAAATGCACAAATGTGGAGAAAGAGAATTCGAAAGACTCTCTGTAACTTTTGGGGACTGCAAAATCTTTTAGTTTTTGTATGTTAGGTTTTGCAATGCTCAGGAAAAGGGGCAGGCGGGGGATTTTTAACTGAGTGTTAACTCCCAATCCATAAGTCATTTCTTACAAAAGCATAGCCCATTACACATGATTGATTGATAAATAACTTTACAAATCATCAGTGATTGTTAGGTCAACTTTTTGTAAATGAGCAAAATAATGGCTTGTTTGACTCGGGTAAATATCCCTCCACACGTTCACTTGAGAATTTAATGAGCTTTTGTGGTTAACTTTAAAAGGCTTGGACAACAAAACTTTTGTGTTCGTTTGTCATGTGTGAATAAAATTTCCTTACTTACATTTGTTATTGTTTTTAATTTTTTCCATACATAAACTCTAAAATTTTCATTTTGTTGTGATCTATTTTGCCTTTATCTTATTGTTTTTGAGAGAATCGAAAAGTGAAAACTCAAAGTTTTGATTTAAGAAATGCACAAATTTAGGGAGAGATAATTCCAAAAAGTGTTTGTAACTATTAAGGACTGTAAACTCCTTTAGTTTTCATATATTAGGTTTTGCATTGATCGGGAAAAGGGGGAGGGGGGCGATTTTTAACAGAGTGTTGGCTCCCAATCCATGAGGCATTTCCTAGAAAAACATAGCCCATTACGCATGATTGACCAATAAATCACTTTACATATCATCTGTGATTGTTAGGTCAACTTTTTGTACTTGGGCAAAATAAAGGCTTGTTTGACTCGGGTAAATATCCCACCGCACGTTCACTTGAGAATTTAATAAGCATTTGTTATTCACTTTAAAAGGTTTGGATCCATAGGGAATTTTTATCTTTAACATGTTTCAAGCATGCATATCCATATTTAAAACATGTTAGGATCAGTTAGAAATCTCTTTCTTATCAAATTCCAAACCATTAGGGTTGAACTAGTTGAATTTCCCAAACTTGGACAACATAACTTTTGCTTCATTTGTGGTGTATGAATAAATTTTCTTTGCTTACATTTGTTAATGTGTTTAAATTTTTCCATGCATAAACACTAAAATTTATATTTTTTTGTGATTTTTTTTGCCTTTATTTTTTTGTTTACGAGAGAATCGGATAGTGAAAACTCAAAGTTTCGATATAAGAAAAAAGTGTACATCTAAAATGGAATGGAAATGCACAAATGTAGAGAGAGATAATTCAAAAATACTCTCTGTAAGTTTTAGGCACTTCAAACTTTTTTAGTTTTTATGTATTAGGTTTTGCAATGATCGGGAAAAGGGGGAGGTGGGGGATTTTGAACAGAGTGTTGACTCCCAATCCATAAGTAATTTCTTACCAAAACATACCCCGTTACACATCATTGACCGATAAATCCCTTTACAAATCATTTGTGATTGTTAGGTCAGCTTTATGTGAATGGGCAAAATAAAGGCTTGTGTGACTTGGGTAAATATCCCACAGCACGTTCACTTGAGAATTTAATGAGCATTTGTTGTTCGCTTTAAAATTTTTGGATCCATAGGGCATTTGCATCTTTAACATGTTTCAAGTATGCATATCCATATTTAAAACATGTTAGGATCAGTAAGAATTCTTTCTCATCAATTCCAAGCCATTAGGGTTGAACTAGTGGAATTTCCCAAGCTTGGACAACAAAACTTTTGTGTTCGTTTGTGGTGTGTGAATAAATTTTCTTTACTTACATTTGTTATTTTTTTTCATCTTTTCCGTACATAAAGTCTAAAATTTTCATTTTTTTGTGATCTATTTTGCCTTAATCTTCTTTATTACGAGAGAATCGGAAAGTAAAATCTCAAAGTTTTGATTTAAGAAAAAAATGTACATCTAAAATGGAATGGAAATGCACAAATTTAAAGAGAGATAATTCCTAAAATTCTCTGTAATTTTTAGGGACTGTAAACTCTTTTAGTTTTTATATATTAGTTTTTGCAAAGATCAGGAAAAAGGGGGAGGCGGGGGATTTTTAACTATATGTTGACTCCCAATCCATAAGTCATTTCTTAACAAAACATAACTTTACAAAGCATGTGTGACTGTTAGGTCAGCTTTTTTTTAAATGGGCAAAATAATGGCTGGTTTGACTCGGGTAAATATCCCACCGCACGTTCACCTTAGAATTCAATGAAAATTTGTTGCTCACTTTAAAAGGTTTGGATCCATAGGGCATTTGCATTTTTAACATGTTTCAAGCATGCATATCCATATTTAAAACATGTTTCAAGCATGCATATCCATATTTAAAACATGTTAGGATTAGTTCAAAATCGCTTTCTTATCAAATTCAAAGCCATTAGAGTTGAACAAATGGAATTTCCCAAACTTGAAAAATGGAACTTTTCTGTTCATTTGTGGTGTGTGAAAAAAATTTCTTTACTTACATTTGTTATTGTTTTTTATTTTTTCCATTCATGAACTCTAAAATGTTCATTTTGTTGTGCTCTATTTTGCCTTTATCTTCTTTTTTACGAGAGAATCGGAAAGTGAAAACTCAAAGTTTTGATAGTATACATAAAAAATGGAATGGAAATGCACAAATGTTGAGAGAGATAATTCCAAAAAGTCTCTGTAACTTTTAGGGACTGCAAACTCTTTTAATTTTTATATATTAGGTTCTGCAATGATCAGGAAAAGGGGGAGGCGAGGGAATTTTAAATGAGTGTTGACTCCCAATCCATAAGTCATTTCTTACAAAAACATAGCCTGTCACACATTATTGATCGATAAATCACTTTACAAATCTTCTGTGATGGTTAGGTCATCTTTTTTTAAATGGGCTAAATAATGGCTTGTTTGACTCGGGTAAACCGCATGTTTACTTGAGAATTTAATGAGCATTTGTTGTTCGCTTTAAAAGATTTGGATCCATAGGGCATTTGCATCTTTAACATGTTCAAACATGCATATCCATATTTAAAACATGTTAGGATCCGTTAGAAATCTCTTTCTTATTAAATTCCAAGCCATTAGGATTGAACTAGTGGAATTTCCCAAACTTATACAATAAAACTTTTGTGTTCGTTTGTGGTGTGTTAATACATTTTCTTTACTTATATTTGTTATTGTGTTTAATTTTTTCCATGAATAAACTCTTAAATTATTATTTTGTTGTGATCTATTTTGCCTTTATCTTCTTGTTTACGAGAGAATCGGATAATGAAAACTGAAAGTTTGGATTTAAGAAAAAAGTGCATTTCTAAAATGGAATGGAATTGCACAAATGTTGAGAGATATAATTTCAAAAAACTCTTTGTAATTTTTAGGAACTGCAAACTATTTTAGTTTTTATGTATTATGTTTTGCAATGATCGGGTAAAGGGGGAGGCGGAGGATTTTTAACTGAGTGTTGACTCCCAATCCATGAGTCATTTCTTACCAAAACATAGCCCATTACGTATGATTGACCGAAAAGCACTTTAAAAATCATCTATGATTGTTAGGTCAGCTTTTTTAAATGGGCAAAATAATGGCTTGTTTGACTTGGGTAAATATCCCACCGCACGTTCACTTGATAATTTAATGAGCATTTGTTGTTCGCTTTAAAAATTTTGGATCCATAGGGCATTTGCATCTTTAACATGTTTCAAGCATGCATATCCATATTTAAAACATGTTAGGATCAGTTAGAAATCTCTTTCTCATCAAATTCCAAGCCTTTAGAGTTGAACTAATGGAATTTCCCAAACTTGGACAACAAAACTTTAGATTTCGTTTGTGGTGTGTGAATAAATTTTCTTTACTTAGATTTGTTATTGTTTTTTATTTTTTCCATACATAAACTCGAAAATTTTCATTTTGTTGTGATCTGTTTTGCCTTTTCCTTCTTTATTACAAGAGAATCGGAAAGTGAAAACTCAAACTTTTGATTTCAGAACAAAGTGTTCATCTAAAATGGAATATAAATGCACAAATGTTGAGAGAAATAATTATAAAAAGTATCTGTAACTTTTAGGTACATCAAAAATTTTTAGTTTTTATATATTAGGTTTGCAATAATCAGGAAAAAGGGGGAGGCGATGGATTTTTAACTGAGTGTTGACTCCCAATCCATAAGTTATTTCTGAAAAAAAGATATCCCATCATGTATGATTGACCGATAAATTACTTTACAAATCATCTTTGATTGTTTGGTCAACTTTTTGTAAATGGGCAAGATAACGGCTTGTTTTACTCGGGTAAATATCCCACTGCACGTTCACTTGGGAATTTAATGAGCATTTATTGTTCACTTTAAAAGGTTTGGATCCATAGGACATATGCATCTTTAACATGTTTCAAGCATGCATATCCATATTTAAAACATGTTAGGATCAGTTAGAAATCTATTTCTTATAAAATTCCAAGCCATTTTGGTTGAACTAGTGTTATTTCCCAAACTTGGACAACAAAACCTTTGTGTTCGTTTGTGGTGTGTGAATAAATTTTCTTTACTCACATTTTTTATTTTTTTTTATTTTTTCCTACATAAACTCTAAAATTTTCGTTTTGTTGTGATCTATTTTGCCTTTATCTTCTTGATTACGAGAGAATCGAAAAGTGAAAACTCACAGTTTTGATTTAAGAAAAAAGTGTAAATCTAATATGGAATGGAAATCCACAAATGAAGAGAGATATAATTCCAAAAACACTTTATAACGTTTAGGGACTGCTAACTCTTTTAGTTTTTATATATTAGGTTTTGTAATGATCGGCAAAAGGGGGAGGCGGGGGATTTTTAACTGAGTGTTGACTCTCAAGCCATAAGAAATTTCTTAAAAAAACATAGCCCATTACGCACGATTGACCGATAAATCACTTTACAAATCATCTGTGATTGTTAGGTCAACTTTTTTTAAATGGGCAAAACAATAGCTTGTTTGACTCGGGTAAATATCCCAACACACGTTCAGTAGAGAATTTAATGAGCATTTGTTGTTCGCTTTAAAAGGTTTTGATCCATAGGGCATTTGCATTTTTAATATGTTTCACGCATGCATATTCATATTTAACACATGTTAGGATAAGTTAGAAATCTCTTTCTTATCAAATTCCAAACCATTAGTATTGAACTACTGGAATTTCGCAAACTTGGACAAAAACGTTTTGTGTTCATTTGTCGTGTGAGTATAAATTTCTTTACTTAGATTTTTTATTTTTTTATTTTTTCCATCCATAAACTCTAAATTTTCATTTTGTTCTGATCAATTTTGCCGTTAAGATATTGTTTACGAGAAAATTGGAAAGTGAAAACTCAAAGTTTTGATTTAAGAAAAAAGTGTACATCTAAAATGGAAAGAGAGATAAGGGGGAGGCGGGGGATATTTAACTGAGTGTTGACTCCCAATCCATATGTCGTTTCTTAAAAAAACATAGCCCGTTACGCATGATTTACCGATAAATCACTTTAAAAATGATATGTGATTGTTAGTTCAACTTTTTGTCATTGGGTATAATAATGTCTTTTTTGAGTCGGGTAAATATCCTACCACACGTTCACATGAGAATTTAATGAGAATTTATTGTTCACTTTAAAAGGTTTGGATCCATAGGGCATTTCCATCTTTAACATGTTTCAAGAATGTTATATCTCAATTTAAAAATCATCTGTTATTGTTAGTTCAACTTTTTGTAAATGGGTATGTTAATGGTTTTTTTGACTCAGGTAAATATCACACCGCATGTACACTTGAGATTTTAATGAGCATTTTTTGTTCTCTTTAAATGGTTTAGATCCATTGGGCATTTGCATCTGTAACATGTTTAGAGCATGCATATCCCAATTTAAAACATGTTAGGATCAGTTAGAAATCTCTTTCTTATCAAATTCCAAGCCATTAGGATTAAACTAGTAGAATTTCCCAAACTTGGACAACAAAAGTCTTGGGATCGTTTGTGGTGTGTGAATAAATTTTATTTACTGATATTTTTTATTGTGGTTAATTATTTCGATACATAAACTCTAAAATTTTCATTTTGTTATGATCTATTTTGCTTTATCTTCTTGTTTACGAGAGAATCAAAAGGTGAAAACTTAAAGTTTTGATTTAAGAAAAAAGTGTACATCTAAAATGAAATAGAAAAGCACAAATTTAGAGAGAGATAATTCCTAAAATTCTTTGGAACTTTGAGGAACTGCAAACTCTTTTAGTTTTTATATTTGAGGTTTTGCGATGATCGGGAAAAGGGGGAGGCGGGGGATTTTTAACTGAGTCTTGTCTCCCAATTCATAAGTCATTTTCTTACAAAAACATAGCCCGTTATGCATGATTTACTAATAAATCACTTTACAAATCATCTACGATTGTTAGGTCAGCTTTTTGTAAATGGGAAAAATAATGGCTTGCTTGACTCGAGTAAATATCCCACTGCACGTTCACTATAGAATTTTATGAGCATTTTTTTTTGCTTTAAAAGGAATTGATCCATTGGGCATTTGCATCTTTAACATGTTTCTAGAATGCATTTCCATATTTAAAACATGTTAGGATCAGTTATAAATCTTTTTCTAATATCATTCAAAGCCATTAGGGTTGAACTAACGGAATTTCCCAAACTTGGACAACAAAACTTTTGTGTTTGTTTGTGGTGTGCGAATAAATTTTCTTTACTTAATTTTTTTATTGTTTTTAATTTTTTTCATACAAAAACTCTAAAATTTTCATTTTGTTGTGATCTATTTTGCCTTTATCTTCTTGTTAATGAGAGAATTGGGAAGTGAAAACTCAAAGTTTTGATTTAAGAAAAAAGTGTACATCTAAAATGGAATGAAATGCATTAATGTAGAGAGAGATAATTCCAAATAGACTCTATAACTTTAAGGGAGTTCAACCTCTTTTAGTTTTTATATATTAGGTTTTGCAAAGATAGGGAAAAGGGGGTGGAGGAGGATTTTTAACTGAGTGTTTACTCCCAATCCATATGTCATTTCTTACAAAAACATTGCCGGTTATGCATGATTGATCGATAAATCACTTTACAAATAATCTATGATTTTCAGGTCAGCTTTTTGTAAATGGGTAAAATAATGAGTTGTTTCACTCGGGTAAATATCTCGCTGCACTTTCACTTGAGAATTTAATGAGCATTTGTTGTTCGCGTTAAAAGGTTTGGATCCATAGGGCATTTGCATCTTTAACATGTTCCAAGCTTGAATATCCATATTTAAAACATGTTAGGATTTGCAAGAAATCTCTTTCTTATCAAATTCCAATCCAATTGGGTTCAACTATTGGAATTTCACAAACTTGGACAACAAAACTTTCTTGTTCATTTGTGGTGTGTGCACAAATTTTCTTTACTTACATTTGTTATTGTTTTTAATTTTTTCCAAACTTAAACGCTAAAATTTTCATTTTGTTGTTATCTCTTTTGCCTTTATCTGCTTGTTTACGAGAGAATCAGAAAGTGAAAACTCAAAGTTTTGATTTCAAAAAACATTGTACATCTAAAATGGAATGCAAATGCACAAATTTAGAGAGAGATAATTCCAGAAAGTCTCTGTAACTTTTAGGGACTGCAACGTCTTTTAGTTTTTATATATTCGGTTTTGCAATGATCGGCAAAAGAGGGTGGCAGAGGATTTTTAAGTATGTGTTTACTCCCAATCCATAAGTCTTACATTTTTTATTGTTTTAAATTTTTGTCAGACATAAACTCTAAAATTTTCATTTTGTTGTGATCTTTTTGACTTTTATCTCTTTGAGGTTTACGAGATGAAGGGAAAGTGAAAACTCAAGTTTTGATTTAAGAAAAAAATATACATCTAAAATGGAAATGTACAGTGCACAATGTAGAGAGAGATAATTCCAAAAAGTGTATGTAATTTTTAGGGATTGTAAACTCTTTTTATTTTTATATATTAGGATTTGCAATCATCAGGAAAATGGAGAGGCTGGGGATTTTTAACTAAGTGTTGACTCCCAATGCATAAGTCATTTCTTACAAAAATATAGCCCATTACGCATGATAAATCACTTTACAACCATTTATGATCGTTTGGACATGTTTTTGTAAATGGGCAAAATAATGGCTTCTCTGACTCGGGTAAATATCCCACCGGATGTTCACTTGAGAATTTAATGAGCGTTTGTTATTCTCTTTAAATGGTTTGGATCCACAGGTCATTTGCACCTTTAATATGTTTCAAGAATGCATATCCATTTTTAAAACATGTGTAGAAAAATGTCTTTGTTATAAAATTCCAAGCTATTAGGATTAAACCAGTGGAATTTCCCAAACTTGGATAACAAAACTTTTGTGTTCATCTGTGATGTGTGAATAAATTTTCATTGCTTACATTTGTTATTGTTTTAAATTTTTTCCATTTAGAAACTCTAAAATTTTCATTTTGTAGTTATCTATTTGCCTTTTATATCTTTTTTGTTTACGAGATGAAGGGAAAGTGAAAACTCAAGTTTTGATTTAAGAAAAAAGTATACATCTAAAATGGAAATGAACAGTGCACAAATGTACAGAGAGATAATTCCAAAAAGTGTCTGTAAATTTTAGGGATTGTAAACTCTTTTTATTTTTTATATATTAGGTTTTCCAATCATTTGGAAAAGGGGGGAGGCGCGTGATTTTTAACCAAGTGTTGACTCCCAATCAATAAGTCATTCCTTACAAAAATATAGCTCGTTACGCATGATAAATCACTTTACAATCTTCTACGATTGTTAGGTCATCTTTTTGTAAATGGGCAAAATAATGGCTTGTTTCAGTCGGGTAAATATCCCACCCCACTTTCACTTGGAAATTTAATCAGCGTTTTTTATTCTTTTTAAAATTTTTGGATCCATAGGTCATTTGCATCTTTAACATGTTTCAAGCATGCATATCCATTTTTAAAACACGTATAGAAAAATCTCTTTCTTATAAAATTTCAAGTAATTAAGGTTGAACCTATGGAATTTCCCAAACTTGGATAACAAAACTTTTGTGTTCATCTGTGGTGTGTGAATAAATTTTCTTTGCTTACATTTGTTATTGTTTTAAATTTTTTCCATACATAAACTCCAAAAATTTCATTTTTTTGTGATCCATTTTCCCTTTATCTCATTTTTGTTAACGAGATGAAGGGAAAGTGAAAACTCAAGTTTTGATTTAAGAAAAAAATATACAACTAAAATGAAAATGCACAGTGCACCAATGTAGAGAGAGATAATTCCAAAAAGTATCTATTATTTTTAGGGATTGTAAACTCTTTTTAGTCTTTATTTATTAAGTTTTTCAATTGTCGGGAAAAAGGGGAGGCGAGGAAATTTTAAATGTGGGTTGATTCCCTATCCATAAGTCATTCCTTAAAAAAATATTGCCCGTTACGCATGATAAAACAATTTATAATTATCTATGATCGTTTGGTGAACTTTTTGTAAATGGGCAAAATAATGGCTTGTCTAACTCGGGTAAATATCCCACCACATGTTGACTTGAGAATTTAATGAGCGTTTGTTATTCTCTTTGAAATGTTTAGATCCATAAGTCATTTGCATCTCCTACATGTTTCAAGCATGCATATCCATTTTTAAAACATGTGTAGAAAAATCTCTTTCTTATAAAATTCCAAGCTATTAGGGCTGAACCAGTGGAATTTCCCAAACTTGGATAACAAAACTTTTGTGTTCATATGTGGTGCGTGAATAAATTTTCTTTGCTTTCATTTGTTATTTTTCAAAAAAATTTCCATACATAAACTCTAAAATTTTCATTTTATTGTGATCTATTTGCCTTTTATCTCTTTTTTGTTTTCCGAGATGAAGGGAAAGTGAAAACTCAAGTTTTGATTTATGAAACAAATATACATCTAAAACATAAATGCACTGTACACAAATGTAGAGAGAGATAATTCCAAAAAGTGTCTATAATTTTTGGGGATTGTAAAGTCTTTTTATTTTTTATATATTAGGATTTGCAATTGTCGGGAAAAGGGGGGACACGGGGGATTTTAATTGAGTGTTGACTCCCTATCCATTAGTCATTCGTTAAGAAAATATGGCCCATTACGCATGATATATCACTTTACAATTATCTATGATCGTTAGGTCAGCTTTTTGTAAATGGGAAAAGTAATACCTTATCTGACTCGGGTAAATATCCCACCGAACGTTCACTTGAGAATTTAATGAGCATTTTTTATTCTCTTTAAAAGTTTTGGATCCATAGGTCATTTGCATCTTTAACATGTTTCAAGCATGGATATCCATTTTTAAAACATGTATAGAAAATTCTCTTTCTTATTAAATTCCAAGCTATTAAGGTTGAACCATTGGAATTTCCCAAACTTGGATAGTAAAACCTTTCGTGTTCATTTGTGGTGTGTGAATAAATTTTCTTTGCTTGCATTTGTTAATGTTTTAAATTTTTTCCATACATAAACTCTAAAATTTTCATTTTGTTGTGATCTATTTGCCTTTTATCTTTTTTTTTTTTTTTTTACTAGGTGAATGGAAAGTGAAAGCTCAAGTTTTGATTTAACAAACAAATATACATCTAAAATGGAAATGCACAATGCACAAAAGTAAAGTGAGATAATTCCAAAAAGTGAGTGTAATTTTTTGGGATTGTAAACTCTTTTTAGTTTTTATATATTAGGTTTTGCAATCATCCAGAAAAGTGGGGAGGCGGAGGATTTTTAACTAAATATTAACTCCCAATCCATAAGTCATTTCTTACAAAAAAAATAGCCCGTTATGCAAGATAAATCACTTTACAATGTTCTATGATCGTTAGGTCAGGTTGTATTAAATGGGTAAAATCATGGCTTGTCTGACTTGGATAAATATCCCATCGCACGTTCACTTGAGAATTTAATGAGCGTTTGTTATTATCTTTAAAAGGTTTGGATCCATAGGTCATTTGCATCTTTATCATGTTTCAAGTATGCATATCCGTTTTTAAAACATGTGTAGAAAAATCTCTTTCTTATAAAATTCCAAGCTATTAGGGTTGAACCAGTGGAATTTCCCAAACTTGGATAACAAAACTTTTGTGTTCATCTGTGGTGTGAGAATAAATTTTCTTTACTTATATTTGTTATGGTTTAAAATTTTTTCAATACCTAAACTCTATTTTTTTCTTTTTTTGTGATATATTTTCCTTTTATCTCTTTTTTTTTTTGCGAAATGAAGGTCAAGTGAAAAATCAAGCTTTGATTTAAGAAAAAAATATACATCTAAAATGGAACTGCACTGTGCACAAAAATACAGAGAGATAATTCAAAAAATTGTCTTTAATTTTTAGGGATTGTAAACTCTTTTTAGTTTTTATATTAGGTTTTGCAATCGTCGTGAAAAAGGGGGAGGTGGGGGCTTTTTAACTGAATGTTGACTCCCAATCTATAAGTCATTTCTTACAAAAATATAGCCCCTTACACAAGATAAATCACTTTACAATCATCTATGATCGTTAGGTCAGGTTGTACTAAATGGGTAAAATAATGGCTTGCTTACTCGGATAAATATCCCATCGCACGTTCACTTGAGAATTTAATGAGCGTTTGTTATTCTCTTTAAAAGGTTTGGATCCATAGGTCATTTGCATCTTTATCATGTTTCAAGTATGCATATCCATTTTTAAAACATGAGTAGAAAAATCTCTTTCATATAAAATTCCATCCTATAAGAGTTGAACCAGTGGAATTTCCTAAACTAGGATAACAAAACTTTTGTGTTCATCTGTGGTGTGAGAATAAATTTTCTTTGCTTACATTTGTTATTGTTTTAAATTTTTTCTATAATTAAACTCTAAAATTTTTATTTTGTTGTGATATATTTGCCTTTTATCTCTTTTTTATTTTGCGAGATGAAGGTCAAGTGAAAAGTCAAGTTTTGATTTAAGAAAAAAATATACATCTAAAATGGAAATGCACTGTGCACAAAAATACAGTGAGATAATTCAAAAAATTGTCTACAATTTTTAGGGATTGTAAACTCTTTTTAGTTTTTATATATTATGTTTTGCAATCGTCGGGAAAAGGGGGGAGGCGGTGGATTTTTAACTGAATGTCGACTCCCAATCCATGAGTCATTTCTTAAAAAAATAGAGCCTGTTACGCAAGATAAATCACTTTAAAATCATCTATGATCCTTAGCTCAGGTTGTATTAAATGGGTAAAATAATGGCTCGTCTGACTCTGGTAAATATCCCATCGCACGTTCACTTGAGAACTTAATGAGCGTTTGTTATTCTCTTTAAAAGGTTTGGATCCATAGGTCATTTGCATCTTTATCATGTTTCAAGCAAGCATATCCATTTTTAAAACATGTGTAAAAAATCTCTTTCTTATAAAATTCCCAACTATTAGGGTTGAACCAGTGGAATTTCCCAAACTTGGATAACAAAACTTTTGTGTTCATCTGTTGTGTGTGAATAAAATTTATTTGCTTACATTTGTTATTGTTTAAAATTTTTTCCATACAAGAACTCTAAAATTTTTATTTTGTTGTGACTTATTTGCCTTTAATCTCTTTTTTGTTTACGAGATGAAGGGAAAGTGAATACTCAAGTTTTGATTTAAGAAAAATGTATACATCTAAAAAGGAAATGCACAGTGCACAAATTTAGAGAGAGATAATTCCAAAAAGTGTCTATAATTTTTTGGAACAGTAAAGTTTTTTTAGTTTTTATATATTAGGTTTTGCAATCGTCGAGAAAAGGGGGGAGGCAAAGGATTTCTAATTGAATGTTGACTACCAATCCATAAGTCATTCCTTACAAAAATGTAGCCCGTTTCACACGATAAATCACTTTACAATCATCTATGATCTTTAGGTCAGGTTTTTGTAAATGGGCAAAATAATGGCTTCTCTGACTCCTGTAAATATCCCATCGCATATTCACTTGAGAATTTAATGAACGTTTTGTATTCTCTTTAAAAGGTTTGGATCCATAGGTCATTTGCATCTTTAACATGTTTCAAGCATGCAAATCAATATTTAAAACAAGTGTAGAAAAATCTCTTTCTTATTAAATTCCAAGCTATTCGGGTTGAACCAGTGGAATTTCCAAAAGTTGTATAACAAAACTTTTGTGTTCATCTGTGGTGTGTGAATAAAATTTATTTGCTTACATTTGTTATATTTTTTCCATACATAAACTCTAAAATTTTCATTTGTTTGTGAGATGAAGGGAAAGTGAAAACTCAAGTTTTTTATTTAATAAACAAATATACATCTAAAATGGAAAAACACAGTGCACAAAAGTAGAGAGAGATAATTCCAAAAAGTGTCTATAATTTTTAGGGATTGTAAGCTCTTTTTTGTTTTTATAGATTAGGTTTTGGAATCGTGTGGAAAAGGGTGGAGGCGGGGGATTTTTAACTAAGTGTTGACTTCCAATCCATAAGTCATTCCTTACAAAAATATAACCCGTTACACATGATAAATCACTTTACAATCATCTATGATCGTTAGGTCACCTTTTTGTAAATGGGCAAAATAATAGCTTGTTTTACACAGTTAAATATCCCACCGCACGTTTACTTGAGACTTTAAGGGGCGTTTGTTATTCTCTTTGAAAGGTTTGGATCCACAGGTCATTTGCATCTTTGAAATGTTTCAAGCATGTAAATTCATTTTTAAAAATGTGTAGAAAAATCTCTTTCCTTTATAATTCCAAGCTATTAGGGTTGAACCAGTGGAATTTCCCAAACTTGGATAACAAAACTTTTGTGTTCGTCAGTGATGTGTGAATAAATTTTGTTTTCTTACATTTTTTATTGTTTTAATTTTTTTCCAAACATAAGATCGAAAACTTTCATTTTGTTGAAATGTATTTGCCTTTTATCTCTTTTTTGTTGACGAGATGATGGGAAAGTGAAAACTCGAGTTTTGATTTAAGAAAAAAATATTCATCTAAAATGGAAATACACAGTGCACAAATGTCGAGAGAGATAATTCCAAAAAGTGTTTGTAATTTTTAGGGATTGTAAATTGTTTTTAGTTTTTATATATTAGGTTATGTAATTTTCAGGAAAAGGGAGGGAGGCGGGGGATTTTTAACTGAGTGTTGACTCCAAATCCATAAGTCATTCCTTACAAAAATAAAGCCAATTACGCATGATAAATCACTTTACAATCAGCTATGATTGTTAGGTCAGCTTTTTGTAAATGGGCAAAATAATGGTTTGTCTAACTCGGGTAAATCTCCCACTGCACGTTCACTTGCGAATTTAATAAGCGATTGTTATTCTCTTTAAAAGGTTTGGATCCATAGGTCATTTGCATTTTTTACATGTTTCTAGCTTGCATATCCAATTTTAAAACATGTGTAGAAGAAATCTCTTTCTTATAAAATTTATAGCTATTAGGGTTGAACGACTGGAATTTCCTAAACCTGGATAACAAAACTTTTGTGTTCATCTGTGGTGTGTGAATAAATTTTCTTTGCTTACATTTGTTATTGTTTTAAATTTTGTCCATACATAAACTCTAAATTTTTAATTTTGTTGAGATCTATATGCCTGTTATCTCTTTTTTGTTTACGAGATGAAGTTTTGATTGAAGAAAAAAATATACATCTAAAACGGAAATGCACAGTGCACAAATATACCGAGAGATAATTCCAAAAAGTGTGTGTAATTTTTCGGGATTGTAAACTCTTCTTAGTTTTTATATCTTAGGTTTTACAATCGTTGTGAAAAGGGGGGAGGCTGGGGATTTTTAACTGAGTGTTGACTCCCAATCCATAAGTCAATTCTTAAAAAAATTTAGCCCGTTACGCATGATAAATCACTTTACAATCATTTATGATCGTTAGGTCAGGTTTTATTAAATGGGCAAAATAATGGCTTGTCTGACTCGGGTAAATATCCCACCGCCAGTTCGCTTGAAAATTTAATGAGCGTTTGTTATTCTCTTTAAATGGTTTGGATCCATAGGTCATTTGCAACTTTATCATGTTTCAAGCATGCAAATCCAATTTTAAAACGCGTGTAGAAAAATCTCTTTCTTATAAAATTCCAAGCTATTAGGGTTGAACCAGTGAAATTTCCCAAACTTGGATAACAAAACTTTTGTGTTCATCTGTGGTGTGTGAATAAATTTTCTTTGCTTACATTTGTTATTGTTTAAAATTTTTTCCATACAAAAACTCTCAAATTTTCATTTTGTTGTGATCTTTTTGCCTTTTATCTCTTTTTTGTTTACAAGATGAAGGGAAAGTGAATACTCAAGTTTTGATTTAAGAAAAAATTATACATCTAAAATCGAAATGTACAATGCAAAAAAGTAGAGAGAGATAATTCCAAAAAGTGTTGCTAATTTTTAGGGATTTTAACCTCTTTTTTGTTTTTATATATTAGGTTTTGCAATCGTCGGGAAAAGGGGGGAGGCCGGGGATTTTTAATTAAGTGTTGATTCCCAATCCATAAGTCCTTCCTTACAAAAATATAGCCCGTTACACATGATAAATCAATTTACAATCATCAATTATCGTTAGGTCAGTTTTTTGTAAATGGGCAAAGTACTAGCTTGTCTGACTCAGGTAAATATCCCAGCGCACGTTCACTTGAGAATTTAAAAAGCGTTTGTTATTCTCTTTAAAAGGTTTGGATCCATAGGTCATTAGACCCTTAAACATGTTTCAAGCATGCATATTCTTTTTTAAAACATGTGTAGAAATATCTCTTTCTTATAAAATTCCAAGCTATTATGGTTGAATAAGTGGAATTTCAAAAACTTGTATAACAAAATTTTGGGTTGACAGTGGTGTGTGAATTAATTTTCTTTGCTTTCATTTGTTATTGTTTTAAATTTTTTCAATACAAAAACTCTAAAATTTTCATTTTGTTGTGATATATTTGCCTTTTATCTCTTTTTTTTTTTACGAGATGAAGGGAAAGTGAAAACTCAAGTATTGATTTAAGAAAAATATATTCATTTCAAATGGAAATGTATAGAGCACAAAAGTACAGGGAGATAATTCCAAAAAGTGTTTGTAATTTTAAGGGATTGTAAACTTTTTTTAGTTTTTATATATTAGGTTTTCCTATCGTCGGGAAAAGGGGGGAGGCGGGGGATTTTTAATGTAATGTTGACTCCCAATCCATAAGTCATTTCTTATAAAAAAAAATATCGCCTATTACACATGATATATCACTTTACAATCATCTATGATAGTTAGGTCATGTTTTATTAAATGAGCAAAATAATGGCTTGTCTGACTCGGGTAAATATCCCACCGCACGTTCACTTCAGAATTTAATGAGCGTTTGTTATTCTCTTTAGAAGGTTTGGATCCATAGGTCATTTGCATCTGTTTCAAACATGCATATCCATTTTAAAAACATGTGTAGAAAAATATTTTTCTTATCAAATTCCAAGCTATTAAGGTTGAACCAGTGAAATATCTCAAACTTGGATAACAAAACTTTTATGTTCATCTGTGGTGTGTAAATAAATTTTCTTTTCTTACATTGTTATTGTTTAAAAAAAATTTCCATACATAAACTCTAAAATTTTCATTTTTTGTGATCTATTTGAATTTTATCTTGTTTTTTGTTTACGTCATGAAGGGATAGTGAAAACTTAAGTTTTGATTTAAGAAAAAAGTATAAATCTAAACTTGAAATGCCCAGTGCACTAATGTGGAGAGAGATAATTCCAAAAAGTGTCTATAATTTTTAGGGATTGTCAACTCTTTTTAGTTTTTATATATTAGGTTTTCCAAACGTCGGGAAAAGGGGGGAAGAGGTGGATTTTTAACTGAGGGTTGACTCCCAATCCATAAGTCATTCCGTACAAATAAAATGTCGGTTACGCTTGATAAATCATTTTTCAAACAGTTATGATGGCTAGGCCATGTTTTTTTAAATGGGCAAAATAATGGGTTGTCAAACTTGGGTAAATATCCCACCACACGTTCACTTAAAAATTTAATGAGCGTTTGTTATTGTCTTCAAAAGGTTTGGATCCATAGGTTACTTGCATCTTTAAAATGTTTCAAGCATGCATATCCATTATTAAAACATGTGTAGAAAAATATCTTTCATATGAAATTCCAACCTATTATGGTTGAACTAGTGGAATTTCCAAAACTTGGATAAAATTTTTTTTTTTGTTCTTTTGTATTGTGTGAATTAATTTTTGTTTTTTTTACATTTTTTATTGTTTCAAATTTTTTTCATACATAAACTCTAAAATTTTTATTTTGTTGTGATCTATTTGCCTTTTATCACTTTTTTGTTTACGAGATGAAGGGAAAGTGAAAACTGAAGTTTTTATTTAAGAAAAAAATATACAACTTAAATAGAAATGCACAGTGCAAAAATGTAGAGAGAGATAATTCCAAAAAGTGTCCGTAATTTTATTTTGATTGTAAAATATGTTTAGTTTTTATATATTAGGTTTTGAAATCGTCAGGAAAAGGGGGGAGGTGGGTCATTTTTAACTGAGTGTTGACTCCCAATCCACAAGTCATTCCTTAAGAAAAAAATATTGCCCGTTACGCATGACAATTCACTTTACAATCATCTATCATCGTTAGGTAAGTTTTTGTAAATGGGTAAAATAAAGGGTTGTTTGACTCGGATAAATATCCCACCGCACGTTCACTCAAGAAATTAATGAGTGTTTGTTATGCTTATTAAACGGTTTGGATCCATAGGTCATTTGCATCTTTAACATGTTTCAAGCATGCATATCCATTTTTAAAACATGTGTAGAAAAATCTCTTTCTTATAAAATTCCAAGCTATTAGGGTTGAAGCAGTGGAATTTTCCAAACTTGGATAACAAAACTTTTGTGTTCATCTGTGGTGCATGTATAAATTTTCTTTGCTTATATTTTTTATTGTTTAAAATTTTATTCAAACATAAACTTTAAAATTTTCATTTTGTCGTGATCTATTTGCCTTTTATCACTTTTTTGTTTATGAGATGAAGGGAAAGTGAAAACTCAAGTTTTGATTTAAGAAACAAATATACATCTAATATGGAAATGCACAGTGCACAAATGTAGAGAGAGAGAATTCCTAAAAGTGTATGTAATTTTTAGGGATTGTAAACTCTTTTTAGTTTTTATATATTAGGTTTTGCAATCGTCGGGAAAAGGGGGGAGGCGAGGGATTTTTAACTGAGTGTTGACTCCCAATCCATAAGTCATTCCTTAAAAAAAATATATCCCGTTCCGCATAATGAATCACTTTACAATCATCTAAGATCTTTAGGTCAACTTTTTTAAATGGGCAAAATAATAGCTTGTTGGACTCGGCTAAATATCCCACCGCATATTCACTTGAGAATTTAATTAGCATTTGTTATTCTCTTTAAAAGGTTTTGATCCATTGGTCATTTGCATCTTTAACATGTTTCAAGCATGCATATCCATTTTTAAAACATGTGTAGAAAAATCTCTTTCTTATAAAATTCCAAGCTATTGGGTTGTACGAGTGGAATTTCCCAAACTTGGATAACAAAACTTTTGTGTTCATCTGTGGTGTGTGAATATATTTTATTTGCATACATTTGTTATTGTTTTAAATTTTTTCCATACATAAACTCTAAAATTTTTATTTTGTTGTGATGTTTTTGCATTTTATCTCTTTTTTGTTTACGAGAAGATGGGAAAGTGAAAACTCAAGTTTTTATTTTAGAAAAAAATATACATCTAAAATGGAAAAGCATTGTGCAAAAATTTAGAGAGAGAGAATTCCAAAAAATTGTACGCAATTTTTATGGATTTTAAACTCTTTATAGTTTTTATATATTAGGTTTTGCAATTGCCAGGAAAAGGGGGCAGGCGGGGAATTTTTAACTGAGTGTTGATTCCCAATGTGTAAGTCATTCCTTACAAAAATATAGCCAGTTACACATAATAAAATCACTTTACAATCATCTATGATCGTTAGGTCAGTTTTTGTAAACGGGCAAAATAATTGGTTGTCTGACTCGGGTAAATATCCCACAACTCGTTCACTGGAGAATTTAATAAGCTTTTGTTATTCTCTTTAAAAGGTTTGGATCCATAGGTCTTTTTCACCTTTAACATGTTTCTAGCATGCATATCCATTTTTAAAACATGTGTAAAAAAATATCTTTCTTTACAATTCCAAGCTATTAGGGTTGAACCAGTAGAATTTCCCAAACTTGGATAACAAAACTTTTGTGTTAATCTGTGGTGTGTGAATAAATTTTCTTTGCTTACATTTGTTATAGTTTAAAATTTTTTCCAAGCAAAAACTCTAAAATTTTCTTTTTGTTGTGACCTATTTGCCCTTTATCACTTTTTGTTTACAAGATGAAGGGAAAGTGAAAACTCAAGTTTTGATTTAAGAAAAAAGTATACATTGACAATGGAAATGCACCGTGCACAAATGTAGAGAGAGATAATTCCAAAAAGTGTCGGTAATTTTTAATGATTTTAACCTCTTTTTAGTTTTTATATATTAGGTTTTGTAATCGTCAGGAAAAGGGGGAGGCAGGGGATTTTTAA
The DNA here is from genome assembly GCF_029961685.1 of Aristolochia californica. Taxonomy (NCBI): domain Eukaryota; kingdom Viridiplantae; phylum Streptophyta; class Magnoliopsida; order Piperales; family Aristolochiaceae; genus Aristolochia; species Aristolochia californica. The sequence goes on along the minus strand of NW_027181782.1, from coordinate 16,556,540 downwards.
CTGTGTGTTGACTCCCAATCCATAAATCCTTCCTTACAAAAAAATAGCCTGTTACAAATAATAAATCAATTTACAATCATCCATGATTGTTAGGTCAGGTTTTTGCAAATGGGCAAAATAATGGCTTGTCCAACACGGATAAATATCCCAGCGCATGTTCACTTGAGAATTTAAAGAGCATTTTTTTATTCTCTTTAAAAGGTTTGGATCCATAGGTCATTAGCATCTTTAACATGCTTCAAGCATGCATATCCATTTTTAAAACATGTGTAGAAAAATCTCTTTCTTATAAATTTACAAGCTATTAGGGTTGAACCAGTGGAATTTCCCAAACTTGGATAACAAAACTTTTGGGTTGATTTGTGGTGTGTGAATAAATTTTCTTTGCTTACATTTTTTATTGTTTTAAATTTTTTCTATACATAAACTCTAAAATTTTCATTTGGTTGTAATATTTTTGCCTTTAATCTCTTTCTTTTTTACAAAATGAAGGGAAAGTGAAAACTGAAGTTTTGATTTTAGAACAAAATACACATCTAAAATGGAAATGCTCTGTGCACAAAAGTACAGAGAGATAATTCCAAAAATTGTCTTTAATTTTTAGGGATTGGAAACTCTTTTTAATTTTTACATATTAGTTTTGCAATCGTCGAGAAAAGGGGGGAGGCAGGGGATTTTTAACTGAATGTTGACTCCCAATCCTTAAGCAATTTCTTACAAAAATATAGTTTGTTATACATGATAAATCACTTTACAATCATCTATGATCGTTAGGTCAGGTTTTATTAAATGGGCAAAATAATGGCTTGTCTAACTCGGGTAAATATCCCACCGCACATTCACTTGTGAATTTCATGAGCGTTTGTTATTCTCTTAAAAAGGTTTGGATCCATAGGTCATTTGAATTTTTATCATGTTTCAAGCATGCATATCCATTTTTAAAACATGTGTAGAAAAATCTCTTTCTTATAAAATTCCAAGCTATTAGGGGTGAACCAGTGGAATTTCCAAAACTTGGATAATAAAACTTTTGTGTTCATCTGTGGTGTGTGAATAAAATTTCTTTACTTACATTTGTTATTTAATAAAAAAATTTCCATACAAGAACTCTAAAATTTTCATTTTGTCGTGATCTATTTGCCCTTAGTTTCTTTTTTGTTTACGAGATGAAGGGAAAGTAAAAACTCAAGTTTTGATTTAAGAAAAATGTATACATATAAAATGGAAATGCATACTTAAAAAATGAAGAGAAAGATAATTCCAAAAATTTTCTATAATTTTTTGGGATTGTAAAGTCTTTTTAGTTTTTATATATTAGGTTTTGCAATCGTCGGGAAAAGGGGGGAGGAAGGGGATTTCTAACTGAGTGTTGACTACCAATCCATCAATCATTTCTTACAAAAATATAGCCCGTTTCACAAGATAATCATCTATGATCGTTAGGTCAGCTTTTTGTAAATGGGCAAATTAATGGCTTCTCTGACTCGTGTAAATATCCCACCGCATGCTCAATTGAGAATTTAATGAACGTTTGGTATTCTCTTTAAAAGGTTTGGATCCATAGGTCATTTGCATCTTTAACATGTTTCAAGCTTGCAAATCCATTTTTAAAACATGTGTAGCAAAATCTCTTTCTTATTAAATTCCAAGCTATTAGGGTTGAACCAGTGGAATTTCCCAAACTTGTATAATAAAACTTTTGTGTTCATCTGTGGTGTGTGAATAAAATTTCTTTGCTTACATTTGTTATTGTTTTAAATTTTTTCCATACATAAACTCTAAAATTTTCATTTGTTTTTGATATTTTTGCCTTTTATCTCTTTTTTGTTTATGAGATTAAGGGAAAGTGAAAACTAATGTTTTGATTTAATAAAAAAATATACATCTAAAATGGAAATGCACAGTGCACAAAATTAGAGAGAGATAATTCCAAAAAGTGTCTGTAATTTTTAGGGATTGTAAGCTCTTTTTTGTTTCTATACATTAGTTTTGGAATTGTCAAGAAAAGGGTGGAGGCAGGGGATTTTTAACTGAGTGTTGACTTCCAATCCATAAGTCATTCCTTACTAAAATATAGCCCATTACGCATGATAAATAACTATACAATGATCTATGATCCTTAGGTCACCTTTTTGTAAATGGGCAAAATAATGGCCTTTTTGACACATGTAAATATCCCACCGCACATTTACTTGAGACTTTAATGAGCGTTTTTTATTCTCTTTAAAAGGTTTGGATCCATAGGTCATTTGCATCTTTAAAATGTTTCGAGCATGAATATCCATTTTTAAAAATTTGTAGAAAAATCTCTTTCTTATATAATTCCAAGCTATTATGGTTGAACTAGTGGAATTTCCCAAACTTGGATAACAAAACTTTTGTGTTCATTAGTGGTATGTGAATAAATTTTCTTTGCTTACATTTGTTATTGTTTTAAATTTTTTCAAAACATAAACTCTAAAACTTTTATTTTGTTGAGATGTCTTTGCCTTTTATCTCTTTTTTGTTGACCAGATGACAAGAAAGTGAAAATTCAAGTTTTGATTTAAGAAAAAAGTATATATCTAAAATAGAAATGCACAGTGCACAAATTTAGAGAGTGATAATTCCAAAAAGTGTCTGTAATTTTTAGGGATTGTAAGCTCTTTACTGTTTTTATACATTTGGTTTTAAATCGTTGGGAAAAGGGGGGGGGTGGGGAATTTTTAACTGAGTGTTGACTTCCAATCCATAAGTCATTCCTTACCAAAATATAGTCCGTTAGGCATGATAAATCACTTTACAATCATCTATGATCGTTAGGTCACCTTTTTTTAAATGGATAAAATAATGGCTTTTTTGACTTGGGGAAATATCCCACCGCATGTTTACTTGAGACTTTAATGAACGTTTGTTATTCTCTTAAAAAGGTTTGGATCCACAGGTTATTTGCATCTTTATCAAGTTTCAAACATGCAAATCAATTTTTAAAACATGTGTTGAAAAAACTATTTCTTATAAAATTCCAAGCTATTAGGGTTGAACTAGTGGAATTTTCCAAACTTGGATAATAAAACTTTTGTGTTCATCTGTAGTGTGTGAATAAATTTTCTTTGCTTACATTTGTTATTGTTTTAAATTTTTTCCATACATAAACTCTAAAATTTTCATTTTGTTGTCATTAGTCTGCCTTTTATCTCTTTTTTGTTTACAAGATGAAGGGAAAGCGAAAACTCAAGTTTTGATTTAAGAAAAAAATATTCATCTAAAATGGAAATGCACATTTCACAAATGTAGAGAGAGATAATTCCGAAAAGTGTTTGTAATTTTTAGGAATTTTAAATTCTTTTTTGTTTTTAAATATTAGGTTATGCAATTGTCAGGAAAAGGGGGGGAGTCAGGGGATTTTTTACTGAGTGTTGACTCCCAATCCATAAGTCATTCCTTAAAAAAATATAGCCAGTTACAAATGATAAATCATTTTACAATCAGCTATGATCGTTAGGTCAGCTTTTTGTGAATGGGCAAAATAATGGTTTGTTTGATTCGGGTAAATCTCCCACTACACGTTTACTTGCGAATTTAATAAGCGTTTGTTATTCTCTTTAAAAGGTTTGGATCCTTAGGTCATTTGCATTTTTAACTTGTTTCTAGCATGCATATCCATTTTTACAACATGTGTAGAAGAAATCTCTTTCTTATGAAATTCATAGCTATTAGGGTTGAACCAGTGGAATTTCCGAAACTTGGATAAGAAAACTTTTGTGTTCATCTGTGGTGTGTGAATAAATTTTGTTTCCTTACATTTGTTATGGTTTAAAAAAATTTCCATACAAAAACTCTAAAATTTTCATTTTGTTGTGATCTATTTGCCCTTTATCTCTTTTTTGTTTACAAGATGAAAGCAAAGTGAAAACTCAAATTTTGATTTAAGAAAAAAGTATACATATAAAGTGGAAACACAGTGTGCACAAATGTAGAGAGAGATAATTCAAAAGAGTGTCTGTAATTTTAGGGATTTTAACCTCTTTTTAGTTTTTATATATTAGATTTTGCAATCATTGGGAAAAGGAGGGAGACAAGGGATTTTTAACTGAGTGTGGACTCCCAACCCATAAGTCCTCCCTTACAAAAAGATAGCCAATTACATTTGATAAATCGCTTTACAATCATCTTTGATCGTTAAGTCAGGTTTTTGTAAATGGGCAAAATAGTGGCTTGTCTGACTCGGGTAAATATCCCACCTCACGTTCACTTCAGAATTTAATGATCGTTTTTTATTCTCTTTAAAAAGTTTGGATCCATAGGTCATTGGCATCTTTAACATGTTTCAAGCATGCATATCCATTTTTAAAACATGTGTAGAAAAATCCCTTTCTTATAAAATTCCAAGCTATTGGGGTTGAACCAGTGGAATTTCCCAAACTTGCATAAAACAACTTTTGGGTTGATTCTATGGTGTGTGAATAAATTTTCTTTGCTTACATTTGTTATTGTTTTAAATTTTTTCCATTCATGAACTCTAAAATTTTCATTTTGTTGTGATCTATTTGCCTTTTATCTTTTTTTTTTTTTACGAGATGGACGGAAAGTGAAAACTCAAGTTTTGATTTAAGAAAAAAATATAAATCTAAAATGGAAATGCACAGTGAACAAAAGTACAGTTAGATAATTCCAAAAAGTGACTATAATTTTTAGGGATTGTAAACTCTTTTTAGTTTTAATATAATAGGTTTTGCAATCGTCGGGAAAAGGGTGGCAGGGGGGGGATTTGTATTCGTAAGTCATTTCTTACAAAAATATTACCCGTTACGCATGATAAATCACTTTACAATCATCTATGATAGTTAGGTCACGTTTTATTAACTGCGCAAAATAATGGCTTGTCTGACTCGTGTAAATATCCCACCGCACATTCACTTGAGAATTTAATGATCGTTTGTTATTCTCTTTAAAAGTTTTAGATCCATAGGTCATTTGCATCTTTAACAAGTTTCAAGCATGCATATCCATTTTTAAAACATGTGTAGAAAAATATCTTTCTTATAAAATTCCAAGCTATTAGGATTGAACCAGTGCAATTTCCCAAACTTGGATAACAAAACTTTTAAGTTCATCTATGGTGTGTGAATAAATTTTCTTTGCTTACACTTGTTTTTATTTTAAAATTTTTCAATACATAAACTCTAAAATTTTTATTTTGTTGTTATCTATTTGCCTTTTATCTCTTTTATTATTACGAGACGAAGGGAAAGTGAAAACTCAAGTTTTTATTTAAGAAAAAAATATACATCTAAAATGGAAATGCACAGTGCACTAATGTAGAGAGAGATAATTCCAATAAGTGTCTATAATTTTTAGGGATTGTAAACCCTTTTTAGTTTTTATATATTATGTTTTGCAATCGTCGGGAAATAGGGGGAGGCGGGGGATTTTAAACAAAGTGTTGACTCTCAATCCATAAGTAATTCCTTTCTAAAATATATCCCGTTAAGCATGATAAATCATTTTACAATCATCTATCATCATTAGGTCAACTATTTGTAAATGGGCAAAATAATGACTTGTTTGACTCGGGTAAATATTCCACCGCACGTTCACTTGAGAAGTTAATGAGCGTTTTTTATTCTCATTAAAAGGTTTGGATGGAAAGGTCATTTGCATCTTCAACATGTTTCAAGCATGCATATCCATTTTTAAAACATGTGTACAAAAATCTGTTTCTTATAAAATTCCAAGCAATTAGGGTTGAACCAGTGGAATTTCCCAAACTTGGATAACAAAACTTTTGTGTTCATCTGTGGTGTGTGAATAAATTTTCTTTGCTTAAATTTTATTGTTTTAAAATTTTTCAGTACATTAACTTTAAAATTTTCCTTTTGTTGTGATCTATTTGCCTTTTATCTCTTTTTTATTTACGAGATGAAGGGAAAGTGAAAACACAAGTTTTGATTTAATAAAAAAGTATACATCTAAAATAGAAATGCACATTGCACAAATGTAGAGAGAGATTATTCAAAAAAGTGTCTGTAATTTTTAGGGATAGTAAAATCTTTTTAGTTTTTATATATTAGGTTTTGCAATCGTCGGGAAAAGGGGGAGACGGGGTTTTTAACTGAGTGTTGACTCCAAATCCATAAGTCATTCCTTACAAAAACAATAGCCCGTTACGCATGATAAATCAGTTTACTATCATCAATGATTGTTAGGTCTGCTTTTTGTAAATGAGCAAAATAATCACTTGTCTGCCTCGTCTAAATATCCCACCGCACGTTCACTTGAGAATTTAATGAGCGTTTGGTATTCTCTTTCAAATGTTTGGATCCATAAGTCATTTGCATCTTTAACAAGTTTCAAGCATGCATATCCATTTTTAAAACATGAGTAGAAAAATCTAGTTCTTCAAAAATTCCAAGATATTATGGTTAAACCAGTGGAATTTCCCAAACATGGATAACAAAACTTTTGTGTTCATCTGTAGTGTGTGAATAAAATTTTTTTGCTTACATTTGTTATTGTTTTAAATTTTTCCAAACATAAACTCAAAAAATTTCATTTTGTTGCGATCTATTTGCCATTTATTTCTGTTTTGTTTGCGAGATGAAGGGAAAGTGAAAACTCATGTTTTGATTTAAGAAAAAAGTATACATAAAAAATGCAAATGCACAGTGCACAAATGTAGAGAGAGATAATTCCAAAATGTGTATGTAATTTTTAGGGATTGTAAACTCTTTTCAGTTTTTATATATTAGGTTTTGCAATTGTCAGGAAAAGGGGGGAGGCGGGGGATTTTTAACTGAGTGTTGACTCCCTATCCATAAGTCATTCCTAACGAAAATAAAGCACATTACGAATGATTAATCACTTTACAATCATCTATGATCGTTAGGTTAGCTTTTTGTAAATGGATAAAATATTTGCTTGTTTGACGGGTAAATATCCAACTGCTTGTTCACTTGAGAATTTGGATCCATAGGTCATTTGCATCTTTAACATGTTTCAAGCATGCATTTCCATTTTTAAAACATGTGTAGAAAAATCTCTTTCATATAAAATTCCAAGCTATTAGGGTTGAACCAATTGAATTTCCCAAACATGCATAAAAAAACTTTTGTGTTCATCAGTGGTGTGTGAATAAATTTTCTTTGCTTACATTGGTCATTGTTCTAAATGTTTTCCATACATAAACTCTAAAATTTTTATTTTCTTGTGATCTATTTTCCTTTTATCTCTATTTTTTTTTACGAGATGAAGGGAAAGTGAAAACTCAAGTTTTTGATTTAAGAAAAAAGTGTACACCTAAAATGGAAATGCACAGTGCACAAATGAGGAAAGAGATAATTCCAAAAAGTGTCTGTAATATTTAGGAAAATTAAACTCTTTTTAGTTTTTGTATATTATGTTTTGCAATCGTCGGGAAAAGGGAGGAGGCGGGGAAGTTTTAACTGAGGGTTGACTCCCAATTCATAAGTGATTCCGTACAAAAATATAGCCCGTTACGCAAGATAAATGATTTCACAATCATTTATGATGGTTAGTCAGGTTTTAGAAAATGGTCAAAATAATGGCTTGTCAGACTCGGGTAAATATCCCATTGCACGTTCACTTGAGAATTTAATGAGCGTTTGTTATTCTCTTTAACATGTTTGGATCCATAGGTCATTTGCATCTTTAACATGTTTCAAGCTTGCATATCCTTTTTTAAAACTTGTGTAGAAAAATGTCTTTCTTATAAAATTTCATGCTATTAGGGTTGAACCAGTGGAATTTCCCAAACTTGGAGAACAAAACTTTTGTGTTCATTTGTGGTGTATGAATAAATTTTCAATGCTTACATGGGTTATTTTTTTTAATTTTTTCCATACATAAACTATAAAATCTTCATTTTGTTGTGATCCTTTTGCCTTTTATTTCTGTTTTGTTTACGAGTTGAAGGGAAAGTGAAAACTGAAGTTTTGATTTAAGAAAAAGTATACAACTAAAATAGAAATTCACGGGGCAAAAATGTAGAGACAGATAATTCCAGAAAGTGTTCGTAATTTTTCGTTTTTATATATTAGGTTTTGCAATCGTCGGGAAAAGGGGAGAGGCGTAGGATTTTTAACTGAGTGTTGACTCCTTATCCATCAATCATTCCTTAAAAAAATAAAGCATGTTACGAACGATAAATCGCTTTACAATCATCTTTGATCGTTAGGTCAGCTTTTTGTAATTGGGTAAAATAATGGCTTGTCCGACGGGTAAATATCTCACCGCACGTTCACTTGAGAATTTAATTAGCGTTTGTAATTCTCTTTAAAAGGTTTGGATCCATAGGTCATTTGCATCTTTAACATGTTTCAAGCATGCATATCCATTTTTAAAACATGTGTAGAAAAATCTCTTTCTTATAAAATTCAAAGTTATTAGGGTCATACTAGTGGAATTTCCCAAACGTGGATAACAAAATTTTTGTGTTCATCTGTGGTCTGTGAATAAATTTTTTTTTATTACATCTGTTATTGTTTTAAATTTTTTCCATACATAAACTCTAAAATTTTTATTTTGTTGTGATCTTTTTGCCTTTTATCTCTTTTTGGTTTACGAGATGAAGGGAAACTGAAAATTCAAGTTTTGATTTAATAAAAAAATATACATCTAAATGGAAATGCACAGTGCATAGATAGAGATAATTCCAAAAAGTCTGTAATTTTTAGGGATTATAAAATCTTTTTAGGTTTTATAATGTAGGTTTTGCAATCATCGGGAAAAGGGGAGTGGCGGGGAGTTTTGACCTGAGTGTTGACTCCCAATCCATAAGTCATTCCATTCAAACATTAAGCACGTTACGCATGATAAATCACTTTACAATCATCTATGATCCTTAGGTCAGGTTTTTGTAAATGGGCAAAATAATGGCTTGTCTGACTCGGGTAAATATGTCGTTCCACGTTCACTTGAGAATTTCATGAGCGTTTGTTATTCTCTTTAAAAGGTTTATATCCATAGGTCATTTGGATCTTTAATATGTTTCAAGCATGCATATCCATTTTTAAAACATGCATAGAAAAATCTCTTTCTTATAAAATTCCAACCTATTAGGGTTGAAGAAGTGGAATTTCCCAAACTTGCATAAAAAAACTTTTGTCTTCATCTGTGGTGTGTGAATAAATTTTCTTTGCATAAATTTTTATTGTTTATATTTTTTTCCGTACACGAACACTAAAATTTTCATTTTGTTGTGAGCTATTAGCCTTTTGTCTCTTTTTTATTTACGAGATGAAGGGAAAGTGAAAACACAAGTTTTGATTTAAGAAAAAAATATAGATCTAAAATGGAAATGCAAAGTGAACCAATGTAAAGAGAGATAATTCCAAAAAATATCTGTAATTTTTAGGAAATCTAAAGTCTTTTTAGTTTTTATATATGAGGTTTTACAATCATCGGGAAAAGGGTGGTGGCGGGGGAGTTTTTAACTAAGTGTTTACTCCCAATCCATAAGTAATTCCTTACAAAAATATAGCCCGTTACCCAAGATAAACCACTTTACAATCATCTATGATCGTTAGGTCAGCTTTTTGTAAATAGGCAAAATAATGGCTTGTTTGACTCGTGTAAATATCCCACCGCACGTTCACTTGAGAATTTAATGAGCGTTTGTTATTCTCTTAAAAAGGTTTGGATCCAAAGGTCATTTGCATCCTTAACATGTTTCAAACATGCATATCCATTTTTAAAACATGTGCAGAGAAATCTCTTTTTTATAAAATTTCAAGCTATTAGGGTTGAACCAGTGGAATTTCCCAAACTTGGTTAACATAACTTTTGTGGTGTGTGAATAAATTTTCCTTGCTTACATTTGTTAGTTTTTTTATTTTTTTCATACATAAACTCTAAAATTTTCATTTTGTTGGAATCTCTTTGCCTTTTATCTCTTTTTTGTTAACAAGATGAAGGGAAAGTGAAAACTGAAGTTTTGATTTAAGAAAAAAATATACATCTAAAATGGAAATGTATTGTGCACAAATGTAGAGAGAGATAATTCGAAAAAGTGTCTGTAATTTTTAGGGATTGTAAACTCTTTTTGTTTTTATATATTAGGTTTTGCAATCGTCGGGAAAAGTGGGGAGGCGAGGGATTTTTAATTGAGTGTTGACTCCCAATCTATAAGTCATTCCTTACAAATATATAGCCCGTTACGCATGATAAATCACTTTACAATCATCTATGATCGTTAGGTCAGCTTTTTGTAAATGGGCAAAATAATGGCTTGTCTGACTCGTGTAAATATCCCACTGCACGTTCACTTGAGAATTGAATGAGCGTCTGGTATTCTCTTTAAAAGGTTTGGATCCATAGGTCATTTGCATCTTTAACAAGTTCCAAGCATTCATATCCATTTTTAAAACATGTGTAGAAAAATCTCTTTCTTAAAAATTTCCAAGCTATTAGGGTTGAACCAATGGAATTTCCCTACCTTGGATAAAAAAAAATTTGTGTTCATCTTTGGTGTATGAATAAATTTTCTTTGCTAACATTTGTTATTTTTTAAAAAATTTTCCATGCATAAACTCTAAAATATTCATTCTGTTGTGATCTATTTGCTTTTTATTTTTGTTTGTTTACGAGATGAATGGAAAGTGAGAACTCAACTTTTCATATAAGAAAAAAGTATACATCTAAAATGGAAATGCACATTGCACAAATGTAGAGAGATATAATTCGAAAAAGTGTTTGAAATTTATAGGGATTGTAAACTCTTTTTAGTTTTTATATACTAGGTTTTGCAATCGTCGGGAAAAGGGGGGAGGCGGGGGGTTTTTAACTGAGGTTTGACTCCCAATCCATAAGTCATTCCGTCCAAAAATATAGCCCGTTACGCATGATAAATCACTTTACAATCATTTATGATGGTTAGGTCAGGTTTTTGTAAATGGGCAAAATAAAGGCTTGTCATACTCGGGTAAATATCCTTCCTCACGTTCACTTGAGAATTTAATGAGCGATTGTTATTCTCTTTAAAAGGTTTGGATCCATAGGTCATTTGCATCTTTAACTTGTTTCAATCATGTGTATAAAATTCTCTTTCTTATAAAATTCAAAGCTATTAGGGTTGAACCAGTGGAATTTCCCGAACTTGGATAACAAAAATTTTGGGTTCATTTGTGGTGTGTGAATAAATTTTCTTTGCTTACATTTGTTATTTTTTAAAAATTTTTCCATACATAAACTCTAAAATTTTCATTTTTTTGTGATCTATTTGCCTTTTATCACTTTTTTGTTTATGAGATGAAGGGAAAGTGAAAATTGGAGTTTTGATTTAAGAAAAAAATATACATCTAAAATGTAAATGTACAGTGCACAAATGTCCGTAATTTATGAGAGAGATAATTCAAAAAAGTGTCCGTAATTTTTAGAGATTGTAAATTCTTTTTAGTTTTTATATATTAGCTTTTGAAATCGTCGGGAAAATGGGGGAGGTAGGGGATTTTTAACTGAGTGTTGACTCTCAATCCATAAATCATTCCTTACAAAACTTTAGCCCGTTACACATGATAAATCACTTTAAAATCATTTATCATCGTTAGGTCAGTTTTTTTGTAAATGGACAAAATAATGGCTTGTTTGACCCGGGTAAATATTCCACCACAGATTCACTTGAGAAATTAATGAGCGTTTGTTACTCTCATGAAAAGGTTTGAATCCATAGGTCATTTGCATCTTTAACATGTTTCAAGCATGCTTGTCCTTTTTTAAAACATGTGTAGAAAAATCTCTTTCTTATAAAATTCCAAGCTATAAGTGTTGGACTAGTGGAATTTCAGAAACTTGGATAACAAAACTTTTGTGTTCATCTGTGGTGTGTGAGTATATTTTCTATGCTTACGTTCCTTATTTTTTAAAATTTTTTCCATACATAAACTTTAAAATTTTCATTTTGTTATGATCTTTTTGGCTTTTATATCTTTTTTGTTTACGAGATGAAGGGCAAGTAAAAACTCAAGTTTTTATTTAAGAAAAAAGCATACATCTAAAATGGAAATGCACAATGCACAAATGTGGAGAGAGATAATTCCAAAAATTTTATGTAATTTTGAGGGATTGTAAACTCTTTTTAGTATTTATTTATTAGGTTTTGAAATTGTCGGGAAATGTGGTGAGAGGCAGGGATTTTTAACTGAGGTTTGACTCCCAATCCATTAGTCATTCCGTAAAAAAATATAGCCCGTTACGCATGATAAATCACTTTACAATCATTTATGATGGTTAGGTTAGGTTTTTGTAAATAGGCAAAATAATGGCTAGTCGAACTCAGGTATAAATCCCACCCCACGTTCACTTGAGAATTTAATGAGCGTTTGTTGTTCTCTTTAAAACGTTTGGATCCATAAGTCATTTGCATCTTTAACATGTTTCACGCATGCACTTCCATTTTTAAAACCTGTGTATAAAAATTTCTTTCGTATAAAATTCCAAGCTATTAGGGTTGAACCAGTGGAATTTCCCAAACTTGGATAACAAAACTTTTGTGTTCATTTGTGGTGTGTGAATAAATTTTCTTTGATAAATTTGTAATTTTTAAAATTTTTTCCATACATAAACTCTAAAATTTTCATTTTGTTCTGATCTATTTGCCTTTAATCACTTTTTTGTTGACGAGATGAAGGGAAAGTGAAAATTGAAGTTTAGATTTAAGAAAAAAATATACATCTAAAATGGAAATGCACAGTGCAAAAATGTAGACAGAGATAATTCCAAAAAGTGCCAGTAATTTTTTAGGTTTGTAAACTCTTGTTAGTTTTTATATATTAGGTTTTGCAATTGTCGGGAAAAGGGGGAGGCGGGGGATTTTTAACTTGGTGTTGACTCCCAATCCATAAGTCATTCCTTACCAAAATATAGCCCGTTACGCATGATAAATCACTTTACAATGATTGATGATGGTTAGGTTAGGTTTTTGTAAATGGGCAAAATAATGGCTTGTCTGTCTCGGATATATATCCACACCACACATTCACTTAAGAATTTAAAGAACGTTTGTTATTCTCTTTAAGCTATTAGGGTTGAACCAGTGGAATTTCCCAAACATGGATAACAAAACTTTCGTATTCATTTGTGGTGTGTGAATAAATTTTCTTTGCTTACATTTGTTATTATTTTAAATTTTTTCCATACATAAACTTTAAATTTTCATTTTCCTATGATCTATTTGCCTTTTATCACTTTTTTGTTTACGAGATGAAAGGAAATTGAAAACAGAAATTTTTATTTAAGAAAAAAATAGACATCTAAAATAGAAATGCACAGTGCACAAATGTAGAGAGAGATAATTCCAAAAAGTGTCAGTAATTTTTTGGGATGGTAAACTCTTTTTAGTTTTTATATATTAGGTTTTGCAATCATCGGGAAAAGGGGGGCGACGGCGGTGTTTTAACTGAATGTTGACTCCCAATCCATAAGTCATTGCTTACAAAAATATAGCATGTTACGCATGTTAAATCACTTTACAATCATCTATGATAGTTAGGTCAACTTTTTGTAAATGGACAAAATAATGTCTTGTCTGACTCATGTAAATATCCCACCGCACGTTCACTTGAAAATTTAATGAGTGTTTGTTATTCTCTTTAAAAGGTTTGGATCCATATGTCATTTTCATCGTTAACAAATTTCAACCTTGCATATCCATTTTTAAAAAATGTGTAGAAAAATCTCTTTCTTCTAAAATTCCAAGCTATTAGGGTTGAACCAGTGGAATTTCCAAAACTTGGATAACTAAACTTTTGTGTTCATCTGTCGTGTGTGAATAAATTTTCTTTGCTTACATTTGTTATTGTTTTAAATTTTTTCCATACATAAACTCTAAAATTTTCATTTTGTTGTGATCTATTTGCCTTTAATTTCTGTTTTTTGATGAGATGAAGGGAAAGAGAAAACTCAAGTTTTGATTTAAGAAAAAATATACATCTAAAATGGAAATGTACAGTGCACAAATGTAGAGAGAGATTATTACAAAAAGTTTTTGTAATTTTTAGGGATTGTAAACTCTTCTTATTTTTATATATTAGGTTTTGCAATCGTCGGGAAAAGGGGGGAGGCGTGGGATTTTTAACTGTGTGTTGACTCCCAATCCATAAGTCATTCCATACAAAAATAAAGCACGTTACGAATGATAAATCACTTTACAATCATCTACGACTGTTAGGTCAGCCTTTTGTAAATGGGAAAAATAATGGCTTGTCTGACGGGTTAATATCCCTCCGCACGTTCACTTGAGAATTTAATGAGCATTTGTTATTATCTTTAAAAGGTTTGGATCCATAGCTCATTTGCATCTTTAACATGTTTCAAGCATGCATATCCATTTTTAAAACATGTGTAGAAAAATCTATTTCTTATAAAATTCCAAGCTAATAGGGTTGAACTAGTGGAATTTCCCAAACTTGGATAACAAAACTTTTGTGTGCATCTATGGTGTGTGAATAAAATTTTTTTGGTTACATTTGTTTTTGTTTTAAATTTTTTCTATACATAAACTCTAAAATTTTCATTTTGTTGTGAGCTATTAGCCTTTTGTCTGTTTTTGGTTTACGAGATAAAGTGAAAGTGGAAACTCAAATTTTGATTTAAGAAAAAAATATACATCTAAAATGGAAATGCACAGTGCACAAATATAGAGAGAGATAATTCCAAAAAGCCTCTTTAATTTTTAGGGATTATAAACTCTTTTTATTTTTTATAAATTAGTTTTTGCAATCATCGGGAAAAGGGGGGTGGCGGGGGAGTTTTTAACTGAGTTTTGACTCCCAATCCATAGGTCATTCCTTACAAAAATATAGCCCGTTACGTATGATAAATCAGTTTACAATCATCTACGATCATTAGGTCAGCTTTTTGTAAATGGGCAAAATAATGGCTTGTCTAACTAGTGTAAATATCCCACCGCACATTCACTTGAGAATTTAATGAGCGTTTGTTATGCTCTTTAAAAGGTTTTGGATCCAAAGATCATTTGCATCTGTAACATGTTTGATGCATGCATATCCATTTTTAAAACATGTGTAGAAAAATCTCTTTCTTATAAAATTTCAAGCTATTAGGGTTGAACGAGTGAAATTTCCCAAACTTGCATAGCAAAATTTTGTGTTCATCTGTGGTGTGTGAATAAATTTTCTTTGGTTACATTTGTTATTGTTTTAAATTTTTTCTATAGATAAACTCTAAAAATTTTATTTTATTGTGATCTATTTCCCTTTTACCTCTTTTTTGTTTAAGAGATGAAGAGAAAGTGAAAACTCAAGTTTTTCTAAAAAAATATACATCTAAAATGGAAATGTACAGTGCACAAATGTAGAGAGAGATAATTCCAAAAAGTGTCTGTAATTTTTAGTGATTGTAATCTCTTTTAGTTTGTATATATTAGGTTTTGCAATCGTCGGGAAAAGGGGGGAAGTAGGGGATTTTTAATTAAGTGTTGACTCCCAATCCATAAGTCATTGCTTACAAAAATATAGGCCGTTACACATGATAAATCACTTTACAATCATCTACGATTGTTAGGTCATCTTTTTTGTAAATGGGTAAAATAATGGCTTGTTTGACTCGGGATAGTATCCCACCACTTGTTCACTTGAGAATTTTATGAGCATTTGTTATTCTTTTTAAAAGCTTTGGATCCATAGGTCATTTGCATCTTTAACATGTTTCAAGCATGCATATAAATTTTTATAACATGTGTAGAAAAATCTCTTTCTTAAAAAATTCCAAGCTATTAGGGTTGAAACAGTCGAATTTCCCAAACTTGGTTAACAAAACTTTTGTGTTCATGTATGGTGTGTGAATAAATTTTCTTTGCTTACATTTGTTCTTGTTTTAAATTTTTCCCATACCTGAACTCTAAAATTTTCATTTTTTGTGACCTATTTGCCTTTTATCTTTTTTTTTTACGAGATGAAGGGAATGTGAAAACTCTACTTTTGATTTAAGAAAAAAATATATATCTAAAATGGAAATGCACACTGCACAAATGTGGAGAGAGATAATTGCAAAAAGTATCTATAATTTTTAGGGATTGTAAACTCTTTTTAGTTTTTATATATTAGGTTTTTCAATCGCCGAGAAAAGGGGGGAGGCGGGGGATTTTTAACTGAGTGTTGACTCCCAATCCATAAGTCATTCCTTACAAAAATTTTGCCCGTTATGCATGATATATCGCTTTAGAATCATTTATAATGGTTAGGTCAGGTTTTTGTAAACAGGTAATATAATGGCTTGTCTGACTCGGGTAAATATCCCACAACAGGTTCAATTGAAAATTTAACGCGTGTTATTCTCTTCAAAAGGTTTGGATCCATAGGTCATTCGCATCTTTAACATATTTCAAGCATGCATATCCATTTTTAAAACATGTGTAGAAAAATCTCTTTCTTATAAAATTCCAAGCTAATAGGGTTGAACTAGTGAAATTTCCCAAACTTGGTTAACAAAACTTTTGTGTTAATTTGTGGTGTGTGAATAAATTTTCTTTGCTTACATTTATTATTGTTTTAAATTTTTCCCATTCATAAACTCTCAAATTTTCATTTTTTTGAGATCTTTTTGCCTTTTATCTCTTTTTTTGGTTACGAGATGAAAGGAAAGTGAAAACTGAAGTTTAATTTAAGAAAAAAATATACATTTAAAATGGAAATGCACAATGCACAAATGTAGAGAGAGATAGTTCCAAAAAGTGTCTGTAATTTTTAGAGATTGTAAACTGTTTTTTGTTTTTATATATTAGGTTTTACAATCGTTGGGAAAAGGGGGGAGGCGGAGAATTTTTATCTGAGTGTTGACTCCTAATCCATAAGTCATTCCTTACAAAACTATAGCCTGTTACATATGATAAATCACTTTAAAATCATCTACGATCGTTAGGTCATCTTTATGTAAATGGGAAAAATAATGGCATGTCTCACTCGGGTAAATATCCCACTGTACGTTCACTTAAGAATTTAATTAGTGTTAGTTATTCGCTTTAAAAGGTTTGGATCCATAGGTCATTTGCATCTTTAACATGTTTCTAGCATGCATATCCATTTTTTAAACCTGTGTAGAAAAATCTCTTTCTTATAAAATTCCAAGCTATTAGGATTGAACCAATGGAATTTCCCAAACTTGGATAAAAAAACTATTGTGTTCATCTGAGGTGTGTGAATAAATTTTCTTTTCTTATACTTGTTATTGTTTAAAATTTTTCCACATATAAACTCTAAAACTTTCATTTTGTTGTGATCTATTTGCCTTTTTTCTCTATTTTTTTTACTAGATGAAGGGAATGTGAAAACTCAAGTTTTGATTTAAGAAAAAAATATACATCTAAAATTGAAATGCACAGTGCACAAATGTAGAGAGAGATAATTCCAAAAACTGTCTGTAATTTTATGGGATTGTAAACTATTTTTAGTTTTTATATATTAGGTTTTGCAAAGGTCAGGAAAAGGGGGGAGGCGGGGGATTTTTAACTGAGTGTTGACTCCCAATCCATAAGTCATTCCTTACAACAAAAAAAGCCCGTTACGCATGATAAATCACTTTACCATTATCTATGATTATTAGGCCAGCTTTTTTAAATCGGCAAACTAATGGCTTGTCTGACTCGGGTAAATATCCCACCGCATGTTCACTTGAGAGGTTACCGAGCGTTTGTTATTCTCTTTAAAAGGTTTGGATCAATAGGTCATTTTCATCTTTAACATTTTCATCTACGTCCGTTAGGTCATCTTTATGTAAATGGGAAAAATAATGACATGTCTCACTCGGGTAAATATCCCACTGTACGTTCACTTAAGAATTTAATTAGTGTTAGTTATTCACTTTAAAATGTTTGGATCCATAGGTCATTTGCATCTTTAACATGTTTCTAGCATGCATATCCATTTTTTAAACCTGTGTAGAGAAATCTCTTTCTTATAAAACTCCAAGCTATTAGGGTTGAACAAGTGGAATTTCCAAAACTTGGATAACAAAACTTTTGTGTTCAACTGTGGGTGTGAATAAATTTTCTCTGCTTACACTTGTTATTGTTTAAAAATTTTTCCATACATAAACTTTAAAATTTTCATTTTTTTGTGATCTATTTGCCTTTTAGCTCTTTTATTTTACGAGATGAAGGAAAGAGAAAACTCAAGTTTTGGTTTAAGAAAATAGTATACTTGTATAATGGAAATGCACAGTGCACAAATGTGGAGAGAGATAATTCCAAAAAGTGTCTGTAATTTTTAGGGATTGTAAACACTTTTTAGTTTTTATATATTAGGTTTTGCAATCGTCCAAAAAAGGGGGGAGGCGGGGGATTTTTAACTGAGTGTTGAAAGCCAATCCATAAGTCATTCTTTAAAAAAATATAGCCTGTTATGCATGATAAATCACTTTACAATCAATTATGATGGTTAGGTCAGGTTTTTGTAAATGGGCAAAATAATGGCTTGTCTGACTCGGGAAAATATCCCACCGCACGTTCACTTGAGAATTTAATGAGTGTTTGTTGTTCTCTTTAAAAAGTTTGGATCCATAGGTCATTTGCATCTTTAACATGTTTCAAGCATGCATATCCATTTTTAAAACATGTGTACAAAAATCTCATTCTTATAAAATTCCAAGCTATTAGGGTTGAACCAGTGGAATTTCCCAAACTTGGATAACAAAACTTTTATGTTCATTTGTGGTGTGTGAATAAAATTTCTTTGCTTACGTTTGTTATTTTTTAAAAAATTTTCCACACATAAACTCTAAAATTTTCATTTTGTTGTGATCTATTTTCCTTGTATCTCTTATTTGTTAACGAGATGAAGGAAACTGAAAACTGAAATTTTGATTTAAGAAAAAAATATACATCTAAAATGGTAATGCATAGTGCACAAATGGAGAGAGATAATTCCAAAGAGTATCTGTAACTTTTAGAGATTGTAAAATCTTTTTAGTTTTTATTTTAGGTTTTGCAACTGTCTGGAAAAGGGGGAGGCGTGGAATTTTTAACTGAGTGTTAACTCCCAATCCATAAGTCATTCCTTACAAAACTATACCCTGTTATGCATTATAAATCACTTTACAATCTTCTATGATCGTTAGGTCATCTTTTTTTAAATGGGAAAAATAATGGCTTGTCTCACTCGGGTAAATATCCCACCGCACTTTAACTTGTGAATTTAATGAGCGTTTGTTATTCCCTTTAAAAATTTAGGATCCATTGGTCATTTGCATCTTTAACATGTTTCAAGCATGCATATCCATTTTTTAAACCTGTGTAGAAAAATCTCTTTCTTATAAAATTCCAACCTATTAGGATTGAACTAGTGGAATTTCCAAAACATGGATAACAAAACTTTTGTGTTTATCTGTGGTGTGTGAATAAATTTTCTTTGCTTACACTTGTTACTGTTTAAAAAAATTTCCATATATAAGCTCTAAATTTTTCATTTTGTTGTGATCTATTTTCCTTTTATTGCTTTTTTTGTTTACGAGATGAAGGGAAAGTGAAAACTCAAGTTTTGATTTAAGAAAAAAATATACATCTAAAATGGAAGTGTACAGTGCACAAATGTAGAGAGAGATAATTCCAAAAAGTGACTGTTATTTTTAGGGATTGTAAACTCTTTTTAGTTTTTATATATTGGGTCCTGAAATCGTCGAGAAAAGGGGAGAGATGGGGGCTTTTTAAGTGAGTGTTGATTGCCAATCCATCAATCATTCCTTACAAAAATATAGCCCGTTATACATGATAAATCACTTTACAATCATTTATGATGGTTTGGTCAAGTTTTTTTAAATGGGCAAAATAATGGCTTGTCTGACTTGGGTAAATATCTCACCACACATTCACTTGAGAATTTAATGAGTGTTTGTTATTCTCTTTAAATTTTTTGGATCCATAGGCATCATTAACATGTTTCAAGCATGCATATCCACTTTTTGAACCTGTGTAGAAAAATCTCTTTTTTATAAAACTCCAAGCTATTAGGATTGAACCAGTGGAATTTCCCAAACTTGGATAACAAAACTTTTGTGTTCATTTGTGGCGTGTCAATAAATTTTCTTTGCTTACACTTGTCAATTTTTTAGATTTTTTTCCATACATAAACTCTAAAATTTTCATTTTATTGTGATCTATTTGCTTTTTATCTCTTTTTTGTTTACGAGATGAAGGGAAAGTCATAACTCAAGTTTATATTTAAGAAAAAAATATACACCTAAAAAGGAAATGCAAAGTGCAAAAATGTCGAGAGATATAATTCCCAAAAGTGTCTGTAATTTTATGGGACTGTAAACCCATTTTAGTTTTTATATATTAGGTTTTGCAATCGTTAGGAAAAGGGGGGAGGCGGGGGATTTTTAACTGAATGTTGATTCCCAATCCATAAGTCATTCCTTACAAAAATATAGCCCATTGCGCATGATAAATCACTTTACTATCATCTATGATCGTTAGACCAGTTTTTTTAAAATCGGCAAAATAATGTCTTGTCAGACTCGGGTAAATATCTTGCCTCACGTTCACTTGAGAGTTCAACAAGCGTTTGCTATTCTCTTTAAAAGGTTTGGATCCATAGGTCATTTGCATCTTTAACATGTTTCAAGCAGGCATATCCATTTTTAAAACATGTGTAGAAAAATATCTTTCTTGTAAATTCCAAGCTATTGGGGTTGAACCAGTGGAATTTTCCAAACTTAGATAACAAAACTTTTGTGTTCATCTGTGGTTTGAAAATAAATTATCTTTGCTTACACTTGTTATTTTTTAAAATTCTTTCCATCCCTAAACTCTAAAATTTTTATTTTGTTGTGATTTATTTCCATTTTATCTCTTTTTATGTTTACGAGATTAAGGGAAAGTAAAAACTCAAGTTTTTATTTAAGGAAAAAGTATACATATAAAATGAAAATGCACAGTGCACAAATGTGGAGAGAGATAATTCCAAAAATTGTTTGTAATTTTTAGGGATTGTAAACTCTTTTTAGTTTTTATATATTAGGTTTTGCAATCGTCAAGAAAAAGGGGGAGGAGGGGGATTTTTAATTGAGTGTTGACTGCCAATCCATCAGTTATTCCTTACAAAAATATCGCCCGTTATGCATGGTAAATCACTTTACAATCATTTATGATGGTAAGGTCAGGTTTTGTAAGTGGGCAAAATAATGGCTTGTTTGACTCGGGTAAATATCCGACCGCACGTTCTCTTGAGAATTTAATGATCATATGTTATTCTGTTGAAAATGTTTGGATCCATAGGACATTTGCATCTTTAACTTGTTTCAAGCATGCATATCCATTTTTAATTTTTGGGGATTGTAAACTCTTTTTAGTTTTTATATATAAGTTTTTGCGATCGTCGGGAAAAGGGGGGAGGCGGGGTAAAATCACTTTACAATCATCCATGATCGTTAGGTAAGCGTTTTTCAAATGGGCAAAATAATGGCTTGTCTATCTTGTGTAACTATCCCACCGCAGGTTCACTTGATAGTGTAATGAGCGTTTGTTATTCTCTTTAAATGGTTTGGATCCATTGGTCTTTTGCATCTTTAACATGTTTCAAACATGCATATCTATTTTTAAAACAAGTGTGGAAAAATCTCTTTCTTTTAAAATTCCATGCTATTAGGGTTGAACCAATATAATTTCCAAAATTTGGATAACAAAATTTTTGTATTCATCTGTGGTGTGTGAACAAATTTTCTTTGCTTACATTTGTTATTGTTTTAAATTATTTCCATAAATAAACTCTAAAATTTTCATTTTTTTGTGATCTATTTTCCTTTTATCTCTTTTTGGTTTACGAGATGAAGGGAAAGTGGAAACTCAAGTTTTGATTTAAGAAAAAAATATACATCTAAAATGGAAATGCACAATGTACAAATCTAGAGAGAGATAATTCCAAAGTGTGTCAGTAGTTTTTAGGAATTGTAAACTCTTTTTAGTTTTTATATATAAGGTTTTGCAATCGTCGGGGAATAGGGGGATGCGGGCAATTTTTAACTGAGTGTTGACTCCCAATCCAAAAGTCATTCCTTACAAATAAATAGCCAATTACGCATGATAAATCTCTTTACAATCATCTATGATCATTAGGTCAACTTTTTTTAAATGGGCAAAATCAAAGCTTGTTTGACTCACGTAAATATCCCACCGCACGTTCACTTGAGAGTTTAATGAGCGTTTGTTATTCTCTTTAAAAGTTTAGGATCCATAGGTCATTTGCATCTTTAACATGTTTCAAGCATGCATATCTATTTTAAAAACATGTGTGGAAAAATCTCTTTCTTATAACATTCCAAGCTATTAGGGTTGAACTAGTGGAATTTCACAAATTTTGTTATCAAAAACTTTTGTGTTCATCAGTGGACTATGAATAAATTTTCATTTCTTACATTTTTTATTATTTCAATTTTTTTCTATAAATAAACTCTAAAATTTTCATTTGTTGTGATCTATTTGCCTTTTATCTCTTTTTGGCTTACGATATGAAGGGAAAGTGAAAACTCAAGTTTTGATTTTAGAAAAAAATATACATCTAAAATGGAAATGCACAGTACACAAATGTTGAGAGAGATAATTCAAACAGTGTTAGTAATTTTTAGGGATTGTAAACTATTTTTAGTTTTTATATATTAGGTCTTGCAATCGTCAGGAAAAGGGGGGAGGCATGGGATTTTTAACTAAGTGTTGACTCCCTATCCATAAGTCATTCCTTACAAAAATATAGCCCGTTACGCATGATAAATCACTTTAAAAACATCTATGATCGTTAGGTCAGCTTTTTTTCAAAGGAAAAAATAATAGCTTGTTTGACTCGGGTAAATATCCCATCGTACGTTCTCTTGAGAGTTTAATGAACATTAGTTATTCTTTTTAAATGGTTTGGATGCATGGGTCATTTGCATCTTTAACATGTTTCAAGTATGCATATCCATTTTTAAAACATGTGTAGAAAAAATCTCTTTCTTATAACATTCCAAGTTATTAGGGTTGAACCAGTGGAATTTCTCAAACTTAGATAACAAAACTTTTGTGTTCATTTGTGGTGTGTGAATAAATTTTCTTTGCTTACATTTGCTATTGTTTTAAATTTTTTCCATAAATAAACTCTAAAATTTTCATGTTGTTGTGTTCTATTAGCCTTTTATCACTTTTTGGTTTACGAGATGAAGGGAAAGTGAAAACTCAAGTTTTGATTTAAGAAAGAAATATACATCTAAAATGTAAATTCACAATGAACAAATGTAGAGAGAGATAACTCCAAAGTGTGTTTGCATTATTAGGGATTGTAAACTCTTTTTAGTTTTTGTATATTAGGTTTTGCAATCGTCGGGGAAAAGGGGGAGGCGAGGGATTTTAACTGAGTGTTGTATCCCAATCCATAATTCATTCCTTACAAAAATATAGCCCATTACGCATGACAAATCACTTTACAATCATCTATCATCATTAGGTCAGATTTTTGTAAAATGGCAAAACAATGGCTTCTTTGACTTCGGTAAATATCCCACCGCACTTTCACTTGAGGATTTAATGAGCGTTTGTTATTCTCTTTAAAATGTTTTGATCCACAGGTAATTTGCATCTTTAACATGTTTCAAGCATGCACATCCATTTTTAAAACATGTGTAGAAAAATGTCTTTCTTATAAAATTCCAAGCAATTAGTGTTGAACCAATGGAATTTCCAAAACTTGGATAACAAAACATTTGTGTTCACCTGTGGTGTGAATAAATTTTCTTTGCTTACATTTTTTATTGTTTAAAATTTTTTCCATACATAAACTCTAATTTTTTTTTTTTTGTGATCAATTTGCCTTTTATCTCTTTTTGGTTTACGAGATGAAGGGAAAGAGAAAACTCAAGTTTTGATTTAAGAAAAAAATATACATCTAAAATGGAAATGCACAGTCCACAAATGTGGAGAGAGATAATTCCAAAAAGTGTTTGTAATTTTTAGGGCTTGTAAACTCGTTTTAGTTTTTACATATTAGGTTTTGCAATCGTCAAGAAAAGGGGGCAGGCGGGGGATTTTTAACTGATTGTTGAATCTCAATCCATAAGTCATTCCTTACCAAAATATAGCCCGTTACGCATGATAAATCACTTTACAATCATCTATGATCGTTAGGTCAGCTTTTTTTAAATGGGAAAAATAATGGCTTGTCTGACTCGGTTAAATATCCCACCACACGTTCACTTAAGAGTTTAATGAGTGTTTGTTCTTCTCTTTAAAAGGTTTGGCTCCATAGGTCATTTGCGTCTTTAACATATTTCAAGCATGCATATCCATTTTTAAAACATGAGTGGAAAAATCTCTTTCTTATAAAATTCGAAGCTATTAGGGTTGAACCAGTGGAATTTCCTAAACTTGGATAACAAAACTTTTGTGTTCATTTTTGGTGTGTGAATAAATTTTCTTTGCTTACATTTGTTATTGTTTTAATTTTTTTTCTTAAATAAATTCTTAAATTTTCATTTTGTTGTGATCTATTTGCCTTTTATCTCTTTTTGGTTTACGAGATGAAGGGAAAGTGTAAGCTCAAGTTTTTATTTAAGAAAAAAATATACATCTAAAATAGAAATGTACAGTGCACAAATGTAGAGAGAGATAATTCCAAAAAGTGTCTGTCATTTTTAGGGATGTAAACTCTGTTTAGTTTTTATATATTAGGTTTTGCAATCGTGGGGAAAAGGGGGGAGGTGGGGAATTTTTAACTGAGTGTTGACTCCAAATCCTTAACTCATTCCTTACAAAACTATAGCCTGTTATGCATGATAACTAACATTACAATCATCTACGATCGTTAGGTCATCTTTTTGTAAATAGGCAAAATAATGGCTTGTCTCACTCGGGTAAATATCCCACTGCACGTTCACTAGATAATTTAATGAGCGTTTGTTATTCTCTTTAAAAGGTTTGGATCCATATATCATTTGCATCTCTAACATGGTTCAAGCATGCATATCCATTTTTTAAACCTGTGTAGAAAAATCTATTTTTTTATAAAATTCCAAGCTATTAGGATTGAACCAGTAGAATTTCCAAAACTTGGATAACAAAACTTTTGTGTTCATCTGTGGAGTGTGATTAAATTTTATTTTCTTACACTTGTTATTGTTTTAAATTTTTTCCATACATAAACTCTAAAATTTTCATTTTGTTGGTATCTATTTGCCTTGTTTCTCTTTTTTGTTTACGAGATGAAGGGAAAGTAAAAACTCAAGTTTTGATTTAAGAAAGAAATATACATCTAAAATGGTAATTCACTGTGCACAAATGTACAGAGAGATAATTCAGAAAAGTGTCTGTAATTTTAGAGAATTGTAAACTCTTTTCAGTTTATATATATTAGGTTTTGCAATCATCAGGAAAAGGGGGGAGGCAGGGGATTTTTGATTGAGTGTTGACTCCCAATCCATAAGTCATTCCTTACAAAAATATAGCCTGTTATGCATGATAAAAAACTTTACAATCATTTATGATGGTTAGGTAAGGTTTTTGTAAATCGGCAAAATAATGGCTTGTCTAACTCGGGTAAATATCCCACCGAAAGTTCACTTGAGAATTTAATGAGCATGTGTTATTCTCTTTAAAAGGTTTGGATCCATAGGTCATTTGCATCTTTACCATGTTTCAAGCATGCATATCCTTTTTTAAAACATGTGTAGAAAAATCTCTTTCTTATAAAATTACAGGTTAATAGGGTTGAACCAGTGGAATTTCCCAAACTTGGATAACAAAACTTTTGTGTTGATTTGTGGTGTGTGAATAAATTATCTTTGCTTACACTTGTTATTGTTTGAAATTTTTTCCATATATAAACTCTAAATTTTTTATTTTATTGTGATCTTTTTGCCTTTTATCTCTTTTTTGTTTACGAGATGAAGGGAAAGTGAAAACTCATGTTTTGATTTAAGGAAAAATTATACATCTAAAATGGAAAATCACAGTACACAAATATCGAGAGAGATAATTCCAAAAAGTGTCTGTAATTTTTAGGGATTGTAAACTCTTTTTAGTTTTTATATATTAGGTTTTGCAATCGTCGGGAAAAGGGGGGAGGTGGGGTTTTTCAACTGGTGTTGACTCCCAATCCATAAGTCATTCCTGATAAAAACTTAGCACATTACACATGATAAATCATTTTACAAGCATCTATGATCGTTAGTTCAGCTTTTTGTTAATGGGCAAAATAATGGCTTGTCTGACTCGGGTAAATATCCCACCGCAGGTTCACTTGAGAATTTAATGAGCATTTGTTATTCTCTTTAAAATATTTGGATCCATAGGTCATTTGCATCTTTAACATGTTTCAAGCATGCATATCCAATTTTAAAACATGTGTAGAAAAATCTCCTTCTTATAAAATTCAAAGCTATTAGGGTTGAACCAGTGGAATTTCCCAAACTTTGTTAACAAAACTTTTGTGTTCATCTGTGGTGCGCGAATAAATTTTCTTTTCTTAAATTTTTTATTGTTTTAAATTTTTTCCATACATAAACTCTAAAATTTTCATTTTGTTTTGACCTATTTGCCTTTTATCTCTTTTTTTGTTTACTAGATGAAGGGAAAGTGAAAACTCAAGTTTTGATTTAAGAAAAAAATATAAAGCTAAAATGGAAATGCACAGTGCACAAATGTAGAGAGAGATAATTCCAAAAAGTGTCTGTAATTTTTAGGGATTGTAAACTCTTTTTAATTTTTATATATTAGGTTTTCCAATTGTCTGGAAAAGGGGGGAGGTGGGGGATTTTTAACTGAGTGTTGACTCCCAATCCATAAGTCATTCTTCACCAAAATATAGCCCATTACGCATGATAAATCACTTTACAATCATCTATCTTCGTTAGGTCATCTTTTTGTAAATCGGCAAAATAATGGCTTGTTTGACTCAGGTAAATATCCCACTGCAGGTTAACTTGAAAATTTAATGAGCGTTTGTTATTCTCTTTAAAAGGCTTGGATCCATAGGTCATTTGCATCTTTACCATGTTTCAAGCATGCATATCCTTTTTCAAAACATTTGTAGAAAAATCTCTTTCTTATAAAATTCCAAGCTATAAGGGTTGAACTAGTAGAATTTCCCAAACTTGGATACCAAAATGTTTTTGTTCAACTTTGGTGTGTGAGTAAATTTTCTTTGCTTACATTTGTTATTGTTTTAAATTTTTCATACGTAAAGTCTAAAATTTTCATTTTGTTGTGATATATTTGCCTTTTATCTCTTCTTTGTTTACGTGATGAAGCCCAAGTGAAAACTAGAGTTTTGATATAAAGAAAAAATATAAATCTAAAATGGAAATGCACAGTGCACAAATGTAGAGAGAGATAATTCAAAAAAGTTTCTGTAATTTTTATGGATTGTAAACTCTTTTTAATTTTTATATATTCGGTTTTGCAATCGTCAGGAAAAGGGGGGAGTCGACGGATTTTTAACTAAGTGTTGACTCCCAATCCATAAGTCATTCCTTACAAATATATAGCCCGTTACGCACGATAAATCACTTTACAATCATCTACGATCTTTAGGTCGGATTTTTGTAAATGGGAAAATAATGGCTTGTTTGACTCGGGTAAATATCCCACAGCTGGTTCACTTGAGAATTTAATGAGCATTTTTTATTCTATTTAAATGGTTTGGATCCACAGGTCATTTGCATCTTTCACATGTTTCAAGCATGCATATCCATTTTTAAAACATGTGTTGAAAAATCTCCTTCTTATAAAATTTCAAGCTATTAGGGTTGAACCAGTTGAATTTCCAAAACTAGGATAACAAATATATTGTGTTTATCCGTGGAGTGTGAATAAATTTTCTTTGCATACATTTTTTATTGTTTTAAATTTTTTCCATTCTTAAACTCTAAAATTTTCATTTTGTTGTGATCTATTTGGCTTTTATCTCTTTTTTGTTTACAATTTGAAGGGAAAGTGAAAACTCAAGTTTTTATTTAAGAAAAAAGTATACATCTTAAATGGAAATGCACAGTGCACAAATGTCGAGACAGATAATTTCAAAAAGTGTTCGTAATTTTTTATGGATAGTAAACTCATTTTAGTTTTTATATATTATGTTTTGCAATCATCGGGAGAAGGGGGAGGCAGGGGATTTTTAACTAAATGTTGACTCCCAATCCATAAGTCATTCCTTATAAAAATATAGCACAGTACACTTGATAAATCCCGTTACAATCATCTATGATCGTTAGTTCAACTTTTTGTTAATGGGCAAATAATGGCTTGTCTGACTCGGGTAAATATCCCACCGCTTGTTCATTTGAGAATTTAATGAGCATTAGTTATTCTCTTTGAATGGTTTGGATCCGTAGGTCATTTGCATCTTTCACATGTTTCATGCTTGCATATCCATTTTTAAAACATGTGTAGAAAAATCTCCTTCTTATATAATTCCAAGCTATTAGGGTTGAACCAGTGGAATTTCCCTAACATGGATAACAAAACGTTTGTGTTTATCTTTGGTGTGTGAATAAATTTTCTTTGCTTACATTTTTTTTTGTTTTATATTTTTTCATACATAAACTCCAAATTTTTCATTTTGTTGTGATCTATTTGCCTTTTATCTCTTTTTTTATGACATGAAGGGAAAGTGAAAACTCAGGTTTTGATTTATGAAAAAAATATACATCTAAAATGAAAATGCACAATGCACAAATGTAGAGAGAGATAATTCCAAAAAGTGTCTGTAATTTTAAGGGACAATAAACACTTTTTAGTTTTTATATATTAGCTTTTACAATCATCGGGAAAAGGGGGGAGGAGGGGATTTTTAACTGAGTGTTGACTTCCAATCCTTAAGTCATTCCTTACAAAAACATACCCCATTATACATGATAGATCACTTTACGATCATCTATCATTGTTATGTCAGGTTTTGGTAAATGAGCACAATAATAGCTTGTTTCACTTAGGTAAATTTCCCACCACAAGTTCACTTGAGAATTTAATGAGGGTTTGTTATTCTTTTTAAAATGTTTGGATCCATAGGTCATTTGCATCTTTAACATGTTTCAAGGATGCATATCCATTTTTAAAACATGTGTAGAAAAATCTCTTTCTTATAAAATTACAAGCTATTAGGGTTGAACTAGTGGAATTTCCCAAACTTGGATAAGAAAACTTTTGTGTTCATTTGTGGTGTGTGAATAAATTTTCTATGCTTTCATTTGTTATTTTTAAAAAAAAATTCCTGCCATAAACTCTAAAATTTTCATTTTGTTGTGAGCTATTTGCCTTTTATCTCTTTTTTGTTTATGAGATCAAGGAAAAGTTAAAAATGAACTTTTTATTTGAGAAAAAATTATACATCTAAAATGGAAATACACAGTGCACAATTGTAGAGTGAGATAATTCCAAAAAGTGTCTGTAATTTTTAGAGATTGTAAACTCTTTTTAGTTTTTATTTATTAGGTTTTGCAATAGTCGGGAAAAGGGAGGAGGCGGGGAATTTTTAACTGAGTGTTGACTCCCAATCCATAAGTCATTCCTTACAAAACTATAGCCTGTTACGCATGATAAATCACTTTACAATCATCTATGATCATTAGGTCAGCGTTTTGTAAATGGATAAAATAATAGCTTGTCTGACGGTTAAATATCCCACCGCACGTTCAGCTAAGAATTTAATCAGCGTTTTTTTATTCTCTTTAAAAGGTTTCAATCCATAGGCCATTTGCATCTTTACCATGTTTTAAGCATGTATATCCAATTTTAAAACATGTGTTGAAAAATCTCTTTCTTATAAAATTCAAAGCTAATAGGGTTGAACTAGTGGAATTTCCCAAATTTGGATAACAAAACTTTTGTGTTCATCTATGGTGAGTGAATAAATTTTCTTTGCTTAAATTTGTTATTGTTTTAAATTTTTTCCATACATAAACTCTAAAATTTTCATTTTATTTTGATCTATTTGCCTTTTATCTCTTTTTTGTTTACGAGATGAAGGGAGAGTGAAAACTCAAGTTTTGATTTAAGAATGAAATATACATCTAAAATGGAAATACACAGTACACAAAAGTAGAGAGAGATAATTACAAAAACGTGTCTGTAATTTTTAGGGATTGTAAACTCTTTTTAGATTTTATATATTTGGTTTTGCAATTGTCTGGAAAAGAGGGGAGGCGGGGGATGTTTAGCTGAGTGTTGACTCCCAATCCATAAGTCATTCCTTATAAAACTATAGCCCATTATGCATGATAAATCACTTTACAATCATCTATGATCGTTAGGGGAGCTTTTTGTAAATGGGCAAAATAATGGCATGTCTGACGGGTAAATATCCTACTGCACGTTCACTTAAGAATTTAATGAGCATTTTCTTATTTTCTATAAAAGGTTTGGATCCATAGGCCATTTGCATCTTTAACATGTTTCAAACATGTTTAACCAATTTTAAAACATGTGTAGAAAATATATCTTTCTTATAAAATTCAATGCTAATAGGGTTGAACCAGTGGAATTTCCAAAACTTTGATAAAAAAAATTTTGTGTTCATCAGTGGTGTGCGAATAAATTTTCTTTGCTTAAATTTATTTTTGTTTTAAATTTTTTCCATACATAAACTCTAAAATTTTCATTTTGTTTTGATCAATTAGCCTTTAATCTCTCTTTTGTTTACAAGAAGAAGGGAAAGTCAAAACTCAAGTTTTGATTTAAGAAAAAAGTATACATCAAAATAGAAAAACACAATGCACAAATGTTGAGAGAGATAATTCCAAAAAGTGTCTATAATTTTTAGGGATTGTAAAATTTTTTTATTTTTTATATATTAGGTTTTGCAATCGCCCAGAAAAGGGGGGAGGTGTGGGAATTTTAACTGAGTGATGACTCCCAATCCATAAGTCATTACTTATAAAAATATAGCACATTACACATGATAAATCACTTTTCAATCATCTATGATCGTGAGTTCAGCTTTTTGTTAATAGGCAAAATAATGGCTTGTCTGACTCGGGTAAATATCCCACTACAGGTTCACTAGAGAATTTAAAGAGCATTTTTTATTCTCTTTAAAAGGTTTGGATCCATAGGTCATTTGCATCTTTAACATGTTTCAAGCATGCATATCCATTTTTAAAACATGTGTACAAAAATCTCCTTCTTATAAAATTCCAAGCTATTAGGGTTGAACCATTGGAATTTCCCTAACTTGGATAACAAAAACTTTTGTGTTTATCTTTGGTGTGTGAATAAATTTTCTTTGCTTACATTTTTTTTTGTTTTATATTTTTTCCATACATAAACTTTAAAATTTTTATTTTGTTGTGATCTATTTTCCTTTTATCTCTTTTTTTTTTACGAGATGAAGTGAAAGTGAAAACTCAGGTTTTGATTTAAGAAAAAAGTATACATCTAAAATGGAAATGCATAGTGCACAAATGTAGAGAGAAATAATTCCAAAAAGTGACTTTAAATTTTAGGGACAGTAAACTCTTTTTAGTTTTTATATATTTGCATTTATAATCATCGAGAAAAGGGGAGAGGTGAGGGATTTTTAACAAAGTGTTGATTCCCAATCCATAAGTCATTCCTTACAAAAATATAGCCCATTATACATGATAGATCACTTTACGATCATCTATCATCGTTGGGTCAGCTTTTTGTAAATGGGAAAAATAATGGCTTGTTTGACTTAGGTAAATATCCCACCGCACATTCACTTAAAAATTTAATGAGCATTTGTTATTCTCTTTATAATGTTTGGATCCATAGGTCGTTTGCATCTTTAACCTGTTTCAAGCATGCATATCCATTTTTAAAACATGTGTAAAAGAATCTCTTTCTTATAAAATTACAAGCTATTAGGGTTGAACCAGTGAAATTTCCCAAATTTGGATAACAAAACTTTTGTGTTCATTTGTGGTGTGTGATTAAATTTTCTATGCTTTCATTTGTTATTTTTTAAAAAAATTTCCTGCCATAGCCTCTAAAATTTTCATTTTGTTGTGAGCTATTTGCCTTTTATCTCTTTTTTGTTTACGAGATGAAGGGAAAGTGAAAACTGAAGTTTTTATTTGAGAAAAAATTATACATCTAAAGTAGAAATGCACAGTGCACAAAGGTAGAGTGAGATAATTCCAAAAAGTGTCTGTAATTTTTAGGGATTGTAAACTCTTTTTAGTTTTTTTTTATTAGGTTTTGCAATCATCGGGAAAAGGGAGGGGGTAGGGAATTTTTAACTGAGTGTTGACTCCCAATCCATAAGTCATTCCTTACAAAACTATAACCTGTTACGCATGAGAAAACACTTTACAATCATCTATGATCTTTAGGTCAGCTTTTTGTAAATGGATAAAATAATAGCTTGTCTGAAGGTTAAATATCCCACCGCACGTTCACCTAAGAATTTAATCAGAGTTTTTTTATTCTCTTTAAAAGGCTTCAATCCATAGGCCATTTGCATCTTTAACATGTTTCAAGCATGTATATCCAATTTTAAAACATGTGTAGAAAAATCTCTTTCTTATAAAATTCAAAGCTAATAAGGTTGAACTAGTGGAATTTCCCAAATTTGGATAACAAAACTTTTGTGTTCATCTATGGTGTGTGAATAAATTTTCATTGCTTAAATTTGTTAATGTTTTAAATTTTTTCCATACATAAACTCTAAAATTTTCATTTTGTTTTGATCTATTTGCCTTTTATCTCGTTTTTGTTTACGGGATGAAGGGAGAGTGAAAACTCAAGTTTTGATTTAAGAATGAAATATACATCTAAAATGGAAATACACAGTAAACAAATGTAGAGAGAGATAATTCCAAAAAGTGTCTGTAATTTTTAGGGATTGTAAACTCTTTTTAGATTTTATATATTAGGTTTTTGCAATTGTCTGGAAAAGGGGGGAGGCGGGGGATTTTTATCTAACTGTTGACTCCCAATCCATAAGTCATTCCACACCAAAATATAGTCCGTTACGCATGATAAATCACTTTAAAATCATTGATCATCATTAGGTCAGCTTTTTGTAAATGGGCAAAATAATGGCTTGTTTGACTCAGGTAAATATCCCACCGCAGGTTCACTTGAGAATTTAATGAGTGTTTGTTATTCTCTTTAAAAGGTTTTGATCTATAGGTCATTTGCATCTTTAACATGTTTCAAGCATGCATATCCTTTTTTAAAACATGTGTAGAAAAATCTCTTTCTTATAAAATTCCTAGCTATAAGGGTTGAACCAGTGAAATTTCCCAAACTTGGATAACAAAACTTTTGTGTTCATCTGTGGTGTGCGAGTAAATTTTCTTTCCTTACATTTTTTATTGTTTTAATTTTTTTCCATACATAAACTCTTAAATTTTCATTTTGTTGAGATCTATTTGCCTTTTATCTCTTCTTTGTTTACATGATGAAGCCCAAGTGAAAACTCAAGTTTTGATTTAAACAAAAAATGTACATCTACAATGGAATTGCTTAGTGCACAAATGTTGAGAGAGATAATTCCAGAAAGTTTCTGTAATTTTTAGGGATTGTAAACTCTTTTTATTTTTTATATATTAGGTTTTGCAATCGTCGAGAAAAAGGGGGAGGCGGGGGATTTTTAACTAAGTGTTGACTCCCAATCCATAAGTCATTCCTTGCAAAAATCCCATTACGCATGATAAATCACTTTACAATCATCTACGATCGTTAGGTCAGCTTTTTTGTAAATGGGTAAAATAATGGCTTGTTTGACTCGGGTAAATATCCCACAGCTGGTTCACTTGAGAATTTAATGACCGTTTGTTATTCTCTTTAAAAGATTTGAATCCATAGGTCATTTGCATTTTTATCATGTATTAGAAAAATCTCTTTCTGATAAAATTCCAAGCTATTTGGGTTGAACCAATTGAATTTCCCAAACTTGGATAACAAAAATTTTGTGTTTATCTGTGGTGTGGGAATAAATTTTCTTTGCATATATTTTTTTTATTGTTTTCAATTTTTTCCATACATGAACTCAAAAATTTTCATTTTGTTGTAATCAATTTGCCTTTTATCTCTTTTTTGTTTACGAGATAAATGGAAAGTGAAAATTCAAGTTTTTATTTAAGAAAAAAGTATACATCTAAAATGGAAATTCACAGTGCACAAATGTCGAGAGAGATAATTTCAAAAAGTGTCTGTAATTTTTAGGGATTATAAACTCTTTTTAGTTTTTATATATTATGTTTTGCAATAGTTGGGAAAAGGGGGGAGGCGGGGGATTTTTAACTGAGTGTGAACTCCCAATCCATAAGTCATTCCTTATAAAAATATAGCACATTACAGATGATAAATCACTTTACAATCATCTATGATCTTTAGTTCAACTTTTTTTTAATGGGCAAAATAATGGTTTGTCTGACTCGGGTAAATATCCCACTGTAGGTTCACTTGAGAATTTAATGAGCGTTTGTTATTCTCTTTAAATGGTTTGGATCCACAGGTCATTTGCGTCTTTAACATTTTTCAAGCATGCATATCCATTTTTAAAACATGTGTAGAAAAATCTCCTTCTTATAAAATTTCAAGCTATTACGGTTGAACCAGTGGAATTTCCCTAACTTGGATACCAAAATTTTTGTGTTTATCTTTGGTGTGTGAATAAATTTTCTTTGCTTACATTTGTTTTTGTTTTATATTTTTTCCATACATAAACTCTAAAATTTTCATTTTGTTAAAATCTATTTGCCTTTTATCTCTTATTTTTTACGAGATGAAGGGAAAGTGAAAACTCAGGTTTTGATTTAAGAAAAAAATATACATCTAAAATGGAAATGCACAGTGCACAAATGTAGAGAGAGATAATTCCAAAAAGTGTCTATAATTTTTAGGATTGTAAACTCTTTTTAGTTTTTATATATTAAGTTTTGCAATTGTCAGGGAAAAGGGGGTGGCAGGGGATTTTTAACTGAGAGTTGACTCCCAATCCATAGGTCATTCCTTACAAAAATATAGCCCGTTATGCATGATAAATCATTTTACAATCATCAATGATCGTTAGGTTAGCTTTTTGTAAATGGGCAAAATAAGGGCTTGTTTGACTCGTGTAAATATCCCACCGCACGTTAACTTGAAAATTTAATGAGCGTTTTTTATTCTCTTTAAAAGGTATGAATCCAAAAGACATAGTCCTTCTTCTTGAGGAAAAAGGTATGGACCATAAGACATAGTCCTTCTTCTTGAGGGAAAAGGTATGGACCATAAGACATAGTCCTCTTGGTATGAATTATTCCACTTTGAATTTCCTCCACATGAAAACAATTTGGGCAAAACTAAATATAATAGTTATTATCTTCTGTAAATTTTTGGAAAAAAAACCAATACAAGATGACAATTGCACTTATCATTTACCTTTTATAGGGAGAACATTACCATCTCCTACTTGCAGCTTTTTTGTACCAATATAAGGTGAGTGGTTTAATAACACACCTGGATTGTTCGTCATATGTGCAGTAACACCAGTATCACTAAACCATTGTTAATCTTCCTTCAGTTTGGAGATGGAGAGTGTTGCTAGAGCATTTGGAATATTTTTTAGTTGATAATTTTGATTGAACCGATGACAGCATGTTTCAACAGTATGGTTGGGTTTGTGACAAATTTGACATTGTGTACCATTAGACTGAGACGTGAATGATCGTTGATTCTTGTTGTTAGAATGACTGGTTGTTGTTGTTGCCTTGTTGAGTGAAATTGATATGTTTAGATGACTTACCCGATGTTGGATGGAATCGTTAATTACTCTTATTCCTTGGTCTTACTTGAAAGATTTGTTGGGAATGAATGACCAAGTGTGTGGCTGATTAGAATGCAATAAGAATGCATTTAAATTCATATTTACGAAAAATTGAAAAATGATGGATTGACAAGAATGAAGAGAAGCTCAAATGAAGAAGAGAGATTTGAAGAATAATAAAGTGGAATGAGAAATGAACTCAAATGAAATATGTAGGAAGTTAAATAACTTTATTCTTAAAAGAAGAGTAATGTTCCTAGGATCAAACCGTCTGCTCTAATACCACTAGAGAATTAAAGCAACCATGGAGGAATTGAGATGGAGCTTCAATGCATAGGAATAAGCCTTCAACCTTGAAAAAGGAACAAAAAGAATTTCATGGATAAATTTGAGGTGCAGAAGTAAGAGTACAAGGGTTTATATAGTTTTTCAAAACCACAAAAAATAAAATAAAAAGCACTAGAATTCCTCACATTGAGGTATCTTAGTGTCATGGGGGTTAGAAAGTAGATCACCCAGTAAAAGAGAAGGTGAAAGTGGACTTTCCCAAGAGAATGTACAATTTTATTATGGCAAATAGAAAGTACACTAGAATGTAAATTTCTGTGTTAGTTAACATTACGACAAGTGCTGAAGGAATTTAGTAGTAAAATAGATTAATGATAAAATAACTAAAGAAAGAGGGCATTCATACTTTCATAAGTCATTATATAATATAGATATTTTTTTTATTATTTGACATAAATTTAAATTATAAAGGTAATTTATAATTTGATAATATAAATTTAAATAAAAAAGGGAATTTATTATTCAATTAATATTTATGTTATATAATTAAAGTATTCAATTAATAAAAATTTAAATAAGAAATTTTTTAACAGTCATAAATTTTTAATCAATTTGATTACTAATAATGAAATTTATAAAAATAAAAAGAAGAAGGAAGAAGAAAGAACGAAGGAGGATGAAGGAGCAATGTGATAACCAAGGAAGGCAACCAACAGTGAAAAGTGAAATTCTAACATGAGAGGTGGAGTTTACATTCCATTATATTGTTCAGAAACAGGGTGATTCACTCTTTGGGTGAAGTGAATTCCCCCACAACTTTCTAGGGTGACTAAAAGTGTAAATCCACTTTATCAAGAGAAATCAAATCTTCCATTGTTTTCCCTACATACTAACATACAAATTTTTACAAATCAATAGGTTGTTTCTTCCATTCTCCTTCCATGATTCATGGATTTGTATCCTCTTCTCCTCAGTGATTGATTTGTCTTTGATTCTCTCCTTTTGATAGAGTGATATGTGAGGATAATTGCCCTTGAACGATTTGGATTGACTGAGTAGGATTTGTAGGAGAATCTTGAATAGCTAATGAAGTTTTTGGTGGGTCCCTCATGTGAGTGATTGTAGGAGAAATTTTTCTAGAGGATCCTTGAGGAGGTCGGGATTCATACATGCATGGGGATGTCCCCCTTTGCATGGATTGCATGAGTCAGGTGGACATCTCCTTTGCATTGCTTTGCAAGGGTGTGGACATATCTTCTTGTTGATTTCCTTGGGCATGACTTCTATGCTAAAGCTTATTTACGTAGCTTGAGGTTGTGTAACAAATTAACCTAGACCAAACTTTTGCTTTCTATTTTCATAAGCATAAGGAACAATGTAAATGAGGTAATATGTTTTTGTTTTACGTAGTTTTAATGGGAAGGTCTATTCTCAACATGAACAACGAAGTTACTAAATTATCCATAAGAGTACTCAAGGATGAGCTTATCAATGTTCCATAAGTTGGATATAAAAAAAATATGTTCCATGTTGTATAACATCCAACATGTATCAATTTCAAGGGTATGATTACATTATACATCTTTGGGCATAAAATCTCTCTGTAAGATACGATAATTTTTGCGCTCTGCTGCCATTGTTTACATATTGAGCGGAGCTAATAAATACCATAACGAAATTCTCCCGTAGATAACCAAAATTTGTGCAAGAGTGAATGTCTTGATATATGCGTTCATTATATAAATTTATAATATTTATTTAAAATTAAATTATTTAAGTGATTATCTTTTTAAAGAATAATCTTGTACGCATTTTAAAACAATAATCCTACATGGATACGTGAGTACATGGGAAGGGTTATCGAATTTCTGTAGCAATTTTGGATTAGGACAATTAGGGTTAAGGGTTTTTGGTTTTAAGGACCATTAGAGGTGCTACCTTTAGGGGAAATGCCGCTTATCTGAAATTGCAAGCGACGGTATTTCAGGGGAAAAAAGAGTCCCAACTGTTTGATGAATCAAAGTCGGCAGGCTGCTTCGAGGTGCCGACCGACCCAACTCTCTTTGTTTTGATTCATTTCCGTAATGGAAACCAGCTCCCTCATAAGACCAGCTACACATTTTTTTTCCCTTCTCTTGGACTGGATAAGAGTCTTTGCAGCAATAGAAAAATTATTCTCTCAATTATCAGATGGCTTCTATGACAAATGAAATCTTGGAGATTTGGAAGAAATAGTTAAAAAAGCAAAGAGCATTTGGCGACGGTAATACAGATGAGTATGAAGACTTGGAAAGTTTATGTGGGGATGTTGTCAGAGGAATTATTCTCCCCACTTTCCCCTTCGCCTGTTTTAGAGGCTGAATGACAGGCAAATTAGCACTTGATGCAGCAGTTATGATAATTGATACTACTCTAAATAGTGTTTTCCAAGGCTGGCGTCAATCCCTCACCCCTCTCATCCAGAAAAAGATTCCTTGATTGCAGCCATGAGCAACATCCAAAGGCCCCATTTCCACTTCAATGACGGCGTCCCCCCTCATCTTCAACATGTGCTGCTTCAGGTCTGCATTGGCATAGAAAGAAGATCAACATTAAAATATAAATAAATTTTTAATAAATTTAAGGATTACTTCTCAAAATCATAACAGATAATCTTTTTTGCTTATATTAAGAAGTTTATGCATAAAGCGAGATACCGCCTGTGACTTTTAAAATCCGATATTTACGACCAAATATGCAGCATGTAATAGATTGCATCCATCAGTTTCACGCTAAAAATTTATTAAAGCACAAAAGCAATACATTAAATATGATATATTGTATCAACTCCACTAAAATCATACCATTGCCTAAAAAGACCGATACTATCTACATATAGTTCAGTAGACACATTTGCTGAAGGAGGGCTCTTACCTTAGATAGGAACTTACATGCCTAAAGAGAGGAAGATGAGTGGCATTGGAGCCACTTCCAACAACAACAAGCCTCAATGCATCTTCTCAACTGCTGGAATGATATCTGGAGATATCTCATGGTGGAGACATGGAGAAAGCTTTAGCTTTGGCCTGGACCTTCAAAGATGTTGAAGAAATGCCAAACATCCTCATATATAAAGCAAAGAGGGGAGCAGGGGGGATTCCATTTATGCTTTGTGAGTACCAATTGGAGTCACTACCTGCTATAGAAACGTTGTGCCAACTTGTTAGCTAGGTGGCTTTCCTCATTTGACTTCCTATCTTCCCAAAGAAGAGTCATTCCTTGGTTGTACCACTTATTGCCAATTAATACTAACCAGAAAAGCGTAGATGAGAGCTCTTAGCTGTTTCTCTTTCAACTATGGAAAAACCTTTTCAAAACAGGATATTTGCCAACCTGCTTATTGGCATCTTTTATTCCTCCCCTACTCCCACGAATGCCTTCAAAGGGTTGGGAATGGATCGATATTCTAACCCATCAACAATTATTCGGATAATCAAAATCCGAATAAAAGATAATGGGTCATTCCTGAAATTGAATCCATGTTATTTCTGCATATGTAGAAATGAGTTCCCATGTGTTATTTCGTTGCATAACATTGTATTCTACTTTCATGGCATATGCCATTGGGAAAGCATTAGGGCAAGTTATATGATATAGGCTTAGACGAATGTGTGACTACATGAGCTTGAAGAGATCAGGTAGCTGCCTTACTCTTTGCTTTAGTCATCATAGGATGATGATTTGGTTTTTTAGGTAGAGGACGAGAAGAATATGGTGGGTAAATAGGAAGAACATTTTCAATATTACCAGAAGGTGGAAAGGAAGTTGGATGGGTGTTGGACTTGTATTTTTTAAGAGAGTATTTTGCGATAAGGGAGAAGGGTTAGGAAGATAGATTTCATGAGAATTTGACAGTAAAGGAGTAGTTGAAGTTGTGGATGTTTTGTCTAATGATTTTATAAAATCGTTAGCACTAAGAGTTAAAGGCTTAGTAATTCATAATTTATCAGATAATGTATATGGAAAACATGATTCTTAAAAAAACAACATGTTGAGTGATAAAAAATGTTGAGGGATGGGCAAAAGCATTGATACCCTTTATAAGAATCATGAAACCCAAGAAAAACATAAGGAAGAGAGTGGGATTCAAATTTTTTTTTTATTATAGGGTCGTAAACATGGAAAGTATACAAAAGTATGAATAGGTGAGTAGTTAGGAGAGGTATCAAATAATAAAGAGTAAGGCGTTTCACCTTGTAAGGGAAAAATAGGAAATCAATTAATCAAGTAAAGTGTAGTTTGAAAAGATTCAATCCAAAAACTAGTAGGAGTGTTGCTTCCATATAACAATGCTAGTCCCATTTCAACTATATGTCTATGAATTCTTTCGGTCATTCCATTTTCCTGAAGAGCATATGGACAAGAAATATGATGAAAAATACCATATTCAACTAAATAATTTTTTAAAAGAGAGTTAATGCGCTCACCTCTGCCATGCGAATGAAGAACTTTTACCCTCTAAGAAAATTGATTTTCACAATATTTCAAAATTTAGCAATCATACCAAATACTTCATTCTCAGCCTTGAGGAGAGTCATCTAAACATATCTCCTATAATCATCTACAGAGATAAATAATATTTATAACCAGATTTAGTAATCAAATGTGATGGTCCCCATTAATCAAAATGTACTAATTCAAGTGGCTTAGAAGCCCTATATTAAACACGATCAAAAGACAATTTAGTTTGTTTTGCCATTTGGCAACCAACACAAGTTTCTAAAGATGAATTTAAATCAGGTTGAAATTTTTGACAGGCTAAAGATCAAGTTACACTGGAAGATGGATGTCCAAGCCTACTATGCCACACCATAGACTGTGATGCCTTTCTAACCCAAAAGGTTTTTTCTTCTTGAGGGAAAAGGTATGGACCATAAGACATAGTCCTCCTAGTATAAATTATTTCACTTTGAATTTCCTCCACATGAAAACAATTTGGGCGAAACTCCATAAAATAGTTATTATCTTCTGTAAATTTGGGGAAAAAAAAACCAATACAAGATGATAATTGCACTTGTCATTTACCTTTTATAGGGAGAACATTACCATCTCCTACTTGTAGCTTTTTTGTACCAATATAAGGTGAGAGGTTTAAGAACACACTTGGATTGTTCGTCATATGTGTAGTAGCACCAGTATCAACAAACCATTGTTAATCTTCCTTCAGTTATGAGATGGAGAGTGTTGCTAGAGCATTTGGAATATTTTTTAGTTGATAATTTTGATTGAACCGATGACAGCATGTGTCAGCAGTATGATTGGGTTTGTGAGAAAATTTGACATTGTGTACCATTAGACTGAGAGGTGAATGATCGCTGCATCTTGTTGTTGAAATGACTGGTTGTTGTTGTTGCCTTCTTGAGTGAAATTGATATGTTCAGGTGACTTACCCGATGTTGGATGGAATCGATAATTATTCTTATTCCTTGGTCTTACTTGAAACATTTGTTGGGAATGAATGACCAAGTGTGTGGCTGATTAGAATGCAATAAGATTGCATTTAAATTCATGTTTACTAAAAATTGAAAAATAAAGGATTGAAAAGAAAGAAGAGAAGCTCAAATGAAGAAGAGAGATTCGAAGAATAATAAAGTGGAATGAGAAATGAACTCAAATGAAATATGTAGGAAGTTAAATACCTTTATTCTTAAAAGAAGAGTAATGTTCCTAGGATCAAACCGCCTGCTCTAATACCACTAGAGAATTGAAGCAACCATGGAGGAATTGAGATGGAGCTTCAATGCATAGGAATAAGCCTTTAACCATGAAAAAGGAACAAAAAGAATTGCATGGATAAATTTGAGGTGCAGAAGTACGAGTACAAGGGTTTATATAGTTTTTCAAAACCACAGAAAATGAAATAAAAAGCTCTTGAATTCCTCACATTGAGGTATCTTAGTGTCATGGGGATTAGAAAGTCGATCACCCAGTAAAAGAGAAGGTGAAAGTGGACTTTCCCAAGAGAATGTACAATTTTATGTTAGTGTGGCAAATAGAAAGTACACTAGAATGTAAATTTTTGTGTTAGTTAACATTATGACAAGTGTTGATGGAATTTAGTAGTAAAATAGATTAATGATAAAATAACTAAAGAAAGAGGGAATTCATGCTATCATAAGTCATTACATAATATTGATTTTTTTTATTATTTGACATAAATTTCAATTATAAAGGTAATTTATAATTTGATAACATAAATTTCAATAAAAAGGGAATTTATAATTCAATTCACATTTATGTTATATGATTAAAGTATTCAATTAATAAAAATTTTAATAAGTAATTTTTTAATAGACATAAATTTTT
This sequence comes from Aristolochia californica, assembly GCF_029961685.1. NCBI lineage: Eukaryota > Viridiplantae > Streptophyta > Magnoliopsida > Piperales > Aristolochiaceae > Aristolochia > Aristolochia californica. The sequence continues at coordinate 16,514,220 of NW_027181782.1, read as the reverse complement.
AATCAATTTGATTACTAATAATGAAATTTATAAAAATAAAATTAAAATTAAAATAACAAGAAGAAGGAAGAAGAAAGAACGAAGGAGGATGAAGGAGCAATGTGATAACCAAGGAAGGCAACCAACAGTGAAAAGTGAAATTCTAACATGAGAGGTGGAGTTTACATTCCATTATATTGTTCAGAAACAGGGTGATTCACTCTTTGGGTGAAGTGAATTCCCCCACAACTTTCTAGGGTGACTAAAAGTGTAAATCCACTTTATCTAGAGAAATCAAATCTTCCATTGTTTTCCCTACATACCAACATACAAATTTGTACAAATCAATAGGTTGTTTCTTCCATTCTCCTTCCACGATTCATGGATTTGTATCCTCTTCTCCTCAGTGATTGATTTGTCTTTGATTCTCTCCTTTTGATAGAGTGATATGTGAGGATAATTTCCCTTGAACGATTTGGATTGACTGAGTAGGATTTGTAGGAGAATCTTGAATAGCTAATGAAGTTTTTGGTGGGTCCCTCATGTGAGTGATTGTAGGAGAAATTTTTCTAGAGGATCCTTGAGGTGGTCGGGATTCATACATGCATGGGGATGTCCCCCTTTGCATGGATTGCATGAGTCAGGTGGACGTCTCCTTTGCATTGCTTTGCAAGGGTGTGGACATATCTTCTTGTTGATTTCCTTGGGCATGACTTCTATGCTAAAGCTTATTTACGTAGCTTGAGGTTGTGTAACAAATTAACCTAGACCAAACTTTTGCTTTCTATTTTCATAAGCATAAGGAACAATGTAAATGAGGTAATATGTTTTTGTTTTACGTAGTTTTAATGGGAAGGTCTATTCTCAACATGAACAACGAAGTTACTAAATTATCCATAAGAGTACTCAAGGATGAGCTTATCAATGTTCCATAAGTTGGATATAAAAAAAAATAATGATCCGTGTTCTATAACATCCAACATGTATCAATTTCAAGGGTATGATTACATTATACATCTTTGGGCATAAAATTGCTCTGTAAGATACGATAATTTTTACGCTCTGCTGCCATTGTTTACATATTGAGCGGAGCTAATAAATACCATAACGAAATTCTCCCGTAGATAACCAAAATTTGTTCAAGAATGAATGTCTTGATAGATGCGTTCATTATATAAATTTATAATATTTATTTAAAATTAAATTGTTTAAGTGATTATCTTTTTAAAGAATAATCCTGTACGCATTTTAAAACAATAATCCTACATGGATACGTGAGTACATGGGAAGGATTATCGAATTTCTGTAGCAATTTTGGAATAGGACAATTAGGGTTAAGGGTTTTTGGTTTTAAGGACCATTAGAGGTGCTACCTTTTGGGGAAATGCAGCTCATCTTAAATTGCAGGCGACGGTATTTCGGGGGAAAAAAGTGTCCCTACTGTTTGATGAATCAAAGTCGGCAGGCTGCTTCGAGGTGCCAACCAACCCAACTCTCTTTGTTTTGATTCATTTCCGTAATGGAAACCAGCTCCCTCATTGTTGAAAAATTGGACGCATCCGAAGGAGGAAACCTCTGAGTGTTGACTACCGTCCGGAGCCACGCGAGTTGCGTCTTCATAGTCACTCGACGCGTTTATGCGTTCTCAGAGGGAACAATTAAGAGGAATTCTATCTTCCCATTTTCCCCTTCGCTTTTTTCGGAGGCTGAATGGCATGCATATTAGCATCTGATGCAGAAGTTACGATAACTGACGCTGTTTTAAATGGTGTTTTCAACTGCTGTTGAGCGATTCTGAAATGAGGCAGTTTACAGAAGAGTCCGTACGTTCCTGGGTGAGCGACCTCAGAGGTTTGGCTTATGAGATGAACACCGAGTTTCTTCGATTGTTGCTGGAGGAGAAGAACAAAACCCATGAAGACCAGCTACACATTTTATTCCCTTCTCTTGGACTAGATAAGAGTCTTTGCAGCAGTAGAAAAATTATTCTCTCAATTATCAGATGGCTTCTAAGACAAATGAAATCTTGGAGATTTGGAAGAAATAGTTAAAAAAGCAAAGAGCATTTGGCGACGGTAATACAGATGAGTATGAAGACTTGGAAAGTTTATGTGGGGATGTTGTCAGAGGAATTCATTCTCCCCACTTTCCCCTTCGCCTGTTTAAGAGGCTGAATGACAGGCAAATTAGCATCTGATGCAGCAGTTATGATAATTGACACTACTCTAAATAGTGTTTTCCAAGGCTGGCATCAGTCCCTCACCCCTCTCATCCAGAAAAAGATTCTTTGATTGCAGCCATGAGCAACATCCAAAGGCTCCATTTCCACTTCAATGGCGGCGTCCCCCCACATCTTCAACATGTGCTGCTTCAGGTCAGCATTGGCATAGAAAGAAGATCAACATTAAAATAAAAATAAATATTTAATAAATTTAAGGATTACTTCTCAAAATCATAGCAGATAATCTTTTTTGCTTATATTAAGAAGTTTACGCATAAAGCGAGATACCGCATGTGACTTTTAAAATCCGATATTTACGACCAAATATGCAGCTTGTAATAGATTACATCCGTCAGTTTCGCGCTAAAAATTTATTAAAGCACAAAAGCAATACATTAAATATGATATATTGTATCGACTCCACTAAAATCATACCATTGCCTAAAAAGACGGATACTATCTACATATAGTTCATTAGACACATTTGCTGAAGGAGGGCTCTTACTTTAGATAGGAACTTCCATGCCTAAAGAGAGGAAGATGAGTGGCATTGGAGCCACTTCCAACAACAACAATCATCAACGCATCTTCTCAACTACTGAAATGATATCTGGAGATATCTCATGGTGGAGACATGGAGAAAGCTTTAGCTTTGGCCTGGACCTTCAAAGATGTTGAAGAGATGCCAAACCACCTCATATATAAAGCAAAGAGGGGAGTAGGGGGGGATTCCATTTATGCTTTGTGGGTACCAATTGGAGTCACTACCTGCCATAGAAACGTTGTGCCAACTTGTTAGCTAGGTGGCTTTCCTCATTTGACTTCCTATCTTCCCAAAGAAGAGTCATTCCTTGGTTGTACCACTTATTGCCAATTAATACTAACCAGAAAAGCGTAAATGAGGGCTCTTAGCTGTTTCTCTTTCAACTATGGAAAAACCTTTTCAAAACGGGATATTTGCCAACCTGCTTATTGGCATCTTTTATTCCTCCCCTACTCCCACGAATGCCTTCAAAGGGTTAGGATTGGATCAATATTCTAACCCATCAACAATTATTCGAACAATCAAAATCCAAATAAAAGATAATGGGTCATCCTTGAACTCTCTTAATGGACATCTTTGTCTTATTAGGTTGGGATTGGATTACGAGAGTATTGATCATTACTAAAATTTAAGTGGAATCATAAATAGGAAAAGTATTAGGAAAGGAAGTTGATCGGTCTCTGGTCGTGTCGCCTTATTTCTCGTAGAGAGAGGGGGGGCGTTGTCTTTCTTTTTAATACAAAGCTTCAGAATCACATTAATTTTTCGTGTGATTTTTATCTCCCTTGTTTTTTTCTTAATTGGAAGTACCAAAGCATTAGATTTCAGGTTTGATTTATTTCTATTTTTTATTTTTTGCATTTTATTTTAATATCTCATTTGAATTCGGAGGGATTACTGTTTTTTGAATTTTTTGGCGACATAAAAAAAACACTCCATTGCCGATTTTCGGGCCCTTAAAATATATGAATTTGAAGGTTTTTACTTGTTGCTCTAGTTTGCCATCGAGGTGGCTTGAGCAAGTCGTGGAAGGAATTGAGGTTTGTAAAGTGCTTCTAATAAAATACTAAGTGACTCAACTGATCAAGTTTCCATCGTGTCAATTTTGTTTAACAGGGTCTAGGTTATTCAACATCATCATGCTTCCCTGAACACGATGTTAAGTTAATTTGATAAAAAAAAATGAGTCTTTTTGGGAAATTGATACGTCTTTTAGGTTGGAACTTGGAAGGAACCCTCCTAAAGACCAAACTGAGAAAGAAGAGAGATCATACAAGTGAAGTGAAATATTGTCCAAAAAAACTACACACACAAACACAAACCAGTTTGTTAAGTGTTTGTGATAATAGTCTAATTCCCTCAAGTTATCAAGTTTTCATCTTCACAATTTTTTTTTAAAGGGTCAAGGTGATTCAACATCATCTTGCATCCTTGAACTTGATATTAGTGTAAGTTTATGGAAAACGAGTCTATAAGGGAAAATAATACATCTTTCAAGTAAAATTTGAAGGAACCTTCCTAAGGCCCAAATTGAGAAAGAAGAGAGGTCATGGAAGCAAAGTAAACTATTGTCTTGCACTAAGTAACCAACTCTTCTCTTTCTCATGGAAACAACTGATCTCTAGTACCTATTAATAGGATCCTCTTCACATACACACACACACACACACACACACACACACACACACACACACACACACATACGAGTTTGTTAAGTGTTTCGGATAAAAGTCAAAATTACTCAAGTTAAAGTTTTCGTCATCACAGTTTTGTTTTAAAGGGTCAAGGTGATTCAACATCATCTTACACCCTTGAACTTGATATTAGCATATTTTGATGGAAAACGAGTCTTTCAGGGAAAATAATACATCTTTTGCGATGAATTTGAAGGGACCTTCCTAAGGCCCAAATTAAGAAAGAAGTTTGTCTTCCACTACGCAACCAACTCTTCTCTTTCCCACAGAAACAACTGCTTTCTAGTACCTATTAATAGGATCCACTTCAGCTTCAAATAAAAGAAGAGGAAGAATGTTAGACATTAAAATCAAAAGAGGTTGCATGATGAAGATGAGGGTCTGCACCCATTGTTGAAAAATTGAAAGCATCAGAAGGAGCCGCGTGAGTTGCGTGTTCACAGTCACTCGATGTGTATATGCGTTTTCAGTTGTCATCCTCCTAGGGTTATATCATCGTGGTGTGTTTTTCTAACAGGGAACAATTCAAAGGAATTCAATCTCTCCACTTTTCCCTTCACCTGGTTCGGATGCTGAGTGGCAAGCAAATAGCACAAGAGGTTGAAGAGATCTCTAGTGGGAATTCAACCGTTGTTGAGCGATGCTGAAATGAGGCAGTTTACAGATGAGTCTGTGCGTTCCTGGGTGAGAGACCTCAGAGGTTCGGCTTACGATATGGATGACATTGTCGATGAGATGAATATTGAGCTTCTTCGATTGCTGCTGGAGGAGAAGAACAAAACCCACGAAGACCAGCTACACCCCTTACTCTCTTATCTCAGACTAGATAAAGGTCTTTTCAGTAGTAGAAAAATCATTCTTTCCTCTTCCTCGCATTGGCGTCCTCCCCTCTGGCGACGCCACCCGTGCACCCACCATTTATCGTATTTCTTTGCGATTGATTCATCGCACAGTGGCACCATCCAACCAAAAGGATGGTGCCCTGGCCCAGGAGCTCAAATCTTTCAAGCTCTTTTACGACTTTATCCTTTCACTTTCCACATAATACAAATGAAGTGCCCATTTCAGTTTGTTTGGTTTCTGGAGGAAATGCTCTTTTGCTCTCTTTGGAAATAGGTTAAACATGAAGAAATATTGGGATCAACACTAACGGAAAAGAAGAACACACAAAGAACAGAGTCCGGCAGCAAAAATCGGAGCTACCAAAAGCCCTAGGAAACCTCATCAATCGGGGAAATCACTTCTTGTGAAATAGAGTTTCGCTACCTCATTCTATGTTTAAAACTAGAAAAACTTCTGGAGATCAAATATTAGAAATTTTTTTGTGCATATTAATATAACATTAGATTAAATAGGAAAAACTATTAGAAAGTCATGTGCTTCTAATATAAAACTGGCTTAGATAAACAAAAATAATTGGTCATTACTAAAAAGGAACACATCAAGGAAATTATAGCTTTTATAATTAATTATTTGATAAATTGTACACTCTTATGTCTGAAAAAGAATTTTTCAAATGATGAACAAATTTAAGCTCTTCACTTGATTTTCCAGCAACTTTTTGCATTCATCAACATCCAAATGCCTCATCTCCCCTTCAATGACCGAGTCCCCCCTCATCTTCAACATGTGCCGCTTGAGGTCTGCATAGGCATAGAAAAGAGATCAAAGTTAAAATCCAATTTTTTAAAATAAAATATGGATTATTTCTCCAAATCATAACAACTAAAATTTTTGCTTAGCTTCAGCAGTTTATGCATAAACTGAGATAACATTTGTGACTTTTAAAATCCGATATTTATGAACAAATATGTAGCATGTAACAGAATACATCCATCAGTTTCAGGCTAAAAAATTATTAAAGCAGAAAAGAAATACTTTAAATATGATATATTGTATCAACTCCCCTAAAATCCAACCATTACAAAAAAATACCGATACTACCTACACATAGTTCATTAGACACATTTTCTGAAGGAGAGTCTAAAGCTCTTTCCTTAGATAGGAACTTCCAGGTCCAAAGAGAGGAAGATGAGTGGCATTAGAGCCACTTCCAACAACAACAATAAGCCTCAACGCATCTTCTCATTTGCTAAAATGATATTTGGAGACATCTCATGGTGGAGACATGGAGAAAGTTTCAGCTTTGGCCAGAACCTTGAGAGACGTTGAAGAGATGCCGAATGTCCTCATATTTAAGGCAAAGACGGGGGAATCCATTTATGCTCTGTGGGTACCAATTGGAGTCATTATTAGACATAGAAATGTTGTACCAGCTTGTTAGCTAGGTGGCTTTCCGCATTTGACTTCCTATCTTCCCAAATAAGAGTCATTATTTGGTTGTTCCACTTACTGCCAATTCATACTTGCCTAGGAAGCATAAAATGAGTGTTCTTAGTTGTTTCTCTTTCAATTGTGGAAAGACTATTTCAAAATAGGATCTTTTCTCACTTCTTGTAGGCATCTTTTATTCCTCCCCTACTCTCCCGAGGATGGTTGGAAATGGATCTATATGCTAACCAATAAAAAATTATTCAAACAATCAAAATCAAAATAAAAGATGATGCATCATCCATGAACTCTCTTAATGGACATCTACGTCTTATTAGGTTGGGATTGGATTACGAGAGCATTCATCATTACTAAAAGTTAAGCAAAATCATAAATAGGGAAAATATTTGGAGAGGAACTCGATTAGCCTCTGGTCGTTTACTCGACATTTCTCGTAAATAGGGGGAGAAGAAGATTACCAAAGTCTCAACATGTATTCTCTCATGGTTGAAATGAGTAGTTTAACAATCAAGAAAGTGAAAAGCAAAAATTTAAGAAAAAAACTAAAAGAACGAAGAAGTTAACGTACCTTAACCTGGTCCAAAAATAGCTCGGAAGAAATTAATTTCCCTTGATGCGCCCATGTGAAACTATTTGATGCTATGATCCTTGCCCGAACATGACCCTTGTGCCCTTTTGATGATACGAGGACCTTCCCAAATCAAAGGACTAGTAAAGGTGCATCTGCTTCACTACGTCCGGTTGGCTCACATACATTACGAGCATACTTCCCAATGTGTATGTAAATATTGAACCTTCATGTATAATATCCTCATAAAATTAGATAAACCAAGTATTTGGTGAACAAGAGTAGTAGGCATAATCTACTACTCAACTAACCTATGCCTTGAACTACTTATATCTGATCAATGTAGTTTTCACTTGCTCTCGAACATATTTTTAAAAAAATATTTATTAAATACCAGCAAATAAATCTATTTTTCATGTTTAAATGCATTGTTCCTATTAATTATATATTAACAATTCTCATGTAAATTCTCACATTTTTTATATTGACGAAAAGTATCAACACAAGACAAGACTTTATGATCCCATAAATGATAGATATCAATTAATTACACACTCACACATACACACACACACACACACACACACACACACACACACATATATACATATATATATATATATGTGTGTGATTTTGATATCGGCATTGTTGTACTTTAAAGAGTTATAAATACACCATGAAATAGATAAATAAATAAAAGAGATTAGTAGAAGTGATAAAGACGGTGAATTGATAGAAGTATTTGAGAAATTATGTGATGAGAAGGGATACAAACAGGCATTTCAGCAGATAGGACACCCAAAAAAATGGAGTTGTAAGAAAGAATAAATCCCTTTAAAAATGGGTAAAACCATGTTAAATGAGTATAATCTCCCAAAATATTTTTAAGGTAAGACACTGAAAACTAGTTGTTGCATTGTTATTAGAATATATTTGAAACCCATTCTAAGGAAAACCACTTAATGAAATCTGGACAGGAAGAGCACCCAACATTAAATTCTTTAGTGTTTAGATCTAGGTATTATATCTTAAACAAAAAATCCTTGGATAAACTTGATTCCAAATCAAATGAAAGATCTTCATGGGTAACTCAACAAAGACTAAGGCATATAGATTATTCAATAGAAGAACTCAAGACTAAAGAAGAATCCATAAATGTGAAATTTGATAAAGTGAACCTAGAAAGGCTTGCTTGTCTTATTACAACAATGATGATGAAGAAGAGGTGCATGAAGAATCCTCATTTTATAGACTTCGGAAAGGAAGAAGAAGTTGGTGGACATCCCCATGATAAAATCATATCGAGTCCAAGTATAGAAGTTACCCATGACCTCCCTAGAACTTGTAAATACAAATCTACACATCCCCAAGAAAAAGTAATATGAGACACTAGTGGAAATGTGCTAACTAGGGTTCAATTGAAAAAAGAAATGAATTAAAACCGAAAGACGTTAAAGTGGCCCTTAAGGATGTTTATTAGATTGAAGCAATGTAAGAGAAACTAAACTAGTTCAGTAGGAGCAAGGTTTGCGACTTATTCCCTCATTGTTCCTAGATTCGTAGATAAAATTGGCTGTTAAAAACAAACTAGATAAAACTTGTAAGGTAGTTAGGAATTATAAGGCTAAATTAGTAGCTCAAGGATCTTCTCAACAAGAAGGTATTAATTATGATAAAACATTTGACCATGTGGATAAATTGGAAGCCATTAAAATTTTTCTAGCTTTTGGATGGTTCAAATATTTCACACTATATCAATTTGTTGTAAAATTAACATTTCTAAATAGTCTAATAGAAGAAGAAATGTATGTTGCACAACCCCCAGACTTAGAAGATGCCACAAAACCAAAACATGTCTTTAAACTTTAGTAGGCTTTGTATGGCTTGAAGCAAACACCTAGAGCATGAAAGGCTTAGTCAGTTTCTAATTGATGATGAACTTTCTAGATGAAAGTTTGACACCACATTGTTTATTAAGAATAGAGGATCTCACATCCTAATTGTTCAAATTTATGTTGATAATATTGTGTTTGGTTCTACAAATGAATAATTTTATAAATTATTCTCTAAATGCAAAGTGAATTTGAAATGAGCATGACGAGAGAGTTGATTTCCTTTCTAGAACTGAAAATAAAACAAACAAAGAATTTACATTCATTTGTTGTTTATGCATTTGGATGCGCCTCTTGAGGTATTCGTAGGTATAGAAAGGAGATCAACAATAAAATTGAAACAAAAATTTAATAAAAATATGGATTATTTCTCAAAATCTATACAAATAATCTATTTGCTTAGATTAAGCTGTTTATGCATAAAGCAAGATACTATGTACGAATTTTAAAATCCAATAGTTATGAAAAAATATGAAGCATATAAAAAAATATATCCATCAGTTTCAGGCTAAAAAATTATTAATACATAAAAGAAAGACATTAAATATGATATATTTGAATAACTCCCCTAAATTCCAACCTTTACCTAAAAATACAGATATAAATTACACATTCTTCATTAGACACATTTTTTGAAGGGGGATCTAAAGCTCTAACCTTAGATATGAACTTCCAAGTCTAAAGAAAGGAAGATGAATGGCATTGGATCCACTTCCAACAATAACAATAAGCCTCAACGCATCTGCTCAACCGCTGAACTGATATTCGGAGACATCTCATGGTGGAGACAAGGAGAAAGCTTCAGCTTTGGCCTGGACCTCGAGAGATGATGAAGAGATGCCAAACGTCCTCATTTTTAATGCAAAGAGGGGGGAATCCATTTACGCTCTGTGGGTGCCAATTGGAGACATTAATTGCCATAGAAACCATGTGCCAGCTTGTTAGCTGGGTGACTTTCCACATTTGACTTCCTATCTTCCCAAAGAAGAGTGATTCCTTGGTTGTATTACTTATTTCCAATTAATACTTGCTAGAAAGGCGTAAAATGAGGGCTCTTAGCTGTTTGTCTTTCAACCATGGAAAGTCTTTTTCAAAACGGGACATTTGCCCACCTCCTTATTGGCTTCTTTTATTCTTCTCCCACTCTCCCGAATGCGTTGGGGGGATGGAAATGGATTGATATCTAACCCATCAACAATTATTCAAATAATCAAAATCCGAATAAAAGATAATGGGTCATTCCTGAAATTGAATCCATGTTATTTCTGCACATGTAGAAATGAGTTCCCATGTGTTATTTCGTTGCATAACATTGTATTCTACTTTCATGGCATATGCCATTGGGAAAATATTAGGGCAAGTTATATGATATAGGCTTAGACGAATGTGTGACTACAGGAGCTTGAAGAGATGAGGTAGCTGCCTTACTCTTTGCTTTAGTCATCATAGGATGATGATTAGGTTTTTTAGGTAGAGGATGAGATGAATAAGGTGGGTAAATAGGAAGAACATTTTCAATATTACAGGAAGGTGGAGAGGAAGTTGGATGGGTGCTGGACTTGTATTTTTTCAGAGAGTATTTTGCGATAAGGGAGAAGGGTTAGGAAGATAGATTTCATGAGAATTTGACAGTAAAGGAGTAGTTGAAGTTGTGGGTGTTTTGTCTAATGATTTGATAAAATTGTTAGCACTAAGAGTTAAAGGCTTAGTAATTCATAATTTATCAGATAATGTATATGGAAAACAAGATTCTTAAAAAAACAACATGTTGAGTGATAAAAAATGTTGAGGGATGGGCAAAAGCATTGATACCCTTTATAAGAATCATGAAACCCAAGAAAAACATAAGGTAGAGAGTGGGATTCAAAAAAAAAAAATTATTATAGGGTCGTAAACATGGAAAGTATACAAAATTATGAATAGGTGAGTAGTTAGGAGAGGTATCAAATAATAAAGTGTAAGGCGTTTCCCCTTGTAAGGGAACAGTAGGAAATCAATTAATCAAGTAAAGTGTAGTTCTAAAAGATTCAATCCAAAAACTAGTAGGAGCGTTGCTTTCATATAACAATACTAGTCCCATTTCAACTATATGTCTATGAATTCTTTCGGTCATTCCATTTTCCTTAGGAGCACATGGACAAGAAATATGATGAAAAATACCATATTGAACTAAATACTCTTTAAAAAGAGAGTTAATGTGCTCACCTCTGCCATGTGAATGAAGAACTTTTACCCTCTAAGAAAATTGATTTTCACCATATTTCAAAATTTAGCAAACATACTAAAGACTTCATATTCAGCCATGAGAGGATTCATCTACACATATCTCCTATAATCATCTACAGAGATAATATAATATTTATAACCCGATTTAGTAATCAAATGTGATGGTCCCCATTAATCAAAATGTACTAATTCAAGTGGCTTAGAAGCCCTATATTAAACATGATCAAAAGCCAATTTAGTTTGTTTTGCCATTTGGCAACCAACACAAGTTTCTAAAGATGAATTTAAATCAGGAAGAATTTTTTGACAAAATAAAGATGAAGTTAAAGTGGAAGATGGATGTCCAAGCCTACTATGCCACACCATAGACTGTGATGCCTTTCTAACCCAAAAGGTTTTTTCTTCTTGAGGGAAAAGGTATGGACCATAAGACATAGTCCTCCTGGTATAAATTATTTCACTTTGAATTTCCTCCTTATGCAAAGAATTTGAGCGAAACTCCATATAATAGTTATTATCTTCTTTAAATTTGGGGAAAAAAAAACCAATACAAGATGACAATTGCACTTGTCATTTACCTTTTATAGGGAGAACATTACCATCTCCTACTTGTAACTTTTGTGTACCAATATAAGGTGAGTGGATTAAGAACACTCATGGATTGTTCGTCATATGTGTAATAGCACCAGTATCAATAAACCATTGTTAATCTTCCTTCAGTTTGGAGATGGAGAGTGTTGCTAGAGCATTTGGAATGTTTTTTAGTTGATAATTTTGATTGAACCGATGACAGCATGTTTCTGCAGTATGGTTGGGTTTGTGAGAAAATTTGACATTGTGTACCATTAGACTGAGAGGTGAATGATCGCTGCTTCTTGTTGTTGAAGTGATTGGTTGTTGTTGTTGCCTTGTAGAGTGAAATTGATATTTTAGATGACTTACCCGATGTTGGATGGAATCGTTAATTACTCTTATTCCTTGGTCTTACTTGAAACATTTGTTGGGAATGAATGACCAAGTGTGTGGCTGATTAGAATGCAATAAGATTGCATTTAAATTCATGTTTACTAAAAATTGAAAAATGATGGATTGACAAGAAAGAAGAGCAGCTCAAATGAAGAAGAGAGATTCGAAGAATAATAAAGTGGAATGAGAAATGAACTCAAATGAAATATGTAGGAAGTTAAATTCCTTTATTCTTAAAAGAAGAGTAATGTTCCTAGGATCAAACCGCCTGCTCTAATACCACTAGAGAATTGAAGCAACCATGGAGGAATTGAGATGGAGCTTCAACGCATAGGAATAAGCCTTCAACCATGAAAAAGGAACAAAAAGAATTGCATGGATAAATTTGAGGTGCAGAAGTAAGAGTACAAGGGTTTATATAGTTTTTCAAAACCACAGAAAATGAAATAAAAAGCTCTAGAATTCCTCACATTGAGGTATCTTAGTGTCATGGGAGTTAGAAAGTAGATCACCCTGTAAAAGAGAAGGTGAAAGTGGACTTTCCCGAGAGAATGTACAATTTTATGTTAGTGTGGCAAATAGAAAGTACACTAGAATGTAAATTTCTGTGTCAATTAACATTATGACAAGTGTTAATGGAATTTAGTAGTAAAATAGATTAATGATAAAATAACTAAAGAAAGAGGGCATTCATGCTATCATAAGTCATTATATAATATAGATATTTTTTTTATTATTTGACATAAATATAAATTATAAAGGTAATTTATAATTTGATAACATAAATTTAAATAAAAAAGGGAATTTATAATTCAATTCACATTTATGTTATATAATTAAAGTAATCAATTAATAAAAATTTAAATAAGAAATTTTTTAGTAGTCAAAAATTTTTACTCAATTTAATTACTAATAATGAAATTTATAAAAATAAAAATAAAATTAAAATAAAAAGAAGAAGAAAGAACGAAGGAGGATGAAGGAGCAATGTGATAACCAAGGAAGGCAACCAGCAGTGAAAAGTGAAATTCTAACATGAGAGGTGGAGTTTACATTCCATTTTATTGTTAAGAAACAGGGTGATTCACTCTTTGGGTGAAGTGAATTCCCCACAACTTTCTAGGGTGACTAACTGTGTAAATCCACTTTATCAAGAGAAATCAAATCTTCCATTTTTTTCCCTACATACTAACTTACAAATTTGTACAAATCAATATATTGTTTCTTCCATTCTCCTTCCATGATTAATGGATGTGTATCCTCTTCTCCTCAGTGATTGATTTGTCTTTGATTCTCACCTTTTGATAGAGTGATGTGTGAGGATAATTGCCCTTGAACGATTTGGATTGATTGAGTAGGATTTTTAGGAGAATCATGAATAGCTAATGAAGTTTTTGGTGGGTCCCTCATGTGAGTGATTGTAGGAGAAATTGTTCTAGAGGATCGTTGAGGTGGTCGGGATTCATACATGCATGGGGATGTCCCCCTTTGTATGACTTGCATGAGTGAGGTGGACATCTCATTTGAATTTCTTTGCAAGGGTGTGGACATATCTTCTTGTTGATTTCCTTGGGCATGACTTCTATGCTAAAGCTTATTTACGTAGTTTGAGGTTGTGTAACAAATTAACCTTAACCAAACTTTTGTTTTCTATTTTCATAAACATAATGAACACTGTAAGTGAGGTAATATGTTTTTGTTTTACGTAGTTTTAATGGGAAGGTCTATTCTCAACATGAACAACGAAGTTACTAAATTATCCATAAGAGTAATCAAGGATGAGCTTATCAATTTTCCATAAGTTGGATATAAAAAAAAATAATGTTTTGTGTCGTATAACATCCAACATGTATCAATTTCAAGGGTATGATTACATTATACATCTTTGGGCATAAAATTGCTCTGTAAGATATGATAATTTTTACGCTCTGCTGCCATTGTTTACATATTGAGCGGAGCTAATAAATACCATAACGGAATTCTCCCATAGATAACCAAAATTTGTTCAGGAGTCAATGTCTTGATAGATGCGTTCATTATATAAATTTATAATATTTATTTTAAATTTAAATTGTTTAAGTGATTATCTTTTTAAAGAATAGTCGTGTATGCATTTTAAAACAATAATTCTACATGGATCCGTGAGTACATGGGAAGGATTTTCGAATTTCTGTAGCAATTTTGGAATAGGACCATTAGGGTTAAGGGTTTTTGGTTTTAAGGACCATTAGAGGTGCTACCTTTTGGGGAAATGCAGCTTATCTGAAATTGCAGGCGACAGTATTTTCGGGGGAAAAAAGAGTCCCAGTTGTTTGATGAATCAAAGTTGGCAGGCTGCTTCGAGGTGCCGACCGACCCAACTCTCTTTGTTTTGATTCATTTCCGTAATGGAAACCAGCTCCCTCATTGTTGAAAATTTGGACGCATCCGAAGGAGGAAACCTCTGAGTGTTGCGTCTTCATAGTCACTCGACGCGTTTATGCGTTCTCAAAGGGAACAATTAAGAGGAATTCAATCTCCCCACTTTCCCCTTCAATTTTTTCGGAGGCTGAATGGCAGGCATATTAGCATCTGATGCAGAAGTTACGATAACTGACGCTGTTTTAAATGGTGTTTTCAACTGCTGTTGAGTGATTCTGAGATGAGGCAGTTTACAGAAGAGTCCGTGCGTTCCTGGGTGAGCGAACTAAGACGTTTGGCTTATGGGATGAACACCGAGTTTCTTCGATTGCTGCTGGAGGAGAAGAACAAAACCCATGAAGACCAGCTACACATTTTATTCCCTTCTCTCGGACTAGATAAGAGTCTTTGAACCAGTAGAAAAATTATTCTCTCAATTATCAGATGGCTTCTAAGACAAATGAAATCTTGGAGATTTGGAAGAAATAGTTAAAAAAGCAAAGAGCATTTGGCGACGGTAATACAGATGAGTATGAAGAATTGGAAAGTTTATGTGGGGATGTTGTCAGAGGAATTCATTCTCCCCACTTTCCCCTTCGCCTGTTTCAGAGGCTGAATGACAGGCAAATTAGCATCTGATGCAGCAGTTATGATAATTGACACTGCTCTAAATAGTGTTTTCCAAGGCTGGCGTCAGTCCCTCACCCCTCTCATCCAGAAAAAGCTTCCTTGATTGCATCCTTGAGCAACATCCAAAGGCCCCATTTCCACTTCAATGACGGCGTCCCCCCTCATCTTCAACATGTGCTGCTTCAGGTCTGCATTGGCATAGAAAGAAGATCAACATTAAAATCGAAATAAATATTTAATAAATTTATGGATTACTTCTCAAAATCATAACAGATAATTTTTTTGCTTATATTGAGAAGTTTATGCATAAAGCAAGATACCGCATGTGACTTTTAAAATCCGATATTTACGACAAAATATTTAGCATGTAACAGATTATATCCATCTGTTTCAAGCTAAAAATTTATTAAAGCACAAAACCAATCCATTAAATATGATATTTTGTATCGACACCACTAAAATCCAGCCATTGCCTAAAAACACCGATACTATCTACATATAGTTCATTAGACACATTTGCTGAAGGAGGGCTCTTACTTTAGATAGGAACTTCCAGGCCTAAAGAGAGGAAGATGAGTGGCATTGGAGCTACTTCCAACAACAACAAGCCTCAATGCATCTTCTCGACTACTGAAATGATATTTGGAGAAATCTCGTGGTAGAGACGTGGAGAAAGCTTTAGCTTTGGCCTGGACCTTCAAAGATGTTGAAGAGATGTCAAACCTCCTCATATATAAGGCAAAGACCGGACCTCCTCATATATAAGGCAAAGAGCAGGGGGGGGGGGGGGGTGGGAATCCGTTTATGTTTTGTGGGTACCAATTGGAGTCACTACCTGCCATAGAAACGTTGAGCCAACTTGTTAGCTAGGTGGCTTTCCTCATTTGACTTCCTATCTTCCCACATAATAGTTATTCCTTGGTTGTACCACTTATTGGCAATTAATACTAACCAGAAAAGCGTAAATGAGGGCTCTTAGCTATTTCTCTTTCAACTATGGAAAAACCTTTTCAAAACGGGATATTTGCCAACCTGCTTATTCCTCCCCTACTCCCCCGAATGCCTTCAAAGGGTTGGGAATGGATCAATATTCTAACCCATCAACAATTATTCGAAGAATCAAAATCTAAATAAAAGATAATGGGTCATCCTTGAACTCTCTTAATGGACATCTTTGTCTTATTAGGTCGGGATTGGATTACGAGAGTATTGATTATTACTAAAAGTTAAGTGGAATCATAAATAGGAAAAGTATTAGGAGAGGAAGTTGATCGGTCTCAGGTCGTGTGGCCACATTTCTCGTAGAGAGGAGGGGGGGTTGTCTCTATTTTTAATACAAAGCTTCAGAATCACATTAATTTTTCGTGTGATTTTTATCTCCCTTGGTTTTTTTAATTTGAAGTACCAAAGCATTAGATTTCAGGTTTGATTTATTTCTATTTTTTATTTTTTGCATTTTATTTTAATATCTCATTTAAATTCCGATTACTGTTTTTTGATTTTTTTTGTGACATAAAAAAATGCTCCATTGCTGATTTTTAGGCCTTTAAAAATATATGAATTTGAAGGTTTTTACTTGTTGCTCTAGTTTGCCATCGAGGTGGCTTGAGCAAGTTGTGGAAGCAATTGAAGTTTGTAAAGTGCTTGTAATAAAATACTAAGTGACTCCACTGATCAAGTTTCCATCGTGTCAATTTTGTTTTACAGGTTTGAGGTTATTCAACATCATCATGCTTCCCTGAACATGATGTTAAGTTAATTTGATACCAATTGGAGCTTAATAGAGATTAAAAGATTTTGTAAATCATTTTCATGTTAACTTGCAAGGAGAAATTGAACCCACATAAAAAATTAGAAAAATTTGTACTAGAAAAGAAAATTAAATCCAATTCCAATCAATTCAAGATTTGTTCTTGTCAAATTATGGATCTTAATCCGATTTAGCATATAGAAGCTCAAAACTCCCTCTAAACAATACTTGAGCATCAATAAATTTCTTTAATTTCTTGTCTATTTTGCCGAATCACATTAATTTTTCGTGATTTTTATCTTCCTTGATTTTTTTTTTAATTTGAAGTACCAAAGCATTAGATTTCGGGTTTGATTTATTTCTATTTTTTTATTTTTTGCATTTTTTTTAATATCTCATTTCAATTAGAGGGGTTTACTGTTTTTTGAATGTTTTGGTGACAAAAATAAAATAAAAATAAACACTCTATTGACGATTTTCATGCCTTTAAAAATATATGAACTTGAAGGTTTTTACTTGTTGCTCTAGTTTGCCATCGAGGTGGCTTGAGCAAGTTGTGGAAGCAAATGAAGTTTGTAAAGTGCTTGTAATAAAAGTCTAAGTGACTCAACCCTTATGGTCCTATTCCAAAATTACTACACAAATTCGAAAATCTTTCCATGTATTAACTGATCCTTGACTATTATTTAAAAATATATACGTAACTATTCTTTAATAAGATAATCACTTCAAAAATTTAAATTTAAAAAACAAACTTTATAAATTTATATAATAAACCCATCTTTCAAAACATCCACACCCCTTAGAAAATTTAGGATATCTATGAGAGAATTCCATTACGGTGTTTATTAGCTCCACTCAATATGTAAACAATGGTAGACGAGCTTAAAAATTATAATTTCTTAGAGAGAGATTTTAAACATTTAGTTTGGTACATCATATTAAATCACCCAAAATTCAAATTGTAAATGACTTTACACATTATGTATGTTTGTCTGTACGATTGCTATGCCCAAAGTTGTTTAATGTAATCGTACCCTTGAAATTTCAGACATGTTGGATGTTATACATCATGGAAGACTATTTAAAAAAAAATCCAAATTATGGATCCTTGATAAGCTCATCCTTAAGTACTCTTAGATATAATTTACTAACTTCATTGTTCATGTTGAGAATAGAACATCCCATTAAAACTACATAAAACAAGAACATATTACCTAAGGAGCTTTAACTTATTTTTTTTGTCTCTATGTGTCTTCTCATTCTTTTCAAGGATGAGTCATTGCAGACCCTCATCTTCATCATGAAGCCTCCTTTGATTTTAATGTCTAACATTCTTCCTCTTCTTTTATTTGAAGCTGAAGAGGAGTAGTTGTTTCCGTGGGAAAGAGAAGAGTTGGTTGCATAGTGCAAGACAAACTTCTTTCTCAATTTGGGCCTTAGGAAGGTCCCTTCAAATTCATCATAAGAGATGTATTATTTTCCCTGAAAGACTCATTTTCCATCAAAATACGCTAATATCAAGTTCAAGGGTGTAAGATGATGTTGAATCACCTTGACCCTTTAAAACAAAATTGTGATGACGAAAACTTTAACTCTGAGTAAGTTTGACTTTTATCACAAACACTTAACAAACTCGTATGTGTGTGTGTGTGTGTGTGTGTGTGAAGAGGATCCTATTAATAGGTACTAGAGATCAGTTGTTTACATGGGAAAGAGAAGAGTTGGTTACGTAGTACAGGATAATAATTTACTTTGCTTCCATGACCTCTCTTTTTTCTCAATTTGGACCTTAGGAAGGTTTCTTCAGATTCTACTTGAAAGATGTATTATTTTCCTTGATAGACTCGTTTTCCATCAAATTACGCTAATATCAAGTTCAAGGGTGCAAGATGATGTTGAATCACCTTGACCCTTTAAAAAAAAATCGTGTTGACGAAAACTTGATAACTTGAGTCAAAGAGACTTTTCTCACAAACACTTAACAAACTGGTGTGTGTGTGTGTGTATGAAGAGGATCCTATTAATAGGTACTAGAGATCAGTTGTTTCCATGGGAAAGAGAAGAGTTGGTTACGTAGTGCAAGACAATAGTTTACTTTGTTTCCATGACCTCTCTTCTTTCTCAATTTGGGCCTTAGGAAGGTTCCTTCAAATTTTACTTGAAAGATGTTTTATTTTTCCTTATAGACTCGTTTTCCATCAACTTACGCTAATATCAAGTTCAAGGGTACAAGATGATGTTGAATCACCTTGACCCTTTAAAAAAAAATGTGATGATGAAAACTTGATAACTTGAGTCAATTAGACTTTTATCACAAACACTTAACAAACTGGTGTGTGTGTGTGTGTGTGTGTGTAGTTTTTTTGGACAATAATTCACTTCCCTTTTATGATCTCTCTTCTTTCTCAGTTTGGTCTTTAGGAGTGTTCCTTTCAAGTTCCAACCTAAAAGACATCAATTTCCCAGAAAGACTTATTTTTTATCAAATTATCTTAACATCGTGTTCTGGGAAGCATGATGATGTTGAATAACCTCAACCCTGAAAAACAAAATTGACACGATGGAAACTTTTGTTTTAAGGACCATTTTGAGGTGGTACTTTTTCAGGAAATGCAGCTTATCTGAAATTGCAGGCGGCGGTATATTGGAGGCTTCAACTGGCTTCCTCCATAGCAATGTTATCAGATAGAAAAAAGACTCCCAACTTTTTGATGAATCAAAGTCAACCGAACCAACCCTCGTTTTGATCCATTTCCGTAGTGGAAACTACACCCCCATTGTTGAAAAATTGAAAGCATCAGAAGGAGCCGCATGAGTTGCATCTTCACAGTCACTCAACGTGTTTATGCGTTCTCAGTTGTCATCCTCTTAGGGTTATATCATCGTGGTGTGTGTTTCCGACATGGAACAATTCAAAGGAATTCAATCTCTCCACTTTTCCCTTCACCTGTTTCGGATGCTGAATGGTAGGCAAATAGCACAAGAGGTTGAAGAGATCTCTAGTGGGAATTCAACCACTGTTGAGAGATGCTGAAATGGTAATACAGATGAGTATGAAGACTTGGAAAGTTTATGTCGGGATGTTTTCAGAGGAATTCATTCTCCCCACTTTCCCCTTCGCCTGTTTCAGAGGCTGAATGACAGGCAAATTAGCATCTGATGCAGCAGTTAGGATAATTGACACTGCTCTAAATGGTGTTTTCCAAGGCTGGCGTCAGTCCCCCACCCCTCTCATCCAGAAAAAGCCTTGATTGCAGCCATGAGCCACATCAAAATGCCCCATTTCCACTTCAAAGACGGAGTCTCCCCTCATCTTCAACATGTGCTGCTTCAGGTCTGCATAGGCATAGAAAGAAGATCAACATTAAAATTGACATAAATATTTAATAAATTTATGGATTACTTCTCAAAATCATAATAGATAATATTTTTTGCTTGTTTTAAGAAGTTTATGCATAAAGCGAGATACCGCATGTGACTTTTAAAATCCGATATTTACGACCAAATATGTAGCATGTAACAGATTATATCCATCAGTTTCAAGCTAAAAATTTATTGAAGCACAAAATCAAGACATTAAATATGATATATTGTATCGACTCCACTAAAATCCAACCATTGCCTAAAAAGACCGATACTATCTACATATAGTTCATTAGACACATTTGCTGAAGGAGGGCTCTTACTTTAGATAGGAAATTCCAGGTCTAAAGAGAGGAAGAGGAGTGGCATTGGAGCCACTTCCAACAACAACAAGCCTCATCGCATCTTCTCAATTGCTGAAATGATATTTGGAGATATCTCATGGTGGAGACATGGAGAAAGCTTTAGCTTTGACCTGGACCTTCAAAGATGTTGAAGAGATGCCAAACCTCCTCATATATAAGACAAAGAGGGGAGCAGAGGGGAGGGGGGGGGGGGGGGGGGGGGGGGGGGGGGGGGGGGGGGGGGTATCCTTTTAGACTTTGTGGGTACTAACTGGAGTCACTACCTGGCGTAGAAACGTTCTGCCAACTTGTTAGCTAGGTGCCTTTCCTCATTTGACTTCCTATCTTCCCAAAGAAGAGTCATTCCTTGGTTGTACCACTTATTGGCAATTAATACTAACCAGAAAAGCATAAATGAGGGCTCTTAGCTATTTCTCTTTCAACTACGGAAAAACCTTTTCAAAATGGGATATTTGCCAACCTGCTTATTGGCATCTTTTATTCCTCCCCTACTCCCCTGAATGCCTTCAATGGGTTGAGAATGGATCGATATTCTAACCCATCAACAATTATTCGAACATTCAAAATCCAAATAAAAGATAATGGGTCATCCTTGAACTCTCTTAATGGACATCTTTGTCTTATTAGGTCGGAATTGGATTACGAGAGTATTGATTATTACTAAAAGTTAAGTGGAATCATAAATAGGAAAATTATTAGGAGAGGAAGTTGATTGGTCTCAGGTCATGTCGCCACATTTCTCGTAGAGAGACGGGGGGAGGTGGTTGTCTTTCTTTTTAATACAAAGCTTCAGAATCACATTAGTTTTTTCGTGTGATTTTTATCTCCCTTGTTTTTTTTAATTTGAAGTACCAAGGCATTAGATTTCAGGTTTGATTTATTTCTATTTTTTTATTTTTTGCATTTTATTTTAATATCTCATTTAAATTAGGGGGGATTACTATTTTTTGAATTTTTTGGCAACATAAAAAAAACACTCCATTGCCGATTTTTAGGCCTTTAAAAATATATGAATTTGAAGGTTTTTACTTGTTGCTCTAGTTTGCCATCGAGGTGGCTTGAGCAAGTCGTGGAAGCAATTGAAGTTTGTAAAGTGCTTGTAATAAAATACTAAGTGACTCAACTAATCAAGTTTCCATCATGTCAATTTTGTTTTACAGGGTTGAGGTTATTCAACATCATCGTGCTACCCTGAACACGAGGTTAATTTAATTTGATAAAAAATGAATCTTTCTGGGAAATTGATATGTCTTTTAGGTTGGAACATGGAAGGAACCCTCCTAAAGACCAAACTGAGAAAGAAGAGAGATCATACAAGCGAAGTGAAATATTGTCCAAAAAAACTACACACACAAACACAAACCAGTTTGTTAAGTGTTTGTGATAAAAGTCTAATTGTCTCAAGTTATCAAGTTTTCATCATCACAGTTTTGTTTTAAAGGGTCAAGGTGATTCAACATCATCTTGCATCCTTGAACTTGATATTAGTGTATGTTGATGGAAAACGAGTCTATAAAGGAAAATAAAACATCTTTCAAGTAAAATTTGAAGGAACCTTCCTATGGCCCAAATTGAGAAAGAAGAGAGGTCATGGAAGCAAAGTAAACTATTGTCTTGCACTAAGTAATCAACTCTTCTCTTTCTCATGGAAACAACTGATCTCTAGTACCTATTAATAGGATCCTCTTCACACACACACACACACACACACATACGAGTTTGTTAAGTGTTTGTGATAAAAGTCAAACTTACTCAAGTTAAAGTTTTCGTCATCACAGTTTTGTTTTAAAGAGTCAAGGTGATTCAACATCATCTTACACCCTTGAACTTGATATTAGCATATTTTGATGGAAAACGAGTCTTTCAGGGAAAATAATACATCTTTTGCAATGAATTTGAAGGGACCTTCCTAAGGCTCAAATTGAGAAAGAAGTTTGTCTTGCACTACGCAACCAACTCTTCCCTTGCCCATGGAAACAACTGCTTTCTAGTACCTATTAATAGGATCCTCTTCAGCTTCAAATAAAAGAAGAGGAAGAATGTTAGACAATAAAATCAAAGGAGGTTGCATGATGAAGATGAGGGTCTGCACCCATTGTCGAAAAATTGAAAGCATCGGAAGGAGCCGCGTGAGTTGCTGCTTCACAGTCACTCGATGCATTTATGCGTTCTCAGTTGTCATCATCTTAGGGTTATATCATCGTGGTGTGTTTTTCTGACAGGGAACAATTCAAAGGAATTCAATCTCTCCACTTTTCCCTTCACCGGTTTCGGATGCTGAATGGCAGGCAAATAGCACAAGAAGTCGAAGAGATCTCTAGTGGGAATTCAACCGCTGTTGAGCGATGCTGAAATGAGGCAGTTTACAGATGAATCTGTGCGTTCCTAGGTGAGCGACCTCAGAGGTTTGGCTTACGATATGGAGGACGTTGTCGATGAGATGAATACTGAACTTCTTCGATTGTAGCTGGAGGAGAAGAACAAAACCCACGAAGACCAGCTACACCCCTTACTCTCTTCTCTCATACTACATAAAAGTCTTTTCAGTAGTAGAAAAATCATTCTCTCCTCTTCCTCGCATTGGCGTCCTCCCCTCAGGCGACGCCACCCGTGCACCCACCATTTATCGTATTTCTTTGTGATTGATTCATCACACAGTGGCACCATCCAACCAAAAGGATAGTCCCCTGGCCCAGGAGCTCAAATCTTTCAAGCTCTTTTACGACTTCATCCTTTCACTTTCCACATAATACAAACGAAGTGCCCATTTCAGTTGGTTTTGTTTCTAGAGGAAATGCTCTTTTGCTCTCTCTAGAAATAGGTTAAACATGAAGAAATATTGGGATCAACACTGAAGGAAAAGAAGAACACACAAAGAACAGAGTCCGGCAGCAGAAATCGGAGCTACCAAAAGCCCTAGGAAACCTCATCAATCGGGGAAATCACTTCTTGTGAAATAGAGTTTCGCTACCTCACTCTATGTTTAAAACTAGAAAAGGTTCAGGAGATCAAATATTAGAATTTTTTTTGTGCTAATTAATATAACATTAGATTAAATAGGAAAAACTATTAAAAAGTGATGTGATTCTAACTGGCTTAGATAAGCAAAAATATTTGGTCATTACTAAAAAGGAACACATCAAGGAAAATTATTGCTTTTATAATTAATTATTTGATAAATTGTACACTCTTATGTCTGAAAAAGAATTTTTCAAATGATGAACAAATTTAACCTCTTCACTTGATTTTCCAGCAACTTTTTGCATTCAGCAACATCCAAATGCCTCATCTCCCCTTCAATGACCGAGTCCCCCCTCATCTTCAACATGTGCCGCCTGAGGTCTGCATCGGCATAGAAATGAGATCAACATTAAAATCTAATTTTTTAAAATAAATTATGGATTATTTCTCCAAATCATAACAGATAAAAGTTTTGCTTAGATTCAGCAGTTTATGAATAAACTGAGATAACAGGTGTGACTTTTAAAATCTGATATTTATGACCAAATATGTAGCATGTAATAGAATACATCCATCAGTTTCAGGCTAAAAATTTATTAAAGTAGAAAAGCAACACTTTAAATATGATATATTGTATCAACTCCCCTAAAATCCAACCATTACATAAAAATACCGATACTAACTACACATAGTTCATTAGACACATTTTCTGAAGGAGAGTCTAAATCTCTTTCCTTAGATAGAACTTCCAGGTATTAAGAGAGGAAGATGAGTGGCATTAGAGACACTTCCAACAACAACAATAAGCCTCAATGCATCCTCTCAATTGCTAAACTGATATTTGGAGACATCTCATGGTGGAGACATGGAGAAAGTTTCAGCTTTGGCCAGAACCTCGAGAGACGTTGAAGAGATGCTGAATGTCCTCATATTTGAGGCAAAGACGGGGGAATCCATTTATGCTATGTGGGTACCAATTGGAGTCATTACCAGCCATCGAAACGTTGTACCAGCTTGTTAGCTAGGTGGCTTTCTGCATTTGACTTCCTATATTCTCAAATAAGAGTCATTATTTGGTTGTACCACTTACTGCCAATTCATACTTGCCTAGGAAGCATAAAATGAGAGTTCTTAGATGTTTCTCTTTCAACTATGGAAAGACCATTTCAAAACGGGATCTTTTCCCACTTCTTATAGGCATATTTTATTCCTCTCCTACTCTCCCGAGGATGGTTGGAAATGGATCGATATGCTAACCAATCAAGAATTATTCAAACAATCAAAATCAAAATAAAAGATAATGTGTCAACCCTGAACTCTCTTAATGGATATCTACGTCTTATTAGGTTTGGATTGGATTGAGAGAGCATTCATCATTACTAATAGTTAAGCAAAATCATAAATTTTAAAAATATTAGGAGAAGAACTTGATCGGTCTCTGGTCGTTTACTCGACATTTCTAGTAAATATGGAAAGAAAAATATTACAAAAGGCTCAAAATGTATTCTCTCATGGTTGAAATGTGTAGTTTAACAATCAAGAAAGATAATTGCAAAAATTTAAGAAAAAAAACTAAAAGAATGAAGAAGTTAACATACCTTAACCGTGTCCATAAATAGCTCGGAAGAAATTATTTTCCTTTGGTGCACCCATGTGAAACTATTTGATGCTATGATCCTTGCCCGAACATGGCCCTTGTGCCCTTTTGATGATACGAGGGCCTTCCCAAATCAAAGGACTTGTAAAGGTGCATCTGCTTCACTACGTCCGATTGGCTCACATAACAAGTATACTTCCCAATGTGTATGTAAATATTGAACCTTCATGTATAACATCCTCATAAAATTAGATAAACCAAGCATTTGATGAACAAGAGTAGTAGGCTTAATCCACTACTCGACTAACCTATGCCTTGAACTAATATCTGATCAATGTAGTTTTCACTTGTTCCCAAACATATTTTTAACAAAATAAATCTATTTGTCATGTTTAAATGCATTGTTCCTATTAATTATATATTAAAAATTCTCATGTAAATTCTCACATTTTTTATATTGACGAAAAAGTTTCAACACTAGAAAAGACTTTATGATCCCATAAATGATACATATCAATTAATTACACACATACACACACACACACACACACACACACATATATGGTTTTGATATCGGCATTGTTGTACTTTAAATAGTTATAAATACACCTTGAAATAGATAAATAAATAAAGGAGATTAGTAGAAGTGATAAAGGCGGTGAATTTATAGAAGTATTTGAGAAATTCTGTGATGAGAAGGGATACAAACATGCATTTCAGCAGATTGGACACCCAAAAAAATGGAGTAGTAAGAAAGAATAAATCCCTTTAAAAATGGGTAAAACCATGTTAAATGAGTATAATCTCCCAAAATATTCTTAAGGTAAGACACTGAAAACTAGTTGTTGCATTGTTATTAGAATATATTTGAAACCCATTCTAAGGAAAACCACTTAATGAAATCTGGAAAGGAAGAGCACCCAACATTAAGTTCTTTAGTGTTTAGATCTAGGTCATATATCTTAAAACAAAAATCCTTGGACAAACTTGATTCCAAATCAAATGAAAGAATCTTCATGGGTAACTCAACAAAGAATAAGGCATATAGATTATTCAATAGAAGAACTCAAGACTAAAGAAGAATCCATAAATGTGAAATTTGATAAAGTGAACCTAGAAAGGCTTGCTTCTCTTAATACAACAATTATGATGATGAAGAGGTGCATGAAGAATCCTCATTTTATAGACTTCGAAAAGGAAGAAGAAGCTGATGGAGATCCACATGATAAAATCATATTGAGTCCAAGTATAGAAGTTACCCATGACCTCCCTAGAACTTGTAAATACAAATCTACACATCCCCAAGAAAAAGTAATATCAGACACTAGTAGAAACGCGCTAACTAGGGTTCAATTGAAAAAAAAATGAATTAGAACCAAAAGACGTTAAAGAGGCCCTTAAGGATGTTTATTAGTTTGAAGCAATGTAAGAGAAACTAAACTAGTTCACTAGGAGTAAGGTTCGGAACTTATTCCCTCATTGTTCCTAGATTCGTAGATAAAATTGGCTGTTAAAAACAAACTAGATAAAACTTGTAAGGTAGTTAGGAATTATAAGGTTAAATTAGTAGATCAAGGATCTTCTTGACAAGAAGGTATTAATTATGATAAAACATTTGACCATGTGGATAAATTGGAAGCCATTAAAAATTTGCTAGCTTTTGGATGCTTCAAATATTTCACACTATATCAATTGGTTGTAAAATCAACATTTCTAAATAGTCTAATAGAAGAAGAAATGTATGTTGCACAACCCCCAGACTTAGAAGATGCCACAAAACCAAAAAATGTCTTTAAACTTTAGTAGGCTTTGTATGGCTTGAAGCAAACACCAGGAGCATGAAAGGCTTAGTCAGTTTCTAATTGATGATGAACTTTCTAGATGAAAGTTTGACACCACATAGTTTATTAAGAATAGAGGATCTCACATCCTAATTGTCCAAATTTATGTTGATAATATTGTGTTTGGTTCTACAAATGAATAATTTAGTAAATTATTCTCTAAATGCAAAGTGAATTTGAAATGAGCATGACGAGAGAGTTGAATTCCTTTCTAAAACTGCAAATAAAACAAGAAAAGAATTTACATTCATTTGTTGTTTATGCATTTGGATGTGCCTCTTGAGGTATTTGTAGGTATAGAAAGGAAGTCAACAATAAAATCGAAACAAAAATTTAATAAAAATATGGATTATTTCTAAAAATCATAACAAATAATCTTTTTACTTAGATTAAGTTGTTTGTGCATAAAGAAAGATACTATATACGAATGTTAAAATCCAATATTTATGAAAAAATATGTAGCATATAAAAAAATATATCCATCAGTTTCAGGCTAAAAAATTATTAATGTAGAAAAGAAAGACATTAAATATGATATATTTTATCAACTCCCCTAAAATCCAACTTTTACCTAAAAATACCGATATAGATTACACATTCTTGATTAGACACATTTTTTGAAGAGGGATCCGAAACTCTTACCTTAGATATGAACTTCCAGGTCTAAAGAGAGGAAGATGAGTGACATTGGATCCACTTCCAACAACAACAATAAGCCTCAACGCATCTTCTCAACCACTGAACTGATATTTGGAGACATCTCATGGTGGAGACAAGGAGAAAGCTTCAGCTTTGGCCTGGACTTCGAGAGATGATGAAGAGATGCCAAACGTCCTCATATTTAAGGCAAAGAGGGGTGATCCATTTATGCTTTGTGGGTACCAATTGGAGACATTAATTGCCATAGAAACGTTGTGCCATCTTGTTAGCTGGGTGGCTTTCCACATTTGACTTCCTATCTTCCCAAAGAAGAGTGATTCCTTGGTTGTATTACTTATTTCAAATTAATACTTGCTAGAAAAGCATAAAATGAGGGTTCTTAGCTGTTTGTCTTTCAACCATTGAAAGTCCTTTTCAAAACGGAATATTTGCCCACCTCCTTATAGGCCTCTTTTATTCCTCCCCCACTCTCCCGAATGCGTTGGAGGGATGGAAATGGATTGATATTCTAACGCATAAAAAATTATTCGAATAATCAAAATCCGAATAAAAGATAATGGGTCATTCCTGAAATTGAATCAATGTTATTTCTGCACATGTAGAAATGAGTTCCCATGTGTTATTTTGTTGCATAACATTGTATTCTACTTTCATGGTATATGCCATTGGGAAAGTATTAGGGCAAGTTATATGATATAGGCTTAGACAAATGTGTGACTACATGAGCTTGAAGAGATGACGTAGCTGCCTTACCCTTTGCTTTAGTCATCATAGGATGATGATTACGTTTTTTAGGTAGAGGATGAGATGAATAAGGTGGGTAAATAGGAAGAACATTTTCAATATTACCAGAAGGTGGAGAGGAAGTTGGATGGGTGTTGGACTTGTATTTTTTAAGAGAGTATTTTGCGATAAGGGAGAAGGGTTAGGAAGATAGATTTCATGAGTATTTGACAGTAAAGGAGTAGTTGAAGTTGTGGATGTTTGTCTAATGATTTGATAAAATCATTAGCACTAAGAGTTAAAGGGTTAGTAATTCTTAATTTATCAAATAATGTATATGGAAAACATGATTCTTAAAAAAACAACATTTTGAGTGATAAAAAATGTTGAGGGATGGGCAAAGGCATTGATACCCTTTATAAGAATCATGAAACCCAAAAAAACCTAAGGTAGAGAGTGGGATTCAAAATTGTTTTGATTATAGGGTCGTAAACAAGGAAAGTATACAAAAGTATGAATAGGTGAGTAGTTTGGAGAAGTATCAAATAATAAAGAGTAAGGTGTTTCACCTTGTAAGGGAGCAGTAGGAAATCAATTAATCAAGTATAGTGTAGTTTGAAAAGATCCAATCCAAAAACTAGTAGGAGCGTTGCTTCCATATAACAATGCTAGTCCCATTTCAACTATATGTCTATGAATTCTTTCGGTCATTCCATTTTCCTCAGGAGCATATGGAAAAGAAATATGATGAAAAATACCATATTGAACTAAATAATCTTTAAAAAGAGAGTTAATGTGCTCACCTCCGCCATGCGAATGAAGAACTTTTACCCTCTAAGAAAATTGATTTTCATCATATTTCAAAATTTAGCAAACATACTAAATACTTCATTCTCAGCCTTGAGAGGATTCATCCAAACATATCTCCTATAATCATCTAAAAAGATAATATAATATTTATAACCCGATTTAGTAATCAAATGTGATGGTCCCCATTAATCAAAATGTACTAATTCAAGTGGCTTAGAGGCCCTATATTAAACATGATCAAAAGACAATTTAGTTTGTTTTGCCATTTGGCAACCAACACAAGTTTCTAAAGATGAATTTAAATCAGGAAGAATTTTTTGACAGGCTAAAGATGAAGTTAAAGTGGAAGCTGGATGTCCAAGCCTACGATGCCACACCAAAGACTGTGATGCCTTTCTAACCCCAAAACTTTTTCTTCTTGAGGGAAAAGGTATAGACCATAAGACATTGTCCTCCTGGTATGAATTATTCCACATTGAATTTCCTCCACATGAAAACAATTTGGGCGAAACTCCATATAATAGTTATTATCTTTTGTAAATTTAGGGAAAAAAAGAACCAATACAAGATGACAATTGCACTTGTCATTTACCTTTTATAGGGAGAACATTACCATCTCCTACTTGTAGCTTTTTTGTACCAATATAAGGTGAGTGGTTTAAGAACACACCTGGATTGTTCGTCATATGTGTTGTAGCACCAGTATCACTAAACCATTGTGAGTCTTCCTTCAGTTTGGAGATGGAGAGTGTTGCAAGAGCATTTGGAATATTTTTTAGTTGATAATTTTGATTGAACCGATGACAGCATGTTTCAACAGTATGGTTGGGTTTGTGACAAATTTGACATTGTGTACCATTAGACTGAGAGGTGAATGATCGTTGCTTCTTGTTGTTGAAATGACTGGTTGTTGTTGTTGCCTTGTTGAGTGAAATTGATATGTTTAGATGACTTACCCGATGTTGGATGGAATCGTTAATTACTCTTATTCCTTGGTCTTACTTGAAACATTTGTTGGGAATGAATAACCAAGTGTGTGGCTGATTAGAATGCAATAAGATTGCATTTAAGTTCATGTTTACTAAAAATTGAAAAATGATGGATTGACAAAAAAGAAGAGAAGCTCAAATGAAGAAGAGAGATTCGAAGAATAATAAAGTGGGAGGAGAAATGAACTCAAATGAAATATGTGGGAAGTTAAATACATTTATTCTAAAAAGAAGAGTAATGTTCCTAGGATCAAACCGTCTGCTCTAATACCACTAGAGATTTGAAGCAACCATGGAGGAATTGAGATGGAGCTTCAATGCATAGGAATAAGCCTTCAACCATGAAAAAGGAACAAAAATGCATGGAAAAATTTGAGGTGCAGAAGTAAGAGTACAAGGGTTTATATAGTTTTTCAAAACCACAGAAAATGAAATAAAAAGCTCTAGAATTCCTCACATTGAGGTATCTTAGTGTCATGGGGGTTAGAAAGTAGATCACCTAGTAAAAGAGAAGGTGAAACTGGACTTTCCCTAGAGAATGTAAAATTTTATGTTAGTGTGGCAAATAGAAAGTACACTAGAATGTAAATTTCTGTGTTAGTTAACATTATGACAAGTGTTGATGGAATTTAGTAGTAAAATAGATTAATGATAAAATAACTAAAGAAAGAGGGCATTCATGCTATCATAAGTCATTATATAATATAGATATTTTTTTATTATTTGACATAAATTTAAATTATAAAGGAAATTTATAATTTGATAACATAAATTTAAATAAAAAAGGGAATTTATAATTCAATTCACATTTATTTTATATAATTAAATTATTCAATTAATATAAATTTAAATAAGTAAATTTTTAATCAATTTGATTTCTAATAATGAAATTTATAAAAATAAAAATAAAATTAAAATAAAAAAGAAGAAGGAAGAAGAAAGAACGAAGGAGGATGAAGGAGCAATGTGATAACCAAGGAAGTCAACTAACAGTGAAAAGTGAAATTCTAACATGAGAGGTGGAGTTTACATTCCATTATATTGTTAAGAAACAGGGTGATTCACTCTTTGGGTGAAGTGAATTCCCCCACAACTTTCTAGGGTGACTAACATTGTAAATCCACTTTATCTAGAGAAATCAAATCTTCCATTGTTTTCCCTACATACTAACTTACAAATTTGTAAAAATCAATATGTTGTTTCTTCCATTCTCCTTCCATGATTCTTGGATCTATATCCTCTTCTCCTCAATGATTGATTTGTCTTTGATTCTCTCCTTTTGATAGAGTGATATGTGAGGATAATTTCCCTTGAACGATTTGGATAGATTGAGTAGGATTTGTAGGAGAATCTTGAATAGCTAATGAAGTTTGTGGTGGTTCCCTCTAGTGAGTGATTGTAGGAGAAATTGTTCTAGAGGATCCTTGAGGTGGCAGAGATTCATACATGCATGGGGACATCCCCCTTTGCATAACTTGCATGAGCGAGGGAGGTGGATGTCTCCTTTGCATTGCTTTGCATGGGTGTGGACGTCTCTTCTTGTTGATTTTCCTTGGGCATATCATCTATGCTAAAGCTTCTTTGTGTAGCTTGAGGTTGTGTAACAAATTAACCTAGGCCATGCTTTTGCTTTCTATTTCCATATGCATAATGAACAATGTAAATGAGGTAATATGGTTTTGTTTTACGTAGTTTTAATAGGAAGGTCTATTTTCAACATGAACAACGAAGTTACTAAACTATCCATAAGAGAACTCAAGGATTAGCTTATCAATGTTCCATAAGTTGGATATAAAAAAAAAAATATTCCGTCTTGTATAACATCCAACATGTATCAATTTCAAGGGTATGATTACATTATACATCTTTGGGGATAAAATCTCTCTGTAAGATACGATAATTTTTAAACTCAACTGCCATTGTTTACATATTGAGCGGAGCTAATAAATACCATAACGGAATTCTCCCGTAGATAACCAAAATTTGTTTAGGAATGAATGTCTTGATAGATGCGTTCATTATATAAATTTATAATATTTATTTAAATTTAAATTGTTTAAGTGATTATCTTTTTAAAGAATAGTCGTGTACGCATTTTTAAACAATAATTCTACATGGATTCGTAAGTACATGGAAAGGATTTTCGAATTTCTGTAGCAATTTTGGAATAGGACCATTAGGGTTAAGGGTTTTTTGGTTTTAAGGACCATTAGAGGTGCTACCTTTTGGGGAAATGCAGCTTATCAGCAATTGCAGGCGACGGTATTTCGGGGGACAAAAGAGTCCCAGCTGTTTGATGAATCACAGTCGGCAGGCTGCTTCGAGGTGCCGACCGACCCAACTCTCTTGGTTTTGATTCATTTCCGTAATGGAAACCAGCTCCCTCATTGTTGAAAAATTGGACGCATCCGAAGGAGGAAACCTCTGAGTGTTGACTACCGTCCGTAGCCGCGTGAGTTGCGTCTTCATAGTCACTCGACGCGTTTATGCGTTCTCAGAGGGAACAATTAAGAGGAATTCAATCTCCCCACTTTCCCCTTCGCTTTTTTCGGAGGCTGAATGGCAGGCATATTAGCATCTGATGCAGAAGTTACGATAACTGACGCTGTTTTAAATGGTGTTTTCAACTGCTGTTGAGCGATTCTGAAATGAGGCAGTTTACAGAAGAGTACGTGCGTTCCTGGGTGAGCGACCTCAGAGGTTTGGTTTATGAGATGAACACTGAGCTTCTTCGATTGCTGCTGGAGGAGAAGAACAAAACCCACGAAGACCAGCTACACATTTTATTCCCTTCTCTCGGACTAGATAAGAGTCTTTGCAGCAGTAGAAAAATTATTCTCTCAATTATCAGATGGCTTCTAAGACAAATGAAATCTTGGAGATTTGGAAGAAATAGTTAAAAAAACAAAGGGCATTTGGCGACGGTAATACAGATGAGTATGAAGACTTGGAAAATTTATGTGGGGATGTTGTCAGAGGAATTCATTCTCCCCACTTTCCCTTTCGCCTGTTTCAGAAGCTGAATGACAGGCAAATTAGCATTTGATGCAGCAGTTACGATAATTGACACCGCTCTAAATGGTGTTTTCCAAAGCTGGCGTCAGTCCCTCACCCCTCTCATCCAGAAAAAGCTTCCTTGATTGCTGCCATGAGCTACATCCAAAGGCCCCATTTCCACTTCAATGACGGAGTCCCCCCTCATCTTCAACATGTGCTGCTTCAGGTCTGCATAGGCATAGAAAGAAGATCAACATTAAAATCAAAATAATTATTTAATAAATTTATGGATTTCTTTTCAAAATCATAACAGATAATCTTTTTTGCTTATATTAAGAAGTTTATGCATAAAGCGAGATACCGCATGAGACATTTAGAATCCGATATTTATGAACAAATATGTAGCATGTAACAGAATATATCCATCAGTTTCAAGCTAAAAATTTATTAAAGCACAAAAGCAAGACATTAAATATGATATATCGTATCGACTCCACTACAACCAACCATTGCCTAAAAAGACCGATACTATCTACATATAGGTCATTAGACACATTTGCTGAAGGAGGGCTCTTACTTAGATAGGAACTTCCAGGCCTAAAGAGAGGAAGATGAGTGGCATTGGAGCCACTTCCAACAACAACAAGCCTCAATGCATCTTTTCAACTGCTGAAATGATATTTGGAGATATCTCATGGTGGAGACATGGAGAAAGCTTTAGCTTTGGCCTGAACTCTTTGTGGGTAACAATTGTAGTCACTACCTGCCATAGAAATGTTGTGCCAACTTGTTAGCTAGGTGGC
The DNA here is from genome assembly GCF_029961685.1 of Aristolochia californica. Lineage (NCBI taxonomy): Eukaryota > Viridiplantae > Streptophyta > Magnoliopsida > Piperales > Aristolochiaceae > Aristolochia > Aristolochia californica. Next base: position 16,479,946 of record NW_027181782.1, on the reverse strand, counting down.
TTTCCTCATTTGATTTCCTATCTTCCCAAAGAAGAGTCATTCCTTGGTTGTACCACTTATTGCCAATTAATACTAACCAGAAAAGCATAAATGAGGGCTCTTAGCTATTTCTCTTTCAACTATGGAAAAACCTTTTCAAAACGAGATATTTTCCAACCTGCTTATTGGCATCTTTTATTCCTCCCCTACTCCCTCGAATGCCTTCAATGGGTTGGGAATGGATCTATATTCTAACCCATCAACAATTATTTGAACAATCAAAATCCAAATAAAAGATAATGGGTCATCCTTGAACTCTCTTAATGGACATCTTTGTCTTATTAGGTCGGGATTGGATTACGAGAGCATTGATCATTACTAAAAGTGAAGTGGAATCAAAAATAGGAAAAGTATCAGGAGAGGAAGTTGATCGGTCTCAGGTCGTGTCGCCACATTTCTCGTAGAGAGGGAGGGGGGGGGGGGGGGGGGGGGGGGGGTGGTGTTGTCTTTCTTTTTTATACAAAACTTTATTTTTAAATTATTTTTAAAATTTATATATTAGGTTGCTCCTCGAGATTTCTATTTGAAAATCTATCGAATCAGATTCATTCTACATAAATGTAATGATCTTATCAAAATAATTTAAAAAATATCTTCATAGAAAATATGCATGAATGTTTCAATTGTCAAAGAGAATATCAAATGTCATTATGAAATATCCAATTAATAAATAATGCACGTAGGGTTTGTCCAAAGAGCACTTTAGGAAGAGAGGGATGAAATACTTCAACCTTAGTGACTCTTACAGATTCTAGACATCATAAATTCTCCAACCTTACTAAGATTAGTAGACACTAGTCTTAGCCATAGTTTTGATTTTCTTTAATTCCATATCTCACTTTCTAATAGATCTTAAAGATCATGGTTTGGCAAAAAGTTTTCACAGATCAACATGAATACAAAACATAAAGATTGAAAAATCTATCGCTGATTTTTAGAGCACACTTAGGGATTCAACATCCATGTCTTATTTGGTTGGGATTGGATTATAACAACTTCTATCATTATTGAAAGCTACGGGGAACCGTAACTTGGAAAAACTTCAGGTGAGGAATTTGGTCCCTAATCGTGTACACAATGCTTCTTGCACTGAGGAGGAGGGGGGTGTATATTTATTTTTATTATATTTTAAAATTATATATTTTTTTGCTTTGTGATGTTTCTATTGGAAAATATCTATCAAATTGGATCTATAGTACATAAGCCTAAGTACCTTATAAAAAATATAAAAAATATAAAAAAGGGTCTTCATAAAGTATACCTAATGTCATTATTAAATATTCAGTTAATACATACAAGGCACGTGGATTTAGTCGAAACAACCTTTGAAAGATTAGGAAGAGCGAGATTAAATATCTCCTCCTTAATGACTTTCAGGGATTGGATTATGAGAGCATTGATCTGTATTTATGAGGAACCATAAATAGGGAAAACATCAGGAGAGGAGTTTGATCCCTAATTGTGTACATCAAGCCGCTTGTACATAAAGAGGGGAGGGGGGATTGTTGCTTCGGTTTAATGTATAATTTAATTTTAAATTATTTTAGATATATAACGTTGACAACTTCACAAGTTTTCTCTTATAAATTCTATTGAACTGGGTTATGTAAACCACATTATCTGATCAAAACAATTTAATTGACATACTTGAGAAAATTTAAGCAGCAATGGAAGAATTCTGAATATTGGAAGATATGAGGTAATTTGTTTGTCATTAATGTAATTCGTTTATGTTGCTTGTCTTTTCTTCTCTCATAGGGTGAAGGATATAATTATAATATTGGTACTTTTTAGGATCAATAAATATAGCTCAAGGGGGAAGGTTTAGACTAATTTCACAACCCTAAATCTTTAGCCTCTTTCACATTCTCTAAATTCATCACTCTTCTTCTTCTCCTCCTAAACCTTGTCTCCACTCTTCTTCTTATTCTTCTTCTCACCTCTTAATCCTCTTCTACTTTGATTATACATCATGAAATCCTAAGTATTATCATGGTATAAGAGCGGGCAAAAATCTGAGATGGAAAAGGGGAAGAAGATTGAAAAGAAAAAGAGGAGTAAGAAGGAGAAAAAAAAGAAAAAAAACAGTGGATTTTCTCGTTTTTTATTAAGTTTATCTTTTTCAATTCCCGTGTTTCATTAGATTTTTAGCTATCTTACCATATGTTCAATATATCATATTATATACCTTTAGAAATGTATTTGAGTCTAGTTTCCAACTAAAAAAAAATCGTTGAAATCAAAAATTTTTAGAAAGAGAAATCAACATCTGAAGTAGCAAAGTTCAAGTAGCAGAAAACTTCAAGTTTCGAGCAACTTTATGCCATCAATAACGAGAGTTTATTTGGAGAATAATATATCAAAGAAAGATATGGAAGTTTATTTTTTTACCTATTCAATCAATTATAAATATGAGTTTTTTAGATGGAGATATCAATTTCGGAAAAGTCAATAGTCATGCTGGCCAAAGAAGAAAAATAACTCAGTTCGTCTAAATTACAGAGTCCGACATCGATCAGATTATTTATCTCAAATGATGTATATTTTATGTAGAGAAGTTATACTTAGATGAAAATTATTTAAGTCTAGTTTCAAAACGATAAAATTTCATGTCAATCTATTATATATTTTAGGAGATTTTTGCATTGGAATAATCGAAGGTCATGCGGTTATCTTGTTGCTTGCGAAGATCCGAATTTAAACCAATTTTTTTGTTTCACTTTTTTAGTTGCTATTATTGATCAACAATATCAGGAAAGTATCTCATGATCTACCATTGGAAAGTTTATGTTTGTTAACTAACAATATGATGAAATAATCTTTAGAATATCATCTTATTTTAGAAACCTTCCTTGATTTATTTGCTAAAGAAAATAAGCGATTCTATTCTGAATTTTGACACCTTCCCAACATAAAAATAGTTACTTTATTTAATGCTGAAAATTATAAAAGTATCTATACAAGGAGAATCTGATATAGGATCAGATTCAAAATGTGTGTTTCTTCTCTGGTTATGAGAAATACTTGCAGCATATTAGCAACATGTTAGAGTAGCACTCGGTCTACGTATTTCCTTGTGAAGTGAGCAGACTCGCTCAACTTTTCACTTGATGAAATCTTTTCAACTAGAATTGGACACTTATGTCATTGGTTGCTAATAATTTGGTTTAATATGGCTAGCTCTCAGTTTGGTGTCTAAATTAGTCACTGATGTAGTATGTGTGGAAGCAACATCCATTATTGTTTTATTCACTCTTCTCTATTTTTTAGAAGACATGGCAGATGCTCTCGCAACCAATAACACTCAATTCAATTATTCTTTGTTAGAAGATTAAAACAAATCGATTCAACTTATAGGTAGCATATTATTCAGTTACAACTTATTATTTGGTGTACATCTTCCTTATTTACGTGGACTTGCTGCAAATTATCTCATGTGTTCTTATTACTCTAAAGGACTTTTACTATTTACTAGTTATCCATTGATATATAAAAATATGTTTGGTATGTGTCATTTGGGCATTGGCTCATTACCACAACTGGTACTGTGTCTCTTTGATTGAGACATTATTATTGAAGATGAACACCTCAGTTGATTGCCTTGGGTTCATTATTCGCTGACTGTTGTCGGCATTGGTTCATATGATGAAGAATTTGGATTACTTCATAAAAAAAAGCACATGATGGCCCCAAAATTTTCATCTTGTCTTCCTATTGATTCCCCATTGCCCTTTTATTATTTGGCACCCTTTCTCCAACCGTCCTTTAGTTGACTCTCACTTACCCTTTTGGCCATCCCTTTTGGCCATCCCTTTTGGAGTGTTGTTTTGGTTGGTCCATTTTATATATATAGGTGATTTTAAAGCCCATCGAGACTTTTTATTGGTACCCTTAGGTTTTTTATATGTCTTGTGATTGACATGCATTACCCACATTAGTGATTATTATTACTATATTTGTTCGAAATCATTTAAAGTTGGTCTCGATTTGTGTTTTGTCACCCATTTCTACCTCTTGAGAGTATGTGCTCGGTGTTGCACTTGTCTTTGGGACACCGCGATGGAGGAAATTTTTATTACATCTATGCTATTTTTTTCAAGTTGGGATCACTGCCATTACCTCCCAACTTGAGGGGGAGATTTGGAAGATATGAGGTAATTTACGTGACATTGATATAATTAGTTCATATTTCTTGTATCTTCTTCACTCTTACTAGGGTGAAGGGTATAATTATAATATTGGTACATTTAACATCTATAAATATAGCTTAAGGGGTAGGGTTTAGACTAATTCCATAACCCTAATTCTCTAGCCTAGAGCTTCAATGCATAGGAATAAGCCTTCAACCACCAAGAGAGGAACAAAAAGAATTGTTTGAATGAATTCGATGTGTAGAAGTAAGAGTCCAAGGGTTTATATCTTTTTTCGAAAGCTGTGGAGGAAGGAAATAAAAAGCTCTAGAATTCTACATGTTGAGGTATCTTACAATGATCTGGTAGGTTAGTACACTTTCAAAGTAGATCATCATGGGAAAGAGAAAGTGAAAGTGAATTCTAAGGTGATCGACTTTCCCTAGGGAATGTACTATTTTATGTTAGTATGGCTTATAGAAAGTACCATAGAGTGTAGACTTTTTTGTTTGTTAACATTATGACAAGTGCCAAAGGAATTTACTAATAAAATAGATTAATGATAAAATAACTAGGAAAGAGGGCATTCATGCTATTATAAGTCATTATATATTATAAATATTTTTTATTAGTTGACAAAAATCATGTATTGACTACTATAGTTATAAAACATTTTTCTAATTAGATGACGTAAATTTAAATCATAAAGGTTATTTAAAATTAAATTAGCATTTATTGTATATAATTAAATTATTCAATTAAAAAATAATATAAGAAATTGTTTTAATTTGTTTAAAGAGATAAAATGATTTTTAAATAAATAAAAAATTATATTTTTATTATGAATTAAATTCGTAATTAATTTATTCACCAACAATGATAAATAATCAAAAAAACTTCAAGGATACTATATGAAAATTATAAACATTAAAAATATTTATCAAATAATCATAATTTTAAAACAAGAAATACTACTTAATTATGCATGGAAGTACCAGGCTTTTCATTAAAAAAACAAGAAATACGATTTTTAATTCTATTTATATTAATATATTTTGATTAAAATAAATTTTGAATTAAATAGCATGAACTTGAATTTTTCTAAAAAGTAAATTTATAATTAATTATAATGATTAAGAAATAATAATAGTTCATAAAATTTAATCAATCTGATTACTAATTATGAAATTTATAAAAGAAAAAAAAGAAGAAGAAGGAAAATGGAAGAACAAAGGAGGACGAAGGAGCGATGTGAAAACCTACGAAGGCAACCAAGGATGGAAAGAAAAATTCTAAATAGAGAGGTGGATTTTATGTTCCATCGTTTTCTTAAGAATTGGGTGTTTCACTTTCTTTGGGCAAAGTGAATTCCACCATGACTTTTTAGGTTGACAAATACTGGAAAACCACTTTCTCTAGAGAAATCGAATCTTCCAGTATTCCCTACATACTAACAAGCAACTAGGTGTCTTTACAAATTTGTACATACCAATGGGTTGTTCTTTCTATTCTTCTTCCATGATTCTTGGATCTTGATCTTCTTCTCCTGAGTGATTGATTTGTTTTTTATTCTCTCCCTTTGATAGTGATCTATGAGGATAATTGTCCTTGAATTATTTGGATTGATTGAGTAGGATTTGTAGCAGAATCTCAAATACCAAATAAAGTTTGTGGTGATTACAAGAGAAATTATTCTAGAAGATCCTTGAGGCGACAGAGATTCATCCATGCATGGGGACGTCACCTTTGGGGTACCTTGCATGAGCAAGGTGGATGTCTCCTTTGCATGGGGGTGGATGTCGCTTCTTGTTGATTTTCATTGGCATGACTTCTATGCTAAAGCTTCTTTGTGTAGCTTGAGGTTGTGTAACAAATTAACCTATACCGAGCTTTTGCTTTCTATTTCCATAAGTATAATGAACAATATAAATGAGGTAATACGTTTTTGTTTTATGTAGTTTTAATGAGAAGGACTTTTCTCAACATGAACAATGAAGTTAGTAAATTATCCATAAGAGGATGAGCTTATCCATGATGTATAACATCCAATGTGTCTCAATTTCATGGGTAGGATTACATTATACATCTTTGGGCATAAAATCTCTCTATAAGGTACAATAATTTTTACGCTTAGTTGCCATTATTGACATATTGAGTGGAGCTAATAAACGCCTTAACGGAATTCTTCCATAGATAACGGAATGTCTTGAAGGATGGGTTCATTATGTAAATTGTTTATTTTTAAATTTTAATTGTTTAAGTAATTATCTTATTAAAGAATGGTCTTGTATGCAATTTTGCAATAGGACCATTAGGGTTAAGGGTTTTTTTTTTTTAAGGACCTTTTGAGGTGGTATCTTTTTAGGAAATGCAGCTTATCTGAAATAGCAGGCGGCGGTATTTTTGAAGCTTGAACTGGCTTCCTCCGTAGCAAAGTTATCAGATAGAAAAAAGAGTCCCAGCCGTTTGATGAATCAAAGTCGGCAGGCTGCTTCAAGTTTCCATCCTAGAAACTCACTCCCTCATTGTTGAAAAATTGAAAGCATCGGAAGGAGGAAACCCTCTTGACTTCTGAGTGTCATGCTCTTACGGTTACATCATCGTGGTGTTTTTTCCTGACAGGGAACAAATCATTGAAGGCTGAATGGCAGGCAAATTAGCATCTTATGCAGCAGTTAGGATAACTGACGCTGCTCTAAATGGTGTTTTAAATCGCAGTTGAGCGATGCTGAAATGAGGCAGTTTACAGAGGTTTAGCTTACGATATGAAGGACGTTGTTGATGAAATGAATACTGAGCTTCTTCGATCGCAGCTGGATGAGAAGAGCAAAACCCAAGAAGACCAGATTAGATAAGAGTCTTTGCAACAGAAGAAAAATCATTCTCTCAATTGTCAGATAGTTTCTGAGACAAATGAGACTTGGATAAATAACGGAGGGATGTTTTCAGCATTCTCCCTGCTCGAGACCTGAGCTACTTGTGCTTGGCTAAGGTTTTCTGAGAGGTTTTCCATTTTATAATTGGTACAATTATGGACAGCGGAAGGCTAAGATCAAGGAGCTTCCAAAATCTATCGTTAATTTGAAGCATTCATGGCATCTTAATATAACATCCATAATTTGGAAACTCTACATTTAGATTATCGTTCCCATTTGCAAACCTCATGAATCTGCGACCTCTTTTCTTGTGAAATACTGTTGAAATGTATAGCTGTATAGCGTGATTGTTTCCTCCGATCCCGTGATTATATTCTTGATTCTATTCCTTGATTTTAGGATCTAAATTGATCCTAAAATCAACTTGTAATGTATTATAAATAGCCTCCTAACGGAGAAGAATAAACTCATCGAAAACCATTCGTTCAATCTCTGTTATTATTTTCGGTTCTCGGTTTTACATGGTATCAGAGCAGGAGAATTATCCTCTCTTTTCCGTCGCAGAAAGTCGGAGCTAAGTGCTCCTATAATCGCCGAAGGAGGAAGCCGGAGGAAGAAAAAATCCGTCGGAGTTGCAGAACTCTGTTTTTTCTGCAACTCCATATTCCGGCTGTCCCGACGCCGACGACGGCACCACCAACCTGTTCCGACTGAAGCCGACGCTCCGCTGCCGTTGCTGAAGATGAAGGCTGCCATTGCCGATGACGAAGACTGCCATTGCCGAAGACGAAGGGTCGTTGCCGAAGATGAAGGGTTGTTGCCGAAAATGAAGCGTTTTATGTAGTCGGAATCACGTCGCCGACGAGTTCCGACGAGCGCCGTCGACGGCACCACCACCCTATTCCGATTGAAGCCGACGCTCCGCTGTCGTTGCCGAAGACGAAGGCTGCCATTGCCGAAGACGACGGTATTGATTTTTTTTAACTTAGGAACTGTTCATTTATTTTTTCCTGTTGACCCACATCGGCGGATCGACCGAATCGGACCGAACCAGTCTAAACTCGAACCGGATTGGACCAGCACTGGAGCGGACCAGAATTGAATCTGCCCAGATCGTACCGAACCGGACCAGATCGAATCGGACCGGACCGAACCGAACCGGATTGGATTAGAAAAAAAATAAAAAAAAATAAAAAAAAATTCAGATTGATGGCCACCACTACAGGCGCATCCACCAACCTTATCCCATCACACAGATTATAGTCCACCAAGATAATTCTGCGTTTCCAATTGGAATTATCCTCGATGAGACCAATTATTCATTATGGTCCCAACTCATGGAGATGCGAATTGGCGCACGCAACAAAGCTGGATACCTCACCGGCGAAACAAAAAAACCAGCATCTGGTGATGCTAATCTTGGAGCATGGATTACTGAAAATCAAAGAATCAAAAGTTGGCTTATTGACTCCATGAGTCCATTGCTCATGTAGCGATTTATTCGCCTCTCCACTACCAAGGAGATATGGGAAGCAGTATCAAAAACATTCTATGATGGATCCGATGAAACTTGTATATTTGAGCTGAACCAGAGATCTTTTTCTACCAAACAAAATGGTAGACCGTTATCCACATACTACAATGAACTGGTTGCTATTTTCCAAGAGATTGATCATAGAACTATATCTCAGGAAGGAACAGTCGAAGGGCTAATCCAGTTGCACTCTGCAATGGCTAGGCTTCGGGTTCATATTTTTCTCACTGGGCTTGACTCCGAATTCGATCAAGTTCGTGGAGAAATTTTGCGAAAAGATCCCAAACTTGATTTAGAAAGTACATATGCCTATGTCAGACGCGAATATCAACAGAGACAGACAATGGGGAGCTATTGCCCAGTCTCCGAGAACTCGGCGATGTTGGTCAACCAAAACCGACAAGGATCATCAAGCAGTCGGAACCCTCAATCCTCTGGCAAAGGTAACAATCATGTATGTATTCATTGCGGAAAAAAAGGACATTCACAACACCGGTGTTATGAGATTATTGGCTATCCGGAGTGGTGGGATTTCTTGAAAAATCCCTGTAACAAGACTGCTGGGAAAGCTATGGTGACATCCATGGAAGAGAATCAGGAGCCACCTACTGCAAATGTTGCCCATCCAGGTATTCTTGATAATGCATTAGTATTTTCTGTACATTCTAAGAATAGACCTTGGATTATTGATACAGGTGCATCCGATCACATGACAAGGGATCCCAGTTAGTTACAATCCATCCTACCTTCTCCACAATCTGTTATTTCAATAGCCAATGGTAGTACCTCTCCTATTACTGGGGAAGGATCTGTTATCTTATCCAATAATCTGACATTAGATACTGTCCTTGTGGTTCCCTCTCTTGAATATAACCTTTTGTCTGTTAGCCAAATTACTTCCACTTTTGCTTGTACTGTAACTTTTTGGCCCTCATTTTGTGTCTTTCAGGACATTCTAACCCGGAAGATTCTTGGTTATGGTGTTAGACGGGGCAAACTCTACTATTTGGAGTTGACAGAGAACGGGGGATCAAAAATCAGTCAGACAAATCAAGCTAGCAGTGAAGATAATGCTCAAACAACTGTATGGTTATGGCACCGGCGATTAGGCCACCTTTCCTTTTGTTATCTTAAGAAATTGCGACCTCAACTTTTTTCAGGTTTGACTGATGTGCATTTTCATTGTGACACATGTGAATTGGCTAAAAGCCACCGTATTGCTTATTTCCCGAGTTTGAATAAAAGTTTTGAACCTTTTGCGGTTATTCATTCTGATGTTTGGGGTCCAGCCAAGATTCCCTCTATTTCTAGAGCTCGTTACTTTGTGACATTTATTGATGAATGCACTAGAATGACTTGGGTATCTCTGCTTATCCATAAAAGTGATGTGTGTCTAGCATTTCAGAAATTCCATACAATGATACATACTCAATACCAAAAGCAGATTCGCGTTTTGCAATCTGACAATGGTACTGAGTTTGTTAATGCTTCTCTCGAAACTTTTTTGACCACTCATGGAATACGTCACCAGACTTCTTGAACCTATACTCCCCAACAGAATGGATTGGCAGAAAGAAAGAATAGACAACTTTTGGAAGTAGTACGTGCCTCTCTCTCTTTGGCATGAACATGCCTCGATTTTATTGGGGTGAAGCTATCACATCTGCTGCCTACCTCATCAATCGAACACCTTCTAGAGTACTGAATTTTCAAACTCCTCTACATAAGCTGCAATCCCTGATTTTGATTCCCCATCTTTTGAATCGTGAACCCCGAATTTTTGGGTGTACCGCTTATGTTCATATCCCAAAGATCTTGCGAAATAAACTTGATCCATGTGCCAAGCAATGTGTATTTGTTGGCTACTCTGATCTTCAAAAAGGATATCGGTGTTATGATTCACACACCAACAAGCTCCATGTGACTTTAGATGTCTCCTTCCATGAATCAGTCCCTTATTATTCAGGGGGAGTTTCTTGGACATCTCTTCAGGGGGCGAGTTCAAATGAAGAGAATGTTCCACATGAAACTAACGGAGATGTTGAAAGAGGTGCCAAATTTATTGAGTTAGAAGCAGTGAATAAATTTTTTAAGTGTCATGATGTGCAACAAGACTGTGATTCAGTAATTTCACCTGAAGAACCCCCAGAGTTGCCCCCGTCTACACCAACAATTGAAGAATCAACCCAGAATGTTCCTCCTCAGGTAAATACGAATCCTGTGTTTGATGAGTCTAATGAAACATGTCTTCCTACAGAAAACATAGCCTCTAGATATCCACAAAGATTGAATAGGGGAGTTCCAAAAAAATAGTATGAACCTGATCTTGAAGCCAAGACCAAATACTCAATCAATAACTATGTGTCCTCCCATAGGTTGACTAAATCATATGCATTTACTGTTGATCAATTATCCAGGGTTTCTATTCCTAGTAATGTGCAAGAGGCATTAGCTGATCCAAAATGGAAAAAAGCGATGAACGAAGAGATGGAGGCTCTACAAAAAAATGCCACTTGGGAACTTGTTCCCCAACCTAAAGGAGTAAAAACAATTGGATGTCGATGGGTGTTCACATTGAAACTCAAACCGGATGGAAGCATTGACAGATATAAAGCTCGGCTAGTTGCAAAAGGATATACGCAAAGGTATGGGATAGACTATCAGGATACTTTTGCACCAGTAGCTAAGATCAATACAATTCGTATTCTTATATCTATAGCAGCAAATCGAGACTGACCTCTGCAACAATTTGACGTTAAAAATGTCTTCCTCAATGGAGACTTAGAAGAAGAAGTCTACATGGAACTACCACCAGGTGTAAAAAGTGGTTCTTTGTCTCAAGGTAAAGTTTGTAAATTGAAGAAGTCATTGTATGGGCTGAAACAGTCACCTAGAGCATGGTTTGGGAGATTCTCGGCTACAATGAAGGAGTTTGGTTATAAACAAAGTAACTCAGATCATACTTTGTTTATAAAACACAAAGAAAGAAAGGTAACAACATTAATTGTATATGTTGATGATATGGTCATGACAGGAGATGACCCAGGTGAAATGCAAGCTTTACAGGAGTATTTAGCTACTAAATTCGAAATGAAGGATCTCGGACAACTTAAATATTTTTTGGGGATTGAAGTTGCAAGATCAAAACATGGAGTCTTCCTTTCACAATGAAAATATGTGTTGGATCTTCTAGCCGAAACCGGAATGCTTGACCGTAAACCAATAGAGACGCCGATGGAAATGCATCATAAACTCGAAATTCTTCCAGATCAAATTCCAGTAGACAAAGGGCGTTATCAGCAATTAGTTGGAAGATTAATCTACCTATCCCACACAAGGCCCGATGTAGCATATGCAGTAAGCGTTGTGAGCCAGTTCATGCATGCACCAAGTGAAGAACATATGGAAGCAGTCTATCGGATCTTGAGATACTTAAAGAGTGCTCCAGGAAAAGGTTTGTTATTCTCAAAAAATGGTATCTCTAGTATTGAAGGGTATACAGACTCTGATTGGGCAGATGATCAGACAACCAGAAGATCCACGTCGGGTTACTTTACTTTTGTGGAAGGGAATCTTGTCACTTGGAAAAGCAAAAAACAGAAGGTAGTATCAAGATCAAGTGCTGAAGCTGAATTTCGAGGTATGGCTCATGGTGTATGCAAGTTGTTATGGATACGGAATATACCGAGAGACTTAGGGATTGAATACGACAAACCTATGAATCTTCACTGTGATAACAAGGCAGCTATCACAATTGCACAAAATCCAGTTCAACATGATCGCACTAAACATGTTGAAGTTGATCGTCATTTCATCAAAGAGAACCTCGATGCAAAGATTATACAATTCCCCTTTATTCAATCTGCGAGTCAGATGGCTGATATGCTCACGAAGGTAGTATCAGGGAAAGCATTTCATGGTATAATTGACAAGTTGGGTTTGATTGATATCTATGCACCAACTTGAGGGGGAGTGTTGAAATGTATAGCTGTATAGCGTGATTGTTTCCTCCGCTCCCGTGATTATATTCTTGATTCTATTCCTTGATTTTAGGATCTAAATTGATCCTAAAATCAACTTGTAATGTATTATAAATAGCCTCCTAACGGAGAAGAATAAACTCATCGGAAAACCATTCATTCAATCTCTGTTATTATTTTCGGTTCTCGGTTTTACAAATAAATTTTCGTTATCTCACTCTATGTTTAAACATCCTCACCCCTGTCATCCAGAAAAAGTTGGGCTAGTTCTAGGGGATTAGACAAATAGCACAAGAGGTTTGATCATTGATTTTCCAGCAAGTCGTTGTATGTAGCAACATCTTCCCTTCAATGACGCAGTCCTACATGTGCTTCTAGAGGTCTGCATAGGCATAGAAAGGAGATCAACATTAAAATCGAAATAAAAATTTAATAAAATTAGGGATTATTTCTTCAGAGGTTTGGCTTACCATATGGAGGACGTTGACGAAGAGATGAGCTTCTCGGATCGCAGCAGGAGGAGAAGTGCAAAACCCATGAAGACCAGCTTCACACCTTCTTCCCTCCTCTCAGACTAGATAAGAGTCTTTGTAACGGAAAAGAGGCAGTTGAGACGAGGTCAACACTGAGTTTCTTCGTTCTTGGGTGAGCCACCTCAGAGGTTTGGCTTACGATATGGAGGACATTGAAGATGAGGTCAACACTGAGTTTCTTGGATTGCAGCAGGAGGAGAAGAACAAAACCCATGAAGATCAATGATGTTGTTGCATCCAAAAACTCCATTTCTCTCTCAATAATGGAGTCCCACCTTCGTGTCCAACATTTTCCATTAGAGCTCTGAATAGGAATAGCAAGGAGATCAATATTAAAATACTGAAACAATCTACATAGTGTTCTAGACACATATGCAAAAGGAGGGCCCAGAGCTCTTACCTCACAAAGGAACCTCCACCAACAGCAATAAGCCTCAACGCATATTAGCACTGCTGAAATGCTATTTGGAGACATCTCAAGGTGGAGACATGGAGCAAGCTTCAGTTTTGACCCGAGACCTCGAGAGATGTTGAAGAGAGGCCAAACCTCCTCGATATTTAAGGCAAAGAGGAGGGAATCCATTTATGCTTCGTGGGTACCCATTGGTGTCATTACCTGCCATGGAAACATTGTGCCAGCTTGTTAGCTAGGTGGATTTCCACATTTGACTTCCTAACTTTCCAAAGAAGAGTCATTCCTTGGTTGTACCACTTATTGCCAATTAATACTTGCCAGAAAAGTGTAAAATGAAGGCTGATAGTTGTTTCTCTTTCAACTATGGAAAAACCTTTTCAAAACAGGATATTTACCAACCTGCTTATAGGCATCTTTCATTCCTCCCCTACTCTCCCGAATGCCTTCAGGGGGTTGGAAATGGATCAACATTCTAACCCATCAACAATTATTCGAACAATCCAAATTCAAATGAAGGATAGTAGATCATCCTTGAACTCTCTTAATGGACATCTATGTCTTATTAGGTCAGGATCTGAATATGAGAGCATTCATTATTACTAGAAGTTAAGTTGAATCATAAATAGGAAAAATATTAGGAGAGGAAGTTGATCGGTCTCAAGTCATGTAAGCCACATTTCTCATAGAGAGGGAGGAGTTGTTCTTTCTTGTTAACATTAAATTTTATTTTAAAATTATTTTTAAAATTTATATATTAAGCTGTTCCACGAGGTTTCTATTGGAAAATCTATCGAATCAGATTCGTCCTACATAAACCTGATTATTTATCAAAAAAAATTAAAAAAATATAGATTTTGTAACCTTACTAAGATTAGTAGATACTAGTCTTAGTCGTAGTTTCGATTTTATTTAATTACATATCTCACTTTCTATTATATCTTAAAAGTCTCGGATTGGCCAAAAGATTTGCAAATCAACCTGAATACAAAACATAAAGATTAAAAAATCTATTGTTGTTTTTTAGAGTACACTTAGGGATTCAACATCCTGGTCTTATTAGGTTGGGAATGGATTACATCCATCATTATTAAAAGAAACCAAAAATAGGAAAAACATCATGTGAGGAATTCGGTCCCTAATCATGTGCACCGTGCATCTTGCATAGAAGAGCGGGGGGAGGGGGGAGGGGGGAGTGTTATGTATAATTATTTTATTTAAAAATTATATATTTTATTGCTTTGTGATGTTTATATTGGAAAATATCTATCGAATTGGATCCATAGTACATAAACCTAACTATCTTATCAAAACAAATGTAAAAAAACTGTCTTCATAGAGTTCATCTAATGTTCATTCTTAAATATTCATTTAATATATACAAGGCACATGGATTTAGCCCAAAGAACCTTTGAGAGATTAGGAAGAGGAAGATTAAATTCCTCCTCCTTAATGGCTTTTAGGGATTGGATTGTGAGAGCATTGATCTCTATTAACTGTTATGAGGAAACATAAATAGGAAAAACATCAAAGAGGAGTTTGATACCTAATTGTATACATCGTGCTTCGTGTACAAACAGGGGGGATTATGGTTGTGTTGTAATGTATAATTATTTTTTTATTATTTTAAATATATAATTTCAACAGGTTCACAAGTTTTCTCTTATAAACTCTATTGAGTTGGATCCGTAGTAAGTAAAACCCCATTATCTGATCGATTATTTTTAACTATTAAGGGGAACCATAAATAGAAAGAATAGCAGGAGAGGAATTAAATCATTAATCATGTACATTGTGCTTCTTGTACAGAGAAGGGGGAATTGTGCTTGCAAATTTTAATATATAATTGATTTTTTAATTATCTTAAATATATATTTGGAAATTTCTCAAAGTTTTTTATTCGAAATATCTATTGAATTGTCTCCTTAGTACATAAACTTGATTATCCTATCAAAACAATTTCAAAAATCATCTTCATTGAAAATATACATGATTGTTTCAATAGTTGAAGAGAATACCTAATGTCATTATGAAATATCCAATTAATAAATACATGCATCTAGGGAGTAAGGGTGGGTTTAAATACGTCTGCCTCGTTGACACTTAAGGATTTTAGACAGTATTAATTCTTTGTCTACTTACCAAGATTAGTAGAAGCTCGTCTAGGTGAAAGTCCAATTTTCTTTAACTGCATTCTTAACTCTCTAATAGGTCTTAAGGATTGCGGCTTGTCCAAGGTTTTCACACTAAATGTCTAGTGGAATGGGTTATATACCACAATTAAGGGTGGGTTAGGAATACGAGGGCAAGGCATGGATAGGGTTAAGTTTTCAATTTATTGCTAGTTTGGGGTTGTGTTTAAAGTTGGGCAAGACCTGATTATGTGTTTTGTTTGCCCCCCTAAGTTAGGAAAAATTTCATTGTGCACCGAGTTAACCCAGCGCTGGTTCTGCCACAACCCGGACCGAGTCGACTCTGCAGCTTTCGCGTGACTTCTGTGCCTGACCGAGTCAACTCGGGTCCGGGTCATCCTGACACAGGCCACTTAATTTTTGCCACAATATACGTGCCCAAGAATTTGGCGCGACTCTGTAAATTTTTTTCTTTGATTGGATTATTATTTTTTAAAAAATGACAGATTATTCCTTGGTCAGCACATTATTTAGAACAGATATGTGCATTGGATTATTTCATGGGTCAATTTTACATGGATTATTTCATTAGTCAATTTTACAAGGATTATTTTGGGTTGAGTTAAATGGGCCCAAGCCAAGCCTATTTCAATTGTTGCTATTGTGTCTCTTTTCATTAGACATTATTATTGAAGAGGTAGCTTCATACTATTATTTATTTATGTCCCTGTCAAAAAAATCAAATTTATTTGTCGTTGGGAGTCTATGATAGATGAACTTCATCCCTGTAAAAAATATCAAATTTTTGTGGTTGGGAGTCCATGACGGAGGAACTTCATCTCCACCAAAAATATCAAATTTATTTGTAGTTGGGAGTCCATGACAGAGGAACTTCATCCCCATAAAAAATATCAAATTTTTTTGGTTGGGAGTCCATGACGGAGGAACTTCATTACCATAAAAAATATCAAATTTGTTTGTGGTCGGGAGTCCATGACGGAGGAACTTCATCCATGTCAAAAATATCAATTTTTTTGTGGTTGGAAGTCCATGACGGAGGACCTTCTTCCCCGTAAAAAAATATTAATTTTTTGTGGTTGGAAGTCCATGATGGAGGAACTTATGATTATATTTATGTTACTCCTGGAGGAACTTGGTATTATATTTATGTTACTCCCCCACCCCCATTAATATCATATATTACTCTACCACTTGAGAGTCGTTGTCCTGTGGCGGGACATGGTGGTGGAGGTGGACACTTTAGAGCAATGTCTTAACGGCTAGGAGTGATTTACTCTCATTGATATTATACCAGTTGGGCCTCATGAACGAGAGCACCAGTGTGAGGAGGAGTGTTGAAAGATGAAGGCATATTATACAAAAAAGATTTTATACATCATTTGCAGCAAGCTGGGAGTTCATGTTATTCTCTCACCCCCAGCTTGAGGGGGAATCTTGGAAGACAGGGCCCAAGCCCACATGACCAAGGAAGACTCACATATCCAAGTGTATTAGAAGATGGACCCATGCCCATAAGATCAAGGAAGGCCCATGCATCGAAGAGATATAGAAGACGGGCTCAAGGTCCACAGATCAAGGAGAAGGCCCATAGGTCCACATACATTGATGGCAGGATGGTAAATAAAGGGTTATCTCATAGAGATGACATTGATGTAATTAAGTTAAAGTTCCAGGGTTAAAACCCTAAACCCTAAACCCTAAGTTCAGGGGTATTATTTTAATATAGTAGTTTCATTAATCTATAAATAGAGCTCCAGGGGGGAGGGTTAGGAATCAATTCCATAACCCTTCTTCCTCCAGTTTTCTCCCAATGGGTTTCTTTCCCTTTTTCTCCATGAGCTAAATTCATGGAGTCCTAAAAATCAACAATTTCAATATTAACAACAATCGATTCAACTTATTGGTAGCATAATACTCGTTTACAACTTATTAATTGGTGTACATCTTCCTTATTTACATGGACTTGCTGAAAATTATCTCATGTCTTTATTACTCTTAAGGACTTTTACTATTTACTAGTTATCCATTGCTATATAAGAATATATTTGGTATGTGTTATTTGGGCATTGGCTCATTACCACAACTGGTATTGTGTCTCTTTGATTGAGACATTATTATTGAAGATGAACTCCTCAGTTGCTTGCCTTGGGTTCATTATTTGCTGACTGTTGTTCATAGATGATTGTAAAGTGATTTATCACACATAACGGGCTATATTTTTGTAAGAAATGACTTATGGCTTGGGAGTCAACACTCAGGTAAAAATCCTCTGCTTCCCCCTTTTCACCGACGATTGTAAAACATAATAAATAAAAATTAAAAAGAGTTTATAATCCCTTAAAATTTCAGACACTCTTTGGAATTATCTCTCTCTACATTTGTGAATTGTGCATTTCCATTTTACATGTATACTTTTTTCTTAAATTAAAACTTTGAGTTTTCGCTCTCCCTTCATCCCGTAAACAAGAAAGGCAAATAGAACACAATAAAATGAAAATTTTAGAGTTTAAGAATGGAAAAACTTTATAAAAAAAATAAATGTAAGTAAAGAAAATTTATTCACACACCACAAATGAACACAAAACTTTTGTTATCCAAGTTTAGGAAATTCCACTTGTTCAACCCCAATAGCTTGGAATTTGATAAGAAAGAGATTTCTACTACAAATGTTTTAAAAATGGATATGAATAATTGAAACATGTTAAAGATCCAAATGAGCTATGGATCCAAACCTTTTAAAGAGAACAACAAATGCTCATTAAATTCTCAAATGAACATGCGGTGGGATATTTACCCGAGTCAAACAAGCCATTATTATGCCCATTTACAAAAAGCGGACCTAACAATCATAGATGATTGTAAAGTGATTTCTCACGCGTAACGGCTATATTTTTTTAATAAATTACTTATGGAGTGGGAGTCAAAACTTAGTTAAAAATCCCCCACCTCCCCCTCTTCCCGACGATTGCAAAACCTAATACGTAAAAACAAAAAAGAGTTTACAATCCCTTAAAATTACAGACACTCTTTGGAATTATCTTTCTCTACTTTTGTCCATTGTGCATTTCCATTTTAGATTTATAATTTTTTTTTAATCAAAACTTTGAGTTTTCGCTCTCCCTTCTTCCCGTAAACAAAAAAGGCAAATTGATCCAAACAAAATGAAAATTTTAGTCTTTATGTATGGAAAAAATTTAAAACAAAAACAAATATAAGTAAAAAAAATTTATTCACACACCACAAATGAACACAAAAGTTTTGTTATCCAAGTTTTGGAAATTCCACTAGTTCAACCCGATTAGCTTGGAATTTTATAAGAAAGAGATTTCTTCTACACATGTTTTAAAAATGGATATGCATGCTTGAAACATGTTAAAGATGCAAATGACCCACGGATTGAACCCTTTTATAGAGAATAACAAAAGCTCATTAAATTCTCAAGTAAACGTGCGGTGGGATATTTGCTCGAGTCAAACAACCCATTAATTTGTCCTTTTACAAAAGGTTGTCCTAACAATCATAGATGAATGTAAAGTGATTTATCATGCATAACGGGCTATATTTTTGTAAGAAATGACTTATGGATTGGGTGTCAACACTCAGGTAAGAATCCCCACCTACCCCTCTTCCCCGACGTTTGGAAAACATAATATAATAAAAATTAAAAAGAGTTTACAATCCCAGAAAGTTATAGAAACACTTTGGAATTATCTCTCTCTGCATTTGTGCGTTGTGCATTTCCATTTTAGATGTATATAATCAAAACTTTGAGTTTTCGCTCTCCCTAAATCTTGTAAACAAAAAAGGCTAATAAATCACAACAAAATGAAAATTTTAGAGTTTATGTATGGAAAAAATTTAAAACAGTAACAAATGTAAGTAAAGAAAATTTATTCACACACCACAAATGAACACAAAAGTTTTGTTATCCAAGTTTGGGATTTTCATTAGTTCAACCTTAATAGCTAGGAATTTTATAAGAAGGAGATTTCTTCTACACATGTTTTAAAAATGGATGTGCATGCTTGAAACATGCTAAAGATGCAAATGACGTATGGATCCAAACCTTTTTAAGAGAATAAGAAACGCTCATTAAATTCTCAAGTGAACATGCGCTGGTATATTTAACCTAGTCAAACAAGCCATTATTTTTTCCATTTACAAAATGATGACCTAACAATCATAGATGATTGTAAAGTGATTTATCACGCATAACGGGCTATATTTTTGTAAGAAAAAACTTTTGGATTGGGAGTCAATACTCAGGTAAAAATCCCCCACTTCCCCTTTTGGATTGCAAAATATAATAAATAAAAACTAAAAAGAGTTTACAATCCCTTAAAATTACAGACACTCTTTGGAATTATCTCTCTCTACTTTTGTCCATTGTGCATTTCCATTTTAGATTTATAATTTTTTTTAATCAAAACTTTGAGTTTTCGCTCTCCCTTCTTCCCGTAAACAAAAAAGGCAAATTGATCCAAACAAAATGAAAATTTTAGTCTTTATGTATGGAAAAAATTTAAAACAAAAACAAATATAAGTAAAAAAAATTTATTCACACACCACAAATGAACACAAAAGTTTTGTTATCCAAGTTTTGGAAATTCCACTAGTTCAACCCGATTAGCTTGGAATTTTATAAGAAAGAGATTTCTTCTACACATGTTTTAAAAATGGATATGCATGCTTGAAACATGTTAAAGATGCAAATGACCCATGGATTGAACCCTTTTATAGAGAATAACAAAAGCTCATTAAATTCTCAAGTAAACGTGCGGTGGGATATTTACTCGAGTCAAACAACCCATTAATTTGCCCTTTTACAAAAGGTTGTCCTAACAATCATAGATGAATGTAAAGTGATTTATCATGCATAACGGGCTATATTTTTGTAAGAAATGACTTATGGATTGGGTGTCAACACTCAGGTAAGAATCCCCACCTACCCCTCTTCCCCGACGTTTGGAAAACATAATATAATAAAAACTAAAAAGAGTTTACAATCCCAGAAAGTTATAGAAACACTTTGGAATTATCTCTCTCTGCATTTGTGCGTTGTGCATTTCCATTTTAGATGTATATAATCAAAACTTTGAGTTTTCGCTCTCCCTAAATCTTGTAAACAAAAAAGGCTAATAAATCACAACAAAATGAAAATTTTAGAGTTTATGTATGGAAAAAATTTAAAACAGTAACAAATGTAAGTAAAGAAAATTTATTCACACACCACAAATGAACACAAAAGTTTTGTTATCCAAGTTTGGGATTTTCATTAGTTCAACCTTAATAGCTAGGAATTTTATAAGAAGGAGATTTCTTCTACACATGTTTTAAAAATGGATGTGCATGCTTGAAACATGCTAAAGATGCAAATGACGTATGGATCCAAACCTTTTTAAGAGAATAAGAAACGCTCATTAAATTCTCAAGTGAACATGCGCTGGTATATTTAACCTAGTCAAACAAGCCATTATTTTGTCCATTTACAAAATGATGACTTAACACTCATAGATGATTATAAAGTGATTTATCACGCATAACGGGCTATATTTTTGTAAGAAAAAACTTTTGGATTGGGAGTCAATACTCAGGTAAACATCCCCCACTTCCCCTTTTGGATTGCAAAACATAATAAATAAAAACTAAAAAGAGTTTATAATCCTTAAAAATTTCAGACACTCTTTGGAATTATCTCTCTCTACATTTGTGAATTGTGCATTTCCATTTTACATGTATACTTTTTTCTTAAATTAAAACTTCGAGTTTTCGCTCTCCCTTCATCCCGTAAACAAGAAAGACAAATAGAACACAATAAAATGGAAATTTTAGAGTTTAAGAATGGAAAAAATTTATAACAAAAACCAATGTAAGTAAAGAAAATTTATTCACACACCACAAATGAACACAAAACTTTTGTTATCCAAGTTTGGGAAATTCCACTTGTTCAACCCCAATAGCTTGGAATTTGATAAGAAAGAGATTTCTACTACAAATGTTTTAAAAATGGATATGAATAATTGAAACATGTTAAAGATCCAAATGAGCAATGGATCCAAACCTTTTAAAGAGAACAACAAATGCTCATTAAATTCTCAAGTGAACATGCGGTGGGATATTTACCCGGGTCAAACAAGCGATTATTTTGCCCATTTAAAAAAAGTGGACCTAACAATCATAGATGATTATAAAGTGATTTATCACGCGTAACGGCTATATTTTTGTAAGAAATGACATATGGAGTGGGAGTCAACACTTAGTTAAAAATGTCTCGCCTCCCCCTCTTCCCAAAAATTGCAAAACCTAATACATAAAAACGAAAAAGAGTTTACTATCCCTAAAAATTACAGAAACTCTTTGGAATTATCTCTCTCTACTTTTGTCCATTGTGCATTTCCATTTTAGATTTATACTTTTTTTTTAATCAAAACTTTGAGTTTTCGCTCTCCCTTCTTCCATTAAACAAAAAAAGCAAATAGATCAAAACAAAATGAAAATTTTAGTCTTTATGTAAGGAGAAAATTTAAAATGAAAACAAATATAAGTAAAAAAAATTATTCACACACCATAAATGAACACAAAAGTTTTGTTAGCAAAGTTTTAGAAATTCCACTAGTTCAACCCGATTAGTTGAGAATTTTATAAGAAAGAGATTTCTTCTATACATGTTTTAAAAATGGATATGCATGTTTGAAACATGTTAAAGATGCAAATGACCTACGGATCCAAGCCTTTTAAAGAGAATAAAAAATGCTTATTAAATTCTAAAGTGAACGTGCGGTGGGATATTTACTCGAGACAAACAAGCCATTATTTTTCCCATTTAAAAAAAGTTGTCCGAACAATCATAGAGGCTTTTAAAGTGATTTATCACGCATAACGGAATATATTTTAGTAAGAAATGTCTGAAGGACTGGGAGTCAACACTTAGGTAAAAATGCCCCGCCTCCCCCTCTTACCCGACGAATGGAAAACATAATATAATAAAAACTAAAAAGAGTTTACAATCCCTAAAAGTTATAGACACTCTTTGGAGATTTCTCTCTCTACATTTGTGCATTGTGAATTTCCATTTAAGATGTATACTTTTTTCTTAAATCAAAATTTTGAGATTTCGCACTCCCTAAATCCAGTAAAATAAAAAGGCAGATAGATCACAACAAAATGAAAATTTTAGAGTTTATGTATAGAAAAAATTTTAAACAATAAGAAATGTAAGTAAAGAAAACTTATTCACACACCACAAATGAACACAAAAGTTTTGTTATCCAAGTTTGGGAAATTTCACTAGTTCAACCCTAATAGCTAGGAATTTTATAAGAAAGAGATTTCTTCTACACATGTTTTAAAAATGGATATGCATGCTTGAAACATGTTAAAGATCCAAATGACCTATGGATCCAAACCTTTTAAAGAGAATAAGAAACGCTCATTAAATTCTCAAGTGAACGTGTAGTGGGATATTTACCAATCAAACAAGTCATTATTTTGACCATTTACAAAAAGCGGACCTAACAATAATAAATGATTGTAAAGTTATCTATCACGTGTAACGGTCTATATTATTGTAAGAATTGTCTTATGGATTGGGAGTCGACACTCAGTTAAAAATCCCCCGCCTCCCCCTTCTCCCCGACGATTGCAAAACCTAATTTATAAAAACTAAAAAGAGCTTACAATCCCTTAAAATTACAGACACTCTTTGGAATTATCTCTCTCTACTTTCGTGCATTGTGCATTTCCATTTTAGATGTATTCTTTTTTTTTAAATCAAAACTTTGAGTTTTCGCTCTCCCTTCTTCCCGTAAACAAAAAAGGCAAATAGATCAAAACAAAATGAAAATTTTAAACTTTATGTATGGAAAAAATATAAAAAAACAACAAATATAAGTAAAAAAAAAAATTCACACACCAAAAATGAACACAAAAGTTTTGTTATCCAAGTTTGGGAGACTCCCCTAGTTCAATCCGATTAGCTTGGAATTTTATAAGAAAGAGATTTCTTCTACACATGTTTTAAAAATAAATATGCAAGCTTGAAACATGTTAAGGATGCAAATGACCTACGGATCCAAACCTTTTAAAGAGAATAACAAACACTCATTAAATTCTAAAGTGAACGTGCGGTGGGATATTTACTCGAGACAAACAAGCCATTATTTTGCCCATTTACAAAAAGTTGTCCTAACAATCATAGATGATTGTAAAGTGATTTATCATGCATAACGGGCTTAATATTTGTAAGAAATGACTTATGGATTGGGAGTCATCACTCAGTTAAAAACCCTCGTCTCCCCATTTTCCCCGACGATTGCTAAACCTTATATATAAAAACTAAAAAAAGCTTACAATCCCTTAAAATTACAGACACTATTTGGAATTATCTCTCTCTACATTTGTGCATTGTGCATTTCCATTTTAGATGTATACTTTTTTCTTTAATCAAAACTTTCTGTTTTCGCTCTCCCTTCATCTCTTAAACAAAAATAGGCAAATAGATCACAACAAAATGAAAATTTTAGAGTTTAAGTATGGAAAAAATTTTAAAAAATAAACAATGTAAGTAAAGAAATTTTTTTCACACACCAAAAATGATCACAAAAGTTTTTTATCCAACTTTGGGAAGTTCCACTAGCTTAACCCCAATAGCTTGGATCTTTATAAGAAAGAGATTTCTTCTACACAAGTTTTAAGAATTGATATGCATGCTTACAACATGTTAAAGATGCAAATGATCTATGGATCCAAACTTTTAAAGAGAATAACAAACTCTCATTAAATTCTAGAATGAAAATGTTGTGGGATATTTAACCAAGTCAAACAAGCCATTATTTTGCCCATTTACAAAAAACTGACCTAACAATCACAAATGATAGTAAAGTGATTTATCACCTGTGACGGGCTATATTTTTGTAAGAAATGACTTATGGATTGGGAGTCAACACTCAGTTAAAAATCCCCCGCCTCCGCTTCTTCCTCGACGATTGCAAAACCTAATATATAAAAACTAAAATGAGTTTACATTCCTAAAAATTAAACACTCTCTTTGGAATTATCTCTCTCTACATTTGTGCATTGTGCATTTACATTTAAGATGTATACTTTTTTCTAAAATTAAAACATTGAGTTTTTCCTCCCCCTTCATCCTGTAAACAAAAAATACAAATAGATCACAACAAAATGAAAATTTTAGAGTTTATGAATGGAAAAAGTTTAAAATAATAACTAATGTAAGCAAAGAAAATTTATTCGCACACCACAAATGAACATAAAAGTTTTGTTATCCAAGTCTTGGAAATTCCACTAGTTCAACCCCAATTGCTTTGAATTTTATAAGAAAGAGATTTCTTCTACACATGTTTTAAAAATGGATATGCATGTTTGAAACATGTGAAACAGGCAAATGACATATGGATCCAAACCATTTAAAGAGAATAACAAACGCACATTATATTCTAAAGTGAACGTGCGGTGGGATATTTATCCGAGTCAAACAAGCCATTATCTTCCCATTTACAAAAAGTAGACCTAACAATCATAGATGATTGTAAAGTTATTTATCACGCACATTGGGCTATATTTTTGTAAGAAATGCTTTCTAAATTGGGAGTCAACACTCAGTTAAAGATCCCCCGCCTCCCCCTTTTCCCCCACGATTGCATAACCTAATAAATAAAAACTAAAAAATGTTTATAATCCCTACAAATCTCGAACACTCTTTGGAATTATTTCTCTCTACGTTTGTGCGTTGTGCTTTTCCATTTTAGATGTATACTTTTTTATTAATTCAAAACTCTGTGTTTTCGCCCTCCCTTCATCCAGGATAATAATAAGGCAAATAGATCCCAAAAAAATGAAAATTTTAGAGTTTATGTGTGGAAAAAATTTAAAACAATAAAAAATGTGAGTAAAGAAAATTTATTCTCACACCACAAATGAACACAAAAGTTTTGTTATCTAAGTTTGGGAAATTCCACTAGTTCAACCCCAATAGCTTTGAATTTTATAAGAAAAAGATTTCTTCTTCACATGTTTGAAAAAGGGATATGCATATTTGAAACATGTTCAAGATGCAATTGAACTATGGATCCAAACCATTTAAAGAGAATAACAAACGCTCATTAAATTCTGAGGTGAACGTGCCGTAAGATATTTACCTAAGTCAAACAAGCCATTATTTTGCCCATTTACAAAAAATCTGACCTAACAATCATAGATGATTGTAAAGTGATTTATCACACGTAATGGGGGCTATATTTTTGTAAGAAATGACTTATGGATTGGGAGTCAACACTCAGTTAAAAATTCCTTGCCTGTCCCTCTTCCTGACGATTGCAAAACCTAATATATAAAAACAAAAAAAAGTATACAATCCCCAAAAACTACAGAATCTCTTTGGAATTATCTCTCTCTACTTTGTGCATTCTGGATTTCCATTTTAGATGTATACTTTTTTTTGAATCAAAACTTTGAGTTTTCTGTTATGGACTCCATAGCATCAAGAGTGGCTAAACGGAGAAGAGAAGAGATGGAGTAAACTTGTATTTCAGTACCTTAGGGGTTTAATTGTAATTTGAAGTTTCATAAGGGTCTAATTGTAATTATAGATCCTTTGTTGTTTTCCTTGACCTATTTAGGGCATCAAGTGATGGAATGAAGACAAGTATTGATCATTAGTCTAAATGAGATCAGGTTCTCTCTCTAAAGAGGCCTAAGGTTGGAGCTCCTTGCAAGGCTCACATCATTCACCATTGGGCGTTCCAGGTACCCCAAACCTCTCCCTTCTTCGTCATTCAATCTGGAAGCTAGAGGAGATCGCCAGGTGACTCGATCCATGGCTAGAGAGCCTAACATCGTGGTATCAGACAGGACCACCCTTGGTGATTCCTCTTCACCTGCTGAAATTCAAAATTTTGTGGAAGAAAACCATGTTGGTCTACAATCTCAAATCAATGGCCTAGAGGGAAAATTCCAGATGTTGCTGTTACGCATGGAGGAAGGCTTCACCCAGCTTTCAGTCCAGATGGCATCCTCCTCACGTCCAGCAGATCCTCTCAACCCTCTTCCAACGCCTCCACCTCCTCCCCTGCGCCAAACACCTCCACCTCGTGGGGGCCTCAATCCAGCACCTCCTACCGTGCCAAGGTACACAAAGCTTGATTTTCCAACCTATGATGGGTCCTCCGACCCTTTAATGTGGTTGCACAGGTGTGATCATTTCTTTTCCAATCAAGGAACTCTGCCCGAAGGCAAGGTTCAATTAGCCGCCTTCCACATGCTCGATGAAGCGCTTATGTGGCTTCATCAATTCAAAAACGAGTTTGTGGTCTATGATTGAGAATTTTTCAAAGAAAATTGTATGCTACGGTTTGGTCCTCCGCTTCGCAGCAACCCAGTTGGGGATTTGGTCATTCTAAAACAACTTGGCACTATAGAACAATATCAGAAATTGTTCCAAGAAAAA
The DNA here is from genome assembly GCF_029961685.1 of Aristolochia californica. NCBI lineage: Eukaryota > Viridiplantae > Streptophyta > Magnoliopsida > Piperales > Aristolochiaceae > Aristolochia > Aristolochia californica. The sequence goes on along the minus strand of NW_027181782.1, from coordinate 16,452,825 downwards.
CTTGCTCGTGCAAGTCATTTGGTCCGACCTGAACTTTATGTCAATTTGTTCACAGCTGGCCTGGTAGAACCCCTTTGCCTAGAAGTGGAATTGGAAGCCCCCACCTCCCTCGCCCACGCCATGAATTTGGCAAGAGCATTGGACACCAAACAGCGCCTCTTTCGTGAGTCCTTAAACAAGCGTCCCCCTTGGCAACCTCGCCCACAACCCCATGGCCCTTATTCCACTCACCCCAGGCCTCCTCCCAACCAACCATCACCACCACCACCAGCCTTTACACCCCCACCAGGATTTATCAAACGTCTGACAAAAGTAGAAATTGATCAGAGAAGGGCTCAGGGCCTATGTTTCAATTGTGATGAGAAATTCGTCAAGGGCCATCAATGCAAAAGACTATCTTGGGTAGAAATAGAAGACCCCTCAGAGGATGACTTTCAGGAGGATATGGACCAAACCGAGGAGGAAACACCAGAAATCTCCCTCCATGCCATGACAGGACTGCATAGCACAAATACCATGCAGGTCCATGCCACCATGAACCATCATATTCTGCTAGCACTCGTGGACTCAGGCAGCACACATAATTTTATAAGCAGCCAGGCAGCACAACAGTTGGGGTTATCACTACAGCAGAAATCAGGAATATCAGTCTCAGTGGCTAACGGTGACAAGGTCACAACTGTGGGTTTCGGTTCAGCAGTGCCCTTTACTATTGAAGGTCACTCCTTTGTAGCAGATTTTTTGATCATACCGCTGGCTGGGTTTGACCTCATCTTGGGCATTAAATGGCTACAGCGATTGGGTCCGATCTTATGGGATTTCCAATCCCTGACCATGAGTTTTAACTAGGACACCCATCCAATCACCCTCCATGGCAATAGCGCCCAGAGGCCATGCAGCCTCCAAACACTTCTGGTGGATCCTTCAAAAGGGGATAACTTAGCTTCATTGTTGGCCGAATATGCTGATTTATTTCAGGAACCTGCCGACCTTCCTCCTATAAGAGAGTGTGATCACAGAATTCGTTTGAAGATGGGCACCGAACCAGTGGTAGTGCGTCCCTACCGCTATCCCCATGTGCAAAAAGATGAGATAGAACGACAATGTCAACAAATGCTACAACAAGGTATTATTCAGCCTAGTCATTCTCCTTTTTCATCCCTGGTATTGCTGGTAAAGAAATCGGATAAATCTTGGCGCTTTTGTGTGGATTACCGTGACCTCAATGCTCGCACCATCAAAGATAAATTTCCAATTTTAGTGGTCGCTGAATTATTGGATGAGCTACACGGCTCTCAATTATTTACAAAGTTGGACTTAAAATCTGGCTACCATCAGATTCGGGTTTATTCAGAGGATATCGAAAAAACTGCCTTCCGCACCCACCATGGTCACTACGAGTTCTTGGTGATGCCATTTGGGCTATCCAATGCCCCGTCCACCTTTCAAGCGCTTATGAACCAGGTATTTCGCCCTTTCTTACGGAAGCATGTCTTAGTTTTTTTTTACGATATACTGGTCTATAGCAAAACTTGGGCAGCACACTTGCATCAATTGAGACAGGTTTTCACCATTCTCCGAGCACACCATTTATTTCTCAATCGTGCCAAATGTGACTTTGCCACATCCGAAGTAGCTTATTTGGGGCATGTGATCTCGGCATCCGGGGTGAAACCAGACTTCAGCAAGATACAATCGGTGATGGATTGGCCCACACTTCACTCCGTTACAGCTTTGAAAGGGTTCCTTGGTCTCGCAGGGTATTATAGAAAATTTATCAAAGAATACGGTCACCTGGCAGCACCATTGCATAATTTACTGAAGAAGCATGCCTTTCAGTGGTCTCAATTGGCAGACCTCATTTAACAACTTAAAACAAGCATTAGCGTCAGCACCAGTTCTCCAATTGCCCAACTTTGCCGAAAATTTCATCATTGAATGCGATGCATCCGGGGGAGGGATAGGTGCCGTCTTGCAGCAACAGGGTCACCCCATTGCCTATTTCAGCCGCCATCTCGCTCCTCACCATCACAAGTTAGCCACTTATGAAAGGGAACTTATCGGTTTGGCCAAAGCTGTGCAGCATTGGAGGCCGTATCTGTGGGGCAGACCTTTTGTGATCCGGACAGACCACTGTAGCTTCAAATACTTATTGGAGCAGCGCCTTACTACATCCCCACAGCAACATTGGCTCAGCAAATTAATGGGATTCGATTTTCAGGTGGAATACAAACCGGGTTATCTCAACAGGGCAGCAGACGCTTTATAAGAAAGAGATTTCTTCTACACATGTTTTAAAAATGGAAATGCATGCTTGAAACATGTTAAAGATGCAAATGACGTATGGATCCAAACCTTTTTAAGAGAATAAGAAACGCTCATTAAATTCTCAAGTGAATGTGCGCTGGTTTATTTATCCTAGTCAAACAAGCCATTATTTTTCCCATTTACAAAATGATGACCTAAATATCATAGATGATTGTAAAGTGATTTATCACGCATAACAGGCTATATTTTTGTAAGAAATGACTTATGGATTGGGAGTCAACACTCAGGTAGAAATCCCCCGCTTCCCCCTTTTCACCGACAATTGCAAAACATAATAAATAAAAATTAAAAAGAGTTTATAATCCCTAAAAATTTCAGACACTCTTTGGAATTATCTCTCTCTACATTTGTGAATTGTGCATTTCCATTTTACATGTATACTTTTTTCTTAATATAAAACTTTGAGTTTTCGCTCTCCCTTCATCCCGTAAACAAGAAAGGCAAATAGAACACAATAAAATGAAAATTTTAGAGTTCAAGAATGGAAAAAATTTATAACAAAAATAAATGTAAGTAAAGAAATTTATTCACACACCACAAATGAACACAAAACTTTTGTTATCGAAGTTTAGGAAATTCCACTTGTTCAACCCCAATAGCTTGGAATTTGATAAGAAAGAGATTTCTACTACAAATGTTTTAAAAATGGATATGACTAATTGAAACATGTTAAAGATCCAAATGAGCTATGGATCCAAAACTTTTAAAGAGAACAACAAATGCTCATTAAATTCTCAAATGAACATGCGGTGGGATATTTACCCGAGTCAAACAAGCCATTATTTTGCCCATTTAAAAAAAGCGGACCTAACAATCATAGATGATTGTAAAGTGATTTATCACGCGTAATGGCTATATTTTTTTAAGAAATGACTTATGGAGTGGGAGTCAACACTTAGTTAAAAATCCCCCGCCTCCCCCTCTTCCCGACGATTGCAAAACCAAATAAATAAAAACAAAAAAGAGTTTAAAATCCCTAAAAATTGCAGACACTCTTTGGAATTATCTCTCTCTACTTTTGTCCGTTGTGCATTTCCATTTTAGATTTATACTTTTTTTTGAATCAAAACTTTGAGTTTTCGCTCTCCCTTCTTCCCGTAAACAAAAAAGGCAAAAAGATCAAAACAAAATGAAAATTTTAGTCTTTATGTATGGAAAAAATTTAAAACAAAAACAAATATAAGTAAAAAATATTTATTCACACACCACAAATGAACGCAAAAGTTTTGTTATCCAAGTTTGGGAAATTCCACTAGTTCAACCCGATTAGCTTGGAATTTTATAAGAAAGAGATTTCTTCTACGCATGTTTTAAAAATGGATATGCATGCTTGAAACATGTTAAAGATGCAAATGACCCACGGATCGAAGCCTTTTAAAGAGAATAACAAACGCACATTAAATTCTCAAGTGAACGTGCGGTGGGATATTTATCCGAGTCAAACAAGCCATTATTTTCCTATTTACAAAAAGTGGACCTAACAATCATAGATGATTGTAAAGTGTTTTATCACGCACATTGGGCAATATTTTTGTTAGAAATGCTTTCTAGATTGGGAGTCAACACTCAGTTAAAGATCCCCCTGCCTCCCCCTTTTCCCCCACGATTGGAAAACCTAATAAATAAAAACTAAAAAAAGTTTAAAATCCCTAAAAAATTCGGACACTCTTTGGAATTATTTGTCTCTACGTTTGTGCATTGTGCTTTTCCATTTTAGATGAATAATGTTATCTTAATTCAAAACTCCCTTCATCCAGGAATATAAAAAGGCAAATAGATCACAAAAAAATGAAAATTTGAGAGTTTATGTATGAAAAAAATTTAAAAAAATAAAAAATGTGAGTAAAGAAAATTTATTCACACACTACAAAGGAACACAAAAGTTTTTTTATCTAAGTTTGGGAAATTCCACTAGTTCAACCCCTAAAGCTAGAAATTTTATAAGAAAAAAATTTCTTCTTCACATGTTTTAAAAATGGATATGCATGTTTGAAACATGTTCAAGATGCAAATGAACTATGGATCCAAACCTTTTAAAGAGAATAACAAACGCTCATTAAATTTTCAAGTGATCGTGCGGTAAGATATTTACCCGAGTCAAACAAGCCATTATTTTGCCCATTTACAAAAATTCTGACCTAACAATCATAGATGATTGTAAAGTGATTAATCACGCATAACGAGGGCTATATTTTAGTAAGAAATGACTTATGCATTGGGATTCAACACTCGGTTAAAAATCCCCTGCCTCTCCCTCTTCCTGACGATTGCAAAACCTAATATATAAAAACAAAAAAGAGTATACAATCCCCAAAAATTACAGCCACTCATTGGAATTATCTCTCTCTACTTTGTGCATTGTTGATTTCCATTTTAGATGTATACTTTTTTTTGAATCGAAACTTTGAGTTTTTTGCTCTCCCTTCCCGTAAACATAAAAGGCAAATAGATCAAAACGAAATGAAAATTTTATTCACACACCACAAATGAACACAAAAGTTTTTATTCACACACCACAAATGAACACGAAAGTTTTTATTCACACACCACAAATGAACACAAAAGTTTTGTTATCCAAGTTTGGGAAATTTCACTAGTTCAACCCGATTTGCTTGGAATTTTATAAGAAAGAGATTTCTTCTACACATGTTTTAAAAATGGATATCCATGCTTGAAACATGTTATAGATGCAAATGACCTACGTATCCAAGCCTTTTAAATATAATAACAAACGCTCATTAAATTCTCAAGTAAACGTGCGGTGGGATATTTACCCTAGTCAAACAAGCCATTATTTTTCCCTTTTACAAAAGGTTGTCCTGACAATCATAGATGATTGTAAAGTGATTTATCACGCATAACGGGCTATATTTTTGTAAGAAATGACTTATGGATTGGGTGTCTACACTCACGTAAAAATCCCCACCTCCTCCTCTTCCCCGACGTTTGGAAAACCTAATATAATAAAAACTAAAAAGAGTTTACAATCCCAAAAAGTTACAGAAACTCTTTGGAATTATCTCTCTCTACATTTGTGCATTGTGCATTTCCATTTTAGATGTATACTTTTTTATGAAACCAAAACATTGAGTTTTTGCTCTCCCTAAATCCTGTAAACTAAAAAGGCTAATAGATCACAACAAAATGAAAATTTTAGAGTTTATGTATGGAAAAAATTTAAAACAATAACAAATGTAAGTAAAGAAAATTTATTCACACACCACAAATGAACACAAAAGTTTTGTTATCCAAGTTTGGGAAATTTCATTAGTTCAACCCTAATAGCTATTAATTTTATAAGAAAAAGATTTCTTCTACACATGTTTTAAAAATGGATATGCATGCTTGAAACATGTTAAAGATGCAAATGACGTATGGATCCAAACCTTTTTAAGAGAATAAGAAACGCTCATTAAATTCTCAAGTGAACGTGCGCTGGTATATTTATCCTACTCAAACAAGCCATTATTTTACCCATTTACAAAATGATGACCTAACAATCATAGGGGATTGTAAAGGGATTTATCACGTATAACGGGCTATATTTTTGTAAGAAATGACTTATGGATTGGGAGTCAACACTTAGGTAAAAATCCCCCGCTTCCCCCTTTTCACCGACGATTGCAAAACATAATAAATAAAAACTAAAAAGAGTTTATAATCCCTAAAAATTTCAGACACTCTTTGGAATTATCTCTCTCAAAATTTGTGAATTGTGCATTTCCATTTTACATGTATACTTTTTTCTTAAATTAAATCTTTGAATTTTCGCTCTCCCTTCACCCCGTAAACAAGAAAGGCAAATAAAACACAATAAAATGAAGATTTTAGAGATTAAGTATGGAAAAAATTTATAACAAAAACAAATTTAAGTAAAGAAAATTTATTCACACACCAAAAATGAACACAACTTTTGTTATCCAAGTTTGGGAAATTCCTCTTGTTGAACCCCAATAGCTTTGAATTTGATAAGAAAGAGATTTATTCAACAAGTGTTTTAAAAATGGATATGAATAATTGAAACATGTTAAAGATCCAAACGAGGTATGGATTCAAACCTTTTAATGAGAACAACAAATGATCACTAAATTCTCAAGTGAACATGCGGTGGGATATTTACCCGAGTCAAACAAGCCATTATTTTGCCCATTTACAAAAAGCGGACCTTACAATCAAAGATGATTGTAAAGTGATTTATCACGCGTAACGGCTATATTTTTGTAAGAAATGACTTATGGAGTGGGAGTCAACACTTAGTTAAAAATTCTTTGCCTCCCCCTCTTTCCGACGATTGCAAAACCTAATATAGAAAAACAAAAAAGAGTTTACAATCCCTAAAAATTACAAACACTCTTTGGAATTATCTCTCTCAACTTTTTTCCATTGTGCATTTCCATTTTAGATTTATACTTTTTTTTAATAAAAATTTTGAGTTTTCGCTCTCCCTTCTTCCTGTAATGAAAAAAAGGCAAATAGATCAACACAAAATGAAAAATTTAGTCTTTATGTATGGAAAAATTTAAAACAAAAACAAATATAAGTGAAAAAAAATTATTCACACAACACAAATGAACACAAAATTTTTGTTATCCATGTTTGGGAAATTCCACTAGTTCAACCCGTTTAGCTTGGAATTTTATAAGAAAAAGATTTCTTCTACACATGTTTTAAAAATGGTATGCATGCTTGAAACATGTTAAAGATGCAAATGACCTACAGATCCAAGCCTTTTAAAGAGAATAACAAACGCTCATTAAATTCTAAACTGAACGTGCGGTGGGATATTTTAGTAAACTCAAGACAAACAAGCCATTTTTTTTCCCATTTTCAAAAAGTTGTCCTAACAATCATAGATGATTTTAAAGTGATTTATCACACATAACGGGCTATATTTTAGTAAGAAATGACTAATGGATTGGGAGTCAACACTCAGGTAAAAATCCCCCGTCTCCCCCTCTTCCTTGACGATTGCAAAACCTAATATATAAAAACTAAAATGATTTTACAATCCCTAAAATTTAAAGGCACTCTTTAGAATTATATTTCTCTACATTTATGCATTGTGCATTTCCATTTAAGATTTATACTTTTTTCTTAAATCAAAACTATGAGTTTTTATTCTACCTTCATCCCGTAACAAAAAAAGGCAAATAGATCACAACAAAACGAAAATTTTAGAGTTTATTTATGGAAAAAATTTAAAATAAAAAAAAATATAAGTAAAGAAAATTTATTCACACACCACAAATTAACACAAAAGTCTTTTATCCAAGTTTAGGAAATTCCACTAGTTCAACCACAATAGCTTGGAATTTAATAAGAAAGAGAATTTCTTCTACACATGTTTTAAAAATGGATATGCATTCTTGAAACATGTTAAAGATGCAAATGACCTATAGATCCAAGCCTTTTAAAGAGAATAACAAACACTCATTAAATTCTAAACTGAATGTGTGGTTGGATATTTACTCGAGACAAACAAGCCATTATTTTTCCCATTTACAAAAAGCTATCCTAACAATCATAGATAATTGTAAAGTGATTTATCATGCATAACGGGCTATATTTTAGTAAGAAATGACGGGTGGATTGGGAGTCAACACTCAGGTATAAATCCCCCGCCTCCCGCTCTTCCCCGACAATTGGAAAACCTAATATAATAAAAACTAAAAAGAGTTTACAATCCCTAAAAGTTATAGACACTCTTTGGAATTTTCTCTCTCTACATTTGAGCATTGTGCATTTCCATTTAAGATGTATACTTTTTTCTTAAATCAAAACTTTGAGTTTTCGATCTCCCTAAATCCAGTTAAATAAAAAGGCAAATAGATCATAACAAAATGAAAATTTTAGAGTTTATGTATGGAAAAAATTTAAAACAATAACAAATGTAAGTAAAGAAAATTTATTCACACACCACAAATGAACACAAAAGTTTTGTTATCAGTGTTTGGAAAATTTCATTAGTTCAACCCTTATAGCTAGGATTTTTATAAGAAAGAGATTTCTTCTACACATGTTTTAAAAATGGATCTGCATGCTTGAAACATGTTAAAGATCCAAATGACCTATGGATCCAAACCTTTTAAAGAGAATAGCAAACGCTCATTAAATTCTCAAGTGAACGTGCAGTGGGATATTTACTTGTCAAACAAGTCATTATTTTGCCCATTTACAAAAAGCTGACCTAACAATCATAGATGATTTCACGCATAACCGGCTATATTTTTGCAAGAAATGACTTATGGATTTGGAGTCAACACTCAATTAAAAATCCCTCGCCTCCCCATTTTCCCTGACGATTGCTAAACCTAATATATTAAAACTAAAAAGAGATTAAAATCCCTTAAAATTACAGACACTCTTTGGAATTATCTCTCTCTACATTTGTGCATTGTGCATTTCCATTTTAGATGTAACTTTTTTCTTTAATCAAAACTTTGTGTTGTCACTTTCCCTTCATCCCGTAAACAAAAAAGGCAAATAGATCACAACAAAATGAAAATTTTAGAGTTTATGTATGAAAAAAATTTTAAACAATAAAAAATGTAAGTAAAGAAAATTTATTCACACACCACATATGAACACAAAAGTTTTGTTATCCAATTTTTGGAAATTCCACTTGTGCAACCCCAATAGCTTGGAATTTTATTAGAAAGCGATATCTTCTACACATGTTTAAAAAATGGATAAGCATGCTTGAAACATGTTAATAATGCAAATAACCTATGGTTCCAAATCTTTTAAAGAGAATAACAAACGCTCATTAAATTCTCAAGTGAGTTTGTAGTGGGATATGTACCCGAGTCTAACAAGCCATTATTTTGCCCATTTACAAAAACTTGTCCTAACGATCATAGAAGATTGTAAAGTGATTTATCATGTGTAATGGGCTATAATTTTTTGTAAGGAATGACTTATAGATTGGGAGTCAACAGTCAGTTAAAAATCCCCTGCCTCCCTCTTTTCCCGATGATTGCAAAACCTAATATATAAAAACTAAAAAGAGTTTTCAATCCCTAAAATTTACAGACACTTTTTGGAATTATCTCTCTCTAAATTTGTGCACTTTGCATTTCCATTTTAGAATATTACTTTTTTTCCAAGATAAAAACTTCAGTTTTCACTGTCCCTTCATCTCGAAAACAAAATAGAGAAAAATGGCAAATAAATCACAAAAAAAATATTTTTTAATAGTTAAAGTATGGAAAAAATTTTAAAAAATAAAAATGTAAGCAAATAAAATTTATTCACACACCACAGATGAACACAAAAGTTTTGTTATCCAAGTTTTGGAAATTCCACTAGTTCAACCCTAATAGCTTGGAATTTTATTAGAAAGAGATTTTTCTACACATGTTTTAAAAATGGATATGAATGCTTGAAACATGTTAAATATGCAAATGACCTATGGATCCAAACCTTTTAAGTAGAATAACAAACGCTCATTAAATTCTCAAGTGAACGTGCGGTGGAATTTTTACCCGACTAAAACAAGCCATTATTTTGCCCAAATACAAAAAGCTGACGTAACGATCATAGATGATTGTAAAGTGATTTATCATGTGTAACAGTCTATAATTTTTGTAAGGAATGATTTACGGGTTGGGAGTCAACACTCAGTTAAAAATCCCCCGCCTCCCCCTTTTCCCGATGATTGCAAAACCTAAGATATAAAAACAAAAAAGAGTATATAATCCCTAAAAATTAATTATACTTTTTGAAATTTTCTCTCTGGACGTTTGTACACTGTGGAATTACTTTTTAGATGATTACTTTTCTTCTTAAAACAAAACTTGGGTTTTCAATTTCCCTCCATCTCGTAAACATAATAGGGTTAAAAGGCAATTAGATCACTACAAAATGATGATTTTACAGTTTATATATGGAAAAAATTTAAAACAATAACAAATGTATGCAAAGAAAATTTATTCACACACCACAGATGAACAGAAAAGTTTTGTTATCCAAGTTTGGGAAATTCCACTAGTTTAAACCTAATTGCTTGGAATTTTAAAAGAAAGAGATTTCTACACATGTTTTAAAAATTGATATGCATACATCAAACATGTTAAAGATACAAATGACCTATGGATCCAAACCTATTAAAGCGAATAACAAACACTCTTTAAATTGTCAAGTGAGTGTGCGGTGGGATATTTACCCCTGTCAAACATGCCATTATTATGGCCATTTACAAAAAGATGACCTAATGATCATTTGTAAAGTGATTTATCATGCGTAACAGGCTATATTTTTTTTAAGGAATGTCTTACGGATTGGAAGTCAAGACACAGTTAAAAATCCCCCGCCTCCCCCTTTTCCCGACAATTACAAAACCAAATATATAAAAACTAAAAAGTGTTTACAATCCATAAAAATTACAGACACTTTTTGGAATTATCTCTCTCTACATTTGTGCACTGTGCATTTCCATTTTAGAAGCATACTTTCTTTCTTGAATCAAAACTTGAGTTTTCACTTTCCCTTCATCTCATAATAAAAAAAGAGATAAAAGGAAAATAGATCACAACAAAATGAAAATTTTAGAGTTTATGTATGGAAAAAATTTTAAAAAATAACAAATGTAAGAAAAGAAAATTTATTCACACACCACAGATGAAAACAAAAGTTTTGTTATCCAAGTTTGGGAAATTCCACTAGTTCAACCATTATAGCTTGGAATTTTATAAGAAAGAAATTTTTGCACATGTTTTAAAAATGGATATGCATGCTTGAAAGATGTTAAAGATGTAAATGACCTATGGATCCAAACCTTTTAAAGAGAATAACAAACACTAATTAAATTCTCAAGTGAGCGTGCGGTGGGATATTTAACCGAGTCAAACAAGCTATTATTTTTCCCATTTACAAAAATCTGACCTAACGATCATAGATGATTGAAAAGTGATTTGTCTAGCGTAATAGGCTATATATTTTTTTAGGAATGACTTATGGTGTGGGAGTCAACACTCAGTTCAAAATCCCCCGCGTCCCCCTTTTCCTGATGATTGCAAAACCTAATATATAAAAACTAAAATGAGTTTAAATTCCCCAAAAATTACAGACACTTTTTGGAATTATCACTCTCTACATTTGTGGACTATGCATTTGCATTTTAGATGTATACATTTTTTCTTAAATCAAAACTTGAGTTTTCACTTTCCCTTCATCTCGTAAACAAAAAAGATATAAAAGGAAAATAGATCACAACAAAAAGAAATTTTTAGAGTTTAAGTATGGCAAAAATTTAAAACTATAAACAAATACAAGCAAAAAAAAATTATTCACACACCACAGATGAACATAAAAGTTTTGTTATCCAAGTTAGCGAAACTCCACTAGTTCAACCCTAATAGTTTGGAATTTTAAGAAAGAGATTTCTACACATGTTTTAAAAATGGATATGCATGCTTGAAACATGTTAAAGATGCAAATGACCTATGGATCTAAACCTTTTACACAGAATAACAAGCACTCATTTAATTCTCAAGTGAGCGTGCGGAGGGATATTTACCACAGTCAAACAAGCCATTATTTTGCTTATTTACAAAAAGTTGACCTAATGATCATAGAAGATTGAAAAGTGATTTATCTTTTGTAATGGGCTATATTTTTTGTAAGGAATGGCTTATGGATTGGGAATCAACACTCAATTAAAAATCCCCCGCCTCCCCCTTTTCCCGACGATTGCAAAACTAAATATATAAAAACTAAAAAGAGTTTACAATCCCTAAAAATTACTGACACTTTTTGGAATTATCTCTCTCTACATTTGTGCACTATGCATTTCCATTTTAGATGTTTACTTTTTTTTCTTAAATCAAAACTTGAGTTTTCAATTTCCCTTTATTTCGTAAACAAAAAAGTGATAAAAGGCAAATAGATCACAAGAAAATGAAAATTTTAGATTTTATGTATGGAAAAAATTTAAAACAATAACAAATGTAAGCAAAGAAAATTTATTCACACACCACAGATGAAAACCAAAGTTTTGTTATCCAAGTTTGGGAAATTCTAGTACATCAACACTTATAGCTTGGAATTTTATAAGAAAGAGATTTCTGCACATGTTTTAAAAATGTATATGCATGCTTGAAACATGTTAAAGATGCAAATGACCTATGGATCCAAAAGTTTTAATCAGAATAACAAACACTAATTAAATTCTCAAGTGAGCGTGCGGTGGGATATTTAATCGAGTCAAACAAGCTATTATTTTGCCCATTTACAAAAAGCTGACCTAACGATCATAGATGATTGAAAAGTGATTTGTCTTGCGTAATAGGCTATATTTTTTTTAAGGAATGACTTACGGTTTGGGAGTCAACACTCAGTTCAAAATCCCCCGCGTCCTCCTTTTCCTGACGATTGCAAAACCTAACATATAAAAAATAAAATGAATTAACATTCCCCAAAGATTACACTTTTTAGAATTATTACTCTCTACATTTGCGGACTGTGCATTTTCATTTTAGATGTATACTTTTTTTTCTTAAATCAAAACTTGAGCTTTCACTTTGCCTTCATCTCGTAAAAAAAAAAAAAAGTTATAAAAGGCAAATAGTTTTAGAGTTTAAGTATGGAAAAAATTTTAAACTATAAACAAATGTAAGCAAAGAAAATTTATTCACACACCACAAATGAACACAAAAGTTTTGTTATCCAAGTTAGGGAAATTTCACTAGTTCAACCCTAATAGCTTGGAATTTTAAGGAAGAGATTTCTACACATGTTTTAAAAATGGATATGCATGCTTGAAACATGTTAAAGATGCAAATGACCTATGGATCCAAACCTTTTACACAGAATAACAAACACTCATTTAATTCTCAAGTGAGTGTACGGTGGGATAATTACCCGAGTCAAACAAGCCGTTATTTTGCCCATATACAAAAAGCTGACCTAATGATCATAGAAGATTGAAAAGTGATTTATCATTCGGAATGGGCTATATTTTTTTGTAAGGAATGACTTATGGATTGGGAGTCAACACTCAATTAAAAATCCCCCGCCTCCCCGTTCTCCCGACGATTGCAAATCCTAATATATAAAAACTAAAAAGAGTTTACAATCCCTAAAAATTACTGACACTTTTTGGAATTATCTCTCTCTACAATTGTGCACTGTACATTTCCATTTTAGATGTTTACTTTTTTTCTTAAATCAAAACTTGAGTTTTCACTTTCTCTTCATTACGTAAACAAAAAAGAGATAAAAGCCAAGAAGATCACAACAAAATGAAAAATTTATAGTTTATGTATGGAAAAAATTTAAAATAATAACAAATTTAAACAAAGAACATTTATTCACACACCACATATGAACTCAAAAGTTTTGTTAACCAAGTTTGGGAAATTCCACTAGTTAAACCCTAACAGCTTGGAATTTTATAAGAAAGAAATTTCTTCACATGTTTTAAAAATGGATACGCATGCTTGCAACATGTTAAATATTCAAATGACCTATGGATTCAAAACTTTTAAAGAGAATAACAAACACTCATTAAATTCTCAAGTGAGCGTGCGGTGGGATATTTACCCGAGTCAAACAAGCCATTATTTTGCCCATTTAAAAAAAGCTTACCTAATGATCATAGATGAGTGTAAAGTGATTTATCATGCGTAATGGCTTATATGTTTTGGAAGGAATGAAATATGCATTGGTAGTCAACACTCAGTTAAAAAACTCTTGCCTCCCCCTTTTCCTGATGATTGAAAAACCTAATATATAAAAATTTAAAAGGGTTGACAATCCCTAAAAATTATAGAAAATTTTTGGAATTATCTCTCTCTACATTTGTGCACTATGCATTTCCATTTTACATTGATTACTTTTTTTCTTAAATCAAAACTTGTGCTTTCACTTTCCCTTCATCTCGTAAACAAAATAGAGATAAAGGAAAAAAGATCACAACAAAATGAAATTTTTAGAGTTTATGTATGGAAAAAATTTAAAACAATAACAAATATAAGCAAAGAAATTTTTTTCACACACCACAGATGAACATAAAGTTTTGGTATCCAAGTTTGGGAAATTTCACTAGTTCAACCCTAATAGCTTGGAATTTTATAAGAAAGAGATTTCTACACATGTTTAAAAAATGGATATGCATACTTGATACATGTTAAAGATGCAAATGACCTATGGATCAAAACCTCTTAAAGAGAATAACATATGCTCATTAATTTCTGAAGTGAGCGTGCGGTGGGATATTTACAAGAGTCAAACAAGCCATTATTTTGTCCATTTACAAAAAGCTAACCTAACTACCATAGATGATATTAAAGTGATTTATCATGTGTAATGGGCTATATTTTTTGTAAGGAATGACTTATGGATTGGGAGTAAACACTCAGTTAAAATCGCCCATTTCCCCCTTTTCTCGACGATTGCAAAACCTAATATAAAAAGAACTAAAAAGAGTTTACAATCCCAAAAAATTAAAGACATTTTTTGGAATTATCCCTCTCTACATTTGTGCAATATACATTTCCATTTTAGATGTTTACTTTCCTTCTTATATCAAAAATTGAGTTTTCACTTTCCCTTCATCTCGTAAACAAAAAAGAGTTAAAAGGCAAATAGATCACAACAAATTGAAAATTTTAGAGTTTATGTATGGAAAAAATTCAAAAAAATAACAAATGAAGCAAAGAAAATTTATTCACTCACCACAGATGAACACAAAAGTTTTGTTATCCAAGTTTGGGAAATTCCACTAGTTCAACCCTAATAGCTTGGAAATTTATAAGAAAGAGATTTCTACACATGTTTTAAAAATGGATATGCAAGCTTGAAACATGTTAAAGATGCAAATGACCTGTGGATGTAAACCTTTTAAAGAGAATAACAAACGCTCATTACATTCACGAGTCAACGTGCGGTGGGATATTTACTTGAGTGAAACAGGCTATTCTTTTTCCCATTTACAAAAAATAACCTAACGATCATAGAAGATTGTAAAGGGATTTATCATGCATAACGGGCGATATTTTTTTGTAAGCAATGCCTTATGGATTAGGAGTCAACACTCAGTTAAAAATCCCCCGCCTCCCCCTTTTCCAGACGAATGCAAAACCTTATATATTAAAACAAAAATGAGTTCAACCCTAATAGCTTGGAATTTTATATGAAAGATTTCAAGATATGTTTTAAAAATGGATATGGATGCTAGAAACATATTCAAGATGCAAATGACCTATGGATCCAAACCTTTTAAAGAGAATAACAAACGCTCATTAAATTCTCAAGTGAGCGTGTGGTGGGATATTCACCCGAGTCAAACAAGCCATTATTTTGCCCACTAACAAAAGGCTGACCTAACGACCATAGACGATTGTAAAGTGATTTATCACGCGTAACGAGCTATATCTTTAATATGGAATGACTTAAGGATTGGGAGTCAACACTCAGGTAAAAATCCCCCGACTCCCCCTTTTCCCGATGATTGCAAAACCTAATAAATAAAAAATACAAATAGTTTACAACTCCTAAATATTACAGACACTTTTTGGAATTATCTCTCTCAACATTTGTCCACTGTGCATTTCCATTTTAGATGGATTCTTTTTTTCTTAAATCAAAACTTGAGTTTTCACGTTCCCTTCATCTAGTAAACAAATAAGAGATACAAGGCAAATATATCACAACAAAATAAAAAATTTAGAGTTTCAGAATCGAAAAAAATTTAAAATAATAAGAAATGTAAGCAAATAAATTTTATTCACACACCACAGATGAACACTAAAGTTTTGTTATCCAAGTTTGGGAAATTCCACTAGTTCAACCCTAATAGCTTGGAATTTTATAAGAAAGAGATTTCTACATATGTTTTGAAAAATTCATAAGCATGCTTGAAACATGTTAAAGATGAAAATGACCTATAAATCCAAACCTTTTAAAGAGAATAACAAACGCTCATTAATTTCTCAAGTGAGCGTGCAGTAGGATATTTACCCGAGTCAAACAAGCCATTATTTTGCCCATTTACAAAATGCTGACCTAACGATCATAGATGATTGTAAAGTAATTTATCATGCATAACGGGCTATATTTTTTGTAAGGAATGACTTACGGATTGGTAGTCAACGCTTAGTAAAAAATCCCCCACCTCTCGCATTTCCCGAGGATTGTAAAACCTTATAAATAAAATCTAAAAGGAGTTTACAATCCCTAAAAACTACAGACACTTTTAGGAATTATCTCTATCCACATTTGTGCACTGTGCATTTCCATTTTAGATGTATATTTTTTTTCTTAAATCAAAACTTGAGTTTTCACTTTTCCTTCATTTTGTAAAAAAAAAAGAGATTAAAGGCAAATAGATCATAAATGAAAATTTAAAATTTTATGTATGGAAAAAATTTAATACAATAAAAAATGTAAGCAAAGAAAATTTATGCGCACACCACATATGAACTCAAAAGTTTTGTTATCCAAGTTTGGGAAATTCCTCAAGTTCAACCCTAATAACTTGGAATTTTATAAGAAAGATATATCTATTCATGTTTTTAAAATGGATATGCATGCTTGAAACATGTTTAAGATGCAAATGACCTCTCGATCCAAATCTTTTAAAGAGAATAATAAACCCTCATTAAATTCTCAAGTCAACGTGCCAAAAATTTTCCCATTTACAAAAAAGCTGACCTAACGATCATAGATGATTGTAATGAGATTTATTATGCGTAATAGGCTATATTTTTTTAAGCAATGACTTCTGAATTTGAAGTCAACACTCAGTTAAAAATCCCCCGCTTCCCCCTTTTCCCGACGATTGCAAAACAAAATATGTTAAAACTAAAATTATTTTAGAATCCCTAAAAATTACAGACACTTTTTGGAATTATCTCTCTCTACATTTGTACACTATGAATTTCCATTTAGATGTATACTTTTCTTCTTCTATCAAAACATGAGTTTTTACTTTCCCTTCATCTCTTAAACAAAATAGAGATAAAAACCAAATAGATCACAAAAAAATGAAAATTTAAGAGATGATGTATGGAAAAAATTTAAAAGAATAACAAATTTAAGCAAAAAAAATTTATTCACTCACCATAGATGAACACAAATGTTTTGTTATCCAAGTTTGGGAAATTCCACTAGTTCCACCCTAACAGCTTGGAATTTTATAAGAAAAAGATTTCTACACATGTTTTAAAAATGGATATGAATGCTTGAAACATGTTAAAGATTCAAATGACCTATGGCTCCAAACCTCTTAAATAGAATAACAAATGCTCATTGAATTCTCAAAAGAGCGCGCAGTAGGATATTTACCCGAGTCAAACAAGCCATTATTTTTCCCAATTACAAAATGTTGACCTAACGATCATAGATGATTTTAAAGTGATTTATCATGTGTTACAGGCTATAATTTTTGTAAGGAATGACTAACGGATTGGGAGTCAACACTCGGTTAAAAATCCCCCGGCTCCCCCTTTTCCCGACGATTGCAAAACCTAATATATAAAAAAAAAAGTGTTTACAATCCCTAAAAATTACAAAAACTTTTTTGAATTATCTCTCTCTACATTTGTGCACTTGAGTTTTCACTTTCCCTTCATCTCGTAAACCAAAAAGAGATTAAAGGCAAATAGGTCACAAAAAAATGAAAATTTTAGAGTTTACGTATGGAAAAAATTTTAAAGTATAACAAATGTAAGCAAAGAAAATTTATTCACACACCACCGATGAACACAAAAGTTTTGTTATCCAGGTTTGGGAAATTCCACTAGTTCAACCCTAATAGTTATGAATTTTATAAGAAAGAGATTTCTACACGTGTTTTAAAAATGGATATGCAAGCTTGAAACATGTTAAAGATGAAAATGACCTATTGATCCAAACCTTTTAAAGAGAATAACAAAAAATTATTAAATTCTAAAGTGAGCGTGCGGTGGGATATTTACACGAGTCAAAAAAACCATTATATTGCCCATTTACAAAAAGCTGACCTAACGATCATAGATGATTACAAAGTGATTTATCATGTGTAACGGTCTATTTTTTTTTTTTGTAAAGAATGAATTATGGATTGGGAGTCAACACTCAGTTAAAAATCCACCGCCTGCCCCTTTTCTCGACGATTGCAAAACCTAATATATATAAAAAAAAGAAGCTGCCAATCCCTAAAGATTACATACACTTTTTGGAATTATCTCTCTCTACATTTGGGCATTGTACATTTCTATTTTAGATGTAAACTTTTTTTCTTAAATCAAAACTTAAGTTTTCACTTTCCCATCATCTCGTAAACCAAAAAGAGATTAAAGGCAAATAGGTCACAAAAAAATGAAAAATTTAGAGTTTATGCATGGAAATTTTTTTAAAGAATAACAAATGTAAGCAAAGAAAATTTATTCACACACCCCCGATGATCACAAAAGTTTTGTTATCTAGGTTTGAGAAATTCCACTAGTTCAACCCTAATAGCTTTGAATTTTATAAGAAAGAGATTTCTACACATGTTTTAAAAATGGATATGCAACCTTGAAACATGTTAAAGATGAAAAAGACCTATTGATCCTCACCTTTTAAAGAGAATAACCAAAAATCATTAAATTCTAAAGTGAGCATGCGGTGGGATATTTACACGAGTCAAAAAAGCCATTATTTTGCCCATTTACAAATAGCTGACCTAACGATCATAGATGATTGCAAAGTGATTTATCATGTGTAACGGTCTATATTTTTTCTAAAAAATGACTTTTGGATTGAGAGTCAACACTCAGTTAAAAATCCACCACCTCCCCCTTTTCCCGATGATTGCAAAACCTAATATATAAATAAAAAAAAGCTGCCAATCCCTAAAGATTACAGACACTTTTTGGAATTATCTCTCTCAACATTTGTGCACTGTTCATTTCAATTTTAGATGTAAACTTTTTTTCTTAAATCAAAACTTCAGTTTTCACTTTCCCTTCATCTCATAAACAAAATAGAGATAAAAGGCAAATAAATCACAAAAAAATGAAAATTTAAGAGTTCATATATGGAAAAAATTTAAAACAAAACAAATGTAAGCAAAGAAAATTTATTCACATGCCATAGATGAACACAAAAGTTTTGTTACCCAAGTTCTAGAAATTCCACTAATTCAACCCTATTAGCTTGGAATTTTATAAGAAAGAGATTTCTACTTAGGTTTTAAGAATGGATATGCATGCTTGAAACATGTTAAAGATGCAAATGACCTATGGATCCAAACCATTTAAAGAGAACAACAAATGCTCATTAAATTCTCAAGTGAGCGTGCGGTGGGATATTTACCCGAGTTAAACAAGCCATTATTTTGCCCATTTACAAATATTTGACCTAACGATCATAGATGATTGTAAAGTGATTTATCATGTGTAACGGGCTATATGTTTTGTAAGGAATGACTTATGGATTGGGAGTCAACACTCAGTTCAAAATCCCCCGCCTCCCCCTTCTCCTGACGATTGCAAAATCTAATACATAAAAAATAAAAAGAGTTTAAAATACCAAAAAATTACAGATACTTTTTGGAATTATCTCTCTCTACCTATGTGCACTGAGCATTTCCATTTTAGATGATAAGTTTTTTTATTAAATCAAAAGTTGCATTTTCACTTTCTCTTCATCTCATAAACAAAATAGAGATAAAAGGCAAACAAATCACAAAAAAATGAAAATCTTAGAGTTTATGTATGGAAAATTTTTAAAACAATAACAAATGTAACCAAAGAAAATTTATTCACACACCACAGATTAACACAAAAGTTTTGTTATCCGAGTCTAGGAAACTCTACTAGTTCAACACTAATAGCTTGGAATTTTATAAGAAAGAGATTTCTACACATGTTTTAAAAATGGATATGCATGCTTGAAACACGTTAAAGATGCAAATGACCTATGGATCCAAACATTTTAAAGAGAATAACAAAGACTCATTAAATTCTCAAGTGAGCGTGCATTGGGATATTTAACCGAGTCAAACAAGCCATTATTTTGCCCATTTACAAAAAGCTCACCTTACAATCATAAAGTATTGTAAAGTGATTTATCATGCGTACGGGCTACATTTTTTGCAAGGAATGACTTACGCATTGGGAGTCAACACTCAGTTAAAAATCCATCACGTCCCCCTTTTCCTGACGATTGCCAAAACTAATATATAAAAACTTAAATGAGTTTACATGCCCCAAAAATTACAGACACTTTTTGGAATTATCTCTCTCTATATTTGTGCAATGTGCATTTGCATTTTAGATGTATACTTTTTTTTTAAATCAAAACTTGAGTTTTTACTTTCCCTTCATCTCGAAAGCAAAAATGATATAAAAGACAAATAGATCACAACAAAAAGAAAGTTTTAGAGTTTATGTATGGAAAAAATTTAAAACAATAACAAATTTAATTAAAGAAAATTTATTCACACACCACAGATGAACACAAAAGTTTTGTTTTCCAAGTTTGGGAAATTCCACTAGTTCAACCCAAGTAGCTTAGAATTTTATAAGAAAGAGATTTCTACACATTTTTTAAAAATGGATATGCATGCTTGAAACATGTTAAAGATGCAAATGCCCTTTGGATCCAAACCTTTTAAAGAGAATAACAAACACTAGTTAAATTCTCAAGTGAGCGTGCGGTGGGATATTTACCCGAGTCGAACAATCCATTAATTTGCCCATTTACAAAAAGCTGACCTAATGATCATAGATGATTGAAAAGTGATTAATCGTGCGTAACGGGCTATATATTTTGTAACAAATGACCTATAGATTGGGAGACAACACTCAATTAGAAATCACCCTCTCCCCCTTTTTCTCGGCGATTACAAAACCTGATGTATAAAAACTAAAAAGAGTTTACAATCCCTAAAACTTACAGACACTTTTTAGAATTACCACTCTCTACATTTGTGCACTGTGCATTTCCATTTTAGATGTTTACCTTTTTTCTTAAATCAAAACTTGAGTTTGGAGTTTTCCTTCATCTCGTAAACAAAAGAGAGATAAAAAGCAAATAGATCACAACAAAATGAAAATATAAGAGTTTATGTATGGAAAAAGTTTAAAACAAAAACAAATGTAAGCAAAGAAAATTTATTCACTCACCACAGATGAACACAAAAGTTTTGTTTTCCAAGTTTGGGAAATTCCACTAGTTCAACCCGAAGAGCTTGGAATTTTATAAGAAAGATATTTCTACACATGTTTTAAAAAAGGATATGCATGCTTGAAACATGCTAAAGATGAAAATGACCTATGGATCCAAACCTTTTAAAGAGAATAACCAACGCTCATAAAGTTCTAAAGTGAGCGTGCGGAGGGATATTTGCTCGAGTCAAACAAGCAATTATTTTTCCCATTTACAAAAAGTTCACCTAACGATCATAGATGATAGTAAAGTTATTTATCATGTGTAACAGGCTATATTTTTTTGTAAGGAATGACTTATGGATTGGGAGACAACACTCAGTTAAAAATCGCCCACCTCTCCCTTTTCCCGACGATTGAAAAACCTAATATATAAAAACTAAAAAGAGATTACAATCCCTAAAAATTATTGACACTTTTTGGAATTATCTCTATCTATATTTGTGCACTTTGCATTTCCATTTTAGTTGCATACTTTTTTTCTTAAATAAAAACTTGAGTTTTCACTTTCCCTTCATCTTGTAAAATAAAAAGAAATTAAAGGCAAATAGATGACAACCAAATGAAAAATTTAGAGTTTATGTACGGAAATATTAAAATAATAACAAATGAAAGTAAAGAAAATTTATGCGCACATCACTGAAGAACACAAAAGTTTTCTTATCCAAGTTTTGGAAATTCCACAAGTTCAACCCTAATAACTTGGAATTTTATAAGATAGAGATTTCTACAAATGTTTTAAAAAGGGATATATGCATGCTTGAAACATGTTAAAGATGCAAATGACCTATGTATCCAAACCTTTTAAAGTAACAAAGGCTCATTAAATTCACAAGAAGGCGTACAATGGGATATTTTCCCGAGTGAAACAAGATATTAGTTTACCCATTTACAAAAAGTTGACCTAGTTTTTATAGATGATTGTAAAGTGATTTAACATGCGTAATGGGATATATTTTTTTATAAGTAAATACTTATGAATTGGGAGTCAACACTCAATTAAAAATCCCCTGCCTCTAAATTGAGCGTGCGGTGGGATATTTACTGGAGTCAAACAAGCCATTATCTTGCCCATTTACAAAAAGCTGACCTAACGATCAAAGATGACACTAAAGTGATTTATCGTGTGTAACGGGCTACATTTTTTTTTAAGGAATGACTTATGGTTTCGGAGACAACTCTTAGTTAAAAATCGCATGCCTCCCCCTTTTCCCCACAATTGCAAAACCTAATATATAAATTTTAAAATGAGTTTACAATCGTTAAAAATTACAAACACTTTTTGGAATTATCTCTTTCTACATTTATCCACTTTTTATTTCAATTTTAGATGTAAACGTTTTTTCTTAAAACAAAACTTGAGTTTTCACTTTCCCTTCATCTCGTAAACAAAATAGAGATAAAAGGCAAATAGATCACAACAAAATGAAAATTTAAGAGTTTATGTATGGAAAAAATTTAAAACAATAAAAAAATATAAGCAAAGAAAATTTATTCGCACGCCATAGAAGGACACAAAAGTTTTCTAATCCAAGTTTTGGAAATTCCACTAGTTTAACCCTATTTGCTTGGAATTTTATAAGAAAGAGATTTCTACATAGGTTTTAAAAATGGATATGCATGCTTGAAACTAGTTAAAGATGAAAATGACCTATGGATCCAAACCATTTAAAGCAAACGCTCGTTAAATTCTCAAGTAAGCATGCGGTGGGATATTTACACGAGTCAAACAAAACATTATTTTGCACATTTACAAAAAGCTAACCTAACGATCATAGATGATTGTAAAGTGATTTATCATGCGTAATACGCTATATTTTTTGTAAGGAATGACTTATGGATTGGGAGTCAATACTCAGTTAAAAATCCCTTGCCTCCCCCTTTTCCGGAATGATTGCAAAACCTAATATATAAAAAGTAAAAAGAGTTTACAATGCCTAAAAATTACAGCCCATTTTTGGAATTATCTCTCTCTGTGTTTTTGCACTGTGCATTTCAATTTTAGATGTATACTTTTTTTCTTAAATCAAAACTTAAGTTTTCACTTTCCTTTCATTTCGTAAAAAATAAAGAGATAAAAGAAAAATAGTTCACAGAAAAATGAAAATTTTAGAGGTTCTGTATGGAAAAAATTTAAAACAATAACAAATGTAAGCAAAGAAAATTTTTTCACACACCACAGATGGACACAAAAGTTTTGTTATCCAAATTTTGGAAATTCCACTAGTTCAACACTAATAGCTTGGAAATTTATAAGATAGAGATTTCTACACTTGCTTTAAAAAGGGTATGTATACTTGAAACATGTGAAAGATGAAAATGACCTATGCATCCAAACCTTTTAAAGAGAATAACAAAGGCTCGTTAAATTCACAAGTGAGCGTGCATTGATATTTCCGCGAGTGAAACAAGACAATATTTTACCCATTTAAAAAAAGTTGAACTAACAATCATAGATGATTGTAAAATGATTTATCATGCGTAATGGGCTAATTGTTTTTGTAAGGAAAGACTTATGAATTGGGAGTCAACACTCAATTAAAAATCCCTCGCCTCTCCATTTTCCCGACGATTGTAAAACCTAATATATAAAAACTAAAGTGAGTTTACAATCCCTAAAAATTATAGACACTCTTTGAAGTTATCTTTCTCTACATTTGTTCACTTTGCATTTCAATTTTAGATGTATACTTTTTTTCTTAAATCAAAACTTGAGTTTTCACTTTCCCTTCATCTCGTAAACAAAAAAGAGATAAAAGGAAAATTGATCAGAACATAATGAAAATTTTAGCATTTATGTATGGAAGAATTTAAAACAATAAAAAAATTTGGCAAAAAAAATTTATGCACACACCCCAGATGGACACAAAAGTTTTGTTATCCAAGTTTGGGAAATTCCATAAGTTCAACCTAATAACATGGAATTTTATAAGAAAGAGATTTCTACACATGTTTTAAAAATCCATATGCATGCTTGAACTTGTTAAAGATTAAAATGACGTATGGATCCAAACCTTTGAAAGAGAATAACAAACGCTCATATATTGAGGGTGCGGTGGGATATTTACCCGAGTCAAACAAGGCATTATTTTGCCCATTTACAAAAAGAAAACCTAATAATCAAAGCTGATACTAAAGTCATTCATCATGTGTAACGGGATACATTTTTTGTAAGGAATGACTTATGGATTGGAAGACAACACTCAATTAAAAATCGCCCGCCTCCCCCTTTTCCTGACAATTGCAAAGCCTAATATATAAAAAGTAAAATGAGTTTACAATCCCTAAAAATTATAGACACATATTGGAATTATCTCTCTCTACATTTGTCCACTTGTCATTTCCATTTTAGATGTAAACTTTTTTTCTTAAATCTAAACTTGAGTTTTCACTTTCCCTACATCTCATAAACAAAATAGAGATAAAAGGCAAATAGATCAAAACAAAATGAAAATTTAAGAGTTTATGTATGGAAAAAATTTAAAACAATAACAGACGTACACACAAGTTTTGCTATTCAGGTTTTGGAAATTCCACTAGTTCAACCCTTTTAGCTTGGAATTTTATGAGAAAGAGATTTTTACATAGGTTTTAAAAATGGATATTCATGCTTGAAACACTTTAAAGATGCAAATGACCGATGGATCCAAACCATTTAAAGAGAATAACAAACGTTCATTAAATTCTGAAGTGAGTGTGGGTGGGATATTTAGCCCAATCAAAGAAGCCATCATTTTGCCCATTTACGAAAAGTTGACCTAACGATAATAGATGATGGTAAAGTGATCTATCATGTGTAATGGGCTATATGTTTTGTAAGCAATGACTTATGGATTGGGAGTCAACACTCAGTTCAAAATCCCCCGTCTCCCCCTTCTACCGATGATTGCAAAACCTAATATATAAAAACTAAAAAGAGTTTAAAATCCCTAAAAATTACAGACACTTTTTTGAATTATATATCTCTACATTTATGCACTGTGCATTTCCATTTTAGATGATTACTTTTTTTCTTAAATCAAAACTTGAATTTTCACTTTCTCTTCATCTCGTAAATAAAATAAAGATAAAATGCAACAAATCACAAAAAATTAAAATTTTAGAGTTTATGCATGGAAAAATTGTAAAACAATAATAAATGTAAGCAAAGAAACTTTATTCACACAACACAGATGAACAAAAAAGTTTTGGTATCCAAGTTTGGGAAATTCTACTAGTTCAACGCTAATAGCTCGGAATTTTATAAGAAAGAGATTTCTACACATGTTTAAAAAATGGATATGCATACTTGAAAGATGTTAAAGATGCAAATGACCTATTGATCCAAACCTCTTAATGAGAATAACAAACGTTCATTAAAGTCTCAAATGAGCTTTTTGTGGGATATTTACCCCTGTCAAACAAGCCATTATTTTGCCCTTTAACAAAAACTTGACCTCACAATCATAGATGATTGTAAAGTGATTTATCATGAGTAACATGCTATATTTTTGTAAGGAATGTATTACGGATAGGGAGTCAACACTCAATTAAAAATCCCCCACCTCCCCCTTTTCCCGACGATTGTAAAACCTAATATATAAAAATTAAAAAGATTTTACAATCCCTAAAACTTACAGACACTTTTTGGAATTATCTCTCTCAACATTTTTGCAATATGCATTTTCATTTTAGAACTTTTCTTTTTTCATAAATCAAAACTTGAGTTTTCACTTTGCATTCATCTCGTAAACAAAAAAGAGATAAAAGGCAAATAAATCACAACAAAATGAAAATTTTAGAATTTATGCATGAAAAAAGTTAAAAAAAAAACAAATTCAAGCAAAGAAAATTTGTTCACACATCACAGATGAACACAAAATTTTTTTTATCGAAGTTTGGGAAATTCCATTAGTTCAACCCTAATAGCTTGAAATTTTAGAAGAAAGAGATTTCTACACATGTTTTAAAAATGAATATGCATGCTTGAAACATGTTAAAAATTAAAATGACCAATGGATCCAAACCCTTTAAAGAGAATAACAAACACTCATTAAATTCTCAAGTGAGCGTGTGTTGGGATATTTAACCGAATCAAACAAGCCATTATTTTACCCATTTACAAAAAGCTCTCCAAACGATAATAAATCATTGTAAAGTGATTTTTTATACGTAATAGGTTATATTTTTTGTAAGAAATAACTTACAGATTAGGAGTCAACACGGTTAAAAATCCCTCATGTCCCCCTTTTCCCGACGATTGCAAAACCAAATATCTAAAAACTAAAATGCGTTTACATTCCCCAAAAATTACAAACACTTTTTGGAATTATCACTCTCTACATTTGTGCACTGTGCATTTGCATTTTAGATGCATACTTTTTTTCTTAAATAAAAACTTGAGTTTTTACTTTCCCTTCATCTTGTAAACAAAAAAGATATAAAAGGCAAATAGATCACAACAAAAAGAAAGTTTTAGAGTTTAAGTATGGAAAAAATTTAAAACAATAACAAATGTAAGAAAAGAAAATTTATTCACACACCACAGATGAACACAAAAGTTTTGTTATCCAAGTTTGGGAAATACCACTAGTTCAACCCTAATAGCTTGGAATTTTATAAGAAAGAGATTTCTACACATGTTTTAAAAATGGATATGCATGCTTGAAACATGTTAAAGATGAAAATGACCCTTGGATCCAAACCTTTTAAATAGAATAACAAACACTCATTAAATTCTCAAGGGAGTGTGAGGTGGGATATTTACCAGAGTCAAACAATCCATTATTTTGCCCAATTACAAAAAGTTGACCTAACGATCATAGATGATTGAAAAGTGATTCATCATGCGTAACGGGCTATATTTTTTTAACGAATGACTTATGGATTGGGAGTCAACACTCAGTTAAAAATCCCCCCTCCCCCCCCCCCCCCCCCCCCCCCCCCCCACACACACACACACACACACACACACACACCTTTTCTTGACAATTTCAAAACCTAATATATAAAAAGTAAAAAGAGTTTACAATCCCTAAATATTACAGACACTTTTTGGAATTTTCTCTCTCTACATTTGTGCACAGTGCATTTCCATTTTAGATGTTTACTTTTTTTCTTAAATCAAAACAAGAGTTTTGAGTTTCCCTTCATCCCGTAAATAAAATAGAGATAAAAGGCAAATAGATCACAACAAAATGAAAATATAAGAGTTTATGTATGGAAAATATTTAAGACAATAACAAATGTAAGCAAAGAAAATTTATTCACGCACCACAAATGAACACCAAAGTTTTGTTATCCAAGTTTGGGAAATCCCACTAGTTTAACCCTAATAGCTTGGAATTTTATAAGAAAGATATTTCTACACATGTTTTAAAAATGGATATGCATGCTTAAAACATGTTAAAGATAAAAATGACCTATGGATCCAAACCTTTTAAAGAGAATAACCAACGCTCATAAAGTTCTAAAGTGAGCGTGCGGAGGGATATTTGCTCGAGTCAAACAAGCAATTATTTTTCCCATTTACAAAAAGTTCACCTAACGATCATAGATGATAGTAAAGTTATTTATCATGTGTAACGGGCTATATTTATTTTGTAAGGAATGACTTATGGATTGGGAGACAACACTTTGTTAAAAATCGCCCACCTCCCCCTTTTCCCGACGATTGAAAAACCTAATATATAAAAACTAAAAAGAGATTACAATCCCTAAAAATTATTGACACTTTTTGGAATTATCTCTATCTATATTTGTGCACTTTGCATTTCCATTTTAGTTGCATACTTTTTTTCTTAAATAAAAACTTGAGTTTTCACTTTCCCTTCATCTTGTAAACTAAAAAGAAATTAAAGGCAAATAGATGACAACCAAAAGAAAAATTTAGAGTTTATGTACGGAAATATTAAAACAATAACAAATGAAAGTAAAGAAATTTTATGCGTACACCACTGAAGACTACAAAAGTTTTCTTATCCAAGTTTTGGAAATTCCACAAGTTCAACCCTAATAACTTGGAATTTTATAAGATAGAGATTTCTACAAATGTTTTAAAAAGGGATATATGCATGCTTGAAACATGTTAAAGATGCAAATAACCTATGTATCCTAACCTTTTGAAGAGAATAACAAAGGTTCATTAAATTCACAAGAAGGCGTACAATGGGATATTTTCCCGAGTGAAACAAGGTATTAGTTTACCCATTTACAAAAAGTTGACCTAGCGATCATAGATGATTGTAAAGTGATTTAACATGCGTAATGGGCTATATATTTTTTATAAGGAAATACTTATGAATTGGGAGTCAACACTCAATTAAAAATTCCCCGCCTCTAAAGTGAGCATGCGGTAGGATATTTACCCGAGTCAAACAAGCCATTATCTTGCCCATTTACAGAAAGCTGACCTAACGATCAAAGATGACACTAAAGTGATTTATCGTGTGTAACGGGCTACATTTTTTTATAAGGAATGACTTATGGTTTCGGAGACAACAGTTAATTAAAAATCGCCTGCCTCCCCCTTTTCCCGACAATTGCAAAACCTAATATATAAATTGTAAAATGAGTTTACAATCGCTAAAAATTACAAACACTTTTTTGGAATTATCTCTTTCTACATTTTTCCACTTTTTATTTGATTTTTAGATGTAAACGTTTTTTCTTAAAACAAAACTTGAGTTTTCACTTTCCCTTCATCTCGTAAACAAAATAGAGATAAAAGGCAAATAGATCACAGCAAAATGAAAATGTAAGAGTTTAAGTATGAAAAAAATTTAAAACAATAACAAAATGTAAGCAAAGAAAATTTATTCACACGCCATAGAAGGACACAAAAGTTTTGTAATCCAAGTTTTGGAAATTCCACTAGTTCAACCCAATTAGCTTGGAATATATAAGAAAGAGATTTCTACATAGGTTTTAAAAATGGATACGCATGCTTGAAACATGTTAAAGATGAAAATGACCTATGGATCCAAACCATTTAAAGCAAATAAAAAACGCTCATTAAATTCTCAAGTAAGCATGCGGTGGGATATTTACCCGTGTCAAACAAAACATTATTTTGCCCATTTACAAAAAGCTGACCTAACGATCATAGATGACTATAAAGTGATTTATCATGTTTAACGGGCTATATGTTTTGTAAGGAATGACTATGGATAGGGAGTCAACACTCAGTTCAAAATCTCCCGCCTCCCCCTTCTCTCGACGATTGCAAAATCTAATATATAAAAACTAAAAAGAGTTTAAAATCCCTAAAAATTACAGACACATTTTGGAATTATCTCTCTCTACATTTGTGCATTGTGAATTTCCATTTTAGATGATTACTTTTTTTCTTAAATCAAAACTTGAGCTTTCACTTTCTCTTATCTCATAAAAAAAATAGAGATAAATGGCAAATTGATCACAACAAAATGAAAATTTTAGAGTTTATGTGTGGAAAAATTTTAAAACAAAAAAAAATGTAAGCAAAGAAAATTTAATAAGACACCACAGATGAACACAAAAGTTTCGTTATCCAAGTTTGGGAAATTCTACTAGTTCAACCCTAATAGCTTGGAATTTTATAAGATAGCGATTTCACCACATGTTTAAAAAATGGATATGCATACTTGAAACATGTTAAAGATGCAAATGACCTATGGATCCAAACCTCTTAATGAGAATAACAAACACTCATTAAATTCTGAAGTGAGCGTGCGGTGGGATACTTAAACGAGTCAAGCAAGCCATTATTTTGCCCATTTAAAAAAAGTTGATTTATAATGCGTAGCAGGCTATATTTTTTGTAAGGAATTACTTACGGATTGGGAGTGAACACTCAGTTAAAAATTCCCCACATCCCCCTTTTCCCGACGATTGAAAAACCTAATATATAAAAACTAAAATGAGTTTACATTCCCCAAAAATAACAGACATTTTTTGGAATTATCTCTCTCTACATTTGTGCACTGTGCATTTGCATTTTAGATGTATACTTTTTTTCTTAAATCAAAACTTGAGTTTTTAATTTCCCTTCATCTCGTAAACAAAAAAGATATAAAAGGCAAGTAGATCACAACAAAAAGAAAGTTTTAGAGTTTATGTATGGAAAAAATTTAAAACAATAACAAATGTATGCAAAGAAAATTTATTCGCACACCATAGATGAACACCAAAGTTTTGTTATCAAAGTTTGGAAAGTTCCACTAGTTCAACCCTAATAGCTTGGAATTTTATAAGAAACAGATTTCTACACATGTTTTAAAAATGGATATGCATGCTTGAAACATGTTAAAGATGCAAATGACCTATGGATCCAAACCTTTTAAAGAGAATTACAAACACTCATTAAATTCTCAAGTGAGCGTGCGGTGGGATGTTTACCCAAGTCAAACAATCCATTATTTTGCCCAATTACAAAAAGCTGACCTAACGATCATAGATGATTGAAAAGTTATTTATCATGCGTAACAGGCAATATTTTTTGTAAGGACTGACTTGCAGATTGGGAGTCAACACTCAGTTAAAAATCCTCAGCTTCCCCCTTTACCCGACGATTGCAAAACCTAATATATAAAAACTAAAAAGAATTTACAATCCCTAAAAATTACAGACACTTTTTTGAATTATCTCTCTCCAGATTTGTGCACTATGCATTTCCATTTTAGATGTATACTTTTTTTCTTAAATCAAAAAACTTGAGTTTTCACTTTCCCTTCATCTCGTAGACAAAATAGAGAAAAAAAGCAAATAGATCACAACATAATGAAAATTTAAGAGTTTATGCGTGGAAAAAATTTCAAACAATAACAAATGTAAGCAAAGAAAATTTATTCACACGCTATAGATGAACACAAAAGTTTTGTTATCCAAGCATTGGAAATTCCACTAGTTCAACCCTTTTATCTTGGAATTTTATAAGAAAGAGATTTCTACATAGGTTTTAAAAATGGATATGCGTTCTTGAAACGTGTTAAAGATGCAAATGACCTATGGATCCAAACCATTTAAAGAGAATAATAAATGCTCATTAAATTCTCAAGTGAGCGTGTTGTGGGATAATTACCAGAGTCAAACAAGCCATTATTTTGCCCATTTACATAAAGGTGACCTAACGATCATAGATGATTGGAAAGTGATTTATTATGTGAAACGGGCTATATTTTTCGGTAAGGAATAACTTATGGATAGGGAGTCAACACTCAGTTCGAAATCCCCCGCCTCCCCCTTCTCCGGATGATTGCAAAATCTAATATATAAAAACTAAAAAGAATCCAAAAAAAAGAGATACACTTTTTGGAATTATCTCTCTCTACATTTGTGGTCTGTGCATTTCCATTTTTTATGATTACTTTTTTTCTTAAATCAAAACTTGAGTTTTCACTTTTTCTTCATGTCGTAAAGAAAAAAGAGATAAAAGGTAAATATATCACAACAAAATGAAAATTTAGAGTTTATGTGTGGAAAAATTTTAAAACAATAAAAAATGTAATCAAAGAAAATTTATTCACACACCATAGATGAACACAAAAGTTTTGTTATCCAAGTTTGGGAAATTGTACTAATTCAACCCTAATGGCTTGGAATTTTATAAGAAAGAGATTTCTACATAGGTTTTAAAAATGGATATGCATGCTTGAAACATGTTAAAGATGCAAATGACCTATGGATCCAAACCATTTAAAGAGAATAACCAACGCTCATTAAATTCTCAAGTGAGCGTGCGATGGGATATTCACCCGAATCAAACAAGCCATTATTTTGCCCATTTACAAAAAGCTGACCTAACGATCATAGATGATTGAAAAGTGATTTATCATGTGTAACGGGCTATATTTTTTTTAAGGAATGACTTATGGATTGGGAGTCAACATTCAGTTCAAAATCCCCCGCCTCCCCCTTCTCCCGACGATTGCAAAATCTAATATATAAAAACTAAAAAGAGTTTAAAATCCCTAAAAATTTCAGACAATTTTTGGAATTATCTCTCTCTACATTTGTGCACTGTGCAATTCCATTTTAGATGATTACCTTTTTTTTACATCAAAACTTGATTTTTCTCTTTTTCTTCATGTCGTAAACAAAATAGAGATAAAAGGCAAATAGATCACAAAAAAATGAAAATTTTAGATTTTATGTGTGGAAAAATTTTAAAACAATAACAAATGTAATCAAAGACAATTTATTCACACACCATAGATTAACTCAAAAGTTTTGTTATCCAAGTTTGGGAAATTCTACTAGTTCAACCCTAATAGCTTGGAATTTTATAAGAAAGAGATTTCTACACAGGTTTAAAAAATGGATATGCATACTTGAAACATGTTAAAGATGCAAATAACCAATGGATCAAAACCTCTTAATGAGAATAACAAAAGCTCATTAAATTCTCAAGTGAGCATGATGTGGGATATTTACAAACCTTGTCAAAGAAGCCATTATTTTGCCCATTTACTAAAGTTGACCTCACGATCATAGTTGATTGTAAAGTGGTTTATCATGAGTAACATGCTATATTTTTTTGAAGGAATATCTTACGGATTGGGAGTCAACACTCAATTAAAAATCCCCCACCTCCCCCTTTTCCCTACGATAGCAAAACCAAATATATAAAAAATAAAAAAATTTTACAATCCGTGCACTGTGCATTTTTATTTTAGATGTCCACATTTGTCCACTGTGCATTTGCATTTTAGATGTATAATTTTTTTCTTAAATCAAAACTTGAGTTTTTACTTTCCCTTCATCTCGTAAACAAAAAAGGTATAAAAGGCAAATAGATCACAACAAAAAGAAAGTTTAAGAGTTTATGTATGGAAAAAATTTAAAACAATAACAAATGTGAGCAATGTAAGTTTATTCATACACCACAGATGAACACAAAAGTTTTGTTATCCAAGTTTGGGAAATACCACTAGTTCAACCCTAATAGCTTGGAATTTTATAAGAAACAGATTTCTACACATGTTTTAAAAATGGATATGCATGCTTGAAACATGTTAAACATTCAAATGACCTATGGATCCAAACCTTTTAAAGAGAATAACAAACACTCATTAAATTCTCAAGTGAGCGTGCAGTGGGATATTTACCCGAGTCAAATAATCCATTATTTGGCCCAATTACAAAAAGTTGACCTAACGATCTTAGATGATTGAAAAGTTACTTATCATGCGTATCGAGCTATATTTTTTTTGTAATGAATGACTTATGGATTGGGAGTCAACACTCTATTAAAAGTCCCCCACCTCCCCGTTTTCTCGACAATTGCAAAACCTAATATATAAAAACTACAAAGAGTTTACAACCCTTAAAAATTGCAGACACTTTTTTTAATTATCTCTGTCTAATTTTGTGCACTGTTCATTTCCATTTTAGATGTTTACTTTTTTTCTTAAATCAAAACTTGAGTTTTGAGTTTCCCTTCATCTCGTAAACAAAATAGAGATAAAAGGCAAATAGATCACAAAAAAATTAAAATTTAAGAGTTTATGTATGGAAAAAATTTAAAACAATAACAAATGTAAGGAAAGAAAATTTATTCACACACCATAGATGAACACAAAAGTTTTGTTATCCAAGTTTGGGAAATACCACTAGTTCAACCCTTATAACATGGAATTTTATAAGAAAGAGATTTCTACACTTGTTTTAAAAATGGATATGCATGCTTGAAATGTTAAAGATGCAAATGACCTATGGATCCAAACCTTTTGAAGAGAATAACAAACGCTCATAAAATTCTCAAGTCAACATGGGGTGGGATATTTACCCGAGTCAAAGAAGCCAATCTTTTTCCCATTTAAAAAAAGCTGACCTAACGATCATTGATGATTGTAAAGGGATTTATAATGAGTAACGAGCTATATTGTTTTGTTAGCAATTAATTATGGATTGGGAGTCAACACTCAATTAAAAATTCCCCGCCTCCCCCTTTTCCCGACAATAGCGAAACCTAATGTATTAAAACTAAAATTAGTTTACAATCCCTAAAAATTTTAAACACTTTTTAGAATTATCTCTCTCTACTTTTGTGCACTGTGCATTTCCATTTTAGATGTATAATTTTCTTCTTACATAAAAACTTGAGTTTTCACTTTCCCTTCATCTTGTAACCAAAAAAGAGATAATAGGCAAATAGATCACAACAAAAAGAAAATTTTAGAGTTTATGTACTAAAAAAATTTAAAACATTAACAAATGTTAGAAAAGAAAATTTATTCACACACCACAGATGAACACAAAAGTTTTGTTATCCAAGTTTGGGAAATTCCAATAGTTCAACCCAAATAGCATGGAATTTTATAAGAAAGAGATTTCTACACATGTTTTAAAAATGGATATGCATGCTTGAAACTTGTTAAAGATGCAAATGACCTATGGATCCAAACATTTTAAATAGAATAACAAACACTCATTAAATTCTTAAGTGAGCGTGCGGTGGGATATTTAACCAAGTCAAACAAGCCATTATTTTGCCCATTTACAAAAAGCTGACCTAACGATCATAAATGATTGTAAAGTGATTTATCATGCGTAATAGGCAATATTTTTTATAAGGAATGACATATGGATTGGGAGTCAACATTCAATTCAAAATCCTCGACGTCCCCCTTTTCCCAACGATTGCAAAACCTAATATATAAAAACTAAAATGAGGTTACATTCCCCAAAAATTACAGAAACTTTTTGGAATTATCTCTCTGTATATTTGTGCATTGTGCATTTGCATTTTAGATATATACTTTTTTTCTTAAATCAAAACTTGAGTTTTTACTTTCCCTTCATCTCGTAAATAATAGAGATATAAAAAGCAAATAGATCACAACAAAAAGAAAGTTTTAGAGTTGATGTATGGAAAAAAATTAAAAAAATAACAAATGTAAGCAAAGAAAATTTATTCACACACCACAGATGAACACAAAAGTTTTGTTATCCATATTTGGGAAATACCACTTTTTCAACCCTAATAGCTTGGAATTTTATAAGAAACAGATTTCTACAATTGTTTTAAAAATGGATATGCAAGCTTGAAACATATTAAAGATGCAAATGACCTATGGATCCAAAGCTTTTAAAGAGAATAACAAACACTCATTAAATTCTCAAGTGAGGGTGCGGTGGGATATTTACCCGAGTCAAATAATCCATTATTTTGCCCATTTACAAAAAGCTGACCTAACGATCTTAGATGATTGAAAAGTTATTTATCATTCGTATCGAGCTATATTTTTTTGTAACGAATGACTTATGGATTGGGAGTCAACACTCTATTACAAGTCCCCCGCCTCTACAAAGATTTTACAATCCCTAAAAATTACAGACACTTTTTTGAATTATCTCTCTCTAATTTTGTGCACTGTTCATTTCCATTTTAGATGTTTACTTTTTTTCTTAAATCAAAACTTGAGTTTTGAGTTTCCCTTCATATCGTAAACAAAATAGAGATAAAAGGCAAATAGATCACAAAAAAATGAAAATTTAAGAGTTTATGTAGAGAAAAAATTTAAAACAATAGCAAATGTAAGCAAAAAAAATTATTCACACACCACATATGAACACAAAAGTTTTGTTATCCAAGTTTGGGAAATTCCACTAGTTCAACCCTTATTACATGGAATTTTATAAGAAAGAGATTTCTACACTTGTTTTAAAAATGGATATGCATGCTTGAAACATGTTAAAGATGCAAATGACCTATGGATCCAAACCTTTTAAAGAGAATAATAAATTCTCATAAAATTCTCAAGTCAACATGGGGTAGGATATTTACCCGAGTCAAACAAGCCGATCTTTTGCGCATTTACAAAAAGCTGACCTAACGATCATAGATGATTGTAAAGGGATTTATAATGCGTAACGAGCTATATTTTTTTTGTAAGCAATGACTTATTGATTGGGAGTCAACACTCAATTAAATATCCCCCTCATCTCCCTTTTCCCGACGATAGCAAAACCTAAAGTATTACAACTAAAATTAGTTTACAATCCTTACAAATTTTAAACACTTTTTAGAATTATCACCCTCTACTTTTGTGCACTATGCATTTCCATTTTAGATATATACTTTTCTTCTTACATAAAAACTTGACTTTTCACTTTCCCTTCATCTTGTAACCAAAGAAGAGATAAAAGGCAAATAGATCACAACAAAAAGAAAATTTTAGAGTTTATGTACTAAAAAAATTTAAAACAATAACAAATGTTTGAAAAGAAAATTTATTCACACTCCACAGATGAACACTAAAGTTTTGTTATCCAAGTTTGGGAAATTCCACTAGTTCAACCCAAATAGCTTGGAATTTTATAAGAAAGAGATTTCTACACATGTTTTAAAAATGGATATGCATGCTTGAAAGTTGTTAAAGATGAAAATAACATATGGATCCAAACATATTAAATAGAATAACAAACACTCATTAAATTCTATAGTGAGCGTGCGGTGGGATATTTAACCAAGTCAAACAAGCCATTAATTTGCCCATTTACAAAAAGCTGACTTAACGATCATAAATGATTGTAAAGTGATTTATCATGCGTAACAGGCTATTATTTTACATGGAATGACTTATGGATTGGGAGTCAACATTCAATTCCAAATCCCCCACGTCCCCCTTTTCCCGACGATTGCAAAACCTATCACATAAAAACTAAAATGATTTTACATTTCCCAAAAATTACAGACACTTTTTTGAATTATCTCTCTCTATATTTGTGCACTATGCATTTGCATTTTAGATGTATAATTTTTTTCCTAAATCAAAACATGAGTTTTTACTTTCCCTTCATCTCGTAAACAATAAAGATATAAAAGGCAATTAGATCACAAAAAAAAAGTTTTGGAGTTTATGTATGGAAAAAATTTGAAACAATAACAAATTTAAGCAAAGAAAATTTATTTACACACCACAGATGAACACAAAAGTTTTGTTATCCAAGTCTTGGAAATACCACTTGTTCAACCGTGATAGCTTGGAATTTTATAAGAATGAGATTTCTACACATGTTTTAAAAATGGATATGCAAGCTCTAAACATGTTAAAGATGCAAATGACCTATGGATCCAAACCTTTTAAACAGAATAACAAACACTCATTAAATTCTCAAGTGAGCATGCAGTGGGATATTTACCCGAGTCAAATAATCCATTATTTTTCCCAATTACAAAAACCTGACCGAACGATCTTAGATGATTGAAAAGTGATTTATCATACGTGACATGCTATACTTTTTGTAACAAATGACTTATGGATTGGGAGTCTGCACACTATTAAAAATCCTCTGCCTCCCCCTTTTCTCGACGATTGCAAAACCTATTATATAAAAACTAAAAAGAGTTTACAATAAAAAAAATAACAGACACTTTTTGGAATTATCTCTCTCTACATTTGTGCACTATTCATTTCGTTTTTAGATGTTTACTTTTTTTTTTAAATCAAAACTTGAGTTTTGAGTTTCTCTTCATCTCGTAAACAAAATAGAGATAAAAGGCAAATAGATCACAACAAAATGAAAATTTAAGACTTTATGTATGAAAAAAATTTAAAACAATAACAAATGTAAGCAAAGAAAATTTATTCACACACCAGAGATGAACAAAAAAGTTTTGTTATCCAAGTTTGGGAAATTCCACTAGTTTAACCCTAACCGCTTGGAACTTTAAAGAAAAAGATTTCTACACTTGTTTTAAAAAACTGGATATGCATACTTGAAACACGCAAAAGATGCAAATGACCTATGGATCCAAACCTCTTAAAGAGAGTAACAGACACTCAATAAATTCTCAAGTGAGCGTGCAATGGGATATTTACCCGAGTCAAACAAGCCATTATTTTGCCCAATTACAAAAAGCTGACCTAACGATCATAGATGATTGTAAAGTGATTTATCTTGCGTAACAAGCCATATTTTTTATATGGAATGACTTACGGATTGGGAGTCAACACTCAGTTAAAAATCCCCCGCCTCCCCCTTTTCCCGATGATTGCAAAACCTAATATATAAAAACTAAAAAGAATTTACAATCCCTAAAAATTATAGACACTTTTTCGAATTATCTCTCTCTACATTAATGCACTGTGGATTTCCATTTTAGATGTATACTTTTTTTCTTAAATCAAAACTTGAGTTTTCACTTTCCCTTCATCTTGTAAACAAAAAAGAGATAAGGCAAATAGACCACAACAAAATGAAAATATCGGAGTTTATGTATGGAAAAATTTAAACAATAACAAATCTAAGCAAATAAAATTTATTCACACACCACAGATGAACACAAAAGTTCTGTTATCCAAGTTTGGGAAATTCCACTAGTTAAACCCTAATAGCTTGGAATTATATAAGAAAGGGAATTCTACACATGTTTTAAAATTGGATATGCATAATTAAAACATGTTAAAGATGCAAATGACCTATGGATCCAAACCTTTTAAATAGAATAACAAAAGCTCATTGAATTTTGAAGTGAACATGCGGTGGGATATTTCCCTAGTCAAACATGCCACTATTTTGCCCATTTACAAAAAACCTGACCTAATATATAAAAACCAAAAAGAGTTTAAAATACCTAAAAATTACAGACACTTTTTGGAATTATCTCCCTCTACATTTGTGCACTATGCATTTCCATTTTAGATGATTACTTTTTTTCTTACATCAAAACTTGAGTTTTCACTTTCTCTTCATGTCATAAACAAAATAGAGATAAAAGGCAAATAGATGTCTACAAAATGAATATTTTAGAGTTTATGTATGGAAAAATTTTAAAACAATAACAAATGTAATCAAAGAAAATTTATTCACACACCATAGATTAACACAAAAGTTTTGTTATCCAAGTTTGGGAAATTTTACTAGTTCAACCTTAATAGCTTGGAATTTTATAAGAAAGAGATTTCTACACATGTTTTAAAAATGGATATGCATGTTTGAAACATGTTAAAGATGCAAATGACCTATGGATCCAAACCTTCTAAAGAGAATAACAAACACTCATTAAATTCTCAAGTGAGCGTGCAGTGGGATATTTAATCGAGTTAAACAAGCCATTATTTTCCCATTTACAAAAAGCTGACAAAACGATCATAAATAATTGTAAAGGGATTTATCATGTGTAAATGGCTATATTTTTTTGTAACGAATGACTTACGGATTGGGAGTCAACACTTAGTTCAAAATCCCCCACGTCCCCCTTTTCCCGACGATTGCAAAACCTAATATATAAAAGCTAAAATGAATTTACATTCCCCAAAAATTACAGACACTTTTTGGAATTATCTGTCTCTACATTTATGCACTGTGCATTTTCATTTTTTATGTATACTTTTTTTCTCAAATCAAAACTTGAGTTCTTACTTGCACTTCATCTCGTAAACAAAAAAGATATAAAAGGCAAATAGATCACAACAAAAAGAAAGTTTTAGAGTTTATTTATGGAAAAAAATTAAAACAATAAGAAATGTATGGAAAGAAATTTTTTTGACACACCACAGATGAACACAAAAGTTTTGTTATCCAAGTTTGGGAAATACCACTAGTTCAACTCTAATTGCTTGGAATTTTATAAGAAACAAATTTCTACACATGTTTTAAAAATGGATATGGATTCTTGAAACATGTTAAAGATTCAAATGATCTATAGATCCAAAAGTTTTAAAGAGAATAACAAACACTCATTAAATTCTCAAGTGAGCGTGTGGTGCGATGTTTACCGTAGTCAAATAATCCATTATTTTGCCAACTTACAAAAAGCTGACCTAACGATCATACATGATGGAAAATTGATTTATCACGCGTAATGGGAAATATTTTTTGTAACGAATGACTTATGGATTGGGAGTCAACACTCAATTAAAAATCTCCCGCCTCGCCATTTTCTCGACGATTGTAAAACCTAATATATAAAAATGAAAAAGAGTTTACAATCACAAAAACTTACAGAGACTTTTTAGAATTATCGCTCTCTACATTTGTGCAATGTGCATTTCCATTTTAAATGTTTAATTTTTTTCTTAAATCAAAACTTGAGTTTTGAGTTTCCCTTCGTCTCGTAAACAAAATAGAGATAAAAAGCAAGTAGATCACAACAAAATAAAAATTTTAGAGTTTATGTATGGAAAATATTTAAAACAATAACAAATGTAAGCAAAGATAATTTATGCACACACCACATATGAACACACAAGTTTTGTTATCCAAGTTTGGGAAATTCCACAAGTTGAACCCTAATAGCTTGGAATTTTATAAGAAAGAGATTTCTACAGATGTTTAAAAAACGAAAATGCATACTTGAAACAAGTTAAAGATGCAAATGACCTATGGATCCAAACAACTTAAAGAGAATAACAAATTCTCATTAAATTCTCAAGTGAGCATGCGGTGGGATATTTACCCTAGTCAAACAAGCCATTATTTTGCCCAATTACAAAAAGCTGACCAAACGATCATAAATGATTGTAAAGTGATTTATCATGTGTAACACGCTCTATTTTTTTGTAAGGAATGACTTATGGATTGGGAGTCAACACTCAGTTAAAAATCCCTCGCCTCCCCCTTTCCAGACTATTAGAAAACCTAATATTTAAAAAGTAAAATGAGTTTACAATCCCTAAAAATACAGACCCTTTTTGGAATTATCTCTTTCTAAATATGTGCACAGTGCATTTCCATTTAAATGTATACTTTTTTTCTTAAATCAAAACTTGAGTTTTCACTTTCCCTTCTTCTCATAAACAAAAAAGAGATAAAAGGCAAATAGTTCACAACAAAATGAAAATTTTAGAGTTTTATGTATGCAAAAAATTTAAA
The DNA here is from genome assembly GCF_029961685.1 of Aristolochia californica. Classification (NCBI taxonomy): domain Eukaryota; kingdom Viridiplantae; phylum Streptophyta; class Magnoliopsida; order Piperales; family Aristolochiaceae; genus Aristolochia; species Aristolochia californica. The sequence goes on along the minus strand of NW_027181782.1, from coordinate 16,411,585 downwards.
ACAATAACAAATGTAAGCAAATAAAATTAATTCACACACCACAGATGAACACAAAAGTTTTGTTATCCAAGTTTGGGAAATTTCACTAGTTCAAGCCTAATAGCTTGGAAATTTATAAGATAGAGATTTCTACACATGTTTTAAAAAGGGATATGCATGCTTGAAACATGTTAAAGAAGAAAATGACATATGGATCCAAACCTTTTAAAGAGAATAGCAAACGCTCATTAAATTCACAAGTGAGCGTGCAGTGGGATATTTACCCGAGACAAAGAAGATATTATTTTACCCATTTACAAAAATATGACCTAACGATCATAGATTATTGTATAGTGATTTACCATACATATTGGGCAATATTTTCTTGTGTAAGGAATGACTTATGGAGTGGGAGTAAACACTCAATTAAAAATCCCCCGCCTCTCCCTTTTTCCGACGATTGCAAAACCTAAAATATAAAAACTAAAATTAGTTTACAATCCCTAAAATTACAAACACTTTTTGAATGCACTTTGCATTTCAATTTTAGATGTATACTTTTTTTCTTAAATCAAAACTTGAGTTTTCACTTTCCCTTCATCTTGTAAACAAAAAAGAGATAAAAGGCAAATAGATCACAACAAAATAACACTTTTAGAGTTTATGTATAGAAAAAATTTAAAACAATAATAAATGTAAGCAAAGAAAATTTATGCATACACCACAGATGAACACAAAAGTTTTGTAATCCCAGTTTGGGAAATTCCATAAGTTCAACCCAAATAACTTGGAATTTTATAAGAAAGAGATTTCTACACATGTTTTAAAATGGATATGCATGCTTGAAACTTGTTAAAGATTAAAATGACCTATGGATCCAAACCTTTTAAAGAGAATAACTAACGCTAATTAAATTCTAAAGTGAGTGTGTGGTGGGATTTTTTTCCAAGTGAAACAAGACATTATTTTGCCCACGTACAAAAAGCTGACCTAACAATCATAGATGATACTAAAGTGATTTATCATCTGTAACATGCTCAATGTTTTGTAAGGAATGACTTATGGATTGGGAGACAACACTCAGTTGAAAATCGCCCGCCTCCCCGTTTTCCCGACAATTGCAAAACCTAATATACAAAAAGTAAAATGAGTTTAAAATCCCAAGCAATTACATACAATTTTTGGAGTTATCTCTCTCTACATTTGTGCACTTTACATTTCAATTTTTGATGTATACTTTTTTCTTAAATCAAAACTTGATTTTTCACTTTCCCTTCATCTCGTAAAGAAAAAAGAGATAAAAGGCAAATAGATCACAAAAAAATGAAAATTTTGTAGTTTATGTATGGAAAAAATTTAAAACAATAACAATGTTAGCACAGAAAATTTATCCACACACTACATATGAACACACAAGTTTTTTTATGGAAGATTGGGAAATTAAACAAGTTCAACTCTTATAACATGGAATTTTATAAGAAAGAGATTTCTACACATGTTTTAAAAATGGATATGCATGCTTGAAACATGTTAAAGATGCAAATGACCTATGGATCCAAATATTTTAAAGAGAATAAGAAACGCTCATTAAATTCTTAAGTGAGAGTGCGGTGGGATATTTACCCGAGTGAAACATGTCATTATTTTGCCCATTTACAAAAAGCTGACCTAACGACCATAGATGATTGTAAAGTGATTTATCAAGCATAACGGCCTATATTTTTTATAAGGAATGATATATGGATTGGGAGTCAACACTCCGTTAAAAATCCTCCGCCTCCCCCTTTTCCCAACGATTGCAAAACCTAATATATAAAAAGTAAAATGAGTTTACAATCCCTAATAATTTCAAACACTTTTTTGAATTATCTCTCTTACTTTTGTGCACTGTGCATTTTCATTTTAGATGTATACTTTTCTTCTTATATCAAAACTTTCTTTTTCACTTTCCCTTCATCTCGTAACAAGAAAAAGAGATAAAAGGCAAATAGATCACAACAAAATGAAAATTTTAGAGTTTATGTACTGAAAGAATTTAAAACAATATAAAAATGATAGTAAAACAATTTATTCACACACCATAGATGGACACAAATTTTGTTATCCAAGTTTGGGAAATTCCACTAGTTCGACCGTAATAGCTTGGAATTTTATAAGAAAGAGATTTCTATATATGTTTTAAAAATGGATGTGCATGCTTGAAACATGTTAAAGATGCGAATGAACTATGGATCCAAACCTTTTAAAGATAATAACAAATGCTCATTAAATTCTCAAGTGAGCGTGCGGTGGGATATACCCGAGTCAAAGAATCCATTATTTTGCCCATTTTCAAAAAGTTGACTTAACGACCGTAGATGATTTTAAAGTGATTTATCATGCGTAATGGCCTATATTTTTTTATAAGGAATGACTTATGGATTGGGAGTCAACACTCAGTTAAAAATCCCCCGCCTCCCCCTTTTCCTAACGATAGCCAAACCTAATATATAAGAACTAAAATGTGTTTACTATCCCTAAATATAACAGACAGTTTTTGGAATTATCTCTCTCTACATTTGTGCACTGTACATTTCCATTTTAGATGTATACCTTTTTTCTTAAATCAAAACTTGAGTTTTCACTTTCCCTTCATCTCGTAAACAAAAAAGAGATAAAAGGCAAATAGAGCACAACAAAATGAAAATTTTAGGGTTTCTGAATGGAAAAAATTTAAAACAATATCCAAGGTAAGCAAAGAAAATTTATTCACAAACCACAGATGAACACTAAAGTTTTGTTATCCAAGTTTGCGAAATTCTACAAGGACAACCCTAATGGCATGAAATTTTATAAGAAAGAGATTTCTACACATGTTTTAAAAATGGATATTCATGCTTGAAACCTGTTAAAAATGCAAATGACCAATGGATCCAAACCATTTAAAGAGAATAACAAATGCTCATTAAATTCTCAAGTGAGCATGCGGTGGGATATTTACCCATGTCAAACAAGCCATTATTTTTCCCATGGAAGAAAAGCTGACCTAACGATCATAGATGATTGTAAAGTGATTTATCATGTGTAATGGGCTATATTTTTTATAAGGAATGACTTATGGATTGGGAGTCAACACTCACTTAAAAATCCCCCGCCTCCCCCTTTTCTCGATGATTGCAATACCTAATATATAAAAAAAATGATTTTACAATCCCTAAATATTACAGAAACTTTTTTAAATTATCACTCTCTACATTTGTGCACTGTGCCTTTCCATTTTAGATGTACACTTTGTTTCTTAAATCAAAACTTGAGTTTTCACTTTCCCTTCATCTCATAAACAAAAAAGAGATAAAAGGCAATTAGATCACAACAAAATGAAAATTTTAGTGTTTATGTATGGAAAAAATTTAAAACAATAACAAATGTAATCAAAGAAAATTTATTCACACACCATAGATGAACACAAAAGTTTTGTTATCCAAGTTTGGGAAATTCCACAAGTTCAACCCTAATAACTTGGAATTTTATAAGAAAGAGATTTCTACACTTGTTTTAAAAATGGATATGCATGCTTGAAACATGTTAAGGATGCAAATGACCTATGGATCAAAAAGTTTTAAAGAGAATAAAAAACACTCATTAAATTCTCAAGTGAGTGTGCGGTGGGATATTAACCAGATTCAAACAACCCATTATTTTGCGCATTTACAAAATATGACCTACCGATCATAGATAATTGTAAATTGATTTATCATGTGTAACGGGCTATATTTTTTGATAAGGAATGACTTATGGATTAGGAGTCAACACTCAGTTAAAAATCCCCCCCTCACCCTTTTCCAGACGATTGCAAAACTTAATATATAAAAACTAAAAAGTGTTGACAATCGCTAAAAATTACAGACACTTTTTGGAATTATCTCTTACTTCATTTGTGGACTACACTTTTCCATTTTAGATGATTTTTTTTTCTTAAATTAAAACTTGAGTTTTCACTTTCCCTTCATCTCGTAAAGAAACAAGAGATAAAAGGCAAATAGATCACAACAAAATGAAAATTTTAGAGTTTATGTAAGGTAAAAATTTAAAACAATATAAAATGTAAGCAAAGAAAATTTATGCACACTCCACAGATAAACACAAAACTTTTGTTATAAGAGTTTGGGAAATTCCACAAGTTCAACCCTAATAGCTTGAAATTTTATAAGAAAGTGATTTCTACACATGTTTTAAAAATGGATATGCATACTTGAAACATGTTAAAGATGCAAATGACCTATGGATCCAAACCTTTTAAAGAGATTAACAAACGCTCATTAAATTATCAAGTGAGTTTGCAGTGAGATATTTACCCAAGTCAAACAAGCAATATTTTGCCCATTTACAAAAAAATGACATAACGATCATAGATGATTGTAAATTGATTTATCATGCGTAACAAGCTATATTTTTTATAAGGAATGACTTATAGATTGGGAGTCAACACTTAGTTAAAAATTCCCAGCCTGCCCCTTTTGCCGACTATTGCAAAACCAAATATATAAAAACTAAAACGAGTTTACAATCCCTAAATATTACCTATAGTTTTTTGAATTATCTCTCTCTACATTTGTGCACTGTGCATTTCCTTTTTAGATGTATACTTTTTTCTTAAATAAAAACTTGAGTTTTCACTTTCCCTTCATCTCGTAAACAAAAAAGAGATAAAAGGTAAATAGTTCACAAAAAAAAGAAAATTTTAGGGATTATGTATGGAAAAAATTTAAAACAATAACAAATGTAAGCAAAGAAAATTTATGCACACACCATAGATGAACACACAAGTTATCTTATCCAAGTTTTGGAAATTCCACAAGTTCATGCCTAATAACTTTGAATTTTATAAGAAAGAGATTTCTACACATTTTTTTAAAAATGGATACGCATGCGTGAAACATGTTAAAGATGCAAATGACCTATGGATCAAAACCTTTTAAAGATAATAACAAACGCTCATTAAATTCTCACGTCAACGTGGGGTGGGATATTTACCCAAGTCAAACAAGCCATTCTCTTTCCCATTTACAAAAAGCTGACCTAACGATCATAGATGATTGTAAAGGGATTTATAATGCGTAACGAGCTATATTTTTGTGTAAGCAATGACTTGTGGATAGGGAGTCAATACTCAGTTAAAAATCCCCCGTTTCCCCCTTTTCTCGACGATTGCAAAACCTAATATATTAAAACTAAAATTAGTTTACAATCCCTAAAAATTTCAAACACTTTTTGGAATTATGTCTCTCTACTTTTGTGAATTGTGCATTTCCATTTTAGATGTATACTTTCCTTCATATATCAAAACTTGAGTTCTCACTTTCCCTTCATCTCGTAATAAAAAAAAGAGATAAAAGGCAAATAGATCACAACAAAATAAAAATTTTAGAGTTTAAGTACTGAAAAAATTTTAAAAAATAACAAGTGTTAGCAAATAAAATTTATTCACACACCACAGATGAACACAAAAGTTTTGTTATCCAAGTTTGGGAAATTCCACTAGTTCAACCCTACTGGCTTAGAATTTTATAAGAAAGAGATTTCTACACATGTTTTAAAAATGGATATGCATGCTTGAAAAATGTTAAAGTTGAAAATGACCTATGGATCCAAACATTTAAAAGAGAATAACAAACACTCATTAAATTCTAAAGTGAACGTGCGGTGGGATATTTACCCGAGTCAAACAAGCCATTATTTTGCCCATTTACAAAAAGCTGACCTAACGATCATAGATTATACTAAAGTAATTTTGTTAGTGTATCAATGCCCACCTCTCTCAAGTTACCGTTAATATAATGTATTCACTGGCCTCCAAGTATGAGGAGCGCCAATGTCGATAGTGAGTAATTAGTTAACGATTCCAGCATAGATGCTGATGAGGTCAAATTGTGATCGCAATGGTTACTTGTGAAGAAACTGTAAAACGGATAGTGGGGTTCGGGGCATCAGCCCGGATGGGGGGTCCAAGGGGGCTGGCCCCACGGTATGCACGTGTCACGATTGCATCACCAAGTGCCAACGTGGAGGATAACAAGATGGCTTGCTGTACAAGCTTCCTAGATGACTTACTCTACAAGATTCCTTGATGGCTTCCTCTACAAGCATCCTAGATGGTTGCTCTACAAGCTTCCTAGATGAAAAACACTTATAAATAGAGGTGTTCTTCAGCAGCATTGGGATCCAGGAAAATCAGAGTTATTCCTTCTTCATTACTCTGTTTTATTGTTTAGTTTCTTCTTGTAATTTCTGTTCAGTCCAGAAACCATTGAAGCTCTTCTAAAGCGTTTGGTGGGACGAAGTTTCTTATCATATTTGTAATAGATCAGTGTTGGCTTTTTTCTTGATTGTTGTTTAGATGTTCCTGGGCTGAGCTTACTCTGTTCTACAGATTTATCATGTGTAACGGGTTACATTTTTTGTAAGGAATGACTAATGGATTGGGAGACAACACTATGTTAAAAATCGCCTGCGTCCCCCTTTTCCCGACAAATGCAAACCCTAATATATAAAAACTAAAAATAGTTTACAATCCCGAACAATAACAAACACTTTTAGAATTATCTCTCTCTACATTTGTGCACTTTGCATTTCCATTTTAGATGTATACATTTTTTCTTAAATCAAAAGTTTTGACTTTCCTTTCATCTCGTAAAGAAAAAAAGATAAAAGGCAAATAGAAGACAAAAAAATGAAAATTTTAGAGTTTATGTCTGGCAAAAATTTAAAACAATAACAAATGTAAGCAAACAAAATTTATGCACACACCAGAGATGAACACGTAAGTTTTTTTATCCAAGTTTGGGAAATTCCACAAGTTCAACCCTAATAAATTGGAATTTTATTAGAAAGAGATTTCTACACGTTTTTTAAAAATGGATATGCATGATTGAAACATGTTCAAGTTGCAAATGACCGATGGATCCAAACCTTTTAAAGTGAATAACCAATGCTCATTAAATTCTCAAGGCAACGTGGGGTGGGATACATACCCGAGTCAAACAAGCCATTCTTTTTCCCATTGACAAAAAGTTGTCCTAACAATCATAGATGATTGTAAAGGGATTTATCATGCGTAACGAGCTATATTTTTTTGTAAGCAATGACTTATGGATTGGGAGTCAACACTCAGTTAAAAATCCCTTGCCTCCCCCTTTTCCCGACGATTGCAAAACCTAATATATTAAAACTAATATTAGTTTAAAATCCCTAAAAATTTCAAAGAGTCTTCGGAATTATCTCTCTCTAATTTTGTGCACCGTGCATTTCCATTTTAGATGCATATTTTTCCTCTTATATATAAACTTGAGTTTTCACTTTCCCTTCCTCTCGTAAACAAAAACGAGATAAGAGGCAAATAGATCCCAACAAAATGAAAATTTTAGAGTTTATGTACTGAAAAAATTAAAAAAAATAATAAATGTTAGCAAAGAAAGTTTATTCACACACCACAGATGAACACAAAATTTTTGTTATCCAAGTTTTGGAAATTCCACTAGTTCAACCCTAATAGCTTGGAATTTTACAAGAAAGAGATTTCTACATATGTTTTAAAAATGGATATGCATGCTTGAAACATGTTAAAGATGCAAATGAACTATGGATCCAAACCTTTTAAAGAGAATAAAAAATGCTCATTAAATTCTCAAGTGAGCGTGCGGTGGGATATTTACCCACCCCAGTCAAACAAGCCATTATTTTGCCTATTTACAAAAAGCTGACCTACCGACCATAGATGATTGTAAAGTGATTTATCATGTGTAATGGATAATAATTTTTATAAGGAATGACTAATGGATTGGGAGTCAACACTCACTTAAAAATCCCCTGCCTCCCCCATTTCCCGACCATTGCAAAACCTATCATATAAAAACTAAAATGAGTTTAAAATCCCTAAATATTACAGACACTTTTTGGAATTATATCTCTCTACATTTTTGCACTGTGTATTTCCCTTTTAGATGTATACTTTTTTTCTTAAATTAAAGCTTGAGCTTTCACTTTCCCTTCATCTGATAAACAAAAAAGAGATAAAAGGCAAATAGATCACAACAAAATGAAAATTTTAGAGTTTATGTATGGAAAAAATTGAAAACAATAACAAATGTAAGCAAAGAAAATTTATTCACACACCACAGATGAACACAAATGTTTTGTTATCCAATTTTGTGAAACTCCACTAGTTCAACCCTAATAGCTTGGAATTTTATAAGAAAGAGATTTCTACACATGTTTCAAAAATGGATATGCATGCTTGAAGCATGTTAAAGCTTCAAATGACATATGGATCCAAACCTTTTAAAGAGAATAAAAAATTCTCATTAAATTCTCAAGAGAGCGTGTTGTGGGAATTTTACCCGAGTAAAACAAGCCATTATTTTGCCCATTGACAAAAAGCTGACCTAACGACCATTGTTGATTGTAAAGTGATTTATCATGTGTAACGGGATATATTTTTAATAAGGAATGACTTATGGATTGGGAGTCAACATTTAGTTAAAAATCCCCCGCCTCCCCCTTTTCCCAACGATAGCAAAACCTATTATTTAAAAACTAAAAAGAGTTTACAATCCGTAAATATTACAGACACTTTTTGGAATTATCTCTCTCTGCATTTGTGCACTGTGCATTTTCTTTTTAGATGAATACTTTTTTTCTTAAATAAAAACTTGAGTTTTCACTTTCCTTTCATCTCATAGACAAAAAAGAGATAAAAGGCAAATAGATCACAACAAAATGAAAATTTTAGAGTTTCTAAATGGAAAAAAATTAAAACAGTATGAAATCTAAGCACAGAAAATGTATTTACACACCACAGATGTACACAAAAGTTTTGTTATAAAAGTTTGGGAAATTCCACTAATTCAACCCTTATAGCTTGAAATTTTATAAGAAAGAGATTTCTACACATGTTTTAAAAATGGAAATGCATGCCTGAAACGTGTTAAAGATGCAGATGACCTATGGATCCAAACCTTTTAAAGCAAATAACAAATGCTCATTAAATTCTCAAGTGAGCGTGCGGTGGGATGTTGACCCGAGTCAAACTAGCCATTATTTTGCCCATTTAAAAAAAGCTGACATAATGATCATAGATGATTGTAAAATGATTTATCATGCATAATGGGCAATATTTTTCATAAGGAATGACATATGGATTGGGAGTCAACACTCACTTAAAAATCTCCCGCCTACCCCTTTTCAACGACGATTGCAAAACCTAATATAAAAAAAGTAAAATTAGTTTACAATCCCTAAATACAAAATACAATTTTTTGAATTATCTCTCTCTAAATTTGTGCACTATGCATTTTCATTTTAGATGTATACTTTTTTTCTTAAATCAAAACTTGAGTTTTCACTTTCCCTTCATTTCATAGACAAAAAAGAGAAAAAAGGAAAATAGATCACAACAAAATGAAAATATTAGATTTTATGTATGGAAAAAATTTAAAAGAATAACAAATGTAAGCAAAGAACACAAAAGTTTTGTTATCCAAGTTTTGGAAATTCCACTAGTTCAACCCTAATAGATTGGAATTTTATAAGATAGAGGTTTCTACACATGTTTTAAAAATGGATATGCATGCTTGAAACATGTTAAAGATGCAAATGACATATGGATCCAAACCTTTTAAAGAGAATAAAAAAATCTCATTAAATTCTCAAGAGAGCGTGTGGTGGGATTTTTACCCGAGTAAAACAAGCCATTATTTTGCCCATTGACAAAAAGAGGACCTAACGACCATTGTTGATTGTAAAGTGATTTATCATGCGTAACGAGATATATTTTTAATTAGGAATGACATATGGATTGGGAGTCAACATTTAGTTAAAAATCCCCCGCCTCCCCCTTTTCCCGACGATTGCAAAACCTATTATTTAAAAACTAAAATGAGTTTACGTTCCATAGATATTACAGACACTTTTTGGAATCAACTCTCTTTGCATTTGTGCACTGTGCATTTTCTTTTTAGATGTATACTTTTTTTCTTAAAAAAAAACTTGAGTTTTCACTTTCCCTTCATCTCGTAGACAAAAAAGAGATAAAAGGCACATAGATCACAACAAAATAAAAATTTTAGAGTTTCAAAATGGAAAAAATTTAAAATAGTATCAAATCTAAGCAAAGAAATTTATTCACACACCAAAGATGAACACAAAAGTTTTCTTATCAAAGTTTGGGAAATTCCACTAATTCAACCCTTATTGCTTGAAATTTTATAAGAAAGAGATTACTACACATGTTTTAAAAATGGAAATGCATGCCTGAAATGTGTTAAAGATGCAGATGACCTATGGATCCAAACCTTTTAAAGAGAATAACAAATGCTCATTAAATTCTGAAGTGAGCGTGCGGTGGGATGTTTACCCGAGTCAAACTAGCCATTATTTTACCCATTTACAAAAAGCTGACCTAACGATCATAGATGATTGTAAAGTGATTTATCATGCGTAATGGGCAATATTTTTTATAAGGAATGACATATGGATTGGGAGTCAACACTCACTTAAAAATCCCCCGCCTACCCCTTTTCACGACGATTGCAAAACCTAATACAAAAAAACTAAAATTAGTTTACAATCCCTAAATACAAAATATAATTTTTTGAATTATCTCCCTCTAAATTTGTGCACTATGCATTTTCATTTTAGATGTAGACTTTTTTTCTTAAATCAAAACTTGAGCTTTCACTTTCCCATCATTTCATAGACAAAAAAGAGAAAAAGGCAAATAGATCACAACAAAATGAAAATATTAGAGTTTATGTATGGAAAAAATTTTAAAGAATAAAAAATGTAAGAAAAGAATATTTATTCACACACCACAGATGATCACAAAAGTTTTGTTATCCAAGTTTTGGAAATTCCACTAGTTCAACCCTACTAGCTTGGAATTTTATAAGATAGAGATTTCTACACATGTTTTAAAAATGGATATGCATGCTTGAAACATGTTAAAGATGCAAATGACATATGGATCCAAACATTTTAAAGAGAATTAAAAACGCTCATTAAATTCTCAAGAGAGCGTGTGGTGGGATATTTACCCTAGTAAAACAAGTCATTATTTTGCCCATTTACAAAAAGCTGACCTAACGACCATAGATGATTTCAAAGTGATTTATCTTGTGTAATGGGATATATTTTTAATAATGAATGACTTATGGATTGGGAGTCAACACTCAGTTAAAAATCCCATGGCTTCCCCTTTTCTTGACGATTGCAAAACCTAATATATAAAAAATAAAAAGAGTTTACAATCCGTAAATATTATAGACACTTTTTGGAATTATCTCTCTCAACATTTGCGCACTGTGCATTTCCATTTTAGATGTTTACTTTTTTTCTTAAATAAAAACTTGAGTTTTCACTTTCCCTGCATCTCGTAGACAAAAAAGAGATAAAAGACAAATAGATCACAACAGAATTAAAATTTTAGAGTTTCTTAATGGAAAAAATTTAAAACAATATGAAATCTAAGCAAAAAAAATTTATTCACACACCACAGATGAACACAAAAGTTTTGTTATCAAAGTTTCGAAAATTCCACTAGTTCAACCCTAATAGCATGGAATTTTATAAGAAAGAGATTTCTACACATGTTTTAAAAATGGATATGCATGCTTGAAACGTGTTAAACATGCAAATGACCTAAGGATCCAAACCTTTTAAAGAGATCCCCCGCCTCCCCCTTTTTTCGACGATTGAAAAACCTAAAATAAAAAAACTAAAATGAATTTACAATCCCTAAATACTACAAACAATTTTTGGAATTATCTCTCTCTTTGTGCACTGTGCATTTCCATTTTAGATGTATGCTTTTTTTCTTAATCAAAACTTGAGTTTTCACTTTCCCTTTGTCTCATAAACAAAAAAGAGATAAAAGGCAAATAGATCACAACAAAATGAAAATTTTAGAGTTTATGTATGGAAAAAATTTAAAACAATAACAAATGTAAGCAAAGAAAATTTATTCACACACCATAGCTGAACACAAAAGTTTTGTTATCCAAGTTTGGGAAATTCCACTAGTTCAACCCTAATATCTTCGAATTTTATAAGTAAAAGATTTTTACACATGTTTTAAAAATGGATATGCATGCTTGAAACATGTTAAAGATTAAAATTACCTATGGATCCAAACCTTTGAAAGAGAATAACAAACGCTCATTAATTTCTCAAAAGATAATAACAAACGCTCATTAAATTTTCAAGTAAGCGTGCGGTGGGATATTTACCCGAGTCAAACAAGCCATTATTTTGCCCATATACAAAACGCTTACCTAACGACTATTGATGATTGTAAAGTGATTTATCATGTGTAATGGGCTATATTTTTTTATAAGGAATGACTTATGGATTGAGAGTCAGCACTCAAATAAAAATCCCCCGCCTCGCCCTTTTCCCTATGATTGCAAAACCTAATAAATAAAAACTAAAAAGATTTTACAATCCCTAAATATTACGAACACTTTTTGGAATTATCTCTCTCTATATTTGTGCCCTGCGCATTTCCTTTTTAGATGTATACTTTTTTTCCTAAATCAAAACTTGAGTTTTCACTCTCCCTTCATCTCGTAAATAAGAAACAGATAAAAAGCAAATAGATCACAAAAAAAAGAAAATTTTTGACTGACGGAATGGAAAAAATTTAAAAAAATATGAAATGTAAGCGAAGAAAATTTATTCACACACCACAGAGGAACACTAAAGTTTTGTTGTCCAAGTTTCGGAAATTGCACTAGTTCAACCCTAATATCTTGGAATTTTAAAAGAAAGAGATTTTTAGACATGTTTTAAAAATGGATAGGCATGTTTGAAACCTGTTAAAGTTGCAAATGCCCTATGGATCCAAACCTTTTAATGAGAATAACAAACACTCATTAAATTCTTAAATGAGCGTGCAGTGGGATATTTACCCGAGTCAAACGAGCCATTATTTTGCCCATTTACAAAAAACTGACCTAACGATCATTGATAATTGTAAAATGATTTATCATGTGTAGTAGGCTATATTTTTTTGTAAGGAATGACTTAAGGATTAGGAGTCAACACTCAGTTAAAAATCCCATGCCTCCCCCTTTTCCTGACGGTTGTAAAACCTAATATATAAAAACAAAAAAGAGTTTACAATCCCTAAAAATTACTGACACTTTTGGGAATTATCTCTCTCCACATTTCTGCATTGTGCATTTCCATTTTAGATGTATACTTTTTTTCTTAAGTCAAAACTTGAGTTTTCACTTTCCCTTGATCTCGTAAACAAAAAAGAGAAAAAAGGTAAAAAGATCACAACAAAATGAAAATTTTTAGAGTTTTTGTATGGAAAAAATTTAAAACAATGACAAATGTATGGAAAGAAAATTTTTGCACACACCATAGACGATCACAAAAATTTTGTGATCAGAGTTTGGGAAATTCCACAAGTTTAACCCTCATAACTTGGATTTTTAAAAATGGATATGCTTGCTGGAAACAGGTTAAAGATGCAACTGACCATTTAATCCAAACCATTTAAAGAGAATAACAAATGCTCATTAAATTCTCAGGTGAGCGTTTGGTGGGATATTTACCTAAGTCAAACAAGCCATTATTTTTCCCATTGACAAAAAGCTAACCTAAGGATCATAGATGATTGTAAAGTGATTTATCATGCATAGTCGGCTATATTTTTTTTTGTAAGAAATGACTTATGGATTGGGAGTCAACACTCAGTTAAAAATCCCCCGCCTCCCCCTTTTCCAGATGATTGTAAAACCTAATATATAAATACTAAAAATATTTTACTATCCCTAAATATTATAGACACTTTTTCGAATTATCTCCCTCTATATTTGTGCCTTGTGCATTTCCTTTTTAGATGTATAGTTTTGTTCTTAAATCAAAACTTGAGTTTTCACTTTCCCTTCATCACGTAAACTAAAAACAGATAAATGGCAAATAGATCACAACAAAATGAAAATTTTTGAGTTTCTGAAAGGAAAAAATATAAAAAATATGAAACGTAAGAAAAGAAAATTTATTCACACACCACAGAGGAACACTAAAGTTTTGTTATCTAAGTTTGGGAAATTCCACTAGTTCAACACTAATAGTTTGGAATTTTAAAAGAAAGAGATTTCTACATTTGTTTTAAAAATGGATATGCATGATTGAAACATGTTCAATATGCAAAAGACCTATGGATCCAAACATTTTAAAGAAAATAACAGACGCTCATTAAATTCTAAAGTGAGTGTGCGGTGGGATATTTACACGAGTTAAACAAGCCATTATTTTGCCCATTTACAAAAAATTGTCCTAATGACCATAGATGATTGTAAAGTGATTTACCATGCGTAACGGGCTATATTTTTTAAAAGGAATGACTTATGCATTGGGAGTCAGCACTTGGTTAAAAATCCTCCTCCTCTCCCTTTTCCCGACGATTGCAAAACCTTATATATAAAAACTAAAAAGAGTTTAAAATCCCTAAATATTACAAACATCTTTTGGAATTATCTCTCTCAATATATGTGCCATGAGCATTTCCTTTTTAGATGTATACTTTTGTTCTTAAATCAAAACTTGATTTTTCTCTTTACCTTCATCTCATAAAAAAGAAACAGATAAAAGGTAAATAGATCACAAAAAAATGAAAATTTTGAGTTTATGAATGGAAAAAATATAAAAAATATGAAATGTAAGAAAAGAAAATTTATTCACACACCACAAAGGAACACCAAAGTTTTGTTATCCAAGTTTGGGAAATTCCACTTGTTGAACACTAATAGCTTGGAATTTTATAAAAAAGAGATTTCTACATATGTTTTAAAAATAGATATGCATGCTTGAAACATGTTTAATATGCAAAAGACCTATGGATCCAAACCTTTTAAAGAGAATAACAAACACTCATTAAATTCTAAAGTGAGCATGCTGTGGGATATTTACACGAGTCAAACAACCCATTATTTTGCCCATTTACAAAAAACTGACCTAATGACCATAGATGATTGTAAAGTGATTTATCTTGCGTAACGGGCTATATTTTTTTAAAGGAATTACATATGGATTGGCAGTCAGCACTCAGTTAAAAATCTCTTGCCTCTCCCTTTTCCTGACGATTAAAAAACCTAATATATAAAAACTAAAAAGAGTTCACAATTCCTAAATATTACAAACACTTTTTGGAATTATCTCTCTCTATATATGTGCCATATGCATTTCATTTTTAGATGTATACTTTTGTTCTTAAATCAAAACTTGAGTTTTCACTTTCCCTTCATCTCGTAAATAAGAAACAGATAAAAACCAAATAGATCACAACAAAATGAAAATTTTGAGTTTCTGAATGGAAAAAATATAAAACAATTTGAAATGTAAGCAAAGAAAATTTATTCAAACACCACAGAAGAACACAAAAGTTTTGTTATCCAAGTTTGGGAAATTGCACTAGTTCAACCCTAATAGCTTGGAATTTTATAAGAAAGAGATTTTTACACATGTTTTAAAAATGGATATGCAAGTTTAAAACCTGTTTAAGATGCAAATGCCCTATGGATCCAAACCTTTTAAAGAGAATAACAAACGCTCATTAAATTCTCAAGTTAGCGTGCGGTGGGATATTTACCTGAGTCAAACAAGCCATTATTTTGCCCATTTACAAAAAGCAGACCTAATGATCTTTGATGATTGTAAAGTGATTTATCATGGGTAACGGGCTATATTTATTTGTAAGGAATGACTTAAGGATTGGGAGTCAAGACTTAGTTAGAAATCCCCTGCCTCCCCCTTTTCCCAACAATTGCAAAACCTAATATATAAAAACTAAAAAGAGTTTACAATCCCTTAAAATTACAGACACTTTTTGGAATTATCTCTCTCCACATTTCTGCACTGTGCGTTTCCATTTTAGATGTCTACTTTTTTTCTTAAATAAAAACTTGAGTTTTCACTTTCCCTTCATGTCGTAAACAAAAAAAGAAAAAAGGAAAATAGATCACAACAAATAGAAAATTTTAGAGTTTATGTATGGAAAAACTTTAAAACAATAACAAATGTATGGAAAGAAAAATTTTGCACACACCACAGACGATCACAAAAGTTTTGTTATCAAAGTTTGGGAAATTCCACAAGTTCAACCCTAATCACTTGGAATTTTATAAGAAATAAATTTCTACACAGGTTTTAAAAATGGATATACTTACTGGAAACATCTTAAAGATGCAAGTGACCTTTGAATCCAAACCTTTTAAAGAGAATTACAAACGGTCATTAAATTCTCAAGTGAACGTGCGGTGGGATATTTACCCGAGTCAAACAAGCCATTATTTTTCCCATTTATAAAAAGCTGACCTAAGGATCATAGATAATTGTAAAGTGATTTATCATGCGTAGCGGGCTATATTTTTTGTAAGGATGGACTTACAGATTGGGAGTCAACACTCAGTTAAAAATCCCTGACCTCCCCCTTTTCCCGATGATTGCAAAACCTAATATATAAAAACTAAAAAGAGTTTACAATCCCTAAATATTACAGACACATTTTGGAATTATCGCTCTCAATATTTGTGCCCAGTGCATTTCCTTTCTAGATGTATAGTTTTCTTATTAAATCAAAACTTGATATTTCGCTTTCCCTTCATCTCGTAAATAAAAAAGAGAAAAAAGGCAAATAGATCACAACAAAATGAAAATTTCAGAGTTTATGTACGGAAAAAATTTAAAACAATAACAAATGTAAGCAAAGAAAATTTTTGCACACACCACAAACGATCTCAAAAGTTTTGTTATCAGAGTTTGGGAAATTGCATAAGTTCAACCCTAAGAACTTGGAATTTTAGAAGAAAGAAATTTGTACACACATTTTTAATAAGGATAAGCTTGCTTGAAACATGTTAAAGATGCAACTGACCTTTGAATCCAAACCTTTTAAAAATAATAACAAACCCTCATTAAATTCTCAAGGGAACGTGCAGTGGGATATTTACCCGAGTCAAACAAGCCATTATTTTTCCTATTTAAAAAAAGCTGACCTAAGGATCATAGATGATTGTAAAGTGATTTATCATGCGTAACGGGCTATATTTTTTTTTAAAGAATGACTTATGGATTGGTAGTCAACACTTAGTTAAAAATCCTCTACCTCCCCTTTTCCCGACGATAGCAAAACCTAATATATAAAAAATAAAAAGAGTTTACAATCAGTAAATATTATAGACACTTTTTAGAATTATCTCTCCCTACATTTGTGCATTGCGCATTTCCATTTTAGATGTATACTTTTTTTGTTAAATCAAAACTTGAGTTTTCACTTTCCCTTAATCTCGTAAACAAAAAAGAGGTAAAAGTAAAAATATTACAAGAAAATGAAAATTTTAGAGTTTATGAATGGAAAAATTTTAAAACTATATGAAATGTGAGCAAAGAAAATTTATTCACACACCACATATGAACACAAAAGTTTTGTTATCGAAGTTTGGGAAATTCCGCTAGTTTAACCCTAATAGCTTGGAATTTTATAAGAAAGAGATTTCTACACGTGTTTTAAAACTGGTTATGCATGCTAGAAACTTGTTAAAGATGCAAATGACCTATGGATCCAAAACTTTTAAAGAGAATAACAAACACTAATTAAATTCTCAAGTGAGCGTACAGTTTACCCGAGTCAAACAAACACTATTTTGCCCATTTACAAAAACATGACCTAACAATCAGAGGTGATTGTAAAGTGATTTATCATGTGTAACGGGCTATATTTTTTATAAGGAATGATTTATGGGTTGGGAGTCAACAATCACATAAAAATCCCCCACCTCTCCCTTTTCTCGACGATTGCAAAACCTAATATATAAAAAGTAAAAAGAGTTTACAATGCCTAAAAATTACAGACACTTTTTGGAATTATCTCTCTCACCATTTGTGCACTGTGCATTTTAATTTTAGATGATTACTTTTTTTTCAAAAATCAAAACTTGAGTTTTCACTTTCCCTTCATCTCGTAAACAAAATAGAGATAAAAGGCAAGTAGATCACAAAAAAATGAAAATTTAAAAGTTTATGTATGGAAAAAATTTAAAACAATAAAAATTGTCGGCTAAGAAAATTGATTCATACACCACAAATGAACACAAAAGTTTTATTATCCAAGTTTGGGAAATTCCACTAGTTAACCCTAATAGCTTGGATTTTTATAAGAAAGGGATTTTTACTCATATTTTAAAACTGGATATGCATGCTTTAAATATGTTAAAGATGCAAATGACCTATGGATCCAAACCATTTAAAGAGAATAACAAACACACATTAAATTCTCAAGTGAACGTGAGGTGGGAATTTACCCGAGTCAAACAAGCGATTATTTTGCCCATTTACAAAAAGCTGACCAAACGATCATAGATGATTGTAAAGTGATTTATCATGCGTAATGGGCTATATTTTTTGTAGGTAATTACTTACGGACTTGGAGTCAACACTAGTTAAAAATCCCCCGCCTCCCCCTTTTCCCGACGATTGCAAAACCTAATATATAAAAACTAAAAAAATTTTACAATCTGTAAAATTTACAGACACTTTTTGGAATTATCTCTCTCAACATTTCTACACTGTGCATTTCCATTTTAGATGTATTCTTTTTTTTCTTAGATCAAAACTTGAGTTTTCACTTTCCCTTAATCTCGTAAATAAAAAAGAGAAAAAAGGAAAATACATCACAACAAAATTAAAATTTTAGAGTTTATATGTGGAAAAAATTTAAAACAATAACAAATGTAAGCAAAGAAAACTTTTGCACACACCACAGACAATCACAAATTTTGTTATCAGAGTTTGGGAAATTCCACAAGTTCAACCCTAATAGCTTGGAATTTTATAAGAAAGAGATTTCTACACCTGTTTTAAAAAATGGATACGCGTACTTGAAACATGTTAAAGATGCAACTGACCGATGGATCCAAACCTTTTAAGGAGAATAACTAACGCTCATTAAATTCTCAAGCGAGCGTGTGGTGGGATATTTAGCCGAGTCAAACAATCCCTTATTTTGCCCAATTACAAAAAGTAGACCTAACGATCATAAATGATTGTAAAGTGATTTATCATGCGTAACAGGCTATTATTTTTGTAAGGATTGACTTACGGATTAGGAGTCAACACTCAGTTAAAAATCCGCCGCGTCCCCCTTTTCCCAACGATTGCAAAACCTAATATATAAAAACTAAAAAGAGTTTACAATCCCTAAAAATTGCAGACACTTTTTGGAATTATCTCTCTGCACTGTGCGTTTCCATTTTAGATGTATACTTTTTTTCTTAAATAAAAACTTGAGTTTTCACTTTCCCTTCATCACGTAAACAAAAAAAGTGATAAAAGGCAAATAGATCACAATAATATGAAAATTTTAGAGTTTATGTAAGGGAAAATTTTTCAATAATAACAAATGTTAGCAAAGAAAATTTATTCACACACCACAGATGAACACAAAAGTTTTGTTGTCCAAGTTTTGGAAATTCCACTATTTCAACCCTAATAGCTTGGATTTTTATAAGAAGAGGATTTCGACACATGTTTTAAAAATGGATATGCATGCTTGAAATATGTTAAACATGCAAATGACATATGGATCCAAAATTTTTAACGAGAATAACAAACACACATTAAATTCTCAAGTGAACTTGCGGTGGGATATTTACCCGAGTCAACCAAGCCATTATTTTGCCCATTTACTCAATGCTAACCTAACGATTATAGATGACTGTAAAGTGATTTATCATGTGTATCGGGATACATTTTTTGTAAGGAATGACTTAAGGATTGGGAGTCAACACTCAGATAAAAATCCTCCACCTCCCCCTTTTCCCGATGATTTTAAAACCTAATATATAAAAACTAAAAAGAGTAGACAATCCCTAAAAATTACAGACAATTTTTGGAATTATCTCTCTCTACATTTTTGCACTATGCATTTCCATTTTAGATGATTACTTTTTTTCTTAAATCAAAACTTGAGTTTTCAACTTTCCTTCATCTCGTAAAAAAAATAGAGATAAAAGGGAAATAGATCACAACAAAACAAAATTTTAAGAGTTTATGTAGAACTCTTAGTTCTACTCCAATTAGTCTTCTAGGAGTTCTAGTTTGAATAAACTTACTTATATAGAGTTAGAATGTAATTAGGATTGAATGACAACTTGTACGAGGACTCTACCTCCTCCTCTCCTATAAATAGAGAGGTTGTAATTCTGAATTAATCAAGCAACAAATTCAATCCCGAGTTTGTTCTCTCTCTCCCTCTCCTTGCTTGGCGCAGCTCATCCTTTCCCTTTTAATTTTTTCTGCTCTACCCGAGTGCTTTTCTCCCCCTTTCTCTCTTTTTCTTTCTTCTTTATTTTGCTTGTGATTATGAAAAATGGGTCCTAAATTCAACATGGTATCAGAGCAACATATTTAGGATCCCTCGACAAAAGACTGCTCTCGAAAAGTGATGATCAACAGGATGTCAAAAACGCCTTTCTCAATGGCGATATAAAAGAAGAAATTTATATGCAACAACCACCTGGATATGTGGTTGAGGGGGAGTCCGTATGTCACATTAAAAATATCTATATGGGCTAAATCAATCCCCACGGGCATGGTCTGAAAAATTAAGTCAAGCCATCATACGGGCAGGTTTTTACAGATACTCTGCATATCGTATTTATTGAGAACACAGCAAGAGGTAAGGTGATTCTAGCTATTTATGTTGATGGTATCATTTTAACTGGAAGTGACTCTGAGGGCATTCAAAAAATATAAGAAAAAATATGTGCTGAATTCAAGACAAAGGATCTTGGAATACTGAAATACTTTTTGGGTATTGAGATCTTACAATCCTGAAATGGGATTATTCTATCCCAAAGAAAATATGCCCTTGATCTACTAGAAGAAACAGGTATGTTGGGATGCAAACCGGTAGACACTCATATGGATGCAATTACAAAGTTATGTGGAGGCACTGGAGAAGACGTGGATATTGGCAAATATCAAAGGTTAGTAGGGCATCTTATTTACCTATGTGTAACGAGGCCAGATATTTCATATGCAGTAAGTGTGGTAAGTCAGTACATGCACAAACCACAACTTAGTCATTGGAAAAAGGGCTCCTGGAAGGGGGCTACTCTATAAAAAAAACATGGACACTTCAACATTGAGGGATTCGCGGATGCAAACTGGGTTGGATCCCCAGATGATAGAAAATCTACTTCTGGGTTTTGCATGATGGTTGGAGGAAATCTGGTTACATGAAAAAGCAAAAAACAGAATGTGGTAGCACGGTCCAGTGCATAAGCTGAATACAGAGTCATGGCACACACTATAAGTGAACTTTTATGCATAAGGTCCCTTCTCACTGAATTGAGATTTTATAAAGAAGCTCCAATGGATCTACATTGTGACAACCAAGCAACAATACATATTGCATCGAATTCAGTCTTCCATGAGAGGTCAAAGCACATTGAAGTTTATTTCCACTTTATACGAGAAAAATTTCAAGCTGGTCTCTTATCCCTGAAGCACATCTCCTCACAAAATCAAGTGGCAGATATCCTCACCAAACCAGTCACTCACAAGATCATGCCAACGCGAGTCAAATAAGCCATTATTTTACCCATTTATAAAAAGTTGACCTAACAATCCCAAATGATTAGTAAAGTGATTTTTTGTTCAATCATGCATAATGGGCTATGTTTTTGTAAGAAATGACTTATGGATTCGGAGTCCACACTCAGTTAAAAATCCCCCGCCTCCCCCCTTTTCCCGATCATTGCAAAACCTAATATATAAAAATTAAAAGAGTTTGTAGTCCCTAAAAGTTACATAGACTTTTTGGAATTATCTCTCTCTACATTTGTGCATTTCCATTCCATTTTAGATGTACACTTGTTTCTTAAATCAAAACTTTGAGTTTTCACTTTCCGATTCTCTCGTAAACAAGAAGATAAAGGCAAAATAGATCACAACAAAATGAAAATTTAAGATTTTATGTATGGAAAAAATTTAAAATAATAATAAATGTAAGTAAAGAAAATTTATTCACACACCACAAAAGAACACAAAATTTTTGTTGTCCAAGTTTGGGAAAGAAAGAGATTTCTAACTAATCCTCACATGTTTTAAATATGGATATGCATGCTAGAAACATGTTAAATATGTAAATGCCCTGTGGATCCAAACCTTTCAAAGTGAACAACAAATTCTCATTAAATTTTCAAGTGAATGTGCAGTGGGATATTTACCCAAGTCTAGCAACCCATTATTTTGCCCATTTACAAAAAGCTGGCCTAATAATCACAAATGATTTGTAAAGTGATTTATCACTCAATCTTGCGTAACGGCCTTTGTTTTTGCATGAAATGACATATGGATTGAGAATCAACAATCAGTTAAAAATCCCCCGCCTCCCACTTTTACCGATCATTGAAAAACCTAATGTATAAAAACTAAAAAAGTTTGCAGTCCCTAAAAGTTACAGAGAGTTTTTTGGAATTATCTTTCTCTATATTTGAGTATTTCCATTCCTTTTAGATGTACAATGTTTTATTAAATCAAAACTTTGACTTTTTACTTTCCGATTCTCACGTAAACAAGAAGATAAAGGCAAAATACAACAAAAAGAAAATTTTCGAGGAAAAAATTTAAAACAAAAACAAACGTAAAGAAAATTAATTCTCGCACCACAAACGAACAAAAAAATTTTGTTGTCCAAGTTTTGGAAATTCCTCTAGTTCAACCCTAATGGCTTGGAATTTGATAAGAAAGAGATTTCTTACTGATCCTAACATGTTTTAAATATGGATATGCATGCTTGAAACATGTTAAAGATGCAAATGCCCTATGGATCCAAACCTCTTAAAGCGAACAACAAATGCTCATCAAATTCTCAAGTGAACGTGTGGTGGGATATTTACATGAGTATGACAAGACAGTATTTTCCCCAATTACAAAAAGCTGACCTAACAATCACATATGATTTGTAAAGGGATTTAATGGTCAATCATGCGTATCAGGCTATGTTTTTGTAAGAAATGACTAATGGATTGGGAGTCAACACTTAGTTAAAAATCCCCCGCCTCCCCACTTTTCAAGATCATTGGAAACCTAATATATAAAAACTAAAAGAGTTTGCAGTCCCTAAAAGTTACAGAGACTTTTTGGAGTTATATCTCTCTACATTTGTGCATTTCCATTCCATTTTATATGTACAGTTTTTTCTTAAACCAAAACTTCGAGTTTTCACTTTCTGATTCTCTCATAAACAAGAAGATAAAGGCAAAATAGACAACAACAAAATGAAACTTTTAGATTTTATGTATCGAAAAAATTAAAAACAATAGCAAATGTAAGTAAAGAAACTTTATTCACACACCACAAATGAACACAAAAGTTTTGTTGTCCAAGTTTTGGAAATTCCACATGTTCAACCCTAATGGCTTGGAATTTGATAAGAAAGATTTTTAACTGATCCTAACATGTTTTAAATATGGATTTGCATGCTTGAAACATGTTCAAGATTCAAATGCCCTATGGATCCAAACATTTTAAAGCGAACAACAAATGCTCGTTAAATTCTCAAGAGAACGTGTGGTGGGATATTTACCTGAGTCAAACAAGCCATTATTTTGCCAAGTTACAAAAAGTTGACCTAACAATCACAATATATTTTTAAAGTGATTTATCGGTCAATCATGCGGAATGGGCTATGTTTTTTTAAGAAATGACCTATGGATTGGGAGTCAACACTCAGTTGAAAATCCCCAGCCTCCCCCTTATCCCGATCATTGCAAAGCGTAATATAAAAAAAGTAAAAGAGTTTGCAGTACCTAAAAGTTACAGAGAGTTTTTGGAATTGTCTCTCCCTACATTTGTCCATTTCCATTCATTTTTAGATGTACACTTTTTTCTTAAATCTAAACTTTGAGTTTTCACTTTCCGATTCTCTCGTAAACAAGAAAAGAGAAGCAAAATAGATCACAACAAAATGAAAATTTTAGAGGAAAAAATTAAAAAAAAATAACAAATGTAAGTAAAGAAATTTTTTTCACACACCACAAATAAACACAAAAGTTTTGTTGTCCAAGTTTGGGAAATTCCACTAGTTGAACCGTAATGGCTTGGAATTTGATAAGAAAGAGATTTCTAACTCATCCTAACATGTTTTAAATATGGATATGCATGAATGAAACATGTTAAAGATCCAAAACTTTACAAGCAAACAAAAAATGCTCATTAAATACTCAAGTGAACGTACGGTGGGATATTTACCCGAGTCAAACAAGCCATTATTATGCCCATTTACAAAAAGTTGACCTAACAATCACAGATGATTTGTAAAGTGATTTATCGCTCAATCATGTGTAACGGGCTGTGTTTTTGTAAGAAATGACTTCTGGATTGGGAGTTAACACTTAGTAAACCCCCCCTCCCTCTTTTCCCGATCATTGCAAAATCTAATATATAAAAACTAAAAGAGTTTGCAGTCCATAAAGTTTACAAAGAGTTTTTGGAATTATCACTTTCAACATTTGTGCATTTCCATTCCATTTTAGAAGTACACTTTTTTTCTTAAATCAAAACTTTGATTTATCCCTGTTCGATTCTCTCGTGAAAAAAGAAGATAACGGCAAAATAGATCACAACAAAATGAAAATTTTAGAGGAAAAAATTAAAAAAAATAACTAATGTAAGTAAAGAAAATTTATTCACACGCCAAAAATGAACACAAAAGTTTTGTTGTCCAAGTTTGGGAATTTCCACTAGTGAGCCACTAATGGCTTGGAATTTGATAAGAAAGAGATTTGTAACTGATCCTAACATGTTTTAAATATGGATATGCATGCTTGAAACATGTTAAATATTCAAATGCCCTATGGATCCAGACCTTTTAAAGTGACAAACCAATGCTCATTACATTATAAAGTGAACGTGTGGTGGGATATTTGCTCGACTTGAACTAGCCATTATTTTGCCCATTTAAAAAAAGTTGACCTAACAATCACATATGATTTGTAAAGTGATTTAATGGATAATCATGTGAAATGGGCTATGTTTTTTTAAGAAATGACTTATGGATTAGGAGTCAACACTCAGTTAAAAATCCCCCGCCTCCTCCTTTTCCCAATCATTGAAAACCTAATATATAAAAACTAAAAGAGTTTGCAGTCCCTAAAAGTTACAAAGAGTTTTTGGAATTATCTCTCTGTACATTTGTGCATTTCCATTCCATTTTAGATGTACACTTTTTCTTAAAACAAAACTTTGAGTTTTCACTTTTCAATTCTCTCGTAAACAAGAACATAAAGGCGAAATAGATCACAAAAAAAGAAAATTTTAAAGTTTATGTATGGAAAAAATTAAAAACAATAACAAATGTAAGTAAAGTAAATTTATTCACACACCACAAACGAACACAAAAGTTTTGTTGTCTAAGTTTTGGAAAGTCCACTAGTTCAACCGTAATGGCTTGAAATTTTATAAGAAAGAGATTTCTAACTGATCCTCACATTTTTTAAATATCGATATGCATGTTTGAAAAATGTTAAAGATGAAAATGCCCTTTGGATCATAACCTTTTAAAGTGAACAACAAATGCTCATTAAATTTTCAAGTGAACGTGTAGTTGGATATTTACCCAAGTCAAACAAACAATTCTTTTGCCCATTTACAAAAAGTTAACCTAACAATCACAGATAATTTGTAAAATAATTTATTGCTAAATCATGCGTCAGGGGCTATGTTTTTGTAAGAAATGACATATGGATTGGGAATCAACACTCAGTTAAAAATCCCTCGCCTCACCCTTTTCCCGATCATTGCAAAACCTAATATATAAAAACTAAAAGAGTTTGCAGTCCCTAAAAGTTACAGAGAGTTTTTGGAATTATCTTTCTCTACATCTTTGGATTTCCATTCGTTTTAGATGCACACATTCTTCTTAAATCAATACTTTGAGTTTTTACTTTCCGATTCTCTCGTAAACAAGAGGATAAAGGCAAAATAGATCAAAACAACATGAAAATTTTGGAGCAAAAAATTAAAAAGAATAACAAATGTAAGTAAAGAAAATATATTCTCACACCACAAACGAACAAAAAAGTTTTGTTGTATAAGTTTGGGAAATTCCATTAGTTCAACCCTAATGGCTTGAAATTTGATAAGAAAGAGATTTCTAACTGATCCTAACATGTTTTAAATATGGATAAGCATGCTTGAAACATGTTAAAGATGCAAATGCCCTATGGATCCAAACCTTTTAAAGTGAATGTCCATTATTTTACCCTTTTAAAAAAAATTGACCTAACAATCACAGATGATTTGTAAAATGACTTATCGGTCAATCATACGTAACGGGCTATGTTTTCGTAAGAAATGACTTATGGATTGGGATTCAACACTCAGTAAAAAATCCCCCGCCTCACCCTTTTCCCAATCATTGCAAAACCTACTATATAAAAACTAAAAGAGTTTACAGTCCTTAAAATTTAAAGAGATTTTTTGGAATTATCACTTTCTAAATTTGTACATTTCAATTCCATTTTAGATGTACACTTTTTTCTGAAATCAAAACTTTGATTTTTCCCTTTCCGATTCTCTCATAAACAAGAAGATAAAGCCGAAATAGATCACCACAAAATGAAAATTTTAGAGGAAAAAATTAAAAACTATAACTAATGTTAGTAATAAAATTTTATTCACACACTACAAATGAACTCAAAATTTTTGTTGTCCAAGTTTGAAAAATTCCACTAGTTCAACCCTTATGGCTTTGAATTTGATAAGAAAGGGAATTATAATTGATCCTAACATGTTTTAAATAAGGATATACAGGATTGAAACAGGTTAAAGATGCAAATGCCCTATGGATTTAAACTTTTAAAGTGACCAACCAATGCTCATTAAATTCTCAAGTGAACGTGCAGTGGGATATTTACCCGAGTCAAACAAGCCATTATTTTGCCCATTTACAAAAAGCTGACCTAACAATCACATATGAATTGTAATGTGATTTATCGGTCAATCATGCGAAATGGGCTATGTTTTTGTAAGAAATGACTTATTGATTGGGAGTCAACACTCAGTTAAAAATCCCCTGCCTCCCCCTTCTCCCAATCATTGCAAAACCTAATATATAAAAATTAAAAGATTTGTGGAATTATCTCTCTCTACATTTTTGCATTTCCATTCCATTTTAGATGTACTCTTTTTTCTTAAATAAAAACTTTGAGTTTTCACTTTCCGATTCTCTCATAAACAAGAAGATAAAGGCAAAATAGATCACAACAAAATTTAAATTTTAGAGTTTATTTATGGAAAAAATTAAAAAAAATAACAAATGTAAGTAAAGAAAAATTATTCAGACACCACAAATGAACACAAAAATTTTGTTGTCCATGTTTGGGAATTTCCACTAGTTCAACCCTAATGGCTTGGAATTTGATAAAAAAAAAGATTTCGAACTGATCCTAACATGTTTTAAATATGGATAAGCATGTTTGAAACATGTTAAATATGCAAATGCCTTATGGATTCAAACCTTTTAAAGTGAACAACAAATGCTCATTAAATTCTCAAGTGAAGGTTCAGTGGGATATTTACCCGAGTCAAACAAGCCATTGCCCATTTACAAAAAGCTGACCTAACAATCACAAATGATTTGTAAAGTGACTTATCAGTCAATCATGCATAACGGGCTATATTTTTTTAAGAAATGACTTATGAATTGGGAGTCAACACTTAGTTAAAAATCCCCCGCCTCCCTGTTTTCCCGTTCATTGCATAACGTGATATATAAAAACTAGAAGAGTTTGTTGTCCCAAAAAGTTACAGAGACTTTTTAGAATTATTTCTCTCTACATTTGTGCATTTCCATTCCATTTAAGATGTACACTTTTTTCTTTAATCAAAACTTTGAGTTTTCACTTTTCGATTCTCTCATAAACAAGAAGATAAAGGCCAAATAGATTACAACAAAATGAAAATTTTAGAGTTTATGTATGGAAAAAATAAAAAAAAATAACAAATGTAAGTTAAGAAAATTTATTCACACACCACATATGAACACAAAAGTTTTGTTGTCCAAGTTTGGGAAAAGCCACGAGTTCAACCCTAATGGCTTGGAATTTGATCAGAAAGAGATTTCTAACTGATCCTAACATGTTTTAAATATGGATATGCATGCTTGAAACATGTTAAAGATGCAAATGCCCTTTGGATCCAAACCTTTTAAAGCAAACAACAAATGCTCATTAAATTACCCGAGTCAAACAAGCCATTATTTTTTCCATTTAAAAAAAGTTGACCTAACAATCATAGATGATTTGTAAAGTGATTTTTGTTTTGGAGTCCATAGCATCTAGAGTAATTTGTAGACGCAGGGGGTAGACTATGTAATTTCTAGCTTTATGCAATTAGCAGGTCTTGATGTAATTTCCATCAAATTCGTGGCCCTTTTGTTTGGCCTTTGTGGTGTGCATTCCCTAATAATTTTATAAGGACGCCGGGTTATGAATGAATTAAGCATTGATCAATATTTTTAGCCAGATATCTTATTCTCTCTCTCCCAACGAGGTCCAAGGTGCAAGTTTCCTTCGAAAGCTTGGTTATCTTCATCTTCGTCTACATGTCTCCCTACGGGTTCAGGTGGCCTGCCTACGAGTACCTATATCAGATTCGGGATTCAAATAACTCCAACCTTTCTTCTCAAACGTATTCCAATTAGGAACCGAGGGAAGATCGTCATGTGAATTGATCCATACCAAGGGGGGCTAACAACTTGGTATCAGAGCAGACCACCATCGGCGATTCTTCTTCTCTAGACGATTGCCACAATCCGTTGGAGGAATTTTGGATTGGAACATAGACCCGTTGCACCGCAATCCACACTAATCTTAAGGAGATCAGGGAGGTGATTCATCAACTCAATCTTCGATTTGATGCACATATTGATCGGATTTGTGCAATTAAGGGTTGTGCTGTAGAAACGAAATCAGAAAAATCGGTGACACAAGAAATCAGAGAGCCGTATCTCTCTCCAGCAGTGGCGACATCCAAAATTGGGGACTCAACATATCCGAAATCGGAAGAATCCTCCACACAACCTTCGTCGAAAAAAATGGAAGGGGGTTCGCCACCCAAACATTTCTCACTGGACACCATAGGTCTTCCCGTACAATAGACACATCTAATCTAAAAGCTCACTGCCTCGGAAAAACTCCCCGAACGTCCAGAATCAAACGGCGAGGCGACCTCCAAACCGAAGACCTACTCTACCATAGAGGAACCAAGACACATGTTCGTCAAGGAGCAGGAATGTTCTCAATTTCAGCCACTCCTTCATGCTGTTGGCCCTCCACCACATCTCTAGCTAGACGGGCTAGAAGTTGGCAAGGGGCATGAAATTTCCAGACAAGCACCATTGATGGCCTCTAAGAACCGACAACCACCAAAACCCAGAGATTTCAATTTCGAAGTTGAAATCGTGGCCCTGGAGGAAGTAGAGCGGACTGGCACAGAAGATTTCGAATTGAAATGGCTTCAACAAGATGAGGCCCCTATTCGTGGTGTTGTAAACGGCCTTCCATTCATGGTTGCTTGGCACCACCTCAGGTATGCCATTGCCATTCCACACTTTCTTACTGTGGAGCTTGCATCCCTCTTTCTCTATGAACTTATTTCTCCATACTTAAATGGGGCTTCTAATGCTAACGAGCTGTTCGAAATAATGACTCAACGTGATGTTGTTGGCTGGTCGGCAAAGCCAACGCGGTTAATTAATTCTTCGGAAATCATGGCCATCTTCCATTTCAAGCAGCAGAGGCCCTTAGCTATGTCTTCCGTCACCATATTTTTTTCACCAGAGCAGGGGACATATTCTATTCTAGGGAATGACTACAGCAACAGGGTGGCCGTTTTCTGTCATTTTGCCAGCAGTAACAGTCCATTTCAACAAGTTGTGTTAATTTTTTTGACCGATTTGCATGCTGCTTGTATAGATTCTGAGGTGAATTTACTTGCACTTGGTCATGATACACACCATACCCAGAAGACAGCACATTTCCTCAAAAGAAAGTCCACCATAGACTCTGAACTACCTGCTTCACCCAACCCCTCACCTCAAGATGCTGATGAGCATTTCAGGACTATGACAGCAATGGGGGTCATTTCCAATGCCGTTGCAGTGCTAGAGGGTCGATACAACGACAGTCTGAATCATGTGGACGTCTGTTGCGTGGCACTAAAATTTGAAGATGACAAAGGGGCTTTCAGGAAACTGAAGAAATTTGCAGTCTCTTCCAATGCTTTCAGCAATACTGCTTTTGTTCAAGGAGGGTGTAAAGGGCAGCAGCAACAAGGGGTGATTGGGTTTTGCCTTGAGATGTTGGAGGCTGGGCATTCATCACTTGTTGCTACTTATATTGGGTTGGTTGAAAAGCAATCAGAGGAAGCTCCATGTGTCATCCAGCGAATGTGCTAGTAATGGCAGAGGGTAGGGGCTCAAGTTCATAGCTTGGTCGGATTATCAGTTTGGACTTTCATTGCTGCTGTTGTCACATTGCAGCAAGGGCTACACCAGTTTCAAATTTCTGCTGCTGTAGTATTCTTGGGATCAAAATTAATGCTCATGGCTTCTCATGGTTTACACCAAGGGGAAGGTCCTATCACTCGAGAAGTATCTGCTTCTTCCAACATGAGGAGGCCAACTGACAGCAGGACTGTGCAGCCTAAGACTGAGATGCCAATTCAGAAAACCCGTTTAGAACGTTGGAAGGTGACTGGTGTTGTAGCCTTGTCGGAATGCTCCTTGAAGGTTATACCTGAGGAAGTCTGGCTGTATGGACCATCTGTCAGAGTATTAGACATCAGTAACAACTCTATCCAAGAATTACCGGCTAAAATTGGATTATTTGTCTGTCCAGAAATTGCTCTTGAATGCTAATGAAATCTATGAAGTTTCTAACTGTTCTGTCTCTGCCTCAAAACCATTTAACTACTTTGCCTGCTGCATTGGGAGGTTTGAGTTCTTTGCCACAACTTCATATTTCCCACAACAACCTCACTGGTTTGCCAGATGAAATGGGACTTCTCTCTCAACTTCAAATCTTGAAAGCAAACAACAACAGGATAAGCTCATTACCTTCGAGTATGCGAAATTATGGTGCTCTCGTTGAGGTTGACTTTTCATCCAATCTTCTTGTGGAGCTCCCACAAACATTTGGAGGTTTGTCTAACTTGAAGACTTTGTTCTTGCGTAACAATGCGCTCAAATCTCTGCCACCCACACTATTCAAAATGTGCTCACTGCTATCAACACTTGATCTACATCGTACAGCCATCAAATGATCTGCTTCGCCAGTTTGAAGGATGGGGAGCTTTTGATGAGAGCCGTCGGTTAAAGCATCAAAAGCAGCTAGATTTCAGGGTTGGATTTGGGTCGGGCATGTTGAGAAGGCACAGCTTGTTGGATTCCTGGACAGCTGGGTTTTCGGCGGATGATGATGTCTCCGAACAAGTATGCCGTAGGCTTCCTCGTGTAGTTCAGTTACCTCACTGTTCGTCTGAATTACCGGACACGTGGCCTGGATAGTTCCACGGGGGAAGCAATCTTGCCAATTGAGGTTGTGCTGCCTTGCTGGCAGAGTATGGGCCATGCAACCTTGCCAATGGGGGGGCCGCCTGACGGGTTGTGTCACCAGTCCATGCTGGAGGAAGGGCATACATGCTGTGTGGGGCGACATACATCTCTCTAAAAAAAATCAACGAAATTGGGCTCTTTCCTTCGCATGCTGCCATCTTCATCTTTGGTGTTACAGGATCATCATGTACCCGGTGCGTGGGTGATTTTCGCCCCGGTGCGTGGGTGATTTTCGCCCCGTGGACGGAGCCTGACATTGCTGAACCCTCATGGGAACTGTTACAACCTTCCGTGCTGTCTATGACAACTTTGAGCTTGCGGACAAGCTTTTTCTCCTGGAGGGGGGTGATGATATGGACTCCATATCATCTAGAGTAATTAGTAGATGCAGGGGGTAGACTATGTAATTTCCTGCTTAATGCAATTAGCAGGTCTTGATGTAATTTCCTTCAAACTCGTGACCCTTTTGTTCGGCCTTTGTGGTGTGCGTTCCCTAATCCTTTTATAGGGACGCCGGGTTATGAATGAATTAAGCATTGATCAATAGTTTTAGCTAGACATCTGATACTCTCTCTCCGAACGAGGTCCAAGGTGCAAGCTTTCTTCGAAAGCTTGCTTATCTTCATCTTCCTCTCCATGTCTCCCTACGGGTTTAGGTGGATTGCCTACGAGTCCTTGTATCAGATCTGGGATTCAAAGACCTCCAACCTTTCTTCTCAAACGTATTCCAAACAAGAACCGAGACAAGATCGTCGGGTGAATCGATCCATACCAAGGGGGCCAAATAGATTTATCGGTCAATCATGCCTAATGGGCTATGTTTTTGTAAGAAATGACTTATGGATTAGGAGTAAACACTAAATTAAAAATCCCCCGCCTACTCCTTTTCCCGATCATTGCAAAACCTAATATATTAAAACTAAAAGAGTTTGCAGTGCCTAAAAGTTACAGAGACTTTTTGGAATTATCTCTCTCAACATTTGTGCATTTCCATTCCATTTTAGATATACATTTTTTTTTTAAATAAAAAATTTGAGTTTTCACTTTCCGATTCTCTCGTAAACAAGAAGATAAAGGCAAAATATATCACAACAAAATGAAAATTATAGAGTTTATGTATGTAAAAAATAAAAAAATAAAAATAAATGTAAGTATAGAAAATTTATTTACACACCACAAACGAACGCAAAAGTTTTGTTGTCCAAGTTTGGGAAATTCCACTAGTTCAACCCTAATGGCTTGGAATTTGATAAGAAAGAGATTTCTAACTGGTCCTAACATGTTTTAAATATGGATATGCATGCTTGAAACTTGTTACAGATGCAAATGCCCTATGGATCCAAAACTTTTAAAACAAAAAACAAATGCTCATTAAATTCTCAAGTGAACGTGTTGTGGGATATTTACCTGAGTCAAACATACCATTATTTTTCACATTTACAAAACTCTGACCTAACAATCACAGATGATTTTTAAAGTGATTTATGGGTCAATCATGCATAACGGGCTATGTTTTTGTAAGAAATAACTTATGGATTAGGATTCAACACTATGTTAAAAATCCTCCGCCTCCCCCTTTTCTCGATCAATGCAAAACCTAATATATATAAACAAAAAAGAGTTTGCAGTCCCTAAAATTTACAGAGACTTTTTGAAATTATCTCTCTACTTTTTTGCATTTCCATTCCATTTTAGATGTACACTTTTTTCTTATATATAAACTTTGAGTTTTGACTTTCCGATTATCTCGTAAACAAGAAGATAAAGTTAAAATAGATCACAACAAAATGAAAATTTTAGAATTTATGTAGGAAAAAAATTAAAAACAATAAAAAATATAAGTAAATAAAATTTATTCACACACTACAAACGAAAACAAAAGTTTTGTTGTCCAAGTTTGGGAAATTCCACTAGTTCAACCCTAATGACTTGGAATTTGATGAGAAAGAGATTTCTAACTGATCCTCACATGTTTTAAATATGGATATGCATGCTTGA
Source organism: Aristolochia californica (assembly GCF_029961685.1). NCBI lineage: Eukaryota > Viridiplantae > Streptophyta > Magnoliopsida > Piperales > Aristolochiaceae > Aristolochia > Aristolochia californica. The sequence goes on along the minus strand of NW_027181782.1, from coordinate 16,377,942 downwards.
AACATATTAAAGATTCAAATCTATTATGGATCCAACCTTTTAAAGCGAAAACAAATGCTCATTAAATTCTCAAGTGAACGTGCGGTGGGATATTTACCTGAGTCAAACAAGCCATTATTTTGCCCATTTACAAAAAGCTGACCTAAATATCACAGATAATTTGTAAAGTGATTTATCGGTCAATAATACGTAACGGGCTATGTTTTTTTAAGAAATGACTTATGGATTGAGAGTCAACACTCAGTAAAAAATCCCCCTCCTCCCTCTTTTCCGATCATTGCAAAACCTAATATATAAAAACTAATATAGTTTGTAGTCCCTAAAAGCTATAGAGAGTTTTTGGAATTATCTCTTTCTACATTAGTGCATTTCCATTCCATTTTAGATGTACACTTTTTTCTTAAATCAAAACTTTGATTTTTCTCTTTCCAATTCTCTTGTAAACAAGTAGATAAAGGTAAAACATATCGCAATAAAATGAAAGTTTTAGAGGAAAAAAATTAAAAAAAAAAACTAATGTAAGTAAAGAAAATTTATTCACGTACCACAAATGAACACAAAAGTTTTTTTGTCCATGTTTGGGAAATTTCACTAGTTCAACCCTAATGGCTTGGAATTTGATAAGAAAGAGATTTCTAACTTATCCTAAGATGTTTTATATATGGATTTGCATGCTTGAAACATGTTAAAGATGCAAATGCCCTATGGATCCAAACCTTTTAATGCGATGTTGTGGACTCAATAGCACTCTGAGTCACACAACGAAGGAGGCAACAACAACTCACTCAATAGGATATATTTCTTATATTACTTTGAGTAGGATTTATTTCTTATATTTTTTTAAGTAGGAGTTAATTCTAATTACTTTTATATGTAGGGGCATTATGGAGAATTATTGTAACCCTAACCCTAAAATTCCATGACGTGATCTATTTAAAGGAAAGAATGAATGAAATAGGTAAGCTTTGAGATTTTAGAATAACCTAGTGTAAACAGGTTGAGATCACCTCTTGATCTCGAGTTTAGGGTTTAGTCCAAAAATCCCACCTATCCTTCACCCTCCATCCTCATCCAAATTCGTCCATCTTCATCCTTCATCATCCATACTAAGAAGAAAAGCTTCCTACCCCTTTTTCGAGGCCAAACAGAGGGTCTTCCCTCCTTCTTAGCGTCAACAATCAGCAAGGGATCTAACCCTCTTGACGAGCAGAAAAAGGAAGGATTTTCTAGTTCTCCACGTGAAGAGCTGGTGCATCCCTTCCTAGCTTGGAAGCATCACTGAAACCTAACCTCAACGTCTACCAAGGTGAGCCAAGGGCTACACATAAGCTAGGGCTTCGATCCTACCACGAGAAGTAACCAAATCAGGGTTGAAACCCTAATTTACGTGAGCAAGAAAAGGTACTTCTTCCATTATCTCTCCACCAGAATTATTTCCATTCTAGCTATAACTTTAGCACTAGAGTGGGTTCATAAAAAAGGGAGACTGATCACTGGTGGAAGATTAGCCAAAGAAGGGATCTTTAACCCTCCTTACCGAGTCCAATAAATCAGTACTAGTGCTGGATTCACAAATCCCACGTCGTGTTACTCGATCCATGATCTGGGACCATAACAACGTGGTATCAGAGCAGGGTAACATGGGGGATAATCTCAGTAATGAAGAAATCCAAATCAGGATACAAAAGATAGAAGATAGCCCTGAAACAGTACAACCAGTGTTGGGGAAGGTTTGTTGTTTGGAAGAAGAGATGAGCTGAGTCATCAGCATGCTAACGGAGTTGAGGACAGAGAGACATCAGAGTCCAGAGGTGAGAGAGGTTGCTCAACCATATCACAGAAGAGGGGAGCAGTGGCCTAGGCGCACTGCTGTCCAAGGACCCCAGCATGGAGGCACAGTTCCAAGGTACACCAAGTTAGAGTTTCCCTCTTTCAATGGTTCAGTTGATCCCTTAATTTGGTTGCATAGATGTGAATTTTTTTTTTGATTCAAGGGACTACTGAATGGGATAAGGTGCAACTAACCTCTTTCCATATGATAGATGAAACCATGTTATGGGTTACTCAAGTAGAGAAAGAGAGACCAGAGATGACTTGGGGAGAATTTAAAAATCTATGCACAGTTAGATTTGGTCCTCCTGCCAACAGCAACCCCCTGGGGGAGTTAGTCCTATTGCGACAAACTGGTTCTGTGGAACAATATCAAAAACTATTTCAAGAAAAGTTGGCTCGTGCTGGTGAGAGGGTATTGGTTAACCAATAGGTCTCCCTATTCACAACTGATCTCAATGAGTATTTACGGTTAGAGGTAGAACTCCTTATGCCTAGGGATTTAGCTCATGCAATGAATATGGCCGAGCAATGGAATAATGACAACAGTTGCAGCAACGTAAGCCGGGTTGGTCAGGTGAGAGGAACACTTCCTCCACGTGCCAAGGGCGCTGTTATACTTCATCTTAGGGAGCATCTCCAGCAGCCCCATCCAGACACACTCCGACTACAACTCGGGTAGCCAATCCCCGCCCTTGTAATCCCCTACCAAACTTTATAAAAAAAATAACGAGTGTGAATATGGCAGAAAGGCGGTCCAAAAATTTATCTTATAACAGTAATGAGCAGTAACGGGTTGGACACCAATGTAAATGATTGTTTTGGCTCGAGGTGCAGGATTTAGAGGATCCAGAGGATATTATCGAGGAGGAACCACCGGAGATATCCTTGCATGCTATTACTGGGCAGAAATCACCTAATACAATGCAAGTCCGAGCTCATGCCATCGACCGAGAACTGGTGGGACTAGTCGACTCGGGGAGTACACACAATTTTTTGAGTTTGACAGCCACACAACATCTCCAGCTCCAGATACACACTCATCCGACAGCCACCGTCTCAGTGGCCAATGGCGAGAAGGTCCCTAGCTATAGGATTAGTAAGGCGGTAACTTTTTCCATTGGCTCTACTTCATTTAATGCTGAATTTTTTGTTATTCCCCTGGCGGGATTTGATATGGTATTAGGCATTAAATGGTTACAAATGTTGGGGCCCATTCTGTGGGACTTTTCGGCTTTAACCATGAGCTTTGATTTGGCCGGGAGTCGGGTGCTCTTACAGGGCTGTCAGGTGGACAGGGCCCACTGCATGCACACTTTACAGACACAGGAATAGCCTGATAGTACTAGTGATGGTCTGGTTGAGAAGTTCTCTGACCTCTTCCATGACCCTTCGGGTTTGCCTCCCCTGACGCACTGTGACCACAGGATCTGTCTGAAACTAGGATCTGAGGTAGTGGTCATGTGACCGTACTATTACCCACACCTTTAGAAGGACAAGATAGAGCGTCAGTGCCAGGAGATGTTTAAACAGGGTCTTATTTGTCCCAGTTGCTCCCCGTTCTCTTCACCCTTCTTACTTGTGAAGAAACATGATGGGACATGGAGGTTCTGCGTGGATTATCGGGAGTTGAACGTGCTGACAGTAAAAGACAAGTTTCCGATTCCGGTAGTGGATGAGCTCCTGGATGAGTTACATGGGTCGTGGTTTACTCACTAAACTCGACCTCCGTTTTGGATACCATCAAGTCCGGATGCACCCCTCTGATATCGAGAAGACGGCGTTCCGCATGCACCATAGCCACTTTTAGTTCGTCATCATACCGTTTGGGTTATCCAATGCACCCTCCACTTTTCAAGCTTTGATGAACGAGGTATTTAGCCCCTATCTTCGAAAATTTGTTCTTGTATTTTTCGATGATATTTTGATATATAGCAAGTGGGTTGAGGAGCACATGGCACACTTGAAGATTGTTTTCGACTTGTTACGAGCACATCAACTGTATTTTAAACATTCCAAGTGTTCTTTTGCGGCTTCACATGTGGGGTATCTGGGACACATTATCTCACATGAGGGGGTTACGGTGGATCCCAAGAAGATCCGAGTTATTCACGAGTGGCTACAGCCACAGTCTTGTTTTGCATTATGGGGTTTTTTGGGTCTTGCGGGCTACTACCACAAATTTATTCAGAACTATGGGCCAGTGGCAGCACCATTGACCAGTCTACTCAAGAAAAATTCCTTTATTTGGAATGAGGAGGCCACCAAGTCATTTATGGCACTCAAAGCTGCCCTCACATCCGCACCAGTATCACAACTTCCCAACTTTGACAAATTGTTCGTGGTAGAGTGCGACGCTTCGGGTGTGGGCATTGGGGCCGTTTTACAACAGCTGGGTTATCCTATTGCGTATTTTAGCAGACAGTTGGCAGTCCGCTATCACAAGCTGGCAGCCTATGAGCGCGAATTGATTGGGTTGGCCAAGGCGGTCAACATTGGAGGCCTTATCTCTGGGGCCGGGCTTTTCTCACATGCACAGATCACTACAGCGTTAAATTCCTACTAGAATAGCGTTTGACGACGTCGCCACAGCAGCACTGGATCAGTAAGTTGTTGGGGTTTGACTTCTTTGTGGAATATCATGCAGGAAGATTAAATAAGGTGGCAGATGCCTTGTCACGGTGTTTTGAGGATCAACAGTCGGTCTATTCAATCAGCCAGCCAAAATTTCTCATCCTGGACTTGGTGAGAGATGCACATGCCACTGACCCTGCATTGTAGGAACTGCATCAGAAGATTTCGGAAGGGACAATGAATGCGAAGTGGTCCATCCAGGATTCACTTATTTATTACAAGCAGCGGCTTTTCCTTCCACCTGAGTCCGAGTTGATTCCAGCTATTCTCTTGGCCTACCATGACAGTACACACGAGGGGATACAGAAGACCTTGCACCAAGTTCGAGCTGATTTTTACTGGCAAGCCAAGAAACCCTCCATTGCGACTTATGTGGGCGACTGTTAGGTCTGCCAGCGCAACAAAGCCGAGCACTTGAGTCCAGCCGGTCTTCTCAAGCCTCTGGCCCTTCCTACGCAGGTTTGGGCCGACATTTCGATGGATTTTGTGGAAGGTCTACCCCTGTCCTCCAGCAAATCCATACTTTTCGTGGTGGTTGATAGATTCTCCAAGTACGGACATTTTATACCACTAGCTCATCCTTATACAACAACATGGGTTACTCAGACTTTCCTGGAGCAGATAGTTCGCTTACATGGCATTCCAGAATCTTTTGGCGAAAACTTTTTCGCTTGAGCGGGACTAAATTGAAGTTTTCCTCCACCTATCATCCATAGACAGACAGGCAGACAGAGGTGATGAACCACACCATCGAGATGTATCTACCGTGCTTGGTGGGTGATTGTCCATGGCAATGGGTTCAATGGCTTTCGTGGGCCGAATACTATTACAACACTTCGTTCCACTCCTTTCTGGGTTATATATGGCCGGGATCCACCTCGCCTTCTCTCGTAAAACCCAGGGTCCACCCGCATGGACGCAGTTGATCAAGCACTTATGGACCGGGATCTGCTGCTATAGAATATCACAGAACGGCTACGACGCACCCAAGCTCGGACGAAGGATGTCTATGAGTGAGGTCTCTTTTGAGGTTGGGGAGTATATGTGGCTACGGCTCCAGCCCTACCATCAGTAGTCTCTTGCGGGATCTCCATGTCATAAGCTCTCTCCCAGATTTTTTGGGCCGTTTACCATTCTTCGATGTGTGGGACCAGTCGCCTATCAGCTCAAATTACCGGACACGGCCAAAATTCATGATGTGTTTCATGTTTCTCTTTTGAAGCCACATTTCGGGGGGGGGGGGGGGGGGGGGGGGGGGGGGGGGTCTGCCTACATCCACTCCATTCCTACCACCGGTTGATAATGGCGAGGTTATTCGTAACCCAGCTGCGGTGTTACGTGCGCGACTGACCAATGACCATTGGGAGATTCTCTTTCAGTGGACAAACACTGACCCCGACGCTACAACATGGGAACATGTGGACATCTTCAAACAAGTCTACCCAGCTTTTGATCTTGAGGACAAGCTCTTTCTCCATGGGGAGGCAGATGTTGAGGACTCAATAGTACACCGAGTCACACAACGAAGGAGGCAACAACAACATATTCAATAGGATTTATTTCTTATATTACTTTGAGTAGGATTTATTTCTTATATTTTTTTAAGTAGGATTTAATTCTAATTACTTTTATATGTAGGGGCATTATGGCGAATTATTGTAACCCTAACCCTAAAACTCCATGACGTGATCTATTTAAAGGAAAGAATGAATGAAATAGGTAAGCTTTGAGATTTCTGAATAACCTAGTGTAAACAGGTTGAGATCACCTCTTGATCTCGAGTTCAGGGTTTAGCCCAAAAATCCAACCTATCCTTCACCCTCCATCCTCATCCAAATTTGTCTATCTTCATCCTTCATCATCCATACTAAGAAGAGGAGCTTCCTACCCCTTTTTCGAGCCCAAAGAGAGGGTCTTCCCTCCTTCTCAACGTCAACAATCAGCAAGGGTTCTAACCCTCTTGACGAGCAGAAAAAGGAAGGATTTTCTGGTTCTCCACATGAAGAGCTGGTGCATCCCTTCCTAGCTTGGAAGCATCACTGAAACCTAACCTCAATTTCTACCAAGTTGAGCCAAGGGCTACACATAAGCTAGGGCTTCAATCCTAGCACGAGCAGCAACCAAATCAAGGTTGAAACCCTGATTTATGTGAGCAAGAAAAGGTATTTCTTCCATTATCTCTCCACCTGAATTATTTTCATTCTAGCTATAACTTTAGCACTAGAGTGGGTTCATAAAAAAGGAGACTGATCACTGGTGGAAGATTAGCCAAAGAAGGGATCTTTAACCCTCCTACCGAGTTCAACAACTTAGTACTAGTGCTGGATTCACAAATCCCACACCGTGTTACTCGATCCATGACCCGAGACCGTAACATGCGAACAACAAATGCTCATTAAATTCTCAAGTGAACGTGCGGTGGGATATTTACCCAACTCAAACAAACCTTTGTTATGCCCATTTACAAAAAGCTGACCCAACAATCACATACGATTTATAAAGAGATTTATGGTCAATCATGCGTAACGGGCTATGTTTTGTAAAAATGACTTATGGATATGGAGTCGACACTCAGTAAAAAATCCCCCACCTCCCCCTGTTTCAGATCATTGCAAAACCTAATGTATAAAAACTAAAAAAGTTTGCAGTCACTAAAAATTAGAGAGAGTTTTTTGGAATTTTAGATTTACACTTTTTTCTTAAATCAAAACTTTGAGCTTTCACTTTCTAATTCTCTCATAAACAAGAAGTTAAAGGCAAAATAGATCACACCAAAATATAAATTTTAGAGTTTATGTATGGAAAAAATTAAAAAAATACCAAATTTAAGTAAAGAAAATTTATTCACACACCACAAACGAACAGAAAAGTTTTGTTCTCCATGTTTGGGAAATTCCACTAGTTCAACCCTAATGATTGGAATTTGTTAAGAAAGAGATTTGTAACTGATCCTAACATGTTTTAAATATGGATATGCATGGTTGAAACCTATTAAAGATGCCAATGCCCTATGGATCCAAACCTTTTAAAGTGAACAACAAATGCTCATTAAATTCTTAAGTGAACGTGCGGTGGGATATTTACCCGAGTCAAACAAGCCATTATTTTGCCCATTTACAAAAAGTTGACCTAACATTCACAGATGATTTGTAAAGTGATTTATCGGTCAATCATGTGTAACGGGCTATGTTTTTTTAAGAAATGACTTATGGATTGGGAGTCAACACTTAGTTAAAAATCCCTAGCCTCCCCCTTTTCCCGATCAATTCAAAACATAATATATACAAACTAAAAGAGTTTGTAGTCACTAAAAGTTACTGATAGTTTTTGGAATTATCTTTCTCTACAACTGTGCATTTCCATTCCATTTTAGATGTACGCTTTTCTCTTAAATCAAAACTTTGAGTTTTCACTTTTCGATTATCTTGTAAACAAGAAGATAAAGGCAACATAGATAACAACAAATTAAAAATTTTAGAGTTTTTGTATGGAAAAAATTAAAAACAATAAAAATTGTAAGAAAAGAAAATTTGTTCACTTACCACAAACGAACACTAGTTTTCTTGTCCAAGTTATGGAAATTCCCATAGTTCAACCCTAATGGATTGGAATTTGATAAGAAAGAGATTTCTAACTGATGCTAATATGTTTTAAATATGGATATGCATGTTTGAAACATGTTAAAGATGCAAATGGCCTATGGATCCAAACCTTTTAAAGCGAACAACAAATGCTCATTAAATTCTCAAGTGAACTTGTGGTGGGATATTTACCCGAGTCAAACAAGCCATTATTTTGCCCATTTACAAAAAGTTGACCTAACAATCACAGATGATTAACTTTTCACTTTCCGATTCTCTCATAAACAAGAAGATAAAGGGAAAATAGATCACAACAAAATTAAAATTTTAGAGTTTATGAATGGAAAATATTAAAAACAATAAAAAATGTAAGTATATAAAATTTATTCACACACCACAAACGAACACTAAAGTTTTATTGTCAAAGTTTGGAAAATTCCACTAATTCAACCCTAATGGTTTGGAATTTGATCAAAAAAGAGATTACTAACTAATCCTAACATGTTTTAAATAAGGATAAGCAGCTTTAAACATGTTAAAGATGCAAATGCCCTATGGATCCAAACCTTTTAAAGCGAACTAAAAACGCTCGTTAAATTCTAGAGTGAACGTGCGGTGGGATATTTATCCGAGTCAAACATGCCATTATTTTGCCCACTTACAAAAAGCTGACCTAACAATCATAGATGATTTGTAAAGTGATTTATCAGTCAATCATGCATAACGTGCTATGTTTTTGAATAAAATGACTTATGGTTTGGGAGTCAACACTCAGTTAAATATCCCCCGCCTCCCTTTTTCCCGCTCATTGCAAAACCTAATATAATATCTAAAAGAGTTTGCAGTCCTTAAATGTTATAGAGAGTTTTTGGAATTATCTCTCTCTACGTTTGTGCATTTCCATTCCATTTTAGATGTACACTTTTTTCTTAAATAAAAACTTTCAGTTTTCACTCTCCGATTCTCTCGAAAACATGAAGACAAAGACAAAATAGATCACAACAAAATTAAAATTTTAGAGTAAGTACGGAAAAAATTTAAAATAATAAAAAAATAAAGTAAAGAAAATTTATTCACACACCACAAACGAACACAAAAGTTTTGTTGTCCAAGTTTAGAAAATTCCACTAGTTCAACCCTAATGACTTGGAATTTGATAAGAAAGAGATTTCTAATTGATCCTAACATGTTTTAAATAAGGATAAGCATGCGTGAAACATGTTCAAGATGAAAATGACCTATGGATCCAAATCTTTTAAAGCGAACTACAAATACTCATTAAATTCTCAAGTGAACGTGCGGTGGGATATTTACTCGAGTCAAACCAGCCATAAATATATAAATTTTTTTTTAAGAAATGACTTATGGATTGGGAGTTGATACTCAATAAAAAATCCCCCGCATCCCCTTTTCCCGATTATTGTAAATCCTAATATATAAATACTAAAGGAGATTGCTGTAGCTAAAAGTTACAGAGACTTTTTGAAATTATCTCTCTCTATATTTGTGCATTTCCATTCCATTTTAGATGTACACTTTTGTCTTAAATCAAAACTTTGAGTTTTCACTTTCTGATTCTCTCAAAAACTAGAAGATAAAGGCAAAATAGATCACAACAAAATAGATCATAACATGTTTTAAATATGGATATGCATGCCTGAAATATGTTAAAGATGAAAATGCCCTATGGATCCAAACCTTTTAACAACAAATGCTCATTAAATTCTCAAGTGAACGTGCAATGAGATATTTACCCAAGTCAAAAAAGCCATTACTTGGCCCATTTAGCTGACTTAACAATCACAAATGATTTATAAAGTGATTTATCGGTCAATCATGGGTAACGGGCTATGTTTTTGCAAGTAATGATTTATGGATTGGGAGTCAACACTCAGTTAAAATTCCCCCGCCTCCCTTTTTTCCCAATCGTTGCAAAACCTAATATATAAAAACTAAAAGAGTTTTCAGTCCTTAAAAGTTACAAAGACTTTTTGGAATTATCTCTCTCTACATTTGTGCATTTCCTTTCCATTTTAGATGTACATTTTTTTCTTAAATCAATACTTTGAGTTTTCACTTTCCGATTCTCTTGTAAACAAGATGATAAAGGCAAAATATATCATAACAAAATGAAAATTTTAGAATTTATGTATAGAAAAAATTAAAAACAATAACAAATGTAAGTAAATAAAATTTATTCACATACTACAAACGAACACAAAAGTTTTGTTGTCCAAGTTTTGGAAATTCCACTGGTTCAACACTAATGGCTATGAATTTGGTAGGAAATATATTTCTAACTGATCCTAATATGTTTTAAATGTGGATATGCATGCTTGAAACATGTTAAAGGTCGAAAAATCCCTATGGATCCATACCTTTTAAAGCAAACTACAAATGCTCATTAAATTTTCTAGTTAATGTGCAATGAGATATTGACCCGAGTCAAACAATCCATTATTTTGCCCATTTACTAAAAGCTGACCTAACCATCACAGATGATTTGTAAAGTGATTTATCAGTCAATCATGCATAACGGGATATATTTTCGTAAGAAATGACTTATGGATTGGGTGTCAAGACTCGGTTAAAAATACATCGCCTCCCCTTTTTACGATCATTGCAAAACCTAATATATAAAAACAAAAAGAGTTTGCAGTCCCTAAAAGTTACAAAGACTTTTTGGAATTATCTGTTACGGTCCCGGATCCGACACAAGGATTCGTTGGGAGGATCTTGAATCTGGCACAGGTTATGGGTCTGCCATGCATTACTGTAGGGATTGTAGGAAGACGTGGGGAAGATGAAGATCAATGGAGGATGAGAGAATACGTGGGTTTTTGAGGAAAACCCTAACCTTGAGATTAAGAAGGTGATCTCAAGCCTATTTACGCTAGATTTAACCTAATTCTCAATGCTTGACCTTCTCATTACTCTTACCCCTTAAATAGGGTTCACCCTGTTAGGGTTTAATAAAATATTACAAAAATATCCCTATGAATAAAATATTAAAAAAATATCCCTATGAATAAGTAATTTCAAAAATGCCCCTGTGACCTAAAACTGAAATAAAATAAAGTAAATTAAAGAAAACAACTAAAATAATAATGTTATTATGTGCATAACGTTACACCCCCCGGGAAGAACGATCTTGTCCTCAAGCTCGGAAGGTAGGTCTGCTTGCCAGTGTCGATATCGCCATCCATTCGCAAGTGTCAACCGCGGTATCAGTGTCCGCCCTCTGGGCTACAAAACTAGAGCATCCACCAAGAGAAATAATTTTTTTTTTTATCCTCCATAACCAGTCAGGTCAAGCTAAAACAAAAACATTAGCTCGTCTGACAGTGAAGGAGCAATTGGTTCTCCCCATTCCATAGCCTTTTGCTCGAGATTCTCAAATTCTGCTTTTCCACCCTCAATCATGGCTCCACTTTCTGAGTCAAAGCTTGCATATCGCTTTTGACCCAGCTCATCCAATTCACCCTCGCCAATAAGTTTTGCAATACTGCGAAGCCCTCGAGCCAGGGTATCCATCCCAGATATATGAGCAATGAATAAATCTTCTGGATTTGTACTCTCTCTCCGAAGTTTTGCATCAAAGTTGAATCCCCCAAGTGCCAACCCTCCATTTCTAATCTCACACAGCATAATCAGAGTGGCCTCTCCAATGTCCACGAGGACTTGAACAGTGTCCCAACAATTCTGGGTGTTGCCGGTGTTTGCATCAATGTTGCCAAGCAACCCACTGATGCTTGCAGTTTCAAGCTCATGGAAACAACTATGTTTGGATAGGGTAGCATGGTTACACTCACTGTTGGATTTGAATTCCCCTGAAAGACCATATTGTAGGAGAAAGCTTGCTGGAGTAGCAGCATCCCACTCATACTGGTGCGTAGTGGGTTCTAGTGGTTTAGTTTCAATCAATAGAGTACCAGTAAATCCAATTTTCTGCTTCCAATCAGCCGCAACTTTAAGAAAAGTTGCCATATGATCCAACTCCCTTTTCATATCTGTGTAGAAGAAAGATTGATATCCTTCCCTTCCACCCCAAAAAACATAATTTTGTCCTCCAAGATAACGAGTAACCTCCATAGTTGTCTTGACTTGCGCTGTGGCATATGCATATACACCTACTTCCGGCCTCGTAGCAGCTTCGTGCAGAAAATATGAATGTGCAAAGGCAGCATGAATAGCTGCCCCAACCGGCAGAGCATCTTCATCAATAGCATAGTAAAGGGCTATGTGGAGGATGAGGAGATCCAATCATCTCCTCCCTTGTACCAAAAGAATAAAGGTTCCTGGTATGTGGGCCATATAGAAGGCAAAAACCTCACCACCCATAATAGGCTGAGCTATGGGAATATTCTTCACACCAACAATACTAATAGAGGCACAACGAACATGTTCATAAATCCTCTCATCATTCCCAGTTTGAGGAATCATGGGCTGCTCTTTGTCAAAGAAGTCTAACGCGGCCCTGCATCGGTGCACAGCTGCCTACCCAGTGATTACCTCTTGAATTCTTTGTTTTAATGCATAGAAGCTCTTTTTACAAAATGCCCTGAAAGTGCCGCCAACTGTTACTGACTCAGGAATGAAAGTGTAACCACTGCCTCCCTTGATGTGGGACATTGAAACCATCTGTGAATCTAGATGATCTGTCTCCCTTGAGGCAAAGTTTTGTAAGCTGATTCCAGAAGATGATGCTGCCAAAACAGGGTCAATTGAAGATGGTGGAATAGCTGCAGAGCCTCCTTTTCCACTAATCTTTATTTTGGAGTGTCCACAGCCCGCCAAGAAGTCTAGCCACTACCCCTGTGGGATAGTGAAACCCCTAAGTGAATTCCCAACGTAGCCTCTACATTGTCCAACACCGCTTCGTGGAGTGTTCCAAGCTCCTGTTCCTTGTGCCTCAGCAGGTTGAAATATAAGAACAATGGAATGTTGAAGTGCAGCACTGCTCTCTTTTCCCAAGAAGGACATCTCTGATTCACAGTGCACACTTGTGGTTGCTTGAAATCCACGGAAATTCCGAAAAGAGTTGGTTGAGCTGCACCTCATTTCTGCAGTCTCAACTGAGGCACTTCTAATAGTAGAAACATGCAACACTGATTCGTCTTTCTCCGCATACCCAACAGTAGGGTGAGCTCGAATAGCATAATCATTTAACAAGTATGCATTCTTATCATTGTAGACAGCACTACTGCATACTTCAGCATTCTCAAAATTAACACATCCAAAACATTGGAATTTCCCATCTCAGTCTCGCCTGGCGAGACCCAAAAAATGTAGCACTACAACAGTTAGAGCAGCTGCTGCGGCTTTGTCAATTGAGTAACGACCCCATGCACAGTGACTGTGCTCATCAACATCAAAATATAGCCCCTCACAAAAAAAATTCAGGAATGGAAAAGATTCTACACTCCCACTGAAATGAAACATATCCACTAACAATGCCTGAGCAGCAAATAAATCACCCCCAAAACAACCAAGCCACCGGAAAAAAAATTTCAGAGGCCCCCAAAAACATTTTCCAATGGGTCCTGGCATCCTCCAAAAAAATTCAGCTCGAACTGCATATCTCCAATCTGATATTCCAGAACTTGGGCATTGTTTCACTGCTTCACGAAACAGAGACCCTTCGTCTGCAATTTTCGATCAGCATTGCTGCTAGTCAACCCCTCTGAGCCACATCAACACCCTGAAAAACTTATTTTGATCTAAAATTCGAGTTTCCAACTAGTGAAACCTTCTTTGATCCTAAGATCAATCTCATTCAAATCTCTCCAACACATTCCAGCAGGCAAATTAACATACACACCGGTATTGTGCACATAAACAGAAAAACAGAGTTGCTTAAAACAAATTTGTCGAGACACTTACCCCCCCCCCCCAAATTGGAATTTGGGTTTGCGTTGGTTTTCCGAGAAGTAGATTGTGAGTGGGATGTGTTGGCCAGAAATCCAATCCCACCGGAGTTGTTCCCGACCGAGCCTCCTCTTCCTCCGGTGGCCCACAGGAGGACATCGAGGTGTCCCTGTTGGAGGATTTTCCGTTGCCTGGTTCAAGAGGGGTTCTGGCGCCTCTTTTTCCTGTCGCCCTTTCTCCTATATGCTCCCGCCATGCCGGCTGCTAGATCGACGAACCCCGGCGGAAAGGTGTTGCGGTTGGGTGCCCGCTGAACTTTCTTCGACGGCGAAAGCACCCCTTAGGGGTTTCTCCGCTGGGCAATTTGATTTGTGTCCCCTGTGGAAGACTTCTGGTTGCCCGTGATAAGGGGTTTGGGGAATACCCCTTCAATTTCCCCAAATCATCATCGCCGTTCGGGTTTGGATTTCCGTGCACAAAAATCTTGATTTTTTGTGACAAAAAAGACTGGCCTTTCTGTCCGTCCAGATTTGAGGTCACCCCCAAATCCTCTGGTAGCGACGATTTCAGAATTTCTCCCTTTTTCAGAATTTCTGAATTCCCAAGTGTGGATGTCACCGCCGCCGGAGATGCAGAGAGGTATCTGATTCCTTGCTTCTCTTGCTTGTCCGAGCCAGCATCTCGAGTGACTACGGTAGTGAGTTGATTTCTATCACAACGTGCAATGGAAGCTACCACCCATTCACGTATTCTTTCCCATTCATTGTGGTACTCAAAGGACTGAGGCCAGAAGACCTTCTCGGTGGCAGCCAGTTGCTTCGTTGCATAATCACGTATTCTTTCCACTTCGTCGCACCATGCACGTCTCATTGTGTTCCGGCTCTAATACCAATTGTTACGGTCCCAGATCTGACACAAGGATTCGTTGGAAGGATTTTGGATCTGCAATGGGTTACAAGTCTGCCATGCATTACTGTGGGGATAGTAGGAAGACATGGGGGAAGACGAATATCAATGGAGGATGAGAAAATACATGGGTTTTTGAGGAAAACCCTAACCTCGAGATCAAGAAGGTGAACTCAAGCCTGTTTACGCTAGATTTAACCTAATTCTCAATGCTTGTCCTTCTCATTACTCTTACCCCTTAAATAGTATTCACCCTGTTTGGGTTTAATAAAATATTACAAAAATATCCCTATAAATAAAATATTCAAAACTGAATATTAAAAAAAAGTAAATTAAAAAAAAATAAAATAATAATGTTATTGCGTGCATAACATTATCTCTCTCTACATTTGTGCTTTTCCATTCCATTTTAGATGTACGATTTTTTCTTAAATCAAAACTTTGAGTTTTCACTTTCCTATTCTCTCATAAAGAAGAAGATAAAGGCAAAATAGATCACAACAAAATAAAAATTTAGAGTTTATGAATGGAAAAAATTAAAAACAATAACAAATGTAAGTAAAGAAAATTTATTCTCAAAACACAAACGAACACAAGTTTTTTTGTAAAAGTTTGGGAAATTCCACTAGTTCAACCTTAATGGCTTGGAATTTGATAAGAAAGATATTTCTAACTGATCCTAACATGTTTGAAATATGGATATGCATACTTGAAACATGTTAAAGATGCAAAAAGACCTATGGATCCAAACCTTTTAAAGCGAACAAAAAATGCTCATTAAATTCTCAAGTGAACATGCTGTGGGATATTTACGATGATTTTTAAAGTGATTTAACGGTCAATCATGTGTAACGGGCGATATTTTTTTTAAGAAATGAATTATGGATTGAGAGTCAACACTCAGTTTAAAATCCTCCGCCTCTCCCCTTTCCCGATCATCCCAAAACCTAATATATAAAAACAAAAAGCATTTGCAGTCCCTAAAAGTTACAGAGAGTTTTTGGAATTATCTCTCTCTACATTTGTGCATTTCCATTCCATTTTAGATGTATACTTTTTTCTTAAATCAGAAATTCGAGTTTTCACTTTCTGATTCTCTCATAAACAAGAAGATAAAAGCAAAATAGATCACAACAATGTGAAAAATTTAGAGTTTATGTATGTAAAAAATTAAAAACAATAACAAATGTAAGTAAAAAAAATTTTCACACACCACAAACGAACACAAAAGTTTTTTTGTCCAAGTTTGGGAAATTCCTCTGGTTCAACCCTAATTTCTTGGAATTTGATAAGAAAGAGATTTATAACTGATCCTAACATGTTTTAAATATGGATATGCTTGCTTGAAACATGTTAAAGATGCAAATGACCCTATGGATCAAAACCTTTTAAAGTGAACAACAAATGCTCATTAAATTCTCAAGTGAATGTGCAATGGGATATTTACCCGAGTCAAACAATCCATTATTTTGCCCATTTAAAAAAATCTGATCTAACAATCACAGATGATTTGTAAAGTGATTTATCGGTCCATCTTGTGTAACGGGCTACGATTTTGTAAGAAATGACTTATGGATTGGGAGTCAACACTCAGTTAAAATTCCCCCACCTTCTCCCTTTTCCTGATCATTTCAATACCTAATATATAAAAACTAAAAGAGTTTGCTGTCCTTAAAAGTTACAGAGGCTTTTTGGAATTATCTCTCTCTACATTTGTGCATTTCCATTCCATTTTAGATGTACACTTTTTTCTTAAATCAAAACTTTGAGTTTTCACTTTCCGATTCACTCGTCAACAAGAAGATAACGGCAAAATAGATTACAACAAACTGAAAATTTAAGAGTTTATGTATGAAAAAAATTAAAAATAATAAAAAATTTAAGTAAAGAAAATTTATTCACTCACCACAAACGAACACAAAAGTTTTGATGTCCAAGTTTCGGAAATTCCACTAGTTTAACCCTAATGGCTTGGAATTTGATAAGAAAGAGATTTCTAAGTGATCCTAACATGTTTCAAATATGGATATGCATGGTTGAAACATATTAAAGATGCAAATGCCCTATGGATAAAAACCTTTTAAAGTGAACAACAAATGCTCATTAAATTCTCAAGTGAACGTGCAGTGGGGTATTTACCCGAGTCAAACAAGCCATTATTGTGTCTATTTACAAAAAACAGACCTAAAAATCACAGATCATTTGTAAAATGATGTATTTGTTAATCATATGTAACGGGCAATGTTTTTTATGAAATGACTGATGGATTGGGAGTGAATACTTACATAAAAATCCCCCCCTCCCCTTATTCCCGATCATTGCAAAACCTAATATATAAAAACAAAAAGAGTTTGCAGTCCCTAAAGTTTACAGAGACCTTTTGGAATTATCTCTCTCAACATTTGTGCACTTCCATTCCATTTTAAATGTACATTTTTTTCTTAAATAAAAACTTATAGTATTCACTTTCCGATTCTCTCTTAAACAAGAAGATATTGGCAAATTAGATCACAACAAAATGAAAATTTTAGAGTTTGTGTATGGAAAAAATTTTAAAAAAACAATACAAAATGTAAGTAAATAAAATTTATTCACTCATCACAAACGAACACAAAAGTTTTGTTGTCCAAGTTTGGGAAATTCCACTAGTTCAACCCTAATGGCTTGGAATTTGATAAGAAAGAGATTTCTAACTGATCCTAACATGTTTTAAATATAGATATGCATGCTTGAAACATGTTAAAGATGCAAATGCCCTATGGATCCAAACCTTTTAAAGCGAACAATAAATGCTCATTAAATTCTCAACTGAACGTGCGGTGGGATATTTACCCGAGTCCAACAAGTCATTACTTTGCTCAATTACAAAAAGTTGACCTAACAATCACAGATGAGTTGTAAAGTGATTTGTCCGTCAATCATGCCTAACGGGCTATGTTTTTGTAATAAATGACTTATGGAATGGAAGTGAACACTCGGTTAAAATCCCTCGCCTCTCCCTTTTTCCTGATCATTGCAAAACCTAATATATAAAAGTTAAAAGAGTATGCAGTCCCTAATAGTTACAGATACTTTTTGGAATTATCTCTCTCTACATTTGTGCATTTCCATTCCATTTTAGATGTACACTTTTTTCTTAAATCAAAATTTTGAGTTTTCACTTTCCTATTCTCTTGTAAACTAGAAGATCAAGGCAAAATAGATCACAACAAAATGATAATTTTAGATTTTATCTATGGAAAAAATTAAAAACAATAACAAATGTAAGAAAAGAAAATTTATTCACACACCACAAGCAAACACAAAAGTTTTGGTCTCCAAGTTTGGGAAATTGCACTAGTTCAGCCCAAATGGCTTTGAATTTGATAAGAAAGAGATTTCTAACTGATCGTAACATGTTTTAAATATGGATATGCATGGTTGAAACCTGTCAAAGAGGCAAATGCCCTATGGATCAAAACCTTTTAAAGCGAACAACAAATGCTCATGAAATTCTCAAGTGAAGGTGCAGTGGGATATTTACCCGAGTCAAACAAGCCATTATTTTTTCTATTTACAAAAAGCTCACCTAACAATCATAGATGATTTGTAAAAAGATTTTTCCGTCAATCATACGTAACGGGCTATGTTTTTGTTGGAAATGACTTATGGATTGGGAGTGAACACTCAGTTAAAAATCCCCCGTCTCCTCCTTTTCCCGATCATTGCAAAACCTTATAGATAAAAACTAAAAGAGTTTGCAGTCCCTAAAAGTTACAGAGACCTTTTGGAATTATCTCTCTTTACATTTGTGCATTTTCATTCCATTTTAGATATACACTTTTTTCTGAAATGAAAACTTTGAGTTTTCACTTTCCGATTCTCTCGTAAACTAGAAGATCAAGGCAAAATAGATCACAACAAAATGAAAATTTTAGAGTTGATCTATGGAAAAAAAAAATGTAAGTAAAGAAAATTTATTCACACACCTTAAACGAACGTAAAAGTTTTATTGTCCAAGTTTGGGAAATTTCACTAGTTCAACCCTAATGGCTTGGAATTTGATAAGAAAGAGATTTCTAACTGATCCTAAAATGTTTTAAATGTGGATATGCATGTTTGAAACATATTAAACATGCAAATGCCCTATGGATCCAAACCTTTTGAAGTGAACAACAAATGCTCATTAAATTCTCAAGTGAACGTGCGATGGGATATTTACTTGAGTCAAACAAACCATTATTTTGCCCATTTACATAAAGGTGACCTTACAAACATAGATGATTTGTAAAGTGATTTATTGGTCAATCATGCGTACATGGCTATGTTTTTTTAAGAAATGACTTATGGATTGGGAGTCGCCACTCAGTTAAAAATCCCAAGCCTCCCCCTTTTGCTAATCATTGCAAAACCTTATATATAAAAACTAAAAGAGTTCGCAAAGTCTAAAATTTATGGAGACTTTTTAGAATTATCTCGCTCTACATTTGTGCATTTCCATTCCATTTTAGATGTACACGTTTTTCTTCAATCAAAACTTTGAGTTTTCACTTTTCGATTCTCTCGTAAATAGGGAGATAAAGGCAAAATATATCACAACAAAATGAAAATTTTCGAGTTTATGTATGGAAAAAATAAAAAACAATAACAAATGTAAGTAAAGAAAATTTTTTCACACACCGCAAACGAACACAAAATTTTTGTTGTCCAAGTTTGGGAAATTCCACTAGTTCAACCCTAATGGCTTGGAAATTGATAAGAAAGAGATTTCTAACTGATCCTAACATGTTTTAAATATAGATATGCATACTTGAACATGTTAAAGATGCAAATGCCCTATGGATTCAAACCTTTTAAAGAGAACAAAAAATGCTAATGAAATTCTCAAGTGAACGTGCTGTGCGATATTTTCCCAAGTCAAACAAGCCATTATTTTGCCCATTTACATCAAGCTGACCTAACAATCAAAGATGAATTGTAAAGTTATTTACCGGTCAATCAAGTGTAACGGGCTATGTTTTTGTAAGAAATGACTTATGGATTGGGAGACAACACTCAGTTAAAAATCCCCTGCCTCCCCATTTTCCCGATCATTGGAAAACCTAATATATAAAAACTAAAAGAGTTTGCAGAGTCTAAAAGTTACAGAGACTTTTTAGAATTATCTCTCTCTACATTTGTGCATTTCCATTCCATTTTAGATGTACATTTTTTTCTTAAATCAAAACTTTGATTTTTCACTTTCTGATTCTCTTGTGAAGAAGGAGACAGAGGTAAACTTGATCACAACAAAATGAAATTTTTTTATTTTATATATGGAAAAAATTTAAAACAATAAAAAATTTAAGAAAATAAAATTTATTCACACACCACAAATGAACACAAAAGTTTTGTTGTCCAAGTTTGGGAAATTCCACTAGTTCAACCCTAATGGCTTGGAATTTTGTAAGAAAGATATTTCAAACTGATCCTAACATGTTTTAAACATGGATGTGCATCTTGAAACATTTTAAACATGCAAATGGCCTATGGATCCAAACATTTTAAAGGGAACAACAAATGCTTATTAAATTTTTAAGTGAACGTGCGGTGGGATCTTTACCCGAGTCAAACAAGCCATTATTTTGCCCATTTACAAAAAGCTGACCTAAATATCATAGATGATATTTAAAGTGATTTATCGGTCAATCATGCGTAACGGTCTATCTTTTTGTAAGAAATGACGTATGGATGAGGACTCAACACTCAGTTAAAAACCCCCGCCTTCCCCTTTTCCCGATCATTGCAAAACCTAATATTAAAAAACTAAAAGACTTTCCAATCCCTAAAAGTTATAGAGAGTTTTTGGAATTATCTCTGTCTACATTTGTGCATTTCCATTCCATTTTAGATGTACACTTTTTTCTTAAATCAAAACTTTGAGTTTTCACTTTCCGATTCTCTCATAAACAAGAAGATAACTGTAAAATAGATTACAAGAAAGTGAAAATTCTAGAGTTTATGTATGGAAAAAATAAAAAACAATAACTAATGTAAGTTAATAAAATTAATTCACACACCACAAACGAACACAAAAGTTTTGTTGTCCAAGTTTGGGAAATTCCACTAGTTCAACCCTAATTATTTGGAATTTTGTAAGAAAGAGATTTCTAACTGATCCTAACATGTATTAAATATGGATATACATACTTGAAACAGGTTGAAGATGCAAATGCCCTATGGATCAAAACCTTTTAAAGTGAACAACAAATTCTCACTAAATTCTCTAGTGAATGTGCGGTGGGATATTTACTCGAGTCAAACAAGCTATTATTTTGCCCAATTACAAAAACCTAACCTAACAATCACAGATGATTTTGAAAGTGAGGTATCCATCAATCAAGCATAACCGGTTATGTTTTTGTAAGAAATGACTTATGGATTGGGTGTGAACACTCAGTTAAAAATCCCCCGCCTCCCCCTTTTCCTGATTATTGCAAAACCTAATATATAAAAACTAAAAGAGTTTGAAGTCCCTAAAAGTTACAAAGACTTTTTGGAATTATCTCTCTATACATTTGTGCGTTTCCATTCCATTTTTAATGTACATTTTTTTCTCAAATTAAAAATTTGAGTTTTCACTCTCTCGTAAACAAGAAGATAAAGGCAAAATTGATCACAACAAAATGAAAATTTTAGAGTTGATGTATGGAAAAAATTAAAAACAATATCAAATATAAGTAAAGAAAATTTATTCACACACCACAAACGAACACAAAAGTGTTGTTGTCCAAGTTTGGGAAATTCCACTTGTTCAACTGTAATTGCTTGACATTTGAAAAGAAAGAGGTTTTTAACTGATCCTATCATGTTTTAATTATGGATATGCAGGCTTGAAACCTATTAAAGATGCAAATGACCTATGGATCAAAACCTTTTAAGCGAACAACAAATGCTCATTAAATTCTCAAGTGAACGTGTGGTGGGATATTCACCCGAGTGAATCAAGCCATAATTTTGCATATTTGCAAAAAGCTTACCTAACAATCACAGATGATTTATAAAGTGATTTATCGGTCAGTCATGCGTAATGGGCTATATTTTTGTAACAAATGACTTATGGATTGGGAGTCAACACTTGGTTAAAAATCCCCGGGTCCCCCTTTTCCCGATCATTGGAAAACCTAATATATAAAAACTAAAAGAGTTTGCAGTCCCTAAAAGTGACAGAGACCTTTTGGAATTATCTCTCTTTACATTTGTGCATTTCCATTCCATATTAGATGTACATTTTTTTCTTAAATCAAATCTCTGAGTATTCACTTTTCGATTCTCTCGTAAACAAAAAGATAAAGGCAAAATAAATCACAACAAAATGAAAATTTTAGAGTGGATCTATGGAAAAAATTAAAAACAATAAAAAATGTGAGTAAAGAAAATTTATTCACACACCTTAAACAAACACAAAAGTTTTGTTGTCCATGGTTTGGAAATTCCACTAGTTCAACCCTACTGGTTGGGAAATTTTTACTGATCCTAACATGTTTTAAATATGGATATTCATGCTTGAAACATGTTAAAGATGCAAATGCCCTATGGATCCAAACCTTTTGAAGAGAACAACAAATGCTCATTAAATTCTCAAGTGAACGTGTTGTGGGATATGTACCTGAGTCAATCAAACCATTATTTTGCCCATTTACATTAACCTGAGCTTACAATCACAAAAGATTTTTAAAGTGATTTATCGTTCAATCATCCGTAACGGGCTATGTTTTTTTAAGAAATGACTTATGGATTGGGAGTCACCACTCAATTAAAAATCCCCTACCTCACCCTTTTCCCGATCATTGCAAAATCTAATATATAAAAACTAAAAGAGTTTGCGGTCCCTAAAAGTTACACAACCTTTTTGGAATTATCTCTCTCTACATTTGTGCATTTCCATTCCATTTTAGATGTACACTTTTTTTCTTAAATCAAAACTTTGAGTTTTCACTTTCCGATTCTCTTGTAAACAAGAAGATAAAGGCTAAATAGATCACAAAAAAATGAAAAATTTAGAGTGTATGTATGGAAAAAATTTAAAACAATAACAAATGTAAGTAAAGAAAATTTATTCACACACCACAAACGAACACAAAAGTTTTGTTGACCAAGTTTGGGAGATTCCACTAGTTCAACCCTAATGGCTTGGAATTTGATAAGAAGGAGATTTCTAACTGATCCTAACATGTTTTAAATATGGATATGCATGGTTGAAACATATTAAAGAGGAATATGCCCTATGGTTCAAAACCTTTTAAAGTGAAGAACAAAACCTCAATAAATTCTCAAGTGAACGTGCGGTGGGATATTTACCCGAGTCAAACAAGCCATTATTTTGCCCATTTATAAAAAGCTGACCTAACCATCACAGATGGTTTGTAAAATGATTTATCTGTTAATCATGCGTAACGGGCTATGCTTTTTTAAGAAATGACTGATGGATAGGGAGTGAATACTAAGTTAAAAACCCCTGCCTCCTCCTTTTCCCTATCATTGCAAAACCAAATATATAAAAACTTAAAGAGTTTGCAGTCCCTAAAATTTACAGAGACCTTTTGGAATTATCTCTCTTTATATTTATGTATTTCCATTTATTTTGGATTTGCAGTTTTTTCTTAAATAATAACTTTGAGTTTTCACTTTCCGATTCTCTCATAAACAAGATGATCAAGACAAAATAGATCACAACAAAATGAAAATTTTAGAGTTGGTCTACGGAAAAAATGAAAAAAATAAAAAATGTAAGTAAACAAAATTTATTCACACACCACAAATGAACACAAAAGTTTTATTGTCCAATTTTGGGAAATTCCACTAGTTCAACCCTTATGGCTAGGAATTTGATAAGAAAAAGATTTCTAACTGATCCTAACATGTTTTAAATATGGATATGCATGCTTGAAATATGTTAAAGATACAAATGCCATATGGATCCAAAACTTTTGAAGTGAACAACAAATGCTCATTAAATTCTCAAGTGAACGTGCAGTGGAATATTTACTCGGGTAAAACAAACCATTATTTTTCCCATTGGCATAATGCTGACCTTACAAGCATAGATGATTTGTAAATCATGTCAATCATGTAACGGTCAATCATGTGTAACGGGCTATGTTTTTTTAATAAATGACTTATGGATTGGGAGTCAACACTGAGTTAAAAATCCCATGCCTCCCCCTTTTCCCGATCATTGCAAATTCTAATATATAAAAACTAAAAGAATTTCCAGAGTCTAAAAGTTATAGAGACTTTTTAGAATATCTCTCTCACAAATCTCTCTACATTTGTGCATTTCCATTCCATTCTAGATGTTCACTTTTTTCTTAAAACAAAACTTTGATTTTTCACTTTCCGGTTCTCTCGTCAACAAGGAGATAATGGTAAAATAGATCACCACAAAATAATTTTTTTTGAGTTTATATGTTGAAAAAAAATAATGTAAGTAAAGAAAATTTATTCACACACCACAAATGAACACAAAAGTTTTGTTGTCCAAGTTTGGGAAATTCAATTTGTTCAACCCTAATGGCAAGGAATTTAGTAAGAAAGATATTTCAAACTGATCCTAACATGTTTTAAATATGGATATGTATGCTTGAAACATATTAAACATGAAAATTCCCTATGGATCCAAACCTTTTAAAGCGAACAACAAATGCTCATTATATTCTCAAGTGAACGTGCGGTGGGATCTTTACCACAGTCAAACAAGCCATTATTTTGCCCATTTACAAAAAGTTGACCTAACAATCACAGATGATTTGTAAAGTCATTTATCGATCAGTCATGCGTAACGGACTATGTTTTTGTAAGAAATGACTTATGGATTGGGAGTCAACACTTAGTTTAAAATCCCCAGCCTTCCCCTTTTCCCCATCTTTGCAAAACCAAATATATAAAAACTAAAAGAGTTTGCAATCCCTAAGAGTTACATTAAGTTTTTGGAATTATCTCTGTCTACATTTGTGCATTTCCATTCCATTTTAGATGTACACTTTTTTCTTAATTCAAAGCTTTGAGTTTTCACTTTCCGATTCTCTCATAACAAAAACATAACGGTAAAATAGATCACAAGAAAGTGAAAATTTTAGAGTTTATGTATGGAAAAAATTAAAAACCAATAACTAATGTAAGTAAATAAAATTTATTCACACACCACAAACGAACACAAAAGTTTTGTTGTCCAAGTTTGGGAAATTCCACTAGTTCAACCCTAATTGTTTAGAATTAGATAAGAAACATATTTCTAACTGATCCTAATATGTTTTAAATATGAATATGCAAGCTTGAACAAGTTAAAAATGCAAATGCCCAATGGATCAAAACCTTTAAAAGCAAACAACAAATGCTCATTAAATTCTCAAGTGAACGTGTGGTGGGATATTTACTTGAGTCAAACAAGCCATTATTTGGCCCAATTACAAAAAGCAGAGCTAACAATCATAAATGATTTGTAAAGTGATTTATCCATCAATCATGCATAACAGGATATGTTTTTTTTAAAAAATAACTTTTGGATTGGGAGTAAACACTCAATTAAAAATCCCCCGCCTCCCCATTTTCCTGGTCATTGCAAAACCAAACATCTAAAAACTAAACGAGTTTACAGTCTCTAAAAGTTATAGAGACTTTAATGAATTATCTCTCTCTACTTTTGTACATTTCCATTCCATTTTTTATGTACACTTTTTTCTTCAATCAAAACTTTGAGTTTTCACTTTCCGATTCTCACGTAAACAAGAAGATAAAGGCAAAATAGATCACAAAAAAATGAAAATTTTAGAGTTTATGTATGGAAATTTTTTTTAAAAATAACAAATGTAAGTAAAGAATATGTATTCACACACCACAAACAAATAGAAAAGTTTTGTTGTCCAAGTTTGGGAAATTCCACTACTTCAACCCTATTGGCATGGAATTTGGTAAGACACAAATTTCTAACTGATCCGAACATGTTTTAAATACAGATATGCATGCTTGAAACATGTTAAAGATGTAAATGCCCTATGGGTCAAAACCTTCTCAAGCGAACAACAAATACTCATTAAATTCTCAAGTGAACGTGCGGTGGAATACTTTCCCGAGTCAAACAAGCCATTATTTTGCCAATTTACAAAAAGCTGACCAAACAATCACAGATGATTTGTAAAGTGATTTATCCATATATCAAGTGTAACGGGCTATTGTTTTTTAAGAAATGACCTATGGATTGGGAGTGAACACTCAGTTAAAAATCCCCCACCTCCCCCTTTTCCCGATCATTGCAAAATCTAATATATAAAAACTAAAAGAGTTTGAAGTCCATAAAAGTTACATAGACTGGACTTTTGGAATTATCTCTCTCTACATTCATGCTTTTCCATTCCATTTTAGATTTACAGTTTTTTGTCAAATCAAAACTTTGAGTTTTCACTTTCGGATTCCCTCGTAAACAAGAAAATATAGGCAAAATTGATCACAACAAAATGAAAATTTTAGAGTTGATGTAAGGAAAAAATTAAAAACAATATCAAATGTAAGTAAGAAAATTTATTCACACACCACAAACGAACACAAAAGTTTTGTTGTCCAAGTTTGGGAAATTCCACTTGTTCAACCCTAATTTCTTGGAATTTGATTAGAAAGAGGTTTTTAACTTATCATAACATGTTTTAAATATGGATATGCCTACTTGAAACATGTTAAAGATGAAAATGTCCTATGGATCAAAACGTTTTAAGAGAACAAAAAATGCTCATTAAATTCTCAAGTGAACATGATGTGGGATGTTTTCCCGAGTCAATCAAGCCATTATTTTGCACATTTACAAAAAACTGACCTAACAATGACAGATGGTTTGTAAAGTGATTTATCGGTGATATTTGGTTTGTAAAGTGATTTATCGGTCAATCATGCGTAGCGGGCTATGTTTTTGTAAGAAATGACTTATGGATTGGGAGTCAACACTCATTTAAAAATCCCCTGCCTCCCCCTTTTCCCGATCATCGCAAAACCAAATATATAAGAACTAAAAGAGTGTGCAGTCCCTCAAAGTTATAGAGACTTTTTGGAATTATCTCGCTCTACATTTGTGCATTTCTATTCCAATTTAGATGTACACTTTTTTCTTAAATCAAAACTTTGAGCTTTCACTTTCCGATTCTCTCGTAAAATAGAAGATAAAGGGAAAATATATCACAAAAAAATGAAAATTTTAGTGTTGATGTATGGAAAAAATTATAAACAATAAAAAACGTAAGTAAAGAAAAATTATTAACACACCACAAACGAACACAAAAGTTTTGTTGTCCAAGTTTTGGAAATTCCTCTTCTTCAACCCTAATTGGTTGGAATTTGATAAGAAAGGGATTTCTAACTGATCCAAACATGTTTTAAAGATGGATATGCATGCTTGAAACATGTTAAAGATGCAAATGCCTTATGGATCAAAACCTTTTAAAGCGAACAACAAATGCTCACTAAATTCTCAAGTGAACACCTGATGTGATACTTACATGAGTCAAACAAGCCATTATTTTGCCCATTTACAAAAAGCTGACCTAACAATCACAGATGATTTTTAAATTGATTTATCCATCAATCATGCGTAACGGGCTGTGTTTTTTTAAGAAATGTCTTATGGATGGGGAGT
This sequence comes from Aristolochia californica, assembly GCF_029961685.1. Taxonomy (NCBI): domain Eukaryota; kingdom Viridiplantae; phylum Streptophyta; class Magnoliopsida; order Piperales; family Aristolochiaceae; genus Aristolochia; species Aristolochia californica. Next base: position 16,350,486 of record NW_027181782.1, on the reverse strand, counting down.
GAAAACTCAGTTAAAAATCCCCCACCTCCCCCTTTTCCCTTCATTGCAAAACCTAACATATAAAAACAAAAAGAGTTTGTAGTCCCTAAAAGATACAGAGACTTTTTGGAATTATCTCTCTCTACATTTGTTCATTTCCATTCCATTTTAGATGTACAATTTTTTCATAAATCAAAACTTTGAGTTTTCGCTTTCCGATTCTCTAGTAAACAAGAAGTTAAAGGCATAAAAGATCTCAACAAAATGAAAATTTTAGAGTTTATGTATGGACAAAATAAAACAAAAATAACAAATGTAAGTAAAGAAAATATTTTCACATACCACAAACGAACACAAAAGTTTTGTTGTCCAAGTTTGGAAAATTCCACTTGTTCAACCCTAATTGCTTGGAATTTGATAAGAAAAAGTTTTTTAACTGATCCGAACATGTTTTAAATATGGATATGCATGCTTGAAACATTTTAACGATGCAAATGCCCTATGGATCAAAATCATTTAAGCGAACAACAAATGCTCATTAAATTCTCAAGTGAACGTGCGGTAGGATGTTTACCCGAGTCAATCAAGCCAATATTTTGCACATTTACAAAAATCTGAATTAACAATCACAGATGATTTGTAAAGTGATTTATCGGTCAGTCATGCGTAACGGGCTTTGTTTATTTAAGAAATAACTTATGGATTAGGAGGCAACACTTAGTTAAAAATCCCCGCCTCCCTTTTTTCCCGATCATTGCAAAACCTAATATATCAAGACAAGAAAAGTTTGCAGTCCTCAAAAGTTACAGAGACTTTTTGGAATTATCTCGCTCTACATTTGTGCATTTCCATTCCATTTTAGATGTAAACTTTTTTCTTAAATCAAAACTTTGAGTTTTCACTATCTGATTCTCTCTTAAACAAGAAGATAAAGGAAAAATAGATCACAACAAAATGAAAATTGTAGTGTTGATGTGTGGAAAAAATTAAAAACAATAACAAATGTAAGTAAAAAAAAATTTATTCACGCACCACAAACGAACACAAAAGTTTTGTTGTCCAAGTTTTTGAAATTCCACTCGTTCAACCCTAATGGCTTGGAATTTGATAAGAAATAAATTTCTAACTGATCCTAACATGTTTTAAATATGGATATGCATGGTTGAAACATGTTACAGATGCAAATGCCCTATGGATCCAAACCTTTTAAAGAGAACAACAAATGCTCATTAAATTCTCAATTGAACATGTGGTGGGATATTTATCCAAGTCAGACAAGCCATTATTTTGCCCATTTACAAAAAATTTGACCTAAGAATCACATATTATTTGTAAAGTGATTTATCGGTCAATGATGCGTAACGGGCTATTTTTTTTTTTGAAATGACAGATGGATTGGGAGTCAACACTCAGTTAAAAACCCCCTGCCTCCTCCTTTTCCCGATCATTGGAAAACCTAGTAAATAAAAACTAATAGAGTTTTCAGTCCCTAAAAGTTAAAGAGACCTTTTGGAATTATCTCTCTCTACATTTGGGCATTTCTATTTCCATTTTAGTTGTTCACTTTTTTCTTAAATCAAAACTTTAAGCTTTCACTTTCTGATTCTCTCGTAAACAAGATGATAAAGGCAAAATAGATCACAACAAGATGAAAATTTTAGAGTTTATGTATGGAAAAAATTTTAAAAAATAAAAAATATAAGTAGAGAAAATTTATTCACTCACCACAAACGAACACAAAACTTTTGTTGTCCAAGTTTGGGAAATTCCACTAGTTAGACCCTAATAGCTTGGAATTTGATATGACAGAGATTCCTAAATGATCCTAACATGTTTTAAATATGGATTTACATGCTTGAAACATGTTAAAGATGCAAATGCCCTATGGATCCAAACCTTTTAAAGCGAACAACAAATGCTCATTAAATTCTCAAGTGAACGTGTGGTGGGATATTTACCCTTGTCAAACAAACCAATATTTTCCCATTCACAAAAAGCTTACCTAAAAATCACAGATAATTTGTAAAGTGATTTATCAGTCAGTCATGCACAACGGGCTATTTTTTTTGTAAGAAATGACATATGGATTGGGAGTCAACACTCAGTTAAACATTCCCCGCCTCCCCTTTTCCCGATCATTGCAAAACCTAAAACATAAAAACTAAAAGAGTTTGTAGTCCCTAAAAGTTACAAAGACTTTTTTGAATTTTCTCTATCTATATTTGTGCATTTCCATTCCAATTTAGAAGTACACTTTTTTCTTAAATAAAAAATTTGAGTTTTCACTTTCCGATTGTTTCGTAAACATGAAGATAAAGGTAAAATAGATCACATCAAAATGAATATTTGAGAGTTTATGTATGGAAAAAATTAAAAACAATGAAAAATGTAAGAAAATAAAAATTATTCACACACCACAAACGAACACGAAAGTTTTGTTGTCCAAGTTTGGGAAATTCCACTAGTTTAACCCTAATGGCTGAGAATATGATAAGAAAAATATTTCTAACTGATTCTAACTTGTTTTAAATATGGATATGCATGCTTCAAAGATGTTAAAGATGCAAATGCCCTGTGGTCCAAACCTTTTAAAGAGAACAAGAAATGCTCATTAAATTCTCAAGTGAACGTGCGGTGGGGAATTTACCCGAGTCAAACATCCATTATTTTGCCCATTTACAAAAAGCTGACCTAACAAACACTGATGATTTTTAAAGTGATTTATAAGTCAATCATGCATAACGGGCTATGTTTTTGTAAGAAAAGACTTATGGATTGGGAGTCAACACTCAGTTAAAAATCCTCCGCCTCCCACTTTTCCCAATAATTGCATAACCTAATATATAAAAACTAAAAGAGTTAACAGTCCCTAAAAGTTACAGAGATTTTTGGAATTATCTCTCTCTACATTTGTGCATTTCCATTCCATTTTAGACGTACACTTTTTTCTTAAATCAAAACTTTTCGTATTCACTTTTCGATTCTCTTGTAAACAAACAGATTTAGGCAAAATAGATCACAACAAAATGAAAATTTTAGAGTTTATGTATGGAAAAATTTTAAAACAATAAAAAAATTAATTAAAGAAATTTTATTCACACACCACAAAGGAACACAAAAGTTTTGTTGTCCAAGTTTGGGAAATTCCACTAGTTCAACACTAATGGCTTGGAATTTGATAAAAAAGAGATTTTTAACTGATCCTAACATGTTATATATATGGATATGCATGCTTGACACATGTTAAAGATGAAAATGCCCTATGGATCCAAACCTTTTAAAGTGAACAACAAGTGCTCATTAAATTCTTAAGTGAACGTGCGGTGGGATATTTACCTGAGTCAACCAAGCCATTATTTTGCCCATTTATAAAATGTTGTCCTAACAATCAGAGATGATTTTTCAAGTGATTTATCGGTCAATCATACATAACGGGCTATGTTTAATAAGAAATAACTTATGGATTGGGAGTCAACCCTTAGTTAAAAATCCCCGGCCTCCTCCTTTTCCCGATCATTGCAAAAAATAATATATAAAAACTAAAATAGTTTGCAGTCCCTAAAAGTTACAGAGAATTTTTCAAATTATTTCTCTGTACATTTCTGCTTTTCCTTTCCATTTTAAATGTAATTTTTTTTCTTAAATCAAAACATTGAGTTTTCGTTTTCCGAATCTCTCGTAAACAAGAAGAGAGGCAAAATAGATCACAACAAAATGATAATTATAAAGTTTATGTGTGGAAAAAATTAAGAATAATAACAAATATAAGTAAAGAAAATTCATTCACACCACAAATGAACACAAAAGTTTTGTTGACCAAGTTTGGGAAATTCCACTAGTTAGACCCTAATGACTTGGAATTTTATAAGAAAGAGATTTCTAACATGTTTCAAATATGGATATCATGCTCAAACCATGTTAAAGATGCAAATGCCCTATGGATCAAAACCTTTTAAAGTGAATAACAAATGCTCATTAAATTCTCAAGTGAACGTGCGGTGGGATATTTACCAGAGTCAAACAAGCCATTATTTTGCCCATTTACAGAAAAACTGACCTAACAAACACATATGATTTGTTAACTGATTTATCTATCACCCATGCATAATGGGCTATGTTTTTGTAAGAAATGACTTATGGATTAGGAGTCAACACTCAGTTAAAAATCCCATGCTCCCCGTTTTCTAGATCATTGTAAAACCTAATATATATAAAAAAAAAGAGTTTGAAGTCCCTAAAAGTTACAGAGATTTTGTGGAATTTTCTCTCTAAATGTTTGTGCATTTCCATTCCATTTTAGATGCACACTTTTTTCTTAAACATAAACTTTGAGTTTTCACTTTCGGATTCTCACGTAAACAGGAAGATAAAGGCAATATAGATCACAACAAAATGAAAATTTTAAAGTTTATGCATAGAAAAAATTTAAAACATTAACAAATGTAAGTAAAGAAAATTTATTCACACACAACAAACGAACACAAAAGTTTTGTTGTCCGTGTTTTGGAAATTCCACTTGTTCAACCCTAATGGCTAGGAATTTGAGAAGAAATAGATTTCTAACTGATCCTAACATGTTTTAAATATGGATATGCATGTTTGAAACATTTTAAAGATGCAAATGCCCTATGGATCCAAACCTTTTAAAGAGAACAACAAAAGCTCATTAAATTCTCAAGTGAACGTGCGGTGGGATATTTATCCAAGTCAGACAAGCCATTATTTTGCCCATTTTGAAAAAAAAGTGACCTAAGAATCACTTATGATTTGTAAAATGATTTATCGGTCAATCATGCGTAACGGGCTATGTTTTTGTAAGAAATGACTTATAGATGGGGAGTCAACACTCAGTTAAAAATCCCCCGCCTCCCCCTTTTCTCCATCATTGCAAAACATAGTAAATAAAAACTAAAAGAGTTTGCAGTCCCTAAAAGTTAAAGAGACCTTTAGAAATTATCTCTGTCTACATTTGTGCATTTCCATTTCCATTTTAGTTGTTGACTTTTTTCATAAATCGAACTTTGAGTTTTCACTTTCCGATTCTCTCGTAAACATGAAGATAAAGGCAAAGTAGATCACAACAAAATGAAAAATTTAGAGTTTGTGTATGAAAAAAAATTAAAAACAATGACAAATGTAGGTACAGATAATTTATTTGCACACCACAAACGAACACAAAAGTTTTGTTGTCCAAGTTTGGGAAATTCCGCTAGTTCAACCCAAATGGCTTGGAATTCTGTAAGAAAGAGATTTCTAACTGATCCTAACATGTTTTAAATATGGATATGCATGCTTGAAAAAAGTTAAAGATGCAACTGCCCTATGGATCCAAACCTTCTAAAGCGAACAACAAATGCTCATTAAATTCTCAAGTGATCGTGCGGTGGGATATTTACCCGAGTCAAATAAGCAATTATTTTGCCCATTTACAAAAGCTGACCTAACAATCACAGATGAATTGTAAAGTGATTTATCAGTCAATCATACGTAATAGGCTATGTTTTTGTAAGAAATGACTTATGGATGGGGAGTCAACACTTAGTTAAAAATCCTCCGCCTCCCCCTTTTTCCGAACATTGCAAAACCTAATATATAAAAACTAAAAGAGTTTTCAGTCCCTAGAAGTTACAGAGACTTTTTTGAATTATCTCTCTCTTCATTTGCGCATTTGCATTAAATTTTAGATATACTCTTTTTTCTTAAATAAAAACTTTGAGTTTTCACTTTTCGATTCTCTCGTAAACAAGAAGATAAAGGCAAAATAAATCACAACAAAATGAACATTTTAGAGTTTATGTACGGAAAAAATTAAAAAAAAAATGTAAGTAAAGAAAATTTATTCACTCACGATAGACGAACACAAAATTTGTTTGTCCAAGTTTCGGAAATTCCTCTAGTTAGACCCAAATGGCTTAGAATTTGAATAGAAAGAGATTCCTAACTGATCCTAACATGTTTTAAATATGGATGTGCATGCTTGAAACATGTTATAGATACAAATGCCCTATGGATCCGAACCTTTTAAATCGAACAACAAATGCTCATTAAATTCTTAAGTGAACGTGCGGTGGGATATTTACCCTAGTCAAACAAGCCATTATTTTGCCCATTCACAAAAAGCTTACCTAACAATCACAGATAATTTGTAAATTGATTTATCGGTCAGTCATAAGTAACGGGCTATTTTTTTGTAAGAAATGAGTTATGGATTGGGAGTCAACACTCAGTTAAAAATTCCCCGTCTCCCTTTTTTCCGATCATTGCAAAACCTAATATGTAAAAAATAAAAGAGTTTGCAGTCCCTAAAAGTTACAGAGACTTTTTGGAATTATCTTTCTCTACATTTGTGCATTTCAATTCCATTTTAGAAGTACACTTTTTTATTAAATAAAAAATTTGAGTTTTTACTTTTCGATTCTTTCGTAAACAAGAAGATAAAAGCAAAATAGATCACATCAAAATGAAAATGTTAGGGTTTACGTATGGAAAAATTAAAAAAAATGACAAATGTAAGAAAATAAAAATTATTCGCACACCATAAACAAACACAAAAGTTTTGTTGTCCAAGTTTGGGAAATTCCACTAGTTCAACCCTAATGGCTGGGAATATGATAAGAAAAAGATTTCTAATTGATTCTAACATGTTTTAAATATGGATATCCATGCTTGAAACATGTTAAAGATGAAAATGCCCTATGGATCCAAACCTTTTCAAGAGAACAAGAAACCCTCATTAAATTCTCAAGTGAACGTGCGGTGGTGTACTTACCCGAGTCAAACAAGCAATTAATTTGCCCCTTTACAAAAAGTAGACCTAACAATCACTAACGATTTGTAAAGTGATTTATCTGTCAATCATGCGTAACGATTTATGTTTTTGTAAGAAATGACTTATGGATTGGGAATTAACACTCAGTTAAAAATCCTCTGCCTCCCCCTTTTCGCAATAATTGCAAAACCTAATATATAAAAACTAAAAGAGTTTGATGTCCCAAAAATTTACAGGGATTTTTGTATTATCTCTCTCTACATTTGTGCATTTCCATTCTATTTTAGACGTACACTTTTTTCTTAAATCAAAACTTTGAGTATTCACTTTCCGATTCTCTCGTAAACAAAAAGATTAAGGCAAAATAGATCACAACAAAATGAAAAGTTTAGAGTTTATGTATGGAAAAAATTATAAACAATATAAAATATAATTAGAGAAAATTTATTGAAACACAACAAATGAACACAAAAGTTTTGCTTTCCAAGTTTTCAAAATTCCACTAGTTCAACCCTAATGGCTTGGGATTTGATAACATGTATTAAATATGGATATACATGCTTGAAACATGTTAAAGATAAAAATGCCCTATGGATCCAAACCTTTTAAAGAGAACAACAAGTGCTCATTAAATTTTCAAGTGAACGTGCGGTGGGATATTTACTCGAGTCAAACAAGCCATTATTTTGCCCATTTACAAAAAGTTGTCCTAACAATCACAGATGATTTGTCAAGTGATTAATCGATCAATCATACGTAACGGGCTATGTTTAATAAGAAATGACTTATGGATTGGGAGTCAACCCTCAGTTAAAAATCCCCGGCCTCCTCCATTTCCCGATCATTGCAAAACCTAATATATAAAAACTAAAAGAGTTTGCAGTCCCTAAAAGTTATTGAGAATTTTTGGAATTATTTCTCTCTACATTTGTGCATTTCCATTCCATTTTATATGTACACTTTTTTCTTAAATCAAAACTTTAAGTTTTTACTTTCCGAATCTCTCGTAAACAAGAAGAGAGAGGCAAAATAGATCACAACAAAATGAAAATTATAAAGTTTATGTATGGAAAAAATGAAGAAAAATAAAAAATGTAAGTAAAAAAATTTACTGACACACCACAAATGAACACAAAAGTTTTGTTGTCCAAGTTTGGGAAATTCCTCTAGTTCAACCCTAATGACTTGGAATTTTATAAGAAATAGATTTCTAACATGTTTTAAATATGGATATGCATGCTCGAAACATGTTAAAGAATCAAAGGCCCTATGGATCAAAACCTTTTAAAGCGAATAACAAATGCTTATTAAATTCTGAAGTGAATGTGTGGTGGGATATTTACCTTAGTCAAACAAGCCATTATTTTGCCCATTTACAAAAAAGCTGACCTAACAAACATAGATGATTTTTAATGTGATTTATTTTTCAATCATGCGTAACAAGTTATGTTTTTGTAGGAAATGACTTATGGATTGGGAGTCAACACTCAGTTAAAAATCCCCCGCCTTCCCCTTTTCCCGATCATTGCAAAACCTAATATATAAAAACTAAAAGAGTTTGAAGTCCCTATAACTTACAGAGACTTTTTGGAATTATCTCTCTCTACATGTTTGCATTTACATTCCATTTTAGATGTTCACTTTTTTCTTAAATCAAAACTTTGAGTTTTCACTTTCCGATTCTCTCGTAAACAAGAAGATAAAGGCAAAATTGATGCCAACAAAATGAAAATTTTAGAGTTTATGAATGGAAAAAATATAAAACAATAAACAATGTAAGTAAAGAAAATTTATTCATACACCACAAACGAACACAAAAGTTTTTTTGTCCAAGTGTCGAAAATTCTACTAGTTCAACCCCAATGGCTGGGAATTTGAAAAGAAAAAGATTTCTAATTGATCATAACATGTTTTATATATGGATATGCATGCTTGGAACAAGTTAAAGATGCAATTGAACTCTGGATTCAAACCTTTTAAAGCAGACAACAAGTGCTCATTAATATCCAGAGTGAACGTGCGGTGGGAGATTTACCCGAGTCAAAGAAGCCATTATTTTGCCTATTTACAAAAAGTTGACCTTACAATCACAGATGATATTTAAAGTGATTTATTGGTCAATCATGTGTAACAGGCTATTTTTTTTATAAGAAATGACTTATGGATTGGGAATGAAAACTCAGTTAAAAATCCCTCGCCTCCCCCTTTTCCCGATCATTGGAAAACCTAATATTTGTAAACGAAAAGAGTTTCCAGTCCATAAAAGTTCCAGAGACTTTTTGGAATTATCTCTCTGTACATTTTTGCATTTCCATTCCATTTTAGATATACATTTTTTGTTAAATCAAAACTTTGAGTTTTACGCTTTTCGATTCTCTCGTAAACAAGAAGATAGAGGCAAAATAGATGACAAAAAAATGAAAATTTTAGAGTTTATGAATGGAAAAAATATAAAACAATAAACAATGTAAGTAAAGAAATTTTATTCACACACCACAAATGGACACAAAAGTTTTGTTGTTCAAGTGTCGAAAATTCTACTAGTTCAACCCCAATGGCTGGGAATTGAAAAGAAAAAGATTTCTAATTGATCATAACATGTTTTAAATATGGATATGCATAGTTAAAATATGTTAAAGATGCAAATGCCCTATGGATCCAAACCTTTTAAAGAGAACAAGAAATGCTCATTAAATTCTCAAGTGCATGTGCAATGGGATATTTTCCTAAGTCAAACAAGCCATTATTTTACCCATTTACAAAAAAGCTGACCTAACAATCACAGATGATTTGTAAAGTGATTTATTGGTCAATCATGTGTAACGGGCTATGTTTTTGTAAGAAATGATTTATGGTTTGGGAGTCAACACTCAGTTAAAAATCCCCGGCCTCTCCCTTTTCCCGATCATTGGAAAACCTAATATATAAAAACTAAAAGACTTTGCAGTCCCTAAAAGTTACAGAGAATTTTCTGAATTATTTCTCTCAACATTTGTGCATTTCCTTTCCATTTTAGAGGTACACTTTTTTCTTAAATCAAAACTTTGAGTTCTCACTTTCCAAATCTCTCGTAAACAAGAAGAGAGAGGCAAAAAATATCACAAAAAAATTAAAATTATAAATTTTATGTATGGAAAAAATTAAGAACAATAAAAAATGTAAGTAAAGAAAATTTATTCACACATCATAAATGAACAGAAAAGTTTTGTTGTCCTAGTTTGGGAATTCTACTAGTTCAACCCTAATGACTTGGAAATTTATACGAAAGAGATTTCTAAGATGTTTTAAATATGGATATGCATGCTCAAAACACGTTAAAGATGCAAATGCCCTATGGATCAAAACCTTTTAAAGCGAACAACAGATGCTCATTAAATCCTCAAGTGAACGTGCGGTGGAATATTTACCCGAGTCAAACAAGCCAATATTTTGCCCATTTACAAAAAAGCTGACCTAACAAACACAAATGATTTGTAAATTGATTTATCTGTCAATCATGCGTAACAGGCTATTTTTATGTAAGAAATGACTTTTGGATTGGGAGTCAACACTCAGTTAAAAATCCCCCGCCTCCCCCTTTTCCATTTCATTACAAAACCTAATATATAATAACCAAAAGAGTTTGTAGTCCCGAAAAGTTATAGAGACCTTTTGGAATTATCTCCCTCTACATTTGTGCAATTTCATTCCATTTTAGATGTACACTTTTTTCTTAAATCAAAACTTTGAGTTTTCTCTTTCTGATTCTCTCGTAAACATGAAGATAAAGGCAATATTGATCATAAAAAAATGAAAATTTTAGAGTTTATGTATGAAAAAAATTTAAACAATAAGAAATGTAAGTAAAAAAAATTTATTCACACACCGCAAACGGACACAAAAGTTTTGTTGCCAAGTTTGGGAAATTCCACTAGTTCAATCCTAATGGCTTGGAATTTGATAAAAAAGAGATTTCAAAATGATCCTCACATGTTTTAAATATGGATATGCATTTTTGAAACATGTTAATGATGCAAATGCCCTATGGATCCAAACCTTTTAAAGCGAAAAACAAATGCACATTAAATTCTCAAGTGAACGTTCAGTGGGAAATTTACCCGAGTCAAACAAGCCAATATTTTGCCCATTTACTAAAAAGTTGACCTAACAATCACATATGATTTTTAAAGGGATTTATCGGTCAATAATGCGTAACGGGCTATGTTTTTGTAAGAAATAACTTATGGATTGGGATTCAACACTCAATTAAAAATCCCCGGCCTCCCCCTTTTCCTGATCATTGCAAAACCTAATATATAAAAACTAAAACAACTTGCAGTCCCTAAAAGTTATAGAGAGTTTTTTGAATTATCTCTCTCTACATTTTTATTTTCCATTCCATTATAGATGTACACTTTTTTCTTAAATCAAAACTTTGAGTTTTCACTTTCCGATTCTGTCGTAAAACAGAAGATTAAGGCAAAATAGATCAGAACAAAGTCAAAATTTAAGAGCTTATCCATGGAAAAATTTAAAAAAAATAACAAATGTAAGTAAAAAAAAAATTATTCACACCCCACAAACAAACACAAAAGTTTTATTGTCCAAGTTTTGGGAATTCCACTAGTTCAACCCTAATGGCTTGGAATTTGAAAAGAAAGAGGTTTCTAACTGATCATAACATGTTTTAAATATGGATATGCATGCTTGAAACATGTTAAAGATGCAAATGCCCTATGGATCATAACCATTTAAAGTGAACAACAAATGCTCTTTAAATTCTCAAGTGAACGTGCGGCGAGATATTTACCTGAGTCAAAGAAGTCATTATTTTGCCCATTTACAAAAAAACTGACCTAACAATCAGTAATAATTTTTAAAGTGATCTGTCAATCATGCATAACGGGCTATGTTTTAGCAAGAAATGACCTATAGATTGGGAGTCAACACTCAGTTAAAAATCCCCCGCCTCCCCCGTTTCCCGATCATTGTAAAACCTAATTTATAAAAACTAAAAGAGTTTGCAGTCCATAAGAGTTACAGAGACTTTTTGGAATTATCTCTCTCTACATTTGTGCATTTCCATTCTATTTTAGATGTTCCTTTTCTTTTTAAATCAAACTTTGAGTTTTCACTTTCCGATTCTCTCGTAAACAAGAAGATAAAGGCAAAATTGATCACAACAAAAGGAAAATTTTAGAGTTTAAGTATGGAAAAAATTTAAAACAATAACAAGAGTAAGTAAAGAAAATTTATTCACACACCACAAACGAACGCAAAATTTTTGTTGTCCAAGTTTGGGAAATTCCACTAGTTCAATGGCTTGGAATTTGATAAGAAAGAGATTTCTCACTAAACCGACCATGTTTTAAATATGGATATGCATGCTTGAAACATGTTCAAGATGCAAATGTTCATTGAATTCTCTAGTGAACGCGCGGTGGGATATTTATTGGAGTCAAACAAGGCATTATTTTGCACATTTACAAAAAAGCTGACCTAACAATCATAGAAGATTTGTAAAGTGATTTATCGGTCAATCTTGCATAACGGGCTATGGTTTTTTTAAGAAATGAATTATGGATTGTGAGTCAACACTCAGTTAAAAATCCCCCGGATCCCCCTTTTCCCGATCATTGCAAAACCTAATATATAAAAACTAAAAGAGTTTGCAGTCCATAACAGTTACAGAGACTTTTTGGAATTATCTCTCTCTACATTTTTGTCTTTCCATTCCATTTTAGATGTTCACTTTTTTCTTAAATCAAACTTTGAGTTTTCACTTTCCGATTCTCTCGTAATCAAGAAGATAAAGGCAAAATTGATCACAACAAAATGAAAATTTTAGAGTTTATGAATGGAAAAAATTTCAAACAATAAAAAATGTAAGTAAAAAAAATTTATTCACACACCACAAACGTACACGAAAGGTTTTGTTGTCCAAGTTTGGGAAATTTCACAAGTTCAACCCTAATGGCTTGGAATTTGATACGAAAGAGATTTCTAACTGATCCTAACTTGTTTTAAGTAAGGTTATGCATGCTTGAGACATGTTAAGGATGCAAATACCCTATGGATCCAAAAATTTTAAAGTGAATAACAAATGCTCATTGAATTCTCTAGTGAACGTGTGGAGAGATATTTACCAGAGTGAAAAAAGCCAATATTTTGCCCATTAACAAAAAAGTTGACCTAACAATCATAGATGATTTTTAAATGATTTATCGGTCAATCATGTGTTACAAGCTATGTTTTTGTAAGAAATGACTTATGGGTTGGGTGTCACTACTCATTTAAAAATCCCCCGCCTCCCCCTTTTCACGATTATTGCCGTCCCTAAAAGTTACAGAGACTTTGCCATCCCTAAAAGTTACAGAGACTTTTTGGAATTATGTCTCTCTACATTTGTGCATTTGCATTCCATTTTAGATGTACACTTTTTTCTTAAATCAAAACTTTGAGTTTTCACTTTCCTATTCTCTCGTAAACAACAAGATAAAGGTAAAATAAAATTTTAGAATTTACGTATGGTAAAAATTTAAAAAAATAACAAATGTAAGTTAAAAAACTTTATTCAGACTCCACAAACGAACACAAAATTTTTTTTGTCCAAGTTTGGGAAATTCCAGTAGTTCCACCCTCATGGATTGGAATTTGATAAAAAATAGAGATTTCTAACTGATCCTAACAAGTTTTAAATATGGATACGCATGCTTGAAACAAGTTAAAGATGCAAATGCCCTATGGATGCAAACCTTTTAAAGAGAACAACAAGTGCTCATTAAATTCTCAAGTGAACGTGTGGTGGGATATTTACCCGAGTCAATCAAGGTATTATTTTGCCCATTTACAAAAAAAGATGAGCTAACAATCACAAATGATTTTTAAAGTGTTTTATTGGTCAATCATGTGTAACGGTCTATGTTTTTGTGAGAAACGACTTATGGATTGGGAGTCAACACTCAGTTAAAAATCCTCTGCCTCCCCCTTTTCCCGATCATTGCAAAACCTAATATATATAAATTAAAAGAGTTTACAGTTCCTAAAAGTTACAAAGACTTTTTGGAATTATCTCTCTCTCCATTTGTGCATTTTCATTCCATTTTTAATGTACATTTTTTTCTAAAATGAAAACTTTGAGTTTTCACTTTCGGATTCTCTTGTCAACAAGAAGATATAGGCAAAATAGATCACAACAAAATGAAAATTTTAAAGTTTATGTATGGAAAAAATTACAAACAATAACAAATGTAAGGAAAGAAAATTTATTCACACACCGGAAATGAACACAAAAGTTTTGTTGTCATTGTTTGGGAAATTCCACTAGTTCAACACTAATGGCTTGGAATTTGATTAGAAAGAGATTTCTTACTGTTTCTAACATGGTTTAAATATGGATATGCATGCTTGAAACATGTTAAAGATGCAAATACCCTATGGATCCAAACCTTTTAGAGCGAACAACAAATGCTCATTAAATTCTCAACTGAACATGCGGTGGGATATTTACCCAAGTCAAACATGTCATTATTTTGCCCATTTACAAAAAAGCTGACCTAACAATCACAGATGATTTTTAAAGTGATTTATCGGTCAATCATGCATAATGGGCTATGTTTTTGTAAGAAACGACTTGTGGATTGGGAGTCAACAATCAGTTAAAAATTTCCCGCCTCCCCTTTTTCCCGATCATTGCAAGCATAATATATAAAAACTAAAAGAGTTTGCAGTCCCTAAAAGTTACAGAGAATTTTAGGAATTATCTCTCTCTACATTTGTGAATTTCCATTAATTAATAGATCTACACTTTTTTCTTAAATCAAACCTTTGAGTTCTCACTTTCTGATTCTCTTGTAAACAAGAAGATAATGGCAAAAAAGATCACAACAAAATGAAAAATTTAGAGTTGATGTACGAAAAAAATTAAAAACAAAAACAAATGTAAGTAAAGAAAATTTATTCACACACCACAAATGAACACAAAAGTTTTGTTGTCCAAGTTTGGGAAATTCTACTAGCTCAACCCTAATGGCTTGGAAATTGATAAGCAAGAGATTTCTAACTGTTTCTAACATGTTTTAAATATGGATATGCATGCTTGAAACATGTTAAAGATGCAAATGCCCTATGGATCCAAACCTAGTGAACATGCGGTGGGATATTTACTCGAGTCAAACAAGTCTTTACTTTGCACATTTACAAAAAAGTTGTCCTAACAATCATAGATGATTTGTAAAGTGATTTATCGATAAATCATGGGTAACGGGCAATGTTTTTGTAAGAAATGACTTATGGATTGGGAGTCAACACTCTGTTAAAAATCCCTCGCCTCCTCTTTTCCCGATCATTGCAATATCTAATATATAGAAACTAAAAGTGTTTGCAGTCCCTAAAAGTTACAGAGACTTTTTTGAATTATCTCTATCTATATTTGTGCATTCCCATTCCATTTTAGATTTTCACTTTTTTCTTAAATCAAAACTTTGAGTTTTCACTTTCCAATTCTCTCGTTGATAAGAAGATAAAGACAAAATAGATCACAACAAAATGAAAATTTTGGAGTTTATGTATGGAAAAAATTAAACACAATAACAAATGAAAATAAAGAAAATTTATTCAGCCACCACAAACGAACACAAAAGTTTTGTTGTCCGAGTTTTGGAAATTCCTCTAGTTCAACCCTGGCTTGGAATTTAATATGAAAGAGATTTCTAACTGATCCTAATATGTTTTAAATATGGATAGATATGTCTGAAACATGTTAAAGATGCAAATACCTTATGGATCCAAACCTGATAAAGTGAACAACAAATGCTCATTAAATTCTTAAGTGAACGTGCGATGGGATATTTACCCGAGTCAAACAAACCATTAGTTTGCCCATTTACAAAAAAGGTGACCAACAATCACAAATGATTTTTTAAGTGATTTATTGGTCAATCATGCATAATGGGCTATGTTTTTTTAAGAAATCACATATGGATTGGGAGTCAACACTCAGTTAAAAATCCCCCGCCTCCCCCTTTTCCTGATCATTGCAAAATCTAATATATAAAACTAAAAGAGTTTATAGTCCCTAAAATTTACAGAGACTTTTTGGAATTATCTCTCTCTATATTTGAGCATTTCCATTCCATTTTAGATGTTCACTTTTTTCTTAAATCAAAACTTTGAGCTTTCACTTTCCGATTCTCTCGTAAATAAGAAGATAAAGGCAAAATAGATCACAACAAAATGAAAGTTTTAGAGTTTATGTATGAAAAAAATTAAAAAACAATAACAAATGAAACTAAAGAAAATTTATTCACACACCACAAACGAACACAAAAGTTTTGTTGTCCGTGATTTGGAAATTCCACTTGTTCAACACTAATGGCTTGGAATTTGATAATAAAATGATTTCTAACAGATCCTAACCAGTTTTAAATATGGATATGCATGCCTGGAACATGTTAAAGATGCAAATGCCCTATGGATCCAAACCTATTAAAGTGAAAAAAAAATGCTCATTAAATTTTGAAGTGAACATGCGATGGGATATTTACCCAAGTCAAACAAGCCATTATTTTCCCCATTTACAAAAAGCTGACCTAACAATCACAGAGGATTTGTAAAGTGATTTATTATTCAATCATGTGTAAACAGGCTATGTTTTTTTAAGAAATGACTTATGGATTGAGAGTCAACACTCAGTTAAATATCCCTCGCCTCCCCCTTTTCCCGATCATTGCAAAACCTAATATAAAAAAACTAAAAGAGTTTTTCATTCCGTAAAAGTTACAAAAACTTTTTGGAATTATCTCTCTACATTTGTGCCCTTCCATTCCATTTTAGATGTACACTTTTTTATTAAACCAAAACTTTGAGTTTTCACTTTTCGATTCTCTCGTAAACAAGAAGATGAAGGCAAAATAGATCACAACAAAATAAAATTTTAGAATTTAAGTATGGAAAACATTAAAAACAATAACAAATGTGTTGGAAGATAAGCTCAAGATCGATAGACCATGGAAGGACCCCATATGTAAGATTATTAAAAGATGGGCCACATGACCAAGGAAGGCCCACAAGTTGGGGCCAAGCCCATAAGAAGTAGGACCCACAATGATTACCAAGAGCTGGCATCCTTATCACATCAGGGTGAAGATCAAGAAGGACTCACAAAAGTATCTTTATCTTAGGGTCAAGACCAAGAAGAGTTTTAGTTTAAGTTATATTTGTCTTTTATCAATATTGAGTTACCTAATTATGTTAGGACTTACCTTAAGTGTTAGAGTTTGGGTGTAATTGGGACAAGGGTAGTGTTATTGTAATAGGACTCTACTACCTTCCTCTATTATAAATAGAGGTTCGTGTACTCTGATTACAACAAGTTATTGATGTCAATGAAGTATTTTAATTTTACACAAATTCAACATGGTATCAGAGCAGGTTCTGTGAGTTGACTTGGTCAACTCACAGAGGTAATGTGATCCTTTTCTTTAAACCCTAAACCCTAGGTCTAGGTTCGTAGTTATTGTTTTTCAGTCCTACATCTGTAGTTTTATTTGCTTCTTTAACCTCTATATTTAGTTTTTAATATTTAAAATTATATATTTATGGAAATATATTTGAGTATACATTCCAAAGAAAAATGATTTGTTCCAATCGGAGTTATCTATAGAGAGATATGGATATTTGAATGAACGAAGGTCAGATTGCAAAAACGTTCAAGTAGCAGCAGAAATCTTCAACTTCCGAGGTATTTTTTGCTATCAAGAACTAGACTTTATATGGAGAAATTTATAAAAAAAGAAATATTTGTAAGTATATTCTTTTACCTATTCAACCAATTGTATATCTGAGTTATCTACAAAGAGAAATCAATATTTGAAGCAACAAAGGTAAGATTGAAAAAGAGGTTCGAGCGGCAGCATATAGGCTCAACTTCTGAGGTATTTTAAGATATCAAGAAAGAGACTTTATATGGATAATTATATATCAAGAGAAATATATGTAAGTCTATTTTCTGACCTATACAACCAATTCTCGGTATAATGTTTTTATAAGGATATATTGATCTTGGAAGTGTCAATGATCGTTCTGGAAAAATAGTAAAACCAGAACTTAGTTCGGCCAGATGACAGAGACTGAAACCTATCAGATTATTTATCTTCTGATAATTATATTATATGAAGAGATGTTATATTTGATGAAATTTATTTACTTCTACTTTCAGAAGGAAAATATTTCATGTCAATCTGATCTATATTGAAAGATATATTTGCATTGGAAGAATCAAAGGTCATGTTGGTATTCTGTTACATTGAAAATCCGAATTTATGCCGATTGTTTTGTGTCCCTTTTTGAGTTGATATAAAAGGAAAATATCTCACTTCTGCCTGGTTTGAAGGCTTATTTATACATCTCTATTATTTTGGCTTATGGCTACATATATGATATTTGGTTCAAGTTGGGATCATTGCCATTACCTCCCAGCTTGAGGGGGAGAAGTAGAAGAAGAACAAGAAAGAGGTATTTTATTCCTTACGTTGTGGATAAGTTTATGTGACCAAAATATTCAAGAAAGGTGGAGCACAAAAGATGAAGCTTGTGCATCAATGAAGAAAATTTTATATCGGATTATTTCATGGGTTCTTTTACAAAGTTTATTATTTGGTTTGTGTTATATGTGTTGGAAGATGGTCATGTTATATTCAGTTGCAGCTATTTTGTCTCTTTGGGGACATTATTATTGAATAAGAGGTGGCCTCAAGTCATCATTTATTTTACCCTGTCAGAAAGATCAAAATTGTTTGTGGTTGGGAGTCCATGACGGAGGAACTTCATCCCCGTCAAAAAGATGAAAATTATTTGTGGTTGGAAGTCCATGATGGAGGAACTTCATCCCCGAGCAATGCCGATAGACACACTACCGATAGCAGTGGAGTGTGCCCTACATCCAGCATTAAGACTGGAATATGAAGCAATGACTTATCGGCTAGAAGTGATTTTTACTCTCACTTATAATGCCGCAGGGCCTCATGGAAAGACGCAACAGCGTGAGGGGGAATGTTGGAAGATGGGCCATTTTATACAAAAATATTGTATACATCATTTGCAGCAAGTTGGGAGTTCATGTTGTTCTCTCACCCCCAGCTTGAGGGGGAGTGTTGGAAGATAAGCTCAAGCCGAAACGACCAAGGAAGGCCCACATATGTAAGATTATTATAAGATGGGCCACATGAACAAATAAGGCCCACAAGATGGGCCCAAACCCATAAGAACTAGGACCCATAATGATTACCCATTTTAGTGTTTGGGTGTAATTGGGACAAGGCTAGTTTTATTGTAATTGGACTTTACTACCTTCCTCTATTATAAATAAAGGTTCATGTACTCTGATTACAACAAGTTATTGATGTCAATGAAGTATTTCACTTTTCCATAAATTCAACAAAATGTAAGTAAAGAAAATTTATTCACACACCATAAACGAACACAAATGTTTTGTTGTCTAAGTTTGGGAAATTCTACTTGTTCAACCCTAATGGCTGGGAATTTGAAAATAAAGAGATTTCTAACTGATCCTCACATGTTTTAAATAAGGATATGCATGCTTGAAACATGTCAAAGATGCAAATGCCCTATGGATCCAAACCTTTTAAAGTGAACAACAAATGCTCACTAAATTCTGAAGTGAACACGCGGTGGGAAATTTACCCGAGTCAAACAAGATATTATTTCACCCATTTACAAAAAAACTGACCTAACAATCACAAATGATTTGTAAAGTGATTTATCGGTCAATCATGCACAATGGGCTATGTTTTTTTAAGAAATGACTTATGGATTGGGAGTCAACACTTAGTTAAAAATCCCCTGCCTCCCCCTTTTCCTTATCATTGCAAAACCTAATATATAAAAACTAAAAGAGTTTGCAGTTCCTAAAAGTTACAGAGACTTTTTGGAATTATCTCTTTCTCCATTTGTGCATTTCCATTCCATTTTAGATGTACACTTTTTTCTTGAATCAAAACTTTGAGTTTTCATTTTTCGATTCTCGCGTAAACAAGAAGATAAAGGCAAAATAGAACAATACAAAATGAAAATTTTAGATTTTATGTATCGAAAAATTAAAAACAATAACAAATGTAAGTAAAGAAAATTTATTTACACACCACAAACAAACACAAAAGTTTTGTTGTCCAAGTTTGGGAAATTCCACTAGTTCAACCCTAATGGTTCAAAATTTGATAAGAAAGAGATTTCTAACTGATCCTAACATGTTTTAAATATGGACATGCATGCATGAAACATTTAAAATATTTAAATGACCTATAGATCCAAACCTTTTAAAGCGAACAAGAAATGCTCATTAAATTCTAAAGTGAACGTGCGGTGGGATATTCACCCGAGTCAAACAAGCCATTATTTTGCCCATTTAAAAAAACGTTGACCTAACAATCATAGATGATTTGTAAAGTGATTTATCGGTCAATCATGTGTAACGCACTATGTTTTTGTAAGAAATAACTTATGGATTGGGAGTCAACACTCAGTTAAAAATCCCCCACCTCCCCCTTTTCCTGATCATTCCAAAACCTAATCTATAAAAACTAAAAGAGTTATGAGTACCTTAAAGTTACAGAGACTTTTAGGAATTATCTCACTCTACATCTTTGCATTTCCATTCCATTTTAGATGTACATTTTTTTCCTAAATTAAAACTTTCAGTTGTCACTTTCTGATTCTTTCGTAAATAAGAAGATAAAGGTAAAATAGATCACAACAAAATGAAAATTTTAGAGTTTATATATTGAAAATTTTTTAAAAAATATCAAATGTAAGTAAATAAAATTTATTCACACACCACAAACGAACACAAAAGTTTTGTTGTCCAAGTTTGGGAAATTCCACTAGTTCAACCCTAATGGATTGGAATTTGATAAGAAAGAAATTTTCTAACTAATCCTAACATGTTTTAAATATGGATATGCATGCTTGAAAGTTGTTAAAGATGCAAATGTCCTGTGGATCCAAACCTTTAAAAGAAAACAACAAATGCTCATTAAATTCTCTAGTGAAAGTGTGGTGGGATATTCACCCGAGTCAAACAAGCCATTATTTTGCCCATTTACAAAAAAACTGACCTAATAATCACATATGATTTGTAAAGTGATTTATCGGTTAATCATGTGTTACGGGCTATGTTTTTGTAAGAAATGACTTATGAATTGGGAGTCAACACTCAGTTAAAAATCCCACACCTCCCCCTTTTCACTATCTTTGCAAAACCTAATATATAAAAACTCAAAGAGTTTGCAGTCCCCAAGATTTACAGAGACTTTTAGGAATAATATCTCTCTACATTTGTGCATTATAATTTAATTTTAGATGTAAACTTTTTTCTCAAATAAAAGCTTTGATTTTTCACTCTCCGATTCTCTCGTAAACAAGAAGATAAAGGCAAAATAGATCTCAAAAAAAATAAAATTTTAAAATTTATGTATGGAAAAAATTTAAAACAATAACAAATGTAAGTTAAATTTTTTTTTCACACTCCACACACTAACACTAAAGTTTTGTTGTCCAAGTTCTGGAAATTCCACTAGTTCCACCCTAATGGCTTGGAATTTTATAAGAAAGCGATTTCTAACTGATCCTAGCATGTTTTAAATATGGATATGCATGCCTGACACATGTTAAAAATGCAAATACCCTATGGATCCAAACCTTTTAAAGAAAACAAAAAATGCACATTAAATTCTCTAGTGAACATGCGGTGGGATATTTAACGGAGTCAAAGAAGCCATTTTTTTGCCCATTTACAAAAAAAGCTGACCTAATAATCACAGTTGATTTGTAAAGTGATTTATCGATCAATCATGCATAATGGGCTATGTTATTGTAAGAAATGACTTATGGATTGGGAGTCAACACTCAATTAAAAATCCACCGCCTCCCCTTTTTCCCGATCATTGCAAAACCTAATATATAAAAACTAAAAGAGGTTAGAGTTCCTAAAAGTTACACAGACTTTTTAGAATTATCTCTCTCTACATTTGTACATGTCCATTCCATTTTAGATGTACTTTTTTTCTTAAATCAAAACTTTGAGTTTTAACTTTTTGATTCTTTCGTTAACAAGAAGAAAAAGGCAAAATAGATCACAACAAAATAAAAATTTTAGAGTTTATGTATGGAAAAAATTAAAAATCATAAAAAATGTAAGTAGAGAAAATATATTCATACACCACAAACGAACACAAAAGTTTTGTTGTCCAAGTTTGGGAAATTCCGCTACTTTAACCCTATTGGCTTGGAATTTGATTAGAAAGAGATTTCAAACTGATCCTAATATGTTTTAAATATGGATATGCATGCATGAAACATATTACAGATTCAAATGCCCTATGGATCGAAACCTTTTAAAGTGAACAACATATACTAATTAAATTCTCAAGTGAAAGTGCAGTGGTATATTTAGCCCAGTCAAACAAGCCATTATTTTGCTCATTAACATAAAAGCTGACCTAACAATCACAGATGGTTTGTAAAGTGATTTGTCGGTCAATCATGCATAACGGGCTATGTTTTTTTTCAGAAATGACTTATGGATTGGGAGTCAACAATCAGTTAAAAATCCCCCACCTCTTACTTTTCCCAATCATTGCAAAACCTAATATGTAAAAACTAAAAGAGTTTGCAATTCTTAAAAGTTACAGATACTTTTTGGAATTATCTCTCTCTACATTTGTGCATTTCCATTCCATTTTACATGTACACTTTTTTCTTAAATCAAAACTTTGAGTTTTCACTTTCCGATTCTCTCGTAAACAAGAAGATCAAGGAAAAATGGATCACAACAAAATGAAAATTTTAGGGTCATTGTAAGGAAAAAATTAAAAAATATAACAAATGTAAGTAAATAAAATTTATTCACACACCACAAATGAACACAAAAGTTTTGTTGTCCAAGTTTGGGAAATTCCACTAGTTCAACCCTAATTCTTTCGAATTTGATAAGAAAGAGATTTCTAACTGTTTCTAACATGTTTTAATATGGATATGCATGTTTCAAACATGTGAAAGATTCAAATGCCCTATGTATCCAAACCTTTTAAAGCGAACAACCAATGCTCATTAAATTCTCAAGTGAACGTGCGGTGGGATATTTACCCGAGTCAAACAAGTCATTATTTTTCCCATTTACAAAAAAATTTACCTAACAATCACAAATGATTTGTAAAGTGATTTATCGGTCAATCATGCGTAACGGGCTATGTTTTTTTTAGAAAAGACTTATGGATTGTGAGTCAACACTCAGTTAAAAATCCCCTGCCTCTCCCTTTTCCCGATCATTGCAAAACTTAATATAAAAAAACTAAAAGAGTTTTTCAGTCCCTAAAAGTTACAGAGTCTTTTTGGAATTATTTCTTTCTATATTTGTGCATTTCAATTCTAATTTAGATGGACTTTTTTTTCTTAAATCAAAACTTTGACTTTCACTTTCCGATTCTTTTGTAAACAAGATGATAAAGGCAAAATAGAGCACAACAAAATAAAATTTTAGAATTTATGTATGAAAAGTAAAAAAAACAATAACAAATGTAAGTAAAGAAAATATATTAACACACCATAAATGAACACAAAAGTTTTGTTGTCCAAGTTTTGGAAACTCCACTTATTCAACCCTAATGGATTGGAATTTGATAAGAAAGAGATTTCTAACTGATCCTAAAATGTTTTAAATATGGATATGCATGCTTGAAACGTGTTAAAGATGCAAATGCCCTATGGATCCAAACCATTTTAATTGAACAACAAATGCTCATTAAACTCTCAAGTGAACATGCGGTGGGATGTTTACCCGAGTCAAACAAGACATTATTTGGCCCATTTACAAAAAAACTGACCTAACAATCACAGATGATTTGTAAAGTTATTTATCGGTCAATCATGCATAATGGGCTATGTGTTTGTAAGAAATGACTTATGGATTGGTTGTAACCACTCAATTAAAAATCCCTTGTCTCCCCCTTTCCCTATTATTGCAAAACCTAATATATAAAAACTAAAAGAGTTTGCAGTTCCTAAAAAAGTTACAGAGATGTTTTGAAATTATCTCTCTCTCCATTTGTGCATTTTCATTCCATTTTAGATATACCATTTTTTCCTAAATTAAAAATTTGAGTTTTCCCTTTCCGTTTCTTGCGTAACCAAGAAGATAAAGGCAAATAGATGACAACAAAATGAAATTTTTAGAGTTTATGTATGGAAACAATTAAAAAAAATAATAAATGTAAATAAAAAAATTTATTCACACACCAAAAACGAACACAAAAGTTTTGTTGTCCATGTTTTGGAAATTCCACTAGTTCAACCATAATGGCTTGGAAATTTATTAGAAATAGATTTCTAACTAATCCTAACATGTTTTAGATATGGATTTGCATGCTTGAATAATGTTAAAGATGCAACTGCCCGATGCATCCAACCCTTTTAAAGCAAACAGCAAATGCTCATTAAATTCTCAAGTGAACGTGCGGTGAGATATTTACTGAGTCAAACAAGTCATTATTTTACCCATTTACAAAAAAGCTAACCTAACAATCACGGATGATTTGTAAAGTGATTTATCAATCAATCATACGTAACGGGGTATGTTTTCATAAGAAATGACTTATGGATTGGGGGTCAACACTCAGTTAAAAATCCCCCACCACCCCATTTTCCAGATCATTGCAAAACCTAATATAAAAAAAACTAAAAGATTTTGTAGTTCCTAAAAGTTACAGAGGTTTTTTGGAATTCTCTCTCTGTCGATTTGTGCATTTCCTTTCCATTTTAGATGTTTACTTTTTTCTTAAATCTAAACTTTGAGTTTTTACTTTTCGATTCGTTCTAAAATAAGAAGATAAAGGCAAAATAGATCACAACAAAATGAAAATTTTAGAGTTTATTTATGGAAAAAATTAAAAACAACAAGAAATGTAAAGAAAATTTATTCACATACCACAAACGAACACAAAAATTTTGTTGTCCAAGTATGGGAAATTCCACTAGTTCAACCCTAATGGCTTGGAATTTGATAAGAAAGAGATTTCTAACTGATCCTAACATGTTTTAAATATGGATATGCATGCTTGAAACATGTCAAAAGATGCAAATTCCCTATGGATCCAAACCTTTTAAAGCGAACAAAAAATGCTCATTAAATTCTCTAGTGAACGTGTGGTGGGAAATTTATCAGAGTCAAACAAGTTATTATTTTGCCCACTTGCAAAAAACCTGACCTAACAATGACAGATAATTTTTAAAGTAATTTATCGGTCAATCATAGGTAACATGCTATGTTTTTGTAAGAAATGACTTATGGATTGGGAGTCAACACTCAGTTAAAAATCCCACGCCTCCCCCTTTTCACGATCATTGAAAAACCTAATATATAAAAACTAAAAGAGTTTGCAGTCCCTGAGAGTTACAGAGACTTTTTGGACTAATCTCTCTCTACATTGTGCATTTCAATTTCATTTTAGATGTAAACGTTTTTATTAAATCAAAACTTTGAGTTTTCACTTTCTGATTCTCTCACAAACAAGAAGATCAAGGCAAAAAAGATCACAACAAAATAAAAATTTGGAATTAATGTATGAAAAAATTTAAAACAATAACAAATGTAAGTTAAAAAAATTTATTCACACACCACAAACGAACACAACAGTTTTGTTTTCCAAATTATGCAAATTCCACTAGTTCCACCCTAATGGCTTGGAATTTGATAAGAAAGAGATTTCTAACTGATCCTAACATGTTTTATATATGGATATGCATGCTTGAAACATGTTAAAGATGCAAATGCCCTATGGATCCAAACCTTTTAAAGAAAACAATAAATGCACATTAAATACTCTAGTGAAAATGCGGTAGGATATTTACCCGAGTCAAACAAGCCATTATTTTGCCCATTTACAAAAAAACCTGACCTAACAATCACTGATGATTTTTAAAGAGATTTATCGGTCAATCATGCATAATGGGCTATGTTATTGTAAGAAATGACTTATGGATTGGGAGCCAACCTCAGTTAAAAATCCACCGCCTCCCCCATTTCCCGATCATTGTAAATTGTAATATATAAAAACTAAAAGAGTTTGCAGTTCCTAAAAGTTACAGAGTCTTTTTGGAATTATCTCTCTCTATATTTGTGCATTTCCATTCCAATTTATTTTACACTTTTTTCTTAAATCAAAACTTTGAGTTTTCACTTTCCGATTCTTTCGTAATCAAGAAGGTAAAGGCAAAAAAGATAACAACAAAATGAAAATTTTAGAGTTTAAGTATGGAATTTTTTTTTAAAAATAACAAATTTAAGTAAATTAAATTTATTCACACACCATAAATGAACACAAAAGTTTTGTTGTCCAAGTTCTGCAAATTCCACTAGTTCCACCCTAATGGCTTGGAATTTGTTAAGAACGAGATTTCTAACTGATCCTGACATGTTTTAAATATGGATATGCATTCTTGAAAGATGTCAAAGATGCAAATGCCCTATGCATCCAAACCTTTTAAAGCAAACAACAAATGCACATTAAATTCTCTAGTGAACATGCGGTGGGATATTTACCCGTGTCAAACAACCCATTATTTTACCCATTTACAAAAAAAAGATTACCTAACAATCACAGATTATTTGTAAAGTTATTTCTCGGTCAATCATGCGTAATGAGCTATGTTATTGTAATAAATAACTTATGGATTGGGAGTCAACGCGCAATTAAAAATCCACCGCCTCCCCCATTTCCCGATCAGTGCAAAACCTAATATATAAAAACTAAAAGAGTTTGCAGTTCCAAAAAGTTACAGAGACTTTTTGGAAATATCACTCTCAACATTTTTTTTTTCCATTCTATTTTAGATGTACACTTTTTTCTGAAATCAAAACTTTGAGTTGTCAGTTTCCGATTTTCTCGTAAAGAAGAAGGTAAAGGCAAAATAAATCAGAACAAAATAAAAATTTTAGAGTTTATGTATGGAAAAAATTTTAAAAAATAACAAATGTAAGTAATGAAAACTTATTCACACACCATATACGAACACAAAAGTTTTGTCGTCCACGTTTGGAAAATTCCAAGAGTTCAACCCTAATGGCTTGGAATTTCATAAGATAGAGACTTCTAACTGTTTTTAACATGTTTTAAATATGGATATGCATGCTTGAAACATGTTAAAGATGCAAATGCCCTATGGATCCAAACCTTTTAAAGCGAACAACAAGTGCTCACTAAATTCTCAAGTGAACGTCCGGTGGGATATTTACCCAAGTCATACAAGTCATTAGTTTGCCCATTTACAAAATAATTAACCTAACAATCACAGTTGATTTGTAAAGTGATTTATCGGTCAATCATGCGTAACGGGCTTTGTGTTTTTTATAAATGACTTATGGATTGGGAGTCAACACTCAGTTAAAAATCCCCCGCCTCCCCCTTTTCCCAATCATTGCAAAATCTAATATATAAAAACTAAAAGATATTGCAGTCCCTAAAAGTTACAAAGGCTTTCTGGAAATATCTATCTCTACATTTGTGCATTTTCATTCCATTTTAGATGTTCACGTTTTTCTTAAATCAAAACTTTGAGTTTTCACTTTCTGATTCTCTCGTAAATAAGAAGATAAAAGCAAAAGAGATCACAACAAAATGAAAATTTTAGAGTTTATGTATGGAATTTTTTTTTAAAAATAACAAATGAAAGTAAAGAAATTTTATTCACACACCACAAACGAACACAAATTTTTTGTTGTCCGAGTTTGGGAAATTCCCCTAGTTTAACCCTAATGGCTTGGAATTTGATAAGAAAGAGATTTCTAACTGATCCTAACTTGTTTTAAATATGCATATGCAAGCTTGAAACATGTTGAGGATGCAAATGCTTATGGATCTAAACCTATTAAAGAGAACAACAAATGCACATTAAATTCTGAAGTAAATGTGCGGAGGGATATTTATCCGAGTCAAACAAGCCATTATTTTGCCCATTTACAAAAAACCTGACCTAACAATCACGGATGATTTTTAAAGTGATTTATCGGTCAATCATACATAATGGACAATGTTTTTGTACGAAATGACTTATGGATTGGGAGTCAACACTCAGTTAAAAATCCCACGCCTCCCCCTTTTCACGATCATTCAAAAACCTAATATATATAAACTAAAGGAGTTTGCAGTCCCTAATAGTTACAGAGACTTTTTGGAATTATCTCTCTCTATATTTGTGCATTTCCATTTCATTTTAGATGTAAACGTTTTTCTTAAATCAAAACTTAGAGTTTTCATTTTCCGATTCTCTCGTAAACAAGAAGATAAAAGGCAAAATAGATCACAAAAAAATAAAATTTTAGAATTTATGTATGGAAAAAATTTAAAACAATAACAAATGTAAGTTAAAAACTTTATTCACACACCACAAATGAACAAAAAAGTTTTGTAGTCCAAGTTCTGGAAATTCCACCAGTTCCACCCTAATAGCTTTGAATTTGATAAAAAAAAGATTTCTAACTGATCCTAATAGGTTTTAAATATGGATATGCATGCTTGAAACATGTTAAAGAGGCAAAGGCCCTATATATCCAAACCTTATAAAGTGAACAACAAATGCTCATTAAATTCTCAAGTGAACGTGCGGTGGGATATTTACCCGAGTCAAACAAGTCATTATTTTGCCCATTTATAAAAAATTGACCTAACAATCACATATGATTTGTAAAGTGATTTATCGGTCAATCATGCGTAATGGGCTATGTCTTTTTTAGAAACGACTTATGGATTGGGAGTCTACACTTAGTTAAAACCCCCCCTCTCTCCCCCCCCTTCCCTTTTCCCTATCATTGCAAAACCTAATATATAAAAACTGAAAGATATTGCAGTCCCTAAAAGCGACAAAGACCTTTTGAAATTATCTCTATCTACATTTGTTCATTTCCTTTCAATTTTAGACGTTCATTTTTTTCTGGAATCAAAACTTTGAGTTTTCACTTTGCGATTCTCTCTAAAATCAGAAGATAAAGGCCAAATAGATGACAACAAAATGAAAATTTTAAAGTTTATGTATGGAAAAAATTAAAAACAATAATAAATGAAAGAAGAAAATTTAGTCACACACCAAAAACGAACACAAAAGTTTTGATGTCCAAGTTTTGAAAATTCTACTAGTTAAACACTAATGTCATGGAATTTGGTAAGAAAGAAATTTCTAAGTGATACTAACCTGTTTTAAATATGGATATGCATGCTTGTAACATGTTAAATTTGAAAATGGCCTTTGGATAAAAACCTATTAAAGCGAACAACAAATGCTCATTAAATTCAGAAGTGAACGTGCGGTGGGATATTTACCAGAGTCAAACAAGCCGTTATTTTGCCCATTTACAAAAAAAAGGCCTAATAATAACAGATGATTTGTAAAGTGATTCATCGCCCAATCATGCGTAACGGGCTATGTTTTTTTAAGAAATTAGTTATGGATTGAGAGTCAACCTAATATATAAAAACTAAAAGAGTTTGTAGTCCCTAAAAGTTACAGAGACTTTTGGAATTATCTCTCTCTACATTTGTGCATTTTCATTCCATTTTAGATGTACATTTTTTTCTTAAATCAAAACTTTGAGTTTTCCCTTTCCGATTCTCTTGTAAACAAGAAGACAAAGGCAAAATAGATTGCAACAAAATTAAATTTTAAAATTTATGTTTGGAAAAAATTAAAAACAATAAAAAATGAAATTAAAGAAGATTTATTCACATACCATATACGAACACAAAAGTTTTGTTGTCCAAGTTTGGGAAATTCCACTTGTTCAAACCTAATGGCTTGGAATTTGATAAGAAAGAGATTTCTAACTGATCCTAATATGTTTTAAATATGGATATACATGCTTGAAACATGTTAAAGATGCAAATGCCCTATGGATCAAAACCTTTTAAAGCGAACAACAAATGCTCATTAAATTCTCAAGTGAACGTCCGAAGGGATATTTACCCGACTCAAACAAGCCATTATTTTGTCCATAAACAAAAAAGATGACCTAACATTCTCAAATGATTTTTAAAGTGATTTATCAGTCTATCATGTGTAACAGGCTCTGTTTTTGTAAGAAATTACTTATGGATTGAGAGTCAACACTCAGTAAAAAATCCCCCGCCTCCCCCTTTTCCCGATCATTGTAAAACCTTATATATAAAAACTAGAAAAGTTTGCAGTTCCTAAAAGGTACAAAGACTTTTACAATTATCTCTCTCTCCATTTGTGCATTTCCTTTCCATTTTAGATGTATAATTTTTTCTTAAATCAAAACTTTGCGTTTTCACTTTTCGATTCTCGCGTAAACAAGAAGATAAAGGCAAAATAAATCACAACAAAATGAAAATTTCAGAGTTTATGCATGGAAAAAATTAAAAAAATAACAAAAGTATGAAAAGAAAATTTATTCACACACCACAAACGAACACAAAAGTTTTGTTGTCCATGTTTGACCCTAATGGCTTGGAATTTGATAAGAAAGAGATTTTAAACTGATCCTAACATGTTTTAAATATGGATATGCATGCTCGAAACATGTTAAAGATGTAAATGCCCTATGGGTCAAAACCTTTTAAAGCGAACAAGAAATTCTCTTTAAATTCTCAAGTGAATGTGCGTCTGGATATTTACCTGATCCAATCAAGCCCTTCTTTTGCCCATTTACAATAATATGACCTAAAAATCACAGATGGTTTGTAAAGTGATTTATCGGTCAATCATGCGTAACATGCTAAGTTTTTGTAAGAAATGACTTATGGATTGGTTGTAACCACTCAGTTAAAAATCCCATGCCTCCCACTTTTCCCTATTATTGCAAAACCTAATATATAAAAACTAAAAGAGTTTGTAGTTCCTAAAAGTTACAGAGACGTTTTGGAATTATCTCTCTCTCCATTTGTGCATTTCCATTCCATTTTAGATACACATTTTTTTCTTAAATCAAAACTTTGAGTTTTCCCTTTCCGATTCTCGCGTCAACAAGAAGATAAAGGAAAAATAGATCAAAACAAAATGAAAATTTTGGAGTTTATGTATGGAAAAAATTAAAAACAATAACAATTGTAAGTAAATAAAATTTCTTTGCACCCCACAAACGAACACAAAAGTTTTGTTGTCCATGTTTGGGAAAATCCACTAGTTCAACCCTAATGGCTTGGAATATGATAAGAAAGAGATTTCTAACTGATCCTAAAATGTTTTATATATGGATAGGCATGTTTGAATAATGTTATAGATGCAAATGCCCTATGGATCCAAACCTTTTAAAGCGAACAACAAATGCTCATTAAATTCAGAAGTGAACGTGCGGTGGGATATTTACCAGAGTCAAACAAGCCGTTATTTTGCCCATTTACAAAAAAAAGGCCTAATAATAACAGATGATTTGTAAAGTGATTCATCGCCCAATCATGCGTAACGGGCTATGTTTTTTTAAGAAATTAGTTATGGATTGAGAGTCAACCTAATATATAAAAACTAAAAGAGTTTGTAGTCCCTAAAAGTTACAGAGACTTTTGGAATTATCTCTCTCTACATTTGTGCATTTCCATTCCATTTTAGATGTACATTTTTTTCTTAAATCAAAACTTTGAGTTTTCCCTTTCCGATTCTCTTGTAAACAAGAAGACAAAGGCAAAATAGATTGCAACAAAATTAAATTTTAAAATTTATGTTTGGAAAAAATTAAAAACAATAAAAAATGAAATTAAAGAAGATTTATTCACATACCATATACGAACACAAAAGTTTTGTTGTCCAAGTTTGGGAAATTCCACTTGTTCAAACCTAATGGCTTGGAATTTGATAAGAAAGAGATTTCTAACTGATCCTAATATGTTTTAAATATGGATATACATGCTTGAAACATGTTAAAGATGCAAATGCCCTATGGATCAAAACCTTTTAAAGCGAACAACAAATGCTCATTAAATTCTCAAGTGAACGTCCGAAGGGATATTTACCCGACTCAAACAAGCCATTATTTTGTCCATAAACAAAAAAGATGACCTAACATTCTCAAATGATTTTTAAAGTGATTTATCAGTCTATCATGTGTAACAGGCTCTGTTTTTGTAAGAAATTACTTATGGATTGAGAGTCAACACTCAGTAAAAAATCCCCCGCCTCCCCCTTTTCCCGATCATTGTAAAACCTTATATATAAAAACTAAAAAAGTTTGCAGTTCCTAAAAGGTACAAAGACTTTTACAATTATCTCTCTCTCCATTTGTGCATTTCCTTTCCATTTTAGATGTATAATTTTTTCTTAAATCAAAACTTTGAGTTTTCACTTTTCGATTCTCGCGTAAACAAGAAGATAAAGGCAAAATAAATCACAACAAAATGAAAATTTCAGAGTTTATGCATGGAAAAAATTAAAAAAATAACAAAAGTATGAAAAGAAAATTTATTCACACACCACAAACGAACACAAAAGTTTTGTTGTCCATGTTTGACCCTAATGGCTTGGAATTTGATAAGAAAGAGATTTTAAACTGATCCTAACATGTTTTAAATATGGATATGCATGCTCGAAACATGTTAAAGATGTAAATGCCCTATGGGTCAAAACCTTTTAAAGCGAACAAGAAATTCTCTTTAAATTCTCAAGTGAATGTGCGTCTGGATATTTACCTGATCCAATCAAGCCCTTCTTTTGCCCATTTACAATAATATGACCTAAAAATCACAGATGGTTTGTAAAGTGATTTATCGGTCAATCATGCGTAACATGCTAAGTTTTTGTAAGAAATGACTTATGGATTGGTTGTAACCACTCAGTTAAAAATCCCATGCCTCCCACTTTTCCCTATTATTGCAAAACCTAATATATAAAAACTAAAAGAGTTTGTAGTTCCTAAAAGTTACAGAGACGTTTTGGAATTATGTCTCTCTCCATTTGTGCATTTCCATTCCATTTTAGATACACATTTTTTTCTTAAATCAAAACTTTGAGTTTTCCCTTTCCGATTCTCGCGTCAACAAGAAGATAAAGGAAAAATAGATCAAAACAAAATGAAAATTTTGGAGTTTATGTATGGAAAAAATTAAAAACAATAACAATTGTAAGTAAATAAAATTTCTTTGCACCCCACAAACGAACACAAAAGTTTTGTTGTCCATGTTTGGGAAAATCCACTAGTTCAACCCTAATGGCTTGGAATATGATAAGAAAGAGATTTCTAACTGATCCTAAAATGTTTTATATATGGATAGGCATGTTTGAATAATGTTATAGATGCAAATGCCCTATGGATCCAAACCTTTTAAAGTGAACAACGAATGCTCATTAAATTCTCAAGTGAACGTGCGGTGGGATATTTACCTGAGTCAAACAAGTCATTATTTTGCCCATTTACTAAAAAAACTGACCTAACATTCACAGATGATTTGTAAAGTGATTCATCGCCCAATCATGCGTAACGGGCTATGTTTTTTTAAGAAATTAGTTATGGATTGAGAGTCAACCTAATATATAAAAACTAAAAGAGTTTGTAGTCCCTAAAAGTTACAGAGACTTTTGGAATTATCTCTCTCTACATTTGTGCATTTCCATTCCATTTTAGATGTACATTTTTTTCTTAAATCAAAACTTTGAGTTTTCCCTTTCCGATTCTCTTGTAAACAAGAAGACAAAGGCAAAATAGATTGCAACAAAATTAAATTTTAAAATTTATGTTTGGAAAAAATTAAAAACAATAAAAAATGAAATTAAAGAAGATTTATTCACATACCATATACGAACACAAAAGTTTTGTTGTCCAAGTTTGGGAAATTCCACTTGTTCAAACCTAATGGCTTGGAATTTGATAAGAAAGAGATTTCTAACTGATCCTAATATGTTTTAAATATGGATATACATGCTTGAAACATGTTAAAGATGCAAATGCCCTATGGATCAAAACCTTTTAAAGCGAACAACAAATGCTCATTAAATTCTCAAGTGAACGTCCGAAGGGATATTTACCCGACTCAAACAAGCCATTATTTTGTCCATAAACAAAAAAGATGACCTAACATTCTCAAATGATTTTTAAAGTGATTTATCAGTCTATCATGTGTAACAGGCTCTGTTTTTGTAAGAAATTACTTATGGATTGAGAGTCAACACTCAGTAAAAAATCCCCCGCCTCCCCCTTTTCCCGATCATTGTAAAACCTTATATATAAAAACTAAAAAAGTTTGCAGTTCCTAAAAGGTACAAAGACTTTTACAATTATCTCTCTCTCCATTTGTGCATTTCCTTTCCATTTTAGATGTATAATTTTTTCTTAAATCAAAACTTTGAGTTTTCACTTTTCGATTCTCGCGTAAACAAGAAGATAAAGGCAAAATAAATCACAACAAAATGAAAATTTCAGAGTTTATGCATGGAAAAAATTAAAAAAATAACAAAAGTATGAAAAGAAAATTTATTCACACACCACAAACGAACACAAGTTTTGTTGTCCATGTTTGACCCTAATGGCTTGGAATTTGATAAGAAAGAGATTTTAAACTGATCCTAACATGTTTTAAATATGGATATGCATGCTCGAAACATGTTAAAGATGTAAATGCCCTATGGGTCAAAACCTTTTAAAGCGAACAAGAAATTCTCTTTAAATTCTCAAGTGAATGTGCGTCTGGATATTTACCTGATCCAATCAAGCCCTTCTTTTGCCCATTTACAATAATATGACCTAAAAATCACAGATGGTTTGTAAAGTGATTTATCGGTCAATCATGCGTAACATGCTAAGTTTTTGTAAGAAATGACTTATGGATTGGTTGTAACCACTCAGTTAAAAATCCCATGCCTCCCACTTTTCCCTATTATTGCAAAACCTAATATATAAAAACTAAAAGAGTTTGTAGTTCCTAAAAGTTACAGAGACGTTTTGGAATTATGTCTCTCTCCATTTGTGCATTTCCATTCCATTTTAGATACACATTTTTTTCTTAAATCAAAACTTTGAGTTTTCCCTTTCCGATTCTCGCGTCAACAAGAAGATAAAGGAAAAATAGATCAAAACAAAATGAAAATTTTGGAGTTTATGTATGGAAAAAATTAAAAACAATAACAATTGTAAGTAAATAAAATTTCTTTGCACCCCACAAACGAACACAAAAGTTTTGTTGTCCATGTTTGGGAAAATCCACTAGTTCAACCCTAATGGCTTGGAATATGATAAGAAAGAGATTTCTAACTGATCCTAAAATGTTTTATATATGGATAGGCATGTTTGAATAATGTTATAGATGCAAATGCCCTATGGATCCAAACCTTTTAAAGTGAACAACGAATGCTCATTAAATTCTCAAGTGAACGTGCGGTGGGATATTTACCTGAGTCAAACAAGTCATTATTTTGCCCATTTACTAAAAAAACTGACCTAACATTCACAGATGATTTGTAAAGTGATTCATCGCCCAATCATTCTTAACATGCTATGTTTTTATAAGGAATAACTTATGGATTGAGAGTCAACACTTAGTTAAAAATCTACCGCCTCCCCTTTTTCCTGACAATTGCAAAACCTAATATAAAAAAACTAAAATGAGTTTACAATCCCTAAATACTACAGTCAATTTTTGGTATTATCTCTCTTTACATTTGTGCACTGTGCATTTCCATTTTAGATGTATACTTTTTTTCTTAAATCAAAACTTGAGTTTTCACTCTCCCTTCATCTCGTAAAAAAAATAGAGAAAAAGGGCAAATTGATCACAACAAAATGAAAATTTTAGAGTTTCTAAATGGAAAAAATTTAAAACAATATGAAATGTAAGAAATGAAAATTTATTCACAAACCACAAATAAACACTAAAGTTTTGTTATCCAAGTTTGGGAAATTCCACAAGTTCAACCCTAATAGCTTGAAATTTTAGAAGAAAGAGATTTCTATACATGTTTTAAAAATGGATATGCATGCTTGAAACCTTTTAAAGATGCAAATGACCTATGGATCCAAACCTTTTAAAGAGAACAAAAAACGCTCATTAATTCTCAAGTGAGCGTCCGGTGGGATATTTCCTCGAGTCAAACAAACCATTATTTTGCCCATTTACAAAAAGCCGACCTAACGACCATAGATGATTGTAAAGTGATTTATCATTTGTAACGGGCTATATTTTTTATAAGGAATGACTTATGGATTGGGAGTCAACCCTCAGTTAAAAATCCCCCGCCTCCCCCTTTTCCCAATGATTACAAAACCTAACAAATAAAAACTAAAATGTGTTTACAATCCCTAAATATTATAGACAGTTTTTGGAATTATCTCTCTCTACATTTGTGCACCGTGCATTTCCATTTTAGAAGTATACTTTTTTTCTTAAATCAAAACTTGAGTTTTCACTTTCCCTTCATCTCGTAAAAAAAAAGATATAAAGGGAAAATTGATCACAACAAAATGAAAATTTTATAGTTTCTAAATGGAAAAAATTTAAAACAATATGAAATGTAGGCAAAGAAAATTTATTCACAAACCACAGATGAACACTAAAGTTTTGTTATCAATCTTTGCAAAATTCAACAAGTTCAATCCTAATAGCTTGAAATTTTAGAAGAAAGAGATTTCTACACATGTTTTAAAAATAGATATGCATGCCTGAAACCTTTTAAAGATGCAAATGACCTATGGATCCAAACCTTTTAAAGAGAATAACAAACGCTCATTAAATTCTCTAGTGAACGTGCTGTGGGTTATTTACCCGAGTCAAATAAGCCATTATTTTGCCCATTTTCAAAAGGCTGACAGAACAATCATAGATGATTGTAAAGTGATTTATCACTCTTAACGGGCTATATTTTTATAAGAAATGACTTATGGATTGGGAGTCAACACTCAGTTAAAAATCCCGTGCTTCCCCCTTTTCGTGACAATTGCAAAACCTAATATATAAAAAATAAAATGAGTTTACAATCCCTAAATATTACATACACTTTTTGCAATTATCTCTCTCTACATTTGTGCACTCTGCATTTCCATTTTAGATGTATACTTTTTTTCTTAAATCAAAACTTGAGTTTTCACTTTCCCTTCATTTCGTAAACAAAAAAGAGATAAAAGGTAAATAGATTAAAAAAAAGAAAATTTATGCACACACCACAGATGAACACACAAGTTTTCTTGTCCAAGTTTGGGAAATTCCACAAGTTCAACCCTAATAACTTGGAATTTTATAAGAAAGAGATTTCTACACATGTTTTAAAAATGGATATGGATGCATGGAACATGTTAAAGAGGAAAATGACCTATGCATCCAAACCTTTTAAAGAGAATAACAAACGCTCATTAAATTCTCAAGTCAACGTGGGGTGGGATATTTACCCGAGTCAAACAAGCCATTCTTTTTCCCATTTAGAAAAAGCTGACCTAACAATCATAGATGATTGTAAAGGGATTTATACTGCGCAATGAGCTATATTTTTTTTGTAAGCAATGACATATGGATAGGGAACCAACACTTAGTTAAAAATCCCCTGCTTCCATCTTTTTTTCGACGATTGCAAAACCTAATATATTAAAAATAAAATTAGTTTACAATCCCTAAAAATTTCAAACACTTTTTGGAATTATCTCTCTCTACTTTTGTGCATTGTCTATTTCCATTTTAGATGTATACTTTTTTTCTTAAATTAAAATTTTTGACTTTCGCTTCATCTCGTAAAGAAAAAAGAGATAAAAGGCAAATAGATCACAACAAAATGAAAATTTTAGAGTTTATGTACTGAAAAAATTTAAATCAATAAAAAATGTTAGCAAAAAAAATTATTCACACACCACAAATGAACACAAAAGTTTTGTTATCCAAGTTTGGGAAATTCCACTAGTTCAACACTAATAGCTTGGAATTTTATAAGAAAGAGATTTCTACACATTTTTAAAAATGAATATGCATGCTTGAAACATGTTAAAGATTAAAATGACCTATGGATGAAAACCTTTTAAAGATAATAAAAAACGCTCATTAAATTCTAAAGTGACTGTACGGTGGGATATTTACCCGATTCAAACAAGTCATTATTTTGCCCATTTACGAAAGGTTGACCAAACGATCATAGATGATGCTAAAGTGATTTATCATGTATAATGGCTACATTTTTTTTTGTAAGGAATGACTTATAGATTGGGAGACAACACTCAATTAAAAATCCCCCGCCTCTCCCTTTTCCCGACAATTGCAAAACCTAATCTATAAAAACTACGATGAGTTTAAAATCCCAAAAAATTACTGACACTTTTCGAATTTATCTCTCTCTATTTTTTCACTTTGCATTTCAATTTTAGGTGTATACTTTTTTTCTTAAATCAAAATTTGAGTTTTCACTTTCCCTTGATCTCGTAAACAAAAAAGAGATAAAAGGCAAATAGATCAAAACAAAATGAAAGTTT
The DNA here is from genome assembly GCF_029961685.1 of Aristolochia californica. NCBI lineage: Eukaryota > Viridiplantae > Streptophyta > Magnoliopsida > Piperales > Aristolochiaceae > Aristolochia > Aristolochia californica. The sequence continues at coordinate 16,312,312 of NW_027181782.1, read as the reverse complement.
TAGAGTTTATGTATGGAAAAAATTTAAAACAATAAAAAACGTAATCAAAGAAAATCTATGCACACACCACAGATGAACAAAAAAGATTTGTGATGCAAGTTTGGGAAATTCCATAGGTTCAACCCTAATAACTTGGAATTTTATAAGAAAGAGATTTCTACACATGTTCAAAAATGGATTCGCATGCTTGAAACATGTTAAAGAATAAAATGACCTATGGATCCAAACCTTTTAAAGAGAATAACAAAAGCTCAATAAATTCTAAAGTGAGTGTGCGGTGGGTTTTTACCCGAGTCAAAGAAGCCATTATTTGCCTACGCACAAAAAGCTGACCTGACGATCATAGATGATACTAAAGTGATTTATCATGTGTAAACGGCTAAATTTTTTGTAAGGAATGACTTATGGATTGGGAGACAACACAATTAAAAATCCCCTTTTCCTGACAATTGCAAAACCTAATATATAAAAAGTAAATGAGTTTACAATACCTAGAAGTTACAGACACTTTTTGGAATTATCTCACTCTATATTTGTGCACTTTGCATTTCCATTTAGATGTATACATTTTTCTTAAATAAAAACTTGAATTTTCACTTTCCCTTAATGTTATAAAGAAAAAAGAGATAAATGGCAAATAGATCACAAAAAAAATGAAAATTTTAGAGTTTATGTATGGAAAAAATTAAAAACAATAACAAATGTTAGCAAAGAAAATTTATGCACACACCACAGATGAATACACAAGTTTTTTTATCCTAGTTTGTGAAATTCCACAAGTTCTATAAGAAAGAGATTTCTCCACATGTTTTAAAAATCGATATGCATGCTTGAAACATGTTAAAGATGCAAATGACCAATGGATCCAAACTTTTTAAAGAGAATAAAAAACGGTCATTAAATTCTCAAGTGAGCGTGCGGTGGGATATTTACTTGAGTCAAACAAGCCATTATTTTGCCCATTTATAAAAAGCTGACCTAACGACCATAGATGATTGTAAAGTGATTTATCATGCGTAACGGGCTATATTTTTTTATAAGGAATGGCTTATGGATAGGGAGCCAACACTCAGTTAAACATCCCCAGCCTCCCCCTTTTCCCAACGATTGCAAAATTTAATATATAAAAAGTAAAATATGTTTAAAATCCCAAAAAATTTCAAACTCTTTTTGGAATTATCTCTCTTTACTTTTGTGCACTGTGCATTTCCATTTTAGATGTATGCTTTTCTTTCCTATATCAAAACTTGAGTTTTCACTTTCCCTTCATGTCGTAACCAAAAAAGAGATAAAAGGCAAATAGATCACAACAAAATGAAAATTTTAGAGTTTATGTACTTACAAAATTTAAAACACATAAAAATCTTAGCAAAGAAAATTTATTTACACACCACAGATGAACACAAAAGTTTTGTTATCCAAGTTTGGGAAATTCCACTAGTTCAACCCTAATAGCTTGGAATATTAAAAGAAAGATATTTCTACATAAGTTTTAAAAATGGATATGTATGCTTGAAACATGTTAAAGATGCAAATGCACTATGGATCCAAACCTTTTAAAGAGAATTAAAAACGCTAATTAAATTCTCAAGTGAGCGTACGGTGGGATATTTACTCGAGCCAAACAAGCCATTATTTTATCCACTTCCAAAAAGCTGACCTAATGACCATAGATGATTGTAAAGTGATTTATCATTTGTAATGGGGTATATTTTTTATAAGGAATGACTTATGGATTGGGAGTCAACCCTTAGTTAAAAATCCCCCGCCTCCCCCTTTTCCCAATGATTGCAAAACCTAACAAATAAAAACTAAAATGTGTTTACAATCCCTAAATATTACAGACAGTTTTTGGAATTATCTCTCTCTACATTTGTGCACTGTGCATTTCCATTTTAGATGTATACTTTTTTTCTTAAATCAAAACTTGAGTTTTCACTTTCCCTTCATCTCGTAAAAAAAAAAAGAGATAAAAGGCAAATTGATCAGAACAAAATGAAAATTTTAGAGTTTTTGAATGGAAAACAATATGAAAGGTAAGCAAAGAAAATTTATTCAAAAACCACAGATGATCACTAAAGTTTTGTTATTCAAGTTTGCGAAATTCCACAAGTTCAACCCTAATAGCTTGAAATTTTAGAAGAAAGATATTTTTACACATGTTTTAAAAAAGCATATGCATGCTTGAAACCTGTTAAAGATGCAAATGACCTATGGATCCAAACCTTTTAAAGGGAATAACAAACGCTCATTAAATTCTCAAGTGAGCGTGCGGTGGGATATTTACCCAACTCAAACAAGCCATTATTTGACCCATTGAAAAAAAGCTAAGCTAACGATCATAGATGATTGCAATGTGATTTATCATACGTAACGGGCTATATTTTTTTATAAGGAATGACTTATGGATTGGGAGTCAACACTCACTTAAAAATCCGTCGCCTCCCCCTTTTGTAGACGATTGCAAAACCTAATATATAAAACTAAAATGAGTTTACAATCACAAAATATTACAGACACTTTTTGGAATTATCATTCTCTACATTTGTGCACTTTGCATTTCCATTTTAGATGTGTACTCTTTTTCTTATATCAAAAGTTGAGTTTTCACTTTACCTTCATCTCATAAACAAAAAAGAGATAAAAGGCAATTAGATCACAACAAAATGAAAATTTTAGAGTTTATGTATGGAAAAATTTTAAAACAATAAAAAATGTAATCAAAGAAAGTTTATTCATACACCACAGATGAACACAAAAGTTTTGTTATCCACAAGTTCAACCCTAATAACTTGGGATTTTATAAGAAAGAGATTTCGACACTTGTTTTAAAAATGGATATGCATGCTTGAAACATGTTAATGATGCAAATGACCTATGGATCCAACCCTTTTAAAGAGAATAACAAACACTCATGAAATTTTCAAGTGAGCGTGTGGTGGGATATTAACCAGAGTCAAACAAGCCATTATTTTGCCCCTTTACAAAAAGCTGACCTAACGATCATAGATGATTGTAAAGTGATTTATCATGTGTAACGGGCTATATTTTTTTTGTAAGGAATGACTTATGGATTGGGAGTCAACACTCAAAAAAAAAAAATTCCCCCCTCACCCTTTTCCAAACGATTGCATAACCTAATATATAAAAACTAAAAAGAGTTGACAATCCCTAAAAATTACATACACTTTTTGTAATTATCTCTCACTAAATTTGTGCACTATGCATTTCCATTTCAAATGATTACTTTTTTTCTTTAATCAAAACTTGAGTTTTCACTTTCCCTTCATCCAGTAAACAAAAAAGAGATAAAAGGCAAATAGATCACAACAAAAAGAAAATTTTAGAGTTTATGTATGTTAAGAATTTAAAAAAATAAAAAATGTAAGCAAAGAAAATTTATGCAAACACCACAGATAAACACAAAAATTTTGTTATCAGAGTTTAGGAAATTCCACAAGTTCAACCCTAATAGCTTGAAATTTTATAAGAAAGTGATTTCTACACATGTTTTAAAAATGGATATGCATGCTTGAAACTTGTTAAAGATGCAAAGGACCTATGGATCCAAACCTTTTAAAGAGAATAACAAACACTCATTAAATTCTCAAGTGAGCATGCGGTGAGATATTTATCCAAGTCGAACAAGCCATTATTTTGCCCAATTACAAAAAGCTGACCTAATGATCAGAGATGATTGTAAAGTGATTTATCATGCGTAATAGGGTATAACTTTTATAAGGAATGAATTATGGATTGGGAGTCAACATTCAGTTAAAAATTCCCTACCTCCCCCTTTTCCCGACAATTTCAAAACCTAATATATAAAAACTAAAATGAGTTTATAATCCCTAAATATTATCGACAGTTTTTTGAATTATCTCTCTGTACATTTGTGCGCTATGCATTTCCTTTTTAGATGTATACTTTATTTCTTAAATCAAAACTTGAATTTTCACTTTCCCTTCATCTCGTAAACAAAAAAGAGATAAAAGGCAAAAAGATCACGACAAAATGAAAATTTTAGAGTTTCTGAATGGAAAAAATTTAAAACAATCTGAAAGGTAAGCAAAGAAAATTTATTCACAAACCATAGATGAACACTAAAGTTTTGTCATCCAAGTTTGCGAAATTCTACAAGTTCAACCTAATTGCTTGAAATTTTATAAGAAAGAGATTTCTACACATGTTTTGAAAATGGATATGCATGCTTGAAACCTTTGAAAGATGCTAATGACCTATGGATCAAAACCTTTCAAAGAGAATAACAAACGCTCATTATATTCTCAAGAGACCGTGCGGTCGGATATTTACCAAACTCAAACAAGCCATTATTTTGCCCATTTAAAAAAGTTGACATAATGATCATAGATGATTTGTGAAGTGATTTATCATGCGTAACGGGCTATATTTTTATAAGGAATGACTTATGGATTGGGAGTCAACACTCAGTTAAAAATCCCCCACCTCCCCCTTTTCCCGACAAATGCAAAACCTAATATATAAAAAATAAAATAAATTTACAATCCCTAAATATTACAGACAATTTTTGGAATTATCTCTCTCTACATTTGTGCACTGTGCATTCCATTTTAGTTGTATACTTTTTTTCTTAAGGGGGTTAGTTAACTTGAAGGATGAGATGATCTTCAACCTAATAACGCCCTTCAACACTTGAAGTCGTTAGTGGAGCATAGATGAAGCTTCATCTCGATGCAGGGGATGAATGGGTCCTTCATCTCCACAGTTTAATTTCGATCATCTGGAAGAAGGCCTTGTTTGATCTTCTTTGAATTGAGGGACGGGCGACACTGGCTTTTTCCCCTCTCTCTCCTCGCACCCCCCCCCCCCTCACGCATCGTCATTTCTCATTTTTTCTTCCTCTTTCCTGCACTCCCTCTCTCGTCTCCCTGTGCCCCCGATGTCATTGCTGCCTCTCTTCTCTCGGTTTCTCGTTTCCGGCCTCCGTCTTTGCTCCCTCTCTTCTCCGGCCTCCTTTTCTCAGACTCGCACCCCCTCTCTCGTCTCCGTGCCTCCCTCTCTTCTCTTGGACTCACTCTCCATTTTCTCTCTCATTTCTCTCTCTCTTATCCCTCTCGACCTCCCTTTCTTATCTCTCTTCTCCCTCTCTTCTCCCTTTCAGCCTCCCACTCCTTTCTCTCTTTGGCTATTCTCCTTTCCCCCAAAATACCTTCCGATTTTTTACTGATTAGGGTTTAGGGCCGTGCGCAAGCAAATTTACTCAGAGCCCCAGACAAATATTATAGGTTTCTGGGTTTTTTTTGTTCAAAATGACATTGTGTTTGGAGAAGGCCTATGATTGAAGACATATTTACCGGTTTGTTTATGAAATTATTGTGAATTATCAAGGGAAATTACCTGTTGAGAGATTTTGGCATTCAGGTGAAGTTTTGGAATAATATCTTAGATTGATTCTTTTTGGAACCATTAGCCTGAGAAGCATTCTCTGCTGGAGAATAGAATTTCTTTGTTCTTGAATTTAAGATTAAATTTTGGCATTCTGGTGTGTGTAATTATCATGGGAAATTGCCCATGGAGCGAGATTTTGGCACTCAGTAAAGTTTTGGATTAATGTCTTGCATTGATTCTTTTTTAACCATTAACCTGAGAAGTATTTTCTACTGGAGAATGAAATTTCTCTGTTCTGGAGTTGAAGATAAAGTTTTGTTTACATGGCTAAACTTCAGCATTATCACATGATTAGATCTAATATGAGATAAAAAGGCAAAGAAAAGCACAAATGAGTTTCTTTCTTGCTCTTATGAATTTTTTGGTTGGTTGCTATGCCACATATTTTCTTAAGAGCCAAAAGATTGAGGGAAGAAAAGGCTTAGCAGAATTTCATGGGTCGAAGTAGTGTTTTTAAGAGGTAATAATTGGAATGGCTAAGGTTATGGGTAGAGATCATCCTTTGATCCATCATTTTACCCATTTTTTTACCTATTTTTCCCGATCATTTGGGAGTAGTAAATGAGATTATATGCAAAATGGGTGAATAGGTGAATAAATGAGTTATGTAAATTGTAGAAAGCATAAACTAATATAATCTAAGGCATCCTTAAGCATAAGCAGGTATTGGGTAGTTTCTATTTATATTCGGTCTACTTTATAACAGTATGCAAGTGTTAGACAACCTTCCCAGAATCCTTATGTGGATAAGAACTGTTTTTCTATAACCATTTGTAAACACACCGTATAAAACAATAATATGGGGCATAGAGTGAAAGTGCGTGCATTAGGTTCTAGATTTTAGGAGGTCATACAACTGCACCTGGGATATCAATTGAGGTCTACAAATAGAAATTGGATGTTGTTGCCTATGTCAGCCTCCTATTGAAGATTAATGGTGGAGCTGAGGAATCAAGTTTCGTAAATGTCGCTGACTTGGTCCTGTGGTAATGTTGAAGGTCTGTTAATCTCCAGTCAATGTTAAAACTAGAAAGAACAAAAAGAGCCTTCATAACTGAGAAAACTAAATTTTGTTCCCTAGTCGTGGTCCTCAAATAAAATATAATTAAAGTATGCATTTGATTAATTAATTACTTTTAATTTTGTCAAAATATATTATTAAATAATACCATAAAAAATCTATCTTATGTCATTAATATAATACTTTTTTATTCATTAATCATATTTATTTTTTATTTAATCTATTGTATTAGTGATTTAATAGTGGTAATTAAAATATTGTCAACTCAAACACTTGGTTTAATTAACTTATTTATATAATTAATAAAATCAAGGGTTTTAAATTTCGAAGATGAAGATGAAGATGAACTTGTCCACACTAACACCCATTTCGAAGAGGAAGATCATGTAGATGCATGAGATGAAGATCAAATTTCCAATTTGTTGACTAACCCCCCTAAATCAAAACTTGAGTTTTCACTTTCCCTTCATCTCATAAGCAAAAAGAGATGTAAAGCAAATAGATCACAACAAAATGAAAATATTAGAGTTTATGTATGGAAAAAATTTAAAACAATAACAAATGTAAGCAAAGAAAATTTATTCACACACAAACGATGAACACAAAACTTTTATTATCCAAGTTTCAGAAATTCCTCTAGTTCAACCCTAATAGCTTGGAATTTTATAAGAAAGAGATTTCAACACATGTTTTAAAAAGGGATATACATGCTTGAAACAAGTTAAAGATGCAAATGACATATGGATCCAAACATTTGAAAGAGAATGACAAACGCTCATTAAATTCTCAAGAAAGCGTGTGGTGGGATATTTACCCGAGTAAAACAAGCCATTTACAAAAAAATTGACCTAACAATCATAGAAGATTGTAAAGTGATTTATCATGCATAACGGGCTATATTTTTGTAAGAAACGACTTATGGATTGGGTGTCAACACTCAGTTAAAAATCCCTCGCCTCCCCCTTTTCCCGACGATTGCAAAAATTAATATTTAAAAACTTAAAAGAGTTTACAATTCCTAAAAATTATAGAGACTTCTTGGAATTATCTCTCTCGGCATTTGTGCATTGTGCATTTCCATTTTAGATATATACTTTTTTTCTTAAATAGAAACTTGAGTTTTCACTTTCCCATCATCTGGTAAACAAAAAAGGGATAAAAAGTACATAGATCTCAATAAAAAGAAAAGTTTAGAGTTTGTGTATGGAAAAAATTTAAAACAATAACAAATGTAAGCAAAGAAAATTTATTCACACACCACATATGAACACAAAAGTTTTGTTATCCAAGTTTGGGAAAATCTACTAGTTCAACCCTAAAAGCTTGGAAATTTATAAGAAAGAGATTTCTACACATGTTTTAAAAATGGATATGCATGCTTAAAACATGTTAAAGATGCAAATGACCTATGGATCAATACCTTTTAAAGAGAATAACAAGCACACATTAAGTTCTCAAGTGGGCGTGTGGTGGGATATTTACCCGAGTCAAACAAGTAATTATTTTTCACATTTAGAAAAAGCTGGCCTAACGATCATAGATGATTGTAAAGTGATTTATAATGCATAACAAGCTTTATTTTTTTTAAGGAATGACTTATGGACTGGGAGTCAACACTTAGTTAAAAATCATCTGCCACCCCCTTTTCATGACGATTGCAAAACCTAATATATATAAAAAAAAAATTTTTTTTACATTCCCTAAAACTTATTGACACTTTTTGGAATTATTTATTTCTACATTTGTGCACTGTGCATTTCCATTTTAGATGTATAGTTTTTTTCTTTAATCAAAACTTGGGTTTTCACTTTCCCTTCATCTCGTAAACAAAAAAGAGATAAAAGGCAAATAGATGACAACAAAATGAAAATTTTAGAGTTTATGGATGGAAAAAATTAAAAACAATAAGAAATGTTAGAAAACAAAATTTATTAACCAACACAGATGAACACAAAAGTTTTGATATCCAATTTGGGAAATTCCACTAGTTGAACCCTAATACCTTGGAATTTTATAAGAAAGAGATTTCTACACATGTTTTAAAAATGGATATGTATGCTTAAAACATGTTAAAGATGCAAATGACCTATGGATCCAAACCTCTTAAAGAGAATAACAAAAGCTCATTAAATTTTGTAGTGAACAGGCGGTGGGATATTTACCCGAGTCAAACAAGCCATTATTTTGCCCATTTACAAAAGGCTTACCTAATGATCATAGATAATGGTAAAGTGATTTATCATGCGTAACGGGCTATATTGTTTTTTAAGGAATGACTTAGGGATTGGGTGTGAACACTCAGTTAAAAATTCGCAGCCTCCCCCTTTTCTCGACGATTGCAAAACCTTATATATCAAAACTAAAAAGAGTTTACAATCCCTAAAAATTACATACACTTTTAGGAATAATCTCTCTCTAGATTTGTGCACTGTGCATTTCCATTTTAGATATATACTTTTTTTCTTAAATCAAAACTTGAGTTTTCACTTTCCCTTCATCTTGTAAACCAAACAGAGATAAAAGGCAAATAAATCACAACAAAATGAAAATTTTAGAGTTTATGTATGGAAAAAATTTAAAACAATAAAAAATGTAAGCAAAGAAAATTTATTGACACACCACAGATGAACACAAAAGATTAGTTATCCTTTTTTCGGAAATTCCACAAATTCAACCCTAATAGCTTGGAATTGTATAAGAAAAAGATTTCTACACATGTTTTAAAAATGGATATGCATGTTTGAAACATGTTAAAGATGAAAATAACCTAGGGATCCAAACCTTTTAAAGAGAATAACAAATGCTAATTCAATTCTCAGGTAACTGTGCTGTGGGCTATTCACCTCAGTCAAACATGCCATTATTTTGCCCATTTACAAAAAGCTGGCCTAATGATCATAGATGATTGTAAAGTGATTTATCATGCAAAACAGGCTATATTTGTTTATAAGGAATGACTTAAGGATTGGGAGTCAACACTCAGTTAAAAACCATCCACCTCCCCCTTTTCCCGATGATTGCAAAACCTAATATATAAACCCTAAAAAGAGCTTTCTATCCCTAAAAATTATAGATAGTTGTTGGAATTATCTCTCTCTGCATTTGTGCACTGTACATTTCCATTTTAGATGTGTACTTTTTTTCTAAAATAAAAAATTGAGTTTTCACTTTCCCTTCATCTTGTAAACAAAAAAGAGATAAAAGGCAAATACAACACAACAAAAAGAAAAAATTAGAGTTTTTGGATGGAAAAAATTTAAAACAATAACAAATGTAAGAAAAGAAAATTTTTTCACACACCACAGATGAACACAAAAGTTTTGACATACAAGTTTGGGAAATTCCACTAGCTCAACCCTAATAGCCATGAATTTTTTAAGAAAGAGATTTCGACACATGTTTTAAAAATGGATATGCATGCTTGAAACATGTTAAAGATGCAAACTACTTATGGATCCAAACCTCTAAAAGAGAATAACAAAAGCTCATTAAATTCTCAAGTGAATGTGCGGTGGGATATTTACCCGAGTCAAAATAGCCATTATTTTTTCCTATTTACAAAAAAGCAGACTTAATAATCATAGATGATTGTAAAGTGATTTATCACGCATAACGAACTATATTATTGTAAGAAATAACTAATGGATTGGGAGTCAACACTCAGTTAAAAATCCCCCGCCTCCCTTTTTTCTCGACGATTGCAAAACCTAATATATAAAAACTAAAAAGAGTTTACGATCCCTAAAAATTACAGACACTTTTTGGAATTATCTCTCTCAACATTTGTGCACTATGCATTTCCATTTTAGATATATACTGTTTTTCTTAAATAGAAACTTGAGTTTTCACTATCACTTCATCTCGTAAACAAAAAAGTGATTAAAGGCAAATAGATCACAACAAAAAGAAAACTTTAGAGTTTATGTATGGAAAAAATTTAAAATAATAAAAAATGTAGGCAAAGAAAATATTTTCACACACCACATATGAACACAAAAGTTTTTTTATCCAAGTTTGGGAAATTCCACTAGTTAAACACTACTAGCTTGGAAATTTATAAGAAAGAGATTTCTACACATGTTTTATAAATGGATATGCATGCTTGAAAATCTTAAAGATGAAAATGACCTATGGATCCAAACCTTTTAAAGTGAATAACAAACGCACATTAAATTCTCAAGTCGGCGTGCGGTGGGATATTTACCCAAGTCACACATGTCATTATTTTGCGCATTTACAAAAAGCTAGCCTAACGATCAAAGATGATTGTAAAGTGATTAATCATGCGTAACATGCTATATTTTTTGTAAGGAATGACTTATGGACTAGGAGTCAACACTCAGTTCAAAATCATCCGCCACCCTCTTTTCCCGATGATTGGAAAACCTAATATATAAAAACTGAAAAGTGTTTACAATCCCTAAAAATTACAGACACTTTTTGGAATTTTCTCTCACTACATTTGTGCACTGTGCATTTCCATTTTAGATGTATACTTTTTTTCTTAAATCAAAACTTTTGTTTCCACTTTCCCTTCATCTCGTAAACAAAAAAGAGATAAAAGGCAAATAGATCACAACAAAAAGAAAATTTTAGAGTTTATGAATGGAAAAAACTTAAAACAAGAACAAAAGTAAGCAAACAAAATTTATTAACACACCACAAATGAACACAAAACTTTTGATATCCAAATTTGGGAAACTTCACTAGTTCAACCCTAATAACTGGGAATTTTATAAGAAAGAAATTTCTACACATGTTTTAAAAATGGATATGCATGTTTGAAACATGTTAAAGATGCAAATGACCTATGGATCCGAACCTCTTAAAGAGAATAACAAACGCTCATTAAATTCTTAAGTGAACGTGCGGTGGGATATTTACCCGAGTCAAACAAGCCATTATTTTACCCATTTACAAAAGGCTGACCTAACGATCATAGATGATGGTAAGTTGATTTATCATGCGTAATGGGCAATATGTTTTGTAAGGAATGACTTATGGATTGGGTTTCAACACTCAGTTAAAAATTCCCTGGCTCCCCCTTTTCCCGACGATTGCAAAATCTAATATATAAAAACTAAAATGAGTTTACAATCCCCAAAAATTACATACACTTTTTGGAATTATGTCGCTCTACATTTGTGCACTATGCATTATGTCTCTACATTTGTGCACTATGAAAACTTGAGTTTTCACTTTCCCTTCATCTCGTAAACCAAAAAGAGACAAAAGACAAATAAAACACAACAAAATGAAAATTTTAGAGTTTAAGTATGAAAAAAATTTTAAATAATAATTAATGTAAGCAAAGAAAATTTATTCACACACCACAGATGAACACAAAAGATTTGTTATCCTTTTTTTGGAAATTCCTCTATTTCAACCCTTATAGCAGGGAATTTTATAAGAAAGAGATTTCTTCACATGTTTTAAAAATGGATATGCATGTTTGAAACATGTTAAAGATTTAAATGACCTATGGATCAAAACCTTTTAAAGAGAATAACATATGCTCATTAAATTTTCAGGTGAGTGTGTGGTCGGCTTTTCACCCGAGTCAAACAAGCCATTATTTTGCCCATTTACAATAAGCTGGCCTAATGATCATAGATAATTGTAAAGTGATTTATCATGCAAAACATGCTATATTGTTTTGTAAGAAATGACTTATGGATTGGGAGTCAACACTCAGTTAAAAATCATCTGCCTCCTCCTTTTCCCGATGATTGCAAAACCTAATATATAAAACTTAAAATGAGCTTACTATCCCTAAAAATTACAGACACTTGTTGGAATTATCTCTCTCTACATTTGCGCTTTGTGAATTTCCATTTTAAATGTATACTTTTTTTCTTAAATCAAAACTTTAGTTTTCACTTTTCCTTCATCTTGTAAACAAAAAATAGATAAAAGGATAACAGATCACAACAAAATGAAAATTTTAGAGTTTATGTATGGAAAACATTTAATAAAATAACAAATGTAAGCAAAGAAAATTTATGCTCACACCATAGATGAACACAAAATTTTGATATCCAAGTTCGGGAAATTCCACTAGTACAACACTAATAACTCAAAATTTTATCGGCAACAGATTTCTGCACATGTTGTAAAAATAGATAATTGCTGGAAACATTTTAAAGATGAAAATGAGCTATGGATCCAAACCTTTTAAAGAAAATAACAAATGCTCATTAAATTCTCAAGGGAACATGGGGTGGGATATTTACCCGAGTCAAACAAGCCATTATTTTTCCCATTTACAAAAAGTTGACCTAACGAGCATAAATGATTGTAAAGTGATTTATCATGTGTAACGGATGATATTTTATGTAAGGAATGACTTATGGTTTAGGAGTCAACACTCAGGTAAAAATCCACCGCCTCCCCCTTTTCCCAACGATTGCAAAACCTAATATATTAAAACTAAAATGAGTTTACAATCCCAAAAAATTATAGACACTTTTTGGAATTATTTCTCTCTACATTTGTGCACTATGCATTTCCGTTTTAGATGTATACTTTTTTTCTTAAATCAAAACTTGAGTTTTCACTTTTCCTTCATCTCGTAAACAAAAAAGAGATAAAAGGCAAATAGATGACAACAAAATGAAAATTTTAGAGTTTATGTATGGAAAACATTTAAAACAATAACAAATGTAAGCAAAGAAAATTTATTCACATATCACAGATGAACACAAAAGTTTTGTTATCCAAGTTTGGCAAATTCCACTACATCAACCCCTATAGCTTGGAATTTTATAAGAAAGAGATTTCTACATATGTTTTAAAAATGGATATGCATGTTTGAAACATTTTAAAGATGCAAATAACCTATGGATCCAAACCTCTTAAAGAGAATAACAAATGCTCATTAAATTCTCAAGTGAACGTGCGGTGGGATATTTACTCGTGTCAAACAAGCCATTATTTTACACATTTACAAAAGGGTGACCTAACAATCATAGATGATGATAATGTGATTTATCATGCATAATGGGCAATATGTTTTGTAAGGAATGACTTATGGATTGGGTTTCAACACTCAATTAAAAATCATTTGCCTCCCCCTTTTTCTGATGCTTGCAAAACCTAATATAGAAAACCTTAAAAGATTTTACAATCCATAAAAATTACAGACGTTTTTTGGAATTATCTCTCTCTAAATTTGTGCAATGTGCAGTTCCATTTTAGATGTATACTTTTTTTCTGAAATCAAAACTAGAATTTTAACTTTGCCTTCATCTCGTAAAAAAAAAAAAAAAAGAGGTAAAAAGCAAATAGATCACAACAAAATGAAAGTTTTAGAGTTGATATATGGAAAAAATTTAAAACAATAACAAATGTAAGCACATAAAACTTATTCACACACTATAGATGAACACAGGTTTTGTTATCCTAGTTTGGGAAAATCCACTAGTTCAACCCCAATAGCTTCGAATTTTATAAGAAATAGATTTCTTCTACACATGTTTTAAAAATGGATATGCTTGCTTGAAACATGTTAAAGACGCAAATGACCTATGGATCCTAACCTTTTATAGACAATAACAAACGCTCATTAAATTCTACAGAGAACGTGCGGTGGGATATTTTCCCGAGTCAAACAAGCCATTATTTTGCCCATTTACAAAAGCTGACCTAACAATCATAGATGATTGTAAAGTGATTTATCACGCGTAATGGGCTATCCTTTTGTAAGAAATCATTTATGGATTGGGAGTCAACACTCAGTTAAAAATCCCAAAAAATTATAGACACTCTTTGGCATTATCTCTCTCTACATTTGTGCATTGTGCCTTTCTATTTTAGATGTTTACTTTTTTTCTTAAAACAAAACTTGACTTTTCACTTTCCCTTTATCTCATAAACAAAAAAGAGATAAAAGGCAAAATAAATCAGAACAAAATGAAAATTTTATGGTTTATGTGTGGAAAAAATTTAAAACAATAACAAATGTAAGCAAAGAAAATTTATTCACTCACCACAGATGAACACAAAACTTTTGTTATCCAAGTTTTGGAAATTCCACTACTTCAACCCTCATAGCTTGGGAATTTTATAAGAAAGAGATTTCTACACATGTTTTAAAAATGGATATGCATGCTTGAAACATGATAAAGATGCAAATGATCTGTTTATCCAAACCTCTTAAAGAGAATAACAAACACTCATTAAATTCTCAAGAGAACAAGTGGTGGGATATTTACCCAAGCCATTATTTTGCCCATTTACAACAGGCTGACTTAATGATCATAGATGATTTTAAAATGATTTATCATGCGTAACGGGCTATATTTTTTTGTAAACAAAGACTTATGGATTGGGAGTCAACACTCAGTTAAAAATTCCCCGCCTCCCCCTTTTCCCGACAATTGTAAAATCTAATATATACAAAAAAAAAGAGTTTACAAATCATAAATAATACAAACACTTTTTGGAATTATCTCTCTCTACATTTGTGCATTGTGCATTTCCATTTTAGATATATACTTTTTTTCTTCAATAGAAACTTGAGTTTTCACTTTCCCTTCATCTCGTACACAAAAAAGTGATAAGAGGTAAATAGATCACAACAAAAACAAAATGTTGGAGTTTAAGTATGGAAAATTTTAAAACAATAAAAATTGTAAGCAATGAAAATTTATTCACACACCACAGATGAACACAAAATTTTTGTTATCCAAGTTTGGGAAATTTCACTACTTCAACCCTTGTAGCTTGGAAATTTATAAGAAAGAGATTTCAACACATGTTTTAAAAATGGATATGCATGCTTGAAACATGTAAAAAATGCAAATGACCTATGGATCCAAACCTTTTAAAGAGAATAACTAACTCACATTAAATTCTCAAGTGGGCGTTCGGGGGGCTATTTACCTGAGTCAAACAAGCCATTGTTTTGCGCATTTTCAAAAAGTGGGCCTAACGATCATAGATGATCATAAAGTGATTTATCATATGTAACAGGCTAGATTTTTTGTAAGGAATGACTTATGGATTGGTAGTCAACAGTCAGTTAAAAATCATCCACCACCCGCTTTTCCCGATGATTGCAAAACGTAATATATAAAAACTAAAAAGAGTTTACAATCCCTAAAACTTGTTAACACTTTTTGGAATTATCTCTCTCTACATTTGTGCACTGTGCAACCATTTTAGATGTATACTTTTTTTCTTAAATAAAAACCTGAGTTTTCACTTTCCCTTCATCTAGTAAACAAAATAGAGAAAAAAGGCAAATAGAGCACACAAAAATATAATGTTTAGTGGTCATGGATGGAAAAAACTTAAAACAATAACAAATGTAAGAAAATAAAATTTATTCACACACCACAGATGAACACAAATGTCTTGATATCCAAGTTTGGGAAATTCCACTAGTTCAACCCTAATAACTTGGAATTTTATAAGAAAGAGATTTCTACACATGTTTTAAAAATGGATATGCATGTTTGAAACATGATAAAGATACAAATGATCTGTTGATCCAAACCTCTTAAAGAGAATAACAAACACTCATTAAATTTTCAAGAGAACAAGCGGTGGGATATTTACCCGAGTCATACAAGACATTATTTTGCCTATTTACAACAGGCCGACTTAACGATCATAGATGATTTTAAAGTGATTTATCATGCGTAATGGGCTATATTTTTTTGACAACAAGGACTTATGGAATGGGAGTCAACATTCAGTAAAAAATTCCCCGCCTCCCCCTTTTCCCGACAATTGTAAAACCTAATATATACAAACAAAAAAGAGTTTACAAATCACAAAAAATACAGACACTTTTTGGAATTATCGCTCTCTACATTTGTGCATTGTGCATTTCCATTTTAGATATATACTTTTTTTCTTCAATAGAAACTTGAGTTTTCACTTTCCCTTCATCTCGTACACAAAAAAATGATAAGAGGTAAATAGATCACAACAAAAACAAAATGTTGGAGTTTAAGTATGGAAAATTTTAAAACAATAACAAATGTAAGCAATGAAAATTTATTCACACACCACAGATGAACAAAAAATTTTTGTTATCCAAGTTTAGGAAATTCCACTAGTTCAACCCTTGTATCTTGGAAATTTATAAGAAAGAGATTTTTACACATGTTTTAAAAATGGACATGCATGTTTGAAACATGTAAAAAATGCAAATGACCTATGGATCCAAACCTTTTAAAGAGAATAACAAACGCACATTAAATTCTCAAGTGGGCATGCGATGGGCTATTTACTCGTGTCAAACAAACGATTGTTTTTTGCATTTTCATAAAGTGGGCCTAACGATCATAGATGATTGTAAAGTGATTTATCATGCGTAACAGGCTAGATTTTTTTTTAAGGAATGACTTATGGATTGGTAGTCAACAGTCAGTTAAAAATCATCCACCAACCCCTTTTCCCGACGATTGCAAAACATAATATATAAAAACTAAAAAGAGTTTACAATCTCTAAAAATTGTTGACACTTTTTGGAATTATCTCTCTCTACATTTGTGCACTGTGCCTTTCCATTTTAGATGTATACTTTTTTTCCTAAATAAAAACTTGAGTTTTCACTTTCCCTTCATCCAGAAAACAAAATAGAGATAAAAGGCAAATAGAGCACAAAAAAATAAAAAGTTTAGTACTCATGGATAGAAAAAACATAAAACAAGAACAAATGTAAGAAAAGAAAATTTATTCACACATCACAGATGAACACAAAAGTTTTGATATCCAAGTTTGGGAAATTCCACTAGTTCAACCCTAATAGCTTGGAATTTTATAAGAAAGAGATTTCTACACTTGTTTTAAAAATGGATATGCATGCTTGAAACATGTTAAAGATGCAAAAGACCTATGGATCCAAACCACTTAAAGAGAATAACAAACGCTCATTAAATTCTCAAGTGAATGTGCGGTGGGATGTTTACCCGAGTCAAACAAGCGATTATTTTGCCCATTTACAAAAGGCTGACCTAATGATCATAGATGATGGTAAAGTGATTTATTATGCGTAGCGGGCTATATTTTTTGTAAGGTATGACTTATGGATTGGGTGTCAACAGTCACTTAAAAATTTCCCGCCTCGCTCTTTTCCCAATCATTACAAAACTTAATATATAAAAACTAAAAAGATTTTAGAATCCGTAAAAATTATATACATTTTATGGAATTATCTCTCTCTTCATTTGTGCACTTTGCATTTCCATTTTAGATGTATACTTTTTTTCTTAAATCAAAACTTGAGTTTTCACTTTTCCTTCATCTCGTAAACAAAAAAGAGATAAAAGGCAAAGAGATCAGAACAAAATAAAAATTTTAGAGTTTTATGGATGGAAAAAATTTAAAACAATAACAAATGTAAGAAAAAAAATTATTCACACACCACAGATGAACACAAAATTTTTGTTATGCTAGTTTGGGAAATTCCTCTAGTTCAACCCTAATTGCTTGGAATTTTATATGTAAGAGATTTCTACACATGTTTTAAAAATGGATATGCATGCTTTAAACATGTTAAAAAGGCAAATGACTTATGGATCCAAACCTTTTAAAGAGAATAACAAACGCTCATTAAATTCTCAAGTGAGTGTGCGGTGGGCTATTGACCTGAGTCAAACAAGCCATTAGTTTGCCCTTTTAGAAAAAGCTAGCCTAACTATCATAGATGATTATATAGTGATTTATCATACGTAACAGACTATATTTTTTGTAAGGAATGACTTACGGATAGGGAGTCAAAACTCAGTTTAAAATGATTTGCTTCCCCCTTTTCCTGACGATTGCAAAACCTAATATATATAACTTAAAAAGAGTTTACAATCCCTTAAAATTACATACACTTTTTGGAATTATCTCTCTATAAATTTGTTCACTGTGCATTTCTCTTTTAGATGTATACTTTTTTTCTTAAATAATAACTTGAGTTTTCATTTTTCCTTCATCTCGTAAACAAAAAAGAAATAAAAGGCAAATAGATCACAACAAAATGAAAATTTTAGAGTTTATGTATGGAAAAAATTTGAAACAATAAAAAATGTATGCAAATAAAATTTATTCACTCACCACAGATGAACACAAAACTTTTTTTATCCAAGTTTGGGAAATTCCACTAGTTCAACCCTCATAGCTTGGAATTTTATAAGAAAGAGATTTCTACACATGTTTTAAAAATTGATATGCATGCTTGAAACATGTTAAAGATGCAAATGACCTATGGATCCAAACCTTTTAAATAGAATAACAAACACTCATTAAATTCTCAAGTGAACGTACGGTGGGATATTTACCCAAATCAAACATGCCATTATTTTTCTTTTTTACAAAAGCTAACCTAACGATCATAAATGATTGTAAAGTGATTTCTCATGCGTAATGGGCTATATTTTTTTTTAAGGAAAGACTTAAGGCTTGGGTGTCAATGCTTAAATAAAAATTCACCGCCTCCCCCTTTTCCAAAAAAATGCAAAACCTAATATATAAAAACTAAAAAGTGTTTAAAATCCCTAAAAATTACTGACACTTTTTGGAATTATCTCTCTCTACATTTGTGCATTGTGCATTGCCATTTTAGATATATAGTTTTTTTCTTAAATCAGAACTTTCACTTTCCCTTCATCTCATAAACAAAAAAGAGATAAAAGGCAAATAGACAACAACAAAATGAAAACTTTAGAGTTGAAGTGTGGAAAAAATTTAAAACAATAAAAAATGTAAGAAAATAAAATTTAGTCACACTCTACCGATGAACAAAAAAGTTTTGTTATCCAAGTTTGGGAAATTCCACTAGTTCAACAATAATAGCTTGGAATTTTATAAGAAAGAGATTTCTACACATGTTTTAAAAATTGATATGCATGCTTGAAATATGTTAAAGATGCAAATGACCAATGGATCCAAACCTTTTAAAGAGAATAACAAACGCTCATTAAATTCTCAAGTGAGCGTGATGTGGGATATTTACCTGAGTCAAACAAGCCATTATTTTGCCCATTTACAAAAAGTAGGCCTAACGTTCATTTATCATGCGTGGCAATATTTTTTTGTAAGGAATGACTTAAGGATTGGGAGTCAACACTCAGTTAAAAATCATTCGCCTCCCCCTTTTCCCGACGATTGCAATACCTAATATATAAAACTTTAAAAGAGCTTACAATCCCTAAAAATTATAGACGTTTTTGGGAATTATCTCTCTCTAAATTTGTGCACTGTGCAGTTCCATTTTAGATGTATACTTTTTTTCTTAAATCAAAACTTGAGTGTTAAGTTTGCCTTCATCTCATAAACAAAAAAGAGATAAAAAGCACATAGATTACAACATAATGAAAATTTTAGAGTTCGTATGTGGAAAAAATTTAAAACAATAACAGATGTAAGCAAAGAAAATTTATTCACACACCATAGATGAATTCAAAGGTTTCGTTATCCTAGTTTGGGAAATTCCATTAGTTCAACTCTAAAAGCTTGGAATTTTATAAGAAAGAGATTTCTGCACATGTTTAAAAAATGGATATGCAAGCTTGAAACAAGTTAGAGATGCAAATGACTTATGGATCCAAACCTTTTAAAGAGAATAACAAATGCTCATTAAATCCTCAAGTGGGTGTATGGTGGGATATTTAACCCTGTCAAACAAGCCATTATTTTGCCCATTTACAAAAAAACTGACCTAACAATCATAGATGATTGTAAAGTGAATTATCATGCATAGTAGGCTATATTTTTTGTAAGGAATGACTTATGGATTGGGAGTCAACGCTCAGTTTAAAATCATTCGCCTCCCCCTTTTCCCGACTATTACAAAACCTATTATAATAAAAATAAAAAGAGTTTACAATCCCTAAAAATCACAGACACTTTTTGGAATTATCTCCCTCTACATTTGTGCACTATGTATTTCTATTTTAGATGTATACTTTTTTTCTTAATTCAAAACTTGAGTTTTCACTTTCCCTTTATCTTGTAAACAACAAAGAGATAAAAGGCAAATAGATCACAACAAAATGAAAAGTTTAGAGTTTATGTACGGAAAAAAATTAAAACAATAACAAATGTATGCCAAGAAAATTTATTCATACACCAAAGATGAACACAAAAGTTTTGTTATCCAAGTTTAGGAAATTCCACTAGTTCAACCCTAATACCCAGGAATTTTATAAGAAAGCGATTTCTACACACATTTTAAAAATGGATATGCATGTTAAAGATGCAAATGACCTTTGGATCAAAACCTTTTAAATAGAATAACAACCCTCATTAAATTCTCAAGTGAACGTGCGGTGGGATATTTACCCGAGTCAAACAAGCCATTATTTTACCAATATACAAAAAGCTGACCTAATGATCATAGATGATTGTAAAGTGATTTATCATGTGTAACGGGCCATATTTTTTGTAAGGAATGACTTATGGATTGGGAGTCAACACTCAGTTAAAAATCCCCCTTCTCCCCTTCTCCTAACTATTGCAAAACCTAATATATAAAACTAAAAAGATTTTACAATCCCTAAAAATTACAGACATTTTTTGGAATTATCTCTCTCTACATTTGTGCATTGTACTTTTCCATTTTAGATGTATACTTTTTTTCTTAAATCAAAACTTGAGTTTTCACTTTCCCTTCATCTCGTAAAAAAAAAAAAAAAAAAGATAAAATCCAATTCGATCACAACAAAATAAAAATTTCAGGGTTTATGTAAGGAAAAAATTTTAAACAATAACAAATGTAAGCAAAAAAAAATTATTCACACGCCACATATGAACCCAAAAATTTTGTTATCCAAGTTTGGGAAATTCCACTAATTCAACAATAATAGCTTAGAATTTTATAAGAAAGAGATTTCTACACATGTTTTAAAAATGGATATGCATGCTTGAAACATGTTAAATATGAAAATGACCTATGGATCCAAACCTTTTAAAAAGAATAACAAACGCTCATTAAATTATCGTGTGAACGTGGAGTGGGATATTTACCCCTGTCAAACTAGCCATTATCTTGCCCATTTACAAAAAACTTGACCTAACTGTCATAGATGATTGTAAAATGATTTATCATGCATAACGGGCTATATTTCTTTTTTTTTGTAAGGAATGACATATGGATTGGGAGTCAACACTCAGTTAAAAATCCCCCGCCTCCCACTTTTCCCGACTATTGCAAAACGTAATATATAAAAAAAAAGTGTTGACAATCCCTAAAAATTGTAGACACTTTTTGGAATTTTCTCTCTCTACATTTGTGCACTGTGCATTTCCATTTTGTATGTAAACTTTTTTCTTAAATCCAAACTTGTGTTTTCACTTTCCCTTCATCTCGTAAACAAATATGACAAAAAAGGCAAATAGATCACAACAAAATGAAAATTTTAGAGTTTGTGGATGGAAAAAATTAAAAACAATAACAAATGTCACCAAAGAAAATTTATTCACACAACATAGATGAACACTAAAATTTTGTTATCCAAGTTTGGGAAATTCCATTAGTTCAACCATTATAACATGGAATTTTATAAGAAAGAGATTTCTACAAATGTTTTAAAAATGGATATGAATGCTTGAAACATGTTAAAGATGCAAATGACCTATTGATTCAACCCTTTTATAGAGAATAATAAACGCTCATTAAATTCTCAAGTGAACGTGCGGTGGGATTTTTACGTAAAATGCTATATTTTTGTGAGGAATGACTTATGGATTGTGAGTCAACACGCAGTTAAGAATTACTCACCTCCCCCTTTTCCCTATGATTGCAAAACCTAATTTATAAAAACTAAAAAGAGTTTACAATCCCTAAAAATGACCGACACTTTTTGGTATTATCTCTCTCTACATTTGGGCATTGTGCATTTCCATTTTAGATGTATACTTTTTTCTTAAATCAAAACTTGATTTTTCACTTTCCCTTCTTCTGGTAAACAAAAAAGAAAAAAGGGCAAATAGATCACAACAAAATCAAAATTTTAGAGTTGACAAAAAATTTCAAACAATAACAAATGTAAAGAAAGAAAATTTATTCACACACCACAGATGAACACAAAAGTTTTGTTATCCAAGTTTGGAAAATTCCACTAGTTCAACCCTAATAGCCTAGAATTTTATAAGAAAGAGATTTCTACACATATTTTAAAAATAGATATGAATGCTTGAAACAAGTTAAAGATGCAAATGACCTTTGGATCCAAACCTTTTAAAGAAAATAACAGACAATCATTAAATTCTCAAGTGAACATGCGGTGGGATATTTACCTTAAGTCAAAAGCCCATTATTTTGCCCATTTACAAAAAAGCTGACCTAACGCTCATAGATGATTGTAAAGTGATTGCTCATGCGTAATGGGCTATATTTTTCGTATCGAATGACTTTTGGATTGAGAGTCAACACTCAGTTAAAAATCCCCCGCCTCCCCCTTTTGCCTATAATTGCAAAACCTAATATATAAAAACCAAAAAGTTTATAATTTCCCTAAAAATTACAGACAGTTTTTTGAATTATCTCTCTATATATTTGTGCATTGTGCATTTCCATTTTTGATGTATACTTTTTTCTTAAATCAAAACTTGATTTTTCGTTGTACCTTCATCTCGTAAACAAAAACGAGATAAAAGGCAAAAATTGAGCACATCAAAATGAAAATTTTAGAGTTATATGTATGGAAAAAATTTAAAAAAAGAACATATGTACACAAAGAAAATTTATTCACACACAACAAATGAACACAAAAGTTTTGTTATCCAAGTTTGGGAAATTCCACTAGTTCAAGCCCAATAGCTTGGAATTTTATAAGAAAGAGATTTCTACACATGTTTTAAAAATGAATATGCATGTTTGAAACATGTTAAATATGCAAATGACCTTTGGATCCTAACCTTTTAAAAAGAGTAACAAATGCTCATTAAATTCTCAAGTGAATGTGCGGTGGGATATTTACCCGAGTCAAAGGCCCATTATTTTGCCCATTTACAAAAAAGCTGCCCTAACATAATAGATGATTGTAAAGTGATTTCTCACATGTAATGGGCTATATTTTTTTTAAGGAATGACATATGGATTGGGACTCAACTCTAAATTAAAATTCCCCTGCCTCCCCCTTTTCTCGACGATTGCAAAACCTAATATATAACTACTAAAAAGAGTTCACAATCCCTAAATATTATTGAGACATTTTTGGAGTTATCTATCTCTACATTTGTGCACAGTGCATTTCAATTTTATATTTATACTTTTTTCTTAAATCAAAACTTGAGTTTTCACTTTATCTTCATCTCGTAAATAAAAAAGAGGTAAAAGGCAAAAAAAGATCACAAAAAAATAAAAATTTTAGAGTTTATGTATGGAAAAAATTTCGTACAATAACAAATTTCAGCAAAAGAAAATTTATTCACACACAACAAATGAACACAAAATTTTTGTGATCAAAGTTTGGAAAACTCTACTAGTTCAACCCAAATAGCTTGGAATTTTACAAGAAAGTGATCTCTACAAATGTTTAAAAAATGGACATGCATGCTTAAAACATGTTAAAGAAGCAAATGACCAATGGATCCAAACCCTTTAAAGAGAATAACAAACGCTCATTAAATTCTCAAGTGAACGTGCGGTGGGGTATTTACCCAAGTCGAACAAGCCATTATTTTGCCCATTTAAAAAAAAGTTGACCTAACGATCATAGATGATTGTAAAGTGATTTATCATACATAACGGGCTATTTGTTTTGTAAGGAATGACTTATGGATTTGGGTGTCAACACTTAGTTAAATATCCCCCGCCTCCCCCTTTTCCCAACTATTTCAAAACCTAATATATAAAAAATAAAATGTGTTTACAATCCCTAAATATTACAGACAGTTTTTGGAATAATCTCTCTCAAAATTTGTGCACTGTACATTTCCATTTTAGATGTATACTTTTTTTCTTAAATCAAAACTTGAGTTTTCACTTTCCCTTCATCTCGTAAACAAAAACGAGATAAAAGGCAAATAGATCACACCTAAATGAAAATTTTCGAGTTTCTGAATGGAAAAATTTAAAACAATATGAAAGGTAAGCAAAGAAAATTTATTCACAAAACATAGATGAACACTAAAGTTTTGTTATCCATGTTTACGAAATTCCCCAATTTCAACCCTAATAGCTTGAATTTTTATAAGAAAGAGATGTCTACACATGTTTCAAAAATGGATATGTATGCTTGAAACATGTTAAAGATGCAAATGACCTATGGATCCAAACCATTTAAAGAGAATACAAATGCTTGTTAAATTCTCAAGTGAGAGTGTGGTGGGATATTTACCCGAGTCAAACAAGCTATTATTTTGCCCATTTACAAAAAACTCACCTATCGATCATAGATGATTGTAAAGTAATTTATCATGTGTAACGGGCAATATTTTTTTTAAGGAATGACTTATGGATTGGGAGTCAACACTCGGTTCAATATCCCCCGCCTTCCCCTTCTCACGATGATTGCAAAATCTAATATATAAATACTAAAAATAGTTTAAAATCCCTAAAAATTACAGACACTTTTTTAAATTATCTCTCTCTACATTTGTGCACTATGCATTTCCATTTTAGATTATTACTATTTTTTTAAATCAAAACTTGAGTTTTCACTTTCTCTTCTTGTCGTAAAAAAAATAGAGATAAAAGGCAAATAGATCACAACAAAATAAAAATTTTAGATTTTATGTATGGAAAAATTTTAAAACAATAAAAAATGTAAGCAAAGAAAAATTATTCACACAGCATAGATGAACACAAAAATTTTGTTATCCAAGTTTGGGAAATTCTACTAGTTCAACCCTAATGGCTTGGAATTTTATAAGAAAGAGATTTGTACACATGTTTAAAAAATGGATATGCATACTTGAAACATTTTAAAGATGCAAATGACCTATGGATAAAAACCTCTTAATGAGAATAACAAACGCTCATTAAATTCTCAAGTGAGCGTGCGGTGGGATATTTACCCCTATCAAACAAGCCATTATTTTGTCCATTTACAAAAAGTTCATCTCACAATCAAAGTTGATTGTAAAGTGATTTATCATGAGTAACTGGCTATATTTTTTGGAAGGAATGTCTTATGGATTCGGAGTCAACACACAGTTAAAAATCCCCCGCGTCTCTCTTTTCCAGATGTTTGCAAAACCTAATATATAAAAAATAAAATAAGTTTACAATCCCTAAAAATTACTGAAACTTTTTGGAATTATCTCTCTCTACATTTGTGCACTGTGCATTTCCTGTTTAGAATTATACTTTTTTTCTTAAATCAAAACTTGAGTTTTCAGTTTTCCTTCATCTCGTAAACAAAAAAGAGATAAAAGGCAAATACATCACAACAAAATGAAAATTTTAGAGTTTATGTTTGGAAAAAATTTAAAACAATAACAAATGTAAGCAAAGAAAATTTATTCACACACCACTGATGAACACAAAAGTTTTGTTATCCAAGTTTTGGAAATTCCACTAGTTCAACCCTAAGAGCTTGGAATTTTATAAGAAACAAATTTCTACACAAGTTTTAAAAATGGATAGGCATTCTAGAAACATGTTAAAGATGCAAATGACCTATGGATCCAAACCTTTTAAAGAGAATAACTAACACTCATTAAATTCTCAAGTGAGTGTGCGGTGGGATATTTAACCGAGTCAAACAAGCCATTATTTTGCCCATTTGCGAAAAGCTGACCTAATGATCATAAATGATTGTAAAGTGATTTATCATGCGTAACAGGCTATATTTTTTTGTAAGGAATGACTTACAGATTGGGAGTCAACACTCAGTTCAAAATCCCCCACGTCCCTCTTTTCCCGATGATTTCAAAACCTAATATATAAAAACGAAAATGAGTTTACATTCCCCAAAAATTATAGACACTTTTTCGAATTATCTCTCTCTCATTTGTGCATCGTGCATTTGCATTTAAGATGTATACTGTTTTTCTTAAATAAGAACATGAGTTTTTACTATCCCTTCATCTCGTAAAAAAAAAAGATATAAAAGGCAAATAGATCACAACAAAAAGAAATTTTTAGAGTTTAAGTATGGAAAAAATTTAACACAATGACAAATGTAAGCAAATATAATTTATTCACACACCACAAATGAACACAAAAGTTTTGTTATCCAACTTTGGGAAATACCACTAGTTCAACCCTAATTGCTTAGAATTTTATATGAAAAAGATTTCTACACATGTTTTAAAAATGGATATGCATGCTTTAAGCATGTTGAAGATGCAAATGACTTAGGGATCCAAACCTTTTTAAGAGAATAAAAAACACTCATTAAATTCTCAAGTAAGTGTGCGGTGGGATATTTACCCGAGTCTAATAATCTATGATTTTTCCCAATTACAAAAAGCTGACCTAACAATCATAGATGATTGAAAAGTGATTTAGCATGTGTAACGGGCTATATTTTTTTCAATGAATGACTGATGGATTGGGAGTCAACACTGTATTAAAAATCCCCTGGCTCCCCCTTTTCTCGACGATTGCAAAACATAATATATAAAAACTAAAAAGAGTTTACAATCCCTAAACATTACTGACACATTTTGGAATCATCTCTCTCTACATTTGTGCACTGTTCATTTCCATTTTAGATGTTTACTTTTTTTCTTAAATCAAAACTTCAATTTTGAGTTTCCCTTCATCTCGTAAAGAAAATAGAGATAAAAGGCAAATAGATTACAACAAAATGAAAATTTAAGTGTTTATGTATGGAAAAAATTTAAAACAAAAACAAATGTAAGGAATGAAAAATTACACACACCATAGATGAACCCAAAAGTTTTGTTGTCCAAGTTTGGGAAATTTCACTAGTCCAACCCTAAAATCTTGAAATTTTATAAGAAAGAGATTTCAAGACATGTTTTAAAAAGCTGGATATGCATACTTGAAACATGCAAAAGATGCAAATGACCTATGGATCCAAACCTCTTATTGAGAGTAACAAACGCTCATTAAATTTTCAAGTAAGCGTGTGATAGTATTTTTACCCGAGTCAAACAAACCATTATTTTGCCCAATTACAAAAAGCTGACCTAACGATCATAGATGATTGTAAAGTGATTTATCATGCGTAACAGGAAATATTTTTTATGAGGAATGACTTACGGATTGGGAGTCAACACTTAGTTAAAAATCCCCGCCTCCCCCTTTTCCTAATATATAAAAACTAAAAAGAATTTACAATCCCTAAAAATTACAGACACTTTTACGAATTATCACTTTTACGAAATTACACTTTTATGCACTGTGCATTTCCATTTTAGATGTATACTTTTTTTCTTAAATCAAAACTTGAGTTTTGACTTTTCTTTCATCTAGTTAACAAAAAAGAGATAAAAGGCAAATAGAACATAAAAAAATGAAAATATTAGAGTTTATGTATGGAAAAAGTTTAAAACAATAACAAATGTAACCAAAGAAAATTTATTCACACACCATAGATGAACACTAAAATTTTGTAATCCAAGTTTGGGAAATTCCACTAGTTAAACCCTAACAGCTTGGAATTGTATAAGAAAGGGATTTCTACACATGTTTTAAAAATAGATATGCATGATTGAAACAAGTTAAAGATGCAAATGACCTATGGATCCAAACCTTTTAAAGAGAATAACAAACACTCAATAAATACTCAAGTGAGCGTGCGGTGGGATATTTACCCGAGTCAAACAAGCCATTATTTTGCCCATTTACATAAAGTTGACCTAACGATCATAGATGATTGTAAAGTGATTTATCATGCGTAAAGGGCTATTTTTTTTTTGTAAGTAATGACATATGGATTGGGAGTCAACACTCAGTTAAACATCCCCCGCCCCCCCTTTTCCCGACGATTGCAAAACCGAATATATAAAAACTAAAAAGAGTCGACAATCCTTAAAAATTACAGACACTTTTTGGAATTATCACTCACTACATTTGTGCACTATGCTTTTCTATTTTAGATGATTTCTTTTTTTCTTAAATAAAAACATGAGTTTTCACTTTCCCTTCATCTCGTAAGCAAAATAGAGATAAAAGGCAAATAGATCACAACAAAAACAAAATTTATTCACACACCCCAAATGAACACAAAATTTTTTTTATCCAAGTTTAGGAAATTTCACTAGTTGAACCCTAATAGCTTGGAATTTTACAAGAAAGAGATTTCTACACATGTTAAAAAAAATGGATATGCATACTTGAAACATGTTAAAGATGCAAATGACCTATGGATCTAAACCTCTTAAAGAGATTAAAAAATGCTCAGTAAATTCTCTTAAGCATGCAGTGGGATATTAACCCGAGTCAAACAAGCCATTATTTTGCCCAATTTCAAAAAGCTGAGCTAACGATCATAGATGATTGTAAGGTGATTTATCATGCGTAACACGCTATACTTTTTGTAAGAAATGACATATGGATTGGGAGTTAACACTCAGGTAAAAATCCACTGCCACCCCCTTTTCTAGACAATTTCAAAACCTAATATATAAAAAGTAAAATGAGTTTACAATCCCTAAAAATGACAGACCTTTTTCGGAATTATCTCTCTCTACATTTGTGCACTATGGATTTCCATTTAAATGTATACTTTTTTTCATAAATCAAAACTTGAGTTTTCACTTTCCCTTCATCTCGTAAACAAAAAAGTGATAAAAGACAAATAGTTTACAGCAAAATGAAAATTTTAGAGTTTTTGTATGGAAAAAATTTAAAACAATAAAAATTGTAAGCAAAGAAATTTTTTTCACACACCACAGATGAACACAAAAGTTTTGTTATCCAAGTTTTGGAAATTCCACTACTTCAACCCAAATAGCTTGGAATTTTATAAGAAAGAGATTTCTGCATATGTTTTAAAAATGGATATGCATGCTTGAAACTTGTTAAAGATGCAAATGAACTCTGGATCCAAACCTATTAAAGAGACCAACAAACACTCATTAACTTCTCAAGTGAGCGTGCCATGGGATATTTACCCATGTCAAACAAGCCATTATTTAGCCCATTTACAAAAAGCTGACCTAACGATCATAGATGATTGTAAAGTGATTTATCATGTGTAATGGGCTATATTTTTTTTTTGTAAGAAATGACTTATGGATTGGGAGTCAACACTCAGTTAAAAATCCCCCGCCTCACCCTTTTCCCGACGATGGCCAAACTTAACATATAAAAACTAAAAAAAGTTTACAATACCTAAAAATTACAGAAACTTTTTGGAATTATCTCTCTCTACATTTCTCCACTATGCATTTCTATTTTAGATGAATACTTTTTTTCTTAAATCAAAACTTGAGTTTCCACTTTCCCTTCATCTTGTAAACAAAAAAGAGATAAAAGGCAAATAGATCACAACAAAATTAAAATTTTAGAGTTTATGTATGGAAAAAATTTTAAACAACAACAAATATTAGTAAAGAAAATTTATGCACACACCATAGATGAACACAAAACTTTTTTTATTAGAATTGGGAAATTCCACAAGTTGAACCTTAATAACTTGGAATTTTATAAGAAAGAGATTTCAACTCATGTTTTAAAAATGGATATGCATGCTTGAAACATGTTAAAGATGCAACTAACTTATGGATCCAAACCTTTTAAAGAGAATAACAAATGCTCATTAAATTCTCAAGTGAACGTGCGGTGGGATATTTACCCGAGTCAAACAAGCCATTATATTTCCCTTTTACAAAAAGCTGACCTAAGGACCATAGATGATTGTAAAGTGATATAGCAAGCATAATGGGAATATTTTTTGAAGGAAAGACTTATGGATTGGAAGTCAACACTCACTTAAAAATCCCCCGTACCCCCCTCTTCTCGAAGATTGCAAAACCTAAAATATAAAAATTAAAATGAGTGTACAATCCCAAAATATGACAAACATTTTTTGGAATTATCTCTCTGCATTTGTGCATTTTGCATTTCCATTTTAGATGTATACTTTCCTTCATATATCAAAACTTGAGTTTTCACTTTCCCTTCATCTCATAAAAAAAGAAGAGATAAAAGGCAAAAGGATCACAACAAAATGAAAATTTTAGAGTTTATGTAAGGAAAATATTTAAAACAATAAATAATGTAAGTCAATAAAATTTACTCACACAAAACAGATAAACACCAAAGTTTTTTTATTCAAGTTTGGGAAATTCCACAAGTTTAAACCTAATAGCTTGAAATTTTATAAGAAAGAGATTTTGACATATGTTTTAATAATGGATATGTGTGCTTGAAACATGTTAAAGATGCAAATGACATATGGATCCAAAACTTTTAAAAAGAATAACAAATGCTTATTAATTTCACAAGCGAGCATGCGGTGGGATATTTACCCTAGTCAAAGTAGCCATTATTTTGCCCATTTACACAAAGCTGACCTAACGATGATAGATGATTGTAAAGTGATTTATCATGCGTAATGGGCTATATTTTTTAAAAGGAATGACTTATGGATTGGGAGTCAACAATCAGTTAAAAAACCCTCACCTCACCCTTTTCCCAACGAATGCAAAACCTAATATATTAAAACTAAAAAGAGTTTACAATCCCTAAGTATTACAGACAGTTTTTGGAATTATCTCTTTCTACATTTCTGCACTGTGCATTTCCATTTTAGATTTATTCTTTTTTTCTTAAATCAAAACTTGAATTTTCACTTTCCCTTCATCTCGTAAATAAAAAAGAGATAAAAGGCAAATAGATCACAACAAAATGAAAATTTTAGAGTTTCTGATTCAAAAAAATTTAAAACAATATGAAAGATAAGCAAAGAAAATTTATTCACCAACCATAGATGAACACTAAAGTTTTGTTATCCAAGTTTGAAAAATTCCACAAGTTCAACCCTAATAGCTTGAAATTTTATAAGAAAGAGATTTCTACACATGTTTTAAAAATGGAAATGCATGCTTGAAACCTGTGAAAGAAGCAAATGACCTATGGATTCAAACCTTTTAAAGAGAATAACAAACGCTCATTAAATTCTCATGTGAGCGTGAGGTGGAAGTCAAACAACATATTATTTTCCCATTTAAAAAAAGACCCCTAAAGATCATAGATGATTGTAAAGTAATTTATCATGCGTAACAGGCTGTATTTTTTATTAGGAATGACTTAAGAATTGAGAGTCAACACTCACTGAAAAATCCCCGACTCCCTCTTTTCCCGATGATTGCAAAACCTAATATATAAAAACTAAACTGAGTTGACAATCCCTAAATATTACAGACACTTTTTGGAATTATCTCTCTCTACATTTGTGCACTGTGCATTTCCATTTTAGATGTATACTTTTTTTCTTAAATCAAAACTTGAATTTTCACATTCCCTTCATTTCGTAAACAATATAGAGATAAAAAACAAATAGATCACAAAAAAAAAAAAAAATTTAAGAGTTTATGTATAGAAAAAATTTAAAACAATAATAAATGTAAGCAAAGAAAGTTTATTCACATGCAACAAATGAACACAAAAGTTTTGTTATCCAAGTTTTGGAAATTCCACTGGTTCAACCCTATTAGCTTGGAATTTTATAAGAAAGAGATTTCTACATAGGTTTTAAAAATGGATATGAATGCTTGAAACATGTTAAAGATGCAAATGACCTATGGATCCAAACCATTTAAAGAGAATAACAACCGCTCCTTAAATTCTCAAGTGAGCGTGCGGTGGGATATTTACTCGAGTCAAACAAGCCATTATTTTGCCCATTTACAAAAAGCTGACCTAACGATCATATATGATTGTAAAGTAATTTATCATGTGTAACGGGCTCTATTTTTTTGAAGGAATGACTTATGGATTGGGAGTCAACACTCAGTTAAAGTTCCCTCGCCTCCCCTTTTTCCCAACGAGATCAAAATTTAATGTATAAAAACAAAAAAGAGTTTAAAATACCTTAAAATTATAGAATCTTTTTCGAATTATCTCTCTCCACATTTGTGCACTGTGCATTTCCATTTCAGATGATTACTTTTTTTCTTAAATCAAAACTCAAGTTTTCACTTTCTCTTCATGTCGTAAACCAAATAGGGATAAAAGGCAAATAGATCACAACAAAATTAAAATTTTAGAGTTTATGTATGGAAAAAATTTAAAACAATAACAAATGTATGGAAAGAAAATTTATTCACACACCACATATGAACACAAAAGTTTTGTGTTTCAAGTTTGGGAAATTCTACTAGTTCAACCCTAATGGCTTGGAATTTTATTAGAAATAGATTTCTACACATGTTTAAAAAATGGATATGCATACTTGAAAAATGTTAAAGATGCAAATGACCTATGGATCAAAACCTCTTAATGAGAATAACAAACGCTCATTACATTCTCAAGTGAGAGTGGGGTGGGATATTTACCCCTCTCAAACAAGCTATTATTTTGCCCATTTACAAAAAGTTGACCTCACGATCAAAGTTGATTGTAAAGTGATTTATCATGAGTAATAGGGAATATTTTTTGTAAGGAATGTCTTATGGATTGGGAGTCTACACTCAGTTAAAAATCCCCCGCCTCCCCCTTTTTTCAACGATTGCAAAACCAAATATATAAAAAAAATAGATTTTACAATCCCTAAAAATTACTGACAATTTTTGGAATTATCTCTCTCTACATTTGTGCACTGTGCATTTCCATTTAGGAGTATACTTTTTTATTAAATCAAAACTAGAGTTTTCACTTTGCCATCATCTCGTAAACATAAAGAGATAAATGGCAAATAGATCCCAACAGAATGAAAATTTTAGAGTTTATAAATGGAAAAAATTTAAAACAATAACAAATGTAAGCAAAGAAAATTTATTCACACACCACAGAAGAACAAAAAAGTTTTGTGATCCAAGTTTGGAAAATTCCACTAATTCAACCATAATAGCTTGGAATTTTATAAGAAAGAGATTTCTACACATGTTTTAAAAATGGATATGCATGCTTGAAGCATGTTAATGATGCAAATGACCTATGGATCCAAACCTTTTAAAGAGAATAACAAACACTCATTAAATTCTCAAGTGAGCGTGTAGTGGGATATTTAACCGAGTCAAACAAGCTATTATTTTTCACATTTACAAAAAGCTGACATAACGGTCATAAATGATTTTAAAGTTATTTATGATGCGTAACAGGCTATATATTTTGTAAGAAAAGACTTACGGATTGGGAGTCAGCACTAAGTTGAAAATCCCCCACGTCCCCTTTTTACAGACGATTGCAAAACCTAACATATAAAAACTAAAATGAGTTTACATTCCCAAAAAATTACAAACATTTTTTGGAATTATCTCTCTCTACATTTGTGCACTGTGCATTTGCGTTTTAGATGTATACCTTTTTTCTCAAATCAAAACCTGAGTTCTTACTTTCCCTTCATCTCGTAAACAAAAAAGATATAAAAGACAAATAGATCACAAAAAAAAAAAGTTTTAGAGTTTATGTATGGAAAAAATTTAAAAAAATAACAAATTTAAGCAAAGAAAATTTATTCACACACCACAGATGAACACAAAAGTTTTGTTATCCAAGTGTGGGAAATACCACTAGTTCAACCCTAATAGCTTGGAATTTTATGAGAAAAAGATTTCTACACATGTTTTAAAAATGGATATGGATGCTTGAAACATGTTAAAGATGCAAATGATCTATGGATCCAAACCTTTTAAAGAGAATAACAAACACTCATTAAATTCTCAAGTGAGCGTGCGGTGGGATATTTACCCGAGTCAAATAATCCATTATTTTGCCCACTTACAAAAAGCTGACCTAACGATCATCGATGATTGAAAAGTGATTTATCATGTGTAACGGGCTATATTTTTTTGTAACGAATGACTTCTAGATTGGGAGTCAACACTCAGTTAATAATCCCCCGCCTCCCCCTTTTTTCGACGATTGCAAAACCTAATATATAAAAATAAAAAAGAGTTTACAATCCCTAAAACTTACAAACACTTTTTGAAAGCATCTCTCTCTACACTTGTGCACTATGCATTTCCATTTTAGATGTTTACTTTTTTTCTTAAATCAAAACTTGAGTTTTGAGTTTCCCTTCATCTCGTAAACAAAATAATGATAAAAGGCATGTAGATCACAACAAAATGAAAATTTAAGAATTTGTGTATGGAAAAAATTTAAAACAATAACAAATGTAAGCAAAGAAAATTTATTCACAGACCACAGATGAACACAAAAAAATTGTTATCGAAGTTTTGGAAATTCCACTAATTCAACCCTAACATCTTGGAATTTTATAAGCAAGAGATTTCTACACATGTTTTAAAAAACTGGATATGTATACTTGAAACATGCTAAAGATGCAAATGACCTATGGATCCTAACCTCTTAAAGAGAGTAACAAACGCTCATTAAATTCACAAGTGAGCGTGTGATGGGATATTTACCCGAGTAAAACAAGCCTTATTTTACACAATTGCAAAAAGCTGACTTAACGATCATACTTGATTGTAAAGTGATTTATCATGCGTAATAGGCAATATTTTTTATAAGGGATTATTTATGGATTGGGTGTCAACACTCAATTAGAAATCCCCTGCCTCCCGCTTTATAAAAAACTAAAAAGAATATACAATCCCTAAAAATTAAAGTCGCTTTTTTGATTTTCTCTCTCTACATTAATGCACAGTGCATTTCCATTTTAGATGTATACCTTTTTTCTTAAATAAAATCTTGAGTTTTCACATTCCCTTCATCTCGTAAACAAAAAAGAGATAAAAGGCAAATAGATCACAACAAAATGACAATTTTAGAGTTTATGGATGGAAAAAGTTTAAAACAATAACAAATGTAACCAAGAAAATTTATTCACACACCACAGATGAACAAAAAAATTTTGTTATTCAAGTTTGGGAAATTCCACTAGTTAAACTCGAATAGCTTGGAATTTTATAAGAAAGGGATTTCTACACAAGTTTAAAAAAGGGATATGCATGATTGCAACATGTTAAAGATGCAAATGACCTATGGATCAAAATATTTTAAAGAGAATAAGAAACACTCATTAATTTCTCAAGTGAGCGTGCGGTGGGATATTTACCCGAGTCAAACAAGCCATTATTTTGCCATTTACATAAAGTTGACCTAATGATCGTAGATGATTGTAAAGTGATTTATGCGTAATGGCTATTTTTTTAGTAAGGAATAGGATAAGGATTGGGAGTCAACACTCACTTAAAAATCCCCCGCCTCCTCCTTTTCCCGACGATTACAAAACCAAATAAATAAAAACTAAAAAGAGTTGAAAATCCCTAAAAATGACAGACACTTTTTGGAATTATCTCTCTCTACATTTGTGCACTGTGCATTTCCTTTTTAGATGTATACTTTATTTCTTAAATCAAAACTTGAGTTTTCACTTTCCCTTCATCTCGTAAACAACAAAGAGATAAAAGGCAAATAGATCACAACAAAATGAAAATTTTAGAGTTTCTGAATGGAAAAAATTTAAAACAATATGAAAAGTAAGCAAAGAAAATTCATTCACAAACCACAGATGAACACTCAAGTTTTGTTATCCAAGTTTGCAAAATTCCACAAGTTCAACCCTAATAGCCTGAAATTTTATAAGAAAGAGATTTCTACACATGTTTTAAAAATGGATATGCATCCTTGAATCATTTTAAAGATGCAAATGACCTATGGATCCAAACCTTTTAAAGAGAATAACAAACGCTCATTATATTCTCAAGTGACCGTGCGTTAGGATATTTATCGAAGTCAAACAAGCCAATATTTTGCCCATTTTAAAAAAGTGACCTAATGATCATAGATGATTATAAACTTATTTGTCATGCGTAACGGGATATATTTTTTATAAGGAATGACTTATGGTTTAGGAGTCAATACTCATTTAAAAATCCCCCGCCTCCCCCTTTTCCCAACAATTAGAAAACCTAATATATAAAAAATAAAATGAGTTTAAAATCACTAAATATTACAGAAACTTTTTGGAATTATCTCTCTCTACATTTGTGCACTGTGCATTTCCATTTTAGATGTATACTTTTTTTCTTAATTCAAAACTTGAGTTTTCAGTTTCCCATCATCTCGTAAACAAAAAAAGAGATAAAAGGCAAATAGATCACGACAAAATGAAAATTTAAGAGTTTCTGAATGGAAAAAAATTAAAGCAATATGAAAGTTAAGCAAAGAAAATTTATTCACAAACTACAGATGAACACTAAAGTTTTGTTATCCAAATTTACGAAATTCCACAAGTTCAATCCAAATTGCTTGAAATTTTATAAGAAAAAGATTTCTACACATGTTTTAAAAATGGATATGCATGCTTGAAACCTTTTAAAGATGCAAATGACCTATGGATCCAAACCTTTTAAAGAGAATAAGAAACGCTCATTATATTCTCAAGTGATCGTGCGGTGGGATATTTACCGAACTCAAACAATTAATTATTTGGCCATTTAAAAAAAGATGACCTAACGATCATAGAAGATTGTAAAGTTATTTATCAAGTGTAACGGGCTGTATTTTTTTATAAGGAATGACTTATGGATTGGGAGTCAACACTCACTTAAAAACCCCCGCGTCCCCCTTGTCCTGATAGTTGCAAAACCTAATATAGAAAAAAAAATGAGTTTACAATCCCTAAATATTACAGACACTTTTTGGAATTATCTCTCTCTACATTTGTGCAATGTACATTTCCATTTTAGATGTATATTTTTTTTTCTTAAATCAAAACTTGAGTTTTCACTTTCCCTTCATCTCATAAAAAAAATAAAAGAGATAACCAACAAATTGATTACAAAAAGAGAAAATTTTAGAGATTATGTATGGAAAAAATTTAAAACAACCACAAATGTAAGCAAAGAAAATTTATGCACACACCATAGATGAACACACAAGTTTTCTTATCCAAGTTTGGGAAATTCCACAAGTTCAACCCTAATAACTTGGAATTTTATAAGAAAGAGATTTCTACACATGTTTTAATAATGGATATTCATGTGTGAAACATGTTAAAGATGCAAATGACCTATGAATCCAAACCTTTTAAAGAGAATAACAAACGCTCATTAGATTCTCAAGTCAACGTGGTGTGGGATATTTACCCGAGTCAAACAAGCCATTCTTTTTACCATTTACAAAAAGCTGACCTAACAATCATAGATGATTGTAAAGGGATTTTTAATGCGTAATGAGCTATATTTTTTTGTAAGCAATTACTTATGGATTGGGAGTCAACACTCAGCTAAAAATCCAACGCCTCCCTCTTTTCTCGACGATTGCGAAACCTAATATATTAAAACTAAAATTAGTTTACAATCCCTAAAAATTTCAAACACTTTTTGGAATTATCTCTATCTACTTTTGTGCATTGAGCATTTCCATTGTAGAAGTATACATTCCTTCTAATATCAAAACTTGAGTTTCCACTGTCCCTTCATCTCGTACACAAAAAAGGGATAAAAGGCAAATAGATCACAACAAAATGAAAATTTTAGAGTTTATGTACTGAAATTTTTTTAAAAAATAGCAAATGTTAGCAAAGAAAATTTATTCACACACCACAGATGAACACAAAAATTTTGTTATCCAAGTTTGGGAAATTCCACTAGTTCAACCCTTATAGCTTGGAATTTTATAAGAAAAAGATTTCTACACATGTTTTAAAAATCGGATATGCATGCTTGAAACATGTTAAAGATTAAAATGACCTATGGATCCAATCCTTTTAAAGAGAATAACAAACGCTCATTAAATTCTAAAGTGAGCGTGGAGTGGGATATTTACCAGATTCAAATAAGCAAGTATTGTGCCCATTTAGTAAAGGTTGACCTAATGATCATAGATGATACTAAAGTGATTTATCATGTATAATGGGCTACATTTTTTGTAAGGAATGACTTATGGGTTGGGAGACAACACTTAGTTAAAAATTGCCCACCTCCCCCTTTTCCCGACAATTGCAAACCCTAATATATAAAAACTATAAATTGTTTACAATCTCGAAAATATACAGATAATTTTTGTGTCCTTTGAATTTCCATTTTAGATGCATACTTGTTTTCTTAAATCAAAAGTTTTCACTTTCTCTTCATCTCGTAAAGAAAAAAGAGATAAAGCGCAATTAGATCACAAAAAAAGGAAAATTTTAGGGTTTATGTATGGAAAAAATTTAAAACAATAACAAATGTTAGGAAAGAAAATTTATTCACACACCACATATGAACACATAAGTTTTTTTATCCAAGTTTGGGAAATTCCACAAGTTCAATCCTTATAAATTGGAATTTTATAAGAAAGAGATTTCTACACATGTTTTAAAAATGGATATGCTTGATTGAAACATGTTAAAGATGCAAATGACCTATGGATCCAAACCGTTTAAAGAGAATAACCAACGCTCATTAAATTCTCAAGTCAACGTGGGGTGAGATATTTACCCAAGTCAAACAAGCCATTCTTTTCCCATTAAAAAAAAGCTAACCTAACGATCATAGATGATTGTAAAGGGATTTATCATGGGTAACGAGATCTATTTTTTTGTAAGAAATGAGTTATGGATTGGGAGTCAACCCTCAGTTAAAAATTGCCCCCTTCCCCCTTTTCTAGATGATTGCAAAACCAAATATATTAAAACTAAAATTAGTTTACAAACCCTAAAAATTTCAAACAGTTTTTGGAATTATCTTTCTCTACTTTTGTGCACTATGCATTTCCATTTTAGATGTATACTTTTCCTCTTATATCAAAACTTGAGTTTTCACTTTCCCATCATCTCATAAACAAACAAGAGATAAAAGGCAAATAGATCACAACAAAATAAAAATTTTAGAGTTTATGAACTGAACAAAATTAAAACCATAACAAATGTTAGCAAAGAAAATTTATTCACACACCACAAATGAACACAAAAGTTTTTTTATCCAAGTTTGGGAAATTCCACTAGTTCAACCCTAATAGTTTGGAATTTTATAAGAAAGAGATTTCTACATATGTTTTAAAAATGGATATGCATGCTTGAAACATGTTAAAGATGCAAATGAACTATGGATCCAAACCTTTTAAAGAGAATAACAAACGCTCATTAAATTCTCAAGTGAGCGTGTGGTGGGATATTTTCCTGTGTCAAACAAGCCATTATTTTGCCGATTTACAAAAAGCTGACCTAACGGCCATAGATGATTGTAAAGTAATTTATCATGCGTAACTGGCTATATTTTTTATAAGTAATGACTTATGGATTGGGAGTCAACACTCAGTTAAAACTCCCCCGGCTCCCCCTTTTCCCAACGATTCCAAAATCTAACATATAAAAAATAAAGGAGTTTACAATCCGTGAATACTAAAAATACTTTTTGGAATTATCACTCTCTACATTTGTGGACTGTGTATTTCCATTTTAGATGTATACTTTTTGTCTTAAATCAAAACTTAAGTTTTCACTTTCCCTTCATCTCGTAAAGAAAAAAGAGATAAGAGGCAAATAGATCAACAAAAAATGAAAATTTTAGAGTTTCTGAAAGGGAAAATAAAAAATATAAGCAAAGTTTTGTTATCTATGTTTGCAAAATTCCACAAGTTCAAGCCTAATACCTTGGAATTTTTTAAGAAAGAGATTTCTACACATCTTTTAAAATTGGATATGCATGCTTGAAAATTGTTAAAGATGGAAATGACCGATGGATCCAAACCTTTTAAAGAGAATAAAAAACACTCAATAAATTCTCAAGTGAGCCTGCGGTGAATAAAAAAGCCATTATTTTGCCTATTGAAAAAAAGTTGACCCAACGATTATAGTTGATTGTAAAGTGATTTATCTTGTGTAATGGGCTATATTTTTTATTAGGAATGACTTATGGATTGGGAGTCAACACTCACTTAAAAATCCCCAGCCTTCCCATTTTCCCGATGATTGCAAAACCTAATTTTTAAAAAGTAAAATGAGTTTACGTTCCCTAAATATTATAGACACCTTTGAATTACCTCACTCTACATTTGTGCACTGTGCATTCCCATTTTAGATGTATTCTTTTTTTCTTAAATCAAAACTTGAACTTTCACTTTCCCTTCATCTCATAAACAAAAAAGAGATAAAAGGCAAATATATCATAACAAAATGAAAATTTTAGAGTTTATGTATGGAAAAAAATTAAAACAATAACAAATATATGCAAAGAAAATTAATTCACAAAGCACATATGAACACAAAAGTTTTGGGAAATTCCACTAGTTCAACCCTAATAGCTTGGAATTTTATAAGAAAGAGATTTCTAAACAAGTTTTAAAAATGGATATGCATGCTTGAAACATGTTAAAGATGCAAATAATATAGAGATCAAAACCTTTGAAAGAGAATAACAAACGCTCACTAAATTCTCAAGAGAGCGTTTGGTGGGATATTTACCCGAGTCAAACTAGCCATTTTTTTGCCCATTTACAAAAAGCTGACCCAACAACCATAAATGATTGTAAAGTGATTTATCATGTGTAATTGGATATATTTTTAATATGGAATGACTTATGGATTGGAAGTCAACACTCAATTAAAAATCCCCTGCCTCTCCCTTTTCCAGACGATTCCAAAACCTAATATATAAAAACTAAAAAGAGTTTACAATCCGTAAATATTACAGACGTTTTTTGGAATTATCTCTCTCTACATTTGTGCACTGTGCATTTCCACTTTAGATGTCTACTCTTTTTCTTAAATCAAAACTTGAGTTTTCACTTTCCCTTCATCTCGTAGACAAAAAAGAGATAGAAGGCAAATTGATCACAACAAAATGAAAATTTTAGAATTTCTTAATGGAAAAAATTTAAAACAATATGAAATCTAAGCAAAGGAAATTTATTCACAAACCACAATTGAACACAAAAGTTTTGTTATCAAAGTTTGGGAAATTCCACTAGTTCAACCCTAATAGATTGGAATTTTATAAGAAAGAGATTTCTACACATGTTTTAAAAATGGATATGCATGCTTGAAACCTGTTAACGATGCAAATGACCTATGGATCC
Source organism: Aristolochia californica (assembly GCF_029961685.1). Taxonomy (NCBI): domain Eukaryota; kingdom Viridiplantae; phylum Streptophyta; class Magnoliopsida; order Piperales; family Aristolochiaceae; genus Aristolochia; species Aristolochia californica. Next base: position 16,270,859 of record NW_027181782.1, on the reverse strand, counting down.
AAACCTTTTAAAGAGAATAACAAGCGCTCATTAAATTCTCAAGTGAGCGTGCGGTGGGATATTTACTTGAGTCAAACTAGCCATTATTTTGCCCATTTAAAAAAAGTTGACTTAACGATCATAGATGATTGTAATGTGATTTATCATGCATAACAGGCTATATTTTTTATAAGGAATAACTTATGGATAGGGAGTCAACACTCACTTAAAAATCCTCCGCCTCCCCTTTTTCCCGACGATTGCAGAACCTAGTATAAAACAAGTAAAATGAGTTTACAATCCCTTAATACTACAAACAATTTTTGGAATTACATCTCTCTACATTTGTGCACAGTGCATTTCCATTTTTGATGTATACTTTTTTTCTTAAATCAAAAGTTGACTTTTCACTTTCCCTTCATCTCATAAACAAAAAGAGATAAAAGACAAATAGCTCACAACAAAATGAAATTATTAGAGTTTATGTATGGAAAAAATTTAAAACAACAACAAATGTAAGCAAAGAAAATTTATTCACACACCACAAATGAACACAAAAGTTTTGCTATCCATGTTTGGGGAATTCCACAAGTTCAGCCCCTTAGCTTGGAATTTTATATGAAAGAGATTTCTACACATGTTTTAAAAATGGATATACATGCTTGAAACACGTTAAAGATGCAAATGACATATGGAACCAAACCTTTAAAGAGAATGACAAACGCTCATTAAATTCTCAAGGGAGCGTGTGGTGGAATATTTACTCGAGTAAAACAAGCCATTATTTTGCCCATTTACAAAAGGCTGACCAAACAACCATAGATGACTGTAAAGTGATTTATCATGCGTAAGGGGATATATTTTTAATATGGAATGACTTATGGATTGGGAGTCAACACTCAGTTAAAAATCCCCCGCCTCCCCCCTTTCTCGACTATTGTAAAACCTAATATATAAAAACTAAAAAGAGTTTACAATCCATAAATATTACAAACACTTTTTGGAATTATCACTCTCTACATTTGTGCACTGTGCATTTCCATTTTAGATGTCTACTTTTTTTCTAAAATCAAAACTTGAGTTTTCACTTTCCCTTCTGCTCATAGACAAAAAAGAGGTAAAAGGCAAATAGAACACTACAAAATGAAAATTTTAGAGTGTCTGAATGGAAAAATTTTAAAATAATAGGAAATCTATACAAAGAAAATTTATTCACACACCACAGATGATCACAACAGTTTTGTTATCAAAGTTTCGGAAATTCCACTAGTTCAACCCTAATAGCTTGGAATTTTATTAGAAAGAGATTTCTACACATGTTTTAAAAATAGATATGCATGCTTGAAACATGTTAAAGATGCAAATGACCTATTGATCCAAACATTTTAAAGAGAATAAAAAATTCTCATTATATTCTCAAGTGATCGTGAGGTGGGATATTTACCGAAATCAAACTAGCCATTATTTTGCCCATTTAAAAAAAAGCTGACCTAAGATTCATAGATGATTGTAAAGTGATTTATCATACATAACGGGCTATATTTTTTATAAGGAATGACTTATGGATTGGGAGTTAACATTCACTTAAAAATCACTCGCCTCCCCCATTTCCCGAAAATTGCAAAACCTAATATAAAAAAACTAAAATGAGTTTACAATCCCTAAATACTACAGACAATTTTAGGAATTATCTCTCTCTACATTTGTGCTCTGTGCATTTCAATTTTAGATGAATACTTTTTTTCTTAAATCAAAACTTGAGTTTTCACTTTCCCTTCATCTCATAAACAAAAAAGAGATAAAAGGCAAATAGATCACAACAAAATGAAAATTATAGAGTGTATGTATGAAAAAAAATTAAAACATTAACAAATGAGAGCAAAGAAAATTTATTCACACACCATAGCTGAACACAAAATTTTTGTTATCCAAGTTTGGGAAATTCCACTACTTCAACCCTAATAGCTTCGAATTTTATAAGAAAGAGATTTCTACACATGTTTTAAAAATGGATATGCATGCTTGAAATATGTTATAGATGAAAATTACCTATGGATCCAAACCTTTTAAGGAGAATAACAAACGCTAATTAATTTCTCAAGTGTGCGTGCGGTGGGATATATACCCGAGTCAAACAAGCCATTATTTTGGCCATTTACAAAATGTTGACCTAACGGTATAGATGATTGTCAAGTCAATTATCTTGCATAACGGGCTATATTATATGTAAGGAATGACTAATTTATTGAGAGTCAACATTTAGTAAAAAAATGCCCCGCCTCCCCCTTTTCCCGATGATTGCAAAACCTAATATATAAAAACTAAAATGAGTTTACAATCCCTAAAAATTACAAACACTTTTTGGAATTATCTCTCTCCACTTTTGTGCACTGTGCATTTCCATTTTAGATGTACTCTTTTTTCCTTAAATCAAAACTTGAGTTTTCACTTCCCCTTTTAACTCGTAAACAAAAAAGAGATAAAAGGCAAATAGATCACAACAAAGTGAAAATTGCAGAATATATGTATGGAATTTTTATAAAAAATTTAAGCAAAGAAAATTTATTCACACATCACAGATGAACACAAAAGTTTTGTTATCCAAGTTTGGGAAATTCCACTAGTTCAACCTTAATAGCTTGGAATTTAATAAGAAAGAGATTTCTACATATGTTTTAAAATGGATATGCATGCTTGAAACCTGTTAAAGATGCAAATGACCAATGGATCCAAACCTTTTAAAGAGAATAAAAAACACTCTTTAAATTCTCAAGTGAGCGTGCAGTGAGATATTTACCCAAGTCAAACAAGCTATTATTTTTCCCATTTAAAAAAAGATGACCTAAGGATCATAGGTGATTATAAAGTGATTCATCATGCGTAATGGGCTATATTTTTTATAAGGAATGACATATGGATTGGGAGTCAACACTCACTTAAAAATCCTCCGCCTCCCCCTTTTCCCGACGATTGAAAACCTTAATATATAAAAACTAAAATGAGTTTACAATCCCTAATTATTACAGACACTTTTTGGAATTATCTCTCTCTACATTTGTGCACTGTGCATTTCCATTTTGGATGTATACTTTTTCGCTTAAATCAAAATTTGAGTTTTCACTTTCCCTTTATCTCAAAAACAAAAAAGTGATTAAAGGCAAATAGATCACAACAAAAAGAAAATTCTAGAGTTTATGTTTGGAAACAATTTAAAACAATAAGAAATGTAAGGAAATAAAAATTTATTCACACACCACAGATGAACACAAAGTTTTTTTATCCAAGTTTGGGAAATTCCACTAGTTCAACCCTAATAGCTTGGAATTTTATAAGAAAGAGATTTCTACACATGTTTTAAAAATGGATATGCATGCTTGAAACATGTTAAAGGTGAAAATGACCAATGGATCCAAACCTTTTAAAGAGAATAACAAACTCTCATTAAATTCTAAAGTGATCGTGCGGTGGGATATTTACCCGAGTCAAACAAGCCATTATTTTGCCCATTTACAAAAAGCTGACTTAACGATCATAGATGATACTAAAGTGATTTGTCATGTCTAACAAGCTGCATTTTTTATAAGCAATGAATTATGGGTGGGAGAGAACACTCCCCCTTTTCCCGACAATTTCAAAACCTAATATATAAAAACTAAAAAGAGTTTACAATCCCTAAAAATTACAAAAACTTTTCAAAATTATCTCTCTCTACATTTGTCCCCTTTGCTTTTCCATTTTAGATTTATACTTTTTTTCTTAAATCAAAAGTTTGACTTTCTCTTCATCTTGAAAAGAAAAAAGAGATGAAAGCAAATAGATAACAAAAAAATGAAAATTTTAGAGTTTTTGTATGGAAAAAATTTAAAACAATAAAAAATGGAAGTAAAGAAAGTTTATGCACACACTACAGATGAACTCACAAGTTTTGTTATCCAAGTTTTGGAAATTCCACAAGTTCAACCCTATTAACATGGAGTTTTGGAAATTCCACAAGTTCAACCCTATTAACTTGGAATTTGATAAGAAAAAGATTTCTACACATGTTTTAAAAATGGATATGCATGCATGAAACATGTTAAAGATGCAAATGACCTATGGATCCAAAACTTTTAAAGAGAATAACAAACACTAATTTAATTCTCAAGTCAATGTGGGGAGGGATATTTACCCGAGTCAAACAAGCCATTCTTTTTCCCATTTACAAAAAACTGACCTAACGATCATAGATGATTGTAAAGGGATTTATCATGTGTAACGAGCTATATTTTTTCTAAGCAATGACCTATGGATTGGGAGTCAACACTCAGTTAATAATCCCCCACCTCACCCTTTTCTCGACAATTAAAAAACCTAATATATAAAAACTAAAAAGAGTTTACAATACCTAAAAATTATAGACACTTTTTGGAAATATCTCTCTCTACATTTCTCCACTGTGCATTTTCGTTTTAGATGTATAATTTTTTTCTTAAATCAAAACAAGAGTTTTCACATTCGCTTCATGTCGTAAACAAAAAAGAGATAAAAGGCAAATAGATCACAACAAAATGAAAATTTTAGAGTTTAAGTATGGAAAAAATTTAAAACAATAACAAATGTAAGCAAAGAAAATTTATGCACACACCATAGATAAACACAAAACTTTTGTTATCAGAGGTTGGGAAATAGCACAAGTTCAACCCTAATAACTTGGAATTTTATAAGAAAGAGATTTTTACACTTGTTTTAAAAATGGATATGCATGCTTGAAACATGTTAAAGATGCAACTGACCTCTGGATCCAAACCTTAGAAAGAGAATAAAAAATACTCATTAATTCTAAAGTGAATGTGCGGTGGGATATTTACCCGTGTCAAACAACTCATTATTTTTCTCATTTACAAAAAGCTGACCTAAGGATCATAGGTGATTATAAAGTGATTTATCAAGCATAACGGGAAATATTTTTTTTAAGGAAAGACTTATGGATTGGTAGACAACACTCACTTAAAAATCCCCTGCCTCCCCCTTTTCCCGACGATTGAAAAACCTAATATATAAAAACTAAAATGAATTTACAATCCCTAAAAATTATAGACACTTTTTGGAACTATCTCTCTCTACATTTGTGCATTGTTCATTTACATTTTAGATATATACTTTTCTTTTTTTATCAAAACATGAGTTTTCAGTTTCCCTTCAACGCATAAACAAAAAAGAGATAAAAGGCAAAAAGATCACAACAAAATGAAAATTTTAGAGTTTATGTATGGAAAAAATTTAAAACAATAAGAAATGTAAGCAAAGAAAATTTACTCACACACCAAAGATGAACACAACAATTTTGTTATCCAAGTTTGGGAAATTCCACTAGTTCAAACCAAATAGCTTGGAATTTTATAAGAAAGAGATTTCTACATATGTTTTAAAAATTGATATGCGTGCTTGAAACTTGTTAAAGATGCAAATGACCTATGGATCCAAACTATTTAAAGAGAATAAAAAATGTTCATTAAATTCTCAAGTGAACGTGTGGTGGGATATTTACCCAAGTCAAACAACCACTTATTTTGCTGATTTACACAAAGCTGACCTTACGACCATAGATAATTATAAAGTGATTTATCATGCGTAACAGGCTATATTTTTTATAAGGAATGACCTATGGATTGGGAGTCAACACTCAGGTAAAAATCCCCCGCCTCCCCTTTTTCTCCATGATTGCAAAACCAAATATATAAAAACTAAAAAGAGTTTACAATCCCTAAATATTACAGACAATTTTTGGAATTATCTCTCTCTACATTTGTGCACTGTGCATTTCCATTTTAGATGTATACTTTTTTTCTTAAATCAAAAATTGAGTTTTCACTTTCCCTTTATTTCGTAAACAAAAAAGAGATAAAAAGCAATTAGATCACAACAAAATGAAAATTGTAGAGTTTCTGAATGGAAAAAAATTTAAAAAAATATGAAATGTAAGCTAAGAAAGCTTATTCACACACGATAGATGAGCAAAAATGTTTTGTTATCCATGCTTGGGAAATTCCATTAGTTCAACCCTATATGTTATAAAAAAGAGATTTCTACACATGTTTTAAAAATAGATATGCATGCTAGAAACTTGTTAAAGATGCAAATGACCTATGGATCAGAACCTTCTAAAGAGAATAACAAACGCTTATTAAATTCTCGAGTGAGCGTGCGGTAGGATATTTGCTCGAGTCAAACAAGCCATTATTTTACCCATTGACAAAATGATGACCTAACGATCATAGGTGATTGTAAAGTGATTTATCATGTGGAATGGGCAATATTTTTTATAAGGAATGAGTTATGGCTTGGGAGGCAACACTCACTTAAAAATCCCCTCCTCCCCCTTTCCCGACCATTTCAAATCCTAATATATAAAAAATTAAAAGAATTTAAAATCCCTAAAAATTACAAACACTTTTTGGAATTATCTCTCTATAGATTTGTACACTGTGCATTTCCATTTTAGATATATACTCTTTTTCCTAAATCAAAACATGAGTTTTCACTTTCCTTTCATCGCATAAACAAAAAAGAGATAAAAGGCAAATAGATCACTACAAAATGAAAATTTTAGGGTTTATGTATTGAGGAAATTTAAAACAATAACAAATGTAAGCAAAAAAATTTATTCACACACTACAGATGAACACTAAAGTTTAGTTATCCAAGTTCGAGAAATTCCACTAGTTCAAACCTAATAAATTGGAATTTTATAGGAAAGAGATTTCGACACATGTTTTAAAAAGGGATATGCATGCTTAAAACATGTTATTGATGCAAATGACCTATGGATCCAGTCCTTTTAAAAAGAATAACAAATGCTCATTAAAATCTCAAGTGAGCGTGCAGTGGGATATTTACCCGAGTCAAACAAGCCATTATTTTGCCCTTTTACAAAAAGCTGACCTAATGATCTTAGAAGATTGTAAAGTGATTTATCATGTGTAACGGGCTATATTTTTTGTAAGGAATGACTTATGGATAGGGAGTCAACACTCAGTTAAAAATCCCCCGCCTCTCCCTTTTCTCGACGATTGCAAAACCTAATATATAAAAACTAAAAAGAGTTTACAATCCCTAAAATTTACAGATACTTTTCTAAATTATCTCTCTCAACATTTCTGTACAGTACATTTTCATTTTGGATATATACTTTTTTTCTTAAATCAAAACTTGAGTTTTCACTTTCCCTTCATCTCGTAAAGAAAAAAGAGATAAAAGGCAAATAGATCACAACAAAATGAAAATTTTAGAGTTTATGTATGGAAAAACTCTAAAACAATAACAAATGTCAACAAAGAAAATATATTCACACACCACAGATGAACACAAAAGTTTTGTCATCCAAGTTTGGGAAGTTCCATAAGTTCAACTCTAATAGCTTGGAATTTTATGAGGAAGAGATTTCTACATATGTTTTAAAAATGGATTTGCAGGCTTGAAACATGTTAAAGATGCAAATGTCCTATGGATCCAAACCATTTAAAGAGAAAAACAAATGCTCTTTAAATTCACAAGTGAGCGTGCAGTGGGATATTTACTCGAGTAAAACCAGACATTATTTTGCCCATTTACAAAAAGTTGTCCTAACAATCATAGATGATTGTAAAGTGATTTATCAAGCGTAATGGGCTATATTTTTCTTAAGGAATGACTTATGGATTGGGAGGCAACACTCAATTAAAAATCCCCCACCTCTCCCTTTTCCCGACGATTTCAAAACCTAACATATATAAACTAAAATGAGTTTACAATCCCTAAAAATTACAGACACTTTTGGGAATAATCTTTCTTTACATTTGTCCATGGTTCAATTCCCTTTTAGATCTATACTTTTCTTCTTAAATCAAAGCTTGAGTTTTAACTTTCCATTCATCTTGTAAACAAAAAAGTGATAAAACACTAATAGATAAAAAAAATGAAAATTTAAGATTTTATGTATTGAAAATTTATTCAAACACCACAGATGAACACAAAAGTTTTCTTATCCAATTTTTGGAAATTCCACTAGTTCAACCCTAATAGCATGGAATGTTATAAGAAAGAGATTTCTATATATGTTTTAAAAATGGATATGCATGCTTGAAACATGTGAAAGATACAAATGACCTATGGATCTACACCTTTTAAAGAGAATAACAAACTATAATTAAATTCTCAAGTCAACGTCCAATGGGATATTTACCTGAGTCAAACAAGCAATTATTTTTCCCATTTACAAAAAGCTGACCTAACGATCATAGATGATTGTAAAGGGATTTATCATGCGTAATGGGCTATACATTTTTGTAACAAATGACTTATAGATTGGGTGTCAACACTCAATTAAAAATCCCCCGCCTCCCCCTTTTCCTGATGATTGCAAAACCTAATATATTAAAACAAATATTAGTTTACAATCCTTAGATAATTTTTGGAATTATCTCTCTCTACATTTGTGCACTGTGCATTTCCATTTTAGACGTATACTTTTCTTCTTATATCAAAACTTGAGTTATCACTTTCCCTTCATCTCATAGACAAAAAGGTGATAAAAGGCGAATAGATCACAACGAAATAAAAATTTTAAAGTTTATGTATGGGAAAAATTTAAAACATTAACAAATGCAAGCAAAGTAAACTTTTTCACACACAACAGATGAACACAAAAGTTTTTTTATCCAAGTTTGGGAAATTCCACTAGTTCATCCCTAATAGCTTGGAATTTTATAAGAAAGAGATTTCTACATATGTTTTAAAAAAGGATACGCATGCTTGAAACATGTTAAAGATGCAAACCTTTTAAAGAGAATAACAAACGCTCATTAAATTCTCAAGTCAACGTGCGGTAAGGTATTTACCCGACTCAAACAAGCCATTCTTTTCCCTTTTACAAAAAGCTCACCTAACGGTCATAGATGATTGTAAAGGGATTCATCATGCATAACGGGCTATATTTTTTTTTAAGTAATGACTTATGAATTTGGAGTCAACACTTAATTCAAAATCCCCCACCTCCCCCTTTTCCCAACGATTGCAAAACATTATATATTAAAACTAAAATGAGTTTACAATCCTAAAAAAATTACAGACACTTTTTGGAATTATCTCTCTCTACCATTGTACACTGTGCATTTCCATTTTAGATGTATACATTTCTTCTTATATCAACACTTGAGTTTTCACTTTTCCTTCATCTCGTAAACAAAAAAGAGATAAAAGACAAATAGATCTCAAGAAAAAGAAAATTTTGGAGTTTATGTATTGAAAAAAATTAAAACAATAATAAATGTAAGCAAATAAAATTTATTCACACACCACAGATGAACACAAAAGTTTTGTTATCCAAGTTTGGGAAATACCACTAGTTCAACCCTAATAGCTTGGTATTTTATAAGAAAGAGACTTCTACATATGTTTTAAAAATGGATATGCATGCTTGAAACATGTTAAAGATGCAAATGACCTATGGATCCAAACCTTTTAAAGAGAATAACAAACACTCATTAAATTCTCAAGTGAGCGTACTGTGGGATATTTACCCGAGTCAAACAAGCCATTATTTTGCCCATTTACAAAATGCTAACCTCACGACCATAGATGATTGTAAAGTGATTTATCATGCGTAACGGGCTATATTTTTTATAAGGAATGACTTCTGGATTGGGAGTCAGCACTCAGTTAAAAATCCCCCACCTCCCTCTTTTCCCGACGATTCCAAAACATAATAAATAAAAATTAAAAAGAGTTTACAATCCCTAAATATTACAAACACTTTTGTAATTATCTCTCTCTATATTTTTGCCCTGTGCATTTCCCTTTAAAACAATAACAAATGTATGGAAATAAAATTTTTGCACACACCACAGACAATCACAAAAGTTTTGTTATCAAAGTTTGGGAAATTCCACACGTTCAACCCTAATAACTTGGAATTTAATAAGAAAGAAATTTCTACACATGGTTTAAAAATGGATATGCTTACTGGAAACATGTTAAAGGTGCAACTGACAATTGAATCCAAACCTTTTAAAGAGAATAACAAACGCTGATTAAATTCTCAAGTGAACGTGCGGGGGGGTATTTACCCGAGTCAAAGAAGACATTATTTTTCAAATTTACAAAAAGCTGACTTAAGGATCATCAATAATTGTAAAGTGATTTATCATGTGTAGCGGGCTATATTTTTTGTAAGGAATGACTTATGGATTGGGAGTCAACACCCACATAAAAATCCCCCGCCTCCCCCTTTTCCCGACTATTGGAAAACCTAATATATAAAAACTAAAAAGAGTTTACAATCCCTAAATATTACAGACACTTTTTGGAATTATCTCTCTGTATATTTGTGCCTAGTGCATTTCCTTTTTAGATGTAGAGTTTTGTTCTTAAATCAATACTTGAGTTTTCACTTTCCCTTCATCTCGAAAACAAAAAACAGATAAAAGACAAATAGATCACAAGAAAATGAAATTTTTTGAGTTTCTGAATGGAAAAAATATAAAACAATATGAAATGTAAGCAAAGAAAATTTATTCACACACCACAGAGGAACACTAAAGTTTTGTTATCCAAGTTTGGGAAATTCCTCTAGTTCAACCGTAATACCTTGGAATTTTATAAGAAAGAGATTTTTACACATGTTTTAAAAATGTATATGCATGTTTGAAACCTGTTAAAGATGCAAATGACCTAAGGATCTAATCCTTTTAAAGAGAATAACAAATGCTCATTAAATTCTCAAGTGAGAGTGCGGTGGGATATTTACCCGAGTCAAACAAGCCATATATTTTGCCCATTTACAAAAAGCTGACCTAACGATCATAGATGATTGTAAAGTGATTTATCACACATAATGGGCTATATTTTTGTAAGAAATGACTTATGTATTGGGAGTCAACACTCAGTTAAAATTCCCCCCCGCCTCCCTCTTTTCCTGACGATTGCAAAATCTAATATATAAAAATAAAAAGAGTTTACAATCCTTAAATATTACATACACTTTTTAGAATTATCGCTTTCTATATTTGTGCCCAGTTCATTTCCTTTGTAGATGTATAGTTTTGTTCTTAATTCAAAACTTGAGTTTTCACTTTTCCTTCATCTCGAAAATAAAACATAGATAAAAGGCAAATAGATCACAACAAAATGAAAAATTTTGAGTTTATAAATGGAAAAAATATAAAACAATATGAAATGTAAGCATATAAAATTCATTCACACATCACAGAGGAACACTAAAGTTTTGTTATCCAAGTTTGGGAAATTCCACAAGTTCAACCCCAATAGCTTGGAATTTAATAAGAAAGAGATTTTTACACATGTTTTAAAAATGGATATGCATGTTTGAAACTTGTTAAAGATGCAAATGACCTATGGATCCAAACCTTTTAAAGAGAAAAACAAACGCTCATTAAATTCTCAAGTGAGCATGCGTTGGGAGATCTACCCGAGTCAAACAAGCCATTATTTTGCTCATTTACAAAAAGCTGACCTAACGATCATTGAAGATTGTAAAGTGATTTATCATGTCTAATGGGCTATATTATTTTGTAAGGAATGACTTATGAATCGGGAGTCAACACTCAGTTAAAAATCCCCTACCTCCCCCTTTTCCCGATCATTGCAAAACCTAATATATAAAAACTAAAAAGAGTTTAAAATCCCTAAATATTATAGACACTTTTTGGAATTATCTCTCTCTAAATTTGTGCACTGCACATTTCCATTTTAGATTTATATTTTTTTTGTTAAATCAAAACTTGAGTTTTCACTTTCCCTTAATCTCGTAAAAAAAAAAAAAAGAGATAAAAGGCAAATAGATCACAACAAAATGAAAATTTTATATTTGATGAATGGAAAAAATTTTAAACAATATGAAATGTAACCAAATAAAATTTATTCACACACCACAGATTCACACAAAAGTTTTTTTATCAAAGTTTTGGATATTCCACTGGTTCAACCCTAATAGCTTGGAATTTTATAAGCAAGATATTTCTACACATGTTTTAAAACTGGTTATGCATGCTAGAAACTTGTTAATGATGCAAATGACCTACAAATCCAAACCTTTTAAAGAGAATTACAAACGCTCATTAAATTCTCAAGTGAGCGTAAAGTGGGATATTTACCCGAGTCAAACAAGCCACTATTTTGCCCATTTACAAAAAGCTCACCTAACGATCATAGATGATTGTAAAGTGATTTATCATGCGTAACGGGGTATATTTTTTATAATGAATAACGTATGGGTTGGGAGTCGACACTCACTTAAAAATCTCCCGCCTCCCTCTTTTCTCGACGATTGCAAAACCTAATATATAAAAACTTAAAAGAGTTTAAAATCCCTAAAAAATATTGAAACTTTTTGGAATTATCTCACTGTACTTTTGTGCACTGTGCATTTCAATTTTAGATGATTACTTTTTTTTAAATTTCAAAACTTGAGTTTTCACTTTCCCTTCATCTCTTAAACAAAATAGAGATAAAAGGCAAGTAGATCACAACAAAATGAAAATTTAAGAGTTCATGTATGGAAAAAATTTTAAAAAATAAAAGTTGTTAGCAAAGAAAATTGATTCATACATCACAGATGCACACAAAAGTTTTATTATCCAAGTTTTGTAAATTCCACTAGTTAAACCCTAATAGCTTGGATTTTTACAAGAAAGGGATTTCCACACATATTTTAAAAATGGATATGCATGCTTGAAATATGTTAAAGACGCAAATAACCTATGGATCCAAACCTTTTAAAGAGAAAAAAAAACACACATTAAATTCTCAAGTGAGCGTGCGGTGGGAATTTACCGGAGTCAAACAAGCCATTATTCTGCCCATTTACAAAAACCTGACCAAACGATCATAGATGATTATAAAGTGATTTATCATGTCTAACGGGCTATATTTTTTTTGTAAGGAATGACTTACGGACTAGGAGTCAACACTCAGTTAAAAATCCCCCGCCTCCCCCTTTTCCCGATGATTGCGAAACGTAATATATAAAACTAAAAAGAGTTTACAATCCGTTAAAATTACTGGCATGTTTTGGAATTATCTCTTTCAACATTTCTATTCTGTGCATCTCCATTTTAGATGTATTCTTTTTTTCTTAAATTAAAACTTGAGTTTTCACTTTCCCTTCATCTTGTAAACAAAAAAGAGAAAACAGGCAAATAGATCACAACAAAATGAAAATTTTAGAGTATATATATGGAAAATATTTAAAAAAAAAACCAATTTAAGCAAGGAAAACTTTTGCACACACCACAGACGATCACAAAATTTTTGCTATCAAAGTTTGGGAAATTCCACAAGTTCAACCCTAATACCTTGGAATTTTATAAGAAAGAGATTTCTACACCTGTTTTAAAAAATCGATATGCATACTTGAAACATGTTAAAGATGCAATTGACTGATGGATCCAAACCTTTTAAAGAGAATAAGTAACGCTCATTAAATTCTCAAGTGAGCGTGTGGTGGGAATTTACCCGAGTCAAACAAGCCATTATTTTACCCAATTACAAAAAGCAGACCTAACGATCATAGATGATTGTAAAGTTATTTATCATGCGTAACAGGCTATATTTTTTTTAAGGATTGACTTACGAATTAGGAGTCAACACTCAGGTAAAAATCTACCGCCTCCCCCTTTTCCCAATAATTGCAAAACCTAATATATAAAAACTAAAAAGAGTTTACCATCCCTAAAAATTACAAACACTTTTTGGAATTATATCTCTCTACATTTGTGCACTTTGCATTTCCATTTTAGATGTATACTTTTTTTCTTAAATCAAAACTTGAGTTTTCACTTTCCCTTCATCTCATCAAGACAAAAGAGATAAAAGGCAAATAGATCACAACAATATGAAAATTTTAGAGTTTTTGTATGGGAAAAATTTAAAACAATAACAAATGTTAGAAAAGAAAATTTATTCACACACCACAGATGAACACAAAAGTTTTGTTATCCAAGTTTGGGAAATTCGACTAGTTCAACCGTAATAGCTTGCATTTTTATAACAAAGGGATTTCGACACATGTTTTAAAAATGGATATGCATGCTTGAAATATGTTAAAGATGCAAATGACCTATGGATCCAAAAATTTTAAGGAGAATAACAAAAAGACATTAAATTCTCAAGTGAGCATGCGGTTGGATATTTACCCGAGTCAAACGAGCCATTACTTTGCGAATTTACTAAAAGCTGACCTAATGATCATATATTACTGTAAAGTGATTTATCATGTGTATCGGGCAATATTTATTGTAAGGAATGACTTATGGATTGGGAGTCAACACTCACTTAAAAGTCCCCCGCCTCCCCTTTTTCCCGACGATTGCAAAACCTAATATTTAAAAACTAAAACGAGTTTACAATCCCTAAATATTAAAGAGACTTTTTTGAAATATCTCTCTCTATATTTGTGTCCAGTGCATTTCCTTTTTAGATGTATAGTTTTGTTCTTAAATCCAAACTTGAGTTTTCACTTTCCCTTTATCTTGAAAACAAAAAAAAAAAGAGAAAAGGGAAATAGTTCACAACAAAATGAAAATTTTTGAGTTTCTAAATGGGGAAAATATAAAACAACATGAAATGTAAGCAAAGAAAATTTTTGCACACACCACAGACGATCACAAAAGTTTTGTAATCAGAGTTTGGGAAATTCCACTGGTTAAACCCTAATAGCTTGAAATTTTATAAGAAAGAGATTTCTATACAATTTTTAAAGTTTGATATGCAAGTTTGAAACCTGTTAAAGATGCAAATGAACTATGGATCCAAACTTTTTAAACAGAATAGCAAACGCTCATTAAATTCTCAAGTGAGCGTGCGGTGGATATTTACCCCAGTCAAACAAGCCATTATTTTGCCCATTTACAAAAAGATGACCTAAGGATCATAGATGATTGTAAAGTGATTTATCATGTTTAACGGGCTATTTTATTTTGTAAGGAATGACTTATGGATTGATAGTCAACAGTCAACACTCAGTTAAAAATCCCCTACCTCCCCCTTTTCCCGACGATTGCAAAACCTAATATATAAAAACTAAAAAGAGTTTACAATCCCTAAATATTATAGAAACTTTTTGGAATTATCTCTCTCTATATTTGTCCCCAGTGCAATTACGTTTAGATGCATAGTTTTGTTCTTAAATCAAAACTTGAGTTTTCACTTTTCCTTCATCTCGAAAACAAAAACAGATAAAAGGCAAATAGATCACAACCAAATGAAAGTTTTTGAGTTTCTGAAAGGAAAAAAATATAAAACAATATGAAATATAAGCAAATAAAATTTATTCACACACCACAGAGGAACACTAAAGTTTTGGTATCCAAGTTGGGAAAATTCCACTAGTTCAACCCTAATAGCTTGGAATTTTAAGAAAGAGATTTTTACACATGTTTTAAAAATGGATATGCATGTTTGAAACCTATTAAAGATGCAAATGACCTATGGATCCAAACCTTTTAAATAGAATAACAAACGCTCATTAAATTCTCAAGTGTGCGTGCGGTGGTATATTTACCCGAGTCAAACAAGCCATTATTTTGCCTATTTACAAAAAGCTGACTTAACGATCATTGATGATTTTAAAGTGATTTATCATGTCTAATGGGCTATATTTTTTTTTGTAAGGAATAACTGATGGATTGGGAGTCAACAATCAGTCAAAAATCCCATGCCTCTCCCTTTTCCCAACGATTGAAAAACCTAGTTTATAAAAACTAAAAAGTGTTTACAATCCCTAAATATTACAGATACTTTTTGGAATTATCTCTTTCCACATTTTAGTACTGTGCATTTCCCTTTTAGATGTATACATTTTTTCTTAAATAAAAATTTGAGTTTTCCTTTTCCCTTCTTCTCTTAAACAAAAAAGAGAAAAAAAGGAATATAGATCACATAAAAAATGAAAATTTTAGGGTTTATGTACGAAAAAACTTTAAAACAATAACAAATGTAAGCAAAGAAAATTTTTGGACACACCACAGACGATCTCAAAAGTTTTGTTATCTGAGTTTGGGAAATTGCACAAATTCAACCCTAATAACATAGAATTTTATAAGAAAGAAATTTGTACACACGTTTTAAAAATGGATATGCTTGCTTGAAACATGTTCAAGATACAACTGATCTTTGAATCCAAATGTTTTAAAGAGAATAACAAACGCTCATTAAATTCTCAAGTGAACGTGGGGTGGGATATTTACCCGAGTCAAACAAGCCATTATTTTTCCCATTTACAAAAAGCTAACCTAAGGATCATAGTTGATTGTAAAGTGATTTATCATGCATAACAGGCTATTTCTTTTGTAAAGAATGACTTATGGATTGGGAGTCAACACTCAGTTAAAAATCCTCTGCCTTCTCCTTTTCCCGACGCTTGCAAAACCTAATATATAAAAAATAAAAAGAGTTTACAATCCCTAAATATTATAGACACTTTTTGGAATTATCACTCTCTACATTTGTGCACTATGCATTTCCATTTTAGATGTATACTTTTTTTGTTAAATCAAAACTTGAGTTTTCACTTTCCCTTAATCTCGTAAACAAAAAAGAGATAAAAGGAAGAAAGATCACAACAAAATGAAAATTTTACATTTTATGAGTGGAAAAAATTTTAAACAATATGAAATGTAAGCAAAGCAAATTTATTCACACACCAGAGATGAACACAAAAGTTTTGTTATCCAAGTTTGGGAAATTCCACTAGTTCAACCCTAATAGCTTGGAATTTAATAACAAAGAGAATTCTACACATGTTTTAACACATGTTATGCATGCTAGAAACTTGTTAAAGATGCAAATGACCTATGGGTCCAAACCTTTTAAAGAGAATAACAAACACCCATCAAATTCTGAAGTGAGCATATAGTGGGATATTTACCAGAGTCAAACAAGCCCCTATTTTGCCCATTGACCAAAATTTGACCTAACGATCATAGATGATTGTAAAATGATTTATCATACGTAATGGGCTATATTTTGACTTATGGGTTTGGAGTCAACACTCACTTAAAAATCCCCTGCCTTCCCCTTTTCTCGACGATTGCAAAACATAATATATAAAAACTAGAAAAAGTTTACAATCCCTAAAACTTACAGACACTTTTTGGAATTATCTCTCTCCACATTTGTTCGCTATGCATTTCAATTTTAGAAGATTACTTTTTTTCAAAAATCAAAACTTGAGTTTTCACTTTCTCTTCATCTCGTAAACAAATTAGAGATAAAAGGCAAGTAGATCACAACAAAATGAAAATTTAAGAGTTTATGTATGGTTACAATTTTAAAAAATAAAAATTGTAAGCAAAGAAAATTGATTCATACACCACAGATGAATACAAAAGTTTTATCATCCAAGTTTGGGAAATTCCACTAGTTAAACCCTAATAGCTTGGATTTTTTCTACACATATTTTAAAAATGGATATGCATGCTAGAAATATGTTAAAGATGCAAATGACCTATGGATCCAAACCTTTTAAAGAGAATAAAAAAAAACATTAAATTCTCAAGTGAGCATGCGGTGGGAATTTACCCGAGTCAAACAAGCCATTATTTTGCCCATTTACAAAAAGCTGACCAAACGATCATAGATAATTTTAAAGTGATTTATCATGTGTAACGGGCTATTTTTTTTTTAAGGAATAACTTACGGATTAGGAGTCAACACTCAGTTAAAAATCCCCTACCTTCCCCTTTTCCAGACAAATGCAAAACCAAATATATAAAAACTAAAAAGAGTTTACAATCCCTAAAAATTGTAGACACTTTTTTTAATTATCTCTCTCTACATTTGTGCACAGTGCATTTCCATTTTAGATGTATACTTTTTTTCTTCAATCAAAACTTGAGTTTTCACTTGCCCTTCATCCTGTAAACAAAAAAGAGATAAAAGGCAAATAGATCACAACAATATGAAAATTGTAGAGTTTATGTATGGGAAAAATTTAAAATAATAACAAATGTTAGCAAAGAAAATTTATTCACACACCACAGATAAATACAAAAGTTTAGTTATCCAAGTTTGGGAAATTCCACTAGTTCAACCCAAATAGCGTGGATTTTTATAACAAAGGTATTTCGACACATGTTTTAAAAATGGATCTGCATGCTTGAAATATGTTAAAGATGCAAATGACCTATGGATCCAAACTTTTTAAAGAAAATAACAATCACACATTAAATTCTCAAGTGAGCGTGCGGTGGGATATTTACCCAAGTCAAACAAGCCGTTATTTTGCCCATTTACTAAAAGATGACCTAACGATCATAGATGATTGTAAAGTGATTTATCATGCGTATCGAGCTATATTTTTTGTAAGGAATGACTTATGGATTGGGAGTCAACACTCAGTTAAAAATCCCCCGCCTCCCCCTTTTCCCGACGATTTTAAAACCTAATATATAAAATCTAAAAAGAGTGGACAATCCCTAAAAATTACAGACAGTTTTTGGAATTATCTCTCTCTACATTTGTGCACTATGCATTTCCATTTTAGATGATTACTTTTTTTCTTAAATCAAAACTTGAGATTTCACTTTTCCTTCATCTCGTAAAACAAAATAGAGATAAAATGGAAATAGATCACAACAAAACGAAAATTTAAGAGTTTATGAATGGAAAAATATAAAACAATAACGAATGTAAGCAAAGAAAATTTATTCACACACCACAAAAGAACACTAAAGTTTTGTTATCAAAGTTTGGGAAATTACACTAGTTCTACTCTAATAGCTTGGGAATTTATAAGAAAGAGATTTCTACACATGTTTTAAAAAGGAATAAGCATGGTTGAAACATGTTAAAGATTCAAATGACCTATGGATCCAAACATTTTAAAAAGAATAACAAATGCACATGAAATTCTCAAGTGAGCGTGCGGAAGGATACTTACCTGAGTCAAACAAGCCATTATTTTGCCCAATTTTAAAAAGCTGACCTAACGATCATAGATGATTGTGAAGAGATTTATCTTGCTTAACAGGCTATATTTTTTGTAAGGAGTGACTTACGGATTGGGAGTCAACACTTAGTTAAAAATCCCCCGCCTCCCCCTTTTCCAAACAATTGCAAAATCTAATAGATAAAAACTAAAATGAGTTTACAATCCATTAAAAGTACAAAAACTTTTTGGAATTATCTCTCTGTACATTTTTGCACTATGAGGTATACTTTTTTTCTTAAATCAAAACTTGAGTTTTCACTTTGCCTTCATCAAATAAACAAAAAAGAGATAAAGTCAGATAGATCACAAAAAAATGAAAATTTCTGAGTTTATATATGGAAAAAATTTAAAAATATAAAAAATGTAAACAAAGAAAATTTATTCACACACCATAGACAAACACAAATTTTGTTTTATCCAAGTGTGGGAAATTACACTAGTTCAACCCTAATAGCTTTGGAATTTATAAGAAAGAGATTTCTACACGTGTTTTAAAAAGGAATATGCATGCTTGAAACATGTTAAAGATGCAAATGACCTATGGATCCAAACATTTTAAAGAGAATAACAATCACACATTAAATTCTCAAGTGAGCGTGCTGTGGGATATTTACCCTAGTCAAACAAGCCATTATTTTTCCCATTTCCTAAAAGCTGACCTAACGATCATATATGATTGTAAAGTGATTTATTATGAGTAACGGGCTATATTTTTTTGTAAGGAGTGACTTATGGATTGGGAGTCAACACTCAGTTAAAAATCCCCCACCTTCCCTCTTCTTGACGATTTAAAAACCTAATATATAAAAACTAAAAAGAGTTGACAATCCCTAAAATTACAGACACTTTTTGGAATTAGCTCTCTCCACATTTGTGCACTATGCATTTCCATTTTAGATGATTACTTTTTTTCTTAAATAAAAACTTGAGTTTTCACTTTTCCTTCATCTCTTAAAACAAAATAGAGATAAAAGGCAAATAGATCACAACAAAACAAAAATTTAGGAGTTGATGTATCAAAAATATTTAAAACAATAACAAATGTAAGCAAAGAAAATTTATTCACACACCTTGGATGAACACAATTTTTGTTATACAAGTTTGAGAAATTCCACTAGTTCAACCCTAATAGCTTGGAATTTTATAAGCAAGAGATTTCTACATACATTTTAAAAATGGATATGCATGCTTGAAACATGTTAAAGATTCAAATGACCTATGGATCCAAACCTTTTAAAGAGAATAATAAACGTTCATTAATTTCTCAAGTGAACGTGTGGTGGGATATTTACCCTAGTCAAACAAGCAATTATTTTGCCCATTTACAAAAAGATGTCCTAACGATCATAGATGATTGTAAAATGATTTATCATGTGTAACGGGCCCTATGTTTTTTACGGAACGACTTTTGGATTGGGAGTCAACACTTAGTTAAAAATCCCCTGCCTCCCTTTTTTTCCGACCACTACAAAACCTATTATATAAAAACTAAAAAAAGTTTACAAATCGTAAAAATTATAGACACTTTTTGGAATTATCTCTCTCTACATTTGTGCACTGTGCATTTCTATTTTAGATGTATAATTTTTTTCTTTAATCGAAACTTGAATTTTCACTTTGCCTTCATCTCGTAAACAAAAAAGAGATAAAAGGCAAACAGATCACAACAAAATGAAAATTTCAGAGTTTATATATGGAAAAAATTTAAAACAATAAAAAATGTTAGCAAAGAAAATTTATTCACACACCACAGATGAACACAAAAGTTTTGTTATCCAACTTTGGGAAATTATACTAGTTTAACACTAATAGCTTCGGAATTTATAAGAAAGAGATTTCTACACATGTTTTAAAAAACAATATGCATGCTTGAAACATGTTCAAGATGCAAATGACCTATGGATCCAAACATTTTAAAGAGAATAACAAACGCACATTAAATTCTCAAGTGAGCGTGCAGTGGGATATTTACCTGAGTAAAACAAGCCATTATTTTGCCCATTTACTAAAAGCTGACCTAACGATGATTGATGATTGTAAAGTGATTTATCATGCATAACATGCTATATTTTTTGTAAGGAATGACTTATGGATTGGGAGTCAACCCTCAGTTAAAAATCCCCCGCCTTCCCTTTTCCCGACGATTTTAAATTTAATATATAAAAACTAAAAAGAGTTGACAATCCCTAAAAATTACAGTCACTTTTTGGAATTAGCACTCTCTACATTTGTGCACTATGCATTTCCATTTTAGATTACTACTTTTTTTCTTCAATTAAAACTTGAGTTTTCACTTTTCCTACATCTCGTAAAACAAAATAGAGATAAAAGGCAAATAGATCACAACAAAACAAAAATTTAAGAGTTTATGTATAAAAAATATTTAAAATAATAACAAATGTAAGATAAGAAAATTTATTCACACACCACAGATGAACACAAAAGTTTTGTTATCAGAGTTCGGGAAATTCCACTACTTCAACCCTAATAGCTTGGGAATTTATAAGAAAGTGATTTCTACACATGTTTTAAAAAGGAATAAGCATGCTTGAAGCATGTTAAAGATGCAAATGACCTATGGATCCAAACATTTTAAAGAGAATAACAAACGCACAATAAATTCTCAAGTGACGTGCGGAAGGATATTTACCCGAGTGAAACAAGCAATTATTTTGCCCAATTACAAAAAGCTGACCGAACGATCAAAAATGATTTTAAAGAGATTTATCCTGCGTAACAGGCTATATTTTTTGTAAGGACTGACTTACGGATTGAGAGTCAAGACTCAGTTAAAAATCCCCCGTCTCCCCCTTTTCCAGACGATTGCAAAACCTAAAAAATAAAAACTAAAATGAGTTTACAATCCGTAAAAAATACAGACACTTTTTGGAATTATCACTCTCTACATTTTTGCACTATGCATTTCCCTTTTAGAGGTATACTTTTTTTCTTAAATCAAAACGTGAGTTTTCACTTTGCCTTCATCTAATAAATAAAAAAGAGACAAAAGGCAATTAGATCACAGCAAAATGAAAATTTCTGAGATTATATATGGAAAAAAATTTAAAAAATAAAAAATGTATGCAAAGAAAATTTATTCACACACCACAGATGAATACAAAAGTTTTGTTATCCAAGTTTGGGAAATTACACTAGTTTAACCCTAATTGCTTGGGAATTTATAAGAAAGAGATTTCTACACGTGTTTTAAAAGGAATATTAATACTTGAAACATGTTAAAGATGCAAATGACCTATGGATCCAAACATTTTTAAGAGAATAACAAACGCACATTAAATTTTCAAGTGATTGTGCTGTGGGATATTTACCCGAGTCAAACAAGCCATTATTTTGCCTATTTACAAAAAGCTGACCTAATGATCATTGATGATTTTAAAGTGATTTATCATGCGTAACGGGCTATATTTTTTTGTAAGAAATGACTTATGGATTGGGAGTCAACACTCAGTTAAAAATCCCACGCCTCCCCTTTTCCCGACAATTCTAAAACCTAATATATAAAAACTAAAAAGAGTTGACAATCCCTAAAAATTATAGACACTTTTTGGAAATAACTCTCTCTACACTTTTGCACTATGCATTTCCATTTTAGATGATTACTTTTTTCTAAAATCAGAACTTGATTTTTCACTTTTCGTTCATCTCGTAAAACAAAATAGAGGTAAAAGGCAAATAGATCACAACAAAACAAAAATTTAAGAGTTTATGTATCAAAAAAATTTAAAACAATAACAAATGTAAGCAAAAAAAATTTATTCACACACCACAGATGAACAAAAAAGTTTTGGTATCAAAGTTTGGAAAATTACACTAGTTCAACCCTAATAGCATGGGAATTTATACGAAAGAGATTTCTACACATGTTTTAAAAAGGAATAAGAATGCTTGAAACATGTTAACGGTGCAAATGACCTATGGATCCAAACATTTTAAAGAGAATAACAAGCGCACATTAAATTTTTAAGTGAGTGTGCGCAAGGATATTTACTCGAGTCAAACAAGCCATTATTGTGCCAATCACAAAAAGCTGACCTAACGATCATAGATGATTGTAAAGTGATTTATCTTGCGTAACAAACTATTTTTTTTGTAAGGACTGATTGACAGATTGTGAGTCAACACTCAGTTAAAAATCCCCCTCCTCCCCCTTTTCTAGAAGATTGCAAAACCTAATAAATAAAAAATAAAATGAGTTTACAATCCGTAAAAAATACAGACACTTTTAGGAATTATCTCTCTCTACATTTTTGCACTATGCATTTCCATTTTAGAGGTAAACATTTTTTCTTAAATCAAAACTTGAGTTTTCACTTTGCCTTCATCTAATAAATAAAAAAGAGATAAAGGGCAAATAGATCATAACAAAATGAAAATTTATAAGTTTATATATGGAAAAAATTTTAAAAAATAAAAAATGTAAGCAAAGAAAATTTATTCACACACCACAAATGAACACAAAAGTTTTGTTATCCAAGTTTGGGAAATTACACTAGTTCAACCTTAATAGCTTGGGAAATTATAAGAAATAGATTTCCACACATGTTTAAAAAAGGAATATACATGACTGAAACATGTTAAAGATGCAAATGACCTATGGATCCAAACATTTTAAAGAGAATAACAAACACACATTAAAATCTGAAGTGAGCGTGTTGTGGGATATTTACACGAGTCAAACAAGCCATTATTTGGCCCAGTTACTAAAAGCTTACCTAACGATCATAGATGATTGTAAAGTGATTTATCATGCGTAATGGGCTATATTTTTTTTTGTAAGGAATGACTTATGGATTGGGAGTCAACACTCAGAAAAAAATCCCCCGCCCCCCCTTTTCCCGACGATTTTAAAACCTAATATATAAAAACTAAAAAGAGTTGACAATCCCTAAAAATTACAGACACTTTTTTGAATTAGCTCTCTCTACATTGGTGCACTATGCATCTCCATTTTAGATGATTACTTTTTTCTTAAATCAAAACTTGAGTTTTCACTTTTCCTTCATCTCGTAAAAAAAAATAGAGATAAAAGGCAAATAGATCACAACAAAACAAAAATTTAGGAGTTTATGTATCAAAAATATTTAAAACAGTAAAAAATGTAAGCAAAGAAAATTTATTCACACACCACAGATGAACACAAAAGTTTTGTTATACAAGTTTGGGAAATTCCACTAGTTCAACCCTAATAGCCTGGAATTTTATAAGCAAGAGATGTCTACATACGTTTTAAAAATGGATATGCATGCTTGAAACATGTTAAAGATTCAAATGACCTATGGATCCAAACCTTTTAAAGAGAATAATAAACGTTCATTAATTTCTCAAGTGAACGTGTGGTGGGATATTTACCCTAGTCAAACAAGCAATTATTTTGCCCATTTACAAAAAGATGTCCTAACGATCATAGATGATTGTAAAATGATTTATCATGTGTAACGGGCCCTATGTTTTTTAAGGAACGACTTTTGGATTGGGAGTCAACACTTAGTTAAAAATCCCCTGCCTCCCCTTTTTTCCGACCACTACAAAACCTATTATATAAAAACTAAAAAAAGTTTACAAATCGTAAAAATTATAGACACTTTTTGGAATTATCTCTCTCTACATTTGTGCACTGTGCATTTCTATTTTAGATGTATAATTTTTTTCTTTAATCGAAACTTGAATTTTCACTTTGCCTTCATCTCGTAAACAAAAAAGAGATAAAAGGCAAACAGATCACAACAAAATGAAAATTTCAGAGTTTATATATGGAAAAAATTTAAAACAATAAAAAATGTTAGCAAAGAAAATTTATTCACACACCACAGATGAACACAAAAGTTTTATTATCCAACTTTGGGAAATTATACTAGTTTAACACTAATAGCTTCGGAATTTATAAGAAAGAGATTTCTACACATGTTTTAAAAAACAATATGCATGCTTGAAACATGTTCAAGATGCAAATGACCTATGGATCCAAACATTTTAAAGAGAATAACAAACGCACATTAAATTCTCAAGTGAGCGTGCAGTGGGATATTTACCTGAGTAAAACAAGCCATTATTTTGCCCATTTACTAAAAGCTGACCTAACGATGATTGATGATTGTAAAGTGATTTATCATGCATAACATGCTATATTTTTTGTAAGGAATGACTTATGGATTGGGAGTCAACCCTCAGTTAAAAATCCCCCGCCTTCCCTTTTCCCGACGATTTTAAATTTAATATATAAAAACTAAAAAGAGTTGACAATCCCTAAAAATTACAGTCACTTTTTGGAATTAGCACTCTCTACATTTGTGCACTATGCATTTCCATTTTAGATTACTACTTTTTTTCTTCAATTAAAACTTGAGTTTTCACTTTTCCTACATCTCGTAAAAAAAAATAGAGATAAAAGGCAAATAGATCACAACAAAACAAAAATTTAAGAGTTTATGTATAAAAAATATTTAAAATAATAACAAATGTAAGATAAGAAAATTTATTCACACACCACAGATGAACACAAAAGTTTTGTTATCAGAGTTCGGGAAATTCCACTACTTCAACCCTAATAGCTTGGGAATTTATAAGAAAGTGATTTCTACACATGTTTTAAAAAGGAATAAGCATGCTTGAAGCATGTTAAAGATGCAAATGACCTATGGATCCAAACATTTTAAAGAGAATAACAAACGCACAATAAATTCTCAAGTGACGTGCGGAAGGATATTTACCCGAGTGAAACAAGCCATTATTTTGCCCAATTACAAAAAGCTGACCAAACGATCAAAAATGATTTTAAAGAGATTTATCCTGCGTAACAGGCTATATTTTTTGTAAGGACTGACTTACGGATTGAGAGTCAAGACTCAGTTAAAAATCCCCCGTCTCCCCCTTTTCCAGACGATTGCAAAACCTAAAAAATAAAAACTAAAATGAGTTTACAATCCGTAAAAAATACAGACACTTTTTGGAATTATCACTCTCTACATTTTTGCACTATGCATTTCCCTTTTAGAGGTATACTTTTTTTCTTAAATCAAAACGTGAGTTTTCACTTTGCCTTCATCTAATAAATAAAAAAGAGACAAAAGGCAATTAGATCACAACAAAATGAAAATTTCTGAGATTATATATGGAAAAAAATTTAAAAAATAAAAAATGTATGCAAAGAAAATTTATTCACACACCACAGATGAATACAAAAGTTTTGTTATCCAAGTTTGGGAAATTACACTAGTTTAACCCTAATTGCTTGGGAATTTATAAGAAAGAGATTTCTACACGTGTTTTAAAAGGAATATTAATACTTGAAACATGTTAAAGATGCAAATGACCTATGGATCCAAACATTTTAAAGAGAATAACAAACGCACATTAAATTTTCAAGTGATTGTGCTGTGGGATATTTACCCGAGTCAAACAAGCCATTATTTTGCCTATTTACAAAAAGCTGACCTAATGATCATTGATGATTTTAAAGTGATTTATCATGCGTAACGGGCTATATTTTTTTGTAAGAAATGACTTATGGATTGGGAGTCAACACTCAGTTAAAAATCCCACGCCTCCCCTTTTCCCGACAATTCTAAAACCTAATATATAAAAACTAAAAAGAGTTGACAATCCCTAAAATTTATAGACACTTTTTGGAAATAACTCTCTCTACACTTTTGCACTATGCATTTCCATTTTAGATGATTACTTTTTTCTAAAATCAGAACTTGATTTTTCACTTTTCGTTCATCTCGTAAAACAAAATAGAGGTAAAAGGCAAATAGATCACAACAAAACAAAAATTTAAGAGTTTATGTATCAAAAAAATTTAAAACAATAACAAATGTAAGCAAAAAAAATTTATTCACACACCACAGATGAACAAAAAAGTTTTGGTATCAAAGTTTGGAAAATTACACTAGTTCAACCCTAATAGCATGGGAATTTATACGAAAGAGATTTCTACACATGTTTTAAAAAGGAATAAGAATGCTTGAAACATGTTAACGGTGCAAATGACCTATGGATCCAAACATTTTAAAGAGAATAACAAGCGCACATTAAATTTTTAAGTGAGTGTGCGCAAGGATATTTACTCGAGTAAAACAAGCCATTATTGTGCCAATCACAAAAAGCTGACCTAACGATCATAGATGATTGTAAAGTGATTTATCTTGCGTAACAAACTATTTTTTTTGTAAGGACTGATTGACAGATTGCGAGTCAACACTCAGTTAAAAATCCCCCTCCTCCCCCTTTTCTAGAAGATTGCAAAACCTAATAAATAAAAAATAAAATGAGTTTACTATCCGTAAAAAATACAGACACTTTTAGGAATTATCTCTCTCTACATTTTTGCACTATGCATTTCCATTTTAGAGGTAAACATTTTTTCTTAAATCAAAACTTGAGTTTTCACTTTGCCTTCATCTAATAAATAAAAAAGAGATAAAGGGCAAATAGATCATAACAAAATGAAAATTTATAAGTTTATATATGGAAAAAATTTTAAAAAATAAAAAATGTAAGCAAAGAAAATTTATTCACACACCACAAATGAACACAAAAGTTTTGTTATCCAAGTTTGGGAAATTACACTAGTTCAACCTTAATAGCTTGGGAAATTATAAGAAATAGATTTCCACACATGTTTAAAAAAGGAATATACATGATTGAAACATGTTAAAGATGCAAATGACCTATGGATCCAAACATTTTAAAGAGAATAACAAACGCACATTAAAATCTGAAGTGAGCGTGTTGTGGGATATTTACACGAGTCAAACAAGCCATTATTTGGCCCAGTTACTAAAAGCTTACCTAACGATCATAGATGATTGTAAAGTGATTTATCATTGACTCAGAAAAAAATCCCCCGCCCCCCCTTTTCCCAACGATTTTAAAACCTAATATATAAAAACTAAAAAGAGTTGACAATCCCTAAAAATTACAAACACTTTTTTGAATTAGCTCTCTCTACATTGGTGCACTATGCATCTCCATTTTAGATGATTACTTTTTTCTTAAATCAAAACTTGAGTTTTCACTTTTCCTTCATCTCGTAAAAAAAAAAATAGAGATAAAAGGCAAATAGATCACAACAAAACAAAAATTTAGGAGTTTATGTATCAAAAATATTTAAAACAGTAAAAAATGTAAGCAAAGAAAATTTATTCACACACCACAGATGAACACAAAAGTTTTGTTATACAAGTTTGGGAAATTCCACTAGTTCAACCCTAATAGCCTGGAATTTTATAAGCAAGAGATGTCTACATACGTTTTAAAAATGGATATGCATGCTTGAAACATGTTAAAGATTCAAATGAATTATGGATCCAAACCTTTCAAAGAGAATAACAAATGTTCATTAATTTCTCAGGTGAACGTGTGGTGGGATATTTACCCGTGTCAAACAAGCCATTATTTTGCCCATTTACAGAAAGCTGACCTAACGATCATAGATGATTTTAAAGTGATTTATCATGTGTAATGGGCTCTATTTTTTTAAGGAATGACTTCTGGATTGGGAGTCAACACTTAGTTAAAAATCTCCCGCCTCCCCTTTTTCCTGACGATTGCAAAACCTATTATATAAAAACTAAAAAAAGTTTACAATCCGTAAAAATTACAGACAGTTTTTGGAATTATCTCTCTCTACATTTGTGCATTGTGCATTTCCATTTTAGATGTATAATTTTTTTCTTCAATCGAAACTTGAATTTTCACTTTGCCGTCATGTCGTAAACAAAAAAGAGATAAAAGGCAAATAGATCACAATAAAATGAAAATTTCAAAGTTTATATATGGAAAGCATTTAAAACAATAAAAAATGTAAGCGAAGAAATTTTTTTTCACACACCATAGATGAACACAAAAGTTTTGATATCCAAGTTTGGGATATTACACTAGTTCAACCTTAATAGCTTGGGAATTTATAAGAAAGAGATTTCTACACATGTTTTATAAAAGAATATGCATGCTTGAGACATATTAAAGATGCAAATGACCTATGGATCCAAACATTTTAAAGAGAATAACAAACTCACATTAAATTCTCCATTATTTTGCCCATTTACGAAAAGCTGACCTAACGATCATAGATGATTGTAATGTGATTTATCATGCGTAATGGGCTATATTTTTTTTTAAGGAATGACTTATGGATTTGGAGTCAACACTTAGTTAAAAATCCCCCGCCTCCCCTTTTTCCCGATGATTGCGAAACCAATTATATAAAAACTAAAAAAACTTTACAATCCGTAAAAATTACTGTCATTTTTTTGAATTATCTCTCTCTACATTTGTGCACTGCATTTCCATTTTAGATCTATAATTTTTTTCTTAAATCGAAACTTGAACTTTCACTTTGCCTTCATCTCGTAAACAAAAAAGAGATAAAGTGCAAATAGATCACAACCAAAATGAAAATTTGAGGGTTTATATATGAAAAAAATTTAAAACAATTAAAATATAAGCAAAGAAAATTTATTCACACAAAACAGATGAACACAAAAGTTTTGTTTTCCAAGTTTGGGAAATTGCACTAGTTCAACCCTAATAGCTTTGGAATTTATAAGAAAGAGATTTCTACACATGTTTTAAAAAAGAATACGCATGCTTGAAACATGTTAAAGATGCAAATGACCTATGGATCCAAACATTTTAAAGAGAATAACAAACGCACATTAAATTCTCAAGTGAGCGTGTTGTGGGATATTTACCCGAGTAAAACAAACCATTATTGTGCCCATTTACTAAAAGCTGACCTAACGATCATAAATGATTGTAAAGTGATTTATCATGCGTAACGGGCTATATTTTTTTGTAAGGAATGACTTATGGATTGGGAGTCAACACTCAGTTAAAAATCCCCCACCTCCCTTTTCCCGACGATTTTGAAACCTAATATATAAAAACTAAAAAGAGTTGACAATCCCTAAAAATTACAGATACTTTTTGGAATTAGCTCTCTCTACATTTGTGCACTATGTATTTCCATTTTAGATGATTACCTTTTTTCTTAAATCAAAACTTGAGTTTTCACTTTTCCTTCATCTCGTAAAACAAAATAGAGATAAAAGGCAAATAGATCAAACAAAACGGAAATTTAAGAGTTTATGTTCCAAAAATATTAAAAACTATAACAAATGTAAGCAATGAAAATTTATTCACACACCACAGATGAACACAAACGTTTTGTTGTACATGTTTGGGAAATTCCACTAGTTCAACCCTAATAGCTTGGAATTTTATAAGAAAGATATTTCTACATATTTTTTTAAAATGGATATGCATGCTTGAAACAAGTTAAAGATTCAAATGACCTATGGATCCAAACCTTTTAAAGAGAATAACAAATGTTCATTAATTTCTCAAGTGAACTCGCGGTGGGATATTTACCCGAGTCAAACAAGCCATTTTTATTACCATTTACAAAAATTTTACCTAACAATCATAGATGATTGTAAAGTGATTTATCATGTATAACGGGCTCTATTTTTTTGTAAGGAACGACTTTTGGATTGGGAGTCAACACTTAGTTAAAAATTCCCCGCCTCCCCTTTTTCCCGACGATTGCAAAACCTATTATATAAAAACTAAACAAATTTTATAATCCATAAAAATTACAGAGACTTTTTGGAATTATCTCTCTCAACATATGTGCACTGTGCACTTCGATTTTAGATGTATACTTTTTTTCTTAAATCAAAACTTGAGTTTTCACTTTGCCTTCATCTCGAAAAAAAAGAAGAGATAAAAGGCAAATAGTTTATAGCAAAATGAAAATTTTAGAGTTTTTGTATGGAAATTTTTTTAAACAATATCAATTGTAAGCAAAGAAAATTTATTCACACACCACAGATGAACACAAAAGTTTTGTTATCCAAGTTTACGAAATTACACTTGTTCAACCCTAATAGCTTTGGAATTTACAAGAAAGAGATTTCTACACATGTTTTAAAAGGAATATGCATGCTTGAAACATGTTAAAGATGCAAATGACTTATGGATCCAAACATTTTAAAGAGAATAACAAACGCACATTAAATTCACAAGTGAGCGTGCAGTGGGATGTTTACTCGAGTCAAACAAGACATTATTTTGCCCATTGACATAAAGTTGACCTATCAATCATAGATGATTGTAAAGTTATTTATCAAGTGGAATGGGCTATATGTTTTTGTAAGGAATGACTATTGGCATGGGAGTCAACACTCAATTAAAAATCCCCCGCCTATCCTTTTCCCAAGGATTGCAAAATCAAATATATAAGAACTAAAATGAGTTTTCAATCCCTAAAAATTACAGAAACTTTTTCGAATTATCTTTCTCTATATTTGTGCACTGTGCGTTTCCATTTTTTATGTTTACTTTTCTTCTTAAATCAAAACTTGAGTTTTCACTTTCCCTTCATCTCGTAAACAATAAAGAGATAAAAGGCAAATAGATCACAACAAAATGAAAATTTTAGAGTTTATGTATCAAAAATATTTAAAACAATAACAAATGTAAGCAAAGAAAATTTATTCACACACCACAGATGAACACAAAAGTTTTGTTATACATGTTTGGGAAATTCCACTAGTTCAACCCTAATAGCTTGGAATTTTATAAGAAAGAGATTTCTACATATGTTTTAAAAATGGAAATGCATGCTGAAAACATATTAAATATGAAAATGACTTATGGATCAAAAC
Organism: Aristolochia californica; assembly: GCF_029961685.1. Lineage (NCBI taxonomy): Eukaryota > Viridiplantae > Streptophyta > Magnoliopsida > Piperales > Aristolochiaceae > Aristolochia > Aristolochia californica. The sequence continues at coordinate 16,239,224 of NW_027181782.1, read as the reverse complement.
CTTTTAAAGAGAATAACAAACGTTCATTAATTTATCAAGTGAGCGTGCGGTAGGATATTTACCCGAGTCAAACAAGCCATTATTTTTCCCATTTACAAAAAGTTGACATAACGATCATAGATGATTGTAAAGTGATTTATCATAACGAGCTCTATTTTTTTTGTAAGGAATGACTTTTGGATTGGGAGTCAACACTTACTTAGAAATCCCCTGCCTCCCCTTTTTCCCTACGATTGCAAAACCAAACATATAAAATCTAAAAAATGTTTAAAATCCATAAAAATTACAGACACATTTTGGACCTATCTCACTCTACATTTGTGCACTGTGCATTTCCATTTTAGATGTTAATTTTTTTCTTAAAATAAAACTTGAATTTTCACTTTGCCTTCATCTTGTAAACAAAAAAGAGATACAACGTAAATAGATCACAACAAAAAGAAAATTTTAGAGTTTAAATATGGAAAAATATAAAACAATAAAAAATGTAAAAAGAAAATTTATTCACACACTAAAGATGAGCACAAAAGTTTTGTTATCCAAGTTTGGGAAATTGCACTAGTTCAACACTAATAGCTTAGGAATTTATAAAAAAAAAATTTCTACACATGTTTTAAAAAAGAATACGCATGTTTGAAACATGTTAAAGATGCAAATGACCTATGGATCCAAACATTTTAAAGAGAATAACAAACGCACATAAAATTTTCAAGTGAGCGTGCAGTGGGATATTTACCCGAGTAAAACAAACCATTATTGTGCCCATTTACTAAAAGCTTACCTAACGATCATAGATGATTGTAAAGTGATTTATCATGCGTAAGGGGCTATATTTTTTGTAAGGAATAACTTATGGATTGGAAGTCAACACTCAGTTAAAAATCCTCCACCTCCCTTTTCTCGACGATTTTAAAACCTAATATATAAAAACTAAAAAGAGTTGACAATCCCTAAAAATTATAGACACCTTTTTCGAATTAGCTCTCTCTAAATTTGTGCACTACAAATTTCCATTTTAGAAGATTACTTTTTTTATTAAATCAAAACTTGAGCTTTCACTTTTCCTTCATCTCGTAAAACAAAATAGAGATAAAAGGCAAATAGATCACAACAAAACGGAAATTTAAGAGTTTATGTATCAAAAATATTAAAAACAATAACAAATGTAAGTAAAGAAAATTTATTCACACACCACAGATGAACACAAAAGTTTTGTTATACATGTTTGGGAAATTCCACTAGTTCAACCCTATTAGCTTGGAATTTTATAAGAAAGATATTTCTACATATTTTTTAAAAATGGATATGCATGCATGAAACAAGTTAAAGATTCAATTGAACTATGGATTCAAGCCTTTTAAAGAGAAGAACAAATGTTCATTAATTTCTCAAGTGAACGTGCGGTGGGATATTTACCCAAGTCAAACAAGCCATTATTTTGTCCATTTACAAAAAGCTGACCTAACAATCATAGATGATTGTAAAGTGATTTATCATGTGTAATGGGCACTATTTTTTTGTAAGGAACGACTTTTGGATTGGGAATCAACACTTAGTTAAAAATCACCCGCCTCCCACTTTTTCCCGATGATTGCAAAACCTATTATATAAAAACTAAAAAAAGTTTATAATCCGTAAAAATTACAGACACTTTTTGAAATTATGTCTCTCAACATTTGTGCACTGTGCTTTTCCATTTTAGATGTACACTTTTTTTCTTAAATCAAAACTTGAGTTTTCACTTTGCCTTCATCTCGTGAACAAAGAAGAGATAAAAGGCAAATTGATCACAACAAAATGAAAATTTCAGAGTTTATATATGGAAAAAATTTAAAACAATAAAAATTATGCGCAAAGAAAATTTATTCACACACCACAGATGAACACAAAATTTTTGTTATCCAAGTTTGGGAAATTACACTAGTTCAACCCTAATAGCTTTGGAATTTATAAGAAAGAGATTTTTGCACATGTTTTAAAAAGGAATATGCATGCTTTAAACATGTTAAAGATGCAAATGACCTATGGATCCAAACATTTTAAAGAGAATAACAAACGCACATTAAATTCACAAGTGTGCGTGCAGTGGGATATTTACCTGAGTCATACAAGACATTATTTTACCATTGACATAAAGTTGACCTATCAATCATAGATGATTGTAAAGTTATTTATCAAGCGTAATGGGCTATATGTTTTTGTAAGGAATGACTTATGGCATGGGAGTCAACACTCAATTAAAAATCTGCCACCTATCCTTTTCCTGATGATTGCAAAACCTAATAAATAAGAACTAAACTGAGTTTTCAATCCCTAAAAATTACAGACTCTTGTTGGAATTATCTTTCTCTACATTTGGGCACTATGCATTTCTATTTGTGATGTATACTTTTCATCCTAAATCAAAACTTGAGTTTTCAGATTCCCTTCATCTCGTAAACAATAAAGAGATAAAAGGCAAATAGATCACAACAAAATGAAAATTTTAGAGTTTATGTATCAAAAATATTTAAAATAATAACAAATGTAAGCAAAGAAAATTTATTCACACACCACAGATGAACACACAAGTTTTGTTATACAAGATTCAGAAATTCCACTAGTTTAACCCTAATAGCTTGGAATTTTATAAGAAAGAGATTTCTACATATGTTTTAAAAATGGATATGCGTGCTTGAAACATATTAAAGATGCAAATGACTTATGGATCCAAACCTTTTACAGAGAATAACAAACGTTCATTAATTTCTCAGGTGAGCGTGCGGTGGGATATTTACCCAAGTCAAACCAACCATTATTTTACCCATTTACATAAAGCTGACCTAACGATCGTAGATGATTGTAAAGTGATTTATCATGTGTAACGATCTCTATTTTTTTTGTAAGAAATGACTTTTGGATTGGGAGTCAACGCTTAGTTAAAAATCCCCCGCCTCCCCTTTTTCTCGACGATTGCAAAACCTAAAATATAAAAACTAAAAAAATTTTCCAATCCCAAAAGGTTACAAACAATTTTTTGAATTATCTCTCACCACATCTATGCACTATGCATTTCCAATTTAGATATATACTTTATTTCTTAAATCAACACTTGAGATTTCACTTTGCTTTCATCTCGTAAAGAAAAAAGAGATAAAAGGCAAATAGATCACAACAAAATGAAAATTTTAGATTTTTTGTTTGGAAAAAATTTAAAACAATAACAAATGTAAGTAATGAAAATTTATGCACACACCATAGATGAATACAAAAGTTTTGTTAACCAAGTTTTGGAATTTCCACAAGTTCAACCCTAATTACTTGGAATTTTATAAGAAAGAGATTTTTACACATGTTTTAAAAATAGATATGTATGCTTGAAACATGTTAATGATGCAAATGACCTATGGATCCAAACCTTTTAAAGAGAATAACAAACGCTCATTAAATTCTCAAGTCAACGTGCGGTGGAATATTTACCCGATTCAAACAAGCCTTTCTTTTTCCCATTTAAAAAATGCTGACCTAACGATCAAAGATGATTGTCAAGGGATTTATCATGCGTAACGGGCCATATTTTTTTTGTAACAAATGACTTATAGATTGGGTGTCAACACTCAGTTAAAATTCCCCCGCCTCCCCCTTTTCTTGATGATTGCAAAACTAAATATATAAAAACTAAAAAGAGTTTACAATCCTTAAAAATTATTGATACTTTTTGGAATTATCTCTCTCTACATTTGTGCATTGTGCATTTCCATTTTAGATGACTACTTTTTTTCTTAAACCAAAACTTGAGTTCTCACTTTCCCTTCATCTCATAGACAAAAAAAGATATAAAAGGCAAATAGATCACAACAAAATGAAAATTTTAGAGTTTTTGAATGGAAAAAATTTAAAACAATATGAAATCTAAGCAAAGAAAATTTATGCTCACACAACAGATGAACACAAAAGTTTTGTTTTCCAAGTTTGGGAAATTCCACTAGTTCAACCCTAATAACTTGGAATTTTATTAGAAAGAGATTTCTACACATGTTTTAAAAATGCATATGCATGCTTGAAACATGTTAAAGATGCAAATGACCTATGGACCCAAACTTTTTATAGAGAATAACAAACGCTTATTAAATTCTAGGGTTAACATGCGGTGGGATATTTACCCGAGTCAAACAAGTCATTCTTGTTCCTATTTAAAAAAAGCTAACCTAACGATCAAAGATGATTGTAAAGGTATTTATCATGCGTAACAGGCTATATATTTTTGTAAGCAATGACTTATGGATTGGGAGTCAACACTCAGTTAAAAATCAACCCCCCCCCCCCCCCCCCCCCCCCCCCCCCCCCCCTCCCTTTCCCGATGATTTCAAAACCAAATGTATTTAAACTAAAATTAGTTTAAAATCCCGAAAAATTACTGATTTTTTTGTAATTATCTCTCTCTACACTTGTACACTGTGCATTTCCATTTTAGATGTATACTTTTCTTCTTAAATCAAAACTTGAGTTTTCACTTTCACTTCATCTCGTAAACAAAAAAGAGATAAAAGGAAAACAAATCACAACAAAATGGAAATTTTAGAGTTTATGAATGGAAAAAAATTTTAAAAATATGAAATGTAAGCAAAGAAAATTTATTCACAAATGAACACTAAAGTTTTGTTATCCAAGTTTTGAAAATTCCACTAGTTCAACCCTAATAGCTTGGAATTTTATAAGAAAGAGATTTCTATACATGTTTTAAAAATGGATAATCGCTCTTGAAACCTGTTAAAGATGCAAATGACTTATGGATCCAAACCTTTAAAAGAGAATAACAAACACACATTAAATTCTCAAGTGAGCGTGCGGTGGGATATTTACCCGATTTAACAAGTTATTATTTTGCCCATTTACAAAAAGCTGACCTAACAATCGTAGATGATTGTAAAGTGATTTATCACGTGTAACGGGCTATATTTTTGTAAGAAATAACTTAAGGATTGGGAGTCAACACTCAGTTAAAAATCCCCCACCACCCCCTTTTCCCGAAGATTCTAAAAATTATTATATAAAAACAAAAAAAAAGTTTGCAATCCCTAAAAATTGCATTTCCATTTTAGATATATACTTTTTTTCTTAAATCAAGACTTGACTTTTTTACTTTCCCTTCATCTCATAAAGAAAAAAGAGATAAAAGCCAAATAGATCACTACAAAATGAAAATTTTAGAGTTTATGTATGGAAAAAATTTAAATCAATAACATATATAAGCAAAGAAAATTTTTGCACACACCACAGATGAACACAAAAGTTTTGTTATCCAAGTTTTGGAAATTGCACAAATTCAACCCTAATAACTTGGAATTTTCTCAGAAATACATTTCTATAAATGTTTTAAAAATGGATATGCATGGATGAAACATGTTCAAGATGGAAATGACCTAAGGGTCCAAACCTTTTAAAAAAAATAACAAACACTCATTAAATTCTAGAGTCAACGTGCGGTGGGATATTTACCCTAGTCAAACAAGCCATTCTTGTTCCCATTTACAAAAAATGACCTAACTATCAAAGATAATTGTAAAGGGATTTATCTGGCGTAACAGGTTATATTTTTTCGTAAGAAATGACTTATGGATTGGGAGACAACATTCAGTTAAAAATGCCCCGCCTCCCCCTTTTCTCGACGATTGTTAAACCTAATATATTAAAACAAAAATTAGTTTAAAATCCCAAAAAATTACAGACAGTTTTAATATTTATCTCTCTCTACATTTGTGCACTGTGCATTTCCAACTTAGATATGTATTTTTTTCTTAAATCAAAACTTGAATTTTCACTTTCCTTTCATCTCTTAAACAAAAAGAGATCAAAGGCAAATAGATCACAACAATATGAAAATTTTAGAGTTTACGTGTGGAAAAAATTTAAAACAACAAAAAATGTAAGCAAATAAAATTTATTCACACACCACAGATGAACACAAAAGTTTTGTTATCAAAGTTCGACACTAAGAGCTTGGAATTTTTATAAGAAAGGGATTTCTACTCTTGTATTAAAACTAGATAAACATGCTAGAAACATGTTAAAGAAGCAAATGACCTATGGATCACAATACTTTCAAGAGAATAACAAACGCTCATTAAATTCTCAAGTGAGTGTTTGGTGGGATACTTACCCGAGTCAAACAAGCCATTATTTTTTCTATTTACGAAAAGCTGACCTAATGATCATAGATGATTGTAAAGTGATTTACCATGTGTAACATGCTATATTTTTTGTAAGAAATGACTTATGGATTGGGAGACAACACTCAGTTAAGAATCCCCCACTCCCCCTTTTCCCGACCATTGCAAAACCTAATATATAAAAACTAAAAAGTGTTTACAATCCCTAAAAATTACACACACTTTTGGAATTATCTCTCTCGACATTTCTGCACTATGCATTTCCATTTTTGATATGTACTTTTTTCTTAAATCAAGAATTGAGTTTTTCACTTTCCCTTCATCTCCTAAAGAAAAAAGAGTTAAAAGGAAAGAGATCACTACAAAATGAAAATTTTAGAGTTTATGTATGGAAAAAATTTAAAACAATAACAAATATAAGCAAATAAAAGTTTTGCACACACCACAGATAAACTCAAAAGTTTTGTTATCCAAGTTTTGGAAATTCCACAAATTCAACCCTAATAACTTAGAATTTTCTAAGAAATAGATTTCTACAATTTTTTTAAAAATGGATATGCATGCTTGAAACATGTTCAAGATGCAAATGACCTATGGGTCCAAACCTTTTAAAGAGAATAACAAACACTCATTAAATTCTAGAGTCAACGTGCGGTGGGATATATACCGGAGTCAAACAAGCCATTCTTGTTCCCATTTACAAAAAGGTGACCTAACTATCAAAGATGATTGTAGAGGTATTTATCTGGCGTAACGGGTTATATTTTTTTGTAAGCAATGGCTTATGGATTGAGAGACAACATTCAGTTAAAAATCCCCCACCTCCTCCTTTTCTCGACGATTGTTAAACCTAATATATTAAAACAAAAATTAGTTTAAAATCCCAAAAAATTACAGACACTTTTTATATTTATCTCTCTCTACATTTGTGCACTGTGCATTTCCAATTTAGATATGAACTTTTTTTCTTAAATCAAAACTTGAATTTTCACTTTCCTTTCATCTCGTAAACAAAAAGAGATCAAAAGGCAAATAGATCACAACAATATGAAAATTTTAGAGTTTATGTGTGGAAAAATTTAAAACAACAACAAATGTAAGCAAATAAAATTTATTCACACACCACAGATGAACACAAAAGTTTTGTTATCAAAGTTTGACTAAGAGCTTGGAATTTTATAAGAAAGAGATTTCTACTCTTGTATTAAAACTGGATAAGCATGGTAGAAACATGTTAAAGATGCAAATAACCTATGGATCCAAATATTTTCAAGAGAATAACAAACGCTCATTAAATTCTCAAGTGAGTGTTTTGTGGGATACTTACCCAAGTCAAACAAACCATTATTTTGCCCATTTATGAAAAGCTAACCTAACGATCATAGATGATTGCAAAGTGATTTATCATGTGTAACATGCTATATTTATTGTAAGAAATGACTTATGGATTGGGAGTCAACACTCAGTTAAGAATCCCCCCCCTCCCCCTTTTCCCGACCATTACAAAACCTAATATATAAAAACTAAAAAGAGTTTATAATCCCTAAAAATTACAAACACTTTTGGAATTATCTCTCTCGACATTTCTGCACTATGCATTTCCATTTTAGATATATACTTTTTTTCTTAAATCAAGACTTGAGTTTTTCACTTTCCTTTCATCTCGTAAAGAAAAAATAGATAAAAGGAAAATAGATCACTACAAAATGAAAATTTTAGAGTTTATGTATGGAAAAAATTTAAAACAATAACAAATATAAGCTAAGAAATTTTTTGCACACACCACATATGAACACAAAAGTTTTGTTATCCAAGTTTTGGAAATTCCACAAATTCAACCCTAATAACTTGGAATTTTCTAAGAAATAGATTTCTACAAATGTTTTAAAAATGGATATGCATGCTTGAAACATGTTCAAGATGCAAATGACCTATGGGTCCAAACCTTTTAAATAGAATAAGAAACACTGATTAAATTCTAGAGTCAACGTGCGGTGGGATATTTACCCGAGTCAAACAAGCCATTCTTGTTACCATTTACAAAAAGCTGACCTAACTATCAAAGATGATTGTAAAGGGATTTATCTGGTGTAACGGGTTATATTTTTTTGTAAGCAATGACTTATGGATTGGGACACAACATTCAGTTAAAAATCCCCCACCTCCCCCTTTTCTCGACGATTGTTAAACCTAATATATTAAAACTAAAATTAGTTTAAAATCCCTAAAAATTACAGACACTTTTTATATTTATCTCTCTTTAAATTTGTGCACTGTGCATTTCCAATTTAGATATGTATTTTTTTTTAAATCAAAACTTGAGTTTTCACTTTCTTTTCATCTCATAAACAAAAAGACATCAAAGGAAAATAGCTCACAACAATATGAAAATTTTGGAGTTTATGTATGGGAAAAATTGAAAACAAGAACAAATGTAAGCAAATAAAATTTATTCACACACCACAGATGAACACAAAAGTTTTGTTATCAAAGTTTATGAAATTTCACTAGTTCAACCCTTATAGCTTGGAATTTTATAAGAAAGAGATTTCTACTCTTGTTTTTAAACTTGATAAGCATGCTCGAAACATGTTAAAGATGCAAATGACCTATGGATCCAAATCCTTTCAAGAGAATAAAAAACACTCATTAAATTCTCAAGTGAGTGTATGGTGGTATACTTACCCGAGTCAAACAAGCCATTATTTTGCCCATTTATGAAAAGCTGACCTAACGATCATAGATGATTATAAAGTGATTTATCATGTGTAACATGCTATATTTTTTTTAAGAAATGACTTATTGATTGGGAGTCAACACTCAGTTAAGAATCCCCGCCTCCCCCTTTTGCCGACCTTAGAAAAACCTAATATATAAAAACTAAAAAGTGTTTATAATCCCTAAAAATTACAGGCACTCTTGGAATTATCTCTCTCGACATTTCTGCACTATGCATTTCCATTTTAGAAATATACTTTTTTTCTTAAATCAAGACTTGAGTTTTTCACTTTCCCTTCAGCTCGTAAAGAAAAAAGAGATAAAAGGCAAATAGATCACTACAAAAAGAAAATTTTAGAGTTTATGTATGGAAAAAATTTAAAACAATAACAAATTGAAGCAAAGAAAATTTTTGCACACACCACAAATGAACACAAAAGTTTTGTTATCCAAGTTTTTGAAATTCCACAAATTCAACCATAATAACTTGGAATTTTCTAAGAAATAGATTTCTACAAATGTTTTAAAAATGGAAATGTATGCTTGAAACATGTTCAAGATGCAAATGACCTATGGGTCCAAACCTTTTAAAGAGAATAACAAACACTCATTAAATTCTAGAGTCAACGTGCGGTGGGATATTTACCCGAGTCAAACAAGCCATTCTTGTTCCTATTTACAAAAAGCTGACCTAACTATCAAAGATGATTGTAAAAGGATTTATCTGGCGTAACGGGTTATATTTTTTTGTAAGCAATGACTTATGGATTGGGAGACAACAATCAGTTAAAAATTCCCCGCCTCCCCCTTTTCTCGACGTTTGTTAAACCTAATATATTAAAACTAAAATTAGTTTAAAATCCCTAAAAATTACAGACACATTTTATATTTATCTCTCTCTACATTTGTGCACTGTGCATTTCCCATTTAGATATGTAATTTTTTTCTTAAATCAAAACTTGAGTTTTCACTTTCCTTTCATCTCGTAAACAAAAAGAGATCAAAGGCAAATAGATCACAACAAAATGAAAATTTTAGAGTTTATGTATGGAAAAAATTTAAAACAACAACAAATGTAAGCAAATATAATTTATTCACACACCATAGATGAGCACAAAAGTTTTTTATCAAAGTTTGCGAAATTCCATTAGTTCAACCCTAATAGCTTGGAATTTTATAAGAAAGAGATTTCTACTCTTGTTTTAAAACTGGATAAGCATGCTAGAAACATGTTAAAGATGCAAATGACCTATGGATCCAAATCTTTTCAAGAGAATAAAAAACGCTCATTAAATTCTCAAGTGAGCTTATGATGGGATACTTACCCGAATCAAACAAGCCATTTTTTTGCCCATTTACGAAAAGCTGACCTAAGGATCGTAGATGATTGTAATGTGATTTATCATGTGTAACATGCTATATTGTTTGTAAGAAATGACTTATGGATTGGGAGTCAACTCTCAGTTAAGAATCCCCCGCCTTCCCCTTTTCCTCACCATTGCAAAACTTAATATATAAAAACTAAAAAGTTGTACAATCCCTAAAAATTACAGAAAGTTTTGGAATTATCTCTCTCGACATTTCTGCACTATGCATTTCCAATTTAGATGTATTCTTTTTTTTCTTAAATCAAAACTTGAGTTCTCACTTTCCCTTCATCTCGTAAACAAAAAAGAGTAAAAGGGAAATAGATCACAACTAAATGAAAATTTTAGTGTTGATGAGTGGAAAAAATTGAAAACAATAACAAATGTAAATGAAGAAAATTTATGCACACACCACAGATGAACACAAACATTTTGTTATCCGAGTTTGGGAAATTCCACAAGTTCAACCTTAATAACTTTGAATTTTATAAGAAAGAGATATCTACACATGTTTTAAAAATTAATATGCATGTTATAAACATGTTAAAGATGCAACTGGCCTATGGATCCAAACCTTTTAAAGAGAATAACAAACGCTCATTAAATTCTCAAGTCAACGTGCGGTGGGATATTTACCAGAGTCAAACTAGCCATTATTTTGCCCATTTAAAAAAAGCTGACCTAACAATCATAGATGATTGTAAAGCAATTTACCATGGGTAACAGGCTATATTTTTTGTAAGAAATGACGTATGGATTGGGAGCAACACTCAATTAAAAATTCTCCACCTCCCTCTTTTTTTGACGATGGCAAAACCTAATATATAAAAACTAAAAATATTTTATAATCCCTAAAAATGACAGAAACATTTTAGAATTATCTCTCTCTAAATTTGTGCACTGTGCATTTCCAATTGAGATATATACTTTTTTCTTGAATCAAAACTTGAGTTTTCACTTTCCCTTCATCTTGTAAACCAAAAAAGAGATAAAAGGCAAATACATAACAACAAAATGAAAAATTTAGAGTTGATGTGTGGAAAAATTTTAAAACAAAAAACAATGTAAGAAAATAAAATTTATTCACATAGAACTGATGAAAACAAAAGTTTTGCGTTCCAAGTTTGGGAAATTCCACTAGTTCAACCCCAGTTGCTTGGAATTTTATAAGAAAGAGATTTCTACACGTGTGTTAAAAATGGATATGCATGCTTGAAACATGTTACAGATGCAAATGACCAATGGATCCAAACCTTTAAAAGATAATAACAAACATTGATTAAATTCTCAAGTCAGAGTGATGTGGGATATTTACCTGAGTCAAACAAGCCATTATTTTGCCCATTTAAAAAAAGTTGGCCTAATGATCATAGATGTTTGTAAAGTGATTTATCATACATAACAGGCAATATTATTTTGTAAGGAATGACTTAATCATTGAGAGTCAACACTCTGTTAAAAATCATTCGCCTCCCCCTTTTCCCGATGATTGCAAAACCTAATATATAAAACCTCAAAAATGGATTGGGTGTCATCACTTAGAATCCTTAAAAATTACAGTCATCTTTTGGAATTCTCTCTCTCTAAATTTTTGCACTGTGCAATTCCATTTTAGATGTATACTTTTTTTCTTAAATCAAAACTTGAGTTTTAACTTTGCCTTTATCTCGTAAACAAACAAGAGATAAAAGGCAAATAGCTCACAAAAAAATGAAAATTTAGAGTTGATATATGGAAAAAATTTAAAACAATACCAAATGTAAGCAAACAAAACTTATTCACATGCCACAGATGAACACAAAGGTTTTTTTATCCTAGTTTGGTAAATTCCACTAGTTCAACCCTAAAATCTTGGAATTTTATAAGAGAGATATTTCTACATGTTCAAAAAATGGATATGCAAGCTTGAAACATGTTAGAGATGCAAATGACCTATGGATCCAAACCTTTTAAAGAGAAAAACAAACACTCATTAAATTCTCAAGTGAACATGCGGTCGGATATTTACCTGAGTCAAACAAGCCATTCTTTTCCCATTTACAAAAATCTGACCTAATGATCATAGATGATTGTAAAGTGATTTATCATGAGTAACGGGCTATATTTTTTTTAAGGAATGACTTATGGATTGGGAGTCAACACTCAGTTAAAAATCCCCCGCCTCCCCCTTCTCCCAATGATTGCAAAACATAATATATAAAAACTAAAAAGAGATTACAATCCCTAAATATTACAGACGCTTTTTGGAATTATCCCTCTCTACATTTGTGCACATAACATTTCCATTTTAGATGTATACATTTTTTCTTAAGTCAAAACTTTAGTTTTCTCTTTCCCTTCATCTCGTAAAACAAAAAAAAGAGATAAATGGCAAATTTGTCACAACAAAATGAAAATTTTAGAGTTAAAGTATGGAAAAAATTTTAAAAAATAACAAATTTAAGCGAAGAAAATTTATTCACATACCATAGATGAACTCAAAAAAAATTTTATTCAAGTTTGCAAAATTCCACTTGTTCAACCCATATAGCTTGGAATTTTATAAGAAAGAGATTTCTACACACGTTTTATAAATGGATATGCATGCTTGAAACATGTTAAAGATGCAAATGACCTATGGATCCAAACCTCCTAAAGAGAATAACAAACGCTAATTAAATTGTCAAGTGAACATGCGGTGGGATATTTACCAGATTCAAACAAGCCATTATTTTGCCCATTTACAACAGGCTGACCTAACGGTCATAGATGATTGTATATTGATTTATCATGCGTAACGGGCTATATGTTTTGTAAGGAAGGACTTACGGATTGGGAGTCAACACTCAATTAATAATTCCGCGCCTACCCCTTTTCCCGACGATTGCAAAACCTAATATATAAAAACTAAAAAGAGTTTACAATCTCTAAAAATTATAGACACTATTTGGAATTATCTCTATCCAGATTTGTGCACTGTGCATTTCCATTTTAGATATATACTTTTTTTCTTTAATAGAAACTTGAGTTTTCACTTTCCCTTTATCTCGTAAACAAAAAAGTGATAAAAGGCAAATAGATCAACACAAAAAAAATTAAGAGTTTATGTATGGAAAAAATTTAAAATAATAACAAATGTAAGCAAAGAAAATTTATTCACACACCACATATGAACACAAAAGTTTTGTTATCCAAGTTTGGGAAATTCCACTAGTTCAACCCTATTAACTTGGAAATTTATAAGAAATACATTTCTACACATGTTTTAAAAATGGATATGCAAGCTTAAAACATGTTAAAGATGCAAATGACCTAAGCATCAAAACCTTTTAAAGGGAATACCAAACGCACATTAAATTCTCATGTGGGCGTGCGGTGGGATATTTACCCGAGTCAAGCAAGTGATTATTTTGCGTATTTAAAAAAAGATGGCCAAACAATCATAGATGATTGTAAAGTGATTTATCATGTGTAACCAGCTATATTTTTTTGTGAGGAAAGACTTATGGACTTGGAGTCAACATTCAGTTAAAAATCATTAGCCACCACTTTTTCCCGATGATTGCAAAACCTAATATATTAAATTAAAAAGTGTTTGCAATCCCTAAAAATTATAAACATCTTTTGAAATTATCTCTCTCTACATTTTTGCACTGTGCATTTCCATTTTAGATGTATACTTTTTCTCTTAAATTAGAACTTGAATTTTCACTTTCCCTTCATCTCATAAACAAAAAAGAGATAAAAGCCAAATAGATCACAAAAAAATGAAAATTTTAGAATTTATGCATGGAAAAAATTAAAAACAATAAAAAATATGAGCAAACAAAATTTATTTAAACACCGCAGATGAACAGAGAAGTTTTGATATCTAAGTTTGGGAAATTCCACTAGTTCAACCCTAATAGCTGGGAATTTTATAAGAAAGAGATTTCTACACATGTTTTAAGAATGGATATGCATGCTTAAAACATGTTAAAGATGCAAACAACCAACGGATCCAAACCTCTTACAGAGAATAACAAACGCTCATTAAAATCTATAGTGAACATGCAGTGGGATATTTACCCGAGCAAACAAGCCATTATTTTGCCCATTTACAAAAGGCTGACCTAACGATCATAGATGATGGTAAAGTGATTTATCATTCGTAACAGGCTATATTTTTTGTAAGGAATGACTTATGGATTGGGTGTCATCACTTAGTTAAAAATTCCCCGCCTCCCCCTTTTTCCGACGATTGCAAAACCTTATATATAAAAACTAAAAAGAGTTTACAATCCTTAAAAATTACAGGCACTTTTTGGAATTATCTCTTCCTACATTTGTGAACTATACATTTCCATTTTAGATATATACTTTTTTCTTAAATCAAAAACTTGAGTTTTCACTTTCCCTTCATCTCGAAGACCAGAAAGAGATAAAAGGCAATTAAATCACAACAAAATGAAAATTTTAGAGTTTATATATGGAAAAAATATAAAACAATTCCAAATGTTAGAAAAAAAAATTATTCACACACCACAAGTGAACACAAAAGATTTGTTTTCCTTGTTTGAGAAATTCCACTAGTTCAACCCTAATTTCTTTAAATTTTATTAGAAAGAGATTTCTACACATGTTTTAAAAATGGATATGCATGTATGAAACATGTTAAAGATGCAAATGACCTATGGATCCAAACCTTTTAAAGAGAATACAAAATGCTCATTAAATTCTGAGGTGAGTGTGCGGTGGCCAATTCACCTGAGTCAAACAAGCCATTATTTTTCCGATTTACCAAAAGCTAGCCTAATGATCATAAATGATTGTAAAGTGATTTATCATGCAAAATAGGCTATATTTTTTTTGTAAGTCATGACTTATGGATTGGGAGTCAACACTTAGTTCAAAAGAATTCGCTCCCCCTTTCACAGTGATTGCAAAACCTAATAAATAAAACCTAAGAAGAGCTTACAATCCCTAAAAAATTACAGAAACTTGTTGCAATTATCTCTCTCTACATTTGTGCACAGTGCATTTCCATTTTAGATGTATACTTTTTTTCTCAAATCAAAAATTGAGTTTTCACTTTCCCTTCATCTTGTAAACAAAAAGGAGATAAAAGGCAAATAGATCACAAAAAAATGAAAAATTTAGAGTTTTTGGAAGGAAAAAATTTAAATAATAACCTATGTAAGCAAAGAAAATTTATTCACACACCACAGGTGAACACAAAAGTTTTGAAATCCAAGTTTGGGAAATTCCACTACTTCAACACTAATGGCTTGGAATTTTATAAGAAAGAGATTTCTACACATGTTTTAAAAATGGATATGCATGCTTGAAACATGTTAAAGATGCAAGTGTCCTATGGTTCCAAACCTCTTAAAGAGAATAACAAACACACATTAAATTCTCAAGTGAACGTGCGGTGGGATATTTGCCCGAGTCAAACAAATCATTATTTTTCCAATTTACAAAAAGCTGACCTAACAATCATAGATGATTGTAAAGTGATTTATCACACGTAACGGGTTATATTTTTGGAAGAAACAACTTATGGATTGGGTGTCAACACTCAGTTAAAATCCCATGCCTCCCCCTTTTCCTGACGATTGCAAAACTTAATATATAAAAAATAAAAAGAGTTTACAATCCCTATAAATTATAGACACTTTGTGGAATTATTTCTCTCTACATTTGTGCACTGCGCATTTCTATTTTAGATATATTCATTTTTTTCTTAAATAAAAACTTGAGTTTTCACATTCCCATCATCTGGTAAAAAAAAAAGGGATAAAAGGCGAATAGATCACAACAAAAAGAAAATTTAGAGTTTATGTATAGAAAAAATTTAAAACAATAACAAATGTAAGCAAAGAAAATTTATTCACACACCACAGATGAACACAAAAGTTTTGTTATCCAAGTTTTGGAAATTCCACTAGTTCAACCCTCATAGCTTGGAATTTTATAAGAAAGAGATATCTACACATGTTTTAAAAATGGATATGCATGCTTGAAAATGTTAAAGATGCAAATGACCTATGGATTCAAACCTTTTATAGTGAATAAAAAATGCATATTAAATTCTCAAGTGGGCGTGCGGTGGATATTTACCCATGTCACACATGTGATTATTTTGCGCATTTACAAAAAGCTGGCCTAACGATCATAGATGATTTTAAAGTGATTAATCATGCATAATAGGCTATATTTTTTGTAAGGAATGACTTATGGACTGGGAGTCATCACTTAGTTAAAAATATCCGCCACCCCCTGTTCTCGATGATTACAAAACCTAATATATAAAAACTAAAAAGTGTTTACAATCCCTAAAAATTATAGACACTTTTATGAATTTTCTCTCACTACATTTGTGCACTGTGCATTTTCCATTTTAGAGGTATACTTTTTTTCTTAAATCAAAACTTGAGTTTTCACTTTCCCTTCATCTCGTAAACAAAAAAGAGATAAAGGAAAATAGATCACAACAAAAAGAAAATTTTAGAGTTTATGGATGGAAAAAACTTAAAAAAAAAACAAATGTAAGCAAACAAAATTTATTAACACACCATAAATGAACACAAAACTTTTGATATCCAAGTTTGGGAAATTCCACTGGTTCAACCCTAATAGCTGGGAATTTTATAAGAAAGAGATTTCTACACACGTTTTAAAAATGGATATGCATGTTTGAAACATGTTGAAGATGGAAATGACCTATGGATCCGAACCTCTTAATGAGAATAACAAACGCTCATTAAATTCTCAAGTGAATGTGCGGTAGGATATTTACCCGAGTCATACCAGCCATTATTTTTCCCATTTACAAAAGGCTGACCTAACGATCATAGGTGATGGTAAAGTGATTTATCATGCATAACGGGCAATATGTTTTCTAAGGAATGACTTATGGATTGAGTTTCAACACTAAATTAAAAATTCCCCGGCTCCCCCTTTTCACAAAGATTGCGAAACCTAACATATAAAAACTAAAAAGAGTTTACAATCCCTAAAAATTACATACACTTTTTGGAATTATCTCCCTCTCTACATTTGTGCACTATGCATTTCACTTTTAGATATATATTTTTTTCATTCAAAACTTGAGTTTTCACTTTCCCATCATTTCGTAACCAAAAAGAGATAAAAGGCAAATAAATCACAATAAAATGAAAATTTTAGAGTTTAAGTATGATAAAAATTTAAAACAAAAAAATACTGTAAGCATAGAAAATTTATTCACACACCACAGATGAACACAAAAGATTTCTTATCCTTGTTTGGGAAATTCCACTAGTTCAACCCTTATAGCTTGGAATTTTATAAGAAAGAGATTTCTACACGTTTTAAAAATAGATATGTATGTTTGAAACATGTTAAATTTGCAAATGACCTATGGATCAAAACCTTTCAAAGAGAATAACATATGCTCATTAAATTCTTAGGTGAGTGTGCAGTCGGTTTTTCACCCAAGTCAAACAAGCAATTATTTTGCCCATTTACAAAAAGCTGGCCTAATGATCATAGATGATTGTAAAGTGATTTACCATGCAAAAAATGCTACATTTTTTTTATAAGGAATGACATAAGGATTGGGAGTCAAAACTCAGTTAAAAATCATTTGCCTCCTCCTTTTCCCGATGATTCCAAAACCTAATTTATAAAACTTAAAAAGAGCTTACTATCCCAAAAAATTACAGACACTTGTTGGAATTATCTCTCTCTACAATTGTGCTTTGTGCATTTCCATTTTAAATCTATACTTTATTTCTTAAATCAAAATTTGAGTTTTCACTTTCCCTTTATCTCGTAAACAAAAAAGAGATTAAAAGATAACAGATCACAACAAAATGAAAATTTTAGAGTTTATGTATGGAAAAAATTTAATACAATAACAAATATAAGGAAAGAAAATTTATGCACACACCACAGTGGAACACAAAAGTGTGATATCCAAGTTTGGAAAATTCCACTACTTCAACCCTAACAACTCGGAATTTTATCAGCAACAGATTTCTACACATGTTCTAAAAATAGATAATTGCTTGAAACATTTTAAAGATGAAAATAACCTATGGATCCAAACCTTTTAAAGAGAATAACAAACGCTCATGAAATTCTCCAGGGAACGTGTGGTGGGATATTTACCCGAGTCAAACAAGCCATTATTTTCCCATTTACAAAAATCAGCCCAATGATCATAGATGATTGTAAAGTGATTTATCATGTGTAACGGACGATATTTATGTAAGGAATGACTTATGGATTGGGAGTCAACACTCAGGTAAAAATCCACCGCCTCCCCCTTTTCCTAACGATTGCAAAACCTAAAATATTTAAACTAAAATGAGTTTACAATCCCTAAAAATTATAGACACTTTTTGGAATTATCTCTCTCTACATTTGTGCACTGTGCAATTCCATTTTAGATATATACTTTTTTTCTTAAATCAAAACTTGAGTTTTCACTTTTCCTTCATCTCATTAACAAAAAAGAGATAAAAGGCAAATAGATCACGAAAAAATAAAAATTTTAAAGTTTATGTATGGAAAATATTTTAAAAAATAAGAAATGTAAGCAAAGAAAATTTATTCACACACCACAGATGAACACAAAAGTTTTGTTATCCAAGTTTGGGAAATTCCACTAGATCAACCTTATAGCTTGGAATTTTATAAGAAAGAGATTTCTACATATGTTTTAAAAATGGATATGCATGCTTGAAACATATGTTAAAGATGCAAATGACCTATGGATCCAAACCTTTTAAAGAGAATAACAAACGCTCATTAAATTCTCCAGGGAACGTGTGGTGGGATATTTACCCGAGTCAAACAAGCCATTATTTTCCCATTTACAAAAATCAGCCCAATGATCATAGATGATTGTAAAGTGATTTATCATGTAACGGACGATATTTATGTAAGGAATGATTTATGGATTGGGAGTCAACACTCAGGTAAAAATCCACCGCCTCCCCCTTTTCCAAACGATTGCAAAACCTAAAATATTAAAACTAAAATGAGTTTACAATCCCTAAAAATTATAGACACTTTTTGGAATTATCTCTCTCTACATTTGTGCATTGTGCAATTCCATTTTAGATATATACTTTTTTTCTTCAATAAAAACTTGAGTTTTCACTTTTTCTTCATCTCATTAACAAAAAAGAGATAAAAGGCAAATAGATCACGACAAAATAAAAATTGTAAATTTTATGTATGGAAAACGTTTAAAAAATAAGAAATGTAAGCAAAGAAAATTTATTCACACACCACAGATGAACACAAAAGTTTTGTTATCCAAGTTTGGGAAATTCCACTAGATCAACCTTATAGCTTGGAATTTTATAAGAAAGAGATTTCTACATATGTTATAAAAATGGATATGCATGCTTGAAACATGTTAAAGATGCAAATGACCTATGGATCCAAACCTTTTAAAGAGAATAACAAACGCTCATTAAATTCTCCAGGGAACGTGTGGTGGGACATTTACCCGATTCAAACAAGCCATTATTTTCCCATTTACAAAAATCAGCCCAATGATCATAGATGATTGTAAAGTGATTTATCATGTGTAACAGACGATATTTATGTAAGAAATGACTTATGGATTGGGAGTCAACACTCAGGTAAAAATCCACCGCCTCCCCCTTTTCCCAACGATTGCAAAACCTAAAATATTAAAACTAAAATGAGTTTACAATCCCTAAAAATTATAGACATTTTTTGGAATTATCTCTCTCTACATTTTTGCACTGTGCAATTCCATTTTAGATATATACTTTTTTTCTTAAATCAAAACTTGAGTTTTCACTTTTTCTTCAATTCATTAACAAAAAAGAGATCTAAGGCAGATAGATCACGACAAAATAAAATTTTTAGAGTTTATGTATGGAGAACATTTAAAAAAATAAGAAATGTAAGCAAAGAAAATTTATTCACACACCACAGATGAACACAAAAGTTTTGCTATCCAAGTTTGGTAAATTCCACTAGATCAACCTTATAGCTTGGAATTTTATAAGAAAGAGATTTCTACATACGTTTTAAAAATGGATATGCATGGTTGAAACATGTTAAAGATGCAAATGACCTATGGATCCAAACCTTTTAAAGAGAATAACAAACGCTCATTAAATTCTCCAGGGAACGTGTGGTGGGATATTTACCCGAGTCAAACAAGCCATTATTTTCCCATTTACAAAAATCAGCCCAATGATCATAGATGATTGTAAAGTGATTTATCATGTGTAACGGACGATATTTATGTAAGGAATGACTTATGGATTGGGAGTCAACACTCAGGTAAAAATCCACCGCCTCCCCCTTTTCCCAACGATTGCAAAACCTAAAATATTAAAACTAAAATGAGTTTACAATCCCTAAAAATTATAGATACTTTTTGGAATTATCTCTCTCTACATTTGTGCACTGTGCAATTCCATTTTAGATATATACTTTTTTTCTTAAATCAAAACTTGAGTTTTCACTTTTCCTTCATCTCATTAACAAAAAAGAGATAAAAGGCAAATAGATCACGACAAAATAAAAATTGTAAAGTTTATGTATGGAAAACATTTAAAAAAATAAGAAATGTAAGCAAAGAAAATTTATTCACACACCACAGATGAACACAAAAGTTTTGCTATCCAAGTTTGGGAAATTCCACTAGATCAACCTTATAGCTTGGAATTTTATAAGAAAGAGATTTCTACATATGTTATAAAAATGGATATGCATGCTTGAAACATGTTAAAGATGCAAATGACCTATGGATCCAAACCTTTTAAAGAGAATAACAAACGCTCATTAAATTCTCCAGGGAACGTGTGGTGGGACATTTACCCGATTCAAACAAGCCATTATTTTCCCATTTACAAAAATCAGCCCAATGATCATAGATGATTGTAAAGTGATTTATCATGTGTAATGGACGATATTTATGTAAGGAATGACTTATGGATTGGGAGTCAACACTCAGGTAAAAATCCACTGCCTCCCCCTTTTCCAAACGATTGCAAAACCTAAAATATTAAAACTAAAATGAGTTTACAATCCCTAAAAATTATAGATACTTTTTGGAATTATCTCTCTCTACATTTGTGCACTGTGCAATTCCATTTTAGATATATACATTTTTTCTTAAATCAAAACTTGAGTTTTCACTTTTCCTTCATCTCATTAACAAAAAAGAGATAAAAGGCAAATAGATCACGACAAAATAAAAATTGTAAAGTTTATGTATGGAAAACATTTAAAAAAATAAGAAATGTAAGCAAAGAAAATTTATTCACACACCACAGATGAACACAAAAGTTTTGCTATCCAAGTTTGGGAAATTCCACTAGATCAACCTTATAGCTTGGAATTTTATAAGAAAGAGATTTCTACATATGTTATAAAAATGGATATGCATGCTTGAAACATGTTAAAGATGCAAATGACCTATGGATCCAAACCTTTTAAAGAGAATAACAAACGCTCATTAAATTCTCCAGGGAACGTGTGGTGGGACATTTACCCGATTCAAACAAGCCATTATTTTCCCATTTACAAAAATCAGCCCAATGATCATAGATGATTGTAAAGTGATTTATCATGTGTAACGGACGATATTTATGTAAGGAATGACTTATGGATTGGGAGTCAACACTCAGGTAAAAATCCACCGCCTCCCCCTTTTCCAAACGATTGCAAAACCTAAAATATTAAAACTAAAATGAGTTTACAAACCCTAAA
This sequence comes from Aristolochia californica, assembly GCF_029961685.1. NCBI lineage: Eukaryota > Viridiplantae > Streptophyta > Magnoliopsida > Piperales > Aristolochiaceae > Aristolochia > Aristolochia californica. The sequence continues at coordinate 16,217,278 of NW_027181782.1, read as the reverse complement.
AATTATAGACACTTTTTGGAATTATCTCTCTCTACATTTGTGCACTGTGCAATTCCATTTTAGATATATACATTTTTTCTTAAATCAAAACTTGAGTTTTCACTTTTCCTTCATCTCATTAACAAAAAAGAGATAAAAGGCAAATAGATCACGACAAAATAAAAATTGTAAAGTTTATGTATGGAAAACATTTAAAAAAATAAGAAATGTAAGCAAAGAAAATTTATTCACACACCACAGATGAACACAAAAGTTTTGCTATCCAAGTTTGGGAAATTCCACTAGATCAACCTTATAGCTTGGAATTTTATAAGAAAGAGATTTCTTCATATGTTATAAAAATGGATATGCATGCTTGAAACATGTTAAAGATGCAAATGACCTATGGATCCAAACCTTTTAAAGAGAATAACAAACGCTCATTAAATTCTCCAGGGAACGTGTGGTGGGACATTTACCCGATTCAAACAAGCCATTATTTTCCCATTTACAAAAATCACCCAATGATCATAGATGATTGTAAAGTGATTTATTATGTGTAACGGACGATATTTATGTAAGGAATGACTGATGGATTGGGAGTCAACACTCAGGTAAAAATCCACCGCCTCCCCCTTTTCCCAACGATTGCAAAACCTAAAATATTAAAACTAAAATGAGTTTACAATCCCTAAAAATTATAGACATTTTTTGGAATTATCTCTCTCTACATTTGTGTACTGTGCAATTCCATTTTAGATATATACTTTTTTTCTTAATTCAAAACTTGAGTTTTCACTTTTCCTTCATCTCCTAAACGAAAAAGAGATAAAAGGCAAATAGATCACGACAAAATAAAAATTTTAAAGTTTATGTATGGAAAACATTTAAAAAAATAAGAAATGTAAGCAAAGAAAATTTATTCACACACCACAGATGAACACAAAACTTTTGTTATCCAAGTTTGGGAAATTCCACTAGAGCAACCTTATAGCTTGGAATTTTATAAGAAAGAGATTTCTACATATGTCTTAAAAATGGATATGCATGCTTGAAACATGTTAAAGATGCAAATGACCTATGGATCCAATCCTTTTAAAGAGAATAACAAACGCTCATTATATTCTCAACTTAACGTGCGGTAGGATATTTACCCGAGTCAAACAAGCCCATTATTTTTCTCATTTACAAAAAGCTGACCTAACGATCATAGATGATTGTAAAGTGATTTATATTGTGTAACAAGCTTTATTTTTTTTTAAGGAATGACTTATGGATTGGGAGTCAACACTCAGTTAAAAATTCCCCGCCTCCCTCTTTTCCGAACGATTGCAAAACCTAATATATAAAAACTAAAAAGAGTTTACAATCCCTAAAAATTAAAGACACTTTTTGGAATTATCTATATCTAAATTTGTGCACTGTACATTTCCATTTTAGATATATATTTTTTTTTCTTAAAATGAAAACATGAGTTTTCACTTTCCCTTCATCTTGCAAACAAGAAAGAGATAAAAGGCAAAACTATCACTACAAAAAGAAACATTTAGAGTTGATGTGTGGAAAAAAAATTTAAACAATAAGAAATGTAAGAAAAGAAAATTTATTTACACACCATTAATGAACACAAAAATTTTCTTATCCAAGTTTTGGAAATACCACTAGTTCAACCCTACTAGCTTGGAATTTTATAAGAAAGAGATTTCTGCATATGTTTTAAAAATGGATATGCACGCTTGAAACATGTTAAAGATGCAAATGACCAATGGATCCCAACCTTTTAAAGAGAATAACAAACACTCATTAAATTTTCAAGTGAACGTGATGTGGGATATTTTCCCAAGTCAAAGCCGCCATTATTTTGCCCACTTACAAAAAGCAGACCTAATGATCATACATGAGAGTAAAGTGATTTATCAAGCGTAATAGGCAATATTTTTTTGTAAGGAATGACTTAAGGATTGGGAGTCAACACTCAGTTAAAAATCATTCGCCTCCCCCTTTTTTTGACAATTGCAAAACCTAATATAGAAAACCTTCAAAGATTTTACAATCCCTAACAATTACAGACATTTTTTGGAATTATCTCTATCTAAATTTGTGCACTGTGCAGTTCCATTTTAGATGTATACTTTTTTCTTAAATCAAAACTAGAGTTTTAACTTTGCCTTCATCCCGTAAATAAAAAAAGAGGTAAAAGGCAAATACATCATAGCAAAATGAATATTTTAGAGTTGGTATATTGAAAATTTTTTAAAAATTACAAATGTAAGCACAAAAAACTTATTCACACGGCACAGATGAACACAAAGGTTTTGTTATCCTAGTTTGGGAAATTCCAGTAGTTCGACCCTTGGAATTTTATAAGAAAGAGATTTATGCACATGTTTAAAAAATGGATATGAAAGCTTGAAACATGTTAGAGATGCAAATGACCTATGGATCAAAACATTTTAAAGAGAATAACAAACACTCATTAAATTAACAAGTGGGCGTGCAGTGGGATATTTACCCGAGTCAAACAAGCCATTATTTTGCCCATTTACAAAAAGCAGGCCTAACGATCATAGATGATTGTAAAGTGATTTATCATGCGTAACAGGCTATATTTTTTTGTAAGGAATGACTTATGGATTGGGTGTCAACACTTGGTTAAAAATCATTTGCTCCCCCCTTTTCCTGACGATTGCAAAACCTAATATATAAAAAAGAAAAAGAGTTTGCAACCCCTAAAAATAAAAAAAAATTGGAATTATCTCACTCTACATTTTTTCACTGTGCATTTCTATTTTAGATGTATACTTTTTTTTCTTAAATCAAAACTTGAGTTATCACTTTCCCTTCATCTAGTAAACAAAAAAGAGATAAAAGCCAAATAGATCACAACAAAATGAAAATTTTTGGGTTTATGTATGGAAAAAATTTAAAACAATAACAAATGTAAGGAAAGAAAATTTATTCACACACCACAGATGAACACAAAATTTTTGTTATCCAAGTTTAGGAAATTCCACTAGTTCAAGCCTCATAGCTTGGAATTTTATAAGAAAGGGATTTCTACACATGTTTTAAACATGGATATGCATGCTTGAAACATAATAAAGATGCAAATGACCTGTTGATCCAAACCTTTTAAAGAGAATAACAAACGCTCATTAAATTCTCCAGGGAACGTGTGGTGGGATATTTACCCGAGTCAAACAAGCCATTATTTTCCCATTTACAAAAATCAGCCCAATGATCATAGATGATTGTAAAGTGATTTATCATGCGTAACGGGTTATATTTTTTTTGTAAACAAGGACTTATTTATTGGGTGTCAACACTCAGTTAAAAATTCCCCGCCTCCTCCTTTTCTCCACGATTACAAAACCTAATATATAAAAACAAAAAAGAGTTTACAATCCATAAAAATTACAGACACTTTTTGCAATTATCTCTCTCTACATTTGTGCACTGTGCATTTCCAGTTTAGATATATACTTTTTTTATTCAATAGAAACTTAAGTTTTCACTTTCCCTTCATCTCGTAAACAAAAAAGTGATAAAAGGCAAATAGATCACAACAAAAACAAAATTTTAGAGTTTAAGTATGGAAAAATTTTAAAACAATAACAAATGTAGGCAACGAAAATTTATTCACAGACCACAAATGAACACAAAAGTTTTGTTATCCAAGTTTAGGAAATTCCACTAGTTCAACCCTCTTAGCTTGGAATTTTATAAGAAAGAGATTTCTACACGTTTTAAAAATGGATATGCATGCTTGAAACATGATAAAGATGAAAATGACCTATTGATCCAAACCTCTTAAAGAGAATAACAAACACTCATTAAATTCTTAAGTGAACGCGTGGTGGGACATTTACCCGACTCAAACAAACCATTATTTTACCCATTAACAACAGGCTGACTTAATGATCATAGATGATTGTAAAGTGATTTATCATGCGTAACAGGCTATATTTTTTTGTAAGGAATGACTTATGGATTGGGTGTCAACACTTGGTTAAAAATCATCTGCTTCCCCCTTTTCCCGACGATTGCAAAACTTAATATATAAAAAAGAAAAAGAGTTTGCAACCCCTAAAAATTAAAAAAAAAATGGAATTATCTCTCTCTACATTTGTGCACTGTGCATTTCCATTTTAGATATATACTTTTTTTATTCAATAGAAACTTGAGTTTTCACTTTCCGTTCATCTCGTAAACAAAAAAGTGATAAAAGGCAAATAGATCACAACAAAAAAAAAAATTAGAGTTTAAGTATGGAAAAATATTAAAACAATAACAAATGTAGGTAATGAAAATTTATTCACACACCACAGATGAACACAAAAGTTTTGTTATCCAAGGTTTTGGAAATTCCACTGGTTCAACCCTCATAGCTTGGAATTTTATAAGAAAGTGATTTCTACACATGTTTTAAAAATGGATATGCATGTTTGAAACATGATAAAGATGCAAATGACCTATTGATCCAAACCTCTTAAAGAGAATAACAAACACTCATTAAATTCTCAAGTGAACGTGTGGTGGGATATTTACCCGAGTCAAACAAGCCATTATTTTACCCAATAACAACAAGCTGACCTAACGATCGTAGATGATTGTAAAGTGAGTTATCATGCGTAACAGGCTATATTTTTTTGTAAACAAGGACTTATGGATTGGGTGTCAACACTCAGTTAAAAATTCCCCCCTCCCCCTTTTCTTACGATTGCAAAACCTAATATATAAAAACAAAATAGAGTTTACAATCCATAAAAATTACAGACACTTTTTGCAATTATCTCTCTCTACATTTGTGCACTGTGTATTTCCATTTTAGATATATACTTTTTTTAGTTAATAAAAACTTGAGTTTTCACTTTCCCTTCATCTTGTAAACAAAAAAGTGGTAAAAGGAAAATAGATCATAACAACAACAAAATTTTAAAGTTTAAGTATGGAAAAAATTTAAAACAATAACAAATGTAAGCAATGAAAATTTATTCACACACCACGGATGAACACAAAATTTTTGTTATCCAAGTTTGGGAAATTCCACTAGTTCAACCCTTATAGCTTGGAAATTTATAAGAAAGAGATTTCTACACATGTTTTAAAAATGGATATGCATGCTTGAAACAAGTAAAAAATGCAAATAACCTATGGATCCAAACCTTTTAAAGAGAATAACAAACGCACATTAAATTCTCAAGTGGGCGTGCAGTGGGATATTTACCCGAATAAAACAAGCCATTATTTTGCGCATTTTCAAAAAGCGGGCCTAACGATCATAGATGATTGTAAAGTGATTTATCATGTGTAACAAGCTATATTTTTTGCATGGAATGGCTTATGGATTGGTAGTCAACACTCAGTTAAAAATCATCCACATCCCCCTTTTCCCGACAATTGTAAAACCTAATATATAAAAAGTAAAAAGAGTTTACAATCCCTAAAAATTATTGACACTTTTTTGGAATTATCTATTTCCATTTTAGATGTATACTTTTTTTCTTAAATAAAAATTTTAGTGTTTATGGACGGAAAAAACTTAAAACAATAACTAATGTAAGCAAAGAAAATTTATTCACACACCACACATGAACACAAAAGTTTTGATATCCAAGTTTGGGAAATTCCACTAGTTCAACCCTAATAGCTTGGAATTTTATAAGAAAGAGATTACTACACATGTTTTAAAAATGGATATGCATGCTTGAAACATGTTAAAGATGCAAATGACCTATGGATCCAAATCGATTAAAGAGAATAACAAACGCTCATTAAATTCTCAAGTGAAGGTGTGGTGGGATGTTTACCCGTGTCAAACAAGCGATTATTTTTCCCATTTACAAAAGGATGACCTAACGATCATAGATGATGGTAAAGTGATTTATTATGCATAAGGGGCTATAGGTTTTGTAAGGAATGACTTATGGATTGGGTGTCAACACTCAGTTAAAATTCCTCGCCTCCATCTTTTCCCGACCATTGCAAAACCAAATATATGAAAACTAAAAAGAGTTTAGAATCCGTAAAAATTATAGTCATTTTATGGAATTATCTCTCTCTTCATTTGTCCACTGTGTATTTCTATTTTAGATGTATACTTTTTTTCTTAAATCAAAACTTGAGTTTTCACTTTTCCTTCATCTTGTAAGCAAAAAAGAGATTAAAGGCACATAGATCAGAACAAAATGAAAGTTTTAGAGTTTATGGATGGAAAAAATTTAAAGAAATATCAAATGTAAGCAAACAAAATTTATTCACACACCACAGATGAACGCAAAATTTTTGTTATGCTAGTTTGGGAAATTCCTCTTATTCAACCCTAATTGCTTGGAATTTTATAAGAAAGAGATTTCTACGCATGTTTTAAAAATGGATATGCATGCTTTAACCATGTTAAAGATGCAAATGACTTATGGATCCAAACATTTTATATAGAATAACAAACACTCATTAAATTCTCAAGTGAGTGTGCGGTGGGCTATTGACCCGAGTCAAACAAGCCATTATTTTTCCCTTTTAGAAAAAGGTGGCCTAACGATCATAGATGATTGTATAGTGATTTATCATGCATAACATGCTATATGTTTTGTAAGGAATGACTTACGGATTGGGAGTCAGCACTCAGTTAAAAATGATCTGCCTCCCCCTTTTCCTGACGATTGCAAAACCTAATATATAAAACTTAAAAAGAGTTTACAATCCCTCAAAATTACAGACACTTTTTGGAATTATCTCTCTCTACATTTGTTCACTATGCATTTCCCTTTTAGATGTATACTTTTTTTCTTAAATAATAACTTGAGTTTTCATTTTCCCTTCATCTCGTAAACAAATAAGAGATAAAAGGAAAATAGATCACTACAAAATGAAATTTTAGAGTTTATGTATGGAAAGAATTTAAAACAATAACAAATGTTAGCAAAGAAAATTTATTCACTCACCACAGATGAACACAAAAGTTTTGTCCTCCAAGTTTGGTAAATTCCACTAGTTCAACCCTCATAGCTTGGAATTTTATAAGAAAGAGATTTCTACACATGTTTTAAAAATTGATATGCATGCTTGAAACATGTTAAAGATGCAAATGACCTATGGATCCAAACCTTTTAAAGAGAATAACAAACGCTCATTAAATTTCCAAGTGAGCGTGTGGTGGGATATTTACCCGAGTTGAACAAGCCATTATTTTGCCTATTTATTAAAAGTTGACCTAACAATCATAGATGATTGTAGTAGTGATTTATCATGCGTAATGGGCTATATTTTTTTTGGAAGGAATGACTTATGGATTGGGTGTCAACGCTCAATTAAAAATTCTCCGCCTCCCCTTTTTCCAAATGATTGCAAAACCTAATTTATAAAAACTAAAAAGTGTTTAAAGTCCCTAAAAATTACTGACACTTTTTGGAATTATCTCTCTCTACATTTGTGCGTTGTGCATTTCCATTGTAGATATATACTTTTTTTCTTAAATCAAAACTTGAGTTTTCACTTTCCCTTCATCTCGTAAAAAAAAAAAAGATAAAAGGCAAATAGATCACAACAAAATGAAAACTTTAGAGTTGATGTGTGGAAAAAATTTAAAAAAATAACAAATGTAAGAAAAAAAAATTTATTCACACACTACCGATGAACACAAAAGTTTTGTTATCCAAGTTTGGGAAATTCCACTAGTTCAACCCTAATAGCTTGGAATTTTATAAGAAAGAGATTTCTACACATGTTTTAAAAAAGAATATGCATGGTTGAAACATGTTAAAGATGCAAATGACCAATGGATCCAAACCATTTAAAGAGAATAATAAACGCCCATTAAATTCTCTAGTGAACGTGGGGTGGGATATTTACTCGAGTCAAACAAGCCATTATTTTGCCCATTTACAAAAAGCAGCCCTAACGATCATAGATGATTGTAAAGTGATTTATCATGCGTAATAGGCAAAAATGCTTTGTAAGAAATGACTTAAGAATTGGGAGTCAACACTCAGTTAAAAATCATTCGTCTCCCCCTTTTCCCGACGATTGCAAAACCTAATATATAAAACTTTAAAAGAGTTTACAATCCCTAAAAATTACAGACGTTTTTAGGAATTATCTCTCTCTAAATTTGTGCATTGTGCAATTCCATTTTAGATGTATACTTTTTTTCTTAAATCCAAACTTGAGTTTTAACACTACCTTCATCTCATAAACAAAAAAGAGATAAAAGGCATATAGATCACAACAAAATGAAAATTTTAGAGTTCATATGTGGAAAAAATTTAAAACAATAACAGATGTAAGCAAAGAAAATATCTTCACACACCACAGATGAACACAAAGGTTTTGTTAGCCTAGTTTGGGAAATTCTATTAGTTCAACTCTAAAAGCTTGGAATTTTATATGAAAGAGATTTCTGCACATGTTTAAAAAATGGATATGCAAGCTTGAAACATGTTAGAGATGCAAATGACCTATTGATCCAAACCTTTTAAAGAGAATAACAAACGCTCATTAAATTCTCAAGTGGGCGTGTGGTGGGATATTTACCCCTGTCAAACAAACCTTTATTTTGCCCATTTACAAAAAACTGACCTAACTATCATAGATGATTGTAAAGTGACTTATCATGCGTAAGAGGCTATATTTTTTTTGTAAGGAATGACTTATGGATTGGGAGTCAACACTCAGTTTAAAATCATCCGCCTCCCCCTTTTTTCGACGATTGCAAAACCTATTATAATAAAAATAAAAAGAGTTTACAATCCCTAAAAATTACATAAGCTTTTTGGAATTATCTCTCTCTACATTTGTGCATTGTGTATTTCTATTTTGGATGTATACTTTTTTTCTTAATTCAAAACTTGAGTTTTCACTTTCCCTTTATCTCGTAAACAAAAAAGAGATAAAAGGAAAATAGATCTCAACAAATGTAAGCAAAGAAATTTTTTTCATACACCAAAGATGAACACAAAAGTTTTGTTATCCAAGTTTGGGAAATTCAACTAGTTCAACCCTAATAGCTTGGAATTTTATAAGAAAGAGATTACTACACATATTTTAAATATGGATATGCATGCTTGGAACATATTAAAGATGCAAATGACCTTTGGATCCAAACCTTTTAAAGAGAATAACAAACGATCATTAAATTCTCAAGTGAATGTGTGGTGGGATATTTACCTGCGTCAAAAGCCCATTATTTTTTCCATTTACAAAAAAGCTTACCTAACGCTCATAGATTATTGTAAAGTGATTTCTCATGTGTACCAGGCTATATTTTTCGTACGGAATGACTTATGGATTGGGAGTCAACACTCAGTTAAAAATCCCCCGCCTCCCCCATTTCCCGATGATTGCAAAACCTAATATAACAAAACTAAAAAGATTTTAATTTCTCTAAAAATTACAGACACTTTTTGAATTATCTCTCTCAAAATTTGTGCATTGTGCATTTCCATTTTAGATGTATAATTTTTTCTTAAATCAAAACTTGAGTTTTCACTATACCTTCGTCTCGTAAACAAAAAATAGATAAAAAGCAAAAATTGATCACAACAAAATGAAAATTTTAGAGTTATATGTATGGAAAAAATTTTAAAAAAGAACAAATGTACGCAAAGAAAAGTTATTCACACACAACAAATGAACACAAAAGTTTTGTTATCCAAGTTTTGGAAATTCCACTTGTTCAACCCCAATTGCTTGGAATTTTATAAGAAAGAGATTTCTACACATGTTTTAAAAATGAATATGCATGTTTGAAACATGTTAAATATTCAAATGACCTTTGAATCCTAACCTTTTAAAAAGATTAACAAACGCTCATTAAATTCTCATGTGAATGTGCAGTGGGATATTTACCCGAGTCAAAGGCCCATTATTTTGCCCATTTACAAAAAAACTGACCTAACGATAATAGATGATTGTAAAGTGATTTCTCACGCATAATGGGCTATATTTTTTTTAAGGAATGACATATGGATTGGGAATCAACTCTCAGTTAAAATCCTCCGCCTTCCCCTTTCCTCGACGATTGCAAAACCTAATATATAAAAACTAAAAGAGTTTACAATCCCTAAATATTATAGAGACATTTTTAGAGTTATCTCTCTCAACATTTGTGCACTGTGCATTTCAATTTTAGATTTATACTTTTTTCTTTTATCAAAACTTGAGTTTGCACTTTCCCTTCATCTCATAAACAAAAAAGATATAAAAAGCAAATAGATCACAAAAAAAATGAAAATTTAAGAGTTTATGTAAGGAAAGAAATTTAAAACAATAACAAATGTCAGCAAAGAAAATTGATTCACACGCCACAAATGAACACAAAAGTTTTGTTATCAAAGTTTGGAAAATTCCATTAGTTCAACCCTAATAGCATGGAATTTTATAGAAAGAGATTTCTACACATGTTTTAAAAGTGGACTTGCATGCTTGAAACATGTAAAAGATGAAAATGACCAGTGGATCCAAACCTTTTAAAGAGAATAACAAATGCTCATTAAATTCTCAAGTGAACGTGCGGTGGGATATTTACCCGAGTCAAACAAGCCATTATTTTGCCCATTTACAAAAAAGTTGACCTTACAATCATAGATGATTGTAAAGTGATTTATCATGCGTAACATGCTATATGTTTTGTAAGGAATGACTTATGGATTGGGAGTCAGCACTCAGTTAAAAATCCCCCGCCTCACCCTTTTCCCGATGATTGCAAAACCTAATAGATAAAAACTGAAAAGTGTTTACAATCCCAAAAAATTACAGACACTTTTTGGAATTTTCGCTCTCTACATTTGTGCACTGTGCATTTCCATTTTAGAAGTATACTTTTTTCTTAAATTAAAACTTGAGTTTTCACTTTCCCATCATCTCGTAAACAAATAAGAGATAAAAGGGAAATAGATCACAACTAAATGAAAATTTAAGAGTTTATGTATGGAAAAAATTTAAAACAATAACAAATGTAAGAAAAGAAAGTTTATTCACACACCACATATGAACACAAGAGTTTTGTTATCCATGTTTGGAAAATTCCACTAGTTCAACCCTAATAGCTTGGAAGAAAGAGATTTCTACACATGTTTTTAAAAATGGATATGCATGCATGAAACATGTTAAAGTTTCAATTGACCTATGGAACCAAACCTTTCAAAGAGCATAACAAACACTCATTAAATTCTCAAATGAAGGTGCGGTGGGATATTTACCCGATTGAAACAAAGCCATTATTTTGCCCATTTACAAAAATCTGACCTAACGATCATAGATGATTGTAAAGTGATTTATCATGCGTAATGGGTTATATTTTTTGTAAGGAATGACTTATGGATTGGGAGTCAACAATCAGTTAAAAATCCCCCGCCTCCCCCTTTTCTTGATTATTGCAAAACCTAATATATAAAAACTAAAAAATTTTTACAATCCCTAAAAATTAAAGACACTTTTTGGAATTAGCACTCTCTACATTTGTGCACTGTGCATTTCCATTTCAGATGTATACATTTTTATTAAATCAAAACTTGAGTTTTCACTTTCCCTTCATCTCGTAAACAAAAAAGAGATAAAAGGAAAATAGATCGCAACAGAATGAAAATTTTAGAGTTAATTTATTAAAAAAATTTTAAAAAATAGCAAATGTAAGCAAAGAAAATTTGTTCACACACCACATATGAACTCAAATGTTATGTTATCCAAGTTTTGGAAATTTCTAAGAAAGAGATTTCTACACAGGTTTTAAAAATGGATATGCATGCTTGAAACATGTTAAAGATGTATATGACCTATGGATCCAAATCTTTTAAAGAGAATAAAAAATGCTGATTAAATTTTTAATTGAACGTGCAGTGGGATAGTTACCCTAGTCAAACAAGCCATTATTTTGCCCATTTACGACAAGACAGACCTAACGATCATAGATGATTTTAAAGTGATTTCTCATGTGTAACGGGCTATATTTTTCACAAGGAATGACTTATGGATTGGGAGTCAACACTCAGTTAAAAATGCCCCGCCTCCCCCTTTTCTTGACGATTGGGAAACCTAATATAAAAAAATTAAAAAGAGTTTACAATACCTAAAAATTACAGAACCTTTTTGGAATTATCTCTCTCTAAATTTGTACACTGTGCATTTCCATTTTAAATTTATTCTTTTTTATTAAATCAAAACATGAGTTTTCACTTTACCTTCATCTGGTAAACAAAAAAGAGAAAAATTGCAAATAGATCACAAAAAAATGAAAATTTTAGAGTTTATGGATAGAAAAATTTTAAAACAATAACAAATGTAAGCAAATAAATTTTTTTCACACACCACAGATGAACACAAAAGTTTTGTCATTCAAGTTTGGCAAATTCCACAAGTTCAACCCTAATAGCTTGGAATTTTACAAGAAAGAGATTTATACACATGTTTTAAAAATGGATATGCATGCTTGAAACATGTTAAAGATGCAAATGACCTATGGATTCAAACCTTTTAAAGTGAATAACAAACGCTCTTTAAATTCTCAAGTGAATGTGCGGTGGGATATTTACCCCTATCAAACAAGGCTTTATTTTGCCCATTTACTAAAAAGCTGACCAAACGATCATAGATGATTGTAAAGTGATTTATCCTGCGTAACAAGCTATATTTTTTTTTTAAGGAATGACTTATGGATTGGGGGTCAACACTCAGTTAAAAGTCCCCCGCCTACTCCTTTTCCTGACGATTGCAAAACCTAATATATTAAAACTAAAAAAATTTTACAATCCCTAAAAGTTACAGACACTTTTTGGAATTACCACTCTCTACATTTGTGCACTGTGCATTTCCATTTCAGATGTGTACATTTTTATTAAATCAAAACTTGACTTTTCACTTTACTTCATCTCGTAAACAAAAAAGAGATAAAAGGCAAATAGATCGCAACAAAATGAAAATTTTAGAGTTAATTTATTGATTTTTTTTTTTAAAAATAACAAATTTAAGCAAAGAAAATTTATTCACACACCACAAATGAACTCAAATGTTATGTTATCCAAGTTTGAAAAATTCCACAAGTTCAACCCTAATTGTTTGGAATTTTATAAGAAAGAGATTTCTACACAGGTTTTAAAAATGGATATGCATGCTTGAAACATGTAAAAGATGCAAATGACCTATGGATTCAAACCTTTTAATGAGAATAACAAACGCTCTTTAAATTCTCAAGCGAACGTGCGGTGGGATTTTTACCCCTGTCAAACAAGCCTCTATTTTGCCCATTTACTAAAAAGCTTACCAAACGATCATAAATGAATGTAAAGTGATTTATCATGTGTAACAGGCTAAATTTGTTTTGTAAGGAATGACTTATGGATTGGGAGTCAACACTCAGTTAAAAATCCCCCGCCTCCCCCTTTTCCTGATGATTGCAAAACCTAATATATAAAATCAAAAAAGAGTTTACAGTACCTAAAAATTACAAACACTTTTTGGAATTATCTCTCTCCGCATTTGAACACTGTGCAATTCCATTTTAGACGTGTACTTTTTTCTTAAATCAAAACATCAGTTTTCACTTTCTCTTCATTTCGTAAAGAAAAATGAGATAAAAGGCAAATAGATCACAAAAAAATTGAAAATTTTAGATTTTATGTATGGAAAAAATTTAAAACAATAACAAATGTAAGCAAAGAATCCAAGTTGAACACAAAAGTTTTGTTATCCAAGTTTGGGAAATTCCATTAGTTCAACCCTAATAGCTTGGAATTTATAAGAAAGATAATTCTGCACATGTTTTAAAAATGGATATGCACGCTAGAAACATGTTAAAGATGAAAATGACCTATGGATCCAAACCTTTTAAAGAGAATAACAAACGCTTATTAAATTCTCAAGTGAGCGTGCGGTAGGATATTTACCCGAGTCAAACAAGACATTATTTTGTCCATTTACAAAATGCTGACCTAACGATCGTAGATGATTGATTATAAAGTGATTTATCATGTGGAACGGGCTATATTGTTTTATAAGGAATGAGTTATGGCTTGGGAGGCAACACTCACTTAAAAATCCCCTGCCTCCACCTTTTCCCAACGATTTCAAAACCTAATATATAAAAAAATAAAAGAGTTTAAAATCCCTAAAAATTACAGACACTTTTTGGAATTATCTCTTTGTTCATTTGTTCACTGTGCATTTCCATTTTATATGTATATTTTTTTTCTTAAATCAAAACATGATTTTTCACTTTCCCTTCATCTCATAACCAAAAAAGGGATAAAAGACAAATAGATGACTACAAAATGAAAATTTTATAGTTTATGTATTGAAAATTTTTTAAAAAATAACAAATGTAAGAAAAGAAAATTTATTCACACTCTACATATGAACACTAAAGTTTTGTTATCCAAGATTGAGAAATTCCACTAGTTCAAACCTAATAAATTGGAATTTTATAAGGAAGAGATTTCTACACATGTTTTAAAAATGGATATGCATGCTTGAAACATGTTAATGATGCAAATGACCTATGGATCCAGTCCTTTTAAAGTGAATAACAAAAGCTCATTAAAATAACAAGTGAGCGTGCGGTGGGATATTTACCCGAGTCAAACAAGCCATTATTTTGCCCTTTTACAAACAATTGACCTAACGATCATAGAAGATTGTTAAGTGATTTATCATGTGCAACAAGCTATATTTTTTGTAAGGAATGACTCACGGATAGGGAAACAACACTCAGTTAAAAATCCTCCGCCTCGCCCTTTTCCCAACAATTGCAAAACCTAATATGTAAAAACTAAAAAGAGTTCTCAATCCCTAAAAATTACAGACACTTTTCTAAATTATCTCTCTCAACATTTCTGCACTGTGCATTTCCATTTTAGATATATACTTTTTTTCTTCAATCAAAACTTGAGTTTTCACTTTCCCTTCATCTCGTAAACAAAAAAGTGATAAAAGGAAAATAGATCACAACAAAATGCAAATGTTAAAGTTAATGTATGGAAAAAATTTTAAAAATTAAAAAATGTTAGAAAAGTAAATTTATTCACACTCTACAGATGAACACAAAATTTTTGCTATCCAAGTTTGGGAAATTCAACTAGTTGAACCCTAATAGCTTGGAATTTAATAAGAAAGAGATTTCTACATATGTTTTAAAAATGGATATGCATGCTTGAAACATGTTAAAGATGCAAATAACCTATGGGTCCAAACTTTTTAAAGAGAATAACAAATGCACATTAAATTTTCAAGTCAATGTGCAGTAGGATATTTACCCGAGTCAAACAAGCCATTCTTTTCCCTTTTACAAAAACTCACCTAACGATCATAGATGATTGTAAATGGATTTATCATGTGTAACGGGCTATATTTGTTTTTAAGCAATGACTTATGAATTTGGAGTAAACACTCAGTTCAAAATCCCCCTTCTCCCCCTTTTCCCAACGACTGCAAAACCTTATATATTAAAACTAAATGAGTTTAATATCCAAAAAAATTACAGACACATTTTGGAATTATCTCTCTACCTTTGTGCACTGTGCATTTCAATTTTAGATCCCTTTTCCCGACCATTGCCAAACCTAATATACAAAAACTAAAAAGAGTTTACAATCCCTAAAAATTTGATACACCTTTTGGAAATATCTCTATCCACATTTCTGCATTGTGCATTTCCATTTTAGATGCATACTTTTCTTCGTAAATAAAAACTAGAGTTTTCACTTTCCCTTTCATCTCGTAAACAACAAAGAGAAAAAAGGCAAATAGATCACAACAAAATTAAAATTTTAGATTTTATGTATGGAATAAATTTAAAACAATAACAAATGTATGGAAAGAAGATTTTTGCACACATGACAGATGCTCACAAAAGTATAGTTATAAGTGTTTGGGAAATTCCACAAGTTCAACCCTAATAACTTGGAATTTTATAAGAAAGAAATTTCTACACATGTTTTAAAAATGGATATGCTTGCTGGAAACATGTTAAAGGTTCAATTGACCTTTGAATCCAAACCTTTAAAAGAGAATAACAAACGCTCATTAAATTCTCAAGTGAACGCGTGGTGGGATATTTGCCCGAGTCAAACAAGCCATTATTTTTCCCATTTACCAAAAGCTGACCTAAAGATCACCAATGATTGTAAAGTGATTTATCTTGCATAGAGGGCTATATTTTTTGTAAGGAATGACTTGGATTGGGAGTCATCAATCAGTTGAAAATCCCCCGCCTCCACCTTTTCCCGATGATTGCAAAACCTAATATATAAAAACTAAAAAGAGTTTACAATCCAAAAATATTACAGACACTTTTTGGAATTATCTCTGTCCATATATGACCCTAGTGTATTTCCTTTTTAGATGTATAGTTTTGTTCTTAAATCAAAACTTGAGTTTTCACTTTTCCTTCATCTCGAAAACAAAAAACAGATAAAAGGCAAATAGATCACAACAAAATGGAAATTTTTGAGTTTCTAAATGGAAAAAATTTAAACCATGATGAAATGTAAGAAAAGAAAATTTATTCACACACCACAGACGAACACTAAAGTTTTGTTATCCAAGTTTGGGAAATTCCACTAGTTCAAACCATTAAGCTTGGAATTTTATAAGAAAGAGATTTTTACACGTGTTTTAAAAATGGATATGCATGTTTGAAACCTATTAAAGATGAAAATGACCTATGGATCCAAACCTTTTAAAGAGAATAACAAACGGTCATTAAAATCTCAAGTGAGCGTTCAGTGGGATATTTACCTGAGTCAAACAAGCCATTATTTTGCCCATTTACAAAAAGCTGACCTAATGATCATTGATGAATGTAAAGTGATTTATCACGCATAACGGGCTATATTTTTGTAAGTAATGACTTATGGATAGGGAGTCAACACTCAGTTAAAAATCCCCTTGCCTCCCCCTTTTCCCAACGATTGCAAAACCAAATATATAAAAATAAAAAGAGTTCACAATCCCGAAATATTATAGACACTTTTTGGAATTATTGCTCTCTATATTTGTGCCCAGTGCATTTCCTTTTTAGATGTATAGTTTTGTTCTTAAATCAAAACTTGAGTTTTCACTTTCCCTTCATCTCGAAAACAAAAAACAGATAAAAGGCAAATAGATCACAACAAAATGAAAATTTTTTATTTTCTGAATGGAAAAAATATAAAACAATATGAAATGTACGAAAAGAAAATTTATTCACACACCATAGAGGAAGACTAAAGTTTTACTGTCCAAGTTTGGGAAATTGCAAAAGTTCAACCCTACTAGCTTGGAATTTTATAAGAAAGAGATTTTTACACATGTTTTAAAAATGGATATGCATGTTTGAAACCTGTTAAAGATGCAAATGACCTATGGATCCAAACCTTTTAAAGAGAATGACAAACCGTGATTAAATTCTTAAGTGAGCGTGCAGTGGGAATTCTACCCGAGTCAAACAAGCCATTATTTTGCCCATTTACAAAAAGCTGACCTAACAACAACTGATGATTGTAAAGTGATTTATCATGTGTAATGGGCTATATTATTTTATAAGGAATGACTTATGGATTGGGCGTCAACACTCAGTTAAAAATCCCGTGCCTCCCCCTTTTCCCAACAATTGAAAAACCTAATATATAAAAACTAAAAAGAGTTTACAATCCCTAAAAATTACAGACACTTTTTGCAATTATCTCTCTCCACATTTCTGCACTGTACATTTCCATTTGAGATGTATACTTTTTTTCTTAAATCAAAACTTGAGTTTTCCCTTTCCCTTCATCTCGTAAACAAAAAAGAGAAAAAAGGCAAAAAGATCGCAACAAAATGAAAATTTTAGAGTTTATGTATTGAAAAAATTTAAAACAATAACAAATGTAAGGAAAGAAAAATTTTACACACACTACAAACAATCACAAAACTTTTATTATCAGCGTTTGGGAAATTCCACAAGTTCAACCCTAATAACTTGGAATTTTATAAGACAAAAATGTCTACACATGTTTTAAAAATAGATATGCTTGCTTGAAACATGTTAAAGATGCAACTGACTTTTGAATCCAAACCTTTTCAAGGGAATAACAAACGCTCATTAAATTCTCAAATGAACGTGCAGTGGGATATTTACCAGAGTCAAACAAGCCATTATTTTTCCCTTTTACAAAAAGCTGAACTAAGGATCACTGATGATTGTAAAGTGATTTATCTTGCGTAACGGGCTATATTTTTTGTAAGGAATGACTTATGGATTGGGAGTCAACACTTAGTTGAAAATCCCCCGTCTCCTCCTTTTCCCGATGATTGCAAAACCTAATAAGTAAAAACTAAAAAGAGTTTACAATCCCTATATATTACAGAAAATTTTTAGAATTTTCTGTCTCTATATTTGTGCCCTGTGCATTTCCTTTTTAGATGTATACTTTTTTTCTTAAATCAAAACTTTATTTTTCACTTTCCCTTCCTCTCGCTAACAAAAAATAGATAAAAGGCAAATAGATCACAACAAAATGAAAATTTTGGAGTTTCTAAATGGAAAAAATTTAAAACTATATGAAATGTAAGCAAAGAAAATTTATTCACACACCACAGAGGAATACTAAAGTTTTTTTGTCCAAGTTTGGGAAATTCCACTAGTTGAACCCAAATAGCTTGGAATTTTATAAGAAAGAGATTTTTACACATGTTATAAAAATGGATATAGATGTTCGAAACCTGTTAAAGATGCAAATGACCTATGGATCCAAACATTTTAAAGAGAATAACAAACGCTCATTAAATTCTCAAGTGAGCGTGCGGTGGGATATTTACCCGAGTCAAACAAGCCATTATTTTGCCCATTTACAAAAAGCAGACGTAATGATCATTGATTATTGTAAACTAATTTATCATGTTTAACGGGCTATTTTTTTTTGTAAGGAACGACTTATGGATTGGGAGTCAACACTCAGTTAAAAATCCCCTGCCTCCCCATTTTCCTGATGATTGCAAAACCTAGTTTATAATAACTAAAAAGAGTTTACAATCCCTAAAAATTATTGACACTTTTTGGAATTATCTCTGGTAAACTAAATATAGAAAAAAGGAAAATATATCAAAATTAAAACAATAACAAATGTGATGAAAGAAAATTTTTTCACACACCACATACGATCTCTAAAGTTTTGTTATCAGAATATGGGAAATTGCACAAGTTCAACTCTAATAACTGGGAATTTTATATGAAAGAAATTTGTACACATGTTTTAAAAATGGATATGCTTGCTGGGAACATGTTAAAGATGCAACTGACCTTTGAATCCAAACCTTTTAAAGAGAATAACAATTGCTCATTAAATTATCAAGTGAACGTGCGGTGGTACATTTACCAGAGTCAACACAAGCCATTAATTTTCCCATTTAAAAAAAGCTGACCTAAGGATCATAGATGATTGTAAAGTGATTTATCATGCTTAACGGGCTATATTTTTTGTAAGGAATGACTTATGGATTGGGAGTCAACACTTAGTTAAAAATCCTCTGCCACCCACTTTTCCCGATGATTGCGAAACCCAATATATAAAAAATAAAAAGAGTTTACCATCCCTAAATATTATAGACACTTTTTTGAATTGTCTCTCTCTACATTTGTGCACTGTGCATTTCCATTTTAGATTTATACTTTTTTTGTTAAATAAAAACGGGAGTTTTCACTTTCCCTTAATATCGTGAAAAAGATAAAAGAAAAAAGTCAAATAGATCAGAACAAAATGAAAATTTTAGAGTTTGTGAATGGAAAAAATTTAAAACAAAATGAAATGTAAGCAAAAAAAATTTATTCACACACCACAGATGAACATAAAAGTTTTGTTATCCAAGTTTGGGAAATTCCACTAGTTCAACCCTAATAGCTTGGAATTTTATAAGAAAGAGATTTCTACACTTGTTTTAAAACTGGTTATGCATGCTAGAAACTTGTTAAAGATGCAAATGACCTATGGATCCAGACCTTTTATAGAGAATAACAAACGCTCATTAACTTCTCATGTGAGCGTACAATATGATATTTACCCGAATCAAACAAGCCACTATTTTGCCCATTTAAAAAAAGCTCACCTAACGATCATAGATGATTGTAAAATAATTTATCAACGGGGTATATTTTTTATAAGGAATAACGTATGGGTTGGGAGTCAACACTCACTTAAAAATCCCTCGCCTCCCCCTTTTCTCGACGATTGCAAAACCTAGTATATAAAAACTAAAAAGAGTTTACAATCCCTAAAAATTACAGAAACTTTTGGAATTATCTCTCTCTACATTTGTGCACTATGCATTTATATTTTAGATGATTACTTTTTTTTCAAATATCAAAACTTGAGTTTTCACTTTCCCTTCATCACGTAAACAAAATAGAGATAAAAGGCAAGTAGATCACAACAAAATGAAAATTTAAGAGTTCATGTATGGAAAAAATGAAAATAAATAAATATTGTAAGCAAAGAAAATTGATTCATACACCATAGATGCACACAAAAGTTTTTTTATCCAAGTTTGGGAAATTCCACTAGTTAAACGCTAATAGCTTGGATTTTTATAAGAAAGGGATTTTTACACATATTTTAAAAATTGATATGCATGCTTGAAATATGTTAAAGATGCAAAGGACCTATGGATCCAAACCTTTTAAAGAGAATAAAAAACACGCATTCAATTCTCAAGTGAGCGTGCGGTAGGAATTTACCGGAGTCAAACAAGTCATTATTTTGCCCATTTACAAAAAGCTGACCAGACGATCATAGATGATTGTAAAGTGATTTATCATGCGTAACGGGCTATATTTTTTTTGTAAGGAATGACTTACAGAATAGGAGTCAACACTCAGTTAAAAATCCCCCGTCTCCCCCTTTTCCCGATGATTGCAAAACCTAATATATAAAATCAAAAAAAGAGTTTACAATCCGTAAAAATTATAGACACGTTTTGGAATTATCTCTCTCAAAATTTCTACACTGTGCATATCCATTTTAGATGTATTCTTTTTTTCTTAAATTAAAACTTGAGTTTTCACTTTCCCTTCATCTCGTAAACAAAAAACAGAAAACAGGCAAATAGATCACAACAAAATAAAAATTTTAGAGTTTATATATGGAAAAAATATAAAACAATAACAAATGTAAGCAAAGAAAACTTTTGCACACACCACAGACGATCACAAAAGTTTTGTTATCAGAGTTTGGGAAATTCCACAAGTTCAACCCTAATTGCTTGGAATTTTATAAGAAAGAGATTTCTACACCTGTTTTAAAAAATAGATATGCATACTTGAAACATAATAAAGATGCAATTGACCGATAGATCCAAACCTTCTAAAGAGAATAAGTAACGCTCATTAAATTCTCAAGTGAGCGTGCGGTGGGATATTTAGCCGAGTCAAACAAGCCATTATTTTGCCCAATTACAAAAAGCAGACCAAACGATCATAGATGATTGTAAAGTGAATTATCATGCGTAACAGGCCATATTTTTTGTAAGGATTGACTTACGAATTAGGATTCAACACTCAGTTAAAAATCTCCCGCCTCCCCCTTTGCCCAACGATTGCAAAACCTAATATATAAAAACTTAAAAAAGTTTACAATCCCTAAAAATTACAGACACTTTTTGGAATTATCTCTCTCTACATTTGTGCACTGTACATTTTTCATTTTAGATATATAGTTTTTTTTCTTAAATCAAAACTTGAGTTTTCACTTTCCCTTCATCTCGTAAACAAAAAAGAGATAAAAGGCAAAAAGATCACAACAATTTGAAAATTTTAGAGTTTATGTATGGGAAAATTTTAAAACAATAAAAATGTTAGCAAAGAAAATTAATCACACACCACAGATGAACCCAAATGTTTTGTTATGCAAGTTTGGAAAATTCCACTAGTTCAACCCTAATAGCGTTGATTTTTATAAGAAAGGGATTTCGAGACATGTTTTAAAAAAGGATATGCATTCTTGAAACTTGTTAAAGATGCACATGACCTATGGATCCAAACCTTTTAAAGAGAATAACAAACGCTCATTAAATTCTCAAGTAAGCGTGCGGTGGGATATTTACCCGAGTCAAACAAGCCAATATTTTGCCCATTTACAAAAAAGCTGACCTAATAATCATAGATGATTGTAAAGTGATTTATCCTACGTAATGGGCTATATTTTTGTACGAAATTACTTTGGGATAGGGAGTCAACACTCAGTAAAAAATCCCCCACCACCCCCTTTTCCCACCGATTGCATAAACAAATATATACAAACTAAAAAATATTTACAATCCCTAAAAATTACAAAAAAAAAATTTAAATTATCTCTCTCCAAATTTGTGCACTATGCATTTCCATTTTAGATATATATTTTTTTTCTTAAATCAACACTTGAGTTTTCCCTTTCCCTTCATCTCGTAAAGAGAAAAGAGATAAAAGGCAAATAGATCACAAAAAAATGAAAATTTTGGAGTTTATGTATGGAAAAAATTTAAATCAATAACAAATGTAAGCAAAAAAAATTTATGCACACACAAAAGATGAACACAAAAGTTTTGTTATCCAAGTTTGGGAAATTCCACAAGTTCAACCCTAATAACTTGGAATGTTATAAGAAAGAGATTTCTACACATGTTTTAAAAATGGATTTGCAAGCTTGAAACATGTTAAAGATGCAAATGACCCATGGATCCAAACCTTTCAAAGAGAATAAAAAATTCTCATTAAATTCTAGGGTCAACGTGCAGTAGGATATTTATCCGAGTGAAACAAGCCATTCTTGTTCCAATTTAAAAAAAGCAGACCTAACGATCAAAGATGATTATAAAGGTATTTATCATGCATAATAGGCTATATGTTTTTTTAAGCAATGACTTATGGATTGGGAGTCAACACTCGGTTAAAAATCCCCCGGCTCCTCCTTTTCCCGACGATTGCAAAACCTGATATATTAAAAATAAAATTAGTTTAAAATCCAAAAAAATTATAGATAATTTTTGGAATTATCTCTTTCTACATTTGTGCACTGTGCATTTCCATTTTAGATGTATACTTTTTTTCATATATCAAAACTTGAGTTTTTACTTTACCTTCATCTCGTAAAAAAAAAAGAGATAAAAGGTAATTTTTCTACACACGTTATAAAAATGGATATGCATGCTAGAACATGTTAAAGATGCAAATGACATATGGATCCAAACCTTTTAAAGAGAATAAAAAACGCACATTAAATTCTCAAGTGAACGTGCGGTGGGATATTTACCCGATTCAAACAAGCCATTGTTATGCCCTTTAAAAAAAGCTGATCAAACGATCTCAGATGATTGTAAAGTGATTTATCATGTGTAACAGGCTATATTTTTGTAAGGAATGACTTATGGATTGGGATTCAACATTCAGTTAAAAATCCCCTGCCTCCCCCTTTTCCCGACTATTGCAAAACTTAATATATAAAAACTAAAAAGAGTTTACAATCCCTAAAAATTACACACACTTTTTGGAAATATCTCTCTCTATATTTGTGCACTGTGCATTTCCATTTTAGATGTATATTTTTTCTTAAATCAAAACTTGACTTTTCACTTTCCATTTATCTCGTAAACAACTAAAGAGATAAACTGGAAATAGATCATAACAAAATAAAATTTTTAGAGATTAAGTGAGGAAATTTAAAAAAAAAAACATATGTAAGAAAAGAAAATTTATTCACACACCACAGATGAACACAAAAGTTTTGTTATCCAAGTTTTAGAAATTCCACTAGTTCAACCCTAATAGCTTTGAATTTTATAAGAAAGAAATTTTTCTACACATGTTTTAAAAATAGATATGCTTGATTCAAACATGTTAGAGATGCAAATGACGTAGGGATCAAAACCTTTTAAAGATAATAATAAACGCTCATTAAATTCTCAAGTGAACATGCAGTGAGATATTTACCTGAGTCAAACAAGCCAATATTTTGCCCGTTTACAAAAAGCTCACCTAACGATCATAGATGATTGTAAAGGGATTTGTCAGGTGTAACAGGCTATATTTTTGTAAGGAACGATTTAAGGATTGGGAGTCAATACTCAAATAAAAATCCCCCACCTCCCCTTTTTCCTAACAATTGCAAAACCTAATATTTAAAAACTAAAAAGAGTTCACAATCCCTAAAAATTACAGACACCTTTTGGAATTATCTCTCTCTACATTTGTGCATTGTGCATTTCCATTTTAGATGTATACTTTTTTCATCAATAAAAAATTGAGTTTTCACTGTCCATTCATCTCGTAAACAAAAAAAAAAAAAAAGATAAAAAGCAAATTGATCACAAAAAAATGAAAATTTTAGAGTTTATGTATGGAAAAAATTTAAAACAATAAAGAATGTAAGGAAAAAAAAATTTATTCACACACCATAGATGAACACGAAAGTTTTGTTATCCAAGTTTGGGAAATTCCACTAGTTCAACCCTAATTGGTTGGAATTTTATAAGAAATAGATTTTTCTACACATGTTTTAAAAATGGATATGCATTCTTGAACATGTTAAAGATGCAAATGTCCTATGGATCCAAACCTTTTAAAGAGAATAAAAACGCTCATTAAATTCTCAAGTGAACGTGCGGTGGGATATTTACCAGATTCAAACAAGCCGTTGTTATGCCCATTTGAAAAAAGTTGACCTAACCATCATAGATGATTGTAAAGTGATTTATCATGCGTAATGGGCAATATTTTTGTAACGAATGATTTATGGATTTGGAGTCAACACTCAGTTAAAAATCCCCCGCCTCCCACTTTTCCCAACGATTACAAAACTTAATATATAAAAACTAAAACGAGTTAACAATCACTAAAAATTACTGACACTTTTTGGAATTTTATTTTTATATCAAAACTTGAGTTTTCACTTTCTTTTTGTCTCGTAAACAACAAAAGAGATAAAAGGGAAATAGATCACAACAAAAAAAAAAGTTTTAGAGTTTATGTATGGAAAAAATTTAAAAAAATAACATATGTAAGCAAAGAAAATTTATTCACACACTACAGATGAACACAAAAGTTTTGTTATCCAAGTTTGAGAAATTCCACTAGTTCAACCCTAAAAGCGTAGAATTTTATATAAAAAGATAATTTTCTACACATGTTTTAAAAATGGATA
Source organism: Aristolochia californica (assembly GCF_029961685.1). NCBI lineage: Eukaryota > Viridiplantae > Streptophyta > Magnoliopsida > Piperales > Aristolochiaceae > Aristolochia > Aristolochia californica. The sequence goes on along the minus strand of NW_027181782.1, from coordinate 16,192,187 downwards.
TGCATGATTGAAACATGTTAAAGATGCAAATGACCTATGGATCAAAACCTTTTAAAGAGAATAGGAAATGGTTATTAAATTCTCAAGTGAACATGCGGTGGGATATTTACCTACGTCAAACAAGGCATTATTTTGCCCTTTTACAAAAAGCTAACCTAACGATCGTAGTTGATTGTAAAGTGATTTATCAAGCGTAACGGGCTATATTTTTGTAAGGAATGACTTATGGATTGGGAGTAAAAAATCAGTGAAAAATCCCCCACTTCCCCTTTTTTCTGACGATTGCAAAACCTAATATATAAAAACTAAAAAGAGTTTACAATCCCAAAAAATTACACACACCTTTTGGAATTATTTCTCTCTACAAATTGTGCACTATGCATTTCCATTTCCAATGATTTCAAAACCTAATATATAAAAACTAAAAAGAGTTTACAATCCCTAAAAATTACAAACACTTTTATGAATGATCTCTCTCTACTTTGTGCACTGTGCATTTCCATCTTAGATGTATACTTTTTTCTTAAATAAAAACTTGATTTTTCACTTTCCCTTCACCTCGTAAACAAAAAAGAGATAAAAGGTAAAAAGATCACAATAAAATGAAAATTTTAGAGTTTTTGTATGGATAAAATTTAAAAGAATAGCAAATGTAAGGAAACAAAATTTAATCACACACCACAGATGAACTCAAAAGTTTTGTTATCCAAGTTTGGGTAATTTCACTAGTTCAACCCTAATTGCTTTGAATTTTATAAGAAAGGGATTTTTCTACACATGTTTAAAAAATGGATCAGCATGCTTGAAACATGTTAAAGATGCAAATGACCTATGTATCCAAACCTTTTAAAGAGAATCACAAACGCACAATAAATTCTCAAGTGAACGTGTAGTAGGATATTTACCTGAGTCAAACAAGCCATTATTTTTCCCATTTACAAAAAGATGACCTAACGATCATAGATGATTGTAAAGTGATTTATCATGGTTAACGGGCTATATTTTTTTGCAAGGAATGACTTATAGATTGGGAGTCAACACTCAGTTAAAAATCCTCAGCCTCCCCCTTTTCTCGACGATTTCAAAACCTAATATATAAAAACAGAAAAGAGTTTACAATCCCTAAAAATTACAGACACGTTTTGTAATTATCTCTCTCTACATTTGTGCATTCTATATTTCCATTTTAGATGGATACTTTTTTCTTAGATCAAAAACTTGAGTTTTCACATTCCATTCATCTCATAAACAAAATAAAGAGATAAAAGGCATATAGATCACGACTAAAGTTTTGTTATCCAAGTGTAGGAAATTCGACAAGTTCAACCCTAATAGCTTGTATTTTTATAAGAAACAGATTTCTACACATGTTTTAAAAATGGATATGCATGCTTGATACGTGTTAAAGATGCAAATGACCTATGGATCCAAACCTTTTAAAGTGAATAAAAAACTCTCACTAAATTCTCAAGTGAGCGTTGCGGTGAGATATTTACCCGAGTCAAATAAGCCATTATTTTGCCCATTTACAAAAAGTTGACCTATCAATCGTAGATGATTGTAAATTGATTTATCATGCGTAACGGGCTATATTTTTGTAAGAAATAACTTAGGGATTGGAAGTCAACACTCAGTTAAAATTCCCCCGCCTCCTCCCCCTTTTCCCGACGATTGTAAGAACTTATATATAAAAACAAACAAAAATTTACAATCCCAAAAAATTACAAACAAATTTTTGAATTATCTCTCTCCACATTTGTGCACTATCCATTTCAATTTTAGATATATACTTTTTTTCGTAAATCAACACTTGAGTTTTCATTTTCCCTTCATCTCGTAAAGAAAAAAGAGATAAAAGGCAAATAGATCACTACAAAATGAAAATTTTGGAGTTGATGTATGGAAAAAATTTAAACAATAACAAATGTAAGCAAAGAAAATTTATGCACACACCACAGATGAACACAAAATTTTTGATATCAGAATTTGGGAAATTCCACAAGTTCAACCCTAATAGCTTAGAATTTTATAACAATGTGATTTCTTCTACTCATGCGGTGGGATATTTACCCGAGTCAAACAACCATTCTTGTTCCCATTTAAAAAATGCTGACCTAGCGATCAAAGATGATTGTAAAGGGATTTATCTGGCATAACATGCTATATTTTTGTGTAAGCAATGACTTATGGATTCAGAGACATAATTTAGTTAAAAATCCCCTGCCTCCCCCTTTTCCCGACGATTGTTAAACCTAATATATTAAAACTAAAATTAGTTTACAATCCCTAAAAATTACAGACACTTTTTGGACTTATCTCTCTCTACATTTGTGTACTATGCATTTCCATTTTTGATGTATACTTTATTTCCTAAATAAAAACATGAGTTTTCACTTTCCTTTCATCTCGTAAAATAAAAGAGATAAAATGCAAATAGATCACAACAATATGAAAACTTTAGAGTTTATGTATAGAAAAAATTTAAAACAATAAAAAATGTAAGCAAAGAAAATTTATTCACACACCACAAATGAGCAACAAAAGTTTTGTTATCAAAGTTTGCCAAATTCCACTAGTTCAACCCTAATAGCTTGGAATTTTATAAGAAAGAGATTTCTACACTTGTTTCAAAACAGGATAAACATGCTAGAAACATGTTAAAGATGCAAATGACCTATGGATCAAAATCTTTTCAAGATAATAACAAACACTCATTAAATTCTCAAGTGAGAGTATGGCGGGATATTTACCCGAGTGAAACAAGCTATTATTTTGCCCATTTACGAAAAGCTGACCTAACGATCATAGATGAGTATAAAGTGATTTATCATGTGTAACATGCTATATTTTTTGTAAGGAATGACTTATGGATTGGGAGTCAACACTCAGTTAAGAATCCCCCGCCTCCCCCTTTTCCCGACCATTGCAAAACCTAATATATAAAAACTAAAAAGAGTTTACAATCCCTCAAAATTATAGACACTTTTTGGTATAATCTCTCTCGACATTTCTGCACTATGCATTTCCATTTTAAATGTATACATTTTTTTTAAATCAAAACTTAAGTTTTCACTTTCCCTTCATCTCATAAACAAAAAAGAGATAAAAAGCAAATAGATCACAACTAAATGAAATTTTTAGTGTTTATGAGTGGAAAAAATGGAAAACAATAACAAATGTAAATGAAGAAAATTTATGCACACCACATATGAACACAAACGTTTTGTTATCAGAGTTTGGGAAATTCCACAAGTTCAACCCTAATAACTTGGAATTTTATAAGAAAGAGATTTCTACACATGTTTTAAAAATTGATATGCATGCTATAAACATGTTAAAGATGCAACTGGCCTATGGATCCAATCCTTTTAAAGAGAATAACAAACACACATTAAATTCTCAAGTGAACGTGCGATGGGATATTTACCCGAGTCAAACAAGCCATTATTTTTCCCATTTACAAAAACTGACCAAAGGATCATAGATGATTGTCAAGTGATTTATCATGCGTTACAGGCTAAATTTTTTGTAAGGAATGACTGATGGACTGGGAGTCAACATTCAGTTAAAAATCCCCCGCCTCCCCCTTTTCCCAATGATTGCAAAACCTAATATATAAAAACTAAAAAGTGTTTACAATCCCATAAGATTACAGACACTTTTTGGAATTATCTCTCTCTACATTTGTGCACTGTGCATTTCCATTTTAGATGTATACATTTTTTCTTAAATCAAAATTTGAGTTTTCACTTTCCCTTCATCTCTTAAATAAAAAAGAGATAAAAGGCAAATAGATCACATCAAAATGAAAATTTTAGAGTTTATGAATGGAAAAAGTTTTAAAAAATATGAAATGTAAGCAAATAAAATTTATTCACACAACACAAATGAACACAAAACTTTTGTTATCCAAGGTTGGGAAATTCCATTAGTTCAACCCAAATAGCTTGGAATTTTAAAAGAAAGAGGTTTCCACACATGTTTTAAAAATGAATATGCATCCTAGAAAAATGTTAGACATGCAAATGACCAATGGATCCAAACCTTTTAAAGAGAATAACAAACGCTCATGAAATTCTCAAGTGAGCGTGCGGTAGGATACTTACCCAAGTCAAACAAGCTATTATTTTGTCCATTTTAAAAAACCGACCAAACGATCATAGACGATTGTAAAGTGATTTATCATGCGTAACGGGCTATATTTTTTATAAGGAATGACTTATGAATTGGGAGTCAACACTCACTTAAAAATCCCCCGCCTCCCCTTTTTCCAGACGATTGCAAAACCTAAAATATAAAAACTACAAAGATTTTACAATCCCTAAAAATTACATACACTTTTTGGAATTATCTCTCTCTACAATTGGGCACTGTTTATTTCCATTTTAGATGTATCCTTTTCATCTTAAATTAAAACTTGAGTTTTTACTTCCCTTCATCTCGTAAACAAAAATGAGATAAAAGGCAAATAGATCACAAAAAATGAAAATTTTAGAGTTTATGTATGGAAAAATATAAAAAAATAACAAATGTCAGAAAAGAAAATTTATTCACACACAACAGACGAACACAAAAGTTTTTTTATCCAAGTTTGGGAAATTGCACTAGTTCAACCTAATAGCTTGGAATTTTATAAGAAAGAAATTTCTACTCATGTTTTAAAAATTGATATGCATGCTTGAAACATGTTAAAGATGCAAATGACCTATGGATCCAAATTTTTAAAGACAATAACAAACACTCATTAAATTCTCAAGTGAGTGTGCGGTGGAATATTTACCCAAGTCAAACAAGCCATTATTTTTCCCATTTACATAAAGCTGCCATAACGATGATAGATGATTGTAAAGTGATTTATCTTGCGTAAGGGGCTATATTTTTTGTAAGGAATGACTTATGGATTGGGAGTCAACACTCACTTAAAATTCCCCCCACCTCCCCCTTTTACTGATGATTGCAAAAATTAATATATAAAAACTAAAAAGAGTTGACAATCCCTTAAAATTACAGACACGTTTTGGAATTATCTCTCTCTCCAGTTTTGCACTGTGCTTTTCCATTTTAGATGCTTACTTTTTTTCTTAAATCAAATCTTGAGTTTTCACTATTCCATCATCTAGTAAACAAAAATGGAGATAAAAGGTAAATAGATCTCAACCAAATTAAAATTTAAGAGTTGATGTATGGAAAAAATTTAAAACAAGAACAAATTTAAGCAAAGAAAATTTCTTCACACACCACAGATGAACACAAAAGTTGTTTTTATCCAAGTTAGGGAAATTTCACTAGTTCAACCCTATTAGCCTGGAATTTTATAAGAAAGAGATTTCTACACCTGTTTTAAAAATGGATATGTATACTTGAAACATGTCAAAGATGCATATGACCTATGGATCCAAACCTCTTAAAGACAATAACAAACTCTCATTAAATTCTCATGTGAGCGTGCGGTGGGCTATTTCCCCGTGTAAAACTAGCAATTATTTTACCCAATTACAAAAACCAGACCAAACAATCATAGAAGATTGTAAAGTGATTTATCATGCGTAACAAACTATATTTTTTGTATGGAATGACTTACGGATTGGGAGTCAATACTCAGTTAAAAATTCCCCGACTCCTTGCAAAACCTAATATATAAAATCTAAAATGAGTTTACAATCCCTTAAAATTACAGTCACTTTTGGAATTATCGCTCTCCACATTTTTATACTGTGCATTTCCATTTTAGAAGCATAATTTTTTTCTTAAATAAAAACTTTAGTTTTCTCTTTCCCCTCATGTCATAAACAAAAAAGAGATAAAAGGCAAATAGATCACAACAAAATGAAAATTTTAGAGTTTATGAATGGAAAAAATTTAAAACAATAACAAATGTAAGGAAAAAAAATTTATTCACACACCATAGATCAACACAAAAGTTTTGTTATCCAAGTTTGGGAACTTCCACTAGTTCAAGCCTAATAGCTTGGAAATTTATAAGAAAGAGATTTCTACACATGTTTTAAAAACGGATATGCATGCTTGAAACATGTTAAAGATGCAAGTGACCTATGGATCCAAACCTTTTAAAGAGAACAACAAATGCTCATGAAATTCTCAAGTGAGTGTACGGTGGGATATTTACCCGAGTCAAACAAGCCATTATTTTGACCATTTAAAAAAAGTTGACCTAACGATTATAGATGATTATAAAGAGAATTATCATGCATAACAGGCTATATTTTTTATAAGGAATGACTTATAGATTGGGAGTCAACCCTCAGTTAAAAATCCCCCGCCTCCCCCTTTTCCCGACGATTGCAAAACCTAATATATTAAATCTAAAAAGAGTTTACAATCCCTAAAAATTACAGACACTTTTTGGAATTATCTCTCTCAACATTTGTGTACTGTGCATTTCCAATTTAGATATATACTTTTTCTCTTAAATCAAAACTTGAGTTTTCACTTTCCCTTCATCTCGTAAACAAAAAAGAGATAAAAGACAAATAGATCACAACAAAATGAAAAATTTAGAGTTGATGTGTGGAAAAAATTTAAAACAAAAAAAATGTAAGAAAAGAAAATTTATTCACACACCACTGATGAACACAAAAGTTTTGCTATCCAAGTTTGGGAAATACCAGTAGTTCAACCCCAATAGCTTGGAATTTTATAAGAAAGAGATTTCTACACATGTTTTAAAAAGGGATATGCATGCTTGAAACATGTTAAAGATGCTAGTGACCTATGGATCCAAACCTTTTAAAGAGAATAATAAACGCTCATTAAAATCTCAAGTGACCGTACGGTGGGATATTTACACGAGCCAAATAAGCCATTATTTTGCCCATTTACAAAAAGCTGACCTAACGATCATAGATGATTGTAAAGTGAATTATCATGCATAACGGGTTATATTTTCTGTAAGGAATGACTTATGGATTCGGAGTCAACACTCAGTTAAAAATCCCCCTCCTCCCCCTTTTCCTGACGATTGCAAAACCTAATATATTAAAACTAAATTAAGTTTACAATCCCTAAAAATTACAGACACTTTTTGGAATTATCTCTCTCTACATTTGTGCACTGTGCATTTCCATTTTAGATGTATACTTTTCTTCTTTTATAAAAACTTGAGTTTTCACTTTATTTTCATCTCATAAATAAAAAGAGATAAAAGGTAAACAGATCATAACAAAATAAAAATTTTAGAGTTTAAGAGTGGAAATAATTTTAAAAAATTTGAAATGTAAGCAAAGAAAATTTATTCACACACCACAAATGAACACTAAAGTTTTGTTATCCAAGTTTGGGAAATTCCACTTGTTCAACCCTAATAGCTTGGAAATTTATAAGAAAGAGATTTCAACACATGTTTTAAAAATGGATATGCATGGTTGAAACCTGTTAAAGATGCAAATGACCTATGGATCCAAACCTTTTAAAGAGAATAACAAATGCTCATTAAATTCTCAAGTCAACGTGCGGTGGGATATTTACCCGTGTCAAACAAGCCATTATTTTGCCCATTTACAAAAAGCTGACCAAACAATCATCGATGATTGTAAAGAAATTTATCATGCATAATGGGCTATATTTTTTATTGTAAGAAATGACTTATGGATTGGGAGCAACACTCAATTAAAAATTCTTCGCCTCCCTCTTTTTCTGACGATAGCAAAACCTAATATATAAAAATTAAAAAGACTTTACAATCCCTAAAAATTACAGACACTTTTTGGAATTATCTCTCTCTATATTTGTGCACTGTGCATTTCCAATTTAGATATATACTTTTTTTCTTAAATCAAAACTTGAGTTTTCACTTTCCGTTCATCTCGTAAACAAAAAAGAGATAAAAGGCAAATAGATCACAACAAAATGAAAAATTTAGACTTGATGTGTGGAAAAAATTTAAAACAAAAACAAATGTAAGAAAAGAAAATTTACTCACACACCACTGATGAACACAAAAGTTTTGTTATCCAAGTTTGGGAAATTCCACTAGTTCAACCCCAATAGCTTGAAATTTTATAAAAAAGAGATTTCTACACTTGTTTTAAAAATGGATATGAATGCTTGAAACATGTTACAGATGCAAATGAGCAATGGATCCAAACCTTGTAAAGAGAATAACAATCACTCGTTAAATTCTCAGGTGAGAGTCATGTGGGATATTTACCTGAGTCAAACAAGCCATTATTTTGACCACTTAAAAAAGGCTGGCCTAATGATCATAGATGTTTGGAAAGTGATTTATCATGTGTAACAAGAAATATTATTTTGTAAGGAATGACTTAAGGATTGGGAGTCAACACTCTTTTAAATATCATTCGCCTCCCCCTTTTCTTGACGATTGTAAAACCTAATATATAAAACCTTAAAAGAGTTTAGAATCCCTAAAAATAACAGACTTTTTTAGAATTCCTTTTTAGATGTATACTTTTCTTCTTAAATCAAAACTTGAGTTTTAACTTTGCCTTTATCTCGTAAACAAAAAAGAGATAAAAGGCAAAAAAATCACAACCAAATGAAAATTTTAGAGTTGCTATATGGAAAAAATTTAAAATAATAACAAATGTAAGCAAAGAAAATTTATTCACTCACCACAGATGAACACAAAGGTTTTGTTATCCTAGTTTGGTAAATTCCACTAGTTCAACCCTAAAATCTTGGAATTTTATAAGAAAGACAATTCTACACATGTTTAAAAAATGTATATGCAAGCTTGAAACATGTTAGAGATGCAAATGACCTATGGATCCAGACCTTTTAAAGAGAATAACAAATGCTCATTAAATTCTCAAGTGAACGTGCGATGGGATATTTACCCGAGTCAAACAAGCCATTCTTTTTCCATTTACAAAAAGCTGACTTAATGAACATAGATGATTGTAAAATGATTTATCATGTGTAACGGGCTATATTTTTTATAAGGATTGACTTATGGATTGGGAGTCAACACTAAGTTAAAAATCCCTCACCTCCCCCTTCTCCCGACGATTGCAAAACCTAAAATATAAAAACTAAAAAGAGTTTACAATCCCTCAAAATTACAGACGCTTTTTGGAAATATCTCTCTCTACATTTGTGCACTGTACAGTTTCATTTTAGATGTATACTTTTTTTGTTAAATCAAAACTTGAGTTTTCACTTTCCCTTCATCTCATAAACAAAAAAAGAGATAAATGGCAAATAGGTCACAACAAAATGAAAATTTTAGAGTTAAAGTATGGACAAAATTTTAAAAAATAACAAATGTAAGCGAAGAAAATTTATTCACATAGCATAGATGAACTCAAAAGTTTTTTTATTCAAGTTTGCGAAATTCCACTTGGTCAACACTTATTTCTTGGAATTTTAAAAGAACGAGATTTCTACACATGTTTTATAAATCGAAATGCATGCTTGAAACATGTTAAAGACGCAAATGACCTATGGATCCAAACCTCCTGAAGAGAATAGCAAACGCTAATTAAATTCTCAAGTGAACGTGCAGTGGGATATTTACCTGATTCAAACAAACCATTATTTTGCCCATTTACAACAGGCTAAGCTACGATAATGGATGATTTTAAAGTGATTTATCATACGTAACGGGCTATATTTTTTTGTAGGGAAGGACTTATGGATTGGGAGTCAACTCTCAGTTAATAATTCTCCCCCCCCCTACCCCTTTTCCCGACGAATGCAAAACCAAATATATAAAAACTAAAAAGAGTTTACAATTCCTAAAATTTATAGACACTATTTGGAATTATATCTATCTACATTTGTGCATTTTCATTTTAGATATATACTTTTTTTCTTAAATAGAAACTTGAGTTTTCTCTTTCCTTTCATCTCGTAAACAAAAAAGTGATAAAAGGCAAATAGGTCACTACAAAAAAAACTTTAGAGTTTATGTATGGAAAATATTTAAAAAATAACAAATGTAAGCAAAGAAAATTTATTCACACATCACATATGAACACAAAAAGTTTTGTTATCCAAGTTTGGGAAATTCCACTAGTTCATCCCTATTAGCTTGGAAATTTATAAGAAAGAGATTTCTACACATGTTTTAAAAAAGGATATGCATGCTTGAAACATGTTAAAGATGCAAATGACCTATGGATCAAAACCTTTTAAAGAGAATAACAAACGCACATTAAATTCTCAAGTGGGTGTGCGCTGGGTGATTTACTTGAGTCAAACAAGTCATTAGTTTGCGAATTTAAAAAAAGCTGGCCCAACGATCATAGATGATTGTAAAGTTATTTATCATGCTTAACTGGCTATAATTTTTTGTAAGGAATGACTTATGGACTGGGAGTCAACACTCAGTTAAAAATCATCCGCCACCACCTTTTCCCAATGATTGCAAAACCTAATATATAAAAACTAAAAAGTGTTTACTATCCCTAAAATTTATAGACACTTTTTGGAATTATCTCTCTCTACATTTGTGCATTGTGCATTTCCATTTTAGATGTATACTTTTTTTCTTAAATCAGTACTTGAGTTTTCACTTTCCTTCATCCTGTAAACAAGAAAAAGATAAAAGGCAATTAGATCACAACAAAATGAAAATTTTAGAGTTTATGGATGGAAAAAATTAAAAAAAATAAAAAATGTTAACAAACAAAATTTATTAAAACACCACAGATGAACACAAATGTTTTGATATCCAAGTTTGGGAAATTCCACTAGTTCAACCCTAATAGCTTGGAATTTTATAAGAAAGAGATTTCTACACATGTTTTAAGAATGGATATGCATGCTTAATACATGTTAAAGATGCAAACGATGTATGGATCCAAACCTCTTAAAGAGAATAACAAACGCTCATTAAATTCTATAGTGAATGTGCAATGGGATATTTACCCGAGCAAACAAACCATTATTTTGCCCATTTACAAAAGGCTGACCTAACGATCATAGATGATGGTAAAGTGATTTATCATGCGTAACGGGCTATATTTTTTGTAATGAATGACTTATGGATTGTGTGTCAACTCTCAGTAAAAAATTTCCCCCCTCCCCCTTTTCCCGACGATTTCAAAACCTTATATATAAAAAATAAAAAGAGTTTAAAATCCCAAAAAATTACAAGCACTTTTTGGAATTATCTCTCTCTACATTTATGCACTATAAATTTCCATTTTAGATATATACTTTTTTTTCTTAAATCAAAAACTTAAGTTTTCACTTTCCCTTCACCTCGAAGACCAAAAAGAGATAAAAGGCAAATGAATCACAAAAAAATGAAAATTTTAGAGTTTATGTATGGAAAAGATGTAAAACAATACCAAATGTAAGCAAAGAAAATTTATTCACACACCACAGATGACAAAAGATTTGTTTTCCTAGTTTGGGAAATTCCACTAGTACAATCCTAATAGCTTCGAATTTTACTAGAAAGAGATTTCTACACATGTTTTAAAAATGGATATGCATGTTTGAAACATGTTAAAGATGCAAATGACCTATGGATCCAGACCTTTTAAAGAGAATAACAAATGCTCATTAAATTCTCAGGTGAGTGTGCGGTGGGCAATTCACCCGAGTCAAATAAGCTATTATTTTGCCCCTTTACAAAAAGCTAGCCTAATGATCATAGATGATTGTAAAGTGATTTATCGTGCAAAACAGGCTATATTTTTTTGTACGGAATGACTTAAGGATTGGGAATCAACACTCAGTTCAAAATCATCTGCTCTCCCATTTTCCGATGATTGCAAAACCTAATAAATAAAACCTAATAAGAGCTTGCAATCCCTAAAAATTACAGACACTTGTTGCAATTATCTCTCTCTACATTTGTAGACTGTGCATTTCCATTTTAGATGTACACTTTCTTTCTTAAATCAAAACTTGAGTTTTCACTTTCCCTTCATCTTGTAAACAAAAAGGAGATAAAAGGCAAATAGATCACAACAAAATGAAACATTTAGAGTTTATGGAAGGAAAAAATTTAAAACAATATAAAATGTAAGCAAAGAAAATTTATTCACACACCACAGTTGAACACAAAAGTTTTGAAATCAAAGTTTGGGAAATTCCAGTACTTCAACCCTAATAGCTTGGAATTTTATAAGAAAGAGAATTCTACACATGTTTTAAAAATGGATATGCATGCTTGAAACATATTAAAGATGCAAATGTCCTATGGATCCAAACTTTTTAAAGCGAATAACAAACGCTCATTATATTCTCAACTTAACGGGCAATATTTTTGTAAGAAATGACTTATGGATTGGGTGTCAACACTTAGTTAAAAATCCCCTGCCTCCCCCTTTTTCCTGACAATTGAAAAACTTAATATATAAAAACTAAAAAGAGTTTAAAATCCCTAAAAATTATAGACACTTTTTGGAATTATCTCTCTCTACATTTGTGCATTGTGCATTTCCATTTTACATGTATACTTTTTTTCTTAAATAGAAACTTGAGTTTTCACTTTCCCATCATCTGGTAAACAAAAAAGGGATAAAAGGCAAATAGATCACAACAAAAAGAAAATTTTAGATTTTATGTTAGGAAAAAATTTAAAACAATAACAAATGTAAGCAAAGATAATTTATTCACACACCACAGATGAACAAAAGTTTTGTTATCCATGTTTTGGAAATTCCACTAGATGAACCCTTATAACTTGGAATTTTATAAGAAAAAAATTTCTACATATGTTTTAAAAATGGATATGCATGCTTGAAATATGTTACAGATTCAAATGACCTATAGATCCAAACCTTTAAAAGTGAATAACAAACGCTCATTATATTCTCAACTTAACGTGCCGTGGAATATTTACCCAAGTCAAACAAGCCATTATTTTTCCCATTTACAAAAAGCTGACCTAACGATCATAGATGATTGTAAAGTGATTTATAATGTGTAACGAGCTATATTGTTTTGTAAGGAATGACTTATGGATTGGGAATCAACACTCAGTTAAAAATTCCCACCTCCCCCTTTTCCCGACGATTGCAAAACCTAATATATAAAAACCAAAAAGAGTTTACAATCCCTAAAAATTATAGAAACTTTTTGGAATTATCTATCTCTACATTTGTGCATTGTACATTTCCATTTTAGATATATACTTTTTTTCTTAAATGAAAACTTGAGTTTTCACTTTCCCTTCATCTTGATAACAAAAAAGAGATAAAAGGCAAAAAGATCACTACAAAATGAAAATTTTAGAGTTTATGTGTGGAAAAAAAATTTAAACAATAAAAAATGTAAGAAAAGAAAATTTATTTACACACCACTGATGAACACAAAAGTTTTGTTATCCAAGTTTGGGAAATACCACTAGTTCAACCCTAATTGCTTGGAATTCTATAAGAAAGAGATTTCTACACATGTTTTTAAAATGGATATGCACGCTTGAAACATGTTAAAGATGCAAAGAACCAATGGATCCAAATGTTAGGATCCTCACGAGCCATGGATCTTGTCACCCTCCTCTCTTCTCTTCCTTCCATTGCCTTGCTTGACGTTGAGACAAAATGATGGAATGATGAAGGTTGAATTTCGGAAAGGAATTGGGGAAAAAATGGGAGAGAGCTTGAAGGAGCTCTCGACCTGTTTATCTAATTTACTCTAGCTAAAGTAGACTCAATTTCTATCTTCTCATTACCCTAGCCGTCCCCTTAAATAGGGTTGAGGACATCCAAAACACTTTAGACCCCTTGGGTCAATGGTTCAAACCAATAAATGCTAAACCAACCCAAACCAAAAACAATTACATGGAAATTGAAAACACATTAATTAATTCCTACGCCTGTTGGTAACTCGTGATGCTATAGAGTCCATAATATCACCCCCCTTCTGGATAAAGAGCTTGACCTCAAGCTCGAAGGAAGGATATAGGAGTCGAAATGCTGATAAAGGCTCCCATGTGGTGTTACTGGTGTCGGCATCTGCCCACAGGACAAGAATTTCCCAATCACCCTGAATGTGGCGTGCTTGTAAAACCTTAGCTGGAATAGAAAGGAATCTGCCCTCATGTAGTGGCGGCAGTGGAGTGTGCAGTAGGGGCGAGTCACCCTGGAATGGCTTCAATTGGTAGACGTGAAATATATTATGGATCTTTGCTTCTGGTGGTAGCTACAAGCGGTATGCCACGGACCCAATCTTATCCAACACCTGAAATGGACCATAATATATTGGAGACAACTTATGGCGCTTGGATGCAGTCAGGGACAACTGGTGGTAGTGTTGAAGCTTTAACAACACATAGTCGCTGGGGAAATAAGATACCTCCCGGTGCTTCTTATCAAAATAGAGCTTCATAGAGTGCTAGGCCTCCTGGAGATGAGTACGTACCTCAGTAAGCATAGTGTCTCTTTCAGCTAGCGCGTGGTCCAAAGTGAGGACTTTGGATGCCCCAGGTTCATATGGTAACACACGAGGTGGATCTCTGCCATAAACTACCCTGAAAGGAGTAGTGCCCAGTGCTGTGTGGTAAGATGTGTTATAGCAAAACTCTGCCCATGAAAGCCATTTCACCCACCGTTTAGGTGCATCCCCCACAAAACAACGAAGATACATTTCAATCGTGTGATTGACGACCTCTGTTTGTCCGTCCGTTTGTGGATGATATGCAGATGAAAATGGCAATTGGGGGCCCTGTAATTTGAATAATTCCTTTCAAAAGAGACAGGTAAAAATGGTATCCCTGTCACTGATAATGGATGTGGGAATTACGTGTAATCGGACAATGTTGTCCATAAATAATTGAGCAACCTGAGCAGCAGTATTTGGATGCGCCAAAGCAATGAAGTGACCATATTTTTAAAACTGATCAACAACGACAAATATCACTGATTTACCTGATGAAATGGGAAGGCCAGCATTGAAGTTCATCTAAAAGTCGGACCAGATTTGAGACGGTAGTTGTAGAGGTTGCAGTAGGCCGGCAGGACTTAAAGATTCGGCCTTGTTTCATAGACAAATCTGACAAGCAGCTACATAATCAGCAGTTGTGCTCTTCTGGCCCTTCCAGTAAAAATCCTGACTGATTCGGAAATAGGTTTTCTATCGACCCTCATGTGTGCTATCATGGATAGAGGACAGGATAGTGTGAAGAAGTGGGGACGTATGATGCATAAAAATCCTGTTTTTGTAGAGTATAAGACGATCCTGAATCTTCCAATGAGGAGCTGTTGTCCCCTGTTGAATATCCTGATATAATGTCAAGAGTTCCAGATATTGATGTACTTCCTCCCGAATAGAATATAGCACAAGTGAAAGTGGGTGACTGATACCATAAACTTGTGGTGCTAAAATATCCCGACGTGACAAGGCATCAACCCCCAAATTCGAACTACCTGGTTTATAGTGAACCGTAAAATCGAAGCCCGTGAGTTTAGTTAACCAATGCTGCTGTGGGAATGTGGTGAGGCGCTGTTGAAGAAGATACTTGAGGATGCAATTATCTATACGAATGAGAAATGGTTGTCCCCATAGATAAGGTCGCCAATGTTGGACAGCCTTGGCTAACCCAATCAATTCTCTCTCATATGCAACTAACTTATGGTGATGTTGTCCCAACTGATGGCTGAAATAAGCAATGGGGTGTCCCAATTGTTGTAACCCTGCCCCTATACCTCCCTCGGATGCATCACATTCCACCACAAAGTCTCCCTCAAAATCTGGTAATTGTAGTACTGGCGCTGAGGCTAAGGCCACCTTTAACAGCTGAAAGGCCTGATCCGCTGAAGAAGACCAGTGGAAGGCATGTTTTTTGAGAAGGTTGTTGAGTGATGCTGCTATCTAGCCATAAGATTGAATAAATTTTTTGTAATATCCCGCTAGGCCAAAAAATCCCCCTAATGTTGTGATGGAGGTGGGAATCGGCCAATCTGTTACTGCTTGTATCTTGCTCTGGTTGACTTTCACGCCCACAACTGATATGACGTGGCCCAAATATGCCACCTCAGATGTACCCATAGAACATTTGGATTGATTCAAAACCAAATGATGAGAGCGTAAAATGGTAAATACCTGATGGCGGTGTTGGAGATGTTCTACCCAATTTTTGTTGTAGACTAGAATGTCATAAAAAAATACTAACACATAGTTGCATAGAAGCGATGAAAATACCTCATTCATGAGGGCCTGAAAGGTGGAGGGTGCATTGGAGAGACCGAAGGGCATGACGAGGAACTCGAAATGACCATGATGTGTGCGGAACAGCGTCTTCTCCACATCAACCGGGTGAACTCTTATTTGATGATAGCCCGATTTCAGATCCAACTTGGTAAAAATTGTAGCACCATGTAACTCATCCAACAACTCGTCCACGACTGGAATGGGGAACTTGTCTTTAATTGTCTGCAAGTTAAGTTGCCTATAGTCGACACAAAACCTCCATGATTTATCCTTTTTATGTACTAGTAACACTGGTGAGGAAAAAGGAGATCGATTGGGCTGGATCACTCCCTGAGCGAGCATATGCATGCACTGTTGTTCTATTTCATCTTTCTGAATATGCGGGTAACGGTAAGGCCGCACCACTACTGGATCAGTTCCCAACTTTAAATGAATGCGGTGATCGCAGTGACACACTAGTGGTAGACCCGTAGGGTAATTAAATAAATCCGTAAATTCTATAAGTAAAGGAGCTAACTGACCATCACCACTGTTCTGAAGCTGTAAAGTGTGAAGTGCGTTAGGGACCTGTGCCACGATACCTTGTAATGTAATCTGGCCCTGTGGTGCTGTAAATGTCATAGTCCAAGCCTGAATGTCCCATAAAATAGGGCCTAATAACTGAAGCCATTTGACCCCGAGTACCAAATCAAATCCAGCAAAGGCAATGACCAGTAAGTCTACCTGAAATGAATGTCCCTCAATGGTGAAAGGGGTGTTTGCATATAACCCCACACTTGCAATTTTAGCCCCATTGGCCACTGAAACTGAGAGACCCCGTTGCTATTGAATTTCCAATCCCAATTGTTGCGCTGTTGGTTCACTGATAAAATTATGTGTGCTGCCCGAATCAACTAGAGCAAGTAGCATGAGGTGGTGTAACTTGGCCTGTACCTGCATGGTGTTAGAACTCCGTAGGCCATGCATGGCATGTAGGGAGAGCTCAGGTTCTTGCTGTATCTCATCAACAAATTCATTTTCAGGAAGCTCTTCTTAATCTTCTTCCAAAGTTTCAATACTGAATAAACGTTTACATGTATGTCCTAGAAGGAATTGTTCGTCACAATTAAAGCATAGGCCCTTGGCCTTTCGAGCCTCCATTTCCTGTTTAGTCAAAAATTTCCGTGGAAGAGTGCGGGGAGGCACATTGGTAGACTGATCTGCTTGGTTAGGGGCAGAGGAAACAAAACGTGGACTAGAAGCAGTACCCTATATTCGGTTGTTCCAAAATGGTTTTCGGATTAAAGATTCTTTTAGAACTCTCTGTTTGTGTTCCACAGCTCTGGCATAATTCATTGCTGAATCCAAATCCGTAGGACCCAGTAATTCCACTTCCAATCTAACCGCCTCTGTCAATCCAGCATTAAAAATCTGAACATGTAAGTGAGGGGGAACAAATTCACTGGCTCGGGCCAAACTTTCTTGGACTGTTTTCTGGTACACTTCTAAGGTGCTTGTCTGTTTAAAGTTGATCAATTCCCCCATTGGGTTGCTGCTAGCTGGAGGTCCAAACCTCAACTGGCAAGCATGTTTAAAGTGTAGCCAATCCTGATTGGAATGGACATTTCGGTAGTGATGGAACCACATGAGAGCTTCATCGAGTAGGTGGTAGGCAGCCAATGTAACCTTGTCCATTTCCACCGTTTGTTGATGATAGAAGAATTGTTCACATTTTGTGAACCACAGTAAAGGATCTTTAGAGCCATCATATGTAGGAAAGTTAAGTTTGAAGTACCTTGGAACCGTGGTTGGTCCTTGTGCGTGAGTAGCCATGGGAACAGGTTGTTGGCACAGTGGTGGGTTTGGTGGTGGCGTGAACTGTGGTGGATGTACTGGTTGTGGTTGAAAGTTGGTGGCTGGTGGTTGCATTGCAGCAAGTTGTCGGATGACTGTTTGAAGAGATGATTCCAGCATATGTAATGTATTATAGATTTGTGAAATTTCAGTACCTTGAAGAGTGGATCGTTGTTGAAGTTCTGAAAGTACTTGACGTATGTCCTCTGGAGAAGATGAATCACCGAGGGTGAACCTGTCTGATACCACGTTGTTAGGATCCTCACGAGCAATGGATCTTGTCACCCTCCTCTCTTCTCTTCCTTCCATTGCCTTGCTTGACGTTGAGACATAATGATGGAATGATGGAGGTTGAATTTCGGAAAGGAGAATTTCGTAAAGGAATTGGGGAAAATGGGAGAGAGCTTGAAGAAGCTCTCTACCTGTTTATCTAATTTGCTCTAGCTAAAGTAGACTCAATTGCTATCTTCTCATTACCCTAGCCGTCTCCTTAAATAGGTTTGAGGACGTCCAAAACACTTTAGACCCCTTGGGTCAATGGTTCAAACCAATGAATACTAAACCAACCCAAACCAAAAAAAATTACATGGAAATTGAAAACACATTAATTAATTCCTACGCCTGTTGGTAACTCGTGATGCTATAGAGTCCATAACACCAAACCTTTTAAAGAGAATAAAAAACGCTCATTACATTCTCAAGTGAGCGTGATGTGGAATATTTACCTGAGTCAAACAAGCCATTATTTTGCCCACTTACAAAAAGCTGACCTAACGATCATAGATGATTGTAAAGTGATTTATCATGCATAATAGGCAATATGTTTTTGTAAGGAATGACTTAAGGATTGGGAGTCAACACTAAGTTAAAAATCATTCACCTCCCCCTTTTTCTGATGATTGCAAAACCTAATATTGAAAACCTTAAAAGATTTTACAATGCCTAAAAATTACAGAAGTTTTTTGGAATCATCTCTCTCTAAATTTGTGCACTGTGCAGTTCCATTTTAGATGTATACTTTTTTTCTTAAATCAAAACTAAAGTTTTAACTTTGCCTTCATCTCGTAAAAAAAAAGAGGTTAAAAGGGAAATAGAGCACAACAAAATGAAAATTTTAAAGTTGATATAAGGAAAAAATTTAAAATAATAAAAAATGTAAGCAAAGAAAATTTATTCACACACCACAGATGAACACAAAGGTTTTGTTATCCTAGTTCGGGAAATTCCACTAGTTCAACCCTAAAAGTTTGGAATTTTATAAGAAAGAGATATATGCACATGTTTAAAAAATGGATATGAAAGCTTGAAACATGTTAGAGATGCAAATAACCTATGGATCCAAACATTTTAAAGAGAATAAAAAATGCTCATTAAATTCACAAGTGGGCGTGCAGTGGGATATTTACCCGAGTCAAACAAGCCATTATTTTGCCCATTAACAAAAAGCAGGCCTAACGATTATAGATGATTGTAAGTGATTTTTCATATGTAACAGGCTATATTTTTTGTAAGGAATGACTTATGGAATGGGAGTCAACACTCAGTTAAAAATCATATGCCCCCCCCTTTTCCCGACTATTGCAAAAGCTAATATATAAAAACAAAAAAGAGTTCACAATCCCTAAAAATTACAGACAATTTTTGGAATTATCTCTCTCTACATTTGTGCACTGTGCATTTATATTTTAGATATATACTTTTTTTCTTAAATCAAAACTTGATTTTTCACTTTCCCTTCATCTCGTAAACAAAAAAGAGATAAAAGGCAAATAGATCACAACAAAATGAAAATTTTAGGGTTTATGTATGGAAAAAATTTAAAACAATAACAAATGTAAGCAAAAAAAATTTATTCACACACCACAGATGAACATAAAAGTTTTATTATCCAAGTTTGGGAAATTCTACTAGTTCAACCCTCATAGCTTGGAATTTTATAAGAAAACAATTTCTACATATGTTTTCAAAATGGATATGCATGCTTGAAACAAGATAAAGATGCAAATGACCTGTTGATCCAAACCATCTTAAAGAGAATAACAAACACTCATTAAATTCTCAAGTGAACGTGCAGTAGGACATTTTCCCGAGTCAAACAAGCCATTATTTTGCCCATTTACAACTGGTTGACCTAACGATGATAGATGATTGTAAAGTGATTTATCATACGTAACAGGCTATATTTTTTTGTAAACAATGACTTATGGATTGGGTGTCAACACTCAGTTAAAAATTCCCCGCCTCCCCCTTTTCCTAACGATTGCAAAACCTAATATATAAAAATAAAAAAGAGTATACAATCCATAAAAATTACAGACACTTTTTGGAATTATCTCTCTTTACATTTGTGCACTGTGCATTTCCATGTTAAAGATCCAAATGACTTATGGATCCAAACCTTTTAAAGATGTAAATGACCTATGGATCCAAACCGCTTAAAGAGAATAACAAACGCTCATTAATTTCTCAAGTTAACGTGCGGTGGGATGTTTACCCGAGTCGAACAAGCGATTATTTTTTCCATTTACAAAAGGCTAACCTAACGATCATAGATGATGGTGAATTGATTTATTATACGTAACGGGCTATATTTTTGTAAGGAATGACTTATGGATTGGGTGTCAACAGTCAGTTAAAAATTCCCCGCCTCCCTCTTTTTTTGCCGACCATTGCAAAACCTAATATATAAAAACTAAAAAGAGTTTAGAATCCATAAAAATTATAGACATTTTATTAAATTATCTCTCTCTTCATTTGTGCACTGTGCATTTCAATTTTAGATGTATACTTTTTTTCTTAAATCAAAACTTGAGTTTTCACTTTTCCTTCATCTCGAAAAAAAAGAGACATAAAAGGCAAATAGATAAGAACAAAATAATAATTTTAGAGTTTATAGATGGAAAAAATTTAAAACAATAACAAATGTAAGCAAACAAAATTTATTCACAAACAACATATGAACACAAAATTTTTGTAATGCTAGTTTGGGAAATTCCTCTAGTTCAACCCCAGTTGCTTAGAATTTTATAAGAAAGAGATTTCTACACATGTTTTAAAAATGGATATGCATGCTTTAAACATGTTAAAGATGCAAATGACTTATGGATCCAAACCTCTTAAAGAGAATAACAAACGCTCATTAAATTCTAAAGTGAGTGTGCGGTGGGCTATTGACCTGAGTCAAACAAGCCATTATTTTGCCCTTATAGAAAAAGTTGCCCTAACGATCATAGATGATTGTATAGTGATTTATCATACGTAACAGACTATTTTTTTGTAAGGAATGACTTACGGATTGGGAGTCAACTCTCTGTTAAAAATGATCCGCCTCCCCCTTTTCTATACGATTGCAAAACTAAATATATAAAACTTAAAAAGAGTTTACAATCCCTAAAAATTATAGACACTTTTTGGAATTATCTCTCTCTACATTT
This sequence comes from Aristolochia californica, assembly GCF_029961685.1. Lineage (NCBI taxonomy): Eukaryota > Viridiplantae > Streptophyta > Magnoliopsida > Piperales > Aristolochiaceae > Aristolochia > Aristolochia californica. Next base: position 16,170,831 of record NW_027181782.1, on the reverse strand, counting down.
CTTCACTGTGCATTTCCCTTTTAGATGGATACTTTTTTTCTTAAATAATAATTTGAGTTTTCATTTTCCCTTCACCTCATAAACAAAAAAGAGATAGAAGGCAAATAGATCACGACAAAATAAAATTTTAGAGTTTATGTATGGAAAAAATTTAAAACAATAATAAATGTAATCAAAGAAAATTTATTCACTCACCACAGATGAACACAAAAGTTTTGTCATCCAAGATTGGGAAATTCCACTAGTTCAACCCTCATTGGTTGGAATTTATAAGAAAGAGATTTCTACACATGTTTTAAAAATTGATATGCATGCTTGAAACATGTTAAAGATGAAAATGACCTATGGATCCAAATCTTTTAAAGAGAATAACAAACGCTCATTAAATTCTCAAGTGAACGTGCGGTGGGATATTTACCCGAGTCGAACTAGCCATTATTTTGCCTATTTACAAAAAGCTGACCTAACGACCATATATGATTGTAAAGTTATTTATCATGAGTAACGGGCTATATTTTTTTTGTAAGGAATGACTTATGGATTGGGTGTCAACGCTCAATTAAAAATTCCCCGCTTTCCCCTAATATATAAAAACTAAAAAGTGTTTAAAATCCCTAAAAATTGCTGACACTTTTTGGAATTATCTCTCTCTACAATTGTGCACTGTGCATTTCCATTTTAGATATATACTTTTTTTCTTAAATCAAAATTTGAGTTTTCACTTTCCCTTCATCTCGTAAACAAAAAAGAGATAAAAGGCAAATAGATTACAACAAAATGAAAACTTTAGAGTTGATGTTTGGAAAAAATTTAAAACAATAACAAATGTAAGAAAAGAAAATTTATTCACACACTACAGATGAACACAAAAGTTTTGTTATCCAAGTTTGGGAAATTCCACTAGTTCAACCCTAATAGCTTGGAATTTTATAAGAAAGAGATTTCTACACATGTTTTAAACATGGATATGCATGCTTGAAACATGTTAAAGATGCAAATGGCCAATGGATCCAAACCTTTTAAAGAGAATAATAAACGCTCATTAAATTCTCAAGTGAGCGTGATGTGGGGATATTTACCCGAGTCAAACAAGCCATTATTTTGCCTATTTAAAAAAAGAAGGCCTAACGATCTTAGATGATTGTAAAGTGATTTATCATGCGTAACAGGCATTACTTTTTTGTAAGGAATGACTTAAGGATTGGGAGTGAACACTCAGTTAAAAATCATTCATCTCCCCCTTTTCCCGATGATTGCAAAACCTAATATATAAAAATTTAAAAGAGTTTACAATCCCTAAAAATTACAGACGTTTTTAGAAATTATCTCGCTCTAAATTTGTGCGCTGTGCAGTTCCATTTTAGATGTATACTTTTTTTCTTAAATCAAAACTTGAGTTTTAACTTTGCCTTCATCTTATAAACAAAAAAGAGATAAAAGGCAAATAGATCACAACAAAAAGAAAATTTTAGAGTTCATATGTGGAAAACATTTAACACAATAACAGATGTAAGCAAAGAAAATTGATTCACACACCACATATGAACACAAAGGTTTTGCTATCCTAGTTTGGGAAATTCCATTAGTTCAACTCTAAAAGCTTGGAATTTTATAAGAAAGAGATTTCTGCACATGTTTAAAAAATGGATATGCAAGCTTGAAACATGTCAGAGATGCAAATGACCTATGGATCCAAACCTTTTAAAGAGAATAACAAACGCTCATTAAATTCTCAAGTGGGCGTGCGGTGGGATATTTACCCCTGTCAAACAAGCTATTATTTTGCCCATTTACAAAGAAACTGACCTAACTGTCATAGATGATTGTAAAGTGATTTATCATGCGTAACATGATATATTTTTTTTAAGGAATGACTTATGGATTGGGAGTCAACACTCAGTTTTAAATCATCTGCCTCCCCCTTTTTCCCGATGATTGCAAAACCTATTGTAATAAAAATAAAAAGAGTTAACAACAGACACTTTTTTGAATTATCTCTCTATACATTTGTGCACTATGTATTTATATTTTAGATGTATACTTTTTTTCTTAATTCAAAACTTGAGTTTGCACTTTCCCTTTATCTTGTAAACAAAAAAGAGATAAAAGGCAAATAGATCACAACAAAATGAAAACTTTAGAGTTTATGTACAGAAAAAAGTTAAAACAATAACAAATGTATGCAAAGAAAATTTATTCATACACCAAAGATGAAAACAAAAGTTTTGTTATCCAAGTTTGGTAAATTCCACTAGTTCAACCCTAATTGCTAGGAATTTGATAAGAAAGCGATTTCTACACACATTTTAAAAAAGAATATGCATAATTGAAACATGTTAAAGATGCAAATGAAATATGGATCCAAACCTTTTAAAGAGAATAACAAACCCTCATTAAATTCTCAAGTGAACGTGCGGTGGGATATTTACCTGAGTCAAACAAGTCAGTATTTTGCCCATATACAAAAAGCTGACCTAATGATCATAGATGATTGTAAAGTGATTTATCATGCGTAACGGGGCATATTTTTTGTAAGGAATGACTTATGGATTGGGAGTCAACACTCAATTAAAAATCCCTCGCCTCCCCCTTCTCCCGACGATTGCAAAACCTAATATATAAAACTAAAAAGAGTTTACAATCCCTAAAAATTACAGACACTTTTTGGAATTATCTCTCTCTACCATTGTGCACTATAATTTTCCATTTCATATGTATACTTTTTTTCATAATTCAAAACTTGAGTTTTCACTTTCCCTTCATCTCGTAAAAAAAAAAAGATACAATCCAAATAGATCACAAAAAAATGAAAATTTTTGAGTTAAATATGGAAAAAATTTAAAATAATAACAAATGTAAGCAAAGAAATTTATTCACACACCACAGATGAACACAAAACTTTTGTTATCCAAGTTTGGGAAATTCCACTAGTTCAACCCTCATAGCATAGAATTTTATAAGAAAGAGATTTCTACACATGTTTTAAAAATGGATATGCATGCTTGAAACATGTTAAAGATGAAAATAACCTATGGATCCAAACCTCTTCAACAGAATAACAAACGCTCATTAAATTCTCGAGTGAACGTGCGATGGGATATTTACCCGAGTCAAACAAGCCATTATTTTACCCATTTACAACAGGCCGACCTAACGATCATAGATTATTGTAAAGTGATTTATCATGCGTAACGGGCTATATTTTTTTGTAAGGAAAGACTTACGGATTGCAAGTCAATACTCAGTTAAAAATTCCCCGCCTCCCCCTCTTCCCGACGATTGCAAAACCTAATATATAAAAACTAAAAAGATTTTACAACCGCTAAAAATTAGAGACACTTTTTTGAATTATCTCACTCTACATTTGTGCATTGTGCATTTCCATTTTAGATATATACTTTTTTTTAAATAAAAACTTGAGTTTTCACTTTCCCTTCATCTCGTAACCAAAAAAATGATAAAAGGCAAATATATTACAACAAAAAGAAAATTTTAGAGTTGAAGTATGGAAAAAATTGAAAAAAATAACAAATGTAACCAAAGAAAATTTATTCACACACCACAGATGAACACAAAATTTTTGTTATCCAACTTTGGGAAATTCCAGTAGTTCAACCCAAATAGCTTGGAAATTTATAAGAAAGAGATTTCTACACATGTTTTAAAAATGGATATGCATGCTTGAAACATGTTAAGGATGCAAATGACCTATGGATCCAAACCTTTTAAAGAGAATAACAAACGGACATTATATTCTCAAGTGGACGTGCGGTGGAATATTTACCCGAGTCAAACATGCCAATATTTTGAGCATTTAAAAAAGCTAGTCTAACGATCATAAATGATTGTAAAGTTATTTATGATGCGTAACAGGCTATATTTTTTGTAAGGAATGTCTTATGGATTGGGAGTCAACACTCAGTTAAAAATACATGCGTCCCTCTTTTCCCGATGATTACAAAACCTAATATAAAAAAACAAAAAAGTGTTTATAATCCCTAAAAATTACAAACACTTTTTGGAATTTTCTCTCTCTATATTTGTGCACTGTGCATTTCCATTTTAGAAGTATACTTTTTTCTTAAATAAACACTTGAGTTTTCACTTTGCCTTCATCTCGTAAACAAAAAAGAGATAAAGGGCAAATAGATCACAACAAAATGAAAATTTCAGGGTTCATGTATGGAAAAAATTTAAAACAATAACAAATGTAAGCAAAGAAAATTTATTCACATAACACATATGAACACAAAAGTTTTGTTATCCAAGTTTGGGCAATTCCACTAGTTCAACAATAATAGCTTAGAATTTTATAAGAAAGAGATTTCTACACATGTTTTAAAAATGGATATGCATGCTTGAAACATGTTAAATATGCAAATGACCTATGAATCCAAACCATTTACAGAGAATAACAAATGCTCATTAAATTATCATGTGAACGTGGAGTGGGATATTTAACCCTATCAAACAAGCCATTATCTTGCCCATTTACAAAAAAACTGACCTAACTATCATAGATGATTGTAAACTGATTTATCGTGCATAACGGGCTATATTTCTTTTTGTAAGGAATCACTTATGGATTGGGAGTCAACACTTAGTTAAAAATTCCCCGCCTCCCCCTTTTCCCGGCGATTGAAAAACCTAATATATAAAAACAAAAAAGTGTTTACAATCCCTAAAAAAAGCAGACACTTTTTGGAATTTTCTTTCTCTATATTTGTGCACTGTGCATTTCCATTTTGTATGTAAACTTTTTTCTTAAATCCAAACTTGAGTTTTCACTTTCCCTTCATCTCGAAAACAAAAAAGACATAAAAGGCAATAGATCACAAAAAAATGAAAATTTTAGAGTTTATGGATGGAAAAAATAAAAAACAATAACAAATGTCACCAAAGAAAATTTATTCCACACCACAGTTGAACAATAAAATTTTGTTATCGAAGTTTGGAAAATTCCATTAGTTCAACAATTATAGCATGTAATTTTATAAGAAAGAGATTTCTACAAATGTTTTAAAAATGGATATGCATGTTTGAAACATGTTAAAGATGCAAATGACCTATTGATTCAAACCTTTTATAGAGAATAACAAATGCTCATTAAATTCTCAAGTGAACGTGAGGTGGGATTTTTACCCGAGTCAAACAAGCCATTATTATGCGCATTAACAAAAAAGCTGACCTAATGATAAAAATGATTGTAAAGTGATTTATCATGCGTAACAGGTTATATTTTTGTGAGGAATGGCTTATGGATTGTCAGTCAACACTCAATTAAAAATCACTCCCCTACCCCTTCTCCTGACGATTGCAAAACCTAATATATAAAAGCTAAAAAGAGTTTAAAATCCCTAAAAATTACCGACACTTTGGTATTATCTCTCTCTACATTTTTGAATTGTGCATTTCCATTTTAGATGTACACTTTTTTCTTAAATCAAAACTTGATTTTTCACTTTCCTTTCTTCTCGTAAACCTAAAAGACAAAAACGGCAAATAAATCACAAAAAAATGAAAATTTAGAAGTTGATAACAAATTTAAAACAAAAGAAAATGTAAGGAAATAAAATTTATTCACACACCACTGATGAACTCAAAAGTTTTGTTATCCAAGTTTTGGAAATTCCAGTAGTTCAACCCTAATAGCTTGGAATTTTATAAGAAAGAGATTTCTATACATATTTTAAAAATGGATATGCATGCTTGAAACATGTTAAAGATTCAAATGACCTTTGGATCCAAACCTTTTAAAGAGAATAACAGACGATCATTAAATTCTCAAGTGAACATGAGGTGCGATATTTACCTGAGTCAAAAGCCCATTATTTTGCCCATTTACAAAAGAGCTGACCTAACGGGCTATATTTTTTGTACGGAATGACTTATGGTTTGGGGGTCAACACTCAGTTAAAAATTCCTCGCCTCCCCCATTTCTAGACGATTTCAAAACCTAATATATCAAACTAAAAAGATTTTAATTTCCCTAAAAATTACTGACACTTTTTTGAATTATCTCTCTCTAAATTTGTGCATTGTCCAATTCCATTTTAGATGTATACTTTTTTCTTAAATCAAAACTTGAGCTTTCACTATACCTTCATCTCGTAAACAAAAAAGAGATAAAAGGCAAAAATTGATCACAACAAAATGAAAATTATAGAGTTATATGTATGGAAAAAATTTAAAAAAAGAACAAATGTACGCAAAAAAAATTTATTCACACACAAAAAATCAACACAAAAGTTTTGTTATCCATGTTTGGGAAATTCCACTAGATCAACCCCAATTGCTTGGAATTTTATAAGAAAGATATTTCTACACATGTTTTAAAAATGAATATGCATGTTAGAAACATGTTAAATATGCAAATAACATTTGGATCCTAACCTTTAAAAAGAGTAACAAACGTTCATTAAATTCTCAAGTGAACATGCGGTGGGAAATTTACCCTAGTCAAAGGACCATTATTTTTCCCATTTACAAAAAAGCTGTCCTAACGTTAATAGATGATTGTAAAGTGATTTCTCACGTGTAATGGGCTATATTTCTTTGAAGGAATGACATTTGGATTGGGACTCAACTCTTAGTTAAAAATCCCCTGCCTCCCCCTTTTCTCGACGATTGCAAAACCTAATATATAAAAACTAAAAAGAGTTTACAATCCCTGAAAATTATAGAGACTTTTTTAGAGTTATCTCTCTCTACAAGTGCACTGTGCATTTCAATTTTAGATTTATACTTTTTTCTCATATCAAAACTTGAGTTTTCACTTTCCCTTCATCTCCTAAACAAAAAAGATATAAAAAGCAAATAGATCACAAAAAAAATGAAAATTTAAGAGTTTATGTACGGAAAAAATTTAAAACAATAACAAATGTCTGCAAAGAAAATTGATTCACACACCACAAATGAACACAAAAGTTTTGTTATCAGAGTTTTGAAAATTCCACTAGTTCAACCCTAAGAGCTTGGAATTTAATAAGAAAGAGATTTCTACAAATGTTTTAAAAATGGATATGCATGCTTGAAACATGTAAAGATGCAAATGACCAATGGATCCAAACCTTTTGAAGAGAATAACAAACGCTCATTAAATTCTCAAGTGAATGTGCGGTGGGATATTTACCCGAGTCAAACAAGCCATTATTTTGCCCATTTACAAAAAAGATGACCTAACGATCATAGATGATTGTAAACTGATTTATCATGCGTAACAGGCTATATGCTTTGTAAGGAATGACATATGGATTGGGAGTCAGCATTCGATTAAAAATTCCTCGCCTCACCCTTTTCCCGATGATTGTAAAACCTAATAGATAAAAACTGAAAAGTGTTTACAATCCCTAAAAATTACTGATACTTTTTGGAATTTTCTCTCTCTACATTTGTGCACTGTGCATTTCCATTTTAGATGTACACATTTTTCTTAAATCAAAACTTGAGTTTTCACTTTCCCTTCATTTCGTAAACGAAAAAGAGAAAAAAGGGAAATAGATCACAACAAAATGAAAATTTAAGAGTTTATGTATGGAAAAAATTTAAAACAATAACAAATGTAAGGAAATAAAATTTATTCACACACCACAAATGAACACAAAAGTTTTGTTATCCAAGTTTTGAAAATTCCACTAGTCCAACCCTAATAGCTTGGCAGAAAGAGATTTCTACACATGTTTTAAAAATGGATATGCATGCTTGAAACATGTTAATGATGTATATGACCAATGCATCCAAACCATTTAAAGAGAATAACAAATGCTCATTAAATTTTTAAGTGAACGTGCAGTGGGATATTTACCCGAGTCAAACAAGCCACTATTTAACCCATTTACAACAAGACAGCCTAACGATCATAGAAGATTTTAAAGTGATTTCTCATGCGTAACGGGCTATATTTTTTATAAGGAATGACTTATGGATTGGGAGTCAACACTCAGTTAAAAATCCCCTGCCTCTCCCTTTCCTGATGATTACAAAACCTAATATATAAAAACTAAAAAGAGTTTACAATCCCTAAAAATTATAGACACTTTTTTGAATTATGTCTCTCTACATTTGTGCACTATGCATTTCAATTTGAGATGTATACTTTTTTCATAAATCAAAACTTGTGTTTTCACTTTCCCTACATCTTGTAAACAAAAAAGAGATAAAAGACAAATAGATCACAACAAAATGAAAATTTTAGAGTTTATGTATGGAAAAATTTTAAAACAATAACAAATGTAATCAAAGAAAATTTATTCACTAACCATTGATGAACACAAAATTTTGGTTATCCAAGTTTGGAAAATTCCACTAGTTCAACCCTATTAACTTGGAATTTTATAAGAAAAAAGATTTCTATAAATGTTTTAAAAATGGATATGTATGCTTTAAAAATGTTGAAGATGCAATACAACTTTGGATCCAAACCTTTTAAAGAGAATAATAAACGCTCATTAAATTCTCAAGTGAACGTGAGGTGGGATATTTACCAGAGTCAAACAAAGCGTTTATTTTTCGCATTTAGTAAACGCTGACCTAACGATCATAGATGATTGTTAAGTGATTTATCATGCTTAACGGGTTATATTTTTTGTAAGGAATGACTTATGAATTGCGTGTCAACACTCAGTTACAAATCCCCCGCCTCCCCCTTTTCCCGATAATTGCAAAACCTAATATATAAAAAGTAAAAAGAGTTTACAATCCCTAAAAATTACAAACACTTTTTGGAATTATCTCTCTCTAAATTTGTGCACTGAATTTCCATTTCAGTTCTATATTTTTTTATTAAATTAAACAAGAGTTTTCACTTTCCCTTCATCTCGTAAACAAAAAAGAGATAAAAGGCAAATAGATCACAAAAAAAATTAAAATTTTAGAGTTTATGGATGGAAAATTTTTAAAACAATAACAAATGTAAGTAAAGAATTTTTTTTCCCACAACACGGATGAACACAAAAGTTTTTTTATCCAAGTTTTGGAAATTCCACAAGTTCAAACCTAATTGTTTGGAATTTTATAAAGGATGAGATTTCTACACATGTTTTAAAAATGGATATGCATGCTTGAAACATGTTAAAGATGAAAATGACCTATGGATTCAAACTTTTTAAAGAGAATAACAAACGCTCATTAAATTCTCAAGTGAACGTACGGTGGGATATTTACCCGAGTCAAACAAGCCTTTATTTTGCCCATTTACAAAAAAAACTGACCAAATAGTCATAGATGATTTTAAAGTGATTTATCATGCATAACGGGCTATATTTTATGAAAGGAATGACTTATGGATTGGGAGTCAAGACTTAGTTATAAATCCCCCACCTCCCCCTTTTCCCGATGATTGCAATACCTAATATATAAAAACTAAAAACAGTTTACAATCCCTAAAAATTACAGACACTTTTTGGAAATATCTCTCTAAACATTTGTGCACTATGCATTTCCATTTTAGACATATACCTTTTTCTTAAATCAAAACTTGATTTTTCACTTTCCCTTCATCTCATAAACAAAAAATAGATAAAAGGCAAATAGATCACAATAAAAATGAAAATTTTAGAGTTTATGTATGGAAATAATTTAAAAAAATAACAAATGTAAGCAAAGAAAATTTATTAACACACCACAGTTGAACACAAAAGTTTTGTTATCCAAGTTTGGGAAATTCCACTAGTTCAACCCTAATAGCTTGAAATTTTATATGAAAGAGATTTCTACACATGTTTTAGAAATGGATATGCATGCTTGAAACATGTTAAAGATGCAAATGACCAATGGATCCAAACCTTTTAAAGAGAATAACAAACGCTCATTAAATTCTCAAGTGAACATGGGGTGGGATATTTACTCGAGTCAAACAAGCCATTAGTTTGCCCATTTACAAAAACGTTGACCTTACGATCATAGGTGATTGTAAAGTGATTTATCATGCGCAACGGGCTATATTTTTTGTAAGTAATGACTAATCGATTCGGAGTCAACACTCAGTTAAAAGCCCCCGACAATTGCAAAAACTAATATATAAAAACTAAAAAAATTTTACACTCCCTAAAAATTATAGACACTTTTTGGAATTATCTCTCTCTACATTTTCGTACTATGCATTTCAATTTTAGATGTATACCTTTTTCTTAAATCAAAACTTGTGTTTTCACTTTCCCTTCATCTCGTAAACAAAAAAGATATAAAAAGCAAATAGATCACAACAAAATAAAAAATTAAGAGTTTATGTATGGGAAAAATTTAAAACAATAACAAATGTCAGCAAAGGAAATTTATTCACACGCCAAAAATGAACACAAAACTTTTTGTTATCCAAGTTTGGGAAATTCCACTAGTTCAACCCTAATAGCTAGGAATTTATAAGAAAGAGATTTGTGAAAATCTTTTAAAAATGAATATGCATGCTTGAAACATGTTAAAGATGCAAATGACTAATGGATCCAAACCTTTTAAAGAGAATAACAAATGCTCATTAAATTCTCAAGTGAACGTGAGGTCGGATATTTACTCGAGTCAAACAAGCCATTATTTTGCTCATTTACAAAAACACTGACCTTACAATCATAGATGATTGTAAAGTGATTTATCATGCGTAACGAGATATATATTTCGTAAGGAATGACTTATGGATTAGGAGTCAACATTCAGTTAAAATTCCCCCGCCTTCCCCTTTTCCCGATTATTGCAAAACCTAATAGATAAAAACTGAAAAGAGTTTACAATCCCTAAAAATTACAGGAACTTTTTGGAATTTTCTCTATCTACATTTGTGCACTGTGCATTTCCATTTTAGATGTATACTTTTTTCTTAAATCAAAAATTTATTTTTTACTTTCCCTTCATCTTGTAAACAAAAAATAGATAAAAGGCAAATTGATCACAACAAAATGAAAATTTTAGAGTTTATGTATGGAAAAAATTTAAAACAATAAAAAATGTTGGGAAAGAAAATTTATTCACACACCACAGATGAACACAAAAGTTTTGTTATCCAAGTTTTGGAAATTCCACTAGTTCAACTCTAATAGCTTGGAAGAAAGAGATTTCTACACAAGTTTTAAAAATGGATATGCATGCTTGAAACATGTTAAAGTTGTCATTGACCTATGGATCCAAACCTTTTAAAGAGAATAACAAACACTCATTACATTCTCAAGTGAACGTGAGGTAGGATATTTACCCGAGTGAAACAAAGCCATTATTTTACCCATTTACAAAAAGCTGACCTAACAATCATAGATGATTGTAAAGTGCTTTATAATGCATAATAGGCTATATTTTTTTGTAAGGAATTACTTATGGATTGGGAGTCAACACTCAATTACAAATTCCCCGCCTCCCCCTTTTCCCGATGATTGCAAAACCTAATTTGTAAAAACTCAAAAGAGTTTACAATCCCTAAAAATTACAAACACTTTTTGGAATTATCTCTTTCTACATTTGTGCAATGTGCATTTCCCAAGCCATAACGACCAAGGAAGGCCGACATATGTAAGATTATTATAAGATGGGCCACATGACCAAGGAAGGCCCACAAGATGGGCCCAAGCCCATAAGAAGTAGGACCCACAATGATTACCAAGAGTTGCCATACTTATCCAATCAGTTGGGAGATCAAGAAGGACTCACAAAAATATCTTTATCTTAGGTTCACGACTAGGAAGAATTTTAGTTTAAGTTATATTTTTTTTTTATCAATATTGAGTTACCTAATTATTTTAGGACTTTCCTTAAGTGTTAAAGTTTGGGTGTAATTCGGACAATGGTAGTGTTACTGTAATTGGACTCTACTACCTTCCTCTATTATAAATAGAGGTTCATGTACTATGATTATAACAAGTTATTGATGTCAATGAAGTATTTCAATTTTCCATAAATTCAACAAATTCAAAACTTGATTTTTCACTTTCCCTTCATCTCAAAAACAAAAAATAAATAAAAGGCAAATAGATCACAACAAAATGAAATTTTTAGAGTTTACATATGGAAAAATTTTAAAACAATAACATATGTATGCAAAGAAAATTTATTCACACACCACAGATGAACACAAAAGTTTTGTTATCAAAGTTTGGGAAATTCCACTAGTTCAACCTAATAGCTTGGTATTTTAAAAGAAAGAGATTTTTCTACACATGTTTTAAAAATGGATATGCATCCTTGAAACATGTTAAAGATGCAAATGACTTATGAATCCAAACCTTTTAAAGAGAATAACAAACGCTTATTAAATTCTCAAGTGAACGTGCGGTGGGATATTTACACGAGTCAAACAAGCCATTATTTTGCCCATTTACAAAAAGTTGATCTAACGATCAAAGATGATTGTAAAGTGATTTATCATGCGTAATGGGCTATATTTTTGTAAGTAATGAATTATGGATTGGGAGTCACCACTCAGTTAAAAATCCCCTACCTCCCCCTTTACCCCATGATTGAAAAATTTAGTATTTAAAAACTAAAAAGAATTAACAATCCCTAAAAAATACAGACACTTTTTGGAATTATCTGTCTCTACATTTGTTCACTATTCAATTCCATTTTAGATGCATACATTTTTCTTAAATCAAAACTTGAGTTTTCACTTTACCTTAATCTAGTAAACTAAAAAGAGATAAAAGGCAAATAGATCACAACAAAATGAAAATTTAGAGTTTGGAAAAAATTTAAAACAATAACAAATGTAAGCAAAGAAAATTTATTCACACACCACCGATGAACACAAAAGTTTTGTTATCCAAGTTTGGCAAATTCCACTTGTTCAACCCTAAAAGATTAGAATTTTATAAGAAAGAGATTTTTCTACACATGTTTTCAAAATGGATATGCACGCTTGAAACATGTTAATGAAGAAAATGACCTTGAATTTATGGAAAAGTGAAATACTTCATTGACTTCAATAACTTGTTGTAATCAGAGTACATGAACCTCTATTTATAATAGAGGAAGGTAATACAGTCCAATTACAATAAAACTACCCTTATCCCAATTACAGACGAACTCTAACACTTAAGGTAAGTCCTAACATAATTAGGTAACTCAATATTGATAAAAGACAAATATATCTTAAACTAATACTCTTTTTGTTCGTGATACTTTTGTGAGTCCTTCTTGATCTTCCAACTGATGTGAAAAGGATGCCAGCTGATGGTAATCATTGTGGGTCTTACTTCTTATGGGCTTGGGCCCATCTTGTGGCCTTCCTTGACCATGTGGCCCATCTTATAATTATCTGAGATATGTGGGCCTTCCTTGGTCGTGTGGGCTTGAGCTTATCTTCTAACACTCCCCTCAAGTTGGGGGTGAGAGAGCAACATGAACTCCCAGCTTGCTGCAAATGATGTATAGAATATTTTTGTATAAAATGACACATCTTCCAATATGCTTTCATCTTCCAATACTCCCCCTCATGTTGTTGCGTCCTTCATTGAGGCCCTGCAGCATAATATAAGTGAGAGTAAAAATCACTCCTATCCGGTAAGCCATTGCTCCATATTCCAGTCGTACTGCTGGATGTATGGCACACTCTAGCTTCTATCGGAATTGTGTCTATCGGCATTACTCTGAAGTGTCCACCACTGTGTCTCTTCACAGGACAACGACTCTCAAGTGGAAGGAGACATAAAAGTCATTACAGGGGGGGGATCACTTAGATGTAATAATAAGTTCCTCCATCTAGGACTTCTAACCACAAATAATTTAGATCTTTTTGACGGGGATGAAGTTCCTCTATCATGGACTTCCAATCACATATAATTTTGATCTTTTTTATGGGGATGAAGTTTCTCTGTCATGGACTCCCAACCAAAAATAATTTTGATATGTTTGACGGGGTAAAATAAATGATGACATTAGGTCACCTCTTCTTCAATAATAATGTCCCCAAAGAGACATAATAGTTGCATCTGAATATAACATGAACATCTTCCAACAAATATAACACGAACAAAATAATAAGCTTTGTAAATGAAGCCATGAAATAATCTGATTTAAAATTTTCTTCTTAGATGCACAAGCTTGATCTTTTGTGCTCCCCCTTTCTTGAATATTTTTGTTACATAAACTTATTCACAACATAAGAAATAAAATACCTATTTTTTGTACATCTTCTACTTCTCCCCCTCAAGCTGGGTAGTAGTGGCAGTGATCCCAGCTTGAACCAAATATCATAGATGTTGCGATAAACCCAAATAATAGAGATGCTTAAATAAGCTCTCAAACCATGGAGAAGTGAGATATTTTCCTGATATATCAACTCAAAAAGTGACACAAAACAATTGGCATAAATTCGGATTTTTCAATATAGCAGAATACCAACATTACCTTTAATTCTTCCTTTGTGAATATATCTTTAAATATAGATCAGATTAACATGAAATTTTCTCATTCTGAAACTACACTTAAATACCTTTCATCCAAGTATAATTTATTTTCATAAAATATAAATATCAGAAGATGAATAATTGTATAAATTTTGGTCTCTGTCATCTTGCCGAACTAAGTACTATTTCTCTTTTTTCTGGAATGACCATTGACTCTTCCAAAATCAATATATCCTTATATAAAAATCATACCGAGAATTGGTTGAATAGGTAAGAAAATATACTTACAGATCTTTCTTTGGATATATAATTATCCATATAAAGTCTCTTTCTTGATAGCATAAAATACCTCGGAAGTTGAGGTTTTCTGCTGTCGCTCGAACCTCTTATTCAATCTAACCTTTGCTGCTTCAATTATCGATCTCACTTTGTAGATAACTCAGATAAAAAGATTTTTAAATAGTTAAAATAATAGACTTACAGATATTTCTTTTGATATATATTTTGTTGTGGACTCAATAGCACACCGAATCACACAACGAAGGAGGCAACAACAACTCACTCAATAGGATTTATTTCTTAGATTAATTTGAGTAGGATTTATTTCTTATATTGTTTTAAGTAGGAGTTATTTCTAATTAATTTTATATGTAGGGGCATTATGGGGATTTATTGTAACCATAACCCTAAAACTCCATGACGTGATCTATTTAAGGGTAAGGAATGAATGAAATAGGGAAGGTTTGAGATTTTAGAATAACCTAGTGTAAATAGGTTGAGATCACCTCTTGATCCTGAGTTTAGGGTTTACTCCAAAAATCTAACCTATCCTTCACCCTCCATTGCCCTCCATCTTCATCCACCTTCATCCACCATCATCCATAGTTGGAAGAGGAGCTTCGTGCCCCTTTTTCAAGCCCAAAGAGAGGGTCTTCCCTCCTCCTCAGCGTCAACAACAAGTAGGGGTTCAATCCCTCTTGATGAGCAGCAAAAAGTAAGAGTTTCTATTTTTTCCATGTGAAGGACTAGTGCAACTCCTCTTGTTGGGGAATCATCGCAGAAATAGAGCAAGAACAGCCATCAATGTGAGCCAAGGCTGCCCTCTAAGCTAGGCCTTCAATCCTAGCACGAGTTGCACCAAATCAGGGTTGAAACCCTGATTTACGTGAACAAGAACAAGTATTTCTTCCATTATCTCTCCACCTAAATTAATTCCATTCTAGCTATAAGTTTAGCACTAGAGTGAGTTCATAAAACGGGAGACTGATCACTGGTGGAAGATTAGCCTAAGAAGGGATCTTTAACCCTCCATACCGAGTCCAGCAACTCAGTACCAGTGCTGGATTCACAAATCCCATGTCGTGTTACTCGATCCATGACCCGACATCGTAACATATTTCTTCAAATAAAGTCTAGTTCTTGATAGCAAAAAATAAATCAGATTCTGAAGATTTCTGCTGTTTCTTGAACCTTTTTGCAATTTGACCTTCGATCATTCAAATATCAATATCCCTCATAATATAAATCCGATTGGAACAAATCATTCTTATTTAGAAAGTGGACTCAAATATCTTTCCATCAATATATAATTTGAAATATTGAAAACTCCTTATAGAGGTAAACAACGCAAAGAAAACTATGGGTATAGGGACAGAAAAAAAATAATTACGAACCTAGACTTAGGGTTTAGGGTTTAGAGAAAAGGATCACATTACCTCCGTGAGTTGACCAAGTCATCTCACACAACTTGTTCTGATACCATGTTGAATTTATGGAAGAGTGAAATACTTCATTGACTTCAATAACTTGTTGTAATCAGATTACATGAACCTCTATTTATAATAGAGGAAGGTAGTAGAGTCCAATTACAATAAAACTACCCTTGTCCCAATTACACCCAAACTCTAACACTTAAGGTAAGTCCTAACATAATTAGGTAACTCAATATTGATAAAATAAAAATATAACTTAAACTAAAAATCTTCTTGGTCATGACCCTAAGGTAAAGATCTTTTGTGAGTCCTTCTTGATCTTCCAACTGATGTGATAAGGATATCAGGTCATGGTAATCATTGTGGGTCCTACTTCTTATGGGCTTGGACCCATCTTGTTGCCTTCCTTGCTCATGTGACCCATCTTATAATAATCTTAAATATGTGGGCCTTCCATGGTCGTGTGGGCTTGAGCCTATCTTCTAACATTTATCGAAGTCAAACAAGCCATTATTTTACCCATTTACAAAAAGCTGACCTAACGAGCATAGATGATCGTTAGGTGATTTATCATGCGTAACTGGCTATATTTTTGTAAGTAATGAGTTATGGATTGGGAGTCGACACTCAGTTAAAATCCCCCGTACCCCCCATTTCCTAACGATTGCAAAACCTAATATATAAAAACTAAAAAGAATTTACAATCTCTAAAAATTACAGACACTTTTTGGAATTATCTCTCTCTACATTTGTGCACTGTGTATTGCATATTAGATGTATACTTTTTTCTTAAATTAAAACTTGAGTTTTCACTTTCCCTTCATCTCGTAAACAAAAAAGTGATAGAAGACAAATAGATCACAACCAAATGATAATTTTAGAGTTTAATTTTGGAAAAATTTAAAATAATAACAATTGTAAACAAAGAAAATTTATTCACACACCACAGATGAACACAAAAGATTTATTATCCAAGTTTGGCAAATTCCACTAGTTACCCCTAATAGCTAGGAATTTTATAAGAAAGAGATTTTTCTACACATGTTTTAAAAATGGATATGCATGCTTGAAACATATTAAAGATTCAAACGACCTATGGATCCAAACCTTTTAAAGAGAATAATAAATGTTGATTAAACTCTCAAGTGAACGTGCGGTGGGATATTTAACTGAGTCAAACAAGCCATTATTCTGCCCAATTTCCAAAAGTTGACTTAACGATCATAGATGATTGTAAAGTAATTTATCATGCGTAATGGGCTATATTTTTGTAAGTAATGACTTATGGATTGGAAGTCAACACTCAATTAAAAATCCCCCGCCTCCCCCATTTCCAGATGATTACAAAACCTAATATATAAAAACTAAAAAGAGTTACAATCCTTAAAAATTATAGACACTTTTTGGAATTATCTTTCAGTACATTTGTACACAATGCATTTCCATTTTAGATGTATACTTTTTCTTAAATCAAAACTTGAGTTTTCACATTCCCTGCATATCGTAAACAAAAAAGAGATAAAAGGCAAGTAGATCACAACAAAATGAAAAATTTAGAGTTTACTTAAGGAAAAAATTTAAAACAATAACAAATATAAGCAAAGAAAATGTATTCATACACCACAGATGAATACAAAAGTTTTATTGTCCAAGTTTGGGAAATTCAACTAGTTCAACCCTAATAGCTTGGAATTTAATAAGAAAGAGATTTAGCTACACATGTTTTAAGAATTGATATGCAAGCTTGAAACTTGTTAAAGATGCAAATTACCTTTGGATCCAAACCTTTTAAAGAGAATTAAAAATGCTCATTAAATTCTCAAGTGAACGTGCGGTGGGATATTTACCCGAGTCAAACAAGCCAATATTTTGCCCATTTACCAAAAGCGGACCTAATGATCATAGATGTTTGTAAAGTGATTTATCAGGCATAACGGGCTATATTTTTGTAAGGAATGACTTATGGATTGGGGAGTCAACACTCAGTTAAAAATCCCCCGCCTCCCCCTTTTCCCGAAGATTGCAAAACCTAATATATAAATACTAAAAAAGAGTTTACAATCCCTAAAAATTACATACGCTTTTTGGAATTATCTCTTGCTACATTTGTGCACTGTGCATTTCCATTTTAGATGTATACTATTTTCTTAAATGAAAACTTGAGTTTTTACTTTCACTTCATCTCGTAAACAAAAAAGAGATCAAAGGCAAATAGATCACAACAAAATGAAAATTTTAGAGTTTAAGTATGGAAAAAATTGAAAACATTAACAAATGTAAGCAAAGAAAATTTATTCACACACCACAGATGAACACAAAAGTTTTGTTATCCAAGTTTGGAAAATTCCACTTGTTCAACCCTAATAGCTTAGAATATTATAAGCAAGAGATTTTTCTCCACATGTTTTCAAAATGGATATGTATGCTAGAAACATGTTAAGGATGCAAATGACCTATGTATCCATACGTTTAAAGAGAATAACAAACGCTAATTAAATTCTATAGTGAACGTGCGGTGGGATATTTACCCGAGACAAACAAGCCAATATTTTGCCCAATTAAAAAAAGTTGACCTAACTATCATAGATGATCGTAAAGTGATTTATCAAGCGTAACGGGCTATATTTTTGTAAGGAATGACTTAAGGATTGGGAGTCAACACTCAGTTAAAAATCCGCTGATGGTAATCATTGTGGGTCTTACTTCTTATGGGCTTGGGCCCATCTTGTGGCCTTCCTTGACCATGTGGCCCATCTTATAATTATCTGAGATATGTGGGCCTTCCTTGGTCGTGTGGGCTTGAGCGTATCTTCTAACACTCCCCTCAAGTTGGGGGTGAGAGAGCAACATGAACTCCCAGCTTGCTGCAAATGATGTATAGAATATTTTTGTATAAAATGACACATCTTCCAATATGCCTTCGTCTTCCAATACTCCCCCTCACACTGTTGCGTCCTTCATTGAGGCCCTACGGCATAATATAAGTGAGATTAAATATCACTCCTAGCCGGCAAGCCATTGCTCCATATTCCAGTCCTAAGGCTGGATGTAGGGCACACTCTATCTTCTATCGGAATTGTGTCTATCGGCATTACTCTGAAGTGTCCACCACCGTGTCCCTCCACAAGACAACGACTCTCAAGTGGTAGGAGTCATAAAAGCCATTACAAGGGGGGGGGGGGGGGGGGGGGGGGGGGGAGGGAGAGAGGGAGAATCTCGTAGATGTAATAATAAGTTCCTCCGTCTTGAACATAAAACCACAAATAATTTAGATCTTTTTTATGGGGATGAAGTTCCTCTATCATGGACTTCCAACCACAAATAATTTTGATTTTTTTGGCGGGGATGAAGTTCCTCCGTCATGGACTCCCAACCACAAATACTTTTGATCTTTTTTACGGGGTAAAATAAATGATGACATGAGGTCACCTCTTCTTCAATAATAATGTCCCCAAAGAGACATAATAGTTGCGGCTGAATATAACATAACCATCTTCCAACACATAACATGAACCAAATAATAAACTTTGTAAAAGAACCCATGAAATAATCTGATATAAAAATTCTTCTTAGATGCAAAAGCTTCATCTTTTGTGCTCCCCCTTTCTTGAATATTTTGGTTACATAAGCTTATTCACAACATAAGAAATAAAATACCTCTTTCTTGTACATCTTCTACTTCTCCCCCTCAAGCTGGGAGGTAATGGCAGTGATCCCAGCTTGAACCAAGTATCATAGATGTTGCGATAGACCCAAATAACATAGATGCTTAAATAAGCTCTCAAACCATGGAGAAGTGAGATATTTTCCTGATATATCAACTCAAAAATTAACACAAAATAATTGGCATGAATTCGGATGCTTTCTTCATAAAATATAAATATCAGAAGATAAATAATTTAATAGATTCCGGTCTCTGTCATCTGGCCGAACTAATTATTGTTTTCCTTTTTTCCAGAATGACCATTGACTCTTCTAAGATCAATATATCCTTATATAAAAATCATACCGATAATTTGTTGAATAGGTATAAAAATATACTTACAGATATTTCTTTGGATATTTAATTATCCATATAAAGTCTCTGTCTTGATAGCATAAAATACCTCGGAAGTTGAGGTTTTCTGCTGCCGCTTGAACCTCTTTTTCAATCTGACCTTTGCTGCTTCAAATATCGATTTCACTTTGTATATAACTCAGATAAAAAAAAATTTAATAGTTAAAAGAATAGACTTGTAGATATTTATTTTGATAAATATTTCTCTAAATAAATTCTAGTTCTTGATAGCAAAAAATACCTCTGAATCTGAAGATTTTTGTTGCTTCTCGAACCTTTTTGCAATCTGACCTTCGATCATTCAAATATTAATATCCCTCTTAATATAGCTCCTATTGGAAAAATTCATTCTAATTTGGAAAGTAGACTCAAATATCTTTCCATCAATATATAATTTGAAATTTTGAAAACTCCTTATAGAAGTAAACAACGCAAAGAAAACTATTGGTATAGGGACAGAAAAAAAATAACTACGAACCTAGACTTAGGGTTTAGGGTTTAGAGAAAAGGATCACATTACCTCCGTGAGTTGACCAAGTCAACTCATAGAACCTGATCTGATACCATGTTGAATTTATGGAAAAGCAAAATACTTCATTGACTTCAATAAACCATTATTTTGCCAACTAACAAAAAGTTGACCTAACAGTCATAGATTATTGTAAAGTGATTTATCAAGCGTAATGGGATATAATTTTGTAAGGAATGACTTATGGATTGTGAATCAACACCAAGTTCAAAATCCCCCGCCTCCCCCTTGTTGAATTTATGGAAAAATAAAATACTTCATTGACATCAATAACTTGTTGTAATCAGAGTACATGAACCTCTATTTATAATAGAGGATGGTAGTAGAGTCAAATTACAATAAAACTACCCTTGTCCCAATTAAACCCAAACTCTAACACTTAAGGTAAGTCCTAAAATAATTAGGTAACTCAATTTTTATAAAAGACAAATATGACTTAAACTAAAAAACTTCTTCGTCGTGACCTAAAGATAAAGATACTTTTGTGAGTCTTTGATCTTCCAACTAATGCGACAAGGATGCCAGCTACAGGTAATCATTGTGGGTCCTACTTCTAATGGGCTAGGGCCCATCTTGTGGCCTTCCTTGGTCATGTGGCCCATCCTATAATAATCTTAGAAATGTGAGCCTTCCTTGGTCGTGTGGGCTTGAACCTTTCTTCTAACATTTTAAAAATGGATATGCATGTTTGAAACATGTTAAAGATGCAAATGACCAATCGATCCAAACCTTTTAAAGAATATAACAAACGCTCATTAAATTCTCAAGTGAACGTGCGGTGGGATATTTACCCGAGTCAAACAAGCCATTATTTTGCCCAATTAGAAAAAGCTGACCTAACAATCATAGATGATTGTAAAATGATTTATCATGCATAACAGGATATATTTTTGTAAGGAATGACTTATGGATTGGGAGTCAACACTCAGATAAAAATCCCCCACCTCACCTATTTCCCGACGATTGCAAAACTTAATATATAAAATCTAAAAAGAGTTTACAATCCCAAAAAATTACAGACACTTTTTGGAATTTTTTCTCTCTACATTAGACCACTATGCATTTCCCTTTTATATGTACACTTTTTTCTTAAATCGAGACTTGAGTTTTCACTTTCCCTTCATCTCGTAAACAACAAAGAGATAAAAGGTAAATAAATCACAAAAAAATGAAAATTTTAGAGTTTATGTATGGAAAAACTTTAAAACAATAACAAATGTAAGCAAAGAAAATTTATTCACACACCACAAATGAACACAAAAGTATTGTTATCCAAGTTTGGGAAATTCCACTAGATCAACCCTAATTGCTTGGAATTTTATAAGAAAGATATTTTTCTACACACGTTTTAAAAATGGATATGCATTCTTGAAACATGTAAAAGATGCAAATGACCTATGGATCCAAACCTTTTAAAGAGAACAACAAACACTCATTAAATTCTCAAGAGAACGTGCAATGGTATATTTACCCGAGTCAAACAACCCATTATTTTACCATTTACAAAAAGCTGACCTAACGATCATAGATGATTGTAATGTGATTTATCATGCGTAATGGGTTATATTTTTGTAAGGAATGACTTCTGGATTGGGAATAAACACTCAGTTAAAAATCCCCCGCCTCCCCCTTTTCCCGACGATTGCAAAACCTAATATATAAAAACTAAAAGAGTTTACAATCCCTAAAAATTATAGACACATTTTGGAATTATCTATCTCTACATTTATGCATTGTGCATTTCCATTTTAGATGTATACTTTTTTCTTAAATTAAAACATGAGTTTTCACTTTCCCTTCATCTCATAAAAAAAAAAGAGATAAAAGGAAAATAGATCACAAAAAAATGAAAATTTTAGAGTTTATGTATGGCAAAAATTTTAAAAAAATACAAATGTAAGCAAAGAAAATTTATTTTCACACCACAGATGAACACAAAAGTTTTATTATCCAAGTTTGAGAAATTCCACTAGTTCAACTATAATAGCTTGGAATTTTATAACAAAAAGATTTTTCTACACGTGTTTTAAAAATGGATATGCAGGCTTGAAACATGTTAAAGATGCAAATGACCTGTGGATCCAAACCTTTTAAAGAGAATAAAAAACACTCATTAATTTTCAAGTGAACGTGTTGTGGGATATTTACCCGAGTCAAACAAGCCATTATTTAGCCCATTTACAAAAAGCTGACCTAACGATCATAGATGATCGTTAGCATATTTATCTTGAGTAACGGGCTATATTTTGGTAAGGAATGATTATGGATTGGGAGTCAACACTTAGTTAAAAATCCCCCGCCTCCCCCTTTTCCTGACGATTGCAAAACCTATTATATAAAAACTTAAAAGAGTTTACATTCCCTAAAAATTACTGAATCTACATTTGTGCACTGTACATTTTCATTTTAGATGTATACTTTTTTCTTAAATCAAAACTTGAGTTTTCACTTTGCCTTCATCTCGTAAACAAAAAAGAGAAAAAAGGCAAATAAATCACAACAAAATGAAAATTTTAGAGTTTTGTATGGAAAAAATTTAAAACAATAACAAATGTAGCAAAGAATATTTATTGACACACCACAGATGAACCCAAAAGTTTTGTTATCCAAGTTTGGGAAATTCCACTAGTTACCCCTAATAGCTAGGAATTTTATAAGAAAGTGATTTTTCTACACATGTTTTAAAAATGGATATCCATGCTTGAAACATGTTAAAGATTCAAATGACCTATGGATCCAAACCTTTTAAAGAGAATAACAAATGTTGATTAAATTCTCAAGTTAACACACAGTGGGATATTTACCCGAGTCAAACAAGCCTTTATTTCACCATTTACCAAAAGTTGATTTATCATGCATAATGGGGAATATTTTTGTAAGGAATGACTTATTAATTGGAAGTCAACACTCAGTTTAAAATCTCCCACCTCCCCCTTTGCCCGATGATTGCAAAAACCTAATATATTAAAACTAAAAAGATTTTACAATCCCTAAAAATTACAGACACTTTTTGGTATTATCTTTCACTACATTTGTGCTCTGTGCATTTCCATTTTAGATGTTTACTTTTTTCTTAAATCAAAACTTTAGTTTTCACTTTCCTTTCCTCTCGTAAAAAAAATGATATAAAAAGGCAAATATATCACAACAAAGTGAAAATTTTAGAGTTTATGTATGGAAAAAAATTAAAACAATAACAATTGTAAGCAAAGAAAAATTATTCACACACCACAGATGAACACAAAAGTTTTGTTATCCAAGTTTGGGAAATTCCACTAGTTCAACCCTAATAGCTTGGAATTTAAAAAGAAAGAGATTTTTCTACACATGTTTTAAAAATGGATATGCATGCTTGAAACTTGTTAAAGATGCAAATGACCTAAGGATCCAAATCTTTTAAAGAGAATAACAAATGCTCATTAAATTCTCAAGTGAACGTGCGGTGGGATATTTACCCAAGTCAAACAAGCCATTATTTTGCCCATTTATAAAAAAGTTGACCTTTACAATCATATATGATTGGAAAGTGATTTATCGTGCGTAACGGGGTATATTTTTGTAAGGAATGACTTATGGATTTGGAGCCAACACTTAGTTTAAAATCACCCACCTCCCCTTTTTCTTGACGATTACAAAACCTAATTTATAAAAAATAAAAAGATTTTACAATCCCTAAAAGTTACAGACACATTTTTGGAATTATCTCTCTCTACTTTTTGCACTGTGCTTTTCCATATTAGATGTATATTTTTTTCTTAAATCTATTGGATGATAAGATTAAACCCAAACTACCAAGGAAGGCCCACGTATGTAAGATTATTATAAGTTGGGCCAAATGACCAAGGAAGGCCCACAAGATGGGGCCAAACCCATAAGAAGTAGGACCTAAAATGATTACCAAGAGCCGGCATCCTTACCACTTCAGTTGGAAGATCAAGGACTCACAAAAGTATCTTTATCTTAGGGTCATGACCAAGAAGAGTTTTAGTTTAAGTTATATTTGTCTTTTATCAATATTGAGTTACCTAATTATGTTAGGACTTACCTTAGGTGTTAGAGTTTGGGTGTAATTGGGACATGGGTAGTTTATTATAATTGGACTCTACTACCTTCCTCTATTATAAATAGAGGTTAATGTACTCTGATTACAAGAAGTTTAGGGTTCACTTGTACTCTGAAATACCTTAGGTATTTCACTTGTCCATAAATTCAACATGGTATCAGAGTAGGTTCTGTGAGTTGACTTGGTCAACTCACGGAAGTAATGTGATCCTTTTCTCTAAACCCTTAACCCTAGTTCTAGGTTCGTAGTTTTCTTTCTTTTTCAGTGCCTACACCCGTCGTTTTTTTTGAAAATTTCACCTCTATACGTAGTTTTTTATATTCCAATTTATATATTTACGGAAAGATATTTTAGTCTAATTTCCAAAGAAGAATTATTTGTTCCAATCGGAGTTATCGACAGAGAGATATCGGTATTTGAATGACCCAAGGTCAGATTGCAAAAAGGTTCGAGCAGCAGCAGCAATCTTCCAAATCCGAGGTATTTTTTTCTATCAAGAACTAGACTTTCTATGGATAAATATATATCAAAAGAAATATATGTAATTATATTCTTTTAACTATTCTACCAATTTTTTATCTGAGTTATCTACAAAGAGAAATCGATATTTGAAGCAGCAAAGGTCATATTGAAAAAGAGGTTTGAGGGGTAGCAGAAAGCCTCCACTTCCGAGGTATTTTATGCTATCAGTAAAGAGACTTTATATGAAGAATTATAAATCAAAAGAAATATCAATAAGTCTATTGTTTTACCTATTCAACCAAATTTTTATTTGAGTTATCTACAAAGAGAAATCGATATTTGAAGAAAGAAAGGTCAGTTTGAAAAAGAGGTTTGAGTGGCAGCAAGAAGCATCAATTTCCGAGGTATTTTATGCTATCAAGAAAGAGACTTTATATGGAGAATTATATATGAAATGAAAGATAAGTCTATTTTCTTACCTATTCAACCAATTCTCTGTATGATTTTTTTATAAGGAGATATTGATCTTGGAAGAGTCAATGGTCATTCTGCCAAAACAAGAGAAACAAAACTTAGTTCAATCAGATGACACAGACCGAAAACTATCAGATTATTTATCTTATTATGATTATATTTAATGAAGTTAATTCATACTTGGATGAAAGGTATTTATGTCTAGTTTCAGAATGAAAAAATTTCATGTCAATCTGATCTATATTGAAAGATATATTCGAATTGGAAGAATCAAAGGTCATGCTGGTATCCTGTTGTATTGAAAAATCCGAATTTATGCCAATAGTTTTGCGTCACTGTTTGAGTTGATATATCAGGAAAATATCTCATTTCTCCCTGGTTTGAGGGCTTGTTTACAAATCTCTGTTATTTTGGATTATAGCTACTTCTATGATATTTGGTTCAAGCTGGGATCACTGCCATTATGTTAAGCACCTAGCCAATACTACCCAAAAGACCGGCCTATTAGGAGCGGAAGACATAAGTACTTAACCCAGGACCATAACATCACACCCCGCCTGCCCGAGCCGACGACCACGGCGGCATTAACACAGCAACGCGACCGGGTCAGGGGTCACGCCAGGGGCTTGCGGTCCACCTGCGCACGCGGCCGCTGGGACTCGAAGTCAAGACGTAGCGCCTGCTCTGATACCAAGTTGTTATGGTCCCTAGCCATGGATCTAGTAACTCGGCGAGTTGAATATGAATCCAACACTGTTAGAGGGTTTCTTAACACGTTTTTGTGAAAAGAAACTCTCTTTTTCTTCCCTCACACGTTATAATTGAAAAGGAGTTTCCTTTTCTCAATTATAGATGCAACCAGCAAGTTAAAGGACTGTTTAAGCACTCAGATATGAAACCCCTCTTTTATGATTCATGTGAAGAGGGTTTACTTGCTGTAATTACTCAAGAACAACCCCTTTCCCTTTACTGAATTCATTCCCCTTGAAAAGGAGTTTCCTTTTCTTAATTATGAATGCACCAATTCCAGCAAGAGACTGTTTTAAGGATCCAATTATGAAACCCCACTTTATACCTCACGTCAATGAGTAGGGTTTCTGAATTCATGCAACTACCAATGCTGAATGTAAAGAGGGCAGTCTCTAGCTCTTCTAAATTCGGAAAAGATAGACAAAAATACCTCTTGAAGACCTCCTTCAATTCAGCAACTCGAAAATCCCTTTCTTGATGCTAAGACTCAACCAAATCCTTCTTCCCTCACTACTGGTTCGTGGAAGAGATGGATGCAGCATGGAAGAGAAGGCTGATTCCTCCTCCTTTTCCTTCCAAGATCTCCTCAAAGACTCCCCAATGGATGCAGCAAACCCCCAAGAGAGTTCACACCAAGAACCCTAGAATAGAGAGCCTAGAAGGAACCTAAATTACCCTAGTTTATGCTAATTCCGAACTTGCTTTATTTCTCAATCCTTACCCCTTAAATAGGGTGATTAACATCAACATAGGTTAGGGTTATTAAAACCCAATTCTACCCCTACCTTTAAGTCTTATTACAAATCAATAAAATTCGAAATTAAAAGCAACATAAATAATAAAAGTAAAGTAGATGACTCAGTCTTATTGAGTCCATAACATCTGCCCCCCCTTGGAGATCGAGCTTGACCTCAAGCTCGAAAGCTGGATAGACCTGGTGGAAGTTGTCGAGCCGCTCCCATTTTGCGTAATTGTGGCCGATTGCTGCCCAGTAATGGCATGCAGGGAGATGTCCGGTGGTTCTTCCTCAATCATATCCTCTATCACCTCGATATCCTCATCTTCAACCTTATCGATCAAAAACAATCTTTTGCACTGATGCCCAACCCGATATGGTTCATCACAGTTGTAACATAGATTCTTAGCCCGTCGTTCTGCCATCTCAGCACTTGTCAATTTTTCACATGGATTGGGAGTCAACACTCAGTTTAAAATCCCTCGCCTCCCCTTTTCCCGACGATTGCATAACCTAATAAATAAAAACTAAAGAGATTTTACAATCCCTAAAAATTACAGACACTTTTTGGAATTATCTCTCTCTACATTTGTGCACTATGCATTTCCATTTTAGATGTAAATTTTTTTCTTAAATCAAAACATGAGTTCTCACTTTTCCTTATAAAAGGTAAATAGATCACAAAAAAATGAAAATTTTAGAGTTTATGTATGGAAAAAAATTAAAAAAATAACAGATGTAAGCAAAGATGTGTGGGACCTTTTCAGTGGAAGCCAATTGATTCCTTGAAAGAAAAATTTTCACGTAGGCTGCATGCCATTCCCGTATTTTTTTCTCTTCAATCCCAATCCACCGCATTTCTCTGATTTCTCTGTGCATCACCATCCATTCTTATAGGGATATAGAATGGCTCATTGTGTTCTGGCTCTGATATCATTTGTTATGGTCCTGGATCTAACACAAGGATTCATTGTTAAGCTTCCGGTTCGGCCATGGGGAGTTTTAGAAAGACATGGTGGAATTGTAGTGAGATAGGGAGAGGAAGATGAAAATCAAACTAAAGGAAAGCTTGAAAACCCTAAAGCTCGTTGAGGAGAACTCTAAGCCTATTTACCCTAAAATTAACCTAAAATCAATGATTATCTTTCTCATTACTCTTACCCTTTAAATAGGGTTCACCCTGTTAGGGTTTAATATAAAATATTACAAAATACCCTTATATATAAAATATTCCAAAAATACCCATGTGGCCTAAAACAAAAATAATTAAAGTAAATTAAAAAAAATAAAAAAATTAATGTTATTGTGTTCATAACAAGATCACAATAAAATAAAATTTTTAGAGTGTATGTATGGAAAAAATTTAAAACAACAACAAATATAAGCAAAGAAAATTTATTCACACACCACAAATGAACACAAACTTTTTGTTATCCAAGTATGGGAAATTCCACTAGTACAACCCTAATAGCTAGGAATTTTATAAGAAAGATATTTTTTTACACATGTTTTAAAAATGGATATGCATGCTTGAACATATTAAAGATGCAAATGACCTATGGATCCAAACCTTTTAAATAGAATAACAAACACTCATTAAATTCTCAAGTGAACATGCGTTGGAATATTTACCCAAGTCAAACAAGCCATTATTGTGTCCATTTAAAAAGAGCTTACCTAACGAACATAGATGATTTTAAAGTGAATTATCATGCTTAACGGGTTACATTTTTGTAAGGAATGACTTATGGATTGGGAGTCAACACTCAGTTAAAAATCCCATGCCTCCCCCTTTTCTCGACCATTGCAAAACCTAATATAAAAAAACTAAAAAGATTTTACAAACCCTAAAAATTACAGACATTTTTTTGGTATTATCTCTCTCTACATTTGTGCATTATGCATTTCCATTTTAGATGTATACTTTTTTCATAAATCAAAACTTGAGTTTTCACTTTCCCTTCATCTCATAAACAAAAAAGAGATAAAACGTAAATAGATCACAACAAAATGAAACTTAAGAGTTCATGTATAGAAAAAATTTAAAACAATAACAAATTTAAGAAAAGAAAATTTTTTCACACGTTTTGTTATCCAAGTTTGAGAAATTCCACTAGTTCAACCTTAATAGCTTCGAATTTTATAAAAAATAGATTTTTCTACACATGTTTTAAAAATGGATATGCGAGCTTGAAACATGTTAAAGATGAAAATGACCTATGGATCCAAACATTTTAAAGAAATAATAAATTCTCATTAAATTCTCTAGTAAACGTGCGGTGGGATATTTACCCGAGTCGAACAAGCCATTATTTTGCCCATTTACAAAAAGCTGGCCTAACAATCATATATGATTGTAAGTGATTTATTATGCGTAACGGACTATTTTTTTGTAAGGAATGACTTATGGTTTAGGAGTCAACACTCAGTTAAAAATCCCCCGCATCTCCCTTTTCCCAACGATGGCAAAACCTAATATATAAAAACTAAAAAAAGTTTACAATCCCTAAAAATTACAAAACACTTTTTGGAATTATCTCTCTCTACATTTCTGTACAGTGAACTTCCATTTTAGATGTATACTTTTTTCTTAAATCAAAACTTGAGTTTTGACTTTCCCTTCATCTCGTAAAAAAAAAAGAGATAAAAGGCAAATAGATCACAAAAAAATTAAAATTTTAGAGTTTTTGTATGGAAAAATATTTCAATAATAAAAAATGTAAGCAAAGAAAATTTATTCACACACCACAGATGAACACAAAAGTTTTGTTATCCAAGTGTGGGAAATTCCACTAGTTCAACCTTAATAGCTTGGAATTTTATAAGAAAGAGATTTTTCTACACAAGTTTGAAAAATGAATATGCATGCTTGAAACATGTTAAAGATACAAATGACCTATGGATCAAAACCTTTTAAAGAGAATAGCAAACACTCATTAAATTCTCGAGTGAACATGCGGTGGGATGTTTACCCGAGTCAAACAAACCCTTATTTTGCCTATTTACAAAAAGTTGACCTACCGATCATAGATGATTGTAAAGCGATTTATCATACGTAACATGCTATATATTTGTAAAGAATGACTTAAGGATTGGGAGTCAACACTCAGTTAATACTCTCCCCCCCCCCCCCCCCCCCCCCCCCTTTTCCCGTCGATCGATAAATCTAATATATAAAAATTAACCAAAGTTTACACTCCCTAAAAATTACATACACTTTTTGGAATTATCCCTCTCTACATTTGTGCACTTTGTATTTCCATTTTAGATGTATACTTTTTTATTAAATCAAAATTTGACTTTTCACTTTCCCTTCTTCTCGTAAACAAAAAAGAGATAAAAGGTAAATAGATCACAACAAAATGAAAATTTTAGAGTTTATGTATAGAAAAATTTTAAAACAATAACAAATGTAAGCAAAGAAAATTTATTCACACAGCACAAATGAACACAAAAGTTTTGTTATCCAAGTTTTGGAAATTCCACTAGTTCAACCTTAATAGCTTCGAATTTTATAAGAAAGAGATTTTTCTACACATGTTTTAAAAATGGATATGCTAGCTTGAAACATATTAAAGATGCAAATGACCTACAGATCCAAACCTTTGAAATAAAATAATAAACTCTCATTAAATTTTCCAGTGAACGTGTAGTGGAATATTTACCTGAGTCAAACAAGCAATTATTTTTTTCGTTTATAAGAAGTTGACCAAACGATCATAGATGATTGTAAAGTGATTCATCATGCGTAACAGGATATATTTTTGTAAGGAATGACTTATGGATTAGAAGCAACACTCAGTTAAAAATCCCCCGCCTCCCCCTTTTCCCGACGATTGCAAAGCCTAATATATAAAAACTAAAAAGAGTATACAATCCCAAAAAATTACAGACACTTTTTGGAATTATCTCTCTCTACATTTGCTCATTGTGCATTTCTATTTTAGATGTATACTTTTTTCTTAAATCAAAACTTGAGTTTTCACTTTCCCTTCATCTCGTAAACAAAAAAGAGATAAAAGGCAAATAGATCACAACAAAAGGAAAATTATAGAGTTTATGTATAGAAAAAATTTAAAACAATAAAAAATGTAAGGAAATAAAATTTATTCACACACCACTGATGAACACAAAATTTTTGTTATCCAAGTTTTGGAAATTCCACTAGTTCAACCCTAATAGCTTGGAATTTTATAAGAAAGTTTTTTCTACACAAGTTTTAAAAATGGAAATGCATGCTTGAAACTTGTTAAGGATGAAAATGACCTATGGATCCAAACCTTTTAAAGAGAATAACAAACACTCATTAAATTCACAAATGAACATGCAGTGGAATATTTACCCGAGTCAAACAAGCCATTATTTTACCCATTTGCAAAAAGCTGACCTACCGATCATAGATGATTGTAAAGTGATTTATTATACGTAACGGGTTACATTTTTGAATGAAATGACTTATGGATTGGGAGCCAACACTCAATTAAAAATCCCGCGCCTCCCCTTTTCCCTGGTATTGCAAAACCTAATAAATAAAAACTAAAAAGAGTTTAGAATCCCTAAAAATTATAGACACTTTTTGGAATTATCTCTCTCTACATTTGTGCATTGTGTATTTCCATTTTAGATGTATACTTTTTTCTTAAATCAAAAACTTGAGTTTTCACTTTCCCTTCATCTCGTCAACAAAAAAGAGATAAAAGGCAAATAGATCACAAAAAAATAAAAAATTTAGAGTTTATGTATGGGCAAAATTTAAAACAATAAAAAATGTAAGGAAAGAAAATTTATTCACACCCCACAGATGAACACAAAAGTTTTGTAATCCAAGTTTGCAAAATTCCACTAGCTCAACCCTAATAGCGAGGAATTTTATAAGAAAGAGATTTTTCTACACTTGTTTTAAAAATAGATATGCATGCTTGAAACATGTTAAAGATGCAAATGACCTATGGAACCAAAACTTTTAAACAGAATAAAAAACAGTCATTAAATTCTCAAGTGAATGTGCGGTGGGATATTTACCCGAGTGAAACAAGCCCTTATTTTTCCCATTTACAAAAAGCTGACCTACCGATCATAGATGATTGTAAAGTGATTTATCATGTGTAAGGGGCAATATTTTTGTACAGAATGACTAATGGATTGGGAGTCAACACTCAGTAAAAAATCCCCCGCCTTCCCCTTTTCCTGACGATTGGAAACTCAAATATATATAAACTAAAAAGATTTTACAATCCCTAAAAATTAAAGACACTTTTAGGAATTGTCTCTCTCTACATTTGTGCACTGTACATTTCTATTTTAGATGTATACTTTTTTTTAAAATCAAAACTTGAGTTATTACTTTCCCTTCATCTCGTTATCAAAAAAGAGATAAAAGGCAAATAGATTACACAACTAAATGAAAATTTTAGAGTTTACGTATGAAAAATATTTAAAACATTAACAAATATAAGCAAAGAAAATTTATTCACCCACCATGGATGAACACAAAATTTTTGTTATCCAAGTTTCTGAAATTCTACTAGTTCAACCCTAATAGCTTGGAATTTTACAAGAAAGAGATTTTTCTACACATGTTTTAAAAATGGATATGCGTGCATGAAACATGTTAAAGATGGAAATGACCTATGGATCCAAACCTTTTAAGGAGAATAACAAACGCTCATTAAATTCTCGAGTGAATGTGCTAGAAAAAGCTGGCCTAACGATCATAGATGATTGTAAAGTCATTTATCATGTGTAACGGGCTATATTTTTGTAAGGAATGACTTATGGATTAGGATTCAACACTTATGCCATTTTTGAAACGGGCTATATTCCGACGATTGAAAAACCTAATATATAAAAACTAAAAAGAGTTTACAATCCCTAAAAATTAAAGACACATTTGGGAATTATCTCTCTCTACATTTGTGCACTGCATTTCCATTTTAGATGTATACTTTCTTCTTAAATGAAAACTTCAGTTTTCACTTTTCCTTCCTCTCTTAAACAAAAAAGAGATAAAAGGCAATTAGATCACAATAAAATGAAAATTTTAGAGTTTATGTATGGAAAAAATTTTAAAAAGTAACAAAGAAAATTTATTCACACAACACAAATGAACACAAATTTTTTGTTATACAAGTTTGGGAAATTCCACTAGTCCAACCATTATGGCTTGGAATATTATAAGAAAGAGATTTTTCTAAAAATGTTTTAAAAATGGATATGCATGCTTGAAACTTGTTATAGATGCAAATGACCTATGGATCCAAACCTTTTTAAAGAGAATAACAAACGCTCAATAAATTCTCAAGTGAACGTGTGGTGGGATATTTACCCGAGTCAAACAAGCCATTATATTCCCTTTTACAAAAATCTAACCTACTGATCATAGATGATTGTAAAGTCATTTATCACGCATAACGGGCTATATTTCTGGAAGGAATGACTTATGGATTGGGAGTCAACACACAGTTAAAAATTCCACGCTTCCCCCTTTTCCTGATGGTTGCAAAACCTAATATATAAAAAATTAAAAAGAGCAACAAATGCTCATTAAATTATCAAGTGAACATGTGATGGGATATTTAACCGAGTCAAACAAGCCATTATTTTGCCCATTTAGAAAAAACTGACCTAACAAACACTGATGATTTGTAAAGTGATTTATTCATCAATCATGTGTAATGGCATATGTTTTTGTAGGAAATGACTTATGGATTGGGAGCCAACACTTAGTTAAAAATCGCCCGCCTCCTCCTTTTCTCGATCATTGCAAAACCTAATATAAAGAAATTTAAAGAGTTTGCAGTCCCTAAAAGTTACAGAGACTTTTTTCAAATTATCTCTAGTGAACGTGCGGTGGGATATTTATCCGAGTCAAATAAGCCTTTATTTTGCCCATTTAAAAAAAGCTGACCCTAACAATCACAGATGATTTTTAAAGTGATTTATTGTACAATCATGCGGAACGGGCTATGTTTTGGCAAGAAATGACTTATGGATTGGGAGTCAACACATAGTTAAAAATCCCCTGCGTCCCCCTTTTTCCCCATCATTGAAAAACCTAATATATAAAAACAAAAAGAGTTTGCAATCCCTAAAAGTTACAGAGACTTTTTGGAATTATCTCTCTCAACATTTGTGCATTTCCATTCCATTTTAGATGTACATTTTTTTAAAAAACAAAACTTTAAGTTTTCACTTGCCGATTCACACGTAAAATAGAAGATTAAGGCAAAATAGATCACGACAAAATGAAAATTTTAGAATTTATATATGGAAAAAATGAAAAACAATAACAAATATTAGTAAAGAAAATTTATTCACACACCACAAACGAACACAAAAATTTTGTTGCCCAAGCTTGGGAAATTCCACTAGTTCAACCCTAATGGCTTGGAATTTGAAGAGAAAGAGATTTCTAACTAATCCTAACATGTTTTAAATATGGATATGCATGCTTGAAAGATGTTAAAGATGAGAATGCCCCATGGGTCCAAAATTTTTAAAGCGAACAACAAATGCTCATAAAATTCTCAAGTGAATGTGCGGTGGGATATTTACCCTAGTCAAACAAGCCATTATTTTGCCCATTTACGAAAGGCTGAGCTAACAATCACAGATGGTGTGTAAAGTGATTTATCGGTCAATCATGCATAACGGGTTGTGTTTTTGTAAGAAATGACTTATGGATTGGGAGTCAACACTCAGTGAAAGATCCCTCGCCTCCCCTTTTCCCTTTCATTCCAAAACCTAATATATAAAAACTAAAAAAGTTTGTAGACCCTAAAAGTTACAGACACTTTTTGAAATTCTCTCTCCCTAAATTTGTGCATTTCCATTCCACTTTAGATGTACACTTTTTCCTTAAATCAAAACTTTGAGTTTTCACTTTCCGATTCTCTCGTAAACAATAAGATAAAGGCAAAAATGATCACAACAAAATGAAAATTTTAGAGTTTATCTATGCAAAAAATAAAAAAAATAAAAAATGTAAGTAAAGGAAATTTATTCACACACTACAAACGAACACAATAGTTTTGATGTCCAAGTTTGGGAAATTCCACTAGTTCAACCCTAATGGCTAGGAATTTGATAAGAAAGAGATTTCTAACTTATCCTAACACGTTTTAAATATGGATATGCATGCTTGAAACATGTTTAAGATGCTAATGTCCTATGGATCCAAACTTTTTAAAGCTAACAAAAAATGTTCATTAAATTCTCAAGTGAACGTGAGGTGGTATATTTACCCGAGTCAAACAAGCCATAATTTTGCCCATTTACAAAAAGCTGACCTAAAAATCACAGATAATTTTTAAAGTGATTTATCGGTCAATCATGCGTAATGGACTATGTTTTTGTAAGAAATGACTTATGGATTGGGAGTCAACACAGTTAAAAATCCCCCGCCTCCCCCTTTTCCATATCATTGCAAAATCAAATATATAAAAACTAAAAGAGTTTGTAGTCCCTAAAAGTTACAAAGACTTTTTGGAATTATCTCTCTCTACTTTTGTGCATTTCAATTCCATTTTAAATGTACACTTCATTCTTAAATGAAAATTTGAGTTTTTACTTTCCAATTCTCTCGTAAACAAAAAGATAAAGGCAAAATAGATCATAAAAAAAATAAAAAATTTAGAGTTTATGCATGGAAAAAATTAAACACAATAATAAATGTACTGAAATAAAATTTATTCACACACCACAAACGAACACAAAAGTTTTGTTGTGCAAGTTTGGGAAATTCTACTTGTTCAACCCTAATGGCTTGGAATATGATAAGAAAGATAGATATTTTTAATTGATCCTAACATCTTTTAATTAAGGATATGCATGCTTCAAACATGTCAAAGATGTAAATGCCCAATGGATCCAAACCTTTTAAAGTTTACCACAAAAGCTCATTAAATTCTCAAGTGATCGTGCAGAGGGATATTTACCTGAGTCAAACAAGCCATTAATTTGCCCATTTAGAAAAAGTTGACCTAACAATCATAGATGATTTGTAAAGTGGTTTAGCGGTCAATCATGTGTAATGGGCTATGTTTTGGTAAGAAATTACTTATGGATTGGGAGTCAACACTCAGTTAAAAATCCCCCGCCTCCCCCTTTTCCTGATCATTGCAAAACATAATACATAAAACCTTAGAGAGGTTGCAATCCCTAAAACTTACAGAGAGTTTTTTTGAATTATCTCTCTATACTTTTGTGCATTTCCTTTTTATTTTAGATGTAGATTTTTTTCTTAAATCCAAACTTTGAGTTTTCACTATCTTATTTTCTCGTAATCAAGAAGATAAAGGCAAAATAGATCACAAAAAAACGAAAATTAAACACAGTAACAAATGTAAGTGAAGAAAATTTATTAACACACCTCAAACGAGCACAAAAGTTTTGTTGTCCAAATTTGGGAAATTCCACTAGTTCAACCCTAAGGGCTTGAAATTTGATAAGAAAAATATTTCTAACTGATCCTAACATGTTTTAAATATGGATATGCATGCTTGAAACATGTTAAATAGGCAAATTCCCTATGGATCCAAACCTTTTAAAGAGAACAAAAAATGTTCAATAAATTATCAAGAGAACGTGCGGTGGGATATTTACCCGAGTCAAACATGCCATTATTTTGCCCATTTACAAAAAACTGACCTAACAATAACAGATTATTTGTATAGTGATTTATTGGTCAATCATATGTAAGGGGCTATGTTTTTGTAGGAAATGACTTATGGATTGCGAGCCAACACTCAGTTAAAAGTCCCCCGCCTCCCCCTTTTCCCAATCATTGCAAAACCTAATATATAAAAACTAAAAGAGTTTGCAGTATCTAAAATTTATAGAGACTTTTTGGAAATTTCTCTCTCTCTAAATTTGTGCATTTCCATTCCATTTTAGATGTACACTTTTTTCTTAAATCAAAACTTTGAGTTTTCACTTTCCGATTCTATCGTAAACAATAAGATAAAGGCAAAAGAGATCACAACAAAATGAAACTTTTAGAGTTTATGTATGGAAAAAAATTAAAAACAATAAAAAATTTAAGAAAATAAAATTTATTCACACACCACAAACGAACGTAAAAGTTTTATTGTCCTAGTTTGGGAAATTCCGCTAGTTCTGCCCAAATGGCTTGGAATTTGATAAGAAAGAGATTTCTAACAGATCCTAACATGTTTTAAATATGGATATGCAAGCTTGAAACATGTTAAATATACAAATTTCCTTTGGATCCGAACCTTTTAAAGCGAACAAGAAATGATCATTAAATTGTCAAGTGAACCTAAGGTGGGATATTTACCTGAGTAAAACAAGCCTTTATTTTGACCATTTGAAAAAATTTGACTAAACAATCAAAGATGATTTGTAAACTGATTTATCAGTCAATCATGCGTGACGAGCTATGTTTTTTTAAGAAATGATTATGGATTGGGAGTCAACAGTCAATTAAGAATCCCCGACCTCCCCCTTTTCCCAATCATTGCAAAACCTAATACATAAAAACAAAAGAGTTTGTTGTCCCTAAAAGTTACAGAGACTTCAAGGAATTATCTCTCTCTATAGTTGTTCATTTCCATTACATTTTAGATGTACATTTTTTTCTTAAATCAAAACTTTGAGTTATCACTTTTCGATTCTCTAGTAAAAGTGAAGATTAAGGCAAAATAGATCACAAAAAAATGAAACATTTAGAGTGTATGTATGGAAAAAAAGAAAAACAATAACAAATGTAAGTAAAGAAAATTTATTCACACACCACAAACGAACACAAAAGTTTTGTTGTCCAAGTTTGGGAAGTTCCTCTAGTTCAACCCTAATGGCTTGGAAATTGATGGGAAAGAGATTTCTAACTGATCATAACATGTTTTAAATATGGATATGCATGCTTGAAACATGTTAAAGATGCAAATACCCAATGGATCCAAAGTTTTTAAAGCGAACAACAAATGCTCATTAAATTGTCAAGGGAACCTCCGATGGGATATTTACCCAAGTCAAACAAGCCATTATTTTGCCCTTCTACAAAAAGCTGACTTAACAATCACAGATGGTTTGTAACATGATTAATAGGTCAATCATGCGTAACGGGCAATGTTTTTGTAAGAAATGACTAATAGATTGGAAATCAACACTCAGTTAAAAATCCCCCGCCTCCCCCTTTTCCAGATCATTGCAAAACCTAATATATTTAAACTAAAAGAGTTTGCAGTCCCTAAAACTTATAGAGACTTTTTGGAATTATCTCTCTACATTTGTGCATTTCCATTCCATTTTATACGTACTCTTTTTTCTTAAATCAAAACATTGAGTTTTCTCTTTCCGATTCTCTTGTAAACAAGAAGATAATGGCAAAATAGATCAACAAAAAGGGAAATTTTATAGTTTATGTATGGAAAAAATTAAAAAGAATAAAAAATATAAGTAAAGAAAATTTATTCACACACCACAAATGAACCCAAAAGTTTTGTTGTCCAAGTTTGGGAAATTCCACTAGTTCAACCTTAATGGCTTGGAATTTGATAAGAAAGAGATTTCTAACTGAACCTAACATGTTTTAAATAAGGATATGCAACATGAAACATGTTAAAGAAGCAAATGCCGTATGGATCCAAACCTTTTAAAGCGAACAACAAATGCTCATTAAATTCTCAAGTGAACGTGCGGTGGGATATTTACTCGAGTCAAACAAGCCATTATTTTGCCCATTTACAAAAAGCTGACCTAACAATCACAGATGATTTTTGAAATGATTAACCGGTCAATCATACGTAATGGGAAATGTTTTTGTAACAAATGACTTATGGATTGGGAGTCAACACTTTGATAAAAATTCCGCACCTCCCCCTTGTCCCGGTTATTGCAAAACCTAATATATAAAAATTAAAAGAGTTCACTGTCCCTAAAAGTTACTGAGACATTTTGGAATTATCTCCCTCTACATTTGTGAATTTCCATTCCATTTTAGTTTTACACTTTTTTCTTCAATCAAAACTATGTGTTTTAACTTTCTGATTCTCTAGTAAACAAGAAGATAAAGGCAAAATAGATCACAACAAAATGAAAATTTTAGAGTTTATATATGAAAAAAATTTAAAACACAAAAAAATGTAAATAAAGAAAATAAATTCACATACCACAAACAAACACAAAATTTTTGTTGTAAAAGTTTGGGAAATTCCACTAGTTCAACCCTAATGGTTTTGAATTTGATAAGAAAGAGATTTCTAACTGATCCTAACATGTTTTAAATATGGATATGCATGCTTGAAACATGTTAAAGATGCAAAGGCCCTATGGATCCAAACCTTTTAAAGTGAACAACCAATGCTCATTAAATTCTCAAGTGAACGTGGGGTAGGATATTTACTTGAGTCAAACCAGCCAATATTTTGCCCATTTACAAAAAGCTGACCGAACAATTACAGATGATTGTAAAGTGATTTATCGGTCAATCAAGCATTACGGGCTATATTTTAGTAAGGAATGACTTATGGATTGGGAGTCAACACTCAGTTAAAAATCCCCCGCCTCTCCTTTTTCCCAACCATCGCAAAACCTAAAATATAAAAACTAAAAGAGTTTACAATCCCTAAAATTTACATAGCGTTTTTGGAATTATCTTTCGCGATATTTGTGCATTTTCATTCCATTTTAGATGTATACTTTTTTCTTAAATCAAAACTTTGAGTTTTGACTTTTCAATTCTCATGTAAATAAGAAGATAAAGGCAAAATAGATCACAACAAAATGAATTTTTTTGAGTTTATGTATGAAAAAATTTAAAAAAAAAAAATTTAAGTAAAGAAAAATTATTCACACACCTCAAATGAACACAAAATTTTTTTTGTCCAAGTTTGGGAAATTTCTCTAGTTCAACCCTAATGGCTTGGAATTAGATAAGGAAGAGATTTCTAACTAATAATAACATGTTTTAAATATGGATATGCATTCTTGAAACATGTTAAATATGTAAATTCCCTATGGAACCACACGTTTTAAAGGGAACAAGAAATGCTCAATAAATTCTCAAGTGAACTTGTAGTGGGATATTTACCCAAGTCAAACAAGCCATTATTTTGCCCATTTACAAAAAGCTGACCTGACAATCACAGATGATTTTTACAGTGATTTAGTGATCAATCATGTGTAACGGGCTGTGTTTTTGTAAGATATGACTTATGGATTGGGAGTCAACACTCAGTTAAAAATCCTTCGCCTCCCCCTTTTTGCGATCTTTGCAAAACCTAATATATAAAAACTAAAAGAGTTTGCAATCCCTAAAAGTTACGTAGAATTTTTGGAATAATCTCTCACTTTATTTGTGCATTTAAAATCCATTTAAGATGCACACTTTTTTCTTAAATTAAAACGTTGAGTTTTTACTTTCCGATTCTCTCATAAACAAGAAGATAAAGGCAAAATAGATCACAACAAAATAAAATTTTTAGAGTTTATGTATGGAAAAATTAAAAAAATAAAAAATTTAAGTAAATAAAATTTATTCACTCACCACATACGAACACAAATTTTTTTTTGTCTCAATAATGGAAATTCCACCAGTTCTACCCTAATGGCTTGGAATTTGATAAGAAAGAGATTTCTAACTGATCCTAACACGTTTTAAATATGGATATGCATGCTTGAAAGAATAAAATGCCCTTTGTATCCATACCTATTAAAGCTAACAACAAATGCTCATTAAATTCTCAAGTGATTGTGTGGTGGGATATTTACTCGAGTCAAACAAGCCATTATTTTCCCCATTTTAAAAAAGCTGAACTAACAATCACAAATGATTTTTAAAGTGATTTATCGATCAATCATGCATAACAGGCTGTGTTTTTGTAAGAAACGACTAATGAATTGGGAGTCAAGACTCAGTTAAAGATCCCCGCTTCCCCCTATTCCCGATCATTGTGAAACCTAATATATAAAAACTTAAAGAGTTTCTAGTCCCTAAAAGTTACAGAGACTTATTAGGATTATCTCTCCCTATATTTGTGCATTTCCATTCCATTTTAGATTAAATTTTTTTCTTAAATCAAAACATTTAGTTTTCACTTTCCGATTTTCTCGCAAACAAGAAGATAAAGGCAAAATAGATCACAACAAAATGAAAATTTTAGAGTTTATGTAAGGAAAAAATTATAAACAATAACAAATGTAAGTAAATAAAATTTATTCACACACCACAAACGAAAACAAAAGTTTTGTTGTCCAAGTTTTGGAAGTTCCACTACTTCAACCCTAAAGGCTTTGAATTTTATAAGAAAGAGTTTTCTAATTGATCCTAACGTGTTTTAAATATGGATATGAAGGCTTGAAACATGTTAAAGATGCAAATGCCCAATGGATCCATAACTTTTTAAATCGAACAACAAATGCTCATTAGATTCTCAAGTGTACATGCGGTGGGATATTTAATCG
Organism: Aristolochia californica; assembly: GCF_029961685.1. Taxonomy (NCBI): domain Eukaryota; kingdom Viridiplantae; phylum Streptophyta; class Magnoliopsida; order Piperales; family Aristolochiaceae; genus Aristolochia; species Aristolochia californica. Next base: position 16,129,303 of record NW_027181782.1, on the reverse strand, counting down.
AGTCAAACAAGCCATTATTTTGCCCATTTACAAAAAGCTTACCTAACAATCACAAATGATTTTTAGAGCAATTTTTCAGTCAATCATGCATATCGGGCAACATTTTCTTAAGAAATGACTTAGAGATTGGGAGTTAACACTCAGTTAAAAGTCCCCCGACTCCCCCATTTTTCAACCATTGCAAAACCTAAAATATAAAAACTAAAAGAGTTTTCAGACCCTAAAAGTTACAAAGACTTTTTGGAATTATCTCTCTCGACATTTGTGCATTTCCATTCCATTTTAAATGTACACTTTTTTCTTAAATCAAAACATTGAGTTTTCACTTTTCGATTCTCTCAGAAAGAAGAAGATAAAGGCAAAATAGATCGCAACAAAATGAAAATTTTAGAGTTTATTTATGGAAAAATTACAAGCAATAAAAAATATAAGTAAAGAAAATTTATTCACACACAACCAATGAACACAAAATTTTTGTTGTCCAAGTTTGGGAAATTCCACTTGTTCTACCCTAATGGCTTGGAATTTGATAAGAAAGAGATTGCTAACTGATCATAACATGTTTTAAATATAGATATGTATGCTTGAAACATATTAAAGATGCAAATGACCTATGGATCCAAAACTTTTAAAGGGAACAACAAATGCTCAATAAATTTTCAAACGAACGTGCAGTGGGACATTTACCTGAGTCAAACAAGCCATTATTTTGCCCATTTACAAAAAACTGATCTAACAATCACAGAGGATTTTTAAGTAATTAATCGGTCAATCATGCATAACGGGCAATGTTTTTTGTAAGAAATGACTTATGGATTGGGAGTCAACACATAGTTAATAATCCTCTGCCTCCCCCATTTAGCGATCATTGCATAACCTAATATATAAAAAATAAAAGATTTTGCTGTCCCTAAAAGTTATAGAAACTTTTTGGAATTTTATCTCTCTATAATTGTGCATTTCCAATCCATTTTAGATGTACATTTTTTTCTTAAATCAAAACTTTGAGTTTTTACTTTCCGATTCTCTCATAAAGAAGAAGATTAAGGCAAAATAGATCACAACAAAATAAATATTTTAGAGCTTTTGTATGGAAAAAATTAAGGCCAATAACCAATTTATGCCAAGAAAATTTATTCACACAGCACAAATGAACACAAAAGTTTTGTTGTCCAAGTTATGGAAATTCTACTAGTTCAACCCTAATGGCTTGGAATTTGATAAGAAAGAGATTTATAACTGATCCTAACATGTTTTAAATATGGATATGCATGCTTGAAAGAATTTAAAGATGCAAATGTCATATGGATCCAAACCTTTTAAAGCGAACAACCAATGCTCATTAAATTCTCAAGTGAACGTGCGGTAGGATATTTACCCGAGTCAAACAAGCCATTATTTTCCCCATTTAAAAAAACCTCAACTAACAATCACAGATGATTTGAAAAGTGATTTATAGGTGAATCATGCGTAACGGGCTATGTTTTAGTAAGAAATGACTAACGGATTAGGACTCAAGACAGAGTTAAAGATCCCCCGCTTCCCCTTTTCTCGTTCATTGCAAAACCTAATATATAAAAAACTTAAAGAGTTTTCAGTCCATAAAAGTTACAAAGACTTCTTGGAATTATCTCTTTCTATTTTTGTGCATTTCCATTCCATTTTAGATGTACAATTTTTCTTCAATAAAAACTTTGAGTTTTCACTTTCCGATTTTCTTGTCAACAAGACCGTAAAGGTAAAATAGATGACAACAAAATGAAAATTTTAGAGTTTATGTATGGAAAAAAATAATCATAATAACAAATTTAAGTAAATAAATTTTTTTCACACACCACAAACGAACACAAATGTTTTATTGTCCTAGTTTGGGAAGTTCCACTAGTTCAACCCTACTGGCTTTGAATTTGATAAGAAAGAGATTTTTAACTGATCCTAACATATTTTAAATATGGATATGCATGCATGAAACTTGTTAAAGATGCAAATTCCCTATGGATCCAAACCTTTTAAAGCTAACAACAAATGATCATTAAATTCTCAAGTGAACATGCGGTGGGATATTTGCCCGAGTAAAAAAAGTCAATATTTTGCCCATTTACAAAAAGCTGACCTAACAATAAAAGATGATTTTTAAAGTGATTTATCGGTCGGTCATGCGTAATGGGCTATGTTTTTGTAAGAAATGACTTATGGATTGGAGGTCAAGACTAAGTTAAAAATCCCCCGCCTCCCCCTTTTCCCGATTATTGCAAAACCTAGTATATAAAAACTAATAGAGTTTGCAGTCCCTAAAGTTAAAGAGACCTTTTGGAATTATCACTCTCTACATTTGTGCTTTTTCAATCCATTTTATATGTACACTTTTTTCTTAAATTAAAACTTTGAGTTTTCACTTTCCGATTCTCTCGTAAACAAGAAGACAAAGGCAAAATAGATCACAACAAAATGAAAATTTTAGAGTTTATGGATGGAAAAAATTAAAAAGAATAACAAATGAATGTAAAGAAAATTTATTCACACACCATAAACGAACACAAAAGCTTTGTTGTCCAAGTTTGGGAAATTCCACTAGTTCAACCCAAATGGTTTGGATTTTGATAAGAAATAGAATTATAACTGAACCTATCATGTTTTAAATATGGATATGCATGTTTGAAACATGTTAAAGATGCAAATGCCCTATGGATCCAAAAATTTTCAATTGAACAACAAATGCTCATTAAATTCTCAAGTAAACGTGAGGTGGGATGTTTACCCGAGTCAAACAAGCCATTATTTTGCCCATTTACAAAAGTTGACCTAACAATAATAGATGATTTGTGAAGTGATTAACCGATCAATCATGCGTAACGATCTATTTTTGTTTAAGAAATAACTTATGGATTGGGAGTCAACAGTCAGTTAAAAATCCCCGACCTACCCCTTTTGCCGATCATTGCAAAGCATAATATATAAAAACTAAAAGAGTTTGCAGTCCCGAAAAGTTTCTGAGTGTTTATGGAATTATCTCTCTCTACATTTGTGCATTTCCATTCCATTTTAGATGCACACTTTTTTCTTAAATCAAAACTTTGAGTTTTCAATTTCCGATTCTCTCATAAACAAGAAGATAAAGGCAAAATAGACTACAACAAAATGAAAAATTTATAGTTTATGTATGGAAAAAATTAAACACAATAAAAAATGTAAGTAATGAAAATTTATTCACACACGACAAACGAACACAAAAATTTTGTTGTCCAAGTTTGGGAAATTCCATTAGTTTAACCCTAATGGCTAGGAATTTGATAAGAAAGAGATTTCTAATTGATTCTGACAAGTTTTAAATATGGATATGCATGCTTGAATGAAGTTAAAGATTCAAATGCCCTATGGATCCAAACCTATTAAATCGAACAACAAAAGCTCATTTTATTCTCATGTGAACGAGCGGTGGGATATTTACTCGAGTCAAACCAGCCATTATTTTGCTTATTTACAAAAAAATGACCTAACAATAGCGAATCATTTTTAAAGTGATTTATCAGTCAATCATGTGTAACGGGCTATGTTTTGGTAAGAAATGACTTATAGATTGGGAGTCAACACTTATTTAAAAATCCCCCGCCTCCCCCTTTTCTCGGTCATTGCAAAACCTAAAATATAAAAACTAAAAGAGTTTGTAGTCCATAAAAATTATAGAGAATTTTTGAAAATTTCTATATCTACATTTTTTCATTTCCATTCCATTTTAGATGTACACTTTTTTCTTAAATCAAAACTTTGAGTTTTCTTTTCGATTCTCTCGTAAAAAAGAAGATTAAGGCAAAATAGATCACAACAAAATGAAAATTTTAGAGTTTATGTATGGAAAAAATTATAAATGATAACGAATTGAAGTAAAGAAAATTTAATCACACACCCCAAACGAACACAAAATTTTTGTTGTCCAAGTTTGGGAAATTCCACTAGTTCAACCCTAATGGCATGAAACTTTATGAGAAACAGATTTATAACTGATCCTAAGATGTTTTAAATATGGATATGCATGCTTGAAACATGTTAAACTTGAAAATGCCCTATGGATCCAAAAAATTTGAAGCAAACAACAAATGCTCATTAAATTCTCAAGTGAACGTGTGGTGGGAAATTTACCCTAGTCAAACAAGCCATTATTTTGCCCATTTACAAAAAGCTGACATGACAATCACAAATGATTTGTAAAGTGATTAATGGTCAATCATGTATAACGGGCAACGTTTTTAGAAGAAATGACTTATGGATTGGGAGTCAAAACTAAGTTCAAAATCCCTCGCCGCCCCCTTTTCTCATTCATTGCAAAACCTAATATATAAAAACTAAATGAGTTTGTTGTCCCTAAAAGTTACAGAGACTTTTTGGAATTATCTCTCTACATTTGTGCATTTACATTCCATTTTATATGTACTTTTTTTCTTAAATCATAACTATGAGTTTTCACTTTCCGATTCTCTCGTAAACAAGAAGATAAACACAAAATAGATCACAAAAAAATGTAAATTTTAGAGTTTATGTATGGTAAAAATTAAAAAGAATAACAAATGTAAGTAAAGAAAATTTATTCACACACCACAAACGAACAAAAAAATTTTGGTGTCGAAGTTTTGGAAATTCCACTAGTTCAACCCTAATTGTTTGGAATTTGATAGGAAAGAGATTTCTAACTGAACCTTACGTATTTTAAATATGGATATGCATGCTTCAAACATGTTAAAGATGCAAATTCCCTATGGATCAAAACCTTTTAAAGCGAACAACAAATGCTCATTAAATTCTCAAGTGAACGTCCAGTGTGAAATTTACCCAAGTCAACCAAGCCATTATTTTGCCCATTTACAAAAAGCTGACCTAACAATCACATATGATTTCTGAAGTGCTTAACCGGTCAATCATACATAATAGGCAATGTTTTTGTTAGAAATGACTGATGGATTGGGAGTCAACACTCCATTAAAAATCCCATGCCTCCCCCTTTTTGGAATTATCTTTCTCTACATTTGTGTATTTCCATTCATTTTAGATGTACACTTTTTTCTTAAATCAAAACTATGAGTTTTAACTTTCAATTTCTCAAGTAAACAAGAAGATAAAGGCAAAATAGATCACAAAAAAATGAAAATTTTAGAATTTATGTATGGAAAAAATTATAAACAAAAATAAACGTAAGTAAAGAAAATTTATTCACACAGCAAAAACGAACACAAAATTTTTGTTGTCCAAGTTTGGGAAATTCCACTTGTTCAACCCTTATGGCATGCAATTTGATAAGAAAGAGAATTCTAAATGATCCTAACATGTTTTAAATATGGATATGGATGCTAGATACATGTTAAAGATGCAAATGCCCAATGGATCCAAACCTTTTAAAGCGAAAAAGAAATGCTCATTGAATTCGCAAGTGAACGTGCGGTGGGATATTTACCCGAGTCAAACAAGCCATTATTTTGCCCATTTAAAAAAAGTTGATCTAACAAACACAGATGATTTGTCAAGTGATTTACCGGTCAATCATGCATACCGGCTATGTTTTTGTTAGAAATGACCTATGGATTGGGAGTCAGCACTCAATTAAAAATCACCGCCTCCCCCTTTTCCCGATCATTGCAAAAACTAATATATAAAAACTAAAAGAGTTTGTAATCCCTAATAGTTACAGAGACTGTTTGGAATTATCTCTCTCTACATTTGTGCATTTCCAATCCATTTTAGATGTACACTTTTTTCTTAAAAAAAACTATGAGTTTTCACTTTCCGATTCTCTCGTAAACAAGAAGATAAAGACAAAATAGATCAGAAAAAAATGAAAATTTTAGAGTTTCTGTATGAAAAAAATTAAAAAGATTAACAATTGTAAGTAAAAAAAAATTATTCACACACCACAAACGAACACAAAATTTTTGCTGTCCAAGTTTGGGAAATTCCACTAGTTCAACCCTAATGGCATGAAACTTTATGAGAAACAGATTTATAACTGATCCTAACATGTTTTAAATATGGATATGCATGCTTGATACATGTTAAACTTGAAAATGCCCTATGGATCCAAAAAATTTGAAGCGAACAACAAATGCTCATTAAATTCTCAAGTGAAAGTGTGGTGGGAAATTTACCCTAGTCAAACAAGCCATTATTTTGCCCATTTACAAAAAGCTGACATGACAATCACAAATGATTTGTAAAGTGATTAATCGGTCAATCATGTATAACAGGCAATGTTTTTGGAAGAAATGACTTATGGATTGGGAGTCAACACTAAGTTCAAAATCCCTCGCCTCCCCCTTTTCCCATTCATTGCAAAACCTAATATATAAAAAATAAATGAGTTTGTTGTCCCTAAAAGTTACAGAGACTTTTTGGAATTATCTCTCTACATTTGTGTATTTCCATTCATTTTAGATGTACACTTTTTTCTTAAATCAAAACTATGAGTTTTAACTTTCAATTTCTCAAGTAAACAAGAAGATAAAGGCAAAATAGATCACAACAAAATGAAAATTTTAGAGTTTATGTATGGAAAAAATTATAAACAAAAACAAACGTAAGTAAAGAAAATTTATTCACACAGCAAAAACGAACCCAAAATTTTTGTTGTCCAAGTTTGGGAAATTCCACTTGTTCAACCCTTATGGCATGCAATTTGATAAGAAAAAGAATTCTAAATGATCCTAACATGTTTTAAATATGGATATGGATGCTAGATACATGTTAAAGATGCAAATGCCCAATGGATCCAAACCTTTTAAAGCGAAAAAGAAATGCTCATTGAATTCCCAAGTGAACTTGCGGTGGGATATTTACCTAAGTCAAACAAGCCATTATTTTGCCCATTTAAAAAAAGTTGACCTAACAATCACAGATGATTTGTCAAGTGATTTACCGGTCAATCATGCATACCGGCTTTGTTTTTGCTGGAAATGACCTATGGATTGGGAGTCAGCACTCAATTAAAAATCCACCGCCTCCCCCTTTTCCCGATCATTGCAAAAACTAATATATAAAAACTAAAAGAGTTTGTAGTCCCTAATAGTTACAAAGACTTTTTGGAATTATCTCTCTCTACATTTGTGCATTTCCAATCCATTTTAGATATACACTTTTTTCTTAAATCATAACTATGAGTATTCACTTTCCGATTCTCTCGTAAACAAGAAGATAAAGACACAATAGATCAGAAAAAAATGAAAATTTCAGAGTTTCTGTCTGGAAAAAATTAAAAAGAATAACAATTGTAAATAAAAATAATTTATTCACACACCACAAACGAACACAAAAATTTTTCTATCCAAGTTTGGGAAATTTCACTAGTTCAACCCTAATGTCTTGGAATTTGATTAGAAAGAGCTTTCTAACTGATCCTAGAATGTTTTAAATATGGATATGCATGCTTGAAACATGTTAAAGATGCAAATGCCCTATGGATCCAAACCTTTTAAAGGGAACAACAAATGCTCATTAAATTCTCAAGTGAACGTGCAGAGGGATATTTACCTGAGTCAAACAAGCCATTATTTTGCCATTTACAAAAAGTTGACCTAACAATCACGGATGATTTTTAAAGTGATTTAGCAGTCAGTCATGCATAATGGGCTGTGTTTTTGTAAGATATGACTTATGTATTGCAAGTCAATACTCAGATAAAAATCCTTCGCTTCCTCCTTTTCACGATCATTGCAAAACCAAATATATAAAAACTAAAAGAGTTTGCAGTTCCTAAAAGTTACAGAGACTTTTTGGAATTATCTCTCTCTATATTTGTGCATTTCAAATCTATTTTAGATATACACTTTTTTCTTAAATCAAAACTTTGAGTTTTTACTTTCCGATTCTCTCATAAAAAAGTAGATAAAGGCAAAATAGATGACAACAAAATAAATATTTTAGAGTTTACGTATGGAAAAAATTTAAAAAAATAACAAATTTAAGCAAAGAAAATTTATTCACACACCACAAACGAACAAAAATGTTTTGTTGTCCAACTTATGGAAATTCCACTAGTTCTACCCTAATGGCTTGGAATTTGATAAGAAAGAGATTTCTAACTGATCCTAACATGTTTAAATATGGATATGCATGCTTGAAAGAAGTTAAATAGGCAAATGCCTTATGGATTCAAACCTGTTAAAGCGAACAACAAATGCTCATTAAATTCTCAAGTGAATGAGTGGAGGGATATTTACCCGAGTCATACAAGCCATTATTTTTCCACTTTACAAATAGTTTAACCAACAATCACAGATGATTTATAAAGTGATTTATCGGTCATTCATGCCTAACGGGATATTTTTTTTTAAGAAATGACTAACTGATTGGGGGTCAACACTCAGTTAAAGATCGCCCGCCTCCCCCATTTCCCGATCATTGCAAAACTTAATATAGAAAAACTTAAAGTTTTTGCATACCCTAAAAGTTATAGAGACTTATTGGAATTATCTCTCTCAATATTTGTGCATTTCCATTCCATTTTAGATATACACTTTTTTCTTAAATAAAAACTCTGAGTTTTCACTTTCCGATTTTCTCGTAAACAAGAAGATAAATGCAAAATAGATCACAACAAAATGAAAATTTTAGATTTTATGTACATAAAAAAATAAAAAAAACAAATGTAAGTAAAGAAAATTAATTCACTCACCGCACATGAACACAAAAGTTTTGTTGTCCATGTTTGGGAAGTTCCACTAGTTCAACCCTAATGGTTTTGAATTCGATAAGAAAGAGATTTCTAACTGATCCTAACATGTTTTAAATATGGATATGCAGGCTTGAAACATGTTAAAGATCAAAATTCCCTATGGATCCAAACCTTTTAAATCGAACAATAAATCCTCATTAAATTCTGAAGTGAATATGCGGTGGGATATTTACCCGAGTCAAATAACCATTATTTGGCCCATTTACAAAAAGCTGACCTAACAATCACAGATGAGTTTTAAAGTGATTTATCGGTCAATCATGCGTAACGGGCTATGTTTTTGTAAGAAATGACTTACGGACTAGGAGTCAACACTCAATTAAAAATCCCCTGCCACCCCTTTTTTTCGACCATTGCAAAACCTAAAATACAAAAACTAAAAGAGTATGCAGAGCCTAAAAGTGACAAAGACGTTTTGGAATTATCTCTCTCGAAATTTGTGCATTTCCATTCCTTTTTAGATGTACACTTTTTTCTTAAATCAAAACTATAAATTTTTACTTTTCGATTCTCTCATAAAAAAGAAGATAAAGGCAAAATAGATCACAACAAATTGAAAACTTTAGAGTTTATGTATGGAAAAATTAAAAACAATAACAAATTTAAGTAAAGAAAATTTATTCATACACCATAAACGAACACAAAAGTTTTGTTGTCCAACTTTGCGAAGTTCCACTAGTTCAACCCTTATGGCTTTGAATTTGATAAGAAAGAGATTTCTAACTGATCGTAACATGTTTTAAATATGGATATGTATGCTTCAAACAAGTTAAAGATGCAAGTTCCCTATGGATCCAAACCTTTTAAAGTGAACAACAAATGCTCATTAAATTCTTAAGTGAACGTGCAGTGGGATATTTACCCGAGTCAAACTAGCCATTATTTTGCCCATTTACAAAAACTGGCCTAACAATCACAAATGATTTGTAAAGTAATTAATCGGTCAATCATGCATAACGGGCTGTGTTTTTTTAAGAAATTACTTTTGGATTTGGAGTCAACACTTAGTTAAAAATCCTCCGCCTCCCACTTTTCGCTATCATTGCATAACCTAATATATAAAAACTAAAAGAGTTTGTAGTCCCTAAAAGTTACAGAGACTTTTTGGAATTACCTCTCAATATATTTATGCAATTCCAGTCCATTTTAGATGTACATTTTTTTCTTAAATCAAAATATTGAATTTTTTACTTTCCTATTCTCTCGCAAAGAAGAAGATAAAGGCACAATAGATTACAACAAAATAAAAAATTTAGAGTTTATATATGGGAAAAATTAAAACCAATAAAAATTTTAAGTAAAGAAAATTTATTCACACACTAAAAATGAACACAAAAGTTTTGTTGTCCAAGTTATTGAAATCCACTAGTTCAACCCTAATGGCTTGGAATAATATAAGAAAGAGATTTTTGACTGAACCTAAAATGTTTTAAATATGGATATGCATGGTTGAATGAAGTTAAAGATGTAAATACCGTATGGATCCAAACCTGTTATAGCGAACAACAAATGCTCATTAAATTATCAAGTCAATGTGCGGTGGAATATTTACCCGAATCAAACAAGCCATTATTTTCCCCATTTACAAAAAGATGAACTAACAATCATTGATGATTTGTAAAGTGACTTATCGGTCAATCATGCGTAACAGGTTGTTTTTTTGTTACAAATGACTAACGGATTGGGAGTCAAGACTTAGTTAAAGATCCCTCGCCTCCCCCTTTTCCTGATCATTTCAAAACCTAATATATAAAAACTTAAAGAGTTTACAATCCCTAAAAGTTATAAAGACTTTTTGGAATTATCTCTTTCTCTATTTGTGCATTTCCATTCCATTTTAGATGTACACTTTTTTCTTTAATCAAAACTTTGAGTTGTCACTTTCCGATTTTCTCATAAACAAGAAGATAAAGGAAAAATAGATCTCAACATAATGAAAATTTTAGAGTCTATGTATGGAAAAAATTAAAATAAAATAACAAATTTAAGTAAAGAAAATTTATTCATACACCACAAACTAACACAAAAGTTTTGTTGTACAAGTTTGGGAAGTTCCACTAGTTCAACCCGTATGGCTTTGAATTTGATAAGAAAGAGATTTCTAACTGATCCTAACATGTTTTAAATATGGATATGTATGCTTGAAACTTGTTAAAGATGCAAATTCCCTATGGATCCAAACCTTTTAAAGCGAAGAACAAATGCTCATTAAATTTTCAAGTGAACGTACAGTGGGATATTTACCCGAGTCAAACAAGCCATAATTTTGCCCATTTACAAAAACTGACCTACAACCACAGATGATTTGTAAAGTAATTGATCCGTCAATCATGCATAACGCTGTGTTTTTGTAAGAAATGACTTATGGATTGGGAGTCAACACTCAGTTAAAAATCTTCCGCCTCCCACTTTTCACAATCATTGTATAACCTAATATATAAAAACTAAAAGAGTTTGCAGTCTCTAAAAGTGACAAAGACCTTTTGGAATTATCTCTCTCTATATTTGTGCATTTCCCGTCCATTTTCGTTGTACACTTTTTTCTTAAATCAAAACTTTGAGTTTTTACTTTCCAATTCTCTCGTAAAGAAGAAGATTACAATAGATTACAACAAAATAAAATTTTTAGAGTTCATGTACGGAAAAAATAAAAACCAACAACAAATTTAAGTAAAGAAAATTTATTCACACACTACAAATGAACACAAAAGTTTTATTGTCCAAGTTATGGACATTCCACTAGTTCAACCCTAATGGCTTGGAATAATAGAAGAAAGAGATTTCTGATTGAACCGAAAACGTTTTAAATATGGATATGCATGGTTGAATGAAGTTAAAGATGCAAATGCCCTATGGATCCAAACCTGTTAAAGCGAACAACAAATGCTCATTAAATTATCAAGTGAATGTGCGGTGGGATATTTACTCTAGTCAAACAAGCCATTATTTTCCCCATTTACAAAAAGATGAACTAACAATCATAGATGATTTGTAAAGTGATTTATCGGTCAAACATGCATAACGGGCAGTGTCTTTGTTACTAATGACAAACGGATTGGGAGTCCCGATTCAGTTAAAGATCCCCTGCCTCCCCCTTTTCCCGATCATTTCAAAACTTAATATATAAAATCTTAAAGAGTTTACAGTCCCTAAAAGTTATAGAGACTTTTTGGAATTATCTCTTTCCATATTTGTGCATTTCCATTCCATTTTAGATGTACACTTTTTTCTTCAATCAAAACTTTGAGTTTTCACTTTCCGATTTTCTCATAAACAAGAAGATAAAGGAAAAATAGATCACAAAAAAAAAAAAATTTAGAGTCTATGTATGGAAAAAATTAAAACCAATAACAAATTTAAGTAAATAAAATTTATTCATACACCACAAACGAACACAAAACTTTTGTGGTCCCAGTTTGGGAAGTTCCACTAGTTCAACCCTTATGGCTTCGAATTTGATACGATAGAGATTTATAGCTGATCCTAACATGTTTTAAATATGGATATGTATGCTTGAAACATGTTAAAGATGCAAATTCCCGATTAATCCAAACCTTTTAAAGCGAACAAAAAATGTTCATGAAATTCTCGAGTGAACGTGGAGTGGGATATTTACCCGAGTCGAACAAGCCATTATTTTGCCCATTTACAAAAACTGACCTAACAATCACATATGATTTGTAAAGTAATTAATCGGTCAATCATGCATAATGGACTGTGTTTTTATAAGAAATTACTTATGGATTGGGAGTCAAGACTTAGTTAAAAATCCTCCACCTCCCACTTTTCACAATCATTGCATAACCTAATATATAAAAATTAAAAGAGTTTGCTATCCCTAAAAGTTACAGAAACTTTTTGGAATTATCTCTCTCTATATTTGTGCATTTCCAGTCCATTTTAGATGTACACTTTTTTCTTAAATCAAAACTTTGAGTTTTTACTTTCCGATTCTCTCGTAAAGAAGAAGATAAAGGCACAAAAGATTACAAAAAAAAAAATTTTAGAGTTTATATACAGAAAAAATTAAAACGATAAAAAAATTTAAATAAAGAAAATTTATTCACACACTACAAATGAACACAAAAGTTTTGTTGTCCAAGTTATGGAAATTCCACTAGTTCAACCCTAATGGCTTGGAATAATATAAGAAAGAGATTTCTGACTGAACCTAAAATGTTTTAAATATGGATATGCATGGTTGAATGAAGTTAAAGATGCAAATGCCCTATGGATCCAAACCTATTAAAGAGAACAACAAATGCTCATTAAATTATCAAGTGAATGTGCGGTGAGATATTTACCCGAGTCAAACAAGCCATTATTTTCCCCATTTACAAAAAGATGAACTAACAATCATTGATGATTTTTAAAATGATTTATCAGTCAATCATGCGTAACGGGCTGTGTTTTTGCTACAAATGACTAATGGATGGGGAGTCAAGACTCAGTTAAAGATCCCCTGCCTCCCCCTTTTCCCGATCATTTCAAAACCTAATATATAAAAACTTAAAGAGTTTGTAGTCCCTAAAAGTTATAGAGACTTTTTGGAATTTTCTCTTTCTATATTTTTGCATTTCCATTCCAATTTAGATGTACACTTTTTTCTTCAATCAAATCTTTGAGTTTTCATTTTCCGATTATCTCATAAACAAGAAGATAAAGTAAAAATAGATCACAACAAAATGAAAATTTTAGAGTCTATGTATGGAAAAAATTAAAAACAATAACAAATTTAAGTAAATAAAATTTATTCAGACACCACAAACAAACCCAAATTTTTTGTTGTCCAAGTTTAGGAAGTTCCACTAGTTCAACCCTTATGGCTTTGAATTTGATAAGAAAGAGATTTCTAACTGATCCAAACCAGTTTTAAATATGGATATATATGCTTGAAACATGTTAAAGATGCAAATTCCCTATGGATCCAAACCTTTTAAAGCGAACAACAAATGCTCATTAAATTCTCAAGTTAACATGCAGTGGGATATTTACCCAAGTCAAACAAGCCATTATTTTGTCCATTTACAAAAAGATGACCTACGAATCACAGATGATTTGTAAAGTGATTTATCGGTCAATCATGTGTAACGGGCTATGTATTTATAAGAAATGACTTAAGGATTATAAGTCAACACTTAGTTAAAAATCCCCCACCTCCCCCTTTTCGCGATCATTGCAAAACCTAAAATATAAAAACAAAAAGGTTTTGTAGTCCCTAAAAGTTACAGACACTTTTAGAAATTATCTCTCTTTACATTTGTGCTTTTCCATTCCATTTTAGATGTATACTTTTTCCTTAAATCAAAACTTTGAGTTTTCACTTTTTGATTCTCTCGTAAAACAGAAGATAAAGGCAAAATAGATCACAAAAAATGGAAAATTTAAAAAGAATAAAAAATGTTTGTAAAGAAAATTTATTCACACACCACAAACGAACACAAAAGTTTTGTTGTCCAAGTTTGAGAAATTCCACTAGTTCAACCCTAATGGCTTAGAATTTGATAAGAAAGAGATTTCTAACTGAACCTAACCTGTTTGGAAAATGGATATGCATGCTTGAAACATGTTAAAGATGCAAATGCCCTATAGATCCAAACCTTTTAAAGCGAACAACAAATGCTCATTAAATTCTCAAGTGAACGTGAGGTGGGATATTTACCCGAGTCAAACAAGCCATTATTTTGCCCATTTACAAAAACCTGACCTAATTGTCACAAATGATTTGTGAAGTGATTAAGCGGTCAATCATGCGTAACGGGCTATGTTTTTTTAAGAAATGACTTATGGATTATGAGTCAAAAATCAGTTAAAAATCCCTTGCCTCCCTCCTTTCCCGATCATTGTAAAACCTGATATATAAAAAACTAAAAGAGTTTACAGACCCTAAAAGTTACAGAGACTTTTTAGAATTATTTTTCTCTATATTTGTACATTTCCATTCCATTTTAGATGCACAGTTTTTTCTTAAATCAAAACATTGAGTTTTCACTTTTTGATTCTCTCGTAAACAAGAAGATATGGCAAAATAGATCACACCATAATAAAACTTTTAGAGTTTATGTATGGAAAAAATTATAAAGAATAACAAATTTAAGTAAGAAAATTTTTTTCACACACCACAAATGAACACAAAAGTTTTGTTGTCCATGTTTGGGAAATTCCAGTAGTCCAACCCTAATGATTTGGAATTTGATAAGAAAGATTTCTAACTGATCCTATCATGCGTTAAATATGGATATGCATGCTTGAAACATGTTAAAGATGCAAATGCCCTATGGTTCCAAACCTTTTAAAATGAACAAAAAATGCTCATTAAATTCTCAAGTGATCCAGTGGGATATGTACCCGAGTCAAACAAGCAATTATTTTCCCATTTGCAAAAAGCTGACCAAACAATCACAGAAGTTTTTTTATGTGATTTACTAGTCAATCATGTGTAATGGACTGTATTTTTTTAACAAATGACTTAAAGATTTGGAGTCAAGACTCAGTTAAAGATCCCCCGCCTCCCCCTTTTCCGATCATTGGAAAACCTAAAATATAAAAACTTAAAGAGTTTGCATATCCTAAAAATTATAGAGACTTATTGGAATTATCTCTCTCTATATTTGTGCATTCCCATTCCATTTTAGATGTACACTTCTTTCTTAAATCAAACTTTGAGTTTTCACTTTCCGATTTTCTCGTAAACAAGAAGATAAAGGCAAAATAGACAACAACAAAATGAAAATTTACAGTTTAAGTATGGAAAAAATTAAAAAGAATAAAAAATGTAAGTAAAGAAAATTTATTCACACACCACAAACGAACACAAAAGTTTTGTTGTCCAAGTTTTGGAAATTCCACTAATGCAACCCTAATGACTTTGAATTTTTTAAGAAAGAGATTTCTAACTGATCCTAACATTTTTTAAATATGGATATGCATGCTTGAAACATGTTAAAGATTCAAATGCCCTATGGATCCAAACTTTTTAAAGTGAACAACAAATGCTCATTAAATTCTCAAGTGAACCTGCGGTGGGCTTTTTACCCTAGTCAAACAAACTGTTATTTTACCCATTGACAAAAAACTAATCTAACAATCACATATGGTTTGTAAAGTGATTTATCAGTCAAACTTGCGTAACGGGCTATGTTTTTGTAAGAAATGACTTATGGATTGGGAATCAACAATCGGTTAAAAATCCCCCACCTCCCCCTTTTGCCGATCATTGCAAAACCTAATATATAAAAACTAAAAGAGTTTGCAATACCTAAAAGTTACAGAGACTTTTTTAAATTATCTCTCTCTAAATTTGTGCATTCCCATTCTTTTTTTATTTACACTCTTTTCTTAAATCAAAACTGTAAGTTTTCACTTTCCGATTCTCTCATAAACAAGAAGATAAAGGAAAAATAGATCATAACAAAATGAAAATTTCAGAGTTTAAGTATGGAAAAATTTTTAAAAATAAAAAATGTGAATAAAATAAAATTTATTCACTCACCACAAACGAACGCAAAAGTTTTGTTGTCCAAGTTACGTAAATTCCACTAGTTCAACTGTAATGACTTAGAATTTGATAAGAAAGAGATTTCTAATTGATCCTAACATGTTTTAAATATAGATATGCATGCTTGAAACATATTAAAGATGCAAATACCCCTTGGACCCAAACCTTTTAAAGCAAACAACCAATGCCTGTTAAATTCACAAGTGAACGTGCAGTGGGATTTTTACCCAAGTCAAACAAGCCATTATTTTGCCCATGTACAAAAAGCTGACTAACAATCACTAATGATTTTTAAAGTGATTTATCGGTCAATCATGTGTAACAATCACTGATGATTTTTGAAATGACTTACGGATTGGGAGTCAACACTCAGTTAAAGATCACTCGACTCCCCCTTTTCCAGATCTTTGAAAAACCTAATATATAAAAACATCAAGAGTTTGTAGTCCTTAAAAGTTATGGAGACTTTTTGGAATTATCTCTCTCTATATTTGTGCATTCCCATTCCATTTTAGATGTACACTTTTTTCTTAAATCAAAACTTTGAGTTTTCACTTTCCGATTTTCCGATAAACAAGAAGATATAGGCAAAATGAAAATTTTAGAGTTTATGTATGGAAAAAATAAAAAACAAAACAAATTTAATTAAAGAAAATTTATTGACACACCGGAAACGAACTCAAAAGTTTTGTTGTCCAAGTTTGGGAAATTCCACTATTTCAACCCTAATGGCTTTGAATTTGATTAGTAAGAGATTCCTAAATGATCCTAACATGTTTTAAATATGGATTTGCATGCTGGAAACATGTTAAAGATGCAAATGCCCTATGGATCCAAACCTTTTAAGGCGAACAGCAAATGCTCATTAAATTCTCAAGTGAACGTACGGTGGGACATTTACTCGAATCAAACAAGCCAATATTTTGCTCATTTACAAAAAAGTTGACCTAACAATTATAGTTGATTTATAAAGTGATTTATCGGCCAATCATCCGTAATGGGCAAAGTTTTTTTTACGAAATGACTTATGGATTGGGAGTCAACACTCAGTTAAAAATCCTCCACCACCCCCTTTTCCCGATCATTGCAAAACCTAATATATAAATACTAAAAGAGTTTGCAGTACCTAAAAGTTACAGAGACCATTTGGAATTATCTCTCTCTAAATTTGAGCATTTCCATTCCATTTTAGATGTACATTTTTTTCTTAGATCAAAACATTGAGTTTTGCCTTTCCGATTCTTTCATCAACAAGAATATAATGGCAAAATATATCACAACAAAATAAAAATTTTAGAGTTTATGTATGGAAAAAATTAGATACAATAACAAATGTAAAAAAAGAAAATTTATTCAAACACCACAAACGAACACAAAAGTTTTAATGTCCAAGTTTGGGAAATTTCACTAGTTCAACCCTAATAGCTTGGAATTTGATAAGAAAGGGATTTCTAACTGATACTAACATGTTTTAAATATGGATATTCACGGTTGAAACATGTTAAAGATGTAAATGCCCTATGGATCCAAACGTTTTAAAGCGAACAACAAATGATAATTAAATTCTCAAGTGAACGTGCGGTGGGATATTTACCCGAGTCAAACAAGCCATTATTTGCCAATTTATGAAAAGCTGACCTGACAATCCCAGATGATTTGTAAAGTGATTTATTGGTTAATCATGCCTAACAGGCTATGATTTTTTAAGAAATGACTTATGGATTGGGAGTCAACACTCAGTTAAAAATCCCCCGCCTCCCCGTTTTACTGATCATTGCAAAACTTAATATATAAAAAATAAAAGAGTTTCGAAAAAGTTATAGAGACTTTTTGGAATTATCTCTCTCTACATTTGTGCATTTCCATTCTATTTTTTATTTACACTTTTCTCTTAAATCTAAACATTGAGTTTTCGCTTTCCAATTCTCTCATAAACAAGAAGATAAAGGCAAAATAGATCACAACAAAATGAAAATTTTAGAGTTTCTGTATGGAAAAAATTAAAAAAATAACAAATGTTAGAAAAGACAATTTATTCACACACCACGAACGAACACAAACGTTTTGCTGTCCATGTTTTGGAAAATCCACTAGTTCAACCCTTATGGCTTGGAATTTGATAAGGAAAAGATTTCTAACTGATCCTAACATGTATTAAATATGGATATGCATGCTTTAAACATGTTAAAGATGCAAATGCCCTATGGATCAAAATATTTTAAAGCAAACAACAAATGCTCATTAAATTCTCAAGTGAACGTGCGGTGAGATATTTACCTGAGTCAACAAGCCATTATTTTGCCCATTAACAAAAACCTGACCTAACAATCACAGATGAGTTTTAAAGTGATTTCTCATTCAATCATACATAATGGGCTATGTTTTTGTAAGAAATGACTTATTGAAAGGCAGTCAACACTCAGTTAAAAATCCACTGCCACCCCCTTTTCCCGATCATTGCAAAACCTAATATACAAAAACTAAAAGAGTTTGCACTCCCTAAAATTTCCAGAGACATTTTGGAATTATGTCTCTTTACATTTGTATATTTCCATTCCATTTTAAATTTACTCATTTTTCTTTAATCAAAACTTTAAGTTTTCAATTCCCGATTTTCTCGTAAACAAGAAAATTAAGACAAAATAGACAACAATAAAATGAAAATTTTAGAGTTTATGGATGGAAAAAATTAAAAAACAAAAAAAATGTAATTAAATAAAATTTATTCACATACCACAAATGTACACAAAAGTTTTGTTGTCCAACTTTGGGAAATTCCACTATTTCAACCCTAATGGCTTTGAATTTGATAAGAAAGAGATTTCAAAATGATCCTAACATGTTTTAAATATGGATTTGCATGCTTTAAACATGTTAAAGATGCAAATGCCCTAGGGATCCAAACCTTTTAAAGCGAACAACAAATGCTCATTAAATTCTCAAGTGATCGTGCGGTAGGATATTTACCCGAGTCAAACAAGCCAATATTTTGCCTATTTAAAAAAAGCTAACCTAACAATCACATATGACTTGTAAAGTGATTTATCAATCAATAATATGTAACGGGCTACGTTTTTTAAAGAAATGACTTATTGATTGGGAGTCAACACTCAGTTAAAAATCTCCTAGCTCCCCCTTTTCCGGATCATTGCAAAACCTAAAATATAAAACTAAAAGAGTTTGCAATCCCTAAAAGTTACATAGACTATTTGGAATTATCTCTCTCTAAATTTTTGCATTTCGATTCCATTTTAGATGTACACTTTTTTCTTAAATCATAACTATGAGTTTTCACTTTCCGATTCTCTCGTAAACAAGAAGATAAAGGCAAAATAGTTCAAAAGAAATTGAAAATTTTAGAGTTTATGTATGGAAAAAAATTAAAAAGAATAAAAAATGTATGTAAAGAAAATTTATTCACACACCACAAACGAACACAAAAGTTTTGTTGTCCAAGTTTGAGAAATTACAGTAGTTCAACCCCAATGGCTCAGAATTTGATAAGAAACAGATTTCTAACTGAACCTAACCTGTTTGAAATATGGATATGCATGCTTGGAACATGTTAAAGATGCAAATGCCCAATGGATTCAAACCTTTTAAAGTGAACAACAAATGCTCATTAAATTCTCAAGTGAACGTGTGGTGGGATATTTACCCGAGTCAAACAAGCCAATATTTTGCCCATTTACAAAAAGCTGACCTAACAATCACAAATGATTTGTAAAGTGATTTATCGATCAATAATATGTAACAGGCTACGTTTTTTTAAGAAATGACTTTTTGATTGGGAGTCAACACTCTGTTAAAAATCCCCCGCCTCCCCCTTTTCCGGATCATTGCTAAACCTAAAATATAAAAATTAAAGAGTTTGCAGTCCCTAAAAGTTACAGACACTATTTGGAATTATCTCTCTCTACATTTGTGCATTTCCATTCCATTTTAGATGTACATTTTTTTTTAAATCAAAACTTTGAGTTTTCACTTTCCGATTCTTTCATAAACAAGAATATCAAGGCAAAATATATCACAACAAAATGAAAATTTTAGAATTTATGTAAGGAAAAAATATGACACAATAAAAAATAAAAAAAAAGAAAATTTATTCAAACACCACAAACGAACACAAAAGTTTTGCTATCCAAGTTTGGGAAATTCCACTAGTTCAACCCTTTTCGCTTAGAGTTTGATAAGAAAGATATTTTTAACTGATACTAACATGTTTTAAATGTGGATATGCATGCTTGAAACATGTTAAAGATGCAAATGTCTTATGGATCCAAACCTTTAAAAGAGAACAACAAATGATAATTAAATTCTCAAGTGAACATGCGGTGTGATATTTACCCGAGTCAAACAAGCCATTATTTTGCCAGTTTACAAAAAGTTGACATAACAATCACAGATGATTTGCAAAGGGATTTATTGGTCAATCATGCGTAACGGGCTTTGTTTTTGTAAGAAATGACTTATGGATTGAGACTAAACACTCAGTTAAAAATCCATCGCCTCCCCCTTTTCTCGATCATTGCAAAACTTAATATATAAAAACTAAAAGAGTTTGAAGTCCCTAAAAGTTATAGAGACCTTTAGGAATTATCTCTTTCTACATTTTTGCATGTCCTTTCCATTTTTTATTTAAACTTTTTCTTAAATTTAAACTTTGAGTTTTCGCTCTCCAATTCTCTCGTAAACAAGAAGATAAAGGCAAAAAATATCGCAAAAAAAATGAAAATTTTAGTGTTTCTGTATGTAAAAAATTTTAAAAAATAACAAATATAAGAAAAGAAGAACACAAACGTTTTGTGTTTCAAGTTTGGCAAAATTCACTAGTTCAAACTTATCCTAACATGTATTAAATATGGATATGCATGCTTGAAACATGTTAAAGATGCAAATGCCCTATGGATCAAACCTTTTAAATTGAACAACAAATGCTCATTAAATTCTCAAGTGAACATGCGGTGGGATATTTACCCGAGTCATACAATCCATTATTTTTCCCATCTACAAAAACCTGACCTAACAATCACAGATGAGTTGTAAAGAGATTTATCGGTCAATCATATAACGGGCTAAGTTTTTGTAGGAAATGACTTATTGATTGGTAGTCAACACTCAGTTAGAAATCTCCCGATCATTGCAAAACGAAATATATAAAAACTAATAGAGTTTGCAGTCCCTCAAATTTCTAGAGACATTTTGGAATTATCTCTCTCTACAATTGTACATTTCCATTCAATTTTAGATGTACTCATTTTTTTTTAAAATAAAACTTTGAGTTTTCACTTTCCGATTCTCTCGTAAACAAGAACATATAAAGGCAAAATAGATCACAACAAAATGAAAATTTTAGAGTTTAAGTATGGGAAAAATTAAAAACAATAACAAACGTAAGTAAAGAAAATTTATTCATACACCACAAACGAACACAAAAGTATTTTTGTCGAAGTTTGTGAAATTTCACTAGTTCAACCCAAATGGATTGGAATTTGATAAGAAAGAGATTTTTTAACTGATCCTAACATATTTTAAATATGGATATGCATGCTTGAAACATGTTAAAGATGCAAATGCCCTATGGATCCAAACCTTTTAAAGCGAACAACAAATTCTAATTAAATTCTCAAGTGAACGTGCGGTGGGATATTTACCTGAGTAAAACAAGCCAATATTTTGCCCTTTTACAAAATGTTTCCCTAAAAATCACAGATGATTTGTAAAGTGATTTATCAGTGAATCATACGTAACGGGCTATGTTTTTGTAAGAAATGACTTATGGATTGGGAGTCAACACTCAGTTAAAAATCCTTTGCCAGCCTCTTTTCCCGATCACTGCAAAACCTAATATATTAAAACTAAAAGAGTTTGCAGTCCCTAAAATGTACATAAAATTTTTGGAATTATCTCTCTCTTCATATGTCCATTTGTATTCCATTTTAGATGTACTCTTTTTTCTTAAATAAAAACTATGAGTATTCACTTTCCGATTCTCTCATAAACAAAAAGATAAAGGAAAAATAGATCACAACAAAATCAACATTTTAGAGTTTATGTAAGGAAAAAATAAAAAATAAAATAAAAAATGTAACTACAGAAAATGTATTCACACACCACAAACGAACACAAAACTTTTGTTTTCCAAGTTAGGGAAATTCCACTAGTTCAACTGTAATGGCTTGGAATTTGATAAGAAAGAGATTTCTAACTGATCCTAACATGTTTTAAATATAGGTAGGCGTGCTTGAAACATGTTAAAGATGCAAATGCCCTTTGGATCCAAATGTTTTAAAGCGAGCAACAAATGCCCATTAAATTCCCAAGTGAACATGCGGTGGGATATTTACTAGAGTCAAACAAGGCATTATTGTTCCCTTTAACAAAAAGCTGACCTAACAATCACAAATGATTTGAAAAGTGATTGACCGGTCAATCATGTGTAACGGGTTGTGTTTTTGTAAGAAATAACTTACGGATTGGGAGTCAAAACTCATTTAAAGATCCGCCGCCTCCCCCTTTTCCAAATCATTGCAAAACCTAATATATAAAAACTAAAAGAGTTTGTCGTCCCTAAAACTTACATAGACTTTTTGGAATTATCTCTCTCTATATATGTGCATTCCCATTCCATGTTATGTACAATTTTTTCTTAAATCAAAACTTTGAGTTTACAATTTCTGATTTTCTCGTAAACAAGAAGATAAGGCAAAAAAGACAACAACAAAAAGAAAATTTTAGAGTTTATGTATGGAAAAAATAAAAAAAACAAATATAATTAAAGAAAATTTATTGACACACCAGAAACGAACACAAAAGTTTTGTTATCCAAGTTAGTGAAATTCCACTATTTCAACCCTAATGGCTTTGAATTTGATAAGAAAGATATTTCTAAATGATCCTAACATCTTTTAAATATGGATTTGCATGCCTGAAACATGTTAAAGATGCAAATGCCCAATGGATCCAAACCTTTTAAAGAAAATAGCAAATGCTCATTCAATTCTCAAGTGAACGTGCGGTGGGATATTTACCGGAGTCAAACAAGCCTATTTACAAAAATCTGACCTAACAATCACACATGATTTATAAAGTGATTTATCAATCAATAATATGTAACGGGCTACATTTTTTTAAGAAATGTCTTTTTGATTAGGAGTCAACACTCAGTTAAAAATCCTCCGCCTCCCCCTTTTTCGGATCATTGCAAAACCTAAAATATAAAAACTAAAAGAGTTTTCAGTACCTAAAAGTTACAGAGACTTTTTGGAATTATCTGTCTCTACATTTGTTCATTTCCATTCTATTTTAGATGTACACTTTTTTCTTAAATCAAAACTTTGAGTTTTCACATTTCGATTCTTTCGTAAACAAGAATATAAAGGTAAAATATATCACAACAAAATAAAAATTTTAGAGTTTATGTATGCAAAAAATTAGACACAATAAAAAATTTTAACAAAGAAAATTTATTCAAACACCACAAATGAACACAAAAGTTTTGTTTTCCAAGTTTGGGAAATTTCACTAGTTCAACCCTAATAGTTTGGAATTTGATAAGAAATTGATTTCTAACTGATACTAACATGTTTTAAATATGGATATGCATGCCTGAAACATGTAAAAGATGAAAATGCCCTATGGTTCAAAAACTTTTAAAGCAAACAACAATTGATAATTAAATTCTCAAGTGAACGTGCGGTGGGATATTTACCCGAATCAAACAAGCCATTATTTTGCCAATTTACAAAAAGCTGACCTAACAATCACAGATGATTTGTAAAGTGATTTACTTGTCAATCATGCGTAACGGGCTATGATTTAGTAAGAAATGACTTACGGATTGGGAGTCAACACTGAGTTAAAAATCCCCAGCCTCCCCCTTTTCCCGATCAATGCAAAACTTAATATATAAAAAATAAAAGAGTTTGCAGTTACTAAAAGTTACAAAGAATTTTTGGAATTATCTCTCTCAAAATTTGTGCATTTTCATTCCATTTTTGGTTTACACTTTTTTCTTAAATTAAAGCATTGAGTTTTCTCTTTCCAATTCTCTTGTAAACAACAAGTTAAAGGCAAAATAGATCACAACAAAATGAAAATTTTAGAGTTTCTGTATGGAACAAATTAAAAACAATAACAAATGTAAGAAAAGAAAATTTATTCACACACCACGAACGAACTCAAACGTTTTGTTGTCCAAGTTTGGGAAAATCCACTAGTTCAACCCTTATGTCTAAGAATTTGAAAAGAAAGAGATTTCTAACTGATCCTAACATGTATTAAATATGGATATGCATGCTTGAAACATATTAAAGATGCAAATTCCCTATGCATCCAAACCTTTTAAAGCGAACAAAAAATGATAATTAAATTCTCAAGTGGACATGCGGTGGGATATTTACCCGAGTCTAACAAGCCATTATTTTGCCAATTTTCAAAAAGCTGACCTAACAATCACAAATGATTTGTGAAGTGATTTAATTGTCAATCATGTGTAATGGGCTATGTTTTTGTAACAAATAAACACTCAATTAAAAATCTCCTGCCTCCCTCTTTTCCCGATCTTTGCAAAACATAATATATAAAAACTAAAAGATTTTGCAGTCCCTAAATGTTTCTGAGACTTTTTGGAATTATCTCTTTCTAAATTTTTGCATTTCCATTCCATTTTTTATGTATATATTTTTCTTCAATCAAAACTTTGAGTTTTCACTTCCAATTCTGTCGTAAACAAGAAGATAAAGGAAAAATAGATCACAACAAAATGAAAATTTTATAGTTTATGTATGGAAAAAATTAAACACAATAAGAAAAAGAAAATTTATTCACACACCATAAATGAACACAAAAATTTTGTTGTCCAAGTTTGGGAAATTCCACTAATTCACCCCTAATGGCTCGAAATTTGTTAAGAAATAGATTTATAACTGATCCTAACATGTTTCATTATGGATATGCATGCTTCAAACATGTTAAAGAAGCAAATGCCCTATGGATCCAAACCTTTTAAAGCAAACTAAAATTGCACATTAAATTCTCAAGAGAACGTGCGGTGGGATATTGACCCGAGTAAGCAAGCCATTATTTATCCCATTTTCAAAAAGCTGACCAAACAATCACAGATGACTAATAAAATGACTTATGGATTGGGACTCAAGACTTAGTTAAAAATCCCCCGCCTCCCCCTTTTTCCTATCTTTGAAAAACCTAATATATAAAAACTAAAAGAGTTTGCAGTCCCTAAAAGTTACAGAGACTTTTTTGAATTATCTGTCTCTATATTTTTGTATTTCCATTCCATTTTAGATGTACATTTTTTTCTTAAATGAAAATTTTGAGTTTTCACTTTCCGATCCTCTCGTAAAAATGATGATAAAGGCAAAATAGATCACAACAAAATGTAAATTTTAGAGTCTATGTATGGAAAAAATTAAAAACAATAACAAATGTAAGTAAAGAAAATTTATTCACACACCACAAACAAACACAAAAGTTTTATTATCGAAGTTTGGGAAATTCCACTAGTTCAACCCTAATGGCTTGGAATTTGACAAGAAAGAGATTTCTAACTGATCCTTATATGTTTTAAATATGGATATGCATGCTTGAAAGATATTAAAGATGCAAAAGCCCTATGGATCAAAACCTTTTAAAGTGAACAACAAATGCTCTTCAAATTCTCAAGTGAACGTGCGGTCCGATATTTTTCTCAGCCAAACAAGCCATTATTTTGCCGATTTACGAAAAGCTGCCCTAACAATCACAGATGATTTGTAAAGTGATTGATCGTTCAATCATGTGTAATGGCTATGTTTTGGTAAGAAATGACTTATGGATTGGGAGTCAACACTTAGTTAAAAATCCTTCACCTCCCCCTTTTCCCGATCATTGCAAAACCAAAATATAAAAACTAAAAGAGTTTGTAGTCGCTAAAGTTTTAGAGACTTTGTGTAATTACCTCTCTCAACACTTTTGCATTTCCATTCTATTTTTTATGTACATTTTTTTCTTAAATCAAAACTTTGAGTTTTCACTTTTCGATTCTCTCGTAAAAAAGAACATGAAGGCAAAATAGATCACAACAAAATGAAAATTTTAGAATTTATGTAAAAAAATTAAAAAAATAACAAATATAAGTAAAGAAAATTTATTCACACACCACAAACTAACACAAAAGTTTTGTTGTCCAAGTTTGGGAAATTTCACTAGTTCAACCCTAAAGGTTTTGAATTTGATAAGAAAAAGATTTCTAACTGATCCTTACATGTTTTAAATATAGATATGCATGCTTGAAACATGTTAAAGATGGAAATGCCCTATGGATCCAAACCTTTTAAAGCAAACAACAAATGCTCATTAAATTCTCAAGTGAACGTGCTATGGGATATTTACCCGAGTCAAACATGCCATTATTTTGCCGATTTACAAAAAGTTGAACTAACAATCACAGATGATTTTTAAAGTAATTAATCGATCAATCATGCATAATGGGCTGTGTTTTTGTAAGAAATGACTTATGGATTGGGAGTCAACACTCAATTAAAAATCCTCCGCCTCCCCCTTTGTCTAATCATTGCAAAACCTAATATATAAAAACTAAAAGAGTTTGCAGTCCCTAAAAGTTATAGTGACTTTTTGGAATTGTCTCTCTCTATATTTTTTACATTTCAATTCAATTTTAGATGTACGCCTTTTTCTTAAATCAAAAATTTGAGTTTTCACTTTCCGTTTCTCTCGTAAACACGAAGATACAGGCAAAATAGATCATAAAAAATAAAACATTTAGAGTTTATGTATGGAAAAAAATAAAAAAATAACCAAACGAACACAAAAGTGTTTTTTTCCAAGTTTGGGATATTCCACTAGTTCAACCCTAATGGATTGGAATTTGATAAGAAAGAGATTTTTAACTAATCCGAACATGTTTTAAATAAGGATATGCATTGCTTCAAACATGTTAAAGATGGAAATACCCTATGGATCAAAACCTTTTAAAGCGAACAACTAATGCTCATTAAATTCTCAAATGAAAGTGCGGTGGGATATTTACCCGAGTCAAACAAGCCATTATTTTTCCTATTCACAAAAAGCTGACCTAACAATCACCGATGATTTGTATAGTGATTTATCGGTCAATCATGCGTAACTGGCTGTGTTTTTGTAAGAAATGACTTATGGACTAGGAGTCAACACTCAGTTAAAAATCCCCCGCCTACCCCTTTTCCCGATCATTATAAAACCTAATATATAAAAACTAAAAGAGTTTAGAGTCCCTAAAATTTATAGAGACTTTTTTGAAATATCTCTCTCTACATTTGTACATTTCCATTCCATTTTTTATGGACACTTTTTTCTTAAATCAAAACTATGAGTTTTCACTTTCCGATTCTCTCGTAAACAAGAAGATAAAGGTAAAATAGATCACAACAAAATGAAAATTTTAGATTTTATGTATGGAAAAATTAAAAACTATAAAAAATGTAAGTAAAGAAAATTTATTCACGCACCACAAATGAACACAAAATTTTTGTTGTCCAAGTTTGGGAAATTCTACTAGTTCAACCCTAATGGGTTGGAATTTGAAAACAAAGATTCGTAATTGATCATAGAATGTTTTAAATATGGATATGCATGCTCGAAAATTGTTAAAGATGCAAATGCCCTATGGATCCAAACTTTTAAAGGGAACAAAAAATGCTCATTAAATTCTCAAGTGAACGTGCGGTGGGATATTTATCCGAGTCAAACAAGCCATTATTTTGCCAATTTACAAAAACTTGACCTAACAATCACACATGATTTTTAAAGTCATTAATTGGTCAATCACGCATATTGGGCTATGTCTTTGTAAGAAATGACTTATGGATTTGGAGTCAACTCTCAGTTAAAAATACTCCGCCTCCCCCTTTTCCTGTTCATTGTAAAACCTAATATATAAAAACTAAAAGAGTTTTCTATCCCTAAAAGGTACAGAGACCTTTTGGAATTATCTCTCTCTATATTTGTGCATTTCCAATCCATTTTAGATGTACACTTTTTCCTTAAATCAAAACTTTGAGTTTTTTCTTTCCAATTCTCTCGTAAACAAGAAGATAAAAGCAAAATATATCTCAACAAAATAAAAATTTTAGAGTTTATGTTTGGAAAAAAGTAAAAAAAATATTAAATTTAAGTAAAGAAAATTTATTCACCCACCACAAACAAACATAAAAGTTTTGTTGTCCCAGTTATGGAAATTCCACTAGTTCAAACCTAATGGGATGGAATTTGATAAGAAAGAGATTTCTAACTGACCCTAACATGTTTTAAATAAGGATATGCTTGCTAGAAACATGTTAAAGATGCAAATGCCCTATGGATCCAAACCTGTTAAAGCGAACAACAAATGCTCATTAAATTCTCAAGTGAATGTGTTGTGGGATATTTACCTGAGTCAAACAAGCCATTATTTTGCCCATTTACAAAAAATTGACTGAACAATCACAGATGATTTGTAAAGTGATTTATCGGCCAGTCATGTGTAACAAGCTGTGTTTTTGTAAGAAAAGACTAACGGATTGGGCATCAAGGCTCAATGAAAGATCCCCCGCCTTCCCGTTTTCCCAATCATTGCAAAACCTAATATATTAAAACATAAAGTGTTTGAAGTCCCTAAACAGTTCAGAGACTTTTTGGAAACTCTGTATTTGTGCATTTCAATTTCATTTTAGAAGTACACTTTTTGCTTAAATGAGAACTTTGAATTTTCACTTTCATATTTTCTTGTAAACAAGAAGATAAAGTCAAAATAGATAAAAAAAAATGAAAATTTTAGAGTGTATGTATGGAAAAAATTAAAAACAATAGCAAATGTAAGTAAAGAAAATTTATTCACACACCACAAACGAACACAAAAGTTTTGTTGTCCAAGTTTGGGAAGTTCCATTAGTTCAACCCTAATGAATTTCAATTTGATAAGAAAGAGATTTCTAACAAATCCTAACTTGTTTTAAATATGAATATGCATGCAGGAAATATGTTAAAGATGCAAATGCCCTATGGATCCAAACCTTTAAAAGTGAACAACAAATACCCATTAAATTCTCAAGTGAACGTGCGGTGATATTTACCCGAGACAAACAAGCCATTATTTTGCCCATATACAAAAAGCTGACCTAACAATCACAGATGATTTGTAAAGTGATTTATCGGTCAATCATGCGTAACAGGCTATGTTTTTATAAGAAATGACTTATGGATTGAGAGTCAACACTAAGTTAAAAATCGCCTGCCTACCCCTTTTCCCGATCATTGTAAAAGAAAATATATAAAAACTAAAAGAGTTTACAGTCCCTAAAATTTTCAGAGACTTTTTGGAAATATCTCTCTCTACTTTAGTGCATTTCCATTCCATTTTAGATGTTCACTTTTTTCTTAAATCAAAACTTTGAGTTTTCACTTTTCGATACTCTCATAAACAAGAAGATAAAGGCAAAATAGATCACAACAAAATAATGGCTTGTTTGACTCATAAACCCAAGTCGAAAAAGCCATTATTTTGCCCACATACAAAAAACCGACCTAACAATCATAGATGATTTGTAAAGTGATTTATCGATCAATCAAGCGTAACAGGCTATGTTTTTGTAAGAAATGACCAGTCGATTGGGAGTCAACACTCAGTTAAAAATCCCCAGCCGACCCCTTTTCCCGTTCATTATAAAACCTAATATATAAAAACTAAAAGAGTTTACAGTCCCTAAAATTTACAGAGCCATTTTTGAAATATCTCTGTCTACATTTGTGCATTTCCATTCCATTTTAGAAGACACTTTTTTCTTAAATCAAAACTATGAGTTTTCACTTTCCGATTCTCTCTTAAACAAGAAGATAAAGGCAAAATAGACCACAACAAAATGAAAATTTTAGAGTTTATGTATGGAAAAATTACAAACAATAAAAAATGTAAGCAAAGAAAATTTATTTCACACACCACAAACGAACACAAAAGTTTTGTTGTCCCAGTTATGGAAATTCCACTAGTTCAGCCCTAATGGGATGGAATATGATAAGAAAGAGATTTCTAACTGACCCTAACATGTTTTAAAAAAGGATATGCTTGCTAGAAACATGTTAAAGATGCAGATGCCCTATGGATCCAAACCTGTTAAAGCGAATGTGTAACAGGCCA
Source organism: Aristolochia californica (assembly GCF_029961685.1). NCBI lineage: Eukaryota > Viridiplantae > Streptophyta > Magnoliopsida > Piperales > Aristolochiaceae > Aristolochia > Aristolochia californica. The sequence goes on along the minus strand of NW_027181782.1, from coordinate 16,098,922 downwards.
GTCATGTGTAACGGGCTGTGTTTTTGTAAGAAAAGACTAACGGATTGGGTGTCAAGGCTCAGTTAAAGTTCCCCTGCCTCCCCCTTTTCCCAATCATTGCAAAACCTAATATATTAATACATAAAGAGTTTAAATTTCCTAAACGTTTGAAAGACTTTTATGAATTATCTCTCTCTGTATTTGTGCATTTTAGTTCCATTTTAGATATACATTTTTTTCTTAACTAAGAACTTTGAATTTTCACATTCCGATTTTCTCGTAAACAAGAAGATAAAGGCAAAATAGATCACAACAAAATGAAAATTTTAAATTTTATGTATGGAAAAAATAAAAAACAATAACAAATGTAAGGAAAGAAAATTTATTCTCACAACACAAACGAACACAAAAGTTTTGTTGTCCAACTTTGGGAAGTTCCACTAGTTCAACACTATTGACTTTGAATTTGATAAGAAACAGATTTCTATCTGATCCTAACATGTTTTAAATATTGATATGCATGCTTGAAACATGTTAAAGATGCAAATGCGCAATGAATCCAAACTTTTTTAAGCGGACAAAAAATGCTCATTAAATTCTCAAGTGAACGTGCGGTGGAATATTTACTCGAGTAAAAAATGCCATTATTTTGTCCATCTACAAAAAACTGACCTAACGATCACAAATGATTTTTAAAGTGATTTATCGATAAATCATGTGTAACGGGCTATGTTTTTGTAAGAAATGACTTATGGATTGGGAGTCAACACTCAATTAAAAATCCCCTGCCTCCCCCTTTTCTCTATCATTATAAACTAATATATAAAAACTAAAAGAGTTGTTGTCTCTAAAAGTTACAGAGACATTTTGGAATTATAACTCTCTACATTTGTGCTTTTTCAATCCATTTTAGATGTACACTTTTTTCTTAAATAAAAACTTTGACTTTGCACTTTCCGATTCTCTCGTAAACAGGAAGATAAAAACAAAATAAATCACCAAAAAATGAAAATTTTAGAGGTTATGTATGGAAAAAATTATAAAAAATAACAAATCTTAGTAAATAAAATTTGTTCACACACCACAAACGAACACAAAAGTTTAGTTGTCCAAGTTTGGGAAATTCCACTAGTTCAACACTAATAGCTATGAATTTTATAAGAAAGAAATTTCTAACCGATCCTAACATGTTTTAAATATGGATTTGCATGCTTGAAACATATTAAAGATGAAAATGCCCTATGGATCCGAACCTTTTAAAGTAAACAACAAATGCTCATTAAATTCACAAGTGAACGTGCGGTTGGATATTTACCCGAGTCAAACAAGCCATTATTTTGCCCATTTACAAAAACTGACCTTACAATCACATATGATTTGAAAAGAGATTTATCAGTCAATAATGCATAATGGGCAATGTTTTTTTAAGAAATGACTTATGGATTGGGAGTCAACACTCAATTAAAAATCCTTCGCCTTCCCCATTTCTTGACCATTGCAAAACCTAAAATATAAAAACTAAAAGAGTTTGCAGTCCCTAAAAGTTAAAAAGACCTTTTGGAATTATCTCTCTCGACATTTGTGCATTTCCATTCCATTTTAGATGTACACTTTTTTCTGAAAACAAAACTTTGAGTTTTCACTTTCCGATTCTCTCGTAAAAGATATAAAGGCGAAATAGATCACAACAAAATGTAAATTTTAGAGTCTATGTATGGAAAAAATTAAAAACAATAACAAATGTAAGTAAAGAAAATTTATGTACACACCACAAACAAACAGAAAAGTTTTATTGTCGAAGTTTGGGAAATTCCACTAGTCCAACCCTAATGGCCTAGAATTTGACAAGAAAGAGATTTCTAACTGATCCTCATATGTTTTAAATATGGATATGCATGCTTGAAATATATTAAAGATGCAAAAGCCTTACGGATCAAAACCTTTTAAAGTGAACAACAAATGCTCTTTAAATTCTCAAGTGAACGTGCGGTCCGATATTTTTCTTAGCCAAACAAGCCATTATTTTGCCGATTTACAAAAAGCTGACCTAACAATCACAGATGATTTGTAAAGTGATTGATCGTTCAATCATGTGTAACGGCTATGTTTTGGTAAGAAATGACTTATGGATTGGGAGTCAACACTTAGTTAAAAATCCTTCACCTCCCTTTTCCCGATCATTGCAAAACCAAAATATAAAAACTAAAAGAGTTTGTAGTCGCTAAAGTTTCAAAGACATTTTGTAATTATCTCTCTCAACACTTTTGCATTTCCATTCTATTTTTTATGTACATTTTTTTCTTAAATCAAAACTTTGAGTTTTCACTTTCCGATTCTCTCGTAAAAAAGAACATGAAGGCAAAACAGATCACAACAAAATTAAAAATTTTAGAGTTTAGGTATGGAAAAAATTAAAAACAATAAAAAATATAAGTAAATAAAATTTATTCACACACCACAAACGAACACAAAAGTTTTGTTGTCCAAGTTTGGGAAATTTCACTACTTCAACCCTAAAGGTTTTGAATTTGATAAGAAAAAAAATTCTAACTGATCCTAACATGTTTTAAATATGGATATGCATGTTTGAAACATGTTAAAGATGGACAAGCCCTATGGACCCAAACCTTTTAAAGCAAACAACAAATGCTCATTAAATTCTCAAGTGAACGTGCTATGGGTTATTTACCCGAGTCAAACATGCCATTATTTTGCCGATTTACAAAAACCTGAGCTAACAATCACAGATGATTTTTAAAGTAATTAATCGATCAATCATGCATAATGGGCTGTGTTTTTGTAAGAAATGACTTATGGATTGGGAGTCAACACTCAATTAAAAATCCACTGCCTCCCCCTTTTTCTGATCATTGCAAAACCTAATATATAAAAATTAAAAGAGTTTGCAGTCCCTAAAAGTTATAGTGACTTTTTGGAATTGTCTCTCTCTATATTTTTGCATTTCCAATCAATTTTAGATGTACGCCTTTTTCTTAAATAAAAATTTTGAGTTTTCACTTTCCGTTTCTCTCGTAAACACGAAGATAAAGGCAAAATAGATCATAAAAAATTAAAACATTTAGAGTTTATGTAAGAAACTTTATTCACACACGACAAACGAACACAAAAGTTTTTTTTTCCAAGTTTGGGAAATTCCACTAGTTCAACCCTAATGGATTGGAATTTGATAAGAAAGAGATTTTTAACTAATCCTAACATGTTTTAAATATGGATTTTCATTGTTTCAAACATGTTAAGGATGGAAATGCCCTATGGATCAAAACTTTTTAAAGCAAACAACTAATGCTCATTAAATTCTCAAATGAAAGTGCGGTGGGATATTTACCCGAGTCAAACAAGCCATTACTTTTCCTATTTACAAATAGCTGACCTAACAATCACTGATGATTTGTATAGTGATTTATCGGTCAATCATGCGTAATTGGCTGTGTTTTTGTAAGAAATGACTTATGGATTGGGAGTCAACACTCAGTTAAAAATCCCCCCCACCTACCACTTTTCCTGATCATTATAAAACCTAATATATAAAAACTAAAAGAGTTTAGAGTCCCTAAAATTTACAGAGACTTTTTTGAAATATCTCTCTCTACATTTGTACATTTCCATTCCGTTTTTTATGGACACTTTTTTCTTAAATCAAAACTATGAGTTTTCACTTTCCGATTCTCTCGTAAACAAGAAGATAAAGGTAAAATAGATCAGAACAAAATGATAATTTTAGAGTTTATGTATGAAAAAATTAAACATATAAAAAATGTAAGTAAAGAAAATTTATTCACGCACCACAAATGAACACAAAATTTTTGTTGTCCAAGTTTGGGAAATTCTAATAGTTCAACCCTAATGGTTTGGAATTTGAAAAGAAAGATTTGTAACTGATCATAGCATGTTTTAAATATGGATATGCATGCTTGAAAAATGTTAATTATGCAAATGCCCTATGAATCCAAACTTTTAAAGGGAACAACAAATTCTCATTAAATTTTCAAGTGAACGTGCGGTGGGATATTTACCCGAGTCAAACAAGCCATTATTTTGCCAATTTACAAAAAGCTGACCTAACAATCACACATGATTTGTATTAATTGGTCAATCACGCATAATGGGCTATGTTTTTTGTAAGAAATGACTTATGGATTTGGAGTCAACTCTCAGTTAAAAATACTCCGCCTCCCCCTTTTCCTGTTCATTGCAAAACCTAATATATAAAAACTAAAAGAGTTTGCTGTCCCTAAAAGTTATAGAGACCTTTTGAAATTATCTCTCTCTACATTTGTGCATTTCCAATCCATTTTAGATGTACACTTTTTCCTTAAATCAAAACTTTGAGTTTTTACTTTCCAATTCTCTCGTAAACTAGAAGATAAAGGCAAAATATATCTCAACAAAATAAAATTTTTAGAGTTTATGTTTGGAAAAAAGTAAAAAAAAAATTAAATTTAAGTAAAGAAAATTTATTCACACACCACAAACAAACACAAAAGTTTTGTTGTCCCAGTTATGGAAATTCCACTAGTTCAACCCTAATGGGATGGAATTTGATAAGAAAGAGATTTCTAACTGACCCTAACATGTTTTAAATAAGGATGTGCTTGTTAGAAACATGTTAAAGATGCAAATGCCCTATGGATCCAAACCTGTTAAAGCGAACAACAAATGCTCATTAAATTCTCAAGTGAATGTGTTGTGGGATATTTACCTGAGTCAAACAAGCCATTATTTTGCCCATTTACAAAAAACTGACTGAACAATCACAGATGATTTGTAAAGTGATTTATCGGCCAGTCATGTGTAACAGGCTGTGTTTTTGTAAGAAAAGACTAACGGATTGGGCATCAAGGCTCAGTGAAAGATCCCTCGCCTTCCCATTTTCCCAATCATTGCAAAACTTAATATATTAAAACATAAAGAGTTTGGAGTCCCTAAATAGTTCAAAGACTTTTTGGAATTATCTCTCTCTGTATTTGTGCATTTCAATTTCATTTTAGAAGTACACTTTTTGCTTAAATGAGAACTTTGAATTTTCACATTCCAATTTTCTCGTAAACAAGAAGATAAAGGCAAAATAGATCAAACAAAATGAAAATTTTAGAGTGTATTTATGGAAAAAATTAAAAACAATAGCAAATGTAAGTAAAGAAAATTTATTCACACACCACAAACGAACACAAAAGTTTTGTTGTCCAAGTTTGGGAAGTTCCATTAGTTCAACCCTAATGAATTTGAATTTGATAAGAAAGAGATTTCTAACAGATCCTAACTTGTTTTAAATATCAATATGCATGCATGAAATATGTTAAAGATGCAAATGCGCTATGGATCCAAACCTTTAAAAGTGAACAACAAATACCCATGAAATTCTCAAGTGAATGTGCGGTGATATTTACCCGAGACAAACAAGCCATTATTTTGCCCATATACAAAAAGCTGACCTAACAATCACAGATGATTTGTAAAGTGATTTATCGGTCAATCAAGCGTAACTGGCTATGTTTTTATAAGAAATGACTTATGGATTGAGAGTCAACACTAAGTTAAAAATCGCCCGCCTACCCCTTTTCCCGATCATTGTAAAAGAAAATATATAAAAACTAAAAGAGTTTACAGTCCCTAAAATTTTCAGAGACTTTTTGGAAATATCTCTCTCTACTTTAGTGCATTTCCATTCCATTTTAGATGTTCACTTTTTTCTTAAATCAAAACTACGAGTTTTCACTTTCCGATACTCTCATAAACAAGAAGATAAAGGCAAAATAGATCACAACAAAATAATGGCTTGTTTGACTCGTAAACCCGAGTCAAAAAAGCCATTATTTTGCCCACATACAAAAAACCGACCTAACAATCATAGATGATTTGTAAAGTGATTTATCGATCAATCAAGCGTAACAGGCTATGTTTTTGTAAGAAATGACCAGTCGATTGGGAGTCAACACTCAGTTAAAAATCCCCAGCCGACCCCTTTTCCCGTTCATTATAAAACCTAATATATAAAAACTAAAAGAGTTTACAGTCCCTAAAATTTATAGAGACGTTTTTGAAATATCTCTGTCTACATTTGTGCATTTCCATTCCATTTTAGATGGACACTTTTTTCTTAAATCAAAACTATGAGTTTTCACTTTCCAATTCTCTCGTAAACAAGAAGATAAAGGCAAAATAGATCACAACAAAATGAAAATTTTAGAGTTTATGTATGGAAAAATTACAAACAATAAAAAATGTAAGCAAAGAAAATTTATTTCACACACCACAAACGAACACAAACGTTTTGTTGTCCCAGTTATGGAAATTCCACTAGTTCAACCCTAACGGGATGGAATTTGATAAGAAAGAGATTTCTAATTGACCCTAACATGTTTTAAATAAGGATATGCTTGCTAGAAACATGTTAAAGATGCAAATGCCCTAAGGATCCAAACCTGTTAAAACGAATGTGTAACGGGCCAGTCATGTGTAACAGGCTGTGTTTTTGTAAGAAAAGACTAACGGATTGGGCGTCAAGGCTCAATTAAAGTTCCCATGCCTCGCCCTTTTCCCAATCATTGCAAAACCTAATATATTAATACATAAAGAGTTTGGATTTCCTAAATGTTTCAAAGACTTTAATGAATTATCTCTCTCTGTATTTGTGCATTTCAGTTCCATTTTAGATATACACTTTTTTCTTAACTAAGAACTTTGAATTTTCACATTCCGATTTTCTCGTAAACAAGAAGATAAAGGCAAAATAGATCACAACAAAATGAAAATTTTAAATTTTATGTATGGAAAAAATAAAAAACAATAACAAATGTAAGTAAAGAAATTTTACTCACACATCACAAACGAACACAAAAGTTTTGTTGTCCAACTTTGGGAAGTTCCACTAGTTCAACACTATTGACTTTGAATTTGATAAGAAACAGATTTCTATCTGATCCTAACATGTTTTAAATATTGATATGCATGCTTGAAACATGTTAAAGATGCAAATGCACAATGGATCCAAACTTTTTTAAGCGGACAAAAAATGCTCATTAAATTCTCAAGTGAACGTACGGTGGGATATTTACTCGAGTCAAAAAAGCTATTATTTTGTCCATGTACAAAAAACTGACCTAACGATCACAGATGATTTTTAAAGTGATATACCGGTAAATCATGCGTAACGAGCTATGTATTTGTAAGAAATGATTTATGGATTGGGAGTCAACACTCAGTTAAAAATCCCCTGCCTCCCCCATTTCTCTATCATTATAAAAACTAATATATAAAAACTAAAAGAGTTTGTTGTCTATAAAAGTCACAGAGACTTTTTGGAATTATATCTCTCTACATTTGTGCATTTTCAATCCATTTTAGATTTACACTTTTTTCTTAAATAAAAACTTTGAGTTTGCACTTTCCGATTCTCTCGTAAACAGGAAGATAAAGACAAAATAAATCACCAAAAAATGAAAATTTTAGAATTTATGTATGGAAAAATTTATAAAAAATAAAAAATCTTAGTAAATAAAATTTGTTCACACACCACAAACGAACACAAAAGTTTAGTTGTCAAAGTTTGGGAAATTCCACTAGTTCAACACTAATAGCTATGAATTTTATAAGAAAGAAATTTCTAACTGATCCTAACATGTTTTAAATATGTATATGTATGTTTGAAACATATTAAAGATGCAAATGCCCTATGGATCCTAACCTTTTAAAGTAAACAACAAATGCTCATTAAATTCTCAAGTGAACGTGCGATTGGATATTTACCCGAGTCAAACAAGCCATTATTTTGCCCATTTACAAAAAGTTGACCTTACAATCACAGTTGATTTGAAAAGTGAGTTATCAGTCAATAATGCATAATGGGCAATGTTTTTTAAAGAAATGACTTATGGATTGGGAGTCAACACTCAGTTAAAAATCCTTCACCTTCCCCTTTTCCTGACCATTGCAAAACCTAAAATATAAAACTAAAAGAGTTTGCAGTCCCTAAAAGTTACTGAGACTTTTTTGAATTATCTGTCTCTATATTTTTGTATTTCCATTCCATTTTAGTTGTACATTTTTTTCTTAAATGAAAATTTTGAGTTTTCACCTCTCGTAAAAATGATAATAAAGGCGAAATATATCACAACAAAATGTAAATTTTAGAGTCTTATGTATGGAAAAAATTAAAAACAATAAGAAATGTAAGTAAAGAAAATTTATTCACACACCACAAATGGACACAAAACTTTTTTTGTCCAAGTTTTGGAAATTCCACTAGTTCAATCCTAATGGCTTGGAATTTTATAAGAAAGAGATTTCTAATTGATCACAACATGTTTTAAATATGGATATGAATGCTTGAAACATGTTAAAGTTGAAAATGCCCTATGGATCCAAACCTTTTATAGGGAATAACAAATGCTCATTAAATTCTCTAGTGAATGTGCAGTGCGATATTTACCCGACTCAAACATGCCATTATTTTGCCCATTTACAAAATGATGACCTAACAATCACAGATGATTTTTAAAGTGATTAATCGGTGTATCATGCGTAACGGGCTGTGTTTTTGTAAGAAAAGACTATAAGATTAGGAGTCAAGAGTCAGTTAAAGATCCCCGCCTCCCCCTTTTCCTGATCAATGCAAAACCTAATATATAAAAACATAAAGAGCCTGCAGTTCCTAAAAGTTAAAGAGACTTTTTGGAAGTATTTCTCTCTATATTAGTGCATTTCCATTCCATTTTAGATCTACACATTTTTCCTAAATGAAAACATTGACTTTTCACTTTCCGATTTTCTCGTAAACAAGAAGATAAAGGTAAAATAGAGCAGAAAAAATGAACATTTTAGTGTTTATGTATGCAAAAAATTAAAAACAATAACAAACGTAAGGAAATAAAATTTATTCACACACCACAAACAAACACAAAAGTTTTGTTGCCCAAATTTGGGAAGTTCCACCAGTTCAACCCTAATGGTTTTGAATTTTATAAGAAAGAGATTTCTAACAGATCCTAACATGTTTTAAATATGTATATGCATGCTTAAAACATGTTGAAGATGCAACTGCCAGATGGATCCAAACCTTTTAAAACGAACAAAAAATGCTCATTAAATTCTCAAGTGAACGTGTTGTGGGATATTTACCCTAGTCAAACAAGCCAATATTTTGCCCATTTACAAAAAGTTGACCTAACAATCACAGATGATTTGTAAAGTGAATTACAGGTCAATCATGCGTAATGGGCTATGTTTTTGTAAGAAATGACTTATGGATTGGGAATCAACACTTAGTTAAAAATCCCCCGCATCCCCCTTTTCCCGATTATTGGAAAACCTAAAATATAAAAACAAAAAAGTTTGCAGTCCCAAAAAGTTACAAAGACTCTTTGGAATTATCTCTCTTGACATTTGTGCATTTCCATTCCATTTTAGATGTACACTTTTTTCTTAAATCAAAACTTTGAGTTTTCACTTTTCGATTCTCTCGTAAACCAGAAGATAAAGGCAAAATAGATCACAAAAAAATGTAAATTTTTGAGTTTATGTATCGAAAAAAAAAAAAAAATAATGTAAGTAAAGAAAATTTATTCACACGCCACAAATGAACTCAAAAGTATTGTTGTCCAAGTTTGGGAACTTCCACTAGTTCAACCCTAATGGCTTCGAATTTGAGAAGAAAGAGATTTCTAACTTATCATAACATGTTTTAAACAACAAATTAAAACATGTTAAAGATGCAAATGCTCTATGGATCAAACCTTTTAAAGGGAACAACAAATGCTCATTAAATTCTCAAGTGAACGTGTAGTGGGATATTTACCTGAGTCAAACACGCCATTATTTTGCCCATTTACAAAAAGATGACCTAACAATCACAGATGATTTGTAAAGTGATTAATCGGTCAATCATGCATAACAGGGTGTATTTTTGTAAGAAATGACTTAAGGATTGGGAGTCAACACTCAGTGAAAAATCCTCCGCCTCCCCATTTCCTGATCATTGCAAAACTTAATATATAAAAACTAAAAGAGTTTGCAGTCCCTAAAAGTTACACAGACTTTTTATAATTATCTCTCTCTATATTTGTGTATTTCCAATTCTTTTTAGATGTATACTTTTTTCTTAAATCAAAACTTTGAGTTTTTACTTTCTGATTCTCTCGTAAACATGAAGATAAAGGCAAAATAAATCACAAAAAAATAAAAATTTTAGATTTTATGTATGGAAAAAATTAAAAACAATAAAAATTTTAAGTAAATAAAATTTATTCCCACACCACAAACGAAAACAAAAGTTCTATGGTCCAAGTTATTGAAATTCCACTAGTTCACCCCTATTGGCTTGGAAATTTATAAGAAAGAGATTTCTAACTGATCCTAACATGTTTTAAATATGGATATGCATGCTTGAAACATGTTAAAGATGCAAAATTCCCTATGGATCCAAACCTGTTAAAGCGAACAACAAATGCTCATTAAATTCTCAAGTGACTGTGTTGTGGTATATTTACCCGAGTCAATCAAACCATTATTTTCCCCATTTACAAAAAGCTGACCTAACAATCAGAGATGATTTGTAAAGTGATTTATAGGTCAATCATGCGTAACGGGCAGTGTTTTTGTAGGAAATGACTAACGGATTAGGATTCAAGACTCAGTTAAAGATCCCCCGACTCCCCCTTTTCCCGATCATTGCAAGACCTTATATATAAAAGTATAAAAAGTTTGCAGTCCCTAAAACTTACAGAGACTTTTTGGAATTATCTCTCTCTATATTTGTGCATTTCCATTCCATTTTAGATGTACACGTTTTTCTTAAATCAAAACTTTCAGTTTCCATTTTTTGATTTTCTCGTAAACAAGAAGACAAAGGCAAAATAGATCACAACAAAATGAAAATTTTAGAGTTTATGTGCGGTAAAAATTCAAACAATAAAAAATGTAAGTAAAGAAAATTTATTCACTCACCACAAACGAACACAAAATTTTGTTGCCCAAGTTTCGGAAGTTCCATTAGTTCAACCCTAATGGCTTTGAATTCGATAAGAAAGAGATTTCTAACATATCCTAACATGTTTTAAATATGGATATGCATGCTTGAAACATGTTAAAGATGCAAATGCCCAATGGATCCAAACCTTCTAAACGAACACCAAATGCTCATTAAATTCTCAAGTGAACGTGCGGTGGCCTATTTACCCGAGTCAAACAAGCCATTATTTTGCCCAAGTACAAAAAGTTGACCAAACAAACATAGATGATTTGTAAATTTTTTTATTGGACAATCATGCGTAACGGGCTATGTTTTTGTTAGAAACGACTTATGGATTGGGAGTCAACACTCAGTTAAAAATCCACCGCCTCTCCCATTTCCCGATCATTGCAAAAACTAATATATAAAAACTAAAAGAGTTTATAGTCCCTAAAATTTAAAGAGACTTTATGGAATTATCTCTCTCTACATTTGTGCATCTCCATTCCAATTTATACGTATACTTTTTTCTTAAATCAAAACTTTGAGTTTTGGCTATCCAATTCTCTCGTGAATAGGAAGATAAAGGCAAAATACATCACAAAAAATGAAAATTTTAGAGTTTTTGTATGGAAAAATTAAAAACAATAAAAAATGTAAGTATAAAAGTTTTTTTGTCCAAGTTTGGGAAATTCCCCTTGTTCAACCCTAATGGCTTGGATTTTGATAAGAAAGATATTTCTAACTGATCCTAACATGTTTTAAATATGGATATGCATGCATGAAACATGTTAAAGTTGCAAATGCCCTATGGATCCAAACCTTTTAAAGCGAACAAGAAATGCTCATTAAATTCTCAAGTGAACGTGTGGTGGGATATTTATCTGAGTCAAACCAGCCATTATTTATCCCATTAAGAAAAAGCAGACCTAATAATCAACGATGATTTTTAACGTGATTTATCAGTCAATCATGCATAACGGGCTACGTTTTTGTAACAAATGATTTATGGATTGGGAGTCAACACTCAGTTCAAAATCCACCACCTCCCCCTTTTTCCCGACCATTGCAAAAACTAATATATAAAAATTAAAAGAGTTTGCAGTCCCTAAGTTACAAAGACTTTTTGGAATTTTCTCTCTCGAGATTTGTGGATTTCCATTCCATTTTAGCGGAACATTTTTTTATTAAATCAAAACTTTGAGTTTTCACTTTTTGAATCCCTCGAAAACCAGAAGATAAAGGCACAATAGATCACAACAAAATGAAAATTTTTGAGTTTATGTATGAAAAATTAAAAACAATAAAAAATGTATGTAAAGAAAATTTATTCACACACCACATATGAACACTAAAGTTTCGTTGTCCAACTTTGGGAAATTCGATTTGTTCAACCCTAATTGCTTGGAATTTGATAAGAAATAGATTTCTAACTGATCTTAACAAGTTTTAAATTTTGACATGCATGCTTGAAACATGTTAAATTTGCAAATCCCCTATGGATCCAAACCTTTTAAAAGGAACAAAAAATGCTCAATAAATTCTCAAGTGAACGTGTAGTGGGATATTTACCCGAGTCAAACAAGCCATTATTTTGCCAAGTTAAAAAAAGTAGACCTAACAATCACAGATGATTGGTAAAGTGATTAATCAGTCAATCATGCATACAAGGTGTGTTTTTGTAAGAAATGACTTATGGATTGGGAATCAACACTCAGTTAAAAATCCTCCGCCTCCCCCTTTTCCTGATCATTGCAAAAACTATTATATAAAAACTAAAAGATTTTGCAGTCCGTAAAAGGTATAGAGACTTTTTGGAGTTATCTTGTAATTTTGTGCATCTCCATTCCATTTTAGATGTACACTTTTTTCTTAAATCAAAACTTTGAGTTTTCACTTTTTTGATTCTCTCGTAAATAGGAAGATAAAGGCAAAATAAATCACAAAAAATGAAAATTTATGAATTTATGAATAAAAAATGTAACTAAATAAAATTTATTCACACCACAAACGAACACAAAAGTTTTTTTATCCAAGTTTGGGAAATTCCTCTAGTTCCAACCTAATGACTTGGAATTTTAAAGAAAGAGAATTCTAACTGATCCTAACAAGTTTTAAATATGGATATGCAAGCTTGAAACATGTTAAAGATGCAAATGGCATGTGGATCCAAACCTGTTAAAGTGAACAAAAAATGCTCATTAAATTCTCAAGTGACTGTGTTGTGGGATATTTACCCGAGTCAAACAAGCATTTATTTTCCTCATTTACAAAAAGTTGACCTAACAATCACATATGATTTGTAAAGTGATTGATTGGTCAATCATGTGTAACGGGCTATGTTTTTGTAAGAAATAATTAATGGATTGGGAGTCAAGACTCAAGTAAAGATCCCCCGACTCCCCTTTTTCCTGATCATTGCAAAACCTAATATATAAAAACATAAAGAGTTTGGAGTCCCTAAAAGTTACAGAGACTTTTTGGAATTATCTCTCTCTATATTTGTGGATTTCCACTCCATTATATATGTACACTTTTTTCTTAAATCAAAACTTTGAGTTTTCACTTTCCGATTTTCTTGTATACAAGAAGAAAAAGGCAAAATAGATCACAATAAAACGAAAAATTTAGAGTTTATGTATGGAAAATATTAAAAAAAATAACACACCACAAACGAACACAAAATTTTTGTTGTCAAAGTTATGGACCACTAGTTCTCCTTTAATGGCTTGGAATTTGATAAGAAAGAGATTTCTAACAGATCCTAACAAGTTCTAAATAAGGATATGCATGATTGAAACATGTTAAAGATGCAAATGCACTACGGATCCAAACCTGTTAAAGGGAACAACAAATGCTCCTTAAATTCTCAAGTGAATATGCTGTGGGATATTTACCCGAGTCAAACAGGCCATTATTTTGCCCATTTACAAAAAGTTGACCTAACAATCATAGATGATTTTTAAAGTGATTTATCGGTCAATCATGCATAACGGTCTGTGTTTTTCTAAGAAAGGACTAATTGATTGGGAGTCAAGACTCAGTTAAAGATCCCCCACCTCCGCCTTTTCCCGATCATTGCAAAACGTAATTTGTAAAAACATAAAGAATTTGCAGTCCCTTAAAGTTACAGAGACTTTTTGGAATAATCTCTCTCTATATTTGTGAATTTCCATTCTATTTTAGATGTACACTTTTTTCTTTAATCAAAACATTGAGTTTTCACTTTCCAATTTTCTTGTAAACAAGAAGATATAGGTAAATTAGATCACAACAAAATGAAAATTTTAGTGTTTATATCTGAAAAATATTAAAAAAAATAACAAATATAAGTAAAGAAAATTTATTCACACACCACAAATGAACACAAAAGTTTTGTTGTCCAAGTTTGGGAAGTTCCACTAGTTCAACCCTAATGACTTTCAATTTGATAAGAAAGAGATTTCTAACTGATCCTAACATGTTTTAAATATGGATGTGCATGCTTGTAACGTGTTAAAGATGCAAATGCCCAATGGTTCCAAACCTTTTAAAGCAAACAACAAATGCTCATTAAATTCTCAAGTGAACATGCGGAGAGATATTTACCCGAGTCAAAAAGTTGATATTTGCCCATTTACAAAAAGTTGACCAAACAATCACAAATGATTTGTAACGTGATTTACCAGTCAATCATACGTAACGGGCTTTGTTTTTGTAAGAATTGACTTATGGATTGGGAGTCAACACTCAGTTAAAAATCTCTCGCCTCCCCCTTTTCCTGATCATTGCAAAAACTAATATATAAAAACTAAAAGAGTTTACAGTCCCTAAAAGTTACAGAATCTTTTTGGAATTATCTCTCTGTACAATTGGGCATCTCCATTCCATTTTAGATGTACACTTTTTTTTAAATCAAAAAGTTGAGTTTTTACTTTCCGATTCTCTCGTGAACAAGAAGATAAAGGCAAAATACATCACAAAAAAGGAAAATTTTAGAGTTTATGTATGGAAAAAATTAAAAAATGATAACTAATGTTAGTAAATAAAATTTATTCACACACCACAAACAAACACAAAAGTTTTGTTTTCCAAGTTTGGGAAATTCCCCTAGTTCAACCCTAATGGCTTGGAATTTGATAAGAAAGAGATTTCTAACTGATCTTAACATGTTTTAAATATGTGTATGCATGCTTGAAACATGTTAAAGATGCAAATGCCATTTGGATCCAAAACTTTTAAAGCGAACAACAATGGTCATTTAATTCTCAAGTGAACGTGCGGTGGGATATTTATCCGAGTCTAACCAGCCATTATTTTTCCTATTTACAAAAGGTTGACCTAATAATCACAGATGAGTTGTAAGTTATTTATCTGTCAACCATGCATAATGGGCTATGTTTTTGTAAGAAATGACTTATGGATTGGAAGTCAACACTCGGTTAAAAATCCACCGCCTCCCCCTTTACCCGACCATTGCTAAACATAAAATATAAAAACTAAAAGAGATTGCAGTTCCTAAGTTATAAAGACTTTTTGGAATTTTCACTCTCGACATTTGTGATTACCATTCCATTTTAGATGTAGACTTTTTTCTTAAATAAAAACTTTGAGTTTTCACTTTTCGATTCTCTCGTAAACAAGAAGATAAAGGCAAAACAGATCACAACAAACTGAAATTTTTTAGATTTTATGTATGTAAAAAATTAAAAACAATAACAAATTTAAGTAAAGAAAATTTATTCACACACCACAAATAAACACAAAAGTTTTGGTGCCCAAGTTATGAAAATTCCACTAGTTCAACCCTTATGGACTGGAATTTGATAAGAAAGAGATTTCTAACTGATCCTAACATGTTCGAAATATGGATATGAATGCTTGAAATATGTTAAAATATGCAAATGCCCTATGGATACAAACTTGTTAAAGCGAATAACAAATGCTCATTAAATTCTCAAGTGATTGTGTTGTGGGATATTTACCCGAGTCAAACAAGCAATTATTTTCCCCATTTACAAAAGGTTGACCTAACAATCACAGATGATTTGTAAACTGATGTATCGGTCAATCATGCGTAACGGGTTGTGTTTTTGTAAGAAATGACTAATGGATTGGGAGTCAAGACTAAGATAAAGATCCCATGCCTCCCCCTTTTCCCGATCATTGCAAAATATAATATACAAAAACATAAAGAGTTTGCAGTCCGTCAAAGTTACAGAGACTTTTTGGAAATATCTCTCTATATTTGTCAATTTCCATTCCCTTTTAGAAGTACACTTTTTTCTTAAATCAAAACTTTGAGTTTTCACTTTCCGATTTTCTCGTAAACATGGAGATAAAGGCAAATTAGATCACAACAAAATGAAAATTTTAGAGTTTATGTATGGAAAATATTAAAAACAATAAAAAATGTTAGTAAAGAAAATTTATTCACACACCACAAAGAACACAAAAGTATTGATGTCCAAGTTTGGGAAGTTCCACTAGTTCCACCCTATTGACTTTGAATTTGATAAGAAAGAGATTTCTAGCTGATCCTACCATGTCTTAAATATGGATATGCATGCTTGAAACATGTTAAAGATGCAAATGCCCAATGGATCCAAACCTCTTAAAGTGAACAACATATGCTCATTAAATTTTCAAGTGAACATGCGGTGGGATATTTACCCGAGTCAAACAAGCCATTATTTTGCCCATTTACAAAAAGCTGACCAAACAATCACTGGTAATTTGTAAAGTGATTTACTGGTCAATCATGTTTAACGGGCTATGTTTTGTAAGAAATGACTAATGGATTGGGAGTCAACACTCAGTTAAAAATCCCCTGCCTCCCCCTTTTCCTAATCATTGCAAAAACTAATATATAAAAACTGAAAGAGTTTACAGTCCCTAAAAGGTACGAAGACTTTTTTGAATTATCTTCGTCTACATTTTTGCATCTCTATTCCATTTTAGATGTAACATTTTTTCTTAAATCAAAACTTTGAGTTTTCATTTTCTGATTCTCTCTTAAATAGGAAGATAAAGCCAAAATACACCACAAAAAATGAAAATTTTAGAGTTTATGTATGGAAAAAATAAAAAACAAATAACAAATGTAAGTAAATAAAATTTATTCACACACCACAAACGAACACAAAAGTTTTTTTTTCCAAGTTTGGGAAATTCCCCTTGTTCAACCCTAATGGTTTGGAATTTGATAAGAAAGTGATTTCTAACTGATCCTAACATGTTTTAAATATGGATATGTATGCTTGAAACATGTTAAAGATGCAAATGCCCTATGGATCCAAACCTGTTAAAGCGAACAACAAATGCTCATTAAATTCTCAAGTGACTGTGTTGTGGGATATTTACCGAGTCAAACAAGCAATTATTTTCCCCATTTACAAAAAGCTGACCTAACAATCAGAGATGATTTGTAAAGTGATTTATAGGTCAATCATGCGTAACGGGCAGTGTTTTTGTAGGAAATGACTAACGGATTGGGATTCAAGACTCAGTTAAAGGTCCCCCGACTCCCCCTTTTCCCGATCATTGCAAGACATTATATATAAACGTATAAAAAGTTTGCAGTCCCTAAAACTTACAGAGACTTTTTGGAATTATCTCTCTCTATATTTGTGCATTTCCATTCCATTATAGAAGTACACTTTTTTCTTAAATCAAAACTTTGAGTTTTCTTTTTCTGATTTTCTCGTAAACAAGAAGATATAGGAAAAATAGATCACAACAAAATGAAAATTTTAGAGTTTATGTATGGAAAAAATTAAACACAATAACAAATTTAGGTAAAGAAAATTCATTCACACAACACAAACGAACACAAAAGTTTTGTTGTCCAATTTATGGAAATTCCACTAGTTCAACCCAAATGTCTTGGAATTTGATAAGAAAGAGATTTCTAGTTGATCCTAACATGTTTTAAATATGGATATGCATGCTTGAAACATGTTAAAAGCAAATGCCCAACTGATCCAAACCTATTAAAGCGTACAACAACTGCTCATTAAATTTTCAAGTGAATGTTTTTTGGGATATTTACCCGAGTCAAACTAGCCATTATTTTGCCCATTTAAAAAAAGCTGACCTAACAATCACTAATGATTTGTTAAGTGATTTATCGGTCAATCATGCATAACGGGCTGTGTTTTTGTAAGAAATGACTAACAGGTTAGGAGTCCAGACTTAGTTACAGTTCACCCCGTCTCCCCCTTTTCTTGATCATTGCAAAACCTAATATATAAAAACATAAAGAGTTTGCAGTCAATAGAAGTAACAGAGACTTTTTGGAATTATCCTCTCTATATTTGTTAATTTCTATTCCATTTTTTATGTACACTTTTTTTCTTAAATCAAAACTTCGAGTTTTCACTTTCTGATTTTCTCGTAAACAAGAAGATAATGGCAAAATAGATCAGAACAAAATGAAAATTTTAGAGTTTATGCATAGAAAAAATTAAAAACAATGAAAAATGTAAGTAAAGAAAATTTATTCACACACCACAAACGAACACAAAAGTTTTGTTGTCCAAGTTTGGGAAGTTTCACTAGTTCAACCCTATTGACTTTAAATTTTATAAGAAAAAGATTTCTAAATGATCCTAACATGTTTCAGATAGGGATATGCATGCTTGAAACATGTTAAAGATGCAAATGCCCAATGGATCCAAACCTTTTAAAGCGAACAACAAATTATCATTAAATTCTCAAGTGAACGTGCAGTGGGATATTTACCCGAGTCAAACAAGCCATTATTTTTCTCATTTACATAAAGCAGACCAATCAATCACAGATGATTTGTAAAGTGATTTACCGGTCCATCATGCGTAACGGGCAATGTTTTTGTAAGAAATGACTTATGGATTGGGAGTGAACACTCAATTAAAAATCCTCCACCTCCCCCTTTTCCCAATCATTGCAAAAACTAATATATAAAAACTAAAAGAGTTTGTAGTCCCAAAAAGTTACAGAGACTTTTTGGAATTATCTCTCTCTACATTTTTGCATCTCCATTCCATTTTAGATGTACACTTTTTTGTTAAATCAAAACTTTGAGTTTTCACTTTCCGATCCTCTCTTGAATAGGAAAATAAAGGCAAGATACATCACAAAAAATGAAGATTTTAGAGTTTATGTATGGAAAAACTTAAAAACAATAAAAAATGTAAGAAATTAAATTTATTCACACACCACAAACGAACACAAAAGTTGTGTTGTCCAAGTTTGGGAAATTCCTCTAGTTCAACCCTAATGGCATGGAATTTGAAAAGAAAGAGATTTCTAACTAATCCTAACATGTTTTAAATATGGATTTGCAGGCTTGAAACATGTTAAAGATGCAAATGCCCAGTGGATTCAAATCTTTTAAAGAGAACAACAAATGCTCATTAAATTCTCAAATGAACATGCAGTGGGATATTTATCCGAGTCAAACCAGCCATTATTTAGCCCATTCACAAAAAGTTGACCTAATAATCATAGATGATATGCAAAGTGATTTATCGGTCAATCATGCATAACGGGCTATGTTTATGTAAGAAATGACTTATCAATTGGGAATCTACACTGAGTTAAAAATCCACAACCTCCCCCTTTTCCCGACCATTGCAAAACATAAAATATAAAAACTAAAAGAGTTTCCAGTCCCAAAGTTTAAAGACTTTTTGGATTTTTTTCTCTCAACATTTTGCATTTCCATTCCATTTTAGATGTACACTTTTTTCTTAAATCAAAACTTTGAGTTTTTTACTTTTCGATTCTATCTTAAACAAAAAGATAAAGGCAAAATAGATCACAACAAAAAGAAAATTTTTGAGTTTAAGTATGGAAAATAAAAAAAAATAAAAATGTAAGTAAAGAAAATTTTCACATACCATAAATGAACACAAAAGTTTTGTTCTCCAAGTTTGGGAAACCCCACTAGTTCAATCCTAATGGCTTGGAATTTGATAAGAAATAGATTTCTAACTGATCTTAACATGTTTTAAATATGGAAATACATGCTTGAAACATGTTAAATATGCAAATGCCCTATGGATCCAAACCTTTTAAAAGGAACAAAAAATTCTCATTAAATTTTCTAGTGAACATGTAGTTGGATATTTACCCGAGCCAAACAAACCATTATTTTGCCAATTTACAAAAAGTTGACATAACAATCACAGATGATTGGTAAAGTGATTAATCGGTCAATCATGCATAACAGGCTGTGTTTTTGTAAGAAATGACTTATGGATTGGGTGTCAACGCTCAGTTAAAAATCCTCCACCTCCCCCTTTTCCTGATCATTGCAAAAACTATTATATAAAAACTAAAAGATTTTGCAGTCCCTAGAAGCTACAGAGACTTTTTGGAATTATGTCTCTCTACATTTGTGCATCTCCATTCCATTTTAGATATACACTTTTTTCTTAAATCAAAACTTTGAGTTTTCAATTTTCGATTCTTTCATAAATAGGAAGATAAAGGAAAAATACATCACAAAAAATGAAAATTTTAGAGTTTATTAATGGAAAAAATTTAAAAAATAACAAATTTAAGTAAATAAAATTTATTCCCACACCACAAACGAACACAAAAGTTTTTTTGTCCAAGTTTGGTAAATTCCCCTTTTTCAACTTTAATGGCTTGGAATTTGATAAGAAAAAGATTTCAAACTGATCCTAACATGTTTTAAATATGGATATGCATGCTTGAAACATGTTAAAGATGCAAATGCCCTTTGGATCCAAACCTGTTAAAGCAAACAACAAATGCTCATTAAATTCTCAAGTAACTGTGTTGTGGGGATAATTACCCGAGTCAAACAAGCAATTATTTTGCCCATTTACAAAAAGCTGACCTAACAATTGCAGATGATTTTTAAAGTGATTTATCGATCAATCATGCGTAACGGGCAGTGTTTTTTTTTTTTAAATGACAAACAGATTGGGGGTCAAGACTCAGTTAAAGATCCCCCGACTCCCCATTTTCCCGATGATTGAAAAACCTAATATATAAAGACATAAAGAGTTTGCAGTCCCTAAAAGTTACAGAGACTTTTTCGAATTATCTCTCTCTAAATTTGTGCATTTCCATTCCATTATAGATGAACACTTTTTTCTTAAACTAAAACTTTGAGTTTTCACTTTCCAATTTTCTCGTAAACAAGAAGATAAAGGCAAAAAAGATCACTACAAAATGAAAAATTTTGAGTTTTTGAATGGAAAATATAAAAAAATAACAAATTTAAGTACAAAAAATTTATTCACACACCACAAACGAACATAAAAGTTATGATGTCCAATTTATGCAAATTCTACTAGTTCAACCCTAATGGTTTGGAATTTGATAAGAAAGAGATTTCTAACTGATCCTAACATGTTTTAAATATGGATATGCATGCTTGAAACATGTTAAAGATGCAAATGCCCTACGGATCCGAACCTGTTAGAGCGAACAACAAATCCGCATGAAAGTCTCAAGTGACTGTGTTGTGGGATATTTACCTGAGTCAAACATGCAATTATTTTCCCCATTTACAAAAAGCTGACCTAACAATCACAAATGATTGGTAAAGTGATTAATCGGTCAATTACACATAATAGGTTGTGTTTTGGTAAGAAACGACTTATGGATTTGGAGACAACACTCAGTTAAAAATCCTCCGCCTCCCCCTTTTCTTGATCATTGCAAAACCTATTTTATCAAAACTAAAAGATTTAGCAGTACCTAAAAGTTACAGAGACTTTTTGGAATTATCTCTCTTTATATTTGTGCATTTCCAATCCATTTTTTATGAACACTTTTTTATTAAATCAAAACTTTGAGTTTTTACTTTTTGATTCTTTTGTAAACAAGAAGAAAAGGGAAAATAGGTCACAAAAAAATAAAAAAATTTTAGTTTATGTATGGAAAAAATTAAAAACAATAACAAATTTAAGTAAAGAAAATTTATTCATACACCATAAACGAACCCAAAAGTTTTGTTGTCAAAGTTATGGAAATTTCAGTAGTTCAACCCTAATGGCTTGGAATTTGATAAGAAAGAGATTTCTAACTGATCCTAACATGTTTTAAATATGGATATGCATGCTTGAAACATTATAAAGATGCAAATGCCCTATGGATCCAAACCTATTAAATTGAACAACAAATGCTCATGAAATTCTCAAGTGAATGTGCTGTGGGATATTTACCCGAGTCAAACAAGCCATTATTTTGCCCATTTAAAAAAAGCATACCTGACAATCACAAATGATCTGTAAAGTGATTTATGGGTCAATCATGCATAATGGGCTGTGTTTTTGTAAGAAATGACTAACGGATTGGGAGTCCAAACTCAGTTAAAGATTCCCAGCCTCCCCCTTTTCCCGTTCATTGCGAAACCTAATATATAAAAACATAAAGAGTTTGCAGTCCCTAAAAGTTACAGAGACTTTTTAGAATTATCTCTCTCTATATTTGTGAATTTCCATTCCATTTAGATGTACACTTTTTTCTTAAATCAAAACTTAGAGTTTTCACTTTTCGATTTTCTCGTAAACAAGAAGATATAGGCAAAAAAGATCACAACAAAATAAAAATTTTAGAGTTTATGTATGGAAAATATTAAAAACGATAACAAATTTAAGTAAAGAAAATTTATTAACACACCACAAACGAACACCAAAGTTTTGGTTTCCAGGTTTGGGAAGTTCCACTAGTTCAACCCTAGTGAATTTGAATTTGATAAGAAAGAGATTTCTAACTTATCTAAACATGTTTTAAATATGGATATGCATGCTAGAAACATGTTAAAGATGCAAATGCCCAATGGATCCAAACCATTTAAAGCGAACAACAAATGCTCATTAAATTCTCAAGTTAACGTGCGGTTGGATATTTACCTGAGTCAAACAACCCACTATTTTGCCCATTTACAAAGACCAAATAATCACAGATGATTTGTAAAATGATTTACCGGTCAATCATGCGTAGTGGGCTATGTTTTTTTAAGAAATGACTTATGGATTGGGAGTCAACACTCAGTTAAAAGTCCCCCACCACCACCTTTCCGGATCATTGCAAAAAGTAATATATAAAAACTAAAAGAGTTTTCAGTCCCTAAAAGTTACATAGACATTTTGGAATTATCTCTCTCTACATTTGTGCGTTTGCATTCCATTTTAGATGTACACTTTTTTCTTAAATCAAAACTTTGAGTTTTCACTCTCCGATTCTCTCGTGAATAGGAAGATAAAGGCAAAATACATCACAAAAAATGAAAGTTTTGGAGTTTATCTATAGAAAAAATTTAAAAAAATAACAAATGTAAGTAAATAAAATTTATTCAAACACCACAAACGAACACAAAAGTTTTGTTGTCCATGTTTGGGAAATTCCCCTAGTTTAACCCTAATGGTTTGATATTTGATAAGAAAGAGATTTCTAACTGATCCTAACATGTTTTAAATATGGATATGCTTGCTTGAAACAACAAATGCTGATTAAATTTTCAAGTGAATGTGTGGTGGGATATTTATTCGAGTCAAACCAGCCATTATTTTGCCCATTTACAAAAAACTGACCTAATAATCACAGATGATTTGTGAAGTGATTTATCGGTCAATCATGGATAATGGGCCAAATTTTTGTAAGAAATGACTTATGGATTGGGAGTCAACGCTCAGTTAAAAATCCACCGCCTCCCCCTTTTCCCGACCATTGCAAAACATAAAATATAAAAACTAAAAGAGTTTGCAGTCCCTAAGTTACAAAGACTTTTTGGAATTTTCTCTCTCGACATTTGTGCATTTCCATTCCAATTTAGATGTACAGTTTTTTCTTAAATCAAAACTTTGAGTTTTCACTTTTCGATTCTCTCGTAAACAAGAAGATAAAGGCAAAATAGTTCACATAAAAATTAAAATTTAAGAGTTTATGTATGGAAAAATTAAAAACAATGCAAAATGTAAGTAAAGAAAATTTATTCACACACCACAAATGAACATAAAAGTTTTGTCGTCCAAGTTTGGGAAATACCACTAGTTCAACCCTAATGGCTTGGAATTTGATAAGAAATAGATTTCTAACTGATCTTAACATGTTTTAAAAATTGATATACATGCTTGAAACATGTTAAATAAGCAAATGCCCTGTGGATCCAAACCTTTTAAAAGGAACAACAAATGCTCATTAAATTCTCAAGTGAATGTGTAGTGGGATAATTACCAGACTCAAACAAGACATTATTTTGCCAATTTACAAAAAGCTGACCTAAAAATCACAGATGATTGGTAAAGTGATTAATCGGTCAATCATGGATAACAGGCTGCATTTTTGGAAGAAATGACTTATGGTTTGGGAGTAAACACTCAGTTAAAAATCCGCCTCCTCCCCCTTTTCTTGATCATTGTAAAACCTATTTTATAAAAACTAAAAGATTTTGTAGTCCCTAAAAGTTACAGAGACTTTTTGGAATTATATCTCTCTACATTTGTGCATTTCCATTCCATTTTAGAAGTACACCTTTTTTTTAAATCAAAACTTTCATTTTGCACTTTCCTATTTGCTCGTAAACAAGAACATAAAGGCAAAACATATCACAACAAAATGAAAATTTAGAGTTTATGTATGGAAAAATTTTAAAACAATAAAAAATGTATATAAAGAATATTTATTCACACCCCACAAAAAAACACAAAAGTTTTGTTGTCCAAGTAGTGGAAATTCCACTAGTTCAACCCTAATGGATTGGAATTTGATAAGAAAGAGATTTCTAATTGATCCTAAAATGTTTGAAATATGTATATGCATGCTTGAAACATGTTAAAGATGCAAATGCACTATGGAACCAAACCTGTTAAAGCAAACAACAAATGCTCATTAAATTCTCAAGGGACTGTGCTGTGGGATATTTACCCGAGATAAACAAGCAATTATTTTCCCCATTTAAAAAAAGCTGACCTAACAATCACAAAGGATTTGAAAAGTGATTTATCGATCAATCATGCATAATGGGTTGTGTTTTTGAAAGAAATGACTAACGGATTGTGAGTCAAAACTCAGTTAAAGATCCCCCGACTCCCCCTTTTCCCGATTATTGCAAAACCTAATATATAAAAACATAAAGAGTTTGCAGTCCTTAAAAGTTATAGACACTTTTTGGAATTATCACTCTCTTTATTTGTGCATTTCCATTCCAATATAGATGTACACTTTTTTCTTAAATTAAAACTTTGAGTTTTCACTTTTCGATTTTCTCGTAAACAAGAAGAAAAAGGCAAAATATATCACAACAAAATAAAAATTATAGAGTTTATGAATGGAAAATATTAAAAAAAAACAAATTTAAGAAAATAAAATTTATTCACACACCACAAACGAACACAAAAGTTTTGTTGTCCAGGTTATGGAAATTCCACTAGTTCAACCCTAATGGTATGGAATTCGATAAGAAAGAGATTTCTTATTGATCCTAACATGTTTTAAATATGGATATGCATGTTTGAAACATGTTAAAGATGGAAATGCCCAACGGATCCAAACCTCTTAAAGAGAACAACAAATGCTCATTAAAGTCTCAAGTGAATGTGTTGTGGGATATTTACCCGTGTCAAACAAGCCATTATTTTGCCCATTTGCAAAAAGCTGCCCTAACAATCATAGATGATCTATAAAGTGATTTATCGTTCAATCATGAGTAACGGGCTGTGTTTTTGTAAGAAATGACTTAAGGATAGGGAGTCAAGACTCAGTTAAAGATCCCCTACCTCCCCCTTTTCCCAATCATTGCAAAACCTAATACATAAAAGTCGAAAGAGTTTGTCATCCCTCAAAGTTACAGAGACTTTTTGGAATTATCGGTCTCTATATTTTTGAATTTCCATTCCCTTTTAGATGTACATTTTTTCTTAAATCAAAACTTTGAGTCTTCACTTTCTGATTTTCTCGTAAACAAGACGATAAAGGCAAAATAAATCACAACAAAATGAAAATTTTAGAGTTTATGTATGGAAAAAATTAAAAACAATAGCAAATGAAAGTAAAGAAAATTTATTCACACACCACAAACGAACATGCAAATGCCGAAAGGATCCAATCCTTTTAAAGCGAACAACAAATGCTCATTAAAGTCTCAAGTGAACATTCGGTGGGATATGTACCCGAGTCAAACAAGCCAATATTTTGCCCATTTACAAAAAGTTGACCAAACAATCACAAATGTTTTGTAAAGTGATTTACCGGTCAATCATGCGTAACGGGCAATGTTTTTATAGGAAATGACTTATGGATTGGGAGTCAACACTCAATTAAAAATCCACTGCCTCCGCCTTTTCCAGAAAATTGCAAAACTAATATATAAAAACTAAAAGAGTTTATAGTCCCTAAAAGTTACAGAGACTTTTTGGAATTATATCTCGCGAAATTTATGCCTCTCCATTCCATTTTAGATGTACACTTCTTTCTTAAATAAAAACTTTGAGTTTTCACTTTTCGATTCTCTCATAAACAGGAAGATAAAGGCAAAATACATCACAAAAAAAGAAAATTTTAGAGTTTATGTATGGAAAAAATTAAAAACAATAACATATGTAAGAAAACAAAATTGATTCACACACCACAAACGAACACCAATGTTTTGTTGTCCTAGTTTGGGAAATTCCCCTAGTTCAACCCTAATGGCTAGGAATTTGATAAGAAAGAGATTTCTAACTGATCCTAACATGGTTTAAATATGGATATACATGCTTCAAACATGTTAAAGATGCAAATGCACTATGGATCCAAACTTGTTAAAGCGAACAACAAATGCTCTTTAAATTCTCCATTGATTGTGTTGTCGGATATTTACCTGAGTCAAACACACAATTATTTTCCCCATTTAAAATAAGTTAATCCAACAATAACAGAAGATTTGTAAAGTGATTTATCGGTAAATCAAGCGTAACGGGTTGTGTTTTTGTAAGAAATGACTAACGGATTGGGAGTCAAGACTCAATTAAAGATCCCCTGACTCCCCCATTTCACAATTATTACAAAACCTAATATATAAAATCATAAAGAGCTTGTAGTCCCTAAAACTTACAGAGACATTTTGGAATTATCACTCTCGGCATTCGTGCATCTCCATTCCATTTTAGATTTATATTTTTTTCTTCAATCAAAACTTTGAGTTTTCACTTTCCAATTCTCTCGTGAACAGGAAGATAAAGGCAAAATACATCACAACAAATGAAAATTTTA
This sequence comes from Aristolochia californica, assembly GCF_029961685.1. NCBI lineage: Eukaryota > Viridiplantae > Streptophyta > Magnoliopsida > Piperales > Aristolochiaceae > Aristolochia > Aristolochia californica. Next base: position 16,071,783 of record NW_027181782.1, on the reverse strand, counting down.
GAGTTTATGTATAGAAAAAATTAAAAACTATAACAAATGTAAGTAAATAAAATTTATCCAAACACCACAAATGAACAAAAAAGTTTTGTTGTCCAAGTTTGGTAAATTCCCCTGGTTCAACCCTAATGGTTTGATATTTGATTAGAAAGAGATTTCTAACTGATCCTAACATGTTTTAAATATGGATATGCATGCTTGAAACATGTTAAAGATGCAAATACCATATGGATCCAAACTTGTTAAATCAAACAACAAATGCTCATTAAATTCTTAATTGACTATGTTGTGGGATATTTACCCGAGTCAAACAAGCAATTATTTTCCCCATTTACAAAAAGCTGACCTAACAATCACAAATTATTTGTAAAGTCATTTATCGGTCAATCATGCGTAACATGCTTTGTTTTTGTGAGAAATGACTAACGGATTGGGACTCAAGACTCAGTTAAAGATCCCCTAACTCCCCATTTTCCCGATCATTGCAAAACCTAATATATAAAAACATAAAGAGTTCACAGTTTCTAAAAGTTACAAAGACTTTTGGAATTATCTCTCTTTATATTTGCGCATTTCCATTCCATTATAGATGTACACTTTTTTCTTAAATCGAAACTTTGAGTTTTCGCTTTCCGATTTTCTGGTAAATGAGAAGATAATGGCAAAATAGATCACTTCAAAATGAAAATTTTAGAGTTTATGTATGGAAAATATATAAAACAGTAATGAATTTAACTAAATAAATTTTATTCACACACCAGAAACGAACACAAAAGTTTGTTGTCCAATTTATGGAAATTTCACTTGTTCAACCCTAATGGCTTGGAATTGATAAGAAAGAGATTTTTAACTAATCCAAACATGTTTTAAATAAGGATATGCATGCTTGAAACATGTTAAAGATGCCAATGCCCTATGGATCCAAACCTGTTAAAGCGAACAACAAATACTCATTAAATTGTCAAGTTAATGTGTTGTGGCTTAGTTACCCGAGTCAAAGTAGCTATTATTTTGCCCATTTACATAAAGCTGACTTAAAAATTACAGATGATTTTTAAAGTGATTTATCGGTCAATCATGCATAACAAGTTGTGTTTTTGTATGAAATGACTAACGGATTGGGAGTCAAGACTCAATTAAAGATCCCTCGCCTCTCCCTTTTCCTGATCATTGACAAACCTAGTATATAAAAACACAAAGAGTTTGCAGTCCCTAAAAGTTACAAAGACTTTTAGGAATTATCTCTCTCTCTATTTGTGAATTTCCATTCCATTTTAGATATAAACATTTTTCTTAAATCAAAACTTTGAGTTTTCACTTTTCGATTTTCTCGTAAACAAGAAGATAAAAGCAAAATAGATAACAACAAAATGAAAATTTTAGAGTTTATGTGTGGAAAAAATTAAAAACAATAACAAATGTAAGTAAAGAAAATTTATTGACACACCACAAATGAACACAAAAGTTTTGTTGTCCTGGTTTGGGAGGTTCCACTAGTTCAACCTTAATGACTTTGAATTTTATAAGAAAGAGATTTCTAACTGATCCTAACATGTTTTAAATATATCCATGCATGCTTGAAACATGTTAAAGATGCAAATTCCCTATAGATCCAAACCTTTTAAAGCTTACAACAAATGCTCATTAAATTCTCGAGTGAATGTGCATTGGGATATTGACCAGAGTCAAACAAGCCATTATTTTGCCCATTTAAAAAAAGCTGACCAAACAATCACCGATGATCTGTAAAGTGATTTACCGGTCAATCATGCGTAACGGGCTATGTTTTTGTAAGAAATGACTTATGGATTTGGAGTCAACACTTAGTTAAAAAACCCCGCCTCCCCCTTTTCCCGATCATTGCAAACACTAAGATATAAAAATTAAAAGAGTTTATAGTCCCTACAAGTTACATATACTTTTTTTTGAATTATCTCTCTGTACATTTGTGCATCTCCATTCCATTTTAGATGTACACATTTTTCTTAAATCAAAACTTTGAGATTTCACTTTATGATTCTCTAGTTAACAGGAAGAAAAAGGCAAAATACATCACAAAAAATGAAAATTTTAGAGTTTATGTATGGAAAAAATTAAAAACAACAAAAAATGTAAGTAATAAAATTTAATTCACACACCACAAACGAACACAAAATTTTTGTTATCCAGGTTTTGGAAATTCCCCTTGTTCCCCTAACGGCTTGAAATTTGATAAGAAAGAGATTTCTAACTGACCCTACCATGTTTTAAATATGGATATGCATTCTTGAAACATGTTAAAGATGCAAATGCCCTATGGATCCAAACCTTTTAAAGCTAAGAACAAATGCTCATTAAATTCTCAAGTGAACAAGCGGTGGGATATTTTTCCGAGTCAAACCAGCTATTATTTTGCTCATTTACAAAAAGCTGACCTAATAATCATAGATGATTTGTAAAGGGATTTATCGGTCATTCATGTATAACGCTCTATGTTTTTGTAATAAATGACTGACGGATTGGGAGTTAACACTCAGTTAAAAATCCATCGTCTCCCCCTTTTCCCGACCATTGCAAAACATAAAATATAAAAACTAAAAGAGTTTGCACTCCCTAAGTTACAAAGACTTTTTAGAGTTTTCTCTCTCGACATTTGTGCGTTTCCATTCCATTTTAGATGTACACTTTTTTCTTAAATCAAAACTTTGAGTTTTCACTTTTCTATTCTCTCGTCAATAAGAAGATAAAGGCAAAATAGATCACAACAAAATGAAAATTTTTGAGTTTATGTTTGAAAATTTTAAAACAATAAAAAAAGTAAGTAAAGAAAATTTATTCACACACCACAAATGAACACAAAAGTTTTGTTGTCCAAGTTTGGCAAATTCCACTAGTTCAACCCTAATGGCTAGGAATTTGATAAGAAATATATTTCTAACTGATCTTAACAAGTTTTAAATATGGATATGCATGCTTGAAACATGTTAAATATGAAAATGCCCTACGGATCCAAACCATTTAAAAGGAACAACAAATGCTCATTAAATTCTCAAGTGAACGTGTAGTGGGATATTTACCTGTGTCAAACAAGCCATTATTTTGCAAATTTAAAAAAAGCTGACCTAACAATCACAGATGATTGGTAAATTGATTAATCGGTCAATCACGCATAACAGGTTGTGTTCGTAAGAAATGACTTATGGTTTGGGAGTCAACACTCAGTTAAAATTCCTCTGCCTCCCCGTTTTCCTGATCATTACAAAACCTATTTTATAAAAACTAAAATATTTTGCAGTCCTTAAAAGTTACGAAGACTCTTTGAAATTATCTCTCTTTATATTTGTGCATTTTCGATACATTTTTTATGTACACTTTTACTTAAATCTATACTTTGAGTTTTTACTTTCCGATTCTCGCGTGAACAATAAGATAAAGGCAAAATATATTAAAAAAAATTAAAAAATTTAGTGTTTATGTATGGAAAAAAATTAAAACAATAAAAAATTTAAGTATAGAAAATTTATACACACACCACAAATAAACACAAAAGATTTGTTGTCCAAGTTATGGAAATTTCACTATTTCAACCCGAATGACTTTGAATTTGATAAGAAAGAGATTTCTAACTGATCCTAACATGTTTTAAATATGGATATGCATCCTTGAAACATGTTAAAAGGAAATGCCCTACCGATCCAAACCTTTTAAAGCGAACAAAAAATGCTCATTAAATTCTCAAGTGAATGCGATGTGGGATATTTACCCGTGTATAACAAGCAATTATTTTGCCCATTTACAAAAAGCTGACCTAACAATCACAGACAATTTGTAAAGTGATTTATCGGTCAATCATGCATGACGGGCTGTGTTTTTGTTAGAAATTACTAACGGATTGGGAGTCAAGACTTAGTTAAAGATCCCTCGCCTCCCCCTTTTCCCGATCATTGACAAACCTAGTATATTAAACATAAAAAGTTTGCAGTCCCTAAAAGTTACAGGGACTTTTTGGAATTATCTCTCTCTTTATTTGTTCATTTCCATTCCATTATAGTTGTACATTTTTTTCTTAAATCAAAACTTTGAGTTTTAGCTTTCCGATTTTCTCGTAAACGAGAAGATAATGGAAAAATAGATCACTACAAAATGAAAATTTTAGAGTTTATGTATGGAAAATATTAAAAATAATAAATAATTTGGGTAAAGAAAATTTATTCACACACCACAAACGAACAAAAAAGTTTGTTGTCCAAGTTATGGAAATTCCACTAGTTAAACCCTAATGGATTGGAATTTGATAAGAAAGAAATTTCTAACTGATCCTAACATGTTTTAAATATGGATATGCTTGCTTGAAACATGTTAAAGATGCCTATGCCCAACGGATCGTAACCAGTTAAAGTGAACAATAAGTGCTCATTAAATTCTCAAGTGAATGTGCTGTGGGATATTTACCCGAGTCAAACAAGCCATTATTTTACCCATTTAGAAAAAGCTGACCTAAAAATCACAGATGATTTTTAAAGTGATTTATCTGTCAATCATGCATAACGGGCTGAGTTTTTGCAGGAAATGACTAACGGATTGGGAGTCAAGACTCAGTTAAAGATCCCTTTCCTCCCCCTTTTTCACGATCTTTGACAAACCAAGTATATAAAAACATAAGGAGTTTGTAGTCCCTAAAAGTTACAGAGACTTTTTTGAATTATCTCTCTCTATATTTGTGAATTTACATTCCATTTTAAATGTACACTTTTTTCTTAAATCAAAACTTTGAGTTTTCACTTTCCGATTTTCTCGTAAACAAGAAGATAAAGGCAAAATAGATGTCAACAAAATGAAAATTTTATAGTTTAAGTATAGAAAAAAATTTAAAAATAAAAAATGTAAGAAAAGAAAATTTATTCACACAACACAAAAAAATACAAAAGGTTTGTTGTCCAAGTTTGGGAAGTTCCACTAGTTCAACCCTAATGACTTTGAATTTGATAAGAAAGAGATTTCTAACTGATCCTAACATGTTTTAAATATGGATATGCATGCTTGAAACATGTTAAAGATGCAAATGCCTATTGGATCCAAACCTTTTAAAGAGGACAACAAATGCTTATTAAATTCTCAATTGAACATGCAGTGGGATATTTACCAGAGTCAAACACGCCATTATTTTACCCATCTACAAAAAGCTGACTAAACAATCATAGATGATTTTTAAAGTGATTTACCGCTCAATCATACTTAACGGGCTATGTTTTTGTAAGAAATGACTTATGGATTGGGAGTGAACGCTCAGTTAAAAATCCCCCAGCTCCCCCTTTTCCCGATCATTGCAAAAGCTAATATATAAAAACTAAAAGAGTTTACAGTCCCTAAAAGTTACAGAGACTTTTTGGAATTATCTATCTCTACATTTGTGCATCTCCATTCCATTTTAGATGTACACTTTTTTCTTAAATCAACACTTTGAGTTTTCACTTTCCGATTCTCTCGTGAACATTAAGATAAAGGCAAAATACATCACAAAAAATGAAAATTTTAGAGTTTATGTATGGAAAAAATTAAAAACAATAACACACATAAGTAAATAAAATTCATTCACACACCACAAACGAATATCATAGTTTTTTTGTCCAAGTTTTGGAAATTCCCCTAGTTCAACCCTAATGGCTTGGACTTTGATAAGTAAGAGATTTTTTAACTGATCCTAACATGTTTTAAATATGGATATGCATGTTTGAAACATGTTAAAGAAGCAAATACCCTATGGATCCAAACCTTTTAAAGTGAACAACAAATGCTCATTAAATTCTCAAGTAAACGTGCGGTGGGATATTTATCCGAGTCAAACCAGCCATTAATTTGCCCATTAACAAAAAGTTGACCTAATAATCACAAATGATTTGCAAAGTGATTAATCAGTCAATCATGCATAACCGGCTATGTTTTTGTAAGATATGAATTAGGGATTGGGAATCAACACTCAGTTAAAAATCCACCACCTCCCTCTTTTCACTACCATTGCAAAACATAAAATATAAAAACTAAAAGAGTTTGCAGTCCCTAACTTACAAAGACTTTTTGGAATTTTCTCTCTCGACATTTGTGCATTACCTTTCCATTTTAGATGTACACTTTTTTCTTAAACCAAAACTTTAAGTTTTCACTTTTTGATTCTCTCCTAAACAATAAGATAAAGGCAAAATAGATCACAACAAAATGAAAACTTTAAGTAAAGAAAATTTTCACTTAGAGTTTATGTATGGAAAAAATTAAAAACAATAAAAAATTTAAGTAAAGAAAATTTAGTCACACACCACAAACAAACACAAAAGTTTTGTTGTCCAAGTTATGAAAATTCCACTAGTTCAACCCTAATGGATTGGAATTTGATAAGAAAGAGATTTCTAACTGATTCTAACATGTTTTAAATATGGATATGCAGGTTTGAAACATGTTAAAGATGAAAATTCCCAATGGATCCAAACCTTTTAAAGCAAAAAACAAATACTCATTAAATTCTCAAGTGAACGTGTGGTGGGATATTTACCCGAGTCAAACAAGCTATTATTTTGCCCATTTACAAAACCTGACCAAACAATCACAGATGATTTGCAAAGTGATTTACTGGTCAATCATGCGTAACGAGCTAAGTTTTTTTAAGAAATTACTTATGGATTGGGAGTCAACACTCAGTTAAAAATCCCTCGCCTCCCCCTTTTCTCGATCATTGCAAAAACTAATATATAAAAACTAAAAGAGTTACAGTCCCTAAAAGTTACTGAGACTTTTTTGAATTATCTCTCTGTACATTTGTGCACCTCCATTCCATTTTAGATGTACACGTTTTTCTTAAATCATAACTTTTAATTTTCACTTTCCGATTCTCTCGTGAACATGAAGATAAAGGCAAAATACTTTAAAAAAATGAAAATTTTAGAGTATATTAATGGAAAAACTTAAAAACCATAACAAATGTAAGTAAATAAAATTTATTCACGCAAAACAAACGAACACTAAAGTTTTTTTGTCCAGGTTTTGGAAATTCCCCTAGTTCAACCCTAATGGCTTGGAATTTGATAAGAAAGATATTTCGAACTGATCCTAACATGTTTTAAATATGGATATGTATGCTTGAAACATGTTAAAGATGCAAATTCCCTATGGATCCAAACCTTTCAAAGCGAACAACAAAAGCTCATTAAATTGTCGACTTAACGTGCGGTGGGATATTTATCTGAGTGAAACCAGCCATTATTTTGCCCATTTACAAAAAATTGACCTAATAATCATAGATGATTTGCAAAGTGATTTATCGGTCAATCATGCCTAATGGGCTATGTTTTTGTAAGAAATGACTTATGGATTGGGAGTCAACACTCAGTTAAAAATCCTCCGCCTCTCCCTTTTCCCGACCATTGGAAAACATAAAATATAAAAACTAAAAGAGTTTGCAGTCCCTAAGTTACAAAGACTTTTTGGAATTTAATATCTCAACATTTGAGCCTTTCATTTCCAATTTAGATGTACACTTTTTTCTTAAATCAAAACTTTGAGTTTTCACTGTTCCATTCTCTCGAAAACAAGAAGATGAAGGCAAAATAGATCACAACAAAATGAAAATTTTTGAGTTTATGTAAGGAAAAATTAAAAACAATAAAAAATGTAAGTAAAGAAAATTTATTCACACACCACAAATGAACACAAAAGATTTGTTGTCCAAGTTTGGGAAATTCCACTTGTTCAACCCTAATGGCTTGGAATTTGATAAGAAATAGATTTTAACTGATCTTAACATGTTTTAAATATGAATATGCATGTTTGAAACATGTTAAATATGCAAATTCCCTATGGATCCAAACCTTTTAAAAGGACCAACAAATGCTCATTAAATTCTCAAGTCAACGTGTAACCCGAGTCAAACAAGACATTATTTTACCATTTTACAAAAAGCTGACAAAACAATCACAGATGATTGATAAAGTGATTAATCGGTCAATCATGCATAACAGGTTGTGTTTTTGTAAGAAATGACTTATGGATTGGGAGTCAACACTAAGTTAAAAATCCTCGGCCTCCCCCTTTTTCTTGTCATTGTAAAACATATTTTATAAAATCGAAAAGATTTTGCATTCCCTAAAAGTTATAGAGACTTTTTGGAATTATCTCTCTTTATATTTATACATTTCCAATACATTTTTGAAGTTCACTTTTTTTTTAAAATAAAAACTTTGAGTTTTTACTTTTCGATTCTCTCGTAAACAAGAAGATAAAGGCAAAATATATCACAAAAAAATAAATTTCTTAGAGTTTATGTATGGAAAAAATTAAAAACAATAAAAAATTTAAGTAAAGAAAATTTAGTCACACACCACAAACAAACACAAAATTTTTGTTGTCCAAGTTATGAAAATTCCACTAGTTCAACCCTAATGGATTGGAATTTGATAAGAAAGAGATTTCTAACTGATTCTAACATGTTTTAAATATGGATATGCAGGTTTGAAACATGTTAAAGATGAAAATTCCCAATGGATCCAAACCTTTTAAAGCAAAAAACAAATACTCATTAAATTCTCAAGTGAACGTGTGGTGGGATACTTACCCGAGTCAAACAAGCTATTATTTTGCCCATTTACAAAACCTGACCAAACAATCACAGATGATTTGTAAAGTGATTTACTGGTCAATCATGCGTAACGAGCTAAGTTTTTTTAAGAAATTACTTATGGATTGGGAGTCACCACTCAGTTAAAAATCCCTCGCCTCCCCCTTTTCTCGATCATTGCAAAAACTAATATATAAAAACTAAAAGAGTTACAGTCCCTAAAAGTTACTGAGACTTTTTTGAATTATCTCTCTGTACATTTGTGCACCTCCATTCCATTTTAGATGTACACGTTTTTCTTAAATCATAACTTTTAATTTTCACTTTCCGATTCTCTCGTGAACAGGAAGACAAAGGCAAAAAACATTAAAAAAATGAAAATTTTAGAGTATATTAATGGAAAAAATTAAAAACCATAACAAATGTAAGTAAATAAAATTTATTCACGCAAAACAAACGAACACTAAAGTTTTTTTGTCCAGGTTTTGGAAATTCCCCTAGTTCAACCCTAATGGCTTGGAATTTGATAAGAAAGATATTTCGAACTGATCCTAACATGTTTTAAATATGGATATGTATGCTTGAAACATGTTAAAGATGCAAATTCTCTGTGGATCCAAACCTTTCAAAGCGAACAACAAAAGCTCATTAAATTGTCAACCTAACGTGCGGTGGGATATTTATCTGAGTGAAACCAGCCATTATTTTGCCCATTTACAAAAAATTGACCTAATAATCATAGATGATTTGCAAAGTGATTTATCGGTCAATCATGCCTAATGGGCTATGTTTTTTTAAGAAATGACTTATGGATTGGGAGTCAACACTCAGTTAAAAATCCTCCGCCTCTCCCTTTTCCCGACCATTGGAAAACATAAAATATAAAAACTAAAAGAGTTTGCAGTCCCTAAGTTACAAAGACTTTTTGGAATTTAATATCTCGACATTTGAGCCTTTCATTTCCAATTTAGATGTACACTTTTTTCTTAAATCAAAACTTTGAGTTTTCACTGTTCCATTCTCTCGAAAACAAGAAGATGAAGGCAAAATAGATCACAACAAAATGAAAATTTTTGAGTTTATGTAAGGAAAAATTAAAAACAATAAAAAATGTAAGTAAAGAAAATTTATTCACACACCACAAATGAACACAAAAGATTTGTTGTCCAAGTTTGGGAAATTCCACTTGTTCAACCCTAATGGCTTGGAATTTGATAAGAAATAGATTTTAACTGATCTTAACATGTTTTAAATATGAATATGCATGTTTGAAACATGTTAAATATGCAAATTCCCTATGGATCCAAACCTTTTAAAAGGACCAACAAATGCTCATTAAATTCTCAAGTCAACGTGTAACCCGAGTCAAACAAGACATTATTTTACCATTTTACAAAAAGCTGACAAAACAATCACAGATGATTGATAAAGTGATTAATCGGTCAATCATGCATAACAGGTTGTGTTTTTGTAAGAAATGACTTATGGATTGGGAGTCAACACTAAGTTAAAAATCCTCGGCCTCCCCCTTTTTCTTGTCATTGTAAAACATATTTTATAAAATCGAAAAGATTTTGCATTCCCTAAAAGTTATAGAGACTTTTTGGAATTATCTCTCTTTATATTTATACATTTCCAATATATTTTTGAAGTACACTTTTTTTTTTAAAATAAAAACTTTGAGTTTTTACTTTTCGATTCTCTCGTAAACAAGAAGATAAAGGCAAAATATATCACAAAAAAATAAATTTCTTAGAGTTTATGTATGGAAAAAATTAAAAACAATAAAAAATTTAAGTAAAGAAAATTTAGTCACACACCACAAACAAACACAAAAGTTTTGTTGTCCAAGTTATGAAAATTTCACTAGTTCAACCCTAATGGATTGGAATTTGATAAGTAAGAGATTGCTAACTGATCCTAACATGTTTTAAATATGGATATGCATGCTTGAAACATGGTAAAGATGCAAATACCCTATGGATCCAAACCTGTTAAAGCAAACAACAAATGCTCATTAAATTCTCTAGTGACTGTGTTATCGAATATTTACCCGAGTTAAAAAAGCAATTATTTTTCGCATTTACAAAAAGCTGACCTAACAATCACAGATTATTTGTATAGTTTTTTTATTGGTAAATCATGTGTAACAGGTTGTGTTTTTGTAAGAAATGATTAACGAATTGGGATTCAAGACTCAATTAAAGTTCCCCTGACTCCCCCTTTTCCCGATATTTGGAAAACCTAATATATAAAAACATAAAGAGTTTGCAGTCCCTAAAAGTTACAAAGACTTTTTGGAATTATCTCTCTCTATATTTGTGTATTTCCATTCCATCATAGATGTGCACTTTTTTATTAAATCAAAAATTTGAGTTTTACTTTCCGATTTTCTCGTAAACAAGAAGATAAAGGCAAAATAGATCACAACAAAATAAAAATTTTAGAGTTTATGTATGGAAAATATTAAAAAAAATAACAAATTTATGTAAAGAAAATTTATTCATACACCACAAAAGAACACAAAAGTTTTATTGTCCAAGTTTGGGAAGTTCCACTAGTTCAACCCTAATGACTTTAAATTTGATAAGAAAGAGATTTCTAACTGATCCTAACATGTTTTAAATATGGATATGCATTCTTGAAACATGTTAAAGATGCAAACGCCCTATGGATCCAAACCTTTTAAAGCAAACAACAAATGCTCATTAAATTCTCAAGTGAACGAGCGGTGGGATATTTATCCGAGTCAAACAAGCCATTATTTTGCCCATTTACAAAAAGCTGACCTAATAATCACAAATGATTTTGTAAAGTGATTTATCGGTCAATCATGCATAACGGGCTATGTTATTGTAAAAAATGACTGATGGATTGGGAAGCAACACTCACTTAAAAATTGACCGCCTCCCCCATTTCCCAACCAGTGCAAAACATAAAATATAAAAACTAAAAGAGTTTGCAGTCCTTAAGTTACAAAGACTTTTTGGAAATTTCTCTCTTGACATTTGTGCATTTCCATTCCATTTTAGACGTACACTTTTTTCTTAAATCAAAACTTTGAGTTTTCACTTTTCGATCCTCTCGTAAACAAGAAGATAAAGGAAAAATAGATCACACCAAAATGAAAATTTTTGAGTTTATGTATGGAAAAATTAAAAACAATAAAAAATGTAAGTAAAGAAAATTTATTCACACACCAAAAATGAACACAAAAGTTTGGTGGTCCAAGTTTGGGAAATTCCATTAGTTCACCCTAATGGCTTGGAACTTGATAAGAAATAGATTTCTAACTGATCTTAACATGTTTTCAATATGGATATGCATGCTTGAAACATATTAAATATGCAAATGCCCTATGGATCCAAACCTTTTAAAAAGAACAATGAATGCTCATTAAAATCTCAAGTGAACAAGTAGTAGGATATTTACCCGAGTCAAACAAGCCATTATTTTGGCAATTTACAAAAAGCTGACCTAACAATCACAAATGTTTGGTAAAGTGATTAATCATTCAATCATGCATAACAAACTGTGTTTTTGTAAGAAATGACTTATGGATCGGGAGTCAATACTCAGTTCAAAATCCTCCGCTTCCCCCTTTTCCTGATCATTGCAAAAACTACTATATAAAAACAAAAACATTTTGCAGTCCCTAGAAGGTACAAAGACTTTTTGGAATTATCTCTCTCTACATTTGTGCATCTCCATTCCATTTTAGGTGTACACTTTTTTCTTAAATCAAAACTTTGAGTTTTCACTTTCCGATTCTCTCATAAACAGGTAGATAATGGCAAAATAACAAATTTTAGAGTTTATGTATGGAAAAAATTAAAAAAAATTAAAAATTTAAGTAAAGAGAATTTATTCACACATCACAAACGAACACAAAAGTTTGGTTGTCCATGTTTGGGAAGTTCCACTAGTTCAACCCTAATGGCTTTCAATTTGATAAGAAAGAGATTTCTAACTGAACCTAACATGTTTTAAATATGCATATGCATGCTTGAAACATGTTAAAAATGCAAATAACCTCTAGATCCAAACCTGTTAAAGCGATCCACAAATGATCATTAAATGCTCAAGTGAATGTGCTGTGGGATATTTACCTGAGTCAAACTAGCCATTACTTTGCCCATTTACAAAAAGTTGACCTAACAATTACAGATGATTTGTAAAGTGATTTATCGGTCAGTCTTGTGTAACGGACTATGTTTTTGTAAGAAATAACTAACGGATTCGGAGTCAATACTCAGTTAAAGATCCCCGGCCTCCCCCTTTTCTGGTTCATAGCAAAATTTAATATATAAAAACAGAAAGAGTTTGCAGTCCCTAAAAGTGATAGAGACTTTTTGGAATTATCTCTCTCTATATTTGTTCATTTCCGCTCCATTTTAGATGTACACTTTTTTCTTAAATTAAAACTTTGAGTTTTCACTTTCCGATTCTCTCGTAAACAAGAAGAAAAGGCAAAATAGATCACAACAAAGTGAAAATTTTTGAGTTTATGTATGGAAAAATTAAAAACAAAAAAATAGTAAGTAAATAAAATTTATTAACACACCACAAATGAACACAAAAGTTTGTTTGTCCATGTTTGGGAAATTCCACTAGTTCAACCCTAATGGCTTGGAATTCGATAAGAAAGAGATTTCTAACTCATCATAACTTGTTTTAAATATGGATATGCATGTTTGAAACACGTTAAAGATGCAAATGCCCTATGGATCCAAACCTTTTAAAGCGAACAAGAAATGCTCATTAAATTCTCAAGTGAACATGCAGTGGGAAATTTACCCGTGTCAAACAAGCCATTATTTTGCCCGTTTACAAAAAGCTGGCTTAACAATCACAGATGATTTGTTAAATGATTAATCGGTCAATCATCCATAGGGCTGTATTTTTGTAAGAAAAGACTTATGTATTGGGAGTCAACACTCAGTTAAAAATCCTCCGCCTCCCTGTTTTCTTGATCATTGCAAAACCTAATATATAAAAACTAAATGAGTTTGCAGTCCCTATAAGTTACAGAGACATTTTGGAATTATCTCTCTGCATTTCCAATCCATTTTAGTTGTACACTTTTTTCTTAAATCAAAACTTTAAGTTTTTACTTTCTGATTCTCTCGTAAACAAGAAGATAAAGACAAATAGATCACAACAAAATAAAAATTTTAGAGTTTATTCATGGAAAAAATTAAAAAACAATAAAAATTTTAATCAAAGATAATTTATTCACACACCACAAACGAACACAAAAGTTTTGTAGTCCAAGTTATGGAAAATCCACTAGTTCAACTCTAATGGCTGGGAATTTGATAAGAAAGAGATTTCTAACTGATCCTAACATGTTTTGAATATGGATATGCATGGTTGAAACATGTTAAAGATGCAAATGCCCTATGGATCCAAACCTGTTAAAGTGAACAACAAATGCTCATTAAATTCTCAAGTGACTATGTTGTTGGATATTTACCCGAGTCAAACAAACCAATATTTTGCCCATTTAAAAAAAGCTGACCTAACAATCAAAGATGATTTTTAAAGTGATTTATTAGTCAATCATGCATAACTGGCTGTGTTTTGTAAAGAATGACTAATGGATTTGGAGTCAAGACTCAGTTAAAGATCCCTCTGCCTCCCCCTTTTCCCGATCATTGCAAAACCTAATATATAAAAACATAAAGAGTTTGCAGTCCATAAAAGTTACAAAGACTTTTTGGAATTATCTCTATCTATATTTGTGCATTTCCATTCCATTTTAGATGTACAATTTTTTCTTAAATCAAAACTTTGTGTGTTCACTTTCCGATTTTCTCGTAAACAAGAAGATAATGGCGAAAAAGATCACAACAAAATGAAAATTTTAGAGTTTACGTATGGAAAAAGTAAAAAACAATAACAAATTTAAGTGAAGAAAATTTATTCACACACCACAAACGAACACAAAAGTTTTGTTGTCCAAGTTTTGGAAGTTCCACTAGTTCAAACATAATGACTTTGAATTTGATACGAAAGAGATTTCTAACTGATCCTAACATGTCTTAAATGTGGATATGCATGCTTGAAACATGTTATAGAGGCAAATGGCCTATGGATCCAAACCTGTTAAAATGAACTACAAATGTCATTAAATTCTCTAGGGAATGTGCTGTGGGATATTAACCCGAGTCAAACAAGCCATTATTTTGCCCATTTAAAAAAAGTTGACCTAACAATCACAAATGATTTGTAAAGTGATTTATCGGTCAATCATGTGTAACGGGCTGTGTTTTTGTAAGAAATGACTAACGGATTGGGAGTCAAGGCTCTGTGAAACATCCCCTGCCTCCCCCTTTTCCCGATCATTGCAAAACCAAATATATAAAAACATAAATAGTTTGCAGTCCCTAAAAGTTACAGATACTTTTTGGAGTTATCTCTCTCTATATTTGTTCCTTTCCTTTCCATTTTAGATATACACTTTTTTCTTAAATCAAAACTTTGAGTTTTTGCTTTTCGATTTTCTCATCAACAAGAAGATAAAGGCAAAATAGATCACAAAAAAATGAAAATTTTAGAGTTTATGTATGGAAAAAATTAAAAAATATAAAAAATGTTAGTATAGAAAATTTATTCACACACCACAAACGAACACAAAAGTTTTGTTGTCTAAGTTTGGGAAGTTCCATTAGTTCAACCCTAATGGCTTTGAATTTGATGAGAAAGAGATTTCTAACTGATCCTAACATGTTTTAATTATGGATATGCATACTTGAAACAAATTGAAGATGCAAATGCCCTATGGATCCAAACCTTTTAAAGCGATCAACAAATGCTCATTAAATTCTCAAGTGAACATGCGGTGGGATATTTACCCGAATCAAACAAGCCATTATTTTGCCCATTTACAAAAAGATGACCTAAGAATCACAGATGATTTGTAAAGTGATTTATCGGTCAATCATGCATAACAGGCTATGTTTTTGTAAGAAATGACTTATGGATTGGGAGTCAAGACTCAGTTAAAAATCCCCCGCCTCCCCCTTTTCCCGATCATAGCAAAACCTAATATATAAAAACTAAAAGAGTTCACAGTCCCTAAAAGTTGCTGAGATGTTTTGGAATTATCTCTCTCTACATTTGTGTTTTTCCATTCCATTTTAGATGTACACCTTTTCCTTAAATCAAAACTTTGAGTTTTCACTTTCCGATTCTCTCGTAAACAAGAAGATAAAGCCAAAATAGATCATCAGAAAAAGAAACTTTTAGAGATTATGTATGGAAAAAATTTTAAAAAATAACATATATAAGTAAATAAAATTTATTCACACACCACAAGCAAACACAAAAGTTTTGTTGTCAAAGTTTTGGAAATTCCGCTAGTTCAACCCTAATGGCTTTGAATTTGATAAGAAAGATATTTCTAACTGATGCAAACATGTTTTAAATATGGATATGCATGCTTGAAAGATGTTAAAGATGCAAATTCCCAATGGATCGGAACCTTTTAAAGTGAACAACGAGTGCTCATTAAATTCTCAAGTGAACATGTGGTCGGATATTTACCATGGTCAAACAAGCCATTATTTTGCCCATTTGAAAAATGCTGACCTAACAATCACAGATGATTTGAAAAGTGATTTATCGGTCAATCATGCGAAATGGCCTTTGTTTTATAAAAAATGATTTATGGACTGGGAGTCAACATTTAGGTAAAAATCCCATGCTTCCCCCTTTTCCTGATCATTGCAAAACCTAAAATATAAAAACTAAAAGAGTTGTATTCCCTAAAAGTTACAGAGACTTTTCTGAATTATAACTCCGTATATTTGTGCATTTCCATTCCATTTTAGATGTACACTTTTTTCTTAAATCAAAACTTTGAGTTTTCACTTTCCGATTTTCTAGTAAACTAAAAGATAAAGGCAAAATAGATCACAACAAAATGAAAATTTTAGAGTTTATGTATAGAAAAAAAAAACAAATTTAAGTAAAGAAAATTAATTCACATACCACAAACGAACACAAAAGTTTTGTTGTCTAAGTTATGGAAATTCCACTAGTTCAAACCTAATGGCTTGGAATTTGATAAGAAAGAGATTTCTAACTGATCCTAACATGTTTTAAATATGGATGTGCATGCTTGAAACTTGTTAAAGATGCAAATGCCCTATGGATCGAAACCCGTTAAAGCGAACAACAAATTCTCATTAAATTCTCAAGTGACTGTGCTGTTGAATATTTACTTGAGTCAAACAAGCCATTATTTTCCCCATTTAAAAAAAGCTGACCTAACAACCAAAGTTTTTTTTTAAAGTGATTTATCGGTCAGTCAAGCGTAACGGGCTGTGTTTTTATAAGAAATGACTAACGGATTGGGAATCAAGACTCAAGTAAAGATCCCCTGCGTCCCTCCTTTCAAGATCTTTGCAAAACCTAATAAATAAAAACCAAAAGAGTTTGAAGTCCCTAAAAGTTACTGAGAGTTTTTAGAATTATCTCTCTCTACATTTGTGCATTTCCATTCCATTTCAGATGCACACTTTTTTCTTATATCAAAAATTTGGGTTTTCACTTTTCGATTCCCTCGTAAACAAGAAGATAAAAGCATAATAGATCACAACAAAATGAAAATTTTAGATTTTAAGTAAGGAAAAAATTAATCACAATAACAAATGTAAGAAAATAAAATTTATACACACACCACAAACGAACACAAAAGGTTTTTTGTCCAAGCTTGGGAAATTCCACTAGTTCACCCTAATGGTTTGGAATTTGATAAGAAAGAGATTTCTAACTGATCCTAACATGTTTTAAATATGGATATGCATGCTTGAAACATGTTAAAGATGCAAATGCCCAATGGATCCAAACCTTTTAAAGCGAACAACAAATGCTCATTAAATTCTATAGTGAACGTGCGGTGGGATATTTACCCGAGTCAAACAAGCCATTAATTTGGTCATTTAAAAAAAGCTGACCAAATAATCACAGATGATTTGAAAAGTGATTAATCTGTCAATCATGCGTAATGGGCTATGATTTTGAAAGAAATGACTTATGGATTGGGAGTCAACACTCAGTTAAAAATCCTCCGCGTCCCCCATTTCCCGACCATTGCAAAACCTAATATATAAAAACTAAAGGAGTTTGCAATTCATAAAAGTTACATAGATTTTTTGGAATTTTCACTCTCTACATTTGTGCGCTTCCATTCCATTTTATACGTATACTTTTTTCTTAAATGAAAACTTTGAGTTTTCACTTTTTGATTCTCTCGTAAACAAGAAGATTAAGGCAAAATAGATCACAACAAAATGAAAATTTTAGAGTTTATGTATGGAAAAAAATTTAAAACAATAACATACATAATTATAAAAAAATTATTCACAAACCACAACCGAACAGAAAATTTTTGTTGTCCAAGTTTGGGAAATTCCACTAGTTCAACGGTAATGTGTTGGAATTTTATAAAAAAAGAGATTTCTAGCTGATCCTAACATGTTTAAATATGGATATGCATGCTTGAAACATGTTAAAGATGCAAATGCCCTATGTATCCAAACTTTTTAATGCGAACAACAAATGCTCATTAAATTCTCAAGTGAACGTGCAGTGGGATATTTACCCGAATCAAACAAGACATTATTTTGCCCATTAAAAAAAGCTAACCAAGCAATCACAGATGATTTTTGTAGTGATTTTTTTGTCATTCAAGCGTAATGGGCTATGTTTTTGTAAGAAATTACTTATGGATTGGGAGTCAACACTCAGTTAAAAGTCCCCCGCCTCCCCTTTTTCCCGATCATTGCATAACCTAATATGTAAAAACTAAAAGAGTTTGCAGTCCCTAAAAGTTACAGAGACTTTTTGGAATTAACTCTCTCTACATTTGTGGATTTCCATTCCATTTTAGATGCAAACGTTTTTCTTAAATCAAAACTTTTAGTTTTCACTTTTCGATTCTCACGTAAACAAGAATTATAAAGGCAAAATAGATCACAACAAAATGAAAATTTTCGAGTTTATGTATGGAAAAAGTTAAGAAAAATAACAAATTTAAGTAAAGAAAATTTATTCACACTCCACTTACGAACACAAAAGTTTTATTGTCCAAATTATGAAAATTCCACAAGTTCAACCTTAATGGCCTGTAATTCGATAAGAAAGAGATTTCTAACTGATCCTAACATGTTTTAAATATGGATATGCATTCTTGAAACTTGTTAAAGATGCAAATTCTCTGTGGATTCAAACCTTTTCAAGCGAACAACAAATGCTCATTAAATTCTCAAGTGAACGTGCGGTTGAAAATTTAGCTAAGTCAAACAAGCAATTATTACAATCACAAATGATTTGTAAAGAGATTAATGGGTCAATCATGTGTAACGGGCAATATTTTTGTCAGAAATAACTTATCGATTGGGAGTCAACAGTCAGTTAAAAATCCACCGCCTCCCCCTTTTCCTGATCGTTGCAAAACCTAAGATATATAAACTAAAAGATTTTTCAGTCCCTAAAAGTTACAGAGACTTTTTTGAATTATCTCTCTCTAAATTTGCGCATTTCCATTCCATTTTATATGTACTTTTTTTCTTAAATAAAAACTTTGAGTTTTCACTTTCTGATTCTCTCGAAAACAAGAAGATAAAGGCAAAATAGATCGCAACGAAATGAAAATTTTAGATTTTATGTATGGAAAAATTAAAAACAATAACAAATGTAAGTAAAGAAAATTTATTCACACACCACAAACGAACACAAAAGTTTTGTTGTCGAAGTTTGGGAAATTCCACAAATTCAACCCTAATGGCTTGGAATTTGATAAGAAAAAGATTTCTAACTGATCCTAACATGTTTTAAATATGGATATGCATGCTTGAAACATGGTAAAGATGAAAATGCCCTATGTACCAAAACCTTTTAAAGCGAACAAAAAATGCTCATTAAATTCTCAGGTGAACGTATGGAGGATATTTACTCGAGTCAAACAAGCAATTATTTTGGCCATTTTCAAAAAGCTGACCTAACAATCACAGATGATTTTTGAAATGATTAATCGGTCAATCATGCGTAACGGGCTATGTTTTTGAAAGAAATGACTTATGGATTGGGAGTCAACACTTAGTTAAAAATCCCATGCTTACCCCATTTCTCAATAATTACAAGACCTAATATATAAAAACTAAAAGAGTTTGCAGTCCCTAAAAGTTACATAGAGTTTATGGAATTATCTCTCTCCACATTTATGCATTTCTATTCCATTTTAGATGCACACTTTTTTCTTAAATCAAAACCTTGAGTTTTCACTTTCCGATTCTCTCGTAAACAAGAAGAAAAAAGCAAAATAGATCACAATAAAATGAAAATTTTAGAGTTTATGTAAGGACAAAATTAAACACAATAACAAATTTAAGTAAAGAAAATTTATTCACACACCACAAACGAACACAAAAGTTTTGTTGTCCAAGTTTGGGAGATTCCACTAGTTCAACCCTAATGGCTAGGAATTTGATAAGAAAGATATTTCTAACTGATCCTAACATGTTTTAAATATGGATATGCATGCTTGAAACATGATAAAGATTCTATTGCCCTATGGATCCAAACCTTTTAAAATGAACAACAAATGCTCATTAAATTCTCAACTGAACGTGCGGTGGGATATTTACCCGAGTCAAACAAGCCATTATTTTGCCCATTTACAAAAATTTGACCTAACAATCACAAATGATTTGTAAAGAGATTAATCAGTCAATCAAGCATAACTGGCTATGTTTTTATAAGAAATGACTTATGGATTGGGAGTCAACACTCAGTTAAAAATCCCTCGCCACCCCCTTTCCCCGATCCTCGCAAAACCTAATATATAAAAACTAAAAGAGTTTACAGTTCCTAAAAGTTATAGAAACTTTTTGGAATTATGTCTGTCTAAATTTTTGCATTTCCATTCCATTTTAGATGTAAATTTTTTTCTTAAATCAAAACTATGATTTTTCGTCTTCCAATTCTCTCGTAGTCAAGAAGATAAAGGCAAAATAGATCACAACAAAATGAAATTTTTAGAGTTTATGAATGGAAAAAATTAAACACAATAAAAAATGAAAGTAAAAAAAAATTATTCACACACCACAAACGAACACAAAATTTTGTTGTCCAAGTTTGGGAAATTCCACTAGTTCAACCCTAATCGCTAGGAATTTGATAAGAATGAGATTTCTAACTGATCCTAACATGTTTTAAATATGGATATGCATGCTTGAAACATGTTAAAGTTGCAAATGCCCTATGGATCCAAACCTTTTAAAGTGAACAACAAATGATAATTAAATTCACAAGTGAATGTGCGATGGGATATTTACCTGAGTCAAACAAGGCATTATTTTGCCCATTTACAAAAAGTAGACCTAACAATCACAGATGATTTGTAAAAGGATTTATCAGTCAATCATGCGTAACGGGCTCTCTTTTTGTAAGAAATGACTTATGGATTGGGAGTCAACACTATGTTAAAAATCCCCCGCTACCCCCATATCCCGATCCTTGCAAAACCTAATATATAAAAACTAAAAGAGTTTACAGTTCCTAAAAGTTACAGAGACTTTTTGGAGTTATGTCTCTCTACATTTTTGCATTTCCATTCCATCTTATATGTAAATTTTTTCTTAAATCAAAATTTTGAGTTTTCATCTTCCGATTCTCTCGTAAACAAGAAGATAAAGGCACAATAGATCACAACAAAATGAAATTATTAGAGTTTATGAAAGGAAAAAATTAAACAAGATGACAAATGAAAGTAAATAAAATTTACTCACACACCACAAAGGAACACAAAAGTTTTGTTGTTCAATTTTTGAAAATTCCACTAGTTCAACCTTAATGGCTTTAAATTTGATAAGAAAGAGATTTCTAATTGATCCTAACAAGTTTTAAGTATGGATATGCATGCATAAAACATGTTGAAGATGCAAATGCCCTATGGATCCAAACCTTTTAAAGTGAACAACAAATGCTCATTAAATTCTGAAGTCAACTAGCGGTGGGAAATTTACCCCAATCAAACAAGCCATTATTTTCCCATTAAAAAAACTGACCAAACAATCACAGATGATTTGTAAAGTGATTTATCGGTTAATCATGCATAACGGGCTATGTTTTTTTAATAAATGGCTTATCAATTGGGAGTCAACAATCAGTTAAAAATTCCCCACCTCCCCCTATTCCCGATCATTGCAAAACCTAATATATAACAACTAAAAGAGTTTGCAGCCCCTAAAAGTTACAGAGACTTTTTGGAATTATCTCTCTCTACATTTGTGCATTTCAATTCCAATTTAGTTGTACACTTTTTGCTTAAATCAAACTTTGAGTTTTCACTTACTGATTCTTTCGTAAACACGAAGATAAAGGCAAAATAGATCACAACAAAAAGAAAATTTTAGAGTTTACGTTTGGAAAAAAATAAAAAAAATAAGAAATTTTAGTAAAGAAAATTTATTCACACACCACAAATGAACGCAAAAGTTTTGTTGTGCAAGTTTGTGAAATTCCACTAGTTCAACCCTAATTGGTAAAGTAAATTTATTCACACACCACAAATGAACACAAAATTTTTGTTGTCCAAGTTTGGGAAATTCCACTTGTTCAACCCTAATGACTTGGAATTTCATAAGAAAAAGATTTCTAACTGATCCTAACATGTTTTAAATATGGATAAAACCATGTTAAAGATGCAAATGCCCTATGGATCAATACCTTTTAAAGCCAAAACAAATGCTCATTAAATTCTCAATTCAACGTGCAGTGGGATATTTACTTGAGTCAAATTGGCCAATATTTTTGCCCATTTACAAAAAAGTTGACCTAACAATCACAGCTGATTTGTAAAGTGATTTATCGATCAATCATGCGTAACTGACTATGTTTTTGTAAAAAAAGACTGATAGATTGGGAGTCAACACTTAGTTAAAAATCCCTCGCCTCCCCCTTTTCCCGATCATTGCAAAACCTCATATATAAAAACTAAAAGAGTTTCCAGTCTTTAAAAGTTTCAAAGACTTTTTGGAGTTATCTCTCTCTAAATTTGTGTATTTCACTTCCATTTTAGATGTACACTTTTTTCTTAAATCAAAACTTTTAGTTTTCACTTTCCTATTCTCTCGTAAACAAGAAGATAAAGGCAAAATAGACCACAAAAAAATGAAAATTTTAGCTTTTATGTATGGAAATAATTAAACACAATAAAAAATGTAAGTAAATAAAATTTATTCACACACCACAAACGAACCCAAAACTTTTGTTGTCCAAATTTTGGATATTCCACTAGTTCAACCCTAATGGCTTGGAATTTGTCAGGAAAGAGATTTCTAACTGATCCTAACATATTTTAAATATGGATATGCATGCTTGAAACATGTTAAAGATGCAAATGCCCTATGGATCCAAACCTTTTAAAGCGAACAACAAGTACCCATTAAATTCTCAAGCCATTAATTTGCCCATTTACAAAAGGTTGACCCAAAAGTCACATTTGATTTGTAAAGTAATTTATTGAAGAATCATGTGTAACGGGCTATGATTTTGTAAGAAATTACTTATGCATTGGGAGTCAACACTTGGTTAAAAATTCCTCGCCTCTCCCTTTTCCCGATCATTGGAAAACCTAATATATAAAAACTAAAAGAGTTTGCAATCCCTAAAAGTTAAAGAGACTTTTTGGAATTATCTCTCTCAACATTTGTTTATTTCCATTCCATTTTATATGTTCACTTTTTTCTTAAATGAAAACTTTGAGTTTTCACTTTCCGATTCTTTCGTAAACAAGAAGATAAAGGCAAAATAGATCACAACAATATGAAAATTTTAGAGTTTATGTATGGAAATAATTTAACACAATAATAAATGTTAGAAAAGAAAATTTATTCACACACCATAAACGAACACAAAAGTTTTGTTGTCCAAGTTTGAGAAATTACAATTGTTCAATCCTAATGGCTTGGAATTTGATAAGAAAGAGATTTTTGACTGATCCTTACAAGTTTTAAATATGGATTTGCATGCTTGAAACATGTTGAAGGTGTAAATTCCCTATGGATCCAAACCTCTTAAAGCGAACAACAAATGCTCATTAAATTCTCATGTGAATGTGCGGTGGGATATTTACCCGAGGCATACAAGCCATTATTTTACCCATTTACAAAAAGTTGCCCTAACAAGCACATATGATTTGTAAATTGATTTATCGGTCAATCATTTGTAATGGGCTTTGTTTTATAAGAAATGACTTATGGATCGGGAGTCAACACATGGTTAAAAATCCCCGGCCTCCCCCTTTTCCTGATCATTGCAAAACCTAAATTATAAAAACTAAAAGAAGTCCCTAAAAGTTATAGAAACTTTTATGAATTATCACTCTCTACATTTGTGCATTTCCATTCAATTTTGATGTACACTTTTTTCTTAAATCAAAACTTTGAGTTTTCACTTTCTAATTCTTTCGTAAACAAGAATATAAACGCAAAATAGATCACAACAAAATGAAAATTTTAGAGTTTATGTATGGAAAAAATTAAAAATAATAATAAATGTAAGTAATGAAAATTTATCCACACACCACAAATGAACACAAAAATTTTGTTGTCCAAGTTTGGGAAATTGCACTAGTTCAACCAAATGGCTTGGAATTTAATAAGATAGAGATTTCTAACTGGTACTAACATGTTTTAAATATAGATATGCATGCTTGAAACATGTTAAAGATGCAAATGCCCCTGGATCCAAACATTTTAAAGCGAACAAAAAATGCTCATTAAATTCTCTAGTGAATGTGCAGTGGGATATTTACTCGAGTCAACAAAGCCAGTATTTTACCCATTTACAAAAACTGACCTAACAGTCACAGATGATTTTTAAAGTGATTTATCGGTCAATCATGCGTAATGGGCTATGTTTTTGTAAGAAATGACTTATGGATTAGGAGTCAACACTCAGTTAAAATCCCCACCTCCCCCTTTTCCCGATCGTTGCAAAACCAAATATTTAAAAACTAAAAGAGTTTGCAGTCCCTAAAAGTGAACGTAACTTTTTGGAATTATCTCTCTTTTCATGGTGCATTTCACTTCCATTTTAGATGTACACTTTTTTCTTAAATCAAAACTTTGAGTTTTTACTTTCCGATTATCTCGTAAACAAGAAGATAAAGGCAAAATAGACCACAACAAAATGAAAATTTAAGAGTTTATGTATGGAAATAATTAAACACAATAAAAAATGTAAGTAAATAAAATTTATTCACACACCACAAATGAAACCAAAACTTTTGTTGTCCAAATTTTGGAAATTCCACTAGTTCAACCCTAATGGCTTTTAATTTGTCAAGAAAGAGATTTCTAACTGATCCTAACATATTTTAAATATGGATATGCATGCTTCAAACATGTTAAAGATGCAAATGCGCTATGGATCCAAACCTTTTAAAGCGAACAATAAGTGCACATTAAATTCTCAAGCCATTTATTTGCCCATTTACAAAAGGTTGACCTAAAAATCACATATAATTTCTAAAGTAATTTATCGAAGAATCATGTGTAACGGGCTATGTTTTTGTTAGAAATGACTTATGGATTGGGAGTCAACACTAGGTTAAAAATTCCCCGCCTCCCCCTTTTCCCGATCATTGCAAAACCTAATATATAAAAACTAAAAGAGTTTGTAGTCCCTAAAAGTTACAGAGAC
This sequence comes from Aristolochia californica, assembly GCF_029961685.1. NCBI lineage: Eukaryota > Viridiplantae > Streptophyta > Magnoliopsida > Piperales > Aristolochiaceae > Aristolochia > Aristolochia californica. The sequence goes on along the minus strand of NW_027181782.1, from coordinate 16,046,489 downwards.
TTTTTGGAATTATCTCTCTCAACATTTGTTCATTTCCATTCCATTTTATATCTTCACTTTTTTCTTAAATCAAAACTTTGAGTTTTCACTTTCTGATTCTTTCATAAACATGAAGATAAAGGAAAAATAGATCACAACAAAATGAAAATTTTAGAGTTTATGTATAAAAAAAATTAAACACAATAATAAATGTAAGTAAAGAAAACTTCTTCACACACCATAAACGAACACAAAAGTTTTGTTGTCACAATTTTGGAAATTCCGATAGTTCAATCCTAATGGCTCGGAATTTGATAAGAAAAAGATTTATGACTGTTCCTAACATGTTTTAAATATGGATATGCATTCTTGAAACATGTTAAAGGTGCAAATTCCCTATGGATCCAAACCTTTTAAAGCGAACAACAAATGCTCATTAAAGTCTCAAGTGAACGTGCGGTGGGATATTTACCCGAGTCATACAAGCCATTAGTTGGCCCATTTACAAAAAGTTAACCTAACAATCACATATGATTTGAAAAGTGATTTATCGGTCAATCACGTGTAACCGGCTACGTTTTTGTAAGAAATGACTTTTGGATTGGGAGTCAACACTCAGTTAATAATCCCTCGCGTCCCCTTTTTCCCGATCATTGAAAAACCTTATATATAAAAACTAAAAGTATTTGCAGTCCCTAAAAGTTATAGAGACTTTTTGGAATTATCACTCTCTACATTTGTGCATTTCCATTCCATTTTAGATGTACACTTTTTTCTTAAATCAAAACTTTGAGTTTTCACTTTCCGATTCTTTCGTAAACAAGAATATAAATGCAAAATAGATCACAAAAAAATGAAAATTTTAGAGTTTATGTATGGAAAAAATTAAAAATAATAATAAATGTAAGTAATGAAAATTTATTCACACACCACAAACGAACACAAAATTTTTGTTGTCCAAGTTTGGAAATTGCACTAGTTCAACCAAATGGCTTGGAATTTAATAAGAAAGAGATTTCTAATTGATACTAACATGTTTTAAATATAGATATGCATGCTTGAAACATGTTAAAGATGCAAATGCCCTTGGATCCAAACATTTTAAAGCGAAAAAAAATGCTCATTAAATTCTCTAGTGAATGTACGGTGGGATATTTACCCGAGTCAACAAAGCCAGTATTTTACCCATTTACAAAAACTGACCTAACAGTCACAAATGATTTTTAAAGTGATTTATCGGTCAATCATGCGTAATGGGCTATGTTTTTGTAAGAAATGACTTATGGATTAGGAGTCAACACTCAATTAAAACCCTCGCCTCCCCCTTTTCCCGATCGTTGCAAAACTTAATATTTAAAAACTAAAAGAGTTTGCAGTCCCTAAAAGTGAATGAAACTTTTTGGAATTATCTCTCTTTTCATTTGTGCATTTCCATTCCATTTTTAATGTGCACTTTTTTCTTAAATCAAAACATTGAGTTTTCACTTTCCGATTCTCTCTTAAACAAGAAGATAAAGGCAACATAGATCACAATAAAATGAAAATTTTAAAGTTTATGTACGGAACAAATTAAAAAAAATGACAAATGTAATTAAAGAAAATTTATTCACACACCACAAACGAACACAAAAGTTTCGTTGTCCAAGTTAGGGAATTTTCACTAATTCAACCCTTATGGCTTCGAATTTGATAAGAAAGAGATTTCTAACTGATCCTAACATGTTTTAAATATAGATATGCATGCTTGAAACATGTTAAAGATTCAAATGCCCTATGGATCCAAACAATTTAAAGTGTAAAATAAATGCTAATTAAATTCTCAAGTGAACGTGTGATAGGATATTTTCCTGAGTCAAACAAGCCAATTTTTTTCCCATTTACAAAAAGCACACCTAACAATCATTGTATATTTGTAAAGTGATTTATTTGTCAATCATGCGTAATGGGCTATGTTTTTGTAAGAAATGACTTATTGATTGGGACTCAACACTCAATAAAAAATCCACTGCCACCCCTTTTCCCGATCATTGCAAAACCTAATATATAAAAAGTAAAAGAGTTTACAGTCCCTAAAATTTACAGAGACCTTTTGGAATTATCTCTCTCAACATTTGTGCATTTCCATTCCATTTTAGATGTACATTTTTTTCTTAAATCAATACTTTGATTTATCACTTTCAAATTTTCTCGTAAACAAGAAGATAAAGGCAAAATTGATCAGAACAAAATGAAAATTTTAGAGTTTTAGCATGGGAAAAATTTGAAAAAATAATAAACGTTAAGTAAAAAAATTTATTCACACACCATAAACGAACAAATGTTTTGTTTTCTAAGTTTGTGAAATACGACTAGTTCAACCCTAATGGATTGGGATTTTATAAGAAAGAGATTTTTAACTGATCCTAACATGTTTTAAATATGGATATGCATGCTTGAAACATGTTAAAGATGCAAATGGCCAATGGATCCAAACCTTTTAATGGGGACAACAAATGCTCATTAAATTCTCAAGTAAAAGTGCGTTGGGTTATTTACCCGAGTAAAACAAGCCTATATTTTTTCCATTTACAAAAACTTGACCAAACAACCACAAATGATTTTTAAAGTGATTTATCGGTCAATCATGCATAACGGGCTATACTTTTGTAAGAAATGACTTCTGCAATGGGAGGCAACACTCAATTAAAAATCCTCTGCCACCCCCTTTTCTAGATCATTGCAAAACCTAATATATAAAAACTCAAAGTGTTTGCAATCCGTAAAAATTACAGAGACTTTTTGGAATTATCTCTCTCTACATTTGTGCATTTCCATTCCACTTCAGATGTGCACTTTTTTATTAAATCAAAACTTTGAGTTTTCACTTTCTAATTATCTCGTAAACAAGAAGTACAAGGGAAAATAGATCACAACAAAATGAAAATTTTAGAGTTTATGTATGGAAAAAATTAAAAACATTAACAAATGTAAGTAAAGAAAATTTATTCACACACCACAAATGAACACAAAAGTTTTGTTGTCGAAGTTTGATAAATTCCACTAGTTCAACCCTCTTGGCTTGGAATTTGATAAGAAAAATATTTCTAACTAATCCTAACATGTCTTAAATAAGGATATGCATGTTTAAAACTTGTTAAATATGAAAATTCCCTATGGATCAATACCTTTTAAAGCGAAAACAAATGCTTATTAAATTCTCAAGTGAACGTGTAGTGGGATATTTACCCGAGTCAAACAAACCATTATTTTTCCCATTTACAAAAAAACTGACCTAACAATCACAAATGATTTGTAAAGTGATTTATCAGTCAATCCTGCATAACGGGCTATGTTTTTGTAAGAAATGACTTATGGATTGGGAGTGAACCCTCAGTTATAAATCCCACGCCTCCCCTTTTTCCCGATCATTGCAAAACCTAAAATATAAAAACTAAAAGATTTTGCCGTCTCTAAAAGTTTCTGAGACTTTTTGGAATATCTCTCTCTAAATTTGTGCATTTCAATTCCATTTTAGATGTACAATTTTTTCTTAAATCAAAACTTTGAGTTTTCATTTCCGATTCTCTCGTAAACAAGAAGATAAAGGCAAAATAGATCACAACAAAATGAAAATTTTAGAGTTTATGAATGGAAATAATTAACTACAATAAAAAAATGTAAGTAAATAAAATTTATTCTCACACCACAAGCGATACCAAAACTTTTGTTGTCCAAGTTTGGGAAATTCCACTTGTTTAACCCTAATGGCTTGGAATTTGTCAAGAAAGAGATTTCTAACTGATCCTAACATGTTTTAAATATGGATATGAATGATGGAAACCTGTTAAAGATGGAAATGCCCTATGGATCCAAACCTTTTAAAGTGAACAATAAATGCTCATTAAATTCTCAAGTGAACGTACGGTGAGATATTTACCCGAGTCAAACAAGCCATTATTTTGCCCATTTACAAAAAGCTGACCTAACAATCACAGATGATTTTTAAAGTGATTTATCGGTCAATCGTGAGTAATGGGCAATGGTTTCTTAAGAAAAGACTTATAGATTGGGACTCAACACTCAGTTAAAATTCCCTCGCCTCCCCCTTTTCCCAATCATTACAAAACCTAATATATAAAAACTAAAAGAATTTCGAGTCCCTAAAAGTTACAGAGACTTTTTGCAATTATCTCTCTCTAAATTTTTTCATTTCCATTCCATTTTAGATGTATACTTTTTTGTTAAATATAAACTTTGAGTTTTCACTTTCCGATTCTCTCGTAAACAAGAAGATTAAGGCAAAATAGATCACAACAAAATGAAAATTTTAGAATTTATGTATGGAAATAATTAACCACAACAAAAAATCTGTGTAAAGAAAATTTATTCACACACCACAAACGAACACAAAATTTTTGTTGTCCAAGTTTGGGAAATTCCACTAGATCAACCCTAATGGCTTGGAATTTTATAAGAAAAAGATTTCTAACTGATCCTAACATGTTTTAAATAGGGATTGGCATGCTTGAAACACGTTAAAGATGTAAATTCCCTAAGTATCAATACCTTTTAAAGCGAACAACAAATGCTCATTAAATTCTCAAGTGAACGTGCGGTGGGATATTTACCCGATTCAAACAAGCCATTATTTTGCCCATTTACAAAAAGCTGACCTAACAATCGCAAATGATTTTTGAAATGATTTATCAGTCAATAGTTACTTACGGGCTATGGTTTTTTAAGAAAAGGCTTATAGATTGGAACTCTACACTCAGTTAAAATTCCCCCGCCTCCCCCTTTTCCCGATCATTGCAAAACCTAATATATAAAAACTAAAAGAATTTCGAGTCCCTAAAAATTACTGAGACTTTTTGCAGTTCCATTCCATTTTAGATGTATACTTTTTTGTTAAATATAAACTTTGAGTTTTCACTTTCCGATTCTCTTGTAAACAAGAAGATTAAGTCAAAATAGATCACAACAAAATGAAAAATTTAGAGTTTGTGTATGGAAATAATTAACCACAACAACAAATGTAAGTAAGGAAAATTTATTCACACACCACAAACAAACACCAAAGTTTTGTTGTCCAAGTTTGGGAAATTCCACTAGATCAACCCTAATGGCTTGGAATTTTAGAAGAAAGAGATTTCTAACTGATCCTAACATGTTTTAAATAGGGATAGGCATGCTTGAAACATGTTAAAGATGCAAATGCCCTATGGATCCAAACCTTTTAAAGCGAACAACAAATGCTCATTAAATTCTCAAGTGAACGTGCGATGGGAAATTTACCCTAGTAAAACAAACAACTATTTTGCCCATTAACAAAAAGTTCACCAAACAATCAAAGATGATTTGTAAAGTGATTTATCGGTCAATCACGTGTGATGGGATATGTTTTTGTAAGAAATGACTTATGGACTGGGAGCCAACACTCAGTTTAAAATCCCGGCCTCCCCCTTTTCCCGATTATTGCAGAACCAAATATATAAAAATTAAAAGAGTTTGCAGTCCCTAAAAGTTACAGAGACGGTTTGGAACTATCTCTCGAACATTTGTGCATTTCTATTCCATTTTAAATGTACATTTGTTTCTTCAATCAAAACTTTGAGTATTCACTTTCTGATTCTCTCGTAAAAAAGAAGATAAAGGCAAAAAAGATCACAACAAAATGTAAATTTTAGATTTTATGTATGGAAAAATTTAAAAACAATGACAAATTTAAGTAAAGAAAATTTATTCACACACCACAAACGAACACAAAAGTTTTGTTGTCCATGTTTGGGAAATTCTAGTTGTTCAACCCTAATGGCTTGGAATTTGATAAGAAAGAGATTTCGAACTGATCTTAACATGTTTTAAATATGGATATGCATGCTTGAAACATGTTAATGATACAAATGCCCTATGGATCCAAACCTTTTAAAGCGAATAAAAAATTCTTTAAATTCTCAAGTTAACGTGCAATATTTACACTAGTCAAACAAGCCATTATTTTGCCCATTTACAAAAAGCTAACCTAACAATCACAGATGACTTGTAACGTGATTTATCATCGCCCGCTTCCCCCTTTTCCCGATCATTTCAAAACCTAATATATAAAAACTAAAAGAGTTTTCAGTCCCTAAAGTTACAAAGACTTTTTGGAATTATCTCTCTCTAAATTTATGCATTTCCATTCCATTTTAGATGTTCATTTTTTTCTTAAAACAAAACTTTGACTTTTCACTTTCCGATGCTCACTTAAAAAAGAAGACTAAGGCAAAATAGATCACAAAAATATGAAAATTTTAGCGTTTATGTATGGAAAAAATGAAAAAAAATAAAAAATGTAAGTAAAGAAAATTTATTCACACACCACAAACGAACACAAAAGTTTTGTTGTCCAAGTTTGGGAAATTCCACTAGTTCAACCATAAGAGCTTGGAATTTGATAAGAAAGAGATTTCTAACTGATCCTAACATGTTTTATATATGTATATGCATGCTTGAAACATGTTAAAGATGAAAATGCCGTATGGATCCAAACCTTTTAAAGAGAACAACAAATGCTCTTTAAATTCTTAAGTGAACGTGCAGTGGGATATTTACCCGAGTCAAACAAGCCATTATTTTTCCCATTTAAAAAAAGTTGACCGAACAATCACAGATGATTTGTAAAGTGATTTATCGGTCAATCATGCGTAACTGGCTATGTTTTTGTAAGAAATGACTTATTGATTGGGAGTCAACACTCAGTTAAAAATTCCCCGCCTCCCCCTTTTTCCCGATCATTGCAAAACCTTACATATAAAAGCTCAAAGAGTTTGTAGTCCCTAAAAGTAACAAAGTCTTTTTGGAATTATCTCTCTCCACATTTGTGTATATCCATTCCATTTTAGATGTACACTTTTTTCTTATATTCAAACTTTGAGTTTTCACTTTCCAATTCTCTCGTAAACAAGAAGATAAAGGCCAAATAGATCACAACTAAATTAAAATTTTAGATTTTATGTATGGAAAAAATTAAAAACAATAAGAAATGTAAGTAAAGAAAATTTATTCACACACCACAAATGAACACAAATGTTTTGTTGTCCAAGTTTGAGAAATTCCACAAGTTCAACCCTAATGGATTTGAATTTGATAAGAAAGATATTTCTAACTGATCCTAAAAGGTTTTAAATATGGATATGCATGCTTTAAACATGTTAACGATTCAAATGCTCTATGGATCAAAACCTTTTAATGCGAACAACAAATGCTCATTAAATTCCCAAGTGAATGTGCGGTGGGATATTTATCTGAGTCAAACAAGCCATTATTTTTCCCTTTTACAAAAAGCAGACCTAACGATCATTGATAATTTGGAAAGTGATTTGTCAGTCTATCATAAGTAACGAGCCAAGTTTTTTTAAGAATTGACTTATGTATTGGGAGTCAACACTCAGTTAAAAATCCCCCGTTTCCCCCTTTTCCCGATCATTGCAAAACCTAATATATAAAAACTAAAAGAGTTTGTAGTCCTTCAAAATCCCAAAGACTTTGTGAAATTTTCTCTATTAACATTTGTGCATTTCCATTACATTTTATATGTACACTTTTTTCTTAAATCAAAACTTTGTGTTTTCACTTTCTGATTCTCCCGTAAACAAGAAGATAAAAGGCAAAATAGATCACAACAAAATGAAAATTTAAGAGTTTATGTATGGAAAAATATAAAAACAATAACAAACATAAGTAAAGAAAATTTATTCACACACCACAAAAGAACACAAAAGTTTTGTTGTCCAACTTTGGGAAATTCGTCTAGTTCAACTCTAATGGCTTGGAATTTGATACGAAAGAGATGTCTAACTGATCCTAACATGTTTTAAATATGGATATGCATGCTAGAAACATGTTAGAGATGCAAATACCAAATGGATCCAAACCTTTTAAAGCAAACAACAAATGCTCATTAAATTCTCAAGTGAACGTGCAGTGGGTAATTTACCAGAGTCAAACAAGCCATTATTTTGCCCATTTACAAAAAAGCTGACCTATCAATCATAGATGATTTTTGAAGTGATTTATCGGTAAATCATATGTAACGCACTATGTTTTTTTGTCAAAAATGACTTATGGATTGGCATTCAACAGTCACTTAAAACACCCCCCCCCCCTTTTCCCCATCATAGCAAAACCTAATATATATAAACTAAAATAGTTTGCAGTCCCTAAAAGTTACAGATACATTTTGGAATTATCTCTCTTCACATTTGTGCCTTTCCATTCCATTTTAGATTTATAATTTTTTCGTAAATCAAAACTTTAAGTTTTCTCTTACAGATTCTCTCGTAACCAAGAAGATGAAAGCAAAATAAATCACAACAAAAAGAAAATTTTAAAGTTTATGTATGGAAAAAATTAAATACACTAAAAAATGTAAGTAAATTAAATTTATTCACACACCACAAACAAACACAATAGTTTTGTTCTCCAATTTTGAGAAATTCCACTAGTTCAACCCTAATGGCATGGAATTTGATAAGAAAGAGATTTCAACATGTTTTAAATATGGATATGCATGCTTGAAACATGTTAAAGATTCAAATGCCCTATGGATCCAAACCTTTTAAAGTGAACAACAAATGCTCCTTAAATTCTCAACTGAACGTGCGGTGGGATATTTACCCGAGTCAAAAAAGCTATTATTTTGCCCATTTAAAAAAAGCTGACCTAACAAACACAGATGATTTTGAAAGTGATTTATCAGTCAATCATGTGCAATGGGCTATGTTTTTGTAAAAAAATGAATTATTGATTGGCAGTCAACACCCAGTTAAAAATCCGTCGCCTCCCCCCTTTTACGATCTTTGCAAAACCTAATAGATAAAAACTAAAAGAGTTTGCAGTCCCTAAATCATACAGAGACTTATTGGAATTATCTCTCTCTACATTTATGTATTTCCATTCCATTTTAGATGTACATTTTTCCCTTAAATACGAACTATGAGTTTTCACTTTCCGATTCTCTCGTAAACAAGAGGGTAAAAGCCAAATAGATCACAACAAAATGAAAAATTTTGAGTTTATGTATGGAAAAAATTATAAACAATTAAAAATTTAAGTAAAGAAAATTTATTCACACACCACAAATGAACACAAAAGTTTTGCTGTCAGAGTTTTGGAAATTCCACTAGAACAATCCCAATGGCTTGGAATTTGATAAGAAAGACAGTTCTAACTGATCCTAACTTATTTTAAATATGGATATGCATGCTTTAAACATGTTAAAGATTCTAATGCCATATGGATCCAAACCTTTTAAAGCGAACAACAAATTCTCATTAAATTCTCAAGTGAACGTGCGGTGGGATATTTACCCAAGTCAAACAAGCCATTATTTTGCCCCTTTACAAAAACCTGACCTAACAATCAAAGATGATTTGTAATGTGATTTATCGGTCAATCATCCATAACAGGCTATGTTTTTGTAACAAATGACGTATATATTGGGAATCAACACTCGGTTAAAAAACCCCTGTCTCCCCTTTTTCCCGATAATTACAAAACTTAATATAAAAAACTAAACGAGTTTGCAGTCCCCAAAATTTATAGAGACTTTTTGGAAGTATCTCTCTCTACATTTGTGTATTTCCATTCCCATTTACATTTTCTCTTAAATACAAACTTTGAGTTTTCACTTTCCTATTCTCTCGTAAACATGAAGATAAATGCCAAATAGATCACAAAAAAATGAAAATTATAGAGTTAAAGTATGGAAAAAATTATAAACAATAACAAATGTACATAAAGAAAATTTATGTATACACCACAAACGAACACAAAAGTTTTGTTGTCCAAGTTTGGGAAATTCTACTAGTTCAACCCTAATGGCTTAGAATTTGATAAGAAAGAAGTTTCTAACTAATCCTAACATGTTTTAAATATGGATATGCATGCTTTAAACATGTTAAGGATTCTAATGCTCTAAGGATCCAAACCTTTTAAAGCGAACAAAAAATGCTCATTAAATTCTCAAGTGAACGTGCAGTGGGATATTTACCCAAGTCAAACAAGCCATTCTTTTGCCCATTAACAAAAAGCTGACTTAACCATCACAAATCATTTGTAAAGTGATTTATTGATCAATCATGCATAATGGGCTATGTTTTTTTTCAGAACTTAATTATTGATTGGGAGTCAACACTAAATTAAAAATCCCCCACCTCCCCCTTTTCCCGATCTTAGCAAAACCTTATATATAAAAACTAAAATAGTTTGTAGTCCCTAAAAGTTACAGAAACTTTTTGGAATTATCTCTATCTACATTTGTGCATTTCCATTCCATTTTAGATGTACATTGTTTTCTTAAAAATAAACTTTGAGTTTTATCTTTCCGATTCTCTCATAAACAAGAAGATAAAGGCAAATAGACCTCAACAAAATGAAAATTTTAGAGTTTATGAATGGAAAAAATTTAAAAAAATTACAAATGTGAGTAAAGAAAATTTATTCACACATCACAAATTAACATTAAAGTTTTGTTGTCCAGGTGTGGGAAATTTCACTAGTTCAGCCCTAAACGCTTGGAATTTGATAAGTATAAAATTTCTAACTGATCCTAACATGTTTTAAGTATGGATATGCATGCTTTCAACATGTTAAGGATTCTAATGCCCCATGGATCCAAAACTTTTAAAGAGAACAACAAATTTTTATTAAATTCTCAAGTGAACGAGTAGTGGCATATTTAGACATGTCAAACAAGCCATTATTTTGCCTATTTACAAAAAGCTGACCTAACAATCACTGACGATTTGTAAATTGATTTATCGGTCAATCATGCGTAACAGGCTATGTTTTTGTAAGAAATGACTTCTGTATTGGGAGTCAACACAGTTAAAAATCCCCCACCTCCCCCTTTTCCCAAACATTTGAAAACCTAATATATAAAAATTAAAAGAGTTTGCTGTCCCTCAAAGTTACAAAGAATTTTTTGAATTAATTCTCTCTACATTTGTGCATTTCCATTCCATTTTAGATGTACCCTTTTTTCTGGAATCAAAACATTGAGTTTTTACTCTCCGATTCTCTCTTAACAAGAAGATAAACTCAAAATAGATCACAACAAAATGAAAATTTTAGAGTTTATGTATAGAAAAAATTTTATATGATAAAAAATGTAAGTAAAGAAAATTTATTCACACACCACAAATGAACACAAAAGTTTGGTTGTCCAAGTTTGGGAAATTCCACTAGTTCAACCCAAATGGGTTGGAATTTGATAAGAAAGAGATTCCTAGCTAATCCTAACATGTTTTAAATATGGATATGCATGCAAGAAACATGTTAAAGATGAAAATGCCCTATGGATCCAAACCTTTTAAAGTGAGCAAAAAATGCTCATTAAATTCTCAAGTGAACGTGCAGTAGGATATTTACCCGAGTAAAACAAGCAATTATTTTGCCAATTTATAAAAAGCTGACCTAACAATCACAGATGATTTGTAAAGTGATTTATCGATCAATCATGCGTAACAGGCTATGTTTTTGTAAGAAATGACTTATTGAAATGGAGTCAACACTCAGTTAAAAATCCACCGCCTCCCCCTTTTCCCGATCATTGCAAAACCTAATATATAAAAACTAAAAGAGTTTGAAGTCCCTAAAAGTAATAGAGACTTTTGGAATGACCACTTTGTACATTTGTGCATATCGATTCCATTTTAGATGTACCCTTTTTTCTTAAATACAAACTTTGTGTTTTCACTTTACGATTCTCTTGTAAACAAGAAGGTAAAGGTCAAATAGATCACAACAAAATTAAAATTTAAGAGTTTAGGTATGGAAAAAATAAAAACAATAAAAAGTGTAAGTAAAGAAAATTTATTCACACACCACAAACAAACACAAAATTTTGTTGTCCAAGTTTGGGAAATTCCACTAGTTCAACCCTAATGGCTTGGAATTTGGTAAGAAAGATATTTCTAACTGATCCTAAAATGTTTTAAATATGGATATGCATGCTTTAAACATGTTAAAGATTCAAATGCCCTATGGATCCAAACCATTTAAAGTGAACAACAAATGCTCACTAAATTCTCAATCGAACGTGCGATGGGATATTTACCTGTGTCAAACAAGCCATTATTTCAAACTTTTACAAAAAGCTGACCAAACAATCGCTGATGATTTGTAAAGTGATTTATTGGTCAATCATGCGTAACGGGCTATATTTTTGTAAGAAATAACTTATGTAATGGGAGTCAACACTCAGTTAAATATCCCCCGCCTCCCCCTTTTCCCGATCATAGCAAAACCTAATAGAGTTTGCAGTCCCAAAAAGTTACAGAGACTTTCTGGAATTATCTCTCTCGACATTTGTGCATTTCCATTCCATTTTAGATTTAAAATTTTCTCCTAAATAAAAAATTTGAATTTTCCCTTTCCGATTCTCTCGTAAACAAGAAGATAAAGGCAAAATAGATAACAACAAAAAGAAAATTTTACAATTTATGTTTAGAAAAAATTAAAAACAATAAAAATTTTTAGGAAAGAAAATTTATTCATACACCACAAACGAACACAAAAGTTTTGTTGTCCAAGTTTAGGAAATTCCACTAGTTCAACCCTAATGGCTTGGAATTTGATAAGAAAGAGATTTCTAACTGATCCTAACATGTTTTAAATATGGATATGCATTCTTGAAACTTGTTAAAGATGAAAATGCCGTATGGATCCAAACCATTTAAAGCGAACAACAAATGCTCATTAAATTCTCGAGTGAATGTGTGATGGGATATTTACCCAAGTCAAACAAGCCATTATTTTGCCCATTTAAACATAGCCGACCTAACAATCACAGTTGATTTTTAAAGTGATTTTTTGGTCAATCATTCATAACGGGCTACGATTTTGTCAAAAATGAACTATTGATTGCGAGTCAACACTCAGTTAAAAATCCAATGCCTCCTCCTTTTCCGGACCATTGCAAAACCTAATATATAGAAACTAAAAGAGTTTGCAGTGCCTAAAATTTATAGAGACTTTTTGGAATTATCTCTCTCTACATTTGTGCATTTCCATTCCATTTTAGATGTACATTTTTTTCTTAAATACAAACTTGAGTTTTCACTTTTCGATTCTCTTGTAAAAAAGAAGATAAAGGCAAATAGACTTCAACTAAATGAAAATTTAAGATTTTATGTATGGAAAAAATTAAAAAAAATTACAAATGTAAGTAAAGAAAATTTATTCACACACCACTAATGAACACAAAAGTTTTGTCGTCCCGGTTTGTGAAATTCCACTAGTTCAACCCTAATGGCTTGGAATTTGATAAGAAAGAAATTTCTAACTTATCCTAACATGTTTTAAATACGGATATGCATGATTTAAACATGTTAAGGATTCTAATGCCCTATGGATGCAAAACTTTTAAAGCGAACAACAAATGCTCATTAAATTCTCAAGAGAACGTGCAGTGGGATATTTGCTCGTGTCAAACAATACTTTATTTTGCCCATTTACTAAAAGCAGACATAAGAATCACTGATGATTTGTAAAGTGATTTATCGGTCGATCATACATAACAGGCTATGTTTTTTTAAGAGAGACTTATGTATTGGGAGTCAACACTCAATTAAAAATCGTCCACCTCCCCCTTTTCCTAAATATTTCAAAACCTAATATATAAAAACTAAAAGAGTTTGCAGTCCCTAAAATTTACAGAGACTTTTTTGATTTATCTCTCTCTACATTTGTGCATTTCCATTCCATTTTAGATGTACCCTTTTTTCTTGAATCAAAACTTTGAGTTTTTACTTTCGATTCTCTCGTAAACAGGAAGATACAGGCAAAAAAGATCACAACAAATGAAAATTTTAGAGTTTATGTATGGAAAAAATTAAAACAATAACAAATTTAAGTAAAGAAAATTTATTCATACACCACAAACGAACACAAAAGTTTTGTTGTCCAAGTTAGGGAAATTCCACTAGTTCAACCCTAATGACTTGGAATTTGATAAGAAAGAGATTTCTAACTTATCCTAATATGTTTCAAATATGGATATGCATGCTTGAAATATGTTAAAGATGCAAATGTCCTATGCAACCAAACCTTTTAAAGTGAACAACAAATGTGCATTAAATTCTCAAGTGAACGTGCGGTGGGATATTTACCCGAGTCAAACAAGTAATTATTTTGCCTATTGACAAAAAACTGACCTAACAATCATAGATGATTTGTAAAGTGATTTATTAGTCAATCATGTGTAACGGACTATGTTTTTTTAAGAAATGACATATGGATTGGGAGTCAACACTCAGTTAAAAATCCCTCGCTTCCCCCTTTTCTCGATCATTGCAAAACCTATTATATAAAAATTAAAAGAGTTTGCAGTCCCTAAAAGTTACAGATACTTTATGGAATTATATCTCTCTACATTTGTGCATTTCCTTTTCATTTTTAGTTATACACTTTTTTCTTAAATAAAAAATTTTGTGTATTTACTTTCCAATTCTCTCGTAAACAAGAAAATAAAGGCAAAAAGATCACAACAAAATGAAAATTTTAGAATTTAAGTATGGAAGAAATTAAAAAAAATAACAAATGTAAGTAAAGAAAATTTATTCAACCACAACAAAGAAACACGAAAGTTTTGTTGTCCAAGTTTTGGAAATTCCACTAGTTCAACCCTAATGGCTTGGAATTTTATAAGAAAGAGATTTCTTATTGATCCTAACATGTTTTAAATATGGATACGAGTGCCTGAAACATGTTAAAGATGCAAATGCCCTATGGATCAAAACCTTTTAAAGCGAACAACAAATGCTCATTAATTTCTCAAGTCAACGTGCGGAGGGGTATTTACCAGAGTCAAACAAGCCATTGTTTTGCCCATTTACAAAAAGGCAACCTAATTATCACATATGATTTGTAAAGTGATTTATCCGTCAATCATGCGTAACTGGCTATGTTTTTGTAAGAGATCACTTATGGATTGGAAGTCAACACTCAGTTAAAAATCCCCCACATCTCCCTTTTCCTAATCATTGCAAAACCTAATATATAAAAACTAAAAGAGTTTGTAGTCCCTTAAATTTCAGAGACTTTTTGGAATTATCTATCGCTAAATTTGTGTATTACCATTCAATTTTAGATGTACACATTTTTCTTAAATAAAAACTTTGAGTTTTCACTTTCCGATTCTCTCATTAACTAGCAAAAAAAGGCAAAACATATCACAACAAAATGAAACTTTTAAATTTTATGTGTGGAAAAAATTAAAAATAATAACAAATGTATGTAAAGAATATTTAAACACACACCACAAATGAACACAAAAGTTTTCTTCTCACAATTTGGAAAATTCCACTAGTTCAACCCTAATGGCTTGGAATTTGATATGAAAGAGATTTCTAACTAACCCTAACAAGTTTTAAATATGGATATGCATGCTTGAAAGATCTTAAAGATGCAAATGCCCTATGAATCCAAACCTTTTAAAGCCGACAACAAATGCTCATTAAATTCTCAATTGAATGTGTAGTGGGATATTTACCCGAGTCAGACAAGCCATTATTTTGCCCATCTACAAAAAGCTGACCTAACAATCACAAATGATTTGTGAAGTGATTAACCGGTCAACCATGTGTAACAAGCTATGTTTTTTTAAGAAATGACTTATGGATTGGGAGTCAACACTCAGTTAAAAATACTCCACCTCCTCCTTTTCCCGATCATTGTAAAACCTAATATATTAAAACTAAAAGAGTTTTCAGTCCCTAAAAGTTACAGAGACTTTTTGGAATTATCTCTCTTTACATTTGTGCATTTCCATTCCATTTTAGATGGAAATTTTTTTTGTAAATCAAAACTTTGAGTTTTCACTTTTTGATTCTCTCGTAAACTAGAAGATAAAGACAAAACAGATCACAACAAAATGAAAATTTTAGAGTTTATATGTGGAAAAAATGAAGAACAATAACAAATGTAAGTAAATAAAATTTATTCACACACCACAAACGAACACAAAATATTTGTTGTCCAAGTTTGGGAATTTCCACAAGTTCAACCCTAATAGCTTGGAATTTGATAAGAAAAAGATTTCTTACTGATCCTAACATGTTTCAAATATGGATATGCATGGTTCAATCATGTTAAAGATGAAAATGCCCAATGGATCCAAACCTTTTAAAGAGCACAACAAATGCTTGTTAAATTCTCAAGTGAACGTGCAGTAACATATTTACCAGAGTCAAACAAGCCATTATTTTTCCCATTTACAAAAAGTTGACTTAACAATCACATATGATTTGTAAAGTGATTTATCGGTCAATCACGTGTAACGAGCTATGTTTTTGTAAGTAATGACTTATGGATTAGGAGTCAAGACCCAGTTAAAAATCCTCCGCCTCCCCCTTTTCCAGATCATTGCAAAACCAAATATATAAAAACTAAAAAAGTTTGCAGTCCCTAAAAGTTACAGAGACTTTTTGGAAATATCTCTCTCTACATTTGTGAATTTCTATTTCATTGTAGTTGTACAATTTTTTCTTATATCAAAACTTTGAGTTTTTTGCTTTTTGATTCTCTCGTAAACAAGAAGAAAGGCAAAACATATCACAAAAAAATGAAAATTTTGGAGTTTATGTGTGGAAAAAATTAAAAACAAGAACAAATGTAAGTCAAGAAAACTTATTCACACACCACAACTGAACAAAAAAATTTTGTTGTCCAAGTTTGGGAAAATCCACTAGTTCAACCCTAATGGCTTGGAATTTGATAAGAAAGAGATTTCAAACTTATCCTAACATGTTTTAAATATAAATATGCATGCTAGAAAGATGTTAAAGATGCAAATGCCCTATGGATACAAACAGTTTAAAGTGACAAACAAATGCTCATTAAATTCTCAAGTGAACGTGTGGTGGGATATTTACCCGAGTCAAACAAGCCAATATTTTGCCCATTTACAAAAAGCAAAGCGAACAATCACAGATGATTTTTAAAGTTATTTATAGGTCAATCATGCATAACGGGCTTTGTTTTCTAAAGAAATGACTTAT
This sequence comes from Aristolochia californica, assembly GCF_029961685.1. Taxonomy (NCBI): domain Eukaryota; kingdom Viridiplantae; phylum Streptophyta; class Magnoliopsida; order Piperales; family Aristolochiaceae; genus Aristolochia; species Aristolochia californica. The sequence continues at coordinate 16,029,489 of NW_027181782.1, read as the reverse complement.
GGATTGGGAGTTAACACTCAGTTAAAAATCCTTCCCCTCCCCCTGGTCCCGATCATTGCAAAACCTAATATATAAAAACTAAAATAGTTTATAGTCCCGAAAAGTTAGAGATATTTTTTGGAATTACCTCTCTCTACATTTGTACATTTCCATTCCATTGTAGATGTACAAATGTTTTTCTTAAATCAAAACTTTGAGTTTTCACTTTCCGATTCTCTCGTAAAGAAGAAGATAAAGGCAAAAAAGATCACAACAAAATGAAAATTATAGAGTTTATGTAAGGAAAAAATTAAAAATAATAAAAAATTTAAGTATAGAAAATTTATTCACACAACAAAAATAAACACAAAAGTTTTTTGTCCAAGTTTGAGAAATACCACTAGTTCAACCCGAATGGCATGGAATTTGATAAGAAAGAGATTTTTAACAGATCCTAACATGTTTTAAATATGGATAAGCATGCTTGAAACATGTTAAAGATGCAAATGCCCAAGGTATTCAAACCTTGAAAGCGAACAACAAATGCTCATTAAATTCTCAAGTGAACGTGCAGTCAGATATTTACCCGAGCCAAACAAGCCATTATTTTACCCGTTTACAAAAAGATGACCTAACAATCATAGATGATTTGTAAGATGATTTATTGGTCAATCATGCGTAACGGGCTATATTTTTTTAAGAAATGACTTATGGATTGGGAGTCAACACTCACTTAAAAATCCCCTGCCTCCCCCTTTTCCTGATAATTGCAAAACCAAATATATAAAAACTAAAACTGTTTGCAGTCCCTAAAAGTTAATGAGACTTTTTGGAATTATCTCTCGCTACATTAGTACATTTCCATTCCATTTTAGATGCACAATTTTTTCTTAAATCAAAACTATGATTTTTCGCTTTCCGATTCTCTCGCAAACAAGAAGATAAAAGCAAAACAAATCACAACAAAATGAAAATTTTAGAGTTTATGTATGGAAAAAATTAAAAACGATAACAAATGTAAGTAAAGAAAATTTATTTACACACCACATACGAACACAAAAGTTTTATTGTCCAAGTTTGGGAAATTCCACTAGTTCAACCCTAATGGCTTGGAATTTTATAAGAAAGAGATTTCTAACTGATCCTAACATGTTTTAAATATGGATATGCATGTTTGAAACAAGTTAAAGAAGCAAATGCCAAATGGATCCAAACCTTTTAAAGTGAACAAAAAAAGCTCAATAAATTCTCAAGTGAACTTGTGGTTGGATATTTATCCGAGTCAAACAAACCATTATTTGCCCATTTACAAGAAGCACACCTACCAATCACAGATGATTTGAAAAGTGATTTATTGGTCAATCATATGTAATGGGCTATGTTTTTGTAAGAAATGACATATGGATTGGGAGTCAACACTCAGTCAAAAATTCCCTACCTCCCCCTTTTCCCGTTCATTGCAAAACCGAATATATAAAAACTAAAAGAGTTTGCAGTCCCTAAAAAGTACAGAGACTTTTATGAATTATCTCTCTCTACATTTGTGCATTCCATTCCATTTAAGATGTACATTTTTTTTAAAATCAAAACTTTCAGTTTTCACTTCTTGATTCTCTCATAAACAAAAAGATAAAGGCAAAATAGATCACCACAAAATGAAAATTTTAGAGATTATGTATGGAAAGTTTTAAAAACAATAAAAAATGTAAGTAAAAAAAATTGATTCACACCACAAACGAACACAAAAATTTTTTTGTCCAAGTTTGAGAAATTCAACTAGTTCAACCCTAATGGCAGTGAATTTGATAAGAAAGAGATTTCTAACAAATCCAAACATGTTTTTAATATGGATATGCAAGCTTGAAATATGTTAAAGATGCAAATGCCCTACGGATCCTAACCTTTTAAAGTGAACAAAAAATGCTAATTAAATTCTCAAGTGAACGTGCGGAGGGATATTTACCCGAGTCCAACAAGCCATTATTTTTCCCATTTACAAAAAGCTGACCTAAAAAACACAAACGATTTGTAAGGTGATTTACCGTTAATCATACGTAACGCACTATGCTTTTTCATGAAATGATTATGGAATGGGAGTCAAAACACAGTTAAAAATCCCCCGTCTCCCCTTCTTCCCGATCATTGCAAAACCAAATATAAATAAACAAAAAGAGTTTGCATTCCCTAAATGTTCAGAGACTTTTTGGAGTTATCTCTCTCTTAATTTGTGCATTTCCATTCCATCTCAGATGTACACATTTTTATTAAATCAAAACTTTGATTTTTCAGTTTCCTATTCTCTCGTCAACAAGAAGATCAAGGCAAAACAGAGAAGAACAAAATGAAAATTTTAGAGTTATGTATGGAAAAAAAAATAACAAATGTATGTAAAAAAAATTTATTCACACACCAAAAATGAACATAAAATTTTTGTTCACCAAGTTTGGGAAATTCCACTACTTTAACCTTAATGGCTTGGAATTTGATAATAAAGAGATTTATAACTGATCCTAACATGTTTTAAATATGGATATGCATGCATGCAAGATGTTAAAGATGTAAATTCCCTATGGATCCAAACCTTTTATAGCGTACAATAAATGTTCATTAAATTCTCAGGTGAACGTGCGGTGGGATATTTACCCGAGACAAACAAGCCATTATTTTGCCCATTAACAAAAAACTAAGGTAACAATTATAGAAGATTTGAAAAATTATTTATTGGTCAATCATGCGTAACGGGCTAAGTTTTTGTAAGAAATGACTTACGGATTGGGAGTCAACACTTAGTTAAAAATCCTCTGCCTCCCCCTTTTCCCCATCGTTACAATACCTGATATATAAAAACTAAAAGAGTTTGCAGTCCCTAAAAGTTATAGAGACTTTTTGGAATTATCTCTCTCTACATTTGTGCATTTCCAATCCATTTTAGATGTTCAATTTTTTCTTTATCAAAACTTTGAGTTTTCGCTTTCTGATTCTCTCGTAAACAAGGAGATAAAGGCAAAACAAATCACAATAAAATGAAAATTTTAGAGTTTATGTGTGGAAAAAAATTTAAAACAATAACAAATGTAAGTATAGAAAATTTATTTACACACCAAAAACGAACACAAAAGATTTTTTGTCCAAGTTTGGGAAATTCCACTTGTACAACCCTAATGGCTTGGAATTTGATAAGAAAGAGATTTCTAACAAATCCTAACATATTTTAAATATGGATATGCATGCTTGAAACATGTTCAAGATGCAAATGCTCTATGGATCCAAACCTTTTAAAGCGAAAAAAAAATGCTCATTAAATTCTCAAGTCAACGTGCGGTGGGATATTTACCTGAGTCAAACAAACCATTATTGGCCCATTTACAAAAAGCACACCTTACAATCAAAGATGATTTGAAAAGCGATTTATCGGTCAATCATACATAACGGGCTATGTTTTTGTAAGAAATGACTTTTGGATTGGGAGTGAACACTCAGTAAAAAATTCCCCGCCTCCCCCTTTTCCCGTTCATTGCAAAACCTAATAAATAAAAACTAAAAGAGTTTGCAGTCCCAAAAAGTTACTGAGACTTTTATGAATTATCTCTCTCTACATTTGTGCATTTCCATTCCATTTAAGATGTATACTTTTTTTTAAATCAAAACATTGTGTTTTCACTTTCTTATTCTCACATAAACAAGAAGATAAAGGTAAAATAGATCACAACAAAATCAAAATTTTAGAGATTATGTATGGAAAAATTTTAAAACAATAAGAAATGTAAGTAAAGAAAATTTATTCACACACAACAAATGAACACAAAAGTTTTATTGTCCAAGTTTAGGAAATTCCACTAGTTCAACCCTAATGGCTGTGAATTTGATAAGAAAGAGAGTTCTAACATATCCAAACCTGTTTTAAATATTGATATGCATGCTTGAAACATATTAAAGATGCAAATGCCCTATGGATCCAAACCTTTTGAAGTGAACAACAATGCTCATTAAATTATCAAGTGAATGTGCGGTGGTATATTTACCCGAGTCTAACTAGCCATTACTTTGCCCATTTACATAAAGCAGACCTAACATTTCCTAGATGATTTATAAAGTGATCTATCGGTCAATCATTCATAACGCGCTATGCGTTTGTAAGAAATTACTTATGAAATGGGAGTCAACACACAGTGAAAAATCCCCCGCCTCCCCTTTTCCTGATCATTGCAAAACCTTATATATAAACACTAAATGAGTTTGGAGTCCCTAAAAGTTACAGAGACTTTTTGGAATTATCTCTCTCTACTTTTGTGCATTTCCATTCCATTTTTGATGTAAAATTTTTTCTTAAATAAAAATTTTGAGTTTTCACTCTCCGATTCTCTCGTAAACAAGTAGATAAAGGCAAAACAGATCACAACAAAATGAAAATTTTAGCGTTTATTTATTAAAAAAAAACAAATGTAAGGACAAAATATTTATTCACACTCCACAAATGAACAAAAACGTTTTGTTGTCCAAGTTAGGGAAATTCCACTAGTTCAACCCTAATGGCTTGGAATTTGATAAGAAAGAGATTTCGAACTGGTCCTAACAGCTTTTAAATATGGAAATGCAAGCTTGAAACATGTTAACGATGCATATGCCTTATGGATCCAAACCTTTTAAAGTGAATAACAAATGCTCATTAAATTCTCAAGTGAACATGCGATGGGATATTTACCCGAGTCAAACAAGCCATTATTTTGCCCACTCACAAAAAGTGGACATAACAATCATAGATGATTTATAAAGCGATTTATTGGTCAATCATGTGTAACGGGTTATGTTTTTTTAAGAAATGACTCATGGTTTGGGAGTCAACACTCAGTTAAAAATCCCCTGCCTCCCCTTGTTCCAGATCATTCCAAAACCTAATATATTAAAACTAAAAGAGTTTGCAGTCCCAAAAAGTTATTTATGGGTCAATCATGCGTAACAGGCTAAGTTTTTGAAAGAAATGACTTATGGATTTGGAGTCAACACTTAGTTAAAAATCTTCCGCCTCCCCCTCATCCCGTTCATTGCAAAACCCAATATATAAAAACTAAAAAAGTTTACAGCCCAAAAAAGTTACAGAGACTTTTTGGAATTATCTCTCTCTATATTTGTGTATTTCCATTCCATTTTAGATGTACACTTTTTTCTTAAATCAAAACTTTGAGTTTTCACTTTCCGATTCTCTAGTAAACTAGAAGATAAAGGCAAAACAGATCACAAAAAAATTAAAATTAAAGAGTTTATGTATGGAAAAAATTAAAAACAATAAAAAATGTATGAAAGAAAATTTTTTGACACAACACAAACGAACACAAAAGTTTTGTTGTCCGAGTTTGAGAAATTCCACTAGTTCAACCCTAATGGATTGGAATTTTATAAGAAAGAGATTTCTAACATATCCTAACATGTTTTAAATATGGATATGTATGCTTGAAACATGTTAAAGATGCAAATTCCCTATGGATCCAAACCTTTTAAAGCGAACAACAAATGCTCATTAAATTCTCAAGTCAACGTATGGTGGGATATTTACCCGAGTCACATAAGCCATTATTTTGCCCATTTACAACAAGCAAAGCGAACAATCAAAGATGATTTATAAAGTTATCTATAGGTCAATCAAGCATAACAGGCTATGTTTTTGAAAGAAATGACTGGTGGATTCGGAGTCAACACTCAGTTAAAAATCCCCCGCCTCCCCCTTTTCCCGATCATTGCAAAACCAAATATATAAAAACTAAAACTGTTTGCAGTCCCTAAAAGTTACAGAGAATTTTTTGAATTATCTCTCTCTACATTAGTGCATTTCCATTCTAATTTAGATCTATACTTTTTTCTTAAATCAAAGCATTGAGTTTTCACTTATTGATTCTCTCGTAAAAAAGAAGATAAAGGAAAAATATATCACTACAAAATGAAAATTTTAGAGTTTATGCAAGAAAAAAATTAAAAACAATAACAAATAAGTAAATAAATTTTTTTCACGCACCACGAACGAACACAAAAGTTTTGTTGTCATAGTTTGGGAAACTCCACTAGTTTAACCCTAATGGCTATGAATTTGATAAGAAATAGATTTCTAACAGATCCTAACATGTGTTTAAATATGGACACGCGTGCTTGAAACATGTTAAAGATGTAAATGCCTTATTGATCAAAACCTTTTAAAGTGAACAACAAATGCTCATTAAATTCTCAATTGAATGTGCAGTCAGATATTTACCCGAGTCAAACAAACCATTATTTTGCCCATTCCAAAAAAGCTGACCTAACAATAACAGATGATTTGTAAAGTGATTGATCGATCAATCATGTGTAATGGGCTATGTTTTTGTAAGAATTGACTTTTGGATTGGGAGTCAACACTCAGTTAAAAATCCTCCGCCAACCCCTTTTCCTGATCATTAAAAAACCTAATATATAAAAACTAAAAGAGTTTGTAGTCCCTAAAATTTACAGAGACTTTTTGGAATTACATGTCTCTACATTTGTGCATTTCCATTCCATTTTAGATGAACACTTTTTTCATATATCAAAACTTTGAGTTTTCACTTTCTGATTCTCTCATGAACAAGAACATAAAGGCAAAACATATCACAACAAAATGAAAATTTTAGAGTTTTGAAAAAAATTAAAAACAATAACAAATCTAAATATAGAAAATTTATTTACACACCACAAACAAACACAAAATTTTTCTTGTCCAAGTTTGGGAAATTCCTCTAGTTCAACCCTAATGGCATGGGATTATATAAGAAAGAGATTTCTAATTGATCCTACCATGGTTTTAAATATGGATATGCATGCTTGAAACATGTTAAAGATGTAAATGCCCTATGGATGAAAACCTTTTAAAGTGAGAAACAAATGCTCATTAAATTCTCAAGTGAACGTGTGATGGGATATTTATCCGAGTCAAACAAGGCATTATTTTGCCCATTTTCAAGAAGCTGATCTAACAATCACAGATGATTTGTAAAGTTATTTATCGGTCAGTCATACGTAACGGCCTATGTTTTTGTAAGAAATGACTTATGGATCTGGAGTCAACACTCAGTCAAAAATCCCCCGCCTCCCCCTTCTCCCGTTCATTGCAAAACCTAATATATAAAAACTAAAAGTGTTTCCAGTCCCTAAAAATTACAGAGACGTTTTTGAATTACCTCTCTGTACATTTGTGCATTTCCATTCCATTTTAGATGTACACGTTTTTCTTAAATCAAAACTTTGAGTTTTCACTTTCCGATTTTCTTGTAAACAAGAAGATAAAAGCAAAATAGATCACAACAAAATGAAAAATTTAGAAATTTAGAGATTATGTATAGAAAAATTAAAAACAATAACAACTGTAATTAAATTAAATTTATTCACACACCACAAACGAACACAAAAGTTTTGTTGTCCAAGTTTGGGAAATTCCACTTGTCCAATCCTAATGGAATTTGAAAAGAAAGAGATTTCTAACAAATTCAAACATGTTTTAAATATTGATATGCATGATTGAAACATGTTAAAGATGCAAATGCCCAATGGATCCAAACTTTTTAAAGCGAACAACAAATGCTCAATAATTTCTCATGTGAACCTGCGGTGGGATATTTACCCTAGTTAAACAAGCCATTATTTTGCCCATTAACAAAAAGTTGACCTAACAATCACAAATGATTTGTAAAGTGATTTATCAGTCAATCATGCATAACAGGTCCTGTTTTTGTAAGAAAGGAGTTATGGTTTGGGAGTCAACACTCAGTTAAACATCCTCCGCCTCCCCCTTTTCCCAATTTTTGAAAAACCTAAAAGTTACAGAGATTTTTTGGACTTATCTCTCTCTACATTTGTGAAGTTGCATTCCATTTTAGACGTAAACTTTTTTCTTAAATCAAAACTTTGAGTTTTCACTTTTCGATTATCTCGTAAACAAGAAGATAAAGGCAAAACATATCACAAGAAAATGAAAATTTTAGAGTTTGTGCATGGAAAAAATTAAGAACAATAACAAATGTAAGTAAAGAAAATTTAATAATACACCACAAACGAACACAAAAGTTTTGTTGCCCAAGTTTGGGAAATTCCAGTAGTTCAACCCTAATGGCTTGGAATTGTATAAGAAAGAGATTTCTAACTGATCCTAACATGTTTTAAATATGGATATGCATGCTTGAAAATGTTAAAGATGCAAATGCCCTATGAATCCAAACCTTTTAAAGCGAAAAACAAATGCATTAAATTCTCAAGTGAACGTGCGGTCGGATATTTATCAGAGTCAAACAAGCCATTATTTTGCCCATTTACAAAAAGCTGACCTACAATCATAGATGATTTGTAAAGTGATTTATCGGTCAATCATGTGTAACGGGCTGTGTTTTTGTAAGAAATGACATATGGATTGGGATTCAACACTCCGTTAAAAATCCCCCGCCTCTCCCTTTTCTCGATTATTGAAAAACCAAAAAGAGTTTGCAGTCCCAAAAACTTACAGAGACTTTTTGGACTTATCTCTCTCTACATTTGTGCATTTCCATTCTATTTTAGTTGTACACTTTTTTCTTAAATCAAAACATTTAGTTTTCACTTTACGATTCTCTCGTAAAAGAGAATATAAAGGGAAAATACATCACAACAAAATGAAATTTTTTGACTTTATGAAAGAAAAGAATGAAAAACAATAACAAATATAAGTAAAGAAAATTTATTCACACACTACAAACAAACACAAAAATTTTGTTGTCAAAGTTTGGGAAATTCCACTAGTTCAACCCTAATGGTTGTGAATTTGTTAAGAAAGAGATTTTTAACAGATCCAAACATGTTTTAAATATGGATATGCATGCTTGAAACATGTTAAAGATGCAAATGCCTATGGATCCAAACCTTTTAAAGCCAACAAAAAATGCTCATTAAATTCTTAAGTGAACGTGCGGTGGGATATTTTCCCGAGTCAAACATGTCATTATTTTGCCCATTTAAAAAAAACATGACCTAACAATCATAGATGATTTGTAAAGTGATTTATCGGTCAATCATGTGTAACGGGATATATTTTTGTAAGAAATGACTTATGGATTGGAGGCAACACGCAGTTAAAAATCCCCTTTTTCCCCCTTTTCCCAACCATTCCAAAACCAAATATATAAAAACTATAACTTTTTGCAGTCTCTAAAAGTTACAGAGACTTTTTTGAATTATCTCTCTCTACATTAGTGCATTTGTATTCCATTTCAGATGTACACTTTTTTCTTAAATCAAAACATTGAGTTTTCACTTTTCGATTCTCTCGTAAAAAAGAAGATAAAGGATAAATAGATCACTACAAAATGAAAATTTTAGAGTTTATGAATGAAACAAATTTAAAAAATAAATAAATGTAAATAATGAAATTTTTTTCACACACCACAAAAAAACACAAAAGTTTTGTTGTCATAGTTTGGAAAATTCCCCTAGTTTAACCCTATGGCTATGAATTTGATAAGAAATAGATTTCTAATTGATCCTAACATGTTTTAAATATGGATACGCATGTTAGAAACATGTTAAAGATGCAAATGCCCTATGGATCCAAACTTTTTAAAGTGAACAAAAAAAACTCATTAAATTCTCAAGTGAACATGCAATCGGATATTTACCCGAGTCAAACAAGCCATTATTTTGCCCATTCACAAAAAGCTGACCTAACAATCGTAGATGATTTGTAAAGTGATTGATCGGTCAATAAGGTGTAACGGGGTATGTTTTTGTAAGAAATGAATTTTTGATTGGGAGTCAACACTCAGTTAAAAATCCTTTACCACCCCCTTTTCCCGATAATTGCAAAACCACATGTATAAAAACTAAAAGAGTTTGCAGTCCCTAAAAGTTACAGAGAGTTTTTTGTATTATCTCTCTCTACATTTGTGCATTTCCATTCCATTTTAGATGTACACTTTTTTCTTATATCAAATCTTTAAGTTTTCACTTTCTGATTCTCTCATAAACAAGAAGAAAAAGGCAAAACACATCACAAAAAATGAAAATTTTAGAGTTTATATATCAAAGAAATTAAAAAAATTAATAAATGTTAGTAAAGAAAATTTATTTACTCAACACAAACGAACACAAAAGTTTTGTTGTCCAAGTTTGGGAAATTCCTCTAGTTCAATCCTAATGGCTTGGAATTATATAAGAAAGTGATTTCTAATTGATCCTAACATGTTTTAAATATGGATATGCCCTATGGATGCAAACCTTTTAAAGCGAACAACAAATACTCATTACATTCTCAAGTGAACGTGCGGTGGGATATTTATCCGAGTCAAACAAGCTATTATTTTGCCCATTTATAAAAAGCTGACCTAACAATCATAGACGACTTGTAAAGTTATTTATCGGTCAATCTTACGTAACGGGCTATGTTTTTTTAAGAAGTGACTTATGGATCTGGAGTCAACACTCAGTCAAAAATCCCTCACCTCCCCCTTTTCCACTTCATTGCAAAACCTAATATATAAAACCTAAAAGAGTTTACAGTCCCTAAAATTTGTAGACACGTTTTGAAATTATATCTCTATACATTTGTGCATTTCCATTCCATTTTAGATGTATACGTTTTTCATAAATCAAAACTTTGAGTTTTCACTTTCCAATTCTCTGCTAAACAAGTAGAAAAGGCAAAATAGATCACAACAAAATGAAAAATTTAGAGATTATGTATAGAAAAAATTAAAAACAATAACAAATGTAAGTAAAGAATATTTATTCACACACCACAAACGAACACAAAAGTTTTGTTGTCCAAGTCTAGGAAATTCCACTTGTTCAACCCTAATGGCAGTGAATTTGATAAGAAAGAGATTTCTAACAAATCCAAACATGTTTTAAATATGGATATGCATGCTTGAAACATGTTAAAGATGCAAATGCCCTAAGGATCCAAACCTTTTAAAGTGAACAACAAATGCTCATTAAATTCTCAAGTGAACGTGCTGTGGGATATTTACCCGAGTTAAACAAGCTATTATTTTGCCCATTTAAAAAAAGCAGACCTAACGATCACATCTGATTTGTAAAGTAATTTATCGGTAAATCATGCGAAACATGCTATTGTTTTTTATGAAAGGACTTATGGATTGGGTGTCAACACTTAGTTAAAAATCCCCGCCCCCCCTTTTCCCAATTATTGAAAAACCTAAAATATAAAAACTAAAAGAGTTTGCAATCCCTAAAAGTTACAGAGACTTTTTGGACTTATATCTCTCTACATTCGTGAATTTGCATTCCATTTTAAATGTACATTTTTTTCTTAAATCAAAACTTTGAGTTTTCACTTTCGGATTCTCTCGTAAACAAGTAGATAAAGTCAAAACATATCACAACAAAATGAAAATTTTAGAATTTATGTATGGAAAAAATTAAAAACAATAAAAAATGTAAGTAAAGAAAATTTATTAACACACCACAAACGAATACAAAAGTTTTGTTGTCCAAGTTTTGGAAATTCCACTAGTTCAACCCTAATGGCTTGGAATTTGATAAGAAAGAGATTTCTAATTGATCCTAACATGTTTTAAATATGGATATGCATACTTGAAATTGTTAAAGATACAAATGCCCTATGAATCCAAACCTTTCAAAGCAAAAAACAAATGCTCATTAAATTCTCAAGTAAACGTGCGGTCGGATATTTACCCGAGTCAAACATGCCATTATTTTGCCCATTTACAAAAAGCTGACCTAAAAATCACAGATGATTTGTAAAATGATTTATCGGTCTATCATGTGTAATGGGCTGTGTTTTTGTAAGAAATGACTTATGGATTGGGATTCAACAATCTGTGAAAAATCCCCTGCCTCCCCCTTTTCTTGATTATTGAAAAACTAAAAAAAGTTTGCAGTCCCTAAAATTTACTGAGACTTTTTGGACTTATCTCTCTCTACATTTGTACATTTCCATTTCATTTTAGTTGTACAGTTTTTTCTTAAATCAAAACATTGAGTTTTCACTTTACGATTCTTTGGTAAAAAGGAAGATAGAGGCAAAATAAATCACAACAAAATGAAATTTTTTGTCTTTATGTAAGAAAAAAATGGAAAAAAATAAAAAATGTTTGTAAAGAAAATTTATTCACACACCACAAATGAACACAAAAATTTTGTTGTCTAAGTCTGGGAAACTCCACTAGATCAACCCTAATGGCTGTGAATTTGATAAGAAAGAGATTTCAAACAGATCCAAACATGTTTTAAATATGGATATGCATGCTTGAAACATGTTAAAGATGCAAATGCCCTAAGGATCCAAACCTTTTAAAGCGAACAACAAATGCTCATTAAATTCTCAAGTGAACGTGCGGTGGAATATTTACCTGAGTTAAACAAACCATTATTTTTCCATTTCAAAAAAGTAGACCTAACAATCACATATGATTTGTAAAGTAATTTATCGGTAAATCATGTGTAACATGCTATGTTTTTTTAAGAAATGACTTATGGATTGGGAGTCAACACTTAGTTAAAAATCCCCCGCCTCCCCCTTTTCCCAATTATTGAAAAAACTAAAATATAAAAACTAAAAGAGTTTGCAGTCCCTAAAAGTTACAGAGACTTTTTGGACTTATCTCTCTCTACATTTGTGAATTTGCATTCCATTTTAAATGTACATTTTTTTCTTAAATAAAAACTTTGAGTTTTCACTTTCGGATTCTCTCGCAAACAAGTAGATAAAGTCAAAACATATCACAACAAAATGAAAATTTTAGAATTTATGTATGGAAAAAATTTAAAACAATAACGAATGTAAGTAAAGAAAATTTATTAACTCACCACAAACGAATACAAAAGTTTTGTTGTCCAAGTTTGGGAAATTCCACTAGTTCAACCCTAATGGCTTGGAATTTGATAAGAAAGCGATTTTTAACTGATCCTAACATGTTTTAAATTTGGATATGCATGCTTGAAATTTTTAAAGATGCAAATGCCCTATGAATCCAAACCTTTTAAAGCGAAAAACAAATGCTCATTAAATTCTCAAGTAAACGTGCGGTCGGATATTTACCCGAGTCCAATATGCCATTATTTTGCCCATTTACAAAAAGCTGACCTAACAATCACAGATGATTTGTAAAATGATTTATCAGTCTATCATGTGTAACGGGCTTTGTTTTTTTAAGAAATGACTTATGGATTGGGATTCAACAATCCGCGAAAAATCCCCCGCCTCCCCCTTTTCTTGATTATTGAAAAACTAAAAAAAGCTTGCAGTCCCTAAAATTTACTAAGACTTTTTGGACTTATCTCTCTCTACATTTGTACATTTCCATTTCATTTTAGTTATACACTTTTTTCTTAAATAAAAACATTGAGTTTTCACTTTACGATTCTCTGGTAAAAAGGAAGATAGAGGCAATATACATCACAACAAAATGAAATTTTTTGTCTTTATGTAAGAAAAAAATGGAAAACAATAAAAAATGTATGTAAAGAAAATTTATTCACACACCACAAACGAACACAAAAATTTTGTTGTCCAAGTTTGGGAAACTCCACTAGTTCAACCCTAATGGCTGTGAATTTGATAAGAAAGTGATTTCAAACAGATCCAAACATGTTTTAAATATGGATATGCATGCTTGAAACATGTTAAAGATGCAAATTCCCTATGGATCCAAACCTTTTAAAGTGAACAACAAATGCTCATTAAATTTTCAAGTGAATGTGCAGTGGGATATTTACCCGAGTCCAACAAGCCATTATTTATCCCACTAACAAAAAGTGACATAAGAATCACTTATCGTTTTTAAACTGATTTATCCATCAATCATGCATAACGGGCTACGTTTTTGTAAGAAATGACTTATGGATTGGGAGTCAACACTCATTTAAAAATCCCCCGCCTCCCCCTTTTTCCGATCATTGCAAAACCTAATATATAAAAAATAAAAGAGCTTGAAGTGCGTAAAAGTTACAGAGACTTTTTGGAGTTATCTCTCTCTACATTTGTGCATTTCCATTCCATTTTAGATGTACACTTTTTTCTTAAATCAAAACATTGAGTTTTCACTTTTCGATTCTCTCTTAAAAAACAAGATAAAGGCAAAATAGATCACAACAAAATGAAAATTTTGGGTATGGAAAAACTTAAAAACAATAACAAATGTAAGTAAAGAAAATTTAATCACACACTAAAAATGAACACAAAAGTTTGTTGACATAGTTTCGGAAATTCCACTAGTTTAACCCTAATGGCTATGAATTTGATAAGAAATAGATTTCTAACCGATCCTAACATGTTTTATATATGGATACGTGTGTTTGAAACATGTTAAAGATGCAAATGCGCTATGGATCCAAACCTTTTAAAGTGAAAACCAAAAGCTCATTAAATTCTCAACTTTCTGATTCTCTCCAACAGGCCATTATTTTGCCCATTTACATAAAACTGACCTAACAATCACAGATCATTTGTAAAGTGATTTATCGGTCAATCATGCGTAACACGCTATGCTTTAGTAAGAAATTACTTATGGATTTGGAGTCAAAACACAGTGAAAAATCCCCCGCCTCCTCCTTTTCCTGATCATTGCAAAACCTTATATTTAAAAACAAAAAGATTTTGGAGTCCCCAAAAGTTACGGAGAGTTTTTTGAATTATCTCTGTCTACTTTTCTGCATTTCCATCCCATTTTAGATGTACACTTTTTTCTTAAATCAAAACTTTGAGTTTTCATTTTTCGATTCTCTCGTAAACAAGTTGATAAAGGCAAAACAGATCACAACAAAATGAAAATTTTAGAGTTTAAGTATTAAAAAAATTAAAAAAATAACGAATGTAAAGACATAAAATTAATTCACACACCACGAACACAAAAGTTTTGTAGTCCAAGTTAGGGAAATTCAACTAGTTCAACCCTAATAGCTTGGAATTTGATAAGAAAGAGATTTCTAACTGATCCTAACATGTTTTAAATTTGGAAATGCATGCTTGAAACTTTTTAAAGATGCAAATGCCTTATGGATTCAAACCTTTTAAAGTGAACAACAAATGCTCTTTAAATTCTCAAGTGAACGTGCGGTGGGAGATTTTCCCGAGTCAAACAAGCCATTACTTTGCTCTCTTACAAAAAGCTAACATAACAATCACAGATGATTTATAAAGTGAGTTATCGGTCAATCATGCGTAACGGGCTATGTTTTTGTAAGAAATGACTCATGGATTGGAAGTCAACACTAAGTTAAAAATTCCCCGCCTCCCCCTGTTCCAGATCAATGCAAAACCTAATATATTAAAACTAAAAGAGTTTGCAGTCCCTTAAAGTTATTTATAGGTCAATCATGCGTAACGGGCTATGTTTTTGAAAGAAATGACTTATGGATTGGAAGTCAACACTCAGTTAAAAATCCTCTGCCTCCCCCGGGTCCTGATCATTAGAAAACCTAATATATAAAAACTAAAAGAGTTTATAGTCAAAAAAAGTTCCAGAGACTTTTTGGAATTATCTCTGTCTAATTTTGTGCATTTCCATTCCATTTTAAATTTACAATTTTTTCGTAAATCAAAACTTTGAGTTTTCACTTTCCGATTCACTAGTAAACAAGAAGATAAAGGCAAAAAAGATCACAACAAAATGAAAATTATAGAGTTTATGTATGGAAAAAATTAATAACAATAACAAATGTTAGTAGTAAAAATTAATTAACACAACACAAACGAACACAAAACTTTTTTTGTCCGAGTTTGAGAAATTCCACAAGTTCAACCCTAATGGTTTGGAATTTGATAAGAAAGAGAATTCTAATAGATCTTAACATGTTTTAAATATGGATATGCATGCTTGAAACATGTTAAAGATGCAAATTGCCTATGGATCCAAACCTTTTAAAGCGAAAAACAAATGCTCATTAAATTCTCAAGTGAACGTGCAGCGGGATATTTATTCGAGTCAAACAAGCCATTATTTTGCCCACTAACAAAAAGATGACCTAAAAATCATAGATGAATTGTAAAGTGATTTATCGGTCAATTATTCGTAACGGGCTATATTTGTGTAAGAAATGACTTATGGTTTGGGAGTCAACACTCAGTTTAAAATCCCTCGCCTCCCCCTTTTCCCGATCATTGCAAAACCAAAAATATAAAAACTAAAACTGTTTGTAGTCCCTAAAAGTTACAGAGACTTTTGTGAATTATCTCTCTCTGCATTAGTGCATTTCCATTCCATTTTAGATCTACACTTTTTCTTAAATCAAAACATTGAGTTTTCACTTTTCGATTCTCTCGTAAAAAAGAAGATAAAGGCAAAATAGATCCCTACAAAATGAAAATTTTAGAGTTTATGTGTGGAAAAAATTAAAAACAATAACAAATGTAAGTAAAGAAAATTTTTTCACATACGATAAACGAACACAATAGTTTTGTTGTCATAGTTTGGGAAATTCCACTAGTTTAACCCTAATGGCTATGAATTTGATAAGAAATAGATTTCTAACTGATCCTAACATGTTTTAAATATGGATACACGTGCTTGAAACATGATAAAGATGCAAATGCTTTAAGGATCCAAACCTTTTTAAGTGAACAACAATTGCTCATTAAATTCTCAAGTGAACGTGCAGTCGGACATTTACCCGAGTCAAACAAACCATTATTTTGCCCATTCACAAAAATCTGACCTGAGAATCACAGATGATTTGTAAAGCGATTGATCGGTCAATCATGCGTAAATGGCTATGTATTTGTAAGAAATGACTTTTGGATTGGGAGTCAACACTCAGTTGAAAATCCTCTGCTACCCCCTTTTCCTAATCACTACGAAACCAAATATATAAAAACTAAAAGAGTTTGTAGTCCCTAAAAGTTACAGAGACTTTTTGGAATCTCTCCCTTCATTTGTGCATTTCCATTCCATTTTAGATGTAAATTTTTTTCTTATATCAAAACTTTGAGTTTTCAGTTTCTGATTCTCTCATAAACAAGAAGATAAAGGAAAAAAAAATCACAAAAAAATGAAAATTTTAGAGTTTAGGTATGGAAAAAATTAAAATCAATAACGAATGTAAGTAAAGAAATTTTATTTACACACCACAAACAAACATAAAAGTTTTGTTGTCCAAGTTTGGGAAATTCCTCTAGTTCAACCCTAATGGCTTGGAATTATATAAGAAAGAGATTTCTAATTGATCCTAACATGTTTTAAATATGGATATGCATGCTTGAAACATTTTAAAGATGTAAATGCCCTATGGATGCAAATATTTTAAAGTGAACAAAAAATGCTCATTAAATTCTCAAGTGATCGTGCGGTGGGATATTTATCCGAGTCAAACAAGCTATTATTTTGCCCATTCACAAAAAGCTGACCTAACAATCACAGATGATTTGTAAAGTTATTTATCGGTTATTCATACGTAATGGGCTATGTTTTTGTAAGAAATGACTTATTGATCTGAAGTCAACACACTGTAAAAAATCCCCCATCTCCCCCTTTTCCCGTTCATTGCAAAACCTATTATATAAAAACTAAAAGAGTTTGCAGTCCCTAAAAGTTACAGAGACGTTTTGGAATTACCTCTTTGTACATTTGTGCATTTCCATTCCATTTTAAATGAATGCTTTTTTCATAAATCAAAACTTTGACTTTTTACTTTCCAATTCTCTACTAAACAAGAAAATAAAGGCAAACAAGATCAAAATAAAATGAAAAATTTAGAAATTTAGAGATTATGTATAGAAAAAATTAAAAACAACAACAAATGTAAATAAAGAAAATTTATTCACACACCATAAAGGAACACAAAAGTTTTTTGTCCAAGTGTGGGAAACTCCACTTGTTCAACCTTAATGGCTACGAAATTGATAAGAAAGATATTTCTAACATATCCATAAATGGATATGCATGCTTGAAACATGTTAAAGATGCAAATGCCCTAAGGATCCAAACCTTTTAAAGCGAACTACAAATGCTCATTAAATTCTCATGTGAACGTGCTGTGGGATATTTACCCGAGTCAAATAAGCCATTATTTTGCCCATATACAAAAAGCAAAGCGAACAATCACAGATGATTTGTAAAGTTATTTATAGGTCAATCATGCTTAACGGGCTATGTTTTTGAAAGAAATAGCTTATGGATTGGGTGTAAACACTCAGTTAAAAATCCTCTGTCTCCCCCTGGTCCCGATCATTGCAAAACCTAATATATAAAAACTAAAAGAGTTTACTGTCCCGAAAAGTTACAAAGACTTTTTGGAATTATCTCTCTCTACATTTGTGCATTTCCATTCCATTTTAGATGTACACTTTTTTCTTATATCAAAACTTTGAGTTTCACTTTCTGATTCTCTCATAAACAAGAAGATAAAGGCAAAACATATCACAACAAAATAAAAATTTTAGAGTTTATGTATAGAAAAAATTAAAAACAATAACAAATTTAAGTAAAGAAAATTTATTTACACACCAAAAATGAACACAAAAGTTTTGTTGTCCAAATTTTGGAAATTCCTCTAGTTCAATCCTAATGGCTTGGAATTATATAAAAAAAGATTTATAATTGATCCTAACATGTTTTAAATATGGATATGGATGCTTGAAACACGGTAAAGATGTAAATGCCCTATGGATGCAAACCTTTTATAGCGAACAGCAAATTCTCATTAAATTCTCAAGTAAACGTGCGGTGGGATATTTATCCGAGTCAAACAAGCCATTATTTTGCCCATTTACAAAAAGCTGACCTAAAAAACACAGATGATTTGTAAAGTTATTTATTGGTCAATCATACGTAACGGGCTATGTTTTTTAAGAAATGACTTATTGATCTGGAGTCAACACTCAGTCAAAATCCCCTGTCTCCCCCTTTTCCCGTTCATTGCAAAACCTAATATATAAAAACTAAAAGAATTTGCAGTCTCTAAAAGTTACAAATACGTTTTAGAATTACCTCTCTGTACATTTGTGCATTTCCATTCCATTTTAGATGTATAATTTTTCATAAATCAAAACTTTGAGTTCTCACTTTCCGATTCTCTCGTAAACAAGAAGATAAAAGCAAAATAGATCACAATAAAATAAAAAATTTAGAGATTTGTATAGAAAAAATTAAAAACAATAACAAATGTAAGTAAAGAAAATTTATTCACCAACCACAAACGAACACAAAAGTTTTGTTGTCCAAGTTTGGGAAATTCCACTTGCTCAACCCTAATGGCTGTGAATTTGACAAGAAAGAGATTTCTAACATATCCAAACATGTTTTAAATAAGGATATGCATGCTTGAAACATGTTAATGATGCAAATGCCCTAAGGATCCAAACATTTTAAAGCGAACAACAAATGATCATTAAATTATGAAGTGAATGTGCGGTGGGATATTTACCGGAGTTAAACAAGCCATTATTTTGCCCATTTAAAAAAAACTAACCTAACAATCACATATGACTTGTGAATTGATTTATCAGTAAATCATGCGTAACAAGCTATGTTTTTTTAAGAAAGGACTAACGGATTGGTAGTCAACACTCAGTTAAAAATTCCATGCTCCCCCTTTTCCCTATTATGGAAAAACCTAAAGTATAAAAACTTAAAGAGTTTGCAGTCCCTAAAAGTTAGAGAGACTTTTTGGACTTATCTCCCTCTACATTCGTGAATTTGCATTCCATTTTAGATGTACATTTTTTTCTTAAATCAAAACTTTGAGTTTTCACTTTCCGATTCTCTCGTAAACAAGAAGATAAAGGCAAAACATATCACAACAAAATGAAAATTTAAGAGTTGATGTATGAAAAAAATTAAAAACAATAAAAAATTTAAGAAAGAAAATTTATTAACACACCACAAATGAATACAAAAGTTTTGTTGTCCAAGTTTGGGAAATTCCACTAGTTCAACCCTAATGACTTGGAATTTGATAAGAAAGAGATTTCTAACTGATCCTAACATGTTTTTAATATTGATATGCATGCTTGAAAATTTTAAAGATGCAAATGCCTTATGAATCCAAAACTTTTAAATTGAAAAACAAATGCTTATTAAATTCTCAACTGAACATGCGGTCAGATATTTACACGAGTCAAACAAGCCATTATTTTGCCCATTTACAAAAACCTGACCTAACAATCACAGATGATTTTTGAAGTGATTTATCGGTCAATCATGTGTAACAGGCTATGTTTTTGTAAGAAATGACTTATTGATTGGGATTCAACAATCCGTTAAAAATCCCCCGCCTCCCCCTTTTCTCGATTTTTGAAAAATCAAAAAGAGTTTGCAGTCCCTTAAAGTTACAAAGACTTATTGGAATTATCTCTCTATACATTTGTGCATTTTCATTCCATTTTCATTGCATGCTTGAAACATGTTAAAGATGCAAATGCCATATGGATCCAAACCTTTTAAAGCGAACAACATATGCTCATTAATTTCCCAAGTGAATTTGCGGTGGAATATTTACTTGAGTCAAACAAGCCAATATTTTGCCCATTTACAAAAAATTGACCTAACAATCACAGATGATTTTTAAAGTGATTTATCGGTCAATCATGCGTAACGGCTATGTTTTTGTAATAAATAACTTATGGATTGGGAGTCAACACTTAGTTAAAAATCCCATGCCTCCCCCTTTTCCCGATCATAGAAAAACCTAATATATAAAAACTAAAAGAGTTCGCAGTCCGTAAAAGATACAGAGAATTTTTGGAATTATCTCTTTCTACATTTGTGCATTTCCATTCCATTTTACGTGTACACTTTTTTCTTAAATCAAAACATTGTGTTTTCACTTTTTGATTCTATTGTCAAAAAGAAGATAAAGGCAAAATAGATCACAAGAAAATGAAAATTTTAGAGTTTTTGTATGGAAAAACTTAAATACAATAACAAATTTAACTAAATAAAATTTATCCACACACCATAAATGAACACAAAAGTTTACTTGTCCATGTTTCGGAAATTCTACAAGTTCAACCCTAATTCCTTTTATTTTCATTAGAAAGAGATTTCTAGCTGATCCTAACATGTTTTAAATATGGATATGCATGGTTGAAACATGTTAAAGATGCAAATGCTCTATTTATCCAAACCTTTTAAAGCGAACAACAAATCGTCATTAAATTCTCAAGTGAATTTGCAGTTGGACATTTACCCGTGTGAAACAAGCCTTCATTTTGCCCATTTAGAAAAAGCTGACCTAACTATCACAGATGATTTGTAAACTGATTTATCGGTCAATCATGCGTAACGGGCTAAGTTTTTGTAAGAATCAGCACTCAGTTAAAAATCCCATGACTCCCCCTTTTTCCGATCATTGCAAAACCTAATATATAAAAGCTAAAATAGGTCACGGTCCCTAAAAGTTATAGAGACTTTTTGGAATTACCTCTCTCTACATTTTTGCATTTCCATTCCATTTTAGATGTACACTTTTTTCATAAATCCAAACTTTGAGTTTTCACTTTCCAATTCTTTTGTAAACGAGAAGATAAAGGACAAACAGACCACAACCAAATGAAAATTTTAGAGTTTATGTGTGGAAAAAATTAAAAACAACAACAAATTTACGTCAAGAAAATTTATTCACACACCACAAACAAACTGAAAATTTTTGTTCTCCAAGTTTGGGAAATTCCACTAGTTCAACCCTAATGGCTTGGAATTTGATAAGAAAGAGATTTCTAACTTATCCTAACATGTTTTAAATATGGATATACATGCTTGAAAGATGTTAAAGATGCAAATGCCCCTATGGATCCAAACCTTTTAAAGCGAACAACAAATGCACATTCAATTCTCAAGTGAACGTGCGGTGGGATATTTACCCGAGTCAAATAAGCCATTATTTTGCCCATTTACAAAAAGCAAAGCGAACAATCATAGATGATTTGTAAAGTTATATATAGGTTAATCTTGCCTAACGGGCTATGTTTTTGAAAGAAATGACTTATGAATTGGGAGTCAACACTCAGTTAAAAATCCTCTGTCTCCCCCTGGTCCCGATCATTGCAAAACCCAATATATAAAAACTAAAAGAGTTTACTGTCCCGAAAAGTTACGGAGACTTTTTGGAATTATCTCTCTCTACATTTGTGCATTTCCATTCCATTTTAGATGTACACTTTTTTTCTTAAATCAAAACTTTGAGTTTTCACTTTCCGATTCTATCGTAAACAAGAAGATAAAGGCAAAATAGATCAGAACAAAATGAAAATTATAGAGTTTATGTATATAAAAAATTAAAAACAATAACAAATTTAAGTAAATAAAATTTATTCACACAACACAAACGAACACAAATTTTTTGATGTCCAAGTTTGAGAAATTCCACCTGTTCAACCCTCACGGCTTGAAATTGTATAAGAAAGAGATTTTTAATAAATCCTAGCATGGTTTAATTATGGATATGCATGCTTGAAACATGTTAAAGATGCAAAAGCCATATGGATCCAAACCTTTGAAAGTGAATGATAAATTCTCATTAAATTCTCAAGTGAATGTGCAGTAGGATATTTACCCGAGTCAAAAGAGCCATTATTTTGCCCGTTTAAAAAAGTTGACCTAACAATCACAGATGATTTGTAAAGTGATTTATTGGTCAATCATGCATAACGGGATATATTTTTGTAAGAAACGACTTATCGATCTGGATTCAACACTCAGTTAAAAATCCTTTCCCTCCCCCTTTTCTCGATCATTGCAAACCTAATACATAAAAACTAAAAGAGTTTGCAGTCCCTAAAAGTTCAGAGAGTTTTTTTAATTATCTTTCTCGATATTTGTGCATTTCCATTGCATTTTAGATGTACACTTTTTTCTTAAGTCAAAACTTAGTGTTTTCACTTTTTGATCTCTCGAAAACAAGAAGATAAAGGCAAAACAGATCACAACAAAATGAAAACTCGAGAGTTTATGTATGGAAAGAACTAAAAACTTTAAAAAATGTATGTAAATAAAATTTATTCACACACCACAAACGAATACAAAAGTTTTTTTATCCAAGTTAGGGAAATTCCACTTGTTCAACCCTAATGGCTTCTAATTTGATAAGAATGAGACTTCAAACAGAACACAATATGTTTTAAATATGGATATGCATGCTTGAAACATGTTAAAGATGCAAATGCCCTATCGATCCAAAACTTTTAAAGTGAACAACAAATGCTTGTTAAATTCTCAAGTGAACGTGCAGTGGGATATTTATCGGAGTCAAACAAGCCATTATTTTTCCCATTTACAAAAAGCTAACCTAACAATCACAGATGCTTTGTAAAGTGATTTATGGGTCAATCACATGTAACGGGCTCTATTTTTGTAAGAAATGACTAAAGGATTCGGAGTCAACTCTCCGTTAAAAATCCCTCGCCTCCCCCTTTTCTCGATCATTGCAAAACCTAATATTTAGAAACAAAAAGAGTTTGCAGTCCCTAAATGTTCATAGACTTTTTGGAGTTATCTCTCTCTTAATTTTTGCATTTCCATTCCATTTTAGATGTACACTTTTTTCTTAAATCAAAATTTTGATTTTTCAATTTCCGATTCTCTCGTCAACAAGAAGATAAAGGCAAAACTGATAACAACAAAATGAAAATTTTAGAGATAAGTATGGATAAAATTGAAAAAAATAACAATTGTATGTAAATATAATTTATTCACACACCAGAAACGAACATAAAAGTTTTGTTCACCAAGTTTGGGAAATTCTACTACTTCAACCTTAATGGCTTGGAATTTGATAAGAAAGAGATTTCCAACTTATTCTAACATGTTTTAAATTTGGATATGCATGCTTGAAAGATGTTAAAGATGCAAATGCCCTCTGGATCCAAAACGTTTATAGCGTACAACAAATGCTCATTAAATTCTCAGGTGAACTTGAAGTGGGATATTTATCCAAGTCAAACAAGCCATTATTTTGCCCTTTTACAAAAAGCTGAGCTAACAATTACAGATGATTTGTAAACTTCTTTATCGGTCAATCATGCGTAACGGGCTTTGTTTTTGTAAGAAATGACTTATGGATTGGGAGTCAACACTAAGTTAAAAATCCTCCGCCTCCCCCTTTTCCCGATCATTACAAAACCTAATATATAAAAACTAAAAGAGTTTGCAGTCCCTAAAATTTATAGAGATTTTTTGGAATAATCTCTCTCTACGTTTGTGCATTTCCATTCCATTTTAGATGTACAATTTTTTATTAAATCAAAACTTTGAGTTTTCGCTTTCCAATTCTCTCGTAAACAAGACGATAAAGGCAAAAACATATCACAAAAAATTGAAAATTTTAGAGTTGAGGTATGGAAAAAATTAAAAATTATAACAAATGTAAGTATAGAAAATTTCTTCACACACCACAAACGAACACAAAATTAAGTTGTCCAAGTTTGGGAAATTCCACTACTTCAACCCTTATGGCTTGGAATTTGATGTGAAGGAGATTTCTAATTGATCCTAACATATTTTAAATAAGAATATGCACGCTTGAAACATGTCAAAGATCCAAATGACCTATGGATCCAAACCTTTTAAAGCGAACAAAAAATGCTCATTAAATTTTCAAGTTAATGTGCGGTGGAATATTTACCCATGTCAAACAAGCCATTATTTCAATCGCAGATGATTTATAAAGTGATTTATTGGTCAATCATGTGTAACGGGTGATGTTTTTGTAAGAAATGACTTATGGATTGGGAGTCAACACTTACTTAAAAATCCCCCGCCTCCCCCTTTTTCCGATCATTACAAAACCTAATATATAAAAACTAAAAGAGTTTGTAGTCCCTAAAAGTTATAGAGATTTTTTGGAATAATCTCTCTCTACGTTTGTGCATTTCCATTCCATTTTAGATGTAAAATTTTTTATTAAATCAAAACTTTGAGTTTTCGCTTTCCGATTCTCTCGTAAACAAGAAGATAAAAGCAAAACATATCACAAAAAATTGAAAATTTTAGAGTTGATGTATGGAAAAAATTAAAAATTATAACAAATGTAAGTATAGAAAATTTCTTCACACACCACAAACGAACACAAAATTAAGTTGTCCAAGTTTGGGAAATTCAACTACTTCAACCCTTATGGCTTGGAATTTGATGTGAAGGAGATTTCTAATTGATCCTAACATGTTTTAAATAAGAATATGCACGCTTGAAACATGTCAAAGATCCAAATGACCTATGGATCCAAACCTTTTAAAGCGAACAAAAAATGCTCATTAAATTTTCAAGTTAATGTGCGGTGGAATATTTACCCATGTCAAACAAGCCATTATTTTGCCCATTTACAAAAAAGTTGACCTAACAATCGCAGATGATTTATAAAGTGATTTATTGGTCAATCATGTGTAACGGGTGATGTTTTTGTAAGAAATGACTTATGGATTGGGAGTCAACACTTAGTTAAAAATCCCTCGCCTCCCTCTTTTCCCGATCCTTACAAAACATTATATATGAAAACTAAAAGAGTTTGCAGTCCCTAAAAGTTACAGAGACTTTTTGGAATTATATCTCTCTACATTTGTGCATTTCTATTCCATTTTAGATGTGCATTTTTTTATTAAGTAGAAACTTTGAGTTTTCGTTGTCCATTTCTCTCGTAAAAATTGAAAATTTTAGAGTTTATGTTAGAAATAATTAAAAACAATAACAAATGGAAGTAAAGAAAATTTATTCACACATCTCAAACGAACACAAAAGTTTTGTTGTCCAAGTATGGGAAATTTCACCAGTTCAACCCTAATGGTTTGGAATTTGATAAGAAGGAGATTTCTAACTGATCCTAACATGTTTTACATTTGCATATGCATGCTTGAAACATGTCAAAGATTCAAATGCCCTATTGATCCAAACCATTTAAAGCAAACAACAAATGCTCATTTAATTCTCAAGTGAACGTGGGGTGGGATATTTATCCGAGTCAAACAAGCCATTATTTTGCCCAATTACAAAAAAGGTGACTTTACAATCGCATAAGATTTGTAAAGTGATTTCTTGGTCAATCATGCGTCACTCCCTATGTTTTTGTATGAAATGACTTTTGGATTGGGAGTCAACACTTAGTTAAAAATCCCCCACCTCCCCCTTTTCCCGAACATTGCAAAACCTAATAAATGAAAACTAAAAGAGTTCGCAGTCCCTTAAACTTACAGAGACTTTTTGGAATTATCTCTCTCTACATTTGTGCATTTATATTTCATCTTAGATGTGCACTTTTTTATTAAATAGAAACTTTGAGTTTTCACTCTTCGATTCTCTCGTAAACCAGAAGATAAAAGCAAAATCGACCACAACAAAATGAATCTGTAGAGTTTATGTTAGAAATTATTAAAAACAACAACAAAAATTTAGTTCTCCCAGTTTGGGAAATTCCACTAGATCAACCGTAATGGCTTGGAATTTGATAAGAAGGAGATTTCTAACTGATCCAAACATGTTTTAAATATGTATATGCATGCTTGAAACATGTAAAAGATCCAAATGCCCTATGGATCCAAACCTTTTAAAGAAAATAAAAAATGCTCATTAAATTGTCTAGTGTACGTCTCGTGGGATATTTACCCGAGTCAAACAATCCATTATTTTGCCCATTTACAAAAAAACTGACCTAACAATCGTAGATGATTTGTAAAGTGATTTATAGGTCAAGCATACGTAACGGGTGAATTTTTTGTAAGAAATAACATATGGATTGGGAGTCAACACTTAGTTAAAAATCTCCCGCCTCCCCCTTTTCCCGATCATTACAAAATCTAATATATGAAAACTAAAAGAGTTTGCAGTCCCTAAAATTTACAGAGACTTTTTGGAATTATCTCTCTCTACATTTGTGCATTTCTATTCTATTTAAGATGTGCACTTTTTTATTAAGTAGAAACTTTGAGTTTTCACTTTCCGATTCTCTCGTAAACAAAAAGATAAAGGCAAAATCGATTACTACAAATTGAAAATTTTAGAGTTTATGTTAGAAATAATTAAAAACAATAACAAATGGAAGTAAATAAAATTTATTCACACACCACAAACGAACACAAAATTTAGTTGTCCATGTTTGGCAATTCCAATAGTTCAACCCTAATGGCTTGGAATTTGAAAAGAAGGAAATTTCTAACTTATCCTAACATGTTTTAAATATGGATTTGCATGCTTGAAACATTTCAAAGGTCCAAATGACCTATGGATCCAAACCTTTTAAAGAGAAAAACAAATGCTCATTAAATTCTCAAGTGAAAGTGAGCTGGGATATTTACCCAAGTCAAACAAGCCATTATTTTGCTCATTTACAAAAAAGGTTGACCTAAAAATCACAGATAATTATTAAAGTGGATTATTGGTCAATCATGAGTAACGGGCTATGTTTTTCTAAGAAATGACTTTTTATTTGGGAGTCAACACTTGGTTAAAAATCCCCTGCCTCCCCCTTTTCCCGATCATTTCGAAACCTAATATATGAAAAAGAAAAGAGTTTGCAGTCCCTTAAAGTTACAAAGACTTTTTGGAATTATCTCTCTCTACATTTGTGCATTTATATTCCACCTTAGATTGCACTATTTTATTAAATAGAAACTGTGAGTTTTCACTCTTCGATTCTCTCGTAAACAAGAAGATAAAGGCAAAATCGATCACAACAAAATGAATCTTTTAGAGTTTATGTTGGAAATAATTAAAAAAACAACAAATGAAAGTAAAGAAAATTTATTCACATACCACAAACGAACACAAAGGTTTAGTTGTCCAAGTTTGGGAAATTCCTCTAGATCAACGCTAATGGCTACGAATTTGATAAGAAGGAGATTTCTACCTGATCCTAACATGTTTTAAATATGGATATGCATGCTTGAAACATGTCAAAGATGCAAATGCCCTATGGATCCAAACCATTTAAAGCGAACAACAAATGCGCATTAAATTCTCATGTGAACGTGCGGTGGGAGATTTACCCGAGTCAAACAAGCCATTATTTTGCCCATTTATAAAAAATCTAACCGAAAAATTGCAGATGATATGTAAAGTGATTTATTGGTCAATCATGCGTAACAAGCTATGTTTCTGTAGGAAATGACTAATGAATTGGGAGTCAACACTTAATTCAAAATCCCCCGCCTCCCCCTTTCCAGATCATTGCAAAACCTAATATATGAAAACTAAAAGAGTTTGCAGTCCTTAAAAATTATAGAGAATTTTTGGAATTATCTCTCTCTACATTTGTGCATTTCTATTCCATTTTATATGTGCACTTTTTTTAAATAGAAACTTTGAGTTTTCACTCTTCGATTCTTTCGTAAACAAGAAGATAAAGGCAAAATCGATCACAACAAAATGAAAATTTTAGAGTAGTTTACGTTGGAAATAATTAAAAACAATAACAAATGGAAGTGAAGAAAATTTATTCACACACCACAAACGAACACAAATTTAGTTGTCCAAGTTTGTGAAATTCTTCTAGTTCCACCCTAATGGCTTGGAATTTGATAAGAAGGAGATTTCTAACTGATCCTAAAATGGTTTAAATATGGATATGCATGCTTGAAACATGTCAAAGATCCAAATGACCTATGGATCTAAACCTTTTAAAGTGAACAAAAAATGCTCATTAAATTCTCAAGTGAAAGTGCGGTGGGATATTTACCTGAGTCAAACAAGCCATTATTTTGCCCATTTACAAAAACGTTGACCTACGGATCGCAAATGATTTTTAAAGTGATTTATTGGTCAATCATGCGTCACGGGCTATGTTTTGGTATGAAATGACTTTTTGATTTGGAGTCAAAACTTAGTTAAATATCCCCCGCCTCCCCCTTTTCCCGATCATTGCAAAACCTAATATATGAAAACTAAAAGAGTTTGCAATCCCTTAAAGTTATAGAGACTTTTTTGAATTATGTGTCTCTAAATTTGTGCATTTCTATTCCATTTTAGATGTGCACTTTTTTATTAAATATAAACTTTGAGTTTTCAGACTTCGATTCTCTCGTAAACATGAAGATAAAGGCAAAATCGATCACAACAAAATGAAAATTTTAGAGTTTATGTTGGAAACAGTTAAAAAAATAATAAAAGGAAGTAAAGAAAATTTATTCACACACCACAAACGAACACAAAAGTATAGTTGTCCCAGTTTGGGAAATTCCTCTAGATCAACCCTAATGGCTTGGAATTTGATAAGAAGGAGATTTCTACCTGATCCTAACATGTTGTAAATATGGATATGCATGCTTGAAACATGTCAAAGATCCAATTGACCTATGGATCCAAGCCTTTTTAAGCGAACAAAAAATACTCAATAAATTTTCAAGTGAACGTCAGGTGAGATATTTACCCGAGTCAAACAAACCATTATTTTCCCATTTATAAAAATGTTGACCTAACAGTTGCAGATGATTTGTAAAGTGATTTATTTGTCAATCATACGTAACGGGCGATGTTTTTGTAGGAAATGACTTATGGTTGGGAGTCACCACTTAGTTAAAAATCCCCCGTCTCCCCTTTTTCCTGATCGTTACAAAACCTAATATAAAAAAAACTAAAAGAGTTTCCAGCCCCTAAATGTT
The DNA here is from genome assembly GCF_029961685.1 of Aristolochia californica. Classification (NCBI taxonomy): domain Eukaryota; kingdom Viridiplantae; phylum Streptophyta; class Magnoliopsida; order Piperales; family Aristolochiaceae; genus Aristolochia; species Aristolochia californica. The sequence goes on along the minus strand of NW_027181782.1, from coordinate 15,999,989 downwards.
ACAGAGACTTTTTGGAATTATCTCTCTCTACATTTGTGCATTTCCATTCCATTTTAGATGTACACTTTTTTCTTATATGAAAACTTTGAGGTTTCACTTTCCGATTCTTTCGTAAAGAAGAAGATAAAGGAAAAATAGATCACAACAAAAAAAAAATTTAAGTTTATGTAAGAAAAAAATTTAAAAAAATAAGAAATGTAAGTCAAGAAAATTTATTTACACACCACAAACGAAGACAAAAGTTTTGTTGTCCAAGTTTGGAAAATTCCACTAGTTCAACCCTAATGGCTTCGAATTTGATAAGAAAAAGATTTCTAACTGATCTTAACATGTTTTAAATATGGATATGCACGGCTGAAACATGTTAAATATGCAAATACCCTCTTTATCCAAACCTTTAAAGTGAACAACAAATGCTTATTAAATTCTCAAGTGAACGTGTGGTGGGATATTTACCCGAGTAAAATAAACCATTATTTACCCAATTTACAAAATGTTGACATAACAATCACATATGATTTGTAAAGTGACTTATCGGTCAATCACACATATCGGGCTTTGTTTTTGTAATAAATGACTTATGAATTGGTAGTCAACACTCAGTTAAAAATCCCCCGCCTCCCCCTTTTCCTGATCATTGCAAAACCAAATATATAAAAACTAAAAGAGATTGCAGTCCCAAAAAGTTACAGAGAATTTTAGGAATTCTCTCTCTTCATTTGTGTATTTTCATTCCATTTCAGATGTACACGTTTTTCTTAAATCAAAACTTTGAGTTTTAACTTTCCGATTCTCTATTATACAAGAAGATAAAGGCAAAATAGATCACAACAAAATGAAGATTTTAGAGTTTATGTATGGAAAAAATTAAAACCAATAACAAATGTAAGTAAAGAAAATTTATTCACACACCACAAATGGACACAAATGTTTTGTTGTCCACATTTGGGAAGTTCCACTAGTTCACCCTTAATGGCTTGGAATTTGATAAGAAAGAGATTTCTAACTGATCCTAACATGTTTTAAATATGGATATGCATGCTAGAAACATGTCAAAGATGCAAATTCTCTATGGATCCAAACCTTTTAAAGCTAACAACAAATGCTCATTAAATTCTCAAGTGAACGTGCGGTGGGATATTTACCATAGTCAAACAAGCCATTATTTTGCCCATTTACAAAAAAGCTGACCTAACAATCACAAATGATTTTTAAAGTGATTTATCTGTCAATCATGTATAATGGGCTATGTGTTTTTAAGAAATGACTTACGGATTGGGAGTCAACACTCAGTAAAAAATTCCCCGTCTCGCCCTTTTCCCTGTCTTTGAAAAACCTAGCATATAAAAACTAAAAGTGTTTGCAGTCCCTAAAAGTTACAGAGACTTTTAGGAATTATCTCTCTCTACATTTGTGCATTTCTATTTCATTTTAGATGCACTTTTTTCGTAAATCAAACCTTTGAGTTTTCATTCTCCGATTCTCTCGTAAACAAGGAGATAAAGGCAAGAAGATCACAAAAAAATGAAAATTTTAGAGTTTATGTATGGAAAAAATTTAAAAAAATTAAAAATGTATGTAAATACAAATTTATTCACACACCACAAACGAACGCAAAAATTGTTTTGTCCAAGTTTGGGAAATTCCATTAGTTCAACCCTAATCGCTTAGAATTTGATAAGAAGGAGATTTCTAGCTGATCCTAACATGTTTTAAATATGGATATGCATGCTTGACACATATCAAAGATGTAGATGCGCTACGGATCCAAACCTTTTAAAGCAAAGAACAAATGTTCATTAAATTCTCAAGTGAACGTGCGGTGGGATATTTACCTGAGTCAAACAAGCCATTATTTTGCCTATAAACAAAAAGCTGACATAAATTTCACAGATGATTTGTAAAGTGATTTATCGGTCAAACATACATAACGGGCTTTGTTTTTGTTAGAAATGAGTTATGGATTGGGAGTCAACACTCAGTTAAAAACCGCCCACCTCCCCCTTTTCCCGATCATTGCTAAACCTAATATATAAAAATTAAAAGAGTTTGCAGTCCCTAAAAGTTACAGAGACTTTTTGGAATTATCTCTCACTATGTTTGTGCATCTCCATTCAATTTTAGATGTACACTATTTTCTTAAATTAAAACTTCGAGTTTTCACTTTCCCATTCTCTCGTAAACAAGAAGATAAAGGCAACACAAATCACCACAAAATGAAAATTTTAGAGTTAATGTATGGAAAAAATTAAAAACAATAAAAAATGTAAGTAAAGAAAATTTATTCACACACCACAAACAAACACAAAAGTTTTGTTGTCCAAGTTCGGGATATTCCACTAGTTCAACACTAATGACTTGGTATTTGATAAGAAAGAGATTTCTTACTGATCCTTACATGCTTTAAATATGGATATGTAGGCATGAAACATGTTACAAATAAAAATATCCTATGTATCCAAACTTTTGAAAGCAAACAACAAATGCTAATTAAATTCTCAAGTGAATGTGCGGTGGGATATTTACCCGAGTGAAACAAGCCATTATTTTACTCATTTACAAAAAGCCGACCTAACAATTTCAAATAATATTTAAAGTGATTTATTGGTCAATCATACGTAACTGGCTATGTTTTTGCAAGAAATGACTTATGGATTGGGAGTCAACACTTGGTTAAAAATCCCCCACCTCCCCTTTGACCGATCATTGTAAAACCTAATATATAAAAACTAAATGAGTTTGCAGTCCCTAAAAGTTCCTGATACTGTATGGAATTATTTCTCTTTACATTTGTGTATTTCCAATCCATTTTAGATGTACATTTTTTTCCAAAATCGAAACATTGAGTTTTCACTTTCCGATTCACTCGTAAACAAGAAGAAAAAAGCAAAATAGATTACAACTAAATGAAAATTTAAGAGTTTATGTATGGAAAAAATTTTAAACAATCAAAAATGTAAGTAAAGAAAATTTATTCATACACCAAAAACGAACACAAAAGTTTTGTTGTCCAAGTTTGGGAAATTCTTCTAGTTCAACTTTAATGGCTTGGAATTTCATAAGAAGGAGATTTCTAACTGATCCTAACAAGTTTTAAATATGGATATGCACTCTTCAAACATGTCAAAGATGCAAATGACCTATGGATCCAAACCTTTTAAAGTGAACAAAAAATGCTCATTAAATTATCAAGTGAACGTCTGGTGGCATACTTACACGAGTCAAACAAGCCATTATTTTGCTCATTTAAGAAAAAGTTGACCTAACAATCGCAGATGATTTGTAAAGTGATTTATTGGTCAGTCATTTGTAACGGGCGATGTTTTTGTAAGAAATGACTTATGGATTGGGAGTCAACACATAGTTAAAAATCCCTCGCCTCCCCCTTTTCCCGATCATTGCAAAACTAAAAGAGTTTGTAGTCCCTAAAATTTACAGAGACTTTTTGGAATTATCTCTCTCTGCATTTGTACATTTCTATTCCATTTTATATGTGCAATTTTTTATTAAATTGAAACTTTGAGTTTTCTCTCTCTCTTTTCTTTCGTAAACAAGAAGATAAAGTAAAAAACGATCACAACAAAATGAAAATTTTAGATTTTATGTTAGAAATAATTACAAACATTATAAATGTAAGTAAAGAAAATTTATTCACACACCACAAACGAACAAAAAAGTTTTGTTGTCTAAGTTTGGGAAATTTCACTAGTTTAACCCTAATGGCTTGGAGTTTGATAAGAAGGAGATTTCTAACTGATCCTAACATGTTTTAAATATGTATATGCAGGCTTGAAACATGTCAAAGATCCAAATGACCTATGGATCCAAACCATTAAAGCGAACAACAAATGCTTATTAAATTCTCATGTGAACATGCGGTAGGATATTTACCCGAGTCAAACAAGCTACTATTTTGCCCATTTACAAAAAAACTGACCTAACAATCGCAGATGTTTGTAAAGTGATTTATTGGTCAATCTTGCATAACATGCTATATTTTTTTAAGAAATGACATATGGATTGGGAGTCAACACTTACTTAAAAATCCCCGCCTCCCCCTTTTCCTGATCATTGCAAAAACTAATATATGAAAACTAAAAGACTTTGCAGTCCCTAAAAGTTACGGAGACTTTTTGGAATTATCACTCTCTACATTAGTGCATTTCTATTCCTTTTTAGATGTGCACTTTTTTTTAAATAGAAACTTTGATTTTTCACTCTCTGATTCTCTCGTAAACAAGAAGATAAAGGCAAAATCGATCACAACAAAATCAAAATTTTAGAGTTTTTTTTGCAAATAATTAAAAACAAGAACAAATGCTAGTAAAGAGAATGTATTCACACACCACAAACAAATAGGAAATTTAGTTGTCCAAGTTTGGGAAATTCCACTAGTTCAACCCTAATGGCTTGGAATTTGATAAGAAGGAGATTTCTAACTGATCCTAACATGTTTTAAATATGGATATGCAGGCTTGAAACATGTCAAAGATCCAAATGACCTATGGATCCAAACCTTTAAAAGTGAACAACAAATGCTCATTAAATTCTCAAGTGAATGTGCGGTGGGATATTTACACGAGTCAAACAAGCCATTATTTTGCCCATTTACAAAAAAGTTGACCTAGACATCGTAGATGATTTTTAAAGTGATTTATTGGTCAATCTTACGTAACAGGCTATGTTTTTGTAAGAAATAACTTTTTGATTGGGAGGCAACACTAAGTTAAAAATCCCCCGCCTCCCCCTTTTCCGAATCATTACAAAACCTAATATATGAAAACTAAAAGAGTTTACAATCCCTTAAAGTTACAGAGACTTTTTGGAATTATCTGTCTCTATATTTGTGCATCTCTATTCCATCTTAGATGTGCACTTTTATATTAAATAGAAACTTTGAGTTTTCCAACTTCGGTTCTCTCGTAAACATGAAGATAAAGGCAATCAATCACAACAAAATAAAAATCTTAGAGTTTATGTTGGGAATAATTAAAAACAAAAACAAATGGAAGTAAAGTAAATTTATTCACACACCACAAATGAACACAAAAGTGTAGTTGTCCCAGTTTGGGAAATTCCACTAGATCAACCCTAATGGCTTGGAATTTGATAAGAAGGAGATTTCTACCTGATCCTAACATGTTTTAAATATGGATATGCATTCTTGAAACATGTCAATGATCAAATTGACCTATAGATCCAAACCTTTTTAAACGAAAAAAAATTCTCATTAAATTCTCAAGTAAACGCCAGGTGGGATATTTACCCGAGTCAAACAAGCCATTATTTTTCCCATTTACAAAAAAGCTGACCTAATTGTTGCAGATGATTTTTAAAGCGATTTATTTGTCAATCATGCGTAACGAGCGATGTTTTTTTAAGAAATGACTTTTGGATTGGAAGTCACCACTCATCTAAAAATCCCTAGCCTCCCCCTTTTCACGATCATTGCAAAACCTAATATATAAAAATATGAAAGAGTTTGCAGTCCCTCAAAGTCAAAGAGACTTTTTGGAATTATCTCTCTCTACATCTGTGCATTTTTGACCATTTTAGATGTACACTTTTTTCTTATATCAAAACTTTGAGCTTTCACTTTCCGATTCTTTCATAAAGAAGAAGATAAAGGCAAAATAGATCACAAAAAAAGAAAAATTTGGACTTTATGTAAGAAAAAAATTAAAAAAAATTAAAAATGTAAGTAAAGAAAATTTATTCACACACCACAAATGAAGACAAATTTTTTGTTGTCCACGTTTGGAAAATTCCACTAGTTCAACCCTAATGGCATGGAATTTGATAAGAAAGAGATTTCTAACTAATCTTAACATGTTTTTAATATGGATATGCATGGCTGAAACATGTTAAATATGCAAATACCCTATTTATCCAAACCTTTTGAAGAGAACAACAAATGCTTATCAAATTCTGAAGTGAATGTGCGGTGGGATATTTACTTGTATAAAACAAGCCATTATTTTGCCAATTTACAAAATGCTGACATAAATATCACATATGACTTGTAAAGTGATTTCTTGGTCAATCATGCATACCGGGCTATGTGTTGTAATAAAATACTTATGAATTGGTAGTCAACACTCAGTTAAAAATCCCCCGCCTCCCCCTTTACCCGATCATTGCAAAAACTATTATATAAAAACTAAATGAGATTGCAATCCCTAAAAATTACAGAGAATTTTTGGAATTATCTCTCTCTTTATTTGTGCATTTCCATTCCATTTCAGATGTACACATTTTCCTTAAATCAAAATTAAGAGTTTTAACTTTCCGATTCTCTCGTATACAAGAAGATAAAGGCAAAATAGATCACAACAAAATGAAAATTTTAGAGTTTATGTATGGAAAAAATTAAAAACAATAACAAATGTAAGTAAATAAAATTTATTCATACACCACAAACGGACACAAATGTTTTGTTGTACACATTTGGGAAGTTCCACTAGTTCAACCCTAATGGCTTGGAATTTGATAAGAAAGAGATTTCAAAATGATCCTAACATGTTTTAAATATGGAAATGCATGCTTGAAACATGTCAAAGATGCAAATGCCCTATGGATCCAAACCTTTTAAAGTGAACAACAAATGCACATTAAATTCTAAAGTGAATGTGCGGTGGGATATTTACTAGACTCAAACAAGCCATTATTTTGCCCATTTACAAAAAAGCTGACCTAACAATCACAGATGATTTGTAAAGTGATTTATCTATCAATCATGCATAACGGGCTACGTTTTTGTAAGAAATTTCTTATGGATTGGGAGTCAATACTTAGTTAAAAATCCCTTGTCTTGCCCTTTTCCCTATCCTTGAAAAACCTAACATATAAAAATAAAAGAGTTTGCAGTCCCTAAAAGTTACAGAGACTTTTAGGAATTATCTCTCTCGACATTTTTGCATTTTCATTCCATTTTAAATGTGCATGTTGTTCTTAAATCAAAACTTTGAGTTTTCATTCTCTGATTTTCTCGTAAACAAGGAGATAAAGGCAAAGTAGATTACAACAAAATGATAATTTTAGAGTTTATGTATGAAAAAAATTAAAAACAATAACAAATGTAGTAAAGAAAAATTTATTCACACACCACAAACGAACACAAAAGTTTTGTTGTCCAAGTTTGGGAAGTTCCAGTAGTTCAACCCTAATGGCTTAGAATTTGATAAGAAGGAGATTTCTAGTTGATCATAACATGTTTTTAATGTGGATATGAATGCTTGACACATGTCAAAGATGCAGATGCGATGGATCCAAACATTTTAAAGCAAATAACAAATGTTCATTAAATTCCCAAGTAAACGTGCAGTGGGATATTTACTAGAGTCAAACAAGCCATTATTTTGCCATCAACAAAAAGCTGACATATATTTCACAGATGATTTGTAAAGTGATTTATCGGTCAATCATGCGTAATGGGATTTATTGTTGTAAGAAATGAGTTATGGATTGGGAGTCAACACTCAGTTAAAAATCCCCCACCTCCCCCTTTTCCCCATCATTGCAAAACCTAATATATAAAAACTAAAATAGTTTGTAGTCCCTAAAAGTTATAGAAACTTTTTTGAATTATCTCTCTCTACATTTGTGCATTTTCATTCAATTTTAGATGTACACTGTTTTCTTAAATTAAAACTTCAAGTTTTTACTTTCCCATTCTCTCGCAAAGAAGAAGATAAAGGCAACACAAATCACTAAAAAATGAAAATTTTAGAGTTTAAGAATGGAAAAAAACTAAAAATAATAACAAATATAAGTAAACCAAATTTATTGACACACCACAAACGAGAAAAAAAGTTTTGTTGTCCAAGTTCGGGAAATTCCACTTGTTCAACCCTAATAGCTTGGAATTTCATTAGAAAGAGATTTCTAACTGATCCTAACATGTTTTAAATATGGATATGTAGGCATGAAACATGTTAAAAAATAAAATACCCTATGTATCCAAATCTTTGAAAGCAAACAACAAATGCTAATTACATTCTCAAGTGAACGTGCGGTGGGATATTTACCCAAGTGAAACAAGTCATTATTTTGCCCATTTACAAAAAGCTGACGTAACAATTACAAATGATTTTTAAAGTGATTTATTGGTCAATCATGCGTAACGGGCTATGTTTTTGTAAGAAATGAGTTATGGATTGGGAGTCAATACTTGGTTAAAAATCCCCTGCCTCCCCTTTTCCTGATTATTGCAAAACCTAATATATAAAAACTAAAAGAGTTTGCAGTCCCTAAAAGTTACAGATACTATTTGGAATTATCTCTCTTTACATTTGTGCATTTCCAATCCTTTTTAGATGTACAATTCTTTCCTAAAACAGAACTTTGAGTTTTCACTTTCCGATCCACTCGTAAAAAAAGAAGAAAAAGACAAAATAGATAACAACAAAATGAAAATTTTAGAGTTTATGTATGGAAAAAATTTTCAAATACTAAAAATGTAAGTAAAGAAAATTTATTCAAACACCACAAACGAACACAAAGGTTTTGTTGTCTAAGTTGCGGAAATTCCACTAGTTCAACCCTAATGGCTTGAAATTTGATGAGATAGAGATTTCTAACTAATCCTGACATATTTTAAATATGGATATGCCTGCTTTAAAGATGTCAAAGAGGTAAATGCCCTATGGATCCAAACCTTTTAAAGCGAACAACAAATTCTCACTAAATTCTCAAGTAAACGTGTGGCGAGATATTTACTTGAGTCAAACAAGCCATTATTTGGCCCATTTAAAAAAAAAAGTTGACCTAATAATCACAAATGATTTGTGAAGTGATTTATCAGTCAATCTTGCATAATGAGGTATGTTTTTATTAGAAATGACTGACGGATTGGGAGTGAACATTCAGTTGAAAATTCACTGCCTCCCTCGTTTCCCGATCGTTGCTAAAATTAATATATAAAAACTAAAAGAGTTTGAAGTCCCTAAAAGTTACAGACACTTTTTGGAATTATCTCTCTTCATTTGTGCATTTCTATTTTTTTTAGATGTGCACTTTTTTCTTAAATCAAAAGTTTGAGTTTTCACTCTCCGATTCTCTCGTAAACATGAAGATATTGGCAAAAAGATCACAACAAAATGAAAATTTTAGAGTTTATGTAAACATTAAAAAAATAACAAATGTAAGTAAATAAAATTTATTCACACACCTCAAACTAACACAAAATTTTGTTGTCCATGTTATGGAAATTCCACTAGTTCAACCTTAATGGCTTGGAATTGGATAAGAAGGAGATTTCTAACTAATCCAAACATGTTTTAAATATAGATATACATGCTTGAAACATGTCAAAGATGAAAATGACCTATGGATCCAAACCTTTTAAAGCGAACAAAAAATGCTCATGAAATTCTCAAGTGAAAGTGCGGCGGGATATTTACCCGAGTCAAACAAACCATTATTTTTGCTATTTAAAAAAAGATGACCTACCAATCACAGATGATTTTTAAAGTGATTTATCGGTCAATCATGCATAAAGGGCTATGTTTTTGTAAGAAAAAAACTTATGGATTGGGTGTCAACACTTAATTAAAAATCCCCCGCATCCCCCTTTCCCCGATCTTTGCAAAACCTAATATATAAAAACAAAAAGACTTTGTAGTCCCTAGAAGTTAAAGAGACTTTTTGGAATTATCTCTCACTAAATTTGTGCATTTCCTTTCCAATTTTTATTTGCCCTTTTTTCTTAAATCAAAACTTTGAGTTTTCACTCTCTGATTCTCTCGTAAACAAAATGAAAAAGGCAAAATAGATCACAACAAAATGAAGATTTTAGTGTTTATGTATGGTATAAATTAAAAAAATAATAAATGTAAGTAAATAAAATTTATTCACCCACCAAAAAAGAACACAAAAGTTTTGTTGTCAAGGTTTTGGAAATTCCTCTAGTTCAACCCTAATGGCTTGGAATATGATAAGAAGGAGATTTCTAACTGATCCTAATTTGTTTTAAATATGGATATGCATGCTTGAAACATATCAAAGATGCAAATGCCCTATGGATCCAAACATTTTAAAGAGAACAAAAAATACTCATTAAATGCTCATGTGATTTGCGGTGGGATATTTACCCGAGTCAAACAATCTATTATTTTGCCCATGTACAAAAAGTTGACCAAACAATCACAGATGATTTTTTAAAGTGATTTATCGGTCAATCATGTGTAACAGGCTATATTTTTGTAAGAAATGACTTATGGTTAGGGAGTCAACACTCAGTTAAAAATCCCCTACCTCCCCCTTTTCCCGATCATTGCAAAACCTAATATATAAAAACTAAAAGAGTTTGCAGTCCTTAAAAGTTACACAAACTTTTTGGAATTATCTCTCACTACATTTGTTCATTTCTATTCCATTTTAGATATGCACTTTTTTCTTAAATCAAAACTTTGAGTTTTCACTCTCCGATTCTCTCGTAAACAAGAAGATAAAGGCAAAATAGATCACAACAAACTGAAAATTTTAGAGTTTATGTAAACAAAAAAAAATGTATGTAAAGAAAATTTATTCAGCCACCTCAAACTAACACAAAAGCTTGTTGTCCAAGTTTTGGAAATTGCACTAGTTCAACCTTAGTGCCTTGGAATTTGATAAGAAGGAGATTTCTAACTGATCCTAACATGTTTTAAATATGGATATGCATGCTTTAAACATGTAAAAGATGCAAATGACCTACGGTTCCAAACCTTTTAAAGAGAACAAAAAATGCTCATTAAATTATCAAGTGGGATATTTACACGAGTCAAACAAACCATTATTTTGCTCATTTACAAAAAAGCTAACCTAACAATCAAAGATAATTTTTAAAGTGATTTATTGGTCAATCATGCATAACGGGCTATGTTTTTGTATGAAATGACTTATGGATTGGGAGTCATCACGTAGTTAAAAATCCCCCACCTCCCCCTTTTCCCGATCAATGCAAAACCTAATATATGAAAAGTAAAAGAGTTTGCAATCCCTAAAAGTTACAGAGACTTTTTGTAATTATCTCTCTCTACATTTGTACATTTCTATTCCATTTTAGATGCACACTTTTTTTTTAAATAGACACTTTGAGTTTTCACTCTCCGATTCTTTCATACACAAGAAGATAAAGGTAAAATCGATCACAACCAAATGAAAATTTTAGAGTTTATGTTGGAAATAATTAAAAACAATAACAAGTGGAAGTAAAGAGAATTTATTCACACACCACAAACGAACACAAAATTTAGTTGTCCAAGTTTGGGAAATTCCACTAGTTCAACCCTAATGGCTTAGAATTTGATAAGAAGGAGATTCCTAACTGATCCTAACATGTTTTAAATATGGATATGCATGCTTGAAACATGTCAAAGATCTAAATGACCTATGGATCCAAACCTTTTAAAGTGAACACCAAATGCTCATTAAATTCTCAAGTGAACGTGCGGTGGGATATTTACCCGAGTCAAACAAGCCATTATTTTGCCCATTTACAAAAAAGTTGACCTAAAGATCGCAAATGATTTTTAAAATGATTTATTGGTCAATCTTATGTAACAGGCTATCTTATTGTAAGAAATGACTTTTGGATTGGGAGTCAACAGTTAGTTAAAAATTCCCTGCCTCCCCCTTTTCCCGATCATTGCAAAACCTAATATATGAAAAAAAAAAGAGTTTGCAGTGCCTTCAAGTTACAGAGACTTTTTGGAATTATCTGTCTCTACATTTGTGCATTTATTTTCCATCTTAGATGTGCACTTTTTTATTAAATAGAAACTTTGAGTTTTCACACTTCGATTCTCTCGTAAACAAAAGGCAAAATCGATCACAACAAAATGAAAATTTTAGAGTTTATGTTGGAAATAATTAAAAAAATTTAAAAATTGAAGTAAAGAAATTTTATTCACACACCACAAACGATCACAAAAGTGTAGTTGTCCCAGTTTGGGAAATTTCACTAGATCAACCCTAATGGCATTGAATTTGAAAAGAAGGAGATTTCTACCTGATCCTAACATGTGTTAAATATGGATATGCATGCTTGAAACATGTCAAAGATACAATTGACCTAGGATCCAAACCTTTTTAATAAAAAAAAATGCTCATTAAATTCTCAAGAGAACGTCAGGTGGGATTTTTACCCGAGTCAAACAAGCCATTATTTTGCCCATTTACAAAAAAGCTAACCTAATAGTCCCATATGATTTGTAAAGTGATTTATTTTTAATCTTGTGTAACTGGTGATATATGCAAAATAGATCACAACAAAAAGAAAATTTTAGAATTTATTTAGGAAAAAAAAATTCTAAGTAAAGAAAATTTATTCACACACCACAAACGAACACAAAAAATTTGTTGTCCAAGTTTGGTAAATTCCACTAGTTCAACCCTAATGGCTTGGAATTTGATAAGAAAGAGATTTCTAACTGATCTTAACATGTTTTTAATACGGATATGCATGGCTGAAACATGTTAAATATGAAAATACCCTATTTATCCAAAACTTTTAAAGCGAACAAAAAATGCTTATTAAATTCTCAAGTGAACGTGGGGTGGGATATTTACTCGAGTAAAACAAGCCATTATTTTTCCCATTTACAAAATGTTGACATAACAATCACATATGATTTGTAAAGTGATTTATAGTTCAATTATGCATACCGGGCTATGTTTTTGTAATAAATGACTTATGAATTGGTAATCAACACTCAGTTAAAAACCCCCCGCCTCCCCCTTCTCCCGATCATTGCAAAACCTAATATATAAAAACTAAAAGAGATTGCAGTCCGTAAAAGTTACAAAAAAATTTTGGAATTATCTTTCTCTTCATTTGTGCATTTCCATTTCATTTCAGATGTACACGTTTTTCTTAAATCAAAACTTTGAGTTTTAACTTTCCAATTCTCTTGTATACAAGAAGATAAAGGCAAAATAGATCACAACAAAATGAAAATTTCAGAGTTTATGTATGGAAAAAATAAAAAACAATAACAATTGTAATTAAAGAAAATTTATTCACACACCACAAACGGACACAAATGTTTTGTTGTCCACGTTTGGGAAGTTCCACTAGTTCAACCCCAATGGCTTGGAATTTGATAAGAAAGAGATTTCTAACTGATCCTAACATGTTTTCAATATGGATATGCATGCTTGAAACATGTCAAAGATGCAAATGCCCTATGGATCCAAACCTTTCAATGTGAACAACAAATGCTCATTAAATTCTCAAGTGAACGTGCGGTGGGATAATTACCAGAGTCAAACAAGCCATTATTTTGCCCATTTACAAAAAAGTTGACCTAACAATCACAAATGATTTTTAAAGTGATTTATCTATCAATCATGCGTAACGGGCTATGTTTTTGTAAGAAATGACTTACAGATTGGGAGTCAACACTCAGTTAAAAGTCCCCCATCTCGCCCTTTTCCTTATCTTTGAAAAACCTAACATATAAAAACTAAAAGAGTTTGCAGCCCCTAAAAGTTACAGAGACTTTTAGGAATTATCTCTCTCTACATATGTGCATTTTTTTCTTAAATAAAAACTTTGAGTTTTCATTCTCCGATTCTCTCGTAAACAAGGAGATAAGGGCAAAGTAGATCACAACAAAATGATAATTTTAGAGTTAATGTATGGAAAAAATTAAAAACAATAACAAATGTAAGTAAAGAAAAATTTATTCACACACTACAAACGAACACAAAATTTTTGTTGTCCATGTTCTGGAAATTCCATTACTTCAACCCTAATGGCTTAGAATTTGATGGGGAGGAGATTTCTAGCTGATCCTAACATGTTTTAAATATGGATATGCATGCTTGGCACATGTCAAAGATGCAGAAGCGCTATGGATCCAAACATTTTAAAGCAAAAAACAAATGCTCATTAAATTCTCAAGTGAAAAAAGCCAAACAAGCCATTATTTTGCCCAAAAAAAAAGCTGACATAAATTTCATGGATGATTTGTAAAGTGATTTATCGGTCAATCGAGTGTAACAGGCTTTGTTTTTGTAAGAAATGAGTTATGGATTGGGAGTCAACACTCGGTTAAAAATCCCCCACCTCCTCCTTTTCCCGATCATTGCAAAACCAAATATATAAAAATTAAAAGAGTTTGTTGTCCCTAAAAGTTACATAGACTTTTTGGAATTATCTCTCTCTATTTGTGCATTTCCATTCAATTTTAGGTGTACACTGTTTTCTTAAATTAAAACTTCAAGTTTTTACTTTCCCATTCTCTCGTAAAGAAGAAGATAAAGGCAACACAGATCACAACAAAATGAAAATTTTAGAGTTTATGTTTGGAAAAAATTAAAAACAATAAAAAATGTAAGTAAAGAGAATGTATTCACACACCACAAACGAGAACAAAAGTTTTTTTGACCAAGTTCGGGAAATTCCACTAGTTCAACCTAATGGCTTGGAATTTGATAAGAAAGATATTTCTAACTGATCCTAACATGTTTTAAATATGGATGTGCAGGCATGAAACATGTTAAAAATGAAAATACCCTATGTATCCAAACCCTAGAAAGAAAACAACAAATGCTAATTAAATTCTCAAGTGAACGTGCGGTGGGATATTTACCCTAGTGAAACAAGCTATTATTTTGCCCATTTAAAAAAAGCTGACCTAACAATTACAAATGATTTTTAAATTGATTTATTGGTCAAACATGCGTAACGGGCTATTTTTTTGTAAGAAATGACTTATGGATTGGGAGTCAACACTTGGTTAAAAATCCCCCGCCTACCCTTTTCCCGATCATTGCAAAACCTAATATAAAAAAACTAAAAGAGTTTGTTGTCCCTAAAAGTTATAGATACTGTTTGGAATTATCTCTCTTTACATTTGTGCATTTCCAATCCATTTTAGATGTACATTTTTTTGCTAAATCAAAACATTGAGTTTTCACTTTCCGATTCACTCGTAAACAAGATGAAAAAGGCAAAATAGATAACAACAAAATGAAAATTTTAGATTTTATGTATGGAAAAACATTTAAACAACTAAAAATGTCAGTAAAGAAAATTTATTCATACACCACAAACGAACACAAAATTTTTGTTGTCCAATTTTAGGAAATTCCACTAGTTCAACCCTAATGGCTAGAAATTTCATGAGATAGATATTTATAACTGATCCTAACACATTTTAAATATGGATAGGGAGTCAACACTCAGTTAAAAATCCCTTGCCTCCCCCTTTTCCCGATCATTTCAAAACCTAATATATAAAAACTAAAAGAGTTTGCAGTCCCTAAAAGTTACAGAGACTTTTTGGAATTATCACTCCCTACATTTGTGCATTTCCATTCCATTTAAGATGTGTACTTTTTACTTAAATCAAAACTTTGAGTTTTCACTCTCTGATTCTCTCGTAAACAAGAAGATAAAGGAAAAATAGATCACAACAAACTACAAATTTGAGAGTTTATGTATACATTAAAAAAAATAACAAATGTATGTAAAGAAAATTTATTCAGCCACCTCAAACTAACACAACAGTTTGTTGTCCAAGTTTGGGAAATTGATAAGAAGGAGATTTCTAACTGATTCTAACATGTTTTAAATATGGCTATGCATGCTTGAAACATGTCAAAATCCAAATGACCTATGGATCCAAACCTTTTAAAGCGAAAAAAAATGCTCATTAAATTATCAAGTGAATGTGCGGTGGGATATTTACCCGAGTCACTTATTTAAAAAAAAGCTGACCTAACAATCATAGATGATTTGTAAAGTGATTTATCGGTCAATCATGCGTAACGGGCTATGTTTTTGTAATAAATGACGTATGGATTGGATGTCAACACTCAATTAAAAATCCCTTGTCTCCCCTTTTTTCCCGATCTTTGCAAAACCTAATATATAAAAACAAAAAGAGTTTGTAGTCCCTAAAATTTACCGAGATTTTTTTGAATTATGTCTTACTACATTTGTGCATTGCCATTCCATTTTCCATTTGCACATTTTTCTTAGATCAATACTTTGAGTTTTCACTCTCTGATTCTCTCGTAAACATCAAGAAAAAGGCAAAATAGATCACAACAAAATGAAAATTTAGAGTTTATGTATGGAAAAAAAAACAAATGTTAGTAAAGAAAATTTATTCACCCACTACAAACGAACACAAAAGTTTTGTTGTCCATGTTTGGGAAATGCCACTAGTTCAACCCTAATGGCTTGCAATTTCATAAGAAGGAGATTTCTAAGTGATCCTAATATGTCTGTAATATGGATATGCGTGTTTGAAACATGTCAAATATTCAAATGCGCTATGGATCCAAACCTTTTAAATTGGATAACAAATTCTCATTAAATTCTCAAGTGAACGTGTGGTAGGATATTTACTCGAGTCAAACAAGCTGTTATTTTGCCCGTTTACAAAAAAAAGATGCCCAAACAGTTGCAGATGAATTGTAAAGTGATTTATCGGTCAATCATACGTAATGGGCTTTTTTTTTGTAAGAAATGAGTTATGGATTGGGAGTCAACACTCAGTTAAAAATCCCTCGCCTCCCCCTTTTCCCGATCATTGCAAAACCTAATATATAAAAACTAAAAGAGATTGCAGTCCCTAAAAGGTATAGAGAATTTTTTGAATTATCTCTCTCTACATTTGTGCATTTCCATTCCAGTTTAGATCTACACTTTTTTCTTAAATCAAACCTTTGTGTTTTCACTTTATGATTCTTTCGTAAACAAGAAGAAAAGCCAAAATTGATCACAACAAATTGAAAATTTTAGAGTTTATGTATGGAAATTTTTTAAAAAAATAACAAATGTAAGTAAAGAAAATTTATTCACACACCACAAACGGACAGAAAAGTTTTGTTGTCCAAGTTTGTGAAATTCCACTAGTCAACCCTAATGGCTTTGAATTTGATAAGAAAGAGATCTCTAACTGATCCTAATATGTTTTAATCATGGATATGCATGCCTGAAACATGTTAAAGAAGCAAATGCCCTATGGATCCAAACCTTTTAAAGCGAACAACAAATGCTTGTTAAATCTCAAGTGAACGTGCGGTGGGATATTTACCTGAATCAAACAAGCCATTATTTTTCCCATTTACAAAAAGCTGACCTAACAATCACAGATGATTTGTAAAGTGATTTATCGGTCAATCATGCCTAACAGGCTATGTCTTTGTAAGAAATGACCTCTGGAGTGGTAGTCAACACTCAATTAAAAATCCCCCGCCTCCCCCTTATCTAGATTTTTTTAAAACCTAAAAGAGTTTGCAGTCCCTAAAAGTTACATTGACTTTTCTAAATTATCTCTCTCTACATTCGTGTTTTTCCATTCCATTTTAGATGTACACCTTTTTCTTAAATCAAAACTTCAAGTTATCACTTTTTGATTCTCCCATAACGAAATAAGAAAAAGGCAAAACCGATCACAACAAAATGAAAATTTTACATTTTATGTATGGAAAAAATTTAAAACAATAACAAATGTAAGTAAAGAAAATTTGTTGACACACCACTAACGACCACAAAAGTTTTTTACTCCAAGTTTGGGAAATTCCACTTGTTTAACCCTAATGGCTTGGAATTTGATAAGAAAGAGATTTCTAACTAATCCAAACATGTTTTAAATATGGATATGCATGTTTGAAACATGTTAAAGATGCAAATGCCATATGGATCCAAACCTTTTAAAGCGAACACCAAATCGTCATTAAATTCTCAAGTGAACGAGTGCTGGGATATTTTCCCGGGTTAAACAAGCCATTATTTTGCCCATTAAACAAAAGTTGACCTATCAATCACAAATTATTTTTAAAGTGATTTATCGATCAATCAAGCATAACGGGGTATGTTTTTTTAAGAAATGGCTTACGGATTGGATGCCAACACTTAATTAAAAATCCCCTGCCTCTCCCTCTTCCCAATCATTGCAAAACCTAACATATAAAAAGTAAAAGTGTTTGCAGTCCCTAAAAGGTACAGAGACTTTTTGGAATTATCTCGCTCAACATTTGTCCATTTCCATTCCATTTTAGATGTAAATTTTTTTCTTAAATCAAAACTTTGAGTTTTCACTTTTCAATTCTCTCGTAAAAAAGAATATTAAGGCAAAATAGATCACAACAAAATGAAAATTTTAGAGTTTATATACGGAAAAAATGGAAACCAATTACAAATGTAAGTAAATAAAATTCATTCACACACCACAAATGAACAGAAAAGGTATGTTGTCCATGTTTGGGAAATTGCACTAGCTCAACCCTAATGGCTTGGAATTTGATGAGAAAGAGATTTCTAACTGATCCTAACATATTTTAAATATGGATATGCATGCTTGAAACTTGTTAAAGATGCAAATGAACTATCGATCCAATCCTTTCAAAGTGAGATACAAATGTTCATTAAATTCCCAAGTGAACGTGCGGTGGGATACTTACCCGAGTCAAACAAGCCATTATTTTGCCCATTAACAAAAAGCTGACCTAAAAATCGCAGTTTACTTGTAAAGTGATTTATTGGTCAATCATGCGTCATCAGCTATGTTTTTGTAGGAAATGATTTATGGATTGGGTGCCAACACTTAGTTAAAAATCCCCCGCCTCCCACATTTCCCAATCATTACAAAACCTAATATATAAAAGCTAAAAGTGTTTGCAGTCCCTAAAAGTTAAAGAGACTTTTTGGAATTTTCTCTCTAAATTTGTGCATTTCCTTTTCATTTTAGATGTACACTTTTCTTTAATAAAAACTTTGAGTTTTTACTTTCCAATTCTCTCGTAAACAATAAGATAAAGGCAAAATAGATTAGAACTAAATGAAAATTTTAGAGTTTATGAGTGGAAAAACTAAGAAAAAATAACAAATTTATGTAAAGAAAATTTATTCACACACCACAAACGAACACAAAATTTTTGTTGTCAAAGTTTTGGAAATTCCAGTAGTTCAACCCAAATGGTTTGGAATTTGATAAGAAAGATATTTCTAATTGATCCTAACATATTTTAAATATGGATGTGCATGCTTGAAACATGTTAAAGTTGCAAATGCCATATGGATCCAAACCTTTTAAAGTGAACAATAAATGCTCATTAAATTCTCAAGTGAAGGTGCAGTGGGATATTTACCCGAGACAAAACAAGCCATTATTTTACCCATTTACAAAAGTTGACCAAACAATCAAATATGATTTGTAAAGAAATTTATCGGTCAATCATACGTGACGGTCTATGTTTTTGTAAGAAATGACTTATGGATTGGGAGTCAACACTCATTTAAAAATCCCCTTCTTCCCCCTTTTCCCGATCATTGCAAAACTTAATATATAAAAATTAAAAGAGTTTGCAGTCCCTAAAAGTTACAGAGACATTTTTGGAATTATCTCTCTCAACATTTTTGTATCTCTATTCCTTTTTAGATGAACATTTTTTCTTAAATCAAAACTTTGAGTTTTCACTTTCCGATTCTCTTGTAAAAAAGAAGAAAAGGCAAAATTGATCAGAGCAAAATGAAAATTTTAGAGTTTATGTATGAAAAAAATAAAAAACAATAACAAATGTAAGTGAAGAAAATTTATTCACACACCAGAAATGAACACAAAAGTTTTGTTGTCCAAGTTTGGGAAATTCCACTTATTCAACCCTAATGGCTTGGAATTTGATAAGAAAGAGATTTCGAACTGATCTCAACATGTTTTAAATATGGATATGCATGCTTGAAACATGTTAAAGATACAAATGCCCTATGGAACCGAACCTTTTAAAGTGAATAAAAAATCCTCATTAAATTCTCAAGTGAATGTGCGGTGGGATATTTACCCGAGCTAGCAAGCCATTATTTTGTCCATTTACCAAAAGCTGACCTAACAATCAAAGATGATTTTTAAAGTGATTTATCGGTGAATCATGTGTAATGGACTTTGTTTTTGTAGGAAATGACTTATGGATTGGGAGGCAACACTTTGTTGAAAATCCCCCGCCTCCCCCTTTTCCCGATCATTGCAAAACCTAATATATAAAAATTAAAAGCGTTTTTAGTCCCTAAAAGTAACAAAGACTTTTTAGAATTTTATCTCTCTAAATTTGTGCATTTCCATTCCATTTTGGATGTACACTTTTTTCTTAAATAAAAACTTTGAGTTTTCACTTTCCGATTCTCTCGTAATCAATAAGATAAAGGCAAAGTAAATCTCAACAAAATGAAAATTTTAGAGTTTATGTATGGAAAAAATTAAAAACAATAAAATGTAGGTAAAGGAAATTTATTCACACACCACAAACGAATACAAAAGTTTTGTTGTCCAAGTTTGGTAAATTCGACTAGTTCAACCCTAATGGCTTGAAATTTGATAAGACAGAGATTTCTAACTGATCCTAACATGTTTTAAATATGGATATGCATGCTTGAAACATGTTAAATATGCAAATGCCCTATGGATCCAAACCTTTTAAAGTGAGCATCAAATGCTCATTAAATTCTCAACCTAGTCAAACAAGACATTATTTTGCCCATTGACAAAAAGCTGACCTAACAATCACAAATGATTATTAAAGTGATTTATCGGTCAATCATGCGAAAAGGGCTATGTTTTTGTAAGAAATGAATTATGGTTTGGGAGTCAACACCCTGTTAAAATCCTCCACCTCCCCCTTTTTCCCGATCATTGCAAAACCTAATATATAAAAACTAAAATAGTTGTCAGTCCCTAAAAGTTACGGAGACTTTTCAGAATTATCTCTCTCTACATTTCTGCATTTCCATTCCATTTTAGATGTACACTTCTTTCTTAAATCAAAACTTTGAGTTTTCACTTTCCGATTCTCTCATAAACAAGAAGATAAAATAAAAATAGATTAGAAAAAAATGAAAATTTTAGAGTTTATGTATGGAAAAAATTAAACACAAAAACAAATGTAATTAAAGAAAATTTATTCACACACCAAAAATTAACACAAAATTTTTGTTGTCCAAGTTTTGGAAATTCTACTAGTTCAACCCTAATGGCTTGGAATATTATACGAAAAGGATTTTTAACTATTCCTAACATGTTTTAAATGTGGATATCCATGTTTGAAACATGTTAAAGATGCAAATGCACTATGGATCCAAACCTTTTGAATCGAACAACAAAAGCTCATTAAATTCTCAAGTGAACGTGGAGAAGGATATTTACCCGAGTCAAACAAGCCATTATTTTGCCCATTTACAAAATGCTGACCTAACAATCACAGATGATTTGTAAAGTTATTTATCGGTCAATCATGCATAACAGGCTATGTTTTTGTAAGAAATGACTTATGGATTGGAAGTAACCATTCAGTTAAAACTCCCCCACCTCCCATTGTCCCGATCATTGCAAAACCTAATATATAAAAACTAAAAGAGTTTGCAGTCCCTAAAAGTTACAGAGACTTTTTGGAATTATCGCTCTCAATATTTGTGCATTTCCATTAAATTTTAGGTGCACATTTTTTTCTTAAATCAAAACTTTAAGTTTTCACTTTCCGATACTTATATAAAAAAGAAGATGAGGCAAAAAAGATCACTACAAAATGAAAATTTCAGAGTTTTTTATGGAAAAAATACAAAAATATAAAAAATGTTAGTAAATAATATTTTTTCACACACAACAAATGAACACAAAAGTTTTGTTGTCCAAGTTTGAGAAATTCCAATTGTTCAACCCAAATGGCTTGGAATTTGATAAGGAAGAGATTTCGAACTGATCTTAACTTGTTTTAAATATGGATATGCATGCTTGAAACATGTTAAAGATGCAAATACCCTATGGATCCAAACCTTTTAAAGTGAAAAACAAATCCTCATTAAATTCTCAAGTGCACGTGCGGTGGGATATTTACTCAAGTCAAACAAGCCATTATTTTGCCCATTTACAAAAAAGCTGACCTAACAATCACAGATGATTTGTAAAGTGATTTATCAGTCAATCATGCATAACGGGCTATGTTTTTTTAAGAAATGGCATATGGATTGGGAATCAACACTCAGTTAAAAATCTCCCGCCACCCCCTTTTCCTGACCATTGAAAAACCTAATAAATAAAAACTAAAAGAGTTTGCAGTCCCTAAAAGTTACAGAAAGTTTTTAGAATTATCTCTCTACATTTGTTCATTTCCATTCTATTTTAGATGGACTTTTTTTTCTTAAATCAAAACTTTGAGTTTTCACTTTCCGATTCTCCTGTAAAAAAGAATATTAAGGCAAAATAGATCACAACAAAATAAAAAATTTAGAGTTTATGTATGGAAAAAAGGAAAAACAATAACAGATGCAAGTAAAGAAAATTTATTCACACACCACAAACGAACACAAAGGTTTTGTTGTCCAAGTTTGGGAAATTCCTCTAGCTCAACCCTAATGGCATGGAATTTGATGAGAAAGAGATTTCTAACTGATCCTAACATATTTTAAAAATGGAAATGAATCCATGAAATATCTTAAAGATGTGAATGCCCTATCGATCCAAACCTTTTAAAGCGAACAGCAAATGCTCATTAAATTCTCAAGTGAACGTGCAATGGGATATTTACCCGAGTCAAACAAGTTATTATTTTGCCCATTTACAAAAAGCTGACCTAACAATCAAAGATGATTTTTAAAGTGATTTATTGGTCAATCATGCATAATGGGCTATGTTTTTGTAGGAAATGACATATGGAATGGGTGCCATCACTCAGTTAAAAATCCCCTGCCTCCCACTTTTCCCGATCATTGCAAAATCTGTTATATAAAAACTAAAAGAGTTTGTAGTCCCTTAAAGTTAAAGAGACTTTTTGGAATTTTCTCTCTCTAAATTTTTGCATTTCAATTCCATTTTAGATGTACACTTTTTTCTTAAATCAAAATTTGGAGTTTTCACTTTCCGATTCCCTCATCAACAAAAAGATAAAGGCAAAATAGATGACCACAAAATGATAATTTTAGAGTTTATGTATGGAAGAAATTAAAAAACAATAAAAAATTTAAGTAAAGAAAATTTATTCACACACCACAAACGAACACAAAAGATTTGTTGTCCAAGTTTGAGAAATTCCAGTAGTTCAACCCAAATGGCTTGGAATTTGATAAAAAAAAGAATTCTAACTCATCCTAACATGTTTTAAATATGAATAGGCATGCTTCAAACATGTAAAAGATGCAAATGCCCTATGGATCCAAACCTTTTTAAGCGACCAACCATTGCTCAATAAATTATCAAGTGAAGGTGTGGTGGGATATTTACCCAAGTAAAACAAGCTATTATTTTGCCCATTTACAAAAAGTTGACCTAACAATCAAAGATGATTTTTAAAGAGATTTATCGGTCAATCATGCGTGATGGGCTATGTTTTTGTAAGAAATGACTTATGGATAGGGAGTGAACACTCAGTTAAAAATCCCCCGCCTACCCCTTTTTCCCGATCATTGCAAAACCAAATATATAAAAATTAAAAGAGTTTTCAGTCCCTAAATGTTACAGAGACTTTTTGGAATTATCAATCTTAACATTTGTGCGTTTCCATTTCATTTTAGATGTACAATTTTTTTTATATCAAAACTTTGAGTTTTCACTTTCTGATTCTCTCATAAACAATAAGATAAAGGCAAAATAAATCACAACATAATGAAAATTTTAGATTTTATGTATGGAAAAAATTAAAAACAATAACAAATGTAAGTAAAGAAAATTTATTGACACACCACAAACGAACACAAAAGTTTTGTTGTCCAAGTTTGGGAAATTCCACTAGTTCAACCCAAATGGCTTGGAATTTGATAAGAAAGAGATTTCTAACTGATCCTAACATGTTTTAAATATGGATATGCAAACTTGAAACAAGTTAAAGATGCAAATTCCCTATGGATCTAAACCCTTTTAAAAAGAACAACAAATGCTGATTAAATTCTCAAGTGAAAGTCTGGTGGGATATTTACCCTAGTAAAACAAGCCATTATTTTGCCCATTTATAAAAAGTTGACCAAACAATCAAAGATGATTTGTAAAGAGATTTATTGGTCAATCATGCGTAACAGGCTATGTTTTTGTAAGAAATGACTTATGAATTGGGAGTAAACACTCAGTTAAAAATCCCCAGCCTCCCCCTTTTCCCGATCATTGTAAAACCTTATATATAAAAATTAAAATTGTTTGCAGTCCCTAAAAGTTAATGAGACTTTTTGGAATTATCTCTCTCAACATTTGTGCATTTCCATTCCATTTTAGATGTACATTTTTTTCTTCAATCGAAACTTTCAGTTGTCACTATCTGATTCTCTTGTAAAAAAGAAGATAAAGGCAAAATTGATCACAACAAAATGAAAATTTTAGATTTTATGTGTGGAAAAAATAAAAAAAATAACAAATGTAAGTAAAGAAAATTTATTCACACACCACAAATGAAAACAAAAGTTTTGTTGTCCAAGTTTGGGAAATTCCACTTGTTCAACCCTAATGGCTTGGAATTTGATACGATAGAGATTTCGAAGTGATGCTAACATGTTTTAAATATGGATATGCATTCTTGAAACATGTTAAAGATGAAAATACCCTATGGATCTGAACCATTTAAAGAGAACAACAAATCCTCATTAAATTCTCAAGTGAACGTGCGGTGGGATATTTACTCGAGCCAACAAGCCATTATTTTGCCCATTTACAAAAAGTTGATCTAACAATCACAAATGATTTGTAAAGTGATTTATCGGTCAAGCTTGCCTAATGGTCTATGTTTTGGTAAGAAATGAGTTATGGATTGGGAGTCCACACTTAGTTAAAAATCCCCCGCCTCCCCCTTTTCCTGATCATTGCAAAACCTAATACATAAAAACTAAAAGAGTTTGCATTCCCAAAAAGTTACAAAGACTAGTTTGGAATTATCTCTCTCTAAATTTGTGCATTTCCATTCCATTTTAGATGTACACGTTTTACTTAAATCAAAAGTTTGAGTTTTCACTTTTCGATTATATCGTAAAAAAGTAGATTAAGGCAAAATAGATCACAACAAAATGAAAATTTTAGAGTTTATGAATGGAAAAAATTTAAACCAATAAAAAATGTTAGTAAAGAAAATTTATTCACACACCACAAATGAACATAAAAGTTTTGTTTCCAAGTTTGGAAAATTCCACTAGCTCAACCCTATTGGCTAGGAATTTAATGAGAAAGATATTTCTAACTAATCTTAACATGTTTTAAATATGGATGTTCAACCTTGAAACATGTTAAAGAGGCAAATGCCCTATGGATCCAACAATTTTAAAGGCAACAACAAATGCTCATTAAATTCTCAAGTGAACGTGAGGTAGGATATTTACCAGAGTCAAACAAGCCATTATTTTGCCCATTTACAAAAACCTGACCTAACATTCACATATGATTTGTAAAGTGATTTATCCGTCAATCATGCATAACGGGCTATGCTTGGGTAAGAAATGACTTATGGATTGGGATTCAGCACTCAGTTAAAAATCCCCCGCCTCTCCATTTTCCCGATCATTGCAAAACCTAATACATAAAAACAAAAAGAGTTTGCAGTCCCTAAAACTAACAGAGAGTTTTTTGGAATTATCTCTCTCTAAATTTGTGCATTCCCATTCCGTTTTATAAGTAAATTTTTTTCTTAAATCCAAACCATGAGTTTTCACTATCTGATTCTCTCGTAAACAAGAAGATAAAGGCAAAATAGATCACAAAAAAATAAAAAGTTTAGAGTTTATGCATGGAAAAAATTAAACACAATAACAATTGTAAGTAAAGAAAATTTATTAACACACCACAAACGAAGACAAAAGTTTTGTTGTCCAAGTTTCGGAATTCCACTAGTTCAATCTTAATGGCTTGAATTTGATAAGAAGGATTTCAAACTGATCCTAACATGTTTTAAATATGGATATCCATTCTTGAAACATGTTAAAGATGAAAATGCCCTATGCATCCAAATTTTTTAAAGCGAACAACAAATGCTCATTAAATTCTCAAGTGAAAGTGCGGTGGGATATTTACCCGAGTCAAACAAGCCATTATTTTGCCCATTTACAAAATGCTGACCAGACAATCACAAATGATTTTTAAAGTGATTTATCAGTCAATCATGCGTAACGGGCTATGTTTTTTTAAGAAATGGCTTATGGATTGGGAGTCAACACTTAGTTAAAAATCCCCCGCCTCCCCCTTTTCCAACTCTTTGTAAAACCTAATATTTAAAAACTAAAAGAGTTTGCAGTCCCTAAAAGTTATAGAGACTTTTTGGAATTATCTCTCTGTACATTTGTACATTTCCATTCCATTTTAGATGTACATTTTTCCTTAAGTAAAAACTTTGAGTTTTCACTTTTCGATTCTCTCGTCAAAAAGAAGATTAAGGCAAAATAGATCATAATAAAATGAAAATTTTAGAGTTTATGTATGGAAAAGATGAAAAACAATGACAAATGTAAGTAAAGAAAATTTAGTCACACACCACAAATGACCACAAAAGTTATGTTGTCCAAGTTTGGGAAATTCTGCTAGTTCAACCCTAATGGCTTGGAATTTGATGAGAAAGAGATTTCTAACTGATCCTAACATATTTTAAATATGCATATGCATGCTTGAAATATGTTAAAGATGCAAATGCCCTATCGATCCAATCGTTATAAAGCGAACAACAAGTGCTCATTAAATTCTCAAGTGAACGTTCGGTAGGATATTTACCCGAGTCAAACAAGCCATTATTTTGCCCATTTACAAAAAGCAGACCTAACAATCACAAATGATTTGTAAAATTATTTATTGGTCAATCATGCATAATGGGCTATGTTTTTTTGTAGGAAATGACTTATGGATTGGGTACAAACACTCAATTAAAAATTCCCCGCCTCCCACTTTTCCTGATCAATGCAAAACCTAATATATAAAAACTAAAATAGTTTGCAGTCCCTAAAAGTTACAGACACTTTTTGGAATTATCTCTCTCAACATTTGTGCGTTTCCAATCCATTTTATAAGTACACTTTTTACTTAAATCAAAACTTTGAGTGTTCACTTTCCGATTCTCTCGTTAAAAAGAAGATAAAGGCAAAATAGATCACAACAAAATGAAAATTTTAGAGGTAATGTATGGAAAAAATTAAAAACAATAATAAATGTAAGTAAAGAAAATTTATTCACATACCACAAATGAACACAAAAGTTTTGTTGTCCAAGTATGGGAAATTCCACTTGTTCAACCCTAATGACTTGGAATTTGATAAGAAAAAGATTTCAAATTGATCCTAACATGTTTTAAATATGGATATGCATGTATGAAACATGTTAAAGATGCAAATGCCCTATGGATCCAAACCTTTTAAATCGAACAACAAATCCTCATTAAATTCTCAAGTGAAAGTGAGTTGGGATATTTATCGGAGTCAAACAAGCCATTATTTGCCCCATTAACAAAAACTGGACCTAACAATCATAGATGATTTGTAAAGTGATTTATCGGTCAATCATGTGTAATGGGCTATGTTTTGGTAAGAAATGACATATGGGTAGGGAGTCAACACTTAGTTTAAAATTTCCCGCCTCCCCTTTTTCCCGATCATTGCCATAAGTAATATATAAAAACTAAAAGAGTTTGTAATCCCAAAAAGTTCAGGAGACTTTTTGGAATTATCACTCTCTACATTTGTGCATTTCCATTCCAATTTAGATGTACATTTTTTTCTTAAATCTAAACTTTGAGTTTTCATTTTCCGATTCTCTTGTAATGAAGAAGATTATGGCAAAATATATCTGAACAAAATGAAAATTTTAGAGTTTATGTATTAAAAAAATGAAAAACAATAACAAATTTAAGAAAAGAAAATTTATTCACACACCACAAACGAACACAAAAGTTTTTTTTTCCAAGTTTGGGAAATTTGACTAGTTCAACGCTAATGGCTTGGAATTTGATGAGAAAGAGATTTCTAGCTGATCCTAACATGTTTTAAATATGGATCTGCATGCTTGAAACATGTAAAAGATACAAATGCCCAATGCATCCAAAATTTTTAAAGTGAACAACAAATGCTCATTAAATTCTCATGTGAATGTGTGGTGGGATATTTAGCCAAGTCAAACAAGCCATTATTTTGCCCATTTACAAAAAGTTAACCTAACAATCACAGATGATTTGTACATAAATGACTTATGGATTATGAGTCAACACTCAATTAAAAATCCCTCGCCTCCCCCTTTTGCCGATCATTACAAAACTTAATACATAAAATCTAAAAGAGTTTGCAGTCCCTAAAACCTATAGAGAGTTTTTTGGAATTATCACTCTCTACATTTGTGCATTTCCATTCCATTTTAGATGTACACTTTTGTCTTCAATCCAAACTTTGAGTTTTCACTATCCGATTCTCTCGTAAACAAGATGAAAAGGAAAAATTGATCATAACAAAATGAAAATTTTAGAGTTTATGCATGGAAAAAATTAAACAAAATAACAAATGTAAGTA
Organism: Aristolochia californica; assembly: GCF_029961685.1. Lineage (NCBI taxonomy): Eukaryota > Viridiplantae > Streptophyta > Magnoliopsida > Piperales > Aristolochiaceae > Aristolochia > Aristolochia californica. The sequence continues at coordinate 15,971,554 of NW_027181782.1, read as the reverse complement.
AAGAAAATTTATTAACACACCACAAACGAACACAAAAGTGTTGTTGTCCAAGTTTGGGAAATTACACTAGTTCAACCCTAATGGTTTGGAATTTGATAAGATGGAGATTTCTAAATGATCCTATCATGTTTTAAAAATGGATATCCATGCTAAAAACATGTTAAAGATGCAAATGCCCTATAGATCCAAACCTTTTAAAGTGAACAACAAATGCTCATTAAATTCTCAAGTGAACGTGCGGTGGAATATTTACCCGAGTCAAACAAGCCATTATTTTGCCCTTTTACAAAAAGCTGACCTAACAATCACAAAGGATTTGTAAAGTGATTTATTGGTCCATCATGCGTAATGGGCTATATTTTGTATGAAATGACTTAAGGATTGGGTGCCAACACTCTATTAAAAATACTCCGCCTCCCCTTTACCCGATCATAGAAAAACCTAATATATAAAAATTAAAAGAGTTTTCAGTCCCTAAAAGTTACAGAGACTTTTTCGAATTTTCACTCTCTAAATTTGTGCATTTCCATTCCATTTTAGATGTACACTTTTTTCTTAAATTAAAACTTTGAGTTTTCACTTATTGATTCTCTCGTAAACAATAAGATAAAGGAAAAATAGATAACAACAAAATAAACATTTTAAAGTTTATGCATGAAAAAAAAACAATAACAAATGTAAGTAAAGAAAATTTTTTCACACACCACAAACGAACACAAAAGTTTTGTTGTCCAAGTTTGGGAAATTCCACTAGTTCAACCCTAATGGCTTAGAATTTGATAAGAAAGAGATTTCTAACTGATCCTAACATGTTTTAAATATGGATATGCATGCTTGAAACATGTCAAAGATGAAAATGCCCTATGGATCCAAACCTTTTAAAGTGAACAACAAGTGCTTTAAATTCTCAAGTGAACGTGCGGTGGGATATTTACCCGAGTCGAACAAAACATTATTTTGCCGATTTACAAAAATCTGACCTATCAATCACAGTTGATTTTTAAAGTGATTTATCGGTCAATCATGCGTAATGGGCTATTTTTCGAAAGAAATGATTTTGGATTGGGAGTCAACACTCTGTCAAAAATCCCCCACAACCCCCTTTTCTCGATCATTGCAAAACCTAATATATAAAAACTAAAAGAGTTTGCAGTCCCTAAAAGTTATAGAGACTTTTCGGAATTATCTCTCTCAACATTTGTGCATTTCCATTCCATTTTAGATGTACGCTTCTTTCGTAAATCCAAACTTTGAGTTTTCACTTTCCGATTCTCTCGTGAAAAAGAAGATAAAGGCAAAATAGATCGCAACAAAATGAAAATTTTAGAGGTAATGTATGGAATATATGAAAAAAAATAACAAATATAAGTAAAGAAAATTTATTCACACACCACAAACGAACACAAAAGTTTTGTTGTCCAAGTTTGGGAAATTCCACTAGTTCAACCCTGGTGGCTCTAAATTTGATAAGAAAGAGATCTCTAACAGATCCTAATATGTTTAAAATTTTGATATGCATGATTGAAACATGTTAAAAATGTAAATTCCCTATCGATCCAAACCTTTTAAAGTGAACAACAAATGCTCATTAAATTCTGGAGTGAACGTTTGGTAGGATATTTTCCCGAGTCAAACAAGCCATTAGTTTGCCCATTTACAAAACGCAGACCTAACAATCACAGATGATATGTAAAGTGATTTATTGGTAATCATTTGTAATGGGCTATGTTTTTTGTGGGAAATGACTTAAGGATTGGGTGCCAACACTCAGTTAAAAATCTCCCGCTTCCCACTCTTCCCGATCATTTCAAAACCTAATATATAAAAACTAAAAGAGTTTGTAGTTCCTAAAAGTTACAGACACTTTTTGGAATTTTATCTCTCTACATTTGTGTATTTCCATTCCATTTTAGATGTACACTTTTTACTTAAATCAAAACTGAGTTCTCACTTACCAATTCTCTCGTAAAAACGAAGATAAAGGCAAAATAGATCACAACAAAATCAAATTTTAGAGGTAATGTATGGAAAAAAAACAATAACAAATGTAAGTAAAGAAAATTTATTCACACACCATAAACGAACACAAAAGTTATGTTGTCAAAGTTTGGGAAATTCCACTTCTTCAACTCTAATGACTTGGAATTTGATAAGAAAGAGATTTCGAACTGATCCTTACATGTTTTAAATATGGACATGCATGCTTGAAACATGTTAAAGATGCAAATGCCCTATGGATCCAAGCCTTTTAAAGTGAACAACTAATCCTCATTAAATTCTCTAGTGAAAGTACAGTGGGATATTTACCTCAGTAAAACAAGCCATTATTTTGCCCATTAACAAAAAGCACACCTAACTATCACATATTATTGGTAAAGTGATTTATTGGTCAATCATGCATAACGAGCTATGTTTTGGTAAGAAATGAATTTTGGATTGGGAGTCAACACTTAGTTAAAAATCCCGCGTCTCCCCCTTTTCCCGATAATTGCAAAACCTAATATATAAAAACTAAAAAAGTTTGCAGTCCCAAAAAATTTCAGAGACTTTTTGGAATTATCACTCTCTACAGTTGTGCATTTCCATCTCATTTTAGATGTACATTTTTTTCTTAAATCAAAACTTTGAGTTTTCACTTTCTGATTCTCTCGTAAAGAAGAAGATTAAGGCAAAATAGATCACAACAAAATGAAAATTTTAGATTTTATGTTTTAAAAAAATGAAAAACAATTAAAAATTTAAGTAAAGAAAATTTATTTACACACCACAAACGTACACAAAATTTTTGTTGTCCAAGATTGGGAAATTCCACTAGTTCCGCCCTAATGGTTTGCAATTTCATGAGAAAGAGATTTCTAACTGATCCTAACATGTTTTAAATATGAATATGCATGCTTGAAACATGTTAAAGATACCAATGCCTTATAGATTCAAAATTTTAAAGCGAACAACAAATGATCATTAAATTCTCAAGTGAACGTGCGGTGGAATATTTACCCAAGTCAAACAAACCATTATTTTGCCTATTTACAAAAAGATGACCTAGCAATCACAGATGATTTGTAAACAAATGACTTATGGATTAGGAGTCAACACTTAGAAGAAAATCCCCCGCCTCCCCCTTTTCCCTATCATTACAAAACCTAAAACATAAAAACTAAAAGAGTTTATTACAGAAAGTTTTTTGGAATTATCACTCTCTAGATTTGTGCCTTTCCATTCCATTTTAGATGTACACTTTTTTATTAAATCCAAACTTGGAGTTTTCACTACCCGATTCTCTCCTATACAAGGAGATAAAGGCAAAATAGATCACAACAAAATGAAAATTTTAGAGTTTATGCATGGAAAAAATTAAGATAAATAACAAGTGTAAGTAAAGAAAATTTATTAACACACCACAAACGAACACAAAAGTTTTGTTGTCCAAGTTTGGGAAATTACACTAGTTCAACCCTAATGGCTTGGAATTTGATAAGATAGAGATTTCTAATTGATCCTAACATGTTTTAAAAATGGATATCCATGCTTGAAACATGCTAAAGATGCAAATGCCCGATAGATCCAAACCTTTTAAAGAGAACAACAAATGCTCATTAAATTCTCAAGGGAACGTGCGGTGGGATATTAACACGAGTCAAAATCCCCATTATTTTCCCTTGTTACAAAAAGCTAACCTAACAATCACAGAGGATTTGTAAAGTGATTTATTGGTCCATCATGTGTCATGGGCTATGTTTTTGTAGGAAATGGCATATGGATTGGGAGCCAACACTGAGTTAAAATTCCCTTGCCTCCCCCTTTTCCCGATCATTGCAAAACCTAATATATAAAAATTAATTCAGTCCCTAAAATTTACAGAGACTTTTTGGAATTTTCACTCTCTAAATTGGTGCATTTCCATTCCATTTTAAATTTTCACTTTTTTCATTAATCAAAACTTTGAGTTTTCACTTTCCAGTTCTCTCGTAAACAATAAGATAAAGGTAAAATAGATCACAACAAAATAAAAAATTTAGAGTTTATGTATGGAAAAAATTAAAAAAAAAAACTAATGTAAGTAAAGAAAATTTATTCACACACCACAAACGAACAAAAACGTTTCGTGTTCCAAGTTTGGGAAATTCCACTAGTTCAACCCTAATGGCTTTGAATTTGATAAGAAAGAGATTTCTAACAGATCCTAACATGTTTTAAATAGGGATATGCATTCTTGAAACATGTTAAAGATGCAAATGCCCTATGGATCCAAACCTTTTAAAGTGAATAACAAGTGCTCATTAAATTCTCCACTGAATATGCGGTGGGATATTTACCCGAGTCAAACAAGACATTATTTTCCCCATTTTAAAAAATCTGACCTAACAATCACATATGATTTTTAAAGTGATTTATTAGTCAATCATGCATGATGGGCTACGTTTTTGTAAGAAATGACTTATGGATTAAGAGTCAACACCCTTTTCAAAATCCCCCACCACCCCCCTTTTCCTTATCTTTGCAAAACCTAATATATAAAAACTAAAAGAGTTTACAGTCCCTTAAAGTTACACAGACTTTTCGGAATTATCTCTCTCTACATTTGTGCATTTCCATTCCCATTTCAGATGTACACTACTTTCTTAAATCCAAAGTTTGAGTTTTCATTTTCCGATCATCTAGTAAACAAGAACATAAAAGCAAAATAGATCAGAACAAAATGAAAATTTAAGAGTTTATGTAAGGAAAAAATTAATCACAATAAAAAATATAAGTAAAGAAAATTTATTCACACACCACAAACGAACACAAAAGTTTTGTTGTCCAAGTTTGGGAAATTCTACTAGTTCAACCCTAAATGATCCTAACATGTTTTAAATATGGATATGCATGCTTGAAACATGTTAAATATGCAAATGCCCTTTGGATCAAAACCTTTTAAATCGAACAACAAAAGCTCATTAACTTCTCAAGTGAACGTGCGGAGGGATATTTACCTGAGTGAAACAAGCCATTGTTTTGCCCATTTACAAAAAAGCTGACCTAACAATCACAGATGATTTGTAAAGTTTTTTTCGATCAATCATGCGTAACGGACTATGTTTTTGAAAGAAATGACTTATGGATTGGAAGTCAACACTCAGTTAAAAATCCTCCACCACCCGCTTTTTTCGATCATTGCAAAACCTAATTTATAAAAACTAAAAGAGTTTGCAATCCCAAAAAGTTATAGAGACTTTTTGGAATTATCCCTCTCAAAATTTTGGCATTTCCAACCCATTTTAGATGTACATTTTTTTATTAAATCAAAACTTTGAGTTTTTACTTTCCGATTATCTCGTAAAAAAGAAGATTAAGGCAAAATAGATCATAACAAAATGAAAATTTTACAGTTTATGTATTGAAAAAATAAAAAACAATAATAAATGTAAGTAAAGAAAATTTATTTATACAAAACAAACGAACACAAAAGTTTTGTTGTCCAAGTTTTTGAAATTCCACTAGTTCAACCCTATTGGCTTGGAATTTCATAAGAAAGAGATATCTAACTGATCCGAACATGTTTTAAATGCGGATATGCATCCTTGAAACATGTTAAAGTGTCATATGCCATATGGATCCAAACCTTTTAAAGTGAACAACAAATCCCCAATAAATTCTCTAGTGTACGTGCGGTGGGATATTTACCCGAGTCAAACAAGCCATTATTTTGCCCATTTACAAAAAGCTAACCTAACAATCACAGATGATTTTTAAAGTGTTTTATCGGTCAATCATACATAACGGGCTAAGTTTTTTTCAGAAATGACTTATGGATTCGGATTCAACACTCAGTTAAAAATCCCTCGCTTCCCCATTTTCCCGATCATTGCAAAACCAAATATATATAAACTAAAAGAGTTTGCAGTCCTTAAAAGTTATAGAGGCTTTTTGGAATTATCTCTCTCCACATTTGTGTATGTCCATTCCATTTTAGATTGAAACTTTTTTTGTAAATCAAAACTTTGAGTTTTCACTTTCCGATTCTCTCGTAAACTAGAAGATAAAGGCAAAATAGATCACACAAAAAGAAAATTTTAGAGTTTATGTATGGAAAAATTTTAAAAAAAAATAACAAATGTAAGCAAAGAAAATTTATTCACACACCACAAATGAACACAAAAGTTTCATTTTTCAAGTTTGTGAAATTCCACTTGTTCAACCCTATTGGCTTGGAATTTGATAAGAAAGAGATTTCTAACTTATCCTAACATGTTTGAAATATGGATATGCATGCTTTAAACATGTTAAAGATGCAAATCCCCTACGGATCCAAACCTTTTAAAGTGAACAAGAAATGCTCAATAAATTCTCAAGTGAACGTGTAGTGGGATATTTACCCAAGTCAAACAAGCCATTATTTTTACCTTTTAAAAAAAGCTGACGTAACACTGAGAGGCTTTTCGGAATTATCTCTCTCTATATTCGTGTTTTACCATTCCATTTTAGATGTACGCTTTTTTCTTAAATCATAACTTTGAGCTTTCTCTTGCTGATTCTCTCGTAAACAAAAAGAAAAAGGCAAAATATGTCACAACAAAATGAAAATTTTAGAGTTTATGTATGGAAAAAATTTAAAACAATAGAAAATGTAAGTAAAGTAAATTTATTGACACAACACAAATGAGCAAAAAATTTTTGTTGTCCAGGTTTGGGAAAATCCACTTGTTCAACCCTGATGGCTTGGAATTTGATAAGAAAGAGATTTCTAACTGATCCTAACATGTTTTAAATAAGGATATGCATGCTTGAAATAGGTTAAAGATGCAAATTCCCTATGGATCCAAACCTTTTAAAGCGAACAACAAATGCTCATTAAATTCTCAAGTGAATGTATGGTGGGATATTTACCCGATTCAAACAAGCCATTATTTTGCCCATTTATAAAAAGTTGACCTAACAATCACAAATGTCTTGTAAAGTGATTTATCGATCAATCATGCATATCGGGCAGTGTTTTTTCAAGAAATTACTAATGGATTGGGAGTCAACACTTAGTTAACAATCCCCCGCCTCCCCTTTTCCAGATTATTGAAAAACCTAATATAAAAAAACTAAAAGAGTTTGCTGTCCCTAAAAGTTATAGAGACATTTTGGAATTATCTCTCTCTACATTGGTGTTTTTCCATTTCATTTCAGATGTACTCTTTTTTCCCTTAAATCAAAACTTTTTGTTTTCACTTTCCGATTCTCTCGTAAACAATAAGAAAAACGCAAAATAGATCACAATAAAATGAAAATTTTAGAGTTTATGTATGGAAAAAATTTTAAAAAATAGTAAGTGTAAGTATAGAAAATTTATTGACACACCACAAACAAACACAAAAGTTTTGTTGTCCAACTTTGGGAAATTCCACTTGTTAAACCCTAATGACTTGGAATTTGATAACAAAAACTGATCCTAACATGTTTTAAATATGGATATGCATGCTTGAAACATAATAAAGATGCAAATTCCCTTTGGATCCAAACCTTTTAAAGTGAACATCAAATGCTCATTAAATTCTCAAGCGAGCGTGCGGTGGGATATTTACCCGAGTCAAACAAGCCATTATTTTTCCCATGTACAAAAAGCTTACCAAACAATCACAGATGATTTGAAAAGTGATTTATCGGTATATCATGTGTAATAGGCTATGTTTTTTTAAGAAATGACTTATGGATTGGGTGTCAATACTCGGTTAAAAATCCCCCACCTCCCCCTTTTGTCGATCATTGCAAAACCTAATATATAAATACTTAAAGAGTTTGCAGTCCCTAAAAGTTACAGAGAATTGTTGGAATTATCTCTCTCTACATTTGTGCATTTCCAATCCATTTTAGATGTACACTTTTTTTTAAAACAAAACTTTGAGTTTTCACTTTCCGATTCTCTCATAAACAAGAAGATAAAGGCAAAATAGATCACAACAAAATGAAAATTTTAGAGTTTATGTACGGAAAAAAATAAAACCAATAAAAAATGTAAGTAAAGAAAATTTATTCACACACCACAAACGAACACAAAAGTTTTTTTGTCCTAGTTTGGGAAATTCCACCAGTTCAACCCTAATGGCTTGGAATTTGATATGAAAGAGATTTCTAACTAATCCTAACATGTTTTAAATATGGATATGTATGGCTAAAAGATGCTAAAGATGCAAATGCTCTATTTATCCAAACCTTTTAAAATGAACAACAAATGCTCATTAAACGCTCAAGTGAACGTGCGGTGGGATATTTACCCGAGTAAAACAAGCCATTATTTTGCCAATTTATAAAAAGCTGAAGTAACAATCTCGGATGATTTGTAAAGTGATTTATCGATCAATCATGCGTAACGGGTTATGTTTTTGTAATAAATTACTTATGAATGGGTAGTCAACACTCATTTAAAAATCCTCTGCCTCCCCCTTCTCCCGATCTTTGTAAAACCTAATATATAAAAACTAAATGAGATTGGAGTCCCTAAAAGTTTCAGAGACTTTATGGAAATATCTCTCTCTACATTTGTGCATTTCCATTCCATTTTAGATGTACACTTTTTTCTTAAATCAAAACTTTGAGTTTTTACTTTTTGATTCTCTCATAAACAAGAAGATTAAGGCAAAATAGTCACAACAAAATGAAAAATTTTGAGTATATGTATGGATAAAATTAAAAACAATAAAAAATTTAAGAAAGAAAATTATTCACACACCACAAATGAACACAAAAGTTTTGTTGTCAGAGTTTAGGAAATTCAACTAGTTCATCCCTAATGGCTTGGAATTTGATAAGAAAGAGATTTATAACTGATGCTTGCATGTTTTAAATATGGATATGCATGCTTGAAACATGTTGAAGATGCAAATGCCCTATGGATCTGTTGGAAGATATGATCAAGCCCAAACGACAAAGGAAGACGCACATATGTAAGATTATTATAAGATTGGTCAAATGACCTAGGAAGGCCCACAATATGGGCCCAAGCCCATAAGAAGTAGGAACCACACTGATTACCAAAAGCTTGCATCCTTATCACATCAGTTGGAAGATCAAGAAGGACTCACAAAAGTATCTTTATCTTAGGGTCACGACCAAGAAGAGTTTTATTTTAAGTTATATTTGTCTTTTATCAATATTGAGTTACCTAATTATGTTAGGACTTATCTTAAGTGTTAGAGTTTGGGTGTCATCAGGACAAGGGTAGTTTTATTGTAATTCGACTCTACTACCTTCCTCTATTATAAATAGAGGTTCATGTACTCTGATTATAACAAGTTATTGACGTCAATGAAGTATTTCACTTTTCCATAAATTCAAATTAGTATCAGATCTGGTTCTATGAGTTGACGTGGTCAACTCACGGAGGTAATGTGATCCTTTTCTCTAAACCCCAAACCCTAGGTCTAGGTTCGTAGTTTTTTTTTTTCTGTCCCTACACCGGTTGTTTTTGTTGAGATTTTCAGCTCCATATGTAGTTTTTCGTATTGCAAGTTATATATTGACGGAAATAAATTTGAGTCTACTTTCTAATGGAGAACTATTTGTTCCAAACGGATTAAATACAAAGAGTTATTGATATTTTAATGAACGAAGGTCAGATTGCAAAAAGGTTCGAGCAGCAGCAGCAATCTTCAGATTCTGAGATATTTTTGGCTATCAAGAACTAGAATTTATATGCAGAAATATATATCAAAGAGAAAGGTATGTAAGTCTAATTTTTGACCTATTCAACCAATTCTCGGTATGATTTTTTTATAAGCAAATATTGATCTTGGAAGAGTCAATGATCGTTCTAGAAAAACAAGAGAAACAGAACTTAGTTCGACCAGATGACAGAGAGCGAAACCTATCAGATTATTTATCTTCTAATAATTATATTTTATGAAGAGACGCTATACTTGGATGAAATTTATTTAAGTCTAATTTCAGAAGGAAATTATTTCATGTCAATCTGATATATATTGAAAGATATATTCAAATTGGAAGAATCCGAAATTATGCGAATTGTTTTGTGTCACTTTTTGACTTGATCAGTAAAATATCTCACTTCACCCTGGTTTGAGGGCTTATTTATATATCTCTATTATTTGGGTTTATTGCTACATCTATGATATGTGGTTCAAGCTGGGATCATTGCTATTACCTCCCAGCTTGAGGGGGAGAAGTAGAAGAAAAACAAGAAAGAGGTATTTTATTCCTTATGTTGTGGATAAGTTTATGTGACCAAAATATTCAAGAAAGGGGGAGCACAAAAGATGAAGCTTGTGAATCGAAAGAAGAAATTTTTACATAGAATTATTTCATGGGGTTCTTTGACAAAGTTTACTATTTGGTTCGTGTTATATGTGTAGGAAGATGGTCGTGCTATATTCAGTTGCAGCTATTATGTCTCTTTGGGGACATTATTATTGAATAAGAGGTGGCCTCATGTAATCATTTATTTTACCCCGTCAAAAAGATTAAAATTTTTTGTGGTTGGGAGTCCACGACGGAGGAACTTCAACCTGTGGAGGGACACAGTGGTGGACACTTCAGAGCTATACCGAGAGACACACTACCGATAGTAGTGGAGTGTGCCCTACATCCAGCATTAAGACTAGAGTATGAAGCAATGACTTACTGGCTAGGAGTGATTTTTACTCTCACTTATAATTCCGCAGGGACTCATGGAAGGACGCAACAGTGTGAGGGGGAATGTTGGAAGACGAAGGCATATCTGAAGATGTGTCATTTTATACAAAAATATTTTATACATCATTTGCAGCAAACTGGGAGTTCATGTTGTTCTCTCACCCCCAGCTTGAGGGGGAGTGTTGGAAGATAAGATCAAGCCCAAATGACCAAGGAAAGCTCACATATGTAAGATTATTATAAGATGGGCCACATGACAAAGGAAGGCCCATAAGATGGGCCCAAGCCCATAAGAAGTAGGACCCACAATGATTACCAAGAGCTGGCATCCTTATCACATCAGTTGAAAGATCAAGAAGGACTCATAAAAGTATCTTTATCTTAGGGTCACGACGAAGAAGAATTTAGTTTAAGTGATAATTGTCTTTTATCAATATTGAGTTACCTAATTATGTTAGGACTTACCTTAAGTGTTAGAGTTTGGGTGTAATTCGGACAAGGGTAGTTTTATTGTAATTGGACTCTATTACCTTCCTCTATTATAAATTGAGGTTCATATACTCTGATTACAACAAGTCATTGATGTCAATGAAGAATTTCACATTTCCATAAATTCAACAAGATCGAAACCTTTTAAAGAGAACAACAAATGCTCCTTAAATTCTCAAGTGAACGTGCAGTGGGATATTTACCCGAGTCAAACAATCCATTATTTTACCCATTTACAAAAAGCTGACCTAACAATCACAGAGGAATTTTAAAGTGATTTATCGATTATTCATGCATAACGGGCTTTGTTTTTTTAAGAAATGACTTATGGATTGGAAGTCAACACTCAGTTAAAAATCCCCCGCCTCCCCCTTTTCTAGATCATTGCAAAACCTAATATATAAAAAGTAAAAGAGTTTGCAGTCCCTAAAAGTTATCGAGACTTTTTGAAATTATCTCTCTCTACGTTTGTGCATTTCCATTCCATTTTAGATGTACACTTTTTTCTTAAATCAAAACTTTGAGTTTTCGCTTTCCAATTCTCTCGTAAACAAGAAGATAAAGGCATAACAGATCACAAAAAAGTAAAAATTTTAGAGTTTATGTATGGAAAAAATTAAAAACAACAACTACGTAAAGAAAATTTATTCACACCCCACAAACAAACACAAAAGTTTTGTTGTCCAAGTTTGGGAAATTCCACTGGTTAAACCCTAATGGCTTGGAATTTGATAAGAAAGAGATTTCAAACTGATTCTAACATGTTTTAAATATGGATAAGTAGGCAAAAAAATATTAAATATGAAAATACCCCATGTATCCAAACCTTGGAAAGCGAACAACAAATGATCATTAAATTCTCAAGTGAACCAGTGGTGGGATATTAACTTGAGTCAAACAGGCCATTATTTTGCCCATTTAAAAACAGCTGACCTCATAATTACGGATGATTTTTAAAGTGATTTATTGGACAATCATGCATAACAGGCTATGTTTTTGTAAGAAATGACTTATGGATTGGGTGTCAACACTCAGTTAAAAATCCCCCACCTCCCCCTTTTCCCGATCATTGCAAAACCTAATATATAAAAACTAAAAGAGTTTTCAGTCCCTAAAAGTTACAGAGCATTTTTGGAATTAGATCTCTACATTTGTGCATTTCCAATCCATTTTAGAGGTACTCTTTTTTCCTAAATCAAAATATTGAGTTTTCACTTTCCGATCACTTGTAAACAAGAATATAAAGGCAAAATAGATCACAACAAAATGAAAATTTTAGAGTTTATGTATGGAAAAAAATTAAAAAAATAACAAATTTAAGTAAAGAAAATTAATTCATACACCACAAACGAACACAAAAGTTTTGTTGTCGAAGTTTTGGAAATTCCACTAGTTCAACCCTAATGGCTTCGAATTTTATAAGAAATAGATTTCTAATTGATCCTAACATTTTTTTAAATAAGGATATGCATGCTTTTCAAAGTCGTAAATGCCCTATGGATCCAAACCTTTTAAAGCGAACAACAAATGCTCATTCAATTCTGAAGTGAACGTGTGGTGGGATATTTACCCGAATCAAGCAAGCCATTCTTTTGCCCATTTACAAAAAGCTGACCTAAAGATCACAGATGATTTTTAAAGTGATTGATCGGTCAATAATGCATAATAGGCTATGTTTTTTTTGTAATAAATGACTTATGGATTGGGAGTGAACACTTAGTTAAAAATCCCCAGCCTCCCTCTTTTCCCGATCATTGCAAAACCTAATATATAAAAAACTAAAAGAGTGTGCAGTCCCTAAAAGTTATAGAGATTTTTTGGAATTATCTCTCTCTACATTTGTACATTTCCATTCCATTTTAGATGTGCACTTTTTTCTTAAATCAAAACTTTGAGTTTTCACTCTCCGATTCTCTTGTAAATAAGAACATAAAGGCCAAATAGTGCACAACAAAATGAAAATTTTAGACTTTATGTATGGAAAAAATTTAAAACAATAACAAATGTAAGTAAAGAAAATTTATTCACACACCACAAATGAACACAAAAGTTTTGTTGTCCAAATTTGGGAAATTCCACTAGTTCAACCCTACTGGCTTGGAATTTGATAAGAGAAGATTTCCAACGGATCCTAACATGTTTTAAATAGGGTTATGCATGCTTTCCATTCTTGAAACATGTCAAAGATGCTAATGCCCTTCCAATTTTTTTAAAGAGAACAACAAATGCTCATTAAATTCTCAAGTGAACGTGTGGTGGGATATTTACCCCAGTCAAACAAGCCATTACGTTGCCCATTTACAAAAAACCTTACCTAACAATCACAGATGATTTGTAAAGTGATTTATCGGGGCTATGTTTTTGTAAAAATTACTTACGGATTGGGAATCAACACTCAGTTAAAAATCCCCCGCCTCGCCCTTTTCCCGATCATTGAAAAACCGAACATATGAAAACTAAAAGAGTTTGCAGTTCCAAAAAGTTATAGAGACTTTTTGGAATTATCTCTCTCTACATTTGTGCATTTCCAGTCCATTTTAGATTTCCACTTTTTTCTTAAATCAAAACTTTGAGTTTTCATTCTCTGATTCTCTCGTAAACAAGAAGATAAAGGCAACGTAGATCACAACAAAATGATAATTTTAGAGTTTATGTATGGAAAAAATAAAAACAATAAAAAATGTAAGTAAAGAAAATTTATTCACACACCACAAACGAACACAAAAGTTTTGTTGTCCAAGTTTGGGAAATTCCACTAGTTCAACCCTAATGGCTTTGAATTTGATAAGAAGGATATTTCTAACTAATCCTAACATGTTTTAAATATTGATATGCATGCTTGACACATGTCAAAGATGCAGATACCCTATGGATCCAAACCTTTTAAAGCGGACAACGAAAGTTCATTAAATTCTCAAGTGAACATGCAGTGGGATATTTACCCGAGTCAACCAAGACATTATTTCTCCCATTTACAAAAAAACTGACCTAATAATCACATATGATTTGTAAAGTGATTTATCGGTCAATCATGCGTAACGGGCTATGTTTTTGTCAGAAATTATTTATGGATAGGGAGTCAACACTCAGTTAAAAGAGTTTGCAGTCCCTCAAAGTTACAGAGACTTTTTGGAATTATCTCTCTCTACATTAGTACATTTCCATTCCATTTTAGATGTGCACTTTTTTCATAAATAACAACTTTGAGTTTTCACTCTTCGATTGTCTCGTACGCAAGAAAATAAAGGCAAAATTGATCACAACAAAATAAAAATTTTAGAGTTTATGTATGGAAAAAATAAAAATAATACAAATGTAAGTAAAGAAAATTTATTCACACACCTCAAACTAACGCAAAAGTTTGATGTCAAAGTTTGGGAAATTTCACTAGTTCAACCTTAATGGCTTGGCATTTGAAAGAAGGAGATTTCTAATAGATCCTAACATATTTTAAATATGGTTATGCATGATTGAAACATGTCAAAGATGCAAATGACCTATGGATAAAAACCTTTTAAAGCGAAAAATAAATGCTCATTAAATTCTCAAGTGAACGTGGGATATTTACCCGAGTAAAAAAAGACATTATTTTGCCTATTTAAAAAAAGATGACCTAACAATCACAGATGATTTTTAAAGTGATTTATCGGTCAATCATACGTAACAGGCTAATTTTTGTAAGAAATGACTTGTGGATTGGGTGTCAACACTCAGTTGAAAATCCCCAGCCTCCCCATTTTCCCAATCATTGCAAAACCTAATATATAAAAAAAAAAAAGTTTGCAATCCCTAAAAGTTATAGAGATTTTTTGGAATTATCTCTCACTACTTTTGTGCATTTCCATTCCATTGTAGATGTGCGTTTTTTTCTTAAATCAAAACATTGAGTTTTCACACTCCGATTCTCTCGTAAACAAGAAGATAAAGGCAAAATTGATTACAACAAAGTCAAAATTTTAGAGTTTATATTGAAAAAAATTACAAACAACAAAAAATGGAAGTAAAGAAAATTTATTGTCACACCACAAACGAAAACAAAAGTTTAGTTGTTCAAGTTTGGGAAATTCCACTAGTTTAACCCTAATGGCATGGAATTTGATAGGAAGGAGATTTCTAACAGATCCTAACATGTTTTAAATATGGATATGCATGCTTGAAACATTTCAAAGATGCAAATGACCTATGGATCCAAACCTTTTAAAGAGAACTACAAATGCTCATTAAATTCTCAAGTGAACGTGCGGTGGGATATTTACCCGAGTCAAACAAGCCATTATTTTGCCCATTTACAAAAAGTTGACCTAACAATCACAGATGATTTGTAAAGTGATTTATTGGTAAATCATACAAAACAGGCTATGTTTTTTTAAGAAATGACTTAAAGAAATGACTTAGGGATTGGGAGTCAACACTCAGTAAAAAATCTCCCGCCTCCCCCTTTTCCCGATCATTGCAAAACCTAAGAAATAAAAACTAAGAGAGTTTGAAGACCCTAAAAGTTAAAGTGACTTTTAGGAATTATATCTCTCTACATTTATCCATTTCCATTCCATTTTAGATGTACACTTTTTTCTTAAATCAAAACTTTGAGTTTTCACTTTCCGATTCTCTCGTAAACAAGAAGATAAAGGCAAAATAGATCCCAAAAAAATTTAAAGTTTTAGATGTTTTGTATGGAAAAAATTAAAAACAATAACAAATGTAAGTAAATAAAATTGATTCACACACCAAAAACGAACCCAAAAGTTTTGTTGTCCAAGTTGGGGAAATTCCATTAGTTCAACCCTAATGGCTTGGAATTTGATAAGAAAAAGATTTCTAACTGATCCTAACTTGTTTTAAATATGGAAATTCGTGCCTAAAACAGGTTAAAGATGCAAATGCCGTATGGATCCAAACCTTTTAAAGTGAACAACAAATGCTCATTAAATTCTCAACTACATGTGCAGTGGGATATTTAACCGAGTCAAACAAGCCATTGTTTTGCCCATTTACAAAAAGTTGACCTAATAATCACAGATGATTTTTAAAATGATTTATCGGTAAATCATACATAACAGGCTATGTTTTTTTTTAATAAATGACTTATGGATTGGGAGTCAACACTCAGTTAAACATCCTCTGCCTCCCCCATTTCCCGAGCGTTACAAAACATTATATATAAAAACTAAAAGAGTTTGCAGTCCCTAAAATTTACAGAGACTTTTTGGAATTATCTCTCTCTATATTTGTGCGTTTCCATTCCATTTTAGATGTACATTTTTTTCTTCAATCAAAACTTTGAGTTTTCACTTTCCGATTCTCTCGTAAACAAGAAGATGAGGGCAAAACAGATCACATCAAAATGAAAATTTTAGAGTTTTTGTATGGAAAAAATTAAAAACAATAACAAATGTAAGTAAAGAAATTTTATTCACACACCACAAACGAACACAAAATTTTTGTTGTCCAAGTTTGGGAAATTCCACTAGTTCAACCCTAATGGTTTGGAATTTGATAAGAAAAAGATTTCTAACTGATCCTAACTTGTTTTAAATATGGATATGTTTGCCTAAAACAGGTTAAAGATGCAAATGCCCTATGGATCCAATCCTTTTAAAGCGAAAAAAAAATTCTTATTAAATTCTCAAGTGCACGTGCGGTGGGATATTTAACAAAGTCAAACAAGCCATTGTTTTGCCCATTTACAAAAAAGCTGACCTAACAATCACAAATGATTTGTAAAGTGATCTATCGGTCAATCATTCTTAACGGGCTATGTTTTTGTAAGAAATGGCATATGAATAGGGAGTCAACACTCAGTTAAAAATTCCCCGCCTACCCCTTTTCCCGTTCATTGCAAAACCTAATATATAAAATCTAAAATAGTTTGCATTCCCTAAAAGTTACTGAGACTTTTTGGAATTATCTCTCTCTACATTTGCGCAATGCCATTCCATTTCAGACTTAAATTTTTTTCTTAAATCAAAACTTTAAATTTTCACTTCCGGTCTCTCATAAACAAGAAAATAAAGGTAAAATAGATCACAACAAAATGAAATTTTAGGGTTTATGTATAGAAAAAATAAAAAACAATAACAAATGTAAGTAAAGAAAATTTCTTTACACACCAAAAACAAACACAAAAGTTTTGTTGTCCAAGTTTGGGAAATTCCACTAGTTCAATCCTAATGGCTTGGAATTTTATAAGAGTGAGATTTCTAACTGATCCTAACATGTTTTAAATAAGGATATCCATGCTTGAAACATGTTAAAGATGCAAATGCCTAGTGGATTCAAACCTTTTAAAATGAACAAAAAATGATGACTAAATTCTCAAGTGAACGTACAATGGGATATTTACCCGAGTAACAAGCTATTATTTTACCTTTTTGCAAAAAGCTGACCTAACAATTATAGAGGATTTGTAAAGCGATGTATCGGTCAATCATCCATAACTGGCTTTGTTTTTATAAGAAATGACTTATGGATTGGGAGTCAACACTGTCTTAAAAATCCCCTACCTCCCCCTTTTCCCGTTCATTGCAAAACCTGATATATAAAACTAAAAGAGTTTGCATTCCCTAAGAGTTACAAAGACTTTTCGGAATTATCTCTCTCTACATTTGTGCTTTTCCTTTCCATTTTAGATGTACACTTTTTTCTTAAATCAAAACTTTGAGTTTTCACTTTCCGATTCTCTCGTAAACAAGAAGACAAAGGCAAAATAGATCACAACAAAATGAAAATTTTAGAGTTTTAGTATGGAAAAAATTAAAAACAATAACAAATGTAAGAAAAAACATTTATTCACACACTACAAACGAACACAAAAGTTTTTTGTCCAAGTTTTGGAAATACCACTAGTTCAACCCTAATCGCTTGGAATTTGATAAAAAAGAGATTTCTAACTAATCCTAACACGTTTTAAATATGGATTTGCATGCTTGAAATATGTTAAAGATGCAAAAGCCTAATGGATCCAAACCTTTTAAAGCGAACAATAAATGCTCATTAAATTCTCAAGTGAACGTGCGGTGGGATATTTACACGAGTCAAACTAGCCATTATTTTGCCCATTTAAGAAAAGCTGACCTAACAATCACAAATGATTCGTAAAGTGATTTATCAGTCAATCTTGTGTAATTGGCTATTGTTTTTGTAAGAAATGACATATGGATTAGGGGTGAACACTCAGTTAAAAATCCCTCGCCTCCCCCTTTTCCCGATCATTGCAAAACGTAATATATAAAAACTAAAAAATTTTGCAGTCCCTAAAAGTTACAGAGATATTTCGGAATTGTCTCTCTCTACATTTTTAAATTTCCATTCCATTTTAGATATACTCTTTTTTTTAAATCAAAACTTTGAGCTTTCACTTTCCGATTCTCACGTAAACAAGAAGATAAAGGCAAAATACATCACAACAAAATGAAAATTTTAGTGTTTTTGTATGGAAAAAATTAAAAACAATAAAAAATGTATGTAAAGAAAATTTATTCACACACCACAAACAAACACAACAGTTTTGTTGTCCAAGTTTTGGAAATTCCACTAGTTCAACCCCAATGGCTTGGAATTAGATAAGAAAGAGATTTCTAAATGATCCTAACATATTTTAAATATGGATATACATGCTTGAAACATGTGAAAGATACAAATGCCTAATGAATCCAAAGCTTTTAAAGCGAACAACAAATGCTCATTAAATCCTCAAATGAACGTGTTGTGGGATATTTACCCGAGTCAAACAAGCCATTATTTTACTATTTACAAAAAGTTGACCTAACAATCACAGATAATTTGTAAAGCGATTTATTGGTAAATAATGCGTAACTGGCTATGTTTTTGTAAGAAATGACTTATGGATTGAGAGTCAACATTGAGTTAAAAATCCCCTGTCTCCCCCTTTTCTCAGTCATTTCAAAACCTAATACATAAAGCTAAAAGAGTTTGCATTCCCTAAGAGTTATAGAGACTTTTTGGAATTATCTCTCTCTACATTTGTGCATTTACTTTCCATTTTAGATGTAAATTTTTTTCTTAATTCAAAACTTTGAGTTTTCACTTTCGATTCTCTAGTAAACAAGAAGATAAAGGCAGAATAGATCACAAAAAAATAAAAATCTTAGAGTTTATCAAAGGAAAAAATTTAAAACAATAACAAATGTAAGTAATGAAAATTTATTCACACACCACAAACAAGCACAAAACTTTTGTTGTCCAAGTTTGGGAAATTCCACTAGTTCAACTCTAATTGCTTGGAATTTGATAGGAAAGAGATTTCTAGATGATCGTAACATGTTTTAAATATGGATACGCATGCTTGAAATATGTTAAAGATGCAAATGTCCTATGGATCTAAACCTTTTAAAGTGAACAATAAATGCTCATTAAATTCTCAAGTGAACGTGCGGTGGGATATTTACCCGAGTCAAGCTAGCCATTATTTTGCCAATTTACAAAAAGCTGACCTAAAAATCACAGATGATTTGTAAAGTGATTTATCAGTCAATCTTGCCTAACTGGCTCTATTTTTGTTAGAAATGACTTATGGATTAGAAGTGAACACTCAGTTAAAATCCTCTACCTCCCCCTTTTCCCGATCATTGTAAAACCTAATATATAAAAACCAAAATATTTTGCAGTCCCTAAAATTTAAAGAGACTTTTTCTTATTTTCTCTCTCTACATTTGTACATTTCCATTCCATTTTTTATGTACATTTTTTTCTTAAATCAAAACTTTGAGTTTTCACTTTCTGATTCTCTCGTAAATAAGAAGAAAAAGGTAAAATTGATCAAAACAAAATTAAAATATTGGAGTTTATGTATGGAAAAATTTAAAAACAATAACAAATGTAAGTAAAGAAATTTTTTTGACAAACCACAAACGAACACAAAAGTTTTGTTGTCCAAGTTTGTGAAATTCCACTAGTTCAACCTAATGCCTTGGAATTTGATAAGAAAGAGATTTCTAATAGATCCTAACATGTTTTAATTACGGATATGCATGCTTGAAACCTGTTAAAGATGAAAATTCCCCATGGATTCAAACCTTTTAAAGCGAACAACAAATGCCCATTAAATTTTCAAGTGAACGTGTGATGGGATATTTAACCGAGTCAAACAAGCCATTGTTTTGCCCATTTACAAAAAGCTGACCTAAAAATCACAGATGATTTGTAAAGTGATTTATTGGTCAATCATGCATAATGGGCTATGTTTTTTTAAGAAATGGTTTATGGATTGGGTGTCATCACTCAGTTAAAAATCCCCCGCCTCCCCCTTTTCCCAATCATTGCAAAACCTAACATATAAAATCTAATAGAGTTTCCAGTCCCTAAAACTTACTGAGACTTTTTGGAATTATCTTTCTCTAAATTTATGCATTGCCTTTCCATTTTAGATGTATACTTTTTTCTTAAATCAAAACATTATATTTTCTCTTGCCGATTCTCTCGTAAACAAGAAGATAAAGGTAAAACAGATCACTACAAAATGAAAATTTTAGGGTTCATGTATAGAAAAAATAAAAAACAATAAAAAATGTAAATAAAGAAAATTTCTTCACACACCACAAACGAACACAAAATATTTGTTGTCCAAGTTTTAGAAATTCCACTAGTTCAACCCTAATGGCTTGGAATTTGATAAGAAAGAGATTTCTAACTGATCCAAACATATTTTAAATATGAATATCCATGCTTGAAACATGTTAAAGATGCAAATGCCTAATGGATCCAAACCTTTTAAAGCGAACAACAAATGCTCATTAAATTCTCAAGTGAACGTGCGGTGGGATATTTACCTGAGTAAAACAAGCCATTATTTTACCCTTTTAAAAAAAGCTGACGTAACAATCACATATGATTTGTCAAGGGATTTATCAGTCAATCATGCGTAACTGGCTATGTTGTTTTGTAAGAAATGACTTATGGATTGGGAGTCAACACTGAGTTAAAAATCCCCTACCTGCCCCTTTTCCCGTTCATTGCAAAACCTAATATATAAAACTAAAAGAGTTTGCATTCCCTAAGAGTTACAAAGACTTTTTGGAATTATCTCTCTCTACATTTGTGCATTCCTTCGCATTTTAGATGTACACTTTTTTCTTAAATCAAAACTTTGAGTTTTCTCTTTCCGATTCTCTCGTAAACAAGAACACAAAGGCAAAATAGATCACAACGAAATGAAAATTTTAGAGTTTTTGTATGGAAAAAATTATAAACAATAACAAATGTAAGTAAAAAAAATTTATTCACACACCACAAACGAACACAAAATTTTTGTTGTCCAAGTTTGGGAAATTCCACTAGTTCAACCCTAATGGCTTGAAATTTGATAAGAAAGAGATTTCTAACTGATCCTAACATGTTTTAAATATGGATATGCATGCTTGAAACATGTTAAAGATGCAAATGACCTATGGATCCAAACCTTTTAAAGCGAACAATAAATGCTCATTAAATTCTCATGTGAATGTGCGGTGAGATATTTACACGAGTCAAACTAGCCATTATTTTGCCCTTTTAATAAAAGCTGACCTAACAATTACAGATGATTTGTAAAGTGATTTATCGGTCAATCTTGTGTAACAGGCTATGTTTTTTTAAGAAATGTCTTATAGATTAGGAGTGAACTCTCAATTAAAAATCCCTCGCCTCCCCCTTTTCCCTATCATTGCAAAACCTAGTATATAAAAACTAAAACATTTTGCAGTCCCTAAAATTTAAAGAGTATTTTTGGAATTATCTCTCTCTTCATTTGTGCATTGCATTTCCATTTTATATGCACACTTTTTTCTGAAATCAAATCATTGAATTTTCACTTGCCGATTCTCTCATAAACAAGAAAACAAAGGTAAAAATGATCACAAAAAAAAGAAAATTTTAGGGTTTATGTATTGAGAAAATAAAAATAAAAACATAAGAAATGTAAGTAAAGAAAATTTCTTCACACACCAATAACAAACACAAAAGTTTTGTTGTCCAAGTTTGGGAAATTCCACTAGTTCAACCCTAATGGATTGGAATTTGATAAGAAAGAGATTTCTAACTAATCCTAACATGTTTTAAATATGGATATACATGTTTGAAACATGTTAAAGATGCAAATGCCTAATGGATCCAAACCTTTTAAAGTGAACAAAAAATGCATATCAAATTCTCAAGTGAACGTGCGGTGGAATATTTACCAAAGTCAAACAAGCCATTATTTTACCCATTTCCAAATAGCAGACCTAACAATCACAGATGGTTTTTAAAGTGATTTATCAGTCAATCATGCGGAACTGGCTATGTTTTTGTAAGAAATGACTTATGGATTGGGAATCAACATTGAGTTAAAAATCCCCTGCCTCCCCCTTTTCCCGTTCATTACAAAACCTAATATATAAAACTAAAAGTGTTTGCATTTCCTAAGAGTTACCGAGACTTTTAGGAATTATCTCTCTCACCATTTGTGCATTTCCTTTCCATTGTAGATGTACACGTTTTTCTTAAATCAAAACTTTGAGTTTTCACTTTCCGATTCTCTCGTAAACAAGAAGATAAAAGGCAAATAGATATCAAAAAAATGAAAATTTTAGAGTTTTTGTATAGAAAAAATTAAAAACAATAACAACAACCAACACAAAAGTTTTGTTATCCAAATTTAGGAAATTCCACTAGTACCCTTATGGCTTGGAATTTGATAAGAAAGAGATTTCTAAATGATCCTAACATGTTTTAATATGGATTTGCATAGTTGAAACATGTTAAAGATACAAATGCCCTATGGATCCAAACCATTGAAAGCGAACAATAAATGCACATTAAATTCTCAAGTGAGCATGCGGTGGGATATTTAATCGAATCAAACTAGCCATTATTTTGCCAATTTACAAAAAGCTGACCTAACAATCACAGATGATTTGTAAAGTGATTTATCTATCAATCTTGCGTAACTGGCTAGGTTTTTGTAAGAAATGACTTAAGGATAAGGAGTAAACACTCATTTGAAAATCCCCCGCCTCCCCCTTTTACCTATCATTGCAAAACCTAATATATAAAAATTAAAAGATTTTACAGTCCCTAAAATTTAAAGAGACTTTTTGGAATTATCTTTCTCTGCATTTCTGAATTTCCATTCCATTTTAAATGTACATTTTTTTCTTAAATCAAAACTTTGAGTTTTCACTTTCTGATTCTCTCGTAAACAATAAGATAAAAGGTAAAACAAAACATAAAAAAAGAAAATTTTAGAGTTTATGTATAGAAAATATTAAAAACAATAACAAATGTATGTAAAGAAAATTTATTCACACACCACAAACGAACACAAAAGGTTTGTTGTCCAAGTTTGGGAAATTCCACTAGTTCAACCCTAATGGCTTGGAATTTGATAAGATAGAGATTTCTAACTGATCCTAACATGTTTTAAATATGGATATGCATGCATGAAACATGTTAATGATGCAAATGCACTTGGATCCAAACCTTTTAAAGCAAACAATAAATGCTCATTAAATTCTCAAGTGAACGTGCGGTGGCATATTTACCCGAGTCAAACAAGCCATTATTATGCCAATTTACAAAAAGCTGACCTAACCATCACAGATGATTTGTAAAGTGATTTATCGAACAATCATGCATAACAGGATATGTTTTTGTAAGAAATGACTTATGGATTGGAGTCAACACACAGTAAAAAATTCCCCACCTCCCCCTTTTCCCGATCGTTGCAAAACCTTATATATAAAAACTAAAGTTTGCAGTCCCTAAAAGTTACGGAGATATTTCGGAAGTATCTCTCTCTACATTTGTGCATTTCCAATCCATTTTAGGTGCACAATTTTATCGTAGATACAAACTTTAAGTTTTCACTTTTTGATTCTCTCGTAAACAAGAAGATAAAGACAAAACAGATCACAACAAAATTAAAATTTTAAAGTTTATATATGGAGAAAATTAAAAAAAATAACAAATGTAAGTAAAAAAAATTTATTCACACACCGATAAAGAACACAAATGTTTTGTTGTCCAAGTTTTGAAAATTCTACCAGATCAACCCCAATGGATTAGAATTTGATAAGAAAGAGATTTCTAACTGATCCTAACACGTTTTAAATATGGATATGCATATTTGAAACATGTTAAAGATGCAAATGCATTATGGATCCAAACCTTTTAAAATGAAAAGAAAAAATTATCAAGTGGACTTGTAGTGAGATATTTATCCAAGTCAAACAAGCCATTATTTTGCCCATTTTAAAAAAACTGACCTAACAATCACAGATGATTTTTAAAGTAATTTATTGCTCAATCATGCGTAATGGGCTATGTTTTTGTAAGAAATTACTTATGGATTGGGAGTCAACACACAGTTAAAAATCCCCCACCTCCCTCTTTTCCCATTCATTGTAAAACCTAATATATAAAAATTAAAACTGTTTGCAGTCCCTAAAAGTTATTGAGATCTTTTAGAATTATCTCTCTCTACATTTGTGCATTTCCATTCCACTTTACATGTACACTTTTTTCTTAAATCAAAAATTTGAGTTTTTACTTTCCGATTCTCTCGTAAACAAGAAGATAAAGGCAAAATAGATCACAAAAAAATGAAAATTTTAGAGTTTACGAATGGAAAAAATTAAAAACAACCAAATGTTTGTAAATAAAATTTATTCAAAAACCACAAACGAACACAAAAGTTTTGTTGTCCAAGATTTTGCAATTCCACTAGTTCAACCCTAATGGCTTGTAATTTGGTTAGAAAGAGATTTTTAACAGATCCTAACATGTTTTAAAAATGGATATGCATGCTTGAAAAATGTTAAAGATGCAAATTCCCTATGGATCGAAACCTTTTAAAGCGAACAAAAAATGCTCATTAAATTCTCAAGTGAACGCGAGGTGGAATATTTACCCGAGTCAACAAGCCATTGTTTTGCCCTTTCAAAAAAAGATGACCTAACAATCACAGATGATTTGTAAAGTGATTTATCGAACAATCATGTGTAACGGGCTATGTTTTTGTAACAAATGGCTTATGGATTGGGAGTCAACACTTAGTTAAAAATCCCCCGCCTCCCCCTTTTACTGATTATTGCAAATCCTAATATATAAAAACTAAAAGAGTTTGCAGTCCTTAAAATTTATGGACACTTTTTGGAATTATCTCTCTCTACATTTGTCCATTTCCATTCCATTTTAGATGTACACTTTTATTTATATCAAAACTTTGAGTTTTCACTTTCCGATTCTCTCGTAAACATGAAGATAAAGGCAAAGCATACCACAAAAAAATGAAAATTTTAGAGTTTATGTTTGGAAAAAATTAAAACCAACAACAAATGTATGTAAAGAAAATTTAATCACACACTGCAAACGAACACAAAATTTTTGTTGTCCAAGTTTGGGAAATTCCACTACTTCAACCCTAATGGCTTGAAATTTGATAAGAAAGAGATTTCTAACTGATCCTAACATGTTTTAAATATGGATATGCATGCTTGAAACATGTTAAAGATGCAAATGCCCTACTGATCCAAACCTTTTAAAGTGAAGAACAAATGCTCATTAAATTCTCAAGTGAACTTGCGGTGGGATATTTACCCGAGTAAAACAACATTATTTTGCCCATTTACAAAAAGCTTACCTAAAAATCACAGATGATTGGTAAAGTGATTTATTTGTCAACGATACGTAATGAGCTAAGTTTTTATATGAAATGACTGATGGATTGGGAGTCAACACTAAGCTGAAAATCCCCCCTCCCCCTTATAACGTTCATTGCAAAACCTAATATATATAAAAAAAAGAGTTTATAGTCCCTAAGATTTATAGAGACTTTTTGGAATTATCTCTCTATACATTTGTGCATTTCCTTTCAATTTTAGATGTACATTTTTTTTTGAAACAAAACTTTGAGTTTTCATTTTTTGATTCTCTTGTAAACAAGAAGATAAAGGCAAAATAGATCACAAAAAAATGAAAATTTTAGAGTTTATGTATGGAAAGAATTAAAAACAATAACAAATGTAAGTAAAGAAAATTTACTCACACACCACAAACGAACACAAAATTTTTGTTGTCCAAGTTTGGGAAATTCCACTAGTTAAACACTAATGGCTTGGAATTTGATAAGAAAAAGATTTCTAGCTTATCATTACTTGTTTTAAATATGGATATGCATGCCTGAAACATGTTAAAGATGCACATGCCCTATGGATCCAAACCTTTTAAAGTGAACAACAAATGCTCATTAAATTCTCAAGTGAACGTGCGGTGGGATATTTACCCAAGTCAAACAAGCCATTATTTTGCCCATTTACAAAAAGCTTACATAACTATTACAGATGATTTTGTAAAGTGATTTATCGTTCAATCATACGTAATGGGCTATGTTTTTGTAACAAATGACTTATGGATATGGAGTCAACACTCAGTTAAAAATCCCCGGCTCCCCCTTTTCCCGATCATTGCAAAACCTAATATAAAAACTAAAAGGGTTTGTTGTCCCTAAAAGTTCAAACACTTTTCTGAATTATCTCTTTCTAAATTTGTGAATTTCCATTCCATTTTAGATGTACACTTTTTTCTTATATCAAAACTTTGATTTTTCACTTTTCGATTCACCTGTAAACAGGAAGATAAAGGTAAACCAGATCACAAAAAAATGGCAAATTTAGAGTTTATGTATGGAAAAAATTAACAAAAACAATAAAAAATGTATGTAAAGAGAATTTATTCATATACCACAAACGAACACAAAAGTTTTGTTGGCCAAGGTTGGGAAATTCCACTAGTTTAAACCTAATGGCTTGGAATTTTATAAGAAAGTGATTTCTAACTGATCCTAACATGTTTTAAATATGGATATGCATGCTAGAAATATGTTAAACGATGAAAATGCCCGATGAATCCAAACTTTTTAAAGAGAACAATAAATGCTCGTTAAATTCTCAAGTGAACGTGCAGTGGGATATTTACCCGAGTCAAACAAGCCATAATTTTGCCCATTTACAAAATGCTGAGATGGCAATCACAGATGATTTGTAAAGTTATTTATAGGTGAATCACGTGTAACGGGCTATGTTTTTGTAAGAAATGACTTTTTGATCGGAGGTCAACACTCAATTAACAATCCTCCGCCTCCCCCTTTTGTCGATCGTTGCAAAACCTTTTATATAAAAACTAAAAGAGTTTACAGTTCCTAAAAGTTACAGAGATTTTTTGGAATTATCTCTCTCTACATTTTTGCATTTCCATTCCATTTTAGATGTATAGTTTTCTCTTAAATCAAAACTTTGAGTTTTCACTTTCCAATTCTCACGTAAACAAGAAGACAAAGGTAAAATAGATCACAATAAAATGAAAATTTTAGAGTTTAAGTATGGAATAAATTTTAAAAAATAACTAATGTAAGTAAATAAAATGTATTCACAAATGAACAAAAAAATTTTGTTGTCCAAATTTTGGAAATTCCACTGGTTCAACCCTAATGGCTTGGAATTTGATAAGAAAGAGATTTCTAACTGATCCAAACATGTTTTAAATATGGATATGCATCCTTGAAACATGTTAAAGATGCAAATTCCCTTGGGATCCAAACCTTTTAAAATGAACAAGAAATGCTCATTAAATTCTCAAGTGAACGTGTGGTGGGATATTTACCCAATTCAAACTAGCCGTTATTTTGCCAATTTACAAAAAGCTGACCTAACAATCGCAGATGATTTGTAAAGTGATTAATCGGTCAATCATGTCTCACGGGATATGTTTTTGTTAGAAGTGACTTATGGAATGGGAATCATCATTCAGTTAAAAATTCTCTGCCTCCCCTTTTTCTCGATCATTGCAAAACCTAATATAGAAAAACTAAAAGAGTTTGCAATCCTTAAAATTTATTGAGGCTTTTTGGAATTATCTCTCTCTACTTTTTTCTTATATAAAAACTTTGATTTTTCACTTCTGATTCTCTCGTAAACAAGAAGATAAGGGCAAAACATATCACAACAAAATGAAAATTTTAGAGTTCATGTTTGGAAAAAATTAAAAATGACAAAAAATGTATGTTAAGAAAATTTATTCACACACGACAAACGAACACAAAAGTTTTGTTGTCCAAGTTTTGGAAATTCCACTAGTTCAACCCTAATGGCTTGAAATTTGATAAGAAAGAGATTTCTAACTGATCCTAACATGTTTTAAATAAGGATATGCATGCTCGAAACATGTTAAAGATTCAAATGTCCTATGGATCCAAACCTTTTAAAGCAAACAACAAATGCTCATTAAATTCTCAAGTGAACGTGCCGTGGGATATTTACCCGAGTCAAACAAGCCATTATTTTGCCCATTTATAAAAAGCTGACCTAACAATCACATATGATTTTTAAAGTGATTTATCGGTCAATCATGTGTAACGGGTTGTGTTTTTGTAAGAAATGATTTATGGATTGGGAGTCAACACTCAGTTAAAAATCCCCCTCCTCCCCCTTATCATGTTCATTGCAAAACCTAATATATAAAAACAAAAAGAGTTTGCAGTCCCTAAGAGTTACAGAGACTTTTTGGAATTATATCTCTATACATTTGTGCATTTCCTTTCCATTTTAGATGTACACTTTTTTCTTAAAGAAAAACATTGAGTTTTCACTTTCCCATTCTCTCGTAAAGAAGAAGATAAAGGCAAACAAGATCACAACAAAATGAAAATTTTAGAGTTTATGTTTAGAAAAAATTTAATACGATAAAAAATGTAAGTAAAGAAAATTTATTCACAAATGAACACAAAAGTTTTTTTTGCCCAAGTTTGGGAAATTCCACTAGTTCAACCCTAATGGCTTGGAATTTGATAAGAAAGCGACTTCTAATTGAGCCTAACATGTTTTAAATATGGATAAACATGCTTGAAACATGTTAAAGATGAAAATACCCTATGGATCCAAACCTTTTAAAATGTAAAACAAATGCTCATTTAATTCTCAAGTGAACATGTGGGGGGATATTTACCCGAGTCAAACAAGCCATTATTTTTCCCATTTACAAAGAGCTGACCCAACAATCATAGATGATTTGTTAATTGATTTATCGGTATATCATGCATAACGGGCTAAGTTTTTGTAAGAAATGACTTATGGATTGGGAGTCAACACGCAGTAATAAATCCACCGCCTCCCCCTTTTCCCGTTAATTACAAAACCTAATATATAAAAACTAGAAGAATTTGAAATCCCTAAGAGTTACAGAGACTTTTTAGAATTTTAGCTCTCTACATTTGTGCATTTCATTTCCATTTTAGATGTGCACTTTTTTCTTAAATCAAAACTTCAAGTTTTAACTTTCCGATTCATTCGTAAACAAGAAGATAATGGCAAAATAGATCACAAAAAAATGAAAATTTTAGAGTTTATGTATGGAAAAAATTAAAAACAATAACAAATGTTAGTAAATAAAATTTATTCACACACCACAAATGAACACAAAAGTTTTGTTGTCCAAGTTTGAAAAATTCCACTAGTTCAACCCTAATGGCTTGGAATTTGATAAGAAAGAGATTTCAAACTTATCCTAACATGTTTTCAATATGGATATGCATGCTTGAAACATGTTAATGATGCAAAAACCCTATGTATCAAACTTTTTAAAGCGAATAACAAATGCTCGTTAAATTCTCAAGTGAACGTGTGGTGGGATATTTACACAAAACAAACTAGCCATTATTTTGCCCATTTACTGAAAGCTGAGATAACAATCACAGATGATTTTCAACGTTATTTATTTGTCAATCATGCGTAACGGACTATGTTTTTGTATGAAATTACTTATGGATAGGTAGTCAACACTCAGTTAAAAATCCTCTGCCTCCTTTTTTTGCCAATCGTTGCAAAACTTATATATAAAAACTAAAAGAGTTTGTAGTCCCTAAAAGTTACAGAGACTTTTCGGAATTATCTCTCTCTACATTTTGGGCATTTCCATTCAATTTTAGATGTACAATTTTTTCTTAAATCAAAACTTTGAGTTTTCACTTTCTGATTCTCTCGTAAACATGAAGATAAAGGCAAAATAGATGACAACAAAATGAAAATTTTAAATTTTATGTATGGAGAAAATTAAAAACAATAACAAATGTAAGTAAGGAAAATTTATTCACACACCACAAATGAACACCAAAGTTTTGTTGTCCAAGTTTGGGAAATTCCACTTGTTCAACCCTAATGGCTTGGAATTTGATAAGAAAGATATTTCTAACTGATCCTAACATGTTTTAAATATGCATATGCATGCTTGAAAAATGTTAAAGATGTAATGGCCCAATGTATCAGAACATTATAAAGTGAATAACAAATGGTCATTAAATTCTCAAGTGAAAGTGTAGTGGGATATTTACACGAGTCAAAAAAGCTTTTATTTTGCCCATTTAAAAAAAGTTGAGCTGACAATCACAGATGATTTGTAAAGTTATTTATAGGTCAATCATGCGTAACGGGCTAAGTCCTCCTCCTCCCCCATTTTCCGATCGTCGCATAACCTTATATATAAAAACTAAAAGAGTTTGAAGTCCATAAAAGTTACAAACACTTTTCGGAATTATCTCTCTCTACATTTGTGCATTTCCATCCCATTTTAGATGTACACTTTTTTCTTAAATCAAAACTTTGAGTTTTCACTTTCCGATTCTCTCGTAAACAAGAAGATAAAGGTAAAATAGATCACAACAAAAAAATTAAAAACAATAACAAATGTATGTAAAGAAAATTTATTCACACACCATAAACGAACACAAAAGTTTTGTTGTCCTTGTTTTGGAAATTCCACTAGTTCAACCCTAATGCTTGGAATTTTTTAAGAAAGAGATTTCCAATTGATCCTAACATGTTTTAAATATGGATATGCATGCTTGAAACATGTTAATGATGGAAATGCCCTATGGATCCAAATATTTTAAAACGAACAACAAATGCTCATTAAATTCTCAAGTGAACGTGCACTGGGATATTTACGTGAGTCAAACAAGCCATTATTTTTCCCATTTACAAAAAGCTGACCTAAAAATCACAGATGATTTGTAAAGTGATTTATCGGTCAATCTTGCGTAACAGGCTATGTTTTTGTAAGAAATGAGTTATGGATTGGGAGTCAAAACTCAGTTAAAAATCCCCTACCTCCTCCTTTTCCAGTTCATTGAAAAACCTAAAATATAAAAACTAAAAGTGTTTGCAGGCCTTAAAAGTTACTGAGACTTTTTCAAATTATTACTCTCTACATTTGTGCATTTCCATTCTATTTTAGATGTACACTTTTTTCTTAAATCAAAACTTTGGGATTTCGCTTTCCGAATCTCTTGTAAACAAAAAGATAAAGGCAAAACAGATCACAACAAAAAGAAAATTTTAGAGTTTATGATAGGAAAAAATTAAAAACAACAAAAAATGTAAGTAAAAAAAATTTATTCACAAAGCACAAACGAACTCAAAAGTTTTGTTGTCCAAGTTTGTGAAATTCCACTTGTTCAACCCTAATGGCTTGGAATTTGATAAGAAAGAGATTTCTAACAGATCCTAACATGTTTTAAATACGGATATGCATGTTTGAAACATGTTAAAGATGCAAATGCCCTATGGATCCAAAAATTTTAAAGTGAACAAAAAATGCTCATTTAATTCTCAAGTGAACGTGCGGTGGGATATTTACCCGAGTCAAACAAGCCATTGTTTTTCCCATTTAGAAAAAGCTGACTTAATAATCACAGATGATTTGTTAAGTGATTTATCGGTCAATCATCCATAACGGGCAATGTTTTTTTAAGAAATGGCTTATGGATTTGGAGTCAACACTCAGTTAAAAATCTCCCCCTCCCACTTTTCCCGATCATTGCAAAACCTAATATATAAAAACTAAAACAGTTTGTAGTCCCTAAACATTAGTGAGACTTTTTGGAATTATCTCTCTCAAGATATGTGCATTTCCATTCCATTTTAGATGTACACTTTTTTCTTAAATCAAAACTTTGAATTTTCCCTTGCCGATTCTCTCGTAGACTAGAAGATAAAGGTAAAACTGATCACAAAAAAATAAAATTTTAGGGTTTATGTATAGAAAAAATTTAAAACAATAAAAAATTTTAAAGAAAATTTAATCACACACCAAAAACGAACAAAAAAATTTTGTTGTCCAAGTTTGGGAAATTCTACTAGTTCAACTGTAATGGCTTGGAATTTGATAAAAAGAGATTTCTAACTGATCCTAACATGTTTTAAATATGGATATACGTGCTTGAAACATGTTAAAGATGCAAATGCCTAATGGATCCAAACCTTTTAAAGAGAACAACAAATGCTCATTAAATTCTCAAGTGGACGTGGGGTGGGATATTTACCCGAGTCAAACAAGCCATTATTTTACCCATTTACAAAAAGCTGACCTAACAATCACAGAGGATTTTTAAAGTGATTTATCAGTCAATCATGCGTAACTGGCTATGTTTTTTTAAGAAATAACTTATGGATTGGGAGTTAGCACTGAGTTAAAAATCCCCGTCCTCCCCCTTTTCCCTTGCATTGCAAAACCTAATATATAAAAACTAAAAGAGTTTGCATTCCTTCAAAGTTACAAAGACTTTTAGGAATTATCTCTCTCTATATTTGTGCATTAGATGTACACTTTTTTCTTAAATAAAAACTTTGAGTTTTTGCTTTCTGATTCTCTCGTAAACGAGATGATAAAGGCAAAATAGATCGCAACAAAATGAAAATTTTAGAGTTTATCTATGGAAAAAATTCAAAACAATAACAAATGTATGTACAAAAAATTTATTCACACACCTCAAATGAACACCAAAGTTTTTTTGTCCAAGTTTGTGAAATTCCACTTGTTCAACCCTAAAGGCTTGGAATTTGATAGGAAAGAGATTTCTAACAGATCCTAACATGTTTTAAATATTGATATGCATGCTTGAAACATGTTAAAGATGCAAATGCCCTATGGATCCAAACCTTTTAAAGTGAACAATAAATGTTCATTAAATTTTTAAGTGAACGTGCGGTGGGATATTTACCCGAATCAAACTATCCATTATTTTGCCCATTTACGAAAAGCTGACATAACAAACACAAAGGATTTGTAAAATGATTTATCGGTCAATCTTGCATAATGGGCTATGTTTTTGTAAGAAATGACTTATGGATTTGGAGTCAACATCCAGTTAAAAATCCAACGCCTCCTTCTTTTCCGGTTCATTGCAAAATCTAATATATAAAAACTAACAGTGTTTGCAGTCCCTAAAAGCTACAGAGACTTTTATGAATTATCTCTCTTTACATTTGTGCATTTCCATTCTATTTTAGATGTACACTTTTTTATTAAATCAAACCTTTGAGTTTTCACTTTCCGATTCTCTCATAAACAAGAAGATAAATGAAAAATAGATCACAACAAAATGAAAAATTTTAGAGTTTATGAATGGAATAAATTTTAAAACAATAAAAAATGTAAATAAAGAAAATTTATTCACAAACGACAAACGAACATAAAATTTTTTTTGTACACTAGTTCAACCCTAATGGCTTGGAATTTGATAAGAAAGAGATTTCTAACAGATTCTAATATGTTTTAAATATGGATATGCACGCTTGAAACAGGTTAAAGATGAAAATGCCCTACGGATCCAAACCTTTTAAAGCGAACAAAAAATGCTCATTACTTATGGATTAGGAGTTAACACTCAATTAAAAATCCCCTGCCTCCCCCTTTTCCCGATCTTTGCAAAATCTAATATATAAAAACTAAAAGAGTTTCCAGTCCTTAAAAGTTATAGAGACTTTTTGAAATTATGTCTCTCTAAATTTTTCCATTTTCATTCCATTTTAGATGAACATTTTTATGTTAAATATAAACTATGAGTTTCCACTTTCCGATTCTCTAGTAAATAAGAAGATACAGGCTAAATAGCTCACAAAAAAATCAAAATTTTAGAGTTTATGTATGGAAATAATTAACCACAGCAACAAATATAAGTAAAGAAAACTTATTCACACACCACAAACGAACATAAAAGTTTTGTTGTCCAAGTTCGGAAAATTCCACTAGTTCAACCCTAATGCCTTGGAATTTGATAAGAAAGAGATTTCTAACTAATTCTAACTTGCTTTAAATATGGATATGCATGCTTGAAACATGTTAAAGATTAAAATGCCCTATAGATCCAATCCTTTTAAAGTGAACAACAAATACTCATTAAATTCTCAAGTGAACGAGCGGTGGGATATTTACGCGAGTCAAACCAGCCATTATTTTGCCAATTTACAAAAAGCAGAAATAACAATCACAAATCATTTGTAAACTGATTTACCGGTAAATCATAAGTAACTGGCTATGTTTTTGTAAGAAATGACTTATGGATTGGGAGGCAACATTCAGTTAAAAATCCTCCGTCAGCCCTTTTTCCCGATCATTGCAAAACCTAATATATGAAAACTAAAAGAGTTTGCTGTCCCTAAAAGATATAGAGACTTTCTGGAATTATCTCTTTCTACATTTGTGCATTTCCATTATATTTAGATGTACACTTTTTTCTTAAATCAAAACTTTGAGTTTTCACTTTTCAATTCTCTCGTAAGCAAGAAGATAAAGCCAAAAAAGATCACATCTAAATGAAAATTTTAGAGTTTATGTATGGAAAAAATTCAAAACAATAACAAAGGTTAGAAAATAAAATTTATTCACACACCAGAAACGAACACAAAAGTTTTGTTGTCCAAGTTTTGGAAATTCTACTAGTTCAACCCTAATAGCTTGGAATTTGATAAGAAAGAGATTTCTAACTTATCCTAACATGTTTTAAATATGGATATGCATGCTTGAAAAATGTTAAAAATGCAAATGCCCGATGGATCCAAACCTTTTAAAGCAAACAAAAAATGCTCATTAAATTCTCAAGTGAGCGTGCGGTGGATGTTTACTCGAGTAAAGCAAGCCATTATTTTACCCATTTACAAAATGTTGACCAAACAATCACAGATGATTTGTAAAGTGATTTATCGATCATTCATGCATGACGGGCTATGTTTGTTTAAGAAGTGACCTAAGGATTGGGAGTCAACACTCGGTTAAAAATCCTCTGCCTCCTATTTTTCCTGATCATTGCAAAACCTAATAAATAAAAACTAAAGCAGTTTTCAGTCCTTACAAGTCACAGAGACATTTTGGAATTATCTCTCTCTACATTTTTTCATTTCCATTCCATTTTAGATGTACACTTTTTTCTTAAATCAAAACTTTGAGTATTAACTTTCCTATTTTTTTCATAAACAAGACCATAAAGGCAAAATAGATCACAACAAAATGAAAATTTTGAGTTAATGTATGGAAAAAATTAAAAAAAAAAATAAATGTAACTAAAGAAATTTATACACACACCACAAATGAACACAAAAGTTTTCTCATAAAATTTTGCGAAATTCCAGTAGTTCAACCCTAATGGCTTGGAATTTGATACGAAAGATATTTCTAACTGATCCTAACATGTTTTAAATATGGATCTGCATGCTTGAAACATGTTGAAGATGCAAATTCCCTACGGATCCAAGCCTTTTAAAGTGAACAACAAATGCTCATCAAATTCTCAAGTGAACTTGAGGTGGGATATTTACTCGAGTCAAACAAGCCATTATTTTGCCCATTTACAAAAAGCTGACCTAACAATCATAGATGATTTGTAAAATGATTTATAGGTCAATTATGCATAACGGGCTATGTTTTTGTAAGAAATGACTTATGGATTGGCAGTCAACACTCAGTTAAAAATCCCCCACATCCCCCTTTTCCCAATTATTGCAAAACCTAATTTATTAAAAGTAAAACCGTTTGCAGTCCCTAAAAGTCAGAGAGACTTTTTGGAATTATCTCTCTCAAAATTTGTGCATTTCCATTCCATTTTAGATGTACATTTTTTTCTTAAATCAAAACTTTGAGTTTTCACTTTCTGATTCTCTCGTAAAAAAAGAAGATAAAAGCAAAATACCTCGCAACAAAATGAAAGTTTTAGAGTTTATGCCTGGAAAAAAAACAATAACAAATGTTAGTAAGTAAAATTTATTCACACAGCACAAACGAACACAAAAATTTTTGTTGTCAAAGTTTGGTAAATTCCATTTGTTCAACCCTAATGGCTTGGAATTTGATGAGAAAGAGATTGCGAATTGATCCTAACATGTTTTAGATATGGATATGCATGCTTGAAACATGTTAAACTTTCAAATGCCCTATGGATCCAAACTTTTTAAAGCGAACAACAAATGCTCATTAAATTCTCAAGTGAACGTGTGGTGGGATATTTACCCAAGTCAAACAATCTACCATTTTGCCCAATTACAAAAAGCTGACCTAACAATCATAGATGATTTGTAAAGTGATTTATCTGTCAATCATGCGTAATGGGCAATGTTTTGGTAAGAAATGACTTATGGATTGGGAGTCAACACTGAGTTAAAAATCCCCTTTTCCCAATCATTGCACAACCTTATACGTAAAAACTAAAAGAATTTGCAGTCTCTAAAACTGACAGAGAGTTTTTTGGAAATGTCTCTCTCTACATTTGGGCATTTCCATTCAATTTTAGATGTACACTTTTTTCTTAAATCCAAACTTTGATTTTTCACTATCCGATTCTCTCGTAAACAAGAAGATAAAGGCAAAACATATCACAACAAAATGAAAATTTTAGAGTTTATGCATGGAAAAAATTAAACACAATAACAAATGTAAGTAAAGAAAATTTATTCACACACCACAAATGAACACAAAAGTTTTGTTGTCCAATTTTTGGAAATTCCACTAGTTCAACCCTAATGGCTGGGAATTTGATAAGAAAGAGATTTCTAACTGATCCTAACAAGTTTTAAATATGGATATCCATGGTTGAAACATGTTATAGATGCAAATGCCCTATGGATCCAAACCATTTAAAGCGAATAACAAAAGCTCATTAAATTCTCAAGTGAACGTGCGGTGGGATATTTACCGGAGTCAATCAAGCCATTATTTTGCCCATTTAAAAAAAGCTGACCTGACAATCACAGATGATTTGTATAGTGATTTATTTGTCAATCATGCGTAATGAGTGTTGGAAGATAAGATCAAGCCCAAACGACCAAGAAGATGTTGAAGTTATGGAAAAGTGAAATACTTCATTGACATCAATAACTTGTAGTAATCAGAGTACATGAACCTCTATTTATAATAGAGGATGGTAGTAGAGTCCAATTACATTAAAACTACCCTTGTCCAAATTACACCCAAACTCTTTCACTTAAGGTAAGTCCTAACATAATTAGGTGACTCAATATTGATAAAAGACAAATATAACTTAAACTAAAACTCTTCTTGGTTGTGACCCTAAGATAAAGATACTTTTGTGAGTCCTTCTATCTTCCAACTGATGTGATAAGGATGCCAGCTCTTGGTAATCATTGTGGGTCCTACCTCTTATGGGCTTGGGCCCATCTTGTGGGCTTTCCTTGGTCATGTGGCCCATCTTATAATAATCTTACATATGTGGGCCTTCCTTGGTTGTTTGGGCTTGATCTTATCTTCCAACACTCCCCCTCAAGTTGGGGGTGAGAGAACAACATGAACTCCTAGCTTTCTGTAAATGATGTATAAAATATTTTTGTATAAAATGGCACATCTTCCAATATGCCTTCATCTTCCAACATTCCCCCTCACATTGTTGCGTCCTTCCATGAGGCCCTACGACATTATAAGTGAGAGTAAAAATCACTCCTAGCCAGTAAGCCATTGCTTCATACTCCAGTCTTAATGCTAGATGTAGGGCTCACTCCACTGCTATCGGTAGTGTGTCTATCGGCATTGCTCTAAAGTGTCCACCATCATGTCCCTCCACAGGACAACGACTATAAAGTGGTAGGAGACATAAAAGTCATTACATGGGGGGAGGGGGGGGATAACATAGATGTAATAATAAGTTTCTCCGTCATGGTTTCCTAATGTGATATGTAACACGAAAGAGAACCCAAGAAATAATGTCCCGAAAGAGACATAATAGCAGCAATTGTATATAACACGACCATCTTCCAACACATATAACATGAACCAAATAATAAACTTTGCAAAAGAACCCATGAAATAATCCAATATAAAAATTTCTTCATTGATGCACAAGCTTCATCTTTTGTGCTCCCCCTTTCTTGAATATTTTTGTCACATAAACTTATTCAAAACATATGAAACAAAATACCTCTTTCTTGTACTTCTTGTACTTCTTCTAGTTCTCCCCCTCGAGCTGGGAGGTAATGGCAGTGATCCCAGCTTGAAC
This sequence comes from Aristolochia californica, assembly GCF_029961685.1. Classification (NCBI taxonomy): domain Eukaryota; kingdom Viridiplantae; phylum Streptophyta; class Magnoliopsida; order Piperales; family Aristolochiaceae; genus Aristolochia; species Aristolochia californica. The sequence goes on along the minus strand of NW_027181782.1, from coordinate 15,933,147 downwards.
CAAATATCATAGATGTAGCAATAAGCCCAAATAACAAAGATGTATAAATAAGCCCTCAAACATGGGAGAAGAGATATATTTTCCTGATATATCAACTCAAAAAGTGTCGCAAACAATTGGCATAAATTCGGAATTTTCAATACAACAGAATACCAGCATGACCTTTGATTCTTCCAATGCGAATATATCTTCAAATACATATCAGATTGACATGAAATTTTATTATTATGAAACTGAATTTAAGGAAAAGTGAAATACTTCATTGACATCAATAACTTGTAGTAATCAGAGTACATGAACCTCTATTTATAATAGAGGATGGTAGTAGACTCCAATTATAATAAAATTACCCTTGTCCCAATTACACCCAAACTCTATTACTTAAAGTAAGTCCTAACATAATTAGGTAACTCAATATTGATAAAAGACAAATATAACTTAAACTAAAACTCTTCTTGGTCGTGACCCTAAGATAATGATACTTTTGTGAGTCCTTCTTGATCTTCAGACTGATGTGATAAGGATGCCATCTCTTGGTAATCATTGTGGTTCCTACTTCTTACGGGCTTGGGCCCATCTTGTGGGCCTTCCTTGGTAATGTGGCCCATCTTATAATAATCTTACATGTGTGGGCCTTCCTTGGTCGTTTGGGCTTGATCTTATCTTCCAACAATGGGCTATATTTTGTAGGAAATGACTTATGGATTGGGAGCCAACACTCAGTTAAAATTCCTTCGCCTCCCCCTTTTCTCAAACATTCCAAAACCTAATAAATAAAAACAAAAAGAGTTTGCAGTCCCAAAAAGTTACAGAGACATTTTGGAATTTTCTCTGTCTAAATTTGTGCATTTCCATTCCATTTTAGATGTACACTTTTTTCTTAAATCAAAACTTTGAGTTTTCACTTTTCGATTCTCTCGTAAACAATAAGATAAGGACAAAATAGATCACAACAAAATGAAAATTTTAGAGTTTATGTATGGAAAAAAAAATAACAAATGTAAGTAAAGAAAAATTATTCACACACCACAAACGAACACAAAAGTTTTGTTGTCGAAGTTTGGGAAATCTACTAGTTCAACCCAAATGTCTTGAATTTGATAAGAAAGCGATTTCTAACTAATCCTAACAAGTTTTAAATATGGATATGCATTCTTGAAACATGTTAAAGATGCAAATGCCCTATGGATCCAAATCTTTTAAAGTGAACAACAAATGCTCATTAAATTCTCAAGTGAACGTGCGGTGGGATATTTACCCAAGCCAAACAAGGCTTTATTTTGCCCAATTACAAAAAGCAGACCTAAATATCACAGATGATTTGTAAAGTGATTTATCGGTCAATCATGCGTAACAGGATATGTTTTTTTTTTGAAAATGACTTATGGATTGGGAGTCAACACTCAGTTAAAAATCCGCCGCCTCCCCCTTTTCCCGATCATTGCAATACCTAATAAATAAACACTAAAAGAGTTTGCAGTCTCTAAAATTTATAGAAACTTTTTGGAATTATCTCTCTCTAGATGTGTGTATTTCCATTCCATTTTAGATGTACACTTCTTTCTTAAATTAAAACTTTGAGTTTTCACTTTCCGATTCTCTCGTAAACAAGAAGATAAAGGCAAAATAGATCATAACCAAATGAAAATTTTAGAGTATATGTATGGAAAAAATTAAACCCAACAATAAATGTAAGTAAAGAAAATTTATTCACACACCACAAACGAACACAAAAGTTTTGTTGTCCAAGTTTGGGAAATTCTACTAGTTCAACTCTAATGGCTTGGAATTTTATAAGAAAGAGATTTCTAAATGATCCTAATGTGTTTTAAATAGGGATATGCATGCTTGAAACATGTTAAAGATGCAAATTCCCTATAGATCCAAACCTTTTAAAGCGAATAACAAAAGCTCATTAAATTCCCAAGAGAACGTGCAGAGGGAATTTACCTAAGTCAAACAAGCCATTATTTTACCAATTTACAAAAAGTTGACCCAACAATCACAGATGAATTGTAAAGTTATTTATCGGTCAATCATGCGTAACGGGTTATGTTTTTTTTTAAGAAATGACTTATGGATTTGGAGACAACACTCAGTTGAAAATCCCCCACCTCCCCCATTCCCGATCATTACAAAACCTAATATACAAAAACAAAAAGAGTTTACAGTCCCTAAAAGTTATATAGAGTTTTTGGAATTATCTCTCTCTCTACAAATGTGCATTTCCATTCCATTTTAGATGTACACTTTTTTCTTAAATCAAAACTTTGAGTTTTCATTTTTTGATTTTCTCATAAACAAGAAGATAAAGGCAAAATAGTTAAAAAAAATTAAAATTTTAGTGTTTATAAATGGAAAAAATAATAAACAATAAAAAATGTAAGAAAATAAAATTTATTCACACTCCACAAACGAACACAAAAGTTTCATTGTCCAAGTTTTGGAAATTCTACTAGTTCAACCCTAATAACTTGGAATTTAATAAGAAAAAGATTTCTAACTAATCCTAACATGTTTTAAATAGGGATATGCATGCTTTAAACTTGGTAAATATGCAAATACCCTACGGATCCAAACTATTTAAAGCGAACAACAAATTCTCATTAAATTCTCAAGTGAACGTGAGGTGGTTTATTTACCCGAATAAAAAAAGTCATTATCATACCCATTTAGAAAAAGTTGACCTAAAGATCAAAAACGATTTGTAAACTTTTTTATCAATCAATCATGCGTAAAGGGCTATGTTTTTGTAAGAAATGACTTATGGATTGGGAGTAAACACTCAGTTAAAAATCTCCCGCCTCCCCCTTCTCCCGATCATTGCAAAGCCTAATATATAAAAACTATAAGAGTTTGTTGTCCCTAAAGGTCACAGAGACTTTTTGGAACTATCTGTCTCTACATTTGTGCATTTCCATTTAATTTTAGATGTATACTTTTTTCTTAAATCAAACCTATGACTTCTCACTTTTCGATTCTCTCATAAACAAGAAGATAAAGGCAAAATTGATCACAAAAAAGGAAAATTTTAGAGTTTATGTCTAGAAAAAATTAAACACAATAATAACTGTAAGTAAAGAAAATTTATTCACACACCACAAATGAACACAAAATTTTGTTTTCCAAGTTTGGGAAAGTCCTATAGTTCAACCCTAATAGCTAGGAATTTGATAAGAAAGAGATTTCTAACTGATCCTAACATGTTTTAAATATGGATATGCATGCTTGAAACATGTTAAAGATGCTAATGCCCTATGGATCCAAACCATTTAAAGCGAACTACAAATGCTCATTAAATTCTCAAGTGAACGTGCGGTGGGATATTTACCTGAGTCAAACAAGCCATTATTTTGTCCATTAACCAAAAGCTGACCTAACAATCATAGATGATTTGTAAAATGATGCATTGGTCAATCATGTGTAATGGGCTATGTTTTAGTAGGAAATGACTTATGGATTGTGAGCCAACACTCAGTTAAAACTCTCCCGCCTCCCCCATTTCCTGATCATTGCAAAATCTTATAAAACTAAAGAGTTTGCCGTCCCAAAAATTTACATAGACATTTTGGAATTTTCTCTCATTAAATTTGAGCATTTCCATTCAATTTTAGATGTACGTTTTTTTCTTAAATCAAAACTTTGAGTTTTCACTTTCCGATTCTATCGTAATCAGTAAAATAAAGGCAAAATAGATCACAACAAAATGAAAATTTTAGAGTTTATGTATGGAAAAAATTTAAAAAAATGACAAATGTAAGTAAATAAAATTTATTCACACACCACAAACGAACACAAAAGTTTTGTTGTCCAAGTTTGGAAAATTCCACTAGTTCAAACCTAATGGCTTGGAATTTGAAAAGAAAGAGATTTCTAACTGATCCTAACATGTTTTAAATATGGATATGCAAGCTTGAAACATGTTAAAGATGCAAATGCCCTATGGATCCAAACCTTTTAAAGCGAACAACAAATGCTCACTAAATTCTCAAGAAAACGTGCGGTGAGATATTTACCCGAGTCAAACAAGCCATTATTTTGTCCATTTACAAAAGCGGACCTAAAATTCATAGATGATTTGTAACGTGATTTATCTGTCAATCATACATAACGGGCTATATTTTTGTAAGAAATGACTAATGGATTGGGAGTCAACACTCAGTCAAAATCCCCATGCCTCTCCCTTTTCCAGTTCATTACAAAACCTAATAGAGAAACACTAAAAGAGTTTGCAGTCCCTACTAGTTATAAAATTTTTGGAATTATCTCTCACTAAATTTGTGCATTTCCATTCCATTTTATATGTACACTTCTTTCTTAAATCTAAACTTTGAGTTTTCACTTTCTGATTCTCTCGTAAACAAGAAGAAAAAGGCAAAATAGATCATAACAAAATTAAAATTTTACTGTTTATGTATGGAAAAAATTAAAAACATTAACAAATGTAATTAAAGAAAATTTATTCACAAACCACAAACGAACACAAAAGTTTTGTTGTCCAAGTTTAGGAAATTCTACTAGTTCAACCCTAATATCTTAGAAATTGTTAAGAAAGAGATTTCTAAATCATCCTATCATGTTTTAAATATGGATATGCATGCTTGAAACATGTTAAAGATGCAAATGCCCTATGGATCGAAACCTTTTAAATCAAAAAATAAATGCTCATTAAATTCTCAAGTGAACGTGCATAGGGATATTTACCCGAGTCAAACAAGCCATTAGTTTGCCCATTTATAAAAAGCTGACCTAACAGTCACAAATGAATTGTCAAGTTATTTATCGGTCAAACATGTGATACGGGCTATGTTTTTTTAAGAAATGATTTATGGATTGGGAGTCAACACTCTGTTAAAAATCCCCTCCCCCCCTCCCCCGTTTCCCGATCATTGAAAAACCTAATATACAAAAAATAAAAGAGTTTACAGTCCATAATAGTTACAAAGAGTTTTTTGGAATTATCTCTCTTACTTTTGTGCATTTCAATGACATTTTAGATGTACACTTTTTTCTTAAATCAAAACATTGATTTTTCATTTTTCGATTCTCTCGTATACAAGATGATAAAGGCAAAATAGATCACAACAAAATGAAAATTTTAGAGTTTATGTATTTAAAAAATTAAACAAAATAACAAATGTAAGTAAAAGAAATTTATTCACACACCACAAATGAATACAACAATTTTGTTATCCAAGTTTGGGAAATTCCACTAGTTCAACCTTTATGGCTTTGAATTTTATTAGAAAGAGATTTCTAAATGATCTTAACATGTTTTAAATATGGATATGCATGCTTGGAACATGTTAATGATGCAAATGCCCTATGTATCCAAACCTTTTAAAGCAAACTATAAATCCTCATTAAATTCTCAATAGAATGTGCGGTGGGATATTTACCTGAGTCAAACATGCCATTACTTTGCCCATTTACAAAAAGCTGACCTAACAATCACAGATGATTTATAAAGTGATTTATCGGTTAATCATACTTAACGGGCTATGTTTTTGTAAGAAATGACTTATGGATTGGAAGTCAACACTCAGTTAAAAATACTCTGCCTCCCCCTTTCCACGATCATTGCAAAACCTAACATATAAAAACTAAAAGAGTTTAAAGTCCCCAAATGTAACAAAGACTTTTTGGAATTATCTCTCTCTACATTTGTGCATTTCCATTACATTTTAGATGTACCCTTTTTTCTAAAATACAAACTTTGAGTTTTCACTTTCCAATTCACTCGTAAACATGAAGATAAAGGCGAAATAGATCACCACAAAATTGAAATTTTGGAGTTTAAGTATAGAAAAAACTAAAAACAATAACAAATGTAAGTAAAGAAAATTTATTCACACACCACAAACGAACACAAAAGTTTTGTTGTACAAGTTTGGGAAATTTCAGTAGTTCAACCCTAATGGCTTGGAATTTGATAAGATAGATATTTTTAACTGATCCTAACATGTTTTAAATATGGATAGGTATGCTTGAAACATATTATTAAAGATGCAAATGCCCTACGGATCCAAACCTTTTAAAGTGAACAACAAATGCTCACTAAATTCTCAAGAAAACGTGCGGTGAGATATTTACCCGAGTCAAACAAACCACTATTTTGCTCATTTAATAAAAGCGGACCTAACAATCACAGATGATTTGTAACGTGATTTATCGGTCAATCATGTGTAAGAGGCTATGTTTTTGTAAGAAATGGCTAATGGATTGGGAGTCCACACTCAGTTAAAATGCCCATGTCTCCACCTTTTCCCAATCCGCGCAAAATCTAGTATGTAAACACTAAAAGAGTTTGTAGTCCATAAAAGTTAAAGAGACATTTTGGAATTATCTCTCTCTACATTTGTGCATTTGCATTCCTTTTTAGATGTACACTTCTTTCTTAAAACAAAAGTTTGAGTTTTCACTTTCCGATTCTCTTGTAAACTAGAAGATAAACGCAAAATAGATGATAACAAAATGAAAATTTTAGAGTTTATGTATGGAAAAAATTAAACCCAATAACAAATGTAAGTAACGAAAATTTATTCACAAACCACAAACGAACACAAAAGTTTTGATGTCCAAGTTTGGAAAATTCTACTAGTTTAACCCTAATGGCTTGAAATTTGATAAGAAAGAGATATCTAACTGATCCTAACATGTTTTAAATATGGATATACATGCTTGAAACATGTTAAAGATGAAAATACCCTATGGATCTAAACCTTTTAAAGCGACCAACGAAATCTCATTAAATTCTCAAGTGAATGTGCAAAGGAATATTTACCCGAGTCAAACAAGCTATTATTTTGCCCATTTACGAAATGTTGACCTAACAATCACAGATGATTTGTAAAGTTATTTATCGGTTGAACATGCGTAATGGGCTATGTTTTTTGTAATAAATGACTTATGGATTGGGAGTCAACACTCAGTTAAAAATCCCCCACTTCCCCATTTTCCCAATCATTGCAAAACCTAATATACAGTCCTAAAAGTTATAGAGAGTTTTTGGAATTCTCTCTCTTACATTGGTGCATTTCCATGCCATTTTAGATGTACACTTTTTTCTTAAATCAAAACATTGAGTTTTCATTTCCCAATTCTCTCATAAACAAGAAGATAAAGGCAAAATTGATCACAAAAAAAATGAAAATTTTAGTGTTTATGTATGGAAAAATTAAACAAAATAAAAAATGTAAGCAAAGAAAATTTATTCCCACACTAAAAATGAACACAACAATTTTGTTGTCAGAGTTTTGGAAATTCCACTAGTTCAACCCTAATGGCTTTGAATTTGATTAGAAAGAGATTTCTAAATGATCCTAACATGTTTTAAATATGGAAATGCATGCTTGAAAGATGTTAGAGAGGCAAATGCCCTATGGATCCAAACCTTTTAAAGCAAACAACAAATGCTTATTAAATTCTCCAGTGAACGTGCGGTGGGATATTTAACCGAGTCAAACAAGTCATTATTTTACTCATTTACAAAAAGCTGACCGAACAATCACAGATGATTTCTGCCTTTTCCCGATCATTGCATAACCTAATAGATAAAAACTAAAAGGGTTTCCAGTCCCTAAAAGTTACATAGACTTTTTGGAATTATCTCTCTCTACATTTGTGCATTTCCATTCCATTTTATCTGTACACATTTTTCTTAAATCAAAACTTTGAGTTTTCACTGTTCGATTCTCTCGTAAACAAGAAGATAAACGCAAAATTGATCACAACAAAATGAAAATTTTAGTGTTTATGTTTGGAAAAAATTAAACACAATAAAAAAATGTAAGTAAAGAAAATTTATTCACACACCACAAATGAACACAACAATTTTGTTGGCCAAGTTTGGGAAATTCCACTTGTTCAACCCTAATGGCTTTGAATTTGATTAGAAAGAGATTTCTAAAAGATCCTAACATGTTTTAAATATGGATATGCATGCTTGAAACATGTTAAAGAGGCAAATTCCCTAAGGATCTAAACATTTTAAAGCGAAAAAACAAAAGCTCATTAAATTCTCAAGTGAACATGTGGTGGTATATTTACCCGAGTTAAACAAGTCATTATTTTGCACATTTACAAAAAGCTGACCTAACAATCACAGACGATTTGTAAAGTGATTTATCGGTCAATCATGCATAATGGACTATGTTTTAGAAACAAATGACTTATGTATTGGGAGTCACCACTCAGTTAAAAACCCCCCCGTCTCCCCTTTTTCCTGATCGTTACAAAACCTAATATAAAAAAAACTAAAAGAGGTTCCAGCCCCTAAAAGTTACAGAGACTTTTTTGAATTATCTCTCTCTACATTTGTGCATTTCCATTCCATCTGATATGTTCACTTTTTTCATAAATCAAAACTTTGAGTTTTCACATTTCGATTGCATCATAAATAGGAAGAAAAAGGCAAAATACATCACAAAAAAATGAAAATTTTAGAGTTTATGGTTGTAAAATATTAAAAACAATAACAAATGGAAGAAAATAAAATTTATTCACACACCACAAACGAACAGAAATGTTTTGTTGTCCAAATTTTGGCAATTCCACTAGTTCAACCCTAATGGCTAGGAATTTGATAAGAAAGAGATTTCTAACTGATCCTAACATGTTTTATATATGGATGTGCATGCTTGAAACATGTTAAATATGCAAATTCCATGTGGATCCAAACTAGTTAAAGTGAAAAATAAATGCTCATTAAATTTTCAAGTGAACGTGCGGTGGGATATTTTCACGAGTCAAACATTCCATTACTTTGTCCATTTACAAAAAGTTTACCTAACAATCATATATGATTTATAAAGTGATTTATCGGTCAATCAGGCTTAGCGGGCTATGTTTTTGTAAAAAATGACTTATAGATTGGGAGTCAACACTCGGTTAAAAATACCCCGCCTCCCCCTTTTACTGATCATTGCAAAACCTAATATATATAAACTAAAAGAGTTTGTAGTCCCTAAAAAGTTACAGAGACTATTTGGATTTATCTCTCCACATTTGTGCATTTCCTTTCCATTTTAGATTTAAAGTTTTTTCTTCAATCAAAACTTTGGGTTTTCACTTTTCGATTCTCTCGTAAACAAGATGTTAAGGCAAATTATATCACAACAAAAAGAAACTTTTAGAGTTTATGTATGGAAAATATTAAAAACAATAACAAATATAAGTAAAGAAAATTTATTCACACACACAAACGAACACAATAGTTTTTTTGTCCATGATTGGGAAATTCCACTAGATCAACCCTAATGGCTTGGAATTTGATAAGAAAGAGATTTCTAACAGATCCTAACATGTTTTAAATATAGATATGCATGCTTGAAACATGTTAAAGATGAAAATGCCCTATGGATCCAAACCTTTTAAAGCGAACAACAAATGCTCAAAAATTCTCAAGTGAACGTTCGGTGGGATATTTACTCAAGCCAAACAAGCCATTATTTTGCACATTTAAAAAAAGTGACCTAACAATCACAGATGATTTGTAAAGTGATTTATCAGTCAATCGTTCATAACGGGCTATGTTTTAGTATGAAATGACTTATGGATTGGTTGTCAACACTCAATTAAAAATACGTCGCCTCCCCCTTTTCCCGATCATTGCAAAACCTAACTTTTAAAAACTAAAAGAGTTTGTCGTCCCCAAAAGTAACAAAGACTTTTTGGAATTATCTCTCTACTTTCTGAATATCCATTCTATTTTAGATGTACACCATTTTCTTAAATAAAACTTTGAGTTTTCACTTTCCGATTCTCTCGTAAACATGAAGATAAAGGCCAAATAGATCACAACAAAAATAAAAATTTAGAGTTTATTTATGGAAAGTTTTTTAAAAAATAAATAATTTAAGTAAATAAAATTTATTCACACACCACAAATGAACACAAAAGTTTTGTTGTCCAAGTTTGGGAAATTCCACTAGTTCAACCTTAATGGTTTGGAATTTTATAGAAAAGAGATTTCTAACTGATCCTAACATGTTTTAAATATGGATATGCATGCTCGAAACATGTTAAAGATGCAAATGCCCTGTGGATCCAAACCTTTTAAAGCGAACAACAAATGCTCATTAAATTCTCAAGTGAACGTTCGGTGGGATATTTACCCGAGCCAAACAAGCCATTATTTTGCACATTTAAAAAAAGCTGACCTAACAATCCCAGATGATTTGTAAAGTGATTTATCGGTCAATCGTGCGTAACGGGGTTTGTCTTTTTAAGAAATGACATATGGATTGGTAGTCAACACTCAAATAAAAATACCCCGCCTCTCCCTTTTCCCGATCATTGCAAAATCAAACATATCAAAACTAAAAGAGTTTGCCATCCCCAAAAGTAACAAAGACTTTGTGGAATTATCTCTCTCTACTTTTGTGGATTTCCATTCCACTTTTAGATGTGCACTTTTTTCTTAAATCAAAACTTTGAGTTTTCACTTTTCGATTCTCCCGTAAAAAGAAGATAAAGACAAAAAATTTATTCACACACCACAAATGAAAAAAAATGTTTTGTTGTCCAAGTTTAGGAAATTCCACTAGTTCAACCCTTATGGCTTGGAATTTTATAGGAAAGAGATTTCTAACTGATCCTAACTTGTTTTAAATATGGATAAGCATGCTTGAAACATGGTAAAGATACCAATGCCCTATGGATCCAAACCTTTTAAAGCGAAAAACAAATGCTCATTATTTTCTCAAGTGAACGTGCGGTGGGATATTTACTCGAGTCAAACAAGCCATTATTTTGCCCTTTTACCAAAAGCTGACCTAACAATCACAAATGATTTGTAAAGTGATTTATCAGTCAATCATGCGAAAGGGCTATGTTCTTGTAAGAAATGACTTATTTATTGGGGGTTAACACTCAGTTAAAAATTCCTCACCTCCCCCTTTTCACTGTTATTGCAAAACCTAGCATATAAAAACTAAAAGAGTTTGTAGTCCCTAAAAGTAACAAAGACTTTTTGGAATTATCTCTCTCTACATTTGTGCATATCCATTCCATTTTTGATGTACACTTTTTTCATAATACAAACTTTGAGTTTTCACTTTCCGATTCTCTCGTAAACATGAAGATAAAGGCCAAATAGATCACAACAAAATTAAACTTTTAGAGTTTATGTATGGAAAAAATAAAAAACAATAAAAAATGTAAGTAAAGAAAATTTATCCACACACCACAAATGAACACTAAAGTTTTTTTGTCCAAGTTTTGGAAATTCCACTTGTTCAACCCTAATTGCTTGGAATTTGATAATAAAGATATTTCTAACTGATCCTAAAATATTTTAAATATGGATATGCATGCTTTAAACATGTTAAAGATTCAAATGCCCTATGGATCCAAACCATTTAAAGCGAACAACGAAAGGTCATTAATTTCTCAAGTGAATGTGCGACGGGATATTTACTCGAGTCAAACAAGCTATTATTTTGCTCATTTACGAAAAGCTGACCTAACAATTACAGATGATTTGTAAAGTTATTTATAGGTCGAACAAGCGTAATGGGCTATGTTTTTGTAAGAAATGACTTATGGATTGGGAGTCAACACTCAGTTAAAAATCCCTCGCTTCCCCATTTTCCCGATCATTGCAAAACCTAATAAACAGTCGTAAAAGTTATAGAGAGTTTTTGGACTTCTCTCTCTTACATTTGTGCATTTCCATGCCATTTTAGATGTACACTTTTTTCTTAAATCAAAACTTTGAGTTTTCATTTTCCGATTATCTCATAAACAAGAAGATAAACGCTAAATAGATCACAAAAGAATGAAAATTTTAGTGTTTATGTATGAAAAAATTAAAAACAATAACAAATGTAAGCAAAGAAAATTTATTCACACACCAAAAATGAACACAACAATTTTGTTGTCCAAGTTTAGGAAATTCGATTAGTTCAACTCTAATGGCTTTGAATTTGATTAGAAAGAAAATTCCAAATGATCCTAACATGTTTTAAATATGGATATGCATGCTTGAAAGATGTTAGAGAGGAAAATGCCCTATGGATCCAAACCTTTTAAAGTGAACAACAAATGCTCATTAAATTCTCAAGTGAACCTGCGGTGGGATATTTACCCGAGTCAAACAAGTCATTATTTTACTCATTTATAAAAAACTGATCGAACAATCACAAATGATTTGTAAAGTGATTTAATGGTCAATCATGCATAACGGGCTATGTTTTCGTAACAAATGACTTATGGATTGGGAGTCAACACTCTGTTAAAAATCATCCGCCTCCGCCTTTTCCCGATTATTGCAAAACCAAATAGATAAAAACTAAAAGGGTTTGCAGTCCCTAAAAGATACATAGACTTTTTGGAATTATCTCTCTCTCTACATTTGTGCATTTCCATTTCATTTTATATGTACACTTTTTTCTTAAATCAAAAATTTGAGTTTTCACTTTCCGATTCTCTTGTAAAAGAGAAGATAAACGCAAAATTGATCACAACAAAATGAAAATTTTAGTGTTTATGTATGGAAAAAATTAAACACAATAAAAAATGTAAGTAAAGAAAATTTATTCACACAACACAAATGAACACAACAATTTTGTTGGCAAAGTTTGGGAAATTCCACTTGTTCAACCCTAATGGCTTTGAATTTGATTAGACAAAGATTTCTAAAAGATCCTAACATGTTTTAAATATGCATATGCGGGCTTGAAACATGTTAAAGAGGCAAATTCCCTATGTATCCAAACATTTTAAAGCAAACAACAAATGCTCATTAAATTCTCAAGTGAATGTGCGATGGGATATTTACCCGAGTTAAACAAGTCATTATTTTGCACATTTAAAAAAAGCTGACCTAAAAATCATAGATGATTTGTAAAGTGATTTATTGGTCAATCATGCATAACGGGCTATGTTTTAGTAAGAAATGACTTATGAATTGGGAGTCACCACTCAGTTAAAAATCCCCTGTCTCCCTTTTTCCCGATCATTACAAAACCTAATATAAAAAACACTAAAAGAGTTTCTAGCCCCTAAATGTTACAGAGACTTTTTGGAATTATCTCTCTCTACATTTGTACAATTCCATTCCATCTGATATGTACACTTTTTTCTTAAATAAAAACTTTGAGTTTTCACATTTCGATTGTATCATAAACAGGAAGAAAAAGGCAAAATAGATCACAAAAAAATGAAACTTTTAGAGCTTATGGATGCAAAATATTGAACACAATAACAAATGTAAGAAAAGAAAATTTATTCACACACCACAAACGAACACAAATGTTTTGTTGTCCAAGTTTGGGAAATTCCACTAGTTCGACCCTAATGGTTTGGAATTTTATAGAAAAGAGATTTCTAACTGATCCTAACATGTTTTAAATATGGATATGCATGCTTGAAACATGTTAAAGATGCAAATGCCCTGTGGATCCAAACCTTTTAAAGCAAACAACAAATGCTCATTAAATTCTCAAGTGAACGTTCAGTGGGATATTTACCTGAGCCAAAGAAGCCATTATTTTGCACATTTAAAAAATGCTGACCTAACAATCCCAGATGATTTGTAAAGTGATTTATCGGTCAATCGAGCGTAGTGGGCTTTGTTTTTTTAAGAAATGACTTATGGATTGGTAGTCAACACTCAGTTAAAAATACCTTTTTTTGGATTTCGATTCCTCTTTTAGATGTACACTTTTTTCTTAAATCAAAACTTTGACTTTTCACTTTTCGATTCTCCCCGTAAAAAGAAGATAAAGAAAAAATAGATTACAACAAAATAAAAAATTTATAGTTTATGTATGGAAAAAATTTAAAAAAATAAAAAATGTAAGTAAATTAAATTTATTCACACACCACAAATGAACAAAAAAGTTTTGTTGTCCAAGTTTGGGAAATTCCACTAGTTCAACCCTTATGGCTTGGAATTTTATAGGAAAGAGATTTCTAACTGATCCTAACTTGTTTTAAATATGGATATGCATGCTTGAAACATGGTAAAGATGCCAATTCCCTATGGATCCAAACCTTTTAAATCAAAAAAAAAATGCTCATTAATTTCTCAAGTGAACGTGCGGTGGGATATTTACTCGAGTGAAACAAGCCATTATTTTGCCCTTTTACAAAAAGCTGATCTAACAATCACAGATGATTTGTAAAGTTATTTATAGGTCAATCATGCGTAATGGGCTATGTTTTTGTAAGAAATGACTTATTTATTTGGGGTCAACACTTTAGTGAAAAATTCCCCACCTCCCCCTTTTCACTGTCATTGCAAAACTTAACATATAAAAACTAAAAGAGTTTGCAGTCCCTAAAAGTAACAAACACTTTTTAGAATTATCTCTCTCTGAATTTGTGCATCTCCATTCCATTTTCGATATACCCTTTTTTCATAATACAAACTTTGAGTTTTCACTTTCCGATTCTCTCGTAGACATGAAAATAAAGGCCAAATAGATCACAACAAAATTAAAGTTTTAGAGTTTATGTATGGAAAAAATTAAAAACAATAAAAAATGTAAGTAAAGAAAATTTATTCACACACCACAAATGAACACTAAAGTTTTTTTGTCTAAGTTTGGGAAATTCCACTAGTACAACCCTAATGGCTTGGAATTTGATAATGAAGATATTTCTAACTGATGCTAAAATATTTTAAATATGGATATGCATGCTTTAAACATGTTAAAGATTCAAATGCCCTATGGATCCAAACCTTTTAAAGCAAACAACAAAAGCTCATTAAATTCTCAAGTGAATGTGCGGAGGGATATTTACCCGAGTCAAACAAGCTATTATTTTGCCCATTTACGAAAAGTTGACCTAACAATCACTGATGATTTGTAAAGTTATTTTTTGGTCGAACATGCGTAACGGGCTATGTTTTTGTAAGAAATGACTTATGTATTGTGTGTCAACACTTAGTTAAAAATCCCCCGTCTCCCCCTTTTCCCGATCATTGCAAAACCTAATATTCAAAAACAAGAAGAGTTTCAAGCCCCTAAAATTTACACAGAGTTTTTTGAATTATCTCTCTCCACATGTGTACATTTCCTTTCCATTTTAGATTTAAACTCTTTTCTTAAATCAAAACTATGAGTTTTCACCTTCTGATTGTCTCCTAAACAAGGATAGAGCCAAAATAGATCACAAAAAAAGAAAATTTTAGAGTTTATGCATGGAAAAAATTTAAAAAAATAACAAATATACGTAAATAAAATTTATTCATACACCACAAACGAACAAAATTTTTTTGTTGTCCAAGTTTTTTAAATTCCACTAGTTCAACCCTAATGGCTTGAAATTAGATAAGAAAGCGATTTCAAACCAATCCTAATATGTATTAAATATGTATACGCATGCTTGGAACATGTTAAAGATGCAAATGCCCTATGGATCCAAACTTTTTAAAGTGAACAACAAATGCTCATTAAATTCTCAAGTGAACATGCGGTGGGATATTTACCCGAGTCAAACAAGCCATTATTTTGACCATTTAGAAAAAGCTAACCTACCAATCACAAATGATTTATAAAGTGATTTATCGTACAATTAGGTGAATGGACTATGTCTTTTAAAAAAAATGAATTATTGATTGGGAGTCAACACTCAGATAAAAATCCGCCGCCTCCCCCTTTTCCCGATCATTGCAAAACTAATATATAAAAACAAAAAGAGTTTGCAGTCCCTAAAAGTAACAGAGACTTTTTGGAATTATCTCTCTCTACATTTGTGCATATCCATTCCATTTTAGATGTTCACTTTTTTCTTAAATACAAACTTTGAGTTTTCACTTTCCGATTCTCTCGTAAACAAGAAGATAAAGGAAAAAAAGATCAAAACAAAATTAAAATTTTAGAGTTCAGGTATGGAAAAAATTAAAAACAATAACAAATGTAAGAAAAGAATATTTATTCACACACTACAAACGAACACAAAAGTTTTGTTATCCAAGTTTCGAAAATTCCACTAGTTCAACCCAAATGGCTTGGAATTTGATAAGAAAGATATTTCTAACTGATCCTGAACAATTTTAAATATGGATATGCATGCTTTAAACATGTTAAAGATTCAAATGCTCTATAGATCCAATCCTTTTAAAGCGAACAACAAATGCTCATTAAATTCTCAAATGAACGTGTGGCCATTTACCTGCGTCAAACAAGCCATTATTTTTCCCTTTTAAAAAAAGCTGACCTAACAATCATTGATGATTTTTAAAGTGATTTATCAGTCAATCATGCATAACAATCTATGTTTTTGTAAGAAATGACTTATGTATTGGGAGTCAACACTCAGTTAAAAATCCCCCGCCTCCCCCTTTTCTCAATCATTGCAAAACCTAATATATAAAACCTAATATATATAAACTAAAAGAGTTTGTAGTTCCTATAAGTTAAAGAGACTTTTTGGAATTATATCTCTTAACATTTGTGCATTTCCATTCCATTTTAGATGTACCATTTTTTCTTAAATCAAAACTTTTAGTTTTCACTTTCTGATTCTCCCGTAAATAAGAAGATAAAGGAAAATTTGATCACAACAAAATGAAAATTTTAGACTTTGTGTATGGAAAAATATTAAAATAAATAAAAAATGTCAGTAAATAAAATTTATTCACACACGATAGATGAACACAATAGTTTTGTTGTCAAAGTTTGGGAAATTCCACTTGTTCAGCCCTAATGGTTTGGAATTTGATAAGAAAGAGATTTTTAAGTGATCCTAAAATGTTTTCAATACGGATATGCATGATAGAAATATGTAAAAGATACAAATGCCCTATGGATCCAAACCTTTTAAAGCGAACAACAAATGCTCATTAAATTCTCAAGTGAACGTGCAATGGGTTATTTTCCTGAGTCACAGAAGCCATTATTTTGCCCACTTACAAAAACCGCACCTAACTATCACAGATGATTTGTAAAGTGATTTATCGGTAAATAATGCATAACAGGCTATGTTTGTGTAAAAAATGAATTAATGATTGGGAGTCAACACTCAGTTAAAAATCTGTTGCCTCCCGCTTTTCCCGATCATTACAAAACCTAATGTATAAAAACTAAAAGAGTTTGCAGTCCCTAAAATTTAATGAGACTTTTTGGAATTATCTCTCTCCACATTTGTGCATTTCCATTCCATTTTAGATTTCAACTTTTTTCTTAAATCAAAACATTGAGTTTTCACTATTTGATTCTCTCGTAAACAAGAAGATAATAGGAAAATAGATCACAACAAAATGAAAATTTTAGAGTTTATGTATGGAAAAAATTATAAACAATTACAAATATAAGTAAAGAAAATTTATTCACACACCACAAATGAACACAAAAGTTTTACTGTCCAAGTTTGGGAAATTCCACCAGTTCAACCCTAATGGCTTAGAATTTGATTACAAAGAGATTTCTAACTAATCCTAACAAATTTTAAATATGGATATGCTTGCTTTATACTTGTTAAAGATTCTAATGCCCTATGGATCAAAATGTTTTAAAGTGAACAATAGATGCTCATTAAATTCTCAAGTGAATGTGCGGTGGGATATTTACCCGAGTGAAAATAGCCACTATTTTGGCCATTCACAAAAAGCCGACCTAACAATCACAGATGATTTGTAAAGTAATTTATCAGTTGATCATGTGTAATGGGCTATGTTTTTGTAAAAAATGAATTATTGATTGGTAGTCAACACTCAATAAAAAATCTGTCGCCTGCCCCTTTTCCTGATCATTGCAAAATCTAATAGATAAAAAACAAAAGAGTTTGCAGTCCCTAAAAGTTACAGAGACTTTTTGGAATTATCTCTCTCTACATTTGGGCATTTCCATTCCACTTTATATGTACTTTTTTTTTTCTTAAATACAAACTTTGAGTTTTCACTTTCCGATTCTCTTGTAAACAAGAAGATAAATGCCAAATAGATCACAAAAAAATGAAAATTTGAGAGTTTATGTTAGGAAAAAATTATAAACACTTACAAATGTAAGTAAACAAAATTTATTCACACACCACAGACGAACACAAAAGTTTTATTGTCCAAGTTTGGGAAATTCCACTAGTTCAACCCAATGGCTTGGAATTTAATAAGAAAGTGATTTCTAACTAATCCTAACATATTTTAAATATGGATATGCATGCTTTAAAAATTTTAAAGATTCTAATGCCCTATGGATCTAAAACTTATAAAGGGAACAACAAATGCTCATTAAATTCTCAAGTGAACGTGCGGTGGGATATTTACCCTGTCAAACAAGCCATTATTTTACCCATTTACAAAAAGTTGACCTGAAAATCACAGATGATTTGTAAAGTGATTTATCGGTCAACCATGCATAATGGGCATAGGTTTTGTAAGAAATGACTTATGTATTGGGAGTCAACACTTAATTAAAAATCCCCGTCTCCCCTTTTTCCCGATGATTACAAAACCTAATATAAAAAAACTAAAAGAGTTTGCAGTCCCTAAAAGTTATAGAGACTTTTTGGAATTATCTCTCTCTACATTTGTGCATTTCCATTCCATCTTATATGTACACTTTTTTCTTAAATCAAAACTTTTAGTTTTCACTTTCCGATTGTATTATAAATTGTAAGGTCAAGGCAAAATAGACTACAACAAAATGAAAATTTTCGAGTTTATGTATGGAAAAAATTAAAAATAATAATAAATACAAACGAACACAAAAGTTTTATTGTCCAAGTTTGGGAAATTCCACTAGTTCAACCCAAATGGCTAGAAATTTTATAAGAAAGAGATTTCTAACTGATCGTAACATGTTTTAAATATGGAAATGCATGGTTGAAACATGTTAAAGATGCAAATGCCCTATGGATCCAAACCTTTTAAAGCGAACAACAAATGCTCATTCAATTTTCAAGTGAACGTGTGTTGGGATATTTACCCGAATCAAGCAAGCCATTATTTTGACAATTTACAAAAAGTTGACCTAACAATAATTGATGATTTGTAAAGTGATTAATCGGTCAATCATGTGTAATGTGCAATGTTTTTGTAAGAAATGAATTATTGATTGGGAGTCAACACTCAGTAAAAAATACCCCGCCTCCCGTTTTCCCGATCATTGCAAAACCTAATATAAAAAAACTAAAAGATTTTGTAGTCCCTAAAAGTTACAGAGACTTTTTGGAATTATCTCTCTCTACATTTTTGCATTTCCATTCCATTTTAGATGTAAATTTTTTTCTTAAATACAAACTTTATGTTTTATCTTTCCGATTCTCTCGTAAACAAGAAGATAAAGGCAAATAGACCTCAATAAAATAAAAATTTTAGAGTTTGTGTATGAAAAAAATTTAAAAAAATTACAAATATAAGTAAAGAAAATTTATTCAGACACCACAAAGGAACACAAAAGTTTTGTTGTCCAAGTTTGGGAAATTCCACTAGTTCAACCCTAATGGCGTGGAATTTGATAAGAAAGAAATTTCTGACTGATCCTAACATGTTTGAAATATTGATATGCATGCTTTAAACATATTGAAGATTCTAATGCCCTATGGATCCAAACCTTTTAAAGAGAACAACAAATTCTCATTAAATTCTCAAGTGAACGTGCGGTGGGATATTTATCGGAGTCAAACAAGCCATTATTTTGCCCATTTACAAAAAGTTGACCTAACAATTACATATGATTAGTAAAGTGATTTATCAGTCAGTCATGCATAACGGGCTATGTTTTAGTAAGAAATGACTTAAGTATTGGGATTCAACACTCAGTTAAAAATCCCCCGTCTCCCGTTTTTCCTTATCGTTCCAAAACCTAATATAAAAAAAACTAAAAGAGTTTGCAGTCTCTAAAAGTTACTGAGACTTTTTGGAATTATCTCTCTCAAAATTTGTGCATTTCCATTCTATCTTATATGTACACTTTTTTCTTAAATACAAACTTTTCGATTCTATCATAAATAGGAACAAAAAGGCAAAATAGATCACAAAAAAATGAAAATTTTAGGGATTATTTATGGAAAAAAATTTAAGTAAAGAAAATTAATTCACACACCACAAACTAACACAAAATTATTGTTGTCCAAGTTTTTGAAATTCCACTAGTTCAACCCTAAAGGCTAGGAATTTAATAAGAAAGAAATTTCAAACTGATCCTAACATGTTTTAAATTTGGATATGCATGCTTTAAACATGTTAAAGATTCTAATGCCCTATGGATCCAAACCTTTTAAAGCAAACAAATGCTCATTATATTTAACTGTGTCAAAAATGCATTATTTTGCCCATTTCTAGAACGCTGACCTAACAATCACATATGATTTTTAAAGTGATTTATCTATCAATCATGTGTAACGGGCTATGTTTTTGTAAGAAATGACTTTTGAATTGGGAGACAACACTCAGTTAAACCCCCTTCCCCCCCCCCCCCCTCTTTTTCCGATCCTTGCAAAACCTAATATATAAAAACTAAAAAAGTTTGCAGTCTCTAGAAGTTACAGATACTTTTTGGAATTATCTCTCTCTACATTTGTGCATTTCCATTCCATTTTAGATGTACACTATTTGTCTGAATGAAAACTTTAAGTTTTCACTTTATGATTCTCTCGTAAACAAGACGATAAAGGAAATATAGACCACAACAAAATGAAAACTTTAGAGTTTATGTGTGGAAAAAATTAAAAACAATAACAAATGTAAGTACAAAAAATTATTCACACACCACAAACGAAAAAAAAATTTTGTTGTCCAAGTTTGGGAAATTCCACTAGTACAACATTAATGGCTTGGAATTTGATAAGAAAGAGAATTCTAATTGATCCTAACATGTTTTGAATATGGATATGCATGCTGGAAACATGGTAAAGAGTCAAATGCCCTATGGATGCAAGCCTTTTATAGTGAACAACAAATGCTCATTAAATTCTCAAGTGAACGTGCGGTGGAATATTTACCTGAGTCAAACAAGCCATTAATTTTCCCATTTACAAAAAGCTGACCTAACAATCACAGATGATTTCTAAAGTGATTTATTGGTCAATCATTGATAACGGGCTATTTTTTGGTTAGAAATGACTTATAGATCTGGAGTCAACACTCATCTAAAAATCCCCACCTCCCCTTTTCACGATCATCTCAAAACCTAATATATAAAAACAAAAAGAGTTTGCAGTCCCTAAAAGTTACAGAGACTTTTTGGAATTATCTCTCTCTACATTTTTGCATTACCATTCCATTTTAGATGTACACTTTTTTCTTGAATCAAAACTTTGAGTTTTCACTTTTCGATTCTCTCGTAAACAAGAAGATAAACGCAAAATAGATCACAACAAAATGAAAATTTTAGAGTTTATGTATGGAAAAAATTAAAAATAATAACAAATGTAAGTAAAGAAAATTTATTCACACCCCACAAATGAACACAAAAGTTTTATTGTCCAAGTTTGGGAAATTCCACTAGTTCTGCCTTAATGGATGGGAATTTTATAAGAAAGAGATTTTTAACTGATCCTAACCTGTTTTAAATATGGATATGCATGCTAGAAACATGTTAAAGAAGAAAATGTGCTATGGATCCAAACCTTTTAAAGTGAACAACGAATGCTCATTAAATTCTCAAGTGAACGTGCGAGGGCATATTTACACGAGTCAAACAAGCCATTATTTTGAACATTTAAAAAAAGCAGACCTAACAATCACAGATGATTTGTAAAGTGATTTATCCGTCAATCATGTATAATGGCTATATTTTTGTAAGAAATGACTTATGGATTTGTAGTCAACTCTCAGTTAAAAATATTCGCCTCCCCTTTTTCCCGATCATTGCAAAATCTAATATATTAAAAATAAAAGAGTTTGTAGTCCCTAAAAGTAACAAAGACTTTTTGGAATTATCTCTCTCTGTATTTGTGCGTTTCCATTCCATTTTAGATGCACATTTTTTTCTTAAATTCAAACTTTGAGTTTTCACTTTCCGATTCTCAGGTAAACAAGAAAATAAAGGCAAAATAGATCACAAAAAAATAAAAAATTAGAGTTTATGTATGGAAAAAATAAAAAAAAATAACATATGTAAGTAAAGAAAATTTATACACACACCACAAACGAACATAAAAGGTTTGTTGTCCAAGTTTGGGAAATTCCACTAGTTCAACCCTAATGGCTTGGAATTTGATTAGAAAGATATTTCTAACTGATCCTAAAATGTTTTAAATATGGATATGCATGCTTTAAACATGTTAAAGATTCAAATACCCTATGGATCCAAACCATTTAAATAAAACAACAAATGCTCATTAAATTCTCTAGTGAACGTGCAGTGTGATATTTACCCGTGTCAAAGAAGCCATTATTTTGCCCTTTTAAAAAAATCTGACCTAACAACCACTGATGATTTATAAAGTGGTTTATCGGTCAATCAAGCGTAACATGCTATTTTTTTTAAGAAATGACTTATATATTGGGAGTCAACAATCAGTTAAAAATCCCCTGCCTCCCCCTTGTCCCGATCATTGCAAAACCCAATATATAAAAACTAAATAATTTTTTAGTCCCTAAAAGTTACAGAGACTTTTTGGAATTATTTCTCTCAACATTTGTACATTTCCATTCCTTTTTTGATTTAAATTTTTTTCTGAAATAAAAAATTTGAGTTTTCATTTTTCGATTCTCTCGTAAACAAGAAGATAAAGGAAAAATAGATCACAAAAAAATGAAAATTTTAGAGTTTATGTATTGAAAAAATTAAAAACAATAAAAAAATGTAAGTAAAGAAATTTCATTCACACACCATAAATGAACACAAAAGTTTTGTTGTCCAGGTTTGGGAAATTCCACTTGTTCAACCCTAATGGCATGGAATTTGGTAAGAAAGAAATTTCTAACTGATCCTAACATGTTTTAAATATGGATATGCATGCTTTAAACATGTTAAATATTCTAATGCCCTATGGATCCAAACCATTTAAAGCGAACAAAAAATGCTCATTAAATTCTCAAGTGAACATGCGGTGGGATATTTACCCGAGTCAAACAAGCCATTATGTTGCCCATTTACAAAAAGCTGACCTAACAATCGTAGATGCTTTGTAAAGTGATTTATCGGTCAATCATGCATAATGGGCTATTTTTTTTAAGAAATGACTTATGTATTGGGAGTCAACACTCAGTTAAAAATGCCCCGCCTCCCCATTTTCCCGATCATTACAAAAGCTAATATATAAAAACTAAAAGCGTTTGCAGTGATTAAAAGTTATAGAGACTTTTTGTAATTATCTTTCTCCACATTTGTGCATTCCCATTCCATTTTAAATTTAAAACTTTCTCTTAAATCAAAACTTTGAGTTTTCACTTTCCGATTCTCTCGAAAACAAGAACATAAAGGACAAAATAGATCACAACAAATTGAAAATTTTAGAGTTTATGTATGGAAAAAATTTAAAACAATAAAAAATGTTAGTAAATAAAAATTATTCACACACTAGAAATGAACACAAAAGTTTCGTTGTCCAAGTTTGGGAAATTCCAGTAGTTCAACCCTAATGTCTTGGAACTTGATAAGAAAAGGATTTCTAACAGATCCTAACATATTTTAAAAATGGATATGGATGCTTGAAACATGTTAAAGATGCAAATATCATACGGATCCAAACATTTTAAATCGAACAACAGAATCTCATAAAATTCTCAAGTGAACGTATGGAGGGATATTTACCCGAGTCAAACAAGCCATTATTTTTCCCATTTACAGAAAGTTGACCTAACAATCACAGATGATTTGTAAAGTTATTTATTGGTCAATCATGCGCAATGGGCTATGTTTTTGTAAGAAATAACTTATGGATTTGGAGTCAATACTCAGTTTGCAGTCCCTAAAAGTTACTGAGACTTTTTGGAATTATCTCTCTCTGCATTTGTGCATTTCAATTCCATTTTAGATGTAAATTTTTTTCTTAAATACAAACTTTGAGTTTTCATTTTCTGATTCTCTCGTAAACAAGAAGATAAAGGCCAAATCTATCACAACCAAATGAAAATTTTAGATTTTATGTAGGGAAAAAAATAAAAAAACAATAACAAATGTAAGTAAAGAAAATTTATTCACACACCACATACGAACAAAAAAGTTTTGTTGCCCAAGGTTGGGAATTCCACTAGTTCAACCCTAATGGCTTGGAATTTGATAAGAAAGAGATTTCTAACTGATCCTAACAAGTTTTAGATATGGATATGCATACTTTAAACATGTTTAAGATTCTAATGCCCTATTTATCCAAACCATTTAAAGAGAACAAAAAATGCTCATTAAATTCTCAAGTGAACGTGCAGTGGGATATTTACCCGACTCAAACAAGCTATTATTTTGCCCATTTACCAAAAGCTGATGTAACAATCACAGATAATTTTTAAAGTGATTTATCGGTTAATAATGCATAATTGGTATGTTTTTGTAAGAAATGACTTATGTATTGGGGGTCAACACTCAGTTAAATATCCCCCGCCTCCCCCTTTTCCCGATCATTACAAAACCTAATACATCAACACGAATAGAGTTTGTAGTCTCTAAAAGTTACAGAGACCTTTTGGAATTATCTCTCTCTACATTTGCGCATTTCGAATCCATCTAATATGTACACCTTTTTCTTAAATCAAAACTTTGATTTTTCACTTTCCGATTCTATCGCAAAGAAGAACATAAAGGCAAAATAGATAACAACAAAATACAAATTTTTGAGTGTATGAATAGAAAAAATTACAAACAATAACAAATGTAACTAAAGAAATTTTGTTCACACACCACAAACAAACCCAAAAGTTTCGCTGTCTAAGTTTGGGAAATTCCACTAGTTCAACTCTAATGGCATGGTATTTGATAATAAAGAGATTTCTAACTAATCCTAACATGTTTTAAATATGGATATTCATGCTTTAAACATGTTAAAGATTCTAATGCCCTATGGATCCAAAATTTTTTAAAGCAAACAACAAATGCCCATTAAATTCTCAAGTGAATGTGCGGTGGGAAATTTACCCAAGTAAAACATGCATTTATTTTGCCCATTTACAAAAAGCTGACCTAACAATCACAGATGATTTTTAAAGTGATTTATCGGTCAATCATGCGTAACGGGCTATGTTTTTGTAAGAAATGACTTATGTATTGGGAGTCAACACTCAGTTAAAAATCACCCGCCTCCCCCTTTTCCCGATCATTACAAAAGCTAATATATAAAAACTAAAAGAGTTTGCAGTCGTTAAAAGTAACAGAGACTTTTTGGAATTATCTCTCTCCCCATTTGTGCATTTCCATTCCATTTTAGATTTAAAACTTTCTCTTAAATCAAAACTTTGAGTTTTCACTTTTCGATTCTCTCTTAAACAAGAAGATAAAGGCAAAAATAGATCACAACAAATTGAATATTTTAGAGTTCATGAATGGGAAAAATTAAAAACAATGACAAATGTAAGAAAGAAAAATTATTCACACACCACATACGAACACTAAAGTTTTGCTGTCCAAGTTTTGGAAATTCCACTAGTTCAAACCTAATAGCTTGCAACTTGGTATGAAAGAGATTTCTAACTGATCCAAACAAGTTTTAAATATGGATATGAATGCATGAAACATGTAAAAGATGCAAATATCCTATGTATTCAAACCTTTTAAAGAGAACAACAAAAGTTCATTAAATTCTCAAGTGAACATATAGAGGGATATTTACACGAGTCAAACAAGCCATTATTTTGCCCATTTACAGAAAGCTGACCTAACAATCACAGATGATTTGTAAAGTTATTTATCGGTCAATCATGTCCAACGGACTATGTTTTTGTAATAAATGACTTATGGATTTCAAATCAACACTCAGTTAAAAATCCCCCACCACCCCCTTTTCCCGATCATTGTAAAACCTAATATATTAAAACGACAAGAGTTTGCTGTCCCTAAAAGTTATAGAGGTTTTTTTTAATTATAACTCTCTACATTTGGGCATTTCCAATCCATTTTAGATGTAATTTTTTTTTAAATACAAACTTTGAGTTTTCATTTTTCGATTCTCTCATAAAGAAGAAGATAAGGGCCAAATAGAACATAACAAAATGAAAATTTTAGAGTTTATGTATGGAAAAAATTAAAAACAATAACAAATTTAAGTAAAGAAAATTTATTCACACACCGCAAACGAACACAAAAATTTTGTTGTCCAAGTTTGGGAAATTTAATTGTTCAACCCTAATGGCATGGAATTTAATAACAAAGAGATTTCTAACTGATCCTAACTCTTTTTAAATATGGATATGCATTCTTTAAACATGTTCAAGATTCTAATGCCCTATGGCTCCAAACCTTTTAAAGCTAACAACAAATGCTCATTAAATTCTCAAGTGAACGTGAAGTGGGATATTTACTCGCATCAAACAAGCCATTATTTTGCCCATTTACAAAAAATTAACTTCACAATCACAGATGATTTGGAAAGTGATTTATCGATCAATCATGAGTAACAGGCTATGTTTTTGTCAGAAATGACTTATGTGTTGGGGGTCAACACTCAGTTAAATATCCCCCGCATCCCCCTTTTCCCAATCATTACAAAACCTAATATATAAAAACTAAAAGAGTTTGTACTCTCTAAAAGGTACAAAGACTTTTTGGAATTATCTCTCTCTACATTTGCATTTTTCCAATCCATCTTATATGTACACTTTTTTCTTAAATCAAAACTTTGAGCTTTCACTTTCCGATTCTATCGTAAACTGGAACATAAAGACAAAATAGATCACAACAAAACTAAAATTTTAGAGTTTATGTATGAAAAATATTAAAAACAATAACAAATGTAAGTAAAGATATTATATTCACACACCACAAACGAACACAAAAGTTTTGCTGTCCAAGTTTGGGAAATTCCACTAGTTCAACCTTAATGGCATAGAATTTGATAAGAAAGAGATTTCTATCTGATCCTAACATGTTTTAAATATGGATATGCATGCTTTAAACATGTTAAAGATTCTAATGCCCTATGGATCCAAACATTTTTAAAGCAAACAACAAATGCCCATTAAATTCTCAAGTGAACGTGCGGTAGGAAATTTACCCGAGTCAAAC
Organism: Aristolochia californica; assembly: GCF_029961685.1. Lineage (NCBI taxonomy): Eukaryota > Viridiplantae > Streptophyta > Magnoliopsida > Piperales > Aristolochiaceae > Aristolochia > Aristolochia californica. The sequence continues at coordinate 15,906,097 of NW_027181782.1, read as the reverse complement.
AAGCATTTATTTTGCCCATTTACAAAAAGCTGACCTAACAATCACAGATGATTTTTAAAGTGATTTATCGGTCAATCATGTGTAACGGGCTATGTTTTTGTAAGAAATAACTTATGTATTGGGAGTCAACACTCAGTTAAAAATCACCCACCTCCCCCTTTTCCTGATCATTACAAAAGCTAATATATAAAAACTAAAAGAGTTTGCAGTGATTAAAAGTTACAAAGACTTTTTGGAATTATCTCTCTCCACATTTGTACATTTCCATTCCATTTTAGATTTAAAACTTTCTCTTAAATCAAAACTTTGAGTTTTCATTTTCTGATTCTCTTGTAAACAAGAAGATAAAGGAAAAAATAGATCACTACAAAATGAAAATTTTAGAGTTTATGTATGGAAAAAATTAAAAACAATAACAAATTTAAGTAAAGAAAAATTATTCACACACCACAAACAAACACGAAAGTTTCTTTGTCCAAGTTCATGAAATTCTACTAGTTCAACCCTAATGGTCTGGGACTTGATAAGAAAGAGATTTCTAACTGATCCTCACATGTTTTAAATATGGATATGCATGCTTGAAACATGTTAAAAATGCAAATATCCTATGGATCCAAACCATTTAAAGCGAATAACAAAATCCCATTAAATTCTCAAGTGAACGTGCAGAGGGATATTTACCCGAGTCAAACAAGCCATTATTTTGCCCATTTACAGAAAGCTGACCTAACAATCACAGGTGATTTGTAAAGTTATTTATCGATCAATCATGTGCAACGGGATATGTTTTTGTAAGAAATGACTTATGGATTAGGAGTCAACACTCAGTTAAAAATTCCCCGCCATCCCCTTTTCCCGATCATTGGAAAACCTAATATATAAAAACTAAAAGAGTTTACAGTCCCTAAAAATTACAAAGACATTTTGGAATTATCTCTCTCTACATTTGTGCATTTCCATTCCATTTTAGATGTACATTTTTTTCTTAAATACAAACTTTGACTTTCATTTTCTAATTCTCTCGTAAATAAGAAGATAAAGGCCTAATAGATCACAACAAAATGAAATATTTAGAGTTTATATATGGAAAAAATTAAAACTATAACAAATGTAAGTAAAGAACATTTATTCACACACCACAAAAAAAAACAAAAGTTTTGCAGTCCAAGTTTGGGAAATTCCACTAATTCAACCTTAATGGTATGGAATTTGATAAGAAAGAGATTTCCAATTGATCCTAATATGTTTTAAATATGGATATGCATGCTTTAAACATGTTAAAGATTCTAATGCCCTATGGATCAAAACCTTCTAAAGCGAACAACAAATGCTCATTAAATTCTAAAGTGAACATGAAATGGGATATTTACCTAAGTCAAACAAGATATTATTTGGCCCATTAACAAAAAGCTGACCTAACAATCACAGATGATTTTTAAAGTGATTTATCGGTCAATCATGCATAACAAGCTATGTTTTTGTAAGAAATGACTTATGTAATGGGAGTTAACATTCAGTTAAAAATCCCTTGCCTCCCCCTTTTCCCAATCATTACAAAACCAAATATAAAAAAACTAAAAGAGTTTGTAGTCCCTAAATGTTACAGAGACATTTTGGAATTATCACTCTCCACACTTGTGCATTTCCATTCCATTTTAGATGTAAACTTTTTTATTGAATCAAAACTTTGAATTTTCACTCTCTGATTCTCTTGTAAACAAGAAGATAAAGGCAAAAAATATCACAAAAAAATGAAAATTTTAGAGTTTAAGTATGGAAAAAATTAAAAACAATAACAAATGTAAGGAAAGAAAGTTTATTCACACACCACAAACGAACACAAAATTTTTTTTGTCCAAGTTTGGGAAATTCCACTAGTTCAACCCTAATGACTTGGAATTTGATAAGAAAGAGATTTCTAACTGATCCTAACATGTTTTAAATATGGATATGCATGCTTGAAACATGTTAAAGAGTCAAATGCTCTTGGATCCAAACCTTTCATTAAATTCTCAAGTGAACGTGAGGTAGGATATTTACCTGAGTCAAACTAGCCATTATTTTCCCCATTTAAAAAGCTGACCTAATAATTATAGATGATTTGTAAAGTGATTTATTGGTCAATCACACGTAATGTGCTATGTTTTTGTAAGAAATAACTTATGGATCTGGAGTCAAAACTCAGTTAAAAATCCCCCACCTCCCCCTTTTCCCAATCCTTTCAAAACCTAATATATAAAAACTAAAAGAGTTTGCAGTCCCTAAAAGTTGTAGAGACTTTTTGGAATTATCTCTCTCTAAATTTGTGCATTTCCATTCCATTTTAGATGTACACCTTTTTCTTAAATCAAAAGTTTGAGTTTTCACTTTTTGATTAGCTCGTAAACAAGAAGATAAAGGCAAAATAGATAACCACAAAATAAAAAATTTAGAGTTTATGTAGGGAAAATTTTTAAAACAATAACAAATGTAAGTAAATAAAATTTATTCACACACAACAAATAAGTTAAAGATGCATATGCCCTATGGATCCCAACCTTTTAAAGTGAACAATAAATGCTTATTTAATTCTCAAGTGTACGTGCAGTGGGATACTTACCCTAGTCAAACAAACTATTATTTTTCCCACTTACAGAAATATGACCTAACTATCACAGATGATTTTTAAAGTGATTTATCGGGCTATGTTTTTGTAAGAAATGACTTATGCATTCGGAGTCAACACAGTTAAAAGTCCCCCGCCTCCACCTTTTCCCGATCATTGTAAAACCTTATATATAAAAAGTAAAAGAGTATGCAGTCCTTAAAAGTTACAGAGACTTTTTGGAATTATCTCTCTCTCTATTTGTGCATTTCCATTCCAATTTAATTGTACACTTTTTTTTTAAATCAAAACTTTGAGTTTTCACTTTTTGATTCTCTCGTAAACAAAAAGATAAAGTCAAAACAAATCACAGCAAAATGAAAATTTTGGAGTTTATGTATGGAAAAAATTGAAAACAATGTGAGTAAAGAAAATTTATTCACACACAACAAAGGAACACAAAAGTTTTGTTGTCCAAGTTTGGGAAATTCCACTAGTTCAACCCTAATCGCTTGGAATTTGATAAGAAAGAGATTTCTAACTGATCCTAACATGCTTTAAATTTGGATATGCATGCTTTAAACATGTTAAAGATTCTAATGCCCTATGGATCAAAACCTTCTAAAGTGAACAACAAATGCTCATTAAATTCTCAAGTGAACATGAAATGGGATATTTACCTGAGTCAAACAAGATATTATTTTGCCCATTAACAAAAAGTTGACCTAACAATCACAAATGATTTTTAAAGTGATTTATCTGTCAATCATGCATAACAAGCTATGTATTTTTTAGAAATGACTTATGTAATGGGAGTCAAAATTCATTTAAAAATCCCCTGCCTCCCCCTTTTCCCAATCATTACAAAACCAAATATAAAAAAACTAAAAGAGTTTGCAGTCCCTAAATGTTACAGAGACATTTTGGAATTATCACTCTCCACATTTTTCTATTTCCATTCCATTTTAGATGTAAACTTTTTTATTGAATCAAAAATTTGAATTTTCACTTTCTGATTCTCTTGCAAACAAGAAGATAAAGGCAAAAAAAATCACAAAAAAATGAAAATTTTAGAGTTTAAGTATGGAAAAAATTAAAAACAATAACAAATGTAAGGAAAGAAAATTTATTCACACACCACAAACGAACACACAAATTTTGTTGTCCAAGTTTGGGAAATTCCACTGATTGAACCCTAATGGCTTGGAATTTGATAAGAAAAAGATTTCTAACTAATCCTAACATGTTTTAAATACGGATATGCATGCTTAAAACATGTTAAAGAGTCAAATTCCCTATGGATTCAAACCTTTTAAAGCGAACAACAAATGCTCATTAAATTCTCAAGTGAACATGCGGTGGAATATTTACTCGAGTCAAACAAGCCATTATTTTGCCCATTTACAAAAAGCTGACCTATCAATCACAGATGACTTGTAATTTGATTTATCTGTCAATCATATGTAGCGGGCTATGTTTTTGTTAGAAAAGACTTTTGGATCTGGAGTCAACACTCAGTCAAAAATCCCCCAGCTCCCCCTTTTCCTGTTTATTGCAAAACCTAATATATAAAAACTAAAAGAGTTTGCAGTCCCTAAAAGTTACAGAGACTTTTTGGAATTATTTCTCTCTACATTTTGGCATTTCCATTCCATTTTAGATGTATACTTTTTTCTTAAATCAAAACTTTGAGTTTTCACTTTCCCATTCTCTGGTAAACAAGAAGATAAAGTAAAATAGATCACAACAGAATGAAACATTTAGAGATTATGTATGGTAAAAATTAAAAACTATAACAAATGTAAGAAAAGAAAATTTATTAACATACCACAAACAAACACAAAAGCTTTGTTGTCCAAGTTTTGGAAATTCCACTAATTCTACCCTTATCGCTATGAATTTGATAAGAAAGAGATTTCTTAGAGATCCAAACATGTTTTAAATATGCATATGCATGCTTGAAATATGTAAAAGATGCAAATGCCCTATGGATCCAAACCTTTTAAAGTGAAGAACATATGCTCATTAAATTCTCAAGTGAACGTGCGGTGGGATATTTACCCAAGTAAAACTAGCCCTTATTTTCCCCATTTACAAAAAGCTGACCTAACAATCACAGATGATTTGTAAACTGATTCATCGGTCAATCATCTATAACGGGCAAAGTTTTTGTAAGAAATGACTTATGGAATGAGAATCAACACTCAGTTAAAAATCTACCGCCTCCCCCTTTTCCTGATCATTGCAAAACCTAATATATAAAAACTGAAAGATTTCGCAGTCCCTAAAAGTTACAGAGACTTTTTGGAATTACCTCTCTCTACATTTGTACATTTCCATTCCATTATAGATGTACACTTTTTTCTTAAATCAAAACTTTGAATTTTCACGTTCCTATTCTCTCGTAAACAAGAAGATAAAGGCAAAACAAATCACAACAAAATGAAAATTTTAGAGTTTATGTGTGGTAAAAATTAAAACAGTAACAAATGTATGTAAAGAAAACTTATTCACACACCACAAATGAAATGAAAAGTTTTGTTGTCCAAGTTTGGGTAATTCCACTAGTTCAACCCTAATGGCTTGGAATTATATAAGAAAGAGATTTCTAATTGATCCTAACTTGTTTTAAATATGGATATGCATGATTGAAACATGTTAAAGATCCAAATGCCCTATGGATCCAAACCTTTTAATGTGAACAAAAAATGCTCATTAAATTCTCAACTGAACGTGCGGTGGAATATTTACCCGATTCAAACAAGCCATTATTTTGCCTATTTAAAAAAAGCTGAGCGAACAATAACATATGATTTGTAAAGTTATTTATAGGTCAATCATGTGTAACAGGCTATGTTTTTTAAAGAAAGGACTTATGGATTGGGAGTCGACACTATGTTAAAAATCCTTCGTCTCCCCCTAGTCCCGATCACTGGAAACCTAATATATAAAAATTAAATTAGTTTCTTGTCCCGAAATGTTACAGTGACTTTTTGGAATTATCTCTCTATATTTGTGGATTTCCATTCGATTTTAGATGTATATTTTTTTCTTAAATCTAAACTTTGAGTTTTCACTTTCCGATTCTCTCGTAAACAAGAAGATAAAGGCAAAACAGATCACAAAAAAAATGAAAATTTTAGAGTTTATGTATGGAAAAATTTAAAAACAATAACAAACGTATGTAAAGAAAATTTATTTACACAACACAAACGAACACAAAAGTTTTGTCACCCAAGTTTGACAAATTTCTCTAGTTCATCCCCAATGGCTTAGAATTCTTTAAGAAAGATATTTCTAACAGATCCTAACATCTTTTAAATATGGATATGCATACTGTAAACATGTTAAAGATGCAAATGCCCTATGGATCCAACCCTTTTAAAGCGAACAACAAATGCTCATTAAATTCTCAAGTGAACGTGCAGTGGGATATTTACCTGAGTCAAACAAGCCATTATTTTGCCCATTTACAAAAAGCTAACCTAATAGTCATAGAGGATTAGTAAAGTGATTTATCGGTCAATAATGCGTAATGGGCTATATTTTTTTAAGAAATGACTTATGGATTGGGAGTCAACACTCAGTTAAAAATCATCCACCTCCCCTTTTCCCTATCATTGCCAAACCTAATCTATAAAAATAAAAAGAGTTTGCAGTTCCTAAAAGTTACAAAGACTTTTTAGAATTATCTCTCTCTACATTTGTGCATTTCCATTCCATTTTTTATGTTCAATTTTTTCTTAAATCGAAACTTTGAGTCTTTGCATTCCGATTCTCTCGTAAACCAGAAGATAAGGGCAAAACATATAACAACAAAATGAAAATTTTAGAGTTTATGTATGGAAAAAATTATAAAAAATAACAAATATAAGTAAAGAAAATTTATTTACACACCACAAACGAACACAAAAGCTTTGTTGTCCAACTTTTGGAAATTCCACTAGTTCCACCCTTATGACTTTGAATTTGATAAGAAAGAGATTTCTGACTCATCCTAACATGTTTTAAATATGGATATGCATGCTTGAAAAAATTTAAAGATGAAAATGGCCTATCGATCCTAACCTTTTCAAGTGAACAACAAATGCTCATTCAAGTTCTAAGTGAACATGCGGTGGGATATTTACCCGAGTTAAACAAGCCATTATTTTGCCCATTTACAAAAAAGCTGACCTAACAATCATAGATGATTGTAAAGTGATTTATCACGCGTAACGGGCAATCTTTTTGTAAGAAATGACTTATGGATTGGGAGTCAACACTCAGTTAGAAATCCCCCGCCTCCCCCTTTTCCCGATCATTGTAAAACCAAATATATAAAAACTAAAAGAGTTTGTAGTCCCTAAAACTTACAGAGACTTTTTGGAATTATCTCTCTCTACATTTGTGCATTTCTATTCCATTTTAGATGTGCATTGTTTTCTTAAATCAAGACTTTGAGTTTTCACTTTCTGATTCTGTCATAAACAAGATGATAATGGTAAAACAGATCACAACAAAATGAAAATTTTAGAGTTTATGTATGAAAAATTTTTAAAACAATCACAAATGTAAGTAAAGAAAATTTATTCACACACCACAAATGAACACAAAAGTTTTGTTGTCACAGTTTGGGAAATTCCATAAGTTCAACCCTCATTGCTAGGAATTTGATAATAAAGAGATTTCTTACTGATCCTAACATGTTTTTTAAATATGGATATGCATGCTTGAAACATGTTAAAGATTTCTAATTTGTATGCATGCTTGAAACATGTTAAAGATGCAATGCCCAATGGATCAAAACCTTTTAAAGCGAACAGCAAATGCTCATAAATTTTCAAGTGAACGTGCGGTGGGATATTTACCTAAGTCAAACAAGCCATTATTTTGCCCATTTAAAAAAAGTTGAGCTGCCAATCACACATGATTTATAAAGTGATTTATCGGTTAATCATATGTAACAGGCTAATTTTTTCTCAGAAATGACTTAAGGATCCCGTTCATTGCAAAACCTAATAATATAAAAACTAGAAGAGTTTGTAGTCCCAGAAGTTACAGAGACTTTTTGGAATTATCTCTCTCTACATTTGTGCATTTCCATTCTATTTTAGATGTACACTTTTTTCTTAAATCAAAACTTTGAGTTTTCACTTTCCGATTCTCTGGTAAACAAGAAGATAAAGGCAAAAGAGATCACAACAAAATGAAAAATTTAGAGATTAAGTTTGGAAAAAATTAAAAACTACAAAAAATGTAAGTAAATAAAATTTATTCACACACCACAAACGAACACAAAAGTTTTGTTGTCCGAAGTTTGGGAAATTCCATTAGTTCAACCCTAATGGCTGTGAATTTGATAAGAAAGAGATTTCTAATAGATCCAAACATGTTTTAAATATGGATATGCATGCCTGAAAAATATAAAAGATGAAAATGCCCTATGGGTCCAAACCTTTTAAAGCAAAGAACAAATGCTCATTAATTTCTCAAGTGAACGTGCAGTGGGATATTTACCCGAGTCAAACAAGCCATTATTTTGTCCATTTACAAAAAGTTGACCTAACAATCACAGATGATTTGTCAACTATTTTATTGGTCAACCATCTGTAACGGGCTAAATTTTTTTAAGAAATGACTTATGGAATGGGAGTCGACACTCAGTTAAAAATCCCCTGCCTCCCCCTTTTCCCGTTCATTGCAAAACCCAATATATAAAAACTGAAAGAGTTCGCAGTCCCTAAAAGTTACAGAGACTTTTTTGAATTACCTCTCTCTACATTTGTGCATTTCCATTCTATTTTAGATGTACACTTTTTTCTTAAATCAAAACTTTTAGTTTTCACTTTCCTATTCTCTCATAAACAAGAAGATAAAGGTAAAACATATCACAACAGAATAAAATTTTTAGAGTTTATGTGTGGAAAAAATTAAAACAATAACAAATGTAAGTAAAGAAAACTTATTCACACACCACAAACGAACTGAAAAGTTTTGTTGTCCAAGTTTGGGTAATTACACTAGTTCAACCCTTATAGTTTGGAATTTGATAATAAAGAGATTTCTAAGTGATCCTAACATGTTTTAAATATGGATATGCATGCTTGAAACATGTTAAAGATGCAAATGCCTTATGGATCCAAACCTTTTAAAGTGAACAACAAATGCTCATTAAATTCACAAGTGAATGTGCGGTGGGATATATACCCGAGTCAACCAAGCCATTATTTTTCCCATTTACAAAAAGCTGAGCGAACAATAACAGATGATATGTAAAGTTATTTATAGGTCAATCATGCGTAACGGGCTATGTATTTTTAAGAAAGGACTTATGCATTGGGAGCCAACACTCAGTTAAAAATCCTCCGCCTCCCCCTGGTCCCAATCATTGCAAAACCTAATAAATAAAAATTAAAAGAGTTTCCAGTCCTGAAAAGTTACAGAGACTTTTTGGAATTATCTCTCTACATTTGTGCATTTTGATTCTATTTTAGAAGTACACGTTTTTCTTAAATCAGAACTTTGAGTTTTTGCTTTCCGATTCTCCCGTAAACAAGAAGATAAAAGAAAAACAGATCACAAAAAAATGAAAATTTTAGAGTTTATGTATGAAAAAAATTAAAAACAATGACAAATCTAAGTAAAGAAAATTTATTTACACACCACAAACGAACACAAAAGTTTTGTTGCCCAAGTTTTGGAAATTTCACTAGTTCAACCTAATGACTTGGAATTTGATAAGAAAGAGATTTCTAACTGATCCTAACATGATTTAAATATGGATATGCATGCTTGAAAAAGTTAAAGATGCAAGTGGCCTATCGATCCAAACCTTTTAAAGCGAACAACAAATGCTCATTCAAGTCTCAAGTGAACATTCGATGGGATATTTACCAGAGTCAAACCAGCCATTATTTTTCCCATTTACAAAAAACTTGACCTAACAATCATAGATGATTGTAAAGTGATTTTGCACACGTAACGGGCTATATTTTTTTAAGAAATCACTTATGGATTGGGAGTCAACACACAATTAAAAATCCCCCACCTCCCCCTTTTCCCGATAATTGCCAAACCTAATATATAAAAACAAAAAGAGTTTGAAATCCCTAAAAGTTATTGAGACTTTTTCAGAATTATTTCTCTTGACATTTGTGCATTTCCATTCCATTTTAGATGTACAATTTTTTCTTAATTCAAAACTTTGAGTATTCGCTTTCCGATTCTCTCGTAAACAAGAAGATAAAGGCTAAAAATATCACAAAAAAAATGAAAATTTTAGTGTTTCTGTATGGAAAAAATTTAAAATGTAGAATTTAGGATCTCATGAAAAGAACTTTAGATCAACAAGAAAGAAGAAGAAGAAGAAGAAGAAGAAGAGAGAAGGAGAAGAGAAGTAGAAGAACGTGGAAGAAGAGAGTTTGGATTAAGGGAGAAGAGGGTTGCGTCAAAAAGAAAAATGAGGGCTGGACGAATTTGTGGAAAGAGTGGAGAGTGCTTCAATGCCCTACCTCTTAGCCAATGCCTTTTTTATAGTTTTACAATACCCTTAGGGCTAAAACTTGATAAAACAAAAGACATAAAAGGAACACATATTTACACTTCTATGCCATCTTTATGGAAAGTACCATATTTTACACATATGCCACTCCTTTGACGTGTGGGCTTCTTGTCTTGAGCTCGTGGGCTTGAGCCCATATTCCAACACTCCCCCTCAAGCTGGAGGAGAAAAGACATAATAAATACCCAGCTTGCCACATAAAAACGATAGGATTTTAGATGTAACGGGTTTAGTGAGAATATCAGCTACTTGCTCTTGAGATGACACATGTTTGAGAGAGATTATTCCTGCTTGAAACTTCTCCCGTATAAAATGACAATCCACCTCAATATGTTTAGTTCTTTCATGAAAAACTGGATTTGAAGTGATATGAATGGCTACTTGATTATCACAATGCAGATTCATGGACCCCTTTTTATAAAAACCTAGTTCGGTAAGAAGGGTCCTAATCCATAAAAGTTCACTAACGGTATGGACCATAGCTCTATATTCTGCTTCGGCACTAGATCTTGCAACCACATTTTGCTTCTTACTTTTCCATGTAACCAAGTTTCCCCCAACCAGAGTACAATATCCTGATGTAGATTTTCTATCATCAGGAGATCCAGCCCAATCTACATCTGAGAAGCCTTCTATGTTGAAGTGCCCTTGTTTTTTATACATCAATCCTTTTCCTGGAGCTCCTTTTAGATAACGTAATATTAACTCTAAAGCCTGCCAGTGGGTAATTTGTGTTTTGTGCATGAACTGACTCACCACACTTACAACATATGATATGTTTGGCCTAGTTACTGTGAGATAAATCAGTTTTGCCACAAGTCTTTGATATTTGCCAATATCAATATCTTCTTCATTTGTGGCACATAATTTTACATTTGTATCCATAGGTGTGTCAACTGGTCTACAACCCTTCATTCTTGTTTCTTCAAGGAGATCCAAGGCATATTTTCTTTAAGACAATATTATCCCATGTTTGGATTGAAGAACTTCTATACCCAAAAAATATTTAAGCATACCAAGGTCATTAGTCTTGAATTCCTGACATATCATCTGTTTCACCTCTTATATGCTCAAAGCATCATCACCGATTAAGATAACATCATCCACGTATACGGCCAATAATATTTTCCCTTTGACCGTATCTTTATAATATACAGAATGATCAACTGAGCACTGATGAAAACCAAACTGTAGGAGTGTTTGACTAAATTTATCAAACCAAGCCCGAGGGGACTGCTTAAGCCCATAGAAAGACTTTTTTAACCGGCATACTGACTCTCCCTCAACCACATAACCAGGTGGTTGAACCATATAAATTTCCTCACTGATATCACCATTTAAAAAAGCATTTTTAACATCCAACTGATAGACGGGCCATGAGGAGTTAGCAACAATAGATAAGATGATGCGTACCAAATTCAATTTTGCAATAGGAGAGAAGGTCTCCTCATAATCTATCCCATAGCACTACGTATAGCCCATAGCAACCACTCAAGCTTTAAGACGAGCAACCGATCCATCCGGATTATGTTTCACCGCAAAAACCCATCGACAACCAACCGATCTTTTACCTTTCGGGAGTGATGTTAAGTACCAGGTTTGGTTTTCGAATAAGGCGTGCATGTCTTCATCCATAGCCGCCTTCCATCCTGGATGTCTCAGAGCCTCCTGATATGACTGTGGACTGGAACTAGAAGAAAGGGACGCAAGAAACTGAAAACACTCGGAAGACAAACGATGGTGAGACATAAAATTTGAGATATGATGTGAAGTAGTACAGGAGCGACGTTCTTTTCTTAAAGCAATAGGCTGAGTATCAAATTCAGGCCCATACATAGGAGGAGAAGGACTTACCTTGGGTGGATTCGACAACTGCATAGGTGAAGGTATGGCCGGTGCATCAGGGGATGGATCCACTTCAAGATTGAACGGCACAAGCGGACAAGGAGTATTAGAAGGACAAGTCCATCCTGGAGGAGCATCATGGGAGGAGTAGAAGGGAGTGTCCTCAAAGAAAGTCACATTCCTAGAGATAAACATCCTCTGAAGGGTAGGATTGTAACAGACATAACCTTTCTGGGTGTGAGAGTATCCCAAAAAAATGCACTTCATAGACCGAGTATCAAGTTTATTTTTATGTGGAGATGTAACATGAACAAAACGCGTACACCCAAACACTTTCAAAGGAAGAGAAAAAGGATCTTCACTATTAAATAACACAGAGTAAGGAGTTTTATGATGAAGGACTGATGAAGGTAACCCATTAATGAGAAAACATGCTGTGAGTATAGCATGAGGCCAATAGAAATAGGGTACCTTCATGGAGTAGAGGAGGTCCCGAGCAACTTCAAGAAGATGACGATTCTTCCTTTCAGCAACACCATTTTGTTGAGGAGTATAGACACATGATGTTTGATGAATAAGCCCATTACTCTCACAAAATGATTTGAAGTCATGAGACATGTATTCCTTAGCATTATCAGATCTAAGGGTTTGAATTTTCTTCCCAAATTGTGTCAAGACCATAGCATGAAAATTTGTAAACAAAGGAAGAATTTCAGAACGCTCTTTAAATAGATATAACCAAGTCACTCGAATAAAATCTTCAACAAAAATGACAAAATATTTAACTTGGGAAATATTTGAGACACATAAAGGGCCCCATACATCAGAATGTATTAGCTCAAACGGAGCAGTACTTGTAGTTGAAAGATGAGGAGAATATGTACTCCTGACATGTTTACTTAATTGACAAACCTCACAATTGATATTAGAAAGTCCTTTTAAAGATGGAACCAAAGAACGAAGTGAAGGGGTAGACGGATGACCAAGTCGGTTGTGCCAAAGTTGGGCCTCAGATATAGTGGACGATAATGCAGCTAATAGTGGAAGAGTGAAGTAGTACAAACCCCCCTTTTCATGGCCGCCACCAATCACCCGCTTCGTAGTGAGATCCTGAAAGACACAAGAAGACAGTGAGAAGGTGATAGAGCAATTTAATTGTTTGGTCAATTGGCTAACCTAGAACAAATTTAAAGGAAATTGAGGAACAAACAAAACATCTTGAAGGGGAATAGATGAAGTAAGAGAGGAGGAACCTTTGCCAAGGACCTTGGTTTGGGTACCATCAGCAATAGTAATGAATTTATGAGGACAACAAGGAGATAAGGACTACAACAAGTGTTTGTTACCTGATAGATGTTTGGAGGCCCCGGAGTCGATGATCCAAGAGGAAGAGGAAGAAGAGGAAGAAAGCATACCTGAGGCAATAGTAGTGGCAACAGTAGATGGTGAGATAATAGATGATTCCATGAAGGACTTCATTGTCTGAAATGCAGCATAGTCCTCAGCCGTAAGAGTCACATTTCCGGATGATGATTCAGCCTTATCTTCATTTTTCTCAACGTTAACTGAGACTGGGTTAGCTGTGGCCCAATCAGGCTTGCCATGAAGTTTCCAGCATGATGCCACAAGGTGGTTCTGACGGCCACAATAATTGCAAAGTTGAGGCTCAGTACGAAAATAATTTTGACCCATTCTACCACCTCTATTTTCAGCCCCTCTCATAGTTCGACCCCCTCTCATATTTCTGCCCTGTCCTCGGGATGAGTAAGATGTTCCCCGATTGCCAGAGAACATCACTGATGGAGCATCAATAGGAGAAGGAGGGGATGGATCTGGTATCCTAAGTAATGTAGCACTAATATCATCGAAGGATGGAAGAGCAGAAGAACTTAGAAGTTGAGTTTTGACCACCTCAAGGTATGGTTTAATATTCGATAAGCAAATGGCTGCTGCCAAAACTTCTCTTTTGTCGTTCTTGAATGGCAATATCAGTGGAATATGGTTGAGCTAGTTTCCATTCTTGAAGAAGACCGCGAAATCGTGCCAAAAATTCGTGAATATTATCTCCATGTATCGTATGCAACATGTTTTGTAAGACATCATATATTTTTTGTAATGAAGCAGTGCTTGAGTAAAGCTTGGCACAAGTGTCCCATATGTTCTTGGTGGTTTCCAAGTGGACCACATTGTTGGCCACCTGCTCTTCCATGCTATTAATGAGCCAACTTATCACCATGTTATCATCCTTAACCCACTTGTGGTAGGACACATCTTCATCATCAATCGGAGGAGGAAAGTTAACAACGTGGCTGAAGAGGTCACGAGTAATAAGAACCCTCCGAACTGATTGTGACCAGCTCATGTAATTGGAGAGACCTCTAAGTGGAATTGTAGTAATACGGAGTATATCACTCTTATTACTATTGTATCCAATCTCCATGATGAGGCAAGTAAAATATGGAGGTCAAGGGAAAAGGCCTTCTTCAAAGAACCATTACTTTATGTAATTTGAAGAACCCGTAGACCAAATCAATCACCAACAAAAGAGAACAAGAACCAATTTCTTTCACAAGGGCAAGCACCAAATTATCAACAAATTTGTGCCTTTAGAAAGTGATAATAACATCCAGCCATCACTCAACTTCTCTTGTATTCATAAGAACAAAGAGAAGAAAATAGATGCAACCGATTAGGCCTTAATCCAAACTCCAACACAAACGAGCAATAGACAAAAATTTAGAGAAGATTTAACGACAAACCAAGACACTTGGAAGAGATTTATCTTCAGCTCATGGGAGACTTCAACGTAAGAAAGAATTCAATTGTTGAAGTTAAAAAAAAACGGAACTACAAAGGGTAAATGGCTGTTGGCATTTCATCAAACATGTAATGGGCATCCAACAACACAACACAAACCCATGAGCAACCTAAAGTAGGAGAAGATACAACAACATGTGCTGGAATTCTACCTCAAATGAGATGGATCCAAATTACATAAAGGTAAATGAATTTCACCCATCAATCTTAATAAGATGCAAACAGCAAATGATCTTGATCACTCTTGTAATTGATTTACAAGGAGTCAAGATTATAACATCAATTTAGTCATAGAAATAAATCTTTACAACATATAATGATTTATTTTGACTTGATGTGACTCAAAATTCAAGAAGTAAAGAAAAACAGTAAAAAGGAGTATGTACATAAGAAAAGGAAACAAAAAAAAAAACGTAAATAATAAGATGATGAAATTATCTCTTTATGACTGAACTCCTTTTACAACTTCTTGAACAGATTTCATAATAACTCTATGAAGAGATCCTAAACTCTTTGCTCTGATACCATATAGAATTTAGGATCTCATGAAAGGAACTTTAGATCAACAAGAAAGAAGAAGAAGAAGAAGAAGAGAGAAGGAGAAGAGAAGAAGAAGAACGTGGAAGAAGAGAGTTTGGATTAAGGGAGAAGAGGGTTGCGTCAAAAAGAAAAATGAGGGCTGGACGAATTTGTGGAAAGAGAGGAGAGTGCTTCAATGTCCTACCTCTTAGCCAATGCCTTTATTTATAGTTTTACAATACCCTTAGAGCTACAACTTGATAAAACAAAAGACATAAAAGGAACACATATTTACACTTCTATGCCATCTTTATGGAAAGTACCATATTTTACAACTCCTTTGACGTGTGGGCTTCTTGTCTTGAGCTCATGGGCTTGAGCCCATCTTCCAACAAAAAACAATAACAAATGCAAGTAAAGAAAATTTATTTACACACCACAAATGAACACAAAAGCTTTGTTGACCAAGATTGGGAAATTCCACTGGTTCAACCCAAATGGCTTGGAATTTGATAAGAAAGATTTTCTAACTGATCCTAACATGTTTTAAATATGGATATGCATGCTTGAAATAAGTTAAAGAAGCAAATGGCATATCGATCCAAACCTTTTAAAGTGAACAACAAATGCTAATTAAATTCTCAAGTGAACGTGCGGTGGGATATTTACCCAAGTCAAACAAGCCATTATTTTGTCCATTTACAAAAAAGCTGACCTAACAATCATAGATAATTGAAAAATGATTTATCTCACATAACGGGCTATATTATTATAAGAAATGACTTATGGATTGGGAGTCAACACTCAATTAAAATCCACCGCCTCCCCCTTTTCCCGATCATTGCCGAACCAAATATATAAAAACTAAACAAGTTTGTAGTCCCTAAAAGTTATAGAGACTTTTTGAATTTATCTCTCCATATATTTGTGAATTTCCATTCCATTTTAGATGTACAATTTTTTCTTAAATCATGACTTTGAGTTTTCACTTTTTGATTCTCTCGTAAACAAGAATATAATGACAAAGCATATCACAACAAAATGAAAATTTTAGTGTTTATGTGTGGAAAAAATTAAAAAAAATAACAAATGTAAGAAAATAAAATTTATTCACACACCTCAAACGAAGACAAAAGTTTTGTTGTCCCAGTTTGGGACATTCCATAAGTTCAACCATAATGGCTAGGAATTTGATAAGAAAGAGATTTCTTAATGATCCTAACATGTTTTAAATATGGATATGTATGCTTGAAACATGTTAAAGATTTCTAATTTCATATGCATTCTTGAAACATGTTAAAGATGCAAATGCCCTATGGATCCAAAGCTTTTAAAGCGAACAACAAATGCTCATTAAATTTTCAAGTGAACGTGTGGTGGGATATTTACCCAAGTCAAACAAGCCATTATTTTGCCCATTTACAAAAAGTTGACCTACCAATAACCCATGATTTGTAAAGTGATTTATCGGTCAATCATATCTAACAGGCTATGTTTTTGTAAGAAATGACTTATGGATCTCGTTCCTTGCAAAACCTAATATATAAAAACTAAAAGAGTTTGCAGTCCCTAAAAGTTACCGAGACTTTTTGGAATTATCTTTCTCTACCTTTGTGCATTTCCAATCCATTTTAGATGTACACTTTTTTGCACTTTCTGATTCTCTCGTAAACAAGAAGATAAAGGAAAAATAGATCACAACAAAATGGAAAATTTAGAGATTATGTATGGAAAAAATTAAAAACAATAACAAATGTAAGAAAAGAAAATTTATTCACACACCACAAACGACAACAAAACTTTTGTTGTCCAAGTTTGCGAAATTCCACTAGTTCAACCCTAATGGTTGTGAATTTGATAAGAAAGAGATTTCTAAAATATCCAAATATGTTTTAGATATGGATATGCTTGCTTGAAACATGTTAAAGATGCAAATGCCCTATGGATCCAAACCTTTTAAAGTGAAGAACAAATGCTCATTAAATTCGTGAACGTGTGGTGGGATATTTACCCGAGTCAAACAAGCCATTATTTTGCGCATGTACAAAAAGTTGACCTAACAATCACATATGATTTTTAAACTGATTTATCGTTCAATCACCCGTAACGGGCTAAGTTTTTGTAAAAAATGACTTATGGAAAGGGAGTGGACACTCAGTTAAAAATCCCCCTCCTCCCCCTTTTCCCAATCATTGCAAAACCTAATATAAAAACTAAAAGAGTTTGCAGTCCCTAAAAGTTACAGAGACATTTTGGAATTACCTCTCTCTACATTTGTGCATTTCCATTCCATTTTAGATGTACACTTTTTTCTTTAATCAAAACTTTGAGTTTTCACTTTCCGATTCTCTCGTAAACAAGAAGATAAAGGCAAAACATATCACAACAAAATGAAAATTTTAGAGTTTATGTGTGGAAAAAATTAAAAACATTAACAAATGTATCTAAAGAAAACTTATTCACACACCCCAAATGAACTGAAAGTTTTGTTGTCCAAGTTTGGATGGTACCACTAGTTTAACCCTAATGTCTTGGAGTTATATAAGAAAGAGATTTCTAATTGATCCTAACATGTTTTTAATATGGATATGCATGCTTGAAACATGTTAAAGATGCAAATGCCCTATGGATCAAAACCTTTTATAGTGAACGTGCGGAGGGATATTTACATGAGTCAAACAAGCTATTATTGTGGCCATTTACAAAAAGCTGAGCGAACAATCATAGCTGATTTGTAAAGTTATTTATAGGTCAATCATGAGTAACGGGCTATTTTTTTTAAGAAAGGACTTATGGATTGGGAGTCAACACTCAGTTAATAATCCACCGCCTCTCCCTGGTCCCAATCATTGCAAAACCTAATATATAAAACCTATAAGAGTTTACAGTCCAGAAAAGTTACAGAGACTTTATTGAATTATCTCTCTGTACATTTATGCATTTCCTTTCCATTTTAGAAGTACACGTTTTTCTTAAATCAAAATTTTGAGTTTTGACTTTCTGATTCTCTCGTAAATAAGAAGATAAATGCAAAATAGATCACAACAAAATGAAAAATTTACAGATTATGTATAGAAAAAATTAAAAACTATAACAAATGTAAGTATAGAAAATTTATTCACACAACACAAACGAACACAAAAGTTTTGTTGTAAACGTTTGAGAAATTCTACTATTTCAACCCCAATGGCTTAGAATTTGATAAGAAAGAGATTTCTAACAGATCCTAACATGTTTTAAATATGGATATGCATGCTTGAAACAAGTTAAAGATACAAATGCCCTATGGATCCAAACCTTTTAAAGCGAACAAAAAATGCTCATTAAATTCTCAAGTGAACGTGCGGTGGGATATTTACCAGTGTCAAACAAGCCATTATTTTGCCCATTTATAAAAAGCTGACCTAACCATCATAGATGATTTGTAAAGTAATTTATCAGTGAATCATGCATAATGGGCTATATTTTTTTAAGAAATGACTTATGGATTGGGAGTTAACACTCAATTAAAAATCCCCCGCCTCCCCCTTTTCCCGATCATTGCAAAACCAAATATATGAAAACAGTCCCTAAAAGTTACAGAGACTTTCTAGAATTATCTCTCTCAACATTTGTGCATTTCCACTCCATTTTAGATGTACAATTTCTTCTTAAATCAAGACTTTGAATTTTCACTTTCTGATTCTCTCGTAAACAAGATGATAATGGCAAAACAGATCACAACAAAACGAAAACTTTAGAGTTTATGTCTGGAAAAAATTAAAAACAATAACAAATATAAGTAAAGAAAATTTATTCACACACCACAACGAACACAAAAGTTTTATTGTCCTAGTTTTAGAAATTCCACTAGTTCAACCCCAATGGCTAGGAATATTATAAGAAAGAGATTGCTTACTGATCCTAGCTTGTTTTAAATATGGATATGCATGCTTGAAACATGTTAAAGATTTCTAATTTGATATGCAAGCTTGAAACATGTTAAAGATTTCTAATTTCATATGCAAGCTTGAAATATGTTAAAGATGCAAATGCCCTATGATTCCAAAACCTTTTAAAGCGAACAACAAATGCTCATTAAATATTCAAGTGAACGTGCGGTTGGATATTTACCCGAGTCAAGCAAGCCATTATTTTTTCCATTTTTAAAAAGCTGACCTACCTATCACACATGATTTTTAAAGTGATTTATCGGCCAATCATATGTAATGGGCAATGTTTTTGTAAGAAATGACTTATGGATCTCGTTCATTGCAAAACCTAATATATAAAAACTAAAAGAGTTTGCAGTCCCAAAAGTTATAGAGAATTTTTGGAATTATCTCTGTTTACATTTGTGCATTTCCATTCCATTTTAGGTGTACTCTTTTTTCGTAAATCAAAACTTTGAGTTTACACTTTCCGATTCTCTCGTAAACAGGAAGATAAAGGAAAAATAAATCACTAGAAAATGAAAAATTTAGAGATTATGTATGGAAAAAATAAAAAAAAATATCAAATGTAAGTCAAGAAAATTTATTCGCACACAACAAAATAACACAAAAGTTTTGTTGTCCAAGTTTGGGAAATTCCACTAGTTCAACCCTAATATCTGTGAATTTGATAAGAAAGAGATTTCTAATAGATCCAAACATGTTTTAAATATGGATATGCTTGCTTGAAACATGTTAAAGATGCCAATGCCCTATGGAACCTAACCTTTTAAAGCGAAGAAAAAATGCTCATTAAATTCTCAAGTGAACGTGCGGTGGGATATTTACCCGAGTCAAACAAGCCATTATTTTGCCCATTTACAAAAAGCAGACCAAACAATCATAGATGATTTGTAAAGTGATTTTTCGGTCAATCATGCGTAACAGGCTATATTTTTTTAAGAAATGACTTATGGATTGGGAGTCAACACTCAGTTAAAAATCCCCCGCCTCCCCCTTTTCCCGATCATTACAAAACAAATTATATAAAAACTAAAAGAGTTTGCATTCCCTAAAAGTTACGGAGAATTTTTGGAATTATCTCTCTCTACATTAGTGCATTTCCATTCTATTTTAGATGTAATTTTTTTTTTTAAAACAAAACTTTGATTTTTCACTTTCTAATTCTCAAGTAAACAAGAAGATAAAGGCAAAACATATGACAACAAAATGAATATTTTAGAGTTTATGTGTGGAAAAAATTAAAAACATTAAAAATTGTAAGTAAAGAAAATTTATTCACACACAACAAACGAAAACAAAAGTTTCGTTGTCCCAGTTTGGGAAATTCCTCAAGTTCAACCCTAATTGCTTGGAATTTGATAAGAAATAGATTTCGAACTGATCCTAAAATGTTTTAGATATGGATATGCATGCTTGAAACATGTTAAAGATGAAAATGCCCTCTGGATCCCAACCTTTTAAAGCGAACAAAAAATTCTCTTTAAATTCTCAAGTGAACGTGCAGTGGGATATTTACCCAAGTCAAACAAGCCATTTTTTGCCCATTTACAAAAAGTTGAAATAACATTCACAGATGATTTGTAATGTGATTTATCGATCAATCATGCGTAACGGGCTATGTTTTTGTAAGAAATGACTTATAGATTGGGAGTCAACACTCATTTAAAAATCCCTTGCCTCCCCTTTTTCTTGATCATTGCAAAACCTAATATATAAAATCTAAAAGAGTTTGGAATCCCTAAAAGTTACAGAAACTTTTCGGAATTATCTCTCTCTACATTTGTGCATTTCCATTATTTTTTAGATGTACACTTTTTTCTTAAATCAAAACTTTGAGTTTTCACTTTCCGATTCTCTCCTAAACAAGTAGATAACGACAAAATGGATCACAACAAAATGAAAATTTTAGAGTTTATGTGTTGAAAAAAATTAAAAACAATAAAAAATGTAAGTAAAGAAAAGTTATTACATGCCGCAAACGAACTGAAAAGTTTTGTTGTCCAAGTTTGCGTAATTCCACTAGTTCAACCCTAATGGCTTGGAATTTGCTAAGAAAAAAATTTCTAACTCATCCTAACATGTTTTAAATATGGTATGCATGGTTGAAAAATGTTAAAGATGGAAATGCCCTATGGATCCAAACCTTTTAAAGCAAAAAACAAATGCTCATTAAATTCTCAAGTGAACATGCGGTGGGATATTTACCCAAGTCAAACAATCCATTATTTTGCCCATTTACAAAAAGTTGAGCGAACAATCACAGATGGTTTTTAAAGTTATTTATAGGTCAATCATGCGTAACGGGCTATGTTTTTGTAACAAAGGACTTATGGATTGGGAGTGAACACTCAGTTAAAAATCCTCCGCCTTCCCTTTCCCCATCCATTGCAAAACATAATATATAAAAACAAAAAGAGTTTACAGTCCAAAAAAGTTATAGCGAATTTTTGGAATTATCTCTCTCCACATTTGTGCATTTCCTTTCCATTTTAAATGTAATTTTTTTTAAATCAAAACATTGAGTTTTTTTTTCCGATTCTCTCATAAACAACAAGATAAGGGCCAAACATATCACAACAAAAAGAAAATTTTAGAGTTTATGTATGGAATAAAATTAAAAAAAATAAAAATGTAAGTAAAGAAAACTTATTCACTCACCACAAATGAACTGAAAAGTTAGGCTGTCCAAGTTTAGGAAATTCCATTAGTTCAACCCTATATGCTTGGAATTTGATAAGAAAGAGATTTTCAACTAATCCTAACATGTTTTAAATATGGAAATGCATACTTGAAAGATGTTAAAGTTGCAAATACCCTATGGATTCAAACCTTTTAAAGCGAACAAAAAATGCTCATTAAATTCTCAAGTTAACGTGCGGTGGGATATTTACCCGAGTGGAACAAGCCATTATTTTGCCCATTTATAAAAAGAAGACCTAACAATCATAGATGATTTTTAAAGTGATTTAATGGTCTATCACGCATAACGGGCTATAGTTTTGAAAGAAATGACTTATGGATTAGGAGTCAACACTCATTTTAAAATCCTCCGCCTCCCCTATTTCCCGGTCATTGCAAAACAAAATATATAAAAACTAAAAGAGTTTGCAGTCCGCAAAAGTTACAGAGAATTTTTTTGAATTATCTCCCTATACATTTGTGCATTTCCATTCCATTTTAGAAGTACACTTTTTTCTTAAATCAAAACATTGAGTTTTCACTTTACGATTCTCTCGTAAAAAAGAAGATAAAGGTAAAATAGTCACAACAAAATGAAAATTCAAGAGTTTATGTAAGGAAAAAATTAAAAAATATTAATAAATGTAAGAAAGAAAATTTATTCACACACCACAAACGAACAAAAAAGTTTTTTAATCCAAGTTTGGGAAATTCCTCTACTTTAACCCTAATGGCTATGAATTTGATAAGAAAGACATTTCTAACTGATCCTAACATTTTTTAAATTTGGATATGCGTGCTTAAAACATGTTAAAGATGCAAATGCCCTATGGATCCAAACATTTTAAAGTGAACAACAAATGCTCATTAAATTCTCAAGTGAATGTGCGGTGGGATATTTACCCCATTCAAACAAGACATTATTTTGCCCATTTACAAAAGAGTTGACCTAACAATCACAGATGATTTTTAAAGTGATATATCGATCAATCATGTGTAACGGGCTATGTTTTTTTATAGAAATGACTTATGGATCTGGAGTCAACAATCAGTCGAAAATCACCCCCACCCCTTTTTCCCGATCATTGCAAAACCAAATATATAAAAACTAATAGAGTTTGCAGTCCCAAAAAGTTATAGAGACTTTTTGGAATTATCTCTCTCTACATTAGTGCATTTCCATTCCATTTTAGATGTACAGTTTTTTTCTTCAATCAAAACTTTGTGTTTTCACTTTCCGATTCTCTCGTAAACAAGAAGATAAAGGCAAAACTAATCACAACAAAATGAAAATTTTAGTCTTTACGTATGGAAAAAGTAAAAAAACAATAAAAAATGTATGTAAATAAAATTTATTCAAACACCACAAATGAACACAAAATTTTTGTTGTTGAAGTTTTGGAAATTCCACGACTTGGAAAATTATAACAAAGAGATTTCTAACTGAACAAAACATGTTTTAAATATGGATATGCATGTTTGAAAAATATTAAAGATGCAAATGCCCTACGAATCCAATCCTTTTAAAGTGAACGTGCAGTGGGATATTTACCTGAGTAAAACAAGTCATTATTTTGACCATTTACAAAAAGCTGACCTAAGAATCACAGATGATTTGTAAAGTGAATTATCGGTCAATCATGTGTAATGGGCTATGATTTTGTAAGAAATGACTTATGGATTGGGAGTCAACTCTCAGTTAAAAATTCTCCGCCTCCCCCTTTTCCCGATCATTGCATAACCTAATATATAGAAAAAGGAGTTTTCAGTCCCTAAAAGTTCAGAGACTTTTTGGAATTATCTCTGTCCTAATTTGTGCATTTCCATTCCAATTTAGCTGTACAATTTTTCCTTAAATCAAAACTTTGTTTATTCACTTTAAGATTCTCTCGTAAATAAGAAGATAAATGCAAAACAAATAACAACAAAATAAAAATTAAAGAGTTATGTATGGGAAAAATTAAAAAAAATCACAAATGTATGTAAAGAAAATTGACTCACACACCAGAAACGAACAAAAAAGTTTAGTTGTCCAAGTTTGGGAAATTCTCCTACTTCAACCTTAATGGCTTGGAATTTGATAAGAAAGAGATTTCTAACTGATCCTAACATGTTTTAAATATGGATATGCATGCTTGAAAAATGTTAAAGAGGCAAATGCCCTATGGCTCCAAACCTTTTACAGCGTACAACAAAGGCTCATTAAATTCTCAAGTGAACATGCGGAGGTATATTTACCCGAGTCAAACAAACCATTATTTTGCCCATTTACAAAAATTTGAGCTAACAATCACAGATGATTTGTAAAGTTATTTATCGGTCAATCACGCCTAACGTGCTATGTTTTTTTATGAAATGACTAATGGATTGGGAGTCAACACTCAGTTAAAAATCCTACGCCTCCCCCTTTTCTAGATCATTGCAAAACCTAATATATAAAAACTAAAAGAATTTCCAGACCCTAAAAGTTACAAAGACTTATTGGAATTATCTCTCTAAATTTGTCCATTTCCTTTCCATTTTAGATGTACAATTTTTTCTTAAATCAAACCTTTTAGTTTTCGCTTTCCGATTCTCTTGTAAACAAGAAGATAAAGGCAAAACATATGACTACAAAATGAAAATTTTAGAGTTTATGTATGGAAAAAAATTTAAAACGATAAAAAATTTATGTAAAGAAAATTTATTTACACACCACAAACGAACACAAAAGTTTTGTTGTCCAAGTTTGGGTAATTCCATTAGTTCAACCCTAATGACTTGGAATTTGATAAGAAAGAGATTTCTAACTGATCCTAACATGTTTTAAATATGGATACGCATGCTTGAAACATGTTAAAGTTGCAAATGCCCTATGGATCCAAACTTTTCAAAGCAAACAACAAATTCTCATTAAATTCTGAAGTGAACGTGCGATTGGATATTTACCTGAGTCAAACAAGCCATTATTTTGCCCATTTACAAAAAAAAACAAACATAACAATCACAGAAGATTTGAAAAGTGATTTATCAGTCAATCATAGGTAACGGGCTATGTTTTTGTAAGAAATGAGTTATGGATTGGGAGTCAACACTCAGTCAAAAATCCCTCGCCTCCCCTTTTTCCCGTTCATTGCAAAACCTAATATATAAAAACTAAAAGGGTTCACAGTCCCTTAAAGTAACAGAGACTTCTATGAATTATCTCCCTCAACATTTTTCATTTCCATTCCATTTTAGATGTAAATTTCTTTCTTAAATCAAAACTTTGAGTTTTGACTTTTCGATTCTCTCATAAACAAGAATAAAAGGCAGAATAGATCACAACAAAATGAAAATATTAGAGATTATGTATGGAAAAAATTAAAAACAATAAAAAATATATGTTAAGAAAGTATATTCACACACCACAAATGAACACAAAAGTTTTGTTGTCCAATTTTGGGAAATTCCACTAGTTCAACACTAATGGCTGTGAATTTGATAAGAAACAGATTTTTCAGAGATCCAAACATGTTTTAAATATGGATATGCATGCTTCAAACATGTTTAAGATGCAAATTCGCAATGGATCCAAACCTTTTAAAGCGAACAACAAATGCTCTTTAAATTCTCAAGTGAACGAGCGGTGGGATATTTACCCAAGTCAAACAAGCTATTATTTTGTCCATTTACAAAAAGTTGAGCGAATAATCACAGTTGATTTGTAAAGTAATTTATAGGTCAATCATATATAACAGGCTATGCTTTTGTAAGAAAGGATAGATGAATTGAGACTCAACACTCAATTAAAAATCCTTCGCCTCCCCCTGGTTCCAATCATTGCAAAACCTAATATATAAAAACTAAAAGTGTTTACTGTCCAAAAAAGTTCCAGAGAGTTTTTGGAATTATCTCTCTCTACATTTGTACATTTCCTTTCAATTTTAGAGGTAAAATGTTTTCTTAAATCAAAACTTTGAGTTTTCACTTTCTGATTCTCTCGTAAACAACAAGATAAAGGCCAAACATATCACAACAACATGAAAATTTGAAATTTTATGTATGGAAAAAATAAAAAATAATAACAAATGTAAGTAAAGAAAACTTATTCACAGACCACAAACGAACTAAAAAGTTTTGTTGTCCAAGTTCTGGAAATTCCACTAGTTCAACCCTAAAGGCTTGGAATTTGATACGAAAGAGATCTCTAACTGATCCTAACATGTTTTAAATATGGATATGCATGCTTGAAAGATGTTAAAGATGCAAATTCCCTATGGATCCAAACCTTTTAAAGTGAACAACAAATGCTCATTAAAATTTCAAGTGAACGTGCAGTGGGATATTTACGCAAGTCGAACAAGCCATTATTTTGCCCATTTACTAAGAGCAGACCTAACAATCATAGATGATTTGTAAAGTGATTTAACGGTCAACCGTGCATAACGGGCTATATTTTTGTAAAAAATGACTGATGGATTGGGAGTCAACACTGAGTTAAAAATCCCCCGCCTCCCCCTTTTCCCGATCATTGCAAAACCAAATACGAAAACTAAAAGAGTTTACAGTCCCTAAAAGTTACATAGACTTTTTGGAATTATCTCTCTCTACATTAGTGCATTTCCAATCCATTTTAGATGTACAATTTTTTGTTAATTCAAAACTTTGTGTTTTCGCTTTCTGATTTTCTCTTCAACAAGAAGATAAAGCCAAATCAGATCACAACGAGATGAAAATTTTAGAGTTTATGTGTGGAAAAAATTTAAAACAATAACAAATGTAAGTAAAGAAAATTTATTAACACACAACAACGAAAACAAAAGTTTTGTTGTTCCAGTTTGGAAAATTCCACATGTTCAACTCTAATCGCTTTGAATTTGAGAAGAAAGAGATTTCTTACTGATCCTAACATGTTCTAAATATGGATTTGCATGCTTGAAACATGTTAAAGATGAAAATGCCTTATGGGTGCAAGCCTTTTAAAGCGAACAACAAATGCTCTTTAAATTCTCAAGTGAACATGTGGTGGGATATTTACCCGAGTGAAACAAGCCATTATTTTGCCCATTTACAAAAAGTTGACCTAACAATCACAGATGATTTGTAAAGTGATTTATTGGTCAATCATGCATAACGGGCATAGTTTTTTTAACAAATGACCTATATATTGGGAGTCAACACTCAGTTAAAAATCCCTTGCCTCCCCCTTTTCCTGATCATTGCAAAACATAATGTATAAAAACTAAAAGAGTTTGCAGTGCCTAAAAGTTCAGATACTTTATGGAATTATCTCTCTAAATTTGTGCATTTCTATTTCATTCTAGATGTACACTTTTTTCTTTAATCAAAACTTTGGGTTTTCACTTTTCGTTTCTCTCGTAAACAAGAAGATAAACGCAAAACATTTCACAACAAAAAGAAAATTTTAGAGTTTATGTATGGAAAAAATTAAAACAATAAAAAATATACGTAAATAAAATTTATTCACACACCACAAATGAACACAAACTTTTTGTTGTCCAAGTTAGGTAAATTCCACTAGTTCAAACCTAATGGCTTGGAATTTGATGACAAAGAGATTTCTAACTGATCATAACATGTTTTAAATATGGATATGCATGCTTGAAAAGTGATAAAGATGCAAATGCCCTATGGATCCAATCCTTTTAAAGTGAAAAACAAATGCTCATTAAATTCTCAAGTGAACGTACAGTGGGATATTTATCTGAGTCAAACAAGTCATTGTGTTGCCATTTACAAAAAGTTGACCTGACAATCACAGATCATTTGTAAAGTGAATTATCGGTCAATCATGGGTAACGGGCTATGTTTTTGTATGAAATGACTTATGGATTGGGAGTCAACTCTCAGTGAAATTCCCCTGCTTCCCCCTTTTCCCAATAATTGCAAAACCTAATATATAGAAACTAAAAGAGTTTGCTGTCTCAAAAAGTTCAGAGACTTTTTGGAATTAGCTCTCTATTAATTTGTGCATTTCCATTCCAATTTTGATGTAAGCGTTTTTCTTAAATCTAAACTTTGATTATTCACTTTTTGATTCTCTCGAAAACAAAAAGATAAAGGCAAAACAGATAGCAACAAAATAAAAATTTTAGAGTTATGTATAGAAAAAATTAAAAACAATAAAAATGTATGTAATGAAAATTTATTCACACACCAGAAACGAACCCAAAAGTTTTGTTGTCCAAGATTGGGAAATTCCACAACTTCAACCTTAATGGCTTGGAATTTGATAACAAAAAGATTTCAGACTGATCCTAACATGTTTTAAATATGGATATGCATGCTTGAAACATGTTAAAGATGCAAATGCCCTATGGATCCAATCTTTTCAAAGTGAACAACAAATGCTCATTAAATTCTTAAGTGAACGTGCGATGGGATATTTACCTGAGCCAAACAAGCCATTATTTTGCCAAATTTACAAAAAACTGGCATAACAATCACAGAAGATTTGAATAGTGATTTAACGGTCAATCATAGGTAACGGGCTATGTTTTTGTAAGAAATGACATATGGATTGGGAGTCAACACTTGGTCAAAAATCCCCTGCCTCCCCCTTTTCCCGTTCATTGCAAAACCTAATATATAAATACTAAAAGAGTTTGCAGTCCCATAAAGTTACAAAGACTTTTATTAATTATCTCTCTCAACATTTGTGCATTTCCATTCCATTTTAGATGTAAATTTCTTTCTTAAATCAAAACTTTGATTTTTCACTTTCCAATTCTCTCATAAACAAGAATATAAAGGAAAAATAGATCACAACAAAATAAAAATTTTAGAGATTATGTATGGAAAAAATTAAAAACAATAACAAATGTATGTTAAGAAAATTTATTCACACACCACAAACGAACACAAAAGTTTTGTTGTCCAAGTTTGGGAAATTCCACTAGTTCAACACTAATGGTTGTGAATTTCATAAGAAAATGATTTTTAACAGATCCAAACATGTTTTAAATATGGATATGTATGCTTGAAACATGTTAAAGATGCAAATTCGCTATGGATCCAAACCTTTTAAAGCGAACAACAAATGCTCTTTAAATTTCCAAGTGAACGAGCGGTGGGATATTTACCCGAGTCAAACAAGCCATTATTTTGCCCATTTACAAAAAGTTGAGCAAACAATCACAGATGATTTGTAAATTTATTTATAGGTCAATCATATGTAACGGGTTATGCTTTGTAAGAAAGGACTGATGAATTGAGACTCAACACTTAGATAAAAATCCTCCGCCTCCCCCTGGTTCCAATCATTGCAAAACCTAATATATAAAGACTAAAAGTGTTTACTGTCCAAAAACGTTGCAGAGACTTTTTGGAATTATCTCTCTCTACAATTGTGGATTTCCTTTCAATTTTAGATGTAAAATGTTTTCTTAAATCAAAACTTTGAGTTTTCACTTTTCGATTCTCACGTAAACAACAAGATAAAGGCCAAACATATCACAACAACATGAAAATTTTAAAGTTTATGTATGGAAAAAATTAAAAATAATAACAAATGTAAGTAAAGAAAACTTATTCACACACCACAAATGAACTGAAAAGTTTTTTTGTCCAAGTTTGGGGAATTCCACTAGTTCAACCCTAAAGGCTTGGAATTTGATACGAAAGACATTTCTAACTGATCCTAACATGTTTTAAATATGGATATGCATGCTTGAAAGATGTTAAAGATGCAAATTCCCTATGGATCCAAACCTTTTAAAGTGAACAACAAATGCTCATTAAATTCTCAAGTGAACGTGCAGTGGAATATTTACTCGAGTCAAACAAACCATTATTTTGCTTGAGCTAACAATCACAGATGATTTGTAAAGTTATTTATCGGTCAATCATGCCTAACGGGCTATGTTTTTATAAGAAATTACTAATGGATTGGGTGTCAACACTTAGTTAAAAATCCTCTACCTCCCCCTATTCCCGATCATTGCGAAACGTAATATATAAAAACTAAAAGAGTTTGCAGTCCCTAAAAGTTTAGAGACTTTTTGGAATTATCTCTCTCCTAATTTGTGCATTTCCATTCCAATTTAGCTGTACACTTTTTTCTTAAATCAAAACTTTGCTTATTCACTTTCTGATTCTCTCGTAAACGAAGAAGATAAATGCAAAACAAATAACAACAAAATAAAAATTTAAGAGTTATGTATGGAAAAAATAAAAAAAAAATGACAAATGTACGTAAAAATAATTGATTCACACACCAGAAACGGACACAAAAGTTTTGTTGTCCAAGTTTGGGAAATTCCACTACTTCAACCTTAATGGCTTGGAATTTGATAAGAAAGAGATTTCTAACTGATCCTAACATGTTTTAAATATGGATATGCATGCTTGAAAGATGTTAAAGATGCAAATGCCCTAAGGATCCAAACCTTTTAAAGCATACAACAAATGCTCATTAAATTCTCAAGTCAACATGCGGTGGTATATTTACCTGAGTCAAACAAGCCATTATTTTGCCTGAGCTAACAATCACAGATGATTTATAAAGTTATTTATCGATCAATCAAGCCTAATGGGCTATGTTTTTATTAGAAATTACTAATGGATTGGGTGTCAACATTTAGTTAAAAATCCTCCGCTTCCCTCTTTTCCCGATCATTGCGAAACCTTATATATAAAAACTAAAAGAGTTTGCAGACCCTAAAAGTTACAAAGACTTATTGGAATTATCTCTCTCTAGATTTGTACATTTCCTTTCCATTTTACATGTACAATTTTTTCTTAAATCAAAACTTTTAACTTTCGCTTTCCGATTCTCTTGTAAACAAGAAGATAAAGGCAAAACATATGACTACAAAATGAAAATTTTAGAGTTTAAGTATGGAAAAAAATTTAAAACGATAACAAATGTAAGTAAAGAAAATTTATTTACTCACCACAAACGAACACAAAAGTTTTGTTGTCAAAGTTTAGGTAATTCCATTAGTTCAACCCTAATGGCTTGGAATTTGATAAGAAAGAGATTTCTAACTGATCCTAACATGTTTTAAATATGGATATGCATGCTTGAAACATGTTAAAGATGCAAATGCCCTATGGATCCAAGCCTTTCAAAGCGAACAACAAATGCTCATTAAATTCTGAAGTGAACGTGCGATGGGATATTTACCTGAGTCAAACAAGTCATTATTTTGCCTATTTACAAAAAACTCACTTAACAATCACAAAAGATTTGAAAGTGATTTATCGGTCAATCATAGGTAACGGGCTATGTTTTTTTTGTAAGAAATGACTTATGGATTGGGAGTCAACACTCGGTCAAAAATCCCCTGCCTCCCCCTTTTCCCGTTCATTGCAAAACCTAATATATAGAAACTAAAAGAGTTTGCAGTCCCTTAAAGTTACAGAGACTTTTATGAATTATCTCTCTCAACATTTGTGCATTTTCATTCCATTTTTTATGTAAATTTCTTTCTTAAATCAAAAATTTGAGTTTTCACTTTCCGATTCTCTCATAAAAAAGAATATAAAGATAAAATAAATCACAACAAAATGAAAAATTTAGACATTATGTATGGAAAAAATAAAAAAATAATAACAAATGTATTTTAAGAAAATTTCTTCACACACCACAAACGTTCACAAAAGTGTTGTTGTCCAACTTTGGGAAATTCCACTAGTTCAACACTAATGGTTGTGAATTTGATAAGAAAGAGATTTTTAACAGATCCAATCATGTTTTAAATATGGATATGCATGCTTGAAACATGTTAAAGATGCAAAATCGCTATGGATCCAAACCTTTTAAAGCGAACAACAAATGATCTTTTAAATCTCAAGTGAACATGCGGTGGGATATTTACCCAAGTCAAACAAGTCATTATTTTGCCATTTACAAAAAGCTGACCTAAGAATCACAGATGATTTGTAAAGTGATTTATTGGTCAATCATGGGTAACGGGCTACGCTTTTGTAAGAAAGGACTGATTCCAATCATTGCAAAACCTAATATATAAAAACTAAAAGTGTTTACAGTCCAAAAAAGTTATAGAGACTTTTTGGAATTATCTCTCTCTACATTTGTGCATTTCCTTTCAATTTTAGATGTAGAATGTTTTCTTAAATCAAAACTTTGAGTTTTCACTTTCCGATTCTCTCGTAAACAACAAGATAAAGGCCAAACATATCACAACACCATGAAAATTTTAAAGTTTATGTACGGCAAAAATAAATAATAATAAAAAATGTAAGTAAAGAAAACTTATTCACACACCACAAACGAAATGAAAATTTTTGTTGTCCAAGTTTGGGAAATTCCACTAGTTCAACCCTAAAGGCTTGGAATTTGATACGAAAGAGATTTGTAACTGATCCTAACATGTTTTAAATATGGATATACATGCTTGAAAGATGTTAAAGATGCAAATTCCCTATGGATCCAAACCTTTTAAAGTGAACAACAAATGCTCATTAAACTCTCAAGTGAATGTGCAATGGGATATTTACCCGAGTTGAACAAGCCATTATTTTGCCCATTTACTAAGAGCAGACCTAACAATCATAGATGATTTGTAAAGTGATTTGACAGTCAACTGTGCTTAACGGGCTATATCTTTGTAAAAAACAACTGATTTATCGGTCAATCATGCACAACGGGATTGGTTTTTCTAATAAATGACTTATGGATTGGTAGTCAACACTCATTTAAAAATCCTCCGCCTCCCCCTTTTTCATATCATTGCGAAACCTAATATATAAAAAATAAAAGAGTTTGCAATCTCTAAAAGTTACAAAGACTTTTTGGAATTATCTCTCTCTACATTTGTACATTTCCATTCCAATTTAGATGTACAATTTTTTCTTAAATTAAAACTTTGAGTTTTTCGATTTTTGATTCTCTCGTAGACAAGAAGATAAAGGCAAAACATATGACAACAAAATGAAAATTTAAGAGTTTATGTATGGAAAAAAATTAAAAATAAAAACAAATATAAGTCAAAAAAAATTATTTACACAGCAGAAACGAACACAAAAGTTTTGTTGTCCGTGTTTGGGGAATTCCACTAGTACAACCCTAATGGCTAAAAATTTGATAAGAAAGAGATTTCTAAATGATCCTAACTTGTTTTAAATATGGATATGCATTTTTGAAAAATTTTAAAGATGCAAATGCCTTATGGATCCTAACCTTTTAAACCGAACAACAAATGCTCATTATGTTATCAAATGAACGTGCGATGGAATATTTACCCGAGTCAAACAAGCTATTATTTTTCCCATTTACAAAATACTGACATCACAATCATAGATGATTTGAAAAGTGGTTTATCGGTCAATCATACGTAACTGGCTATGTTTTTATAAGAAATGACTTATGGATTGGGAGTTAACACTCAGTAAAAAATCCCCCACCTCCGCCTTTTCCAGTTCATTGCAAAACTTACTATATAAAAACTAAAAAAGTTTGTCGTCCCTAAAAGTTACTGAGACTTTTATGACTCTCAACATTTTTGCATTTACATTCCATTTTAGATGTACTCTTTTTTCTTAAATCAAAACTTTGAGTTTTAACTTTCCGATTCTCTCATAAACAAGAATATAAAGGAGAAAAACATCACAACAAAATGAAAATTTTAGAGATTATGTATGGAAAAAATTAAAAAATATTACAAATGTAAGTAAAGAAAATTTATTCACACACCGCAAATGAACACAAAAGTTTTGTTGTCCAAGTTTGGGAAATTCCACTAGCTCAACCCTAATGGCTTGGAATTTGATAAGAAAGAGATTTCTAACTGATCCTAACATGTTTTAAATATGGATATGCATGCTTGAAAGATGTTAAAGATGTAAATGCCCTATGGATCCAAACCTTTTAAAGCATACAAAAAATGCTCATTAAATTCTCAAGTCAACGTTCGGTCGTATATTTACCTGAGTCAAACAAGCCATTATGTTGCCCATTTACAAAAAGTTGAGCTAACAATCACAAATGATTTTTAAAGTTATTTATCGGTCAATCATGCATAACGGGCTAGGTTTTTGTAAGAAATGACTTATGGAATGGGAGTCAACACTCATTTAAAACTCCTCTGCCTCCCCATTTTCCCGATCATTGCAAAACCTAATATATAAAAACTAAAAGAGTTTGAAATCCCTAAAAGTTATAGAGAATTTTTGGAATTATCTCACTATACATTTGTACATTTCCATTCCATTTTAGATGTACAATTTTTTCTTAAATCAAAACTTTGAGTTTTTGATTTCCGATTCTCTCATTGACAAGAAGATAAAGGCAAAACATATGACTACAAAATGAAAATTTTAGAGTTTATGTATGGAAAAAAATTTAAAACGATAACAAATGTAAGTAAAGAAAATTTATTTACACACCATAAACGACCACAAAAGTTTTGTTGTCTAAGTTTGGGGAATTCCACTAGTTCAACCGTAATGGCTATGAATTTGATAAGAAAGAGATTTCTAACTGATCCTAACATGTTTTAAATATGGATATTCATTCTTGAAACATTTTAAAGATGCAAATACCTTATGGATCCTAACCTTTTATACCGAACAATAAATGCTCATTAAGTTCTCAAGTGAACATGCGATGGAATATTTACCCAAGTCAAACTAGCCATTATTTTGCCCATTTCCAAAAAGCTGACATAACAATCATAGATGATTTGAAAAGTAGTTTATCGGTCAATCATACATAACGGGCTATGTTTTTATAAAAAATGACTTATGGATTGGGAGTTAACACTCAGTAAAAAATCCCCCACCTGCCCCTTTTCCCATTCATTGCAAAACTTAATATATAAAAACAAAAAAAGTTTGCAGTTCCTAAAAGTTACTGAGACTTTTATGACTCTCAAAATTTGTGCATTTACATTCCATTTTAGATGTACTATTTTTCTTAAATCAAAACTTTTAGTTTTCACTTTCCGATTCTCTCATCAACAAGAATATAAAGGCGAAAAACATCACAACAAAATGAAAATTTTAGAGATTATGTATGGAAAAAATAAAAAAAAATAACAAATGTAAGTAAAGGAAATTTATTCACACTCCACAAATGAACACAAAAGTTTTATTGTCCAAGTTTGCTACATTCCACTAGTTCAACCCTTATGGTAGTGAATTTGATAAGAAAGAGATTTCTAACAGATCCAAACATGTTTTAAATATGAATATGCATACTTGAAACATGTTAAAGATGAAAATTCCCTATATATCCAAAACTTTTAAAGCAAAAAACAAATGCTCATTAAATTATCAAGTGAACGTGCGGTGGGATATTTACCCGAGTCAAAAAGCCAATATTTTGCTCAGTTACAAAAAACTGACCTAACAATCACAGATGATTTGTAAAGTGATTTATTGGTCAATCATGTGTAACGCACTATGCTTTTGTAAGAAATGACTTATGGAATGGGTGTCAACACTCAGTTAAAAATCCCCCGCCTCCCCCTTTTCTCGATTACTGCAAAACCTAATATATAAAAACTAAAAGAGTTTGCAGTCATAAAAGTTATAGAGACTTTTTGGAATTATCTCACTCTACATTTCTACATTTCCATTATATTTTAGATGTACACTTTTTTCTTAAATCAATACTTTGAGTTTTGACTTTCCGATTCTCTCGTAAACAAGAAGATAAAGGCAAAATAGATCACAACAAAATGAAAATTTTAGAGTTTATGTATTGAAAAAATTTAAAACAATAACAAATGTATGTAAAGAAAATTTATTCACACACCACAAACAAACACAAAAGTTTTGATGTCCAAGTTTGAGAAATTCCACTAGTTCAACCCCAA
The DNA here is from genome assembly GCF_029961685.1 of Aristolochia californica. Lineage (NCBI taxonomy): Eukaryota > Viridiplantae > Streptophyta > Magnoliopsida > Piperales > Aristolochiaceae > Aristolochia > Aristolochia californica. The sequence goes on along the minus strand of NW_027181782.1, from coordinate 15,870,409 downwards.
TGGTTTGGTATTTGATAAGAAAGAGATTTGTAACTGATCCTAACATGTTTTAAATATGGATATGTATGCTTGAAACATGTTAAAGATGCAAAAGCCCTAAGGATCCAAACCTTTTAAAGTGAAAAACAAATGCTCTTTAAATTCTCAACTGAACGTGTAGAGGGATATTTACCCGAGTCAAACAAGCAATTATTTTGCCCACTTACAAAAAGCTGACATAACAATCAGAGATAATTTGTAAAGTGATTTATCGGTCAAACATGCGTGACATGCTATATTTTTTAAAGAAACGACTCATGGATTGGGAGTCAACACTTAGTTAAAAATCCACTGCCTCCCCCTTTTCCAGATCAATGCAAAACCTAATATATAAAAATTAAAAGAGTCTATAGTCCCTAAAATTTAAAAGGACTTTTCGAATTATCTCTCTCCACATTTGTGCATTTCCATTCCATTTTAGATGTAAAAGTTTTTCTTAAATCAAAACATTGAGTTTTCACTTTACGATTCTCTCGTAAAAAGAAGATAAAGGCAAAATAGATCACAAAAAATGAGAATTTTAGAGTTTATGTATGTAGAAAATTTAAAAAAATAACAAATGTAAGTAAAGAAAATTTATTCACACAACACAAATGAACACAAAATTTTTGTTGTCCAAGTTTGAGAAATTCCACTAGTTCAACCCTAATGGCTTGGAATTTGATAAGAAATAGATTTGTAACTGATCCTAACATGCTTTAAATATGGATATGCATGCTTGAAACATGTTAAAGGTGCAAATGCCTATGGATCCAAACCTTTTAAAGCCAACAACAAGTGCTCATTAAATTCTCAAGTGCATGTGCCGTAGGATATTTACCCAAGTCAAACTAACCATTATTTTGCATATTTAAAAAAAGAAGACCTAACTATCACTGATGATTTGTAAATTGATTTCTGGGTCAATCATGCATAACGGGCTATGTTTTTGTAAGAAATGACTTATGGATTGGGAGTCAACACTTAGTTAAAAATCCCCTGCCTCCCCCTTTTCTCGATTATTGCAAAACCTAATTTATAAAAACTGAATGAGTTCGCAGTCCCTAAAAGTTACAGAGACTTTTTGGAATTACCTCTCTCTACATTTGTGCATTCCCATTCCAAACTTTGAGTTTTCACATTCCAATTCTCTCGTAAACTAGAAGATAAAGGTAAAACAAATCTCAAAAAAATGAAAATTTTAGAGTTTATGTGTGAAAAAATTAAAAACAATAATAAATGTAAGAAATGAAAACTTATTCTCACACCACAAACGAACTAAAAAGTTTTGTTGTCCAAGTTTGGGAAATTCTACTAGTTCAACCCTAATGGCTTGAAATTTGATAAGAAAGAGTTTTCTAACTGATCCTAACATGTTTTAAATATGGATATGCATGCTTGAAAGTTATTAAAGATGCAACTGCGCTATGGATCCAAACCTATTAAAGCGAACAACAAATGCTCATTTAAATCTGAAGTGAAAGAGTGGTGGGATATTCACCCGTGTCAAACAAGCCATTATTTTTTCCATTTACAAAAAGCAGAGCGAACAATCACAGATGATTTGTAAAGTAATTTATAGGTCAATCATGTGAAACGGGCTATGTTTTTGTAAGAAAGGACTTATGGATTGGGTGTCAACAGTCAGTTAAAAGTCCTCCGCCACCCCGTAGTCTCTATCATTGCAAAACCTAATATATAAAAATTAAAAGAGTTTATTGTCCCGAAAAGTTACAAAGACTTTTTGGAATTATCTCTCTCTACATTTGTGCATTTCCATTCAATTTTAGATGTACAATTTTTTCTTAAATGAAAACTTTTAGTTTTCGCTTTCCGATTCTCTCGTAAACAAGAAGATAAAGGCAAAATAGATCACAACAAAATGAAAATTTTAGAGATTATGTATGGAAAAGATTAAAAAAAAAATGTAAGTAAAAAAATTTATTCACACACCACAACCGAACACAAAAGTTTTGTAGTCCAAGTTTAGGAAATTCCACTAGTTCAACCCTAAAAGCTGGGAATTTGATAAGAAAGATATTTCTGATAGATCCAAACAAGTTTGAAATATGGATATGCATCCTTGAAACATGTAAAAGATGCAAATTTTCTATGGATCCATAACTTTTAAAGCGAACAAAAAATGCTCATTAAATTCTTAATTGAACGTGTTGTGGGATATTTACCCGAGTCTAACAAGCCATTATTTTTCCCATTTACAAAAAGCTGACCTAACAATCACAAATGATTTGTAAAGTGATTTATCGGTCAATCTTGCTTAACGCACTTTACTTTTGTATGAAATGACTTATGGAATGGGAGTCAACACTTAGTTAAAAATCCCCCGCCTCCCCCTTTTCCCGATCATCGCAAAACCTAATATATAAAAACTAAAACAATTTGCAGTCCCTAAAAGTTACAAAAACTTTTTGGAAGTATCTCTCTCTCCATTTGTGCATTTCCATTATATTTTAGATGTACATTTTTTCTTAAATCAAAACTTTCAGTTTTCACTTTCCGATTCTCTCATAATCAAGAAGATAAAGGCAAAACAGATCACAACAAAATGAAAATTTTAGAGTTTATGCATTGAAAAAATTAAAAATAATAACAAATGTATGTAATGGAAACTTATTCACACAACACAAATGAACACAAAAATTTTCTTGTCCAAGTTTGAGAAATTCCACTAGTTCAACCCTAATGGCTTGGAATTTGATAAGAAATAGATTTCTATCTGATCCTGCCATGTTTTAAATATGGATATGCATGCTTGAAACATGTTACAGATGCAAATGCCCTATGGATCCAAAATTTTTAAAGCCAACACAAAGTGCACATTAAATTCTCAAGTGCACGTGCCGTGGGATATTTACCTGAGTCAAACATGCCATTATTTTGCCCATTTACAAAAAGCTGAACTAACTATCACTGATGATTTGTAAATTGATTTCTGAGTCAACCATGCATAATCGGCTATGTTTTTGTAAGAAATGACTTATTGATTTGGAGTCAACACTCAGTTAAAAATCCCCCGCCTCCCCCTTTTCCCTATAATTGTAAAACCTAATATATAAAAACTGAAAGAGTTCGCAGTCCCTAAAAGTTATAGAGACTTTTTGGAATTAGCACTCTCTACATTTGTGCATTTCCATTCCATTTTAGATGTACACTTTTTTCTTAAATCAAAACTTTGAGTTTTCACATTCCAAATCTCTCGTAAACCAGAAGATAAAGGGAAAACATATCACAACAAAATAAAAAGTTTAGAGTTCATGTGTGATAAAAACTAAAAAAATAACAAATGTAAGTAAAGCAAACTTATTCACACACCACAAACGAACACAAAAGTTTTGTTGTCCAAGTTTTGGAAATTCCACTAGTTCAACCCTAATGGCTTGGAATTTGATAAGAAAGAGATTTCTAACTGATCCTAACATGTTTTAAATAGGGATATTCATGCTTGACAGATGTTAAAGATAAAAATGCCCTATGGATCCAAACCTTTTAAAGCGAACAACAAATGCTCATTCAATTCTCAAGTGAACGTGCGGTGGGATATTTATCCGAGTCAAACAAGCTATTATTTTGCCCATTTTCAAAAAGCTGACCTAACAGTCACAGATGATTTACATTTATTTTTTGGTCAATCATGTGTAACGGGCTATGTTTTTGTACAAAATGACTTATGGATTGGGAGTCAACACTCAGTTAAAAATCCCCCGCCTCCCACTTTTCCTGTCCATTGCAAAACCTAATATATAAAAACTAAAAGTGTTTGCAGAGCCAAAACGATATAGAGACTTTTTGGAATTATCTCTCTCTACATTTGTGCATTTCCATTCCATTTTATATGTACATTTTTTTCTTAAGTAAAAACTTTGAGTTTTCACTTTTCGATTCTCTCGTAAACAAGAAGATAATGGCAAAATAGACCACAACATAATGAAAACTTTAGAGTTTATGTACGGAAAAAATTAAAAACAATAACAAATGTAAGTAAAAAATATTTATTCACACACCACACATGAACAAAAAAGTTTTGTTGTCCAAGTTTGTGAAATTCCAATAGTTCAACCCTAATGGCAAAGAGATTTCTAACAGATCCTAACATGTTTTAAATATGGATATAGATGCTTGGAACATGTTAAAGATGCAAATGCCATATGGAACCAAACCTTTTAAAGAGAACCACAAATGCTCATTTTATTCTCAAGTGAAAGTGCGGTGGATATTTACCAGTGTCAAACAAGCCATTATTTTGCACATTTACAAAAGGCTGACCTAACCATCATAGATGATTTGTATAGTAATTTATCAGTCAATCCTGCATAACGGGCTATAATTTTGTAAGAAATGACTTATGGATTGGGAGTCAACACTCGGTTAAAAATCCCCCGCCTCCCCGTTTTCCCGATCATTGCAAAACCAAATATATAAAAACTAAAAGAGTTTGCATTGTCTAAAATTTACGGAGAATTTTTGGAATTATCTCTCTCTATATTAGTGCATTTCCATTCCATTTTAGATGTATAACTTTTTCTTAAAACAAAACTTTGAGTTTTCACTTTCTGATTCTCAAGTAAACTAGAAGAAAAAGGCAAAATAGATCACAACAAAATGAAAATTTTAGCGTTTATGTGTGGAAAAAATAAAAAACAATAAAAAATGTTAGTAAAGAAAATTTATTCACACACCACAAACGAAAACAAAAGTTTTGTTGTCCCAGTATGGGAAATTCCACAAATTCAACCCTAATGCCTTGGAATTTGATAAGAAAGAGATTTCTAACTGATCCTAACATGTTTTAAATATGGATATACACGTTTAAAACATGTTAAAGATGCAAATGCCATATGGATCCAAACCTTTTAAAGTGAACAACAAATGCTCATTAAATTCTCAAGTGAACTTGCGGTTGGATATTTACCCGAGTCAAACAAGCCATTATAATGCCTACTTACAAAAAGCAGACCTAACAATCACATATGATTTGTAAAGTGATTTATTGGTCAATCATGCATAACAGGCTATGTATTTTTAAGAAATGACTTATGGATTGGGAGTCAACACTCAGTTAAAAATCCCCCGCCTCCTCCTTTTCCCGTTCATTCAAAAATCTAATATATAAAAATTAAAAGAGTTTGCATTCCCTAAGAGTTACAGAGACCTTTTGGAATTATCTCTCTCTACATTTGTGCATTTCCCTTCCATTTTAGATCTACAATTTTTTCTTAAATCAAAACTTTGAGTTTTCACTATTCGATTCTCTCGTAAACATGAAGATAAAGGCAAAATAGATCACAACAAAATGAAAAATTCAGAGTTTATGTATGGAAAAAATTAAAAATAAAAACAAATGTAAGTAAAGAAAATTTATTCACACTCCACAAATGAACACAAAAGTTTTGTTGTCCAAGTTTGGGAAATTCCTCTAGTTCAACCCTTATGGCTTGGAATTTGATAAGAAAGAGAATTCTAAGTGATCCTAACATGTTTTAAATATGGATATGGATGCTTGAAACATGTTAAAGATGCAAATGCCCTATACATCAAAAAAATTTAAAGCGAACAATAAATGCTCATTAAATTCTCTGTGAACTTGCAGTAGGATATTTACTTGAGTCAAACTAGCCATTTTTATACCCATTTACAAAAAGTTGACCTAACAACACCGATGATTTGGAAAGTGATATATCGGTCAATCATACATAATGTTCTATGTTTTGTTATGAAATGACTTATGGATTAGGAGTGAACACTCAGTTAAAAATCCCCCGCCTCCCCCTTTTCTCGATCATTGCAAAACCTAATATGTAAAAACTAAAAGAGTTTTCAGTCCTTAAAATTTACAGAGACTTTTTGGAATTATCATTTTCTAAATTTGTGCATTTCCATTCCATTTTAGATGTACACTTTTGTCTTAAATCAAAACTTTGAGTTTTCACTTTCTGATTCTCTTGTAAACAAGAAGATAAAGGCAAAACAGTTCACAACAAGTCGAATATTTTAAATTTTATGTATAGAAAAAATTAAAAACTATAACAAATGTTACTAAATAAAATTTATTCACACACCAAAAACGAACAAAAAAGTTTTGTTGTCCAAATTTGGGAAATTCCACTAGTTCAACCCTAATGGCTTGGAATTTGATAAGATAGAGATTTCTAACTGATCCTAACATTTTTAAATATGGATATACATGCCTGAAACATGGTAAAGATGAAAATGCCCTATGGAAACAAAGCTTTTAAAGTGAACAACAAATGCTCATTAAATTCTCAAGTGAACGTGCAGTGGGATATTTACGCGGGTGAAACAAGCCATTATTTTGCCCATTTACAAAATGCTAACATAACCATCACACAGATGATTTGTAAAGTGATTTATAGGTCAATCATGCGTAACAGGCTATGTTTTTGTAAGAAATGACTTATGGATTGGGAGTCAACACTTAGTTAAAAATCCCCGGCCTCCTCCTTTTCCCGATCATTGTAAAACCTAATATATAAAAACAAAAAGAGTTTGCAGTACCAAAAAGTTAAATCAAGACTAACGGGCTATGTTTTGTAAGAAATGAATTTTGGATTGGAAGTCAACACTCAGTTATAAATCCCCCACCTCCCCCTTTTCACGATCTTTTCAAAACCTAATATATTAAAACTAAAAGTTTTTGTGGTCTCTAAATGTTCAGAGATTTTTGGAATTATGTCTCTCTAAATTTGGGCATTTCCACTTGATTTTAGATGTACACTTTTTTCTTCAATCAAAACATTGAGTTTTCACTTTCCGATTCTCTCGTAAACAAGAAGATAAAGGAAAAACAAATCACAACAAAATAAAAATTTTAGAGTTTATGTACGGAAAAAATTTAAAACTATAAAAAATGTATCTAACAAAAATTTATTCACCACCAGAAACGAACACCAAAGTTTTGTTGTCCAAGTTTGGGAAATTCCACTTGTTCAACCCTAATGGCAGGGAATTTGATAAGAAAGAGATTTCTAACTGATCCTAACATGTTTTAAATATGGATATGCATGCTTGAAAGATGTTAAAGATGCAAATGCCTTAAAAATCCAAATCATTTAAAGTGAACAACAAATGCTCATTAAATTCTCAAGTGAACATGCGGTGGGATATTTACCTCAGGCAAACAAGCCATTATTTTGCCCATTTACAAAAAGCTGAGCTAACAATCCCATATGATTTTTAAACTTACTTATCCGTCAATCATACGTAATGGGCTATGTTTTTTTAAGAAATGACTTATGGATGGGCAGTTAACACAGTTAAAAATCCTCCGCGTCCCCCTTTTTTTATCATTGCAAAACCTAATATATAAAAACTAAAAGAGTTTGCACTCCCTAAAAGTTACAAAGACATTTTGAAATTATCTCTCGCTACATTTCTGAATTTCCATTCCATTTTAGATGTACAATTTTTTCTTAAATCAAAACATTGAGTTTTCACTTTCCGATTTTCTCGTAAACCAGAAGATAAAGGCAAAACAGATCACAACAAAATGAAAATTTTATAGTTTAAGTATTTAAAAAATTTAGGAAAGAAAATTTATTCACAGACCACAAACTAACACAAAAGTTTTGTTTTCCAAGTTTGGGAATTCCACTAGTTCAACCCTAATGGCTTGGAATTTGATAAGAAAGAGATTTCATACTAATCCTAACATGTTTTAAATATGGATATGCATGATTGAAATATGTTAAAGTTGAAAATGCCCTTTGGATCCAAACCTTTTTAAGCACACAACAAATGCTCATTAAATTCTATGGTGAACGTGCGGTGGTATGTTTTCTCGAGTCAAACAAGTCATTATTTTACCCATTTACAAAAACCTGGCCTTACAAACACAGATGATTTGTCAAGTGATTTATTAGTCAATCATGCGTAACGGGCTATTTTTTTGTTTTAGAAATGACTTATGGATTGGGAGTCAACACTCAGTTAAAAATCCCCCACCTCCCCTTTTTCCCGATCATTGCAAAACCTAATATATAAAAAGTAAAAGAGTTTGCAGTCCCTAAAAGTTACAAAGACATTTTGGAATTATCTCTCTCCACATTTGTGCATTTCTATTCTATTTAAGATGTGCACTTTTTTCTTAAATAAAAAATTTGATTTATTACTCTTCGATTCTCTCATTAACAAGAAGATAAAGGCAAAATAGATCACTACAAAATGAAAATTTCAGAGTTCATGTATGGAAAAATTTAAAACAATAACAAATATAAGTAAAGAAATTTTTTCACATACCACAAACGAACACAAATGTTTTGTTGTCCAAGTTTGGGAAATTCCACTAGTTCAACCCTAATGGCTTGGAATTTGATAAGAAGAAGATTTCTCACTGATCCTAACATTTTTTAATATGGTTATGCATGCCTGAAACATGTTAAAGATGCAAATACCCTATTGATCCAAACCTTTTAAAGCGAAGAACAAATGCTCATTAAATTCTCAAGTGAACGTGTGTTGGGATATTTACCCGAGTCAAACAAGCCATTATTTTGCCCATTTACAAAAAGCTGAGCTAACAATCACAGATGATTTGTAAATTTATTTATAGGTCAATCATGCGTAACAGGCTATGTTTTTGTAAGAAATGACTTATGGATTGGGAGTAAACACTAAGTTAAAAATCCTCCACTTCCCCGTTGCAAAACCTTATATATAAAAATTAAAAGAGTTTGCAGTCCCTAAAAGTTACAGAACCTTTTGGAATTATCTCTCTCTACATTTGTGCATTTCAATTCCATTTGAGATGTAGATTTTTTTTTTTTAAATCAAAACTTTGAGTTTTCTCTTTTCGATTCTCTCATAAACAAGAAGATAAAGGAAAAATAGATCACAGCAAAATGAAAATTTTTTAGTTTATGTATGGAATAAATTAAAAACAATAACAAATTTAAGTAAAGAAAATTTATTTTCACACCACAAATGAACACAAAAGTTTTGTTGTCCAAGTTTAGGAAATTCCACTAGTTCAACCCTAATGGAAATGAATTTGATAAGAAAGAGATTTCTATCTTATCCTTACAAGTTTTAAATATGGATATGCATACTTGAAACATGTAAAAGATGCAAATGCCCTATGTATCCAAACATTTTAAAGTGAACGAAAAATGGTCATTAAATTATCAAGTGAACGTGCGGTGGGTTATTTACCCGAGTCAAACAAGCCATTTTTTTGCCCATTTAAAAAATAAAGACCTAACAATCACAGATAATTCGGAAAGTGATTTATTGCTCAATCATGTGTAATGGGCTATGTTTTTGTAAGAAATGACTTATGGATCGGCAGTCATCACTCAGTTAACAATCCCCCGCCTCCCCCTTTTACCGATCATTGCAAAACCTAATATATAAAAACTAAAACAGCTTGGAATCCCTAAAAGTTATAGAGAATTTTTGGAATTATCTCTCTCTACATTTTTGAATTTCTGTTCCATTTTAGATGTAAATTTTTTTCCTAAATCAAAACTTAGGGTTTTCACTTTTCAATTCTCTCGTAAACAAGAAGATAAATGCAAAATAGATCACAACAAATGTAAGTAAAGAAAATTTATTCACACACCACAAACGAACACAAAAGTTTTGTTGGCCATGTTTAGGAAATTCCACTAGTTCAACCCTAATGGCTTGGAATTTGATAAGAAAGAGATTTCTAACTGATCCTAAAATGTTTTGAATATGGATATGCATGCTTGAAACAAGTTAAAGATGCAAATGCCCTATGGATCCAAATCTTTTAAAGCGAACAACAAATACTCATTAAATTCTCAAATGAACGTGCGGCGAGATATTTACCCGAGTCAAACAAGCCATTATTTTGCCCATTTACAAAAAGCTGACCTAACTATCACAAATGGTTTGTCCAGTGATTTGTCGGTCAATCATGTATAACGGGCTATTTTTTGTAAGAAATGACTTATGGATTGGGAGTCAATGATCAGTTAAAAATTCCCCACCTCCCCTATTTCTTATCCATTGCAAAACCTAATATATAAAAAATTAAGTGTTTGCAGTCCCTCAAAGTTATAGAGACTTTTTGGAATTATCTCTCTCTACATTTGTGTATTTCCATTCCATTTTAGTTGTACACATTTTTCTTAAATCAAAACTTTTAGTTTTCATTTTCCGATTCTCTCATAATCAAGAAGATAATGGCAAAATAGATCATAAAAAAATGAAAATTTTAGAGTTTATGTATGGAAATGTTTTTTAATAAAATAACAAATATATGTAAAAGAAAATTTCTTCACACACCAAAAAGGAACACGAACGTTTTGTTGTCCAAGTTTGGGAAATACCACTAGTTGAACCCTAATGGCTTGGAATTTGATAAGAAAGTGATTTCTAACTAATCCTAACATGTTTTGAATATGGATATGCATGCTTGAAACAAGTGAGAGAGGCAAATGCCCTAGGGATCCAAATCTTTTAAAGCGAATAACAAATACACATTAAATTCTCAAATGAACGTGTGGTAGGATATTTTACCCGAGTCAAACAAGCCATTATTTTGCCCATTTACAAAAAAGCTGACCTAAAAATCACAGATGATTTGTCCAGTGATTTGTTGGTCAGTCATGTGTAATGGGCTATGTTTTTTTAAGAAATGACTTATGGATTGGGGGTCAACACACAATTAAAAATCCTCGCTTCCCCTGTTTTCCGATCATTGCAAAAACTATTATATAAAAACTAAAAGAGTTTGCAGTCCCTAAAAGTTACAAAGACTTTTTGGAATTATGTGTCTCTTCATTTGAGAATTTCCATTCCATTATAGATGTACATTTTTTTTCTAAAATCAAAACTTTGAGTTTTCACTTTCCGATTCTCTCGTAAACAAGAAGATAAAGGAAAAACAGATCACAAGAAAATAAATATTTTGGAGATTATGTATAGAAATTTAAAAAAAAAACAAAAAAATGTAAGTATAGAAAATTTATTCACACACTACAAATGAACACAAATGTTTTGTTGTGCATGTTTGGGAAATTCCACTAGTTCAACCCTAATGGCTTGGAATTTGATAAAAAAGAGATTTCTAACTGATCCTAACATGTTTTAATTATGGATATGCATGCTTGAAACATGTTAAAGATGTAAATACCTTATGGATCCAAACCTTTTAAAGCGAACAACAAATGCTCAAACAAGCCATTATTTTGCCATTTTAAAAAATGCTGACCTAACAATCATAGATGATTTGTAAAGTGATTTATCTGTCAATCATGAGTAATGGGCTAACTTTTTCTAAGAAATGACTTATTGATTGGGAGTCAACACTCAGTTTAAAATCATTGCAAAACCTAATATTTAAAAACTAAAAGAGTTTGTAATCCCCATATGTTACAAAGACTTTTTGGAATTATCTCGCTCTATATTTGTGGATTTCCATTCCATTATAGATGTACACTTTTTTCTTAAATCAAAACTTTGAGTTTTCAGTTTCTGATTCTCTTGTAAAAAAGAAGATAAAGGCAAAATAGATCACAATAAAATGAAAATTTTAGAGTTTATGTATGGGAAAAATAAAATAAAAATCAAATATAAGTAAAAAAATTATTCACACACCACAAACGAAGTCAAACTCTTTTTTGTCCAAGTTTGGGAAATTCCCTTAGTTCAACCCTAATGGTTTGTAATTTGATAAGAAGGAGATATCTAACTGATCCTAACAAGTTTTAAATATGGATATGCATGCTCGAAACATGTCAAAGACGCAAATGCCCTATGGATCCAAACCTTGTAAGGCGAACAACAAATGCTTATTAAATTCTCAAGTGAACGTGCGGTGGTATATTTACACGAGTCAAACAAGCCATTATTTTGCCCATTTAAAAAAAGATGACCTAAAAATCACAGATGACTTGTAAAGTAATTTATCGGTCAATCATGCGTAACGGGCTGTGTTTGCTAAGAAATGACTTATGGATTGAGAGTGCACACTTAGTTAAAAATCCCTCACCTCCCCCTTTTCCCGATCATTGCAACATCAAATATTTAAAAACTAAAAGTGTTTGCAGTCCCTAAAAGTTACAGAGACTTTTTGGTATTATCTCTCTCTTCATTTGTACATTTCCATTCCACTTTAGAAGTACACTTTTTTCTTAAATCAAAAATTTGAATTTTCACTTTTGGACTCTCTCGTAAACAAGAAGATAAAGGCAAAACCGATCACAACAAAATTAAAATTTTACAGTTTATGTATAGAAAAAATTAAAATCTATAAAAATGTGAGTAAATAAAATTTATTCACACACCACAAACGAACAAAAATTTTTTGTTGTCCAAGTTTGGGAATTCCACTAGTTCAACCCCAATGGCTTGGAATTTGATAAGAAAGAGATTTTTAACTGATCCTAAAATGTTTTAAATATGGTTATGCATGCCTAAAACATGTTCAAGATGTAAATGCCCGATGGATCCAAACCTTTTAAAGCGAACAAAAAATACTAATTGAATTCTCAAGTGACCGTTCGGTGGGATATTTACCCGAGTCAAACAAGCCATTATTTTGCCCATTTACAAAAAATTGACCTAAAAATCACTTATGATTTGTAAAGTGATTTATTGGTCAATCATGCATAACAGGCTATGTTTTTCTATGAAATGACTTATGGATTGGGTGTCAATACTTAGTTAAAAATCCCCCCATGACCCTTTTCCCAATCATTGCAAACCCTAATATATAATAACTAAAAGAGTTTGCAGTCCCTAAAAGTTACAGTGATTTCATGGAATTATCTCTCTTTACATTTGTGCATTTCCATTCCATTATAGATGTACATTTTTTTTCTTAAATCAAAACTTTGAATTTTCACCTTCCGATTATCTCGTAAACAAGAAGATAAAGGCAAAACAGATCACAATAAAATTAAAATTTTAGAGTACGTATATGGAAAAAATTTAAAAAATAACAAATGTAAGTAAAGAAAATTTATTCACACACCACAAACGAACACAAAAGTTTTGTTGTCCAAGTTTGGGAAATTCCACTACTTCAACCCTAATGGCTTGGAAATTGATAAGAAAGAGATTTCTAACTGATCCTAACATGTTTTAATTATGGATATGCATGCTAGAAACATGTTAAAGATGCAAATACCCAAAATCAAAATCTTTTAAAGTGAACAACAAATGCTCATTAAATTCTCAAGTGAACATGCGGTGGGATATTTACCCAAGTCAAACAAGCCATTATTTTGCCCATATACAAAAAGTTGACCTATCATTCACAAATGATTTGTAAAGTGATTTATCAGTCAATCAAGCGTAACAGGCTATGTTTTTCTAAAAAATGAATTATGGATTGGGAGTGAACACCTAGTTAAAAATCCTCCGCCTCCCTCTTTTCCCAATCATTGGAAAACCTAATATATAAAAACTAAAAGAGTTTGCAGTCCCTAAAAGTTACAGAGACATTTCTGAATTATCTCTCTCTAAATTTGTGCATTTCCATTCCATTTTTTATGTGCACTCTTTTCTTAAATCTATACTTTGAGTTTTCACTCTCCGATTCTCTCGTAAACAAGAAGATAAAGGCAAAATAGATCACAACAAAATGAAAATTTAAGAGTTTATGCATGGAAAAGATTGAAAACAATAACAAATGTAAGCAAAGAAAATTTATTCACTCACCACAAATGAACACAAAAGTTTTGTTGTCCAAGTTTGCGAAATTCCACTAGTTCAACCCAAACGGCTGGGAAATTGATAAGAAGGAGATTGCTAATTTGTTTCTAACATGTTTAAAATAAGGATATGCATGCTTGAAACATGTCAAAGATGCAAATTCCTTATGGATACAAACCTTTTAAAGTGAACAACAAATGCTCATTAAATTCTCAAGTGAACGTGCGGTGGGATATTTACCCGAGTCAAACAAGCCATTATTTTGCCCATTTAAAAAAAAGCGAATCTAACATTCACATATGATTTGTAAAGTGATTTGTCGGTCCATCATGCCTAACGGGCTAAGTTTTTTTATGAAATGACTTATTGATTGGGAGTCAAAACTCTGTTAAAATTCCCCCGCCTCCCCCTTTTCCTATTCATTGCAAAAGCTAATATATAAAAAGTAAAAGTGTTTGCAGTCCCTAAGAGTTATAGAGACTTTTTAGAATTATCTCTCTTTACAATTGTGCATTTCCATTCCATTTTAGATGTACACTTTTTTCTTAAATCAAAACTTTGAGTTCTGATTCTCTAGTAAACAAAACGATAATGGCAAAACAGATCATAAAAAAATGAACATTTTAGAGTTTATGTATGGAAAAAAATTAAAAAAAATAACAAATGTTAGTAAAAAAATGTATTCACACACCACAAATGAACAAAAAAGTTTTGTTGTCCAAGTTTGGGAAATTCCCCTAGTTCAACCCAAATGGCGTAGCATTTGATAAGAAAAAGATTTCTAACTGATCCTAAAAAGTTTTAAATATGGATAAACATGCTTGAAACATGTTAAAGATGCTAATGCCCTATGGATCCAAACCTTTTAATGCAAACAACAAATGCTCATTAAATTCTCAAGTGAACATGTGGTGGGATATTTACTCGAGTCAAACAAGCCATTATTTTTCCCATTTACAAAAAGCTGACCTAACAATCCCTGATGATATATAAAGTGATTTATCCATCAATCATGCATAATGGGCTATGTTTTTATAATAAATGACTTATGGATTGGGAGTGAACACTCAGTTACAAATCCCCCGCCTCCCCCTTTTTCCCGATCATAGCAAAACCTAATATAGAAAAACAAAAAGAGTTTTCAGCCCCTAAAAGTTACAGAGACTTTTTGGAATTATCTCTCTCTACATTTGTGCATTTCTATTCCATTTTAGATGCACATTTTTTTCTTATATCAAAACTTTGAGTTTTCACGTTAACAAGAAGATAAAGGCAAAACAGATAACAACAAAATGAAAATTTTAGAGCTTATGTATAGAAAAAATTAAAAACAATAAAAAATGTAAGTAAAGAAAATTTATTCACTCACCACAAACGAACAAAACAGTTTTGTTGTCCAAGTTTGGGAATTCCACTAGTTCAACCCTAATGGCTTGGAATTTGATAAGAAAGACATTTCTATCTAATCTTAACATGTTTTCAATATGTATATGCATGCCTGAAACATGTTAAATATGCAAATACCCTATGGATCCAAACCTTTTAAATAGAACAACAAATGCACATTAAATTCTCAAGTGTGGTGGGATATTTACGCGAGTCATACAAGCCATTATTTTGCCGATTTAAAAAAAGCTGACCTAACAATCACAAATGACTTGTAAAGTAAGTTATCGGTCAATCATGCATAACGGGCAGCGTTTTTGTAAGAAATGACTTTTGGATTGGGAGGGAACACTCAGTTAAAAATCCCCCGCCTCCCCCTTTTCCCGATCATTGCAAAACCTAATATATAAAAACTAAAAGAGTTTGTTGTCCCTAAATGTTACAGAGACTTTTTGAAATTATCTCTCTCTTCATTTGTGCATTTCCATTCCATTTTAGATGTAAAATTTTTTCTTAAATCAAAACTTTGAATTTTCACTTTCCGATTCTCACGTAAACTAGAAGATAAAGGCAAAATAGATCACAACAAAATGAAAATTTTACAGTTTATGTATAAAAAAAATTTTAAAGAATTAAAAATGTAAGTAAAGAAAATTTATTCACACACAAACGAACAAAAAACTTTTGTTGTCCAAGTTTGGGAATCCACTAGTTGAACCCTAATGGCTCTGAATTTGATAAGAAAGAGATTTCTAACTGATCCTAACATGTTTTAAATATGGATATGCATGCCTGAAACATCATTCAAGAAGAAAATGCCCTATGGATCCAAACCTTTTAAAGCGATCAACAAATGCTCATTAAATTCTCAAATGAACGTGCGGTAGGATATTTACCCGAGTCACACAAGCCATTATTTTGCCCATTTACAAAAAGCTGACCTGACAATCACAGAAGATTTGTAAAGTGATTTACGGGTCAATCAAGCGTAAGGGGCTATGTTTTTGTATGAAATGACTTATGAATTGGATGTCAACACTCAGTTAAAAATCCCCCCCCGCCCCCCCCTTTCCCAATCATTGCAAAACCTAATATATAAAAACTAAAAGAGTTTGCAGTCCCTAAAAGTTACAGAGACTTCATGGAAATATCTCTCTCTACGTTTGTGCATTTCCATTCCATTTTTTATGTACACTTTTGTCTTAAATCAAAATTTTGAGTTTTCTCCTTCTGATTCTCTCGTAAACAAGAAGATAAAGTCAAAACATATCACTACAAAATAAAATTTTTAGAGTTTATGTATGGAAAAAATTTAAAACAATAACGAATGTAAGAAAATAAAATTTATTCACACACCACAAATGAACAAAAAAATTTTGTTGTCCAAGTTTGGGAATTCCACTAGTTCAACCCTAATGGCTTGGAATTTGATAAGAAAGATATTTTTAAATGATCCTAACATGTTTTAAATATGGATATGCATGTGTGAAACATGTTCAAAATGCAAATGCCCTATGGATCCAAAATTTTTAAAGCAAGCAACAAATGCTCATTAAATTCTCAAGAGAACGTGCGGTGGGATATTTACCCGAGTCAAATAAGCCATTATTTTGCCTATTTACGAAAACCTGACCAAACAATCTCCGATGATTTGTAAATTGATTTATCGGTCAATCATGTGTAACGGACTTGTTTTTGTAAGAAAGGATTTATTGAATGGGAGTCAACACACAGTTAAAAATCCCCCGCCTCCCTCTTTTCCCAATCTTTGCAAAACCTAATATATAAAAACTAAAAGAGTTTGCAGTCCCTAAAAGTTAAAGAGACATTTTGGAATTATCTCTCTCTACATTTTTGAATTTCCTTTCCATTTTAGATGTACACTTTTTCTTAACTAAAAACTTTGAGTTTTGACTTGCCGCTTCACTCGTAAACAAGAAGATAAAGGCAAAATAGATCACAACAAAATGAAAATTTTAAATTTTATGTATGGAAAAAATTAAAAACAATAACAAATGTAAGGAAAGAAAAATTATTCATCAACCACAAACGAACACAAAAGTTTTGTTGTCAAAGTTTGGGAAATTCAACTAGGTCAAACCTAATGACTTGGAATTTGATAAGAAAGAGATTTCTAACTGATCCTAACATGTTTTAAAAATGGTTATGCTTGTATAAAAAATGTTAATGAAATAAATGCCCTATTTATCCACACTTTTAAAGAGAACAACAAATGCTCATTAAATTCTCAAGTGAACATGCGGTAGGGTATTTACCCATTATTTTGCCCATTTACAAAAAGCGGCCTAACAATCACATATGATTTGTAAAGTGATTTATCGGTCAATCTTGCGTAAAGGACTATGTTTTTGTCAGAAATGACATATGGATTCGTAGTCAACACTCAGTTAAAAATTCCCCACCTCCCCCTTTTCCTGATCATTGCAAAACCTAATATATAAAAACTAAAAGAAATTGCAGTCCCTAAAAGTTACAGAGACTTTTTGGAAATATCTCTCTCTACATTTTTACATTTCCATTCCATTTTAGATGTACACTTTTTTCTTAAATGAAAACTTTGAGTTTTCACTTTCCGAACTCTCGTAAACAAGAAGATAAAGGCAAAATAGATCACAACAAAATTAAAATTTTAGAGTTTATGTATGGATAAAATAAAAACAAAAAAATGTAAGAAAGAAAATTTATTCAGAGTCCACAAATGAACACAAAAGTATTGTTGTCCAAGTTTAGGTAATTCCACTAGTTCAACCTTAATGGCATGGAATTTGATAAGAAAGAGATTTCTAACTAATCCTAACATGTTTTAAATACGGATATGCATCCTTGAAACATGTTGAAGATGCAACTGCCCTATGAATCCAAACCTTTTAAAGCGAACAACAAATGATCATTAAGTTCTCAAGTGAACGTGCGGTGGGATATTTACCCGAGTCAAACAAGCCATTATTTTGCCCATTTACAAAAAGTGGACCTAACAATCAAAGATTATTTGTAAAGTGATTTTTCTGTCAATCATGTAAACGGGCTATGTTTTTTTAAGAAATGACTTATGGGATCGTAGTCCCCCGCCACCCCCTTTTCCTGATCATTTCAAAACCTAATCTAAAAAAACAAAAAGAGATTGAAGTCCCTAAAAGTTACATAGACTTTTTTGAAAAATCTCTCCCTACATTTGTGCATTACCATTTAATTTTTTATGTACACTTTTTTCTTAAATAAACTTTGAGTTTTCACTTTTTGATTCTCTCGTTGACAAGAAGATAAAGGCAAAAGAGATCACAAAAAAATGAAAATTATAGAGATTATGTATTGATAAAATTTAAAAAAAAAAGTGAGAAAGAAAATTTATTCTCACACCACAAACGATCACAAAAGATTTTTTGTCCATGTTTAGGAAATTCCACTAGTTCAACCCTAATGGCTTGGAATTCGATAACAAAGAGATTTCTAACTGATTCTAACATGTTTTAAATATGGATATGCATGCTCTAAACATGTTAAAGGTGCAAATGCCCTATGGATCCAAACCTTTTAAAGAGAACAAATGCTTATCAAATTTTTAAGTGAACGTGCGGTGGGATATTTACCCGAGTCAAACAAGCCATTATTTTGACCAATTACAAAAAGCGGACCTAACAATCATAGATGATTTGTAAAGTGATCTATCGGTCAATCTTGCATAACGGTCTATGTTTTTTTCAGAAATGACATATGGATTGGTAGTCAACACTCCACCTCCCCCTTTTCCCTATCATTGCAAAACCTAATATATGAAAAGTAAAAGAAATTGTAGTCCCTAAAAGTTACAGAGACTTTTTGGAAATATCTCTCTCTACATTTTTACATTTCCATTCCATTTTAGATGTACACCTTTTTCTTAAATAAAAACTTTGAGTTTTCACTTTCCGATTCTCTCGTAAACAAGAAGATAAAGGCAAAAAAGATCACAACAAAATTAAAATTTTAGAGTCTATGTATGGATAAAATTAAAACAAAAACTCCACAAACAAACACAAAAGTTTTGTTGTTCAAGTTTAGGAAATTCTACTAGTTCAACCCTAATGGCATGGAATTTGATAAGAAAGAGATTTCTAACTGGTCCTAACATGTTTTAATATGTATTTGCATCCTTGAAACATGTTAAAGATGCAACTGCCCTATGGATCCAAACCTATTAAAGCGAACAACAAATGCTCGTTAAATTCTCAAGTGAACGTGCGGTGGGATATTTTCCCTAGTCAAACAAGCCATTATTTTGCCCATTTACAAAAAGTGGACCTAACAGTCAAATATTAATTGTAAAGTGATTTTTTGGTCAATCATGAAAGCGGGCTATGTTTTTGTAAGAAATGACTTATGGATTGGTAGTGCCCCGCCTCCCCCTTTTCTTGATCATTTCAAAACCTAATCTATAAAAACTAAAAGAGATTGCAGTACCTAAAAGCTACATAGACTTTTTTTTAAAATATCTCTCTATATTTGTGCATTTCCATTCCATTTTTTATGTACACTTTTTTCTTAAATAAACTTACAGTTTTCACTTTCTAATTCTCTCATTGACAAGAAGATAAAGGCAAAAGAGATCACAAAAAAATGAAAATTTTAGAGTTTATGTATTAATAAAATTCAAAACAAAAAAAATGTAAGAAAGAAAATTTATTCACACACCACAAACGATGACTAAAGTTTTTTTTTCCATGTTTAGGAAATTCTACTAGTTCAACCCTAATAGCTTGGAATTTGATAACAAAGAGATTTCTAACTGATTCTAACATGTTTTAAATATGGATATACATGCTTGAAACATGTTAAAGATGCAAATACCCTATGGATCCAAACCTTTTAAAGCGAATAACAAATGCTCATTAAATTCTCAAGTGAACGTGCGGTGGAATATTTATCCGTGTCAAATAAGCCATTATTTTGGCCATTTACAAAAAGCTGACCTAACAATCACATATGATTTTTAAACTGATTTATCAGTCAAGCATGCGTAACGGGCTATGTTTTTGTAAGAAATGATTTATGGATTGGGAGTCAACACTAAGTTAAAAATTCCCATCTCTCCCTTTTCCCGATCATTGCAAAACCTAATATATAAAAACTAAAAGAGATTGTAGTCCCTAAGAGTTACAGAGACATTTTGGAGATATCTCTCTCTACGTTTGTACATTTCCATTCCATTTTAGAAGGACACTTTTTTCTTGAAATCAAAACTTTGAGTTTTCACTTTCTGATTCTCTCGGAAACAAGAAGATAAATGCAAAACAAATCACCACAAAATAAAAATTTTAGAGGTTATGTATGGAAAAAATTAAAAACAATATCAAATGTAAGTAAACAAAATTTATCCACATATCACAAATGAGTACAAAAGGTTTGTTGTCCAAGTTTGAAAAATTCCACTAGTTCACCCCAAATGGCTTGGAATTATATAAGAAAGAGATTTCTAATTGATCCTAACATGTTTTAAATATGGATATGCATGCTTGAAACATGTTAAAGATGCAAATGCCCAATGGATCCAAACCTTTTAAAGTGAACAACAAATCTTGATTAAATTCTCAAGAGAACGTGTGGTGGGAATTTACCAATGTCAAACAAGCCACTATTTTGCCCATTTACAAAAAAGCTGACCTAAAAATCACATATGATTTGTAAAGTGATTTATCGGTCAATCATGCGTAATGGGTTATGTTTTTGTAAGAAATTATTTATGGATCGGGAGTCAACACTAAGTTAAAAATCCCCCGCCTCCCCCTTTTCCCAATCTTTGTAAAACCTAATATATAAAAACAAAAAGAGTTTGCAGTCCCTAAAATTTAAAGAAACTTTTTGGAATTATAACTCTCTACATTTTTGCAATTCCTTTCCATTTTAGATGTACACTATTTTCTTAAATCAAAACTTTGAGTTTTGACTTTCCGATTCACTCGTAAACAAGTAGATAAAGGCAAAATAGATCACAACAAAATGAAAATTTTAGAGTTTATGTATTGATAAAATAAAAAACAAAAAAAATGTAAGAAAGAAAATTTATTCACACACCACAAACGATTACAAAATTTTTTTTGTCCATATTTAGAAAATTCCACTAGTTCAACCCTAATGGCTTGGACTTTTGTAACAAAGAGATTTCTAAGTGATTCTAAAATGTTTTAAATATGGATATGCATGTTTGAAACATGTTAAAGGTGCAAATGCCCTATGGATCCAAACCTTTTAAAGAGAACAAAAATTCTCATTAAATTCACCAGTGAACGTGCAGTGGGATATTTACCCCAGTCAAACAAGCCATTATTTTGCCTATTTACAAAAAGTGGACCTAATAATCACAGATGATTTTTAAAGTGATCTATCAGTCAATCTTACGTAATGGGCTATGGTTTTTTCAGAAATGACATATGGATTGGTAGTCAACACTCAGTTAAAAATCCCCCGCCTCCCCCTTTTTTCGATTATTGCAAAACCCAATATATAAAAATTAAAAGAAATTGCAGTCCCTAAAAGTTACATAGACATTTTTCAAAATATCTCTCTTTACATTTTTACATTTCCATTCCATTTTAGATGTACACTTTTTTCTTAAATAAAAACTTAGAGTTTTCACTTTCCGATTCTCTTGTAAACAAGAAGATAAAGGCAAAATAGATCACAACAAAATTAAAATTTTTGAGTTTATATATGGATAAAATAAATAAAAAAATGTAAGAAAGAAAATTTATTTAGAGTCCACAAACGAACACAAAATTTTTGTTGTTCAAGTTTAGGAAATTCCACTAGTTGAACCCTAATGGCATGAAATTTGATAAGAAAGTCATTTCTACATGATCCTAACATATTTTAAATATGGATATGCATCCTTGAAACATGTTAAAGATGCAACTGCCCTATAGATACAAACCTTTTAAAGCGAACAACAAATGCTCATTAAATTCTCAAGTGAACGTGTGGAGGGATATTTGCCCAAGTCAAATAAGCCATTATTATGGCCATTTACAAAAAGCTGACCTAACAATCACATATGATTTGTAAAGTGATTTATCGGGCAATCATGCGTAACGAGCTATGTTTTTGTAAGAAATGATTTATGGATCGGGAGTCAACACTAAATTAAAAAATACCCACCTCCCCCTTTTCCCGATCATTGCAAAACCTAATATATAAAAACTAAAAGAGTTTGCAGTCCCTAAGAGTTACAGAGATATTTTGTAATTATCTCTCTCTGTGTTTGTACATTTCCATTCCATTTTAGAAGTACACATTTTTTCTTAAATCAAAACTTTGAGTTTTCACTTTCCGATTTTCTCGGAAAAAAGAAGATAAAGGCAAACAAAATCACAACAAAATTAAAATTTTAGAGTTTATTTACGGAAAAAATTAAAAATAATAACAAATGTAAGTAAAGAAAATTTATTCACATACCAAAAACGAACACAAAAGTTTTGTTGTCCAAGTTTGCGATATTCCACTAGGTCACCCCAAATGGTTTGGAATTTGATAAGAAAGAGATTTCTAACTGATCCTAACATGTTTTAAATATGGATATGCATGCATGAAAAATGTTAAAGATGCAAATGCCATATGGATCCAAGCCTTTTAAAGTGAACAACAAATCCTGATTAAATTCTCAAGATAACGTGCGGTGGGATATTTACTCGAGTGAAACAAGCCATTATTTTGCCCATTTACAAAAAGCTAACCTAACAATTACATATGATTTGTAAAGTGATTTATCGGTCAATCATGCGTAACGGGCTATGTTTTTGTAAGAAATGACTTATGGATTGGGAGTCAACACTAAGTTAAAAATTCCCGCCTCCCCCTTTTCTTGATTATTGAGAAACCTAATATATAAAAACTAAAAGTGTTTGGAGTCCCTAAAAGTTATAGAGACTTTTTGGAATTATCTCTCTCTACATTTGTGCATTTCCATTTAATTTTAGATGTACACTTTTTTCTTAAATCAAAACTTTTAGTTTTCAATTTCCGTTTCTCTCGTAAACATGAAGATAAAGATAAAATAGATCATAACAAAATGAAAATTTTAGAGTTTATGTATGGAAAAAATAAAAAACGATAACAAATGTAAGTAAAGAAAATTTATTCACACACCCAAACGAACACAAAAGTTTTGTTGTCCAAGTTTGGGAAATTCCTGTTGTTCAACTCTAATGGCTTGGAATTTGATAAGAAAGATATTTCTAACTGCTCTAACATGTTTTAAATATGGATATGCATGCCTGAAATATGTTAAAGATACAAATGCCCTTTAGATCCAAACCTTTTATAGCGAACAACAAATGATCATTAAATAATCAAGTGAAACGTCGGTGGGATATTTACCAGAGTCAAACAAACCATTATTTTGCCCATTTACAAAAAGTTGACCTAACAATCACATATGATTTTTAAAGTGATTTATCGGTCAATCGTGTGTAACGGACTATGTCAACACTCAGTTAAAAATCCCCCGCCTCCCCCTTTTCCTAATATTTGCAAAACCTAATATATAAAAACTAAAAGAGTTTGCACTCCCGAAAAGTTACAAAGACTTTTTGGAATTATCTCTTTCTACATTTATGCATTTCCATTCAATTTCAGATGTAGACTTTTTTCTTAAAACAAAACTTTTAGTTTTCAATTTCCATTTCTCTCGTAAACAAGAAGATAAAGGCAAAATAGGCAAAATAGATCACAAAAAATTGAAAATTTGAGAGTTTATGTATGGAAAAAATAAAAACAATAACAAATGTAAGTAATGAAAATTTATTCACAAGTTTGAGAAATTCCTGTAGTTCAACTCTCATGGTTTGATAATTTAAAAACTAAAAAGAGTATGCAGTCCCTAAAAGTTACAGAGACTTTTTGGAATTATCTCTCTCTACTTTTGTGCATTTCCATTCTATTTTATATGTGCACTTCTTTCTTAAATTAAAACACTGAGTTTCACTCTCCGATTCTCTCATAAACAAGAAGATAAAGGCAAAACAGATCACAACAAAATGAAAATTTTCGAGTTTATGTATGAAAAAAAATAAAAAAATAACAAATGTAAGTAAAGAAAATTAATTCACACACCACAAACAAACACAAAAGTTTTATTGTCCAAGTTTAGGAAATTCCACTAGTTCAACCCTAATGGCTTCGAATTTGATAAGAAGGAGATTTCTAACTGATCCTAACTTGTTTTAAATATGGATATGCATGCTTGAAACATGTCAAAGAAGAAAATGCCCTATGGATCCAAACCTTTTAAAGCGAACAACAAATGCTCATTAAATTCTCAAGTGAATGAACGATGAGATATTTACCCTAACCAAACAAGCCATTATTTTGCCCATTTACAAAAAGCTGACCTAACAATCACAGATGATTTGTAAAGTGATTTATCGGTCAAACATGCATAATGGACTATGTTTTTGTAAAAAATAACTTATGAACTGGGACCTAACACTCAATTAAAAATCCCCCGCCTCCCCCTTTTCACGATCATTGCAAAACCTAATATATATAAAAAAAAAGAGTTTGCATTCCCTAAAAGTTACAAAGACTTTTTGGAATTATCTCTCTCTACATTTGTGCATTTCCATTATATTTTATATGTTCTCATTTTTCTTAAATAAAAACTTTGATTTTTCGCTCTCCAATTCTCTCGCAAAAAAGAAGATAAAGGGAAAATAGATCACAACAAAATGAAAATTTTAGAGTTTATGTATGGAAATTTTTTTAAAAAATAACAAATGTAAGTAAAGAAAATTAGTTAACGCACCACAAACGAACACAAAAGTTTTGTTGTCCAAGTTTGGGAAATTCCACTAGTTCAACCCTAATGGCTTGGTATTTGATAGAATTTGATAAGAAGTAGATTTCTAACTGATCCTAACATGTTTTAAATATGGATATGCATGCTTGAAACATGTCAAAGATGCAAATGCTCTATGGATCCAAATATTTTAAAGCGAACAACAAATGCTCATTAAATTCTCAAGTGAATGTGTGGTCGGATATTTACACTAGTCAAACAAGTCACTATTTTTCCCATTTACAAAAAGATGACCTATAAATCGCAGACAATTTTTAAAGTGATTTATTGGTCAATCATGCATAACAGGCTATGTTTTTTGTTAGAAATGACTTATGGATTGGGAGTCAACACTCAATTAAAAATCCTCTGCCTCGCCCTTTTCACAACCATTGCAAAACCTAATATATAAAAACTAAAAGAGTTTGCATTCCCTAAAAGTACAAAGACTTTTTGGAATTATCTCTCCCTACATTTGTGCATTTCTATTACATTTTAGATGTGCACTATTTTCTTAGAACAAAACTGTGAGTGTTCACTCTCCGATTCTCTCATAAACAAAAAGATAAAGGCAAAAATGTTCACAACAAAATGAAAATATTAGAGTTTGTGTATGGAAATAATTAAAAATATTAAAAAATTTAAGTAAAGAAAATTTATTCACACACCAAAAACAAACACAAAAGTTTTGTCGTCAAAGTTTGGGAAATTCCACTAGTTCAACCCACATGGCTTGGAATTTGATAAGAAAGAGATTTCTAACTGATCCTAACATGTTTTAAATATGGATATGCATGCTTGATACATGTCAAAGATCCAAATGCCCTATGGATCCAAACCTTTTAAAGTGAACAACAAATGCTCATTAAATTCTCAAGTGAACGTGCGGTGAGATATTTACCCGAGTCAAACTAGCTATTATTTTGCCCATTTAAAAAAACTTGACCTAACAATCACAAATGATTTTTAAAGTGATTTATAGGTCAATCATGGGTAGCAGGCTATGTTTTTTTAAGAAATGACTTATGGATTGGGAGTCAATACTCAGTTAAAAATCATCCTCCTCCCCCTTTTCCCGATGATTGCAAAACCTAATTTATAAAAACTAAAAAAATTTGAAATCCATAAAAGTTAAAAAGATTTTTTAGAGTTATCTCTTTCTACACTTTTTCCTTTCCATTCCATTTTAGATGTGCACTATTTTCTTAAATCAATGAGTGTTCACTCTCCAATTCTCTCGTAAACAAGAAGATAAAGGCAAAAATGATCACAACAAAATGAAAATATTAGAGTTTTTGTATGGAAATAATTAAAAATAATAACAAATTTAAATAAATAAAATTTATTCACACACCAAAAACGAACAGAAAAGTTTCGTCGTCCAAGTTTGGGAAATTCCACTAGTTCAACCGTCATGGCTTGGAATTTGATAAGAAAGAGATATCAAACAAGTTTTAAATATGGATATGCATGCTTGAAACATGTCAAAGATGCAAATGCCCTATGGATCCAAACCTTTTAAAGGGAACAACAAATGCTCATTAAATTCTCAAGTGAGCGTGCTGTGGGATATTCACCCGAGTCAAACAAACCATTATTTTTGCCCTTTTACAAAAAGCTGACCTAAGTATCACAGATGATTTGTAAAGTTATTTTTTGTTCAATCATGCCTAACGGCCTATTTTTTTTTTATAAATGACTTATGGATTGGGAGTCAACACTCAGTTAAAAATCCACCTTTTCCCGATCATTGCAAAACCTAATATATAAAAACTAAAAGAGTTTGCAGTCCCTAAAAGTTACAGAGACTTTTTGGAATTATCTCTCTCTACATTTGTGCATTTCCATTCAATTTTATATGTGCACTTTTTTCTTAAATCAAAACTTTTAGATTTCACTCTCCATTTCTCTCGTAAAAAAGAAGATAAAGGCAAAAAAGCTCGCAACAAAATGAAAATTTTAGAGTTTATGTATGGAAAAAACTTAAATACAATAACAAATGTAAGTAAAGAAAATTTATTCACACACCACAAACAAACCCCTAATAATTAAAGACAGTTGTTGAAATTATCTCTCTCTACATTTTTGCATTGTGCATTTCCTTTTTAGATGTATACTTTTATCTAAAATAAAAAATTGAGTTTTCACTTTCCCTTTATCTCGTAAACAAAAAAGGGATAAAAGGCAAATCGATCACAAAAAAATGAAAATTTTAGAGTTTATGTATGGAAAAAATTTAAAACAATAACAAATGTAAGCAAAGAAAATTTATTCATTCACTCAAGTTGAACAAAAAAATTTTGTTATCCAAGTTTGGGAAATTCCACTAGTTCAACCCTAATTGCTTGGAATTTTATAAGAAAGAGATTTTTCTACACATGTTTTAAAAATGGATGCAACCTTGAAACATGTTAAAGATGCAAATGACCTATGGATCCAAACCTTTTAATGAGAATAAAAAACTCTCATTAAATTCTTGAGTGAACGTGCGGTGGGATATTAACCCGAGTCAAACAAGGCTTTATTTTGCCTGTTCAAAAAAAGTTGACCTAAAGATCATAGATGATTGTAAAGTGATTTATCATGCGTAGTGGGCTATATTTTTGTAAGGAATGACTTATGAATTGGGAATCAACACTCAGTTAAAAGTCCCTCGCCTCCTCCTTTTCCCGACGATTACCAAACCTAATATATTAAAACTAAATATATTTTACAATCCCTTAAAATTAAAGACACATTTAGGAATTATATCTCTCTACATTTGTGCACTGTTCATTTCCATTTTAGATGAATACTTTTTTTTTTTAATCCAAACATGAGTTTTCACTTTCCCTTCATCTCGTAAACAAAAAAGAGATAAAAGGCAAATAGATCACAACAAAATGAAACTTTTAGAGTTTATGTATGCAAAAAAAACAATAATAACAAATATATGCATGGAAAATTTATTCTGACACCACAGATGAACACAAAAGTTTTGTTATCCAAGTTTGGGAAATTCTACTAGTTCAACCCTAATAGCTTGGAATTTTATAAGAAAGAGATATTTCTCCACATGTTTTAAAAATGGATATGCATGCTTGAAACATGTTAAAGATGCAAATGATCTAAGGATCCAAAGCTTTTAAATAGAATAACAAACACTCATTAAATTCTCAAATGAACGTGCGGTGGGATATTTACCCGAGTGAAACAAGCCCATATTTTGCCCGTTTACAAAAAGCTGACCTAACGATCATAGATTATTATAAAGTGATTTGTCATGCGTCACAGGCTATATTGTTTTAAGGAATGACTTATGGATTGGGAGTCAACACGCAGTAAAATATCCCCTGCCTCCCCATTTCCCGACGATTGCCAAAGCTAACATATAAAAACTAAATATATTTTACAATCCCTCAAAATTAAAGACACTTTTAGGAATTATCTCCCTCTACATTTGTGCACTGTGTATTTCAATTTTAGATGTATACTTTTTTCTTAAATGAAAAACTTGAGTTTTCACTTTCCCTTCATCTCGTAAACAAAAAATGGAAAAGGCAAATAGATCACAAAAAAAGAAAATTTTAGATTTTATGGATGGAAATAATTAAAAAAATTAACAAATGTAAGCAAAGAAAAACTATTCTCACACCACAGATGAATACAAAAGTTTTGTTATCCAAGTGAACTTGTTGTGGGATATTTATCCGAGTCAAACAAGCCATTATTTTACCCATTTACAAAAAGTTGACCTAACATTCATAAATGATAGTAAAGTGATTTACCATGTGTAACGGGCTATATTTTTTTAAGGAATGAATTATGGATATGGAGTCAACACTCAATTAAAAATCTCCTACCTCCTCCTTTTCCCGACGATTGCAAAACCATATATATAAAAACTAAAAAGAGTTTAAAATCCCTAAAAATTACATACAGTTTTTTGAATTATCTCTCTCTAAATTTGTGCACTGTACATTTCCATTTTAGATGTACAATTTTCCCTTAAATCAAAAACTTGTGTTTTCACTTTCCCTTCATCTCGTAAACAAAAAAGAGATAAAAGGCAAATAGATAACAAAAAAAGGAAAATCATAGAGTTTGTGTATGGAAAAAATTTAAAACAATAACAAATATAAGCAAAGAAAATTTATTCACACACCACAGATGAACACAAAAGTTTTGTTTTCCAAGTTTGGGAAATTCTACTAGTTCAACCCTAAAAGCTTGGAGTTTTATAAGAAAGAAATTTTTCTACACATGTTTTAAAAATGGATATGCATGCTTGAAACAAGTTAAAGATGCAAATGACCTATGGATCCAAACCTTTTAAAGAGAATAAAAAAAGCTCATTAAATTCTCAAGTGAACGTGCGATGGGATATTTACCCGAGTCAAACAAACCCTTATTTTGCCCTTTTACAAAAAGCTGACTTAACGATCATAGATGATAGTAAAGTGATTTATCATGCATAACAGGCTATATTTTTGTATGGAACGACTTATGGATTGGGGCTCAACACGCAGTAAAATATCCCCTGCCTCCCCTTCTCATGATGATTGCAAACTTAACATATAAAAACTAAAAGGAGTTTACCCTAAAAATTACAGACACTTTTTTGAATTATCACTCTCTACATTTGTGCACTGAGCATTTCCATTTTAGATGAATACTTTTTCCTTATATCAAAACTTGAGTTTTCCATTTCCCTTCATCTCGTAAACAAAAAAGAGATAAAAGCAAATAGATCACAAAAAAAAAATGAAAATTTTAGAGTTTAGGTAAGGAAACAATTTTAAAAAATAACAAATGTAAGCAAAGAAAATGGATTCACTCACCACAGATGAACACAAAATTTTTTTTATCCAACTTTTGGAAATTCCACTAGTTCAAACCTAATAGTTTGGAATTTTATAAGAAAGAGATTTTTCTTCACATGTTTTAAAAATCGATATGCATAGTTGAAACATGTTAAAGACGCAATTAACCTATGGATCCAAACCTTTTACAGAGAATACCAAACTCTCATTAAATTCACGAGTGAACGTGCGGTGGGATATTTACCCGAGTGAAACAAGCCCTTATTTTTCACATTTAATAAATTCTGACCTAATGTTCATAGATGATTGAAAAGTGATTTCTCAAGCGTAACGGGCTATATTTTTTTTATGGAATGACATATGGATTGGGAGTCAACACTTAGTTAAAAATCCCCCGCTTTCCCCTTTTCCCGACGATTATAAATCCTAATATATAAAAACTAAATATAATTTACAATCCCTAAAAATTAAAGACACTTTTAGGAATTATCTCTATCGACATTTGTGCACTGTGCATTTCCAGTTTAGATGTATACTTTTTTCAGAAATCAAAACTTGCATTTTCACTTTCCCTTCATCTCTTAAACAAAAAAGAGATAAAAGGCAAATAGATCACAACAAAATGAAAATTTAAGAGTTTATGCGTGGAAATTTTTTTTAAAATAACAAGTGTTAGCAAAGAAAATTTATTCACACCCCACAGATGAACACAAAAGTTTTGTTATCCAAGTTTGGGAAATTCCACTAGTTCAACCCTTGTATGGAAAAATTTTAAAACAATAACAAATGAAAGCAAAGAAAATTTATTCACTCACCACAGATGAACACAAAAGTTTTTTTTATCCAAATTTGGCAAATTCCACTAGTTCAACCCTAATGGCTTGGAATTTTATGAGAAAGAGATTTTTCTACACATGTTTTAAAAATGGATATGCATGCTAGAAACATGTTATAGATGCAAATGACCAAAGGATCCAAAAATTTTAAAGAGAATAAGAAACTCTCATTAAATTCTCAAGTGAACGTGCTCTAGGATATTAACCTGAGTCAAACTAGCCATTATTTTGCCCATTTAAAAAAAGTAGACCTACCGATCATAGATGATTGTTAAGTGATTTATCAAGCGTAACGGGTTATATTTTTATAGGGAATGACTATGGATTGGGAGTTAACAGTCACTTAAAAATCCCCCGCCTCCCTCTTTTCCCGACGATTGCTAAACCTAATATATAAAAACTAAATATATTTTACAATCCCTAAAAATTAAAGACACTTTTAGGAATTATCTCTCTCTACATTTGAGCAATGTGCATTTCCATTTTAGATGTATAATTTTTTAGGAAATCAAAACTTGAGTTTTCACTTTCCCTTCATCTTGTAAACAAAAAAGAGATAAAAGGCAAATAGATCACAACAAAATGAATTTTTTTAAAAAAATAACATATGTACGCAAAGAAAATTTATTCACACACCACTGATGAACATAAAAGTTTTGTTATCCAAGTTTGGGAAATTCCACTAGTTCAACCTTAATAGCTTTGAATTTTATAAGAAAGAGATTTTTCTACACATGTCTTAAAAAGGGATATGCATGATTGAAACATGTTAAAGATGCAAATGACCTATGGATCAAAACCTTTTAAAGAGAATAAGAAACGCTTATTAAATTTTCAAGTGAACGTGCGGTAGGATATTTACCGAAGTCAAACAAACCATTATTTTACCCTTTTACAAAAAACTGACCTAACGATCGTAGATGATTGTAAAGTGATTTATCATGCGTAACTGGCTATATTTAAGGAATGACTTATGGATCGGGAGTCAACACTTAGTCAAAAATCCCCTGCCTTTCCGTTTTCACAGTCCATAAAATTTACAGACACTTTTTGGAATTATCGTTCTCTACATTTGTACACTGTGTATTTCCTTTTCACAACAAAATGAAAATTATAGAGTAGATGAATGGAAAAAATTTAAAATAATAAAAAATGTAAGCAAAGAAAATTTATTCGCACACAACAGATGATCACAAAAGTTTTGTTATCCAAGTTTGGGAAATTCCACTAGTTCAACCCTAGTAGCTTGGAATTTTATAAGAAAAAGATTTTTCTACACATGTTTAAAAAATGGATATGCTTGCTTGAAACATGTTAAAGATGCAAATGACCTATGGATCCAAACCTTTTAAAGAGAATAACAAACGCTCATTATATTCTCAAAAGAAAGTACGGTGGGATATTTACCCAAGTAAAACAAGCCATTATTTTGCCCATTTACAAAAAGCTGACCTAACAATCATAGAAGATTGTCAAGTGATTGATCATGCGTAACGGGCTATATTTTTGAAAGCAATGGCTTAAGGATGTGGAGTCAATACTCAGTTAAAACCCCCCTCCTCCCCCATTTCCCTACGATTGCAAACCCTAATATATAAAAACTAAAAAGACTTTACAATCCCTTAAAATTACAGACACTTTTTGGAAATATCTCTCTCAACATTTGTGCACTGTGCATTTTTAATTTTGATGTATACTTTTATCTTAAATCAAAACTTGAGTTTTCACTTTCCTTTCATCTCGTAAACAAACAAGAGATCAAAGACAACTAGAAAACAAAAAAAGGAAAATTTTAGAGTCTATGGATTGAAATAATTTAAAACACTAACAAATTTTAGCAAAGAAAATTTATTCACACACCACAGATAAAAACAATAGTTTAGTTATCCAAGTTTGGGAAACATCACTAGTTCAAACAAAATAGCTTAAAATTTTAAAAGAAAGAGATTTTTCTATACATTTTTAAAAATGGTTATGCATGCTTGAAACATGTTAAATATGCAAATGACCTATGGATCCAAACCTTTTAAAGAGAATAAAAAACGCTCATTAAATTCTCAAATGAACGTGCAGTGGGATATTTACCCTAGTCAAACAAGCCATTATTTTGCCAATTTACAAAAAGCTAACCTAACGATCATAGAAGATTATAAAGTGATCGATCATGCATAATGGGCTATATTTTTGTAAGATATGACTTATGGATTGGGAGTCAACACTCAGTTAAAAATCCCCCGCCTCCCCCATTTCTCGACGATTGTAAAACCTAATATATAAAAACAAAAAAGACTTTACAATCCCTAAAAATTATAAAAACTGTTTGGAATGATCTCTCTCTACATTTGTGCACTGTGCATTTCAATTTTAGATCTATACTTTTTTATTAAATCAAAACTTGAGTTATCAGTTTCCCTTCATCTCGTAAACAAAAAAAAAAAGATAAAAGGCAAATAGATGACAACAAAATGAAAATTTTAGATTCTATGGATTGAAATAATTTAAACTAATAAGAAATGTAAGAGAAGAAAATTGATTCACTAACAACAGATGAACACAAAAGATTTGTTATCAAAGTTTGGGAAATTCTATTAGTTCAACATTAATAGTTTGGAATTTTATAAGAAAGAGATTTATCTACACATGTTTTAAAAAAATAATCTACATTCTCGAAACATGTTAAATATGAAAATGACCTATGGATCCTAAACTTTTAAAGAGATTAACAAACACTCAATAAATTCTCGAATGAACGTGCAGTGGGATATTTACCCATGTAAAACAAGACAGTATTTGGCCCATTTACAAAAAGCTGACCTAATGATCATAGATGATTGTAAACTTAGTTATCATGGGTAACAGGCTAATATTTTTAAGGAATGACTTATGGATTGGGAGTCAACACTCAGTTAAATATCCCTCGCCTCCCCCTTTTCCCAACGATTGCAAAACCTCATATATAAAAACTAAAAATAGTTTACAATCCCTAAAAATTACAAACACTTTTTGGAATTATCTCTCTCTAGATTTGTGCACTGTGCATTTCCATTTTAGATGTATACTTTTTTCGTAAATCAAAACTTGACTTTCACTTTTCCTTCATCTTGTAAAAAAACAAAATAAAAGGCAAATAGATCATAACAAAATGAAAATTATGGAGTTTATGTTTGGAAAATATTTAAACTTACGAAAAAGTAAGCAAAAATAATTTATTCACACACCACTGATGAACACAAAAGTTTTGTTATCCATGTTTGGGAAATTCCACTAGTTCAACCCTAATAGCTTGGAATTTTATAAGAAAGAGATTTTTCTACTCATGTTTTAAACATGGATATGCATGTATGAAACATGTTCAAGATGCAAATGACCTCTAGATCCAAACCTTTTAAAGACAATAACAAATGCTCATTAAATTCTCAAATGAACGTGCGGTGGGATATTTACCCGAGTTAAACAAGCCATTATTTTGTCCATTTAAAAAAAGCTGACCTACCGATCTTAGATGATTGTCAAGTGATTGATCATACATAACGGACTATATTTCTGTACGGAATGACTTATGGATGTGCAATCAACACTCAATAAAAAATCCCCCGCCTCCCCCTTTTCTCGATGATTGCAAAACGTAATATATAAAAACTAAAAAGACTTTACAATCCCTAAAAATTATAGTCACTTTTTGGAATTATCTCTCTCTGAATTTTTGCACTGTGCATTTCAATTTTAGATGTATACTTTTATCTTAAATCAAAACTTGAGTTTTCACTTTCCTTTCATCTCGTAAACAAAAAAGAGATAAAAGGTAAATAGAACACATAAAATTGAAAATTTTAGAGTCTATGGATTGAAATAATTTAAAACAATAACAAATGTAAGAAAAGAAAATTTATTCACACACCACAGATGAACACAAAAGTTTTGTAATCCAAGTTAGGGAAACTCCACTAGTTCAACCCAAATAGCTCTGAATTTTATAGGATAGAGATTTTTCTACACATTTTTAAAAATGGATATGCATGCTTGAAACATGTTAAAGATGCAAATGACCTATGGATTCAAACCTATTAAAGAGAATAACAAACGCTCATTAAATTCTCAAATGAACGTGTTGTGGGATATTTACCCGAGTCAAACAAGCCATTATTTTGCCCAATTACAAAAAGCTGACCTAACGATCATAAATGATTGTAAAGTGATTGATCATTTGTAATGGGCTATATTTTTTTAAGAAATGACTTATGGATTGGGAGTCATCACTCAGTTAAAAATCCCCCGCCTCCCCCGTTTCCCGACGATTGTAAAACCTAATATATAAAAACTAAAAAGAGTTTACAATCCATAAAAATTACAGAAACTGTTTGGAATTATCTCTCTCAACATTTTTGCAATGTGCATTTCAATTTTAGATGTATACTTTTTTATTAAATCAAAACTTGAGTTTGCACTTTCCCTTCATCTCGTAAACAAAAAAGAGATAAAAGGTGATCACAACAAAATGAAAATTTTAGAGTCTATGTATTGAAATAAATGTAAGAAAAGAAAATTAATTCACACACCATTGATGAACACAAAAGTTTTGTTATCCAAGTTTGGGAAATTCTACTAGTTCAACACTAATAGCTTGGAATTTAATAAGAAAGAAATTTTTCTACACATGTTTTAAAAATTGATCTACATTGTTGGAACATGTTAAAGATGCAAATGACCTATGCATCCTAAACTTTTAAGGAGAATAACAAACTCTCAATAAATTCTCAAGTGAACGTGCATTGGGATATTTACCCATGTCCAACAAGACATTATTTGGCCCATTTAAAAAAAGCTGACCTAACTATCTTAGATGATTGTAAAGTTTTTATCATGCGTAACGGGCTATATTTTTGGAAGGAATGACTTATAGATTGGGAGTCAACACAGTTAAAAATCCCTCGCCTCCCCCTTTTCCCGACGATTGCAAAACCTCATATATAAAAACAAAAAAGAGTTTACAATCCCTAAAATTTTAAAACATTTTTTGGAATTATCACTCTCTACATTTGTGCACTGTGCATTTCCATTTTAGATGTACACTTTTTTCTTAAATACAAACTTGAGTTTTCACTTTCTCTTCATCTCGTAAACAAAAAAGAGATAAAAGGTAAATAGATCACAACAAAATGAAAATTTTAGAGTTTATGTTTGGAAAAAATTTAAACCAACAAAAAATGTAAGCAAAGAAAATTTATTCACACACCTCTGATGAACACAAAAGTTTTGTTATCCAAGTTTGGGAAATTCCACTACCTCAACCCTAATAGCATGGAATTTTATAAGAAAGATATTTTTCTGCACCTGTTTTAAACATGGATATGCATGCTTGAACCATGTTCAAGATGCAAAAGACCTCTGGATCCAAACCATTTAAAGAGAATAACAAACGCTCATTAAATTCTTAAATGAACTTGCGGTGGAATATTAACCCGAGTCAAATAAGCCATTATTTTGCCCATTTACAAAAAGCTGACCTAACGATCATAGATGATTGTAAAGTGATTTATCATGAGTAACAGGCTACAATTTAATAAGGAATAACTTATGGATTGGGAGTCAACACTCAGTTAAAAATCCCTTGCCTCCCCCATTTCCCGACGATATCAAAACCTAATATATAAAAACTAAAAAGAGTTTAAAATCCCTGAAAATTACAGATACTTTTTGGAATTATCTCTCTTCATTTGTGCATTGTGCATTTCAATTTTAGAATTATACTTTTTTCTGAAATAAAAAGTTGAGTTTTCACTTTCCCTTCATCTCGTAAACAAAAAAGACATAAAAGGTAAATAGATTACAAAAAAATGAAAATTTTAGAGTTTATTGATGGAAATAATTTAAAAAAATAACAAATGTAAGCAAAGAAAATTTATTCACACACCCCAGATGAACACAAAAGTTTTGTTATCCAAGTTTGAGAAATTTCACTACTTCAACCCAAATAGCTTGGAATTTTATAAGAAAGAGATTTTTCTACACAGGTTTTAAAAATGGATATGCATGCTTGAAACATTTTAAAGATGCAAATGAACTATGGATCCAAAACTTTTAAAGAGAATAACAAACGCTCATTAAATTCTCAAGTGAACGTGCGGTGGGATATTTACCCGAGCCAAATAAGCAATTATTTTGTCCATTTACAAAAAGCTCACCTAACGATCATAGATGATAGTTAAGTTATATTTCATGCGTAATCTACGGAATGACTTATAGATTGGGATTCAACACTCAGTTAAAAATCCCCCGCCTCCCCCTTTTCCCGACGATTGCAAAACCTAATATATACAAACTAAAAAGAGTTTACAAGTACTAAAAACTACAAACAGTTATTTTAAATATATCTCTCTACATTTGTGCACTATGCATTTCCGTTTTAGATTTATAATTTTTCCTTAAATTAAAAATTGAGTTTTAACTTTCCCTTCATCTCATAAAAAAAAAGTGATAAAAGGCAAATAGATCACAAATTTAAAATTTATGTATGGAAAAAATTTAAAACAATAACAAATGTAAGCAAAGAAAATTTATTCACTCACCACAGATGAACACAAAAGTTTTGTTGTCCAAGTTTGGGAAATTCCACTAGTTCAACCCTAATTAGTTTGGACTTTTATAAGAAAGAGATCTTTCTACACATGTTTTAAAAATGGAAATGCATGCTTGAAACATGTTAAAGATGCTAATGACCTATGGATCCAATCCTTTTAAATAGAATAACAAACTCTCATTAAATTCTCGAGTGAACGTGCGGTGGGATATTAACCCGAGTCAAACAAGCCATTATTCTGTCCATTTACAAAAAGTTGACCTAACGATCGTAGATGATTGTAAAGTGATTTATCGTACGTACTGGGCAATATTTTTGTAAGGAATGACTTATGGATTGGGAGTCAACACTCAGTTAAAAATCCCCCGCCTCCCCCTTTTCCCAAAGATTGGAAACCTAATATATAAAAACTAAATATATTTTACAATCCCTAAAAATTTAAGACATTTTTAGGAATTATCTCCTTCTACATTTATGCATTGTGCATTTCCATTTTAGATGTATACTTTTTTCATAAATCAAAACTTGAGTTTTCACTTTCCCTTCATCTTGTCAACAAAAAAAGAGATAAAAGGCAAATAGATCACCAAAAACTGAAAATTTTAAATTTTATGGATGGAAATAATTTAAAACAATAAAAAATTTAAGCAAAGAAAACTTATTCACACACCTCATATTAACACAAAAGTGTTGTTATCCAAATTTGGGAAATTCCACTACTTCAACCCAAATAGCTTGGAATTTTATAAGAAACAGATTTTTCTACACATGTTTTAAAAATGGATATGCATGCTTGAAACATTTTAAAGATGCAAATGACCTATGGAGCCAAACATTTTATAGAGAATAACAAAGGCTCATTAAATTGTCAAGTGAACATGTGGTGGGAAATTTACGCGAGTCAAACAAGCCATTATTTTTCCCATTTACAAAAAGAGGACCTAACGATCAAAGATGAAAGTAAAGTGATTTATCATGCGTAACGGGCTATATTTTTGTAAGGAATGACTTATGGATAGGGAGTCAACGCTCTGTAAAAATCCCCTGCCTCCCCCTTTTCCCGACGATTGCAAAACCTAATATATAAAAACCAAAAAGAGTTTACAATCCCTAAAAATTATAGACAACTTTTTCAATTATATCTCTCTACATTTGTGCAATGTGCATTTCCATTTTAGATGTATACTTTTTTCTTAAATGAAAATTTGAGTTTTCACTTTCCCTTCATCTCGTAAACCTAAAAGAGATAAAAGGCAAAAAGATCACAAAAAATTCCAAATTTTATAGTTTATGTAAGGAAAATTTTTAAATCAATAAAAAATATAAGCAAAGAAAATTTATTCACAGACCACAGATGAACACAAAAGTTTTGTTATCCAAGTTTTGGAAATTCTTCTAGTTCAACCCTTAAAGCTTGGAGTTTTATAAAAAAGAGATTTTTCTACACATATTTTAAAAATGGATATGCATCCTTGAATCATGTTAAAGATGAAAGTTACCTATGGATCCAAACCTTTAAAAGAGAATAACAAACCTTCTTTAAATTCTCAAGTGAATGCAGGGTGGGATATTTACCCGAGTCAAACAAGCCCTTATTTTGCCTATTTACAAAAAGCTGACCTAACGATCATAGATGATAGTAAACTTATTTATCATGTGTAATGGGCTATAATTTTGTAAAGAATGACTTATGGATTGGGACTCAACACTCAGTTAAAAATCCGCCGCCTACCCCTTTTCCCGATGATTGGAAAACCTAAAATATAAAACTAAAAGGAGTTTACAATCCCTAAAAATTACAGAAACGTTTTTGAATTATCTCTCTCTACATTTGTTCTCTGTGCATTTCCAATTTAAATGTATACTTTTTCCTTATATCAAAAATTGAGTTTTCACTTTCCCTTCATCTCGTAAACAAAAAAGAGATAAAAGGCAAATAGATCATGAAAAAAAGGAAAAATTTAGAGTTTATGTACTGAAAAAATTTAAAACAATAACAAATGGAAGCAAAGAAATTGTATTCACTCACCACAGATGAACACAAAACTTTTGTTATCCAAGTTTCGGAAATTCCTCTAGTTCAAACCTAATAGCTTGGAATTTTATAAGAAAGTTATTTATCTTCACATGTTTTAAAAACGGATATGCATACCCGAAATATGTTAAAGATTCCAATGACCTATGGATCCAAACCTTTTACAGAGAATAACAAACTCTCATTAAATTCTTGAGTGAACGTGCGGTGGGATATTAACCCGAGTCAAACAAGCCATTATTTTGTCAATTTACAAAAAGCTGACCTAACTTTTATAGATGATTGTAATGTGATTTATCATGCGTAATGGGCTATATTTTTTTTAAGGAATGACTTATGGATTGGGAGTCAACACTTAGTTAAAAATTCCCCGCCTCCCCCTTTTCCAGATGATTGCAAATCCTAATATATAAAAACTAAATATATTTTATAGTCCCTAAAAAATAATGACACTTTTAGGAAATATCTCTTTCTACATTTGTGCACTGTGCATTTCCATTTTAGATATATACTTTTTTTCTAAAATGAAAAGTTCAGTTTTCACTTTCCCTTCATCTAGAAAACAAAAAAGAGATAAAAGACAAATAGATCACAACAAAATGAAAATTTTAGAGTTTATGTATGGAAAAAATTTAAAACAATAACAAATGTAAGCAAAGAAAATTTAGTCATACACCACAGATGAACATAAAAATTTTTTGATCAAAGTTTTGGAAATTCCACTAGTTCAACCCTAATAGCTTGGAATTTAATAAGAAAGAGATTTTTCTACACATCTTTTAAGAATGGATATGCATGCTTTAAACAAGTTAAAGATTCAAATGACCTATGGATCCAAACCTTTTAATGAGAATAACAAACGCTCATTAAATTCTCAAGTGAACGTGCGGTGGGATATTTACCTAAATCAAACAAGCCACCATTTTGGCCAGTTACAAAAAGATTACCTAACGATCATAGATGATTTGAAAGTGATTTATCACGCGTAACATGCTATATTTTTGGAAGGAATGACTTATGGATTGGGAGTCAACACTCAGTTAAAAATTCCTCGCTTCCCCCTTTTCCCGACGATTGCAAAACGTCATATATAAAAACTAAAAACAATTTACAATTCCTAAAAATTCAAGGCAGTTTTTGGAATTATCTCTTTCAACATTTTTGCACTGTGCACTTCCTTTTTAGATGTATACTTTTTTCTTAAATCAAAACTTCAGTTTTCACTTTCCCTTCATCTCGTAAACAAAAAATATATAAAAGGCAAATAGATCGCAAAAAAATGAAAATTTAGAGTTTTTGTATGGAAAATAAATAAATAAATAAAAATTTTAAGCAAAGAAAATTTATTCACACACCAGAGATGAACATAAAAGTTTTATTATCCAAGATTGGGAAATTCCACTAGTTCAACC
The DNA here is from genome assembly GCF_029961685.1 of Aristolochia californica. Taxonomy (NCBI): domain Eukaryota; kingdom Viridiplantae; phylum Streptophyta; class Magnoliopsida; order Piperales; family Aristolochiaceae; genus Aristolochia; species Aristolochia californica. The sequence continues at coordinate 15,829,855 of NW_027181782.1, read as the reverse complement.
CTAATAGCTTGGAATTTTATAAGAAAGAAATTTTTCTACACATGTTTTAAAAATGGATATGCATGTTTGAAACATGTTCAAGATGCAAATGACCTCTGGATCCAAACCTTTTAAAGAGAATAACAAACTCTCATTAAGTTCTCGAGTGAACGTGCAGTAGGATATCAACCCGAGTCAAACAAGCCATTATTTTGCCCATTTATAAAAAGCTACCTAAAGATCATATATGATTGTCAAGTCATTTATCATGCGTAACGGGCTATATTTTTGTAAGGAATGACTTATGGATTTGGAGTCAACACTCAGATAAAAATACTCCGCCTCCCCCTTTTCCCGACGATTGCAAAACCTAATATATAAAAACTAAATATATTTTACAATCCATAAAAATTAAAGGCACTTTTAGAAATTATATCTCTCTACATTTTTGCATTATGCATTTCAATTTTAGATGTATACTTTTTTCTTAAATGAAAACTTGAGTTTTCACTTTCCCTTCATCTCGTAAACAAAAAAGAGATAAAAGACAAATAGACCACAACAAAATGAAAATTTTAGAGTTTATGTAAGCAAAAAATTTAAAACAATAACAAATGTAAGCAAAGAAAATGTATTCACTCACCACAGATCAACACAAAAGTTTTGTTATCCAAGTTTGGGAAATTCCACTAGTTCAAACCTAATAGCTTGGAATTTGAAAAGAAAGAGATTTTTCTTCACATGTTTTAAAAATGCATATGCATGCTTGAGACATGTTAAAGACGCAAATGACGTATGGATCTAAACCTTTTACAGAGAATAACAAACGCTCATTAAATTCACAAGTGAACGTGCGGTGGGATATTAACCCAAGTCAAACAAGCCATTATTTTACCCATTTACAAAAAGCTGACCTAATTTTCATAGATGATTGAAAACATGTGTAACAGGTTATATTTTTTTAAGGAATGACATATGGATTGGGATTCAACACTTAGTTAAAAATCCCCCGCCTCCCCCTTTTCTAGACAATTGTAAATCCTAATATATAAAAACTAAATATATTTTACAATCCTTAAAAATTAAAGACACTTTTAGGAATTATGCCTCTCGACATTTGTGCACTGTGCAATGCCCTTTTAGATGTATACTTTTTTCTTAAATGAAAACTAGAGTTTTCACTTTCCCTTCATCTCGTAAACAAAAAAGAGATAAAAGGAAAATAGATCACAACAAAATGAAAATTTTACAGTTTATGTATGGAAAAAATTTAAAATAATAACAAATGTAAGGAAATAAAATTTATTCACATATCACAGATGAACACAAAATTTTTGTTATCAAAGTTTGGGAAATTCCACTAGTTCAACCCTAATTGCTTCGAATTTAATAAGAAAGATTTTTCTACACATGTTTTAAGAATGAATATGCATGCTTTAAAGAAGTTAAAGATGCAAATGACCTATGGATCCAAACCTTTCAAAGAGAATAACAAACACTCATTAAATTATCAAGTGAATGTGCGATGGGATATTTACCCGAGTCAAACAAGTCATTATTTTGCCCATGTACAAAAAGCTAACCTAGTGATCATAGATGATTGAAAAGTGATTTATAAAGCATAACGGGCTATATTTTCGTAAGGAATGACTTATGGATTGGGATTCAACACTCAGTTAAAAATCCGCCTCCCCTTTTTCCTTACGTTTATAAAACCTAATATATAAAAACTAAATATATTTTACAATCCCTAAAAATTAAAGCCACTTTGAGGAATTATCTCTTTCTACATTTATGCACTGTTCATTTTTATTTTAGATGTATACTTTTTTCTTAAATCTCAACTTGAGTTTTCACTTTCCCTTCATCTCGTAAACAAAAAAGACATAAAAGGCAAATTGATCACAACAAAATTAAAATTTAGAGTTTATGTATGGGAAAAAATTTACAACAATAATAAATGTAAGAAAAGAAAATTTATTCACACACCATAGATGAACACAAAAGTTTTGTTATCCAAGTTTGGGAAATTCCACTAGTTCAACCCTAATAGCTTGGTATTTTATAAGAAAGAGATTTTGCTACACATGTTTTCAAAATGGATCTACATTGTTGAAACATGTTTAAGATGCAAATGACCTATGGATCTTAACCTTTTAAAGAGAATAACTAATGCTCAATATATTCTCGAGTGAACGTGCGGTGGGATATTTACCCGTATCAAACAATCCATTATTTTGCCAATTTACAAAAAGCTGAACTAATGATCATAGATGATTGTAACGTTATTTATCATGTGTTACTGGCTATATTTTTTTAAGGAAAGACTTATGGATTCGGAGTCAACAGTTACTTAAAAATCCCCAGCCACTCACTTTTCCCGACGTTTAATAAAAGTAATATATAAAAACTAAAAAGAGTTTACAATCCCTAAAAATTATAGACACTTTTTGGAATTATCTCTCTCTACATTTGTGCATTGTGCATTTCCATTTTAGATGTACACTTTTTTCTTAAATCAAAACCTGAATTTTTGCTTTCCCTACATCTTGTAAACAAAAAAGAGATAAAAGGAAAATAGATCTCAACAAAATGAAAATTATAGAGTTTAAGTATGGAAAAAATTTAATACAATAAAAAATGTTAGCAAAGAAAATTTATTCACACACCACAGATGAACACAAAAGTTTTGTTATCCAAGTTTGGGAAATTCCACTAGTTCAACACTAATTGCTAGGAGTTTTATAAGAAAGAGATTTTTCTACACATGTTTTAAAAATGGATATGCATGCTTGAAACATGTTAAAGATGCAAATGACCTATGGATCCAAACCTTTTAAAGAGAATAACAAACGCTCATTAAAAACTAAAAAGCCTTTACAATCCCTAAAAATGATAGAAACTGTTTGGAATTATCTCTCTCAACATTTGTGCACTGTGCATTTCAATTTTAGATGTATACTTTTTTATTAAATCAAAACTTGAGTTCTCACTTTCCCTTCTTCTCGTAAACAAAAAAGAGATAAAAGGAAAATTGATCACAACAAAATGAAAATTTTAGAGTCTTATGGTTTGAAATAATTTAAAACAATAACAAATGTAAGAAAAGAAAATTAATTCACACACCACTGATGAACACAAAAGTTTTGTTATCAAAGTTTGGGAAATTCTACTAGTTCGACACTAATAGCTTGAAATTTTATTAGAAAGAGAGCTTTTTCTACACATGTTGTAAAAATTGTTCAACATTCTTGAAACATGTTAAAGATGCAAATGACCTATGCGTCCTAAACATTTAAGGAGAATAACAACCGCTCAATAAATTCTCTAGTGAACGTGCAGTGGGATATTTACCCCTGTCAAACAAGACATTATTTGGCCCATTTACAAAAAGTTGACCTAACTATCATAGGTGATTGTAAAGTTATTTATCATGCGTAACGGGCTATATTTTTTTACGGAATTCCTTATAGATTGGGAGTCCACACTCAGTTAAAAATCCCCTGCCTCCCCCTTTTCCCGACGATTGTAAAACATAATATACAAAATAAAAATAATTTACATTCCCTAAAAATTACAGACATTTTTTTGAATTATATCTCTCTACATTAGTGCACTATGCATTTCCATTTTAGATTTATAATTTTTCCTTAAATCAAAACTTTAATTTTAACTTTCCCTTCATTTTATAAACAAAAAAGAGATAAAAGACAAATAGATCACAAAATAATGAAAATTAGAGAGTTTATGTATGGAAAAAATTTTAAAAATAAAAAAATGTAAGCAAAGAAAATTTATTCACTCACCATAGATGAACACAAAAGTTTGGTTATCCAAGTTTTGGAAATTCCACTAGTTCAACCCATTAGCTTGGAATTTTATAAGAAAGAGATATTTCTACACATGTTTTTAAAATGGATATGCATGCTTGAAACATGTTAAAGATGCTAATAACCTATGGATCCAAACCTTTTAAAGAGAATAACAAAATCTCATTAAATTCTCGAGTGAACATGCGGCGGGATATTAACCTGAGTCCAACAAGCCATTATTTTGTCCATTTACAAAAAGTTGACCTAACGATCGTAGATGATTGTAAAGTGATTTATCATGCGCACCGGGTTACATTTTTGTAAGGAATGACATATGGATTGGGAGTTAACACTCAGTTAAAAATCCCCCGCCTCCCCCATTTCCCAACGATTGGAAAACCTAATATATAAAAACAAAATATATTTTTCAATCGGTAAAAAAAAAAGTCACTTTTAGGAATTATCACTTTCTACATTTATGCACAGTGCATTTCCATTTTAGATGTATACTTTTTTCATAAATCCAAACTTGAGTTTTCACTTTCCTTACAACTCGTAAAAAAAAAAGAGATAAAAGGCAAATATTTCCAAAAAAATGAAAATTTTAAAGTTTATGGATGGAAATAATTTAAAACAATAACAAATGTAAGCAAAGAAAATTTATTCACAAACCTTAGATGAACACAAAAGTTTTGTTATCCAAATTTTGGAAATTCCACTAGTTCAACCGAAATGGCTTGGAATTTTATAAGAAAGAGATTTTTCTACACATGTTTTAAAAATGGATATGCATGCTTGAAACATTTTAAAGATGCAAATGACCTATGGAGCAAAACCTTTTAAAGAGTATAACAAATGCTCATTAAATTCTCAAGTGAATGTGCGGTGGGATATTTACCCGAGTCAAACAAGCTATTATTTTGCCCATTTACAAAAAATAGACCTAACGACCATGGATGATAGTAAAGTGATTTATCTTGCATAACGGGCTATATTTTTGTAAGTAATGACTTATGGATTGGGACTCAGCACTCAGTTAAAAATCCCCCGCCTCCGCCTTTTCCCAACGATTGCAAAACCTAATATATAAAAACTAAAAGGAGTTTACAATCCCTAAAAATTACTGAAACATTTTTGAATTATCTCCCTCTACATTTGTGCACTGTGCATTTCCATTTTAGATGTAAACTTTTTCCCTACATCAAAACTTTTGTTTCCACTTTCCCTTCATGTCGTAAACAAAAAAGAGATAAAACACAAATTGATCATAAAAAAAGGAAAATTTTAGAGTTTATGTATGGAAAAAATTTCAAACAAAAACAAATGGAAGCAAAGAAATTGTATTCACTCACCACAGACGAACACAAAAGTTTGGTTATCCAAGTTTGGGAAATTCCACTATTTCAAACCTAATAGCTTGGAATTTTATAAGAAAGTTATTTTTCCTCACATGTTTTAAAAATGGATATGCATTCTTAAAATATGTTAAAGATGCAAATGACCTATGGATCCAAACCTTTTACAGAGAATAACAAACTCTCATTAAATTCTCGAGTGAACGTGCGGTGGGATATTAAGCCGAGTCAAACAAGCCATTATTTTGCCGATTTACAAAAAGCTGACCTAACGTTAATACATGATTGTAAAGTGATTTATCATGCGTAACGGGCTATATATTTTTAAGGAATGACTTATGGATTGGGAGTCAACACTTAGTTAAAAATCCCTCGCCTCCCCCTTTTCCAGACGATTGCAAATCCTAATATATAAAAACTAACTATATTTTACAATCCCTAAAAATTGAAGACACTTTTAGGAAATATCTCTCTCTACATTTATCCATTGTGCATTTCCATTTTAGATGTATACTTTTTTCTTAAATGAAAACTTGAGTTTTCACTTTCCCTTCATCTCGGAAACAAAAAAGAGACAAAAGGCAAATAGATCACAACAAAATGAAAATTTTAGAGTTTATGTATGGAAAAAATTTAAAACAATGACATATGTAAGCAAAGAAAATTTTGTCACGCACCACAAATGAACACAAAAATTTTGTTATCAAAGTTTGGGAAATTCCACTAGTTCAACCCTAATAGCTTGGAATTTAATAAGAAAGAGATTTTTCAACACATGTTTTTAGAATGGATATGCATGCTTTAAACATGTTAAAGATTCAAATGACCTATGGATCCAAACCTTTTAAAGAGAATAATAAACGCTCATTAAATTCTCCAGTGAACGTACGATGGGATATTTATCAGAGTCAAACAAGCAATTATTTTGCCCATTTACAAAAAGCTTACCTAACGATCATAGAGGATTTTAAAGTTATTTATCACGCATAACAAGGTATATTTTAGGAAGGAATGAGTTATGGATAGGGAGTCAACACTCAGTTAAAAATTCCCCGCTTCACCCTTTTCCCGATGATTGAAAAACATAATATATAAAAACTAAAAACAATTTACAATCCTCAAAAATTTTAAACAATTTTTGGAATTATCTCTCTCTAAATGTTTGCACTGTACATTTCCTTTTTAGATGTATACTTTTTTCTTAAATCAAAATTCAGTTTTCACTTTCCCTTCATCTCGTAAACAAAAAAGTGATAAAAGGCAAATAGATCGCAACAAAATGAAAATTTTAGAGTTTATGTGTGGAAAAAATTAAAACAGTAAAAAATGTAAGCAAAGAAAATTTATTCACACACCATAGATGAACACAAAAGTTTTGTTATCCAAGATTCAGAAATTCCACTAGTTCAACCCTAATAGCTTGGAATTTTATAAGAAAAAGATTTTTCTACATATGTTTTAAAAATGGATATGCATGTTTGAAACATGTTCAAGATTCCAATGACCTATGGATCCAAACGTTTTAAAGAGAATAACAAACTCTCATTAAATTTTAGAGTCAACGTGCGGTAGGATACTAACCCGAGTCAAACAAGCCATTGGTTTGCCCATTTATAAAAAGCTACCTAAAGGTCATAGATGATTGTCAAGTGATTTATGATGCGTAACGGGCTATATTTTTGTAAGGAATGACTTATGGATTAGGAGTCAACACCTAGTTAAAAATCCCCCTCCTCCCCCTTTTCCCAACGATTGCAAATCCTAATATATAAAAACTAAATATATTTTACAATCCCTAAAAATTAAAGTCACTTTTAGGAATTTTGTCTCTCTACATTTGTGCACTGTGCATTTCCATTTTAGATGTATAATTTTTTTGGAATTATCATTCACTACAATTGTGCATTGTGCATTTCCTTTTTATAGTTTACTTTTTTCTTAAATCAAAACTCTGAGTTTTTGCTCTCCCTTCATCCCATAAAAATGATCACAACTACATGAAGATTTTAGAATTTATGTATGGAAAAAATTTAAAATAATCACAAATATAAGTAAAGAAAATTTATTGACACACTACAAATGAACACAAAATTTTTTTTATCTAAGTTTGGGAAATTCCACTAGTTCAACCCTAAAATCTTGGAATTTTATAAGAAAGAGATTTCTTCTACACATGTTTTAAAAGTGGATATGCATGCTTGAAACATGTTAAAGATGCAAATGACCTATGGATCCAAACCTTTTAAAGAGAATAACAAACGATCATTAAATTCTCAAGTGAACGTGCTGGGGGATATTTACCTGATTCAAACAAGCCATTATTTTCCCATTTACAAAAAGCTGACCTAACAATCATAGATGATAGTAAAGTGATTTATCACATGTAATGGGCTATATTTTTTTGTAAGAAATGACTTACGGATTGGGAGTCAACACTTAGTTAAAAATCCCCCGCCTCCCCTTTTTCCCCGACGATTGCAAAACCCAATATATAAAAACTAAAAAGAGTTTATAATCCTTAAAAATTACAGATACAATTTGGAATTTTCTCTCCCTACATTTGTCAATTTTTCATTTCCATTTTAGAATATACCTTTTTCTTAAATCCAAACTTTGAGTTTTCGCTCTCCCTTCATACTGTAAACAAAAAAGGCAAATGGATCACAACAAAATGAAAATTTTAGAGTTTATGTACGGAAAAATCTTAAAACAATCAGAAATGTATGAAAATAAAATTTATTCACACATCACGCATTATATGCATGCTTGAAACGTGTTAAACGTGCAAATGACCTATGGATCCAAACATTTAAAGAGAATAACAAACGCTTATTAAATTCTCAAGTGAACATGCGGTGGGGTTTTTACCTGAATCAAACAAACCTTTATTTTGCCCATTTACAAAAAGGTTACCTAACAATCATAGCTGATTGTAAAGTGATTTATCACGCATAGCGGGTTATATTTTTGTAACAAATGACTGATAGATTGGGAGTCAACACTCAGTTCAAAATCCCCCGCCTCCCCCTTTTCTCTGATGATTGCAAAACCTAATATATAAAAGCTAAAAAGGGTTTACAATCCCTAAAAATTACAGACACTCTTTAGTATTATCTCTTTCTACATTTGTGTTTTGTGCATTTCCATTTTAGATTTATGCTTTTTTATTAAATCAGAACTTTGAGTTTTCTCTCTCCCTTCATCCCGTTAAAAAAAAGGCATGAACATCACAACAAAATGAAAACTTTAAAGTTTATATATGGTAAAAATTTAAAACAATAAAAATGTAACTAAAGAAAATTTATTCACACACCACAAATGAACAAAAAAATTTTGTTATCCAAATTTGGGAAATTCCACTAGTTCAACCCTAATAGCTGGGAGTTTTATAAGAAAGAGATTTCTTCTACACTTGTTTTAAAAATGGATATGCATGCTTGAAATGTGTTGAAGGTGCAAATTACCTATGGATCCAAACCTTTCAAAGAGAATAAAAAATGCTCATTAAATTCTCAAGTGAACGTGCGGTGGGATATTTACCCGAGTCAAACAAGCCATTATCTTGCCCATTTACAAAAAGCTGACCTAACAATCATAGATGATTGTAAAGGGATTTATCACACGTAACGGTCTATATTTTAATAAGAAATGCCTTATGGATTGGGAGTCAACACTCAGTTAAAAATCCCCCGCCTCCCCCTTTTCCCCAACGATTGCAAAACCTAATATATAAAAACTAAAAAGAGTTTACAATCCCTAAAAATTATAGACACTCTTTTGAATTATCTCTCTCCACATTTGTGCATTGTGCATTTTTATTTTAGATGTATAATTATTTCTTATATCAAAACTTTGAGTTTTCGCTCTCCCTTCATCCTGTAAACAAAAAAGGCAAATAGATCACAACAAAATGAAAATTTTAGGGTTCATGTAAGGAAAAAATTTAAAACACTAACAAATGTTAGTAAAGAAAATTTATTCACACACCTCAAATGAACACAAAAGTTTTGTTATCAGAGTTTGGAAAATTTCACTAGTTCAACCCTTATAGCTTGGAACATTATAAGAAAGAGATTTCTTCTACGCATGTTTTAAAAATGGATATGCATGCTTGAAACCTGTTAAAGATGCTAAAGAGCTATGGATCCAAACCTCTTAAAGAGAATATCAAACACCCATTAAATTCTCAAGTGAACGTGCGGTGGGATTTTTACTCGAGTCGAACATGCCATTATTTTTCCCAATTACAGAAAGCTGACCTAACAATCATAGAAGATTGTAAAGTGAGTTATCACACGTAACGGGCTATATTTTTGTAAGAAATAACTTATGGATTGGGTGTCAACACTCAGTGAAAAATCCCCCGCCTCCCTCTTTTCCCTGACGATTGCAAAACCTAATATATAAAACGAAAAAGAGTTTTACAGTCCCTAAAAATTACAGACACTCTTTGGAGTAAATTTGTACATTGTGCATTTCCATTTTATATGTATACTTTTTTCTTAAATCAAAACTTGTAGTTTTCGCTCTCCCTTCATCCCATAAACAAAAAAAGCATATAGATTACAACAAAATGAAAATTTTAGAGTTTATGTTTAGAAAATATTTTAAAGTATAACAAATGTAAGTAAAAAAAAATTATTCACACACCACAAATGAACACAAAAGTTTTTTTATCCAAGAATGGGAAATTCCACTAACTCAACCCTAAAAGCTAGGTATTTTAACAGAAAGAGATTTCTTCTACACATGTTTTAAAAAAGGATGTGCATGCTTGAAACATGTTAAAGATGCAAATGACCAATGGATCCAAACCTTTTAAAGAGACTAACAAATGCTCCTTAAATTCTTAAGTGAACGTGTGGTGGGATATTTACCCGAGTCAAACAAGCCATTATTTTTCCCATTTACAAAAAGTTGACCCAAAAATCATAGATGATTGTAAATTGATTTAGCACATGTAACGGGATATATTTTGTAAGAAATGACTTAAGGTTATGGAGTCAACACTCAGTTAAAAATCCCCCGCCTCCCCCTTTTGCCCAACGATTCCAAAACCTAATATATAAAAACTAAAAAGAGTTTACAATCCCTAAAAATTACAGACACTCTTTGGAATTATCTCTCTCAACATTTGTGCATTGTGCATTTCCCTTTTAAATGTAAAAATTTTTCTTAAATCAAAACTATGAGTTTTCGCTCTCCCTTCATCCCGTAAACAAAAAAGGTAAATAGATCACAACAAAAAGAAAGTTTTAGAGTTTATGTATGGATAAATTTTAAAAAATAACAAATTTAAGTAAATAAAATTTATTCATACACGACAAATGAACACAAAAGTTTTTATATCCAAGTTTGGGAAATTCCACTAGTTCAACCCTAATAGCTTGGAATTTCATAAGAAAGAGATTTCTTCTACACATGTTCTAAAAAGGGATATGCATGCTTGAAACATGTTAAAGATGCAAATGACCTATGGATCCAAACCTTTTAAAGAAAATAACAAATGCTCATTAAATTCTCAAGTGAATGTACGGTGGGATATTTACCTGAGTCACACAAGACATTATTTTGCCCATTTAAAAAAAGATGACCTAACAATCATAGATGATTGTAAAATGATTTATCACTCATAATGGCCTATATTTTTGTAAGAAATGACTTATGGATCGGGAGTCAACACTCCGTTAAAAATCTCCTGCCTACCCCTTTTCCCCGACGATTGCAAAACCTAATATATAAAAACTAAAAAGAATTTAAAATCCCTCAAAATTACAAACACACTTTGGAATTATCTCTCTCTACATTTGTGCATTGTGCATTTCCATTGTAGAAGTATATTTTTTTCTTAATTCAAAACTTTGAATTTTCGTTCTCACTTCATCCCATAAACAAAAGGGAAAATACATAACAACAAAATGAAAATTTTATAGTTTATGTATGGAAAAAATTTAAAAAAATAACAAATGTAAGTAAAGAAAATATATTCACACACCTCAAATGAACACTAAATTTTTGTTATCCAAGTTTGGGAAATCCACTAGTTTGAACCCTAATAAATTGGAATTTTATAAGAAAGAGATTTCTTCTACACATGTTTTGAAAATGCTTATGCACGCTGGAAACATGTTAAAGATGCAAATTACCTATGGATCCAAACCATTTAAAGAGAATAACAAACGTTCATTAAATTCTCAAGGGAACGTGCGGTGGGATATGTACCCGAGTCGAGCAAGCCATTATTTTGCCCATTTACAAAAAGCTGACCTAACAATCATACAAGATTGTAAAGTGATTTATTATGCAAAACGGGTTATATTTTTGTTAGAAATGACTTATGGATAGGGAGTCAACACTAAGTTTAAAATCCCCTACCTTCCCTTTTCCTCGAAGATTTCAAAATCTCATATATAAAAACTAAAAAGAGTCTACAATCCCTAAAAATTACAGACACTCTTATGAATTATCTCTCTATATATTTCTGCATTGTGCATTTCAACTTTAGATGTATACTTTTTTCTTAAATCAAAACTTTGAGTTTTCACTCTCCCTTTATCCCGTAAACAAAAAAGGCAAAAAGATCACAACAAAATGAAAATTTTAGAGTTTATGTTTGGAAAATTTTTAAAATAATAACAAATGTAAGAAAAGGAAATTTAGTCACACACCATAATTGAACACAAAAGTTTTGTTATCCAAGTTTGAGAAATTCCACTAGTTCAACCCTAATAGCTTGGAATTTTATAAGAAAGAGATTTCTTCTACACATGTTTTAAAAATGGATATGCATGCTTGAAACAAGTTAAAGATGGAAATAACCTATGGATCAAAACCTTTTAAAGAGAATAACAAACGCTCATTAAATTCTCATGTGAACGTGCGGTGGAATATTTACCCGAGTCAAACAAGCAATTATCTTACCCATTTACAAAAAGCTGACATAACAATCATAGATGAATGTAAAGTGATTTATTACGCATAACGGGCTGTATTTTTGTTAGAAATGACTGATGGATTGGGAGTCAACACTCAGTTAAAAATCCACTGCCTCCCCCTTTTCCCCTACGATTGCAAAACCTAATATATAAAAACTAAAAAGAGTTTAAAATCCCTAAAAATTACAGACACTTTTTGGAATTATCTCTCACTACATTTGTGCATTGTGCATTTCCATTTTAGGTGTATACTTTTTTCTTAAATCAAAACTTTTAGTTTTAGCTCTCCCTTCAACCTGTAAACAAAAAAGGTAAAAAGATTACAAAAAAATGAAAATTTTAGAGTTTATGTATGGAAAAGTTTTTTAAAAATAACAAATTTAAGTAAAAAAAAATTATTCACATACCACAAATGAACACAAAAGTTTTGTTATCCAAGTGTTCGAAATTCCACTAGTTCAACCCTAATAGCTTGGATTTTTATAAGAAACCAATTTCTTCTACACATGTTTTAAAATGGATATGCATGCATGAAACAAGTTAAAGATATAAATGACCTATGGAGCCAAACCTTTTAAAGAGAATAACAAACGGTCATTAAATTCTCAAATGAACGTGCGGTGGGATATCTACCCTAGTCAAACAAGCCATTATCTTGCCCATTTACAAAAAGCTGACCTTACAATCATAGATGATTTTAAAGTTATTTATTACACGTAACGGGCTTTATTTTTGTAAGAAATGACTTGTGGATTGGGAGTCAACACTCAGTTAAGAATCGCCGGCCTCCCCTTTTCCCCGACAATTGCATAACCTAATATATAAAAGCTAAAAAGAGTTTACAATCCCTAAAAATTACATACACCCTTTGAAATTTTCTCTCTCTACATTTGTGCATTGTGCATTTCCTTTTTAGTTGTGTACTTTTTTCTTAAATCAAAACTTTGAGTTTTGGCTGTCTCTTCATCCCGTAAACAAAAAAGGCAAATAGATAACAACAAAAAAACTTTTAGAGTTTATGTATAGAAAAAGTTTAAAACAATATCAAATGTAAGTAAAGAAAATTTATTCACACACGACAAATGAACACAAGTTTTGTCGTCAGAGTTTTTGAAATTCCACTTGCTCAACCGTAATAGCATGGAATTTTATAAGAAAGAGAAGAGATTTTTTCTAAACATGTTTTAAAATGGATATGCATGCTTGAAACATGTTCAAGATGCAAATGACCTATGGAGCCAAACTATTAAAGAGAATAACAAACGGTCATTAAATTCTCAAGTGAACGTAAGGTGGAATATCTACCCGAGTAAAACATGCCATAATTTTGCCCATCTACAAAAAGGTGACCTAACAATCATAAATGATTGTAAAGTGATTTATCATGCATAACGGGCTATATTTTTGTAAGAAATGACTTATGGATATGGAGTCAACACTCAATTAAAATCCCCCTCCTCCCCCTTTTCCCCGACGATTGCAAAACCTCGTAAATAAAAACTAAAAAGAGTTTACAATCCATAAAATTTTCAGACAGTATTTGGAATTATCTCTATCTACATTTGTGAATTGTACAATTCTATTTTAGATATATACTTTTTTCTTAAATCAAAATTTTGAGTTTTCGCTCTCCCTTCATTCCGTAAACAAAAAAGGCAAATAAATCACAACAAAATGAAAACTTTAAAGTTTAAGTATGGAAAAAATTTAAAATTATAACAAATGTATGTATAGAAAATTAATTCACACACCACAAATGAACCTAGATGTTTTGTTATCCAAGTTTGGGAAATTCCACTTGTTCAACCGTAATCACTTGGAATTTTATAAGAAAGAGATTTCTTCTACACATGTTTTAAAAATGGATATCCATGCTTGAAAAATGTTATAGATTGAAATGACCTATGGATATAAACCTTTTGAAGAGAATAACAAACGCTCATTAAATTCTCAAGTGAACGTGCAGTGGAATATTTACCCGAGTCAAACAAGCTATTAACTTGCGTATTTACAAAAAGCTGACCTCACAATCCTAGATGATTGTAAAGTGATTTATCACATATAATGGGTTATATTTTTTTAAGAAATGACTATTGGATTGGGAGTCAAGACACAGTTAAAAATTCCCCTCCTCCCCCTTTTCCTCGATGATTGCAAAACCTAATATATAAAAACTAAAAAGAGTTTACAATCCCTAAAAATTACAGACACTCTTTGGAATTATCTATCGCTACATTTTTGCATTGTGCATTTCCATTTTAGATGTATACTTTTTTCTTCAATCCAAACTTTGAGTTTTCGGTCTCCCTTCATCCCGTAAAAAAAAAGGCAAATAGATCACAACAAAAAGAAAATTTTAGATATTATGACAAAAATTTAAAACAATAACAAGTGTAAGTGAAGAAAATTTATTCACACACCTCAAATGGACACAAAAGTTTTGTTATCCAAGTTTTGGAAATTCTACAAGTTCAACCCTAATAGCATGAAATATTTTAAGAAAGAGATTTCTGCTACACATGTATTAAAAATTGATACGCATGCTTGAAAGGTGTTAAAGATGCAAATGAGACCTATGGAGCCAAACCTTTTAAAGAGAATAACACACGCTTATTAAACTATAATAAATGAACATTCGGGCGAATATTTGCCCGAGTCAGTCAATTCATTATCTTGCCCATTAACAAAAACCTGACCAAACAATATTACATGATTGTAAAGTGATTAATCACACATAACGGGCTATATTTTTCTAAGAAGTGACTTATGGATTGGGAGTCAACACTCAGTTAAAAATCCCCTGCCTCCCCCTTTTCCCCAACGATAGAAAAACCTAATATATAAAAACTAAAAAGATTTTAAAATACACTCTTTGGAATTATCTCTCTCTACATTTGTGCATTGTGAATTTCCATTTTAGATGTGTACTTTTTTCTTAAATCAAAACTTTGAGTTTTCGCTCTCCCTTCATACCGTAAACAAAAAAGGCAAATAGATCACAAAAAAATGAAAATTTTGGAGTTTATGTATGGAAAAAATTTAAAACAACAACTAATGTTAGTAATGAAAATTTATTCACACACAAAAAATGAACTCAAAAGTTTTGTTATCCAAGTTTGGCAAATTCCACTAGTTCAACCCTAATAGCTTGGAATTTTATAAGAAAGAGATTTCTTCTACACATGTTTTAAAAATGGATAATCATGCTTGAAACGTGTTAAAGGTGCGAATGACCTATGGATCCAAGCCTTTTAAGGAGAATAAAAAATGCTAATTAAATTGTCAAATGAACGTGCGGTGGGATATTTACCCGAGTCAAACAACCAATTATTTTGCCCATTTAAAAAAAGTTGCCATAACAATCATAGATGATTGTAAATTTACCACGCGTAATGGGATACATTATGGTAAGAAATGACTTATGGATTGGGAGTCAACACTCAGTTAAAAATCCCCCGCCTCCCACTATTCCCGACGATTGCAAAACCAAATAAATAAAAATGAAAAAGAGTTTTACAAACCCTTAAAATTACTGCCACTCTTTGGAAATATTTCTCTCTACATTTGTGCATTAGGCATATCCTTTTTAGATGCATACTTTTTTCTTAAATAAAAAGTTTGAGTTTTCACTCTTCCTCCATCCTGTAAACAAAAAGGGCAAATTGATAATAACAAAATGAAAATTTTGGAGTTTAAGTATGGAAAAATTTTAAAATAATAACAAATGTATGTAAAGAAAATTTATTCACACACCACAAATGAACACAAAAGTTTTATTATCAGAATTTTGGAAATTGCACTAGTTCAACCCTATTAGCTTGGAATTTTATAAGAAAGTGATTTCTTCTTCACATGTTTTAAAAATGGATATGCATGCTTGAAACATGTTAAAGATGCAAATGACCTATGGATCCAAACCTTTTAAATAGAATAATAAACGCTCATTAAATTCTGAAACGTACAGTGGGATATTTACCCGAGTCTAACAAGACATTATTTTGCCCATTTACAAAAATCTGACGTAAAAATCATAGATGATTGTAAAGTGATTTATCATGCGTAACGGGCTATATTTTTGTAAGAAATGACTTATGGACTGAGAGTCAACACTCAGTTACAAATCCCCCACCTAACCCTTTTCCTCGACGATTCCAAAACATAATATATAAAAACTAAAAATAGTTTACAATCCCTAAAAAATCTGACATAAAAATCATAGATGATTGTAAAGTGATTTATCATGCATAACGGGCTATATTTTTGTAAGAAAGACTTATGGACTGAGAGTCAACACTCAGTTAAAAATCCCCCGCCCAACCCTTTTCCCCGACGATTCCAAAACATAATATATAAAAACTAAAAAAAGTTTACAATCCCTAAAAATTACAGAAACTCTTTGGAATTATCTCTCTCTACATTTGTGCTTTGTGCATTTCAATATTAGATGTATACTTTTTTCTTAAATCAAAACTTTCAGTTTTCATTCTCCCTTCATCCCGTAAACAAAAAACGCAACTAGATCACAACAAAATGATAATTTTAGAGTTTATGTTTGGAAAAAAATTTAAAAAATAACAAATTTAAGTAAATAAAACTTATTCACACACCTCAAATGAACACAAAAATTTTGTTTTCCAAGTTTGGGCAATTCCACTACTTCAACCCTAATAGCTTGGAATTTTATAAGAAAGAGATTTCTTCTACACATGTTTTAAAAATGGATATGCCTGCTTGAAACATGTTAAAGATGCAAATTACCTAGGGATCCAAACATTCTAAAGAGAATAACAAACGTTCATTAAATTTTCAAGTGAATGTGTGGTGGGATATTTACTTGAGTCAAACAAGCCATTATCTTGCCCATTTACAAAAAAACTGACCTAACATTCATAGATAATTGTAATGTGATATATCACGTGTAATGGGCTATATTTTTGTAAGAAATGACTCATGGATTGGGAGTCAACACTGACTTAAAAATCCCTCACTTCCCCTTTTCCCCGACGATTGCAAAACTTAATATATAAAAACTAAAAAGAGTTTACAATCCCTAAAAATTACAGACACTCTTTGGAATTATCTCTCTCTACATTTATGCATTGTGCATTTCCATTTGAGATGTATACTTTTTCCTTAAATCAAAACTTTGAGTTTTCGCTCTCGCTTCATCCCGTAAACAAAATAGGCAAATAGATCACAACAAAAAGAAAATTTTAGAGTTTATATATGGAAAAAATTTAAAAACAATAGAAACAGTAAGTAAAGAAAATTTATTCACACACCACAAATGAACACAAAAGTTTTTTTATCCAAGTTATGGAAATTCCACTACTTCAACCCTAATAGCTTTGAATTTTATAAGAAAGAGATTTCTTCTACACATGTTTAAAAAAGGATATGCATGCTTGAAAAAAGTTAAACGTGCAAATGACCTTTGGATCCAAACCCTTTCAAGAGAATAAAAAACACTCATTAAATTCTCAAGTGAACATGCGGTGGGATATTTACCCGAGTCAAACAAGGCATTATTTTGCCCATTTACAAAAAGCTGACCTAACAATCATAGATGTTTGTAAAGTGAATTTTCACGTGTAACGGGCAATATTTTTGTTAGAAATGACTTATGGATTGGAAGTCAACATTCAATTAAAAATCCCCTGCCTCCCCCTTTTCCACGACGATCACAAAACCTAATATATAAAAACTAAAAAGAGTTTACACTCCCTAAAAATTACAGAGACTCTTTGGAATTATCCCTCTCTACATTTGTGCATTGTGCATTTCCGTTTTAGATATATACTTTTTTCTTAAATCAAAACTTGGAGTTTTTGTTGTCGCTTCATCCTGTAAACAAAAAGGCAAATAGATCACAACAAAATGAAAATTTTAGAGTTTATGTACGGAAAAAATTTAAAACAATAACAAAAGTAACTTAAGAAAATTTATTCACACACCACAAATAAACACAAAATCTTTGTTATCCTAGTTTTACAAATTCCTCTAGTTCAACCCTAATAGCTGGGAATTTATATGAAAGAGATTTCTTCTACACATGTTTTTAAAATGGATATGCATGCCAGAAACATGTTAATGATGCAAATGACCTATGGATCCAAACCTTTTAAAGAGAATAACAAACGCTCATTTCATTCTCAAGTGAACGTGCGGTGGGATATTTACCTGAGTCACACTAGCCATTATTTTGCCTATTTACAAAAAGCTGACCTAACAATCATAGATGATTGTAAAGTGTTTCATCACACATAACGGGCTATATTTTTGTTAGAAATGACTTATGGATTGGGAATCAACACTCAATTAAGAATCCCCTGCCTCTCCCTTTTCTCCGACGATTGGAAAACCTAACATATAAAAACTAAAAAGAGTTTACAATCCCTAAAAATTACAGACACTCGTTGGAATTATCTCTCTCTACATTTGTCAATTGTGCATTTCCATTTTCGATGTATACTTTTTTCTTAAATCAAAACTTTGAGTTTTCGCTCACCCTGGATCCAATAAACAAAAAAGGCAAAATAGATCACAGAAAATTAAAATTTTAAAGTTTATGTTAGGAAAAAATTTTAAATAATAACAAATGTACGTAAATAAAATTTATTCATACAGTCCAAATGAACACAAAAATTTTGTTATCCAAATTTGGGAAATTCTACTAGTTCAACCCTAATAGCTTGGAATTTTATAAGAAAGAGATTTCTTCTACACATGTTTTAAAAATGGATATGCATGCTTGAAACATGTTAAAGATACCAATGACCTATGGATCCAAACCTTTTAAAGATAATAGCAAACACTCATTAAATTATCAAGTGAACGTGCCGTGAGATATTTACCCGAGTGAAACAGGCCATTATTTTGCCCATTTGGAAAAAGCTGACCTAACAATCATAGATGATTGTAAAGCGATTTATCATGCGTAACGGGCTATATTTTTTTAAGAAATGACTTATGGAATGAGACTCAACACTCAGTTAAAAATTCCCCGCCTCCCCCTTTTCCCCGACGATTGCAAAACCGAAAGAATAAAAACTAAAAAGAGTTTTACAAACCTTAAAAATTATAGACACTCTTTGGAATTGTCTCTCTCTACATTTGTGCATTGTGTATTTCCATTTTAGATGTATACTTTTTTCTTAAATCAAAACTATGAGTTTTTGCTCTTCCTTCATCCCGTAAACAAAAAAGGCAAATAGAACACAAAAAATGAATTTTTTAGAGTTTATCTATGGAAAAAATTTTAAAAAATAAAAATGTAAGTAAATAAAATTTATTCATACACCATAAATGAACAAAAAAATTTTTTATCCAAGTTTGGGAAATTCCACTAGTTCAACCGTAATAGCTTGGAATTTTATAAGAAAGAGATTTCTTCTACACATGTTTTAAAAATGGATATGCATGTTTGAAACATGTTAAAGATGTAAATGACCTATGGACCCGAACCTTTTAAGGAGAATAACAAACGTTCATTAAATTCTCAAGTGCACGTATGGTGGGATATTTATCTTAGTCAAACTAGCCATTATTTTGGCCATTTACAAAAAGCTGACATAACAATCATAGATGATTGTATAGTGATTTATCATGTGTAACGCGGTATATTTTGGTAAGAAATGACTTATGGATAGGGAGTCAACACTCAGTTAAAAATCCCCCACCTCCCCCTTTACCCCGACAATTGCAAAACCTAATATATAAAAACTAAAAAGAGTTTTACAATCCCTAAAAATTACAGACATTCTTTTGAAAATATCTCTCTCCATATTTTTGCATTCTGCATTTCCTTTTTAGATGTATACATTTTTCTAAAATCAAAAGTTTGAGTTTTTGCTCTCCCTTCAACAAAAAAGGCAAATAGATCACAAAAAAATGAAAATTTTAGAGTTTATGTATGGAAAAAATTTAAAACAATAACAAATGTATGTAATGAAAATTTATTCACACACCACAAAGGAACACAAAAGTTTTGTTATCCGAGTTTGGGAAATTCCACTAGTTCAACCCTAATAGCTTGAAATTTTATAAGAAAGAGATTTCTTCTAGACATGTTTTGAAAATGGATATGCATGCTTGAAACATGTTAAAGATGCAAATGACCTATGAATCCAAACCTTTTAAAGAGAATAAAAAACGCTAATTAATTTGTCAAGTGAATGTGCGGTGGGATATTTTCCCAAGTCAAACAAGCCATTATTTTTTCGATTTACAAAAAGCTGACCTAACAATCATAGATGATTGTAAAGTATTTCATCACGAGTAATGGGCTACATTTTTGTTGGGATTTACTTATGGATTGGGAGTCAACATTCAGTTAAAAATCCCACGCCTCTCCCTTTTCTCCGACGATTGGAAAACGTAATATATAAAAACTAAAAGATTTTAAAATCCCTAAAAATTACGAACACTCGTTGTAATTATCTCTCTCTACATTTGTCCATTGTGCATTTCCATTTTAGATGTATACTTTTTCCTTAAATCAAAACTTTCAGTTTCGCTCACCCTTGATCCCGAAAACAAAAAACGCAAATAGGTTACAAAAAATGAAAATTTTAGAGTTTATGTATGGAAAAAATTTTAAAAAATAATAAATGTAGGTAAATAAAATTTATTCTAACACCACAAATGAAAAAAAAAAATTTGTTATCCAAGTTCGGAAAATTCCACTAGTTCAACCCTAATAGCTTGGAATTTTATAAGAAAAATATTTCTTCTACACATGTTTTAAAAATGGATATACATGCATCAAACATGTTAACGATACAAAGGACCTATGGATCCAAACATTTTAAGGAGAATAGCAAACACTCATTAAATTATTAAGTGAATGTGCGGTGGGATATTTACTTGAGTGAAACAAGCCATTATTTTGCCCAATTGGTAAAAGCTGACCTAACAATCATAGATGATTGTAAAGTTATTTATCATGCGTAATGGGCTATATTTTTGTAAGAAATAACTAATGGAATGGGAGTCAACACTCTGTTAAAAATCCGTTGCCTCCCCCTTTTCCCCGATGATTGCAAAACCGAAAGAATAAAAACTAAAAAGACTTTTACAAACACTAAAACTTACAGACACTATTTGGAATTATCTCTCTCTACATTAGTGCATTGTTTATTTCCATTTTAGATGTATACTTTTTTCTTAAATATAAACTTTGAGTTTTTGCTCTTCCTTCATCTCGTAAACAAAAAAGGCAAATAGATCACAACAAAATGAAATTTTTAGAGTTTATGTATGGAAAAAATTTAAGACAATAAAAAATGTAAGTAAAGAAAATTTATTCACACACTACAAATTAACACAAATTTTTTGTTATCCAAGTTTGGGAAATTCCACAAGTTCTACCCTAATAGCAAGGAATTTTATAAGAAAGAGATTTCTTCTACACATGTTTTAAAAATGGATATGCAAGTTTGAAACATGTTAAAGATGCAAATGACCTATGGATCCAAACCTTTTAAAGAGAATAACAAACACTCATTAAATTCTCAAGTACACATACGGTGGGATATTTACCTGAGTCAAGCAAGCCATTATTTTTCCCATTTACAAAAAGCTGACCTAACAATCATAGATGATTGTATAGTGATTTATCATGCGTAATGGGGTATATTTTTGTAAGAAATGACTTATGGATTGGGATTCAACAGTCATTTAAAAATCCCCGCCTCTCCCTTTTCCCCGACTATTGCAAAACCTAATATATAAAAACTAAAAAGAGTTTTACAATCCCTATAAATTACAAACATTATTTTGGAATTATCTCTCTCCACATTTGTGTATTGTGCATTTCCTTTTTAGATGTATACTTTTTTCTAAAATAAAAATTTTAAGTTTTCGCTCTCCCTTCATCGCGTAAAAAAAACGGCAAATAGATCACAACAAAATGAAAATTTTAGAGTTTATGTATGGAAAAAATTTAAAACAATAACAAATTTAAGAAAAGAAAATTTATTCACACACCACAGATGAAAACAAAAGTTTTGTTATAGAAGTTTGGGAAATTCTACTAGTTCAACACTAATAGCTTGGAGTTTTATAAGAAAGAGATTTTTCTACACATGTTTTAAAAATTGATCTACATTCTTGAAAATGTTAAATATGAAAATTACCTATGGATCCTAAACTTTTAAAGAGAATAACAAACACTCAATAAATTCTCTAGTGAACATGCAGTGGGATATTTGCACTTTCCCTTCATCTCGTAAACAAAAATTTGAGTTTGCACTTTCCTTTCATAAATCAAATTTTGAGTTTGCACTTTCCCGTCATCTCGTAAACAAAAAAGAGATAAAAGGCAAATAGAACACAAAAAGTGAAAATTTTAGAATCTATGGATTGAAATAATTTAAAATAATAAAAAATGTAAGAAAAAAAAATTTATTCACACACCACAAATGAACACAAAAGTTTTGTTATCCAAGTTTGGGAAACTCCACTAGTTCAACCCAAATAGCTTGGAATTTTATAAGATAGAGATTTTTCTACACATTTTTAAAAATGGATAAGCATGCTTGAAACATGTTACAGATGCAAATGACCCATTGATCCAAACATTTTAAAGAGAATAATAAAGACTCATTAAATTCCCAAATGAACTTGTTGTGGGATATTTACCCAAGTCAAACAAGCAATTATTTAGCCCATTTACAAAAAGCTGACCTAACGATCATAGATGATTGTAAAGTGATTGATCATGTGTAATGGGCTATATTTTTGTAAGAAATGTCTTATGGATTGGGAGTAATCACTCAGTTAAAAATCCCCTGCCTCCCCCATTTCCTGATGATTGCAAAACCTAATATATAAAAACTAAATAGACTTTACAATCCCTAAAAATTACAGAAACTGTTTGGAATTACCTCTCTCAACATTTGTTCACTGTGCATTTCAATTTTAGATGTATTCTTTTTTTATTAAATCAAAACTTGAGTTTTCACTTTCTCTTCATTTCTTAAACAAAGAAGAGATAAAAGGCAAATAGATCACAACAAAATGAAAATTTTAGAGTCTATGGAGTGAAATAATTTAAAACAATAACAAATGTAAGAAAAGAAAATTAATTCACACACCATTGATGAACACAAAAGTTTTGTTATCGAAGTTTGGGAAAATCTACAAGTTCAACACTAATAGCTTGGAATTTATTAGAAAGAGAGATTTTTCTACACATGTTTTAAAAATTGGTCTACATTCTTGAAACATGTTTTAAAAATTGGTCTACATTCTTGAAACATGTTAAATATGCAAATGACCTATGCATCCTAAACTTTTTAGAGATGATTGTTAAGTTATTTATCATGCGTAATGAAAATTTAGAGTTTATGTATGGAAAAAATTTAAAACAATAACAAATGTAAGCAAAGAAGATGTATTCACTCACCACAGATGAACACAAAATTTTTTTTATCCAAGTTTGGGAAAGTCCACTAGTTCAAACCTATTAGCTTGGAATTTTATAAGAAAGAGATTTTTCTTCACATGTTTTAAAAATGGAAATGCATGCTTAAAACATGTTAAAGATGCAAATGACCTAAGGATCCAAACCTTTTACAGAGAATAACAAACTCTCATTAAATTCTCGGGTGAAAGTGCGGTGGGATATTAACCCGAGTCAAACAGGGCATTATTTTGCCCATTTACAAAAATCTGACCTAACGTTCATAGATGATTGTAAAGTGATTTATCATGCATAACGGGCTATATTTTTGTAAGGAATGACTTATTGATTAGGAGTCAACACTAAGTTAAAAATGCCCATCCTCCGCCTTTTCCTGACGATTGCAAATCTTAATATATAAAAACCAAATATATTTTACAATCCCTAAAAATTAAAGTTACTTTTAGGAATTATGTCTCTCTACATTTGTGCACTGTGTATTTCCATTTTAGATGTATACTTTTCTTGGAATTATCTTTCTCTACAATTGTGCATTGTCCATTTCCTTTTGATAGTTTACTTTTTTCTTAAATCAAAACTCTGAGTTTTCGCTCTCCCTTCATCTCATAAAAAAAAAGGTAAAAAGATGACAACAACATGAAAATTTTAGAGTTTATGTATGGAAAAAATTGAAAATAATAACAAATGTAAGAAAAGAAAATTTATTCACACACCACAAATGAACACAAAAGTTTTTTATCCAAGTTTGGGAAATTCCACCAGTTCAACCCTAAAAGAATGGAATTTTATAAGAAAGAGATTTCTTCTGCACATGTTCTAAAAGTTGATATGCATGCTTGAAACATGTTAAAGATGCAAATGTCCTATGGATCCAAACATTTTAAAGAGAATAACAAACGCTCATTAAACTCTCAAGTGAACATGCGGTGGGATATTTACCAGATTCAAACAAGCCATTATTTTCCCATTTACAAAAAGCTGACCTAACAATCATAGATGATTGTAAAGTGATTTATCACACGAATGGGCTATATTTTTGTAAGAAATGACTTATGGATTGGGAGTCAACACTCAGTTAAAAATCGCCTGCCTCCCTCTTTTCCCTGACGATTGCAAAACCTAATATATAAAAACTAAAAAGTGTTTATAATCCCTAAAAGTTACAGATACTATTTGGAATTGTCTCTCCTTGCATTTTTCAATTGTGCATTTTCATTTTAGAATATAATTTTTTCTTAAATCCAAACTTTGAGTTTTCGCTCTCCCTTCATTTCGTAAACAAAAAAGGCAAATATATGAAAACATAAATGAAAATTTTAGATTTTATGTACAGAAAAATCTTAAAAGAATAACGAATGTATGTAAACAAAATTTATTCACACACCACGCATTAAGTCAAAAGTTTTATTATCCAAGTTTCGGAAATTCCACTAGTTCAACCCTATTAGATTGGAATTTTATAAGAACGAGATTTCTTCTACACATGTTTTAAAAATGGATATGCATGCTTGAAACGTGTTAAAGGTGCAAATGACCTATGGATCCAAATATTTTAAAGAGAATAACAAACGCTTATTAAATTCTCAAGTGAAAGTGCGGTGGGGTATTTACCCAAGTCAAATAAGCCATTATTTTGCCCATTTACAAAAAGTTGACCTAACAATCCTAGATGATTGTAAAGTGATTTATCATGTGTAACGGGCTTTATTTTTGTAACAAATGACTGATGGATTGGGTGTCAACACTCAGTTAAAAATCCTCCGCCTCCCCCTTTTCTGACCATTGGAAAACCTAATCTATAAAAGCTAAAAAGAGTTTAAAATCCCTAAAAATTACAAAAACTCTTTGGAATTATCACTTTCTACATTTGTGTAATGTGCATTTCCATTTTAGATTTATACTTTTTTATTAAATCAGAACTTTGAGTTTTCTCTCTCCCTTCATCCCGTAAAAAAAGGGATAAAAGATCACAACAAAATGAAAACTTTAGAGTGTATGTATTGAAAAAATTTAAAAAAATAAAAATGTTAGTAAATAAAATTTATTGACACACCACCAATGAACAAAAAAGTTTTGTTATCCAAGTTTGTGAAATTCCTCTAGTTCAACCCTAATAGCTTGGAGTTTTATAAGAAAAAGATTACTTCTACACTTGTTTTAAAAATGGATATACATGCTTGAAACATGTTAAAGGTGCAAATGACCTATGGATCCAAACCTTTTAAAGAGAATAACAAATGCTCATTAAATTTCGCAAGTGAACATGCGGTGGGATATTTACCCGAGTCAAACAAGCCATTATTTTGCCCATTTACAAAAAGTTGACCTAACAATCATATGTGATTGTAAAGGGATTTATCACACGTAGCAGGCTATATTTTAAGAATAAATGACTTATGGATTAGGAGTCAACACTCAGTTAAAAATCCTCTGCCTCCCCTTTTTCCCCGACGATTGCAAAACTTAATATATAAAAACTAAAAAGAGTTTACAATCACTAAAAATTATGGACACTCTTCTGAATTATCTCTCTCCACATTTGTCCATTGTGCATTTTCATTTTAGATGTATACTTATTTCTTAAATCAAAACTTTGAGTTTTCGCTCTCCCTTCATCATGTAAACAAAAAAGGCAAATAGATCTCAACAAAATAAAAATTTTAGGATTCATGTTTGGAAAAAATTTAAAACAATAACAAATGTTAGCAAAGAAAATTTATTCACACACCACAAATGAACACAAAAGTTTAGTTATCAGAGTTTGTAAAATTTCACTAGTTCAACCCTTTTAGCTTGGATTATTATAAGAAAGAGATTTCTTCTACACATGTTTTAAAAATCGATATGCATGCTTAAAACTTGTTAAAGATGCTAAAGTATGGATCCAAACCTTTTGAAGAGAATAACAAACACTCATTAAATTCTCAAGTGAACGTGCCGTGGGATTTTTACTCGAGTCGAACATGCCATTATTTTTCACAATTACAAAAAGCTGACCTAACAATCATAGATGATTTTAAAGTGATTTATCACGCGTAGCGGGCTATATTTTTGTAAGAATTGACTTATGGATTGGGAGTCAACACTCAGTTAAAAATCCCCGGCCTCACCCTTTTCCCTGACGATTGCAAAAGCTAATATATAAAACAAAAAAGAGTTTTATAGTCCCTAAAAAGTACAGACACTCTTTGGAATTATCCCTCTCTATATTTGTACATTGTGCATGTCCATTTTATATGTATACTTTTTTCTTAAATCAAAACTTTGATTTTTTGCTCTCCCTTTATCCTTAAACAAAAAAGGCATATAGATTACAACAAAATGAAATTTTTAGAGTTTATCTTTGGAAAATATTTTAAAGTATAACAAATGTAAGTAAATAAAATTTATTCACACACCACAAATGAACACAAAAGTTTTTTTATCCAAGTTTGGGAAATTCAACTAGTTCAACCCTAATAGCTAGGTATTTTATAAGAAAGTGATTTCTTTTACACATGTTTTAAAAATAGATATGCATGCTTGAAACATTTTATAGATGCAAATGACCTATGGATCAAAACATTTTAACGAGACTAACAAACGCTAATTAAATTCTTAAGAGAACGTGTGGTGGGATATTTACCCGAGTCAAACATGCCATTATTTTTCCCATTTACAAAAAGCTGACCAAACAATCATAGATGATTGTAAATTGATTTACCACATGTAACAGGATATATTTATGTAAGAAATGACTTAAGGATATGGAGTCAACACTCAGTTAAAAATCCCCCGCGTCTCCCTTTTACCCGACGATTCCAAACCCTAATATATAAAAAATAAAAAGAGTTTACAATCCCTAAAAATTACAAACACTCTTTGGAATTATCTCTCTCAACATTTGTGCATTGTGCATTTCCATTTTAATTATATAAATTTTTCTTAAATCAAAACTATGAGTTTTCGCTCTCCCTTCATCCCGTAAACAAAAGAGGTAAATAGATCACAACAAAATGAAAATTTTAGTGGTTATGTATGAAAAAAATTTAAAACAATCACAAATTTAAGCAAAGAAAATTTATTCACATACGACAAATGAACACAAAAATTTTGTGATCCAAGTTTGGGAAATCCACTAGTTTGAACCCTAATAACTTGGAATTTTATAAGAAAGAGATTTCTTCTACACGTGTTTTAAAAATGCATATGCATGCTGGAAAGGTGTTAAAGATGCAAATTACATATGGATCCAAACCATTTAAAGAGAATAAAAAATGTTAATTAAATTCTCAAGGGAACGTGCGGTGGAATACGTACCCGAGTCAAACAAGCCATTATTTTACCCATTTACAAAAAGCTTACCTAACAATCATACAAAATTAAAAAAGTGATTTTTTATGTGAAACGGGCTATATTTTTGTTAGAAATGACTTATGGATAGGGAGTCAACACTCAGTTTCAAATCCCCCGCCTTCCCTTTCCTCGAAGATTTCAAAACCTAATATATAAAAACGAGAAAGAGTTTACGATCACTAAAAATTACAGACACTCTTAAGAATTATCTATCTCTATATTTCTGCATTGTGCATTTCAATTTTAGACGTATATTTTTTTCTTAAATCAAAACTTTGAGTTTTTTTCTCTCCCTTTACCCCATAAACAAAAAAGGAAAAAAGATCACAACAAAATGAAAATTTTAAAGTTTTTTGTTTGGAAAAATTTTAATATAATAACAAATGTAAGTGAAGGAAATTTATTCACACACCACAATTGAACACAAAAGTTTTGCTATCCAAGTTTGGAAAATTCCACTAGTTCAACCCTAATAGCTTGGAATTTTATAAGAAAGAGATTTCTTCTACACGTGTTTTAAAAATGGATATGCATGCTTGAAACATGTTAAAGATGCAAATGACCTATGGATCAAAACCTTTTAAATAGAATAACAAACGCTCATTAAATTCTCAAGTGAACCTACGGTGGAATATTTACCCGAGTCAAACAAGCCATTATGTTACCCATTTACAAAAAGTTGACATAACAATCATAGATGAATGTAAAGTGATTTATTACGCATAACAGGCTGTATTTTTGTAAAAAATGACTGATGGATTGGGAGTCAACACTCAGTTAAAAATCCCCTGCCTCCCCATTTCCCCGACGATTGCAAAACCTAATATATAAAAACTAAAAAGAGTTAACAACCATAAAAATTATAGACACTTTTTGGAATTATCTCTCACTACATTTGTGCATTGTGCATTTCCATTTTAGGTGTACACTTTTTTCTTAAATCAAAACTTTTAGTTTTCGCTCTCCCTTCATCCCGTAAACAAAAAAGGCAAATAGATTACAACAAAATGAAAATTTTAGAGTTTATGTATGGAAAAAAATTAAAAAAATAACAAATGTATGTAAAGAAAATTTATTCACACACCACAAATGAACACAAAAGTTTTGTTATCCAAGTTTTGGAAATTCCACTAGTTCAACCCTAAAAGCTTGGAATTTTATAAGAAACAAATTTCTTCTACACATGTTTTCAAAATAGATATGCATGCTTGAAACATGTTAAAGATGCAAATGACCTATGGAGCCAAACCTTTAAAAGAGAACAACAAACGCTCATTAAATTCTCAAGTGAACGTGCGGTGGGATATCTACCCTAATCAAACAAGCCATTATCTTGCCCATTTACAAAAAGCTGACCTAACAATCATAGATGATTTTAAAGTTATTTATCACGCGTAACGGGTATAGTTTTGAAAGAAATGACTTGTGGATTGGGAGTCAACACTCAGTTAAAAATTGCCGCCTCCCCTTTTCCCCGAGATTGCAAAACCTAATATATAAAAGCTAAAAAGATTTTACAATCCCTAAAAATTACAAACACTCTTTGAAATTTTCTCTCCCCACATTTGTGCATTTTGCATTTCCATTTTAGATGTACACTTTTTTCTTAAATCAAAACTTTGAGTTTTGGCTGTCCCTTCATTCCGTAAACAAAAATGGCAAATAGATAACAACAAAAAGAAACTTTTATAGTTTATGTATGGACAAAGTTTAAAACAATATCAAATGTAAGTAAAAAAAAATTTATTCACACACCACAAATGAACACAAAATTTTTGTTATCAGAGTTTTTGAAATTCCACTAGTTCAACTGTAATATCTTGGAATTTTATAAGAAAGAGTTTTTTTCTACACATGTTTTAAAAATGGATATGCATGCTTGAAACATGTTCAAGATGCAAATGACCTATGGATCCAAACCTTTTAAATAGAATAACAAACGCTCAATAAATTCTCAAGTCAACATGTGGTGGAATATCTACCCGAGTAAACAAGCCATTATTTTGCCCATCCACAAAAAGCTGAACTAACAATCATAGATGGTTGTAAAGTGATTTATCACGTGTAACGGGCTATATTTTTGTTAGAAATGACTTATGGATTGGGAGTCAACACTCAGTTAAAAATCACCCACCTACCCCTTTTCCCCGACGATTGAAAAACCTCATACATAAAAGCAAAAATGAGTTTACAATCCCTAAAAATTACAGATACTCTAGGGAATAATATCTCTCTACATTTGTGTATTGTGCATTTCCATTTTAGATGTATTCTTTTTTTTTAAGTCAAAACATTGAGTTTTCTCTCTCCCTTCATATCATAAACAAAAAAGGCAAATAGATCACAACAAAATGAAAATTTTAGAGTTTATGTATGGAAAAAATTAAAACTATAACAAATGTAAGTAAAGAACATTTATTAACACACCACAAATGAACACAAAAGTTTTGTTATCCAAGTTTGTTAAATTCCACTAGTTCTACCCAAATAGCCTGGAATTTTATAAGAAATAGATTTTTTCTACACATGTTTTTAAAATGGATATGCATGCTTGAAACATGTTCAAGATGCAAATGACTTATGGAGCCAAACTTTTAAAAAGAATAACAAACGCTCATTAAATTCTCAACTGAACGTGGGGTGGAATATCTACCCAAGTAAAACAAGCCATTATTTTGCCCGTCTACAAAAAGGTGACCTAACAATCATAGCTGATTGTAAAGTGATTTATCACGCGTAACGGGCTATATTTTTATAAGAAATGACTTATGGATTAGGAGTCAACACTCAGTTAAAAATCCCCCACCTCCCCCCTTTCCCCGACGAATGCAAAACCTAATATATAAAAACTAAAAAGAGTTTACAATCCCAAAAAATTTCAGACACTATTTGGAATTAGCTCTCTCTACATTTTTGCATTGTGCATTTCCATTTTAGACGTATACTTTTTTCTTAAATCAAAATTTTTAGTTTTCGCTCTCCCTTCATTCCGTAAACAAAAAAGGCAAATAGATCACCACCAAATGAAAACTTTAGAGTTTATGTTTGGAAAAATTTTAAATTATAACAAATGTATGTATAAAAAATTTATTCACACACCACAAATGAACACAAAAGTTTGTTATCCAAGTTTGGGAAATTCCACTAGTGCAACCCTAATCACTTGGAATTATATAAGAAAGAGATTTCTTCTACACATGTTTTAAAAACGGATATGCATGCTTGAAACATGTTAAAGATGCAAATGACCTATGAATCAAAACCTTTTAAAGAGAATAACAAATGCTCATTAAATTCTCAAGTGAACGTGTTGTGGAATATTTACCCGAGTCAAACAAGCCATTACCTTGCGCATTTACAAAAAGCTGACCTAACAATCCTATATGATTGTAAAGTGATTTATCACGCATGGCTATATTTTTGTAAGAAATGACGAATGGATTGGGAGTGAAGACTCAGTTAAAAATCCCCCACCTCCCCCTTTTCCCCTACGATTGCAAAACCTAATATATAAAAACTAAAAGGAGTGTACAATCCCTAAAAATTACAGACACTCTTTGGGATTATCTCTCTCTACATTTTTGCATTGTGCATTTCCATTTTAGATGTATACTTTTTTCTTCAATCCATACTTTTAGTTTTCACTCTCCCTTCATCCCATAAACAGAAAAGGCAAATAGATCACAACAAAAAGAAAATTTTAGAGATTATGATAAAAAAATTAAAACAATAACAATTGTAAGTGATGAAAATTTATTCACACTCCTCAAATGAACACAAAAGTTTAGTTATCCAAGTTTTGGAAATTCTATAAGTTCAACCCTAATAGCCTAGAATTTTTTCAGAAAGAGATTTCTTCTACACATGTTTTAAAAATTGATATGCATGCTTGAAACGTATTAAAGATGCAAAATACCTATGGAGCCAAACCTTTAAAAGAGAATAACACACGCTTATTAAACTATAACAAATGAACATGTGGTGGAATATTTCCCGAGTCAATCTATCCATTATCTTGCCCATTAAATAAAAGCAGACCTAACAATCTTAGATGATTGTAAAGTGACTAATCACACGTAACAGGCTATATTTTTGTAAGAAATGACTTATGGATTGGGAGTCAACACTCAGTTAAAAATCTCTCGCCTTCCCCATTTCCCCGACAATTGAAAAACCTAATATATAAAAACTAAAAAGATTTTACAATCCCGAAAAATTAGATACGCTCTTTGTAATTATCTCTCTCTACATTTGTGCATTGTGAATTTCCATTTTAGATGTATACTTTTTTCTTAAATCAAAACTTTGAGTTTTTGCTCTCCCTTCATACCGTAAACAAAAAAGGCAAATAGGTTACAACAAAATGAAAATTTAGGAGTTTATGTCTGGAAAATTTTTTTAAAAATGACAAATGTTATTTATGAAAATATATTCACACACCACAAATGAACTCGAAAGTTTTGTTATCCATGTTTGGGAAATTTCACTAGTTCAACCCTAATAGCTTGGAATTTTATAAGAAAGAGATTTATTCTACACATGTTTTAAAAATGGATAATCATGCTTGAAACATATTAAAGGTGCAAATGACCTATGGATCCAAGCCTTTTAAAGAGAATAACAAACGCTCATTAAATTGTCAAGTAAACTTGCGGTGGGATATTTACCCGAGTCAAACAAGCAATTATTTTGCCCATTTACAAAAAGCTGCCATAACAATCATAGATGGTTGTAAATTTATCATGCATATATGGGCTAAATTTTGGAAAGAAACGACTTATGGATTGGGAGTCAACATCAGTTAAAAATCCCCCGCCTCCCACTTTTCCCGACGATTGCAAAACCTAATAAATCAAAACAAAAATGAGTTTTACAAACCCTTAAAATTATAGACACTCTTTGGAATTATCTCTCTCTACATTTGTACATTGTGCATCTCCTTTTTAGATGCATACTTTTTTCTTAAATAAAAAGTTTGAGTTTTCGCTCTTCCTCCATCCTGTAAACAAAAAACGCAAATAGATAATAACAAAATGAAAATTTTGGAGTTTAAGTATGGAAAAAATTTAAAATAATAACAAATGTATCTAAAGAAAATTTATTCACACACCACAAATGAACACAAAAGTTTTGTTATCAAAATTTGGGAAATTGTACTAGTTCAACCCTATTAGTTTGGAATTTTATAAGAAAGAGATTTCTTCTACACATGTTTTAAAAGTGGATATGCATGGTTGAAACATGTTAACGATGCAAATGACCTATGGATCCAAACTTTTTAAAGAGAATAATAAACGCTCATTAAATTCTGAACCGAACGTACGGTGGGATATTTACCCGAGTCACACATGCCATTATTTTGCCCATTTAAAAAAACTTGTCCTAACAATCATTGATGACTGAAAAGTGATTTATCACACGTAACGGGCTATATTTTTTTAAGAAATGACTTATGGATTGGGAGTCAACACTCAATTAAAAATCCACCGCTTCCCCCTTTTCCCCGACGATTGAAAAACCCAATATATAAAAACAAAATTTTTTTTACAATCCTTAAATATTACAGAAACTCTTTGGAATTATCTTTCTCAACATTTTTTCATTGTGCATTTCCGTTTTAGAAGTATACCTTTTTCTTAAATCAAAACTTCGAGCTTTCACTCTCTCTTCATCTCGTAAAGAAAAAAGGCAAACAGATAACAACAAAATGAAAATTTTAGAGTTGATGTATGGAAAAAATTTAAAACAATCACAAATGTAAGTAATGAAAATTTAATCACACACCTCAAATGAACAGAAAAGTGTTGTTATCCAAGTTTTGGAAATCCACTAATTCAACCCTAATAGCTTGGAATTTTATAAGAAAGGGATTTCTTCTACACATGTTTTAAAAATGGATATGCATGCTTGAAACATGTTAGAGATGCAAATTTCCTATGGATCCAAACCATTTAAAGAGAATAACAAACGCTCATTAAATTTTTAAGTGAACGTGTGTTGGGATAGCTTCCCGAGTCCAACTAGCCATTATTTTGCCCATTTACAAAAAGCTGACCAAACAATCATAGATGATTGTAAAGTGATTTATCATGCATAACTGGTTGTATTTTTTGTCAGAAATGACTCATGGATTGGGAGTCAACACTCAGTTAAAAATTACCCGCCTCCCCCTTTTCCCCGACTAATGCAAAACCTAATTTATTAAAACTAAAAAGAGGTTACAGTCCCTAAAAATTACGGACAATCTTTGGAATTATCTCTCTCTACATTTGTGCATTGTGCATTTCCATTTTAGATCTATACTTTTTTCTTAAATCAAAACTTTGGCTTTTCCCTCTCCCTTTATCCTATAAACAAAAAAGGCAAATAAATCACAACAAACTGAAAATTTTAGAGTTTATGTATGGAAAAAATTTAAAACAATAAAAAATGAAAGTAAACAAAATTTATTTACACACCACATATGAACACAAAAGGTTTGTTATCCAAGTTATGGAAATTCCACAAGTTCAACCCTAATAGCTTGGAATTTTATAAGAAAGAGATTTCTTCTAAACATGTTTTTAAAATGGATATCTATGCTTGAAACATGTTAAAGATGCAAATGACCAATGGATACAAAGCTTTTAAAGATAATAAAAAACACTCATTAAATTCTCATTTGAACGTACGGTGGGATATTTATCCAAGTCACACAAGCAATTATTTTTCCCATTTACAAAATCCAGTCCTAACAATCATAGATGATTGAAAAGTGATTTATCACATGTAATGGGCTATATTTTTGTAAGAAATGACTTATGGATTGGGAGTCAACACTCAGTTAAAAATCCGCCGCCTCCCCCTTTTCCACGACGATTGCAAAACCTAATATATAAAAACAAAAAAGTGTTTACAATCCCTAAAAATTACAGACACTCTTTGGAATTATCTATCTCTATATTTTTTCACTGTGCTTTTCCATTTTAGATCTATACTTTTTTCTTAAATCAAAACTTTGAGTTTTCGCTCTCCCTTCATCCCATAAACAAAAAAGGCAAAAAGATCACAACAAAATGAAAATTTTAGAGTTTCTGAATGGAAAAAATTTAAAACAATAACAAATGTAAGTAAAGAAAATTTATTCACACACCGCAAAGGAACTCAAAATTTTTGTTATCCATGTTATGGAAATTCCACTAGTTCAACCCTAACAGCTCTAAATTCAATAAGAAAGAGATTTCTTCTACACAAGTTTTAAAAATGGATATGCATGCTTGAAACAAGTTAAAGGTGAAAATGACCTATGGATCCATACCTTTTATAGAGAATAAAAAACACTCATTAAATTCTCAAGTGAACGTGCAGTGGGATATTTCCCCAAGTCAAACAAGCCATTATTTTGCCCATTTACAAAAAGCTGACCTAACAATCATATATGAGAGTAAAGTGATTTATCACGCATAACAGGCAATATTTTTGTTAGAAATGACTTATGGATTGGGAGTCAACACTCAGTTAACAATCCCCCGCCTCCCACTTTTCCCGACGATTGCAAAACCTAATAAATAAAAACAAAAAAGAATTTTACAAACCCTTAAAATTACAGACACTCATTGGAATTATCTCTCTGTACATTTGTGCATTGTGCATTTCCATTTTAGATGTATACATTTTTCATAAATAAAAACTTGGAGTGTTCACTCTCCCTTCATCCCGTTAACAAAAAAGGCAAATAGATCACAACAAAATGAAAATTATAGAGTTTATGTATGGAAAAAATTTAATCCATTAACAAAAGAAAGTTAAGAAAATTTATTCACACACCACAAATAAAAAAAAACTTTAGCTATCCAAGTTTGGGAAATTCCTCTAGTTCAACCCTAATAGCTTGGAATTTATATGAAAGAGATTTCTTCTACACATGTTTTTAAAATGGATATGCATGCTAGAAACATGTTAATGATGCAAATGACCTATGGATCCAAACCTTTTAAAGAGAATAACAAACGCTCATTAAATTCTCAAGTGAACGTGCGGTGGGATATTTACCCGAGTCAAACAAGCCATTATTTTGCCCATTTACAAAAAGCTGACCAAATAATCATAGATGATTGTAAAGTGTTTAATCATGCGTAACAGGCTATATTTTTGTTCGAAATGACTTATGGATTGGGAATCAACACTCAATTAAGAATCCCCCGCCTCTCCCTTTTCTCTGACGATTGGAAAACCTAATATATAAAAACTAAAAAGAGTTTACAATCCCTAAAAATTATAGAAACTCTTTGGAATTATCTCTCTCTACATTTGTGCTTCGTGCATTTTAATTTTAGATGTATACTTTTTTCATAAATCAAAAGTTTGAGTTTTCGCTCTTCCTCCATCCTGTAAACAAAAAAGGCAAATAGATAACAACTAAATGAAAATTTTGGAGTTTAAGTATGGAAAAAATTTAAAATAATAACAAATGTTTGTAAATAAAATTTATTCACACACCACAAATGAACACAAAAGTTTTGTTATCAAAATTTGGGAAATTGCACTAGTTCAACCCTATTAGTTTGGAATTTTATATGATTGTGATTTCTTCTACACATGTTTTAAAAATAGATATGCCTGGTTGAAACATGTTAAAGATGCAAATGACCTATGGATCCAAACCTTTTAAAGAGAATAATAAACACTCATTAAATTCTGAACTGAACGTACAGTGGGATATTTGCCCGAGTCTAACAAGTCATTATTTTGCCCATTTACAAAAAGCTGACGTAACAATCATAGATGATTGTAAAGTGATTTATCATGTGTAGCGGGCCATATTTTTTTTAAGAAATGACTTATGGATTAGGAGTCAACATTCTGTTAAAAATCCCCCGCCAAACCTTTTTCCCCGACGATTCCAAAACCTAATATATAAAAACTAAAAAGAGTTTACAATCCCTAAAAATTACAGAAACTCTTTGGAATTATCTCTCTCTTCATTGTGCTTTGTGCATTTCAATTTTAGATGTATATTTTTTTCTTTCATCAAAACAGTGAGTTTTCGCTCTCCCTTCATCCCGTAAAACATCACAACAAAATGAAAATTTTAGAGTTTATGTTTGGAAAAAATTAAAAACAATAACAAATTTAAGTAAAGAAAATTTATTCACACACCTCAAATGAACACAAAAATTTTGTTTTCCAAGGTTGGGCAATTCCACTACTTCAACCCTAATAGCTTGGAATTTTATAAGAAAGAGATTTCTTCTACACATGTTTTAAAATGGAAATACCTGCTTGAAACATGTTAAAGATGCAAATGACCTATGCAACCAAACCTTTTAAAGAGAATAACAAATGCTCATTAAATTCTCAAGTGAACGTGTGGTGCGATATTTACCTGAGTCAAACAACCCATTATCTTGCCCATTTACAAAAAGCGGACCTAACATTCATAGATGATTGTAATGTGATTTATCACGTGTAACGGGCTATATTTTTGTTAGAAATGACTTATGGATTGGGAGCCAACACTCAGTTAAAAATCCCCCACTTCCCCCTTTTCCCCAACGATTGCAAAACTTAATATATAAAAACTAAAAAGAGTTTACAATCCCTAAATATTACAGACACTCTTTGGAATTATCTCTCACTACATTTGTGCATTGTGCATTTCCATTTGAGATGTATACTTTTCTCTTAAATCAAAACTTTGAGTTTTCACTCTCACTTCATCCCGTAAACAAATTAGGCAAATAGATCATAATAAAAAAAAAATTTAGAGTTTATATGTGGAAAATATTTAAAACAATAGAAACAGTAAGTAAAGAAATTTATTCACACACCACAAATGAACACAAAAGTTTTGTTATCCAAGTTTGGGAAATTCCACTAGTTCAACCCTGATAGCTTGAAATTTTATAAGAAAGAGATTTCTTCTAGACATGTTTTAAAAATGGATATGCATGCGTGAAACATGTGAAAGATGCAAATGACCTATGGATCAAAACCTTTTAAAGAAAATATTAAACACTCATTAAATTCTCTAGTGAACGTGCGGTGGGATATTTACCCAAGTCAAACTAGCAAATATTTTGCCCATTTACAAAAACCTGACCTAAAAATCATAGATGATAGTAAAGTGATTTATCACACGTAACGGGCTATATTTTTTAGATGTATAATTTTTTCTTAAATCTAAACTTTGAGTTTTCGCTCTCCTTTCATCCCGTAAACAAAAAAGTCAAATAGTTCACAACAAAATGAAAATTTTTGAGTTTAAGTATGAAAAATATTTAAAATAATAACAAATGTAAGTAAAGAAAATTTATTCACACACCACAAATTAACACAAAAGTTTTGTTATCCAAGTTTGGGAAATTCCACTAGTTCAACCCTAATATCTTGGAATTTTATAAGAAAGAGATTTCTGCTACACATGTTTTAAAAATGGATATGCATGCTAGAAACAGGTTAAAGATGCAAATGTCCTATGGATCCAAACCTTTTTAAGATAATAACAAAGACTCATTAAAATATCATATGAACGTACGGTGGGATATTTACCCGAGTCACACAAGCCATAATTTTTCCCATTTTAAAAAACCTGTCCCAACATTCATAGATGATTGAAAATTGGCTATATTTTTTTTCTGAAATGACTCATGGATTGGGAGTCAACACTCAGTTAAAAATCCACCGCCTCCCCGTTTTCCCCGACGATTGCAAAACCCAATATATAAAAAAAAATTGTTAACAATCCCTAAATATTACAGACACTCTTTGGAATTATCTTTCTCTACATTTTTTCATTGTGCGTTTCCATTTTTGAAGCATACTTTTTTCTTAAATCAAAACTTCGAGTTTTCGCTCTCCCTTCATCTTGCAAACAAAAAAGGCAATTAGATAACAACAAAAAGAAAATTTTAGAGTTGATGTATGGAAAGAATTTAAAACAATAAAAAATGTAAGGAATGAAAATTTATTCACACACCTCAAATGAACACAAAAGTATTATTATCCAAGTTTAGAAAATCCACTATTTCAACCCTAATAGCTTGGAATTTTATAAGAAAGAGATTTCTTCTACACATGTTTTAAAAATGGATATGCATGCTTGAAACATGTTAAAGATGCAAATTTCCTATGAATCCAAACCATTTAAAGAGGATAACAAACGCTCATTAAATTTTTAAGTGAACGTGCGGTGGGATACCTACCCAAGTCCAACTAGCCATTATTTTGCCCATTTACAAAAAGCTGACCTTACAATCATAGATGATTGTAAAGTGATTTATCACGTATAACAGGTTGTATTTTTGTCAGAAATGACTTATGGATTGGGAGTTAACACTCAGTTAAAAGTTGCCCGCTTTCCCCTTTTCCGCAACGAATGCAAAACATAATTTATTAAAACTTAAAAGAGGTTACAATCCCTTAAAATTACAAACACTCTTTGAAATTATCTCTCTCTACATTTGTGCATTGTGCATTTCCATTTTAGATGTATACTTTTTTCTTAAATCAAACTTTGACTTTTTGCTCTCCCTTCATCTTGCAAACAAAAAAGGCAAATAGATCACAACAAAATGAAAATTTTAGAGTTTATGTATGGAAAAAATTTAAAACAATAACAAATGAAAGTAAAGAAAATTTATTTACGCACCAAAAATGAACACAAAAGTTTTGTTATCCAAGTTATGGAAATTCCACTAGTTCAACCCTAATAGCTTGGAATTTTATAAGAAAGATATTTCTTCTATACGTGTTTTAAAAATTGATATGCATGCATGAAACATGTTAATGATGCAAATGACCTCTGGATCCAAAGCTTTTAAAGATAATAAAAAATGCTCATTAAATTCT
Organism: Aristolochia californica; assembly: GCF_029961685.1. NCBI lineage: Eukaryota > Viridiplantae > Streptophyta > Magnoliopsida > Piperales > Aristolochiaceae > Aristolochia > Aristolochia californica. The sequence continues at coordinate 15,790,185 of NW_027181782.1, read as the reverse complement.
TATGTGAACGTACGGTGGGATATTTACCCAAGTCACACAAGCCATTATTTTGCCCATTTACAAAAACCTGTCCGAACAGTCATAGATGATTGAAAAGAGATTTATCACATGTAACAGGCTATATTTTTGTAAGAAATGACTTATGGTTTGGGAGTCAACACTCAGTTAAAAATCCGCCGCCTCCCCCTTTTCCACGACGATTGCAAAACCTAATATATAAAAACATAAAAGTGTTTACAATCCATATAAATTATAGACATGGAATTATCTCTCTCTACATTTTTTCATTGTGCTTTTCCTTTTTAGATCTATATTTTTTTCTTAAATCAAAACTTTGAGTTTTCGCTCTACCTTCATCCCTTAAACAAAAAAGGCAAATAGATCACAACAGAATGAAAATTTTAGAGTTTCTGTAAGGAAAAAATTTAAAACAATAACAAATGTAAGTAAAGAAAATTTATTCACACACCGCAATTGAACCCAAAAGTTTTGTTATCCAAGTTATGGAAATTCTACTAGTTCAACCCTAATAGCTTGGAATTTTATAAGAAAGAGGTTTCTTCTACACATGCTTTAAAAATGGATATGCATGCTTGAAACAAGTTAAAGGTGCAAATGACCTATGGATCCACACCTTTTACAGAGAATAAAAAACACTCATTAAATTCTGAAGTGAACGTGCGGTTGGATATTACCTAGAGTCAAACAAGCCATAATTTTGCCCATTTACAAAAATCTGACCTAACAATCATAGATGATAGTAAAGTGATTTATCACGCGTGACGGGTAATATTTTTGTTAGAAATGACATATGGATTGGGAGGCAACACTGAGTTAAAAATCCCCTGCCTCCCCCTTTTCCCCGACGATCGCAAAACCTATTATATAAAAACTAAAAAGAGTTTACACTCCCTAAAAATTACAGACACTCTTTGAAATTATCCCTCTCTACATTTGTGCATTGTGCATTTCCATTTTAGATGTATACTTTTTTCTTAAATAAAAACTTGGAGTTTTCGCTCTCCCATCATCCCGTTAACAAAAAAGGCAAATAGATCACAACAAAATGAAAATGTTAGAGTTTATGTGTGGAAAAAAATTAAAACATTAAAAAAAATAAGTTAAGAAAATTTATTCACACACCACAAATTAACACAAAAGTTTTGTTATCCAAGTTTGGGAAATTCCACTAGTTCAACCCTAATAGCTTGGAATTTTATAAGAAAGAGATTTCTGCTACACATGTTTTAAAAATGGATATGCATGATAAAAACATGTTAAAGATGCAAATGTCCTATGGATCCAAACCTTTTTATGATAATAACAAAGGCTCATTAAAATCTCATGTGAATGTACGGTGGGATATTTACCCAAGTCACACAAGCCATAATTTTGCCCATTTAAAAAAACCTGTTCTAACAATCATAGATGATTGAAAAGTGATTTATCACACGTAACAGGCTATATTTTTTTAACGAATGACTTAAGGATTGGGAGTCAACACCCAGTTAAAAATCCACCACCTCCCCCTTTTCCTCGACGATTGCAAAATTCAATATATAAAAATAAAAAAATGTTTACAATCCCTAAATATTACAGTCACTCCTTTGAATAATCTTTCTCCACATTTTTTCATTGTGGATTTCCATTTAAGAAGTATATTTTTTTCTTAAATCAAAACTTCAAGCTTTTGCTCTCCCTTCATCCTGTAAACAAAAAAGGCAAATAGATAACAACAAAATGAAAATTTTAGAGTTGATGTATGGAAAAAATTTAAAATAATAACCAATGAAAGTAAATAAAATTTATTTGCACACCACAAATGAACACAAAAGTTTTGTTATCCAAGTTATGGAAATTCCACTACTTCAACCCTAATCGCTTGGAATTTTATAAGAAAGAGATTTCTTCTACACATGTTTTAAAAATGGATATGCATGCTTGAAACATGTTAATGATGCAAATGACCTATGGATCCAAAGCTTTTAAAGATAATAAAAAACGCCCATTAAATTCTCATGTGAATGTACGGTGGGATATTTACCCAAGTCACACAAGCCAATATTTAGCCCATTTACAAAAACCTGTCCTAATAATCATAGATGATTGAAAAGTGATTTATCACATGTAACGAGGTATATTTTTTTAAGAAATGACTTATGGATTGGGAGTCAACACTCAGTTAAAAATCCGCCGCCTCCCCCTTTTCCACGACAATTACAAAACCTAATATATAAAAACAAAAAAGTGTTTACAATCCCTAAAAATTACAGACACTCTTAGGAATTATCTCTCGCTACATTTTTTCATTGTGCTTTTTCATTTTACATCTATACTTTTTTCTTAAATTAAAAGTTTGAGTTTTCGATCTACCATCATCCCGTAAACAAAAAAGGCAAATAGATCACAACAAAATGAAAATTTTAGAGTTTATGTTTGGAAAAAATTTAAAACAATAACAAATGTAAGTAAATAAAATTTATTCACACACCGCAATTGAACCCAAAAGTTTTGTTATCCAAGTTATGGAAATTCCACTAATTCAACCCTTATAGCTTGGAATTTTATAAGAAAGAGATTTCTTCAACACATGCTTTAAAAATGGATATGCATGCTTGAAACAAGTTAAAGGTGCAAATGACCTATGGATCCACACCTTTTACAGAGAATAAAAAACACTCATTAAATTCTCAAGTGAACGTCCGGTGGGATATTTCCCAGAGTCAAACAAGCCATAATTTTCCCCATTTACAAAAAGTTGACCTAACAATCATAGATGATAGTAAAGTGATTTATCACGCATAACAGGCAATATTTTTGTTAGAAATGACTTATGGATTGGGACTCAACACTCAGTTAAAAATCCCCTGCCTCCCCCTTTTCCCCGACAATCACAAAACCTAATATATAAAAACTAACAAGAGTTTACACTCCCTAAAAATTACACACACTCTTTGGAATTATCCCTCTCTACATTTGTGCATTGTGCATTTCCATTTTAGATGTATACTTTTTTCTTAAATAAAAACTTGGAGTTTTCGTTCTCCCTTCATCCCGTTAACAAAAAAGGCAAATAGATCACAAAAAAATGAAAATTTTAGAGTTCATGTATGGAAAAAATTTAAAACATTAAAAAAAGTAAGTTTAGAAAATATATTCACACACCACAAATAAACCAAAAAGTTTTGTTATCCTAGTTTGGGAAATTCCTCTAGTTCAACCCTAATAGCTTGAAATTTATATGAAAGAGATTTCTTCTACACATGTTTTTAAAATGGATATGCATGCTAGAAACATGTTAATGATGCAAATGACCTATGGATACAAACCTTTTAAAGAGAATAACAAACGCTCATTAAATTCTCAAGTGAATGTGCGGTGGGATATTTACCCGAGTCAAACAAACCATTATTTTGCCCATTTACAAAAAAGCTGACATAACAATCATAGATGATTGTATAGTGTTTTATCACGCGTAACGGGCTATATTTTTGTTAGAAATGACTTATGGATTGGGAATCAACGCTCAATTAAGAATCCCCTGCCTCTCCCTTTTCTCCGACGATTGGAAAACCAAGTATATAAAAACTAAAAAGATTTTACAATCCTAAAAATTACTGAAACTCTTTGGAATTATCTCTCTCTACAATTGTGCTTCGTGCATTTAAATTTTAGATGTATACTTTTTTCTTAAATCAAAAGTTTGAGTTTTTGCTCTTCCTCCATCCTGTAAACAAAAAAGGTAAATAGATAACCACAAAATGAAAATTTAGGAGTTTAAGTATGGAAAAAAAATTAAAATAATAACAAATGTATGTCAAAAAAATTAATTCACACACCAAAAATGAACACAAAAGTTTTGTTATCAAAATTTTGGAAATTGCACTAGTTCAACCCTATTAGTTTGGAATTTTATAAGAATGTGATTTCTTCTACATATGTTTTAAAAATGGATATGCATGGTTCAAACATGTTAAAGATGCAAATGACCTATGGATAAAAACCTTTTAAAGAGAATAATAAACGCTCATTAAATTATGAACTAAACGTACAGTGGGATATTTACCCGAGTCGAACAATCCATCATTTTGCCCATTTACAAAAAGCTGACGTAAAAATTATTGATGATTGTAAAGTGATTTATCATGCGTAATTGCCAATTTTTTTGTAAGAAATGACTTATGGATTACGAGTCAACACTCTGTTAAAAATCCCCGCCTAACCCTTTTCCCCGACGATTCCAAAACATAATATATAAAAACTAAAAAGAGTTTACGATCCCGAAAAATTACAGAAACTCTTTGGAATTATCTCTCTCTACATTTGTGCTTCATGCATTTTAATTTTAGAAGTATACTTTTTTCTTAAATCAAAACTTTGAGTTTTTGCTCTACCTTCATCCCGTAAAAAAAAAGAAACAAGATCACAACAAAATTAAAATTTTAGAGTTTAAGTTTGGTAAAAATTTAAAACAATAAAAAATGTAAGAAAATAAAATTTATTCACACACCTCAAATGAACGCAAAAATTTTGTTTTCCAAGTTTGGGCAAATCCACTACATGACCTATGGATCCAAACCTTTTATAGAGAATAACAAACTCTCATTAAATTCTCAAGTGAACGTGTGGTGCTATATTTACCCGAGTCAAGCAAGCCATTTTCTTGCCCATTTACAAAAAGCTGACCTAACATTGATAGATGATTGTAATATGATTTATCACGTGTAACGGGCTATATTTTTGTTAGAAATGACTTATGGATTGGGAGTCAACACTCAGTTAAAAATCCCCCACCTCCCCCTTTTCCCCAACGATTGCAAAACTTAATATATAAAAACTAAAAAGACTTTACAATCCCTAAAAATTACAGACACTCTTTGGAATTATCTCTCACTACATTTGTGCATTGTGCATTTCCATTTGTGATATATACTTTTTTCATAAATCAAAACTTTGATTTTTCGCTCTCGCTTCATCCCGTAAACAAAATAGGCAAATAGATCACAACAAAAAGAAAATTATAGAGTTTATATATGGAAAAAATTTAAAACGATAGAAACGGTAAGTAAACAAAATTTATTCACACACCACAAATGAACACAAAAGTTTTGTTATCCAAGTTTGGGAAATTCCACTAGTTCAACCCTAATAGCTTGGAATTTTATAAGAAAGTGATTTCTTCTACACATGTTTTAAAAATGGATATGCATGTTTGAAACATGTTAAAGATGCAAATGACCTATGGATCAAAACCTTTTAAAGAAAATATCAAACGTTCATTAAATTCTCTAGTGAACGTGCGGTAGGATATTTACCCGAGTCAAACTAGCCAATATTTTGCCCATTTACAAAAACCTGACGTAACAATCATAGATGATAGTAAAGTGATTTATCACACGTAACAGGCTATATTTTTGTAAGAAATAACTTATGGATTGGGAGTCAACCCTCTGTTAAAAATCCCCCGCCTCCCCCTTTTCCCCGAAGATTGCAAAACCTATTATATAAAAACTAAAAACAGTTTACAATCCTTAAAAATTACTGACATTCTTTGGAATTAACACTCTCAACATTTGTGCATTGTGCATTTCCATTTTAGATGTATACTTTTTTCTTCAATCTAAACTTTTAGTTTTCGTTCTCCTTTCATCCTTTAAACAAAAAAGTCAAATGGATCACAACAAAATGAAAATTTTTGAGTTTAAGTATGGAAAATATTTAACATACTAACAAATGTAAGTAAAGAAAATTTATTCACACACCACAAATTAACACAAAAGTTTTGTTATCCAAGTTTGGGAAATTCCACTAGTTCAACCCTAATAGCTTGGAATTTTTTAAGAAAGAGATTTCTGTTACACATGTTTTAAAAATGGATATGCATGCTAGAAACATGTTAAAGATTCAAATGTTCTATGAATCCAAACCTTTTTATGATAATCACAAACGCTCATTAAAATCCCATGTGAACGTACGGTGGGATATTTACCCAAGTCACACAAGCCATAATTTTGCCCTTTTAAAAAACCTTGTCCTAACATTCATAGATGATTGAAAAGTGATTTATCACACGTAATGGGCTATATTTTTTAAAGAAATGACTTATGGATTGGCAGTAAACACTCAGTTAAAAATCCACCGCCTCCCCCTTTTCCCCAACGATTGCAAAACCCAATATATAAAAACAAAAAAATGTTTACAATCCCTAAATATTATAGACACTCTTTGGAATTATTTTTCTCTACATTTTTTCATTGTGCATTTCTATTTTATAAGTATACTTTTTTCTTAAATCAAAACTTCGAGTTTTCGCTCTCCCTTCATCCAGTAAAAAAAAAAAGGCAAATAGATAACAAAAAAAAGAAAATTTTAGAGTTGATGTATGGATAGAATTTAAAACAATAAAAAAAGTAAGTAATGAAATTTATTCACACACCTCAAATGAACACAAAAGTATTGTTATCCAAGTTTGGGAAATCCACTATTTCAACCCTAATAGCTTGGAATTTTATAAGAAAGAGATTTCTTCTACACATGTTTTAAAAATGGATATGCATGCTTGAAACATGTTAAAGATGCTAAGTTCCTATGGATCCAGACCATTTAAAGAGGATAACAAACGCTCATTAAATTTTTAAGTGAACGTGCGGTGGGATACCTACCCGAGTCCCACTAGCCATTATTTTTCCCATTTACAAAAAGCTGACCTAACAATCATAGATGATTGTAAAGTTATTTATCACGCATAAAGGGTTGTATTTTTGTCAGAAATTACTTATGGATTGGGAGTCAACACTCAGTTAAAAATTGCCCGGCTCCCACTTTTCCCCGACGAATGCAAAACCTAATTTATTAAAACTAAAATGAAGTTACAATCCCTAAAAGTTACAGACACTCTTTGGAATTATCTCTCTCTACATTTGTGCATTGTGCATTTCCATTTCAGATGTATACTTTTTTCTTAAATCAAAACTTTGACTTTTCGCTCTCCCTTCATCCTGTAAATAAAAAAGGCAAATAGATCACAACAAAATGAAAATTTTAGAGTTTATGTATGGAAAAAATTTAAAAAAATAACAAATGAAAGTAAAGAAAATTAATTTACACACCACAAATGAACACAAAATTTTTGTTATCCAAGTTATAGAAATTTCACTAGTTTAACCCTAATAGCTTGGAATTTTATAAGAAAAAGATTTCTTCTACACATGTTTTAAAAATCGATATGCATGCTTGAAATATGTTAAAGATGCAAATGACCTATGGATCCAAAGCTTTTAAAGATAATAAAAAATACTCATTAAATTCTCATGTGAACGTAAGGTGGGATATTTACCCAAGTCACACGAGCCATTATTTTGCCCATTTACAAAAACCTGTCCTAACAATCATAGGACGATTGCAAAACCTAAAGAATAAAAACTAAAAATAGTTTTACAAACCCTAAAAATTACAAACACTATTTGGAATTATCTCTTTGTACATTTGTGCATTGTGTATTTCCGTTTTGGATGTATACTTTTTTCATAAATATAAACTTTGAGTTTTTGCTTTTCCTTTATCCCGTAAACAAAAAAGGCAAATAGATCACAACAAAATGAAAATTTTCGAGTTTATGTATGGAAAAAATTTAAAACAATAAAAAATTTAAATAAAGAAAGTTTATTCACACACCACAAATTTACACAAAGTGTTTGTTATCCAAGTTTGGGAAATTCCACAAGTTCTACCCTAATAGCTTGGAATTTTATAAGAAAGAGACTTCTGCTACACATATTTTAAAAATGGATATGCATGTTTGAAACATGTTAAAGATGAAAATAACCTATGGATCCAAACCTTTTAAAGAGAATAACAAACACTCATTAAATTCTCAAGTGCACGTACGGTGGGATAATTACCTGAGTCAAACAAGTCATTATTTTGCCCATTTACAAAAAATAGACCTAACAATCATAGATGATTGTATAGTGATTTATCACGTGTAACGGGGTATATTTTTGTAAGAAATGATTTATGGATTGGGAGGCCTGTTGAAAATCCCTTGCCTCCCCCTTTTCCCTGATCATTGCAAAACCTAATATATAAAAACTAAAAATTGTTTTACGTTGCCTAAAAATTATAGACATTCTTTTGGAATTATCTCTCTCCACATTTGTGCTTTGTGCATTTCCTTTTTAGATGTATACATTTTTCTAAAATAAAAAGTTTGGGTTTTCATTGTTCCTTCATCCCGTAATCAAAAACGGCAAATAGATCACAACAAAATGAAAACTTTAGAGTTTATGTATGGAAAAAATTTAAAACAATAACAAATGTAAGTAATGAAATTTTATTCACACCCGACAAATGAACACAAAAGTTTTGTTATCCAAGTTTGGGAAATTCCACTAGTTCAACCCTAATAGCCTGGAATTTTATAAGAAAGAGATTTCTTCTACACATGTTTTAAAAATGGATATGCACGCTTGAAACTTGTTAAAGATACAAATGACCTATGGATCCAAACGTTTTAAAGAGAATAACAAACACTCAGTAAATTATCAAGTGAACGTGCGGAGGAATATTTACCCGAGTGAAACAAGCCATTATTTTGCCCATTTGGAAAAATCTGACCTAACTATCATAGATGATTGTAAAGTGATTTATCATGCATAACGGGCTATATTTTTTTAAGAAAACAATGGGAGTCAACACTCAGTTAAACCACCCCCCCCCCCCCCCCCTCCCTTCACCCTTTTCCCCGACGATTGCAAAAACTAAAGAATTAAAACTAAAAAGAGTTTTACAAACCCTAAAAATTACAGACACTCTTTGGAATTATCTCTCTCTACATTTGTGCATTGTGTATTTCCGTTTTAAATGTATACTTTTTTCTTAAATCAAAACTTTGAGTTTTTGCTTTTCCTTCATCCCGTAAACAAAAAAGGCAAATAGAACACAACAAAATGATTTTTTTAGAGTTTGTGTACTGAAAAAATTTAAAACAATAAAAAATTTAAGTTACGAAAATTTATTCACACCACAAATGAACACAAAATTTTTGTTAACCAAGTTTGGGAAATTCCACTAGTTCAACCCTAATAGCTTGGAATTTTATAAGAAAGAGATTTCTTCTACACATGTTTTAAAAAGGGATATGCATGTTTGGAACATGTTAAAGATGCAAATGACCTATGGATCCAAACCTTTTAAGGAGAATAACAAACGCTCATTAAATTCTCAAGTGCACGTACGGTGGGATATTTACCTTAGTCAAACAAGCACTTTCCTTGCCAGTTTACAAAAAACTGACCTAACAATGATAGATGATTGTATAGTGATTTATCACGCGTAACGGTTTAAATTTTTGTAAGAAATGACTAATGGATTGGGAGTCAACACTATGTTAAAAATCCTCCGCCTCCCCCTTTTCCCCGACGATTGCAAAACCTAATATATAAAAACTTAAAAGAGTTTTACAATCCCTAAAAATTACACTCATTCTTTTGGAATTATCTCTCTCCATATTTTTGCATTGTGCATTTCCTTTTTATATGTATACATTTTTTTAAAATCAAAAGTTTGAGATTTCGCTCTCCCTTCATCCCGTAAACAAAAAAGTCAAATAGATCTCAAAAAAATGAAAATTTTAGAGTTTATGCATGGAAAAAATTTAAAACTATAACAAATGTAAGTAATGAAAATTATTCACACACCACAAATGAACACAAAAGTTTTGTCATCCAAGTTTGGGAAAATCCACTAGTTCAACCCTAATAGCTTAGAATTTTATAAGAAAGAGATTTCTTCTGCACTTGTTTTAAAAATGGATATGCATGCTTTAAATATGTTAAAGCTGCAAATGACTTATGGATCCAAACCTTTTTAAAGAGAGTAAAAAACGCTAATTAAATGCTCAAGTGAACGTGCAGTGGGATATTTTCCCAAGTCCAACAAGCCATTATTTTTCCGATTTACAAATAGCTGACCTAACAATCATAGAAGATTGTAACTTGTTTTATCACACGTAACGGGCTATATTTTTGTTAGAAATGACATATGGATTAAGGTTGAACACTCACTTAAAAATCTCCCGCCTCTCCCTTTTCTCTGACGATTGGAAAACCTAATATATAAAATCTAAAAAGAGTTTACAATCCCTAAAAATTACAGACACTCGTTGGAATTATCTCTCTCTAAATTTGTCCATTGTGCATATCAATTTTAGATGTATACTTTTTTCTTAAACCAAGACTTTGTGTTTTCGCTGACCCTTGATCCCGAAAACAAAAAAACGCAAAATAGATCTCAAAAAAATGAAACTTTTAGAGTTTATGTATGGAAAAAAATTAAAACAATAACATATGTAGGTAAAGAAAATTTATTCATACACTACAAATGAACACAAAGGTTTTGTTATCCAAGTTTGGGAAATTCCACTAGTTCAACCCTAATAGCTTGGAATTTTATAAGAAAAAGATTTCTTCTACACATGTTTTAAAAATGGATATGCATGCTTGAAACATGTTAAAGATACAAATGACCTATGGATCCAAATGTTTTAAAGAGAATAATAAACACTCATTAAATTATCAAGTGAACGTGCAGTGGGATAGTTACTCGAGTGAAACAGGCAATTATTTTGCCCATTTGGAAAAAGCAGACCTAATAAAATAGATGATTGTAAAGTTATTTATCATGCGTAACGGCTATATTTTTGTAAGAAATGACTTATGGAATCGGAGTCAACACTCTGTTAAAAATCCCCCGCCTCCCCCTTTTCCCCGACGATTGCAAAACCTAAGGAATAATAACTAAAAAGAGTTTTACAAACCCTAAAAATTACAGACACTCTTTAGAATTATCTCTCTCTACATTTTTGTATTTTTTATTTCCGTTTTAGATGTATACTTTTTTCTAAAATATAAACTTTTTTGGTCTTCCTTCATCCCTTAATCAATAAAAGCATATAGATCACAACAAAATGAAATTTTTAGAGTTTATGTATGGAAAAAATTTAAAAAAATAAAAAATGTAAGTAAAGAAAAATTATTCACACATCGCAAATGAAAAAAAAAATTTGTTATCCAAGTTTGGGAAATTCCACAAGTTCTACCCTAATAGCTTGGAATTTTATAAGAAATAGATTTCTTCTACACATGTTTTAAAAATGGATATGCATGTTAGAAACTTGTTAAAGATGCAAATGACCTATGGATCCAAACCTTAAAAAGTGAATAACAAACGCTCATTAAATTCTCAAGTGCACGTACGGTGGGATATTTACCTTAGTCAAACAACCCATTATTTTGCCCTTTTACAAAAAGCTGACCTAACAATCATAGATGATTGTATAGTGATTTATCATGCGTAACATGGTATATTTTTGTAAGAAATGACTTATGGATTGGGAGTCAACACTCAGCTAAAAAACCCCCACCTCCCCCTTTCCCCGACGATTGCAAAACCTAATATATAAAAACTAAAAATAGTTTTACAATCCAAAAAAAATAAAAACATTCTTTTGGAATTATCTCTATCAACATTTGTCCATTGTGCATTTCCTTTTTAGATGTATACATTTTTCTAAAATCAAAAGTTTGAGTTTTCGCTCTCCCTTCATCGCGAAAACAAAAAAGACTAATAGATCACAACAAAATGAAAATTTTAGAGTTTATGTTCGGAAAAAAATTAAAACAATAACAAATGTAGGTAAATTAAATTTTTTAATACACCATAAAAGAACACAAAATTTTTTTTATCCAAGTTTTGGAAATTCCACTTGTTCTACCCTAATAGCTTAGAATTTTATAAGCAAGAGATTTCTTCTATACATGTTTTAAAAATGGGTAAGCATGTTAGAAACTTGTTAAAGATGCAAATGACCTATGGATCCAAACCTTTAAAAGAGAATAACAAATGCTCATTAAATTCTCAAGTGCACGTACGGTGGGATATTTACCTGAGTCAAACAAGCCATTATTTTACACATTAACATTAAGCTAACCTAACAATCATAGATGATTGTATAATGATTTATCATGCGTAACGGGGTATATTTTTATAATAAATGACTTATGGATTGGGAGTCAACACTCAGCTAAAAATCCCCCACCTTGCCCTTTTCCCCGATAATTGCAAAACCTAATATATAAAAACTAAAAATAGTTTTACAATCCCAAAAAATTACAGACATTCTTTTGGAATTATCTCTCTCAACATTTGTGCATTGTACATTTCTTTTTTTGATATATACATTTTTCTAAAATTAAAAGTTTGAATTTTTGCTCTCCCTTCATCCCGTAACCAAAAAAGACTAATAGATCACAACAAAATGAAAATTTTAGAGTTTATGTATCGAAATAATTTAAAACAATAAAAAATCCAGGTAAAGAAAATTTATTCATACACCACAAATGAAGACAAAAGTTTTGTTATCCAAGTTTGGGAAATTCCACTAGTTCAACCCTAATAGCTTGGAATTTTTAAGAAAGAGATTTCTTCTACACATGTTTTAAAAATGAATATGCATGTTTGAAACATGTTAAAGATGCAAATAATCTATGGATCCAAACCTTTTAAAGAGAATAACAAACCCTCATGAAATTCTCAATTGCATGTACGGTGGGATATCTACCTGAGTCATACAACCCATTATTTTTCCCATTTACAAAACGTTGTCCCTAAAATCATAGATGATTGTATAGTGATTAATCACACGTAACGGGATATATTTTTGTAAGAAATGACTTTTGGATTGGGAGTCAACACTTAGTTAAAAATCCCCCGCCTCCCTCTTTTCCCCGACGATTGCAAAACCTAATATATAAAAACCTAAAAGAGTTTTCCAATCCCTAAAAATTGTAGACACTCTTTTTGAACTATCTCTCTCCACATTTGTGCATTGTGCATTTCCATTTTAGATCTACACATTTTTCTAAAATCAAAATTTTGAGTTTTCACTCTCCCTTCATCCCGTAAACAAAAAAGGCAAATAGATCACAACAAAAAGAATCTTTTAGAGTTTATGTATGTAAAAAATATATAAAAAAACAAATGTAAGTAATGAAAATTTATTCACACACCACAATTGAACACAAAAGTATTGTTATCCAAGTTTGGGAAATTCCACTAGTTCAACCCTAATAGCTTGGAATTTTTAAGAAAGAGATTTCTTCTACACATGTTTTAAAAATGAATATGCATGTTTGAAACATGTTAAAGATGCAAATGATCTATGGATCCAAACCTTTTAAAGAGAATAACAAACCCTCATGAAATTCTCAATTGCATGTACGGTGGGATATCTACCTGAGTCATACACCCATTATTTTTCCCATTTAAAAAACGTTGTCCCTAAAATCATAGATGATTGTATAGTGATTAATCACGCGTAATGGGGTATATTTTTGTAAGAAAGGACTTGTGGATTGGGAGTCAACACTTAGTTAAAAATCCCCCGCCTCCCCCTTTTCCCCGACGATTGTAAAACCTAATATATAAAAACTAAAAAGAGTTTTACAATCCCAAAAACTTATAGACAGTCTTTTGGAATTACCTCTCTTTACATTTTTGCATTGTGCGTTTCCATTTTAGATGTATACTTTTTTCTTAAATCAAAACTTTGAGTTTTCGCTCGCCCTTCATCCCGTAAACAAAAAAGGCAAAACATATCACAACAAAATGAAAATTTAAGAGTTTATGTATGGAAAATATTTAAAACAATAACAAATTTAGATAAAGAAAATTTATTCACATGCCCCTAATGAACACAAAAGTTTATTTATCCAAGTTTGGAAAATTCCACTTGTTCAACCCTAATAGCTTGGAAAATTTATAAGAAAAGATTTCTTCTAGACATGTTTTAAAAATGGATATGCATCCTTGAAACATGTTAAAGATACAAATGACCTATGGATCCAAACGTTTTAAAGAGAATAACAAACACTAATTAAATTATGAAGTGAACGTGCGGTGGGATATTTAGCCGAGTGAAACAAGCCATTATTTTGCCCATTCGCAAAAAGCTGACCTAACAATCATAGATGATTGTAAAGTGATTTATCATGCGTAACGGGCTATATTTTTTTAATAAATGACTTATGGAATCGGAGTCAACACTCAATTAAAAATCTCCTGCCTCCCCCATTTCCCCGACGATTGCAAAACCTAAAGAATAAAAAATAAAAAGAGTTTTAAAAAACCTAAAAATTACAGACACTCTTTGGAATTATCTCTCTCTATATTTGTGCATTGTATATTTCCATTTTAGATTTATACTTTTTTCTTGAATCTAAACTTTGAGTTTTTGCTCTCCCTTCATCCCGTAAACAAAAATAACGTATAGATCACAAGAAAATGAAAATTTTAGAGTTTATGTATGGAAAAAAATTAAAACAATAAAAAATGTACGTAAAGAATATTTATTCACACACCACAAATGAACACAAAATTTTTTTTATCCAAGTTTGGGAAATTCCACTAGTTCAACCCTATTAGCTTGGAATTATATAAGAAAGAGATTTCTTCTCCACATGTTTTAAAAATGGATATGCATGTTTGAAACATGTTAAAGATGCAAATGACCTATCGATCCAGACCTTTTAAAAAGAATAACAAACGCTCAATAAATTCTCAAGTGCACGTACGGTGGGATTTTTACCCGAGTCAAAGAAGCCACTATTTTGCCCAATCACAAAAAGCTAACCTAACAATCATAGATGATTGTATGGTTTGTATAGTGATTTATCACGCATAACGGGGTATATTTTTGTCAGGAATGACTTATGGATTGAGAGTCAACACTCAGTTAAAAATCCCCGCCTCCCCCTTTTCCCCGACAATTACAAAACTTAATATATAAACACCTAAAAGAGTTTTCCAATCCCTAATAATTACAGACACTCTTTTGGAATTATCTCTCTCCAAATTTGTGCATTGTACATTTCCATTTTAGATCTATACTTTTTTCTAAAATCAAAAGTTTGAGTTTTCACTCTCCCTCATCCCGTAAACACAAAAGGCAAATAGATCACAACAAAATGAATCTTTTACAGTTTATGTCTGGAAAAAATTTAAAACAATAACAAATGTAAGTAATGAAAATTTATACACACACCACAAATGAACACAAAAGTTTTGTTATCCAAGTTTTGGAAATTCCACTAGTTCAACCCTAATAGCTTGGAATTTTATAAGATAAAGATTTCTTCTACACATGTTTTAAAAATGGATATGCATGCTTGAAACATGTTAAAGATGCAAATCACTTATGGATCCAAAACCTTCTAAAGAAAATAACAAACGCTCATTAAATTCTCAAGTGAAAGTGCGGTAAGATATTTACCGAAGTGAAACAAGCCATTATTTTGCCGATTTACAAAAAGTTAACCTAACAATAATAGTGGATTGTTAAGTGATTTATCGCGTGTAACGACTATATTTTTGTAAGAAATGACTTATGCATTGGCAGTCATAACTCAGTTAAAAATTCCCCGCCTCCACCTAATATGTAAAAACTAAAAAAGAGTTTACAATCCCTAAAAATTACAAACACTTTTTGGAATTATCTCTCTCTACATTTGTACATTTTGTATTTCCATTTTAGATGTACACTTTTTTCTTCAATCAAAACTTTGAGTTATCGCTCTCCCTACGTCTTGTAAACAAAAAAGGCAAATAGATCACAACAAAATGAAAATTTTAGAGTTTATGTAAGGAAAAAATTTAAAACAATAACAAAGCTAAGTTAAGAAAATTTATTCACACACCACAAATGAACACAAAATATTTGTTATCCAAGTTTGGGAAATTCCTCTAGTTCAACCCTAATAGCTTGGAATTTATAAGAAAGAGATTTCTTGTACACATGTTTTAAAAAGGGATATGCATGCTTGAAACATGTTAATGATGCAAATCATGTATGGATCCAAAACTTTTAAAGAGAATAAAAAACACTCATTAAATTCTCAAGTGAACGTGTCGTGGGATATTTACCCGAGTCAAACAAGCCATTATTTTGCCCATTTACATAAAGATGACCTAAGAATTATAGATGATTGTAAAGTTTTTTTATCACCCGTATCAAACTATATTTTTGTTACAAATGACTTATGGATTGGGATTCAACACTCAGTTAAAAATCCTCCTCCTCTCCCTTTTCAACGACGATTGGAAAACCTAATAGAAAAACTAATAAGAGTTTACAATCCTTAAAAATTACAGACACTCTTTGGAATTATCTCTCTCTAAATTTGTCCATTATGCATTTCCATTTTAAATGTATACTTTTTCTTAAATCAAAACTTTGAGTTTTCGCTCACCCTTCATCGCGTAAACAAAAAAGGCAAAATAGATCCCAACAAAATGAAAATTTTAGAGTTTATGTATGGAAAAAATTTAAAAAAATAACAAATGTAGATAAAGAAAATTTATTCACACACCACAAATGAACACAAAAGTTTAGTTATCCATGTTTTGGAAATTCTATTAGTTCAACCCTAATCGCTTGGAATTTTATAAGAAAGAGATTTCTTCTACACATGTTTTAAAAATGGAAATGCATTCTTGAAACATGCTAAATATGCAAATGACCTATCAATCCTAACATTTTAAAGAGAATAAAAAACACTCATTAAATTATAACATGAATGTGCGGTGGGATATTTACCCGAGTCAAACAAGCCATTATTTTTCCCATTTGCAAAAATCTGACCCAACAATTATAGATGATTGTAAAGGGATTTATCATCCGTAACGGGCTATATTTTTGTAAGAAATGACTTATAGAATGGGAGTCAACACTCTGTTAATCACCCCTCGCCTCCCCCTTTTCCCAGACAATTGCAAAACCTAAAGAATAAAAACTTAAAAGAGTTTTATAAACATTAAAAATTACACACACTCTTTGGAATTATCTCTCTCAATATTTTAGCATAGTGTATTTCCATTTATGATGTATACTTTTTTCTTAAAACAAAACGTTGAGTTTTCGCTCTCATTACATCCAGTAAACCAAAAAGGCAAATAGATCAGAACGAAAAGAAAATTTAGAGTTTATGTATTGAAAAAATTTAAAACAATAAAAATGTAAGTAAAGAAAATTTATTCACACACCACAAATGAACACAAATTTTTTGTTATCCAAGTTTTGGAAATTCCACTAGTTCAACCCTAATAGCTTGGAATTTTATAAGAAAGAGATTTCTTCTACTAATGTTTTAAAAATGGATATGCATGTTTGAAACATGTTAAAGATGCAATTTACCTATAAATCCAAACCTTTTAAAGAGAATAACAAATGCTCATTAAATTCTCAAGTGAATGTACGGTGGGATATTTACCTGAGTCAAACAAGCCATTATTGTGCCCTTTTATAAAAAATAGACCTAACAATTATCGCTAATTGTATAGTGATTTATCACGCGTAACAGGGTATATTTTTGTAAGGAATGACTTATGGATTGGGAGTCAAAACTCAGTTAAAAATCCCCCGCCTCCCCCTTTTCCCCAACGATTTCAAAACCTAATATATAAAAACTAAAAAGAGTTTTACAATCCCTAAAAATTATAGACACTCTTTTCGAATTGTCTCTCTCTACATTTATGCATTGTGCATTTCCAATTTAGATGTATACTTTTTTCTTAAATCAAAACTTTGAGTTTTCGCTCTCCCATCATCCTGTAAACAAAAAAAGGAAAATTGATCACAACAAAATAAAAATTTTAGAGTTTATGTTTGAAAAAAATTTAAAACAATAACAAATGTAAGTGAAGAAAATTTATTCCCACACCACCAACGAACACTAAATTTTTGTTATCCAAGTTTGGGTAATTCTAGTAGTTCAACCCTAATAGCTTGGAATTTTATAAGAACGAGATTTCTTCAAGATATGCATGCTTGAAAAATGTTAAAGATGCAAATGACCTATGGACCCAAGCCTTTTAAGGATAATAACAAAAACTCATTAAATTCTCAAGTGAATGTGCGGTGCAATGTTTACCCGAGTCTAACAAGCCATTATTTTGCCCATTTTAAAAAAGCTGACCTATCAACCAGCGATGATAGTAAAGTGATTTATCACGCATAACAGGTTATATCTTTGTAAGAAATGACTTACGGATTGCGAGTCAAGACTAAGTTAAAAATCCCCCACATCCCCCCTTTCCCTGACGATTGCAAAACCTAAAATATAAAAACTGAAAAGATTTTACAATCCCTAAAAATTACAGACACTCTTTGGAATTATCTCCCCCTACAGTTTTGCATTGTGCATTTCCATTTTAGACCTATACTTTTTTCTTAAATAGAAACTTTGAGTTTTCACACTCCCTTCATCCAGTAAAGAAAATTTATTCACACACCCAAAATGAACACAAAATTTTTGTTATCCAAGTTTGGGAAATTCCAGTTGTTCAACCCTAAGACCTTGGAATTTTATAAGAAAGAGATTTCTTCTAAACATGATTTAAAAAGGGATATGCATGCTTGAAACATGTTAAAGATCCAAATGACCTATGGATCCAAACCTTTTAAAGAAAATAACAAATGCTCATTAAATTCTCAAGTGAACGTGCGGTGGGATATTTACCGGAGTCAAACAAGCCAATATATGTCCCATTAACACAAATCTTGCCCAACAACCATAGATGATTGTAAAGTGATTTATCACACATAACGGGTTATATTTTTGTAACAAATGACTTATGGAATGGGAGTCAACACTAAGTTAAAAAACTCCCCCCCCCCTCCCCCTTTTCCCCGACGATTGCAAAACCAAATATATAAAAAGTAAAAAGAGATTAAAATCCCTTAAAATTACATACACTCTTTGGATTTATCTCTCTCTCCATTTTTGCATTGTGCATTTCTATTTTAGATGTATACTTTTTTATTCAATCAAAATTTTGAGTTTTCACTCTCCCATCATCTCTTAACCAAAAAAGGTAAAATCGAATACAACAAAATGAAAATTTTAGAGTTTTTGTATGGAAAAAATTTAAAACAATAACAAATGTAAGTAAACAATTTTTTTTTCACACACCACAAATGAACACAAAAGTTTTTTATCAAGTTTGGGAAATTCCACTAGATCAACCCTAATAGCTTGGAATTTTATAAGAAAGAGATTTCTTCTACACATGTTTTAAAAATGGATATGCATGTTTGAAACATGTTAAAGATGCAAATGACCTATGGCTCCAAACCTTTTGAAGAGAATAACAAACGCTCATTAAATTCTCAAGTGAACGTACTGTGGGATATTTACCCGAGTCGAACAAGCCATTATTTTGCCCATTTACAAAAAGCTGACCTAACATTGATAGATGATTGGAAAGTCATTTATCATGCGTAACTGGGTATATTTTTATAAGAAATGACTTATGGATTGGGAGTCAACACTCAATTAAAAATCCCTTGCCACCCCCTTTTCCCCGAAGATTTCAAAACTGAATAAATAAGAAATAAAAAGAGTTTACAAGCCCTAAAAATTACATACGGTTTTCGGGATTATCTCTCTCTACCTTTGTGCATTGTGCATTTCCATTTTAGATGTATACTTTTTTCTTAAATAAAAACTTTGAGTTTTCGCTCTCCCTTTATCCCATAATAAAAAAGGGCAAAATAGATCACTACAAAATAAAAAATTTAGATTTTAAGTAAGTAAATTTTTTTAAAAAAATAAAAAAGGTAAGTAAAGAAAATTTATTCGCACACTACAAATGAAAAAAAAAGTTTTGTTATCCAAGTTTGGGAAATTCCACTAGTTCAACCCAAATAACTTAGAATTTTATAAGAAAGTTCTTCTACACATGTTTTAAAAATGGTTATGCATGCTAGAAACATGTTAAAGATGCAAATGATTTATGGATGCAAATATGTTAAAGAGAATTACAACTGCTCATTGAATTCTCAAGTGAACGTGCGGTGGGATATTTACCGGAGTCAAACAAGCCATTATTTTGCCCATTTACAAAAAGCTGACCTAACAATCATAGATGATTTATAAAGTGATTCATCACGTATAATCGGCTATGTTTTATTAGAAATGACTTATGGATTGGGAGTCAACACTCATTTAAAAATCCCCCGCCTCCCCCTTTTCCCCGACGATTGCAAAACCTAATATATAAAAACTAAAAAGAGTTTTACAATCCCTAAAAATTACAATCACTCTCTGGAATTATCTCTCTCTACATTTGTCCATTGTGCATTTCCATTTTTTATGTAAATTTTTTTCTTAAATCAAAACATTGAGTTTTCGCTCTCTTTTCTTCTCGTCAACAGAAAAGGCATATAGATCACAACCAAATGAAAATTTTAGAGTTAATGTGAGGTAAAATTTTAAAAAAATAACAAATGCAAGAAAATAAAATTTATTCACACACCACAAATAAACACAAAAGTTTTGTTATCCAACTTTGGGAAATTCCACTAGTTCAACCCTAATAGCTTGGAATTTTAAAAGAAAAAGATTTCTTCTACACATGTTTTAAAAATGGATATGCATGTTTGAAACATGTTAAAGATGCAAATAACCTATATATCCAAACATTTTAAAGAGAATAGAAAAACGCTCATTAAATTCTCAAGTGAACTTGCTGTGGAATATTTACCCGAGTCAAACAAGCCATTATTTTGCCCATTTATAAAAAGCTGACCCAACAATCACAGATGATTGTAAAGTTATTTGTCACGCGTAAAGGGGTATATTTTTTTTAGAAATGACTTATGGATTGGGAGTCAACAATCAGTTAAAAATCCCCCCTTCTCCCTCCCCCTTTTCCCCGACGATTGCAAAACCTAATATATAAAAATTAAAAAGAGTTTAAAATCCCTAAAAATTACATACACTCTTTGGAATTGTCTCTCTCTACATTTGTGCATTGTGCATTTTAATTTTAGATGTATACTTTTTTCTTAATTATAAACTTTGAGTTATCGCTCTCCCTTCATCCCACAAACAAAAAAGGCAAAATAGATCACAACAAAATGAAAAAATTAGAGTTAATGTATGGAAAAAAATAAAATAAATAAAATATTTAAGTAAAGAAAATTTTTGACACACCACAAACGAACATAAAAGTTTTGTTATCCAGGTTTGGGAAATTCCACTAGTTCAACCCCAATTTCTTGGAATTTTATAAGAAAGAGATTTCTTCTACTCATGTTTTAAAAATGGATATGCTTGTTTGAAACATTTTAAAGAAGCAAATGACCTATGGATCCAAACCTTTTAAAGATAATAACAAATGCTCATTAAATTCTCAAGTCAACGTGCGGTGGAATATTTTTCGGTGTCAAACAAGCCATTATTTTGCCCATTTACAAAAAGGTGACCTAACAATCATAGATGATTGTAAAGTGCTTTGTCACATGTAACGGGCTGTACTTTTGTATGAAATGACTTATGGATTGGGAGTGAACACTCAATTAAAAATCCCTCGCCACCCCTTTTTCCCCGACGATTGGAAAACTTAATATATAAAAACTATCAAGAGTTTTACAATCCCTAAAAATTACGGACACTCTTCAGAATTATCTCTATCTACATTTGTGCATTGTGCATTTCCATTTTAGATGTTTACTTTTTTCTTGAATCCAAGCTTCGACTTTTCGCTCTTCCTTCATTCTGTAAACAAAAAAATGCAAAGAGATCACAACAACCAAAAATTTAGAGTTTATGTATGGAAAAAGTTTTAAAAAATTACAAATGTAAGTGAATAATATTTATTCACACACCACAATTGAACACAAAATTTTTGTTATCCTCGTTTGGGAAATTCCACTAGTTCAACCCTAATAGCTTGGAATTTTATAAGAAAGAGATTTCTTCTACACAAGTTTTAAAAATGGATATGCATGTTTGAAACATGTTAAAGATGCAAATTTCCTATGGATCCAAACCGTTAAAAGAGAACAACAAACGCTCATTAGATTCTCAAGTGAACGTGCGGTGGGATATTTACCCGAGTCAAACAACCCATTATTTTACCCATTTACAAAAAGTTGACGTAACTATCATAGTTGATTGTAAAGTGATACATCTAAAATAGAATGGAAATGAACAAATTTAGAGAGAGATAATTTCAAAAAGTCTCAGTAACTTTTAGGGACAGGAAATTCTTTTAGTTTTTATATATTAGATTTTGCAATGATTGGGAAAAGGGGGAGGCAGGGGAATTTTAACTGAGTGTTGACTCCCAATCTATAAGTATTTTCATAAAAAACCATAGCCCATTACTCACAATTGATCGATAAATCACTTTAAAAATCATCTATGATTGTTAGGTCAGCTTTTTGTAAATGGGCAAAATAATGGCTTGTTTGACTCGTGTAAATATCCTACCGCACGTTTACTTGAGAATTTAATGAGCATACGTTGTTCGCTTTAAAAGGTATTGATCCATAGGGAATTTGAATCTTTAACATGTTTCCAGCATGCATATCCATATTTAAAACATGTTAGGATCTATTAGAAGTCTCTTTCTTATCAAATTCGAAGCCATTAGGGTTGAACTAGTGGAATTTCCCAAACTTGGACAACAAAACTTTTGTGTTCGTTTGAGGTGTGTGAATAAATTTTCTTTACATACATTTTTTATTTTTTTAATTTTTTCCTTACATAAATTCTAAAATTTTCATTTTGTTGTGATATATTTTGCCTTTATCTTCTTATTTACAAGAGAATCAGAAATTGAAAACTCAAAGTTTTGATTTAAGAAAAAAGTTTACATCTAAAATGGAATGGAAATGTAAAAATGTAGAGAGAGATAATTCCAAAAGTCTTTGTAACTTTTAGGGACTGCAAACTCTTTTAGTTTTCATTTATTAGGTTTTGCAATGATCGGGAAAAGGGGGTGGCATAGGATTTTTAACTGAGTGTTGACTCCCAATCTAAAAGTCCTTTCTTAAAAAAACATAGCCCGTTACGTATGATTGACCGGTAAATCACTTTACAAATCATCAGTGATTATTAGTCTGCTTTTTGTAAATGGGCAAAATAATTGCTTGTTTGACTCCAGTAAATATCTCACCGCACATTCACTTAAGAATTTAATGATAATTTTTTGTTCACTTTAAAATGCTTTGATCCATAAGGCATTTGCATATTTAACATACATTTGTTATTGTTTTTAATTTTTCCCATGCTAAAACTCTAAAATTTTCATTTTGTTGTGATCAATTTTGCCTTTATCTTCTTCTTTACGAGAGAATCGGAAAGTGAGAACTCAAAGTATTAATTAAAGAAAAAAGTGTACATCTAAAATGGAATGGAAATTCACAAATGTTGAGAGAGATAATTCCAAAAGGTCTCTGTCAATTTTAGGGACTGCAAACTCTTTTAGTTTTTATATATAAGGTTTTGCAATGATCCGGAAAAGGGGGTGGCGGTGGATTTTTTACTGAGTGTTGAGTCCCAATCAATAAGTCATTTCTTACAAAAAACATAGCCCGTTACGCATGATTAAATCACTTTACATATATTCTGTGATTGTTAGGTCAGCTTTTTGTAAATGGGCAAAAAATTGGCTTGTTTGACTCAGGTAAATATCCCACCGCACGTTCACTTCAGAATTTAATTAGCATTTATTTTTCACTTTAAAATGTTTGGATCTATAGGGCATTTGAATCTTTAACATGTTTCAAGCATGCATATTTATATTTAAAACATGTTAGGATCAGTTAGAAATCTCTTTCTTATCAAATTCCAAGCCTTAAGGGTTGAACAAGTGAAATTTCCCAAAATTGGACAACGAAACTTTTGTGTTCGTTTATGGTCTGTGAATAAATTTTCTTTACTTACATTTGTTATTGTTTTTAATTTGTTCCATCCATAAACTCTAAAATTTTCATTTTATTGTGTTCTATTTTGCCTTTATATTCTTGTTTAAGGGAGAATCGGAAAGTGAAAACTCAAAGTTTTGATTTAAGAAAAAAGAATACATTAAAAATGGAATGGAAATGCACAAATGAAAAGAGAAATCTCTTTCTTGACAAATTCCAAGCCATTAGGGTTGAACTAGTGGAGTTTCCCAAATTTGGACAACAAAAGTTTTGGGTTCGTTTGTGGTGTGTGAATAAATTTTATTTACTTAAATTTTTTATAGTGGTTAATTATTTCCATACATAAACTCTAAAATTTTCATTTTGTTGTGATCTATTTTTCCTTTATTTCCATACTCAAAGTTTTGATGTAAGAAAAAAGTGTACATCTAAAATGGAAGTGAAATGCACCAATTTAGAGAGAGCTAATTCCAAAAAGTCTCTGAAACATTTAGAGACTGCAAACTTTTGAAGTTTTTATATATTAGATTTTGCAATGATCGGGAAAAGGGGGAGGCGAGGAATTTTTAACTGAGTGTTGACTCCCAATCCATAAGTCATTTCTTACAAAAACATAACATGTTATGCATGATTGACTGATAAATCACTTTACAAATCAGCTGTAAGTAAAATTTTTTGTAAATGGGCAAAATAATGGCTTGTTTGACTCGAGTAAATATCCCACTGCACGTTGACTAGAGAATTTAAGGAGCATTTGTTTTGGCTTTAGAAGGTATTGATCCATAGGGCATGTGCATCTTTAACATGATTCAACCATGCATATCAATATTTAAAACATGTTAGGATCAGTTAGAAATCTTTTTCTTATGAAATTCCAAGCCATTAGGGTTGAACTAGTGGAATTTCCCAAACTTGGACAACAAAACTTTTGTGTTCGTTTGTGGTGTGTGAATAAATTTTCTTTACTTACTTATGTTATTGTTTTTAATTTTTTCCATATATAACTCTTAAATTATCATTTTGTTGTGATCTATTTTACTTTTATCTTCTTGTTTCTGAGAGAATCGGAAAGTGAAAACTCAAAGTTTTGATTTAAGAAAAAATTGTACATCTAAAAATAGAATGGAAATGCACAAATGTAGAGAGAGATAATTCATAAAAATCTTTCTAACTTTTAGGGACTACAAACTCTTTTTTTTTATATATATTAGGGTTTGCAATGATCGGGAAAAGGGGGTGGTGGAGGATTTTTAATTGAGTGTTGACTCCCAATCCATAAGTCATTTATTTCAAAAACATAGCTCGTTATGCATGATTGATAGATAAATCACTTTACAAATCTTCTATGATTGTTAGGTCAACTTTTTGTTAGAGGGCAAAATAAAGGCTTGTTTTAATCGGGTAAATATCCCACCGCACGTTCACTTGAGAATTTAATGAGCATTTGTTCACTTTGAAAGTTTTGGATCCATAGGGTATTTGCATAATTAACATGTTTCAAGCATGCATGTCCATATTTATAAATGTTAGGATCAGTTAAAAATCTCTTTCTTATAAAATTCCAATCCAATAGGGTTGAACTAGTGGAATTTCACAAACTTGGACAAAAAAACTTGTGTTCATTTGAGATGTGTGAATAAAGTTTCTTTTCTTACATTTGTTAATTGTTTTTAATTTTTCCAATACTTAAACTCTAAAATTTTCATTTTGTTGTGATCAATTTTGCCTTTATCTTCTTGTTTACGAAAGAATCGGAAAGTGAGAACTCAAAGTTTTGATTTAAGGAAAAAGTGTACATCTAATTCCAAAAAGTCTCTATAAATTTTAGGGACTGCAAACTCTTTTAGTTTTTATATATTAGGTTTTGAAATGATCGGGAAAAGGGGGTGGCGGTGGATTTTATTCTGAGTGTTGATTCCCAATCAATAAGTCATATCTTACAAAAAAAACATAGCTTGTTACATATGATTGACCGATAAATCACGTTAAAAATCATCTATGATTGTTAGGTTAGCTTTTTGTGAAAGGGAAAAATATTAGTTTTTTTGACAGGGGTAAATATCCCACCATACGTTCACTTGAGAATATAATGAGCATTTATTTTTCACTTTAAAATGTTTGGATCCATAGGACATTTGCGTCTTTAAAATGTTTCAAGCATGCATATCTATATTTAATACATGTTAGGATCAGTTAGAAATATCTTTCTAAACAAATTCGAAGCCAAAAGGGTTGAACAAGAGGAATTTCCCAAACTTGGACAACAAAACTTTTGTGTTCGTTTATGGTGAGTGAATAAATTTTCTTTACTTACATTTTTTATTATTTTAAATTTTTTCCTTACAAAAATTCAAAAATTTTCATTTTGATGTGATCTATTTTGCCATTATCTTCATGTTTACGAGAGAATCGGAAAGTGAAAACTCAAAGTTTTGATTTAATAAAAAAGTGTACATTAAAAATGGAATGGAAATGCACAAATGAAAAGAGAGATAATTCCATAACGTTTCTGTAACTTTTAGGGACTGCAAACTCTTTTAATTTTTATATATTAGGTTTTTCAATGATCGGGAAAAGGGGGAGGCAAGGGATTTTTAACTGAGTGTTGACTCCTAATCCATAAGTCATTTCTAACAAAAAATAGCCCGTTATGTATGATTGACCGATAAATCACTTTATAAATCATATATGATTGTTAGGTCAGCTTTTTGTAAATGGGCAAAATACAGGGTTGTTTGACTCGGGTAAATATCCCACCGCACGTTCACTAGTGAATTTAATAAGAATTTTTTGTTTGCTTTAAGAGATTTAGATCTATAGGGCATTTGCATCGTGAACATGTTTCAAGCATGCACATCCATATTTAAAACATGTTAGTATCATTTAGAAATCTCTTTATTATCAAATTCCAAGCCATTAGGGTTGAACTAGTGGAACTTCCCAAATTTGGACAACAAATCTTTTGTGTTCGTTTGTGGTGTGTGAATAAATTTTATTAACTCACATTTATAATTGTTTTTAATTTTTTCCAAACATTAACTCTAAAATTTTCATTTATTTGTGATCTATTTTGCCTTTATCTTCTTGTTTGCGAGAGAAACGTAAAGTGAAAACTCAAAGTTTTGATTTAAGAAAAAAGTGTAAATCTAAAATGGAATGGAAATGCAAAACTATAGAGAGAGATAATTCCAAAAGGTCTCTGTAACTTTTAGGGGCTGCAAACTCTTTTAATTTTTATATATTAGGTTTTGCAATGATCGGGAAAAGCGGGAGACTGCAGATTTTTAACTGAGTATTGACTCCCAATCCATAAGTCATTACTTACAAAAACATAGGCCGTTACACAAGATTGACTGATATATCACTTTACAAATCATTTGTGATTGTTAGGTCAGCTTTTTTTAAATGGGCAAAATAACGACTTGTTTGACTCGGGTAAATATCCCACCACATGTTCACTTGAGAATTGAATGGGCATTTGTTGTTTGCTTTAAAAGGTTTGGATCCAAAGGGTATTTGTATCTTTAACAAGTTTCGACATGCATATCTATATTTAAAACCTGTTAGGATCTGTTAGAAATCTCTTTCTTATGAAATTCCAAGCCATTACAGTCGATCTAGTGGAATTTCCCTAACTTGGACAAGATAAGTTTTGTATTTGTTTGTGGTGTGTCACTAAATTTTCTTTACTTACATTTTTTTTTTAAATTTTCATTCATAAACTCTAAAATTTTCATTTTGTTTTGATCTATTTTGCCTTTATCTTCTTGCTTATGAGAGAATCGGAATGTGAAAATTGAAAGATTTGTTTTAATAAAAAAGTGTAAATCAAAAATGGAATGAAAATGCTCAAATGTAGGGAGATATAATTCCAAAAAGTCTCTGTAATTTTAGAGACTGCAAACTCTTTTAGTTTTTATATATTAGGTTTTGCAATGTCAAGAAAAGGGGGAGGCGGGTATTTTTAATAGAGTGTTGACTCCCAATCCATTATCTTCTTGTTTACAAAAGAATCAAAAAGTGAAAACTCAAAGTTTTGATTTAAGAAAAAAGTGAACATCTAAAATGGAATGGAAATGCACAAATGTTGAGAGGGATAATTCCAAAAAGTCTTTATAACTTTTACGGACTGCAAACTCTTTTAGTTTATATATATTAAGTTTTGCATTGATAGGGAAAAGGGGGAGGCTGGGGATTTTTAACCATGAGTTGACACCCAATCCATAAGTCATTTATTACAAAAACATAGCCCGTTACGCATGATTGACCGATCAATCACTTACAAATCATATGTGATTGTTAGGGCATCTTTTTAAAAATGGGCAAAATAATGGCTTGTATGACTCGGGTAAATATCCTACCGCACGTTCACTTGAGAATTTAATGAGCATTTGTTGTTCGCTTTAAAAAGTTTGGATCCATAAGTAATTTTCACCTTTAACATGTTTCAAGCATGCATATCCATATTTAAAACATGTCAGGATCAGTCAAAAATCTATTTCATATAATATTCCAAGCTATTAGGATTGAACAATAGGAATTTCCCAAACTTGGAGAACAAAACTTTTGTGTTCGTTTATGGTGTGTGAATAAATTTTCTTTACTTACATTTTATTATTGTGTTTAATTTTTTCGAAACATAAAGCCTAAAATTTTCATTTATTTGTGTGCTATTTTGCCTTTATCTTCTTGTTTATGAGAGAATCGAAAAGTAACAACTCAAAGTTTTGATTTAAGAAAAAAGTGTACATCTAAAATGGAATAGAAATGCACAATTGTAGAGAGAGATAATTTCAAAATGTCTCTTTATCTTTTAGGGACTGCAAACTATTTTAGTTTTAATATATTAGGTTTTGCAATGATCGGGAAAAGGGGGTGGCGGAGGATTTTTAACTTAGTGTTGACTCCCAATCCAAAAGTCATTTCTTAAAAAAACATAGCCCGTAACGTATGATTGAGCGGTAAATCACTATACAAAACATCGGTGATTTTCAGGTCTGATTTTTTTAAATGGGCAAAATAATTGCTTTTTTGACTCGGCTAAATATCTAACCGCACGTTCACTTGAGAATTTAATGAGAATTTGTTGTTCACCTTAAAAGGTTTGGATCCATAGGGCATTTGCATCTTTAACATGTTCACGCATGCATATCCATCTTTAAAACATGTTAGGATTAGTTAGAAATCTCTTTCTTGACAAATTCCAAGCCATTAGGGTTGAACTAGTGGAATTTTCAAAATTTGGACAACAAAAGTTTTGGGTTTGTTTGTGGTGTGTGAATAAATTTTATTTACTTACTTTTTTTATAGTGGTTAATTATTTCCATACATAAACTCTAAAATTTTCATTTTGTTGTGATCTATTTTGCCTTTATCTTCTTGTTTACGAGAGAATCGGAAAGTGAAAACTCAAAGTTTTGATTTAAGAAAAAAGTGTACATCTAAAATGGAAGTGAAATGGACAAATTTAGAGAGAGATAATTCCAAAAAGTCTCTAAAACTTTTAGAGACTGCAAACTCTTTTAGTTTTTATATATTAGGTTTTGCAATGATTGGGAAATGGGGGAAGCGAGGGATTTTTAATTAAGTGTTGACCCCCAATCTATAAGTCATTTCGTACAAAAACATAGTCTGTTATGCATGATTGACTGATAAATCACTTTACAAATCAGCTGTAGGTTAACTTTTTTTGTGAATGGGAAAAATAATGGGTTGTTTGACTCGATTAAATATCACACTGCACGTTGACTTGAGAATTTAATGAGCATTTTTTTTGGCTTTAAAAGGGTTTGATCCATAGGGCATTTGCATCTTTAACATGGTTCAAGTATACATATCCATATATAAAGCATATTAGGATCAGTTAGAAATCTTTTTCTTCTGAAATTCCAAGCCATTAGGGCTGAACAAGTGGAATTTCCCAAACTTGGACAACAAAACTTTTGTGTTCGTTTGTGGTGTGTGAATAAATTTTCTTTACTTACATTTGTTATTTTTTAAAATTTTTTCCATATATAACTCTTAAATTATAATTTTGTTGTGATCTATTTTGCCTTTATCTTCTTGTTTATGAGAGAATCGGAAAGTGAAAACTCAAAGTTTTGATTTAAGAAAAAAGTGTACATCTAAAATGGAATGGAAATGCACAAATGTAGAGAGAGATAATTCCAAAAAGACTTTGTAACTTTTAGGGACTGCAAACTCTTTTTGTTTTTATATATTAGGGTTTGTAATGATCGGGAAAAGGGGGTGGTGGAGGATTTTTAACTGAGTGTTGACTCCCAATCCATAAGTCATTTCTTACAAAAACATAGCTCGTTATGCATGATTGACCGATAAATCACTTTAAAAATCATCTATGATTGTTAGGTCAACTCTTTTTTAGTGGGCAAAATAAAAGCTTGTTTTAATCGGGTAAATATCCCACCACATGTTCACTTGAGAATTTAATGAGCATTTGTTGTTCACTTTGAAAGGTTTGGATCCATAAGGTATTTGCATATTTAACATGTTTCAAGCATGCATATCCATATTAAAAATGTTAGGATCAGTTAAAAATCTCTTTCTTAGAAAATTCCAATCCAATAGGGTTGAACTAGTGGAATTTCACAAACTTGGACAACAAAACTTGTGTTCATTTGAGGTGTGTGAGTAAAGTTTCTTTTCTTACATTTGTTAATTGTTTTTACTTTTTCCCATACTTAAACTCTGAAATTTTCATTTTTTTGTGATCAATTTTGCCTTTATCTTCTTGTTTACGAAAGAATCAGAAAGTGAGAACTCAAAGTTTTGATTTAAGAAAAAAGTGTACATCTAAAATGGAATGGAAATTCAAAAATATAGAGAGTGATAATTCCAAAAAGTCTCTATAAATTTTAGGGACTGCAAACTCTTTTAGTTATTATATATTAGGTTTTGCAATGATTGGGAAAAGGGGGTGGCGGTGGATTTTTTACTGAGTGTTGACTCCTAATCAATATGTCATTTCCTACAAAAACATAGTCTGTTATGTATGATTGACTGATAAATCACGTTAAAAATCATCTGTGATTGTTAGGTCAGCTTTTTGTAAATGGGAAAAACGTTGGCTTCTTTGACAGGGGTAAATATCCCACCACATGTTCACTTGAGAATATAATGAGCATTTATTTTTCACATTAAAATGTTTGGATCCATAGGGAATTTGCATCTTTACTATGTTTCAAGCATGCATATCTATATTTAATACATTTTAGGATCAATTAGAAATATCTTTCTTAACAAATTCGAAGCCAAAAGGGTTGAACAAGAGGAATTTCCCAAACTTGGACAACAAAACTTTTGTGTTCGTTTGTGGTGTGTGAATAAATTTTATTTACTTACATTTTTTATTGTTTTTATTTTTTCCATACAGAAACTCTAAAATTTTTATTTTGTTGTGATCTATTTTGCCTTTGTCTTCATGTTTACGAGAGAATCGAAAAGGGAAAACTCAAAGTTTTGATTTAAGAAAAACGTGTACATTAAAAATGGAAAGGAAATGCACAAATGAAAAGAGAGATAATTCCAAAACATTTTTTTAACTTTTAGGGATTGCAAACTCTTTTAATTTTTATATATTAGGTTTTGCAATGATCGGGAAAAGGGGGAGGCGGGGGATTTTTAACTGTGTGTTGACTCCTAATCCATAAGTCATTTCTTACAAAAAAAAATAGCCCATTATGCATGATTGACTGATAAATCACTTTAAAAATCATATGTGATTGTTAGGTCAGTTTTTTGTAAATGGGCAAAATACAGGCTTGTTTGACTTGGGTAAATATCCCACCGCACGTTCACTAGAGAATTAAATAAGAATTTGTCGTTAGCTTTAAAAGATTTAGATCCATAAGGCATTTTCATCTTGAACATTTTTCAAGCATGCATATCCATATTTAAATCATGTTAGTATCATTTAGAAATCTCTTTATTATCAAATTCCAAGCCAGTAGGGTTAAACTAGTGCAACTTCCCAAACTTGGACAACAAAACTTTTGTGTTCATTTGTGATGTGTGAATAAATTTTATTTACTTACATTTATAAATTTTTTAAATTTTTTCCAAATATTAACTCTAAAATTTTCATTTATTTCTGATCTATTTTTCCTTTATCTTCTTGTTTACGAGAGAAACGGAAAGTGAGAACTCAAAATTTTGATTTAAGTGTAAATCTAAAATGGAATGGAAATGCAAAACTATAGAGAGAGATAATTCCAAAAAGTCTCTATAACTTTTAGGGACTACAAACTCTTTTAATTTTTATATATTAGGTTTTGCAATGATCGGGAAAACCAGGAGACTGCAGATTTTTAACTAAGTGTTGACTCCCAATCCATAAGTCATTACGTACAAAAACATAGCCCATTACGCAAGATTGACTGATATATCACTTTACAAATCATCTGTGATTGTTAGGTCAACTTTTTCTAATTGGGCAAAATAACAGCTTGTTTAACTCGGGTAAATATCCCACCGCACGTTCACTTGAGAATTGAATGGGCATTTGTTGTTTGCTTTAAAAGGTTTGGATCCAAAGGGCATTTGCATCTTTAACAAGTTTCGAGCATACATATCTATATTTAAAACCTGTTAGGATCTATTAGAAATCTCTTTCTTATCAAATTCCAAGCCATTAAGGTCGATCTAGTGGAATTTCCCTAACTTGGACAACAAAAGTTTTGTGTTCGTTTGTGGTGTGTCACTAAATTTTCTTTACTTACATTTTTTTTAAAAAAAATTTCATACATAAAATCTAAAATTTTCATTTTTTTTAATCTATTTTGCCTTTATCCTTTTTCTTATGAGAGAATTGGAAAGTGAAAACTCAAAGTTTTGATTTAAGAAAAAAGTGTAAATAAAAAATGGAATGGAAATGCTCAAATCTAGAGAGATATAATTCCAAAAAGTCTCTGTAATTTTAGAGACTACAAACTCTTTTAGTTTTTATATATTAAGTTTTGCAATGATCAAGAAAAGGGGGAGGCGGGTGATTTTTAACTAAGTGTTGACTCCCAATCCATTATCTTCTTGTTTACAAAAGAATCAAAAAGTGAAAACTCAAAGTTTTGATTTAAGAAAAAAGTGAACATCTAAAATGGAATGGAAATGCATAAATGTTGAGAGAGATAATTCCAAAAAGTCTCTATAACTTTTAAGGACTGCAAACTCTTTTAGTTTTTATATATTAGGTTTTTCAATGATCGGGAAAAGGGGGAGGTGGGGGATTTTTAACTGTGAGTTGACTCCCAATCCATAAGTCATTTATTACAAAAACATAGCCCGTTATGCATGATTGACCGATCAATCACTTTACTAATAATTTGTGATTGTTAGGGCATCTTTTTGTAAATGGGCAAAATAATGGCTTGTATGACTCGGGTAAATATCCCATCGCACGTTCACTTGAGAATTTAATGAACATTTTTTTTTCGCTTTAAAAGGTTTGGATCCATATGGAATTTTCTCCTTTAACATGTTTCAAGCATGTATATCCATATTTAAAACATGTCAGGATCAATCAGAAATCGCTTTCTTATCAAATTCCATGCCATTAGGATTGAACTATAGGAATTTCCCAAATTTGGACAACAAAACTTTTGTGCTCGTTTATAGTGTGTGAATAAAATTTATTTACTTACATTTATTATTGTGTTTAATTTTTTCCACCCATAAAGCCTAAATTTTTCATTTTGTTGTGATCTATTTTGCCTTTATCTTCTTGTTTATGAGAGAATCGAAAAGTGACAACTCAAAGTTTTAATTTTAGAAAAAATTGTACATCTAAAATGGAATGGAAATGCAAAATTGTAGAGAGAGATAATTTCAAAAAGTCTCTTTAGCTTTTAGGGACTGCAAACTATTTTAGTTTTAATATATTAGGTTTTGCAATGATCGGGAAATGGTGGTTGCGGAGGATTTTTAACTTAGTGTTGACTCCCAATCCAAAAGTCATTTCTTACCAAAACATAGCCCGTAACGTATGATTGTCCATTAAATCACTATACAAAACATCGGTAATTATTAGGTCTGCTTTTTGTAAATGGGCAAAATAATTGCTTTTTTGACTCGGGTAAATATATCACCGTACGTTCACTTGAGAATTTAATGAGAATTTGTTGTTCACCTTAAAAGGTTTAGATCCATAGGGTATTTGCATCTTTAACATGTTTCACGCATGCATATCCATATTTAAAACATGTTAGGATCAGTTAGAAATCCGTTTCTTGACAAATTCCAAGCCATTAGGGTTGAATTAGTGGAATTTCCCAAATTTGGACAACAAAAGTTTTGGGTTCGTTTGTGGTATGTGAATAAATTTTATTTAATTACATTTTTTATAATGGTTAATTATTTCCATACATAAACTCTAAAATTTTCATTTTTTTGTGATCTATTTTGCCTTTATCTTCTTGTTTACGAGAGAATCGGAAAGTGAAAACTCAAAGTTTTGATTTAAGAAAAAAGGGTACATCTAAAATGGAAGTAAAATGCACAAATGTAGAGAGATATAATTCAAAAAATTCTCTGTAATTTTAGAGACTGCAAACTCTTTTAGTTTTTATATATTAGGTTTTGCAATGATCGAGAAAAGGGGGAGGCGGGTGATTTTTAACAGAGTGTTGACTCCCAATACATAAGTCATTTCTTACAAAAAACATAGCCCGTTACGCATGATTAAATCACTTTACATATATTCTGTGATTGTTAGGTCAGCTTTTTGTAAATGGGCAAAATAATGCCTTGTTTGACTCGGGTAAATATCCCATCGCACGTTCACTTGTTAATTTAATTATCATTTGTTGTTCACTTTAAAATGTTTCAATCCATAGGGCATTTGCATCTTTAACTTGTTTCAAGCATGCATATCCATATTTAAAACATGTTAGGATCAGTTAGAAATCTCTTTCTTATCAAATTCCAAGGCATAAGGGTTGAATTTGTGGAATTTCCAAAAATTGGAGAACAAATCTTTTGTGTTCATTTGTGGCGTGTGAATAAATTTTCTTTACTTACATTTTTTATTTTTACATAAACTCTAAAATTTTCATTTTGTCCTGATCTATTTTGCGTTTATCTTTTTGTTAATGAGAGAATAGGAAGGCAAAAACTCAAAGCTTTGATCTAAGAAAAAAGTGTACAACTAAAATTGAATGGGAATGCACAAATATACAAAGAGACAATTACAAAAAGTCTTTGTAACTTTTAGGGACTACAAAATCTTTAAATTTTTATATATTAGGTTTTGCAAAGATTTGGAAAAGGGGGAGGCGGAGGATCTTTAACTAAGTCTTGACTCCCAATCCGTAAGTCATTTCTAACAAAAACACAACCCGTTACCCATGATTGACCGATAAATCACTTTACAAATCATCTGTGATTTTTAGGTCAGCTTTTTGTAAAAGGGCAAAATAATGGCTTGTTTGACTTGGGTAAATATCCCTCCACACATTCACTTGAGAATTTAATGAGCTTTTTTTGTTCGCTTTAAAAGGTATGGATCCATAGGGCATTTACATATTTAACATGTTTCAAGCATGCATATCCATATTTAAAACATGTTAGGATCAGTTAGAAATCTCTTTCTTATCAAATTCAAAGCCATTAGGGTTGAACTAGTGGAATTTCTCAAACTTAGACAACAAAACTTATGTGTTCATTTGTGGTGTGTGAATAAATTGTCTTTACATACATTTTTTATTGTTTTTAATTTTTTCCATACATCAAGTCTAAAATTTTCATTTTGTTCTAATCTATTTTGCCTTTATCTTCTTGTTTACGAGATATTAGGAAAGTGAAAACTCAAAGTTTTGATTTAAGAAAAAAGTGTAGATCTAAAATGGAGTCGAAATTCACAAATGTAGAGAGAGATAATTCAAAAAAGTCTCTGTAATTTTTATGGATTACAAACTCTTTTACTTTTTATATATTAGGTTTTGCAATGATCAGGAAAAGGGGAAGGCGGGAGATTTTTAACACAGTGTTAACCCCCAATCCAAAAGTCATTTCTTACAAAAACAAAGACCGTTACACAAGATTGACCGATAAATCACTATACAAATCATCTGTGATTGTTAGCTCAACTTTTTTTAAATGGGTAAAATATTGGCTTGTTTGACTCGGGTAATATCCCACCGCACGTTCACTTGAGAATTTAATAAGCATTTGTTGTTCACTATAACTGGTTTGGATCCAAAGGGCATTTTCATCTTTAACATTTTTCAAGCATGCGTATCCATATTTAAAACTTGTTAGGATCAGTTAGAAATCTCTTTCTTATCAAATTCCAAGCCATTAGGGTTGAAATAGTGGAATTTCCCAAACTTGGAAAAAAAAACTTTTGTGTTCGTTTGTAGTGTGTGAATAAATTTTCTTACTTAAATTTGTTATTGTTTTTAATTTTTTCCATACATAAACTCTAAAATTTTCATTTTGTTGTGTTCTATTTTGCTTTTTCTTCTTGTTTACGAGAAAATCGGAAAGTAAAAACTCAAAGTTTTGATTTAAGACAAAATTTGTACATCTAAAATGGAATGGGAATGCACAAATATAGAGGGAGATAATTCCAAAAAGTCTTTGTAACTTTTAGGGACGGCAAACTCTCTAACTTTTTATTTAATAAGTTTTGCAATGATCGGGAAAAGGGGCCGGCGGGGGATCTTTAACTGAGTCTTGACTCCCAATTTGTATGTCGTTTCTTACAAAAACATAGCCCGTTACGTATGATTGATCGATAAATCACTTTATAAATCATCTGTAATTGTTAGGTGAACTTTTTGTAAATGGGCAAAATAATGGCTTGTTTGACTTTGGTAAATATCCCACTGCACGTTCACTTGAGAATTTAATCAGCATTTGTTGTTCACTTTAAAAGGTTTGGATCAATAGGGTATTTGCATCTTTAACATGTTTCAAGCAGGCATATCTATATTTAAAACATGTTAGGATCAGTTAGAAATCTCTTTCTTATCAAATTCCATGCCATTACGATTGAACTAGTGGAATTTCCCTAACATGGAACACAAAAATTTTGTGTTCATTTGTGGTTTGTGAATAAATTTTCTTTACTTACATTTGTTATTGTGTTTAATTTTTCCATACATAAACTCTAAAATTTTCATTTTATTGTGATCTATTTTGCCTTTTTCTTCTGGTTTACGAGAGAATCAGAAAGTGAAAACTCAAAGTTTTGATTTAAGAAAAAAATGTGCATCTAAAATGGAATGGAAATGCACAAATGTGGAGAGAGATAATTCCATAAACTCTTCGTAAATTTTAGGGACTCCAAACACTTTTAGTTTTTATATATTAGGTTTTGTAATTATTGCAAAAAGGGGTAGGCAGGAGATTTTTAATTGAGTGTTGACTCCCAATCCATAAGTCATTTCTTACAAAAACATAGCCCGTTACGTATGATTGACCAGTTAATCATTTCACAAATCATCTATGATTGTTAGGTCAATTTTTTGTATATGGCCAAAATAATTGCTTGTTTGACTCGTGCAAATATCCTCCGCACGTTCACCTAGGAATTTAATGAGCATCTGTTGTTCGCTTTAAAAGGTTTTGATACATAGGGCATTTGCATCTTTAACATGTTTCAAGCATGCATATCCATATTTAAAACATGTTAGGATCAGTTAGAAATCTCTTTCTTATCAAATTCCAAGCCATCAAAGTTGAACTTGTGGAATTTCCCAAACTTGGACAACATAACTTTTGCGTTCGTTTGTGGTGTGTGAATAAATTTTCTTTTCTTAAATTTTTAATTTTTTTAATTTTTTCCATACATGAACTCTAAAATTTTCATTTTGTTGTGATCTATTTCGCCTTTATCTTCTTGTTTACGAGAAAATTGAAAAGTGAACGCACAAAGTTTTGATTTAAGAAAAAATTGTACATCTAAAATGAAATGGAAATACTCAAATATAGAGAGAGATAATTCCAAAAAGTCTTTGTAACTTTTAGGGACTGCAAACCCATGATGTTTTGATATATTAGGTTTTGCAATGATCGGGAAAAGGGGGAGGTTGGGGATCTTTAACTGAGTCTTGACTCCAAATCCATTAGTCATGTCTTACAAAAATACAATCAGTTATGCATGATTGACTGATAAATCACTTTAAAAATCATCTTTGATTGTTAGGTCAGCTTTTTGTAAATAGGGAAAATAATGGCTTGCTTGACTCGGGTAAATATCCAACAGCACACTCACTTGAGAATTTAGTGAGCATTTGTTGTTTGCTTTAACAGGTTTGGATCCATAGGGAATTTTTGTATTTAACATGTTTCAACCATGCATATCCATAATCCAAACATGTTAGGATCAGTGAAAAATCTCTTTCTTATAAAATTCCAATCCATTAGGGTTGAACTAGTGGAATTTCCATAACTTGGATAACAAAACTTTTGTGTTCATTTGGGGTGTGTGAATAAATTTTCGTTACTTAATTTTTTTTTAAATATTTTTTATGCATAAACTCTAAATTTTTTATTTTTTTGTGATCTATTTTGCCTTTATCTTCTTGTTTACGAGAAAATCGGAAAGTGAAAACTCATAGTTTTGATTTAAGAAAAGAGTGTACATCTATAATGGAATGGAAATGCACAAATGTAGAGAGAGATAATTCCAAAAAGTCTCCATACCTTTTAGGGACTACAAACTCTTTATGTTTTTATATATTAGCTTTTGGAATGATCGGGAAATGGGGGAGTCGGGGGATCTTTAACTGAGACTTGACTCCCAATGCGTTAGTCATTTCTTACAAAAACACAGCCCGTTATGCATGATTTACCGATAAATTACTTTATAAATCATCTATGATTGTTAGGTCAGCGTTTTGTAAACGGGCAAAATAATGGCTTGTCTGACTCGGGTAAATATCCCACCAAACGTTCATTTGAGAATTTAATGAGCATTTTTTGCTCGATTTAAAAGGTTTGGATCTATATGGCATTTGCATATTCAACATGTTTCAAGCATGCATATCCATATTTAAAACATGTTAAGATCAGTTAGAAATCTATTTCTTATCAAATTCCAAGCCATTATGGTTGAACTAGTGGAATTTCCCAAACTTGAACAACAAAACTTTTGTGTTCATTTGTGGTGTGTGAATAAATTTTTTTTACTTACATTTTTCATTGTTTTTTAATTTTTCCATACATAAACTCTAAAATGTTAATTTTGTTGTGATCTATTTTGTCTTTATCTTCTTATTTACGAGAGAATCGAAAAGTAAAAAATCAAAGTTTAGATTTAAGAAAAAAGTGTACATCTAAAATGGAATGGAAATGCACAAATATTGAGAGAGAAAATTCCAAAAAGTCTTTGTAACTTAGGGATTACAAAATCTTTTAGTTTTTATATTTTATGTTTTGCAAAAGTCGGGAAAAGGGGGAGGCCATGGATTTTTAACTTAGTGTTGACTCCCAATCCATATGTCATTTCTTACAAAAACATAGCCTGGTATGCATGATTGACTAATAAATGACTTTACAAATCATCTGTGATTGTTAGGTCAGTTTTTTGTAAAAGGGCAAAATAATGGCTGGTTTGACTCGGATAAATATCCCACCGCACGTTCACTTGAGAATTTAAAGAGCCTATGTTGTTCGCTTTAGAAGGTTTGTATCCATAGGGCATTTGCATCTTTAACATGTTTCAAGCATGAATATCCATATTTAAAACATGATAGGATCAGTTAGAAATCTCTATCTTATAGAATATCAAAAAATTAGGGTTGAACTAGGGGAATTTCCAAAACTTGGACAACAAAAATTTTGTGTTCGTTTGTTGTGTTTGAATAAATTTTATTTACTTACATTTGTTATTGTTTTTAATTTTTTCTATTCATAAACTCTAAAATTTTCATTTTTTGTCCTGTATTTTACCTTTATCTTCCTGTTCACGAGATAATTGAAAAGTGAAAACTCAAAGTTTTGATTTAAGAAAAAAGTGTACATCTAAAATGGAATAGAGATGCACAAATGTAGAGAGATATAATTCCAAAATGTCTCTGTAACTTTTAGGGAGTGCAAACTCATTATCTTTTTATTAATAGGTTTTTCAATGATCAAAAAATGGGGGAGTCAGGGGATCTTCAACTGAGTCTTGACTCCCAATCCGTTAGTTATTGCTTACAAAAACACAGCCCATTACGCATGATTTACCGATAAATCACTTTAAAATCATGTGTGATTGTTAGGTCAGCTTTTTGTAAATGGGGAAAATAATTGCTTGTTTGAGTAAGGTAAATATCCCACAACAGTGTCAATTGAGAATTTAATGAGCATTTTTTTTTCGTGTTAACAGGTTTGGATCCATAGGGCATTTGCATCTTTAACATGTTTCAGGCATACATATCCATATTTAAAACATGTTTGGATCTGTTAGAAATCTCTTTCTTATCAAATTCATAACCATTGGGGTTGAAGTAGTGGAATTTCCATAACTTGGACAACAAAACTTTTGTGTTTGTTTTCATTTTTAATGTTTTCCATACATAAAATCTAAAATTTTTAATTTTTCTGTTGTATTTTGCCTTTATCTTCCATTTTACGAGAGAATCGAAAAGTGAAAACTCAAAGTTTTGATTTAAGAAACAAGTGTACATCTAAAATGGAATAGAGATGCACAAATGTTGAGAGAGATAATTCCAAAAAGTCTCTGTAACTTTTAGGGACTGTAAACTCTTTTAGTTTTTATATATTAGTTTTTGCAATGATCAGGAAAAGGGGTAGGCAGGAGATTTTTAACTGAGTGTTGACTCCCAGTCCATAAGTCATTTCTTAAAAAAACTTAGCCCGTTACGCATGATTGAGTGGTAAATCATTTTACAAATCATCTGTCATTGTTTGGCCAACTTTTTGTAAATGGGCAAAATAATGGATTGTTTGACTCGGGTAAATATCCCACCGAACGTTCACTTCAGAATTTAATGAGCATATGTTGTTCGATTTAAAAGGTTTGGATCCATTAGGAATTTGCATCTATAACATGTTTCAAGTATGTATATTCATAGTTAAAACATGTTAGGATCTGTAAGAAATCTCTTTCTTATCAAATTCAAAGTCATTAGGGATGAACTAGTGGCACTTCCCAAACTTGGACAACAAAACTTTTGTGTTCGTTTTTGGTGTGTGAATAAATTTTCTTTACTTACATTTGTTATTTTTTTAATTTTTTCCATACATAAACTCTAAAATTTTCATTTTGTTGTGATCTATTTTGCAATTTTCTTCTGGTTTTTGAGAAAATCGGAAAGTGAAAACTCAAAGTTTTCATTTAAGAAAAAATATAAATCTAAAAGGGAATAGAAATTCAGAAATATAGAGAGAGATAATTCCAAAAATTCTCTGTAACTTTGAGGGACTGCAAACACTTTATGTTTTTATATATTAGGTTTTGCAATGATCGGGAAAAGGGGGAGGCGGGGGATCTTTAATTGAGTCTTGACTCCCTATCCCTTTGTCATTTCTTAAAAAAACACAGCCCGTTACGCATGATTGACCGATAAATCACTTTACAGATCATCTGTGATTGTTAGGTTAGGTTTTTGTAAATGGGAAAAATAATGGCTTGTTTGACTCAGGTAAATATCCCACAGCACATTCACTTGAGACTTTAATGAGCATTTGTTGTTCGCTTTAATAGGTTTGGATCTGTAGGACATTTGCATCTTTAACATGTTTCAAGCATGCATATCCATATTTCAAACATTTTTAGGATTAGTTAGAAATCTCTTTCTTATCAAATTGCAATCCATTAGGGTTGAACTAGTGGAATTTCCATAACTTAGACAACAAAAATTTTGTGTTTGTTTGTGGTGTATGCAAAATTTTCTTCACTTAAATTTTTTATTTTTAAATTTTTTTTCATTCTTAACTCTAAAATTTTTATTTTTTTGTGACCTTTTTTGCCTTTCTCTTCTTGTTTTCGAGAGAATCGCAAAGTAAAAACTCAAAGTTTTGATTTAAGGAAAAAGTATACAACAAAAATGGATTGGAAATGCACAAATATAAAGAGAGATAATTCCAAAAAGTCTCTGTAACTTTTAGGGACTACAAAATATTTTAGTTTTTATAAAATAGGTTTTCCAATAATCTGTGATTGTTAGGTCAGTTTTTTGTAAATTGGCAAAATAATGGTTTGTTTGACTCGGGTAAAAATACCACTACATGTTCACTTGAGAATTTAACGAGCATTTGTTGGTCCTTTTGAAAGGTTTGGATCCATAGGGCATTTGCATATTTAACAAGTTTCAAGCATGCATATCCAAATTTAAAAAATGTTAAGATCAGTTAGAAATCTATTTCTTATCAAATTCCAAGCAATTTACGTTGAACTAGTGGAATTTCCCAAACTTGGACAACAAAACTTTTGTGTTCATTTGTAGTGTGAATAAATTTTATTTTATTACATTTTTCATTGTTTTTTTTTTGCATACATAAACTATAAAATTATTCAAAAAAGTCTTTGTATGATAGGGACTACAAACCCTTTTAGTTTTTATATTTAATGTTTTGCAGTGGTCGGGAAAAAGAGGGGTGAAGGATTTTTCACTGAGTGTTGACTCCCCATCCATAACTCATTTCTTACAAAAACATAGCCCGTTATGCATGATTGACCAATAAATCACTTTACAAATCTTT
Organism: Aristolochia californica; assembly: GCF_029961685.1. Taxonomy (NCBI): domain Eukaryota; kingdom Viridiplantae; phylum Streptophyta; class Magnoliopsida; order Piperales; family Aristolochiaceae; genus Aristolochia; species Aristolochia californica. Next base: position 15,747,746 of record NW_027181782.1, on the reverse strand, counting down.
TTTGATTGTTACGTCAGGTTTTTGTAAATGGGCAAAATAATTGCTTGTTTGACTCGGGTAAATATCCCACAGCACATTCACTTAAGAATTTAATGAGCATTTGTTGTTCGCTTTAACAGGTTTGGATCCATAGGGCATTTACTTTTAACATGTTTCAAGCATGCATATCCATATTTAAAACATGTTAGGATCAGTTAGAAATCTCTTTCTTTCAAATTCCAAGCCATTAGGGTTGAACTAAAGGAATTTCCATAACTTGGACAACAATACTTTTGTGTTTGTTTGTGGTGTGTGAATATTTTTATTTACTTAACTTTGTTATTGTTTTTTAATTTTTCCCAAATATAAACTCTAAATTTTTTATTTTTTTTTGTGATCTATTTTGCCTTAATCTTCTTGTTAACGAGAGAATCGGAAAGTAAAAACTCACAGTTTTGATTTAAGAAAAAAGTGTACATCCAAAATGGATTGGAAATGCACAAATATAATGAGAGATAATTCCAAAAAGTCTCTCTAACTTTTAGGGACAGCAAAATCTTTTAGTTTTTATAAAATAGGTTTTGCAATGATCAGGAAAAGTGGGAGGTGGAAGATTTTTAACTGAGTGTTGACTCCCAATCCATAAGTCATTTCTCACAAAACACAGCTTGTTCTGCGTGATTGATTGGTTAATCACTTTACCAATCATCTGTGATTGTTAGGTCAACTTTTTGTAAATTTGCAAAATAACGGCGTGTTTGACCTGGGTAAATATCCTACTACATGTTCATTTAATGAGCATTTTTTGTTCGCTTCAAAAGGTTTGGATCCATAGGGTATTTGCATCTTTAACATGTTTCAAGCATGCATATCCATATTTAAAACATGTTAGAATCAGTTTGAAATCTCTATCTTATCAAATTCCAAGCCATTAGGGTTGAACTAGTGGATTTCCCAAACTTGGACAACAAAAATTTTGTGTTCATTTGTGGTGTGTTAATAAATTTTCTTTACTTACATTTTTTTTTATTTTTAATTTTTCCATACATAAACTCAAAAATTTTCATTTTGTTGTGATCTATTTTGCCTTTATCTTCTTGTTTATGAAAAAATCAAAAAGTGAAAACTCAAAGTTTTGATTTAAGAAAAAAGTGAACATATAAAATGGAAATGAAATGCACAATTGTCGAGAGAGAAAATTCCAAAAAGTCTTTGTAACTTAGGGACTCCAAACTCTTTTAGTTTTTATATTTTATGTTTTGCAATGGTCGGTAAAAAGGGGAGGCGGTGGATTTTTAACTGAGTGTTGACTCCCAATTGATAAGTCATTTCTTACAAAAACATAGCCCGTTATGCATGATTGACCGATAAATTACTTTACAAATCATCTGTGACTATTAGGTCAGCTTTTATTAAATGGGAAAAATAACAGTTCGTATGACTCGGATAAATATCCCACCGCACGTTCACTTGAGAATTTAATGAGCATTTGTTGTTTGCTTTAAAAGGTTTGTATCCATTTGGAATTTGCATCTTTAACATGTTTCAAGCATGCATATCCATATTTAAAACATGTTAGGATCAGTTAGAAATATCTTTCTTATCAAATTTCAAGCCATTAGGGTTGAACTAGGGGAATTTCTAAAACCTGGACAACAAAACTTTTGTGTTTGTTTGTGGAGTGTGAATAAATTTTATTTACATACATTTGTTATTGTTTTTAATTATTTCTATACTTAAACTCTAAATTTTCATTTTTTGTAATGTATTTTGCCTTTTTCTTCCTCTTGACGAGAGAATCAGAAAGAGAAAACTCAAAGTTTTGATTTAAGAAAAACGTATACGTCTAAAATGGAATGGAGATGCACAAATGTAGAGAGAGATAATTCAAAAAAGTTTCTGTAACTTTTAGGGATTGTAAACTCTTTTAGTTTATATATATTAGTTTTTGCAATAATCGTGAAAAGGGGAGGCAGGGGATTTTTAATTAAGTGTTGACTCCCAATCCATAATTCATTTCTTAAAAAAACATAGCCCGTTACGCATGATTGACCGGTAAATGACTTTACAAATCAACTGTGATTGTTTGGTCAGCTTTTTGTAAATGGGCAAAATAATGGCATGTTTGACTAGGGTAAATATCCCACCGCACGTTCACTTGAGAATTTAATGAGCATTTGTTGTTCATTTTAAAAGGTTTGGATTCATAGGGCATTTGCATCTTTAACATGTTTCAAGCATGCATATCCATATTTAAAACATGTTAGGATCAGTTAGAAATCTCTTTCTTATCAAATTCAAAGTCATTAGGGTTGAACTAGTGGAACTTCCCAAACTTGGACAACAAAACTTTTTTCTTCGTTTGCGGTGTGTGAATAAGTTTTCTTTACTTACATTTGTTATTGTTTTTAATTTTTTCCACACATAAAATCTAAAATTTTCATTGTGATGTGATCTATTTTGCCTTTATCTTCTTGTTTATGAGAAAATCGGTAAGTGAAAATTCAAAGTTTTGATTTAAGAAAAACGTGTATATCTAAAATTGAATGGAAATTCACAAATATAGAGAGAGATAATTCAAAAAAGTCTCTGTAAGTTTTAGGGAATGCAAATTCTTTATGTTTTTATATACTAGGTTTGTCAATGATGAGGAAAAGGGGGAGGCGAGGGATCTTTAACTCAGTCTTGAGTCCCAATCCGTTTGTCATTTCTTACAAAAACATAGACCGTTATGCATGATTGACCAATAAATCACTTTACAAATCATCTGTGATTTTTAGGTCAGCTTTTTGTAAATGGGTAAAATAATGGCTTGTTTGACTCGGGTAAATATCCCACAACACATTCACTCGAGAATTTAATGAGAAATTGTTGTTCGCTTTAACAGGTTAGGATCCATAGGGCAATGGCATCTTTAACATGTTTCCATCATACATATCCATATTTAAAACATGTTAGGATCAGTTAGAAATCTTTTTCTTGTCAAATTCCACGCCATTAGGGTTGAACTAGTGGAATTTCCTTCACTTGGACAACAAACTTTTGTGTTCATTTGTGGTGTGTGAATAAATTTTCTATACTTAAATTTTTTATTGTTTTTAATATTTTATATACATAAACTCTAAAATTTTTATTTTTTTGTGATCTATTTAGTCATTATCTACTCGTTTACGAGAAAATCGGAAAGAGAAAACTCAAAGTTTTGATTTAAGAAAAGTGTGTACATCTATAATAGAGTGGAAATGGACAAATATACAGAGTTATAATTCAAAAAATTCTCTGTAACTTTTAGAGAATGCAACTCCTTTAGTTTTTATATTTTTGGTTTTGCAATGATCTGGAAAAGGGGAAGGCGAGGGATTTTTAACTAAGTGTTGACTCCTAGTTCATAAGTCATTTCTTACAAAAACATAGCCCGTTATGCATGATTGACCGATAAATTACTTTACAAATCATCTGTGATTATTAAGTCAGCTTTTATTAAATGGGAAAAATAACAGTTGGTTTGACTTGGATAAATATCCCACCGCACGTTCACTTAAGAATTTAATGAGCATTTGTTGTTCTCTTTAAAAGGTTTGGATCCATGGGGCATTTGCATCTTTAACATTTTTCAAGCATGCATATGCATATTTAAAGCATATTAGGATCAGTTAGAAACCTCTTTCTTATCAAATTTCAAGATATTAGGGTTGAACTAGGGGAATTTCCAAAACCTGGACAACAAAACTTTTGCGTTCGTTTGTGGTGTGTGAATAAATTTTATTTACTTATATTTGTTATTGTTTTTTTTATTTTTTCAATACATAAACTCTAAAATTTTCATTTTTTGTGATGTATATTACATTTTTCTTCCTGTTCACGAGAGAATCGGAAAGTGAAAACTCAAAGTTTTGATTTAAGAAAAATGTGTACATCTAAAGTGGAATAGAGATGCACAAATGTATAGAGAGATAATTCAAAAAATTCTCAATAACTTTTAGGGACTGTAAACTCTTTTAGTTTTTATATATTAGTTTTTGCAATGATCGGGAAAAGGGGGAGGCGGGGGATTTTTAACTAAGTGTTGACACCCAATCCATAAGTCATTGCTTTCAAAAACACAGCCCGTTATGCATGATTGGGGTAAATCACTTTGCAAATCATTTGTGATTGTTTGGTCAGCTTTTTGTCAATGGGCAAAATAATGGCTTGTTTTACTCGGGTAAATATCGCACCGCACATTCACTTGGGAATTTAATGAGCATTTGTTGTTCGCTTTAAAAGGTTTGGATCAATTGGGCATTTGCATCTTTAAAATGTTTCGAGCATGCATATCCATATTAAAACATGTTAGGATAAGTTAGAAAACTCTTTCTTATCAAATTCAAAGTCATTAGGGTTGAACTAGTGGAACTTCCCAAACTTGGACAACAAAACTTATGTGTTCATTTGTGGTGTGTGAATAAATTTTATTTACTTACATTTGTTATTGTTTTTAATTTTTTCATACATAAACTCTAAAATTTTTATTTTGTTGTGATCTATTTTGCCTTTATCTTCTTGTTTACGAGAAAATCGGAAAGTGAAAACTCAACGTTTTGATTTAAGAAAAAAGTGTACATCTAAAATGGAATGGAAATTAACAAATTCAGAGAAAGAGAATTCCAAGAAGCCTCTGTAACTTTTAGGGACTGCAAACTCTTTATGTTTTTATATATTAGGTTTTGCAACGAACGGGAAAAGGGGGAGGCGGGGGATCTGTAACTAAGTCTTGACTCCCAATCCGTTAGTGATTTCTAACAAAAACATAGCCTGTTATGCATGATTGACCGATAAATCACTTAACCAATCATCTGTGATTGTTAGGTCAGTTTTTTTTAAATTGGCAAAATAATGGCTTGTTTGACTCGGGTAAATACCCACTACACGTTCACTTGAGAATTTAATGAGCATTTGTTGTTCCTTTTAAAAGGTTTGGATCCATAAGAAATTTGAAAATTTAACATGTTTCAAGCATGCATATCAAAATTTTAAACATGTTAGGATCACTTAGAAATCTCTTTCTTATCAAATTCCAAGCCATTAGGGTTGAACTAGTAGAATTTCCATAACTTGGACAACAAAACATTCGTTTTTTTTAGGAGTGTGAATAAATTTTCTTTACTTAAATTTGTTAATTGTTTTTAATTTTTTCCATACATAAAATTTAAATTTTAAATTTTTTTGTGATCTATTTTGCCTTTATCTTCTTGTTTACGAGAGAATCGGAAAGTTAAACCTCAAAGTTTTGATTTAAGGAAAAAGTGTACATCTAAAATGGATTGGAAATGCACAAATATAAAGAGAGATATTTCATAAAAGTCTTTGTAACTTTTAGGGACTGCAACATCTTTTAGTTTTTATAAAATAGGCTTTTCAATGATTATGAAAAGGGTGGTGGAGGATTTTTAACTGAGTGTTGACTCCCAATCCATAAGTAATTTCTTACATAAACACAGCCTGTTATGCATGATTGACCGATTAATCACTTTACCAATCATCTGTGATTGTTAGGTCAGCTTTTTGTAAATTGGCAAAATAATGGCTAGAGAACTTACTGAGCATTTGTTTTTCCTTTTAAAAGGTTTGGATCCATAGGGCATTTGCATATTTAATATGTTTCAAGCATACATATCCATATTTAAAACATGTTAAGATCAGTTAGAAATCTATTTCTTATCAAATTCCAAGCCATTCGGGTTGAACTAGTGGAATTTCCCAAACTTGGACAACAAAACTTTTGTGTTCATTTGTGGTGTGTGAATAAATTTTCTTTACTTACATTTTTTATTTTTTTTATTTTTTTTATTTTTCCATACAAAAACTCAAAAATTTCATTTTGTTGTGATCTATTTTACCTTTATCTTCTTGTTTACGAGAGAATCGAAATGTGAAAAATCAAAGTTTTGATTTAAGAAAAAAGTGTACATCTACAATGGAATGGAAAGGCACAAATGTTGAGAGAGAAAATTCCAAAAAGTCTTTTTAATGTAGGGACAACAAACTCTTTTAGTTTTTATATTTTATGTTTTGCAATGGTCGAGAAAAGGGGGAGGCGGTAGACTTTTAACTGAATGTTGACTTCCAATCCATAAGTCATTTCTTACAAAAACATAGCCCATTATGCAAGACTGACCAATAAATCACTTTACAAATATTCTGTGATTATTAGGTCAGCTTTTTGTAAATGGGCAAAATAATAACTGGTTGGACTCGGATAAATATCCGACCGCACGTTCACTTGAGAATTTAATGAGCATTTCTTGTTCGCTTTAAAAGGGTTGGATCCATAGGGCATTTGGATCTTTAACATGTTTCAAGCATGCATTTCCCTATTTAAAACATGTTAGGATCAGTTAGAAATCTCTTTCTTTTCAAATTTCAAGCCATTAGGGTTGAACTAGGGGAATTTCCAAAACCTGGATAACAAAACTTTTGTGTTCGTTTTTGGATTGTGAATAAATTTTATTTACTTACATTTTTTATTTTTTTTATTTTTTTTATTTTTTCCATACATAAACTCTAAATTTTCATTTTTTGTGATGTATTTTGCCTTTTTCTTCCTGTTGACGAGAGAATAGGTAAGTGAAAACTCAAAGTTTTGATATAAGAAAAATGTATACGTCTAAAATGGAATGGAGATGCACAAATGTAAAGAGAGATAATTCAAAAAAGTCTTTGTAACTTTTAGGGACTGTAAACTCTTTTAGTTTTTAAATAGTAGTTTTTGCAATGATCGGGAAAAGGGGGAGGCGGGGATTTTTAACTAAGTGTTGACTCCCAATCCATATGTCATTTCTTACAAAAACACAGTCCGTTATGCATGATTGACCGATAAATCACTTTACAAATCATTTGTGATTGTTAGGTTAGCTTTTTGTAAATGGGCAAAATAATTTATTGTTTGACTCGGGTAAATATCCCACAACACATTCACTTGAGAATTTAATGAGCATTTTTTGTTCGCTTTAATAGGTTTGGATCTGTAGGGCATTTACTTTTAACATGTTTGAAGCATGCATATCCATATTTAAAACAAATTAGGATCAGTTAGAAATCTCTTTCTTATCTAATTCCAAGCCATTAGGGTTGAACTAAAGGATTTTGCATAACTTGGACAACAAAACTTTTGTGTCTGTTTGTGGTGAGTAAATATTTTTCTTTACTTAAATTTGTTATTGTTTTTAATTTTTTCCAATCAAAAAATCTAAATTTTTTTATTTTTTTGTGATCTTTTTTACCTTTATTTTCTTGATTACGAGAGAATCGAAAAGTAAAAACTCAAAGTTTTGATATAATAAAAATGTGTACAACCAAAATGGATTTGAAATGCACAAATATAAAGAGAGATAATTCCAAAAACATCTCTGTAACTTTTAGGGACTGCAAAATCTTTTAGTTTTTATAAAATAGGCTTTGCAATGATTAAGAAAAGGGGGAGGTGGAGGATTTTTAACTGAGTGTTGACTCTCAATCCATAAGTCATTTTCACAAAAACACAGCCTCTTATGCATGATTGATCGATTAATCACTTTACCAATCATCTGAGATTGTTAGGTCAGCTTTTTGTAAATTGGCAAAATAATGGCTTGTTTGACTTGGGTAAATATCCCACTACACGTTCATTTAATGTTCATTATAAAAGGTTTGGATCCCTGGGGCATTTTAAAATTTAACATGTTTCAAGGAGGCATATCCATATTTAAAAAATGTTAAGATCAGTTAAAAATCTATTTCTTATCAAATTCCAAGTCATTAGGGTTGAACTAGTGGAATTTCCCAAACTTGGACAACAAAACTTTTGTGTTCATTTGTGATGTGTTAATAAATTTTCTTTACTTACATTTTTTATTGTTTTTAATTTTTCCATACATAAACTCAAAAATTTTCATTTTGTTGTGATCTATTTTGCGTTTATCTTCTTGTTTATGAGATAATCGAAAAGTGAAAAATCAAAGTTTTGATTTAAGAAAAAAGTGAAAAGCTAAAATAGAATGGAAACGCTCAAATGTCGAGAGAGAAACTTTCAAAAAGTCACTATAACTTAGGCACTCCAAACTGTTTTAGTTTTTATATTTTGTATTTTGCAATGGTCGGGAAAAGGGAGAGGCGGTGGATTTTTAACTAAGTGTTGACTCCCAATCCATAACTCATTTCTTATAAAAACATAGCCCGTTATGCATGATTGACCGATAAATTACTTTAAAAATCATTTGTGATTATTAGGTCAGCTTTTATTAAATGGGAAAAATAACAGCTGGTTTGACTTGGATAAATATCCCACCGCGCGTTGACTTGAGAATTTAATGAGCATTTTTTGATCGCTTTAAAAGATTTGGATCCATAGAGAATTTGCATCTTTAACATGTTTCAAGCAGGCATATCCATATATAAAACATGTTAGGATCAGTTAGAAATCTCTTTCTTATCAAATTTCAAGCCAATAGGGTTGAACTAGGGGAATTTCCAAAACCTGGACAACAAAACTTTTGTGTTCGTTTGTGGTGTGTGAATAAAATTTATTTACTTACATTTGTTATTGTTTTTAATTTTTTCCATACATAAACTCTAAATTTTCATTGTTTGTGATGTATTTTGCCTTTTTCTTCCTGTTGACGAGCGTATCGGAAGTCAACATATACGCCTAAAATGGAATGGAGATGCACAAATGTAGAGAGAGATAATTCAAAAAAGTCTTTGTACCTTTTAGGGATTGTAAACTCTTTTAGTTTTTATGTATTAGTTTTTGCAATGATCCGGAAAAGGGGGAGGCAGGGGATTTTTAATTAAGTGTTGACTCCAATCCATAAGTCATTTATTACAAAAACATAGCCCGTTACGCATGATTGACCGGTAAATGACTTTACAAATCAACTGTGATTGTTTGGTCAGCTTTTTGGACTCGAGTAAATATCCCACCGAACGTTCACTTGAGAATTTAATGAGCATTTATTGTTCGTTTTAAATGGTTTGGATTCATAGGGCATTTGCATCTTTAACATGTTTCAAGCATGCATATCCATATTTAAAACATGTTAGGATCAATTAGAAATCTCTTTCTTACCAAATTCAAAGTCATTAGGGTTGAACGAGTGAAACTTCCCAAACTTGGACAACAAAACTTTTGTGTTCGTTTGTGGTGTGTGAATAAATTTTCATTACTTACATTTGTTATTGTTTTTAATTTTTTTCACGCATACACTCTAAAATTTTCATTTTGGTATGATCTATTTTGCATTTATCTTCTTGTCTACGAGAAAATCAGAAAGTGAAAACTCATAGTTTTGATTTAATAAAAAGTGTATATCTAAAATGGAATGGAATTTCACAAATATAGAGAGAGATAATTCCAAAAAGTCTCTGTAACTTTTAGAGACTACAAACTCTTTATGTTTTTATATACTAGGTTTGTCAATGATAGGGAAAAGGGGGAGGCGAGGGATCTTTAACTGAGTCTTGACTCCCAATCCATTTGTCATTTCTTACAAAACACAGCCCGTTATGGATGATTGACCGATAAATCACTTAACAAATCATCTGAGATTTTTAGATCAGCTTTTTGTAAATGGGTAAAATAAGGGCTTGTTTGACTCGGGTAAATATCCCTCAACACATTCACTTTAAAATTTAATGAGCAATTGTTGTTCGCTTTAACATGTTAGGATCCGTAGGGTATTGGCTTCTTTAACATGTTTCATGCATGCATATCCATTTTTAAAACATGTCAGGGTCAGTTAGAAATCTCTTTCTTATCAAATTATATGCCATTAGGGTTGAACTAGTGGAAATTCCATAACTTGGACAACAAAACTTTTGTGTTCATTTGTGGGGTATGAATAAATTTTCTTTACTTAAATTTGTTATTATTTTTTATATTTTCCATACATAAACTCTAAAACTTGTCAGTTTGTTGTGATCTATTTAGCCATTATCTACTTGTTTACGAGAAAATCGGATAGTGAAAACTCAAAGTTTTGATTTAGAAAAAAGTGTACATCTATAATGGAATGGAAAAGCACAAATATAGAGAGAGATAATTCCAAAAAGTCTCTGTGACTTTTAGGGACCGCAAACTCTTTATGTTTTTATATATTAGGTTTTGCGATGATTGGGAAAAGGGGGAGTCAGGAGATCTTTAATAGAGTCTTGACTCCCAATCCGTTAGTCATTTCTTACAAAAACACAACCAGTTACACATGATTGACCAATAAATTATTTTAAAAATCATCTGTGATTGTTAGGTCAGATTTTTGTAAATGGGGAAAATAAATGCTTGTTTGACTCGGGTAAATATCTCACAACACAGTCAATTGAGAATTTAATGAGCATTTATTGTTCGCTTTAACAGGTTTGGATCCATATGGCATTTGCATCTTTAACATGTTTCAAGCATGCATATCCATATTTAAAACATGTTAGGATCAGTTAGAAATCTCTTTCTTATCAAATTCCAAGCCATTAGTGTTGAACTAGCGGAATTTCCCAAACTTGGACAACAAAACTTTGGTGTTCGTTTGTGGTATATGAAAAAAAATTTATTTTCTTACATTTGTTATTGTTTTTAATTTTTCCATACATAAACTCAAAAATTTTCATTTTTTTGTGATCTATTTTGCCTTTATCTTTTTGTTTATGGGAGAATCGAAAAATGAAAACTCAAAGTTTCGATTTAAGAAAAAAGTGTACATCTAAATTGGAATGGAAATGCACAAAAGTCGAGAGAGAAAATTCCAAAAAGGCTTTGTAAATTAGGGACTGCAAATTCTTTTAGTTTTTATATTTTATGTTTTGCAAAGGTCAGGAAAGGGGGGAGGCGGTGGATTTTTAATTGAGTGTTGATTCCCAATCCATAAGCCATTTCTTAAAAAAACATAGCCTGTTATGCTTGATTGACCGATAAATCACTTTGCAAATCATCTGTGATTATTAGGTCAACTTTTTGTAAATGGGCAAAATAATGGCATGTTGGACTCAGCATATCCATATTTAAAACATGTTAGGATCAGTTAGAAATCTCTTTCTTATCAAATTCCAAACCATAAGGGTTAAAGTAGTGGAATTTCTATAACTTTGACAACAAAACTTTTGTGTTCTTTTGTGGTGTGTGAATAAATTTTCTTTTCTTAAATTTGTTATTGTTTTTAATGTTTTCCATACATAAACTCTAAATTTTTTATTTTTTTGTGACCTATTTTGTCTTTTCTTCTTATTTACAAGAGAATCAGAAAGTAAAAACTCAAAGTTTTAATTTAAGAAAAAGGTGTACATAAAAAATGGATTGGAAATGCACAAATAAAGAGAGAGATAATTCCAAAAAGTCTTTGGAATTTTTAGGGACTGCAAACTCTTTTGATTTTTATATATAAGGTTTTGCAATGATCAGGACAATGGGGAGGCGGGGGATTTTTAACTAAGTGTTGGCTCCCATTCTAGAAGTCATTTCTTACAAAAACAGACCATTATGCAAAATTTATCGATAAATGACTTTACAAATCATCTGTGATTATTAGGTCAGTTTTTTGTAAATGGGCAAAATAATGGCTGGTTTGACTCGGATAAATATCCCACTGCACGTTCACTTGAGAATTTAATGAGCATTTGTTGTTTGCTTTAAAAGGTTTGGATCCATAGGGCATTTGCATCTTTAACATGTTTCAAACATGCATATCCATATTTAAAACATGTTAGGATCAGTTAGAATCTCTTTCTTATCAAATATCATACCATTAGGGTTGAACTAGGCGAATTTCCCAAACTTGGACAACAAAACTTTTGTGTTCTTTTGTGGTGTTTGAATACATTTTATTTACTTACATTTGTTATTGTTTTTAATTTTTTCTATACGTAAACTCTAAAATTTTCATTTTTTTATGTATTTTGCCTTTATCTTCCTGTTTACGAGACAATCGGAAAGTGAAACCCCAAAGTTTTGATTTAATAAAAAAGTGTACATCTAAAATGGAATGGAGATGCACAAATGTAGAGAAATATAATTCAAAAATATTTCTGTAACTTTTAGGGACAACAAAACATTTGAGTATTTTGCCTTTATCTTTCTGGCATGCATATCCATATTTAAAACATGTTAGGATCAGTTAGAAATCTCTTTCTTATCAAATTCCAAACCATTAGGGTTGAACTACTGGAATTTGTATAACTTGGACAACAAAACATTTGAGTTCGTTTGTGGTGTGTGAATAAATTTTCTTTTCTTAAATTTTTTATTGTTTTTAATATTTTCCATTGATAAACTGTAAATTTTTCTTTTTGTTGTGATCTATTTTGCCTTTATCTTCTTGTTTACGAGAAAATCGGAAAGTGAAAACTCAAAGTTTTTATTTAAGAAAAAAGTGTACATCTATAATGGAATGGAAATGCACAAATATAGAGAGTGATAATTCAAAAATGTCTTTGCAACTTTTGGGGACTGCAAAATCTTTATGTTTTTAGATATTAGGTTTTGCAATGATCGGGAAATGGGGGAGTCGGGGGATCTTTAACTGAGTTTTGACTCCTAATCCATTAGTCATTTCTTACAAAAACACAGCCAGTTACTCATGATTGACCGATAAATCACTTTACAAATCATCTGTGATTGTTAGGTCAGGTTTTTGTAAATGGGGAAAATAATTGCTTGTTTGACTCGGGTAAATATGCCACAACACATTCACTTGAGACTTTAATGAGCATTTGTTGTTCGCTTTAACAGGTTTGGATCCATAGGGCATTTGCATCTTTAACATGTCTCAAGCATGCATATCCATATTTCAAACTTTTTAGGATCAGTTAGAAATCTCTTTCTTATCAAATTCCAATCCATTAGGGTTGAACTAGAGGAATTTTCATAACTTGGACAACAAAACTTTTTTTTTTGTTTGTGGCGTGTGAATAAGTTTTATTTATTGTTATTTATTTTAATTTTTTCTATGCATAAACTCTAAAATATTTCTTTTTTTGTTACCTTTTTTGCCTTTTTCTTCTTGTTTACGAAAGAATCGAAAAGTAAAAACTCAAAGTTTTGATTTAAGAAAAAAGTGTACATCAAAAATGCATTGGAAATGCACAAATATAAAGGGAGATGATTCCAGCAAGTCTCTATAACTTTTAGGGACTGCAAAATCTTTTAGTTTTTATAAAATAGGTTTTGCAATGATTAGGAAAAGGGGGAGGCGGAGGATTTTTAACTGAGTGTTGACTCCCAATCCATAAGTCATTTCTTACAAAAACACAACTAGTTATGCATGATTGACCGATTAATCACTTTACTAATCATCCGTGATTGGTAGGTCAGCTTTTTGTAAATTGGCAAAATAATGGTTTATTTCACTCGGGTAAATATCCCACTACATATTCACTTGAGAATTTAGTGAGCATTTGTTGTTCCTTTTAAAAGGTTAGGATCCATAGGGCATTTGCGTATTTAACATGTTTCAAGCATGCATATCCATATTTAAAACATGTCAAGATCAGTTAGAAATCTATTTCTTATTAAAATCCAAGCCATTATGGTTGATCTTGTGGAATTTCCCAAACTTGGATAACAAAACTTTTGTGTTCATTTGTGGTGTGTGAATAAATTTTCTTTACTTACTTTTTTCATTGTTTTTAATTTTTTTCCATACATTAACTCTAAAATTTTAATGTTGTTGTGATCTTTTTTGCATTTATCTTTTTGTTTACGAGACAATCGAAAAGTGAAAACTCAAAATATTGATTTAACAAAAAAGTGTACATCTAAAATGGAATGGAAATGCACAAATGCCGTGAGAGAAAATTCCAAAAAGTCTTTGTAACATAGGAACTACAAACTCTTTTAGTTTTTATATTTTATGTTTTGCAATGATCGGGAAAAGCGGGAGGCGGTGGATTTTTAACTGTGTGTTGACTCCCAATCCATAAGTCATTCCTCAAAAAAACATAGCCCGTTATGCATGATTGACCGATAAATCACTTTACAAATCATTTGTGATTATTAGGTCAGTTTTTTGTAAATGGGCAAAATAATGGCTGGTTTGACTCGGATAAATATCCCACCCACTCTCACTTGAGAATTTAATGAGCATTTGTTGTTCGCTTTTAAAGGTTTGGATCCATAGGGCAATTGCATCTTTAACATGTTTCAAGCATGCATATCCATATTTAAAACATGTTAGGATCAGTTAGAAATCTCTTTCTTATCAAATATCAAACCATTAGGGTTGAACTAGCGGAATTTCCCAAACTTGGACAATAAAACTTTTGTGTTCGTTTGACGTGTTTGAATAAATTTTATTTATTTACATTTGTTATTTTTTTCAATTTTTTCTATACTTAAAACTCTAAAATTTTCATTTTTTGTGATGTATTTTGCCTTTATCTTCCTGTTCACAAGAGAATCCGAAAGTAAAAACTCAAAATTTTGATTTAACAAAAAAGTGTACTTCTAAAATGGAATGGAGATGCACAAATGCAGACAGAGATAATTCCAAAATGTCTCTATATCTTTTAGGGACTGCAAACTCTTTTTGTTTTTATATATTGGGCTTTGCAATGATCTGGAAAAGGGGGAGTCGGGGGATCTTTAATTGAGTCTTGACTCCCAATCCGTTAGTCATTTCTTACAAAAACACAGCCCGTTACACATGATTTACCGATAAATCACTTTACAAATCATCTGTGATTGTTAGGTCATCTTTTTGCAAATGGCGAAAATAATTGCTTGTTTGACTCGGGTAGATATCCTACAACACAGTCAATTGAGAATTTAATGAGCATTTGTTGTTCGCTTTAATAGGTTTAGATCCATAGGGCATTCGCATCTTTAACATGTTTCAAGCATGCATATCTGTATTTAAAACATGTTAGGATCTGTTAGAAATCTCTTTCTTATCAAATTCCAAGCTATTAGGGTTGAACTAGGGGAATTTCCCAAACTAGGACAACTAAACTTTGGTGTTCGTTTTTGGTGAGTGAATAAATTTAATTTTATTACATTTTTTATTTTTTTTAATATTTTCCATACCTAAACTCTAAAATTTTCATTTTTTCTGATGTATTTTACCTTTGTCTTCCTGTTTACGAGAGAATCCAAAAGTGAAAACTCAAAGTTTTGATTTAAGAAAGAAGTGTACATCTAAAATGGAATGGAGATTCACAAATGTCAAGAGAGATAAGTCCAAAAATTCTCTGTAACTTTTGGGACTGTAAACTCTTTTAATTTTTATATATTACTTTTGTAATGATCGGGAAAAGGGGGAGGCGGGGAATTTTTAGCTGAGTGTTGACTGTTAATCCATAAGTCATTTCTTACAAAAACATAGCATGTTACGCATGATTGATCGGTAAATCACTTTAAAAATCATTTGTGATTGTTTGGTCAGCTTTTGGTAAATGGGCAAAATAATGGCTTGTTTCACTCGGATAAATATCCCACCGCACGTTCACTTAAGAATTTAATGAGCATTTGTTGTTCGCTTTAAAAGGTTTGGATCCATTGGGCATTTGCATCTTTAACATGTTTCAAGCATGCATATCCATATTGAAAACTTGTTTGGAACAGTTAGAAATCACTTTCTTATCAAATTCAAAGTCATTAGGGTTGAACTAGTGGAACTTCCCAAACTTGGACAACAAAACTTTTGTTTTCGTTTGTGGTGTGTGAATAAATTTTCTTTTCTTACACTTGTTATTGTTTTTAAATTTTTCCATACATAAACTCTAAAATTTTCATTTTGTTGTGAACTATTTTGCCTTTATCTTCTTGTTTACGAGAAAATCGGAAAGAGAAAACTCAAAGTTTTGATTTAAGAAAAAAAGAACATCTAAATGGGAATGGAAATTCAAAAATATAGAGAGAGATAATTCCAAAAAGTCTCTGTAACTTGGAGGGATGGCAAACTCTTTATGTTTTTATATATTAGGTTTTGCTATGGTCGGGAAAAGGGGGAGGCGGGGGATCTTTAACTGAGTCTTGAGTCCCTATTCATTAATCATTTCTTACAAAAGCACAGCCCTTTACGAATGATTGACCGATAAATCACTTTACAGATCATCTGTGATTGTTAGGTCAACTTTTTTGTAAATGGGCAAAATAATGGCTTGTTTGACTCAGGTAAATATCCCACAGCACATTCACTTGAGACTTTAATGAACATTTGTTGTTCGCTTTAACAGGTTTGGATCCGTAGGGCAATTGCTTCTTTCACATGTTTCGAGCATTCATATCCATATTTAAAACCTGTTAGGACCAGTTAGAAATCTCTTTCTTATCAAATTCCAAACTATTGGGGTCGAACTAGTGGAATTTCAATAACTTGGACAACAAAACATTTTTGTTCATTTGTGGTGTGTGAATAAATTTTTTTTCTTAAATTTATTATATTTTTAATATTTTCCTTTCATAAACTCTAATATTTTCATTTTGTTGTGATCAATTTTGGCTTTATCTTCTTCTTTAAGAGAAAATCGGAATGTGAAAACTCAAAGTTTTGATTTAAGAAAAAAGGGTACATCTATAATGGAATGGAAATGCACAAATATAGTGAGTGACAATTCCAAAAAGTCTCTGTAACTTTTAGGGACTACAAACTCTTTATGTTTTTATATATTAGGTTTTGCAATGATAGGGAAAAGGGGGAATTGGGGGATCTTTAACTGAGTTTTGATTCCCAATCCGTTAGTCATTTCTTACAAAAACACAGCCCGTTACGCATGATTTTTCATTTTTTGTAATTTTTTCCATAAATAAACTCTATAATTTTAATTTTGTTGTGATCTATTTAGGCTTTATTTTCTAGTTTACAAGAGAATCGAAAAGTGAAAACTCAAAGTTTTTGATTTAAGAAAAAAGTGTCCATCTAAATTGGAATGGAAATGCACAAATGTCGAGAGACAAAATTCCAAAAATTCTTTGTAACTTAGGGACTGCATACTCTTTTAGTTTTTATATTTTATGTTTTGCAATGGTCGGGAAAAGGGGAGGCGGTGGATTTTTAACTGAGTGTTGACTCCCAATCCATAAGTCATTTCTTACAAAACATAGCCCGTTATGCATGAGTGACCGATAAATCACTTTACAAATCATATGTGATTATTAGGTCAGCTTTTTGTAAATGGGCAAAATAATGGCTGGTTCGGACTCGAATAAATATCCCACCGCATTCTCACTTGAGAATTTAAAGAGCATTTGTTGTTCACTTTAAAAGGTTTGGATCCATAGGGCATTTGAATCTTTAACATGTTTCAAGCATGCATATCCATATTTAAATCATGATAGGATCAATTAGAAATCTCTTTCTTATCAAATATCAAACCATTAGGGTTGAACTAGGGGAATTTCCCAAACTTGGACAACAAAAATTTTGTGTTCGTTTGTGGTGTTAGAATAAAATTTATTAACTTACATTTGTTATTTTTTTAAAAATTTCTATACATAAACTCTAAAATTTTCATTTTTTATGATGTATTTTGCCTTTATCTTCATGTTCACGAGAGAATCGGAAAGTGAAAACTCAAAGTTTTGATTTAAGAAAAAAGTGTACATCTAAAATGGAATGGAAATGGACAAATACAGAAAGAGATAATTCCAAAATGTTTATGTAACTTTAGGGACTGTAAACTCTTTTAGTTTTTATATATTATTTTTTGCAAAGATCGGGAAAAGGGGGAGGCGGGGGAATTTTTACTGAGTGTTGACACCCAATCCATAAGTCATTTCTTACAAAAACATAGCCCGTTTCGCATGATTGATCGGTAAATCACTTAACAAATCATTTGTGATTGTTTGGTCAACTTTTTGTAAATGGGCAAAATAACTTGTTTGACTTGTGTAAATATCCCACCGCACTTTCACTTGAGAATTTAATGAGCATTTGTAATTCGATTTAAAATGTTTGGATCCATTGGGCATTTGCATCTTTAACATGTTTCAAGCATGCATATCCATATTTAAAAACTGTTAGGATCAGTTAGAAATCTCTTTCTTATCAAATTCAAATTCATTAGGGTTGAAATAGTGGAACTTCCATAACTTGGACATCAAAACTTTTTTGATTGTTTGTGGTGTGTGAATAAATTTTCTTTGCTTAAATTTGTTGTTGTTTTTAATATTTTCCATACATAAACTCTAAAATTTTCATTTTGTTGTGATCTTTTTTGCCTTTATCTTCTTGTTTACGAGAAAATTGGAAAGTGAAAACTCAAAGTTTTGATTTTATAAAAAAACGTTCATCTAAAGTGGAATGGAAATTCACAAATATAGAGAGAGATAATTACAAAAAGTCTCTATAACTTTTAGGGACTACAAACTCTTTATGTTTTTATTTATTAGGTTTTGTAATAATCGGGAAAAGGGGAAGACGGGGGATCATTAACTCAGTCTTGACTCCCAATCCGTTAGTCATTTCTTAAAAAAACACAGCCCGTTATGCATGATTGACCAATAAATCACTTTACAAATCATTTGTGATTGTTAGGTCAGCTTTTTTTAAAAAGGGTAAAATAATGGCTTGTTTCACTCGGGTAAATATCCCACAGCACATTCACTTGAAAATTTCATGTGCATTTGTTGTTCGCTTTAATAGTTTTGAATCCGTAGGGCATTTGCATCTTTAACATGTTTCAAGCAGGCATATCCATGTCTAAAACATGTTAGGATCTGTTAGAAATCTCTTTCTTATCGAATTCAAAGCCATTAGGGTTGAACTAGTTGAACTTCCCAAACTTGGGTAACAGAACTTTTGTGTTCGTTTGTAGTGTGTGAATAAATTTTCTTTACTTAAATTTGTTATTGTTTTAAATTTTTTCCTTACATAAATTCTAAATTTTTTATTTTTTGTGATGTATTTTGCCTTTATCTTCCTGTTTACGAGAGAATCGGAAAGTGAAAACTCAAAGTTTTGATTTAAGAAAAAAGTGTACATCTAAAATGGAATGGAGATGCACACATGTAGAGAGAGGTAATTCCAAAAAGTCTCCATACCTTTTAGGGACAGCAAAATCTTTTAGTTTTTATATAATAGTTTTTACAATGATCAGGAAAAGGGGGAGGCGAAGGATTTTTAACCTAGTGTTGATTCCCAATCCATAAGTCATTTCTTACAAAAACACAGCTTGTTATGCAAGATTGACCGATTAATCACTTTACCAATCATCTATGATTGTTAGGTAAGCTTTTTCTAAATTGGAAAAAAAATGGCTTGTTTGACTCAGGTAAATATCCCACTACATGTTCACTTGAGAATATAATGAGCATTTGTTGTTCCTTTTAAAAGGTTTGAATCCATAGGGAATTTTCAAATTTAACATGTTTCAAGCATGCATATCCATATTTAAAACATATTAAGATCAGTTAGAAATCTATTTCTTATCAAATTCCAAACCATTAGGGTTGAACTAGTGGAATTTCCCAAACTTGGACAACAAAACTTTTGTGTTCATTTGTGGTGTGTGAATAAATTTTCTTTACTTACATTTTTTATTGTTTTTAATTTTTCCATACATAAACTCAAAAATTTTCATTTTGTTGTGTTCTAGTTTCCCTTTATCTTCTTGTTTACGAGAGAATCGAAAAGTGAAAAATCAAAGTTTTTTTTTTTAAGAAAAAAGTGTACATCTAAAATGGAATGGAATGCACAAATGTCGAGAGAGAAAATTCAAAAAACTCTTTGTAACTTAGGGATTGTAAACTCTTTTAGTTTTTATATTTTATTTTTTGGTATGGTTGGGAAAGGGGGGAGGCGGTGGATTTTTAACTAATTGTTGACTCCAAATCCATAAGTCATTTCTTAAAAAAACGTCGCCCATTATGTATAATTGACCGATAAATCAATTTACAAATCATCTGTGATTATTAGGTCAGCTTTTTGTACATGGGCAAAATAATGGCTGGTTTGACTTGGATAATATCCTACCACTCATTCACTTGAGAATTTAATGAACATTTTTTCTTCGCTTTAAAAGGTTTGGATCCATAGGGCATTTGCTTCTTTAACCTGTTTCAAGCAAGCATATCCAAATTCAAAACATGTTAGGATCAGTTAGAAATCTCTTCTTATCAATTTAAAAGCCATTAGGGTTGAACTAGGGGAATTTCCCATAATTGGACAACAAAAATTTTGTGTTCGTTTGTGGTGTGTGAATAAATTTTGTTTACTTACATTTGTTATTGTTTTTATTTTTTTCCATACATAAAATCTAAAATTTTCATTTTTTGTGATATATTTTGCCTTTATCTTCCTCTTCACGAGAGAATCGAAAAGTGAAAACTCAAAGTTTTTATTTAAGAAAAAAGTGTACATCTAAAATGGAATGGAGATGCACAAATGTAGAGAGAGATAATTCCAAAAAGTCTCTTTAACTTTTAGGGACTGTAAACTCTTTTAGTTTTTATATATTAGTTTTTGCGATGATCAGGAAATGGGGGAGGTGGGGGATTTTTAGCTAATTGTCGACTCCCGATCCATAAGTCATTTCTCTCCAGAATATAGCCTGTTATACATGTTTGACCGATAAATCACTTTAAAAATAATATCATTGTTAGGTCTGCTTTTTGTAAATGGGCAAAATAATTGCTTGTTTGACTCGGGTAAATATCCCACCGCATCTTCACTAGAGAATTTAATGAGCATTTGGTGTTCGCTTTAAAAAGTTTGGATCCATTGGGCATTTGCATCTTTAACATGTTTCAAGCATGCATATCCATATTTACAACAAGTTAGGATCAGTTAGAAATCTCTTTCTTATCAAATTCAATGTCTTTAGGGTTGAACTAGTGGAACTTCCCAAACTTGGACAACAAAACTTTTTTGTTCGTCTGTGGTGTGTGAATAAATTTTCTTTACTTACATTTGTTATTGTTTTTAATTTTTTCCATGCATAAAGTTAAAATTTTCATTTTGTTGTGATCAATTTTGCCTTTACCTTCTTGTTTACTAGAAAATCAGAAAGTGAAAACTCAAAGTTTTGATTTAATAAAAAAGTGGACATCAAAATGGATTGGAAATGCACAAATATAAAGACAGATAATTCCAAAAAGTCTCTCTAACTTTTAGGGACTGCAAAATCTATTAATTTTTATATAATAGGTTTTGCAATGATCAAGAAAAGGGGGAGGCGGAGGATTTTTAACTTTGTGTTGACTCCCAATCCATAAGTCATTTCTTACAAAAACACAGCCAGTTATGCATGATTGACCAATTAATCACTTTACCAATCATCTGTGATTGTTAGGTCAACTTTTTGTAAATTGGAAAAATAATGGCTTGTTTGACTCAGGTAAATATCCCACAACATGTTCACTTGAGAATATAATGAGTAATTGTTGTTCCTTTTAAAAGGTTTGGATCCATAGGGCATTTTAATATTTAACATGTTTCAAGCATGCATATCCATATTTAAAACATGTTAAGATCAGTTAGAAATCTATTTCTTATCAAATTCCAAGCCATTAGGGTTGAACTAGTGGAATTTCCCAAACATGGACAACAAAACTTTTGTGTTAATTTGTGGTGTGTGAATAAATTTTCTTTTCGTACATTTTTTATTTTTTATAATTTTTCCATACATAAACACAAAAATTTTCATTTTGTTGTGATCTATTTTGCCTTTATCTTCTTGATTACGAGAGAATCGACAAGTGAAAACTCAAACTTTTGATTTCAGAAAAAAGTGTACATTGAAAATTGAATGGAAATGCACAAATATCAAGAGAGATAATTCCAAAAATTCTTTGTAACTTCTAGGGACTGTAAACTCTTTTAGTTTTTATATTTTAGGTTATGCAATCGTCAGAAAAAGAAGAGGCGGGGGATTTTGAACTGAGTGTTGACTCCCAATCCATACGTCATTTCTTAAAAAAACATAGCCTGTTATGCATGATTGACAGATAAATCACTTTACAAATAATTTGTGATTGTTAGGTCTGCTTTTTGTAAATGGGGACAATAATTGCGTGTTTGACTCGGGTAAATATCCTACAACACAGTCAGTTGAGAATTTAATGAGCATTTGTTGTTCACTTTAACAATTTTGGATCCGTAGGGCATTTGCATCTTTAACATGTTTCAAGCATGCATATCCACATTTAAAACATGTAAGGATCAGTTTGAAATCTCTTTCTTATCAAATTCCAAGCCATTAGGGTTGAACTAGGAGAATTTCACAAACATGGATAAAAAAATTTTTGTGTTCGTTTGTGGTGTGTGAATAAATTTTATTTACTTACATTTGTTATTTTTTTTAATTTTTCCCATACATAAACTCTAAAATTTTCATTTTTTGTGATGTATTTTTCCTTTATCTTCCTGTTTACGAGAGAATCAGAAAGTGAAAACTCAAAGTTTTGATTTAAGAAAAAACTGTACATCTAAAATGGAATAGAGATGCACAAATGTAAACGGAGATAATTCCAAAAAGTCTCTGAACCTTTTAGGGACTGTAAACTCTTTTAGTTTTTATATATTAGTTTTTTCAATGATCAGGAAAAGGGGGAGGCGGGGGATTTTTAACTGATTGTTGACTCCCAATCCATAAGTCATTTCTTAAAAAAACATAGCCCATTACGCTTGCTTGATCGGTAAATCACTTTACAAATCAGTTGTGATTGTTTGGTCAGCTTTTTGTAAATGGGCAAAATAATGGTTTGTTTGACTCCGGTAAATATCCCACCACACGTTCACTTGAGAATTTAACTAGCATTTGTTGTTCACTTTAAAAGGTTTGGAATCATTGGGCATTTGCATCTTTATCATGTTTCAAACATGCATATCCATAGTTAAAACATGTTAGGATCAGTTAGAAATCTCTTTCTGATCAAATTCAAAGTCATTAGGGTTGAACTAGTAGAACCCCCCAAACTTGGACAAAAACATTTTGTGTTCGTTTGTGGTGTGTGAATAAAATTTCTTTACTTACATACATTTTTGATTGTTTCTTATTTTTTCCATACATAAATTCTAAAATTTTCATTTTGTTGTGATCTATTTCTCCTTTATCGTCTTGTTTACGAGAAAATCGGAAGTGAAAACTCAAACTTTTGATTTAAGAAAAAAGTGTACATCTAAAAAGGAATGGAAATCGACAAATATAGAGAGATAATTCCAAAAAGTCTATGTAACTTTTAGTGACTGCAAACTCTTTATGTTTTTATATATTAGGTTATGCAATGATCGGGAAAAAGGGGAGACGGGGGATCTATAACTAAGTCTTCACTCCCAATCCGTTAGTCATTTCTTACAAAAACACAGCCCGTTATGCATGATTGACCGATAAATCAGTTACAAATCATCTATGACTGTTAGGTCAGCTTTTTGTAATTGGGAAAAATAATGGCGTGTTTGACTCGAGTAAATATCCCACAGCACATTCACTTCAGAATTTAATGAGCATTTGTTTTTCGCTTTAATAGATTTGGATTCGTAGGGCATTTGCTTTTTAAACGTATCAAGCAAGCATATCTATATTTAAAACATGTTAGGATCAGTTAGAAATCTCTTTCTTATCAAATTCCAAGCCATTA
Source organism: Aristolochia californica (assembly GCF_029961685.1). Classification (NCBI taxonomy): domain Eukaryota; kingdom Viridiplantae; phylum Streptophyta; class Magnoliopsida; order Piperales; family Aristolochiaceae; genus Aristolochia; species Aristolochia californica. Next base: position 15,724,252 of record NW_027181782.1, on the reverse strand, counting down.
GGGTTGAACTAGTGGAATTTCCATAACTTGGACAACAAAACTTTTGTGCTCGTTTGAGGTGTGTGAATAAATTTTCTTTACTTAAATTTTTTGTTGTTTTTAACTTTTTCCGTACATAAACTCTAAAAGTTTCATTTTGTTGGCATCTATTTTACCTTTATCTTCTTGTTTACGAGAAAATCGGGAAGTGAAAAATCAAAGATTTGATTTAAGAAAAAAGCGTACTTCTATAATAGAATGGAAATGCAGAAATATAGAGAAAGATAATTCGAAAAAGTCTCTGTAACTTTTAGGGACTGCAAACTCTTTATGCTTTAATATATATGGTTTTGCAATGATCGGGAAAAGGGGGAGTCGGGGGATCTTTAAAATGAGTCTTGACTCCCAATTCATTAGTCATTTCTTACAAAAACACAGCCCGTTATACATAAACTCTAAAATTTTCATTTTTTGTGATGTATTTTTCCTATATCTTCCTGTTTACGAGAGAATGGGAAAGTGAAAACTCAAAGTTTTGATTTAAGAAAAAACTGTACATCTAAAATGGAATAGAGATGCACAAATGTAGACGAAGATAATTCCAAAAAGTCTCTGAACCTTTTAGGGACTGTAAACTCTTTTAGTTTTTATATATTAGTTTTTTTAATGATCAAGAAAAGGGGGAGGCGGGGGATTTTTAACTGATTATTGACTCCCAATCCATAAGTCATTTCTTACAAAAACATAGCCTGTTACGCATGATTGATCGGTAAATCACTTTACAAATCAGTTGTGATTGTTTGGTCAGCATTTTGTAAATGGGAAAAATAATGGTTTGTTTGACTCCGGTAAATATCCCACTGCACGTTCACTTGAGAATTTAACTAGCATTTGTTTTTCACTTTAAAAGGTTTGGATCCATTGGGCATTTGCATCTTTATCATGTTTCAAACATGCATATCCATAGTTAAAACATGTTTGGATCAGTTAGAAATCTCTTTCTAATCAAATTCAATGTCATTAGGGTTGAACTAGTAGAACACCCCAAACTTGGACAAAAATATTTTGTGTTTGTTTGTGGTGTGTGAATAAAATTTCATCACTTACATACATTTTTTATTGTTTCTAATTTTTTCCATACATAAACTCTAAAATTTTCATTTTGTTGTGATCTATTTTGCCTTAAATTCTTGTTTACGAGAAAATCGGAAAGCGAAAACTCAAAGTTTTGATTTAAGAAAAAAGTGTACATCTAAAATGGAATGGAAATCTACAAATATAGAGAGATAATTCCAAAAAGTCTCTGTAACTTTTAGGGACTGTAAACTCTTTATGTTTTTATATATTAGGTTATGCAATGATAGGGAAAAAAGGGAGGCGGGGGATCTATAACTACGTTTTCACTCCCAATCCGTTAGTCATTTCTTCCAAAAACACAGCTCGTTATGCATGATTGACCGATAAATCAGTTACAAATCATCTGTGACTGTTAGGTCAGCTTTTTGTAGTTGGGAAAAATAGTGGCGTGTCTGACTCGAGTAAATATTCCACAACACATTCACTTCAGAATTTAATGAGCATTTGTTGTTCGCTTTAATAGGTTTGGGTTCGGAGGGCATTTGCTTTTTAAATGTATCAAGCAAGCATATCTATATTTAAAACATGTTAGGATCAATTAGAAATCTCTTTCTTATCAAATTCCAAGCCATTAGGGTTGAACTAGTGGAATTTCCATAACTTGGACAACAAAACTTTTGTGTTCGTTTGAGGTGTGTGAATAAATTTTCTTTACTTAAATTTTTTGTTGTTTTTAACTTTTTCCATACATAAAATCTAAAAGTTTCATTTTGTTGGCATCTATTTTACCTTTATCATTTTGTTTACGAGAAAATCGGGAAGTGAAAAATCAAAGATTTGATTTAAGAAAAAAGTGTACTTCTATAATAGAATGGAAATGCAGAAATATAGAGAAAGATAATTCCAAAAAGTCTCTGTAACTTTTAGGGACAGCAAACTCTTTATGCTTTAATATATATGGTTTTACAATGATCGGGAAAAGGAGGAGTCGGGGGATCTTTAACTGAGTCTTGACTCCCAATTCATTAGTCATTTCTTACAAAAACACAACCCGTTATACATAAACTCTAAAATTTTCATTTTTTGTGAAGTATTTTTCCTTTATCTTCCTGTTTTCGAGAGAATCGGAAAGTGAAAACTCAAAGTTTTGATTTAAGAAAAAAGTGTACATCTAAAATGGAATAGAGATGCACAAACGTAGATGGAGATAATTCCAAAAAGTCTCTGAACCTTTTAGGGACTGTAAACTCTTTTAGTTTTTATATATTAATTTTTTTAATGATGAGGAAAAGGGGGAGGCGGGGGATTTTTAACTGATTGTTGACTCCCAATCCATAAGTCATTTCTTACAAAAACATAGCCCGTTATGCATGATTGATCGGTAAATCACTTTACAAATCAATTGTGATTGTTTTTTCAGCTTTTTGTAAATGGGCAAAATAATTGTTTGTTTGACTCTGGTAAATATCCCACCGCACGTTCACTTGAGAATTTAACTAGCATTTGTTGTTCACTTTAAAAGGTTTGGATCCATTGGGCATTTGCATCTTTATCATGTTTCAAACATGCATATCCATAGTTAAAACATGTTAGGATCAGTTAGAAATCTCTTTCTGATCAAATTCAAAGTCATTAGGCTTGAACTAGTAGAACTCCCCAAACTTGGACAAAAAAATTTTGTGTTCGTTTGTGGTGTGTGAATAAAATTTCTTTACTTACATACATTTTTTATTGTTTCTAATTTTTTCCATACATAAACTCTAAAATTTTCATTTTGTTGTGATCTATTTTGCCTTTATCTTCTTGTTTACGAGAAAATCGGAAAGTGAAAACTCAAAGTCTTGATTTAAGAAAAAAGTGTACATCTAAAATGGAATGGAAATCCACAAATATAGAGAGATAATTCCAAAAAGTCTCTGTAACTTTTAGGGACTGCAAACTCTTTATGTTTTTATATATTAGGTTATGCAATGATTGGGAAAAAGGGGAGACGGGGATCTATAACTAAGTCTTCACTCCTAATCCGTTAGTCATTTCTTACAAAAATACAGCTCGTTATGCATGATTGACCGATAAATCAGTTACAAATCATCTGTGACTGTTAGGTCAGCTTTTTGTAATTGGGAAAAATAATGGCGTGTATGACTCGAGTAAATATCCCACAGCACATTCACTTCAGAATTTAATGAGCTTTAGTTGTTCACATTAATAGGTTTGGATTCGTAGGGCATTTGCTTTTTAAATGTATCAAGCAAGCATATATATATTTAAAACATGTTAGGATTAGTTAGAAATCTCTTTCTTATCAAATTCCAAGCCATTAGGGTTGAACTAGTGGAATTTCCATAACTTGGACAACAAAACTTTTGTGTTCGTTTGAGGTGTGTGAATAAATTTTCTTTACTTAAATTTTTTGTTGTTTTTAACTTTTTCCGTACATAAACTCTAAAAGTTTCATTTTGTTGGCATCTATTTTACCTTTATCTTCTTGTTTACGAGAAAATCGGGAAGTGAAAAATCAAAGATTTGATTTAAGAAAAAAGCGTACTTCTATAATAGAATGGAAATGCAGAAATATAGAGAAAGATAATTCGAAAAAGTCTCTGTAACTTTTAGGGATTGCAAACTCTTTATGCTTTAATATATATGGTTTTGCAATGATCGGGAAAAGGGGGAGTCGGGGGATCTTTAACTGAGTCTTGACTCCCAATTCATTAGTCATTTCTTACAAAAACACAGCCCGTTATACATAAACTCTAAAATTTTCATTTTTTGTGATGTATTTTTCCTTTATCTTCCTGTTTATGAGAGAATCGGAAAGTGAAAACTCAAAGTTTTGATTTAAGAAAAAACTGTACATCTAAAATGGAATAGAGATGCACAAATGTAGACGGGGATAATTCCAAAAAGTCTTTGAACCTTTTAGGGACTGTAAACTCTTTTAGTTTTTATATATTAGTTTTTTTAATGATGTGGAAAAGGGGGAGGCGGGGGATTTTTAACTGATTGTTGACTCCCAATCCATAAGTTATTTCTTACAAAAACATAGCCCGTTACGCATGATTGATCGGTAAATCACTTTACAAATCAGTTGTGATTGTTTGGTCAGCTTTTTGTAAATGGGCAAAATAATGGTTTGTTTGACTCCGGTAAATATCCCACCGCACGTTCACTTGAGAATTTAACTAGCATTTGTTGTTCACTTTATAAGGTTTGGATCCATTGGGCATTTGCATCTTTAACATGTTTCAAACATGCATATCCATATTTAAAACAAGTTAGGATTAGTTAGAAATCTCTTTCTTATCAAATTCAAAGTCATTAGTGTTGAACTAGTGGAACTTCCCAAACTTGGACATCAAAACTTTTGTGTTCGTTTGTGCTGTGTATATAAATATTCTTCACTTACATTTTTTTTATTTTTTAATATTTTCCATACATAAACTCTAAAATTTTCATTTTGTTTCGATCTAATTTGCCTTTATTTCCTTGTTTACAAGAAAATTGGAAAATGAAAACTCAAAGTTTTGTTTTAAGAAAAAGGTGTACATCTAAAAGGGAATTGAAATTCACAAATATATAGAGAGATAATTCCAAAAAGTCTTTGTAACTTTGAGGGACGGGAAACTCTTTATGTTTTTATATATTATGTTTTGAAATGATCGGAAAAAAATGGGGAGACGGGGGATCTATAACTAAGTCTTCACTCCCAATCCGTTAGTCATTTCTTACAAAAACACAGTCCGTTATGCATGATTGACCGATAAATCACTTACAAATCATCTATGACTGTTAGGTCAGCTTTTTGTAATTAGGAAAAATAATGGCGTGTTTGACTCGAGTAAATATCCCACAACACATTTACTTCAGAATTTAATGAGCATTTGTTGTCGCTTTACTAGGTTTGGATTCGTCGGGCATTTGCTTTTTAAATGTATCAAGCAAGCATATCTATATTTAAAACATGTTAGGATCAGTTAGAAATCTCTTTCTTATCAAATCCCAAGTCATTAGGGTTGAACTACTGGAATTTCCATAACTTGGACAACAAAACTTTTGTGTTCGTTTGAGGTGCGTGAATAAATTTTCTTTACTTAAATTTTTTATTTTTTTTAACTTTTCCACATATAAACTCTAAATGTTTCATTTTGTTGGCATCTATTTTACCTTTCTCTTCTTGTTTACGAGAAAATCGGAAAGTGACAACTCAAAGATTTGATTTAAGAAAAAAGTGTACATCTATAATAGAATGGAAATGCAGAAATATAGAGAAAGATAATTCCAAAAAGTTTCTATAACATTTAGGGACTGCAAACTCTTTATGCTTTAATATATATGGTTTTGCAATGATCGGGAAAAGGAGGAGTCGGGGGATCTTTAACTGAGTCTTGACTCCAAATTCATTATTCATTTCTTACAAAAACACAGCCCATTACGCATGATTGACCGATAAATCACTTTACAAATAATTTGTGATTGTTAGGTCCGCTTTTTGTAAATGGGGAAAATAATTGCGTGTTTGACTCGGGTAAATATCCGACAACACAGTCACTTTAGAATTTAATGAGCATTTGTTGTACGCTTTAACAATTTTGGATCCATAGGGCATTTGCATCTTTAACATGTTTCAAGCATGCATATCCACATTTAAAACATGTTAAAATCAGTTTGAAATCTCTTTCTTATCAAATTCCAAGCCATTAGGGTTGAACTAGGAGAATTTCACGAACTTGGATGAAAAATCTTTTCTGTTCGTTTGTGGTGTGTGAATAAATTTTATTTTCTTATATTTGTTATTTTTTTAATTTTCTCCATACATAAACTCTAAAATTTTAAGTTTTTGTGATGTATTTTTCCTTTATCTTCCTGTTTACGAGAGAATCGGAAAGTGAAAACTCAAAGTTTTGATTTAAGAAAAACGTTTACATCTAAAATGGAATAGAGATGCATAAATGTAGACAGAGATAATTCCAAAATGTCTCTGAACCTTTTAGGGACTGTAAACTCTTTTAGTTTTTATATATTAGTTTTTTTAATGATCAAGAAAAGGGGGAGGCGGGGGATTTTTAACTGATTGTTGACTCCCAATCCATAAGTCATTTCTTAAAAAAACATAGCCCGTAACGCATGATTGATCGGTAAATCACTTTAAAAATCAGTTGTGATTGTTTGGTCAGCTTTTTGTAAATGTGGAAAATAATGGTTCGTTTGACTCCGGTAAATATCCCACCACACGTTCACTTGAGAATTTAACTACCATTTGTTGTTCACTTTAAAAGGTTTGGATCCATTGGGCATTTGCATCTTTAACATGTTTCAAACATGCATATCCATATTTAAAACATGTTAGGATTAGTTTGAAATCTCTTTCTTATCAAATTCAAAGTCATTAGTGTTGAACTAGTGGAACTTCCCAAACTTGGACATCAAAACTTTTGTGTTCGTTTGTGGTGTGTCAATAAATTTTCTTCACTTACATTTGTTTTTATTTTTTAATATTTTCCATACATAAACTCTAAAATTTTCATTTTGTTTCGATATAATTTGCCTTTATCTTCTTGTTTACAAGAAAATCGGAAAATGAAAACTCAAAGTTTTGATTTAAGAAAAAGGTGTACATCTAAAAGGGAATAGAAATTCACAAATCTAGAGAGAGATAATTCCAAAAAGTCTTTGTAACTTTGAGGGACTGGAAACTCTTTATATTTTTATATATTATGTTTTGAAATGATCAGGAAAATGGGAGGTATGGGATCTTTAACTGTGTCTTGACTCCCAATCCGGTAGTCATTTCTTATAAAAACACAGCCCGTTACGCATGATTGACCGATAAATCACTTTACAAATCATCTGTGATTGTTATTTCAGTTTTTTGTAAATGGGCAAAATAATTGCTTGCTTGACTTGGGTAAATATCCCACAACACAGTCACTTGAGAATTTAATGAGCATTTGTTATTCGGTTTAACAGGTTTGGATCCATAGGGCATTCGTATCGTTAACAAGTTTCAAGTATGCATATCCATATTTCAAACATGTTAGGATCAGTTAGAATTCTCTTACATATCAAATTCCAATCCATTAAGGATGAACTAGTGGAATTTCCATAACTTGGACAACAAAACTTTTGTGTTTGTTTGTGGTCTGTGAATAAATTTTCTTTACTTAAATTTGTTATGGTTTTTAATTTTTTCCATACATAAACTCTAAATTTTTTATTTTTTTGGGATCTTTTTTGTCTTTATCTTCTTGTTTACGAGAGAATCGGAAAGTAAAAACTCAAAGTTATATTTAAGAAAAAAGTGTACATAAAAAAGGGATTGGAGATGCACAAATATAAAGAGAGATAATTCCAAAAAGTCTCTGTAACTTTTAGGGACCGTAAAATCTTTTAGTTTTTATAAAATAGGTTTTGCAATGATCAGGAAAAGGGGGAGGCGGACGATTTTTAACTGAGTGTTGACTCCCAATCCATAAGTCATTTCTTACAATAACATAGCCTGTTATGCATGATTGACCTATTAACCACTTTACCATTCATCTGTGATTGTTGGGTCAGCTTTTTGTAAATTTACAAAATAATGGCTTGTTTGACTCGGGTAAATATCCCACTACACATTCACTTTAGAATTTAATGAGCATTTTTTGTTCCTTTTAAAAGGATTGATCCATAGGGCATTTGCATATTTATCATGTTTCACGCATGCATATCCATATTTAAAACATGTTAACATCAGTTAGAAATCTATTTCTTATCAAATTCCAAGCCATTGGGGTTGATCTAGTGGAATTTCCTAAACTTGGACAACAAAACTTTTGTGTTCATTTGAGGTGTGTAAATAAATTTTCTATACTTACATTTTTATTTTTTTTATTTTTCCATACATAAACTCAAAAAGTTTCATTTTGTTGTGATCTATTTTGCCTTTATCTACTTGTTTATGAGAGAATCCAAAAGTGAAAACTCAAAGTTTTGATTTAAGAAAAAAGTGTACATCTAAAATGGAATGGTAATGCAAAAATGTCGAGAGAGAAAATTCCAAAAAGTCTTTGTAACTTAGGGACTACAATTTCTTTTAATTTTTATATTTTATGTTTTACAATGGTCGAGAAAAGGAGGAGGTGGTGGATTTTTAATTGAGTGTTGACACCCAATCCATAAGTCATTTCTTACAAAAACATAGCCCGTTATGCATGATTGACCGATAAATCACTTTACAAATCATATGTGATTATTAGGTCAGTTTTTTGTAAATGGGCAAAATAATGACTGGTTTGACTCGGATAAATATCCCACCGCACGTTCACTTGTGAATTTAATGACCATTTATTGCTCGTTTTTAAAAGTTTAGATCTACAGGGCATTTGCATCTTTAACATGTTTCAAGCATGCATATCCATATTTAAAACATGTTAAGATCAGTTAGAAATCTCTTACTTATCAAATTCCAAGCCATGAGGGTTGAACTAGGGGAATTTCCCAAACTTGGACAACAAAACTTTTGTTTTTGTTTGTGCTGTGTGAATAAATTTTATTTACTTACATTAGTTTTTTTAAAAAATTTCCATACATAAACTCTAAATTTTTTTTTGTGATGTATTTTGCCTTTAACTTCCTGTTCACAAGAGAATCGGAAAGTGAAAAATCAAAGTTTTGATTTAAGAAAAAAGTGTAGAATGGAGATGCACAAATGTAGAGAGAGATAATTCCAAAAAGTCTCTGTAACTTTTAGGGACTATAAACTCTTTTAGTTTTTATATATTATTTTTTGCAATGATCGGGAAATGGGGGAGGCGGGGGATTTTTAACTGTGTGTTGACCCCTAATCCATAAGTCATTTCTTACAAAAACATAGTCTATTATGCATGATTGACCGGTAAATCATTTTACAAATCATTTTTTATTGTTTGGTCAGCTTTTTGTAAATGGGCAAAATAATGGCTTGTTTGACTCGGGTAAATATCCCACCGCACGTTCACTTGAGAATTTAATGAGCATTTGTTGTTCGCTTTAAAAGGTTTGGATACATTGGGCATTTGCATCTTTAACATGTTTCAAGCATACATATCCATATTTAAAACATGTTAGGATGAGTTAGAAATCTCTTTCTTATCAAATTCAAAGTCATTAGGATTGAACTTGAGGAACTTCCCAAACTTGGACAACAAAAATTTTGTGTTCGTTTGTGCTGTGTGATAAATTTTTTTACTTATATTTGTTATTATTTTTAATAATTTCCATACATAAACTCTAAAACTTTCATTTTGTTGTGATCTAATTTGCCTATATCTTCTTGTTTACGAGAAAATCGGAAAGTGAAAACTCAAAGTTTTTATTTATGAAAAAAGTGTACATCTAAAATGGATTTGAAATTCACAAATATAGAGAGTGATAATTTCAAAAAGTTTCTACAACTTTTAGGGACTGCAAACTCTTTATGTTTTTATATATTCGATTTTGCAATGATCAGGAAAAGGGGGAGGTGGGGGATCTTTAACTGAGTCGTGAGTCCCAAACCGTTAGTCATTTCTTACAAAAACACAGCCCGTTACGCATGATTGACCGATAAATAACTTTACAAATCATCTGTGATTGTTAGGTAAGCTTTTTGTAAATGGGAAAAATAAAGGCTTGTTTGACTCAGGTAAATATCCCACCGCATATTCACTTGAAAATTTAATGAGCATTTGTTGTTCACTTTAACAGGTTTGGATCTGCAGGGCATTTGCATCTTTAACATGTTTTAAGCGTGCATATCCATATTTAAAACATGTTAGGATCAGTTAGAAATCTCTTTCTTATCAAATTCCAAGCCATTAGGGTAGAACTAGTGGAATTTCCATAACTCTAACAACAAAAATTTTGTGTTCATTTGTGGTGTGTGAATAAATTTTCTTTACTTAAATTTTTTATTACTTTTAATATTTTCCATACATAAACTCTAAAATTTTCATTTTGTTGTGATCTATTTTGCCTTTATCTTCTTGTTTACGAGAAAATCGGAAAGTGAAAACTTAACGTTTTGATTTAAGAAAAACGTGTACATATATAATGGAAAGGAAATGCACAAATATAGAGAGAGATAATTCCAAAAAGTTTTTGCAACTTTTAGGGACTGCAAACTCTTTATGTTTTTATATATTAGGTTTTGCAATGATCAGAAAAAAGGGGAGTGGAGGAATCTTTAACTGAGTCTTTACTCCCAATCTGGTAGTACTTTCTTACAAAAACACAGCCCGTTACACATGATTGACCGACAAATCATGCATATCCATACTTAAAACATGTTAGGATCAGTTAAAAATCTCTTTCTTATCAAATTCCAAGCCGTTAGGGTTGAACTAGGGGAATTTCCCAAACTTGGACAACAAAACTTTTGTGTTCGTTTGTGGTGTGTGAATAAATTTTATTTACTTACATTTTTTATTTTATTTTATTTTTTCCACACATAAACTCTAAAATTTTCATTTTTTGTGATGTATTTTGCCTTTATCTTCCTGTTTCCGAGAGAATCAGAAAGTGAAAACTAAAAGTTTTCATTTAAGAAAAAAGTGTACATCTAAAATGGAATGGAGATGCACAAATCTAGAGAGAGATAATTCCAAAAAGACTCTTTAACTTTTAGGGACTGTAAACTCTTTTAGTTTTTATATATTAGTTTTTGCAATGATCGGGAAAAGGGGGAGGCGGGGGATTTTTAATTGAGTGTTGACTCCCAATCCATAAGTCATTTCTAACAAAAACCTAGCCCGTTACGCATGACTGACCGGTGAAAAAAATTACAAATCATTTGTGATTGTTTGGTCAACATTTTGTAAATGGGCAAAATAATGGTTTGTTTGACTCGGGTAAATATCCCACCGCACGTTCACTTGAGAATTTAATGAACATTTGGTGTTCGCTTTAAAAGGTTTGGATCCATTGGGCATTTCCATCTTTAACATGTTTCAAGCATGCATATCCATATTTACAATATGTTAGGATCAGTTAGAAATCTCTTTCTTCTCAAATGCAAAGTCATTAGGGTTGAACTAGTGGAACTTCCCAAACTTGGACAAAAAAACTTTTGTGTTCGTTTCTTATGTGCGAAAAAATTTCTTTACTTACATTTGTTATTGTTTTTAATTTTTTCCATGCATAAACTCTAAAATTTTCATTTTGTTGTGATCTATTTTGCCTTTAGCTTCTTGTTTACGAGAAAATTAGAAAGTGAAAACTCAATGTTTTGATTTAAGAAAGAAGTGTACATCTAAAATGGAATGGAAATTTAGAAATATAGAGAGAGATAATTCCAAAAAATCTCTGTAACTTTTAGGGACTGCAAACTCTTTATGTTTTTATATATTAGGTTTTGCAATGATCGGGAAAAGGGGAGGCGGGGCATCTTTAACTGAGTTTTGACTCCCAATATGTTAGTCATTTCTTACAACAACACAGCCCGTTACGCATGATTGACCGATAAATATCTTTACAAATATCTATGCTTGTTAGGTCAGCTTTTTGTAAAAGGGCAAAATAATGGCTTGTTTGACTCGGGTAAATATCTCACAGCAAATTCACTTGAGAATTAAATGAGCATTTGTTGCTCGCTTTAACAGGTTCGGATCAATAGGGCATTTGCATCTTGAACATGTTTCAAGCATGCATATCCATATTCAGAAATATCTTACTTATCAAATTCCAAGCCACTGGGGTTGAACTAGTGGAATTTCCATAACTTGGACAAAAAAATTTTTGTGTTCGTTTGTAGTGTGTGAATAAATTTTCTTTACTTAAATTTGTTATTGTTTTTAATATTTTCCATACTAAACTCTAAAATTTTCATTTTTTTGTGATCTATTTTGCCTTTATCTTCTTGTTTACGAGAAAATCGGCAAGTGAAAACTCAAAGTTTTGATTTAAGAAAAAAGTGTACATCTATTATGGAATGGAAATGCACAAATATAGAGAGAGATAATTCCAAAAAGTCTCTATAACTTTTACGGACTGCAAACTCTTTATGTTTTTATATATTAGGTTTTGCAATGATCGTGAAAATAGGGAGTTTGGGGATCTTTAATTGAGTCTTGACTGCCAATCCATTCGTCATTTCTTACAAAAACACAGCCCATTATGCATGATTGACCGATAAATCACTTTAAAAATCATTTGTGATTGATAGATCAGCTTTTTTTAATTGGGGAAAATAATTGCTTGTTTGACTGGGGTAAATATCCCACAACACAGTCACTTGAGAATATAATGAGCATTTGTTGTTCGCTTTAACTGGTTTGAATCCATAGGGCCTTTGCATCTTGAACATGTTTCAAGCATGCATATCCATATTTAAAACATGTTAGGATCAGTTAGAAATCTCTTTCTTATCAAATTTCTATCCATTAGGGTTGAACTAGTGGAATTTCCAAAAGATGGACAACAAAACTTTTGTGTTTGTTTGTGGTGTGTGAATAAATTTTCTTTTCTTAAATTTGTTATAGTTTTTAATTTTTTCCGTACATAAACTCTTAAATTTTTATTTTTTTGTGATCTATTTTGCCTTTATCTTCTTGTTTATGAGAGAATCAGAAACTAAAAACTTAAAGTTTTGATTAAAGAAAAAAGTGTACATAAAAATCGATTGGAAATGCACAAATATAAAGAGCGATAATTCCAAAAAGTCTCTGTAACTTTTAGGGACTGCAAAATCTTTTAGTTTTTATAAATAAGGTTTTCCAATGATTAGGAAAACAGGGAGGCAGAGGATTTTTAACTGGGTGTTCAGTTCCAATCCATAAGTCATTTCATACAAAAACACAGCCTATTATGCATGATTGACCAATTAATCACTTTACCAATCATCTGTGATTGTTAGGTCAACTTTTTGTAAATTGGCAAAATAATGGCTTGCTTGACTTGGGTAAATATCCCACTACACGTTCACTTGAGAATTTTATGAGCATTTGTTGTTCCTTTTAAAAGGTTTGGATCCATAGGGTATTTGCATATTTAACATGTTTCAAGCATGCATATCCATATTTAAAACATGTTAAGTTCAGTTAGAAATCTATTTCTTATCAAATCTCAAGCCATTAGGGTTGAACTAGAGGAATTTACCAAACTTGGACAACAAAACTTTTGTGTTCATTTGTGGTGTGTGAATAAATTTTCTTTACTTAAATTTTTTATTGTTTTTAATTTTTCCATACATAAACTCAAAATTTTTTATTTTTTTGTGATATATTTTGCCTTTATCTTCTTCATTACGAGAGAATCGAAAAGTGAAAACCTAAATTTTTGATTTAAGAAAAAAATTGTACATTTAAAATGGAATGGAAATGCACAAATGTCAAGAGAGATGATTCCAAAAAGTCTATGTAACTTTTAGGGACTGCAAACTCTTTTAGTTTTTATATTGTAGGTTTTGTAATGGTCTGGAAAAGGAGGAGGTGGGGGAATTTTAATTGAGTGTTGACTCCAAATCCATAAGTCATTTCTTAAAAAAACATAGCCTTTTATGCATGATTGACCGATAAATCGTTTTGCAATTCATCTCTGATTGTTAGGTCACCTTTTTTGTAAATTTGCAAAATAGTGGCTGGTTTGACTCGGGTAAATATCCCACCGCACCTTCACTCGAGAATTTAATGAGTATTTTTTGTTCTCTTTAAAAGGTTTGGATCCATAGGGCATTTGCATCTTTAACATGTTTCAAGCATGCATATCCATATTTAAAACATGTTAGGGTCAGTTAGAAATCCCTTTCTTATGAAAGTTCAAGCCATTAGGGTTGAACTAGTGGTATTTCCCAAACTTGGACAACAAAAATTTTGTGTTCGTTTGAGGTGTGTGAATAAATTTTCTTTACTTAAATTTTTTATTGTTTTTAATTTTTCGTCACATAAACTCAAAAAATTTCATTTTAGTTCTGATCTATATTGCCTTTATCTTCTTGATTATGAGAGAATCGAAAAGTGAAAACTCAAAGTTTTGATTTAATAAAAAAGAGTACAATTAAAATGGAATGGAAATGCACAAATCTCTAGAGAGGTATTTCCAAAAAGTCTTTGTAACTTTTCGGGACTACAAAATCTTTTAGTTTTTATATTTTAGGTTTTGCAATGGTCGGAAAAGGAGGAGGGGGGGGGGGGGGGGGGGTTATAAGTAGTGATTTTGAACGGAGTGTTGATTCCCAATCCATAAGTCATTTCTTACAAAAACATAGCCTGTTAGCCTGTTATGCATGATTGACTGCTAAATCACTTTACAAATCATCTGTGATTGTTAGGTCAGCTTTTTGTAAATGGGTAAAATATTGGCTTGTTTGACTTGGGTAAATATCCCTCCACACATTCCCTTTAGAATTTAATGAGCATTTGTTGTTCGCTTTAAAAATTTTGGATCCATTGGGCATTTGCATCTTCAACATGTTTCAAGCGTGCATATCCATATTTAAAACATGTTAGGATCTGTTAGAAATCCCTTTCTTATCGAATTCAAAGCCATTAGGGTTGAACTAGTTGAACTTTCCAAACTTTGGCAACAAAACTTTTGTGTTCGTTTGAGGTGTGTGAATAAACTTTTGTTACTTACATTTGTTATTGTTTTTAATTTTTCCACACTTAAACTCTAAAATTTTTATTTTGTTGTGTTCTATTTTGCCTTTTTCTTCTTGTTTATGAGAAAATTGGAAAGTGAAAACTGAAAGTTTTGATTTAAGAAAAACGTGTACAACTAAAATGGAATGGAAATGCACAAATATAGAGAGACATAATTCCAAAAAGTCTCTGTAACTTTTAGGGACAGCAAACTCTTTATGTTTTTATATATTAAGTTTAACAAAGATCAGGAAAAGGGGGAGGCGGAGGATCATTAACTAAGTCTTGACACCCAATCCGTTAGTCTTTTCTTGCAAAAACACAGCCCGTTACACATGATTGACCAATAAATCACTTTAAAAATCATATGTGATTGTTAGGTCAGCTTTTTGTAAATGGGGAAAATAATGGTTTGTTTGACTCTGGTAAATATACCACAACATAGTCACTTGAGAATTTAATAAGGATTTGTTGTTCGCTTTAACAGGTTTGGATCCATAGGGCATTTGCATCTTTAACATGTTTCATGCTTGCATTTCCATATTTAAAACATGTTAGGATCAGCTAGAAATCTCTTTCTTATCAATTTCCAAGCCAATAGGGGTGAACTAGTGGAATTTCCATAAATTGGACCACAAAACTTTTGTGTTCGTTTGTGGTGTGTGAATAAATTTTATTTACTTAAATTTGTTATTGTTTTTAATTTTTTCCATACATAAACCCTAAAATTTTTATTTTGTTGTGATCTATTTTTCCTTTATCTTCTTGTTTACGAGAGAATCGAAAAGTAAAAACTCAAAGTTTTTATTTAAGAAAAAAGTGTACATCTAAAAAGGATTGGAAATGAACAAATATAATGAGAGATAATTCTATAAAGTCTCTGTAAATTTTAGGGACTGCAAACTCTTTCAGTTTTTATATATTAGGTTTTGCAATGATCAGGAAAAGGGGGAGGCGGATGGTTTTTAGCTGAGTGTTGACTCCCAATCCATAAGTCATTTCTTAAAAAAATACAGCCCGTTATGCATGATTGACCGATTAATCACTTTACAAATCATCTGTGATTGTTAGGTCATCTTTTTGTAAATGGCCAAAATAATGGCGTGTTTGACTCTGCACTTTCACTTGAGAATTTAATCAGCATTTGTTGTTCTCTTTAAAAGGTTGAGATCCATTTGGCATTTGCCTCTTTAACATGTTTCAAGCACGCATATCCTTATTTAAAACATGTTCTGATCAGTTAGAAATCTCTTTCTTATCAAATTCCAAGCCATTAGGGTTGAACTAGTGGAATTTCCCAAACTTGGACAACAATACTTTTGTGTTCATATGTGGTCTGTGAATAAATTTTTTTTAATTACATTTTTTATTGTTTTTAATTTTTCCATACATAAACTCAAAAATTTACATTTTTTTGTTATGTATTTTGCCTTTATCTTCTTGTTTACTAAAGAATCGAAAAGTGAAAACTCAAAGTTTTGATTTAAGAAAAAAGTGTACATCTAAAATGGAATGGAAATGCACAAATGTCAACAGAGATAATTCCAAAGAGTCTTTGTAACTTTTAGGGACTGCAAACCCTTTTAGTTTTTATATTTCAAGTTTTCCAATGGTCGGGAAAAGTGGGAGGCGGGGGATTTTTAACTGAGAAGTCATTTCTTACAAAAATATATCCAGTTATGCATGATTGCACGATAACTCACTTAACAAATCATCTGTGATTGTTAGGTTAGCTTTTTGTAAAAGGGCAAAATAATGGCTGGTCTGACTAGGATAAATATCCCACCGCATGTTCACTAGAGAATTTAATGACCATTTATTGTTCACTTTAAAAGGTTTGGATCCATAGGGCATTTTCATGGTTACCATGTTTCAAGCATGCATATCCATATTTAAAACATGTCAGGATCAGTTAGAAATCTCTTTCTTATCAAATTCATAGCCATTAGTGTTGAACTAGTGGAATTTCCCAAACTTGGACAACAAAACTTTTGTGTTCATATGTGGTGTGTGAATAAATTTTCTTTACTAATATTTGTTTTTTTTTAAAAAAAATTTCCATACATAAACTCTAAAATTTTCATTTTTTTTTATTTTGCCTTTATCTTATAGTTTACTAGAGAATCGGAAAGTGAAAACTCAAAGTTTTGATTTAAAAAAAAAAAGTACATCTAAAATGGAATGAAAATGCACTAATGTAGAGAGAGATAATTCCAAAAAGTCTCTGTAACTTTTAGGGACATCAAACTTTTTTAGTTTTTATATATTAGTTTTTATAATGATAGAGGAAAGGGGGAGGCAGGGGATTTTTAACTGAGTATTGACTCCCAATCCATAAGTCATTTCTTACAAAAATATAGCCCGTTATGCATGATTGACCGGTAAATCACTTTACAAATCATCTGTAGTCGTTAGGTCAGCTTTATGTACATGGACAAAATAATGGCTTGTTTGACTCGAGTAAATATCCCACCGCTCGTTCACTTGAGAATTTAATGAGCATTTGTTGTTCGCTCTAAAAGGTTTGGATCCATTGGGCATTTGCATCTTTAACATGTTTCAAGCATGCATATCCATATTTAAAACATGTTCGGATCAGTTAGAAATCTCTTTCTTATCAAATTCAAAGTCAATAGTGTTGAACTAGTGGAACTTCCCAAACTTGGACAACAAAAGTTTTGTGTTCGTTTGTGGTGTGTGAATAAATTTTCTTTACTTAATTTTTTTTCCATACTTATAATCTAAAATTGTCATTTTTTTGTGATCTATTTTTCCTTCATCTTTTTGTTTACGAGAAAATCAGAAGCTGAAAACTCGAAGTTTTGATTTAAGAAAAAAGTCTACTTCTAAAATGGAATGGAAAAGAACACACATAGAGAGAGATAATTCCAAAAAGTCTCTATAACTTTTTTGGACTGCCAACAATTTATATTCTTATATATTTGATTTTGCAATGATCGGGAAAAGGGGGAGTCGGGGGATCTTTAATTGAGTCTAGACTCCCAATCCGTTAGTCATTTCTGACAAAAACACAGCCCGTTACGCATGATTGATCGATAAATCACATTACAAATCATCTGTGATTGTTAGGTCAGCTTTTTGTAAATGGGCAAAATAAAGGCTTGTTTGACTTGGGTAACTATCCCCCAACACATTCACTAGAAAATTTAATGAGTATTTGTTGTTCGCTTTAACAGGTTTGGATCCATAGGGCATTTGCATCTTTAACATGTTTCAAGCATGCATATCCGTATTTAAAACATGTTAGGATCAGTTAGAAATCTCTTTCTTATCAAATTCCAAGCTATTAGGGCTGAACAAGTGGAATTTCCAAAACTTGGACAGCAAAACTTTTGTGTTCGTTTGTGGTGTGTGAATAATTTTCTTTACTTAAATTTGTTATTGGTTTTAATTTTTTCCATATGTAAACTCTAAAATTTTCATTTTGTTGTGATCTATTTGGCATTTATCTTCATGTTTATGAGAAAATTGAAAAGTGAAAACTCAAAGTTTTGATTTAAGAAAATGAAAAAAGTGCACATCTAAAATGGAATGTTAATGCACAAATATAGAGAGAGATAATTCCAAAAAGTCTCTAAAACTTTTAGGGACTACAAATTTTTTATGTTTTTATTTATTAGGTTTTGTAATGATCAGAAAAAGGGGAAGGGGGGGGGGGGGGGGGGAATCTTTAACTGAGTCTTGACTCCGACTCCGTTAGTCATTTGTTACAAAAACATAGGCCGTTATGCATGATTGACCGATAAATCACTTTACAAATCATCTGTGACTGTTAGGTCAGCTTTTTGTAAATGGGCAAAATAATGGCTTGTTTGACTCAGGTCAATAGCCCACACCACATTCACTTGAGAATTTAATGAGCATTTGGTGTTCGCTTTAACAGGATTGGATCCTTAGGGCATTTGCATCTTTAACATGTTTCTAGCAAGCATATCCTTGTTTAAAACATGTTAGGGGCAATTAGAAATCTCTTTCTTACCAAATTCCACGCCATTAGGTTTGAACTAGTGAAATTTCCATAACTTGGACAACAAAACTTTTGTGTCCGTTTGTGGTGTATAAATAAATTTTATTTGCTTAAATTTGTTATTGTTTTTAATTTTTCCCGTACAAAAACTTTAAAAATTTTATTTTGTTGTGATTTATTTTTCCTTTATCTTCTTGCTTACGTGAGAATCGGAAAGTAAAAATTCAAATTTTTGATTTAGAAAAAAATGTAAATCTAAAAAATATTGGAAATGCACAAATATAGAGAGAGATAATTCCAAAAAGTCTCTGTAACTTTTAGAGACAACAAAATTTTTTTATTTATTTATTAGGTTTTACAATGATGAGAAAAAGGGGGAGGCGAAGGATTTTTAACAGAATGTTGACTCCCAATCCATAAGTCATTTCTAAAAAAAGCACAGCCCATTATGCATGATTGACCGATTAATCACATTTCAAATCATCTGTAATTATTAGGTCAGTTTTTTTTTAAATGGGCAAAGTAATGGCTTGTTTGACTCGGGTAAATATCCCACTGCATGTTTACTTGAGAATTTAATGAGAATTTGTTGTTCGTTTTAAAAGGTTTGGATCCATAGGGCATTTGCATCTTTAACATGTTTCAATCATGCATATCCATATTTAAAACATGTTAGGATCAATTAGAAATCTCTTTTTTATCAAATTCCAAGCCATTAGGGCTGAACTAGTGGAATTTCCCAAACTTGGACAACAAAACTTTTGTGTTCGTTTGTGGTGTGCGAATAAATTTTCTTTACTTACATTGGTTTTTGTTTTTAATTTTTTCCGTATATAAACTCTAAAATTTTCATTTTTTTGTGATCTTTTTTACCTTTATCTTCTTGTTTACGAGAAAATCGGAAAGTGATAACTCAAAGTTTTGATTTAAGAAAAAAGTGAACAAGTAAAATTGAATGGAAATGCCCAAATGTAGAAATAGATAATTCCAAAAAGTCTCTGTGACTTTTATTGAATGTGAACTCTTTTAGTTTTTATATATTAGTTTTTACAATGATCGGGAAAAGGGGGAGGCAGGGGATTTTTAACGGAGTGTTCACTCCCAATACATAAGTCATATCTTACAAAAACATACCCTGTTATGCATGATTGACCGATAAATCACTTTACAAATCATCTATGATTGTTAGGTCAGCTTTTTCTAAATGGGCAAAATAATGGCTTGTTTGACTCAGGTAGATATCCCATCGCACGTTCACTTTAGAATTTAATGAGCCTTTCTTGTCCCTTTAAAAGGTTTGGATACATAGGGCATTTGCATTTTTAACATGTTTCAAGCATGCATATCCATAATTAAAACATGTTAGGATCTGTTAGAAATCTCTTTCTTATTAAATTGAAATCCATTACGGTTGAACAAGTGGAACTTCCCAAAATTGGCTAACAAAGCTTTTGTGTTCGTTTGTGGTGAGTGAATAAATTTTATTTACATACATTTGTTATTATTTTTAATTTTTTCCATACATAAACTCTAAAATTTTAATTTTGATGTGATCTATTTTGCCTTTTTCTTCTTGTTTACGAGAAAATCGGAAAGTGAAAATTCAAAGTTCTGATTTAAGAAAAAGTGTACATCTAAAATGGAATGGAAATGCACAAATACAGAGAGAGATAATTCCAAAAAGTCTCTAAAACTTTTAGGGACTCCAAACTCTTTATGTTTTTATATATTAGGTTTTGCAATGATCGGGAAAAGGGGGAGGCGGTAGATCTTTAACTGAGCCTTGACTCACAATCCGTTACTCTTTTCTTAAAAAAATATAGCCCGTTACACATGACTGACAGATAAATCACTTTACAAATCATTTGTGATTGTTAGGTGAGCTCTTTGTAAATGGGCAAAATAATGGCTTGTTTGACTCAGGTAAATATCCGACACCACATTCACTTGCGAATTTAAAGAGCATTTGGTGTTCGCTTTAACAGGTTTGGATCCATAGGGCATTTGCATCTTTAACATGTTTCTAGCAAGCATATCCTTATTTAAAACATGTTAGGGGCAGTTAGAAATCTCTTTTTTATCAAATTCCATCCCATTAGGGTTGAACTAGTGTAATTTCCATAACTGGGACAACAAAACTTTTGTGTTCGTTTGTGAGATGTGAATAAATTTTCTTTACTTACATTTGTGATAGTTTAAAATTTTTTCCATACATAAACTCTAAAATTTTCATTTTGTTGTGATCTTTTTTACCTTTATCTTCTTGTTTACGAGAGAATCGGAAAGTGAAAACTCATAGTTTGGATTTAAGAAAAAATTGAACATCTAAAATAGAATGGAAATGCACAAATGTAGATAAAAATATTTCCAAAAAGTCTCTGTACATTTTGGGGACTGTAAACTCTTTTTGTTTTTATATATTTGGTTTTACAATGATCGAGGAAAGGGGTAGGTTGGGGATTTTTAACTAAGTGTTGTCTCCCAATCCATAAGTCATTTCTTAAAAAAACATAGCATGTTACACATGATTGACCGATAAATCACTTTACAAATCATCTGTGAATGTTAGGTCAGCTTTTTCTATATGGGCAAAATAATGGCTTGTTTGACTCGAGTAAATATCCCACCACACGTTCACTTGAGAATTTAATGATCATTTGTTGTTCACTTTAAAAGTTTTGGATCCATAGGGCATTTGCATCTTTAACATGTTTCATGCATGCATATCCATATTTAAAATATTTTAGGATCAATTAGAAATCTCTTTCTTATAAAATTCAAAGCCATTAGGGTTGAAGTAGTGGAATTTCCCAAACTTGGACAACAAAACTTTTGTGTTCGTTTGTGGTGTGTGAATAAATTTTCTTTACTTACATTTGTTATTTTTTTTATTTTTTCCATACATTAACTCTAAAATTTTCATTTTTTTGAGATCTATTTTCCCTTTATCTTCTTGTTTACGAGAGATTCGGAAAGTGAAAACTCAAAGGTTTGATTTAAGAAAAAAGTGTATATCTAAAATGGAATGGAAATGCACAAATATAGAGAGAGATAATTCCAAAAAGTCTCTATAACGTTTAGGGACTGCACACTCTTTTAGTTTTTATATATCAGGTTTTGCAATGATTGGGAAAAGAGGGTGGCAGGGGATCTTTAACAGAGTGTTGACTCCCAATCCATAAGTCTTTTCATTCAAAAACATAGCCAGTTATGCATGATTGACCGATAAATCACTATATAAATCATTAGTGATTGTTAGGTAAGTTTTTTGTAAATGGGAGAAATAATGGCTTGTTGGACTCGGGTAAATATCCCACCGCACGTTCACTTGCGAATTTAATGAGGATTAGTTGTTTGCTTTAAAAGGTTTGGATCCATAGGGCACTTGCATCTATAACATGTTTCAAACATGCATATTCGTATTGAAAACATGTTCGGATCAGTTAGAAATCTCCTTCTTATCAAAATCCAAGCCACTAGGGCAGACCCAGTGGAACTTCCCAAACTTGGAAAACAAAACTTTTGAGTTCGTTTGTGGTGTCTGAATAAAATTTATTTACATAAATGGGTTTTTTTTTATTTTTTCCATACATAAACTCTAAAATTTTTATTTAGTTATGATCTATTTTGCCATTATCTTCTAGTTTACGAGAGAATTGGAAAGTTAAAACTCAAAGTTTTAATTTAAGAAAAAAGTGTACATCTAAAATGGATTGGAAACGCACAAATTTAGAGAGAGAGAATTCCAAAAAGTCACTGTAACTTTTAGGGACTGCAAACTCTTTTAGTTTTTATATATTAGATTTTGCAATGATCAGGAAAAGGGGGAGGCAGAGGATTTTTTACTGAGTGTTGACTCCTAATCCATAAGTCATTTCTTACAAAAACACAGCCCGTTATGCATGATTTATCAATTAATTACTTTACAAATCATCTGTGATTGTTAGGTCAGCTTTTTGTAAATTGCCAAAATAATGGCATGTTTGACTCGGGTAAATATCCCACTGCACGTTCACTTGAGAGTTTAATGAGCATTTGTTGTTTGCTTTAAAAAGTTTGGATCCATAGGGAATTTGCACCTTTAACATGTTTCAAGCATGCATATCGATATTTAAAACATGTTAGGATCAGTTAGAAATCTTTTTCTTATAAAGTTCCAAACCATTAGGGTTGAACTAGTGGAATTCCCATCTTGGAGAACAAAACTTTTGTGTTCGTTTGTTGTGTGTGAATTAATTTTCTTTACTTTCATTGGTTATTCTGTTTAATTTTTTCCATACATAAACTCTAAAATTTTCATTTTGTTGTGATCTATTTTGCCTTTATCTTCTTTTTTACGAGAGAATCAAAAAGTGAAAACTCAAAGTTTTGATTTAAGAAAAAAATATACATAAAAAATGGAATGGAAATGCACAAGTGTAGAGAGAGATAATTAAAAAAAGTCTTTGAAACTTTTAGAGACTACAAACACTTGTAGTTTTTATTCTTAGGTTTCACAATGATCGGCAAATGGGGGAGGGGGGGGGGAGGAATTTTTAACTGAGTGTTGACTTCGAATCCTGAAGTCATTTCTTACCAAAACATAGCCCGTTACGCATAGTTGAACGATAAATAACTTTACAAATCATCTGTGATTTTTAGGTCAGCGTTTTGTAAATGGGAAAAATAATGGCTTGTTTGGCTCGGGTAAATATCAGACCGCACGTTCACTTGAGAATTTAAAGAGAATTTGTTGTTCACTTTAGAAGGTTTAGATCCATAGGGCTTTTTGCATCTTTAATATGTTTCAAGCATGCATATCCATATTTAAAACATGTTAGGATCGGTTAGAAATCTCTTTCTTATCAAATTCCAAGCCATTAGGGTCAAACTAGTGGAAGTTCCCAAACTTGGACAATAAAACTTTTGTGTTTGTTTGTGGTGTGAGAATAAATTTTCTTTACTTACATTTGTTATTGCAATTAATTTTTTCCATACATAGACTCCAAAATTTTCATTTTTTTGTGATCTATTTTGCCTTTATCTTCATTTTTATGAGTGGATTGGAAAGTGAAAACTCAAAATTTTAATTTAAGAAAAAAATGTACATCTAAAATGGAATGGAAATACACAAATGTTGAGAGTGATAATTCCCTAAAGTCTATGTAACTTTTAGGGACTGCAAACTCTTTTAGTTTTTATATATTAGGTTATGCAATGATAGGAAAACAGGGGAGGCGGGGGATTTTTAACTAAGTCTTGAATCCCAATCCATATGTCACTTTATTAATCATCTGTGATTGTTCAGTCAGCTTTTTGTAAATGGGATAAATAATGGCTTGTTTTACTCGGGTCAATATCCCACCACACGTTCACTTAAGAATTTAATGAGCAATTTTAGTTCGCTTTAAAAGGTTTGGATCCATAGGGCATTTGCATGTTTAACATGTTTCAAGCATGCATATCCATATTTAAAACATGTTAGGATAAGTTTGAAATCTCTTTCTTAACAAATTCCAAGCCATTAGGGGTGAACTAGTGGAATTTCACAAACTTGGACAACAAAAATTTTGTGTTCATTTGTGGTGTGTGAATAAATTTTCTTTACTAACATTTGTTAATGTGTTTAATTTTTCCCATACAGAAACTCTAAAATTTTCATTTTGTTGTGATCTATTTTGCCTTTATCTTCTTGTTTACGAGAGAATCGGAAAGTGAAAACTCAATGTTTTGAATTAAGAAAAAAGTGTAAATAAAAAATTGTATTGAAATGCACAAATTTTGAGAGAGATAATTCCAAAAAGTCTCTGTAACTCTTAGGGAGTGCAAACTCTTTTATTTTTTATATATTAAGTTTTGCAATGATCAGGAAAAGGGGGAGGCGGGTGATTTTTAACTGAGTGTTGACTCCCAATCCATAAGTCATTTCTTACAAAATCATAGCCCGTTATGCATGATTGACCAATAAATCACTTTACAAGTCATCTATGATTGTTAGGTCAGCTTTTTTTAAATTGGCAAAATAATGGCTTGTTTGACTCGGGTAAATATCCCACCGCATGTTCACTTGAGAATTTAATTATCATTTGTTGTTTACTTTAAAAGGTTTGGATCCATAGGGCATTTTCATCTTTAACATGTTTCAAACATGAATATCCATATTTAAAACATGTTAGTATCAGTTAGAAATCTCTTTCTTATCAAATTCCAAGCTATTAGGGTTGAACTAGTGAAATTTCCCAAACTTGGACAACAAAAATTTTGTGTTCGTTTGTGGTGTTTGAATGAATTTTCTTTATTTACATTTTTTATTGTGTAATTTTTTCCATAATTAAACTCTTAAAATTTCATTTTGTTCGGATATATTTTGCCTTAATATTCTTGTTTACAAAAGAATCGGAAAGTGAAAACTAAGAGTTTTTATTTAAGAAAAAATTGTTCATCTAAAATGGAATGGAAATGCACAAATGTAGAGAGAGATAATTCCAAGAAGTCTCTATCACTTTTAGGGACTATAAACTCTTTTAGTTTTTATATTTTAGGTTTTGCAATGATCCGGAAAAGGGGGAGGCGGTGGATTTTTAATTGAGTTTTGACTCCCAATAAAAAATGGATTTTTTTAAAAAATGTAGCCCGTTATATATAATTGATCGATAAATTAATTTACAAATCATCTGTGATGTTAGGTCTACTTTTTCTAAATGGGCAAAATATTGGCTTGTTTGACTCACGTAAATATCCCACCACATGTTCACTTGAGAATTGAATGAGCATTTGTTGTTCGCTTTAAATGGTTTGGATCCATAGAGCATTTGCAGATTTAACATGTTTGAAGCATGCAAATCCATATTTAAAATATGTTAGGATCATTTAGAAATCTCTTTCTTATCAATTGCAAAGCCATTAGGGTTGAAATAGTGGAATTTCCCAAACTTGGACAACAAAACTTTTGTGTTCGTTTCTCGTGTGTCAATAAATTTTCTTTACTGACATTTGTTTTTTTTTTTATTTTTTCCATTCATAAACTCTAAAATTTTCATTTTGTTGTTGTCTATTCTGCCTTTATCTTCATGTTTACAAGAATATCAGAAATTGAAAACTCAAAGTTTTGATTTAAGAAAAAATTGTACATCTAACATGGAATGGGAATGCACAAATATAGAGAGAGATAATTCCAAAAAGTCTATGTAACTTTTAGTGACTGCAAACTCTTTTAGTTTTTATATATTAGGTTTTGCAATGATCTGGAAAAGGGGGAGGCGGGGGGATCTCTAAATGAGTCTTGACTCCCAATCCGTACGTTATTTCTTACAAAAACACAACCCGTTACACATGATTGACCGATAAATCACTTTACAAATCATTTGTCATTGTTAGGTCAACTTTTTGTAAATGGGTAAAATAATGGCTTGTTTGACTCTTGTAAATATCCTATCGTACATTCACTTGAGATTTTAATGGGCATTTGTTGTTCGCTTTAAAACATTTGGATCCAAAGGGCATTTCCATATTTAACATGTTTCAAGCATGCATATCTATATTTAAAACATGTTAGGATCAGTTTGAAATCTCTTTCTTATGAAATTCCAAGCCATTACGGTTGAACGAGTGGAATTTTCCCTAACTTGGACAAAAAAAATTTGTGTTCGTTTGTGGTGTGTGAATAAAATTCTTTACTTAAATTTTTTATTTTTTTTTTCCTTGCATAAACTCTAAAATGTTCATTTTGTTGTGATCTTTTTTTCCTTTATCTTTTTGTTTATGTGAGAATCGGAAAGTGAAAACTCATAGTTTTGATTTAAGAAAAAATTGTACATCTAAGAAGGAATATAAATGAACATATGTAGAGAGAGATAATTCCAAAAAGTCTCTGTACATTTTAGGGATTGCAAACTCTTTTAGTTTTTATATACTAGGTTTTGCAATGATCGGGAAAAGGGGGTGGCAGAGGATTTTTAACTAAGTGTTGACACCCAATCCATTAGTCATTTCTTACAAAAAACTTAGCCCTTTACCATGATTGACCAATAAATTACTTTAAAAATCATCTGTGATTTTTAGGAAACTTTTTGTAAATGGGCAAAATATTGGCTTGTTTTACTCGGGTAAATATCCCACCTCACGTTCACTTGAGAATTTAATGAGCATTTGTTGTTTGCTTTAAGAGGTTTGGATCCATAGGGCATTTGCATCTTTCACATGTTTCAAGCATGCATATCCATATTTAAAACATGTTCGGATCAGTTAAAAATCTCTTTCTTATCAAATTCCAATCCATTAGGGTTGAACTAGTGGAATTTCCCAAACTTGGACATCAAAACTTTTGTGTTCATTTGTGGTGTGTGAATAAATTTTCTTTACATACATTTGTTATTGTTTTTATTGTTTCCCATACTTAAACTCAAAATTTTTCATTTTGTTGTGATCTATTTTGCCTTTATCTTCTTGTTTACGAGAGAATCGGAAAGTGAAAACTCAAACTTTTGATTAAAGAAATATGAGTACATCTAAAATGCAATAGAAATGTCCAAATGTAGAGAGAGATAATTCGAAAATATCTCTGGAAATTTTAGGGACTGCAAACTCTATTCATTTTTATATATTAGGTTTTGCAATAATCGGGAAAAGGGGCAAAAACATAGCCCGTTATGTATGATTGACTGATAAATCACTTGCAACTCATCTGTGATTGTTAGGTCAGGTTTTTGTAAATGGGCAAAATAATGGCCTGTTGGACTAGGGTAAATATCCCACCGCACGTCACTTGAAAATTTAATGAGCATTTTTTGTTCGCTATAAAGGGTTTGGATTCATAGGGCATTTGAATCTTTAACATGTTTCAAGCATGCATATCCATATTTAATACATGTTAAAATCAGTTAAAAATCTCTTTCTTATCAAATTCCAAGCCTTAAGTGTTGAACTAGTAGAATTTTCCAAACTTGGACAACAAAACTTTTGTGTTCGTTTGTGGTGTGTGAATAAATTTGTTTACTTACATTTTTCATTGTTTTTAATTTTTTCCAAACATAAGCTCTAAAATTTTCTTTTTGTTGTGATCTATTTTGCCTTTATCTTCTTGTTTAAGAGAGAATCGGAAAGTGAAAAATCAAAGTTTTGATTTAAGAAAAAAGTGTACATCTAAAATGGAATGGAAATGGTAAAATTTAGACTGAGATCTGTAACTTTTAGGGACTGCAAACTCTTTTAGCTTTTATATATTCGATTTTTCAATGATCCGGAAAAGGGGGTAGCGGAGGATTTTTAATTGAGTGTTGACTCCCAATCCATAAGTCGTTTCTTAAAAAAACATAGCCCGTTACGGATGATTGACTGATAAATCACTTTAGAAATCATCTATGATTGTTAGGTCCGCTTTTTCTAAATGGGCAAAATATTGGCTTGTTTGACTCGGGTAAATATCCCATCGCATGTTCACTTGAGAATTTCATGAGCATTTGCTGTTCGCTTTAAAAGGTTTGGATCCATAGGGCATTTGCATCATTAACATGTTTCAAGCTTGCAAATCCATATTTAAAACATGTTAGGAGCATTTAGAAATCTCTTTCTGATCAAATTCAAAGCCATTAGGGTTGAAATAGTGGAATTTGCCAAACTTGGACAAAAAAACTTTTGTGTTCGTTTGTGTTGTGTGAAATTTTTTTATTTAATTACAGTTTAATTATTTTTAATTTTTTCCATACATAAACTGTAAAATTTTCTTTTTGTTGTTGTCTATTTTGCCTTTATCTTCTTGTTTGTGAGAAAATCAGAAATTGAAAACTCAATGTTTTGATTAAAGAAAAATGGGTACATCTAAAATGGAGTGGAAATGTACAATTGTTGAGAGAGATAATTCCAAAATGTCTCTAGAAATCTTGGGGACTGCAAACTCTTTTAGGTTTTGCAATGATCAGGAAAAGGGGGTGGTGGTGGATTTTTATCTGAGTGTTGACTGCCATCCAATAAGTCATTTCTTACAAAAACATAGCCCGTTACTTATGATTCACTGATAAATCACTTTACAACTCATTTGTGATTGTTAGGTTAGGTTTTTGTAAATGGGCAAAATAATGGCTTGTTTGACTCTAGTAAATATCCCACCACTCGTTCACTTGAGAATTTAAGGAGCATTTGTTGTTCACTTTAAAATGTTTGGATCCATAGGGCATTTGCATCTTTAACAAGTTTCAAGCATGCATATCCATATTTAATACATGTTAGGATATGTTAGAAATCTCTTTCTTATCAAATTCCAAGTCATAAGGGTTGAACAAGTAGCTTTTCCCAAACTTGGACAACAAGACCTTTGTGTTCATTCGTGGTGTGTAAATAATTTTTATTTTCTTACATTTATTAGTGTTTTTAATTTGTTTCTTACAAAAAATCTAAAATTTTCATTTTGTTGTGATCTATTTTGCAAAGATGTTTACGAGAGAATCGGAAAGCGAAAACTCAATGTTTTGATTTAAGAAAAAAGTGTAAATAAAAAATGGAATGGAAATGCACAAATGTAGAGAGAGATAATTTCAAAAAGTCTCTGTAATTTTTAGGGATTGCAAACTATTTTATTTTTTATATATTAAATTTTGCAATGACCGGGAAAAGGGGGAGGCGGGGGATTTTTATCAGACTGTTGACTCCCAATCCATAAGTCATTTCTTACAAAACATAGCCAGTTACGCATGATTGACCCATAAATCACTTTACAAATCATCTGTGATTGTTAGGTCAGCTTTTCGTAAATTGGCTAAATAATGGCTTGTTTGACTCGGGTAATATCCCACCGCATGTTCACTTGAAAATTTAATTTTCATTTGTTGTTCGCTTTAAAAGGTTTGGATCCATAGGGCATTTGCATCTTTAACATATTTCAAGCATGCATATCCATATTTAAAACATGTTAGTATCAGTTTGAAATCTCTTTCTTATCAAATTCCAAGCTTTAGGGTTTAACTAGTGAAATTTCCCAAACTTGGACAACAAAACTTTTGTGGTCGTTTGTGGTGTTTGAATAAATTTTCTTTATTTACTTTTGTGATTGTGTCTAATTTTTTCCATACATAAAGTCTAAAATTTTTATTTTGTTGTGATTTATTTTGCCTTTATATTGTTGTTTACGAAAGAATCGGAAAGTGAAAACTCAAAGTTTTGATTTAAGAAAAAAGTGTACATCTAAATTGGAATAGAAATGCACAAATGTAGAGAGAGATAATTCCAAAAATTCTCTGTAACTTTTAGCGACTGCAAACTCTTTTAGTTTTTATATTTTAGTTTTTGCAATGATCTAGAAAAGGGGGAGGCGGGGGATTTTTAACAGAGTGTTGACTCCCAATCAAAAAGTTATTTCTTACAAAAACGTAGCCCCTTACATATTATTGATTGATAAATCAATTTACAAATCATCTGTGATATTTAGGCCAGCTTTTTGTAGATGGGCAAAATATTGGCATGTTTGACTCGGGTAAATACGCCACTGCACGGTCTCTTGACAATTTAATGAGCATTTGTTGTTCGCTTTAAAAGGTGTAGATCCATAGGGCATTTTCATCTTTAATATGTTTCAAGCATGCAAATCCATATTTTAAACATGTTCGGATCATTTAGAAATCTCTTTCTTATCAAATTCAAAGCCATTACGGTTGAAATAGTGGAATTTCCCAAACTTGGACAACAAAATTTTGTGTTCATTTTTGGTGTGTCAATAAATTTTCTTTAATTACATTTGTTTTTATTTTAATTTTTTCCATACATAGACTCTAAAATTTTCATTTTGTTGTTGTATATTTTGCCTTTTTCTTCAAGTTTACAAGAAAATCAGAAATTGAAAACTCAAAGTTTTGATTTATGAAAAAATTGTACATCTAACATGGAATGGGAATGCTCAAATATAGAGAGATAATTCCAAAAAGTCTATATAACTTTTAGGGACTATACACTCTTTTAGTTTTTATATATTAGGTTTTGCAATGATCTGGAAAAGGGGGAAGCAGGGGATCTTTTAATGAGTCTTGACTCCCAATCCATAAGTTATTTCTAACAAAAACACAACCCATTACGCATGATTGACTGATAAATCATTTCACAAATCATTTGTGATTGTTAGGTCAACTTTTTGGAAATGGGCAAAATAATGGCATGTTTGACTCTAGTAAATATCCCACCGCACGTACACTTGAGAATTTAATGGGCATTTTTTGTTTGCTTTAAAAAGTTTGGATCCGAAGGGCATTTACATCTTTAACATGTTTCAAGCATGCATATCTATATTTTAAACATGTTAGGATCAGTTAGAAATCTCTTTCTTATCAAATTCCAAGCCATTACGGTTGAACTAGTGGAATTTCCTTAACTTGGACTACAAAAATTTTGTTTTCGTTTGTGGTGTGTGAATAAATTTTATTTACTTTTATTTTTTTATTTTTTTATTTTGCCTTTCGTTGACTCTAAAATGTTCATATTGTTGTGATCTATTTTTCCTTTAACTTTTCGTTTATGAGAGAATTAAGAAAAAAATTTACATCTAAAATGGAATAGAATTGCACATATGTAGAGAGTGATAATTCCAAAAAGATTCTGTACATTTTAGGGACTGCAAACTCTTTTAGTTTTTATATACTAGGTTTCGCAATGATCGGGAAAATGGGGTGGCGAAGAATTTTTAACTGAGTGTTCACTCCAAATCCATAAGTCATTTCTTACAAAAACATAGCCCGTTACACATGATTGACCGATAAATCACTTTACAAATCATCTGTGATTTTTAGGTAAACTTTTTGTAAAAGGTAAAAATTTTGGCTTGTTTTACTCAGGTAAATATCCTACCGCACGTTCACTTGAGAATTTAAAGAGCATTTGTTGTTCACTTTAAAAGGTTTGGATCCATAGGGCATTTGCATCTTTGACATGTTTCAAGCATGCATATCCATATTTAAAACATGTTAGGATCAGTTAAAAATCCCTTTCTTATCAAATTCCAATCCATTAGGGTTGAACTAGTGGAATTTTACAAACTTGGACAATAAAAATTTTGTGTTCATTTGTGGTGTGTGAATACATTTTCTTTACTCACTTTTGTTATTTTTTTTAAACTTTTCCCATACTTAAACTCTAAAAGTTTCATTTGTTTGTGATCTATTTCTCCTTTATCTTCTTGTTTACGAAAAAATCGAAAAGTGAAAACTCAAAGTTTTGATTTAAGAAAAAAAAGTACATCTAAAATGGAATGGAAATGTAGAAATGTAGAAAGAGATAATTCCAAAATGTCTCTGGAAATTTTAGGGACTGCAAACACTTTTTGTTTTTGTATACTAGGTTTTACAATGATCGGGAAAAGGGGGTGGCGGTGGATTTTTAATTGAGTGTTGACTCCCAATCAATAAGTCATTTCTTACATAAACATAGCCCGTTATGCATTATTGACCGATAAATCACTTTACAAATCATATATGATTGTTAGGTAAACTTTTTGTAAATGGGCAAAATAATGGCTTGTTTGACTCGGGTAAATATCCCACCGCACGTTCACTTCAGAATTTAATCAACATTTTTGTTTGCTTTAAAAGGTTTGGATCCATAGGGCATTTTCATATTTAACATTTTTCAAGCATGCATATCTATATTTAAAACATGTTAGGATCAGTTAGAAATCTTTTTCTATTCAAATTCAAATCCATAAGCATTGAAATAGTGGAATTTTCCAAACATGGACAAAAAACGTTTTCTGTTCATTTGAGGTGTGTGAATAAATTTTATTTCCTTACATTTTTTATTGTTTTTAATTTTTTCCATACATAAACTCTAAAATTTTCTTTTGTTGTGATCTATTTTGCCTTTATCTTCTTGTTTACGAGAGAATCGGAGAGTGAAAACTCAAAGTTTTGATTTATGAAAAAAGTGTACATCTAAAATGGAATGGAAATGCTCAAATTTAGAGAGAGATAATTCCATAAAGTCTCAGTAACTTTTAGGGATTGCAAACTCTTTTAGTATTTATATCATAGGTTTTGCAATGACCGGGAAAAGGGGGTGGCAGAGGATTTTTAATTGAGTGTTGACTCCCAATCCATAAGACATTTCGTAAAAAAACATAGCCTGTTATGGATGATGGACCGATAAATCACTTTATAAATCATCTATGATAATAAGGTCAGCTTTTTGTAAATGGGCAAAATATTGGCTTGTTTGACTCGGGTAAATATCCCACCACACGTTCACTTGAGAATTTAATGAGCATTTGTTGTTCGCCTTAAAATGTTTGGATCCATAGGGAATTTGCATCTTTAACATGTTTCAAGCATGCAAATCCATATTTAAAACATGTTAGGATCATTTAGAAATCTCTTTCTTATCAAATTCAAAGCCATTAGGGTTGAAATAGTGGAATTTCGCAAACTTTGAGAACAAAAATTTTGTGTTCATTTGTGGTGTTTGAATAAATTTTTTTATTTACATTTGTGATTGTGTCTAATTTTTTCGACAGAGTGTTGATTCTCAATCAAATAGTCATTTCTTACAAAAACATAGGCCGTTACATATTATTGATCGATAAATCAATTTACAAATCGTCTGTGATATTTAGGCCAGCTTTTTGTAGATGGGTAAAATATTGGCTTGTTTGACTCGGGTAAATATCCCACTGCACGGTCACTTGAGAATTTAATGAGCATTTGTTGTTCGCTTTAAAAGGTTTGGATCCATAGGGCATTTGCATCTTTAACATGTTTCGAGCAGGCAAATCCATATTTAAAACATGTTAGGATCATTTTGAAATCTCTCTTTTATCAAATTCAAAGCCATTAGGGTTGAAATAGTGGAATTTCCCATACTTGGACAACAAAATTTTGTGTTCATTTCTAGTGTGTCTATAAATTTTCTTTAATTACATTTTTTTTTTAATTTTTTTCCATACATAGACTCAAAAAACTTCATTTTGTTGTAGTATATTTTGCCTTTTTCATCTTGTTTACGAGAAAATCGGATATTGAAAACTCAAAGTTTTGATTTAAGAAAAATTGTACATCTAACATGGAATGGGAATGCTCAAATATAGAGAGAGATAATTCCAAAAAGTCTATGTAGCTTTTAGGACTGCAAACTCTTTTAGTTTTTATATATTAGGTTTTGCAATGATCTGGAAAAGGGGGAGGGGGGGGGGGGGGGGGGGGGGGGGGTGGGGTGGGTGAGATCTTTAAATAAGTCTTGACTCCCAATCCGTAAGTTATTTCTTACAAATACACAGCCCGTTACGCATGATAGACCGATAAATCACTTTTCAAATCATTTGTGATTGTTAGGTCAACTTTTTGTAAATGGGCAAAATAATGGCATGTTTGACTCTAGTAAATATCCCACCACACGTACACTTGAGAATTTAATGGGCATTTTTTGTTCGTTTTCAAACGTTTGGATCCAAAGGGCATTTGCATCTTTAACATGTTTCAAGCATGCATTTCTATATTTTAAACATGTTAGGATCAGTTAGAAATCTCTTTCTTATCAAATTCCAAGCCATTACGGTTGAACTAGTGGAATTTCCGTAACTTGGACTACAAAAATTTTGTGTTCGTTTGTGGTGTGTGAATAAATTTTATTTACTTATATTTTTTTATGTTTTTATTTTTTCCTTTCATTGACTCTAAAATGTTCATTTTTTGTTTTCTGTTTTTCCTTTATCTTTTCTTTTATGAGATAATTAAGAAAAAATTTTACATTTAAAATGGAATAGAAATGAACATATGTAGAGAGAGATAATTCAAAAAAGATTTTGTACATTTTAGGGACTGCAAACTCTTTTAGTTTTTATATACTAGATTTTGTAATGATCGGGAAAATGGGGTGGCGGAGGATTTTCAACTGAGTTTGGACTCCAAATCCATAAGTCATTTCTTACAAAAACATAACCCATTACACATGATTGACCGATAAATCACTTTACAAATCATCTGTGTTTTTTAGACAAACTTTTTGTAAAAAGGAAAAATATTGGCTTGTTTTACTCGGGTAAATATCCCATCGCATGTTCACTTGAGAATTTAAAAAGCATTTGTTGTTCGCTTTAAAAGGTTTGGATCCTTAGGGCAGTTGCATCTTTGACATCTTTCTAGCATGCATATCCATATTTAAAACATGTTAGGATCAGTTAAAAATCCCTTTCTTATCAAATTCCAATCCATTAGGGTTGAACAAGTGGAATTTCACAAACTTGGACCACAAAAATTTTGTGTTCGTTTGTGGTGTGTGAATAAATTTTCTTTACTCACATATGTTATTTTTTTTAACTTTTCCCATACTTAAACTCTACAAGTTTCATTTTGTTGTGATCTATTTCTCCTTTATCTTCTTGTTTACCACAAAATCGAAAAGTGAAAACTCAAACTTTTGATTTAAGAAAAAATAATGCATCTAAAATGGAATGGAAATGTAGAAATGTAGAGAGAGATAATTCCAAAATGTCCCTGGAAATTTTAGGGACTGCAAAAACTTTTTGTTTTTATATATTAGGTTTTGCAATGATCGGGAAAAGGGGGTGGCGGTGAATTTTTAACTGCGTGTTGACTCCCAATCAATAAGTCATTTCTTACATAAACATAGCCCGTTATGTATTATTGACCGATAAATCACTTTAAAAATCATTTGTGATTGTTAGGTCAACTTTTTGTAAATGGGAAAAATAATGGCTTGTTTGACTCGGGTAAATATCCCACCGCACGTTCACTTCAGAATTTAATCAGCATTTGTTCTTCGCTTTAAAAGGTTTGGATCCATAGGGCATTTGCATATTTAATGATTTTCAAGCATGCATATCTATATTTAAAACATGTTAGGATCAGATAGAAATCTCTTTCTTATCAAATTCCAAACCATAAGCATTGAACTAATGGAATTTTCCAAACATGGACAACAAAAGTTTTCTGTTCGTTTGTGGTGTGTGAATAAATTTTATTTCTTTACATTTTTTATTGTTTTTTAGTTTTTTCCATACATAAACTCTAAAATTTTCTTTTTGTTGTGATCAATTTTGCCTTTATCTTCTTGTTTACGAGAGAATCGGAGAGTGAAAACTCAAAGTTTTGATTTAAGAAAAAAGTGTACTTCTAAAATGGATTGGAAATGCTCAAATTTAGAGAGAGATAATTCCATAAAGTCTCTATAACTTTTGGGATTGCAAACTCTTTTAGTATTTATATTTTAGGTTTTGCAATGATCGGGAAAAGGGGGTGGCGGAGGATTTTTAACTGAGTGTTGATTCCCAATCAATAAGTCATTTCTTACACAAACATAGCCCGTTATGTATTATTGACCGATAAATCAATTTACAAATCATTTGTGATTGTTAGGTCAACTTTTGGTAAATGGGCAAAATATTGGCTTGTTTGACTCGGGTAAATATCCCACCGCACGTTCACTTCAGAATTTAATCAACATTTGTTGTCCGCTTTAAAAGGTTTGGATCCATATGGTATTTGAATATTTAACATTTTTCAAGCATGCATATCGATATTTAAAACATGTTAGGATCAATTAGAAATCTCTTTCTTATCAAATTCCAAACCAAAAGCATTGAACTAGTGGAATTTTCCAAACATGGACAACAAAATTTTTCTATTCGTTTGTGGTGTGTGAATAAATTTTATTTCCTTTTATTTTTTATTGTTTTTAAGTTTTTTCCATACATAAGCTCTAAAATTTTCTTTTTGTTGTGATCTATTTTGCCTTTATCTTCTTGATTACAAGAGAATCGGAGAGTGAAAACTCAAAGTTTTGATTTAAGAAAAATGTGTACATCCAAAATGGATTGGAAATGCTAAAATTTAGAGAGAGATAATTCCATAAAGTCTCTATAACTTTTAGGGATTGCAAACTCT
Organism: Aristolochia californica; assembly: GCF_029961685.1. Taxonomy (NCBI): domain Eukaryota; kingdom Viridiplantae; phylum Streptophyta; class Magnoliopsida; order Piperales; family Aristolochiaceae; genus Aristolochia; species Aristolochia californica. The sequence continues at coordinate 15,687,788 of NW_027181782.1, read as the reverse complement.
TTTAGTATTTATATTTTAGGTTTTACAATGATCGGGAAAAGGGGTGGCAGACGATTTTTAACTGAGTGTTGACTCCCAATCCATAAGACATTTCGTAAAAAAATATAGCCCATTAAGGATGATTGACCGATAAATCACTTTATAAATCATCTATGATTATTAGGTCAGCTTTTTGTAAATGGCCAAAATATTGGCTTGTTTGACTTGGGTAAATATCCCACCGCACGTTCACTTGAGAAATTAATGAGCATTTGTTGTTCGCTTTAAAATGTTTGGATCCATAGGGCATTTGCATCTTTAACATGTTTCAAGCATGCAAATCCATATTTAAAACATGTTAGGATCATTTAGAAATCTCTTTCTTATCAAATTCAAAGCCTATGGGTTGAAAAAGTGGAATTTCCCAAACTTAGAGAAAAAAACTTTTGTGTTCGTTTCTGGTGTGTCAATAAAATTTTTTTCATTACATTTGATTTTTTTATAATTTTTCCATACATAAACTCTAAATTTTTTATTTTGCTGTTGTCTATTTTACCTTGATCTTCTTGTTTACGAGAAAATCGAAAATTGAAAACTCAAAGTTTTGATTTAATAAAAAATTGTACATCTAACATGGAATGGGAATGCGCAAATATAGAGAGAGATAATGCCAAAAATTCAATGTAACTTTTAGGGACTACAAACTCTTTTAGTTTTTATATATTAGGTTTTGCAATGATCTGAAAAATGTTTGGATCCAAAGGCCATTTGCATCTTTAATATGTTGCAAGCATGCATATCTATATTTAAAAAATGTTAGGATCAGTTAGAAATCTCTTTCTTTTAAAATTCCGAGCCATTACGGTTGAACTAGTGGAATTTCCCTAACTTGGACAATAAAAATTTTGTGTTCGTTTGTGGTGTGTGTATAAATTTTCTTTACTTAAATTTTTTATTTTTTTTATTTTTTCCTTACATAAACTCTAAAATATTCTTTTTGTTGTGATCTATTTTTCCTTTTTCTTTTTCTTTATGAGAGAATCGAAAAATGAAAAATCATAGTTTTGATTTAAGAAAAACTTGTATATCTAAAATGGAATAAAAATGCTCATATGTGGAGAGAGATAATTCCAAAAATTCTCTATACATTTTAGGGACTGCAAACGCTTTTAGTTTTTATACACTCGGTTTTGCAATGATGGGGAAAAGGGGGTGGCGGTGGATTTTTATCTGAGTGTTGACTCCCAATCCATAAATCATTTCTTAAGAAAAACATAGCCCGTTACGCATGATTGATCGATAAATCACTTTACAAATCATTTGTGATTTTGAGGTAAAACTTTTGTAAATGGGTTAAATATTGGCTTGTTTTACTCGGATAAATATTCCACCGCACGTTCACTTGAGAATTTAATGAGCATTTGTTGTTCGCTTTAAAAGGTTTGGATCCATAGGGTATTTGCATTTTTAACATGTTTCAAGTATGCATATCCATATTTAAAACATATTAGGATCAGTTGAAAATCTCTTTCATATCAAATTCCAATCCATTAGGGTTGAACTAGTGGAATTTCACAAAGTTGGACAACAAAACTTTTGTGTTTGTTTGTGGTGTGTCAATAAATTTTCTTTACTTATATTTTTTATTGTTTTTAATTTTTTCCATACATAAACTCTAAAATTTTTATTTTGTTGTTGTCTATTTTGCCTTTATCTTCTTGTTTACAAGAAAATCGGAAATTGAAAACTCAAAGTTTTGTTTAAAGAAAAAATTGTACATCTAACATGGAATGGGAATGCACAAATATAGAGAGAGATAATTCCAAAATTTCTTTGTAAATTTTAGGGACTGCAAACTTTTTTATTTTTAATATATTAGGTTTTGCAATGATATAGAAAAGGGGGAGGCGGGGGATCTATAAATGAGTCTTGACTCCCAATCCGTAAGTTATTTCTTACAAAAACACAACCCGTTACGCATGATTGACCGAAAAATCACTTTACAAATCATTTGTGATTGTGAGGTCAACTTTTTGTAAATGGTCAAAATATTGGCTTGTTTGACTCTAGTAAATATCCCACCGCACGTTCACTTGAGAATTTAATGGGCATTTGTTGTTCACTTAAAAACTTTTGGATCCAAAGGCCATTTGCATCTTTAACATGTTTCAAGCATGCATATCTATATTTAAAACATGTTAGGATTAGTTAGAAATCTCTTTCTTTTCAAATTCCATGACATTACGGTTGAACTAGTGGAATTTCCCTAACTTGGACAACAAAAATTTTGTGTTCGTTTTTGGTGTGTGAATAAATTTTCTTTACTTATATTTTTTTTCCTTACATAAACTCTAAAATGTACACTTTTTTGGGATCTATTTTCTTTACTTATATATTTTTATCTTTTTGTTTATGAGAGAATCGGAAAGGGAAAACTCATAGTTTTGATTTAAGAAAAAAGTGTATATCTAAAATGGAATAGAAATGCACATATGTGGAGAGAGAGAGAGATAATTCCAAAAAGTCTTTGTACATTTTAGGGACTGTAAATGCTTTTAGTTTTTATATACTAGGTTTTGCAATGATCGGGAAAAGGGCGTGGCGGAGGATTTTTTACTGAGTGTTGACTCCCAATCCATAAGTCATTTCTTAAAAAAACATAGCCTGTTACGCATGATTGACCGATAAATAACTTTAAAAATCATCGGTGATTTTTAGGTAAACTTTTATAAATGGGCAAAATATTGGCTTGTTTTACTCAGGTAAATATCCCATTGCACGTTCACTTGAGAATTTAGTGATCATTTGTTGTTTGCTTTAAAAGGTTTGAATCCATAGGGTATTCACATCTTTAGCATGTTTCATTCATGAATATCCATATTTAAAACATGTTAGGATCATTTAAAAATCTCTTTCTTTTCAAATTCCAATCCATTAGGGTTGAACTAGTGGAATTTTCCAAACTTGGACAACAAAACTTTTGTGTTCGTTTGTGGTTTGTGAATAAATTTTCTCTAATTCCATTTGTTATTGTTTTTATTTTTTTCCAAACTTAAACTCTAAAATTTTCATTTTGTTGGGATCTATTTTGCCTTAATCTTCTTGTTTATGAGAGAATCGGAAAGTGACAACTCAAAGTTTGGATTAAAGAAAAATGAGTACATCTAAAATGGAATGGAAATGTACAAATGTAGAGAGAGATAATTCCAAAATGTCTCACGAAATTATAGGGAATGCAAACTCTTTTTGTTTTTATATCTTAGGTTTTGCAATGATCGGGAAAAGGGGGTGGCAGTGGATTTTTAACTGAGTGTTATCTGCCAATTAATAAGTCATTTCTTTCAAAAACATAGCCCATCATGTATGATTGACCGATAAATCACTTTAAAAATCATCTGTGATTGTTAGGTCAGGTTTTTGTAAATGGGTAAAATAATGGCTTGTTTGACTCGGGTAAATATCCCACCGCACGTTCACTTGAGAATTAAATGAGTATTTGTTGTTCGCTTTAAAAGGTTGAGATCCATAGGGCATTTGCATCTTTAACATGTTTCAAGCATGCATATCCATATTTAATACATGTTAGGATCCGTTAGAAACTTCTTTCTTATCAAATTCCAAGCCATAATGGTTGAACTAGTGGATTTTCCCAAACTTGGACAGCAAAACGTTTGTGTTCGTTCGTGGTGTGTGAATAAATTATCATTTCTTACATTTGTTAGAGTTTTTAATTTTTTACCTACAGAAACTCTAAATTTTCATTTTGTTGTGATCTATTTTACCTTTATCTTCTTGTTTACGAGAGAATCGGAAATATAAAACTCAAAGTTTTGATTTAAGAAAAAAGTGTAAATAAAAAATGAATGGAAATGCACAAATGTAGAGAGAGATAATTCCAAAAGGTCTCTGTAACTTTTAGGGACTTCAAACTATTTTAGTTTTTATATATTAAGTTTTGCAATGATCGGGAAAAGGGGGAGGCAGGGGATTTTTAACTGAGTGTTGACTCTCAATCCATAAGTCCTTTCTTACACAAAAAAAAGCCCGTTATGCATGATTGACCAATAAATCACTTTAAAAATCATCTGTGATTGTTAGGTCAACTTTTTGTAAATGGGCAAAATAATGGCTTATTTGACTCGGGTCAGTATCCCACCTCATTTTCACTTGAGAATTTAATTATCATTTGTTGTTCGCTTTAAAAGGTTTGGATCCATAGGGCACTTACATCTTTAACATGTTTCAAGCATGCATATCCATATTTCAAATATGTTAGTATCAGTTAGAAATCTCTTTCTTATAAAATTCCAAGGGAAAAGGGTTGTACTAGTGGAATTTCCCAAACTTGGACAACAAAACTTTTGTGTTCGTTTGTGTTGTTTGAATAAATTTTTTTTACTTACATTTGTTATAGTGTCTAATTTTTTCCATACATAAATTCTCAAATTTTAATTTTTTTGTGATATATTTTGCCTTTTATCTTCTTCTTGACGAAAGAATCGGAAAGTGAAAACTCAAAGTTTTGATTTAAGAAAAAAGTGTACATCTAAAATGGAATGGAAATGTACAAGTGTATAGAGAGATAATTCCAAAATATCTGTGTAACTTTTAGGGACTGAAAACTCTTTTAGTTTTTATATATTAAGTTTTGCAATGATCGGGAAAAGGGGGAGGTGGGGGATTTTTAACTGAGTGTTGATTCACAATCCAAAAGTCATTTCTTAAAAAAACGTAGCCCGTCACGTATGATTGACCAATAAATCACTTTACAAGTTATCTATGATTGTTAGGTTAGCTTTTTGTAAAATGGGAAAATATTTGCTTGTTTGTCTCAGGTCAATATCCCACCGCACATCCACTTGAGAATTTAATGAGCATTTGTTGTTCACTTTAAAAGGTTTGGATCCATAGGGAATTTGCATCTTTAACATGTTTCAAGTAGGCATATCAAATTCAAAGCCATTAGGGTTGAAATAGAGGAATTTCCCAAACTTGGACAACAAAACTTGTGTGTTTGTTTTTGGTGTGTGAAAATTTTTTCTTTACTTACATTTGTAATTGTTTTTAATTTTTTCCATACATAAACTCTAAATTTTCATTATGACTTTATCTTCTTGTTTATAGGAAAATCGGAAAGTGAAAACTCAAAGTTTCGTTTTAAGAAAAAAGTGTACATCTAAAATAGAATGGGAATGCACAAATATAGAGAGAGATAATTCCAAAAAGTTTATGTAACTTTTAGGAACTGCGAACTCTTTAAGTTTGTATATATTAGGTTTTTCAATGATCTAGAAAAGGGGGAGTCGGGTGATCTTTAACTAAGTGTTGACTCCCAATCCGTAAGTCATTTCTTATAAAAAACATATCCCGTTACGCATGATTGACCGATAAATCACTTTAAAAATCATCAGTGATTGTTAGGTCAGCTTTTTGTAAATGGGATAAATAATGGCTTGTTTGACTCGGGTAAAAATCCCACCGCACGTTCACTTGAGAATTTAACGGGCATTTGATGTTTTCTTTAAAAGGTTTGGATCCAAAGGGCATTTGCATTTTTAACATGTTTCAAGCATGCATATCTATATTTTAAACATGTTAGGATCAGTTAGAAATTTCTTTCTTTTCAAATTCCAAGCCTTTACAGTTGAACTAGTGAAATTTCCGTAACTTGGACAACAAAACTTTTGAGTTTGTTTGTGGTGTGTGAATAAATTTTATTTTATTACATTTTTTGTTTTTTAAAATTTTTTCCTTACATAAACTCTAAAATTTTCATTTTGTTGTGATCTATTTTTCCTTTATCTTCTTGTTTATGAGAGAATCGGAAAGTGAAAACTTATAGTTTTGATTTAAGAAAAAAGTGTAAATAAAAAAAGGAATGAAAATGCACAAATGTAGATAGAGATAATTCAAAAAAGTCTCTATAAATTTTAGGGATTGCAATCTCTTTTAGTTTTTATATATTAGGTTTTGCAATGATCGGCAACAGGGGGAGGCGGGGGATTTTTAACCGAGTGTTGATTCCCAATCCATAAGTCAATTCTTACAAAAACAAAGCCCATTATGCATGATTGAAAAATAAATCACTTTACAAATCATATGTGATTGTTATGTCAGCTTTTTGTAAATGGGTAAAATAACGGCTTGTTTGACTCGAGTAAAAATCCCACCGCACGTTCACTTGAGAATTTAATGAGCATTTGTTGTTTACTTTAAAAGGTTTGGATCCATAGGGTATTTGCATCTTTAACATGTTTTAAGCATGCATATCCATATTTAAAACATGTTAGGATCAGTTAGAAATCTTTTTCTTAACAAATGCCAAACCATTTGGGTTAAACAAGTGGAATTTCCCAAATTTGGACAACAAAACTTTTGTGTTTGTATGTGGTGTGTGAATAAATTTTCTTTACTTACATTTGTTTTATTTTAATTTTTTCATACATAAACTCTAAAATTTTCTTTTTGTTGTGATCTATTTTGCCTTTATTTTCTTGTTTACGAAAGAATCAAAAAGTTAAAACACAAAGTTTTGGTTTAAGAAAAAAGTCTACATCTAAAATGGAATGGAAATGCACAAATATAGAGAGAGATAATTCCAAAAACTCTCTGTAACTTTCAGGGACTGCAAACCCTTCTAGTTTTTATATATTAGGTTTTACAATGATCGGGAATAGGGGGAGGTGAGGGATTTTTAACTGAGTGTTGACTCCCAATCCAAAAGTCATTTCTTACAAAAATGTAGCCCGTTATACAAGATTGACCGATAAATCACTTTATAAATCATCTGTGATTGTTAGGTCAACTTTTTGTAAATGGACAAAATAATTGCTTGTTTGACTCGGGTAAATATCTCACCGCATGTTCATTTGAGAATTTAATGAGCATTTATGTTTGCTTTAATATGTTTGGATCCTTAGGGCATTTGCATCTTTAACATATTTCAAGCATGCATATCCATATTTAAAACATGTTAGGATCAGTTAGAAATCTCTTTCTTGTCAAATTCAAAGCCATTAGGGTTGAATTAGTGGAATTTGCCAAAGTTGGACAACAAAACTTTTGTGTTCATTTGGGGTGTGTGAAAAAAAATTGTTTACTTACATTTTTTATTGTTTTTAATTTTTTCCATACATAGACTTTAAAATTTTCATTTTGTTGTGTTCTATTTTGCCTTTATCTTCATGTTTACGAGTAAATCGAAAAGTGAAAACTCAAAGTTTTGATTTAAGAAAAAAGTGTACATCTAAAATGGAATGGGAATGCACAAATATAGAGAGAGATAAATTCCAATAAGTCTCTATAACTTTTAGGGTATGCAAACTCTTTAAGTTTTTATATATTAGGTTTTGCAATGATTGGGAAAAGGGGGAGGCGGGGGGATCTTTAACTGAGTCTTGACTCCAAATCCGTAAGTCATTTGTTACAAAAATACAGTCCATTACACATGATTGAGTGATAAATCACATTACAAAACATTTGTGATTGTTAGGTCAGCTTTTTTTAAATGGGCAAAATAGTGGCTTGTTTGACTCGGGTAAATATCCCACCGCACGTTCACTAATTTAATGAGCATTTGTTGTTCATTTTAAAAGGTTTGGAATGATAAGGCATTTGCATCTTTAACATGTTTCAAGCTTGCATATCCATATTTAAAACATGTTAGGATCAGTTAGAAATCTTTCTTATCAAGTTCCAAACCATTAAGGTTGAACTAGTGGAATTTCCATAACTTGGACAACAAAACTTTTGTGTTCATTTGTAGTGTGTGAATAAATTTTTCCTTTACTTAAATTTGTTTTTGGTTTTAATTTTTTCCATACATAAACTCTAAAATTTTTATTTTGTTGTAATCTATTGTGCCTTTATCTTCTTCTTTACGAGAGAATCAGAAAGTAAAAACTCAAAGTTTTGATTTAAGAAAAAAGTGTACATCTAAAATGGACTAGAAATGCACAAATATAGAGAGAGATAATTCCAAAAAGTGTCTGTAACTTTTAGGGACTACAAAGTCTTTTAGTTTTAATATATTAGGTTATGCAATGATTGCAAAAAGTGGGAGGCGGAGGATTTTTAACTGAGTGTTGACTCCCAATCCATATGTCAATTCTTACAAAAACACAACCCTTTATGCATGATTGACCGCTTAATTACTTTACAAATCATCTGTGATTGTTAGGTCAGTTTTTGTAAATGGGCAAAATAATGGCTTGTTTGACTCGAGTAAATATCCCACTGCACTTTCACTTGAGAATTTAATGAGCATTTGTTGTTCGCTTTAACAGGTTTGGATCTATAGGGCATTTGCATCTTTAACTTCATTCAACCATGCATATCCATATTTAAAACATTTTAGGTTCAGTCAGAAATTTCTTTCTTATATTATTCCTAGCCAGTAGGGTTGAACTAGTGGAATTTCCATAACTTGGACAACAAAACTTTTGTGTTCATTTGTGGTGTGTGAATAAATTTTTTTTACTTAAATTTTTTATTGGTTTTAATTGTTTCCATACATAAACTCTAAAATTTTTCTTTTGTTGTAATCTATTGTGCCTTTATCTTCTTCTTTACGAGAGAATCGGAAGGTAAAAACTCAAAGTTTTGATTTATGAAAAAAATGTACATCTAAAATGGACTAGAAATGCAAAAATATAGAGAGAGATAATTCCAAAAAGTCTCTGTAACTTTTAGGGACTGGAAAATCTTTTAGTTTTTATATATTAGGTTATGCAATGATTGCGAAAAGTGGGAGGCGGAGGATTTTTAATTGAGTGTTGACGCCCAATCCATAAGTGATTTCTTACAAAAACACAGCCCGTTATGCATGATTGACCGATTAATTACTTTACAAATCATCTGTGATTGTTAGGTCAGTTTTTTTAAATGGGCAAAATAATGGTTTGTTTGACTCGGGTAAATATCCCACTGCACGTTCACTTGAGAATTTAATGAACATTTGTTGTTCGCTTTAAAAGGTTTGGATCCATAGGGAATTTGCATCTTTCACATGTTTCAAGCATACATATCCACATTTAAAACATGTTAGGATCAGTTAGAAATCTTTTTCTTATCAAATTCAAAGGCATAATGGTTGAACTAGTGGAACTTCCCAAACATGGACAACAAAACTTTTCTGTTCGTTTGTGGTTTATGAATAAAATTTCTTTAGTTAAATTTGTTATTTTTTTTACTTTTTTCCATACATAGACTCTAAAATTTTCATTTTGTTGTGATCTATTTTTCCTTTATCTTCTTGTTTATGAGAAAATCAAAAAGTGAAAACTCAATGTTTTGATTGAAGAAAAAAGTGTACATCTAAAATGGAATGGAAATGCACAAACATAGAAAGAGATAATTCCAAAAAGTCTCTTTAACTTTTAGGGACTGCAAACTCTTTAAGTTTTTATATATTTGGTTTTGAAATGATCAGGAAAAGGGGGAGGCGGGGGATCTTTAACTGAGTGTTGAGTCCCAATCCGTTAGTCATTTGTAACAAAAACACAAACCATTAGACATGATTGAAGGATAAATCACTTTAAAAATCATCTGTGATTGTTAGTTCATCTTTGTGTAATTGGGGAAAATAATAGCTTGTTTGACTTGGGTAACTATCCCACCACACATTCACTTGATAATTTTATGAGCATTTGTGGTTCGCTTTAATAGGTTTGGATCCATAGGGAATTTGCATCTTTAACTTCATTCAACCATGCATATCCATATTTAAAACATTTTAGGTTTAGTTAGAAATCTCTCTCTTATATTATTCCTATCCATTAGGGTTGAACTAGTAGAATTTCCATAACTTGGACAACAAAACTTTTGTGTTCATTTGTAGTGTGTGAATAAATTTCCTTTACTTAAATTTGTTATTGGTTTTAATTTTTTCCATATATAAACTTTAAAATTTTTATTTTGTTGTAATCTTTTGTGCCTTTATCTTCTTCTTTACGAGAGAATCGGAAAGTAAAAACTCAAAGTTTTGATTTAAGAAAAAAGTGTACATCTAAAATGGACTGGAAATGCACAAATATACAGAGAGATAATTCCAAAAAGTCTCTGTAACTTTTAGGGACTGCAAAGTCTTTTAGTTTTTATATATTAGATTATGCAATGATTGCGGAATGTGAGAGGTGGAGGATTTTTAACTGAGTGTTGACTCCCAATCCATCAGTCATTTCTTAAAAAACCACAGCTCATTATGCATGATTGATCGATTAATTACTTCACAAATCATATGTGAGTGTTAGGTCAGTTTTTGTAAATGGGCAAAATAATGGCTTGTTTGACTCAGGTAAATATCCCACTGCACGTTCACTTAAAAATTTAATGAGCATTTGTTGTTCACTTTAAAAGGTTTGGATCCATAGGGAATTTGCATCTTTAACATGTTTCAAGCATACATATCCATATTTAAAACATGTTAGAATCAGTTCGAAATTTCTTTCTTATCAAATTCAAAGCCATTAGGGTTGAACTAGTGGATCTTCCCAAACTTGGACAACAAAACTTTAATGTTCGTTTTTGGTGTATGAATAAATTTTCTTTTCTTAAATTTGTTTTTGTTTTTAATTTTTCCATACATAAACTCTAAAATTTTCATTTTGCTGTGATCTATTTTGCCTTTATCTTCTTGTTTACGAGAGAATCGAAAACTGAAAACTCAAAGTTTTGATTGAAGAAAAAACTGTACATCTAAAATAGAATGGAAATGCACAAATATAGAAAGAGATAATTCCAAAAAGTCTTTCTAACTTTTACAGACTGCAAACTCTTTCAGTTTTTATATATTTGGTTTTGAAATGATCGGGAAAAGGGGGAGGTGGGGGATCTTTAACTGAGTCTTGACTCCCAATCCGTTAGTCATTTTGAACAAAAACACAGCCTGTTACGCATGATTGACCAATAAACCACTTTACAAATCATCTATGATTGTTAGTTCATCTTTTTGTAAATAAGGAAAATAATGGCTGGTTTGACTTGGATAAATATCCCACCGCACATTCACTTGATAATTTAATGAGCATTTGTTGTTCACTTTAACAGTTTTGGATCCGTAGGGCATTAGCATCTTTAACTTCATTCAACCATGCATATCAATATTTAAAACATTATAGGTTCAATCAAAAATCTCTTTCTTCTATTATTCCTAGCCATTAGGGTTGAACTAGTGGAATTTCCATAACTTGGACAACTAAACTTGTGTTCATTTGTAGTGTGTGAATAAATTTTCTTTACTAAAATTTGTTATTTGTTTTAATTTTTCCCATACATAAACTCTAAAATTTTTATTTAGTAGTAATCTTTAGTGCCTTTGTCTTCTTTTTTACGAGAGAATCGGAAAGTAAAAAATCAAAGTTTTGATTTAAGACAAAAGTCTACATCTAAAATGAGCTGGAAGTGCACAAATATAGAGAGAGATAATTCCAAAAACTCTCTGTAACTTTTAGGGACTGCAAACTCTTTTAGTTTTTATTTATTAGGTTATGCATTGATTGAGAAAAGTGGGAGGCAGAGGATTTTTAACTGTGTTGACTCCCAATCCATGAGTCATTTCTTACAAAACTCAGCCTGTTATGCATGATTGACCGATTAATTACTTGAAAAATCATCTATGATTGTTAGGTCAGTTTTTGTAAATGGGCAAAATAATGGCTTGTTTGGCTCGGGTAAATATCCCACTGCACGTTCACTTGATAATTTAATGAGCACTTGTTGTTCGCTTTAAATGGTTTGGATCCATACGGAATTTGCATCTTTAACATGTTTCAAGCATACATATCCATATTTAAAACATGTTAGGATCAGTTAGAAATCTCTTTCTTATCAAATTCAAAGCCATAAGGGTTGAACTAGTGGAACTTCCCAAACTTGGACATCAAAACTTTTGTGTTCGTTTTTGGTGTATGAATGAATTTACTTTACTTAAATTTGTTATTTTTTTAATTTTTTCCATACATAGACTCTAAAGTTTTCATTTTGTTGTGATCTATTTTTCCTTTATCTTCTTGTTTATGAGAAAATCGGAAAGTGAAAACTCAAAGTTTTGATTGAAGAAAAAAGTGTACATCTAAAATGGAATGGAAATGGACAATATAGAAAGAGATAATTCCAAAAAGGCTTTGTAACTTTTAGGGACTGCAAACTCTTTTAATTTTTATATATTAGGTTTCACGATGATCAGGAAAAGGGGGAGGCAAGGGATTCTTAACTGATTGTTGACTCCCAATCCATAAGTCATTTCTTACAAAAACAAATCCCGTCATGCATGAATGACTGATAAATAACTTTACAATTCATCTTTGTTTGTTTGGTCAATTTTTTGCAAATGGGCAAAATAAAGGCTTGTTTTCCTTGGGTAAATATCCCACCTTACGTTCACTTGAGAATTTAATGAACAATTCTTGTTCACTTTAAAAGGTTCGGATCCATAGGAAATTTGCATCTTTAACATGTTTCAAGCATGCATATCCATATTTAAAACTTGTTAGGATCTATTAGAAATCTCTTTCTTATCAAATTCCAAGCCATATGTGCTGAACTAGTGGAATTTCCCAAACTTGGACAATAAAACTTTTATGTTCATTTGCGTTGTGTGAATAAATTTTTTTTTCTTACATTTTTTATTCTTTTTAATTTTTTTCCATACATAAACAATAAAATTTTCATTTTCTTGTGATCTCTTTTGCCTTTATCTTATTGTTTACGAGAGAATCGAAAAGTGAAAACTCAAAGTTTTGATTTAAGAAAAAAGTGTACATCTAAAATGGAATGGAAATGCAAAAATTTAGAGAGAGAAATTTCCGAACAGTCTCTGTAACTTTTAGTCACTTCAAACTCTTTTAGTTTTTATATATTAGGTTTTGCAATGATCGGGAAAAGGGGGAGGCGGTAGATTTTTAACTGAGTGTTGGCTCCCAATCAGAAAGTCATTTCCTACCAAAACATAGCCCATTACGTATGATTGACCAATAAATCACTATACAAATAATCTATGATTGTTAGGTCAGCTTTTTGTAAATGGGCAAAATAATGGCTTGTTTCACTCTGGTAAATATCCCACCGCACGTTCACTTGAGAATTTAATGAGCATTTGTTGTTCGCTTTAAAAGGTTTGGATCCATAGGGCATTTGCATCTTTAACATGTTTCAAGCATGCATATCCTTATTTAAAACATGTTAGGATCAGTTAGAAATATCTTTCTTATCAAATTCCAAGCGATTAAGGTTGAACTAGTGGAATTTCCCATACTTGGACAACAAAATTTTTTTGTTCGTTTGTGGAGTGTGAATAAATTTTCTTTACTTGTATTTGTTACTATTTTAAAATTTTCCATGCATAAACTCTAAATTTTCATTTTTTTTGTGATCAATTATGCCTTTATGGTCTTGTTTACGAGAAAATAGGAAAGTGAAAACTCAAAGTTTTGATTTAAGAAAACAATGTATATCTAAAATGGAATGGAAATGCACAAATGTAAAGAGAGATAATTAAATAAAGACATTGTGACTTTTAGGGACTGCAAACTATTTTAGTTTTTATATAATAGGTCTTGCAATGATTGGGAAAAGGTGCAGGCGTGGGATTTTTAACTGAGTGTTGACTCCCAATCAAAAAGTCATTTCTTACAAAAACATAGCCCGTTATACTTAGAGAGAGATAATTCCAAAAATTCTCTGTAACTTTTAGGGACTGCAAACTCTTTTAGTTTTAAAATCTAAGGTTTTGCATTGATCGAGAAAATGGGGTGGCGGGGGATTTTTGATTGAGTATTGACTCCCAATCCATAAGTCATTTCTTTAAAAAATATAGCCCATTACGCATGATTGACCGATAAATCACTTTACAAATCATCTATGATTGTTAGGTCAGCTTTTGGTAAATGGGCAAAATAATGGCTTGTTTGATTTGGGTAAATATCCCACCGCACATTCACTTGAGAATTTAATGAGCATTTGTTGTTCGCTTTAAAAGGTTTGGATCCGTAGGGCATTAGCATCTTTAACATGTTCCAAGCATGCATATCCATAATTAAAACATGTTAGGATCAGTTAGAAATATATTTCTTATGAAATTCCAACCTATTAGCGTTGAACTATAAGAATTTCCAAAACTTGGACAACAAAACTTTTCTGTTCGTTTGTGGTGTGTGACTAAATTTTCTTTACTTACATTTATTATTGTGATTAATTTTTTCCATACATAAACCCTAAAATTTTCATTTTGTTGTGATCTATTTTTACCTTTATCTACTTATTGATGAGAGATTTGAAAAGTGAAAACTCAAAGTTTTGATTTAAGAAAAAAGTGTACATCTAAAATGGAATGGAAATGCACAAATGTAGAGAGAGATAATTCCAAAAAGTCTTTGTGACTTTTAGGGTATGCAAACATTTTCAGTTTTTGTTAGGTTTTGCAATGATCGGGAAAAGGGGCAGGCGGGGGATCTTTAACTGAGACTTGATTCCAAATTCGTAAGTCATTTGTTACAAAAACACAGTCCATTATGCATGATTGACCGATAAATCACTTTACAAATCATCTGTGATTGTTAGGTAAACTTTTTGTAAATGGGCAAAATAATGGCTTGTTTGACTAGGGTAAATATCCCACCACACGTTCACTTGAGAATTTAATGAGCAGTTATTGTTTGCTTTAAAAGGTTTGGATCCATAGAGCATTTGCATCTCTAACATGATTCAAGCATGCATATCCATTTTTAAAACATGTTAGGATCAGTTAGAAATCTTTCTTATCAAATTCCAAGCCACTAGGGTTGAACTAGTGGAATTTCCCTAACTTGGACAACAAAACTGTTAAGTTCATTTGTGGTGTGTGAATAAATTTGGTTTACTTAAATTTTTTATTCTTTATAATTTTTTCTATACATAAACTCTAAAATTGTTATTATGTTGTAATCTATTTTGTCGTATCTTCTTTTTTAGAAGAGAATCAGAATGTGAAAACTCAAAGTTTTGATTTAGAACAAAGGTAGATCTAAAATGGAATGGAAATGCACAAATATAGAGAGAGATAATTCCAAAAAGTCTATGTAACTTTTAGGGACTGTAAACTCTTTTAGTTTTTATATATTAGGTTTTGCAATGATCGGGAAAAAGGGAGGCAAGGCATTTTTAACTGATTGTTGACTCCCAATCCTTAAGTAATTTCCTACAAAAACAGAGCCCATTACGCATTATTGATCGATTAATCTCATTACAGATCATCTGCGATTTTTTTGTCAGCTTTTTGTAAATGAGCAAAATAATGGCTTGTTTGACTCGGGTAAATATCCCACCACACGTTCACTTGAGAATTTAATGAGCTTTTGTTGTTCGCTTTAAAAGGTTTGGATCCATTGGGCTTTTGCATCTTTAACATGTTTGAAGCATGCATATCCATTTTTAAAACATGTTAGGATCAATTAGTAATCTCTTTCTTGTCAAATTCCTAGCCATTAGGGTTGAACTAGTGGAATTTCCCAAACATGGACAACAAAACTTTTGTGTTCGTTTGTCGTGTGTGAATAAATTTTCGTTTTTTACATTTGCTATTGTGTTTAATTTTTTCCGTACATAAACTCTAAAATTTTCATTTTGTTGTAATCTATTTGGCCTTTATCTTCTCGTTTACGAGATAATCGAAAATTGAAAACTCAAAGTTTTGATTTAAAAAAAAAAAGTGTACATCTAAAATGGATGGAAAAGCACAAAGGTAGAGAGAGATAATTCCAAAAAGTCTCTTTAACTTTTAGGGACTACAAACTCTTTTAGTTTTTTATCTATTAGGTTTTGCAGTGATCGGGAAAAGGGGGAGGCGGGGAATTTTTAACTAAGTGTTGACTCCCAATCCATAAGTCATTTCTTAAAAAGACATAGCCTGTTACACATGATTGACCAATAAATCACTTTACAAATCATCTGTGATTGTTACGTCAGTTTTTTGTAAATGGACAAAATAATGACTTGTTTAAATCGGGAAATTTCCCACCCCATGCGCACTTGAGAATTTAATGAGCATTTGTTGTTCGCTTTAAAAGGTTTGGATCCATAGGCTATTTGTATCTTTTATATGTTTCGAGCATGCATATCCATATTTAAAACATGTTAGGATCAGTTAGAAATCTCTTTCTTATCAAATTCAAAGCCATTACGATTGAATTAGTGGAACTTCCCAAACTTGGACAACAAAACTCTTGTGTTCATTTGTGGTGTATGAATAAATTTTCTTTACTTAAATTTTTAATTTTTTTTAATTTTTTCCATACATAAACTCTAAAATTTTCATTTTGTTATGTTCTATTTTGCCTTTATCTTCTTGTTTACGAGAAAATCGGAAAGTTAAAACTCAAAGTTTTGATTGAAGAAAAAAGTGTACATCTAAAATGGAATGGAAATGCACAAATATAAAAAGAGATAATTCCAAAAAGTCTCTATAACTTTTAGGGACTGAAAGCTCTTTAATTTTTTATATGTTAGCTTTAGCAGTGATCGGGAAAAGGGGAGGTGGGGATCTTTAATTGAGTCCTGACTCCCAAACCGTTTGTCATTTGTTACAAAAACATTGCCCGTTACGCATGATTGACCGATAAATCACTTTACAAATCATCTGTGACTGTTGGTTCATCTTTTTGTAAATGGGGAAAATAATGGCTTGTTTGACTCGGGTAAATATCCCACTACACATTCACTAGATAATTTAATGAGCATTTGTTGTTAGCTTTAACCGGTTTGGATCCATAGGGCATTTGCATCTTTAACTTCTTTCAAGCATGCATATCCATATTTAAAACATTTTAGGATCAGTTTGAAATCTCTTTCTTATATTAATCCAAGCCCTTAGGGTTGAACTAGTGGAATTTCCATAACTTGGACAACAAAACTTTTGTGTTCCTTTGTGGTGTGTGAATAAATTTTCTTTACATAAATTTGTTATTGGTTTTAATTTTTTCCATACATAAACTCTAAAATTTCTATTTTGTTGTGATCTATT
Source organism: Aristolochia californica (assembly GCF_029961685.1). NCBI lineage: Eukaryota > Viridiplantae > Streptophyta > Magnoliopsida > Piperales > Aristolochiaceae > Aristolochia > Aristolochia californica. The sequence continues at coordinate 15,670,816 of NW_027181782.1, read as the reverse complement.
TTGCCTTTATCTTCTTCTTTACGTGAGAATCAGAAAGAAAAAACTCAAAGTTTTGATTTAATAAAAAAGTGTACATCTAAAATAGACTAGAAATACACAAATATAGAGAGATATAATTCCAAAAAGTCTCTGTAACTTTTAGAGGCCACAAACTCTTTTAGTTTTTATATATTAGGTTATGCAATGATCGTAAAAAGGGGGAGCGAAGGATTTTTAACTGAGTGTTGACTCCCAATCCATAAGTCATTTCTTAAAAAAAATCGCCCGTTACCCATGATTGACCGATATTTCACTTTACAAATCATCTGTGATTGTTAGGTCAGCTTTTTATAAATTGGCAAAATAATGGCCTGTTTGACTCTGGTAAATATCCACCGCATGTTCACTTGAGAATTTAATGAGCAATTGTTGTTCCATTTAAAAGGTTTGGATCCATAGGGCATTTGCATCTTTAACATGTTTCAAGCCTGTATACCCATATTTAAAACGTGTTAGGATCAGTTACAAATCTCTTTCTTATCAAATTCAAAGACTAAGGGTTGAATTAGTGGAACTTCCCAAACTTGGACAACAAAACTTTTGTGTTCATTTGTGGTGTGTGAATAAATTTTCTTTAGTTACAATTGTTATTTTTTTTAATTTTTTAAAAACCTAAACTCTAAAATTTTCATTTTGTTGTGATCTATTTTGCATTTATCTTCTTGTGTACGAGAAAATCGAATAGTGAAAACTCAAAATTTTATTTAAGAAAAAAGTGTACATCTAAAATGGAATGGAAATGCACAAATATAGATAGAGATAATTCCAAAAAGTCTCTGTAACTTTTAGGGACTACAAACTCTTTAAGTTTTTATATATTAGGTTTTGCAATGATCAAGAATAGGGGGAGGCAGGGGATCTTTAACTAAGTCTTGACTCCCAATCCGTTAGTCATTTCTTACAAAAACACAGCCCGTTACACATGATTGACCGATAAATCACTTTAAAAATGATCTGTCATTGTTGGTTCAGCTTTTTGTAAAAGGGGAAAATAATGGCTTGTTTGACTCTGGTAAATATCCCATCGCACATTCACTTGAGAATTTAATGAGCATTTGTTGTTCGCTTTAACAAGTTTGGATCCATAGGGCATTTGCATCTTTAACTTCTTTCAAGCATACATATCCATATTTAAAACATGTTAGGATCAGTTAAAAATCTCTTTCTTCTCAAATTCCAAGCCATTAGGGTAGAACTAGTGGATTTTCCATAACTTGGACAAGAAAAATTTTGTGTTCATTTGTGGTGTGTGAATAAATTTTCTTTAATTAATTTTTTTATTGTTTTATATTTTCAATATATAAATTCTAAAATTTTTATTTTGTTGTGATCTATTTTGCCTATATCTTCTTGTTTATGAGAGAATCGAAAAGAAAAAACTCAAAGTTTTGAATTAAGAAAAAAGTGTACATCTAAAATGGATTTGAAATGCACAAATTTATAGAAAGATAATTCCAAAAAGTCTCTGTAACTTTTAGTGACGGCTAACTCTTTTAGTTTTTATATATTAGGTTTTGCAGTTATCGCGAAAAGGGGGAGGCGGAGGATTTCTAACTGAGTGTTGACTCCTAATCCATAAGTCATATTTTACAAAAACAAAGCCCGTAATGCATGATTGACCGCTAAATCACTTTACAAATCCTCTGTGATTGTAAGGTCAGCTTTTTTTAAATGGGCAGAATAATGGCTTGTTTGGCTCAGGTAAATATCCCATTGCACGTTCACTGGAGAATTTAATGAGCATTTTTTGTTCACTTTAAAAGGTTTGGATCCATAGGCATTTCATCTTTAACATGTTGCAAGCATGTATATCCATATTTAAAACATGTTAGGTTCAGTTAGAAATCTCTTTCTTATCAAATTCCAAGCCATTAGGGTTAAACTAGTGGAACTTCCCAAACTTGGACAACTAAACTTTTGTGTTCGTTTGTCGTGTGTGAATAAGTTTTCTTTACTTAAATTTTTTATTGGTTTTAATTTTTTCCATACATAAACTCTAAAATATTTATTTTGTTGTGATCTATTTTTCCTTTGTCTTCTTGTTTAAGATAGAATTGAAAAGTGAAAACTCAAAGTTTTGATTTAAGAAAAAAGTGTACATATAAAATGGTATGGATATGCACAAATGTCGAGAGAGATAATTCAAAAAATTCTTGGTAACTTTTAGGGAATGCAAACTCTTTTAGTTTTTATATTTTAGGTTTTGTATTGGTCGGGAAAAGGGGGAGGTGGAGGATTTTTAACAGAGTGTTGACACCCAATCCGTAATTCATTTCTTAAAAAAAGATAGCCCGTTATGCTTGATTGATAGATAAATCAGTTTAAAAATCATCGGTGATTGTTAGGTCAGATTTTTGTAAATGGGCAAAATAATGACTGGTTTGACTCGGGTAAATATCCTACCGCACGTTCACTAGAGAATTTAATGAGCATTTGTTGTTTGCTTGAAAAGGTTTGGATCCATAGGGCATTTGCATCTTTAACATGTTTCAAGCATGCATATCCATATTTAAAACATGTTAGGACCAGTTAGAAATCTTTTTCTTATCAAATTCAAAGCGATTAGGGTTGAACTAGTGGAATTTCCCAAACATGGACAACAAAACTTTTGTGTTCTTTGTGCTGTGTGAATAAATTTTCTTTACTGGTATTTTTTATTGTTTTTAATTTTTTCCATACATAAACTCTAAATCTTCTTGTTTACAATAGAATTGAAAAGTGAAAACTCAAAGTTTTGATTTAAGAAAATAGTGTAAATCTACAATGGAATAGAAATGTAAAAATGTCGTGAGAGATAATTCCAAAAAGTCTTTGAAACTTTTAGGGGCTGCGAACTCTTTTAGTTTTTATATTTTAGGTTTTTCAATGACCAGGAAAAGGGGGAGGCGGGGGATTTTTAACTGAGTGTTGATGCCCAATCCATAAGTCATTTCTTACAAAAACAAAGCCAATGACGCATGATTGACCGGTTAACCACATCACAAATCATCTGTGATTTTTAGGTCAGCTTTTTGTAAATGGGCAAAATAATGACTGGTTTGACTCGGGTAAATATCCTACCGCACGTTCATTTGAGAATTTAATGACCATTTTTTATTCTCTTTAAAAGGTTTGAATCCATAGGGCATTGCATCTTTAACATCTTTCAAACATGCATATCCATATTTAAAATATGTTAGGTTCAGTTAGAAATCTCTTTCTTATCAAATTCCAAGCCATTTGGGTTGAACTAGTGGAACTTCCCAAACTTTGACAACAAAACTTTTGTGTTCATTTGTGGTGTGTGAATAAATTTTCTTTACTTATTATTGCTATTTTTTTTAATTTTTTCCAGACAAGAACTCTAAAAGTTTCATTTAGTTGTGATCTGTTTTGCATTTATCTTCTTATTTACGAGAAAATCGGAAAGGGAAAACTCAAAGTTTTGATTTTAGAAAAAAATGTACATCTAACATGGAATTGAAATGCACAAATATAGAGAGATATAATTCCAAAAAGTCTCTCCAACTTTCAGGGACTGCAAACTCTTTATGTTTTTATATATTAGGTTTTCCAATGATCGGGAAAAGGGGGAGGCAGGGGATCTTTAACTGAGTCTGGACTCCCAATCCATTACTCATTTCTTACAAAAACACAGCCCATTATGTATGATTGACTGATAAATCACTTTACAAATCATCTGTGATTGTTAGGTTCAGTTTTTTGTAAATGGGGAAAATAATGGCTTGTTTCACTCAGGTAAATATCCTACCGCACATTCACTTGAGAATTTAATGAGCATTTGTTGTTCGCTTTAACAGGTGTGGATCCATAGGGCATTTGCTTCTTTAACTTCCTTCAAGCATGCATATCCATATTTAAAACTTGTTAGGATCAGTTAGAAATCTCTTTATTATCAAATTCCAAGCCATTTGGGTAGAAGTAGAAAAATTTCCCAAACTTGGACAACAAAACTTTTGTTTTCGTTTGTGGTGTGTGAATTTTTTTTTTTACTTACATTTGATGTTGTGTTTAATTTTTTCCATATATAAACTCTAAATTTTTTATTTTGTTTGATCTATTTTGCCTTTTATTCTAGTTTATGAGAGAATCGGAAAATGAAAACTCAAAGTTTTGATTTAAGAAAAAAGTGTACATCTAAAATGGATTAGAAATTCAAAAATGTAGAGAGACATAATTCCAAAAAGTCTCTGTACATTTTAGGGACTGTAAACTCTTTTAGTTTTTATATATTTGGTTTTGCAAGGATCGGGAAAAGGGGAAGGCGGGGCATTTTTAACTGAGTGTTGACTCCCAATCCATAAGTCATTTCTTACAAAAACATAACCCCTTACGCATGATTGACCAATTAATCACTTTACAAATCATTTGTGATTGTTAGGTCAGCTTTATGTAAATGGGCAAAATAAAGCCTTGTTTGACTGGCGTAAATAACCCACCGCACGTTCACTTGAGAATTTAATGACCTTTTGTTGTTCACTTTAAAAGGCTTGGATCCATAGGGCATTTGCATCTTTAACATATTTCAACCATACATATCCATATCTAAAACATGTTAGGATCAGTTAGAAATCTTTTTTTTATCAAATTCCAAGCCATTAGGGTTGAACTTGTGGAATTTCCGAAATATGGACAACAAAACATTTGTGTTCATTTGTAGTGTGTGAATAAATTTTATTTACTGAAATTTGTTATTATTTTTCATTTTTTTATGCATAAACTATAAAATTTTGATTTTTTGTGATCTATTTTGCCTTATTCTTCTTTTTTACGAGAAAATCGAAAAATGAAAACTCAAAGTTTTGATTTAACAAAAAAATGTACATCTAAAATGTAATGGAAATTCACAAATGTAGAGAATAATAATTCCAAAAAGTCTCTGTAACTTTTCGGGACTGCAAACTCTTTTAGTTTTTATATATTAGGTTTTGCAATGATCGGGAAAAAGGGGGAGGCGAGGGATTTTTAACTATATATTGAGTCCCAATCCATAAGTTATTTCTTACCAAAACATTGCCCGTTACGCATGATTGACCGATAAATCACTTTACAAAGCATCTTTGATTTTTAGGTCAGCGTTTTTAAAATGGATAAAATAATGAGTTGTTTGACTCGGGTAAAAATCCCACTACACGTTCATTTGAAAATTTAATGAGCATTTGTTGTTCGCTTTAAAACATTTGGATCCATAGGGCATTTACATTTTTAATATGTTTCAATGATGCATATCCATATTTAAAACATGTTAGGATCAGTTAGAAATCTCTTTCTTATCAAATTCCAAGTCATTAGGGTTGAACAAGTGGAATTTCCCAAACTTGGACAATAAAACTTTTGTGTTCGTTGGTGGTGTGTGAATAAATTTTCTTTACTTACTTTTATAATTTTTTTTCATTTTTTCCATACATAAACTCTCAAATTTTCATTTTGTTGTGATCTATTTTACCTTAATCTTCTTTGTTACGAGAGAATCAGAAACTGAAATCTCAAAGTTTTGATTTAAGAAAAAAAATGATCTAAATTTGAATGGAAATGCACAAATGTAGAGAGAGATAATTCCAAAAAGTCTTTGTAACTTTTAGGGACTGCAAACTCTTTTAGTTTTTATATATTAGGTTTTGCAATGATCGGGAAAAAGGGGAGGCGGGGGATTTTTAACTCTAAGTTGACTCCCAATCTTAAGTTATTTCTTACCAAAACATAGCATGTTACACATGATTTACCGATAAATCACTTTACAAAGCATCTGTGCTTGGTAGGTCAGCTTTTTGAAAATGGGCAAAATAATGACTGTTTTGACTCGGGTAAATATCCCACTGCACGTTCACTTGTGAATCTAATGAAAATTTTTTGTTCGATTTAAAAGGTTTGGATCCATAGGGCATTTGCATCTTTAACATGTTTCAAGCATGCATATCCTTATTTAAAACATGTTAGGATCAGTTCGAAATCTCTTTCTTTTCAAATCCAAGAGGGTGGAACAAGTGGAATTTCGCAAACTTTGACAACAAAACGTTTGTGTTCATTTGTAGTGTGTGAATAAATTTACTTTATTTATATTTGTTATTGTTTTTTATTTTTTCCATTCATAAACTCTAAAATTTTCATTTTGTTGTGATCTATTTTACCTTTATCTTCTTTTTTTCGAGAGAATAGAAAAGTGAAAACTAAAAGTTTTAATTTAAGAAAAAAATATACATCTAAAATGGAATGGAAATGCACAAATGTGGAGAGTGATAATTCAGAAAAGTCACTATAACTTTATGGGTCTGCAAACTCTTTCAATTTTTGTTTATTATGTTTTGCAATGCTCGGGAACAGGTGGAGGCGGGGGATTTTTACCTGAGTGTTGACTCCCTATCCATAAGTCATTTCTAACAAAAACATAGCCCATTACACATGATTGACCGATAAATAAATTTAAAAATCATCTGTGATTGTTAGGTCAGCTTTTTGTAAATGGGTAAAATAATGGCTTGTTTGACTCAGGTAAATATCCATTCGCACATTCACTTGAGAATTTAATGAGCATTTGTTGTTCGCTTTAAAATTTTTGGATCCATAGGGCATTTGCATCTTTGACATGTTCCAAGCATGCATACCCATATTTAAAACATGTTAGGATCAGTTAGAAATCTCTTTCTTATCAAATTCCAAGTCATTAGGGTTGAACAAGTGGAATTTCCCAAACTTGGACAATAAAACTTTTGTGTTCGTTTGTGGTGTGTGAATAAATTTTCTTAACATACATTAGTAATTGTATTTCAATTTTTCCATACATAAACTCTCAAATTTTCATTTTGTTGTGATCTATTTTGCCTTAATCTTCTTTGTTACGAGAGAATCAGAAACTGAAATCTCAAAGTTTTTATTTAAGAAAAAAATGAACATCTAAATTTGAATGGAAATGCACAAATGTAGAGAGAGATAATTCCAAAAAGTCTCTGTAACTTTTAGGGACTGCAAACTCTTTTAGTTTTTATATATTAGGTTTTGCAATGATCGGGAAAAAGGGGGAGGCAGGGAATTTTTAACTATATGTTGACTCCCAATGCATAAGTCATTTCTTACCAAAACATAGCCCGTTACGTATGATTGACCGATAAATTATTTTACAAAGCATCTGTGATTGTTAGGTCAGCTTTTTGTAAATGGGCAAAATAATGGCTTGTTTGATTCGGGTAAATATTCCACCGCACGTTCATTTGAGAATTTCATGAGCATTTGTTGTTCGCTTTAAAAGGTTTAGATCCATAGGGTATTTGCATCTTTAACATGTTTAATCATGCATTTAAATATTTAAAACATGTTAGGATCAGTTAGAAATCTCTCTCTTATCAAATTCAGTGCCATTAGGGTTGAACTAATGGAATTTCCCAAACTTGGACAACAAAATTTTTGTGTTCATTTGTGGTGTGTTAATAATTTTTCTTTACTTACATTTGTTATTGTGTTTAATTTTTTTCATGCATAAACTCTTAAATTTTCATTTTTCTATGATTTATTTTGCCTTTATCTTCTTGTTTTCATGAGAATCGGATTGTGAAAACTCCAAGTTTCGACTTAAGAAAAAAGTGTACATCTAAAATGGAATGCAAATGCACAAATGTAGAGAGATATAATTCCAAAAAACTTTCTGTAATTTTTAGGGACTGCAAACTATTACAGTTTTTATGTATTATGTTTTGCAATTATCGGTAAAAGGGGGAGGCGGGGCATTTTAAACTGAGTGTTGACTCCCAATCCATAAGTCATTTCTTACCAAAATATAGCCCGTTACGCATGATTCACCGATAAATCACTTCAAAAATCATCTGTGATTGTTAGGTCAGCTTTTTGTAAATTGGCAAAATAATGGCTTGTTTGTTTTGGGTAAATATCCCATCGCACGTTCACTTGAGAATTTAATGAGCATTTGTTGTTCGCTTTAAAATTTTTGGATCCATAGGGCATTTGCATCTTTAACATGTTCCAAGCATGCATGTATATATTTAAAACATGCTAGGATCAGTTAGAAATCTCTTTCTTGCAAATTCCAAGCCATTAGGGTTGAACTAGTGAAATTTCGCAAACTTGGACAACAAAAATTTTGTGTTCATTTGTGGTGCATGTATAAATTTTCTTTACTTACATTTTATTTTTTGTTAATTTTTTCCATACATAAACTCTAAATTTTCATTTTGTTGTGATCTATATTGCCTTTGTGGTCTTGTTTACGAAGAAATAAGAAAGTGAAAACTAAAAGTTTTGATTTAAGAAAAAACAATACATCTATAATGGTGTGGAAAGGCACAAATATGGAGAGAGATAATTCAAAAAACACTTTGTAACTTTTAGGGACTGCAAACTCTTTTAGTTTTTGTATATTAGGTTTTGCAATGCTCGGGAAATGGGGGAGGCGGGGGATTTTTAACTGAGTGTTGACTTCCAATCTATAAGTCATTTCTTACAAAAACATAGCCCATTACACATGATTGATTGATAAATATCTTTACAAATCATCAGTGATTGTTTGGTCAGCTTTTTGTAAATGGGCAAAATAATGGCTTTTTTGACTCGGTTCAATATCCCTCCGCACATTCACTTGAGAATTTAATGAGCTTTATTGGTTAACTTTAAAAGGTTTTGGATCCATAGGGAATTTATCTTTAACATTTTTCAAGCATGCATATCCATATTTAAAACATGTTAGGATTAGTTAGAAATCTATATCTTATCATATTCCAAGCGATTAGTGTTGAACTATTAGAATTTCCAAAACTTAGACAACAAAAATTTTGTGTTTGTTTGTGGTGTCTGAATAAAATTTCTTTAATTACATTTATTATTATTTTTTATTTTTTACATTCGTAAACTCTAAAATTTTCATTTTTGTATGATCTATTTTTCCTTTATCTTTTGGTTTGCGAGAGTATCAGAAAGTGAAAACTCAAAGTTTTGATTTAAGAAAGAAGTGTACATCTCAAATGGAATGGAAATGCACAAAAGTAGAGAGAGATAATTCCAAAAAGTCTCAATAACTTTTAGGGACTGCAAACTCTTTCAGTTTTTATATATTGGGTTTTGCAATGATTGGGAAAAGGGGGAGACGGGGGATTTTTAACTGAGTGTTGACTCCCAATCCATAAGTTATTTCTTACAAAAACATAGCCCGTTACACATGATTGACCGATAAATCACTTTACAAATCATTTGTGATTATTAGGTTAGTAATTTGTAAATGGGCAAAATAATGGCTTGTTTGACTCGGGTAAATATCTCACCTCACGTTCACTTGAAAATTTAATTGAGCATTTGTTGTTCACTTTAAAAGGTTTGGATCCATAGGTTATTTGCATCTTTAACATGTTTGAAGCATGCATATCCATATTTAAAACATGTTAGGATCAATTAGAAATCTCTTATCAAATTCAATGCCATTAGGGTTGAACTAGTGGAATTTCCCAAACTTGGACAACAAAACTTTTGTGTTCGTTTGTGGTGTGTGAATAAATTTTCTTTACTTACTTTGTTATTTTTTTTATTTTTTTCCATACATAAACTCTAAAATATTCATTTTGTTGTGATCTATTTTGCCTTTATCTTATTGTTTATAAGAGAATCAAAAAGTTAAAAGTCAAAGTTTTGCTTTAAGAAAAAATTGTACTTTTAAAATGGAATAGAAATGCACAAATTTAGAGAGAGATAATTCCAAAAAGTCTCTGTAACTATTAGGGACTGCAAACTATTTTAGATTTCTTATATTAGGTTCAGCAAAGATCGGGAAAATGGGGAGGCAGGGGATTTTTAACAGAGTGTTGGCTCCCAATCCATATGTCATTTCCTAGAAAAACATAGCCCATTATGCATGATTGACCAATAAATCACTTTACATATCATTGGTGATTGTTAGGTCAGTTTTTTGTAAATTGGAAAAATAAAGGCTTATTTTTCTCGGGTAAATATCCCACCACACCTTCACATGAGAATTTAATGAGCATTTGTTATTCGCTTTAAAAGGTTTGGATCCATAGGGCATTTTCATCTTTAACATGTTTCAAGCATGCATATCCATATTTAAAACATGTTAGGATCAGTTAGAAATCTATTTCTTATCAAATTCCAAACCATTAGGGTTGAACTAATGGAATTTGCCAAACTTGGACAACATAACTTTTGCTTCATTTGTTGTGTATTAATAAATTTTCTTTACTTACATTTGTTATTGTGTTTAATTTTTTCCATGCATAAACACTAAAATTTTCATTTTGTTGTGATCTTTTTTGCCTTTATCTTCTTGTTTACTAGAGAATCGAATAGTGAAAACTCAAAGTTTGGATTTAAGAAAAAAATGTACATCTAAAATGGAATGGAAATGCACAAAAGTAGAGAGAGTTAATTACCAAATACTCTCTGTAAGTTTGAGGGACTTCAAACTCTTTTAGTTTTTATGTATTAGGTTTTGCAATGATCGGGAAAAGAGGGAGGAGGGGAATTTTGAATTGAGTGTTGACTCCCAATCCATTAGTCATTTCTTACCAAAACATAGCCCGTTACAGATGATTGACCGATAAATTACTTTTCAAATCATCTGTAATTGCTAGGTCAGCTTTTTTTGAATGCGCAAAATAATGGCTTGTTTGACTTGGGTAAATATCTCACCACACGTTCACTTGAGAATTTAATCAGCAAATGTTGTTCGCTTTAGAAATTTTGGATCCATAGGACATTTGCATCTTTAACATGTTTCCAGCATGCATATCCATATTTAAAACATGTTAGGATCAGTTACAAATCTCTTTCTCATCAAATTCCAAGCCATTAGGGTTGAACTAGTGGAATTTCCAAAGCTTGGACAAAAAAACTTTTGTGTTCGTTTGTGGTGTGTGAATAAATTTTCTTTACTCACATTAGTTATTTTTTTTCATTTTTTCCATACATAAAATCTAAAATTTTCATTTTGTTGTGATCTATTTTGCCTTAATCTTCTTTGTTACGAGAGAATTGGAAAGTGAAATCTCAAATTTTTGATTTAAGAAAAAAATGTACTTCTAAAAAAGTAATGAAAATGCACAAATGTAGAGAGAGATAATTCCAAAAAGTCTCTGTAACTTTTAGGGACTGCAAATTCTCTTAGTTTTTATATATTTGGTTTTGGAATGATCAGGAAAAAGGGGAGCCGGGGGATTTTTAATTATATGTTGACTACCAATCCATAAGTCATTTCTTACGAAAACATAGCCTGTTACGCATGATTGACCGATAAATCACTTTACAAAGCCCGTTACGCATGATTGACCGATAAATCACTTTACACAACATCTTTGATTGTTAGGTCAACAGGAAAAACAATGGATGGTTTGACTTGGGTAAATATCCCACCGCACGTTCACTTGAGAATTTAATGAAAATTTGTTGTTCGCTTTAAAAGGTTTGGATCCATAGGGCATTTGCATCTTTAACCTGTGTCAAGAAAGCATATCTATATTTAAAACATGTTAGGACCAGTTCAAAATCTCTTTCTTATCAAATTCAAAGCCATTAGGGTTGAACAAATGGAATTTCCCAAACTTGGACAACAAAACTTTTCTGTTCGTTTGTGGTGTGTGAATAAATTTTCTTTACATACATTTTTTATTTTTTTTATTCTTTCCATTCATAAACTATAAAATTTTCATTTTGTTGTGATTATTTGCCTTTATCTTCTTTTTTCGAGAGAATCGGAAAGTGAAAAGTCAAAGTTTTGATTTAAGAAAAAAGTATACATCTAAAATTGAATGGAAAAGAAAAAAAGTTGAGAGAGATAATTCCAAAAAGTCTATGTAACTTTAGGGACTGCAAACTCTTTTAATTTTTTTTAATTAGGTTCTACATTAATCATGAAATGGGGGGGGGGTGTTGATACCCAATCCATGAGTCATTTCTTACCAAAACATAGCCCGTTACTCATGATTGAGCAATAAATCACTTTACAAATCATCTGTGATTGTTAGGTCAGCTTTTTGTAAATGGGAAAAATAATGGCTTGTTTGACTTGGGTAAATATCCCACCGCACGTTCACTTGAGAATTTAATGAGCATTTGTTGTTCGCTTTAAAAATTTTGGATCCATAGGGCATTTGCATCTTTAACATGTTTAAATCAAGCATATCCATATTTAAAACATGTTAGGATCAGTTAGAAATCTCTTTCTCATCAAATTTCAAACGTTTAGAGTTGAGCAAGTGGAATTTCCCAAACTAGGACAACAAAATTTTTTATTTCATTTGTGGTGTGTGAATAAATTTTCATTAGTTACATTTTTTATTGTTTTTTATTTTTTCCATACATAAACTCAAAAATTTTCATTTTGTTGTGATCTATTTTGCCTTTATCTTCTTTATTACGAGAGAATTGGAAAGTGGAAACTCAAAGTATTGATTTAAGAAAAAAGTGTACATCTAAAATGAAATGGAAATGCACAAATGTTGAGAAAGGTAATTCGAAAAAGTCTCTGTAACTTTTAGGGACAACAAAATATTTTAGTTTTTATATATTAGGTTATGCAATAATTGGGAAAAGGGGGAGGCGAGGGATTTTTAACTGAGTGTTGACTCCCAATCCACAAGTCATTTCTGATAAAAACATATCCCGTCACGCATGATTGACAGATAAATTACTTTAAAAATCATCTTTGATTGTTTGGTCAACTTTTTGTAAATGGGCAAGATAATGGCTTGTTTTACTCAGGTAAATATCCCACCGCCCATTCACTTGAGAATTTAACGAGCATTTGTTGTTTCCTTTAAAAGGTTTGGATCCCTTGGACATCTGCATCTTTAATATGTTTCAAGCATCCATATCCATATTTAAAAAATGTTAGGATCAGTAAGAAATCTCTTTCTAATAAAATTCCAAGCCATTTGGGTTGAACTAGTGGAATTTCCCAAACTTGGACAACAAAACTTTTGTGTTCGTTTGTGGTGTGGGAATAAATTTTCTTTACTTACATTTGTTATTTTTTAAAATTTTTCCTTACACAAACTCTAAAATTTTCATCTTGTTTTGATCTATTCTGCCTTTATATTCTTGTTTACTAGATAACCGGAAAGTGAAAATTCAAAGTTTTGATTTAAGAAAAAAGTGTAAATCTAATGTGGAATGGAAATCCACAAATGAAGAGAGAGATAATTCCAAAAACACTTTATAAGTTTTAGGGACTGCTAACTCTTTTAGTTTTTATATATTAGGTTTCTTAATGATCGGGAAAAGGGGGAGGTGGGGGATTTTTAACTGAGTGTTAACTCCCAAGCCATAAGTTATTTCTTAAAAAAACATAGTCAGTTATGCACGATTGATCGTTAAATCACTTTAAAAATCATCTGTGATTCTTAGGTTAGCTTTTTGTAAATGGGAAAAATAATGGCTTGTTTCACTTGGGTAAATATCCCACCGCACGTTCACTTGAGAATTTAATGAGCATTTTTAGTTCGCTTTTAAAGGTTTTGATCCATAGGGTATTTGCATCTTTTATATGTTTCAAGCATGCATATCTATATTTAACACATGTTAGGATCAGTTAGAAATCTCTTTCTTATCAAATTCCTAGCCATCAGGTTTGAACTATTGGAATTTTGCAAACTTGGACAACAAAACTTTTGTGTTTGTTTGTGGTGTGAGTATAAATTTGTTTACTTACATTTTTTTTTAATTTTTTCCATACATAAACTCTAAATTTTCATTTTGTTGTGATCAATTTTGCCTTTAAGATCTTGTTTACAAGAAAATTGGAAAGTGAAAACTCAAACTTTTGATTTAAGAAAAAAGTGTACAACTAAAATGGAATGGAAATGGACAAATGTAAAGAGACATAATTACAAAAAGTTTCTGTGACTTTTTGGGACTGCAAATTGTTTTAGTTTATATATATAAGGGTTTGCAATGATCGGGAAAAGGGGGAGGCGGGGGATTTTTAACTGAGTGTTGACTCCCAATCTATAAGTCATTTCTTACAAAAACATAGCCCGTTACGCATTATTGACCGATAAATCATTTTAAAAATCATCAGTGTTTGTTAGTTCAACTTTTTGTCAATGGGTATAATAATGGCTTTTTTGAATCGGGTAAATATCCCACTGCACGTTCACATGAGAATTTAACGAGCATCTATTGTTCACTTTAAAAGGTTTGGACCCATACGGAATTTGTAACTTTAACTTGTTTCAAGCATGCATATCCCCATTTAAATATCATCTATGATTGTTAGTTCAACTTTTTCTAAATGGGCATGATATTGATTTTTTGACTCAGGTAAACATCCCACCGCATGTACATTTGAGAATTTAATGAGCATTTGTAGTTCACTTTAAATGGTTTGGATCCATTGGGCATTTGCATTTTTAACATGTTTCAAGCATGCATATCCCAATTTAAAACATGTTAGGATAAGTTAGAAATCTCTTTCTTATCAAATTCTAAGCCATTAGGGTTGAACTAGTGGAATTTTCCAAACTTGGACAACAAAAGTTTTGGGATCGTTTGTGGTGTGTGAATAAATTTTATTTACTTAAATTTGTTATTTTTGTTAATTATTTCCATACATAAACTCTAAAATTTTCATTTTGTTGTGATCTATTTTGCCTTTATCTTCTTGTTTAGGAGAGAATCGGAAGGTGAAAACTCAAAGTTTTGATTTAAGAAAAAAGTGTATATCTGAAACGAAATAGACAGGCACAAATTTTGAGAGAGATAATTCGAAAAACTTTCTGAAACTTTTAGGCATTGCAAACTCTTTTAGTTTTTATATATTAGGTTTTGCAATGATCGGGAAAAGGGGGAGGCGGTTGATTTTTAACTGAGTCTTGACTCGCAATCCATAAGTCATTTCTTACATAAACTTAGCCTGTTATTCATGATTTACCGATAAATCACTTTACAAATCATCTGTGATTGCTAGGTCAGCTTTTTGTAAATGGGCAAAATAATGGTTTGCTTGACTCGGGTAAATATCCCTCTGCACGTTCACTTGAGAATTTTATGAGTATTTGTTTTCTCTTTAAAAGGTATTGATCCATAGGGCATTTGTATCTTTAACATGTTTCAAGTAAGCATATCCATATTTAAAACAAGTTAGGATCAGTTATAAATCTTTTTCTTATACAATTCAAAGCCATTAGGGTTGAACTAATGGAATTTCCAAAAGTTGGACAACAAAACTTTTGTGTTCGTTTGTGGTGTGTGAATAAATTTTCTTTACTTACTTTTATTGTTGTTTTTAATTTTTTCCATACAAAAACTCTAAAATTTTCATTTTCTTGTGATCTCTTTTGCCTTTATCTTCTTGTTTACGAGAGAATCGAAAAATGAAAACTCAAAGTATTGATTTCTGAAAAATGTGTACATCTAAAATGGAATGCAAATGCTCAAATTTAGATAGAGATAATTCCAAAAAGTCTCTGAAACTTTTAGGGACTAGAAACTCTATTAGTTTTTACATATTAGGTTTTGCAATGATCGGGAAGAGGGGGAGGCAGGGGATTATTAACTGAGAGTTGACTCCCAATCCATAAGTCATTTCTTACAAAAATATAGCCCGTTATGCATGATTGACCGATAAAACACTTTGCAAATCATTTGTGATTGTTAGGTCAGATTTTTTGTAAATGGGCAAAATAATGGATTGTTTGATTCGAGTACATATCCCAGTCCACGTTCACTTGAGATTTTAATGAGCTTTATTTTTCGCCTTAAAAGGTATTGATCCATAGGGCATTTTCATCTTTAACATGTTTCAAGCATGCATATCCATATTTAAAATGTGTTAGGATCAGTTAGAAATATTTTTCTTTTCAAATTCAAAGCCATTAGGGTTGAACTAGCAGAATTTCCCAAACTTGGACAACAAAACTTTTGTGTTCGTTTGTGGTGTGTGAATAAATTTTATTTACTTAAATTTTTTATTTTTTTTTATTTTTCCCATACATAAACTCACAAATTTTCAATTTGTTGTGATCTATTTTGCCTTTATCTTCTTGTTTACGAGAGAATGGAGAGGTGAAAACTCATAGTTTTGATTTAAGAAAAAATTGTACATCTAAAATGAAATAGAAATGCACAAATTTAGAGAGAGATAATTCTAAAAAGTCTCTGAAACTTTTAGGGACTGCAAACTCTTTTAGTTTTTATATATTAGGTTTTGCAATGATCGAGAAAAGGGAGGCGAGGGGTTTTTAACTGAGTCTTGACTCCCAATCTATAAGTCATTTCTTAAAAAAACATAGCCCATTATACATGATTTACCGATAAATCACTTTACAAATCATCTGTGCTTGTTAGGTCAGTTTTTTAAATGGGCAAAGTAATGGCTTGCTTGACTCGGGTAAATATCCCACTGCTAGTTCACTTGAGAATTTTGTGGGCATTTGTTTGCGCTTTAAAAGGTATTGATCCATACGGCATTTGCATCTTTAACATGTTTCAAGCATGCATATCCATATTTGAAACATGTTAGGATCAGTTATAAATCTTTTTCTTATACAATTCAAAGCCATTAGGATTGTACTAATGGAATTATCAAAACTTGGACATCAAAACTTTTCTGTTCGTTTGTGGTGTGTTAATAAATTTTCTTTACTTACTTTTTTTATTGTTTTTAATTTTTTTCATACAAAAACTCTAAAATTTTCATTTTGTTGTGATCTCTTTTGCCTTTATCTTCTTGTTAACGAGAAAATCAGAAATTGAAAACTCAAATTTTTTATTAAAGAAAAAAGTGTACATCTAAAA
Organism: Aristolochia californica; assembly: GCF_029961685.1. Lineage (NCBI taxonomy): Eukaryota > Viridiplantae > Streptophyta > Magnoliopsida > Piperales > Aristolochiaceae > Aristolochia > Aristolochia californica. The sequence continues at coordinate 15,654,034 of NW_027181782.1, read as the reverse complement.
TGGAATGAAATGCACAAATGTAGAGAGAGATAATTCCAAAAAGTCTCTGTAACTTTTAGGGATTGCAACCTCTTTTAGTTTTTAGATATTAGGTTTTGCAATGATCGGGAAAGGGGAGTGGCAGAGGATTTTTAACTGAGTCTTGACTCCCAATCCATAAGTCATTTCTTACAAAAACATTGCCCGTTATGCATGATTGACCGATAAATCACTTTACAAATAATCTGTGATTGTTAGGTCAGCTTTTTGTAAATGGGTAAAATAATGAATTGTTTTAATCGGGTAAATATCCCAGTGCACTTTCACTTGAGAATTTAATGATCATTGGTTGTTCGCGTTAAAAGGTTTGGATCCAAAGGCCATTTTCATCTTTAACATTTTCCAAGTTCGAATATCCATATTTAAAACATGTTAGGATTCGTAAGAAATATCTTTCTTATCAAATTCCAATCCATTTTTGTTGAACAAGTGGAATTTCACAAACTTGGACAACAAAACTTTCGTGTTCATTTGTGGTGTGTGAATAAATTTTCTTTACTTAAATTTGTTATTTTTTTAAAATTTTCTCATACTGAAACTCTAAAATTTTCATTTTGTTGTGATCTCTTCTGCCTTTATCTTTTGTTTACGAGAGAATTGAAAAGTGAAACTCAAAGTATTGATTTCAGAAAAAAGTGTACTTTTAAAATGGAATGAAAATACACAAATTTAGAGAGAGATAATTCCAAAAGGTCTCTGAAACTTTTTGGGACTGGAAACTCTTTTCGTGTCTATTTTTTAGGTTTTGCAATGATCGGGATGAGGGGAGGGAGGGGATTTTTAATTGAGTGTTGACTCCCAATCCAGAAGTCATTTCTTACAAAAACATAGCCTGTTAGGAATGATTGACCGATAAATCACTTTACAAATCATCTGTGATTGTTAGGACAACTTTTTTGTAAATGGGCAAAATAATGGTTTGTTTGACTCAGGTAAATATCACACTCCTCGTTCACTTGAGTATTTAATGGGCATTTGTTTTTGCTTTAAAAGGTATTGATCCATAGGGCATTTGCTTCTTTAACATGTTTCAAGCATGCATATCCATATTAAAAATGTGTTAGGATCAGTTAGAAATCTTTTTCTTGTCAAATTCAAAGCCATTAGGGTTGAACTAGTGGAATTTTCCAAACATGGACAACAAAACTTTTGTGTTCGGTTGTGGTGTATGACTAAATTTTCTTTACTTACATTTGTTATTGTTTTTAATTTTTCCCATACATAAACTCTAAAATTTTCATTTTGTTGTGATCTATTTTGCCTTTATCATCTTGTTTACAAGAGAATCAGAAATTGAAAACTCAAACTTTTCATTTAAGAAAAATGTGTACATCTATAATAGAAAGGAAATGTGAAAATGTAGGGAGAGATAATTCCAAAAAGTCTATATAACTTTTAGGGACTGCAAACTATTTTTGTTTTTATATTTTAGGTTTTGCAATGATCGGGAAAAAGGGGTGGCAGAGGATTTTTAACTGAGAGTTGACTTCCAATCCATAAGTTATTTCTTACAAAAAGATAGCCTGTTGCACATGATTGATGTATAAATCACTTTATAAATCATCTGTGATTGTTAGGTCAACGTTTTGTAAATGTGAAAAAAAATGACTTCTTTCACTCGGGTAAATATCCCACCACACGTTCACTTGAAAATTTAATGAGCATTTGTTGTGCGCTTTAAAAGGTTTGAGTCAATAGGGCATTTGCATCTTTAACATGTTTCAAGTTTGCATATCCATATTTAAAACATGTTAGGATCAGTTAAAAATCTTTTTCTCATCAGATTCCAATCCATTAGGGTTGAACTAGTGGAATTTCACAAACTTGGACAACAAAACTTTTGTGTTCGTTTTTGGTGTATGCATAAATTTTCTTTACTTACATTGGTTATTGTTTTTTATTTTTTCCATTCATAAACTCTAAAATTTTCATTTTGTTGTGATCTTTTTAGCCTTTATCTTCTTTTTAACGAGAGAATCGAAAAGTGAAAACTCAAAGTTTTGATTTTAGAAAAAAGTAACCATCTAAAATGGAATGGAAATGCACAAATTTTGAGAGAGATAATTCCATAAAGTCTCTGTAACTTTTAGGGACTTAAAACTCTTTAGTTTTTAAATATTTGGTTTTCCAATGATCAAGAAAAAGGGGGAGGCGGGGGATTTTTAACTATATGTTGACTCCCAATCCATAAGTCATTTCTCACCAAAACATTGCCTGTTATGCATGATTGACCGATAAATCACTTTACAAAGCATCTGTGATTGTTAGGTCACTTTTTGCAAATAGGCAAAATAATGGCTGGTTTGACTTGGGTAAATATCCCACCGCATGTTCACTTGAGAATTTAATGAAAATTTTTTGTTCGCTTTAAAAGGTTTGGATCCATAGGGCATTTGCATCTTTAACATGTTTCAAGCATGCATATCTATATTTAAAACATGTTAGGACCACTTCAAAATCTCTTTCTTATCAAATTCAAAGCCATTAGGGACAAATGGAATTTCCAAAACTTGGACAACAAAACTTTTCTGTTTGTTTGTGGTGTGTGAATAAATTTTCTTTACTTACGTTTATTATAGTTTTAATTTTTTCCATTCATAAACTCTAAAATTTTCATTTTGTTGTGATCTATTTTGCCTTTATCTTCTTTTTTAAGAGAAAATTGGAAAGTGAAAACTCAAAGTTTTGATTTAAGAAAAAAGTTTACATCTAAAATGGAATGGAAATGCAGAAATGTTGAGAGAGATAATTCCAAAAAGTCTCTGTAACTTTGAGGGACTACAAACTCTTTTAATTTTTATATATTAGGTTCTGCAATGATCAACAAAAGGGGGAGGCGGGGGATTTTTAATTGAGTGTTGACTCCCAATCCATCACTCATTTCTTACAAAAACATAGCCCATCACGCATGATTCACCAATAAATCACTTTACAAATATTCTGTGATGGTTAGGTCAGCTTTTTGTAAATGGGCTAAATAGTGGCTTGTTTGACTCGGGTAAATATCACACCGCACGTTCACTTGAAAATTTAATGAGCATTTGTTGTTCGCTTTGAAAAGTTTGTATCCAGAGGGCATTTCCATCTTTAACATGTTTCAAGCATGCATATCCATATTTAAAACATCTTAGGATCAATTAGAAATCTCTTTCTTATCAAATTCCAAGCCATTAGGGTTGAACTAGTGGAATTTCCCAAACTTGGACAACAAAAAATTTGTATTCGTTTGTGGTGTGTTAATAAATTTTCTATTCTTACTTTTGTTATTGTGTTTAATTTTTTTCATGCATAAATACTTAAAGTTTTATTTTGCTGTGATCTATTTTGCCTTTATCTTCTTTTTTACGAGAGAATCGGATAGTGAAAACTCAAAATTTGGATTTAAGAAAAAAGTGCACATCTAAAATGGAATAGAAATGAACAAGTTTAGAGAGATATAATTCCAAATGATTCTTTGTAAGTTTTAGGGACTGCAAACTATTTTAGTTTTTATGTATTATATTTTGCAATGATGGGGGATGCAGAGGTTTTTTAATTGAGTGTTGACTCCCAATCCATTAGTCATTTCTTAAAAAAAATAGCCCATCACGCATGATTGACCGATAAATCACTTTACAAATCTTCTGTGATGGTTAGGTCAACTTTTTGTCAATGGGCTAAATAGTGGCTTGTTTGACTCGGGTAAATATCACATCGTACATTCACTTGAAAATTTAATGAGAGTTTTTTTTTTTGCTTTGAAAGGTTTTTATCCAGAGGGCATTTCAATCTTTAACATGTTTCAAGCATGCATATCCATATTTAAAACATGTTAGGATCAGTTAGAAATCTCTTTCTTATCAAATTCCAAGCCATTAGGGTTGAACTAGTGGAATTTCCCAAACTTGGACAACAAAAATTTTGTGTTCGTCTGTGGTGTGTTAATAAATTTTCTATTCTTACTTTTTTTATTGTGTTTAATTTTTTCCATGCATAAACTCTTAAATTTTCATTTTGCTGTGATTTATTTTGCCTTTATCTTCTTGTTTACAAGAGAATCGAATAGTGAAAACTCCTAGTTTGGATTTAAGAAAAAATTGCACATCTAAAATGGAATGGAAATGCACAAGTTTAAAGAGATATAATTCCAAATGATTCTTTGTAAGTTTTAGGGACTGCAAACTATTTTAGTTTTTATGTCTTATGTTTTGCAATGATCGGGTAAAGGGGGATGTGGAGGTTTTTTAACTGAGTGTTGACTCCCAATCAATCAGTCATTTCTTAAAAAAACATAGCCCATCACGCATGATTGACCGATAAATCACTTTACAAATCATCTGTGATTGTTACGTCAGCTTTTTTTAAAAGGGCAAAACAATGGCTTGTTTGGCTTGGGTAAATATCCCACCGCACGTTCACTTGAGAATTTAATGAGCATTTGTTGTTCACTTTAAAATTTTTTTATACAAAGGGCATTTGCATCTTTAACATGTTTCAAGCATGCATATCCATATTTAAAACATGTTAGGATCAGTTAGAAATCTCTTTCTCATCAAATTCCATGCCTTTAGGGTTGAACTAGTGGAATTTCCCAAACTTGGACAACAAAACTTTTTACTTCGTTTGTGGTGTGTGAATAAATTTTATTTACTTACATTTTTTTTTTCCATACATAAACTCGAAAATTTTCATTTTGTTGTGATCTATTTTGCCTTTATCTTCTTTATTACGAGAGAATCGAAAAGTTAAAACTCAAAGTTTTGATTTAAGAAAAAAGTGTATATCTAAAATAGAATGGAAATGCACAAATGTTGAGAGAGATAATTCAAAAAAGTCTCTGTAACTTTCAGGGACAACAAACTCTTTTAGTTTTTATATATTAGTTTTTGCAGTAATCGGGAAAAGGGGGAGGCGAGGGATTTTTAACTGAGTGTTGACTCCCAATCCATAAGTCATTTTTGACAAAAATGTATCCCGTCATGCATGATTAACCGATAAATTACTTTACAAATCATCTTTGATTGTTTGGTCAACTTTTTGTAAATGGGCAAGATAATGGCTTGTTTTACTCGAGTAAATATCCCACCACCCGTGCACTTGAGAATTTATTGAGCATTTGTTGTTCGATTTAAAAGGTTTCGATCCATAGGACATCTGTATTTTTAACATGTTTCAAGCATCCATATCCATATTTAGAACATGTTAGGATCAGTTAGAAATCTCTTTCTTATAAAATTCCAAGCCATTTGGGTTGAACTAGTGGAATTTCCCAAACTTGGACAACAAAACTTTTGTGTTCGTTTGTGTTGTTTGAATAAATTTTCTTTACTTACAGTTGTTTTTTTTTTAATTTTTTCCTTACATAAACTCTAAAATTTTCATCTTGTTGTGATCTATTTTTCCTTTATCTTCTTGTTTACTAGAGAATCGGAAAGTGAAAACTCAAATTTTTGATTTAAGAAAAAAGTGTAAATCTAATGTGGAATGGAAATCCACAAATGAAGAGAGAGATAATTCGAAAAACACTTATCAACTTTTAGAGACTACTAACTCTTTTAGTTTTTATATATATTAGGTTTTGTAATGATCGAGCAAAGGGGGAGGCAGGGGATTTTTAACTGAGTGTTGACTCCCAAGCCATAAGTCATTTCTTAAAAAAACATAGCCCGTTATGTACGATTGATCGATAAATCACTTTTCAAATCATCTGTGATTGTTAGGTCAGCTTTTTGTAAATGGGCAAAATAATGGCTTGTTTGACTCGGGTAAATATTCCACCGCACGTTCACATGAGAATTTATTGAGCATTTGTTGTTCGCTTTAAAATGTTTTGATCCATAGAGCATTTGCATCTTTAATATGTTTCAAGCATGCATATCCATATTTAACACATGTGAGGATCAATTAGAAATCTCTTTGTAATCAAATTCCTAGCTATTAGGGTTGAACTACTAGACAACAAAACTTTTGTGTTCGTTTGTGGTGTGAGTTTAAATTTCTTTACTTACATTTGTTTTTTTTTTTAATTTTTTCTATACATAAACCCTAAATTTTCATTTTGTTGTGATCAATTTTGCCTTTAATATCTTGTTTACGAGAAAATTGGAAAGTGAAAACTGAAAGTTTTGATTTAAGAAAAAAGTGTACATCTAAAATGGAATGGAAATGGCAAATGTAAAGACAGATAATTCCAAAGAGTCTCTGTAACTTTTAGGGTCTGCAAACTGTTTTAGTTGTTATATATTAGGTTTTGCAATGATCGGGAAAAGGTGGAGGCGTGGGATTTTTAACTGAGTGTTTACTCCCAATCCATAAGTCATTTCTTACAAAAACATAGCCTGTTACCCAATATAGACTGATAAATCACTTTAAAAATCTCTGTGATTGTTAGTTCAACTTTTTGTAAATGGGTATGATAATGGTTTTTTTTTACTCAGGTAAATATCCCACCGCATGTACACTTGAGAATTTAATGAAAATTTTTTGTTCACTTTAAATGGTTTGGATCCATTGGACATTTGCATGTTTAAAAAGTTTCAAGCATGCATATCCCAATTTAAAACATGTTAGGATCAGTTAGAAATCTCTTTCTTATCAAATTCCAAGCCATCAGGGTTGAACTAGTGGAATTTCCCAAACTTGGACAACAAAACTTTTGGGATCATTTTTGGTGTGTGAATAAATTTTATTTATTTACATTTGTTATTGTGGTTAATTATTTCCATACATAAACTTTAATATTTTCATTTTGTTGTGATCTATTTTTCCTTTATCTTCTTGTTTACGAGAGAATCGAAAGGTGAAAACTCAAAGTTTTTATTTCAGAAAAAGTGTACATCTAAAATGAAATAGAAAGGCACAAATTTAGATAGGGATAATTAGAAAAATTCTCTGAAATTTGTAGGGATTTCAAACTCTTTTATTTTTTATATATTAGGTTTTGCAATGATCGGGAAAAGGGGGAGGCAAGGGATTTTTAACTGAGTCTTGACTCCCAATCCATAAGTCATTTCTTACATAAACTTAGCCCGTTATGCATGATTTACCGATAAATCACTTTACAAATCATTTGTGATTGTTAGGTCAGCTTTTTGTAAATAGGCAAAATAATGGCATGCTTGACACGGGTAAATGTCCCACTGCACGTTCACTTGAGAATTTTATGAGCATTTATTTTGGCTTTAAAAGGTATGGATCCATAGGGCATTTGCATCTCTAACATGTTTCAAGAAGATATCCATATTTAAAACTTGTTAGGATCAGTTATAAATATTTTTCTTATACAATTCAAACCCATTAGGGTTGAACTAATGGATTTTCTCAAACTTGGACAACAAAAATTTTGTGTTCATTTGTGGTGTATGAATAAATTTTATATACTTACTTTTTTTATTGTTTTTAATGTTTTCCATACAAAAACTTTAATATTTTCATTTTGTTGTGATCTTTTTTGCCTTTATCTTCTTGTTTATGAGAGAATCAGAAAGTGAAAACTCAAAGTTTTGATTTCTAAAAAAGTTTACATCTAAAATGGAATGCAAAGGAAAAAATTTAGAGAGAGTTAATTCCAAAAACTCTCTGAAACTTATAGGGACTAGAAACTCTTTTAGTTTTTATATATTAGGTTTTGCAATGATCGGGAAGAGGGGGAGGCAGGGGATTTTTAATTGAGTGTTGACTCCCAATCCATAAGGCATTTCTTACAAAAATAGTACGCATGACGGACCTATAAATCACTTTACAAATCATCTGTGATTGTTAGCTCAGTTTTTTTGTAAATGGGCAAAAAAATGGTTTGCTTGACTCTGGTAAACATCCCACTCTACGTTCACTTGAAAATTTAATGAGCTTTTTTTTTTGCTTTAAAAAGTATTGATCCATAGGGAATTTGCATCTTTAACATGTTTCAAGCATGCATATCTATAATTAAAATGTGTTTGGATCAGTTAGAAATCTTTTTCTTTTCAAATTCATAGCCATTAGGGTTGAATTAGTGGAATTTCCCAAACTTGGACAACAAAACTTTTGTGGTCGTTTGTGGTGTGTGAATAAATTTTATTTACTTACATTTGTTATTGTTTTTAATTTTTCCCATACATAAACTCTAAAATTTTCATTTTTTTGTGATCTATTTTGCCTTTATCTTCTTGTTTACGAGAGAAACGGAAGGTGAAAACTCAAAGTTTTGATTTAAGAAAAAAGTGTACATCTAAAATGAAATATAAATTCAAAAATTTAGAGAGAGATAATTCCAAAAAGTCTTTGAAAATATAGGGACTGCAAACTCTTTTAGTTTTTATATATTAGGTTCTACAATGATCGGGAAAAATTGGAGCGGGGGATTTTTAACTGAGTCTTAACTCCCAATCCATACATCATTTCTTAGAAAAACATAGCCCGTTAGCATGATTTACCTATAATTCACTTTATAAATCATTTGTGATTGTTAGGTCAGCTTTTTTGTAATTGGGCAAAATAATGGCTTGCTTGACTCGGGTAAATATCCCACTGCTTGTTCACTTGAGAATTTTATGAGCATTTGTTTGCGCTTTAAAAGGTATTGATCCATAGGGCATTTTCACCTTTAACATGTTTCAAGCATGCATATCCTTATTTAAAACATGTTAGGATCAGTTATAAATCTTTTTCTTGTACAATTCAAAGCCATTAGGGTTGAACTAATGGAATTTCCAAAACTTGGACAGAAAAACTTTTGTGTTCATTTGTGGGGTGTGAATAAATTTTCTTTACTTAATTTTTTGTTGTTTTTAATTTTTTCCATACAAAAACTCTAAAATTTTCATTTTGTTGTGATCGATTTTGCCTTTATCTTCTTGTTAACGAGAGAATCGGAAAGTGAAAAGTCAAAGTTTTGATTTAAGAAAAAAATGTACATCTAAAATGGAATGAAATGCACAAATGTAGAAAGAGATAATTCCAAAAAGTCTCTTTAACTTTTAGGGAATGCAACCTCTTTTAGTTTTTAGATATTAGGTTTTACAATGATCGGGAAAAGGGGATGGGGGAGGATTTTTCATTGAGTGTTGACTCACAATCCATAAGTCATTTCTTACAAAAATATTGCCTCTTACGCATGATTGACCGATAAATCACTTTACCAATAATCTGTGATTGTTTGGTCAGGTTTTTGTAAATGGGTAATATAATGACTTGTTTTACTTGGGTAAATATCCCTCTGCACTTTCACTTGAGAATTTAATGAGCATTTGTTGTTCGCGTTAAAAGGTTTGGATCCATAGGACATTTGCATCTTTAACATGTTCCAAGCTTGAATATCCATATTTAAAACATGTTAGGATTCGTAAGAATTGTCTTTCTTATCAAATTCCAATCCATTTGGGTTGAACTAGTGGAATTTCACAAACTTGGACAACAAAACTTTCGTGTTCATTTGTGGTGTGTGAATAAATTTTATATACTTAAATTTGTTATTGTTTTTAATTTTTCCCTTACTTAAACGCTAAAATTTTCATTTTGTTGTTATCTCTTTTGCCTTTATCTTCTTGTTTACGAGAGAATCGAAAAGTGAAAACTGAACATTTGGATTTCAGGAAAAAGTCTACATCTAAAATGGATTGCAAATGGACAAATTTAGAGTGAGATAATTTCAAAAACTCTCTGAAACTTTTAGGGACTGGAAACATTTTTAGTTTTTATATATTAGGTTTTGCAATGATCGGAAAAGGCGAAGGCAGGGGATTTTTAATAGAGTGTTGACTCCCAATCCATAAGTTATTTTGTACAAAAACATAGCCTGTTACGCATGATTGACCTATAAATCACTTTAAAAATCATATGTGATTGTTAGGTCAACGTTTTTTAAATGTGAAAAATAATGGCTTGTTTTACTCGGGTAAATATCCCACCGCACATTCACTGGAAAATTTAATGAGCATATGTTGTGCACTTTAAAAGGTTTGGATCCATAGGGCTTTTGCATCTTTAACATGTTTCAAGCATGCATATCCATATTTAAAATATGTTAGGATCAGTTAAAACTCTCTTTCTCATCGAATTCCAATCCATTAGGGTTGAACTAGTGGAATTTCACAAACTTGGACAACAAAACTTTTGTGTTCGTTTATGGTGTGTGAATAAATTTTCTTTACTTACATTTGTTATTATTTTTTATTTTTTCCATTCATAAACTCTAAAATTTTCATTTTGTTGTGATCTATTTTGCCTTTAACTTCATTTTTACGAGAGAATCGGAAAGTGAAAACTCAAAGTTTTGATTTAAGAAAAATGTATATATCTTAAATGAAATGGAAATGCACAAATGTTGAGAGAGATAATTCCAAAAAGTCTCTGTAAATTATAGGGACTGCATACTCTTTTAGTTTTTATATATTTGGTTTTGCAATGATTGGGAAAAAGGGGGAGGCGGGGGATTTTTAACTATATGTTGATTCCTAATCCATAAGTCATTTCTTACCAAAACATAGCCCGTTACGCATGATTGACAGATAAATCACTTTAAAAAGCATCTATGATTGGTAGGTCAACTTTTTGTAAATGGGCAAAATAATGGCTGGTTTGACTCGGGTAAATATCCCACCGCACGTTCACTTGAGAATTTAATGAAATTTTGTTGTTCGCTTTAAAAGGCTTGGATCCATAGGGAATTTGCATCTTTAACATGTTTCAAGCATGCATATCCATATTTAATACATGTTAGGACCAGTTCAAAAGCTCTTTCTTATCAAATTCAAAGCCATTAGGGTTGAACAAATGAAGTTTCCCAAACTTGGACAACAAAACTTTTCTGTACGTTTGTGGTGTTTGAATAAATTTTCTTTACTTACATTTGTTATAGTTTTTATTTTTTCCATTCATAAACTCTAAAATTTTCTTTTTGTTGTGATCTATTTTGCTTTTATATTCTTTTTTATGAGAGAATCGGAAAGTGAAAACTCAAAGTTTTGATTTAAGAAAAAAGTATACATCCAAAATGGAATGGAAATGCACACATTTTGAGAGACATTTAGGGACTGCAAACTCTTTTAATTTTATATATTTGGTTATGCAATGATTAGGAAAAGGGGGAGGCGGGGGATTTTTAACTGAGTGTTGACTACCAATCTATTAGTCATTTCTAAAAAAAACATAGCCCGTCACGCATGATTGACTGATAAATCACTTTAAAAATCTTATGTGATGGTTAGGTCATCTTTTATTAAATGACTAAATAATGGCTTGTTTGATTCAGGTAAATATCCCACCTCACTTTCACTTGAAAATTTAATGAGCATTTGTTGTTCTCTTTAAAAGCTTTGGATCCATAGGTTATTTGCATCTTTAACATGTTTCAAGCATGCATATCCATATTTAAAACATGTTAGGATCAGTTAGAAATCTCTTTCTCATCAAATTCCAAGCCTTTAGGGTTGAACTAGAGGAATTTCCCAAACTTGGACAACATAACTTTTTATTTCGTTTGTGGTGAGTGAATAAATTTTCTTTACTTACATTTGTTTTTTATTTTTATTTTTTCCATACATAAACTGGAAAATTTTCATTTTGTTGTGATCTAGTTTGCCTTTATCTTCTTTATTACGAGAGAATCGGAAAGTAAAAACTCAAAGTTTTGATTTAAGAAAAAAGTGTACATCTAAAATGGAATGGAAATTCACAAATGTTCAGAGAAGTAATTCGAAAAAGTCTCTGTAACTTTTAGGGACAACAAACTCTTTAGTTTTTATATATTCGGTTTTGCAACAATCAGGAAAAGGGGGAGGGATGGGATTTTTAACTGAGTGTTGACTCCCAATCCATAAGTGATTTCTGAAAAAAACATATCCCATCATGCATGATTGACCGATAAATTACTTTACAAATCATCTTTGATTGTTTGGTCAACTTTTTGTAAATGGGCAAGATAATAGCTTGTTTTACTCAGGTACATATCCCACCGCCCATTCACTTGAGAATTTATTTAGCATTTGTTGTTCGCTTTAAAAGGTTTGGATCCATAGGACATTTGCATCTTGAACATGTTTCAAGCACGCATGTCCATATTTAAAACATGTTAGGATCAGTCAGAAATCTCTTTCTTATAAAATTCCAAGCCATTTGGGTTGAACTAGTGGAATTTCCCAAACTTGGACAGCAAAACTTTTGTGTTCGTTTGTGTTGTGTGAATAAATTTTCTTTACATACATTTTTTATTTTTATTTATTTTTTTCCTTACATAAATTGTAAAATTTTCAATTTTTTTGTGATCTATTTTGCCTTTATCTTCTTGTTTACGAGAGAATCGGAAAGTTAAAACTTGAAGTTTTGATTTAAGAAAATAGTGAAAATCTAATATGGAATGGAAACCCAAAAATGAAGAGAGAGATAATTCCAAAAACACTTTATAACTTTTAGGGACTGCTAACTCTTTTAGTTTTTACATATTAGGTTTGTAATGATCGGGAAAAGGGGGAGGAGGGGGATTTTTAACTGAGTATTGAGTCCCAAGCCATAAGTCCTTTCTTAAAAAACATAGCCCGTTATGGACGATTGATTGATAAATCACTTTACAAATCACTTGTGATTGTTAGGTCAACTTTTTGTAAATGGGCAACATAATGGCTTGTTTGATTCGGGTAAATATCCCACCGCATGTTCACTCTAGAATTTAATGAGCATTTGTTGTTCACTTTAAAAGGTTTTGATCCATAGGGCATTTGCATCTTTAATATGTTTTTAGCATGCATATCCATATTTAACACATGTTAGGATGAGTTAGAAATCTTTTTCTTATCAAATTCCGAGCCATTAGGGTTGAACTACTGGAATTTCACAAACTTGGACAACAAAAATTTTGTGTTCGTTTGTGGTGTGAGTATAAATTTCGTTACTTACATTTGTTTTTATTTTATTTTTTCCATATATAAAATCCAAATTTTCATTTTGTTGTGATCAATTTTGCCTTTAAGATTTTGTTTACAAGAAAATTGGAAAGTGAAAACTCAAAGTTTTGATTTAAGAAAAAAATGTACTCTTAAATGGAATGGAAATGGGCAAATGTAAAGAGTGATAATTCCAAAATGTTTCAGTGACTTTTAGGGACAACAAACTGTTTTAGTTTTTATATATTAGGCTTTGCAATGATCGGGAAAAGGGGGAGGCAGGGATTTTTAACTGAGTATTGACTCCCAATCCATAAGTTATTTCTTACAAAAAGATAGCCCATTACGCATGATTGTCCGATAAATCACTTTAAAAATCATCTGTGATTGTTAGTTTAGCTTTTTGTTAATGGGTAGAATAATGGCTTTTTTTTAGTCGGATAAATATCCCATCGTATGTTCACATGAAAATTTAATGAGCATTTGTTGTTCTCTTTAAAAGGTATGGATCCATATGGCATTTGCATCTTTACCATGTTTCTAGCATTCCTAATCCTATTTAAAAATCCTTAGTGATTGTTAGTTCAACTTTTTGTAAATGGGTATGATAATGGTTTTTTTGACTCAGGTAAATATCCCACCGCATGTATAGTTGAGAATTTAATGAGCATTTGTTGTTCACTTTAAATGGTTTGAATCCATGGGGCATTTGAATATTGAACATGTTTCAAGCATGCGTATCCCAATTTAAAACATGTTAGGATCAGTTAGAAAACTCTTTCTTATCAAATTCCAAGCCATTAGGGTTGAACTAGTGGAATTTCCCAAACTTGGACAACAAAAGTTTTGGGATCGTTTGTGGCGTGTGAATAAATTTTATTTACTTACATTTGTTATTGTGCTTAATTATTTCCATACATAAACTCTAAAAAATTTTATTTTGGTGTGATCTAATTTACCTTTATCTTCTTGTTTACAAGAGAATCGGAAGGTGAAAATTTAGAGAGAGATAATTCCAAAAAGTTTCTAAAACATTTTGGGACTGCAAACTCTTTTAGTTTTTATATATTAGGTTTTGCAATGATCGGGAAAAGGGGGAGGCGAGGGATTTTTAACTGAGTCTTGACTCCCAATCCATAAGTAATTTCTTACAAAAACATAGCCCGCTATGCATGATTTACCGATAAATCACTTTACAAATCATCTGTGATTTGTAGGTCAGCTTTTTGTAAATGGGAAAAATAAAGGCTTGCTTGACTAGGGTAAATATCCCACTGCACGTTCAGTTGAGAATTTTAGTGAGCATTTGTTGTTCCCTTTAAAAGGTTTTGACCCATAGGGCATTTGCATCTTTAACATGTTTCAAGCATGCATATCCATATTTAAAACATGTTAGGATCCATTATAAATATTTTTCTTATACAAATAAAAGCCATTAGGGTTGAACTAATGGAATTTCCCAAACTTGGACAACAAAACTTTTGTGTTCGTTTGTGGTGTGTGAATAAATTTTATTTACTTACTCTTTTTATTTTTTTAAATATTTTCCATACAAAAACTCTAAAATTTTCATTTTGTTGTGATCTATTTTGCCTTTATCTTCTTGTTAACAAGAGAATCGGAAAGTGAAAACTCAAAGTTTTAATTTAACAAAAAAGCGTACATCTAAAATGAAATGAAATGCAGAAATAAAGAGAGAAATAATTGCAAAAAGTCTCTACATCTTTTAGGAACTGCAATCTCTTTTAGTTTTTAGATATTAGGTTTTTCAATGATCGGGAAAAGGGGGTGGTGGCAGAGGATTTTTAACTGAGTCTTGACTCCCAATCCTTAAGTCATTTCTTACAATAACATTGCCCATTATGCATGATTGACTGATAAATCACTTTACAAATAATCTGTGATTATTATGTCAACTTTTTGTAAATAGGTAAAATAATTACTTGTTTTACTCGTGTAAATATCCCACTACACTTTCACTTGAGAATTTAATGGGCTTTTGTAGTTCACATTAAAAGGTTTAGATCCATAGGGCATTTGCTTCTTTAACATGTTCCAAGCTTGAATATCCATATTTAAAACATGTTAGGATTAGTAATAAATCTCTTTCTTATCAAATTTCAATCCATTTGGGTTGAACTAGTGGAATTTCACAAACTTGGACAACAAATTTTTTGAGTTCATTTTTGGTGTGTGAATAAATTTTATTTACTTACATTTGTTATTTTTTAAAATTTTTCCCATACCTAAACTCTAAAATTTTCATTTTGTTGTGATCTCTTTTGCCTTTATCTTCTTGTTTACGAGAGAATCGGAAAGTGAAAACTCAAAGTTTTGATTTATGAGAAAAGTGTACATCTAAAAAGGAATGAAAATCCACAAATTTAGAGAGAGGTAATTCCAAAAAGTCTCTGAAACTTTAAGGGACTGGAAACTCTTTTAGTTTTTATATTTAAGGTTTTGCAATGATCGGGAAAAAGGGATGGCGAATGATATTTAACTGAGTGTTGACTCCCAATCCATAAGTTATTTCTTACAAAAACATAGCCCGTTACACATGATTGACCGATAAATCACTTTACAAATCATCAGTGATTGTTAGGTCAACATTTTGTAAACGTGAAAAATAATGGCTTGTTTTACTCGAGTAAAAATCCCACCGCACGTTCACTTGAAAATTTAATGAGCATTTGTTGTGCAGTTTAAATGGTTTGGATCCATAGGGCATTTGCATTTTCAACATGTTTCAAGCATGCATATCCTTATTTAAAACATGTTAGGATCATTTAAAAATCACTTTCTTATCAAATTCCAATCCTATAGGGTTGAACTAGTGGAATTTCATAAACTTGGACAATAAAACATTTGTGTTCGTTTGTTGTGTGTGAATAAATTTTCTTCACTTACATTTTTTATTGTTTTTTATTGTTTTTTATTTTTTCCATTCATAAACCCTAAAAATTTCATTTTGTTGTGATCTATTTTGCCTTTATCTTCTTTTTTGCGAGAGAATCGGAAAGTGAAAACTCAAAGTTTTGATTAAAGAAAAAAGTATGCATCTAAAATGGAATGGAAATGCACAAATGTTGAGAGAGATAATTCCAAAAAGTCTCCGTAACTTTTAGGGACAGCAAACTCTTTTAATTTTAATTTATTAGGTTCTGCAATGATCAGGAAAAGGGAGAGGCGGGGGATTTTTAACTGAGTGTTGACTCCCAATCCATAAGACATTTCTTATAAAAACATAGCCCGTCACACATGATTGACCGATAAATCACTTTACAAACCTTCTGTGATGGTTAGGTCAGGTTTTTGTAAATGGGCTAAATAATGGCTTGTTTGACTCGGGTAAATATCCCCCTTCACGTTCACTTGAGAATTTAATGAGCATTTGCTGTTCGCTTTAAAAGGTTTGGATCCATAGGGCATTTGCATCTTTAACATGTTTCAACCATGCATATCCATATTTAAAACATGTTAGGATCAGTTAGAAATCTCTTTCTTATCAAATTTCAAACCATTAGGGTTGAACTAGTGGAAATTCCCAAACTTAGACAACAAAATTTTTGTGTTCATTTGTGGTGTGTTAATAAATTTTCTTTACTTACATTTGTTTTTGTGTTTAATTTTTTCCATGCATAAACTCTTAAATTTTCATTTTGCTGAGATCTATTTTGCCTTTATCTTCTTGTTTACAACAGTATCGAATAGTGAAAACTCAAAGTTTGGATATAAGAAAAAAATGCACATCTAAAATGGAATGGAAATGCACAAATGTAGATAGATATAATTCCAAAAAAAGTCTCTGTAAGTTTTAGGGACCGCAAACTATTTTAGTTTTTCTGTATTATGTTTTCCAATGATCGAGTAAAGGGGGAGGAGGAGGATTTTTAACTGAGTGTTGACTCCCAATCCATGAGACTTTTCTTACCAATACATAGCCTGTTATGCATGATGGACCGATAAATCACTTTACAAATCATCTGTGATTGTTAGGTCAGCTTTTTGTAAATGGGAAAATAATAGCTTGTTTGACTTGGGTAAATATCTCACCGCATGTTCACTTGAGAGTTTAATGAGCAATTGTTATTCGCTTTAAAAATTTTGGATCCATAGGGCATTTACATCTTTAACATGTTTCAAGCATGCTTATCCATATTTAAAACATGTTAGGATCAATTAGAAATCTCTTTCTCATTAAATTCCAAGCCTTTAGGGTTGAACTAGTGGAATTTCCCAAACTTGGACAACAAAACTTTTGGTTTCGTTTGTGGTGTGTGAATTAATTTTCTTTACATACATTTTTTATAGGTTTTTATTTTTTTCGTACATAAACTCGAAAATTTTCTTTTTGTTGTGATCTATTTTGCCTTTATTTTTTTTATAATGAGAGAATTGCAAAGTGAAAACTCAAAGTTTTTATTTTAGAAAAAAAGTTTACATCTAAAATGGAACTAAAATGCACAAATGTTGAGAGAGATAATTCAAAAAGTCTCTATAACTTTTAGGGACAACAAACTCTTTTAGTTTTTTATATAAGGTTTTACAATAATCATGAAAAGGGGGAAGCGAGGGATTTTTTACTGAGTGTTGACTCCCAATCCATAAGTCATTTCTGACAAAAACATATCCTGTCACGCATGATTGACCAATAAATTACTTTACAAATCATCTTTGATTGTTTGGCCAACTTTTTGTAAATGGGCAAGATAATGGCTTTTTTTACTCGGGTAAATATCCCACCGCATGTTCACTTGAGAATGTAATGAGCATTTGCTGTTCACTTTAGAAGGTTTGGATCCATAGGACATCTGCAACTTTAACATGTTTCAAGCATGCATATCCATATTTAAAACATGTTAGAATTAGTTAGAAATCTCTGTCTTATAAAATTCCAAGCCATTTGGTTGAACTAGTGGAATTTCCCAAACTTGGACGACAAAACTTTTGTGTTCGTTTGTGGTGTGAATAAATTATCTTTACTTACATTTGTTATTTTTTTTTAATTTTTTCCATACATAAACTCTAAAATTTTCATTTTGTTGTGATCTATTTTGCCTTTATCTTCTTGTTTACGAGAGAATCGGAAAGTGAAAACTCAAAGTTTTGATTTAATAAAAGAGTGTAAATCTAATATGGAATGGAAATCCATGAATGAGGAGAGAGATAATTCCAAAAACACTTTATAACTTTTAGGGACTGCTAATTCTTTTAGTTTTTGTACAGGAGCTTTTGTAATAATAGGGAATAGGGGGAGGTGGGGGATTTTTAACTAAGTGTTGACTCCCAAGCCATAACTCATTTCTTAAAAAAACATAGCCCATTACACATGATTGACCGATAAATCACTTTACAAATCATCTGTGATTGTAAGGTCAGCTTTCCGTAAATGGGCAAAATAATGGCTTGTTTGACTCGGGAAAACATCCCACCGCACGTTCACTTGAGAATTTAATGTGCATTTGTTGTTCGCTTTAAAAGTTTTTGATCCATAGGGCATTTGAACCTTTAATATGTTTCAAGCATGCCTATCCATATTTAACACATGTTAGGATCAGTTAGAAATCTCTTTCTCATCAAATTCCTAGCCATTAGGGTTGAACCACTGGAATTTCGCAAACTTGGACAACAAAACTTTTGTGTTCGTTTGTGCTGTGAGTATAAATTTCTTTACTTACATTTGTTTTTTATTTTTATTTTTCCATACATTAACTCTAAATTTTCATTTTGTTGTGATCAATTTTGCCATTAAAATGTTGTTTATGAGAAAATTGGAAAGTGAAAACTCTAAGTTTTGATTTCAGAAAAAAGTGTACTTCTAAAATGGAATGGAAATGGACAAATGTAAAGAGAGATAATTCCAAAAAGTCTCTGTGACATTAAGGGACTGCAAACTGTTTAGTTTTTCTATATTAGGTTTTGTAATGATCGAGAAAATGGGGAGGCGGGGGATTTTTAACTGTGTGTTGACTCCCAAGCCATAAGTCATTTCTTAAAAAAACATATTCCATTACACAAGATTGACCGATAAATCACTTTACAAATCATCTGTTATTGTTAGGTCAGCTTTTAGTAAATGGGCAAAATAATGGTTTGTTTGACTTAGAAAACATCCCACCGCACGTTCTCTTGAGAATTTAATGAGCATTTGTTGTTCACTTTAAAAGGTTTTGATCCATAGGGCCTTTGCATCTTTCATATGTTTCAAGGATGCATATCAATATTTAACACATGTTAGGATCTGTTAGAAATCTCTTTCTTATCAAATTCCTAGCCATTAGGGTTGAACTACTGGAATTTCGCAAACTTGGACAACAAAACTTTTGTGTTCGTTTGTGGTGTGAGTATTAATTTCTTTGCTTAAATTTGTTTTTGTTTTTTATTTTTTCCATACATAAACTCTAAATTTTCATTTTGTTGTGATCGATTTTGCCTTAAAGATGTTGTTTACGAGAAAATTGGAAATTGAAAACTCTTAGTTTTGATTTCAGAAAAAAAGTGTACATCTAAAATGGAATGGAAATGGACAAATATAAAGAGAGATAATTCCAAAAAGTCTCTGTGACTTTTAGGGACCGCAAATTATTTTAGTTTTTATATATTAGGTTTTGCAATGATCAAGAAAAGGGGGAGGAGTGGGATTTTTAACTGAGTGTTGACTCCCAATCCATAAGTTATTTCTTACAAAAACATAGCCCGTTACGCATGATTGACCAATAAATCATTTTAAAAATCATCTGTGATTGTTAGTTTAGCTTTTTGTCAGTGGGTAGAATAATGGCTTTTTTTAGTCGGGTAAATATCCGACCGCACGTTCACATGAGAATTTAATGAGCATTTGTTGTTCACTTTAAAAGGGTTGGATCCATACGGCATTTGCATCTTTAATATTTTTCAAGCATGCATATCCCTATTTAAAAATCATCTGTGATTGCTAGTTCAACTTTTTGTAAATGGGTATGATAATGGTTTTTTTAACTCAGGTAAATATCCCACCGCATGTACACTTGAGAATTTAATGAGCCTTTTTTGTTCACTTTAAATGGTTTGGATCCATTGGAAATTTGCATCTTTAACATGTTTCAAGCATGCATATCCCAATTTAAAACATGTTAGGATCAGTTAGAAATCTCTTTCTTATCAAATTCCAAGCCATTAGGACTGAACTAGTGGATTTTCCCAAACATGGTCAACAAAAGTGTTGGGATCGTTTGTGGTGTGTGAATAAATTTTATTTACTTAAATTTGTTATTTTTGTTAATTATTTCCATACGTAAACTCTTATATTTTCATTTTGGTGTGATCCATTTTGCGTTTATCTTCTTATTTACGAGAGAATCGGAAGGTGAAAACTCAAAGTTTTGATTTAAGAAAATATTGTATATCTAAAATCAAATAGAAATGCACAAATTTAGAGAGAGATAATTCCAAAAAGTCTCTGAAACTTTTAGGGATTGCAAAATCTTTTAGTTTTTATGCATTAGGATTTGCAATGATCGGAAAAAGGGGGAGGCGGGGGATTTTTAACTGAGTCTCGACCCCCAATCCATAAGTCATTTCTTACAAAAACATACCCCATTATGCATGATTTACCGATAAATCACTTTAGAAATCATCTGTAATTGTTAGGTCATCTTTTTGTAAATGGGCAAAATAATGGCTGGCTTGACTCGAGTAAATATCCCACTGCACGTTCACTTGAGAATTTTATGAGCATTTGTTTTCTCTTTAAAAGGTATTGATCCATTGGACATTTGCATCTTTACATGTTTGAAGCATGCCTATCCATATTTAAAACATGTTACGATCAGTTATAAATCTTTTTCTTATACATTTCAAAGCCATTAGGGTTGAACTAATAGAATTTCCCAAACTTGGACAACAAAACTTTTGTGCTCGTTCGTGGTGTGTGAATAAATTTT
Organism: Aristolochia californica; assembly: GCF_029961685.1. Classification (NCBI taxonomy): domain Eukaryota; kingdom Viridiplantae; phylum Streptophyta; class Magnoliopsida; order Piperales; family Aristolochiaceae; genus Aristolochia; species Aristolochia californica. The sequence continues at coordinate 15,633,237 of NW_027181782.1, read as the reverse complement.
CTTTACTTACTTTTTTTTTTTTTTTTGATACAAAAACTCTAAAATTTTCTTTTTGTTGTGATTTATTTTGCCTTTATCTTCTTGTTAAAGAGAGAATCTGAAAGTGAAAACTCAAAGTTTTAATTTAAGAAAAAAGTGCACATCTAGAATGGAATGAAATGCACAAATGTAGAGATAGATAATTCCAAAAAGTCTCTGTAACTTTTAGGGACTGCAACCTCTTTTAGTTTTTATATATTAGGTTTTGCAATGATCGGGAAGAGGGGGTGGCGGAGGATTTTTAACTGAGTGTTGACTTCCAATCCATAAGTCATTTCTTACAAAAACATTGCCCGTTACGCATGATTGACCGATAAATCACTTTAAAAATAATTTGTGTTTGTTGGGTCAGCTTTTTGTAAATGGTTAAAATTATGACTTATTTTATTCGGGTAAATATGACACTGTGCATTCACTTGAGAATTTAATGAGCATTTGTTTTTCGCGTTAAAAGGTTTGGATCCATAGGGCATTTTCATCTTTAACATGCTCCAAGTTTGAATATCCATATTTAAAACATGTTAGGATTATTAAGAAATCACTTTGTTATCAAATTCCAATCCATTTTGGTTGAACTAGTTGAATTTCACATACTTGGAAAGAAAAACTTTCATGTTCGTTGGTGGTGTGTGAATAAATTTTCTTTTCTTACATTTTTTATTGTTTTTAATTTTTCCTATACTTAAACTCTAACATTTTGATTTTGTTGTGATCTCTTTTGCCTTTATCTTCTTGTTTACGAGATAATCGAAAAGTGAAAATTCAAAGTTTTGATTTCAGAAAAAAGTGTACATCTAAAATGGAATGCAAATGTACAAATTTAGAGAGAGATATTTCCAAAAAGTCTCTGAAACTTTTAAGGACTAGAAACTCTTTTAGTTTTTATATATTAGGCTTTGCAATGATCGGGAAGAGGGGGAGGCAGGGGATTTTTAACTGAGTGTTGACTCCCAATCCATAAGTCATTTCTTACAAAATCATCTCTGATTGTTAGGTCAGCTCTTTTGTAAATGGGCAAAATAATGGTTTGTTTGACTCGGGTAATTGTTCCACTCCACATTCAATTGAGAATTTAATGAGCATTTTTTTTCTCTTTAAAAGGTATTGATCCATAGGGAATTTGCATCTTTAACATGTTTCAAGCATGCATATCCACATTTAAAATGTGTTAGGATCAGTTAGAAATTTTTTTCTTTTCAAATTCAAAGCCATTAGGGTTGAACTAGTGGAATTTCCAAAACTTGGCAACAAAACTTTTGTGTTCATTTGTGGTGTGTGAATAAATTTTCTTTACGTACATTTGTTATTGTTTTTAATTTTTCCCTTCCATAAACCCTAAAATTTTCATTTTGTTGTGATCTATTTTGCCTTTGTCTTCTTGTTTACGAGAGAATCGGAAGATGAAAACTCAAAGTTTTGATTTAAGAAAAAAATGTACATCTAAAATGAAATAGAAATGCACAATTTTAGTGAGAGATAATTCCAAAAAGTCTCTGAAACTTTCAAGGACAACAAACTCTTTTAGTTTTTATATTAGGTTTTGCAATGATCGGGAAACGAAGGAGGCGGGGGATTTTTATCTGAGTCTTGACACCCAATCCATAAATCATTTCTTACAAAAACATAGCCCATTATGCATGATTTACCAATAAATCATTTTACAAATCATCTATGATTATTAGGTCAGCTTTTTGAAAATTGGCAAAATAATGGCTTGCTTGACTCGGGTAAATATCCCACTGCACGTTTACTTGAGAATTTTATGAGCATTTATTTTTGCTTTAAAAGGTATTGATCCATAAGGTATTTGCATCTTTAGCATGTTTCAAGCATGCATATCCATATTTAAAACATGTTAGGATCAGTTATAAATCTTTTTCTTATACAATTCAAAGCCATTAGGGTTGAACTAATGGAATTTCCCAAACTTGGACAACAAAACTTTTGGGTTTGTTTGTGGTGTGTGAATAAATTTTCTTTACTTACTTTTTTTATTGTTTTTAAATTTTTCCATATAAAAACTCTAAAATTTTCATTTTGTTGTGATCTATTTTGCCTCTATCTTCTTGTTAACGAGAGAATCGGAAAGTGAAAACTCAAAGTTTTGATTTAAAAAAAAACTGTACGTCTAAAATGGAATGAAATGCACAAATGTAGAGAGAGATAATTCCAAAAAGTCTCTATAACTTTTAGGGACTGCAACCTCTTTTAGTTTTTATATATTAGGTTTTGAAATGATCGGGAAAAGGGGGTGGCGGAGGATTTTTAACTGAGTGTTGGCTCCCAATCCATAAGTCATTTTTTACAAAAACATTACCCATTACGCATGATTGACCGATAAATCACTATACAAATAATTTGTGATTGTTAGGTCAGCTTTTTGTAGTTGGGTAAAATAATGACTTGTTTTACTCGGGTATATATCCCACTGCATTTTCACCTGAGAATTTAATGAGCATTTGTTGTTCACGTTAAAAGGTTTGGATCCATAGGGTATTTGCATCTTTAACATGTTTCAAGGTTGAATTCCTTATTTAAAACATGTTAGGATTAGTAAGAAATCTCTTTCTTATCAAATTCCAATCCGTTTGGGTTGAACTAGTGGAATTTCACAAATTTGAACAACAAAACTTTTGTGTTCGTTTGTGATGTGCGAAAAAAATTTCTTTACTTACATTTGTTATAGTTTTTAATTTTTCCCATACTTAAACTCTAAAATTTATATTTTGTTGTGATCTCTTGTGCCTTTATCTTCTTGTTTACGAGAGAATCGGAAAGTGAAAGCTCAAAGTTTTGATTTCAGAAAAAATTGTTCATCTAAAATGGAATGCAAATGCACAAATGTAGAGAGAGAAAATTCCAAAAAGTCTATGTAACTTTTAGGGACTGGAAACTCTTTTAATTTTTATATATTAGGATATGCAATGATCAGGAAAAAGGGGAGGCGGGGGGTTTTTAACTTAGTGTTGACTCCCAATCAATAAGTCATTTCTAACCAAAACATAGCCCGTCATGCATGATTGACCAATAAATCACTTTAAAAATCTTTTGTAATGGTTAGGTCAGCTTTTTGTAAATGGGCTAAATATTGGCTTGTTAGACTTGGGTAAATATCCCACTTCACGTTCACTTGAGAATTTAATGAGCATTTGTTGTTCGCTTTAAAAGGTTTGGATCCATAGGGCATTTGCATCTTTAACATGTTTCAAGCATGCACATTCATATTTAAAACATGGTAGGATCAGTTAGAAATCTCTTTCTTATCAAATTCCAAACCATTAGGGTTGAACTAGTAGAATTTCCAAAACTTGGGCAACAAAACTTTTGTGTTCATTTGTGGTGTGTTAATAAATTTTCATTACTTACATTTGTTATTGTGTTTAATTTTTCCTTGCATAAACTCTTAAATTTTCATTTTGCTGAGATCTATTTTGCCTTTATCTTCTTGGTTATAGGAGAATCGGATAGTGAAAACTCAAAGTTTGGATTTAAGAAAAAAGTGCACATCTAAAATGGAATGGAAATGCACAAATGTAGAGAGATATAATTCTAAAATACTCTCTGTAAATTTTAGGGACTGCAAACTATTTTAGTTTTTATGTATTATGTTTTGCAATGACCGGGTAAAGGGGGAGGCGAAGGATTTTTAACTGAGTGCTGACTCACAATCCATGAGTCATTTCTTACCAAAACATAGCCCGTTACGCATGATTGACTGATAAATCACTTTAAAAATCATCTGTGATTATTAGGTCAGCTTTTTGTAAATGGGAAAAATAATGGCCTGTTTGACTTGGGTAAATATCCCACCACACGTTCACTTGAGAATTTAATGAGCATTTGTTGTTAGCTTTATAAATTTTGGATCCATAGGGAATTTGCATCTTTAACATGTTTCAAGCATACATATCCATATTTAAAACATGTTAGGATCAGTTAGAAATCTCTTTTTCATCAAATTCCAAACCTTTAGGGTTGAACTAGTGGAATTTCCTAAACTTTTGATTTCGTTTGTGGTGTGCAAATAAATTTTATATACTTAAATTTGTTATAGTTTTTTATTTTTTCCATACATAACCTCAAAAATTTTCATGTTGTTGTGATCTATTTTGCTTTCATCTTGTTTATTACGAGAGAATCGAAAAGTGAAAACTCAAAGTTTTGATTTAAGAAAAAAATGTACATCTAAAATGGAATGGAAATCCACAAATGTTGAGAGAGATAATTCGAAAAAGTCTCTGTAACTGTAGGGACAGCAAACTCTTTTAGTTTTTATATATTAGGTTTTGCAATTATCGGGAAAAGGGGGAGGCGAGGGATTTTTAACTGAGTGTTGACTCCCAATCGATAAGTCATTTGTGACAAAAACATATCCTGTCACTCATGATTGACCGATAAATTACATTACAAATCATCTTTGATTGTTTGGTCAAGTTTTTGTAAATGGACAAGATAATGGCTTGTTTTACCCGGGTAAATATCCCACTGCACGTTCACTTGAGAATTTAATGAGCATTTATTTTTCGCTTTAAAAGGTTTGGATCCATAGGACATCTGCATCTTTAACATGTTTCAAGCATGGATATCAATATTTAAAACATGTGAGGATCAATTAGCAATCTCTTTCTTATAAAATTCCAAGCCATTTGGGTTGAACTAGTGGAATTTCCCAAACTTGGACAACAAAACTTTTGTGTTCGTTTGTGGTGTGTGAATAAATTTTCTTTACTAACATTTGTTATTTTTTAAAAAAATTTCCTTACATAAACTCTAACATTTTCATTTTTTTGTGATCTTGTTTACGAGAGAATCGGAAAGTGAAAACTCAAAGTTTTGATTTAAAAAAAGTGTAAATCTAATATGGAATGGAAATAAAAAAATGAAGAGAGATAATTCCAAAAACACTTTGTAACTTTCAGGGACTGCTAACTCTTTTAGTTTTTATATATTAGGTTTTGTAACGATCGAGAAAAGGGGGAGGCGGGGGATTTTTAATTGAGTATTGATTCCCAATCCATAAGTCATTTCTTAAAAAAACATAGCCCGTTACGCATGATTGCCCGATAAATCACTTTAAAAATCATTTGTGATTGTTAGTTCAACTTTTTGTCAATGGGTATAATAATGGATTTTTTGTGGCGGGTAAATATTCCACCTCACGTTCACATGAGAATTTAATCGGCATTTTTTGTTCACTTTAAAAAGTTTGGATTCATAGGGAATTTTCATCTTTAACATGTTTCCAGCATGCATATCCCTATTTAAAAATCATCTATGATTTTTAATTCAACCTTTTGTAAATGGGTATGATAATGGTATTTTTGATTCAGGTAAATATCCCACCGCATGTACACTTGAGATTTTAATGAGCATTTGTTGTTCACTTTAAATGGTTTGGATCCATTGGACTTTGCATCTTTAACATTTTTCAAGCATGCATAACCCAATTTAAAACATGTTAGGATCAGGTAGAAATCTCTTTCTTATCAAATTCCAAGCCATTAGGGTTGAACTAGTGGAATTTCCCAAACTTGGACAACAAAAGTTTTGGGATCGTTTGTGGTGAGTGAATAAATTTTATTTACTTACATTCGTTATTGTGGTTAATTAGTTCCATACATCAACTCTAAATTTTTCATTTTGTTGTGATCTATTTTGCCTTTATCTTCTTGTTTACGAGAGAATCGGAGGGTGAAAACTCAAAGTTTTGATTTAAGAAAAAAATGTGCATTTAAAATGAAAAAAAATGCACAAATTTAGAGAGAGATAATTCCAAAAAGTCTCTGAAACTTTTAGGGACTGCAAACTCTTTTAGTTTTTATATATTAGGTTTTGCAATCATCGGGAAAAGGGGAGGCGGGGGATTTTTAACTGAGTCTTGACTCCCAATCCATATTTCATTTCATACAAAAACATAGCCCGTTATGTATGATGTACCGATAAATCACTTTATAAATCATCTGTGATTGTTAGGTTAGCTTTTTGTAAATAGGTAAAATAATGGCTTGCTGTACTCGAGAAAAAAGTTTTGATTTAAGAAAAAAGTGTACATCTAAAATGGAATGAAATGCACAAATGTAGAGAGAGATAATTCCAAAAAGTCTCTGTAAATTTTAGGGACTTCAACCTCTTTTATTGTTTATATATTAGGTTTTGCAATGATCAGGAAATGGCGGTGGCGAAGGATTTTTAACTGAGTGTTGACTCTCAATCAATAAGTGATTTCTTACAAAAACATTGCCCGTTATGCGTGATTGACCGATAAATCACTTTAAAAATAATGAGTGATTGATAGGTCACCTTTTGTTAAATGGGTAAAATAATGACTTGTTTTACTCGAGTATATATCCCACTGTTTTTTCACTAGAGATTTTAATGATCATTTGTTGTTCTCGTTAAAAGGTTTGGATCCATAGAGCATTTGCATCTTTAACATGTTCCAAGCTTGAATATCCATACTTAAAACATGTTAGGATTAGTAAGAAATCTCTTTCTAATCAAATTCCAATCCATTTTGGTTGAACTAGTGGAATTTCACAAACTTGGACAACAAAACTTTTGTGTTCGTTTGTGGTGTGTGAATAAATTTTCTTTACTCACATTTGTTATGGTTTTTAATTTTTCCCATACTTAAACTCTAAAATTTTCATTTTGTTGTGATCACTTTTACCTTTACTTTCTTGTTTTCGAGAGAATCCAAAAGTGAAAACTCAAAGTTTTGATTTCAGAAACAAGTGTACATATAAAATTGAATGCAAATGCTCCAATTTTGAGAGAGATAATTCCAAAAATTCTTTGAAACTTTTAGGGACTAGAAACTCTTTTAGTTTTTATATATTAGGTTTTGCAATGATCGGGAAGAGGGGGAGGCAGGGGATTTTTAACTGAGTGTTGACTCTCAATCCATAAATCATTTCTTACAAAAACATAGCCCGTTACGCATGATTGACCGATAAATCACTTTACAAATCATTTGTGATTGTTAGGTCAGCTTTTTTGTAAATGGGCAAAATAATGGTTTGTTTGACTCGGGAAAATATCCCACTCCACGTTCACTTGAGAATTTAATGAGAATTTTTTTTTGCTTTGAAAGGTATTGATCCATAGGGAATTTGCATCTTTAATATGTTTCAAGCATGCATATCCATATTTAAAACATGTTAGGATGAGTTATAAATATTTTTCTTTTCAAATTCAACGCTATTAGGGTTGAACTAGTGGAATTTCCTAAAGTTGGACAACAAAACTTTGGTGCACGTTTGTGGTGTGTGAATAAATTTTCTTTACTTACATTTTTTATTTTTTAAAATTTTTCCCATATATAAACTCTAAAATTTTCATTTTGTTGTGATCTAATTTGCCTTTATCTTCTTGTTTACGAGAGAATCGAAAATTGAAAACTCAAAGTTTTGATTTAAGAAAAATGTGTACATCTAAAAAGGAATAGAAATGAGCAAATGTAGAGAGAGATAATTCTAAAAAGTCTCTTCAACTTTTAGGGACTGCAAACCCTTTTTGTTTTTAAATTTTAGGTTTTGCATTGATCGGGAAAAAGGGGCAGCAGAGGATTTTTAACTGAGTGTTGACTCCCAATCTAAAAGTTATTTCTTACAAAAACATAGCCTGTTACGCATCATCGACTGATAAATCACTTTACAAATCATTTGTGATTGTTAGGTCAACTTTTTGCAAATGTGAAAAATAATGGCATGTTTTATTCGGGTAATCATCCCACCGCACGTTCACTTGAAAATTTAATGAGAATTTGTTGAGCCCTTTAAAAGGTTTGAATCCATAGGGCATTAGAATCTTTAACATGTTTCAAGCATCCATATCCATATTTAAAACATGTGAGGATCAGGTAAAAATCTCTTTCTTATCAAATTCCAATCCATTAGGGTTGAACTAGTGGAATTTCACAAACTTGGACAAAAAAACCTTTGTGTTCGTTTGTGGTGTGTGAATAAATTTTCTTTACTTACATTTGTTACTTTTTTTAATTTTTTCCATTCATAAACTCTAAAATTTTCATTTTGTTGTGATCTATTTTACCTTTATCTTCTTATTACTAGAGAATCGAAAAGTGAAAACTCAAAGTTTTTATTTAAGGAAAAAGTATACATCTAAAATGGAATGGAAATGCACAAATGTTGCGAGAGAAAATTCCAAAAAGTCTCTATACCTTTTGGGGACTGTAAACTCTTTTAGTTTTTATATATTAGGTTTTGCAATGATTGGGAAAAAGGGGAGGCGAGGGATTTTTAACTGAGTCTTGACTCCCAATCCATAAGTCATTTCTTACAAAAACATAGCCCGTTATGCATGATTTACTGATAAATCACTTTACAAATCATCTGTGATTGGTAGGTCAACTTTTTGTAAATAGGAAAAATAACGGCTTGCTTTACTCGGGTAAATATCCCACTGCACGTTCACTTGAGAATTTTAGTGAGCATTTGTTGTTCGCTTTAAAAGGTTTTGATCCATAGGGCATTTGCATCTTTAACATGTTTCAAGCATGCATATCCATATTTAAAACATGTTAGGATCAGTTATAAATCTTTTTCTTATACAAATAAAAGCCATTAGGGTTGAACTAATGGAATTTCCCAAACTTGGACAACAAAACTTTTGTGTTCCTTTGTGGTGTGTGAATAAATTTTATTTACTTACTCTTTTTATTGTTTCAAATTTCCATACAAAAACTCTAAAATTATCATTTTGTTGTGATCTATTTTGGTTTTATCTTCTTGTTAACGAGAGAATCGAAAAGTGAAAATGCAAAGTTTTGATTTAACAAAAAGCGTACATCTAAAATGAAATGAAATGCACAAATGAAGAGAGAAATAATTCCGAAAAGTCTCTGTATCTTTTAGGGACTGCAACCTCTTTTAGCTTTTAGATATTAGGTTTTTCAATGATCGGGAAAAGGGGTGGCGGAGGATTTTTAACTGAGTCCTGACTCCCAATCCTTAAGTCATTTCTTACAATAACATCGCCAGTTACGCTGATTGATCGATAAATCACTTTACAAATAATTTGTGATTGTTAGGTCAACGTTTTGTAAATGGGTAAAATAATTACTTGTTTACTAGTGTAAATATCCCACTACACTTTCACTTGAGCATTTAATGAGCATTCGTTGTTCATGTTAAAAGGTTTGGATCCATTTGGCATTTGCATCTTTAACATATTCCATGCTTGAATATCCGTATTTAAAACATGTTAGCATTAGTAAGAAACCTCTTTCTTATCAAATTCCAATCCATTTGGGATGAACTAGTGGAATTTAAGAAACTTGGACAACAAATCTTTCATCTTCGGTTGTGGTGTGTGAATAAATTTTCTTTACTTACATTTGTTGTTGTTTTTAATTTTTCCCACACTTAAACTCTAAAATTTTCATTTTGTTGTGATTTCTTTTGCCTTTATCTTCTTGTTTACAAGAGAATCGAAAAGTGAAAACTCAAAGTTTTGATTTTAGAAAAAAGTGTACTTCTAAAATGGAATGCAAATGCACAAATTTAGAGAGAGATAATTGCAAAAAGTCTCTGAAACTTTTAGGGACAGGAAACTCTATTAGTTTTTATATATTAGGTTTTGCAATGATCAAAAGAGGGGGAGGCAGGGGATTTTTAACTGAGTGTTGATTCCCAATCCATAAGTCATTTCTTACAACAACATAGCCCATTATGCATGATTGCCCAATAAATCACTTTACAAATCATCTGTGATTGTTAGCTCAACTTTTTTTTAAAAGGGAAAAATGGTTTGTTTGACTGGGGTAAATATCCCACACTACGTTCACTTTAGAATTTAATGAACATTTTTTTTCACTTTAAAAGGTATTATTCCATAGGGCATTTGCATCTTTAACATGTTTCAAGCATGCATATCCATATTTAAAATGTGTTAGGATCAGTTAGAAATCTTTTTCTTTTCAAATTCAAAGCCATTAGGGTTGAACTATTGGAATTTCCAAAACTTGGACAACAAAACTTTTGTGTTCGTTTGTGGTGTGTGAATAAATTTTCTTTAATTACATTTTTTTATTGTTTTTAATTTTTCCCATACATAAACTCTAAAATTTTCATTTTGTTGTTATATATTTTGCCTTTATCTTCTTGTTTACAAGAGAATCGGAAATTGAAAACTCAATGTTTTGGTTTAAGAAAAATGTGTACATTTAAAATGGAATGGAAATGCGCAAATGTAAAGAGAGATAGTTCCAAAAAGTCTCTATAACTTATAGGGACTACAAACTCTTTTTGTTTTTATATTTTAGGTTATTCAATGATCGGGAAAAAGGGTGGCGGAGGATTTTTAACTGAGTGTTGACTCCCAATCCATAAGTCATTACTTTCAAAAACACAGCCTGATATGCAAGATTGACCGATAAATCACTTTAAAAATCATCTATGATTGTTAGGTTAGTTTTTTGTAAATGGAAAAAATAATGGCTTGTTTGACTCGGGTAAATACCCCACCACACGTTCTCTTGAGAATTTAATGGGCATTTGTTGTTTGCTTTAAAAGGTTTCAATCCAAAACACCTTTTAATCTTTAACTTGTTTCAAGCATGCGTATCTATATTCGAAACATGTTAGGATCAGTTAGAAATCTCTTTCTTATCAAATTTCAAGCTATCACGGTTGAACTAGGGAAATTTCCCAAACTTGGACAACAAAACATTTGTGTTCATTTGTGGTGTATGAATAAATTTTCTTTACTTACATTTGTTGTTGTCTTTAAGTTTTTCCATATATAAACTCTAAAATTTTCTTTTTTTGTGATCTATTTTGCCTTTTTCTTCCAGTTTACGAGAGAATCGAAAAGTGAAAACTCAAAGTTTTAATTTAAGAAAAAGGTGTACATCTAAAATGGAATGGAAATGCACAAATGTAGGGAGAGAGATAATTCCAAAAAGTCATTGTAACTGTTACGGACTGCAAACTCTTTTAGTTTTTATATATTAGGTTTTCCAATGATCGCGAAAAGGGGGAGGCGAAGGATTTTTAACTGAGTGTTGACTCCCAATCCAGTAATCATTTCTTACAAAAATGTAGCCTGTTATGCATGATTGATCGATAAATCACTTTACAAATCATCTGTGATTGTAGGGTCAGCTTTCTGTAAATGGGCCAAATATTGGCTTGTTTGACTCGGGTAAATATCCCACCGCACGTTCCCTTGAGAATTTATTGAGCCTTTGTTGTTTAATTTAAAAGGTTTCGATCCATAGGGCATTTGCGTCTTTCACATGTTTCAAGCATGCATATCCATATTTAAAACATGTTAGGATCAGTTAGAAATCTCTTTCTTATCAAATTCGAATCCATTAGGGTTGAAATAGTGGAATTTCCCAAACTTGGACAACAAAACTTTTGAGTTCATTTGTGGTGTGTGAAAAAAATTTCTTTACTTACATTTGCTAGTGTTTTTAATTTTTTCCATACGTAAACTCTAAAATTTTCATTTTGATGTTGTCTATTTTGCCTTTATCTTTTTGTTTACGAGAAAATCGGAAAGTGAAACCTCAATGTTTCGATTTAAAAAAAAATGTGCACATCTAAAATTGAATGGGAATGCACAAATATAGAGAGAGATAATTCCAAAAAGTTTCTGTAACTCTGAGGGACTGCAAACTCTTTAAATGTGCAAAATAATGGCTTGTTTTACTCAAGTAAATATCCCACCGCACGTTCACTTGAAAATTTAATGAGCATTTGTTGTGCGCTTTAAAAGGTTTGGATCCATAGGGCATTTGCATCTTTAACATGTTTCAAGCATGCATATCCATATTTAAAACATGTTAGGATCCGTTAAAAATCTCTTTCTTATCAAATTCCAATCCATTACGGTTGAACTTGTGGAATTTCCCTAACTTGGACAATAAAACTTTTGTGTTCGTTTTTGTGTGTGAATAAATTTTCTTTACTTACATTTTTTTTTTATTTTCTTCCCTACATAAACTCTAAAATTTTCATTTTATTGTGATCTATTTTGCCTTTATCTTCTTGTTTATGAGAGAATTGGAAAGTGAAAATTAAAAGTTTTGATTTAAGAAAAAAGTGTACATCTAAAATGGAATGGAAATATAGAAATGTTGAGAGAGATAATTCCAAATAGTCTCTGTAACTTTTAGGGACTGCAAACTCTTTTAGTTTTTTTATATTAGGTTTTGCAATGATTGTGAAAAGGGGGAGACGGGGGATTTTTAATTGAGTGGTTACTCCCAATCCATAAGTCATTTCTAAAATAAACAATGCCCGTTACGCATGATTAACCGATAAATCACTTTACAAATCAAATGTGATTGTTAGGTCAGCTTTTTGTAAATGGGCATAATAATGGCTTGTTTGACTCAGGTAAATATCCCACCGCACGTTCATTTGAGAATTTAATGAGCATTTGTTGTTCGCTTTAAAAGGTTTTGATCCATAGGGCATTTTCACCTTTAACATGTTCCAAGCATGGATATCCATATTTAAAACAAGTTAGGATCAGTTAGAAATCTCTTTCTTATCAAATTACAAGCCATAAACTTGGACAACAAACCTTTTTTTTTCATTTATGGTGTGTGAATAAATTTTACTTACTTACATTTATATTTGTGTTTAATATTTTCCAGACATAAACTCTAAAATTTTCATTTTGTTGTGATCTATTTAGCCTTTATCTTCTTGTTTACGAAAGAATCGGAAAGTGAAAACTCTAAGTTTTGATTTAAGAAAAAAGTGAACATCTAAAAAGGAAAGGAATTGCACAAATGTAGAGAGAGACAATTCCAAAAAGTCTCTGTAACTTTTAGGGACTGTAAACTCTTTTAGTTTTTATATATTAGGTTTTGCAATGATCGGGAAAAGGGGGAGGCGGGGTTTTTTTAACCGAGTATTGACTCCCAATCCATAAGTTATTTCTTAAAAAAACGTAGCCCATTACACTTGATTGACTAATAAATCACTTTACAAATCATATGTGATTGTTAGGTCAGCTTGTTGTAAATGGGCAAAATAATGGCTTGTTTGACTCGGGTAAATATCCCACTGAACGTTCACTTGAGAATATAATGAGCATTTGTTGTTCGCTTTAAAAGGTTTGGATCCATAGGGTATTTGCATCTTTAACATGGTACAAACATGCATATCCATATTTAAAACATGTTAGGATCATATAGAAATCTCTTTCTTATGAAATTCCAAGCCATTAGGGTTGAACAATAGGAATTTCCCAAACTTGAACAACAAAAACTTTGTGTTCGTTTATGGTGTGTGAATAAATTTTCTTTACGTACATTTATTATTGTGTTTAATTTTTCAATACATATACTCTAAAATTTTAATTTTGTTGAGATTCTTTTTGCCTTTATCTTCTTGTTTATGAGAGAATCGAAAAGTGACAACTCAATTTTTTGATTTTAGAAAAAAGTGTACATCTAAAATGGAATGGAAATTCACAAATGTAGAGAGAGATAATTCCAAAAAGTCCCTGTAACTTCTAGGGACTACAAACTCTTTTAGTTTTCATATATTATTTTTTGCGATGATCGGGAAAAGGGGGTGGCGGAGGATTTCTAATTGAGTGTTGACTCCCAATCCAAAAGTCATTTCTTAAAAACACATAGCCCATTGTGTATGATTGGTCGGTAAATCATTTTACAAATCATCTGTGATTATTATGTCTATTTTTGTAAATGGGCAAAATAATACCTTGTTTGACTCGGGTTAATATCTCACCGCACGTTCACTTGAGCTTTCAATGAGCATTTGTTGTTCACTTAAAAAGGTTTGGATTCATAAGGCATTTGCATCTTTAACTTGTTTCAATCATGCATATCCATATATAAAACATGTTAGGATCAGTTAGAAATCTCTTTCTTGACAAATTCCAAGCAATTAGGGTTGAACTAGTGGAATTTCCCAAACTTGGACAACAAAAGTTTTGGGATCGTTTGTGGTGTGTGAATAAATTTTATTTACTTACCTTTTTTATTATGGTTAATTATTTCCATACATAAACTCTAAAATTTTTATTTTGTTGTGATCTATTTTGCTTTATCTTCTTGTTTACGAGAGAATTGGAAAGTAAAAAATCAAAGTTTTGATTTAAGAAAAAAGTGTACATCTAAAATGGAATGGAAATGCACAAATTTTGAGAGAGATAATTCAAAAAAGTCTCTGAAACTTTTAGGGACTGCAAACTCTTTTAGTTTTTATATATTAGGTTATGCAATGATCTAGAAAATGGGGTTACGGAGGATTTTTAATCCATAAGTCATTGCTTACAAAAACATAGCCCGTTACGCATGATTGACAGATAAATCACTTTACAATTCATCTGTGATTGTTAGGTCAATTTTTTTGTTACTGGGCAAAATAATGGCTTGTTTGACTCTGGTAGATATCCCACTGCACGTTCACTTGAGAATTTAATGAGCATTTGTTTTCGCTTTAAAAAGTCTTGATCAATAGGGCATTTTCATCCTTAACATGTTTCAAGCATGCATATCCATATTTAGAACATGTTAGGATCAGTTAGAAATCTTTTGCTTATCAAATTCCAAATCATTAGGGTTGAACTAGTGGAATTTCCCAAACTTGGACAACAAAACTTTTGTGTTCATTTGTGGTGTGTGAATAAATTTTCTTTACTTGCATTTGTTAATATTTTTAATTTTTTCCATACATAAACTCTAAAATTTTCATTTTGTTGTGATCTATTTTGTCTTTATCTTCTTGTTTTCGAGAGAATCGAAAATTGAAAAATCAAAGTTTTGATTTAAGAAAAATGTGTACATCTAAAATGGAATGGAAATGTGCAAGTGTACAAAGAGATAATTCCAAAAGTCTTTATAACTTTTTGGGACTGCAAACTCTTTTAGTTTTTATATATTAGGTTTTGCAAAGATCGAGAATAGGGGGTTGCGGAGGATTTTTAACTGACTGTTGTCTCCCAATCCATAAGACGTTTCTTAAAACATAGCCCGTTACGCATGATTGATCGATAAATCACTTTACAAATCATATGTGATTGTTAAGTCAACTTTTTGTAAATGGGAAAAATATTGGCTTGTTTTACTCGGGTAAATATCCAACCGCACGTTCACTTGAGAATTTAATGAGCATTTGTTGTTCGCTTTAAAAGGTTTGGATCCATAGGGCATTTACATCTTTAACATGTTTCCATCATGCATATCCATATTTAAAACATGTTAGGATCAGTTAAAAATCTCTATCTTATCAAATTACAACCCATTTGGGTTGAACTAGTGGAATTTCACAAACTTGGACAACAAAACTTGTGTTCTTTTGTGGTGTGTGAATAATTTTTTTTTAATTTACATTTTTTATTGTTTTTAATTTTTCCCATACTTAAACTCTAAAATTTTCATTTTGTGGTGATCAATTTTGCCTTTACATTCTTGTTTACGAGAGAATCGTAAAGTGAGAACTCAATGTTTTGATTTGAGAAAAAAATGTACATCTAAAATAGAATGGAAGTGCACAAATGTAGAGAGAGATAATTCCAAAACGTCTCTATAAGTTATAGGGACTGAAAACTCTTTTAGTTTTTATATATTAGGTTTTGTAATCATCAGGAGAACGGGGTGGCGGTCGATATTTTACTGAGTGTAGACTCCCAATCAATAAAACATTTCTTAATAAAACATAGCCCGTTATGCATGATGGACCAATTAATCACTTTACAAATCATCTGTGATTGTTAGGTCTGCTTTTTGTAAATGGGCAAAATATATGCTTGTTTGACTCGAGTAATTATCCCACTGCACATTCGCTTGAGAATTTAGTGTGCATTTATTTTTCACTTTAAAATGTTTGGATTCATAGGGATTTTACATCTTTAACATGTTTCAAGCATGCATATCTGTATTTAAAACATGTTAGAATTAGTTAGAATCTCTTCCTTATCAAATTCCAAGCCATAAGGGTTGCCCAAACTTGGACAACCAAACTTTTGTGTTCGTTAATGGTGTGTGAATAAATTTTCTATAGTTTCTTTTTTATTGTTTTTATTTTTTGGTACAGAAACTCTAAAATTTTTATTTTGTTGTGATCTATTTTGCCTTTATCTTCATGTTTACGAGAGAATCGGAAAGTGAAAACTCAAAGTTTTGATTTAAGAAAAAAGTGTACATCTAAAATGGAATGAAATGCACAAATGTAGAGAGAGATAAATCCAAAAAGTCTCTGTAACTTTTAGGGACTGCAAATTCTTTTAGTTTATATATTAGGTTTTGCAATGAGATGGAAAACGGGGTGGTGGAGAATTTTTAACCGAGTGTTCACTCCTAATCGATAAGTCATTTCTTACAAAAACATAGCTTGTTATGCATGATTGACCGATAAATCACTTTAAAAATCATCTGTGATTGTTAGGTCTACTTTTTGTTAATGAGTACAATAATGACTCATTTTACTTCGGTAAATATCCCAATGTACTTTTACTTGAGAATTTAATGAGCATTTGTTGTTCGCGTTGAAAGGTTTGGAACCATAGCGCATTTGCATCTTTAACTTGTTCCAAGCATGAATATCCATATTTAAAACATGTTAGGATCACTAAAAAATCTCTTTCTTATCAAATTCCAATCCATTTGGGTTGAACTAGTGGAATTTCACAAACTTGGACAACAAAACTTTCGTGTTCGTTTGTGGTGTGTGAATAACTTTTCTTTAATTTCATTTTTTATTTTTCCCATACTTAAACTCTAAAATTTTCATTTTGTTGTGATCTATTTTGCCTTTATCTTCTTATTTACGAGAGAATCGGAAAGTGAAAACTCAAAGTTTTAATTTAAGAAAAAAATGTACATCTAAAACGGAATGGAAATGCACAAATGAAGAGAGAGATAATTCCAAAAAGTTACTATAACTTTTAGGGATTGCAAACTCTTTTAGTTTTTATATATTAGGTTTTGCAATGATCGAGAAAAGGAGGTGGCGGAGGATTTTTAACTAAGTGTTGACTCCCAATCCATAAGTCATTTCTTACAAAAACGTAGCCCGTTACACATGATTGACTGGTAAATCACTTTACAAATCATTTGTGATTAATAGGTCAGCTTTTTGTAAATGGGCAAAATAATGGCTTGGTTGATCCGGGTAAATATCTCGCCCTACGTTGACTTGAGAATTTAATGAGCATTTGTTATTCATTTAAAAGGTTTGGATCCATAGTGCATTTGCATCTTTAACATGTTTCAAGCATGCATACCAATATTTAAAACATGTTAGGATCAGTTAGAAATCTCTTTCTTATCGAACTCCAAGCCATTAGGGTTGAACTAGTGGAATTTCCCAATCTTGGACAACAAAAGTTTTGGGTTCATTTGTGGTGTGTGAATAAATTTTATTTACTTAAATTTTTTATTGTGGTTAATTATTTTCGTACATATACTCTAAAATTTTCATTTTGTTGTGATCTCTTTTGCTTTTATCTTCTTGTTTACGAGAGAATTGGAAATTTAAAACTCAAAGTTTGGATTTAAGAAAAATGTGTGCATCTAAATTGGAATGGAAATTCGGAAATGTAGAGAGAGATCATTCCTAAAAGTCTCTATAACTTTTAGGGACTACAAACTCTTTTAGTTTTTATATATTAGGTTTTGCAATGATCGGGAAAATGGTGTGGCAGAGGACTTTTAACTCAGTGTTGACTCCCAATCCATAAGTTATTTCTTACAAAAAACATAGCCCGTTACACATGATTGACCGTTAAATCAGTTTACAAATAATCTATAATTGTTAGGTCAACTTTTTGTTAATGGACAAAATAATGGCCTGTTTTACTCGGGTAAATATCCCGCCGCATGTTCACTTAGAATTTAATGAGCATTTGTTGTAGGCTTCAAAAGGATTGGATTCATAGGGCATTTGCATCTTTAATATGTTTCAAGCATGCATATCTGTATTCAAAACATGTTTGGATATGTTAGAAATCTCTTCCTTATCAAATTCCAAGCCATAAAGGTTGAACTATCGGAATTTCCCAAACTTGGACAACAAAACTTTTGTGTTCATTTATGGTGTGTGAATAAATTTTCTTTAGTTACTTTTTTTATTGTTTTTTATTTTTTACGTACATAAACTCTAGAATTTTTAATTTGTTGTGATCTTTTTTGCCTTTATCTTCTTGTTTACGAGAGAATCGGAAAGTGAAAACTTGAAGTTTTGATTTAAGAAAAAAATGTACATCTAAAATGGAATAAAATGCACAAATGTAGAGAGAGATAATTCCAAAAAGTCTCTGTAACTTTTAGGGACCGCAAAGACTATTAGTTTTTGTATATTAGGTTTTGGAATGATCGAGAAAAGGGGGAGGCAGGGGATTTTTAACCGAGTGTTGACTCCCAATCGATAAGTCATTTCTTTAAAATACATAGTTTGTTATGCATGATTGACCGATAAATCACTTTACAAATCATCTGTGATTGTTAGGTCTACTTTTTGTTTATGGGGAAAATAATGACTTGTTTGACTCGGGTAAATATCCCTCCGCAAGTTCACTTGAGAATTTAATGAGCATTTGTTTTTCACTTTAAAATGTTTGGATCCATAGGGCATTTGCATCTTTAACATGTTTCAAGCATGCATATCCACATTTAAAACATGTTAGGATCAGTTAAAAATCTCTCTCTTATCAAATTAAAAGCCATTTGGGTTGAAATACAGGAATTTTCTAAACTTGGACAACAAAAATTTTGTGTTCATTTGTGGTGTGTGAATAAATTTCATTTACCTACATTTGTTAGTGTTTTAAATTTTTTCCATACATAAACTCTAAAATTTTCATTTTTTTGTTGTCTATTTTGCTTTTATCTTCTTGTTTACGAGAAAATCATAAAGTGAAAACTCAATGTTTTGATTTAAGAAAAAAATGTAAATCTAAAATGGATTTGGAATGCCCAAATATAGAGTGAGATAATTCCAAAAAGTCTCTGTAACTCTTAGGGACTGCAACCACTTTAAGTTTTTATATATTAGGTTTTGGAATGATCTGGAAAGGGGGAGGCTGGGGATCTTTAATTAAGTCTTGACTCCCAATCCGTAAGTCATTTCTAACAAAACCACTACCCGTTACGCATGATTGACAGATAAATCACTTTAAAAATCATTTTTTATTGTTAGGTCAACTTTTTGTAAATGGGCAAAATAATGGCTTGTTTGACTCGGGTAAATATCCTACCGCAAGTTCACTTGCAAATTTAACGGGCATTTTTTTCACTTTAAAATGTTTAGATCCAAAAAGCTTTTGCATATTTAACATGTTTCAAGCATGCTTATCTATATTTAAAACATGTTAGGATCAGTTAGAAATCTCTTTCTTATCAAACTCCAAGCCATTACGGTTGAACTTGTGGAATTTCCCTAACTTGGACAACAAAACTTTTGTGTTCGTTTGTGGTGTGTGAATAAATTTTCTTTACTTACATTTTTTATTTTTTTTATTTTCTTCCCAACATAAACTCTAAAATTTTCATTCTGTAGTGATCTATTTTGCCTTTATCTTCTTGTTTACGAGAGATTTGAGAAGTGAAACCTCAAATTTTTTATTTAACAAAAACGTGTACATCTAAAATGGAATGGAAATCCACAAAAGTTGAGAGAGATAACTTTTAGGGACTGCAAATACTTTTAGTTTTTGTATATTAGGTTTTGCAATGATCGGGAAAAGGGGGAGGCGAGGGATTTTTAATCGAGTGTTGACACCCTATCCAAAAGTCATTTCTAACTAAAACATAGCCCGTTACCCATGATTGATAGATAAATAACTTTACAAATCATATGTGATTGTTAGGTCAGCTTTTTGTAAATGGGCAAAATAATGGTTTGTTTTACTCGGGTAAATATCCCACCGCACGTTCACTTGATAATTTAATGAGCATTTGTTGTTCGCTTTAAAAGGTTTGTTTTGGCTCTTTAACATGTTTCAAGCATGCATATCCATATTTACAACATGTTAGGATCAGCTAGAAATCTCTTTCTTATCAAATTCCAAGCCATTAAGGTTGATCTATAGGAATTTCCCAAACTTGGACAATAAGACTTTTGTGTTCGTTTATGGTGTGTGAATAAAATTTCTTTACTTACATTTATATTTGTGTTTAATTTTTTCCATACATAAACTCTAAAATTTTCATTTTTTGTGATCTATTTTTCCTTTATCTTCTTGTTTACAAAAGAATCGGAAAGTGAAAACTCAAAGTTTTAAGAAAAAAGTGAACATATAAAATGGAATGGACTCGCACAATGCAGAGACAGATAATTCCAAAAAGTCTCTGTAACTTTTAGGGACTGTAAAATCTTTTAGTTTTTATATATTAGGTTTTGCAATGATCGAGAAAAGGGGGAGGCGGGGGGGGATTTTTAACAGAGTGTTGACTCCCAATCCATAAGTCATTTCTTACAAAAACATAGCCCATTACGCTTGATTGACTGATAAATCACTTTACAAATCATATGTGATTGTTAGGTTAGCTTTTTGTAAATTGGCCAAATAATGGCTTGTTTGACTCCGGTAGATATCCCACAGCAGGTTCGCTTGAGAATTTAATGAGTATTTGTTGTTTACTTTAAAAGGTTTAGATCCATAGGGCATTTGCATCTTTAACAAGTTTCAAACATCCAGATCCATATTTAAAACTTGTTACGATCATATAAAAAAACTCTTTCTGTTCAAATTCCAAGCCATTAGGGTTGAACAATAGGAATTTCCCAAACTTGGACAACAAAACTTTTGTGTTCGTTTATGGTGTGTGAAAAAAAAATTTACTTACGTTTAGTATTGTGTTTAATTTTTTCAATACATCAACTCTAAAATTTTCATTTTGTTGTGATCTATTTTGCCTTTATCTTCTTCTCTATCAGAGAATCAAAAAGTGACAGCTCAAAGTTTTGATTTAAGAAAAAAGTGTACATCTAAAATGGAATGGAAATGTAAAAATGTAGAGAGAGATAATTCCAAAAAGTCTCTATAACTTTTAGGGACTGCAAACTCGTTTAGTTTTCATATACTAAGTTTTGCAAAGATCGAGGAAAAGGGGGTGGCGCAGAATTTTTAACTAAGTGTTGACTTCCAATCCAAAAGTTATTTCTTACAAAAACATAGCCCGTTATGTATGATTGACCAGTAAATCACATTACAAATCATATGTGATTATTAGGTCTGCTTTTTTTAAATGGGCAAAATAATTCCTTGTTTGACTCGGGTAAATATCTCACCGCACGTTCTCTTGAGAATTTAATGAGCATTTGTTGTTCACTTTAAAAGGTTTGGATCCATAAGCCATTTGCATCTTTAACATGTTTCAATCATGCATATCCATATTTAAAACATGTTAGGATCAGTTAGAAATCTCTTTCTACACAAATTCCAAGCCATTAGGGTTGAACTAGTAAAATTTCCCAAACTTGGACAACAAAAGTTTTTGGCTCGTTTGTGGTGTGTGATTAAATTTTATTTACTTATATTTTTTATTGTGGTTAATTATTTCCACACATCAACTCTAAAATTTTCATTTTGTTGTGATCTATTTTACCTCTTTCTTCTTGTTTACGAGAGAATCGAAAAGTGAAACCTCAAAGTTTTGATTTAAGAAAAAAGGGTACATCTAAAATGGAATGGAAATGCACAAATTTAGAGAGAGATAATTCCAAAAAGTCTCTGAAACTTTTAGGGACCGCAAACTCTTTTAGTTTTTATATATTAGGTTTTGCAATGATCAAGAAAAGGGGGAGGCAGGGCTTTGTTAAGTGAGTGTTGACTCCCAATCCATAAGTCCTTTCTTACAAAAACATAGCCCGTTACACATGATTGATCGATAAATCACTTTACAAATCATCTGTGATTGTTAGGTCAACTTTTTGTAAATGGGCAAAATAATGGCTTGTTTTACTCGGGTAAATATCCCACCACACATTCTCTGGAGAATTTAATGAGCATTTTTTGTTCGCTTTAAAAGGGCATTTGCATCTTTACCATGTTTCAAGCATGCATATCCATTTTTAAAACATGTTAGGATTAGTTAGAAATCTTTTTCTTATCAAATTTCAAGCCTTTAATGTTCAACTAGTGGAATATTGAAAACTTGGACAACAAAACTTGTGTTCGTTTGTTGTGTGTGAATAAATTTTCTTTACTTACATTTGTTATTGTTTCAAAATTTTCCCATACTTAAACTCTAAAATTTTCATTTTGTGGTAATCAATTTTGCCTTTGACTTCTTGTTTACGAGAGAATCGGAAAGTGAGAACACAAAGTTTTGATTTAAGAAAAATGTGTGAATATAAAAAAGAGTGGAAATGCACAAATGTTGAGAAAGATAATTCCAAAAAGTCTCTGTAAATTTTAGGGACTGCAAACTCTTTTAGTTTTTATATATTAGGTTTTGCAATGATCTCGAAAAAGGGGGTGGCAGTGGATTTTTTACTGAGTGTTGACTCCCAATCAATAAGTCATTTCTTAATAAAACATAGCCCGTTACGCATGATTGACCGATAAATCACTTTACAAATAATCTGTGCTTGTTAGGTCAGCGTTTTGTAAATGGGCAATATATATGCTTGTTTGACTCAAGTAAATATCCCACTGCCCGTCCACTTGAGAATTTATTGATCATTTGTTGTTCCCTTCAAAAGGTTTGGATCCATAGTGCATTTGCATCTTTAACATGTTTAAAACACGCATATCTATATTTAAAACATGTTAGGATCAGTTAGAAATCTCTTCCTTATCAAATTCCAGGCCATAAGGGTTGAACTAGTGGAATTTCCCAAACTTGGACAACAAAACTTTTGTGTTCGTTTGTGGTGTGCAAATAAATTTTCTTTACTTACATTTTTTATTGTTTTAAATTTTTTCCATTCATAAACTCTAAAATTTTCATTTTTTTGTGATATGTTTTGCTTTTATCTTCTTATTTACGAGAGAATCGAAAAGAGAAAACTCAAAGTTTTGCTATAAGAAAAAATTGTACATCTAAAATGGAATGGAAATGCACAAATGTAGAGAGAGATAATTCCAAAAAGTCTCTGTAACTTTTAGGGACTGCAAACTCTTTTAGTTTTCATATATTAAGTTTCACAATGATCGGGAAATGGGGGTGGTAGAGGATATTAACTGAGTGTTGACTCCCAATCCAGAAGTCATTTCTTATAAAAAAAATAACTTGTTATGTATGATTGACCAGTAAATCACTTTACAAGTCATCTGTGATTATTAGGTCTGCTTTTTGTAAATGGGCAAAATAATTGCTTGTAAGACTCGAGTAAATATCTCACCGCACCTTTACTTGAGAATTTAAGGAGCATTTGTTGTTCACTTTAAAAGGTTTGGATCCATAAGGCATTTGTATCTTTAACATGTTTATATCAATCCATATCCATATTTAAAACATGTTAGGATCTGTTAGAAATCTCTTTCTAGACAAATTCCAAGCCATTAGGGTTGAACTTGTGGAATTTCCCAAACTTGGACGACAATAGTTTTTGGTTCGTTTGAGGTGTGTGAATAAATTTTATTTACTTATATTTTTTATTGTGGGTAATTATTTCCATACATAAACTCTAAAATTTTCATTTTGTTATGATATATTTTGCCTTTATCTTCTTGTTTACGAGAGAATCGGAAAGTGAAACCTCAATTTTTTTATTTAAGAAAAAAGTGTACATCTAAAATGGAATGGAAATCCACAAATTTAGAAAGAGATAATTCCAAAAAGTCTCTGAAACTTTTAGGGACAGCAAACTTTTTTAGTTTTTATATATTAGGTTTTGCAATGATCGATAAAAGGGGGAGGCAGGGCATTTTTAACTGAGTGTTGACTCCCAATCCATAAGTCTTTTCTTAGAAAAACATAGCCCGTTACACATGATTGACATATAAATCACTTTACAAATCATCTGTGATTGTTAGGTCAACTTTTTGTAAATGGGCAAAATAATGGCTTGTTTTACTCGGGTAAATATCCCACCGCACGTTCACTTGAGAATTTAATGAGCATTTGTTGTTCGCTTTTAAAGGTATTGATCCATAGGGCATTTGCATCTTTAACATGTTTCAAGCATGCATATCCTTATTTAAAACATGTTAGGATCAGTTAAAAATCTTTTTCTTATCAAATTCCAAGCCATTATGGTTGAACTAGTTGAATTTCCCAAACTTGGACAACAAAACTTTTGTGTTCGTTTGTGGTGTGTGAATAAATTTTTTTTTCTTAATTTTTTTTTGTTTTTAATTTTTTCCATACATAAACTCTAATATTTTCATTTTGTTGTGATGTATTTTGCCTTTATCTTCTTGTTTACGAGAGAATTGGAAAATGAAAACTCAAAGTTTTTATTTAAGAAAAACCGTGTACATCTAAAGTGGAATGGAAATGCACAAATGTATAGAGAGATAATTCCAAAGAGTCTCTATATCTTTCTCCGCAAACTCTTTTAGTTTTTATATATTAGGTTTTGCAATGATCGAGAAAAGGTGTTGGCGGAGGATTTTTAACTGAGTGTTGACTCCAAATCCGTAACTCATTTCTTACAAAAACATAGCCCGTTACACATGATTGACCGTTAAATCACTTTACAAATCATCTGTGATTGTTAGGTCAGCTTTTTGTTAATGGGCAAAATAATGGCTTGTTTTACTCGGGTAAATATCCCACAGCACGTTCACTTGAGAATTTAATGAGCATTTGTTGTTCACTTTAAAAGGTTTGGATCCATAGGGCATTTGGATCTTTAACATGTTTCAAGCAAGCATATCCATATTTAAAACTTGTTAGGATGAGTTAAAAATCTCTTTGTTATCAAATTGCAATCCATTAGGGTTGAACTAGTGGAATTTCACAAACTTGGACCACAAATCTTGTGTTCGTTTGTGGTGTGTGAATAAATTTTATTTACTTAAATTTTTTATTGTTTTTAAATTTTCCCATAATTAAAGTCTAAAAGTTTCATTTTGTGGTGATCAATTTTGCCTTTATCTTCTTGTTTACGAGAGAATTGGAAACTCAGAACTCAAAGTTTTGATTTAAGAAAAAAAGTGTACATCTAAAATAGATTGGAAATACACAAATGTAGAGAGAGATAATTCGCCAAATTCTCAGTAAATTTAAGGGACTACAAAATTTTTTAGTTTTTACATATTAGGCTTTGCAATGATCGGGAAAAGGGGGTGGCAGTGGATTTTTTGTTGAGTGTTGACTCCCAATCAATAAGTCATTTCTTAATAAAATATTGCCCATCACACATGATTGACCGATAAATCACTTTAAAAATCATCTATGATTGTTAGGTCAACTTTTTGTAAAAGGGCAAAATATTGGCTTGTTTGACACTGGTAAATATCCCACCGCACGTTCACTTGAGAATTTATTGAGCATTTGTTGTTCTCTTTTAAAAGTTTTGATCTATAGGGAATTTGCATCTTTAACAAGTTTCAACCATGCATATCCATATTTAAAACATGTCAGGATCAATTAGAAATCTCTTTCTTATAAAAATTCAAAGACATTTGGGTTGAAATAGTGGAATTTCCCAAACTTGGACAACAAAACTTTTGTGTTCGTTTGTGGTGTGTGAATAAATTTTCTTTACTTAAATTTTTAATTTTATTTAATTTTTTCCATACATAAACTCTAAAATTTTCATTTTGTTGTTGTCTATTTTGCCTTTATCTTCTTGTTCACGAGAAAATCGAAAAGTGAAAACTCAATGTTTTGATTTAAGAAAAATGTGTTCATCTAAAATGAAATGGGAATGCACAAATATAGAGAGAGATAATTCCAAAAAGTCTCTATAACTTTTAGTGACTGCAAACTCTTTAAGTTTTCATATATTAGGTTTTGCAATGATCGGGAAAAGGTGGAGGCGGGGGATTTTTAACCGAGTGTTGACTCCCTGTCCATAAGTCATTTCCACCAAAAACATAGCCCGTTATGTATGATTGAACGATAAATCACTTTACAAATCTTATGTGATTGTTAGGTCAGCTTTTTGTAAATGGGCAAAATAATGGCTTGTTTGACTCGGATAAATATCCCACCACACGTTCACTTGAGAATTTAATGTGCATTTGTTGTTCACTTTAAAAGGTTTGGATCCATAGGGCATTTTCACCTTTAACATGTTTCAAACATGCATATCCATATTTAAAACATGTTAGGACCAGTTAGAAATCTCTTTTTTTATCAAAATCCAAGCCATTATGGTTGACTATAGGAATTTCCAAACCTTCGACAACAAAACTTTTGTGTTCCTTTATGGTGTGTGAATAAATTTTCTTTACTTACATTTATTATTGTATTTATGTATTTCCATACATAAACTCTAAAAGTTTCATTTTGTTGTGATATATTTTGCCTTTATCTTCTTGTTTACAAAAGAATCGGAAAGTGAAAACTCAAAGTTTTCCTTTCAGAAAAAAGCGAACATCTAAAGTGGAATGGAAATGCACAAATGTAGAGAGAGATAATTCCTAAAATTCTCTGTAACTTTTAGGGACTGCAAACTCTTTTAGTTTTTATATATTAGGTTTTGCAATGATAGGGAAAAGGGGGAGGAGGGGGATTTTTAACCGAGTGTTGACTCTGAATCCATAAGTCATTTCTTAAAAAAACATAGCCCGTTACACATGAATGACCGATAAATCACTTTACAAGTCATATGTGATTGCTAGGTCAACTTTTTGTAAATGAGCAAAATAATGGCTTGTTTGACTCAGGTAAATATCCCACGGCACGTTCACTTGAGAATTTAATGAGGATTTGTTGTTCGTTTTAAAAGGTTTTGATTCATAGGGAATTTGCATCTTTAACATGCTTCAAGCATGCATATCTAGATTTAAAACATGTTAGGATCAGTTAGAAATCTTTTTCTTATCAAATTCCAAGCCATTAGGGTTAAACATTAGGAATTTCCCAAACTTGGACAACAAAACTTTTGTGTTAGTTAATGGTGTGTGAATATATTTTATTTTCTTACATTTATTATTGTGTTTAATTTTTTCCCTACATAAACTCTTAAATTTTCATTTTGTTGTGATCTATTTTGCCTTTATCTTCTAGTTTATTAGAGAATCGAAAAGTGACAACTCAAAGTTTTGATTTAAGAAAAAAATGTACATTAAAAATGGAAAGGAAATGTACAAATGAAAAGAGAGATAATTCCAAAAAGTTTTTGTAACTTTTAGGGACTGCAAACTCTTTTAGATTTTATATATTAGGTTTTGCAATAATCCGGAAAAGGGGGAGGTGGGGGATTTTTAACAGAGTGTTGACTCCTAATCCATAAGTCATTTCTTACAACAACCTAGCCCATTACGTATGATTGAATGATAAATCACTTTACAAATCATCTGTGATTGTTAGGTCAGTTTTTTTGTGAAAGGGCAAAATACTGGCTTGTTTGACTTGGTTAAATATCCCACCGCATGTTCACTAGAGAATTTAATGAGGATTTGTTGTTCGCTTTAAAAGTTTTGGGTCCATAGGAAATTTGCATCTTTAACTTGTTTCAAGCATCCATATCCATATTTAAAATATGTTAGTATCAGTTAGAAATCTCTTTCTTATCAAATTCCAAGCCAATGGGGTTGAACTAGTGGAATTTCCCAAACTTGGATAACAAACCTTTTGTGTTCGTTTGTGGTGTGTGAATAAATTTTCATTTCTTACATTTATTATTGTTTTTAACTTTTTCCATACATAAACTCTAAAATTTTCATTTTGTTGTGATCTATTTTTCCTTTATCTTATTGTTTACGAGAGAATCGGAAAGTGAAATCTCACAGTTTTGATTTAAGAAAAAGAGTGTAAATCTAAAATGGAATGGAAATGAGCAAATGTAGAGAGAGATAATTCCAAAAATTCTGTGTAACTTTTAGGGACTGCAACTCTTTTAGTTTTTAAATATTTGGTTTTGCAATGATCGGGAAAAGGGGGAGGTGGCGGATTTTTAACTGAGTGTTCACACCCAATCCATAAGTCATTTCATACAAAAACATAGCCCGTTACACAAGAATGACTGATAAATCACTTTACAAATCATCTATGATTGTTAGGTCAACGTTTTGTAAATGGGCAAAATAATGGCTTGTTTGACTCGGGTAAATATCCCACCGCACGTTCACTTGAGAATTTAATGGGCATTTGTTGTCGCTTTAAAAGGTTTCAATCCATAGGGCATTTGCATCTTTAACCTTCTTCAAGCATGCATATCCATATTTAAAGGAAGTTAGGATCTGTTAGAAATCTCCTTCTTCTCAAATTTCAAGGCATAAGGGTTGAACTAATGGAATTTCCCAAACTTGGACAACAAAACTTTTGTGTTCGTTTGTGGTGTGTGAATAAATTTTATTTACATATATTTTTTAAAATTTTAATTTTTCCACACATAAACTCTAAAATTATCTTTTTGTTGTGATGTATGTTGCCTTTATCTTCTTGTTTACGAGAGAATAGGAAAGTGAAAACTCAAAGTTTTGATTTAAGAAAAAAAATGTTTATCTAAAAAGTAATGGGAATGCATAAATATAAAGCGAGATAATTCCAAAAAGTCTCTATAACTTTTAGGGATTGCAAACTCTTTAATTTTTTATATATTAGGTTTTGCAATGATCTGGAAAAGGGGGAGGTGGGGGATCTTTAACTGAGTTTTGACTCTCAATCTGTAAGTCATTTCTAAAAAAAACACAGCCCGTTAGGCATGATTGACCGATAAATCACTTTAGCAATCATCTGTGATTCTTAGGTCAGCTTTTTGTAAATGGGCAAAATAATGGCTTGTTTGACTAGGGTAAATATCCCACCACACAATCACTTGAGAATTTAACGGGCATTTGTTGTTCCCTTTAAAAGGTTTGGATTCAGAGGGCATTTGCACCTTTAACAAGTTTCAAGCATGCATATCCATATTAAAAACATATTATAATCTGTTAGAAATCCCTTTCTTATCAAATTCCAAGCCATTAGGGTTGAACTATAGAAATTTCCCAAACTTGGATAACAAAAATTTTGTGTTCGTTTATGGTGTGTGAATAAATTTTGTTTACTTACATTTATTATTGAGTTTATTTTTTCCATACATAAAATCTAAAATTTTCATTTTGTTGTGATCTATTTTACCTTTATTTTCTTGTTTATAAAAGAATCAGAAAGTGAAAACTCAAAATTTTGATTGAAGAAAAAAGTGAACATCTA
Source organism: Aristolochia californica (assembly GCF_029961685.1). Taxonomy (NCBI): domain Eukaryota; kingdom Viridiplantae; phylum Streptophyta; class Magnoliopsida; order Piperales; family Aristolochiaceae; genus Aristolochia; species Aristolochia californica. The sequence continues at coordinate 15,603,983 of NW_027181782.1, read as the reverse complement.
AAATGGAATGGAAATGCACAAATGTAGAGAGAGATAATTACAAAAAGTCTCTGTAACTTTTAGGGACTGCAAACTCTTTTAATTTTTATATATTAGGTTTTGCAATGATCGGGAAAAGGGGGAGGCGGGGAATTTTTAACAGAGTGTTGACGCCTAATCCATAAGTCAATTTTTACAAAAACATAGCTTGTTACACGTGATTGACCGTTAAATCACTTAACAAATCATATGTGAATGTTAGGTCCGCTTTTTGTAAAAGGCCAAAATAATGGCTTGTTTGACTCTGGTAAATATCCCACGGCATGTTCACTTGAGAATTTAATGAGCTCTTGTTGTTCACTTTAAAAGGTTTGGATCCATAGGGCATTTGCATCTTTAACATGTTTCAAGCATGCATATCCATTTTTAAAACATGTTAGGATCAGTTAGAAATCTCTTTCTTATCAAATTCCAAGCCATTAGGTTTGAAATAGTGGAATTTCCCAAACTTGGACAACAAAACTTTTGTGTTTGTTTGTGGTTTGTGAATAAATTTTGGTTACATACATTTGTTATAATTTTAATTTTTTCCACTCATAAACTCTAAAATTTTCATTTTGTTGTGATGTATGTTGCCTTTATCTTCTTGTTTATGTGAGAATAGGAAAGTGAAAACTCGAAGTTTTGATTTAAGAAAAAAAGTTCATCTAAAATGAAATGGGAATGCATAAATATAAAGCGAGATAATTCCAAAAAGTCTCTATAACTTTTAGGGACTGCAAACTCTTATAGTTTTTATATATTAGTTCTTGCAATGATAGGGAAAAGAGGGAGGCGGGGGATTTTTAACAGTGTTGACTCCCAATCCATAAGCCATTTCTAAAAAAAACATAGCCCATTACGTATGATTAACAGGTAAATCACTTTACAAATCATCTATGATTGATAAGTCAGCTTTTTTCAAATGGGCAAAATAAAGGCTTGTTTGACTCGAGTAAATATCCCACCGCACGTTCACTTGAGAATTTAATGAGCATTTGTTGTTTGCTTTAAAAGGTTTCGATCCATTAGGCATTTGCATCTTTAACATGTTTCAAGCATGCATATCCATATTTAAAACATGTTTGGATTAGTTAGAAATCACTTTCTTATCAAATTCAAAGTCATTAGGGTTGAACAAGTGGAACTTCCCAAACATGGACAACAAAACTTTTGTGTTCGTTTGTTGTGAGTGAATAAATTTTCTTTACCTACATTTGTTATTGTTTTAAATTTTTTCCATACATAAACTCAAAAATTTTCATTTTTTTTAGATCTATTTTGTCATTATCTTCTTGTTTACGAGAAAATCGGAAAGTGAAAACTCAAGTTTTGATTTAAGAAAAAAGTGTACATCTAAAATGGAATGGAAATTCACAAATATAGAGAGAGATAATTCCAAAAAGTCTCGGTAACTTTTAGGGACTGCAAACACTTTATGTTTTTATATATTAGGTTTTGCAATGATCGAGAAGAGGGGGAGGCCGGGGATCTTTAACTGAGTCTTGACTCCCAATCCGCTATTTATTTCTTACAAAAAAAAAGCCCGTTACGCATGATTGACCGGTAAATCACTTTAAAATCATCCGTGATTGTTAGGTCAGCTTTTTGTAAATGGGCAAAATAATAGCTTGTTTGACTCGGGTAAATATCCCACACCACATTCACTTGAGAATTTAATGAGTATTTGTTGTTCGCTTTAACAGGTTTGGATCCATTGGGCATTTGCTTCTTTACCATGTTTCAAGCATGCATATCCATATTTAAAACATGTTAGGATCAGTTTGAAATCTCTTTCTTATCAAATTCAAAGCCATTAGGGTTGAGCTAGTGGAATTTCCCAAACTCTGACAACAAAACTTTTGTATTCGTTTGTGGTGTGTGAATAAATTTTCTTTACTTAAATTTGTTATTGTTTTTAATTTTTTCCATACTAAACTTTTAATTTTCATTTTTTTGTGATCTATTTTGCCTTTATCTTCCTGTTTACGTGAAAATAGGAAAGTGAAAACTCAAAGTTTTGATTTAAGAAAAAAGTGTAAATCTAAAATGGAATGGAAATGCACAAATATAGAGAGAGAAAATTTCAAAAAGTCTATGTAACTTTTAGGGATTGCAAACTCTTTATGTTTTTATATATTTGGTTTTTCAATGATAAGGAAAAGGGGGAGTCGGGGGATCTTTAACTGTGTCTTGACACCCAATCCATTAGTCATTTCTTACAAAAACACAGCTCATAACCATGATTGACCGATAAATCACTTTACAAATCATCTATGATTGTTAGGTCACCTTTTGGTAAATGGAGAAAATAATTGCTTGTTTGACTCGGGTAAATATCCCACAACACAGTCATTTGAGAATTCAATGAGCATATGTTGTTTGCTTTAACAGGTTTGGATCCATAGGGCATTTGCATCTTTAACATGTTTCAAGCATGCATATCCATATTTAAAACATGTAAGAATCAGTTAGAAATCTCTTTCTTATCAAATTCCAAGTCATTAGCGTTGAACTAGGGGAATTTCCATAACTTGGACAACAAAACTTTTGTGTTCGTTTGTGGTGTGTTAATAAATTTTCTTTACTTAAATATGTTATTTTTTTTAAGTTTTTCCATACATAAACTCTAAAATTTTTATTTTGCTGTGATCTATTTTGCCTTTATCTTCTTGTTTACGAGAGAATCGAAAAGTAAAAACTCAAAGTTTTCATTTTAGTAAAAAGTGTACATCTAAAATGGATTGGAAATGCTCAAATAAAGAGAGAGATAATACAAAACTGTATTTATCACTTTTAAGGACTACAAACTCTTTTAGTTTTCATATATTAGGTTTTGCAATGATTGGGAAAAGGGGAGGCGGATGATTTTTAACTGAGTGTTGACTCCCAATAAATAGGTCATTTCTTAAAAAATCACAGCCCGTTATGCATGATCGACTAATTAATCACTTTACAAATCATCTGTGATTATTAGGTCAGCTTTTTGTAAATTGGGAAAATAATGGCTTGTTTGACTCGGGTAAATATCCCACTACACGTTCACTTGAGAATTTAATGAGCATTTATTGTTCCCTTTAAAAGGTTTGGATCCAAAGGGCATTTGCATATTTAACATGTTTCAAGCATACATATCCGTATTTAAAACATGTTATGATCAGTTAGAAATCTATTTCTTATAATATTCCAAGACTTAAGGGTTGAACTAGTGAAATTTTTCAAACTTGGACAACAAAACATTTGTATTCGTTTGTGATGTGTGAATAAATTTTCTTTACTTACATTTTTTATTGTTTTTAATTTTTCCATACATAAACTCAAAAATTTTCATTTTGTTGTGATCTATTTTGCCTTTATCTTCTTGTTTACGAGAGAATCGAAATGTCAAAACTCAAAGTTTTGATTCAAGCAAAAAGTGTACATCTAAAATGGAATGGAATGCACAAATATCAAGAGAGATAATTCCAAAAAGTATTTACAACTTTTATGGACTGCAAACTCTTTTAGTTTTTATATATTAGGTTTTGCAATGATCGGGAAATGGGGGAGGCGGGGAACTTTTAACAGAGTGTTGACACCCAATCAATAAGTCATTTCTTAAAAAAACATAGCCCGTTACCGATGATTGACCTGTAAATCACTTTACAAATCATCTGTGATTGTTACGTCAGCTTTTTTGTAAATAGGCAAAATATTGGCCCTTTTGACTCGGGTAAATAACCCACCGCACGTTCGCTTGAGAATTTAATGAGCATTTGTGGTTCGCTTCAAAATGTTTGGATCCATTAGGTATTTACATCTTTACCATGTTTCAAGCATGCATATCCATACTTAAAAAATGTTAGGATCTGCTAGAAATCTCTTTCTTATCAAATTCAAAGCCATTAGGGTTGAACTAGTGGAACTTCCCAAACTTGGGTAACAAAAATTTTGTGTTCGTTTATGGTGTGTGAATAAATTTTCTTTACTTACATTTTTTATTGTTTTTAATTTTTTCCATACATAAACTCTAAAATTTTCATTTTGTTGTGATCTATTTTGCCTTTATCTTCATGTTTATGAAAGAATCGAAAAGTGAAAACTGAAAGTTTTGATTTAAGAAAAACGTGTACATCTAAAATGGAATGGAAATGCACAAATGTCGAGAGAGATAACTCCGAAAAGTCTCTGTAACTTTTAGGGACTGCAAACTCTTTTTTTTTATATATTAGGTTTTGCAATGATCAGGAAAAGGGGGTGGCAGAGGAGTTTTAGCTGAGTGTTGACTCCCAATCCATAAGTCATTTCTTACAAAAACATAGCCCGTGATGCATGATTGACCGATTAATCATTTTACAATTCATCTCTGATTGTTAGGTCATCTTTTTGTAAATGGGCAAAATAATGGCGTGTTTGACTAGGTAAATATCCCACTGCACGTTCTCTTGAGAATTTAATGAGCATTTGTTGTTCCCTTTAAAAGGTTTGGATCCATTAGGAATGTTCACATGTAACTTATTTCAAGCTTGCATATCCATATTTAAAACATGTTATGATCAGTTAGAAATCTCTTTCTTATCAAATTCCAAGCCATTAGGGTTGAACTAGTGGAATTTCCATAACTTGGAAACCAAAACTTTTGTGTTTGTTTGTGGTGTGTGAATAAATTTTATTTAATTAAATTTTTATTGTTTTTAATTTTTTCCATACATAAACTTTAAAACTTTTATTTTTTTGTGATCTATTTTGCCTTTATCTTCTTTTTTAGGAGAATATCGGAAAGTAAAATCTCAAAGCTTTGATTTAAGAAAAAAGTGTACATCTAAAATGGATTGGAAATGCACAAATATAGAGAGAGATAATTCAAAAATCTCTCTCTAACTTTTTGGGACTGCAAACTCTTTTAGTTTTTATATATTACGTTTTGCAATGATCGGGAAAAGGGGGAGGCGGAGGATTTTTAACTGAGTGTTGACTCCCAATCCATAAGTCATTTATTACAATAACAGAGCCCGTTATGCATGATTGACCGATTAATCACTTTACAAATTATCTGTGATTGTTAGGTTACCTTTTTTTAAATTGGCAAAATCATGGTTTGTTTGACTCGGGTAAATATCCCACTGCACGTTCAATTGAGAACTTAATGAACATTTGTTGGTCCATTTAAAAGGTTTGCATCCATAGGGCATTTGCATATTTAACAAGTTTCAAGCAAGCATAATCCATATTTAAAACATGTTATGATCATTTAGAAATCTATTTCTTATCAAATTCCTTGCCATTAGGGTTGAACTAGTGGAATTTCCCAAACTTGGACAACAAAACTTTTGTGTTCATTTGTGGTGTGTAAATAAATTTTCTTTACTTACATTTGTTATTTTTTATAATTTTTTCCCTACATAAACTCTAAAATTTTCATTTTTTTGTGATCAATTTTGCCTTTAGCTTCTTGTTTACTAGTGAATCGAAAAGTAAAAACTCAAAGTTTTGATTTAAGAAAAAAGTGTACATCTAAAATGGAATGGAAATGTACAAATGTCAAGAGAGATATTTCCAAAAAGTCTTTGTAACTTTTAGGGACTGCAAACTTTTTTAGTTTTTATATTTTAGGTTTTGCAATGGTCGGGAAAGGGGGAGGCGGGGATTTTTAATTGAGTGTTAAATCACTTTACAAATCATCTGTGATTGTTAGGTCAGCTTTTTGTTAATGGGCAAAATAATGACTGGTTTTACTCGTGTACATATCCTACCGTACGTTCACTTGATAATTTAATGAGAATTTGTTGTTCGCTTAAAAAAGTTTTAATCTATAGGGAATTTGCATCTTTAACATGTTTCAACCATGCATATCCATATTTAAAACATGTCAGGATCAATTAGAAATCTCTTTCTTATAAAAATTCAAAGACATTTGGATTGAAATAATGGAATTTCCCAAACTTGGACTACAAAACTTTTGTGTTCGCTTGTGGTGTGTGAATAAATTTTCTTTACTTAAATTTGTAATTTTATTTATTTTTTTCCATATATAGACTCTAAAATTTTCATTTTGTTGTTGTCTATTTGCCTTTATCTTCTTGTTTATGAGAAAATCGAAAAAGTGAAAACTCAATGTTTTGATTTTAGAAAAATGTGTTCATCTAAAATGAAATGGGAATGCACAAATATATTAGGTTTTGCAATGATCGGGAAAAGGTGGAGGCGGGGGATTTTTAACCGAGTGTTGACTCCCAGTCCATAAGTCATTTCCACCAAAAACATAGCCCGTTATGCATGATTGAACGATAAATCACTTTACAAATTTTATGTGATTGTTAGTTCAGCTTTTTGTAAATGGGCAAAATAATGGCTTGTTTGACTCAGATAAATATCCCACAACACATTCACTTGAGAATTTAATGTGCATTTGATGTTCACTTTAAAAGGTTTGCATCCATAGGGCATTTTCACCTTTAACATGTTTCAAGCACGCATATCCATATTTAAAACATGTTAGGATCAGTTAGAAAACTCTTTTTTTATCAAAATCCAAGCCATTATGGTTGAACTATAGGAATTTCCCAACCTTGGACAACAAAACTTTTGTGTTCCTTTATGGTGTGTGAATAAATTTTCTTTACTTACATTTATTATTGTGTTTATGTTTTTCCATGCATAAACTCTAAAAGTTTCATTTTGTTGTGATATATTTTGCCTTTATCTTCTTGTTTACGAAAGAATCGGAAAGTGAAAACTCAAAGTTTTCATTTAAGAAAAAAGCGAACATCTAAAGTGGAATGGAAATGCACAAATGTAGAGAGAGATAATTCCAAAAATTCTCTGTAACTTTTAGGGACTGCAAACTCTTTTAGTTTTTATATATTAGGTTTTGCAATGATAGGGAAAAGGAGGAGGAGGGGGATTTTTAACCGAGTGTTGACTCCGAATCCATAAGTCATTTTTTACAAAAACATAGCCCGTTAGACATGAATGACCGATAAAGGACTTTACAAGTCATATGTGATTGTTAGGTCAACTTTTTGTAAATGAGCAAAATAATGGCTTGTTTGACTCAGGTAAATATCCCATGTCACGTTCACTTGAGAATTTAATGAGGATTTGTTGTTCGCTTTAAAAGGTTTTGATTCATAGGGAATTTGCGTCTTTAACATGCTTCAAGCATGCATATCCAGATTTAAAACATGTTAGGATCAGTTAGAAATTTTTTTCTTATCAAATTCCAAGCCATTAGGGTTAAACATTAGGAATTTCCCAAACTTGGACAACAAAACTTTTGTGTTAGTTTATGGTGTGTGAATAAATTTTCTTTTCTTACATTTATTATTGTGTTTAATTTTTTCCCTACATAAACTCTTAAATTTTAATTTTGTTGTGATCTATTTTGCCTTTATCTTCTAGTTTATTAGAGAACCGAAAAGTGACAACTCAAACTTTTGATTTAAGAAAAAAATGTACATTAAAAATGGAATGGAAATTCGTAATAAAAGGTTTGGATCCATAGGGAAATTGCATCTTTAACATGTTTCAAGCATGCAAATCCATATTTAAAACATGTTAGGATTAGTTAGAAATCTCTTTCTTATCAAATTTCCTAAACTTGGACTACAAAACTTTTCTATTCTTTTGTGGTGTGCGAATAATTTTTTTTTTTTACATTTGTTTTTTTTTAATATTTTCCATAGATAACCTTTAAAATTTTCATTTTGTAGCAATCTATTTTGACTTTATCTTCTTGTTTATGAGATATTCGGAAAGTGAAAACTCAAAGTTTTGATTTAAGAAAAAAGTGTACATCTAAAATGGAATGGAAATACACAAATTTGAAGAGAGATAATTCCAAAAAGTCTTTTAACTTTTAGGGACTGCAAACTCTTTTAGTTTTTATATATGCGGTTTTGCATTGATCGGGAAAAGGGGGAGGCGGGGGATTTTTAACTGAGCGTTAACTCCCAACCCATATGTCATTTCTTGCAAAAACATAGCCCGTTACGCATGATTGACCGATAAATCAATTTACAAATCATTTGTGATTGTTAGGTCTGTTTTTTTTAAATGGGTAAAATAATGGCTTTTTTTACTCAGGTAAATATCCCACCACACCTTCACTTGAGAATTTAATGAGCATTTGTTGTTCGCTTTAAAAGGTTTGGATCCATAGGGCATTTGCATCTTTAACAAGTTTCAAGCAAGCATATCCATATTTAAAACATGTTAGGATCAGTTAGAAATCTCTTTCATATCAAATTCAAAGACATTAGGGTTTAACTAGTAGAATTTTCCAAACTTGGACAACAAAACTTTTGTGTTCGTTTGTGGTGTGTGAATAAATTTTCTTACTTTTGTTATTGTTTTTAATTTTTTCCATATGTAAACTCTAAAATTTTCATTTTTTTGTGATCTATTTTGCCTTTTCTTCTTGTTTACGAGAGAATCGGAAAGTGAAAACTCAAAGTTTTTATGTAAGAAAAATGTGTTCCTCTAAATGGAATGGATATGCACAAATGTAGGGAGTGATAATTCCAAAATGTCTCTGTAACTTTTAGGGACTGCAAACTCTTTTAGTTTTTATATATATTGTTTTGAAATGATCGGGAAAAGGGTGAGGCTTGGGATTTTTAATTGAGTGTTGACTCCTAATCCATAAGTTGTTTCTTAAAAAAACACACCCCTTTATGCATGATTGACTTATAAATTTCTTTACAAATCATCTGTGATTGTTAGGTCAACTTTTTGTAAATGGGAAAATAATGGTTTGTTTGCTCGGGCAAATATCCCATCGCACATTCACTTGAGAATTTAATGAGCATTTGTTGTTCGCTTTAAAAGTTTTAGATCCTTAGGGCATTTGCATCTTTTACATGTTTCAAGCATGCATATCCATATTTAAAACATGTGAAGATCAGTTATAAATCTCTTTCTTATCAAATTCAAACCCATTTGGGTTGAACTAGAGGAATTTCCCAAACTTGAACAACAAAACTTTTGTGTTCGTTTGTGGTGTGTGAATAAATTTTCTTTACATTTGTTATTGTTTTTAATTTTTTCCATACATAAACTCTAAAATATTCATTTTTTTGTGATCTATTTTGCCTTTATATTCTTGTTTATGAGAGAATCGGAAAATGAAATCTGAAAGTTTTGATTTAAGAAGAAAGTGTACATCTAAAATGGAATGGAAATGCACAAATGTTGCGACTGATAATTGAGAAAAGTCACTGTAACTTTTAGGGACTACAAACTCTCTAAGTTTTTATATATTAGGTTTTTTAATGATTGGGAAAAGGGGGAGGTGGGGGATCTTTAACTTAGTCTTGAATCCCAATCCATTAGTCATTTGTTTAAAAAACATAGCCTGTTACACATGATTGACCGATAAATCACTTTACAAATCATATGTGATTGTTAGGTCAGCTTTTTGTAAATGTGCAAAATAATGGCTTGTTTGACTCTGGTAAATATCCCACCACATGTTTACTTGAGAATTTAATGAGCATTTGTTGTTCGCTTTAAATGGTTTGAATCCATCTGGCATTTGCATATTTGACATGTTTCTAGCATGCACATCCATATTTAAAACATGTTTCTATCAGTTAGAAATCTCTTTCTTATCAAATTCCATGCCATTAGGGTTGAACTAGTGGAATTTCCAGAACTTGGACAACAAAACTTTTGTGTTCATTTGTGGTGTGTGAATAAATTTTCTTTACTTACATTTTTTATTTTTTTATTTTTTCCATCCATAAACTCTAAAATTTTCATTTTGTTGCGATCTTTTTTGCCTTTATCTTCTAGTTTATGAGAGAATCAGAAAGTGAAAACTCATAGTTTTGATTTATGAAAAATGTGTATATCTAAAAATAAATGAAAATGCACAAACGTAGAGAGAGATAATTTCAAAAAGTTTCGGTAACATTTTGGGACTTCAAACTGTTTTAGTTTTTATATATTAGGTTTTGCAATGATCGGTAAAAGGGAGAAGCGGCGAATTTTTAACTGAGTGTTGACTCCTAATCCAAGAGTCATTTCTTAAAAAAAACATAGCCCGCTATACTTGATTGACCGATAAATCACTTTACAAATCATATGTGATTGTTAGGTCAACTTTTTGTAAATGGGCAAATTAATGGCTTGTTTGACTCGGGTAAATATCCCACCGCACGTTAACTTGAGAATTTAATCAGCTTTTGTTGTTCGCTTTGAAAGGTTTGGATCCTTAGGGAATTTGTATCTTTAACATGTTTCAAGGATGCACATCCATATTTAAAACATGTTAGGATCAGTTAGAAATCTCTTTCTAATCAAATTCCAAGCCATTAGGGTTGAACTAGTGGAATTTCCTAAACTTGAACAACAAAACTTTTGTGTTTGTTTGTGGTGTGTGAATAAATTTTCTTTACTTACAATTTTCATTTTGTTGTGATCTATTTTTCCTTTATCTTCTTGTTTAAAAAAAAATAGGAAATTGAAAACTCAAAGTTTTGATTTAAGAAAAAAGTGTACATCTAAAATGGAATGGAAATGCACAAATGAAGAAAGAGATAATTCCAAAAAGTCTCTGTAACTTTTAGGTATTGCTAGCTCTTTTAGTTTTTATATATTAGGTTTTGTAAGGATCAGGAAATTGAGGAGGCGGGGGATTTTTTACTGAGTGTTGACTCAAAATCCATAAGTCATTTCTAAAAAAAACATAGCCCGTTACACATGTTTGACCCATAAATCACTTTACAAATCATTTGTGATTGTTAGGTCTGCATTTTGTAAATGGGAAAAATAATGGCTTGTTTGACTCGGGTAAATATCCCTCCGCACATTCACTTGAGAATTTAATGAGCATTTGTTGTTCACTTTAACAGTTCAGATCCATTGGGCATTTGCATCTTTAACAAGTTTCAAGCATGCATATCTGTATTTAAAACATGTTAGGATCAGTTAGAAATCTCTTTCATATCAAATTCCAAGCCATTAAGGTTGAATAACTGAAATTTCCCCAACTTGGAAAAACAAAACTTTTGTGTTCGTTTTTGGTGCATGAATTAATTTTCTTTACTTACATTTGTTATTTTATTTAATTTTTTCTATACATAAACTCTAAAATTTTCATTTTGGTGTGATCTATTTTGCCTTAATCTTCTTTATTATGAGAAAATCGGAAAGTGAAAACTCAAATTATTGATTGAAGAAAAAAATGAACATCTAAAATGGAATGGAAATGCAAAAATGTACATAAAGATAATTCCAAAAAGTCTTTTTAACTTTTAGGGACAACAAAATCTTTTAGTTTTTATATATTAGGTTATGCAATGATCCGAAAAGGGGTGGGTGGGGGATGTTTAACTGAGAGTTGACTCCCAATCCATAAGTCATTTTTTTATGAAAACATAGCCCATTACACTTGATTGACCGATAAATGACTTTACAAATCATCTATGATTGTTTGGTCAACTTTTTGTAAATGGGCTAAATAATGGCTTGTTTTACTCGGGTAAATATCCCACCACACATTCACTGAAGAATTTAATGAGCAATTTTTGTTCGCTTTAAAATGTTTGGATCCATAGCGAATTTGCATAATTAACATGATTCATGCATGCATATCCATATTTAAAACATGTTACGATCAGTTAGAAATCTCTTTCTTATCAAATTCCAAGCCTTCAGGGTTGAACTAGTGGAATTTCCCAAACTTGGACAACAAAAAATTTGTGATCATTTTTGGTGTGTGAATAAATTTTCTTTACTTACTTTTGTTATTGTTTTTAATTTTTTCCATACTTAAACTCTAAAATTTTCGATTTGTTGTGATCTATTTTACCTTTTTCTTCTTGTTTACGAGAGAATCGGAAAGTGAAAACTTAAAGTTTTGATTTAAGAAAAAAATGTACAACTAAAATGGAATGGAAATGTACAAATGTAGAGAGAGAGAATTCCAAAATGTCTCTTTAACTTTTAGGGACTGCTAGCTGTTTTAGTTTTTATATATTAGGTTTTGCAATGATCGGGAAATGAAGTAGGCAGAGGATTTTTAACTGAGTGTTGACTCCTAATCCATAAGTCATTTTTTAAAAAAACATAGCTCATTATGCATGATTGACGGATAAATCACTTTACAAATCATCTATGATTGTTAACTCAACTTTTTGTAAATCGGAAAAATAATAGCTTGCTTGACTCGGGTAAATATCCCACCGCACGTTCACTTGAGAATTTAAAGAGCATTTGTTGTTCCAATTAAAAGGTTTGGATCCATAGGGCAATTGCATCTTTAACTGGTTTCAAGAATGCATATCCAAATTTAAAACATGTTAGGATAAGTTATAAATCTCTTTCTTATCAAATTTCAAGCCATTAGGGTTGAACTAGTTGAATTTCCCAATCTTGGACAACAAAACTTTTGTGCTCGTTTGTGGTGTGTGAATAAATATTCTTTACAAACATTTATTATTGTTTTTAATTCTTTCCAAACATAAACTCTAAATTTTCATTTTTTTGTGATCTATTTTGCCTTTATCTTCTTGTTTACGAGAAAATAAGAAAGTGAAAACACAAAGTTTTGATTTTAGAAAAAGTGTACATCTAAAATGGATTGGAAATGCACAAATGTAGAGAGAGATAATTCCAAAAAGTCTTTGTAACTTTTAGGGATTGCAAACTCTTTTAGTTTTTATGTATTAGGTTTTGCAATGATCGGGAAAAGGGGGAGGCAAGGGAGTTGTAACTGAGTGTTGACTCCCAATCCATAAGTCATTTCTTATAAAAACATAGCTCACTACGTATGATTGACTGATAAATAACTTTACAAATCATATGTGATTGTTAGGTCAGCTCTTGGTAAATGGGCAAAATAATGGCATGTTAGACTCGGGTAAATATCCCACCGCACGTTCACTTGATAAATTAATGAGCATTTATATTTGCTTTAAGAGGATTATATCCATAGGGCTTTTGCATCTTTAACATGTTTCAGGACCAGTTAGAAATCTTTTTCTTATCAAATTCCAAGCCATTAGGGTTGATCTTGTGGAATTTCCAAAACTTGGACAACAAAACGTTTATGTTCGTTTATGGTGAGTCAATAAATTTTATTTACTTACATTTTTTATTGGTTTTAATTTTTTCCATACATAAACTCTTAAATTTTCATTTTGTTGTGATCTATTTTACCTTTATCTTCTTGTTTACGAGAGAAAAGGAAAGTGAAAACTCAAATTTTTGATTTAAGAAAAAAGTGTACATCTAAAATGGAATGGAAATGCACAAATGTAGAGATAGATAATTCCAAATAGTCTCTGCAACTTTTAGGGAATGCAAACTAGTTTAATTTTAATATATTAGGTTTTGCAATGATCGGAAAAAGGTGGAGGCGGGGAATTTTTAACTGAGTGTTGACTTCCAATCCATAAGTCAATTCTTAAAAAAACTTAGCCCGTTACACATGATTGATTGGTAAATCAATTTACAAATCATCTGTGATTGTTAGGTTAGCTTTTTGTAAATGGGTAAAATAATGGCTTGTTCGACTCAGGTAAATATCCCACTGAAAGTTCACTTGAGAATTTAATGAGCATTTGTTGTTTGATTTAAATGGATTGAATCCATAGGGCATTTGCATCTTTAACTTGTTTCAAGCACGCATATCCATATTTAAAACATATTAGGATCAGTTAGAAATTTCTTTCTTGTTAAATTCTAAGCTATTAGGGTTGAAGAAGTGGAGTTTCCAAAACTTGGACAACAAAAATTTTGTCGTTGTTTTTGGTGTGAGAATAAATTCTCTTTTCTTACATCATTTTTCCATACATAAACTCTAAAACATTCATTTGGTTGAATTCTATTTTGCCTTTATCTTCTTGTTTAGAAGACAATCGGAAAGTGAAAACTCAAAGTTTTGATTTAAGAAAAAAAGTACATCTAAAATGGAATGGAAATGAACAAATGTGAAAGAGATAATTCCAAAAAATCTTTGTCGCTTTTAGGGACTACAAACTCATTTAGTTTTTATATATTAGGTTTTGCAATGATCGGGAAAAGGGAGAGGCGGGGGGTTTTTAACTGAGTGTTGATTCCCAATCCATAAGTCTTTTCTTACAAAAACATAGCCTGTTACGCTTGATTGACCGATAAATCATTTTACAAATCATCTATGATTGTTAGGTCAACTTTTTGTAAATGGGCAAAATAATGGTTTGTTTGACTCGGGTAAATATCCCACCGAACATACACTTGAGAATTTAATGAGCATTTGTTGTTTGATTTAAAAGGATTGGATCCATAGGGCTTTTTCATCTGTAACATGTTTAAATCATGCATATCCATTTTTAAAACATGTTAGGATCAGTTAGAAATATCTTTCTTATCAAATTCCAAGCCATTACGGTTGAACTAGTGGAATTTCCCGAACTTGGACAACAAAACTTTTGTGTTTGTTTGTGGTGTGAGAATAAATTTTCTTTACTTACATTTTGTATATTTTTTAATTTTTTCCATACATAAACTCTAATATTTTCATTTTGTTGTGATCTATTTTGCCTTTATCTTCTTGTTTATGAGAGAATAGGAAAGTGAAAACTCAAAGTTTTGATTTAAGAAAACAGTGTACATCTAAAATGGTATGGAAATGCACCAATGAATAGAGAGATAATTCCAAAAAGTCTCTATAACTTTTAGGGACTAAAAAATCTGTTAGTTTTTATATGTTAGGTTTTACAATGGTTAGGAAAAGGGGTAGGGGGGAGATTTTTTACTGAGTGTTGACTCCCAATCCATAAATCATTTCTTATAAAAACATAGCCCGTTATGCATGATTGACCGATAAATCACTTTACAAATCATTTGTGATTGTTAGGTCAGCTTTTTTTAAATGGGTAAAATAAAGGCTTGTAAGATTAGGGTAAATATCCCACCGCACGTTCACTCAAGAATTTAATGAGCATTTGTTGTTCACTTTAAATGGATTGGATCCATAGGGCATTTGAATCTTTAACATGTTTCAAGCATGCATATCCATATTTAAAACATGTTAGGATAAGTTTGAAATCTCTTTCTTATCAAATTCCAAACTATTAGGGTTGAACTAGGGGAATTTCCAAAACTTGGACAATAAAACTTTTCGGTTCATTTGTGGTGTGTGAATTAATTTTTTTTCTTACATTTGTTATTGTTTTTAATTTTTTCCATACACAAACTCTTAAAATTTTCATTTTGTTGTGATCTATTTTGCCTTTATCTTCTTTTTTACGAGAGTAAAGTAAAGTGAAACCTCAAAGTTTTGATTTAAAAAAAAAAGTGTACATTTAAAATGGACTAGAAATGCACAAATGTAGTGAGAGAAAATTCCAAAAAGTCTTTGTAACTTTTAGGGGCTGCAAACTCTTTTAGTTTTTATAAATTAGGTTTTGCAATGATTGGCAAAAGGCGGAGGAGGGGGATTTTTAAGTGAGTGTTGACTCCTAATCCATAAGTCATTTCTTACAAAAACATAGCCCGTTATGCATGATTGACCAATAAATCACTTTACAAATAATCTGTGATTGTCAGGTCTGTTTTTTGTAAATGGGTAAAATAATGGCTTGTTTGACTCGGGTAAATATCCCACCGCATGTTCACTTTAAAAGGTTTGGATCCTTAGGGTATTTCCATATTTAACATGTTTCAAGCTTGCATATCCATATTTAAAACATGTTAGGATCAGTTAGAAATCTCTTTCTTACCGAATTGCAAGCTATTAGGGTTGAACTAGTGGAATTTCCAAAACTTGGACAACTAAACTTTTGTGTTCATTTGTGGTGTGAGAAAAAATTTTCTTTACTTAAATTTGTTATTGTGTTTAATTTTTTCCATACATAAACTCTAAAATTTTCATTTTGTTGTGATCTATTTTGCCTTTATCTTCTTGTTTATGAGAGAATCGGAAAGTAAAAACTCAAAATTTTTGATTGAACAAAAAAATGTACATCTAAAATGGAATGGAAATGCACAAATGTGGAGAGAGATAATTCCAATAAGTTTCAAAGACTTTTAGGGACTGCAAATTCTTTTTGTTTATATATATTAAGTTTTGCAATGATAGGGAAAAGGTGGAGGAGAGTGATTTTAACTGAGTGTTGACAAACAATCCATAAGTCATTTCTTACAAAAACATAGCCCATTACAAATGATTGACTGATAAATCACTTTACCAATCATCTGTGATTGTTAGGTCATCTTTTTTTAAATGGGTAAAATAATGGCTTGTTTGACTTGGGTAAATATCCCACTGCACGTTCACACGAGAATTTAATGAGAATTTGTTGTTCAATTTAAATGGATTGGATCCATAGGGCATTTGAATCTTTAACATGTTTCAAGTATGCATATCCATATTTAAAACATGTTAGCATTAGTTAGAAATCTCTTTCTTATAAAATTTCAAGGTATTAAGGTTGAACTAGTGGAATTTCCAAAACTTGGACAACAAAACTTTTGTGTTCATTTGTGGTGTGAATAAATTTTATTTTCTTACATTTGTTCTTGTTTTTAATTTTTTCGATACATAAACTCTAAAATTTTCATTTTCTTGTGATCTATTTTGCCTTTATCTTCTTGTTTACGAAAGAATCGTAAAGTGAAAACTCAAAGTTGTTTTTAAGAAAAAAATCTACATCTAAAATTGAATGGAAATGCAAAAATGTAGAGAGAGATAATTCCAAAAAGTCTCTATGACTTTTAGGGACTACAAACTCTTTTAGTTTTTATATATTAGGTTTTGCATTGATCGGGAAAAGGGGGACGCTAGGGATTTTTACCTAAGTGTTGACTCCCAATCCATTAGTCATTTCTTAAAAAAATAGCCCGTTATGCATGATTGACCGATAAATCACTTTACAAATAATCTGGGATTGTTAGGTCAACTTTTTTTAAATGGGTAAAATAATGGCTTGTTTGACTAGGGTAAATATCCCTCCGGACGTTCATTTGAGAATTTAATGAGCATTTGTTGTTCACTCTACATGGATTGGATCCATAGGGCATTTGAAGCTTTAACATGTTTCACGCATGCATATCCATATTTAAAATATGTTAGGATAAGTTAGAAATCACTTTCTTACCAAATTCCAAGCTATTAGGGTCGAACTAGTGGAATTTCCAAAACTTGGACATCAAAACTTTTGTGTTCATTGGTGGTGTGTGAATAAATTTGATTTTCATACATTTGTTAATGTTTTTTATATTTTCAATACATAAACTCTAAAATTTTCATTTTGTTGAGATCTATTTTGCCTCTTTATCTTCTTGTTTATGAGAGAATCCAAAAGTGACAACTCAAAGTTTTTATTTAAGAAAAAAGTGTACATCTAAAATGGAAAGGAAATGCACAAATGTACAGAGAGATCATTCCAAATAGTCTCTGTAACTTTTAGGGACTGCAAATTATTTTAATTTTTATATATTAGGTTTTGCAATGATCGGGAAAAGGGGGAGGCGGGGGATTGTTAATTGAGTGTTGACTTCCGATCCATAAGTCAATTCTTACAAAAACATAGCCCGTTACACATGATTGATCGGTAAATCACTTTACAAATCATCTGTGATTGTTAGGTCAACTTTTTGTAAATGGGTAAAATAATGGCTCGTTTGACTCGGGTAAATATCCCACCGGAAGTTCACTTGAGAATTTAATGAGCATTTGTTGTTCGCTTTAAATGGATTGGATCCATAGGGCATTTGCAACTTTAACATGTGTCAAGCATGCATAGCCATATTTAAAACTTGTTAGGATCAGTTAGAAATTTCTTTCTTATCAATTTCTAAGCTATTAGGGTTGAACTAGTGGAATTTCAAAAATTTTGACAACAAATCTTTATTGGTCGTTTGTGGTGTGTGAATAAATTTTCTTTTCTTACATTTTTTTTGTTTTAAATTTTTTTCATACATAAAATCTAAAACAATCATTTTGTTGTGATCTATTTTGCCTTTATCTTCTTGTTTACGAGAGAATCGGAAAGTGAAAACTCAAAGTTTTGATTTAAGAAAAAAGTGTATATCAAAAATGGAATGGAAATGAACAAATGTTGAGAGAGATAATTTCAAAAAGTCTCTGTCACTTTAAGGGACTGCAAACTCATTTAGTTTTTATATATTAGGTTTTGCAAAGATTGGGAAAATGGAGAGGCGGGATTTTTTACTGAGTGTTGACTCCCAATCCATAAGTCATTTCTTACAAAAACATAGCTTGTTACATATGATTGACTGATAAATCATTTTAAAAATCACCTGTGATTGTTCAGTTAGCTTTTTGTAAATGGGCAAAATAATGGCTTGTTTGACTCGGATAAATATCCCACCGCACGTTCACTTGAGAATTTAATGAGCATTTATTGTTTACTTTAAAAGGATTGGATCCATAGACCTTTTGCATCTTTAACATTTTTCAATCATGCATATCCATTTTTAAAACATGTTAGGATCAGTTAGAACTCTCTTTCTTATCAAATTCCGAGCCATTAGGGTTGAACTAGTGGAATTTCCAAAACTTGGACAACAAAACTTTTGTGTTCGTTTGTGGTGTGTGAATAAATTTTCTTTACTTAAATTTTTTATTATTTTTAATTTTCTCCATACATCAACTCTAAAATTTTCATTTTGTTGTGACCTCTTTTGCCTTTATCTTCTTGTTTACGAGATAATAGGAAAGTGAAAACTCAAAGTTTTGTTTTAAGAAAAATGTGTACATCTAAAATGGAATGGAAATGCACCAATGAATAGAGAGCTAGCTAATTCCAAAAAGTCTCTGTAAATTTTATGGACTTTAAAATTTTTTAGTTTATATAGTTTAGGTTTTACAATGATCGGGAAAAGGGGGTGGCAGGGGATTTTTAACTGAGTGTTGACTCCCAATCCATAAGTCATTTCGTACAAAAACAGAGCCCGTACAAAAACAGAGCCCCTTTTAGGTCAACTCTTTGTGAATGGGCAAAATAATAGCTTGTTTGACTCGGGTAAACATCCCACCCCTCGTTCACTCGACAATTTAATGAGCATTTGTTATTCGCTTTAAAAGGTTTGGATCTATAGGGCATTTTCATCTTCAACATGTTTCAAGCATGCATATCCGTATTTAAAACATGTTTGGATCAGTTAGAAATCTCTTTCCTATCCAATTCAAAGCCATTAGGGTTGAACATGTGGAATTTCCCAAACTTCGACAACGAAACTTTTGTGTTCATTTGTGGTGTGTTAATAAATTTTCTCTATTAATATTTTTTATCTTTAAAATTTTTTTGATAAATAAACTTTAAAATTTTAATTTTGTTGTGATCTATTTTGCCTTTATCTTCTTGTTTATGAGAGAATCGGAAAGTGAAATCTCAAAGTTTTCATTTAAGAAATAAATGTACATCTAAAATAGAATGGAAATGCACAAGTTTAGAGAGAGATAATTCCAAAAAGTCTTTGTAACTTTTAGGGACTGCAAACTCTTTTAGTTTTTATATATTAGGTTTTGCAATGATTGGGAAAAGGAGGAGCCGGGGGATCTTTAACTAAGCATCAGCCATATCTAACAAAAACACAGGCCGTTACGCATGATTGACCGCTAAATCACTTTACAAATCATTTGTTATTCTTAGGTCAACTTTTGTAAATGGGCAAAATAATGGCTTGTTTGACTCGGGTAAATATCCCACCGCACATTCATTTGAGAATTTAATGAGCATTTGTTGTTCTCTTTAAAAGGTTTGGATCCAAAGGGCATTTGCATCTTTAAAATGTTTCGAGCTTGCATATCCATATTTAAAACATGTTAGGATCAGTTAGAAATCTCTTTCATAACAAATTCATAAACATTTGGGTTGAACTAGCGGAATTTCACAAACTTGGAAAACAAAACTTTTCTGTTTGTTTGTAGTGTGTAAATAAATTTTCTTTACATACATTTTTTATTATTTTTTAGATTTTCCATACAGAAACTCTTAAATTTTCATTTTTTCTGATCTTTTTTGCCTATATATTCTTGATTAGGAGAGAATCGGAAAGGAAAACTCAAAGTTTTGATTTATGAAAAAAGTGTACATCTAAAATCGAATGGATATGGACAAATGTAGAGAGAGATAATTCCAAAAAGTCTCAGTAACTTTTAGGGACTGCAAACTCTTTTAGTTTTTATATATTAGTTTTTGCAAAGATCGGGAAAAGGGGGTGACGGGGGATTTTTAACTGAGTGGTGACTCCCAATCCACAAGTCATTTGTGACAAAAATATAGCCCGTTACGCATGATTGACCAGTAAATAGCTTTACAAATCTTTTGTGAATTTTACGTTAGCTTTTTGTCAATGGGAAAAATAATTGCTTGTTTGACTCGGGTAAATATCCCACCGCACGTTCACTTGAGAATTTAATGAGCATTTGTTGTTCACTTTAAAAGGTTTGAAACCATAGGGCATTTTCATCTCTAACATGTTTCAAACATGCATATCCATATATAAAACATGTTAGGATCAGTTAGAAATCTCTTTCTAATCAAATTTTAAGCCATAAGGGTTGAACTAGTGGAATTTCCCAAACTTTGTCACCAAAAATTTTGTGTTAGTTTGTGGTGTGTGAATAAATTTTCTTTTTTTACATTCGTTATTGTGTTCAATTTTTTCAATAAATCAACTCTAAAATTTTCATTTTGTTGTGATCTATTTTTCCATTATCTTCTTGTTTACGAGAGAATCAGAAAGTGAAAACTCAAAGTTTTGATTTAAGTAAGAATGGTACATCTAATTGTGAGATAAATACGCAAAGTCTTTGTAACTTTTAGGGACTGCAAACTCTTTTAGTTATTTTATATTAGGTTTTACAATGATCGGGAAAAGGGGGAGAGGGGGGATTTTTAACTGAGTGTTGACTCCCATTCGATAAGTCATTTCTTAAAAAAATATAGCCCATTACACATGATTGACCGGTAAATCACTTTAAAAATCATCTGTAAATTTTAGGTCAGCTTTTCGTAAATGGGCAAAATAATGGCTTGTTTGACTCGGGTAAATATCCCACCGCATGTTCACTTGAGAATTTAATGAGCATCTGTTGTTCGCCTTAAAAGGTTTGGATCCATAGGGCATTTACATCTTTAACATGTTTCAAGCATCCATGTCCATATTTAAAACATGTTAGGATCAGTTAGAAATCTCTTTCTCTTCAAATTCCAAGCCATTCAGGTTGAACAAGTGGAATTGCCCAAACTAGGACAACAAAACTTTTATGTTCGTTTGTGGTGTGTGAATAAATTTTTTATTCTTTTTTAATTTTTTCCATCCATAAACTCTACAATTATAATTTTTTCTAATCTATTTTGCCTTTATCTTCCGGTTTACGAGAGAATCGGAAAGTGAAAACTAAAATTTCCATTTACAAAAAACAATGCACATCTAACATGGAATGGAAATGCCCAAATGTAGAGAGAGATAATTCCAAAAAATGTTTTTAACTTTGAGGGACTGCAAACTCTTTTAGTATTTATATATTAGTTTTTGGAAAGAACGAGAAAAAGGGGAGACAAGGGATTTTTAACTGAGTGTTGACTCCTAATCCATAAGTGATTTCTAAGAAAAATTTAGCCTATTACACATGATTTAACGGTAAAATACTTTACAAATCATCTGTGAATTTTAGGTCAGCTTTTTCTAAATGGGCAAAATAATGGCTTGTTTGACTCAGGTAAATATCCCACTGCACGTTCATTTGAATATTTAATGAGCATTTGTTGTTCGCTTTAAAAAGTTTGGATCCATATGGAATTTGCATCTTTAACATGTTTCAAGCATGCATATCCATATTTAAAACATGTTAGGATCAGTTAGAAATCTCCTTCTAATCAAATTCAAAGCGATTAGGGTTGAACTAATGAAATTTCCCAAACTTGGACAACAAAACTTTTGTGTTCGTTTGTGGTATGTGAATAAATTTTCTTTACTTACATTTTTTATTGTTTTATATTTTTTACGTACATAAACTCTAAAATTTTCATTTTGTTGTGATCTATTTTGCCTTTATCTTCTTGTTTACGAGAAAATCGGAAAGTGGAAACTCAAAGTTTTGATTTAAGAAAAAAGTGTACATCTAAAATGGAATGGAAATGCAAAAATGTAGAGAGAGATAATTCCAAAAAGTCTCTGTAACTTTTAGGGACTTCAAACTCTTTTAGTTTATACATTTTAGGTTTTGCAATGATCGGTAAAAGGGGGAGGCGGGGGATTTGTAAATGAGTGTTGACTCCCAATCCATAAGTCATTTTTTAAAAAAAACAGAGCCTGTTATGCATGATTGACCGATAAATCACTTTATAAATCATCTATGATTTTTTGGTCAACTTTTTGTGAATGGGCAAAATAATAGCTTGTTTGACTCGGGTAAACATCCCACCGCACGTTCACTTGAGAATTTAATGAGGATTTGTTGTTCGCTTTAAAATATTTGGATCCATAGGGAATTTTCATCTTAAACATGTTTCAAGCATGCATATCCGTATTTAAAACATGTTAGGATCAGTTAGAAATCTCTTTCCTATCAAATTCAATACTATTAGGGTTGAACATGTGGAATTTCCCAAACTTGGACAACGAAACTTTTGTGTTCGTTTATGAGTGTTAATAAATTTTCTTTATTAATATTTTTATTGTTTTTAATTTTTTCGATATATAAACTCTAAAATTTTCATTTTGTTGTGATCTATTTTGCCTTTATCTTCTTGTTTACGAGAGAATCTGAAAGTGAAAACTCAACTTCTTCATTTAAGAAAAAAATGTACATCTAAAATGGAATGGAAATGCACAAGTGTAGAGAGAGATAATTCCAAAAAGTCTCTGTAACTTTTAGGTACTGCAAACTCTTTCAGTTTTTATTTCTTAGGTTTTGCATTGATTGGGAAAAGGGGGAAGCGGGGGATCTTTAACTGAGTGTTGACTTCAAATCCATCAGTCATATCTTACAAAGACACAGCTCGTTATGTATGATTGACCGCTACATCACTTTACAAATCATCTATTATTCTTAGGTCAGCTCTTTGTAAATGGGTAAAATAATGGCTTGTTTGACTCGGGTAAATATCCCACCGCACTTTCATTTGAGAATTTAATGAGCATTTCTTGTTCTCTTTAAATGGTTTGGATCCAAAGGGCATTTGCATCTTTGACATGTTTCAAGCATGCATATCCATATTTAAAACATGTTAGGATCAGTTAGGAATCTCTTTCTTATCAAATTCCAAGTCATTTAGGTTGAACTAGTGGAATTTCACAAACTTGGAAAACAAAACTTTTCTATTCTTTTGTAGTATTTAAATATATTTTCTTTACGTATATTTTTTATTGTTTTTTAATTTTTTTCCAAACATAAACTCTAAAATTTTCATTTTTTCTGATCTATTTTGCTTATATCTTCTTGTTTACGAGAGTATCAGAAATGAAGACTCAATGTTTTGATTTAATAAAAAAAGTGTACATCTAAAATGGAATGGAAATACACAAATGTAGAGAGAGATAATTCCAAAAAGTCTCTGTAACTTTTAGGGACTACAAACTTTTTTAGTTTTTATATATTAGTTTTTGCAAAGATTGGGAAAAGGGGGAGACCGGGGATTTTTAACTGAGCTATGACTCCCAATACATAAGTCATTTGTGACAAAAATATAGCCCGTTACGCATGATTGACTGGTAAATAACTTTACAAATCATCTATGAATTTTACGTCAGCTTGTTGTAAATGGGCAAAATAATTGCTTGTTTGACTCGGGTAAATATCCCACCGCACGTTGAGTTGAGAATTTAATGATCATTTATTGTTCACTTTAAAAAGTTTGGATCCATAGGGCATTTGCATCTTTAACTTGTTGACTCTAAATCCATAAATCATTTCTTACAAAAACATTGCCCGTTATGCATGATTGACTGGTAAATGACATTACAAATCATTTGTAAATTTTAGGTCTGCTTTTTGTAAATGGGCAAAATAATGACCTGTTTGACTCGGGTAAATATCCCACCACACATTCAGTTGAGAATTTAATGATAATTTGTTATTCTCTTTACAAGTTTTTGATCCATAGGGCATTTGCATTTTTAACATGTTTCAAGCATGCATATCCATATTTAAAATATGTAAGGATCAGTTAGAAATCTCTTTCTAATCAAATTTCGAGACATTAGGGTTGAACTAGTGGAATTTCCCAAACTTGGACACCAAAACATTTGTGTTCATTTGTGGTGTGTGAATAAATTTTCTTTAGTTACATTTCTTATTGTGTTTAATTTTTTCGATACAAAACTCTTAAATTTTCATTTTGTTGTGATCTATTTTCCCATATCTTCTTGTTTACGAGAGAATTAGAAAGTGAGAACTCAATGTTTTGATTTAATAAAGAAGTGTACAACTAAAATGGAATAGAAATGCAAAAGTGTAGAGAGAGATAATTTGAAAATTTTCTGTAACTTTTAGGGACTGCAAACTCTTTTAGTTTTTACATTTTAGGTTTTTCAATGATGGGGAAAAGGGGGAGGCGGGGGATCCTTAACTGAGTGTTAACTCCCAATCCATAAGTCATATCTTACAAAAACACAACCCTAAGGCATGATTGACCACTAAATCAATTTAAAAATCATCTATTATTGTTATGTCAGCTTTTTGTAAATGAGCAAAATAAAGGCTTGTTTGACTCGGGTAAATATCCCACCTCACGTTCACTTGAGAATTTAATGAGCATTTGTTGTTTTAAAAAGTTTGGATCCATAGGGCATTTGCATCTTTAACATGTTTCAAGCATGCATATCCATTTTTAAAACATGTTACGATCAGTCAGAAATCTCTTTTATTTCAAATTCCTTGCCATTCGGGTGTGAACTAGTGGAATTTCCCAATCTAGGACAACAAAACTTTTCTGTTCGTTTGTGGTGTGTGAATAAATTTTATTTACTTATATTTGTTATTGATTTTTAATTTTTTCCATACCTGAACTCTAAAATTTTCATTTTTTTGATCTATTTTGCCTTTTCTTCTTGTTTACATGATAATCGGAAAGTGAAAACTCAAAGTTTTGATTGAAGAAAAAAAGTGTACATCTAAAATGGAATGGAAATACACAAATGAAGAGAGAGATAAATCCAAAAAGTCTATGTAACTTTTAGGTTCTGCAAACTCTTTTAGTTTTTATATATAAGTTTTTGCTAAGATCGGGAAAAGGGGGTGACGGGGGATTTATAACTGAGGGTTGACTCCAACCCATCAGTCATTTCTTACCAAAATATAGCCCATTAAGGATGATTGACTGGTAAATAACTTTACAAATCATATGTGAATTTTAAGCCAACTTTTTGTAAATGGGCAAAACATTGGTTTGTTTGACTCAGGTAAATATCCCACAGCACATTCACTTGAGAATTTAATGAGCATTTGTTGTTCACTTTAAAAGATTTGGATCCATAGGGAATTTCCATCTTTAACATGTTTCAAGATTGCATATCCATATTTAAAAGGATCAGTTAGAAAACTCTTTCTTATCAAATTCCATTCCATTAGGGTTGAACTAGTGGGATTTCCCAAACTTGGACAACAAAACTTTTGTGTTCGTTTGCAGTGTGTGAATAAATTTTCTTTACTTATATTGGTTATTGTTTTTAATTTTTTTCATACAAAAACTCTAAAATTTTCATTTTGTTGTGATCTATTTTTCCTTTATCTTCTTGTTTACGAGAGAATCAAAAAATGAAAACTCAAAGTTTTGATTTAAAAAAAAAGCGTACATCTAAAATGGAATGGAAATGCACATATGTAGAGAGAGATAATTCCAAAAAGTCTCTATATCATTTAGGGACTGCAAACTCTTTTAGTTTTTATATATTAGGTTTTGCAATGATAGGGAAAAGGGGGTGGCGGGGGATCTTTAACTGAGTGTTGACTCCCAATCCATAAGTCTTTTCTTACAAAAACATAGCCAGTTACGAATGATTGACCGGGAAATCAATTTACAAATCATCTGTGATTGTTAGGTCAACTTTTTGTAAATGGACAAAATAATGGCTTGTTTGACTAGGGTAAATATCCCAGCAGACGTTCACTTGAGAATTTAATGAGCATTTGTTGTTAGCTTTAAATGGTTTGGATTCATAGGGCATTTTCATCATAAACATGTTTCAAGCATGCATATCCATATTTAAAACATGTTAGGAACAGTTAGAAATCTCTTTCTTATTAAATTCAAAGCCATTAGGGTTGAACATGTGGAATTTCCCAAAGCTGGACAAAAAAATTTTGTGTTCATTTGTGGTGCGTGGATAAATTTTCTTTACTTACATTTGTTATTTTTTTTAATTTTTTCCATACATAAACTCTAAAATTTTCATTTTGTTGTGATCTATTTTACCTTTATCTTCTCATTTACGAGAGAATCGAAAAGTGAAAACTCAAAAATTTGATTTTAGGCTTTTGTGTACATCTAAAATGGAAAGGAAATGTAAAAGTGTACAGAAAGATAATTCCAAAAAGTCTCTGTAACTTTTAGGGACTACAAACTCTTTTAGTTTTAATATATTAGGTTTTGCAATGATCGGGAAAAGGGGGAGGTGGCGGATCTTTAACTGAGTGTTGACTCCCAATCCATAAGTCATATGTTACAAAAATACAGCCCGTTACACATGTTTCACCGCTAAATCACTTTACAAATCATCTGTTAATGTTAGGTCTGCTTTTTGTAAATGGGCAAAATAATGGCATGTTTGACTCGGGTAAATATCCCACCGCTCGTTTACTTGAGAATTTAATGAGCATTTTTTGTTCGCTTTAAAAGGTGTGGATCCAGATGGCATTTGCATCTTTAACATGTTTCAAGCATGAAAATCCATATTTAAAACATGTTAGGATCAATTAGAAATCTCTTTCTTTTCAAATTCCAAGCCATTCGGTTTGAACTTGTGGAATTTCCAAATTTGGACAACAAAACTTTTCTGTTCGTTAGTTATGTGTGAATAAATTTTCTTTACTTACATTTGTTCTTTTTTTTTTAATTTTTTCCATACATAAACTCTAAAATTTTCATTTTGTTGTGTTCTATTTTGCCTTTATCTTCCTGTTTATGAGAGAATCGGCAAGTGAAAACTCAAAGTTTTGATTTCAGAAAAAATGTGTACATCTAAAATGGAATGGAAATGCACAAATGTTGAGAGAGATAATTCCAAAAAGTCTCTGTAACTTTTAGGGACTGCAAACTCTTTTAGTTTTTATATATTAGTTTTTGCAAAGATCGGGAAAAGGGGGAGGGAGATTTTTAACTGAGTGTTGACTCGCAATCGATAAGTCATTTCATACAAAAATATAGCCCTTTACGCATGATTGATCGGTAAATCACTTTACAAATCATCTGTAAATTTTAGGTCAGCTTTTCGTAAATGGACAAAATAATGGCTTGTTTGACTCGGGTAAATATCCCACCACACGTGCACTTGAGAATTTAATGAGCATTTGTTGTTCACTTTAAAAGGTTTGGCTCCATAGGGCATTTCCATCTTTAACATGTTTCAAGAATGCATATCCATATTTAAAACATGTTAGGATCAGTTAGAAATCTCATTCTTATCAAATTCAAAGCCATTAGGGTTGAACAAGTGGAATTTCCAAAACTTGGACAACAAAACTTTTCTGTTTGTTTGTGGTCTGTGAATAAATTTTCTTTTCTTACATTGGTTATTTTTTTAATTATTTTCCATACATAAACTCTAAAATTTTCATTTTATTGTGATCTATTTTGGCTTTATCTTCTTGTTTACGAGAGAATCGGAAGGTGAAAACTCAAAGTTTTACTTTAAGAAAAAAGTATACGTCTAAAATGGAATGGAAATACAAAAATGTAGAGATAGATAATTCCAAAAATTCTCTTTAACTTTTAGGGACTGCAAACTCTTTTAGTTTTTATATATTAGGTTTTGCAATGATCGGGAAAAGGGGGTGGCGGGGGATCTTTAACTGAGTGTTGACTTCCAATCCATAAGTGATTTCTTACAAAACCAAAGCCAGTTATGCATGATTGACCGATATATCACTTTAAAAATCATCTATGATTGTTAGGTCAGTTTTTTTTAAATGGAAAATAATGGCTTGTTTGACTAGGGTAAACATCCCACCGCATGTTCACTTGAGAATTTAATGAGCATTTGTTCTTTGCTTTAATAGGTTTGGATCCATAGAGCATTTGCATCTTTAACATGTTTCAAGCATGTATATCCATATTTGAAACATGTTAGGATCAGTTAGAAATCTCTTTCTAATCAAATTTCAAGTTATTAGGGTTGAACTCGTGGAATTTCCCAAACTTGGACAACAAAGCTTTTGTGTTCGTTTTTGGTGTGTGAATAATTTTTTTTCCTTACATTTTTTATTATTTTTAATTTTTTCCATACATAAACTCTAAAATTTTCTTATTATTGTGATCTATTTTGCCTTTTTCTTATTTTTTAAGAGAGAATCGGAAAGTGAAAACTCAAAGTTTTCATTTAAGAAAAAAATGTACATAAAATATAGAATGTTAATGCACAAATGTTGAGAGATATAACTACAAAAAGTCTCTGTCACTTTTAGGAACAACAAACTCTACCAGTTTTTATATTTAGGTTTTGCAATGATTGGGAAAAGATGGAAGCGGGGGATTTTTAACAGAGTGATGACTCCCAATCCATAAGTCATTTCTTACCAAAACATAGCCCGTTGCACATGATTGAATGATAAATCACTTTACAAATTATCTGTGACTGTTAGGTTAGCTTTTTGTAAATGGGAAAAATAATGGCTTGTTTGACTCGGGTAAATATCCCATCGCACGTTCACTTGAGAATTTAATGAGCATTTATTGTTAGTTTTAAGTGGTTTGGATCCATCGGGCATTTCCATCTTTAACATGTTTCAAGCATGCATATCCATATTTAAAACTAGGATCAGTAAGAAATCTCTTTCTTATCAAATTCCAAGCCATTAGGGTTGAACAAGTGGAATTTCCCAAACTTGGATAACAAAACTTTTGTGTTCTTTTGTGGTGTGGGAATAAATTTTCTTTACTTACAATTGGTATTGTTTTAATTTTTTCCAAACAAAATATTAAATTTTCATTTTGTTGTGATCTATTTTGCCTTATCTTCTTTTTTACGAGAGAATCGGAAAGTGAAAACTCAAAGTTTTGATTAAAGAAAAAAATGTACATCTAAAATGGAATGGAAATGCACAAATATAGAGAGAGATAATTCCAAAAAATCGTTGTAACTTTTAGGGAGTGCAAACTTTTTTAGTTTTTATGTATTAGGTTTTGCAATGATCAGGAAAAGGGGGATGCCAGGGATTTTTAACTGATTGTTGACTCCCAATCCATAAGTCATTTCTTACAAAAACATAGCCCATTACGCATGATTGACCGATAAATCACTTTACAAATCATCTGTGATTGTTTGGTCAGCTTTTTGTAAATGGGGTAAATAATGTCTTGTTTTACTCTGGTAAATATCCCACTGCACGTTCATTTGAGAATTTAATGAGCAATTGTTGTTTGCTTTAAAAGGTTTGGATCCATAAGCATTTGCATCTTTAACATGCTTTCAAGCATGCATATCAATGTTTAAAACATGTTAGGATCAGTTTGAAATCTCTTTCTTATCAAATTCCAAGCCTTTAGGGTTGCACTAGTGGAATTTCCAAAACTTGGACAACAAAAATTTTGTGTTCGTTTGTTGTGTGTGAATAAATTTTCTTTACTTGCATTTGATTTTTTTTTTTTAATTTTTTCCATACATAAACTCTAAAATTTTCAATTTGTTGTGCTCTATTTTGCTTGCATCTTCTTGTTTACGAGAAAATCGGAAAGTGAAAACTCAATGTTTTAATTTAAGAAAAAAGTGTACAACTAAAATGGAATAGAAATGCACAAATGAAGAGAGAGATAATTCCAAAAAGTCTCTGTAACTTTTAGGGACTGCTAGCTCTTTTAGTTTTTATATCTTAGGTTTTGCATTGATCGGGAAATGGGGGAGGCGGGAGATTTTTAACTGTGTGTTGACTCCCAATCCATAAGTCATTTCTTTCAAAAACATAGCCCATTACGTATGATTGACCGATAAATCACTTTGAAAATTATATGTGATTGTTAGGTCAGCCTTTTGTTAATGGGAAAAATAATGGCTTGTTTGACTTGGGTAAATATCCCACCGCACGTCCACTTGATAAATTAATGAGCATTTGTTGTTCGCTTTAAAAGGATTGGATCCTAGGGCATTTGCATCTTGAACAAGTTTCAAGCATTAGAAATCTCTTTCTAATCAAATTTGAAGCCATTAGGGTTGATCTAGTGGAATTTCTGAAACTTGGACAAAAAAACTTTTGTGTTCGTTTGTGGTGTGTGAATAAATTTTCTTTACTTACATTTGTTATTGTTTTTAATTTTTTCCATATATAAACTCTAAAATTTTCATTTTGTTGTGATCTATTTTGCCTTTATCTTCTTGTTTACGACAAAATCGGAAAGTGACAATGCAAAGTTTTGATTTAAGAAAAAAGTGTATATCTAAAATGGAATGGAAATGCACAAATGTAGGGAGAGAAAATTCCAAAAAGTCTCTATAACTTTTAGGGACTGCAAACTCTTTTACTTTTTATATATTAGGTTTTGCAATGATGAGGAAAAGAGGGAGGAGAAGAAATTTTAAGTGAGTGTTGACTCCTAATCCATAAGTCATTTCTTAAAAATACATAGCCTGTTACGCATGATTGACCAATAAATCACTTTTTAAATCTTCTATGATAGTTAGGTCAGCTTTTTGTAAATGGGCGAAATAATGGCTTGTTTGACTCGGGTAAATATCCCACCGCACGTTCAATTGAGAATTTAATGAGCATTTGTTGTTCGCTTTAAAAGGTTTGGATCCATAGGGCATTTGCATCTTTAACAAGTTTCAAGCATGCATATCCATATTTAAAACATGTTAGGATCAGTTAGAAATCTCTTTCTTATCAAATTCCAAGCTATTAGGGTTTAACTAGTGGAATTTCCAAAACATGGACAACAAAACTTTTGTGTTCGTTTGTGGTGTGTGAATAAATTTTCTTTTTTTACATTTGGTATTGTTTTTAATTTTTTCTATACATAAACTCTAAAATTGTCATTTTGTTGTGATATATTTTGCCGTTATCTTCTTGTTTACGAGAGAATCGGAAAGTGAAAACACAAAGTTTTGATTTAAGAAAAAATTGTACATCTAAAATGGAATAGAAATGCAAAAATGGAGAGAGAGATAAATCCAAAAAGTCTCTGTAACTTTTAGGGAGTGCAATCTCTTTTAGTTTTAATATATTAGGTTTTGCAATGATCAGGAAAAGGGTGAGGCGGGGGAATTTTATCTGAGTGTTGGCTACTAATCCATAAGTCAACTCTTACAAAAACATAGCCCGTCATGCATGATTGAACGGTAAATCACTTTACAAATCATTTGTGATTGTTAGGTCAACTTTTTGTAAATAGGTAAAATAATGGCTTGTTTGACTTGGGTCAAAATACCACCGGGCGTTCACTTGAGAATTTAAAGAGCATTTGTGGTTCACTTTAAAAGGTTTGGATCCATAGGGCATTTGTATCTTTAACAAGTTTCTAGCATGCAAATCCATATTTAAGACATGTTGGGATCTGTCAGAAATCTCTTTCTTATGAAATTCCAAGCTATTAGGGTTGAACTAGTAGAATTTCTAAAACTTTGACATAAAAACTTTTGTGTTTGTTTGTGATGTGTCCATAAATTTTCAATTCTTAAATTTTTTATTGTTTTTAATTTTTTCTATACATAAACCTAAAATTTTCTTTTTGTTGTGATCTATTTTGCCTTTTCTTCTTGTTTACGAAAGAATCGGAAAGTGAAAACTCAAAGTTTTTATTTAAGAAAAATGTTTACATCTAAAATAGAATGGAAAGCACAAATTTAGAGAGAGATAATTCCAAAAATTCTCTGTAAGTTTTAGGGACTACAAACTCTTTTAGTGTTTATATATTAGTTTTTGCAAAGATCGGGAAAAGGGGAGACGAGGGATTTTTAACTGAGTGTTGACTCCATATCTATAAGTAATTTCTAATAAAAATATAGCCCATTACATATGATTGACCGGTAAATCACTTTAAAAATCATCTGTGAATATTAGGTCAGCTTTTTATAAATGGGTAAAATAATGGCTTGTTTGAGTTGGGTAAATATCCCACCGCATGTTCACTTGAGAATTTAATGAGAATTTGTTGTTCACTTTAAAAGGATTGGATCCATAGGTCATTTTCATCTTTAACATGTTTCAAGCATGCAAATCCATATTTAAAACATGTTAGGATCAGTTAGAAATCTCTTTCTTATCAAATTCCAAGCTATTAGGGTTGAACTAGTGGAATTTTCACAACTTGGACAACAAAACTTTTGTGTTCGTTTGTGGTGTGTGAATAAATTTTCTTTTCTTACATTTTTTATTGTTTTTAATTTTTTCCATACATAAACTCTAAAATTTTCATTTTGTTGTGATCTATTTTGCCTTTATCTTCTTGTTAGAGAGAGAATCGGAAAGTGAAAACTCAAAGTTTTGATTTAAGAAAAAAATGTACATCTAAAATGGAAAAGAAATGCACAAATGTAGAGTGAGATAATTCCAAAAGTCTTTGTAACTTTTAGGGAATGCAAACTCTTTTAGTTTTTAGATATTAGGTTTTGCAATGATCGGGAAAAGGGTGAGGCGGGGGATTTTTAATTGAGTGTTGACTTCCAATCCATAAGTCAACTCTTACAAAAACATAGCCCATTACGCATGATTGACCGGTAAATCACTTTACAAATCATCGGTGATTGTTTGGTCAATTTTTTCTAAATGGGTAAAATAATGGCTTAATTAACTTGGGTAAATATCCCACCGGACGTTCACTTGAGAATTTAAAGAGCATTTGTTGTTTGCTTTAAAATGTTTGGATCCATAGGTCATTTGCATCTTTAATAAGTTTCTAGCATGCAAATCCATATTTAAAACTTGTTAGGATCAGTTAGAAATCTCTTTCTTATCAAATTCCATGCCATAAGGGTTGAACTAGTGGATTTTCCCAAACTTGGACAACAAACTTTTAGTGTTCATTTGTGGTTTGTGAATAAATTTTCTTTACTTATATTTTTTATGGTGTTTAATTTTTTCGATACATAAACTCTAAAATTTTCATTTTGTTGTGATCTATTTTGCCTTTATCTTTATGCTTATGTGAGAGTCAGAAAGTGAAAACTCAAAGTTTTGATTTAACAAAAAAGTGTATATCTAAAATGGAATGGAAATGCACAAATTTAGAGAGAGATAATTCCAATAAGTCTCAGTGACTTTTAGGGACTACAAACTCTTTTAGTTTTTACATATTAGGTTTTGCAATGATCAGGAAAAGGGGGAAGCAAGGGATTTTTAACTCAGTGTTGACTCCAGATACTTCAATCATTTCTTATAAAAACATAACTCGTTACACATGATTGATGGATAAATCATTTTACCAATCATCTGTGATTGTTAGGTCAACTTTTTGTAAATGGGTAAAATAATGGCTTGTTTGACTCAGGTAAATATCCCACCGCATGTTCACTTGAGAATTTAATGAGTGTTTGTTGCTCACTTTAAATAGATTGGATCCATAGGGCATTTGAATCTTTAACATGTTTCAAGCATGCATATCCATTTTTAAAACATGTTAGGATAATTTAGAAATCTCTTTCTTGTCAAATTCCAAGCCATTAGGGTTGAACTAGCGGAATTTCCCAAATTTGGACAACAAAACTTTTGTGTTCATTTGTAGAGTGTGAATAGATATTCTTTACCTTTTTTATTTATTTTAATTTTCTCCTTACATAAACTCTAAAATTTTCATTTTGTTGTGATCTATTCTGCCTTTATCTTCTTGTTTACGTGAGAATCGGAAAGGGAAAACTCAAAGTTTTGATTAAAGAAAAAAGTTCACATCTAAAATGGAATGGAAATGCACAAATGTAGAGAGAGATAATTCTAAAAATTCTATGTAACTTTTAGGGACTACAAACTATTTTAGGTTTTATATATTAGATTTTGCAATGATCGGAAAAAGGGGTGATGAGGGATCTTTAACTGAGTGTTGACTCCCAATCCATATGTCATTTCTTAATAAAAACACAGCCAGTTACGTATGATTTGCCGTTAAATCACTTTAAAAATCATCTATGATTGTTAGGTCAGCTTTTTGTAAATGGGCAAAATAATGGCTTGTTTGACTAGAGTAAATATCCCACCGCACGTTTGCTTGAAAATTTAATGAGCATTTGTTGTTTTCTTTAAAAGGTTTGGATCCGTAGGGTATTTTCATCTTTAACATGTTTGAAGCATGCATATCCATATTTAAAATATGTTAGGATCAATTAGAAATCTCTTTCATATCAAATCCGAAGCCATTAGGTTTGAACTAGTGGAATTTCCTAAACTTGGACAACAAAACTTTTGTGTTCGTTTGTGGTGTGTGAACAAAATTTCTGTACTTACATTTGTTATTGTGTTTAATTTTTTCTGTACTTAAACTCTAAAGTTTTCATTTTTTTTGTGATCTATTTTGCCTTTTTCTTCTTGTTTACGAGAGAA
This sequence comes from Aristolochia californica, assembly GCF_029961685.1. Taxonomy (NCBI): domain Eukaryota; kingdom Viridiplantae; phylum Streptophyta; class Magnoliopsida; order Piperales; family Aristolochiaceae; genus Aristolochia; species Aristolochia californica. Next base: position 15,569,344 of record NW_027181782.1, on the reverse strand, counting down.
TAGGAAAGTGAAAACTCAAAGTTGTATTTATGAAAAAAGTGTTCATCTAAAATGGATGGATATGGATAAATGTAAAGAGTGATAATTCCAAAAAGTCTCAGTGACTTTTAGGGACTACAAACTCTTTTAGTTTTTATATATTAGGTTTTACAATGATCAGGAAAAGGGGGAGGCGAGGGATTTGTAACTGAGTGTTGACTCCTAATCCATAAGTCATTTCTTACAAAAACATAGCCCGTTGTGCATGATTGACCGATAAATCACTCCACAAATCACATGTGATTGTTAGGTCAACTTTTTCGTAAATGGGTAAAATAATGGCTTGTTTGACGAGGGTAAATATCCCACCACACGTACACTTGAGAATTTAATGAGCATTTGTTGTTCGCTTTAAATGGATTGGATCCATAGAGCATTTGCATCTTTAACATATTTCAAGCATGCACATCCGTATTTAAAACAAATTATGATCAGTTAGAAAACACTTTCTTATCAAATTCCAAGCTATTCGGGTTGAACTAGTGGAATTTCAAAAACTTGGACAACAAAACTTTTGTGTTCGTTTGTGGCGTGTGAATAAATTTTATTTTCTTACATTTTTTATTGTTCTTAATTTTTTCCATACATAAACTCTAGAACTATCATTTTGTTGAGATCTATTTTTCTTTTATCTACTTGTTTACGAGAGAATCGAAAAGTGAAAACTCAAAGTTTTGATTTACGAAAACATTGTACATTTAAAATGGAAAGAAATGCAAAAATGTAGAGAGAGATAATTCGAAAAAGTCTATGTAACTTTTACAGACTGCAAAGTCTTTTAGTTTTTATATATTAGGTTTTGCAATGATCGGGAAAAGGGGGAGGCGAGGGAGTTTTAATTGAGTGTTGACTCCCAATCCATAATTCATTTCTTACAAAAACATAGCCCGTTACGCTTGATTAACCGATAAATAAATTTACAAATCATATGTGATTGTTTGGTCAACATTTTGTAAATGGGTGAAATAATTGCTTGTTTGACTCGGATAAATATCCCACCGCACGTTCAATTGAGAATTTAATGAGCGTTTGTGGTTCGCTTTAAATGGTTTAGATCCTTAGGGCTGTATATTTAAAATGTTTCAAGCGTACATATCCATGTTTAAAACATGTTAGGATCAGTTAGAAATCTCTTTCTTATCAAATTCCAAGCTATTTTGGTTGAACAAGGGGAGTTTCCAAAACGTGGACAACAAAAATTTTGTGTTCGTTTTGGTTGTGTGAATAAATTTTCTTTTCGAACATTTTTATTGTTTTTAATTTTTTCCTTACATAAACTCTAAAATTTTCATTTTGTTGTGATCTATTTTGCCTTTATCTTCTTGTTTACGAGAGAATCGAAAAGTGAAAACTCAATGTTTTTATTTAAGAAAAAAGTGTACATCTAAAATGGAATGGAAATGCACAAACATGGAGAGATATAATTCCAAAAAGTATCTATAACTTTTAAGGACTGCAAACTCTTTTAGTTTTTATATATTAGGTTTTGCAATGATTGGCAAAAGGGGGAGGTGGGGGATTTTTATATGAGTTTTGACTCCTAATCCATAAGTCATTTCTTACAAAAACATAGCCCATTACGCATGATTGACCGGAAAATCACCTTAAAAATCATTTGTGATTGTTAGGTTAGCTTTTTTTAAAAGGGTAAAATAATGTCTTGTTTGACTCGGGTAAATATCCCACCACACGTTCACTTGAGAATTTAATGAGCATTTGTTGTTTGATTTAAAAGGTTTGGATCCATAGCGCATTTGCATCTTTAACATGTTTCAAGCATACATATACCTATTTAAAACATGTTAAGATCAGTTAGAAATCTCTTTCTTATCAAATTCCATGCCATTAGGGTTGAACTAGTGGAATTTCCAAAACCTGGACAACAAAACTTTTATGTTCATTTGTGATGTGTGAATAAATTTTCTTTACTTAAATTTGTTATTGTGTTTAATTTTTTCCATACATAAACTCTAAAATTCTCCTTTTATTATGATCTATTTTGCCTTTATCTTCTTGTTTACGAGAGAATCGGAAAGTGAAAACTCAAAGTTTTGATTTAATAAAAAAATGTACATCTAAAATGGAAAGGAAATGCACGAATGTAAAGAGATAATTAAAAAAAGTGTCTATAACTTTTAGGGACTGCAAACTCTATTAGTTTTTATATATTAGGTTTTGCAATGATCGGGAAAATGTGGAGGCAGGAGATTTTTAACTGAGTGTTGACTTCCAATCCATATGTCATTTCTAACAAAAACATAGCCCGTTACACATGAATGACCGGTAAATCACTTTACAACTTATCTGTGATTGTTATGTCAACTTTTTGTAAATGGGTAAACTAATAGCTTGTTTGACTCGGGTAAATATCCCACCGGAAGTTCACTTTAGAATTTAATGAGCATTTGTTGTTCGCTTTAAATGGAATGGATCCATAGGGCATTTGCATCTTTAACATGTTTTAAGCATGCATATCCATATTTAAAATATGTAAGGATCAGTTAGAAAACACTTTTTTTATCAAATTCCAAGCTATAAGGGTTGAACTAGTGGAATTTCCACAACTTGGACAACAAAACTTTTGTGTTCACTTGTGGTGTGTGAATAAATTTTATTTTCTTAAATTTTTTATTTTTTTGAATATTTTCCATACATAAACTCTAGAACTTTCATTTTGTTGTGACCTATTTTGCCTTTACGTCTTGTTTACGACAGAATTGGAAAGTGAAAACTCAAAGTTTTGATTTAAGAAAAAAGTGTATATCTAAAATGGAATGGAAATACAAAAATTGAGAAAGAGATAATTCCAAAAAGTCTTTGTAACTTTTATGGACTGCAAACTCTTTTAGTTTTTAAATATTAGGTTTTGCATTGATTGGGAAAAGGGGGAAGCGGGAGATTTTTAACAGAGCGTTGACTCCCAATCCATAAGTCATTTCTTACGAAAACAAAGCCCATTAGGCATGATTGACCGATAAATTAATTTACAAATCATTTGTGATTGTCAGGTCAACTTTTGAAAATGGGCAAAATTATGGCTTGTTTGATTCAGGTAAATATTCCACAGCACGTTCACTTAAGAATTTATTGATCATTTGTTGTTCGCTTTAAAAGGTTTTGATCCATAGGGCATTTGCATTTTTAACATGTTTCAAGTACGCATATCCATATTTAAAACATGTTAGGATCAGTTAGAAATCTTTCTTATCAAATTATATGCCATTAGGTTTGAATTAGTTGAATTTTCCAAACTTGGACAACAAAACTTTTGTGTTCGTTTGTGTGTGTGAATAAATTTTCTTTACTTAAATTTGTTTTTTTTTTTAATTTTATTCATCCATAATTGTAAAATTTTCATTTTGTTGTGATCTATTTTGGTTTTATCTTCTTGTTTATGAGAGAATCGAAAAGTAAAAGCTCAAAGTTTTGATTTATGAAAAAAGTGTACATCTAAAATGGAATGGAAATGTATAAATGTAGAGGGAGATATTTCCAAAAAGTCTCTGTAACTTTTAGGGACTGCAAACTCTGTTAGTTTTTATATATTAGGTTTTGCAATGATTGGGAAAAGGGGGTGGCGGAGGATTTTTAACTGAGTGTTGACTCCCAATCCATAAGTAATTTCTTAAAAAAAATTAGCCCGTTACGCATGATTGACCGATAAATCACTTTACAAATCATCGTTGATTGTTAGGTCAGCTTTTTGTAAATGGGCAAGTAATGGCTTGTTTCTCGGGTAAATTTCCCACCGCACGTTCAATTCAGAATTTAATGAGCATTTGTTGTTCGCTTTAAAAGGTTGGGATTCATAGGGAATTTGCATATTTAACATGTTTCAAGCATGCACATCCATATTTAAAACATGTTAGGATCAATTAGAAATCTCTTTCTTATCAAATTCCAAGCCATTTGGGTGGAATTAGTGGAATTTCACAAACTTGGACAATAAAACTTTTCTGTTCATTTGTGGTGTGTGACTAAATTTCTGTACAAACATTTGTTAATTTTTTAAAATCTTCCTATACATAAACTCTTAAATTTTCATTTTTTTGCGATATATTTGGCCTTTATCTTCTTGTTTACGAGAGAATTGGAAAGATAAAAACACAAAGATTTGATTTAAGAAAAAATTTTACAATTAAAATGGAATGGAAATGCACAAATGTATAGAGAGATAATTCCAAAAAGTCTCTGTAACTTTTAGGGACTGGAAACTCTCTTATTTTTTATATATTAAGTTTTGCAATGATCCGGAAAAGGGCGATGCAGTAAATATCCCACCGTACGTTCACTTGAGAATTTAATGAGCATTTGTTTTTTTCTTTAAAATTTATTGATCCATATGGCATTTGCATCTTTAACATGTTTCAAGCTTACATATCCATATTTAAAACATTTTAGTATCAGTTAGAAATCTCTTTCTTATCAAATTCCAAGCAATTAGGTTTGATCAAGTGAAGTTTCCCAATCTTCGACAACAAAACTTTTGTGTTTGTTTGTGGTGTTTGAATAAAATTTATTTACTTACATTTGTTATTGTGTCTAATTTTTTCCATACATAAACTCTAAAATTTTCATTTTGTTGTGATCTATTTGGCCTTTATCTTCTTGTTTATGAGAGAATCGGAAAGTGAAAACTAAAAGTTGTATTTAATAAAAAAGTGTACATCTAAAATGGAATGGAAATGCACAAATTTAGAGAGATAATTCCAAGCAAACTCTTTTAGTTTTTTATAGGTTTTGCTATGATTTGGAAAAGGGGGGAGGAGGGGGATTTTTTACTGAGCGTTGACTCCCAATCCATAAGTCATTGTTTACAAAAACATAGCCTGTTACGCATGATTGACAGCTAAATCACTTTACAAATCATTTGTTATTCTTAGGTCAGTTTTTTTTGTAACTGGGCAAAATAATGCCTTGTTTGTCTCGGGTAAATATCCCATCGCACGTTCACTTGAGAATTTAATTAGTATTGGTTTTTTGCTTTAAAAGGTTTGGATCCATAGGGCATTTGCATCTTTAACATGTTTTAAGCATGCATATCCATATTTAAAACATTTTTGGATTAGTTAGAAATCTCTTTCTTATCAAATTCCAAGCCATTGGGTTTGAACTAGAGGAATTTCCATAACTTGGACAACAAAAGTTTTGTGTTCGTTTGTGGTGTGTGAATAAATTTTATTTACTTACATTTGTTATTGTGGTTAATTATTTCCATACATAAACTCTAAAAGTTTCATTTTGTTGTGATCTATTTTACTTTTATCTTCTTCTTTAAGAGAGAATAGGAAAGTGAAAACTCAAAGTTTTGTTTTAAGAAAAAAGTATACATCTAAAATTGAATGGAAATGCAAAAATGTAGAGAGATAATTCCAAAAAGTCTCTGTAAATTTTAGGGACTGTGAACTCTGTTAGTTTCTATATATTAGGTTTTGTAATGATCGGGAAAAGGGGGTGGCGTAGGATTTTTAGCTGAGTGTTCACTCCCAATCCATAAGTAATTTCTTACAAAAACATAGACCGTTACATATGATTGACCGATAATTCACTTTAAAAATTATTTGTGATTGTTAGGTCAGCTTTTTTGTAAATGGGCAAAATAATGGCTTGTTTTACTCACGTAAATATCCCACCACACGTTCACTTGAGAATTTAATGAGCCTTTGTTTTTTGCTTTAAAAGGTTTGGATCCATAGGGCATTTGCATCTTTAACATGTTTCAAGCATGCATATCCATATTTAAAACATGTTAGGATCAGTAAGAAATCTCTTTCATTTCAAATTTCAAGCTATTAGGGTGGAACTAGTGGAATTTAACAAATTCGGACAACAAAACTTTTGTGTTCGTTTGAGGTGTGTGAATAAATATTCTTTACTTATATTTATTAATTTTAAAAAAATTTCCCATACCTAAACTTTAAAATTTTCATTTTGTTGTGATTTTTTTTTGCCTTTATCTTCTTGTTTACCATAGAATTGGAAAGTCAAAACTCAAAGATTTGATTTAAGAAAAAAGTGTACATCTAAAATCGAATGAAAATGCACAAATGTATAGGGAGATAATTCCAAAAAGTCTCTGTAACTTTTAGGGACTGCAAACTCTCGTAGTATTTATATATTAGGTTTTGCAATGATCGGGAAAAGGGGGAGACAGAGGATTTTTAATTGAGTATTGACACCCAATCCATAATTCATTTCATACAAGAACATAGCCTGTTAGACATGATTGACCGATAAATCACTTTAAAAATCATCTTTGATTGTTAGGTCAGCTTTTTGTAAATGGTAAAAATAATGGCTTGTTTGACTCGAGTAAATATCCCACAACACGTTGAATTGAGAATTTAATGACCATTTGTTGTTTGCTTTAAAAGGTTTGGATCGATAGGGCATTTGCCTCTTTAACATGTTTCAAGCATGCATATATTTAAAATATGTTAGGATTAATTAGAAATCTCTTTCTTATCAAATTCCAAGCCATAAGGGTTGAACTAGTGGAATTTCCCAAACCTGGACAACAAAACTTTGTGTTCGTTTGTGGTGTGTGAATAAATTTTTTTAATTACATTTTTTATTATTTTTAATTTTTTCCATTCATAAACTCTAAAATTTTCATTTTGTTGTGATCGGTTTTCCCTTTATCTTCTTGTTTAAGAGAGAATAGGAAAGTGAAAACTCAAAGTTTTGATTGAAGAAAAAAGTGTACATCTAAAATGGAATGGAAATGCACAAATTTAAAGAGAGATAATTTCAAAAAGTCTCTGTAACTTTTAGGTACTGCAAACTCTTTTAGTTTTTATATATTAGGGTTGGTAATGATCGGTAAAAAGGGGAGGTGGGGGATTTTTAACTGAATGTTGACTCCTAATCCATAAGTCATTTCTTAAAAAAATATAGCCCGTTACGCATGATTGACCGATAAATCACTTTACAAATCATCTGTGATTGTTAGGTCAACTCTATGTAAATGGGCAAAATAATGGCTTGTTTGACTCGGGTAAATATCCCACTGCACATTCACTTGAGAATTTAATGAGCATTTGTTGTTCGCTTCAAAAGGTTTGGATCCATAGGACATTTGCATCTTTAACATGTTTCAAACATGCATGTCCATATTTAAAACATGTTAGGATCAGTTAGAAATCTCTGTCATATCAAATTCAAAACCATAACGGTTGAACTAGTGGAATTACCCAAACTGGGATAACAAAAGTTGTTGTTCATTTGTGGTGTGTGAATAAATTTTCTTTTCTCACTTTTTTTATTTTTTAAAATTTTTTCTATACATTAACTCTAAAATTTTCATTTTGTTGTGATCTATTCTGCCTTTTTCTTCTTGTTTACGTGGAGAGAGATAATTTCAAAAAGTCTCTGTAACTTTTATGGAGTGCAAACTCTTTTAGTTTTTATATATTAAGTTTTGCAATGATCGAGAAAAGGGGGAGGTGGGGACTTTTTAACTGAGTGTTGACTCCAAATCCATATGTACTTTTAAAAAAAAAAATAGGCCATTACATATGATTGACCGATAATTCACTTTATAAATCATCTTTGATTGTTAGGTCAGCTTATTGTAAATGGGCAAAATAAAGGCTTGTTTTACTCGGGTAAATATCCCACCGCACGTTCACTTGAGAATTTAATGAGAATTTGTTGTTCGCTTTAAAAGGTTTGGATCAATAGGGCATTTGCATCTTTAACATGTTTCAAGAATGAATATCCAAATTTAAAACATGTTAGGACCAGTTAGAAATCTCTTTCTTATCAAATTCAAAGCCAGTAGGGTTGAACTAAAGGAATTTGCTAAACTTGGTCAACAAAACTTTTGTGTTCGTTTGTGGTGTGTGAATAAATTTTCTTTACTTACATTTTTTATTGTTTTTAATTTTTTCCTAACATAAACTCTAAAATTTTCGTTTTGTTGTGATTTATTTTGCCTTTATCTTCTTTTTTACGAGATAATCGGAGAGTCAAAACTCAAAGTTTTGATTTAGGAAAAAAGTGTACATATAAAATAGAATTGAAATCCAAAAATGTTGAGAGAGATAATTCAAAAAAGTCTCTGTAACTTTTAGGGACTTCAAACTCTTTTAGTTTTTATATATTAGTTTTTGTAATGATCGGGAAAACAGGGAGGTGGGGGATTTTTAACTGAATGTTGACTGCCAATCCATAAGTCATTTCTTACAAAAACATAGCCCGTTACACATGATTGACCAATAAATCACTTTACGAATCATCTGTGATTGTTAGGTCAGTCTTTTGTAAATGGGCAAAATAATGGCTTGTTTTACTCGAGTAAATATCCCACCGCACGTTCACTTGAGAAGTTAATGAGCATTTGTTTTTCACTTTAAAAGGTTTGGCTCCACAGGGCAATTGCATCTTTAACATGTTACAAACATGCATATCCATATTTAAAACATTTTCGGATCAATTAGAAATATCTTTTTTAGCATATTCCAAGCTATTAGGGTTGAACTAGTGAAATTTTCCAATCTTCGACAAAAAAAATTGTGTTAGTTTGTGGTGTTTAATTAAATTTTCTTTACTAAAATTTGTTATTGTGTTTAATTAAAATTTCTTTACTAAAATTTGTTATTGTGTTTAATTAAAATTTCTTTACTAAAATTTGTTATTGTGTTTAATTTTTTCTATACATAAACTCTAAATTTTTTCCATTATCTTCTTGTTTACGAGAGAATCGTAAATTGAAAACTCAAAGTTTTGATTGAACAAAAAGGTGGACATCTAAAATGGAATGGAAATGCACAAATGTAGAGAGAGATAATTCCAAAAAGTCTTTGTAACTTTTAGGGACTGCAAACTCTTTTAGTTTTTATATATTAGGTTTTGCAATGATCAGGAAAAGGGGGCAGGAGGGGGAGTTTTAACTGAGTGTTGACTCCCAAACCATAAGTCATTATTGATAAAAACATAGCCTATTTTGCATGATTGACCGATAAATCACTTTACAAATCATCTTTGATTGTTAGGTCAATTTTTTTGTAACTTGGCAAAATAATGACTTGTTTGACTCGGGTAAATATCCCACCGCACGTTCACTTGAGAATTTAATGATCATTTGTTGTTCACTTTAAAGGATTTGGATCGATAGGGAATTTTCATCTTTAACATGTTTGAAGCTTGCAGATCCAAATTTAAAACATGTTAGAATCAGTTAGAAATCTCTTTCTTATCAAATTCAAAGTCATAAGGGATGAACTAGACGAATTTGCCAAACTTGGACAGCAAAACTTTTGTGTTCGTTTGTCATGTGTGAATAAATTTTCTTTACTTACATTTGTTATTGTTTTTAATTTTTTCCATACATCAACTCAAAAATTTTCATTTTGTTGTGATCTATTTTGCCTTTTCTTATTGTTTACGAGAGAATCGAAAAGTGAAAAATCAAAGTTTTGATTTAAGAAAAAAGTGTACATCTAAAAATGGAATTGAAATGCACAAATGTAGAGAGAAATAACTCCAAAAAGTTTCTGTAACTTTTAGGGACTGTAAAATCTTTTAGTTTTTATATACTATTTTTTGCAATGATCGGGAATAGTGGGAGGTGGGGGATTTTTAACTGAGTGTTGACTTCCAATCCATCAGTCATTTCTTACAAAACATAGCCTGTTACATATGATTGACCAATAAATCACTTTACAAATCATCGGTGATTATTAGGTCAGCTTTTTGTAAATAGGTAAAATAATAGTTTGTTTGACTTGGGTAAATATGTCACCGCACGTTCACTTGAGAATTTAATGAGCATTTGTTGTTCGCTTTAAAAGGTTTGGATCAATAGGGTATTTGCATCTTTTACATGCTTCAAGCATGCATATCCATATTTAAAACTGGTTAGGATTAGTTAAAAATCTCATTCTCATCAAATTCAATGCCATTAGGGTTGAACTTGTGGAATTTCCAAAACTTGGACAACAAAACTTTTGTGTTGGTTTGTTGTGTGTGAATAAATTTTCTTTACTTATATTTGTTATTTTTTTTTATTTTTTTCCATACATAAACTCTAAAATTTTCATTTTGGTTTGATCATTTTTGTCTTTATCTTCTTGTTTATGAGAGAATCGAAAAGTGAAAACTCAAACTTTTGATTTAAGAAAAAAGTGTACATCTAGAAAGGGATCGAAATACTCAAATCTAGAGAGAGATAATTCCAAAAAGTCTCTTAAACTTTTAGGGACTACAAACACTTTTAGTTTTTATATATTAGGTTTTCCAATGATCTGGAAAAGGGGGAGGCGGGGGTTTTAACTGAGTGTTGACTGCCAATCCATAAGTCATTTCTTACAAAAACATAGCCCGTTATGCATGATTGACCGATAAATCAGTTTCCAAATCATATGTGATTGTTAGGTTAGCTTTATGTAATTGGACAAAATAATGGCTAGTTTGACTCGGCTAAGTAACCAACGGCACATTCACTTGAGAATTTAATGAGCATTTATTGTTCGGTTTCAAAAATTTCGATCCATAGGGTATTTGAATCCTTAACATGTTTCAAGCATGCATATCCATATTTAAAACATGTTAGGATCAGTTAGAAATCTCTTTATTAACAAATTCCAAGCCACTAGGGTTGAACTAGCAATTTCCCAAAATAGGACAACAAAAATTTTGTGTTCGTTTGTGGTGTGTGAATAAATTTTTTTTACTTACATTTATTATTGCTTTTAATTTTTTCCATACATAAACTCTAAAATTTTCATTTTGTTGTGATCTATTTTGCCTTTATCTTCTTGTTTACGAGAGAATTGGAAAGGGAAAACTCAAAGTTTTGATTTAAGAAAAATGTTTACATCTAAAATGGAATGGAAATGCACAAATGTAGAGAGAGGTAATTCCAAAAAGTCTCTGTAACTTTAAGGGACTGCAAACTATTTTAGTTTTTATTTTTAGATATTGCAATGATCGGGAAAAGGGGGTGGCGGGGGATCTTTAACTGAGTGTAGACTCCCAATCCATATGTCATTTATTACAAAAAACACGGCCCATTCTGTATTATTGACCGTTAAATAACTTCACAAATCATCTTTTAGTTAGTTCAGGTTTTATCAAATCTCTTTCTTATCAAATTCAGAGCCTTTAGGGTTGAACTAGAGGAATTTTCAAAACTCTAACAAGAAAAATTTTGTGTTCATTTGTGGTGGGTGAATATATTTTCTTTACTTACATTTCTTATTTTTTAAATTTTTTCCGTACATAAACTCTTAAATTTTCAATTTTTTGTGACTTATTTTGCCTTTATCTTTTTGTTTACGAGAGAATCGGAAAGTGAAAACTCAAAGTTTTGATTTAAGAAAAAATTGGACTTCAAACTAGAATGTTAATGCACAAATGTAGTGAGTTATGATTCAAAAAAGTCTCTATAACTTTTAGGGACTGCAAATTATTTTAGCTTTTATATATTAGATTTTGCAATGATAGGGAAAAGGGAGAGGTGGGGGATTTTTAACTGAGTGTTGACTCCCAATCCATAAGTCATTTCTTACAAAAACACAACCCATTATGTATGATTAACTGATAAATCGCTTTACAAATCATCTGTGATTGTTAGGTCTGCTTTTAGTAAATGGGCAAAATAATGGCGTGTTTGACTCGGGTAAAGATCCCACTACACGTTCACTCGACAATTTAATGAGAATTTGTTGTTCACTTTAAAAGGTTTGGATCCGTAGGGCATTTGCTTCTTTAACATGTTTCAACCATTCAGATCATTATTTAAAACATGTTCGGATCAGTTAGAAATCTCTTTCTTATCAAATTCAAAGCCATTAGGATTGAAGTAGTGGAATTTCCAAAACTTGGACAACAAAACTTTTGTGTTCGTTTGTGGTGTGTGAATACATTTTCTTTACTTACATTTTTTTTTTTTTTTTTTTTTGAATACATAAACTCTAAAATTTTGATTTTGTTGTGATCTATTTTGCCTCTATCTTCTTGTTTGCGATAAAATTGAAAAGTGAAAACTCAAAGTTTTGATTTAAGAAAAAAGTGTACATCTAAAATGGAAAGGAAATGCACAAATGTAATGAGTGAAGATTCCAAAAATTCTTTGTTACTTTTAGGGAGTGGAAACTCTTTTAGTTTTTATTTATTCGGTTTTGCAATGATTGGGAAAAGGGGGAGGACGGGAATTTTTAACTGAGTGTTGACTCCCAATCCATAAGTCATTTCTTACAAAAATACAGCCCGTTATGCATGATTGACTGATAAATCACTTTACAAATCATCTGTGATTGTTAGGTCAGGTTTTTGTAAATGGGCAAAATAATGGCTTGTTTGACTTGGGTAAAAATCCCACGGCACGTTCACTTGAGAATTTAATGAGAATTTTTTGTTCACTTTAAAAGTTTGGGATCCGTAGGGCATTTGCTTCTTTAACATGTTTCAACCATGCACATCATTATTTAAAACATGTTAGGATCAGTTAGAAATCTCTTTCTTATCAAATTCAAAGCCATTAGGATTGAAGTAGTGGAATTTCCAAAATTTGGACGACAAAACTTTGGTGTTCGTTTGTAGTGTGTGAATAAATTTTTTTACTTAAATTTTTTATTGTTTTTAATTTTTTTCATAAATAAACTCTAAAATTTTCATTTTGTTTTGATCTATTTTGCCTTTATGTTCTTTTTTGCGAGAGAATCGGAAAGTGAAAACTCAATGTTTTGATTTAAGAAAAGAGTGTACATCTAAAATAGAATGGAAATGCACAAATGTAGAAAGTGATAATTCTAAAAAGTCTTTGTTAACTTTTAGGGCCTGCAAACTCTTTTAGTTTTTATATATTACGTTTTGCAATGATTGGGAAAAGGGGGAAGCGAGGGATTTTTATCTGAGTGTTGAGTCCCATTCCATAAGTCATTTCCTACAAAAGCATAGTGCGTTACGTATGATTGATCGATATATCACTTTACAAATCATCTGTGATAGTTAGGTCAAGTTTTTGTAAATTTGCAAAATAATGGCTTGTTTCACTCAAATATCCCTCCGCATGTTCACTTGAGAATTTAATGAGCATTTTTTGTTCACTTTAAAAGATTTTGATCCATGGTGCATTTGCATCTTTAATATGTTTCAAGCATGCATATCCATATTTAAAACATGTTAGGATCAGTGAGATATCTATTTCTTATCAAATTTAAAGCCATTAGGGTTGAACTAGTGGAATTGCCCAAACTCTGACAACAAAACTTTTGTGTTCGTTCGCGGTGTGTGAATAAATTTTCTTTACTTACATTTTTTATTGTTTTTAATTTTTTCCATACATAAACTCTAAAATTTTCAATTTTTTGTTATCAATTTTGCCTTTATCTTCTTGTTTACAAGAGAATCGGAAAGTGAAAACTCAACGTTTTGATTTAAGAAAAAGGTGTACATCTAAATGGAATGTTAATGCAAAAATGTAGTGAGTGATGATTCCAAAAAGTCTTTGTAACTATTAAAGACTGCAAACTCTTTTATTTTTTATATATTAGCTTTTGGAATGATTGGGAGAAGGGGAGGCGGGAGATTTTTAGCTAAGTGTTGATTCTGAATCCATAAGTCATTTCTTACAAAAACACAACCCATTACAGGTGATTGACCGATAAATCACTTTACAAATCATCTGTGATTTTTAGGTTAGGTTTTTGTAAATGGGCAAAATAATGGCTTGTTTGACTTGGGTAAATATACCACCGCACGTTCACTAGAAAATTTAATGAGAATTTTTTGTTCACTTTAAAATGTATGGATCCATATGGCATTTATACCTTTAACATGTTTCAAGCTTGCTCATCATTATTTAAAACATTTTAGAATCAGTTAGAAATCTCATTCTTATCAAATTCAATGCCATTAGGGTTGAACAAGTGGAATTTCCAAAACCATGACAACAAAACTTTTGGGTTCGTTTGTGGTGTGTGAATAAATTTTCTTTACTTACATTTGTTATTTTTTTTAATAATTTCAATACATAAACTCTAAAATTTTCATTTTTTTGTGATCTATTTTTCCTTTATCTTCTTGTTTACGAGAGAATCAGAAAGTGAAAACTCAAAGTTTTGATTTAAGAAAAAAGTGTACATAAAAAAGGAATGGAAATGCACAAATTTTTTGATTGATGATTCCAAAAAGTCTTTGTAACTTTTAGGGACTGCAAACTCTTGTAGTTTTTATATATTCGATTTTGCAATGATCGGGAAAAGGGGGAGGGCGGGGATTTTTAACTGAGTATTGACTCCCAATCCATAAGTCATTTCTTACAAAAACATAGCCTGTTACACATGATTGACCGATAAATCACTTTACAAATCATCTGTGATTGTTAGGCCTACTTTTAGTAAATGGGAAAAATAATGGCTTGTTTGACTCGGGTAAATATCCCACTGCACGTTCACTTGAGAATTTAATGAGAATTTGTTGTTCACTTTAAAAGGTTTGGATCCGTAGGGCATTTGCTTCTTTAACATGTTTCAAGCATGCACATCATTATTTAAAACATGTTAGGATCAATTAGAAATCTCTTTCTTATCAAATTCAAAGCCATTAAGATTGAAGTAGTGGAATTTCCAAAACTTGGACAAAAAAACTTTTGTGTTCGTTTGTAGTGTGTGAATAAATTTTCTTTAGTTACATTTGTTATTGTTTTTTATTTTTTCCATACATAAACTCAAAAATTTTCATTTTCTTGTGATCTATTTTGCCTTTATCAACTTGTTTGCGAGAGAATCTGAAAGTGAAAACACAAAGTTTTGTTTTAAGAAAAAAATGTACATCTAAAATGGAATGGAACTGCACAAATATAGAGGGAGATAATTCCAAAAATTCTCTGTAACTTTTAGGGACTGCAAACTCTTTTAGTTTTTATATATTAAGTTTTTCAATGATCGGGAATAGGGGGGGGGGGGGGGGGGGGGGGGGGGGGGGGGGTCTTTAAATGAATGTTGACTCCCAATCCATCAGTCATTTCTTAAAAAAACACAGCCCATTATGAATGTTTGACCGATAAATCACTTTACAAATCAGTTGTGATCGTTAGTTCAACTTTTTGTAAATGGGCAAAATATTGACTTGTTTGACTTGGGTAAATATCCCACCGCACGTTCACTTGAGAATTTAAGGAGCATTTGTTGTTCGCTTTAAAAGGATTGGATCCATAGTGCATTTGTATCTTTAACATGTTTCAAGCATGCACATCCATATTTAAAATATGTTAGGAACAGTAAGAAATCTCTTTCTTATCAAATTCCAAGCTGTTAGCGTTGAACTAGTGGAATTTCCAAAACTTTGACAATAAAACTATTGTGTTCATTTGTGGTGTCGGAATAAATTTAATTTACTTATATTTTTTATTTTTTTTAATTTTTTCCTTACTTAAACTAAAATTTTCATTTTGTTGTCATTTATTTTCCCTTTATCTTCTTGTTTACGTGAGAATCGAAAGGTGAAAATTCAAAATTTTGATTTAAGAAAAAAGTGTACATATAAAATGGAATGGAAATGCACAAATGTCGAGGGAGATAATTCCAAAAAGTCTCTAGAACTTTTAGGGACTGCAAACTCTTTTTGTTTTAATATATTAGGCTTTGCAATGGTCGGGAAAAGAGGGAGGCGTGAGATTTTTAACTGAGTGTTGACTCCCAATCCATAAGTCATTTCTTACAAAAACATTAACCGTTATGATTAATTGACTGATAAATCACTTTACAAATCAAACGTGATTGTTAGGTCAACTTTTTGTAAATGGGCAAAATAAAGGCCTATTTAACTCTGGTAAATATCCCACCACACGTTCACTTGAGAATTTAATGAGCATTTGTTGTTCGCTTTAAAAGTTTTGGATCCATAGGGCATTTTCATCTTTAACATATTTCAAGCATGCATATCCATATTTAAAGCATGTGAGGATCAGTTAGAAATCTTTCTTATCAAATTCCAAAAAATTAGGTTTGAACTAGTGGAATTTCCCAAACTTGGACAACAAAACTTTTGTGTTCGTTTGTGGTGCGTGAATAAATTTTCTTTACTTAAAATTGTTATTTTCTTTAATTTTTTCCATACATAAACTCTAAAATTTTCATTTTTTGTGATCTTTTTTGCCTTTATCTTCCAGTTTACGAGAGAATTGAAAAGTGAAAACTCAAAGTTTTGATTTAAGTAAAAAGTGTACATCTAAAATGGAATGGAAATTCACAAATGTAGCGAGAGATAATTCAAAAAGTTCTTTGTAACTTTTAGGGACTGCAAACTCTTTTAGTTTTTATAAATTAGTTTTTGCAATGATCGGGAAAAGCGGGAGGCGAAGGATTTTCAACTAAGTTTTGACTCCAAATCCATAAGACATGTCTTAGAAAAACATTGCCCATTGTGCATGATTGACTGGTAAATCACTTTACAAATCATCTCTGATTGTTAGGTCAACTTTTTGTAAATAGGCAAAATAATGGCTTGTATGACTCGGGTAAATATCCCACCGCACGTCCACTTGAGAATTTAATGAGCATTTGTTGTAAAATTTTAAAAGTTTGGATCCATAGGGCCTTTGAATCTTCAACATGTTTCAAGCATGTATATCCATATTTAATACATGTTAGGATCAGTTAGAAATCTCTCACTTATCAAATTCAAAGCCATTAGGGTTGATCTAATGGAATTTCCCAAAATTGGACAACAAAACTTTTGCTTTCGTTTGTGGTGTGTGAATAAATTTTCTTTACTTACATTTTTTATTTTTTATAATTTTTTCCATGCATAAACTCTAAAATTTTGGTTTTGTTGTGATCTATTTTGCCATTATCTTCTTGGTTACGAGAGAATCGAAAAGTTGAAACTTAAATTTTCTATTTAAGAAAAAAGTGTACATCTAGAATGGAATAGAAATGCACAAATATAGAGAGAGATAATTCCAAAAAGTCTCTGTAACTTTTAGGGACATCAAACTCTTTTAGTTTTTATATACTAGTTTTTGCAATGATCGGGAAAAGGGGGAGGCGGGAGTTTTTAACTAAGTGTTGACTCCCGATACATAAGTCGTTTCTTACAAAAACATAGACCGTTGCGCATGATTGATCGATAAATCACTTTACAAATCATCTGTGATTGTTAGGTCAGCTTTTTGTGAATGGGCAAAATAAAGGCTAGTTTGACTCGGGTAAAAATCCCACCTCACATTAACTTGAGAATTGAATGAGCATTTATTGTTCGCATTAAAATTTTTGGATCCGTAGGGCATTAGCATCCTTAACATGTTTCAAACATGCATATCCATATTTAAAACATGTTGGGATCAGTTAGGAATCTCTTTCTTAACAAATTCCAAGACATTAGGGTTGAACTAGTGGAATTTCCCAAACTAGGACAACAAAATTTTTGTGTTCGTTTGTCATGTGTGAATAAATTTTCTTTACTTATATTCATTACTTTTTTTAATTTTTTCCATAGATAAACTCTAAAATTTTCATTTTTTTGTGGTCTATTTTGCCTTTATCTTCTTGTTTACGAAAGAATCAGTAAGTGAAAACTCAAAGTTTTTATTTAAGAAAAATGTATTCATCTAAAATGGAATGGAAATGCACAAATATAGAGAGAGATAATTCCAAAAATTCTATGTCACTTTTAGGGACTGCAAACTCTTTTAGTTTTACATATTAGGTTTTACAATGATCTGGAAACGGGGGAGGCGGGGGATTTTTAACTGATTGTTGCTCCCAATCGTAACTCATTTCTTATAAAAACATAGCCTGTTACGTGGTATTGACCATTTGATCACTTTGCAAATCATCTTTTATTGTTTGGTCTGCTTTTTGTGAATGGGCAAAATAATGGCTTGTTTGATACAGGTAAATATCCCACCGCATGTTCACTTGAGAATTTAATGAGCATTTTTTGTTCGCTTTAAAAGGTTTCGATCCATAGTGCATTTACATCTTTAAGAAGTTTCAAGCATGCATATCCATATTTAAAACATGTTAGGGTCAAGTTGAAATCTTTTTCTTATCAAATTCAAAGCCATTAGGGTTGAACTAGTGGAATTTCCCAAATTTTGACAACAAAACTTTTGTGTTCATTTGTGGTGTGTGAATAAATTTTCTTTACTTACATTTGTTATTTTTTAAATTTTTTCCACACATAAACTCTAAAATTTTCATTTTTTTGTGATCTATTTTGCCTTTAATTTCTTGTTTACAAGAGAATCGAAAAGTGAAAACTCAAAGTTTTGATTTAAGAAAAAAATGTACATCTAAAATGGAATGGAATTGCACAAATGTGGAGAGAGATAATTCCAAAAAGTCTCTGTAACTTTTAGGGACTGCAAACTCTTTTAGTTTTTACTTATTAGGTTTTGCAATGATCTAGAAAAGGGGGAGGCGGGGGACTTTTAACTTAGTATTGTCTCCCAATCCATAAGTCGTTTCTTAAAAAAACACAGCTCGTTACGTATGATTGATCAATAAATCACTTTAAAAACCATTTGTGATAGTAAGGTAAGTTTGTAAATCGACAAAATAATGGCTTGTTTGACTCGGGTAAATATCCCTTTGCATGTTCACTTGAGAATTTAATGAACATTTTTTTTTCACTTTAAAAGGACTAGATCCATAGGGAATTTGCATCTTTAACATCTTTCAAGCATCCATATCCATATTTAAAACATGTTAGGTTCAGTTAGAAATCTCTTTCTTATCAAATTCAAAGCCATTAGGGTTGAACTAGTGGAATTTCCCAAACTCTGACAACAAAACTTTTGTGTTCATTTGTGGTGTGTGAAAAAAATTTCTTTGCTTACATTTGTTATTGTTTTTAATTTTTTCATACATAAACACTAAATTTTTTTTTTTTATGATCTGTTTGGCCTTTATCTTCTTGTTTACGAGAGAATTGGATAGTGAAAACTCAAAGTTTTGATTGATGAAAAAGGTGTACATCTAAGTGGAATGGAAATGCACAAATATAGTGAGTGAAGTTCCAAAAGTCTCTATAACTTTTAGGGACTGCTAACTCTTTTAGTTTTGATATATTAGGTTTTGCAATGACCAGGAAAAGGGGGAGGTGGGGGATTTTTAACTGAGTGTTGACTCCCAATCCATAAGTCATTTCTTAAAAAAACACAGCCCGTTACGCATAATTGACTACTAAATCACTTTAAAATCATTTGTGATTGTTAGGTCAGCTTTTTGTAAATGGGCAAAATAATGGCTTATTTGACTCGGGTAAATATCCCACAGTACGTTCACTTGAGAATTTAATGAGCATTTGTTGTTCTCTTTAAAAGGTTTGGATCCATAGGGCATTTGCATCTTTCACATGTTTCAAGCATGCATATCCATATTTAAAATATGTTAGGTTCAGTTACAAATCTCTATCTTATCAAATTCCAAGCCATTAGGGTTTAACTAGTGGAATTTCCCAAACTTGGATAACTGAACTTTTGTGTTCATTTTTGGTGTGTGAATAAATTTTCTTTATTTATATTTTTTATTTTTTTTAATTTTTTCCATAGATAAGCTCTAAAATTTTTTTTTTTCTTGAGATCTATTTTGCCTTCATCTTCTTGTTTAAGAGAGAATCGGAAAGTGAAAACTCAAAGTTTTGATATAAGAAGAATGTGTACCTCTAAAACGGAATGGAAATGTACAAATGTAGAGAGGGATAATTCATAAAACTCTTTGTAACTTTTAGGGACTGCAAACTCTTTTAGTTTTTATATATTAGGTTTTGCAATGATCGGGAAAAGGTAGAGGCGGGGGATTTTTAACTGAGTGCAATCCATAAGTCATTTCTTAAAAAAACATATCCCATTATGCATGATTGAACAATAAATAACTTTAAAAATCATCTGTGATTCTTAGGTATGCTTTTTATTGATGAGCAAAATAAAGGTTTGTTTCACTAGGGTAAATATCCCACCGCTTGTTCACTGAAGAATTTAATGAGCATTTGTTGTTCGCTTTAAAAGGTTTAGATCCATAGGGCATTTGTATCTTTAACATGTTTCAACCATGCATATCCATATTTAAAACATGTTAGGATCAGTTAGAAATCTCTTTCTACTCAAATTCCAAGCCAATAGTGTTGTACTAGTGGAATTACCCAAACTTGGACAACAAAACTTTTGTGTTCATTTGTGGTGTGTGAATAAACTTTCTTTACTTAAATTTTTTGTTTTTTTAATTTTTTTCGAGCATAAACTAAAATTTTCATTTTGTCGTGATCTATTTTCCCTTTATCTTCTTGTTTACGAGAGAATCAGAAAGTGAAAAGTGAAAGTTTTGATTTAAGAAAAAAGTGAACATCTAAAATGGAATAGAAATGGACAAATATCGAGAGAGATAATTCCAAAAAGTCTCTATAACTTTTAGGGACTGCAAACTCTTTTAGTTTTTATATATTAGGTTTTAAAATGGTCGGGAAAAGGGGGCGGCAGGGGATCTTGAAATGAGTGTTGACTCCATCCCCATAAGTAATTTCTTAAAAAAACACAGCCCGTTACGCATGATTGACAGTTAAATAACTTTACAAATCATCGGTGATTGTTAGGTCAGCTTTTTGTAAATGGGCAAAAAAATGGCTTGTTTGATTCGGGTAAATATCCCACCCCACGTTCACTTTAGAATTTAATCAACATTTTTTGTTCGCGTTAAAATGTTTGTATGCTTAGGGTATTTGCATCTTTAACATATTTCAAGCATGCATATCCATATTTAAAACATGTTAGGATTAGTTAGAAATATCTTTCTTATCAAATTTCTAGCCATTAGGTTTGAACTAGTGGAATTTCCCAAACTTGGACAACAAAACTTTTGTGTTCCTTTGTGGTGTGTGAATAAATTTTCTTTACTTGCATTTGTTATTGTCTTTAATTTTTTTGATACATAAACTCTAAAATTTTCTTTTTTTGTGATCTATTTTTCCTTTATCTTCTTATTTACTAGAGAATCGGAAAGTGAAAACTCAAAGTTTTGATTTAAAAAAAAAGTGTACATCTAAAATGGAATGGACATGTAAAACTGTAGAGAGAGATAATTCCCAAAAGTCTCAGTAAATTTTAGGGACTGCGAACTCTTTTTGTTTTTATATATTAGTTTTTGCAATGATGGGGGAAGGGGGAGGCGAGGGATTTTTAACTGAGTGTTGACTCCCAATCCATTAGTAATTTCTTACAAAAACATAGCCAGTTACATATGCTTGATTGGTAAATCACTTTACAAATCATCTGTGATTGTTAGGAAATTTGTTTTAAATGGGCAAAATAATGGCTTGTTCGACTCGGGTAAATATCCCACCGCACGTTCACTTGAGAATTTAAAGAGCATTTGTTGTTCGTTTTAAAAGGTTTGGATCCATTGGGCATTTGCATCTTTAACATGTTTCAAACATGCATATCCATATTTCAAACATGTTAGGATCAGTTACAAATCTCTTTCTTATCAAATTCCATGCCAATAGGGTTGAAGTAGTGGAATTCCCAAAATTGGACAACAAAACTTTTGTGTTCATTTGTGGTGTGTGAATAAATTTTGTTTACTTACATTGTTAATGTTTTAAATTTTTTCCATACATAAACTCTAAACTTTTCATTTTTTTGTGATCTATTTTGCCTTTATCTTCTTGTTTACGAAAGAATCGGAAAGTGAAAACTCAAAGTTTTGATTTAAGAAAAAAGTGTACATCTAAAATGGAATGGAAAGGCACAAATGAAGAGAGATGTAATTCCAAAAATTCTCTGTAACTTTTAGGGACTGCAAACTCTTTTGGGTTTTATATATTGGATTTTGGCTATGATAGGGAAAAGGGGGAGGCGGGGGATTTATAAATGAGTGTAAACTTCCAATCCATAAGTCATTTCTTACAAAAACATAGCCCGTTAAGCATGATTAACCGGTAAATCACTCTACAAATCATCTGTGATTGTTAGGCCTACTTTTTGTAAATTGGTAAAATAATGGCTAGTTTGACTCGGGTAAATATCCCACCAAACGTTCACTTGAGAATTTAAAGAACATTTGTTGTTCACTTTAATTGTTTGGATCCATAGGGCATTTGCATCTTTAACATGTTTCAAGCATGCATATCCTTATTTAAAACATGTTAGGATCAGTTAGAAATATCTTTCTTATCAAATTCATTGCCATTAGGGGTGAACTAGTGGATTTTCCCAAACTTGGACAACAAAACTTTTGTGTTCATTTGTGGTGTGTGAATACATTTTATTTACTTACATTTTATATTGTGTTTAATTTTTTCCATAGTTAAACTCTAAAATTTTCATTTTGTTGTGATCTATTTTGCCTTTATCTTCTTGTTTATGTGAGACTCAGAAAGTGAAAAGTCAAAGTTTTGATTTACCTAAAAAGTGTACATCTAAAATGGAATGGAAATGCACAAATGTTGAGAGATATAATTCCATTAAGTCTCAGTGACTTTTAGGGACTGCAAACTCTTTTAGTTTTTATATATTAGGTTTTGCTATGATCGGGAAAAGGGGCAGGCAAGGGATTTTTAGCTAAGTGTTGACTCCCAATCCATAAGTCATTTCTTACAAAAATATAGCCCATTAAGCATGATTGACTGGTAAATCACTTTAAAAATCATCTTTGAATTTTAGGTCTACTTTTTGTAAATGGGCAAAATAATGGCTTGTTTGACTCGTGTAAATATCCCACCACACGTTCACTTGAGAATTTAATGAGCAATTGTTGTTCGATTTAGAAGGCTTGGATCCATAGGTCATTTGCATCTTTAACATCTTTCAAGCATGCATATCCATATGTAAAACATGTTAGGATCAGTTAGAAATCTCGTTCTTATCAAATTCGAAGCGATTAGGGTAGAACTAGTGGAATTTCCCAAACTTGGAGAGGAAAACTTTTTTTTTCATTTGTGGTGTTTGAATAAATTTTCTTTACTTACATTTGTTATTGTTTTTAAGTTTTTCCATCCATAAACTCTAAAATTTCCATTTTGTTGTGATCTATTTTGCCTTTATCTTCTTGTTTACGAGAGAATCGGAAAGTGAAAACTCAAAGTTTTGATTTAAGAAAAAAGTGTACATCTAAAATGGAATGAAAATGCACCAATGTAGAGAGAGATAATTCCAAAAAGTCTCTGTAACTTTTAGGGACTTCAAACTCTTTGAGTTTTTATATATTAGGTTTTGCAATGATGGGGAAAAGGGGGAGGCGGTGGATTTTTAAATGAGTGTTGACTTCCAATCCATAAGTTATTTCTTACAAAAACATAGCCCGTTACGTATGATTGATCGGTAAATCACTTTACGAATCATCTGTGATTGTTAGGTTAGCTTTTTCTAAATGGGTAAAATAATGGCTTGTTTGACTCGGGTAAATATCCTACTGGATGTTCACTCTAGAATTTAATGAGAATTTGTTGTTCGCTTTTAAAGTTTTAGATCCATTGGGCATTTGCATCTTTAACATGTTTCAAGCATGCATATCAATATTCAAAACATGTTAGGATCAATTGGAAATCTCTTTCTTATCTAATTCCAGGCCATTAGGGTTGAACTCGGTGAATTTCCCAAACTTGGACAACAAAACTTTTGTGTTCATTTGTGGTGTGTGAATAAATTTTCTTTACTTACATTTTTTATTGTGTTTAATTTTTTCCATACATGAACTCTAAAATTTTCATTTTGTTGTGATCTATTTTACCTTTATCTTCTAGTTTATGTGAGAATCGGTAAGTGAAAACTCAATGTTTTGATTTAACAAAAAAATGTACATATAAAATGAAATGGAAATGCACAAATTTAGAGAGAGATAATTCCAATAAGTCTCAGTGACTTTGAGGGACTGCAAACTCTTTTAGTTTTTATATATTAGGTTTTGCAATGATCGGGAAAAGGCGGAGGTGAGGGATTTTTAACTGATTGTTGACTCCCAATCCATAAGTCATTTCTTAAGAAAACATAGTCAATTGTGTATGAATGATAGAGAAATCACTTTACCAATCATCTGTGATTGTTAGGTCAACTTTTTGTAAATGGGTAAAATAATGGCTTGTTTGACTCGGGTAAATATCCCACCGCTCATTCACTTGAGAATTTAATGAGTATTTGATGTTCGTTTTAATTCGATTGGATCCATAGGGCATTAAACATGTTTCAAGCATGCAAATCCATATTTCAAACAAGTTAGGATCAATTAGAAATCTCTTTCTTATCAAATTCCAAGCCTTTGGGGTTGAACAAGTGGAATTTCCTAAACTTGGACATCAAAACTTTTGTGTTCGTTTGTGGTGTGTGAATAAATTTTTTATTCTTACATTTCTTATTGCTTTTAAGTTTTTCCATACAAAAACTCTAAAATTTTTCATTTTGTTGTGATCGTTTTTTCCTCTATCTTCTTGTTAAGAGAGAATCGGAAAGTGAAAACTCAAAGTTTTGGTTTTAGAAAAAAATATACATCTAAAATGGAATTGAAATGCACAAATGGAGAGAGAGATAATTCCAAAAATTCACTGAAAGTTTTAGGGACTGCAAACTCTTTTAGTTTTTACATATTAGCTTTCAATTGAGTGTTGACTCCCAATCCTTAAGTCTTTTCTTAAAAAAAGATAGCCCATTACGCTTGATTGACCGATAAATTACTTTAAAAATCATCTATGATTGTTAGGTCAGTTCTTTGTAAATGCGCAAATAATGGCTTGTTTCACTCGGGTAAATATCCCACCGCACGTTCACTTCAGAATTTAATGAGCATTTTTTAGTTGCTTTAAAAGGTTTGGATCCACATGGCATTTGCATCTTTAACAAGTTTCTACCATGCAAATCCATATTTAAAACATGTTAGGATCGGTTAGAAATCTCTTTCTTATCAAATTCCATGATATTAGGGTTGAACTAGTGGATTTTCCCAAACTTGGACAACAAAACTTTTGTGTTCATTTGTGGTGTGTGAATAAATTTTCTTTACTTACATTTGTTATTGTGTTTAATTTTTTCCATACGTAAACTCTAAAATTTTCATTTTGTTGTGATCTATTTTGCCTATATCTTCTTGTTTACGAAAGAATCGTCGTGTCAAAACTCAAATTTTTTATTTAAGAAAAAAGTGCACATCTAAACTGGAATGGAAATGCACAAATGTAGAGAGAGATAATTCCAAAAAGTCTCTGTAACTTTTAAAGACTGCAAACTCTTTTAGTTTTTAAATATTAGGTTTTGCAATGATCGGGAAAAGGGGGTTGTAGGGGATCTTTAACTGAGTGTTGACTCCCAATACATAAGTCATTTGTTACAAAAGCACTGCTAGTTACATATGATTGACCGATAAATCACTTTACAAATCATCTATTATTGTTTGGTTTGCTTTTTTGTAAATAGGCAAAATAATGGCTTGTTTGACTCGGGTAAATATCCCACCGCACGTTCACTTGAGAATTTAATGAGCAATTGTTGTTTGCTTTAAAAAGTTTGGATCCATAGGGCATTTGAATCTTTAACAAGTTTCAAGCATGTATATCCATATTTGAACATGTTAGGATCAGTTAGAAATCTCTTTCTTATCAAATTCCAAGCCTTAAGGGGTGAACTAGTGGAATTTCCCTAACTTGGACAACAAAACTTTTTTGTTCGTTTCTGTTTTGTGAATAAATTTTCTTTACTTACATTTTTTATTGTTTTTAATTTTTACCATTCATAAATTGTAAAATTTTCGTTTTCTTATAATCTGTTTTGCCTTTATCTTTTTGTTTACAAGAGAATCGAAAAGTGAAAACTCAACGTTTTGATTTAAGAAAAAAGTGTACATGTAAAATGGAATGGGAATGCACAAATGATGAGAGAGATGATTCCAAAAATTCATTGTAACTTTTAGGGACTGCGAACTCTTTTAGTTTTTATATATTAGATTTTGCAATGATCGGGAAAAGGGGGTGGTGAGGAATCTTTACCTGAGTGTAAACTCCCAATCCATAAGTCATTTCTTACAACACCACAGCCTGCTACGCATGATTGACCATTAAATCACTTTAAAAATACTCTATGATTTTTAGGTCAACTTTTTGTAAACAGGCAAAATAAAAGCTTGTTTAACTCGAGTAAATATCCCACTGCACGTTCACTTGCGAATTTAATGAGAATTTTTTGTTTGCTTTAAAAGATTTTGGATCCATAGGGCATTTGAATCTTTAATATGTTTCAAGCAAGTATATCCATATTTAAAACATGTTAGGATCAGTTAGAAATCACTTTCTTATCAAATTCCAAGCCATAACGGTTGAACTAGTGGAATTTTCCAAACTTGGACAACAAAACTATTGTGTTTGTTTGTGGTGTGTGAATAAATTTAATTTTCTTACTTTTTTAATTTTTAAATTTTTTTCCATACATTAACTCTAAAATTTTTATTTTGTGGTGATCTATTTTGCCTTTATCTTCTTGTTTACGGAAAGTGAAAACTCAAAGTTTTAATTTAAGAAAAAAATGTACATCTAAAATGGAATGGAAATACAAATATTTAGAGAGAGTTAATTCAAAAATGTCTTTGTAACTTTTAGGGACTGCAAATTTTTTTAGTTTTTATATATTAGTTTTTGCAATGATTGGGAAAAGTGGAAGGCCGGGGATTTTTAACTAAGTGTTGACTCCCAATCCATAAGTCATTTCTTACAAAAACATTTCCCGTTACACATGATTGACCAATAAATCACTTGACAAATCATCTGTGATTGTTAGGTCACTTTTTGTAAATGGGAAAAATAATGGCTTGTTTTACTCGAGTAAATATCCCACCGCACGTTCACTTGAGAATTTAATTAGCATTTTTTTTTTCACTTTAAAAGGTTTGGATCCATAGGGCATTTGCATCTTTAACATGTTTCAAGCATGGATATCCATATTTAAAATATTTTCGGATCAGTTAGAAATCTCTTTGTTATCAAATTCCAAGCTATTAGGGTTGAACTAGTGGAATTTCCCAAATTTGGACAACAAAACTTTTGTGTTTGTTTGTGGTGTGTCAATTAATTTTCTTTACTTACATTTGTTATTGTTTTTAATTTTTTGGTAACCTAAAATCTAAAGTTTTCGTTTTGTTGTGATCTATTTTGCCATTATCCTCTTGTTTACATGGGAATCGGAAATTGAAAACTCAAAGTTTTGATTAAAGAAAAAGGTGTACAACAAAAATGGACTGGAAATGCACAAATGTAGAGAGAGATAATTCCAAAAAGTCTCTGTAACTTTTAGGGACTGCAAACTCTTTTAGATTTTATATATTAGGTTTTGCAATGATTAGGGAAAGGGAGGAGGAGGGGGATTTTTAACTGAGTGTTGACTCTCAATCCATAAGTCATTTTTTACAAAAACAAAGCCCGTTATGCATAATTGACCAATAAATAACTTTATAATTCATCCGTGATTGTTAGGTCAGTTTTTATGTAAATGGGCAAAATAATGGCTTGTTTGACTCGGGTAAATATCCTACCGCACGTTCACTTGAGAATTTAATGAGCATTTGTTGTTCACTTTAAAAAGTTTGGATCCATAGGAAATTTGCATCTTAAACATGTTTCAAGCATGCATATCCAAATTTAAAGCATGTTAGGATCAGTTAGAAATCTCTTTCTTATCAAATTTAAAGCCATTAGGGTTGAACTAGACGAATTTGCCAAACTTGAACAACGAAACTTTTGCGTTCGTTAGTGGTGGGTGAATAAATTTTCTTTATTTACATTTGTTATTGTTTTTTATTTTTTTGTAACATAAACTCTAAAATTTTGATTTTGTTGTGATCTATTTTGCTTTTATCTTCTTGTTTATTAGATAATCGGAAAGTGAAAACTCAAAGTTTTGATTTAAGAAAAAAGTGTACTTCTAAATTTGAATTGAAATGCACAAATGTAGAGAGAGATAATTCCAAAATGTCTCTGTAACTTTATGGGACTGCAAAATCTTTTAATTTTATTTATTAGTTTTTTCGATGATCGGGAATAGGGGGAGGTGGGGGATTTTGAACTAAGTGTTGACTCCCAATCCATATGTCATTTCTAACAAAAACATAGCCCGTAACGCATGATTGACCAATAAATCACTTTAGAAATCATCTATGATTGTTAGGTCTGCTTTTTATAAATGGACAAAATAATGATTTGTTTGACTCGGGTAAATATGCCACCGAACGTACAATTGAGAATTTAATGAGCATTTTTTGTTCAGTTTAAAAGGTTTGGATCCATAGGATATTTGCATCTTTCACAAGTTTCAAGCATGCATATCCATATTTAAAACTCATTAGGATCAGTTAGAAATCTTTTTCATATCAAATTCAATGCCATTAGGGTTGAACTAGTGGAATTTCCCAAACTTGGACAACAAAACTTTTGTGTTGCTTTGTCGTGTGTGAATAAATTTTCTTTACGTACATTTGTTATTTTTTTTAATTTTTTCCATGCATTATAAAATTTTCATTTTGTTGTGATCTATTTTGCCTTTATCTTCTTGTTTACGAGAGAATCGAAAAGTGAAAACTCAAAATTTTGATTTAAGAAAAAAATGAACATCTAAAAAGGGATGGTAATGCACAAATGTAGGTAGAGATAATTCCAAAAAGTCTCTGAAAATTTTGGAGACTGCAAACTCTTTTAGCTTTTATACATTAGGTTTTACAATGATCGGGAAAAGGGGGTGGCGGGGATTTTAAACTGAGTTTTGACTCCGAATCCATAAGTCATTTCTTAAAAATACATAGCCCATTATGCATCATTGACCGATAAATCAATTTACAAATCATATGTGATTTTTTGGTTAGATTTTTGTAAATGGGCAAAATAATGGCTTGTTTGACTTTGGTAAATATCCCACTGCACATTCCCTTGAGAATTTAATGAGAATTTATTGTTCGGTTTAAAAGGTTTAGATCCATATGGCATTAGCATCCTTAACATGTATCAAGCATGCATATCCATATTTAAAACATGTTAAGATCAGTTAGAAATCTCTTTCTTAACAAATTCCTACCCAATAGGGTTGAACTAGTGGAATTTCCCAAACTTGGATAACAAAACTTTTGTGTTCGTTTGTCGTGTGTGAATAAATTTTCTTTACTTACATTAGTTACTTTTTTTAATTTTTTTCCATTCATAAATAACAAAATTTTCATTTTGTTGTGACCTATTTTGCCTTTATCTTCTTGTTTACGAAAGAATCGGAAAGTGAAAACTCAAAGATTTGATTTAAGAAAAAAGTATTCATCTAAAATGGAATGGGAATGCACAAATGTAGAGAGAGATAATTCCAGAAAGTCTCTGTAACTTTTTGGGACTGCAAAATCTTTTTGTTTTTATATATTAGGTTTTGCAATGATCTGGAAAAGGGGGAGGCGAGGGATTTTTATCTGAGTGTTGACTTCCAATGCGTAAGTCATTTCTTACAAAAACATAGCCTGTTACGCGTGATTGACCGTTAAATCACTTTACAAATCATCTTTTATTGTTTGGTCTGCTTTTTGTATATGGGCAAAATAATGGCTTGTTTGACACGGGTAAATTTCCTACCGCACGTTCACTTGAGAATTCATTGAGTAATTGTTGTTCGCCTGAAAAGGTTTCAATCCATAGGGCATTTGCATCTTTAACATATTTCAAGCATGCATATCCATATTTAAAACTTGTTAGGATCAGGTAGAAATCTCTTTCTTATCATATTCAAAGCCATTAGGGTTGAACTAGTGAATTTTCCCAATCTTCGTCAACAAAACTTTTGTGTTCATTTGTGCTGTGTGAATTAATTTTCTTTACTTACATTAGCTACTTTTTAAATTTTTTCCATACATAAACTCTAAAATTTTCATTTTGTTGTGATCTATTTTGCCTTTATCTTCTTTTTTGCAAAAGAATCGGAAAGTGAAAACTCAAAGTTTAGATTTAAGAAAAAAGTATTCATCTAAAAAGGAATGGAAATGCACAAATGTAGAAAGAGATAATTCCAAAAAGTCTCTGTAACATTTAGGGACTGCAAACTTTTTTAGTTTTTATATATTAGGTTTTGCAATGATCAAGAAAACGGGGAGGCGGGGGATTTTTAACTGAGTGTTGTGTCCCAATCCATATGTCATTTTAAAAAAAAACATAGCCCATTAAGCATGAATGACCGATAAATCACTTTACAAATCATCTGTGATTGTTTGGTAAGTTTTTTTGTAAATGGGTAAAATACTGCCCTTTTTGACTTGGGTAAATATCCCACCGCATGTTCACTTGAGAATTTAATTAGCATTTTTTTCGCTTTTGAAGGTTTGGATCCATAGGGTATTTGCATCTTTAACATGTTAGGATCAGTTAGAAGTCTCTTGCTTGTCAAATTCCAAGCTATTAGGGTTGAACTAGTTAAATTTCCCTATCTTCGACAACAAAACTTTTGTGTTCGTTTGTGGAGTTTGAATAAATTTTCTTTACTTTACATTTTTTATTGTGTTTAATTTTTTCCATGCATAAACTCTAAAATTTTCATTTTGTTGTGATCTATTTTGCCTTTATCTTCTTGTTTACGAGAGAATCGAAAACTGAAAACTCAAAGTTTTGATTGAAGAAAAAGGTTTACATCTAAAATGGAATGGAAATACGCAAATGTAGAGAGAGATAATTCCAAAAAGTCTTTCTAACTTATAGGGACAGCAAAATCTTTTAGTTTTTATATATTAGGTTTTGCAATGATCGAGAAAAGGGAGTGGCGAAGGATTTTTAACTGACTGTTGACTCCCAAACCATAAGATATTTCTTACAAAAACATAGCCCGTTACCTATGATTGATCTATAAATCACTTTAAAAATCATCTGCGATTGTTAGGTCAATTTTTTTGTAAATGGGTACAATACTGCCTTGTTTGACTTGGGTAAATATCCCACCACATGTTCACTTGAGAATTAAATGAGCATTTGTTGTTCGCATTAAAATTTTTAGATCTATAGGCAATTTGCATCTTAAACATGTTACAAGCATGCATCCATATTTAAAACATGTTAGGATCAGTTAGAAATATCTTTCTTATCAAATTCAATTCCATTTGGGTTGAACAAGTGGAATTTCACAGACTTGGACAAAAAAACTTTTGAGTTTGTTTGTGGTGTGTGAATAAATTTTCTTTACTTACATTTGTTATTGTTTTTAATTTTTCCCAAACATAAATTCGAAAATTTTAATTACGTTGTAATCAATTTTGCCTTTATCTTCTTGTTGACGAGAGAATCATAAAGTTAAAACTCAAAGTTTTGATTTAAGAAAAAAGTGTAAATCTAAAATAGAATGGAAATACACAAAAGTAGAGAGAGATAATTCCAAAAAGTCTCTCTAAATTTTAGGCACTGTGAACTCTTTTAGTTTTAATATATTAGGGTTTGCAATGACCGATAAAAAGGGGAGGCGGGGGATTTTTAACTGGGTGTTGACTCCCAATACTTAAGTCATTTCTTACAAAAACATAGCCCATTATGTATGATTGACGGATAAATCACTTTATAAATCATCTGTCATTGTTAGATCAACTTTTTGTAAATGGGCAAAATAATGGCTTGTTTGACTAGGGTAACTATCCCACCGCACGTTCAATTGAGAATTTAAAGAGCATTTGATGTTCGCTTTAAAAGGTTTGAATCCATAGGGTATTTGCATCTTTAACATGTTTCAGGCAAGCATATCCATATTTAAAACATGTTAGGAGCTGTTAGAAATCTCTTTCTTATAGAATTCCAAGCCGTAATGGTTAAACTAGTGGAATTTCCAAAACTTGGACAACAAAATTTTTGTGTTCGTTTGTGGTGTGTGAATAAATTTTCTTAACTTAAATTTTTTTTATAATTTTTTTCATTTTGTTGTGATATATTTTATCTTTATCTTCTTGTTTACGAGAGAAACGGAATGTCAAAACTCAAACTTTTGATTTAAGAAAAAGGTGTATATCTAAAATGGAATGGAAATATAAATATGTAGAGAGAGATAATTCCAAAAAGTCTCTATAACTTTTAGGGAGTGCAAACTCTTTTAGTTTTTAGATATTAGGTTTTGCAATGAACAAGAAAAGGGGGAGGCGGTGGATTTTTAACTGAGTGTTGACTCCATATCTATAAGTAATTTCTTACAAAAACATAGCCCATTACATATGATTGACTGATAACTCACTTTAAAAATCATTTGTGTCTGTTAGGTCAGCTTTTTGTAAATGGGCAAAATATGGCTTGTTTTACTCAGGTAAATATCCCACCGCACGTTCACTAGAGAATCTAATGAGCATTTGGTGTTCTCTTTAAAAGGTTTGGATCCATAGGGATTTTGCATCTTTAACATGTTTCAAGCATGTATATCCATATTTAAAACATGTTAGGATCAGTTAGAAATCACTTTCTTTTCAAAATCCAAGCCATTAGGGTTGAACTAGTGGAATTTCCCAAACTTCGACAACAAAACTTTTGTGATTGTTTGTGGTGTGTGAAAAAAATTTCTTTACTTACGTTAGTTTAGTTTTTTATTTTTTCCACACATAAACTCTAAAATTTTCATTTTGTTGTGATCTATTTTGCCTTTATCTTCTTGTTCACTAGACAATCGAAAAGTGCAAACTCAAAGTTTTTATTTAAGAAAAAAGTGTCCATCTAAAATGGAATGGATATGCACAAATGTAGAGAGAGATAATTCCAAAAAGTCTCTGTAACTTTTGGAGACTGAAAAATCATTTAGTTTTTATATATTAGGTTTTGCAATGATATGGAAAAGGGGGAAGCGAGTGATTTTTAACTGAGTGTTGACTCCCAATCCATAAGTCATTTCTTTCAAAAACATAGCCCGTTACGCACGATTGACCGATAAATCACTTTACAATTCATCTGTGATTTTTAGGTCAGCTTTTTGTAAATGGGTAAAATAATGGCTTGTTTGATTCGGGTAAATATCCCACTGCACATTCACTTGAGAATTTAATGAGCATTTGTTGTTCTCTTTAAAAGGTTTTGGTCCATAGGGAATTTGCATCTTTAACATGTTTCAAGCATGCATATCAAAATTTAAAACATGTTTGGATCAGCTATAAATCTCTTTCTTATCAAATTCCAAGCCATTAGGGTTGAACTAGAGGAATTTGCCAAACTTGGACAACAAAACTTTTGTGTTCGTTTGTGGTGTGTGAATAAATTTTCTTTACTTACATTTTTTATTTTTTTTAACTTTTTCCATACATAAACTATAAAATTTTCATTTCGTTGTGATCTATTTTGCCTTTATCTTCTTGTTTACGAGATAATCGAAAAGTGAAAACTCAAAGTCTTTATTGAAGAAAAAAGTGTACATCTAAAATGGAATTGAAATGCACAAATATAGAGAGAGATAATTCAAGAAAGTCGTTCTAACTTTTAGGGACTGCAAACTTTTTTAATTTTTATACTGTAGCTTTTGCAATGATCAGGAAAAAGGGGGAGGTGGGGGATTTTTAACTGAGTGTTGACTCCCAATCAATAAATCATTTCTTACGAAAGCATAACCCGTTATGCATGATTAACCAATAAATCACTTTAATAATCATCTCTGATTGTTAGGTCAACTTTTTGTAAATGGGCAAAATAATGGCTTGTTTTACTCGAGTAAATATCCCACCGCACGTTCACTTGAGAATTTAACGAGCATTTTTTTGGCTTTAAAAGGTTTGGATCCTTAGGGCATTTGGATCTTTAGCATGTTTCCAGCATGCATATCCTTATTTAAAACATATTCGGATCAATTAGAAATCTCTTTCTTATCAAATTCCAAGGTATTAGAGTTGAACTAGTGAATTTTTCGAATCTTCGTCAGCAAAACTTCTTTGTTCGTTTGTGGTGTTTGAATAAATTTTCTTTACTTACATTTGTTATTGTGTTTAATTTTTTTCATACATAAACTATAAAATTTTAATTTTATTGTGATCTATTCTGCCTTTATCTTCTTGTTTACGAATCGGAAAGTGAAAACTCAAAGTTTTGATTGAAGAAAAAGGTGTATATCTAAAATGGAATGGAAAAGCGCAAATGTAGAGAGAGATAATTCCAAAAAGTCTTTGTAACTTATAGGGACTGCAAAATCTTTTAGTTTTTAAATATTAGGTTTTGCTAAGATCGGGAAAAGGGAGTGGCGGAGGATTTTTAACTGAGTTTTGACTCCCAATCCATAAGACATTTCTTACAAAAACATAGCCCGTTACCTATGATTGATCTATAAATCACTTTAAAATTCATCTGTGATTGTGAGGTCAGTTTTTTGTAAAAGGGCAAAATAATGGCTTGTTTTCCACGAGTACATATCCCATAAAACGTTCACTTGAGAATTTAATGAGCATTTGTTGTTCGCTTTTAAATTTTTAGATCCATAGGGAATTTGCATCTTTAACATCTAACAAGCATGCGTATCCATATTTAAAACAAGTTAGGATCAGTTAGAAATCTCTTTCTTATCAAATTCCAAGCCATTAGGGTTGAACAAGTGGAATTTCAAAAACTTGGACAAAAATACATTTGTGTTCGTTTGTGGTGTGTGAATAAATTTTCTTTATTTACATTTGTTATTGTTTTTTAATTTTTCCCAAACATAAATTCTAAAATTTTAATTATGTTGTGATCTATTTTGCCTTTATCTTCTTGTTGACGAGAGAATTAGAAAGTTAAAACTCAAAGTTTTGGTTTAAGAAAAAAGTGTAAATCTAAAATAGAATGGAAATACGCAAAAGTAGAGAGTGGTAATTCCAAAAAGTCTCTTTAACTTTTAGGCATTGCAAACTCTTTTAGTTTTAATATATTAGGTTTTGCAATGATCGGGAAAAAGGGGAGGCGGGGATTTTAAACTGAGTGTTGACTCCCAATACATAAGTCATTTCTTACACAAACATAGCTAAATATGCATGATTGAAAGATAAATCACTTTACAAATCATTTGTCATTGTTAGGTCAGCTTTTTGTAAATGGGAAAAATAATGGCTTGTTTGACTCGGGTAACTATCCCACTGCACGTTCACTTGAAAATTTAAAGAGAATTTGTTGTTCGCTTTAAAAGGTTTGGATCCATAGGGTATTTGAATCTTTAACATGTTTCAAACAAGCATATCCATATTTAAAACATGTTAGTAGTTGTTAGAAATTTGTTTCTTATCAAATTGCAAGCCGTAACAGTTAAACTAGTGGAATTTCCTAAATTTGGACAACAAAACTTTTGTGTTCGTTTATGGTGTGTGAATAAATTTCATAACTTACTCTTTTTATTTTTTAAATTTTTGTTATTTTGTTGTGATCTATTTTGCCTTTATCTTCTTGTTTACGAGATAATCGGAAAGTGAAAACTCAAAGTTTTGATTTAAGAAAAAAGTGTATATCTAAAATGGAATGGAAATGTAAATATGTAGAGAGAGATAATTCCAAAAAGTCTCTATAACTTTTTGGGAGTTCAAACTCTTTTAGTTTTTATATATTAGGTTTTGCAAAGATCAGGAAAAGGGGGAGGTGGGGGATTTTTAATTGAGTGTTGACTCCCAATCTTTAACTAATTCCTTACAAAAAGATAGCCCATTACATATGATTGACCGATAATTCACTTTAAAAATCATCTGTGTTTATTAGGTCAGCTTTTTGTAAATGGACCAAAAATGGCTTGTTTTACTCAGGTAAATATCCCACCACACGTTCACTTGAGAATCTAATGAGCATTTGTTGTTCTTTTTAAAAGGTTTGGATCTATACGTAATTTGCATCTTTAACATGCTTCAAGCATGTATATCCATATTTAAAACATGTTAGGATCAGTTAGAAATCTCTTTCTTAACAAATTCTAAGCCATTAGGGTTAAAGTAGTGGAATTTCCCAAGGTTCGACAACAAAACTTTTGTGATTGTTTGTGGTCTGAGAATAAAATTTCTTTACTTACATTTGTTTTTTTTTTAATTTTTTCCACACATAAACTCTAAAATTTTCATTTTTTTGTGATCTATTTTGCCTTTATCTTCTTGTTTACTAGAAAATCGAAAAGTGCAAACTCAAAGTTTTGATTTAAGAAAAAAGTGTACATAAAAAATGGAATGGATATGCACAAATGTAGACAGAGATAATTCTAAAAAGTCTCTGTAACTTTTAGGGACTGAAAAAAATTTAATTTTTATATATTAGGTTTTGCAATGATAGGGACAAGGGGGAAGCGGGGGATTTTTTACTGTGTGTTGACTCCTATTCCATAAGTCATTTCTTTCAAAAACATAACCCGTTACGCATGATTGTCCGATAAATCACTTTACAAATCATTTGCGATTGTTAGGTCAGCTTTTTGTAAATGGGTAAAATAATGGCTTGTTTGATTCGGGAAAACACCACCGGACGTTCACTTGAGAATTTAATGAGCATTTTTTGTTCGCTTTAAAAGGTTTCAGTCCATAGGGAATTTGCATCTTTAACATGTTTCAAGCATGCATATCAAAATTTAAAACATGTTAGGATCAATTATAAATCTCTTTCTTATCAAATTCAGAGCCATTGGGGTTGAACTAGAGGAATTTGCCAAACTTGGACAACAAAACTTTTGTGTTCGTTTATGGTGTGTGAATAAATTTTCTTTACTTACATTTGTTATTGTTTTTATTTTTTCGAAACATAAACTCTAAATTTTTTGTTTTGTTGTGATCTATTTTACCTTTATCTTCTTGTTTACGAGATAATCAGAAAGTGAAAACTCAAAGTTTTGATTTAAGAAAAAAATGTACATCTAAAATGAAATTGGAATGCACAAATATAGAAAGAGATAATTCAAGAAAGTCTTTGTAACTTTTAGGGACTGAAAACTCTTTTAGTTTTTATGTTGTAGTTTTTGCAATGATCGGGAAAAGGGGGAGGTGGGGGATTTTTAACTGAGTGTTGACTCCCAATCCATAAGTCATTTCTTACAAAACCATAGCCTGTTACGCATGATTGACCAATAAATCACTTTACAAATCATCTGTGATTGTTAGGTCAAATTTTTGTAAATGGGCAAAATAATGGCTTGTTTTACTCGAGTAAATATCCCACCGCACGTTCACTTGAGAATTTAGCGAGCACTTTTTTCCGCTTTAAAAGGTTTTGATCCTTAGGGAATTTGCATCTTTAACATGTTTCAAACAAGCATATCCATATTTAAAATATTTTTGAATCAATTAGAAATCTCTTTCTTATCAAATTCCAAGCTATTAGGGTTGAACTAGTGAATTTTCCCAATCTTCGTCAACAAAAATTATGTGTTCGTTTGTGGTGTTTTAATAAATTTTCTTTACTTACATTTGTTATTGTGTTTCATTTTTTCCATACATAAACTATTGATCTATTTTGCCTTATCTTCTTGTTTACGAGAGAATCGGAAATTGAAAACTCAAAGTTTTGATTGAAGAAAAAGGTGTACATCTAAAATGGAATGGAAATGCACAAATGTAGAGAGAGATAATTCCAAAAATTCTTTGTAACTTTAAGGGACTGCAAACTCTTTTAGTTTTTATATATTAGGTTTTGCAATGACTAGGAAAATCGGGGAGGAGGGGGATTTTTAACTGAGTGTTGACTCCCAATCCATAAGTCATTTTTTACAAAAACATAGCCCGTTACACATGATTGACCGATAAATCACTTTACAAATCATCTGTGATTGTTAGGTCAAGTTTTTTGTAACTGGGCAAAATAATGGCTTGTTTGACTCGGGTAAATATCCCCCGCACTTTCACTTGAGAATTTAATGTGCATTTGTTATTTGTTTTAAAAGGTTTGGATCCAAAGGGAATTTGCATCTTTAACATGTTTCAAGCATGCATATCCAATTTAAAACATGATAGGATCAGATATAAATCTCTTTCTTATCAAATTCAAAGCCATTAGGGTTGAACTAGAGGAATTTGCCAAGCATGGACAACAAAACTTTTGTGTTCGTTTGTGGTGTGCGAATAAATTTTCTTTTCTTACATTTGTTATTGTTTTTAATTTTTTCGTCACTTAAACTCTAAAATATTTATTTTTTTGTGATCTATTTTGCCTTTATCTTCTTGTTTACGAGATAATCGGAAAGTGAAAACTCAAAATTATGATTTAAGAAAAAGTGTACTTCTAAAATGGAATTGAAATGTACAAATGTAGAGAGAGATAATTCCAACAAGTCTCTGTTAATTTTAGGGACTGCAAAATCTTTTAGTTTTGATATATTAGTCTTTACAATGATTGGGAAAAGGGGGAGGTATTGGATTTTTAACTAAGCGTTGACTCCCAATCCATAAGTCATTTCTTACTAAAACATAGCCCGTTCCGCATGATTGACCAATAAATCACTTTCTAATAATCTGTGATTGTTAGGTCAGCTTTTTGTAAGTGGGCAAAATAATGGCATGTTTGACTCGGGTAAATATGCCACGACATGTTCACTTGAGAATTTAATGAGCATTTGTTGTTCACTTTAAAATGTTTGGATCCATAGGGTATTTGCATCTATCACATGTTTCAACCATGCATATCCATATTTAAAACTGGTTACGATCAGTTAGAAATCTCTTTCTTAACAAATTCAAAGCCATGAGGGTTGAACTAGTGGAATTTCCAAAATTTGGACAACAAAACTTTTGTGTTCGTTTGTGGTGTGTGAATTAATTTTATTTACTTACATTTGTTATTGTTTTAAATTTTTTCCATACATAAACACAAAAATTTTCATTTTTTTGTGATCTATTTTGCCTTTATGTTCTGTTTTACGAGAGAATCGGAAAGTGAAAACTCAATGTTTTGATTTAAGAAAAAATTGGACTTCTAAATAGAAAGTTAATGCACAAATGTAGTGAGTGATGATTCTAAAACTTCTCTGTAACTTTTAGGGACTGCAAATTCTTTTAGTTTTTATATATTAGGTTTTGCAATGATCCGAAAAAGGGGAAGGTGGGGATTTTTATTGGAGTGTTGACTCCTTATCCATAAGTCATTTCTTACAAAACACAGCCCGTTACGGATGATTGACCGCTAAATCATTTTACAAATCATCTGTGATAGTTAGGTCAGCTTTTTGTAAATCGGCAAAATAATGGCTTGTTTGACTCGGGTAAATACCCCTCCGCATGTGGACTTGAGAATTTAATGAGCATTTTTGGTCACTTTAAAAGGTATGGATCCATAGGGCATTTGCATCTTTAACATATTTGAATAATTCATATCCATATTTAAAACATGTTAGGATCAGTTAAAAATCTCTCTCTTATCAAATTCAAAGCCATTAAGGTTGAACTAGTGGAATTTCCCAAACTCTGACAACAAAACTTTTGTCTTCGTATGTGGTGTGTAAAAAAAAAATTCTTTACTTACATTTGTTATTTTTTAAAATTTTTCCATACATCAACACTAAAATTTTCATTTTTTTATAATCTATTTTGCCTTTATCTTCTTGTTTACGAGAGAATCGGAAAGTGAAAACTCAAAGTTTTGATTTAAGAAAAAATTGGACTTCTAAATAGAAAGTTAATGCACAAATGTAGTGAGTGATGATTCTAAAACTTCTCTGTAACTTTTAGGGACTGC
This sequence comes from Aristolochia californica, assembly GCF_029961685.1. Lineage (NCBI taxonomy): Eukaryota > Viridiplantae > Streptophyta > Magnoliopsida > Piperales > Aristolochiaceae > Aristolochia > Aristolochia californica. The sequence goes on along the minus strand of NW_027181782.1, from coordinate 15,529,774 downwards.
AAACTCTTTTAGTTTTTATATATTAGGTTTTACAATGATCGGGAAAAGGGAGAGGCAGGGGATTTTTAACTGAGTGTTGACTCCAAATCCATAAGTCATTTCTTACAAAAACACAACCCATTATGTATTCTTGACCGATAAATCACTTTACAAATCATTTGTGATTGTTAGGACAACTTTTAGTAAATGGGCAACATAATGGTTTGTTTGACTCGGGTAAATTTCCCATCACTCGCTCACTTGAGAATTTAATGAGAATTTTTTGTTCGCTTTAAAAGGTTTGGATCCATAGGGCATTTGCATCTTAAACATGTTTCAAGCATGCACATCATTATTTAAAAAATGTTAGGATTATTTAGAAATCTCTTTCTTATCAAATTCAAAGCCATTCAGATTGAACTAGTGGAATTTCAAAAACATGGATAACAAAACTTTTGTATTAGTTTGTGGTGTGTGAATAAATTTTCTTTACTTAAATTTGTTATTTTTTTAATTTTTTGCATAAATAAACTCAAAAAATTTCATTTTGTTGTGATCTATTTTGCCTTTATCTTCTTATTTGCGAGAGAATCGAAAAGTAAAAACCCAAGTTTTGATTTAAGAAAAAAGTGTACATCTAAAATGGAATGGAAATCCTTAAATGTAGAGAGAGATAATTCCAAAAGTCTTTGTAACTTATAGGGACTGCAAACTCTTTTAGTATTTATATATTTTGTTTTGCAATGATTGGGAAAAAGGGAAAGCAGGGGATCTTTCACTGAGTGTTGACTCCCAACCCATAGGTCATTTCTTAAAAACACACAGCCTGTTATGTATGATTGACCGATAAATCACTTTACAAATCATCTGTGATCAGTAGGTCAACTTTTTGTAAACGGGCAAAATAATGGCTTGTTTGACTCGGGTAAATATCCCACAGCACGTTCACTTGAGAATTTAATGAGTACTTGTTCACTTTAAAAGGTTTGGATCCATAAGGCATTTTCATCTTTAACATATTTTAAGCATGCATATCCTTATTTAAAACATGTTAGGATCAGTTAAAAATCTCTTTCTTATCAAATTCCAAGCCATTAGGGTTGAACTAGTGGAATTTCCCAAACTTGGAAAACAAAACTATTGTGTTCATTTGTGGTGTGTGAATAAATTTTCTTTACTTACCTTTTTTATTTTTTTTATTTTTTCCACACATAAACTAAAATTTTCATTTTGTTGTGATATTTTTTCCCTTTATCTTCTTATTTACGAGAGAATCGAAAAGTGAAAACTCAAAGTTTTGATTTAAGAAAAAAGTGTACTTCTAAAATGGAATGGAAATACACAAAATTAGAGAGAGGTAATTCCAAAAAATCTCTGTAACTTTTAGGGACTGCAAACTCTTTTAGTTTTGGTATATTAGGTTTTGCAATGGTCGGGAAAAGGGGGAGGCGGGGGATTTATAACTGAGTGTTGACTCCCAATCCATAAGTCATTTCTTACAAAAGCATAGCCCGTTATGCATAATTTATTGATAAATCACTTCACAAATAATCTGTGATTGTTAGGTCAGCTTTTTGTAAATGGGCAAAATAATGGCTTGTTTGACTAGGGTTAATATCCCACCGCACGTTAACTTGAGATTTTAATGAGCATTTTTTGTTTGCTTTAAAAGGTTTGGATCCATAGGGAATTTGCACTTTAACATATTTCAACCATGCACATCCATATTTAAAACATGTTAGGATCAGTTAAAAATCTCTTTCTTTTCAAATTCCAAGCCATTAGGTTTGAACTTGAAGAATTTCCCAAACTTCGACAAAAAGAATTTTGTGTTCGTTTCTAGTGTGTAAATAAATTTTCTTTACTTACATTTTTTATTGTCTTTAATTTTTTCCATATATAAACTCTAAAATTTTCATTTTTTGTGATCTATTTAGCCTTTATCTTCTAGTTTACGAGAGAATTGGAAAGTGAAAACTCAAAGTTTTGATTTAGGAAAAAAATGTAGATCTAAAATGGAATGGAAATGCATAAATGTAGAGAGGGATAATTCCATAAAGTCTCTGTAACTTTTAGGGGCTGCGAGCTCTTTTAGTTTTTATATATTAGTTTTTGCAATCATAGGGAAAAGGGGGAGGCGGGAGATTTTTAACTGAGTGTTGACTCCCAACCCTAAGTCATTTGTTACAAAAACATAGCCCATTACACATGATTGACCGATAAATCCCTTTACAAATCATTTGTGATTGTTAGGTCAACTTTTTGTAAATGGCCAAAATAATAGCTTGTTTGACTTTGGTAAATATCCCACTGCACGTTCACCTGAGAATTTAATGAGCATTTTTTGTTCGCTTTAAAAGGTTTGGATCCATAGGGTATTTGTTTCTTTAACATGTTTCAAGCATGCATATCCATATTTAAAACATGTTAGGATCAGTTAGAAATCTCTATCTTATCAAATTCAAAGCCATTAGGTTTTAACTAGTGGAATTTCTCTAACTTGGACAACAAAAATTTTGTGTTCGTTAGTGGTGTGTGAATACATTTTCTTTACTTACATTTGTTATTGTTTTTAATTTTTTGCATACATAAACTCTAAATTTTCATTTTATGTAGATCTATTTTGCCTTTATATTCTTGTTTACGAGAGAATCGAAAAGTGAAAACTCAAAGTTTTGTTTGAAGAAAAATGTGTACATCTAAATGGACTGCAAACTATGTTAAGTTTTAGGGACTGCAAACTCTTTTTGTTTTTATATATTAGGTTTTTCAACGAGAGGGAAAAGGGGGAAGCGGGGGATTTTTAACTCAGTGTTGACTCCCAATCCATAAGTTATTTCTTAAAAAAACACAACGCGTTACGTATGATTGACCAATAAATCACTTTACAAATCATCTATGATAGTTAGGTTAGCTTTTTGTAAATTTGCAAAATAATGGCTTGTTTGACTCGGGTAAATATCCCTCCGCACGTTCACTGTAGAATTTAAAAGGTTTTGATCCAGAAGGCATTTTCATCTTTAACATGTTTCAAGCATGCATATCCATTTTTAAAATATGTTAGGATCAATTAGAAATCTCTTTCTTAACAAATTCAAAGCCATTAGGGTTGAACTAGTGGAATTTCCCAAACTCTGACAACAAAACTTTTGTGTTCATTTGCGGTGTGTGAATACATTTTCTTTACTTACATTTGTTATTTTTTTTAATTTTTTCCATACATAAACTCTAAAATTTTCCTTTTTTGAGATCTATTTTGCCTTTATCTTCTTGTTTACGAGAGAATCGGAAAGTGAAAACTCAAAGTTTAGATTTAAAAAAAGAGTGTACATCTAAATGGAATGTTAATGCACAAATGTAGTGAGTGATGATTCCAACAAGTCTTTGTAACTTTTAGGTACTGCAAACACTTTTAGTTTTTATATATTAGGTTTTGCAATGATCGGGAAAGGGGGTGGCAGGGGGATTTTTAACTGAGCGTTGACTCCCAATCCATAAGTCATTTCTTACAAAAACACAACCCGTTACATATGATTGACCGATAAATAACTTTACAAATCATTTGTGATTGTTAGGTCAAATTTTTTTAAATGGGCAAAATAATGGCTTGTTTGACCTGGGTAAATATCCCACCGTACTTTAACTTAAGAATTTAATGAGAATTTTTTGTTCGCTTTAAAAGGTTTGGATCCATAGGGCATTTGCATCTTTAACATGTTTCAAGCATGCATACCAATATTTAAAACATGTTAGGATCAGTTAGAAATCTTTTTCTTAACAAATTGAAAGCCATTAGGGTTGAACTAGTGGAATTTCCCAAATTTGGACAACAAAACTTTTGTGCTCGTTTCTTGTGTGTGAATAAATTTTCTTCACTTACATTTGTTATTGTTTTTAATTTTTTGCATACATAAACTCTAAAATTTTCATTTTGTTGTGATACTCAAAGTTTTGATTGAAGAAAAAAGTGTATATCTAAAATGGAATGGAAATGCACAAATGTAGAGAGAGATAATTCAACAAAGTCTCAGTTAACTTTTAGGGACTCTAAAGTCTTTTAGTTTTTCTTTATTACGTTTTGCAATGATCGGGAAAAGGGGGCTGCGGGGGATTTTTAACTGAGTGTTGACTCCCAATCCATAAGTCATTTCTTACAAAACCATAGAGCATTATGTATGATTGACTGATAAATCACTTTACAAATCATCTGTGATAGTTAAGTCAGCTTTTTGTAAATTGGAAAAATAATGGCTTGTTTGACTAAGGTAAATATCCCTCCGCACGTTCATTTGAGAATTTAATGAGCCTTCTTTTTCACTTTAAAAGGTTTTGATCCATAGGGAATTTGCATCTTTAAAATGTTTCAAGCATCCATATCCATATTTATAACATGTTAGGATCAGTTAGAAATCTTTTTCTAAACAAACGTACACAAAAGTTTTGTTGCCCAAGTTTGGGAAATTCCACTAGTTCAACCCTAATGGCTTGGAATTTGATAAGAAAGAGATTTCGAACAAATCCTAACATGTTTTACGTATGGATATGCATGCTTGAAACATGTTAAAGATTCAAATTCCCTATCGATCCAAACCATATAAAGCGAACAACAAATGCTCATTAAATTTTCAAGTGAACGTGCAATGAGATATTTACCCGAGTCAAACAAGCCATTATTTTTCCCATTGACAAAAAGCTGACCTGCCAATCACAGATGATTTGTAAAGTGATTTATCGGTCAATCATGTGCAACGAGCTATTTTTTTGTAAAAAATGACTTATGGATTGGGAGTCGACACACAGTTAAAAGTCCCTTGCCTCTCCCTTTTCCCGATCATTGCAAAGCCTAATATATAAAAACTAAAAGAGTTTGCAGTTGCTAAAAGTTACAGAGACTTTTTGGAATTATCTCTCTCTACATTTGTGCATTTCCATTTAAATTTTGGTGTACACTTTTTTCTTAAATCAAAAACTTGAGTTTTCACTCTCCGATTCTCTCCTAAAAAAGAAGAAAGGCAAAATATATCTCAACAAAGTGAAAATTTTAGAGTTTATGCTTAGATTGAGTTTTCACTTTCCGATTCTCTCGTTAACAAGAAGATAAAGACAAAATAGACCACAACAAAATGAAAATTTAAGATTTTATGTAAGAAAAAAATTCCAAACAATAACAAATTTAAGTAAAGAAATTTTTTTTGCACACCATAAATGATCACAAAAGTTTTGTTGTCCAAGTTTGCCAAATTCCACTAGTTCAACCCAAATGGCTTAGAATTTGATACGAAAGATATTTCTAACTAATCAGAACATGTTTTAAACATGGATATGCGTGCTTGAAACATGTTAAAGATGCAAATGCTCAACAGATCCAAACCTTTTAAAGCGAACAACAAATGGTCATTAAATTCTACAGCGAACGTGCGGTGGGATATTTACCCAGGTAAAACAAGCCATTATTTTGCCCATTTACAAAAAGCTGACCTAACCATCACAGAAGTTTTGTAAAGTGATTTATCGGTCAATCGTGTGTAACAGCTATGTTTTTGTAAGATATGACTTATGGATTGGGAGTGAACACTCAATTAAAAATCCCCAGCCTCCCTCATTTCACGATCATTGCAAAACCGAATATATCAAATCTAAAAGAGTTTGCAGTCCCTAAAGGTTAAAGAGACTTTTTGGAATTATCTCTCTCTACATTTGTGCATTTCCTTTCCATTTTAGACGTACACTTTTTTCTCTAATCAAAAGTTTGAGTTTTCACTTTCCTATTCTCTCGTTAACAAGAAGATAAAGGCCAATAGATCAGTACAAAATGAAAATTTTAGAGTTTATGTAAATAAAAAATAAAAAAAACTAACAAATGTAAGGAAAAACAATTTATTCACACACCACAAACAAAAAAAAAAAATTCTCCAAGTTTAGGAAATTCCACTAGTTCAACTCAGATAGCTTGGAATTTGATAAGAAAGATTTCTAACTGATTTAACTAGTTTTAAATATGGATATGCACGCATGAAATTTGTTAAAGATGCAAATGCCCTATGGATGTAGACCTTTTAAAGCGAACAACAAATGCTAATGAAATTCTCAAGTGAACGTGAGGTAGGATATTTACACGAGTCAAACAAGCCGTTATTTTGCCTATTTACAAAAAAATGACCTAACAATCCCAGATGATTTGTAAAGTGATTTATCATTCAATCATGCGTAACGGGCTATGTTTTTTTATGAAATGACTTATGGATTGGGAATCACCACTCAGTTAAAAATCCCCCGCCTCTCCTCTTTTCTCGATCATTTCAAAACCTAATATATAAAAACTAAAGGAGTTTGCAGTCTCTAAAAGTTACAGAGACTTTTTGGAATTATCACTCTCTACATTTGTGCATTTCCATTCCATTTTAAATGTACACTTTTTTATTAAATGAAAACTTTGAGTTTTCACTTTCCTATTCTCTCGTTAACAAGAAGATAAAGGCCAATACATCACTACAAAATGAAAATGTTAGAGTTTATGTGTGGAAAAAATTAAAAATAATAATAAATGAAAGTAAAGAAAATAATTCACACACCAAAAACAAATACAAAAGTTTTGCTCTCCAAGTTGTGGAAATTCCACTAGTTGAACCCTAATGGCTTGGAATTTGATAAGCAAGAGATTTCTAACTCATCCTAACATGTTTTAAATATGGATATGCATGCTTGACACATGTTAAAGATGCAAATTCCCTATGGATCCAAACCTTTTAAAGCGAACAACAAATGCTCATTAAATTCTCAAGTGAACGTGCGGTGGGATATTTACCTGAGTCAAACAAGCCTTTATTTTGCCCATTTAAAAAAAGCTGACCTAACAATCATAGATGATTTGAAAAATGATTTATTAGTCAATCATGCACAACGGACTACGGTTATGTAAGAAATGACTTATAGATTCAGAGTCAACACTCAATTAAAAACCCCCTGCCTCCCCCTTTTCCCGATCAATGCAAAACCTAATATATAAAAACTAAAAGAGTTTGCAGTCCCTAAAAGTTACAGAGATTTTTTGGAATTATCTATCTCTACATTTGTTCATTTCCATTCTATTTTAGATGTACACTTTTTTTTTAAATTAAAACTTTGAGTTTTCACTTTCCAATTCTCTCGTAAACAAGAAGATAAGGCACAATAGCTCACAACAAAAAGAAAATTTTAGAGTTTATGTACGGAAAAAATAAAAAACAGTAAAAAATGTAAGAAAAGAAAATTTATTTATACACCATAAACGAACACAAAAGTTTTGTTGTCCATGTTTGGGATATTCCACTAGTTCAACCCTAATGGCTCGGAATTTGATAAGTAAGAGATTTTTACCTGATCCTAACATGTTTTAAATATGGACATGCATGCTTGAAACATGTTAAAAATGCAAATGCCCAGTGGAACCAAACCTTTTAAATCAAACAACAAATGCTCAATAAATTCTCAAGGGAACGTGCAGTGGGATATTTACCCGGGTCAAACAAGCCTTTATTTTGCCCAATTACAAAAAGCTGACCTAACAATCTAAGATGATTTATAAAGTGATTTATCGGTTAATCGTGTGTAATAGGCTAAGGCTATGTTTTTCTAAGAAATGACTTATAGATTGGGAGTCAACATGCAATTAAAATTACCCCACCTCCACCTTTTCTTGATCATTGCAAAAACTAATATATAAAATCTAAATGAGTTTTTCAGTCCCTAAAATTACAGAGATTTTTTGGAATTATCTCTCTACATTTGTGCATTTCCTTTTCATTTTAGAAGTTCATATTTTTATTAAATAAAATATTTGAGTTTTCACTTTCCAATTCTCTTGTAAACAAGAAGATAAAGGCATAATAGATCACAACAAAATGAAAATTTAAGAGTTTATGTATGGGAAAAATTAAAAACAATAACAAATGTAAGTAAAAAAAATTTATTCATACACCACAAACAAACACAAAAGTTTTGTTCTCTAAGTTTGGGAAATTCCACTTGTTCAACCCTAATGGCTTGGCATATGATAAGAAAGAGATTTCTAACTGATCCTAACATGTTTTTAATATGGATATGTATGATTGAAACATGTTCAAGATGCATATGCCCTATGGATCCGAACATTTTAAAGTGAAAAAGAAATGCTCGTTAAATTTTAAAGTGAATGTGAGGTGGGATATTTACCCAAGTAAAGCAAGCCATTATTTTGCCCATTTACAAAAAACTGACCTAACAATCAATGATGATTTGTAAAGTGATTTATCAGTCAATCATGCATAATGTGCTATGTTTATGTAGGAAATGACATATGGATTGGGAGTCAACAATCAATTAAAAATCCCCCGCCTCCCCCTTTTCCCGATCATTGCAAAACCTAATATATAAAAACTAAAAGAGTTTGCAGTCCCTAAAAGTTATAGAGACTTTTGGGAATTATCTCTCTGTACATTTTTTCATTTCCATTCCATTTTATATGTACACTTTTTCTTAAATCAAAACTTTGAGTTTCACTTTCCGATTCTTTCATACACAAGAACATAAAGGCAAAATAGATCACAACAAAATGAAAAATTTAGAGTTTATGTATGGAAAAAACCAAAAACAATAACAAAAGTAAGTAAATAAAATTTATTCACACGCCACAAATGAATACAAAAGTTATGTTATCCAAGCAACCCTAATGGCTTCGATTTTGATAAGAAAGAGATTTCTAATTGATTCTAACATGTTTTAAATATGGATATGCATGCTTAAAACATGCTAAAGACGCAAATGTCCTATCGATGGAAACCTTTTAAGGCGAACAACAAATGCTCATTAAATTCTCAAGTGAACGTGCGGTGGGATATTTAACTGAGACAAACATGCCATTATTTTGCCCATTTACAAAAAGGTGACCTAACAAGAATAGATGATTTATAAAGTGATTTTATCAGTTAATTGTACGTAACGGGCTATGTTTTTGAAAGAAATGACTTGTGAATTGGGAGTCAACACTCAGTTAAATATCCCCCACCTCCCCCTTTTCCCGCTCATTTTAAAACCTAATATATAATATCTAAAAGAGTTATCCCTAAAAGTTACAGAGAGTTTTTGAAATTATCTCTCTCAACATTTGAGCATTTCCATTCCATTTTAGATGTACACTTTTTTGTTAAATCAAAACATAGAGTTTTCTTTTTCCTATTCTCTCATAAACAAGAAGATAAAGACAAAATAGATCACAACAAAATGAAAATTTTAGAGTTTATGTACGGAAAAAAATTTTAAAAATAACAAATTTAAGTAAAGAAAATTTATTTCTGCACCATAAAAGAACACAAAAGTTTTGTTGTCCAAGTTTTGGAAATTCCACTAGTTCAACCCTAATGGCTTCGAATTTGATAAGAAAGATATTACTAACTGATCCTAACATGTTTTAAATATGGATATGCATGCTCAAAACATGTTAAAGATGGAAATGCCCTACGGATCCAAACCTTTTAAAGCGAGCAACAAATGCTCATTAAATTCTCAACTGAACGTGCGGTAGGATATTTACCCTGGTAAAACAAGCCATTATTTTGCCTATTTAACAAACGCTGACGTAACAGTCACAAATGATTTTTAAAGTGATTTATCGATCAATCGGATGTAACGGGCTATGTTTTTTGAAGAAATGACTTATGGATTGGTAGTCAACACTCAGTTAAAAATCCCCCACCTCCCCCTTTTCTCGATCATTACAAAACCTAATATATAAAAACTAAAAGAGTTTACTGTCCCTAAAAGTTACAATGACTTTTTGGAATTATCTCTCTCTACATTTTGCATTTCCATTCCATTTTAGATGTACACTTTTTTCTTAAATCAAAACTTTGAGTTTTCACTTTTCGATTCTCTCGTAAACAAGAAGATATAGACAAAATAGATCACAAAAAAAAATGAAAATTTTAGAGTTTATGTACGGAAAAAATTAAAAAAATGAACAAATTTATGTAAATAAAAATTATTTACACACCATAAACGAACACAAAAGTTTTGTTGTCCAAGTTTGGAAAATTCCACTAGGTCAACCTAAATGGCTTGGAATTTGATAAGAACTAACATGTTTTAAATATGGATATGCATGCTTGAAAAATGTTAAAGATGCAAATTTCGTATGTATACAAACCTTGTAATGCAAAAAACAAATGGTTATTAAATTTTCAATTGAACGTGGTGTGGGATATTTACACGAGTAAAACAAGCCATTATTTTGACCATTTACAAAAAGGTTACCTAAGAATCACAGATGATTAGAAAGTGATTTATCTGAAAATCATGTGTAATGGGTTATGTTTTTGTAAGAAATGACTTATGGATTTGGAGTCAACACTCAGTTAAAAAACCCCAGCCTCCCCCTTTTCCTGATTATTGCAAAACCTAATATATAAAAACTAAAAGAGTTTGCAGTCCCTAAAAGTTACAGAGACTTTTTGGAATTATCTCTCTCTACATTTGTTCATTTCCATTCCATTTTAGATGTACACTTTTTCTTAAATCAAAACGTTGAGTTTTCGCTTTCCGTTTCTCTCGTAAACAAGAAGATAAAGGTAAAATAGATCAGATCAAAATTAAAACTTTAGAGTTTATGTACGGAAAATATTAAAAGCAATAACAAATGAATGTATAGAAAAGTTATTCACACAACAAAACAAACACTAAAGTTTTTTGTCCAAGTTTGGGAAATTCTAATTGTTCAACCCTAATGGCTTTGTAATTTGATAAGAACGAGATTTCTAAATGATCCTAACATATTTTAAATATGGATATGCATGCATAAAACATGTTAAAGATGCAAATTCCCTATGGATCTAAACCTTTTAAAGCGAACAACAAATGCTCATTAAATTCTCAAGTGAACGTACGACGGGATATTTACACGAGTCATACATGCCATTATTTTGCCAATTTACAAAAACCTGACCTAACAATCACAAATGATTTTTACAGTGATTTATTGGTCAATTGTGTGTAACGGGCTATGTTTTTTAAAGAAATGACTTATGAATTGGGAGTCAACACTCAGTTAAATATCCCCAGCCTACCTCTATCCCGGATCATTGCAAAACTTAATATATAAAATCTAAAAGAGTTTGCAATTCCTAAAAGTTACAGAGAGATTTTGTAATTATCTGTCTCAACATTTGTGCATTTCCATTCCAGTTTAGTACACTTTTTTCTTAAATCAAAACTTAGAGTTTTCACTCTCCAATTCTCTTGAAAACCAGAAGACAAAAGAAAAATAGATCACAACAAAATTAAAATTTTAGAGTTTATGTATGGAAAAAATTTAAAATAGTAACAAAATGTAAGTAAATAAAATTTATTCACACACCACAAACGAACACAAAAGTTTTCTTGTACAAGTTTGGAAAATTCCACAAGTTCAACTCTAATGGCTTGGAATTTGATAACAAAGAGATTTCTAACTGATCCTAACAGGTTTTAAATATGGATATGCATTCTTCAAACATATTAAAGATGCAAATGCCCTATGGATCCAAACCTTTGTAAGCGACCAACAAATGCTCATTATATTCTCAAGTAAACGTTCGATGGGATATTTATCCGAATCAAACAAGCCATTATTTTGCCCATTTTCAAAAAGCTAACCTAACAATCTCAGAGGATTTGTAAAGTGATTTATCTGTCAATCATGCGTAACGGGATATGTTTTAGTAAGAAATGACTTATGGATTAGGAGTCAACACTCAGTTAAAACTCCCCCCGCCTCCCCCTTTTACCAATCATTGCAAAACCTAATATATAAATACTAATAGAGTTTTCAGTCCCTAAAAGTTACTGAGACTTTTTTGAATTATTTCTCTCTATATTTTCGCATTTCAATTCCATTTTAGATGTACGCTTTTTTCTTAAATTAAAACTTTGAGTTTTCACTTTCCGATTCTCTCGTAAACAAGAAGATAACGGCAAAACAGATCACAACCAAATGAAAATTTTAGAGTTTATGTATGGAAAAAATTTATAACAATAAAAATTTTTAATAAAGAAAATTTATTCATACACCACAAACGAACATAAATGTTTTGTTGTCCAAGTTTGGGAAATTCCACTAGTTCAACTCTAATGGCTAGGAATTTGATAAGGAAAAGATTTCTAATTGATCCTAACATGTTTTAAATATGGATATGCATGCTTGTAACATTTTAAAGATGTCAATTCCCTATGGATCCTAACCTTTTAAAGAGAACAACAAATGCTCATTAAATTCTCAAGTGAACGTGCGGTGGGATATTTATCCGAGTCAGACAAGCCATTATTTTGCCCATTTACAAAAAGTTGACCTAACAATCACAAATGATTTGTAAAGTAATTTGTCGGTCAATCATGCATAACGGGTTATGCTTTTTTAAGAAATGACTTATGGATTGGGAGTCAACACTTAGTTAAAAATCCCCCGCCTCCGCCTTTTCCCGATCATTGCAAAAACTAATATATAAAATCTAAAAGAGTTTACAATCCCTAAAAGTTACAGCGACTTTTTGGAATTATCTGTCTCTACATTTGTGCATTTCCATTCCATTTTAGATTTACACTTTTTTCTTAAATCAAAACTTTGGGTTTTCACTTTCCTATTCTCTCGTTAACAAGAAGATAAAGGCCAATAGATGACTACAAGATGAAAAATTTAGAGTTTATGTATGGAAAAATTTTAAAACAATAACAAATGTAAGTAAAGAAAATTTACTCAAACACCACAAACGAAAACAAAAGTTTTTTTCTCCAAGTTTGGGAAATTCCACTAGTTCAACCCTAATGGCTTGAAATTTGATAAGAAAGAGATTTCTAACTGATCCTAACATGTTTTAAATATGGATATGCATGCTTGAAAAGTTTTAAAGATGCAAATGCCCTATGGATCCAAACCTTTTAAAGCGAATAAAAAATGTTCATTAAATTCTCAAATGAACGTGCAGTGGAATATTTACCCAAATCAAACAAGCCTTTATTTTTCCCATTTTAAAAAGTTGACCGGACAATCACAGATGTTTGTAAAGTGATTTATTGGTCAATCATGCATAAGGGGCTATGATTTTGTAAGAAATGACTTATGGATTGCGAGTCTACACTTAGTTAAAAATCCATCGCTTCCCCCTTTTTTGGTCAATGCAAAATCTAATATATACAAACTAAAAGAGGTTGCAGTCCCTAAAAGTTACAAAGACTTTTTGGAATGATCTCTCCCTACATTTGTGCATTTCCATTCCATTTTAGATGTATACCTTTTTCTAAAATTAAAAAAAAAAGATATAGGCAAAATAAATCACAACAAAATAAAAATTTTAGAGTTTATGTAGGAAAAAAATTAAAAACAAAAACAAATGTAAGTAAATAAAATTTATTTACACACCAAAAACAAACACAAAAGTTTTATTGTCCAAGATGGGGAAATTTCACTAGTTCAACCTAATGGCTTGGAATTTTATAAGTAAGAGATTTCTACCTGATCCTAAAGTGTTTTAAAAATGGATATGCATGCTTGAAACATGTTAAAAATGCAAATACCCTATGGATACGAACCTTTTAAAGCGAACAAAAAATGCTCATTAAATTCTCAAGTGAACGTGTAGTGGGATATTTACCCGGGTCAAACAAGCTATTATTTTGCCCATATACAAAAATTTGACCTAACAATCACAGAAGATTTGTAAATTTATTTATCGGTCAATCGTGCATAACGGGCTATATTTTTCTAAGAAATGACTTCTGGATTGGGAATCAACGCTCAATTAAAAATCCCCCACCTCCCCCTTTTCCCGATCTTTATAAAACCTAATATATAAAAACAAAAAGAGTTTGTAGTTCCTAAAAGTTAAAGAGACTTTTTGGAATTATCTCCCTCTACATTTGTGCATTTCTATTCCATTTTAGTTGTACACTTTTTTCTTAAATCAAAACTTTGAGTTTTCACTTTCTGATTCTTTCGTAAACATGAAGACAAAGGCAAAATAGATCACAAAAAAATGAAAATTTAAGAGTGCATGTATGGAAAAAACTAAAAACAATAAGAAAATTAAGTAAAGAAAATTTATTCACACACCACAAGCAAACAGAAAAGTTTTGTTGTCCAAGTCAGTGAAATTCCACTAGTTCAACCCTAATGGCTTGGAATTTGATAAGAAAGAGATTTCTAATTGATACAAACATGTTTTAAATTTGGATATGCTGCTTGAAACATGTTAAAGATGTAAATGTCCTATGGATGCAAACATTGTAAAGCGAACATCAAATTGTCATTAAATTCTGAAGTGAATGTGCAGTGGGATATTTACATGTGTCAAACATGCTATTATTTTGCCCATTTACAAAAAGCTGACCTAGCAAGCACAAATGATTTGTAAAGTGATTTATCGGTCAATTGTGTGTAACGGGATATCTTTTTGAAAGAAATGACTTGTGGATTGGGAGTCAACACCCAGTTAAATATCCCCCGCCTCCCTTTTTTCCCGCTCATCACAAAATCTAATATTTAAAATCTACAAGAGTTTGCAATCCCTAAAAGTTACAGAGATTTTTTTGGAATTATCCCTCTCTACATTTGTGCATTTCAATGCCATTTTAGATGTACACTTTTTTCTTAAATCAAAAATTTTAGTTTCATTCTCTGATTCTCACAAAAAAAAGAAGACAAAGGCAAAATAGATCACAACAAAATTAAAATTTTAGAGTTTATGTATGGAAAAAATTAAAAACAATAACAAAATGTAAGTAAATAAAATTTATTCACACACCACAAATGACCACAAAAGTTCTGTTGTCCAAATTTGAAAAATTCCACTAGTTCAACCCTAATGGCTTTGAATTTGATAAAAAAAAAAAGAGATTTCTAACTGATCCTAACATGTTTTAAATATGGATATGCTTGCTTCAAACATGTTAAAGATGCAAATGCCCTAAGGATCCAAACCTTTTAAATCGAATTACAAAAGCTCATTAAATTCTCAAGTGAACTTGCGGTGGGATATTTACCCGAGTCAAATAAGCCATTATTTTGCCCATTTACAAAAAGCAAACCTAACAATCACAGATGATTTGTAAACTGATTTATTGGTCAATCATACATAAAGGGCTATGATTTTGTAAGAAATGACTTATGGATTGGGAGTCAACACTTAGTTCAAAATCCCCCGCCTCCCCCATTTCCCGATCATTTCAAAACCTAATATATAAAAATTAAAAGAGTTTGCAGTCCCTAAAAGTTAAAGTGAATTTTTGGAATTATCTCTCTGTACATTTTTTCATTTCCATTCCATTTTAGATGTACACTTTTTTCTTAAATCAAAACATAGAGTTTTCACTTAACGATTCTCTCGTAAACAAGAAGATAAAAACAAAATGGATCACAACAAACTGAAAATTTAATATTTTTTGTACGATAAAATATTAAAAAAATAACAAATTAAATTAAAGAAAATTTATTTACACACCATAAACAAACACAAATGTTTTTTTGTGCAAGTTTTGGAAATTCTACTAGTTCAACCTTAATGGCATGGAATTATAAGAAAGGGATTTCTAACTGATCCTAACATGTTTTAAATATGGATATGCATGCTTGAAACATATTAAAGATGCAAATTCCATATGGATACAAACCTTTTAAAGCAAAATACAAATACTTATTAAATTTCAAGTGAACATGCAGTGGGATATTTACACGAGTCAAACAAGCCATTATTTTGACCATTTACAAAAAGTTGACCTAACAATCACATATGATTTGTAATGTGATTTATCGGTCAATCATGCATAACGGGTTATGTTTTTGTAAGAAAAGACTTATGGATTGGGAATCAACACTCAGTTAAAAATCCCCCGGCTCCTCCTTTTCCTGATCATTGCAAAACCTTACATATAAAAACTAAAAGAGTTTGTAGTCCCTAAAAGTAACACATACTTTTTGGAATTATCTCTCTCAACATTTGTCCATTTCCATTCCATTTTATGTGTACACTTATTTCTTAAATCAAAACTTTGAGCTTTCACTTTCCGATTCTCTTGTAAACAAGAAGATAAAGGAAAAAAAGATCACAAAAAAATTAAAATTTTAGATTTTGTATATGGTAAATATTATAAACAATAAAAAATGAAAGTATAGAAAATTTATTTGCACACCTTAGATGAACACAAGTTTTGTTGTCCAAGTTACGAAATTCCAATAGTTCAAGCCTAATGGCTTGGAATTTGATAAGAAAGAGATTTCTAATTGATCCTAACATGTTTCAAATATGGATATGCATGCTTGAAACATGTTAAAGAGGAAAATTCCCTACGGATCCAAAACTTTTAAAGCGAACAACAAATGCTCATTAAATTCTCAAGTGGATGTATGATAGATGCCATATTCTAACATGAGAACTAGGTTAATTATAATAGAATAACCTTTATAATTGTGTTATAGGTGGTTATTTATCGGTTTTCAAATGAAATGAGCATTTATTGAATTTGGCATTAATCATTGTCGATATTGCATATTTTTTCTCTTCTGAATTATATTTCATTGTTTTTAAGGTTTATTTCTTCCTGAAATGCTTTTTATAGATTCAATTATAGAATTTCAGGAGAATTTTGGTGGAGAAGGAGATATTTACCAAAATGCCCTTAGTGAAATGGAGGTGATTTTTAGGTCAAATTGTTTTAAAATAAATAAGATAGTATTAAAGGAGGGAGGGAACATCGAAGAGAGGGGAGACCCGAGAGGGGAGTGTCAAGAGAAAACAGGGTCGTTGACCAAAATAGAGGACCGGAAACAGGGGAGGACACGAGAGGAGTGCCCCACCATCGTTCGCTAGGCCACTGCCTTTCGCCGCGCCACCGTCGTCCACCGCCGTCCACCGCCGTCCAGCAACCGAGAACAAACCCGAGGAGAGCTCGAGAGAGTCTCCGTCGAGGTGAGTTCGACAGTCGTCACTCGCCAGGCCGAGAAGTGATCCGAGAGGGCTTCTCCGGTGCCACTTCCGCTTTCCGACTATCCTCTGGCGTATATTACATATTTCTGACCAGTCCCAGAGCTATTCCGTCTCCAACCGAGACTCGAGAGAGCCAGTTAGAGAACGTCAGCTCTGTTTCGTTCTTCGCCGGACGTTACCTCCGTCCATCGACTTCCAACCTTCGTCGCCAGCGTCTTCTCTACCTCTGGCCACTCACTCTTGCCAACCCAAAGCCATTGATTTTGGGAAATTGCAGCACCCGTGAGAACGAGTTGCTGCCCGAGCGAGAGGAAGGAGAAGGAGATTTATTCATCATTTTTGAATTCATTTTTTATATAGTTTGAACTTAGGTTTTGAATGTTTATTGAATCTGATTTGATAATTAATGTTTATTGAATATTTTTTTCTGGATATTTGATTAAATTAGCTAATTAGGGTAGGATTATAATTGAGGTTGGATTTTGGTATTTTAATTCGATTTCTGTCTTTCACTCTATGCGCCCGAGAGGGGCTAGACGCAAGGATTGAGAAATCGGATCCGTGGTTACATTGGCACTCGAGAGAGGCACGAATCACCGTAAAATCCGGAGTTGACGTTTCCTATTGTGCAAGTAGTTAACCAGATGATTGCTTGATAATTTAGGATATAGTTAGTGTTTAGTTCATATTAATTTATCATATTTGGTTAGGCTAGTTGACTGAAGAATGCACAAAATTCAGTCCTCCCTGTGGATATGACCCTCGCTTCCCGCTAAATTACATGAACGATTCGTACGCTTGCGAGGTATTAAAGCCGATGTAACTAAAATTCTACATCAAGTTTTTGGCGCCGTTGTCGGGGTGGCACGTATTAAGTGTATTTCTTTGTTCTCCATGGTCTTAGGTTAGATTTATTTTATTTTATTTTTTTATTTTTATTTTTATTTTTATTTTTATTTTATTTTATTTTATTTTATTATTATTATTATTTTTTCATAATTTTTTCTTGGTGATTTTGTATGGAATTATTTTTATTTCTTCTAGTTAGTTCATATTTTTAGTAGTGAGTTTGTTAGCTTAATTTGATAGTTTGTTTTGTTTCTTTTTGTGTTTTTATGCACGGGCGCTGCTCCCTAGGTGGACCATTAGCTCCCTTTGTTGAAGAGGTAGAACAGATTTTTAGGAAAACACCCGAAGTCAAAGTAGGAGCTACCATGGCCAATCAGAGTGAACCATTACAGTTACCTGCCACAGGGAAGCTAAGATCCAAGTGGTCCGGTCCATTTGAAGTTACACAGGTGTTTCCTTATGGCACTATTGAGATCCGTAATCACAGAGACGGGTCGGTCTTCAAAGTTAACGGTCAGAGGCTCAAACCGTATCTTGAGAATGTCCCCACACCAGAGGAGGTGATGGTGATTTTCTTGGAGGAACCTGTCTTAGCATCTTGAATGCGTCAGAGTCTTGCTTATGACTATAAACTTAGCACATTGTGGGCAATCCCCCTGTTTCTATCCCTTTGTACATTACATTTTTAATTTTATTTTTATTTATTTATTTATTTATTTTTTGGTTTGTTCATTCTTATTTGCCGGCTGAGAGCATAAATGGTTCCGGTAGTCGATGACCAGACTTTTGGTCCCTAGTTTGAGAGGTCTGTACTCAAACAACCGTTCTGGGATTGACCAGTTCGATCTTAAAGTATTGAATGAAAACCTTATGGTGAGTAACTTAAGGACATGTGTTCAGTGCGTGATTCCTGTTGCCTTCAGTGGCCAGTCACACGGAGATTTCTTCAAAGTGTGATGTGGGATAGCGATTTCATCTACGGATAATTACCTACGGGTACGGCTGATACGAGTAAACCTTCTTCGAGGGAGACTATATATCATTCCTGGGGGTCTTTATTGACTTTTTGGTATTATTATTTATGACCAAACACATATGGTCCCACCTATGGATTTAGGAGCCCTGAGGGAGCTTAACCCTCACCCTGCTGGAGTATAACTAGCTAATATGTTATTCCTTTTTGTAGTCGTTATAGTGTTGTAACTTTTCCCCATTGAGGACAATGTCAGGTTTAGGTTTTGGGGGGGGGGGGGGGGGGGGGGGGGGGTTGGAACGACTCTTTTATGTCTTAGCAATAATTTTCTTTTGATTTATGTTCGTGGTTTTCAAATTACTCCTCTTAGTATGTGGTTAACATTAGTAGAGTTAAAATAAGTTGCTCAAATGTGTTTCAAAAATTTTCGTAAAACTGTGTAGAATATGCCTATTAGAAATCTGATATCATTTGTTGTGATCCATGAGAATTCAGTGGGATAACTTACTATTGCATTAGACTTGGAACTTAGTTGCAAAAGAGAACATGTAAATCTAGTGTTGATCTATGTTAGTCTGAATAGTCTTGTATGCCTGTTTGAACTCATTCCTTTTTTATACCTCAGTGAAATTCCTTGTTGTAACGTATGAATGCAAATGGAAATGCTCTTGCTTGCAAAAGACAGATAACTTCAGAAACAGCCTGGGCAAACCCAGGGACATGCACCGGAACAGTCGGTTACTTAAAAATAAGTGCATGTGCAGTGAAGACGAATACAAAATGGTGGTAATACCAAAAGTTTTCAGTGAAACAAAAATTATGCTGGTAATAGCAAAAGTGCGCTGGTAATAGCGTAAAATGGTTTTAAATCTGGAAGCAATGAGTTTCCTTAACTTTGATGATGAATTGTAATTTGAAAGAAGTTGCAAGTCAAGATTGAAATTGGTATATTTCTTTTGTGAGATTGTTAGACAACAGGCTTACTCTACTATTTTCTCTTAATTGTGATGTGACCAGGATTTTATTGTTATTTGTTGCCTCTTTGTTCTGTTGAAGTAATTGCTTATGGGTCACATTGGTTCAGGTGGAGTAACAATGAGTGTATTTGGATTGATAATATGCTATATTTTACACAGGTTTTCAAATTGCGCAAGATCTCATATGATTTTCAGATATTTTACAATACTAAGTGTTAGTCATATGCTAATGAGGAGTAAATTTTCTTCAATTTTTCTTTTTATATTATTGATTTAGATGAATTTTGTGGGTAAATTCCATGCAAACCCTCACGAGACATAACTTGTCCACTACTGCAGAGTAGGGGTTTAACGGCTTGTTGCATGTGCTAAATGCAATCGTGCTCCCTACGAAAGTATCATTTTGTTTTCCTAGGCTTAATTTTGGTTCGATTGTTGTTTTGCTAGGGACTAGGAAAGATTTAGGTTTGGGGGTGTGATAGATGCCATATTCTGACATGAGAACTAGGTTAATTATAATAGAATAACCTTTATAATTGTGTTATAGGTGGTTATTTATCGGTTTTCAAATGAAATGAGCATTTATTGAATTTGGCATTAATCATTGTCGATATTGCATATTTTTCTCTTCTGAATTATATTTCATTGTTTTTAAGGTTTATTTCTTCCTGAAATGCTTTTTATAGATTCAATTATGGAATTTCAGGAGAATTTTGGTGGAGAAGGAGATATTTACCAAAATGCCCTTAGTGAAATGGAGGTGATTTTTAGGTCAAATCGTTTTAAAATAAATAAGATGGTATTAAAGGAGGGAGGGAGCGTCGAAGAGAGGGGAGACCCGAGAGGGGAGCGTCAAGAGAAAATAGGATCGTCGACCAAAACAGAGGACCGAAAACAGGGGAGGACCCGAGAGGAGTGCCCCACCGTCGTTCGCCGGGCCACTGCCTTTCGCCGCGCCACCGTCGTCCATCGTCGTCCACCGCCGTCCAGCAACCGAGAACAAACCCGAGGAGAGCTCGAGAGAGTCTCCGTCGAGGTGAGTTCGACAGTCGTCGCTCGCCAGGCCGAGAAGTGATCCGAGAGGGCTTCTCTGTTGCCACTTCTGCTTTCCGACTATCCTCCAGCGTATATTACATATTTCCGACCAGTCCCGGAGCTATTCCGACTCCGACCGAGACTCGAGAGAGCCGGTTAGAGAACATCAGCTCTGTTTCGTTCTTCGTCGGACGTTACCTCCATCCGTCGGCTTCCAACCTTCGTCGCCGGCGTCGTCTCTACCTCCGGCCACTCACTCTTGCCAACCCGAAGCCATTGATTTTGGGAAATTGCAGCACCCGTGAGAACGAATTGCTGCCTGAGCGAGAGGAAGGAGAAGGGGAGTAATTCGTCATTTTTGAATTCATTTTTTATATAGTTTGAATAGGTTTTGAATGTTTATTGAATCTGATTTGATAATTAATGTTTATTGAATATTTTTTTTTCGGATATTTGATTAAATTATCTAATTAGGGTAGGATTATAATTGAGGTTCGATTTTGGTATTTTAATCTGATTTCTGTCTTTCACTCTATGCGCCCGAGAGGGGCTAGACACAAGGATTGAGAAATCGGATTCGTGGTTACGTTGGCGCTCGAGAGAGGTACGAATCACCGTAAAATCCAGAGTTGACGTTTCCTATTGTGCAAGTAGTTAACCAGATGATTGCTTGATAATTTAGGATATAGTTAGTGTTTAGTTCATATTAATTCATCATATTTGGTTAGGCTAGTTGACTGAAGAATACACAAAATTCAGTCCTCCCTGTGGATATGACCTTCGCTTCCCGCTAAATTACATGAACGATTCGTACGCTTGAGAGGTATTAAAGCCGATGTAACTAAAATTCTACATCGATGTGCGGTGGGATATTTACCCGAGTCAAACATGCCATTATTTTTCCCATTTACAAAAAAGTGTACCTAAAAATCACAAATGATTTGTAAAGTGATTTATAGGTCAATCGTGCGTAACGGGCTATGTTTTAGAAAGAAATGACTTGTGGATTGGGAGTCAACACATAGTTAAATATCCCCAGCGTCCCCCTTTTCCCGCTCATTGAAAAATCTAATATTTAAAATCTAAAAGAGTTTGCAATCCATACAAGTTTTTGAGATTTTTTGGAATTATCTCTCTCTACATTTGTGCATTTCCATGCCATTTTAGATGTACACTTTTTTCTTCAATCAAAACTTTGAGTTTTCATTCTCCGATTCTCTCGAAAACAAGAAGACAAAAAAATTAAAATTTTGGAGTTTATGTTAGGTAAAAATTGAAAACAATAACAAAAATTAAGTAAAGAAAATTTATTCACACACCACAAATGAACACAAAAGTTTAGTTGTCCAAGTTTGGAAAATTCCACTAGTTCAACCCTAATGGCTTGGAATTTGATAAGAAAGAGATTTCTAACTGATCCTATCATGTTTTATATATGGATATGCATGCTTGAAACATGTTAAAGATGCAAATGACCTATGGATCCAAACCTTTTAAAGTGAACTAAAAATGCTCATTAAATTCTGAAGTTGTGTGGTGGAAAATTTACTCGAGTAAAACAAACCATTATTTTGCCCAATTACAAAATGCTGACCAAATAATCTCAGATGATTTTTAAAGTGATTTATCGGTCTGTCATGCATAACGGGATATGTTTTTGTATGAAATCACTTATGGATTGGGAGTCAACACTTAGTTAAAAATCCCCGCCTCCCCCTTTTCCCGTTCATAGGAAAACCTAATTTATAAATACTAAAAGAGTTTGCAGTCCCTAAAAGTTATTGAGACTTTTTGGAATTATCTCTCGCTACATTTGTGCACTTCCATTCCATTTTAGATGTACACTTTTTTCTTAAATCAAAACTTCGAGAGAAGATAAAGGCAAAATATATCACAACAAAATGAAAATTTTAGAGTTTATGTATGGAAAAAAATTAAAAACAATAAAAATATAAGTAAAGAAAATTTATTCACAGACCACAAACGAACACAAAAGTTTTGCTGTCCAAGTTTGGGAAATTCCACTAGTTGAAACCTAATGGCTGGGAATTTGGTAAGAAAGAGATTTCTAACTGATCCTAAGATGTTTTAAATATGGATATGCATGCTTGAAACACGTTAAAGATGCAAATGCCCTATGGATCCAAACTTTTTAAAGTAAAATATAAATACTCATTAAATTCTCAAGTGAACCTGCGGTGGGATATTTACTCGAGTCAAACAGCCCATTATTCTGCCCATTTACAAAAAGCTGACCAAACAATCTCTGATGATTTGTAAAGTGATTTATCGGTCAATCATGAGTAACGGGATATGTTTTTTCAAGAAATGACTTATGGATTGGGCGTCAACACTCAATTAAAAATCCCACGCCTCCCCACTTTTCCCGATCATTGAAAAACCTAATATATAAATACTAAAAGAGTTTGTAGTCCCTAAAAGTTAGTGAGACTTTTTGGAATTATTTCTCTACATTTGTGCATTTTCATTCCATTTTAGATGTACACATTTTTCTTAAATAAAAAATTTAAGTTTCACTTTCGGATTCTCTCGTAAACAAGAAGAAAACGGCAAAATAGATCACAACAAAATGAAAATTTTAGAGTTTATGTGTGGGAAAAATTAAAAATAATAAAAAATGTAAGTAAAGAAAATTTATTCACACACCACGAATAAACACAAAAGTTTTGATGTCCAAGTTTGGGAAATTCCACTTGTTTAACCCTAATGGCTTGGAATTTGATAAGAAAGAAATTTCTAATTGATCCTAATATGTTTTAAATATGGATATGCATGCTTGAAACATGTTAAAGATGCTTATTCCCTATGGATCCAAACTTTTTAAAGCGAATAACAAATGCTCATTAAATTCTCAAGTGAACGTGCGGTGGGAATTTACCCTAGTCAAACAAGCCATTATTTTGCCCATTTACAAAAAGCTGACTTAACAATCACATAGAATTTGTAAAGTGATTTATTGGTCAATCATGGATAATGGGCTATGTTTTTGTAAGAAATGACTTATGGATTGGGAGTCAACACTCAGTTAAAAATCCCCCACCTCCCCCTTTTCCTGATCATTGCAAAACCTAATATATAAAAAACTAAAAGAGTTTGCAGTCCCTCAAAGTTACATTTGTGACTTTTTGGAATTATCTCTCTCTCCATTTTAGATGTACATTTTTTTGTTAAATCAAAACTTTGAGTTTTCACTTTCCGATTCTCTCGTAAACTAGAAGATAAAGACAAAATAGATTACAACAAAATGAAAATTTTAGAGTTTATGTACGAAAAAAATTAAAAACAATAACAAATTTAACTAAAGAAATTTTTTTACACACCGTAAATGAACACAAAAGCTTTGTTGTCCAAGTTTGCGATATTCCACTAGTTCAGCCCTAATGGTGTATAATTTGATAAGAAAGATATTTCTAACTGATCCTAAATTGTTTTAAACATGGATATCCATGCTTGAAACATGTAACATATGCAACTTCTCTACGGATCCAAACCTTTTAAAGCGAATAACATATGCTCATTAAATTCTCCAGCGAGCGTGCGGTGGGATATTTAACCAGGTAAAACAAGCCATTATTTTGCCCATTTACAAAAGGCTGACCTAACAATCTCAGATGATTTGTAAAGTGATTTATCGGTCAATCGTGCGTAACAAGCTATGTTTTTGTAAGAAATGACTTATGGAATCGGAGTCAACACTCAGTTAAAAATCCCCCGCCTCTCGCTTTTCACGATCTTTGTAAAACCAAATATATAAAATCTAAAAGAGTTTTCAGTCCCTAAAGGTTGTAGAGACTTTTTGGAATTATCTCTCTCTACATTTGTGCATTTTCATTATATTTTAGATGTACACTATTTTCTCAAATAAAAACTTTGAGTTTTCACTTTCCTATTCTTTCGTTAACAAGAAGATAAAGGCCAATAGATTAGTACAAAATTAAAAATTTAGAGTTTATGTATGGAAAAAATTAAAAAAACTAAAAAATTTAAGTTAATAGTATTTTTTCACATTCCACAAATGAAAACTAAAATTTTGTTCTCCAAGTTTGGTAAATTCACCTAGTTCAACCCTAATGGCTTGGAATTTGATAAGTAAGAGATTTCGAACTGATCCTAACATGTTTTAAATATGGATATGCATGCTTGAAACATGTTAAAGATGCAAATACCCTATGGATCCAAACCTTTTAAAGTGAAAAAAATGCTCATTAAATTCTCAAGTGCACGTGCGGTGGGATATTTACCCGAGTCAAACAATCCTTTTTTTGCCCATTTTCAAAAAGCTGACCTAACAATCACAGATGATTGTTAAAGTTAGTTATTGGTCATTCATGCATAATGGGGTACAATTTTTTAAGAAATGACTTATGGATTGGGAGTCCACACTCTATTAAAAATTCCCTGCCTCCCCCCTTTTCCCTACTAGTGCCAAAACTAAAATATAAAAACTAAAAGAGTTTGCAGTCCCTAAAAGTTACAGAGATGTTTTGGAATTATATCTATCTACATTTGTGAATTTACATTCCATTTTAGATGTACAATTTTTTCTTAAATTAAAATTTTGATTTTTCACTTTCCGATTCTCCCGTAAACAAGAAGATAAAGGCCCAAAGATCATAACAATATGAAAATTTAAGAGTTTATAAATGGAAAAAATTTAAAAAAATAAGAAATTTAAGTAAATAAAATTAATTCACACACCACATACAAACACAAAAAGTTTGTTCACCAAGTTTTGAAAATTCCACTAGTTCAACCCTAATGGCTTGGAATTTGATAAGAAAGAGATTTCTAACCGATACTAACATGTTTTAAATATGGATGTGCATGATTGAAACATGTTAAAGATGAAAATGCCATTTGGATCCAAACCTTTTGAAGTGAAAAATTAATGCTCATTAAATTTTAAAGTGAACGTGCGGTGGGATATTTACCTTAGTCAAACAAGCCATTATTTTGCCTATTTAAAAAAAGCTGACCAAACAATTGCTGATGATTTGTAAAGTGATTTATCGGTGTATCGTTCGTAACGGGCTATGTTATTGAAAGAAATGACTTATGGATTAGGAGTCAACACTCAGTTAAATATCCCCCGCCTCCCCCTTTTCCCGCTCATTGCAAAACGTAATATATAAAATCTTAAAGAGTTGTAGTCCCTAAAAGTTATAGAAAGTTTTTGGAATTTCTCTCTCTAAATTTGTGTATTTCCATTCCATTTTGGACATACACTTTTTTTTTAAATCAACACTTTGAGTTTTCACTCTCCGATTCTCTCGAATACAAGAAGATAAAGGCAAAACCGATCACAACAAAATAAAATTTTTAGAGTTTATGTATCAAAAAAATTAAAAACAATAACAAAATGCAAGTAAAGAAAATTTATTCACACACCACAAACGAACACAAAATTTTTGTTGTCCATGTGTGAAAAATTCCACTAGTTCAACCCTAATGGCTTGGAATTTTATAAGAAAGAGATTTCTAACTGATCCTAACATGTTTTAAATATGGATATGCATGAATGAAACATCTTAAAGATGCAAATGCCCTATGGATCCAAACCTTTTAAGGCGATATACAAATGCTCATTAAATTCTCAAGTGAATGTGCGGTGGGATATTTACTCGAGTCAAACAAGCCATTATTTTTCCCATTTAAAAAAAGTTGACCTAACAATCTCTGATGATTTGTAAACTGATTTATCTGTCAATCATGTGTAACGGGATATGTTTTTCTAAGAAATGACTTATGGATTGGGAGTCAACACTCAGTTAAAAATCTCTTGCCTCCCCCATTTCCCGATCATTGCAAAACCTAATATATAAATACTAAAAGAGTTTGCCATCCCTAAAAGGTACAAAGACTTTTTGGAATTATCTCTCTCTACATTTGTGCATTTCCATTCCATTTTAGATGTAAATGTTTTTCTTAAAACAATACTTTAAGTTTTCACTTTATGATTCTCTCGTCAACAAGAAGATAAAGGCAAAATAGATCACAACAAAATGAAAATTTTAGAGTTTATGTGTGGAAAAAAATAAAAACAATAAAAAATGTAAGTAAATAAAATTTAATGACACTCCAAAGACGAACACAAAAGTTTTGTTGTCCAAGTTTTGGAAATTCTTCTAGTTCAACCCTAAAGGCTTGGAATTTGATAAGAAAGTGATTTCTAACTGATCCTACCTTGTTTTTAATATGGATATGCATGCTTGAAACATGTTCAAGATAAAAATTCCCTATGGATCCAAACCTTTTAAAGCGAACAACAAATGTTCATTAAATTCTCAAGTGCACGTACGGTGGGATATTTACCCGAGTGAAACAAGCCATTATTTTGCCCATTCCCAAAATGCTGACCTAACAATCACAGATGATTTGTAAAGTGACTTATTGGTCAATCATGCATAACGGGCGATGTTTTTGTAAGAAATGACTTATGGATTGGGAGTCAACACTTAGTTAAAAATCCCCCGCCTCCCCCTTTTCCCGATCATTGCAAAACCTAATATATAAAAACTAAAAGCGTTTGCTGTCCCTGAAAGTTACATTGAATTTTTGGAATTATCACTCTCTACATTTGTGCATTTCCATTCCATTTTAGATGGACACTTTTTTATTAAATCTGAACTTTGAGTTTTCACTTTTTGATTCTCTCGTAAATAAGAAGAAAAAGACAAAATAGATCACAACAAAACGAAAATTTTAGAGTTTATGTATGGAAAAAATTAAAAACAATAAAAAATGTCAGTAAAGAAAATTTAATGACACACCACAAACGAACACAAAAGTTTTGTTGTCCATGTTTGGGAAATTCCACTAGTTCAACTTTAATGGCTTGGAATTTGATAAGAAAGACATTTCTAACTGATACTAACATGTTTTAAATATGGATATGCGTGTTTGAAACATATTAAAGGGTCAAATTCCGTATGGTTACAAACCTTTTAAAGCTAACAACAAATGCTCATTAAATTTTTAAGTGAACGTGTGGTGGGATATTTACACGGGTCAAAAAAGCCAATTTTTATGACCATTTAAAAAAATTTGACCTAACAACCATAAATGATTTCTAAAGTGATTTATCAGCCAATCATGTGTAACGGGTTATGTTTTGTTAAGAATTGACTTATGATTTGGGAGTCAACACTCCGTTAAAAATCCCCCGCCTCCTCCTTTTCCTGATCATTGCAAAACCTAATATATAAAAACAAAAAGAGTTTGAAGTCCCTAAAATTTACAGAGACTTTTAGGAATTATATCTGTCTATATTTGTTCATTTCCTTTCCATTTTAGATGTACACTTTTTTCTTAAATCAAAACTTTGAGTTTTCACTTTCCGATTCTCTCGTAAACAAGAAAAAAAAAGGCAAAATATATCACAACAAAATAAAATTTTAGAGTTTATGTATGTAAAATATTAAAAACAATAACAAATGAAACTATAGAAAATTTATTCAAACACCTCATACGAACACAGAAGTTTTGTTGTCCAAGTTTGGGAAATTCCAATTGTTCAACCCTAATGGCTTGGAATTTGATAAGAAAGAGATTTCTAATTGATCCTAACATGTTTTAAATATGGATATGCATGATTGAAACTTAAAGATGCAAATGCCCTATGGATCCAAACCTTTTAAAGTGAACAAAAAATTCTCATTAAATACTCAAGTGAATTTGCGGCGGGATATGTACCCGACTCAAATAGGCCATAATTTTGGCATTTATAAAAAGCTGACCTAACAATCACAGATGATTTATAAAGTGATTTATTGGTCAATCGTGCATAACAGGCTATGTTTTTGAAAGAAATGACTTATGGATTTGGAGTCAACACTCAGTAAAATATCCCCCGCCTCCCCCTTCTCCCACTCATTCCAAAACCTAATATATAAAATCTAAAAGAGTTTGCAGTCCCTAAAAGTTACAGAGAGTTTTTGGAATTATCTCTCTCTACATTTGTGTATTTTCATTCCAATTTAGATGTAAACTTTTTTCTTGAATCAAAACTTTGAGTTTTTACTCTGCAATTCTCTCGAAAACAAAAAAAAAAAGGCAAAATAGATCACAACAAAATGTAAATTTTAGAGTTTAAGTAAGGGAAAAATTCAAAGAAATTTAAACAAGTAAGTTAAGAAAATTTATTCTCAAAATTTCAGGCACAAAAGTTTTTTTGTCCAAGTTTAAAAAATTCCACTAGTTCAACCTTAATGGCTTGGAATTTGACAAGAAAGAGATTTCTAATTGATCCTAGCATGTTTTAAATATGGATATACATGCTTCAAACATGTTAAAGATGTAAATGCCGTATGGATCCAAACCTTTTAAAGCGAACTACCAATGTTCTTTAAATTCTCAAGTGAACGTGCGGTGGGATATTTACCCCAGTCAAACAAGCCATTATTTTGCCCATTTAAAAAAAGATGACCTAACAATCCCTAATCATTTGTAAAGTGATTTATCGGTCAATCATGCGTAACGAGATATGTTTTTCTAAGAATGGACTTATGGATTGGGAGTCAAAACTTAGTTAAAAATCCCCCGCCTCCCTCTTTTCCAGATCATTGTAAAACCTAATATATAAATAATAAAAGAGTTTACAGTCCCTAAAAGTTACAGAGACTTTTTTGAATTATCTCTCTCTACATTTGTGCATTTCCATTCCATTTTAAATGTACACTTTTTTCCTAAATCAAAACTTTGAGTTTTCACTTTCCGATTCTCTTGTAAACAAGAAGATAAAGGCAAAATAGATCACAACAACATTAAAATTTTAGAGTATATGTATGGAAAATATTAAAAGCAATAACAAATGAAAGTATAGAAAATTTATTCACACACCACAAATGAACACAAAAGTTTTGTTGTCCAAGTTTGCGAAATTTCAATAGTTCAAGCCTAATGGCTTGAAATTTGATAACAAAGAGATTTCTAATTGATCCTAACATGTTTTAAATATGGACATGCATTCTTGAGACATGTTAAAGAGGCAAATGCCCTATGGATCTAAACCTTTTAAAGCGAACAACAAATGCTCATTAAATTCTCAAGTGGACGTGCGGTGGGATACTTTCCTGAGTCAAACAAGCCATTATTTTGCCCATTTAAAAAAAGCTGACCTAACAATCACAGATGATTTGTAAAGTGATTTATCGGTCAATCGTGTGTAACGGGCTAAGTTTTTTAAGAAATGACTTATGGATTGGAGTCAACACTCAGTTAAAAATCCCTCGCCTCCCCCTTTTCACGATCATTGCAAAAACTAATACATAAAATCTAAAAGAGTGTGCAGTACCTAAAAGTTATAGAGACTTTTTGGAATTATCTCTCTCTACATTTGTGAATTTCCATTCCATTTTAGGTGTACACTTTTATCTTAAATCAAAACTTTGAGTTTTCACTTTCTTATTCTCTCGTTAACAAGAAGATAAAGGCCAATAGATGAGTACAATATGAAAATTTTAGAGTTTATATATGGAAACAATTAAAAACAATAACAAATGGATGTAAAGAAAATTTATTCACACACCACAAAAAAAGAAAAGTTTTGTTCTCCAAGTTTGTGAAATTCCTCTAGCTCAACCCTAATGGTTTGGAATTTGATAAGAAAGAGACTTCGAACTGATCCTAACTTGTTTTAAATATGAATATGCATGCTTGAAACATGTTAAAGATGCAAATGCCCTATGGATCCAAACCTTTTAAAGTGAAGAACAAATGTTCATTAAATTCTCAATTGAACGTGCCATGGGATATTTACCCGAGTCAAACAAGCCAACATTTTGCCCACTTTAAAAAAATAGACCTAAAAATCACTGATGATTTTAAAGTGATTTATTGGTCAACCATGCATCACGGGCTATGTTTTTGTAAGAATTGACTTATGGATTGGTAGTCAACACTAAGTTAAAAATCCCCTGCCTCCCCCTTTTCCAGATCATTGCAAAACCTAATATATAAAAACTAAAAGAGTTTGCAGTCCCTAAAAGTTACAAATATTTTTTGGAATTATCTCTCTCTACATTTGTTCATTTCCATTCCATTTTAGATATGCACTTTTTTCTAAAATTAAAACTGTGAGTTTACATTTTCCAACTCTCTCGTAAACAAGAAGATTAAAGCAAATAGATCACGAAAAAATGAAAATTTTAGAGTTTATGTAGGAAATTTTTTTAAAAAAATAACAAATGTAAGTAAAGAAAATTTATTCACACACCACAAATGAACACAAAAGTTTTTTTTCTCCTGGTTTGGAAAATTCCACTAGTTCAACCCTAATTGCTTGGAATTTGATAAGAAAGAGATTTCTAACTGATCCTAACATGTTATAAATATGGATATGGATGATTTAAACATGTTAAAGATGCAAATGCCCTATGGCTCCAAAAATTTTAAAGCGAACAACAAATTCTCATTAAATTCTCTAGTTAACGTGCGGTGGGATACTTACCCGAGTCAAACAAGCCATTATTTTGCACATTTATAAAAATCTGACCTAACAATCACAAGTGATTTGTAAAGTGATTTATCAGTCAATCCTGCGTAACAGGCTATGTTTTATTAAGAAATGACTTATGGATTGGGAGTCAACACTCAGTTACAAATCACCAACCTCCCCCATTTCCCGATCATTGCAAAACCTAATATATAATAACTAAAAGAGTTTGTAGTCCGTAAAAGTTACAGAGAATTTTTTGAATTATCTCTCTGTACAGTTGTGTATTTCCATTCCATTTTAGATGTACACTCTTTCTTATATCAAAACTTTGAGTTTTCACTTTTCGATATTATTGTAAACAAGAAGATAAAGGCAAAATAGACGACAAAAAAATGATAATTTTAGAGTTTAAGTAAGGAAATAATTAAAAAAATAAAAAATGTATGTAAAAAAATTTATTCACACACCACAAACGAAATCAAAATTTTTGTTGTCCAAGTTTGGGAAATTCCACTAGTCCAAACCAAATGGCTTGGAATTTTATAAGAAGGAGATTTCCAACTGATCCTACCTAGTTTTAAATATGGAGATGCATGCTTCAAACATGTTAAAGATGCAAATACCCTTTGGACCAAACCTTTTAAAGCGAACAACAAATGCTCATTAAATTGTCAAGTGAACGTGCGGTGGGATGTTTACCCGACTCAAATAAGCCATTATTTTGCCCATTTACTAAAAGCTGACCTAACAATCTCAAATGATTTGTAAATTGATTTATCAGTCAATCATGCATAAAGGGATATGTTTTTGTAAGAAGTGACTTAAGGATTGGAAGTCAACACTCAATTAAAAATCCCCCACCTCCCCCTTTTCCTCATCATTGGAAAACCTAATATATAAAAACTAAAAGAGTTTGCAGTCCCTAAAATTTATAGAGACTTTTTGGAATTATCTCTCTCTACATTTGTGCATTTCCATTCCATTTTAGATGTACACTTTTTTCAAAATAAAAACTTTGAGTTTTCACTTTCCGATTATCTCGGAAATAAGGAAATAAAGGCAAAAATAGATCACAACAAAATGAAAATTTTAGAGTTTATGTATGGAAAAAATTAAAAAAAATAACAAATGTAAGTAAAGAAAATTTATTCATACACCACAAATGAACACAAATGTTTTGTTGTCCAAGTTGGAAAATTCCACTAGTTCATCCCTAATTGCTTGGAATTTGATAACAAAGAGGTTTCTAACTGATCCTAACATGGTTTAAATATGGATATGCATGATTTAAACATGTTAAAGATGCAAATACCCTATGGATCCAAACCTTTTAAAGTGAACAAAAAAATGCTCATTAAATTCTCAAGTGAACGTGCGGTGGGATAGTTACCCGAGGCAAACAAGCCATTATTTTGCCCAGTTACAAAAAGCTGACCTAACAATCATAGATGATTTGTAAAGTGATTTATCATTCAATCCTGCGTAACGGGCTATGTTTTTGTAAGAAATGACTTATGGATTGGGAGTCAACACTCAGTTAAAAATCCCCCGCCTCCCCCTTTTCCCGATCATTGGAAAACCTAATAAATAAAAACTAAAAGAGCTTGCAGTCCCTAAAAGTTACAAAGACTTTTTGGAATTATCTCTCTCTACATTTTTGCATTTCCATTCCATTTTAGATGTACACTCTTTTCTTAAATCAAAACTTTGAGTTTTCACTTTCCGATATTCTCGTGAACAATAAGACAAATACAAAATAGATCACAACAAAATGAAAATTTTTGAGTTTATGAATGGAAAAAATTAAAAAAGTAATTAAATGTAAGTAAAAAAAATTTATTCACACTGCACAAACGAACACAAAACTTTTGTTGTCCAAGTTTAGGAAATTCCACTAGTTCTAACCCAGTGGCTTGGAATTTGATAAGAAAGAGATTTCTAACTGATCCTACCTTGTTTTAAAAATGGAGATGCAAGCTTGAAACATGTTAAAGATGCAAATGCCCTATAAATCTAAACCTTTTAAACCGAACAAAAAATGCTCAGTAAATTTTTGAGTGAACGTGCGGTGGGACATTTACCCGAATCAAACAAGCCATGATTTTGCCCATTTACAAAAAGTTGACCTAACAATCACAAATGATTTGTAAAGTGATTTATCTATCAATCATGTGTAACAGGCTATGTTTTTGTAAGAAAGTACTTATGGATTGGGAGTCAACACACAGTTAAAATCCCCCGACTCCCCCTTTCCTCAAACAATGCAAAACTTAATAAATAAAAACTAAAAGAGTTTGCGTTCCCTAAAAGTTACAGAGACTTTTTGGAATTATCTCTCTCTACATTTGTGCATTTCCATTCCATTTTAGATGTACAAATTTTTTGTAAATCAAAACTTTGAGTTTTCATTTTCGATTATCTTGTAAACATGGAAATAAAGGCAAAATAGATCACAACAGAATGAAAATTTTAGAATTTAAGTTTGGAATTTTTTTTAAAAAATAACAAATGTAAGTAAAGAGAATTTATTCACACACCACAAATGAACACAAAAGTTTTGTTGTCCAAGTTTGGAAAATTCCACTAGTTCAACCCTAATTGCTTGGAATTTGATAAGAAAGAGATTTCTAACTGAATCTAGCATGTTTTAAATATGTATATGCATAATTTAAACATGTTAAAGATACAATTTCCCAACGGATCCAAACCTTTTTAAGCGAACAACAAATGCTCATTAAATTCTCAAGTGAACATATGGTGGGATATTTACCCGAGTCAAAATAGCCATTATTTTGCCCATTTACAAAAAGCTGACCTAACAATCACAGATGATTTTTAAAGTGATTTATTGGTCAATACTGTGTAATGGGCTATGTGTTTTTAAGAAATGACTGATTGATTTGGACTCAACACATAGGTAAAAATCCCCCGCCTCTCCATTTTCCTGATCATTGCAAAACCTAATATATAAAAACTAAAAGAGTTTGCAGTCCCTAAAAGTTACAAAGACTTTTTGGAATTATCTGTCTCTACATTTGTGCATTTCCATTCCATTTTAGATGTACATTTTTCTTAAATCAAAACTTTGAGTTTTCACTTTCCGAGATTTTCGTAAACAAGAAGATAAAGGCAAAATAGATCACAACAAAATGAAAATTTAAGAGTTTAAGAACGGAAAAAATTCTATAAAATTAAAAATGTAAGAAAATAAAATTTTGACACACCGCAAATGAACACAAAATTTTTGTTGTTCAAGTTTGGGAAATTCCACTAGTTCAGCCCTAATGGCTTGGAATTTGATAAGAAAGAGATTTCTAACTGATCCAAACATGTTTTAAATATGGATACGCATGCTTGAAACTTGTTAAAGATGCAAATTCCCTATAAATCCAAACCTTTTAAAGCGAACAACAAATGCTCATAAAATTTTCAAGCGAACGAGCGGTGGAATATTTACTTGAGTCAAACAAGCCATTATTTTGCCGATTGACAAAAAGCTGACCTAACAATCACAGATGATTTGTAAAGTGATTAATCGATCAATCATGCATGATGGGCTATGTTATTGTAAGAAATGACTAATGGATTTGGAGTCAACACTCTGTTAAAAATCCCCCGCCTCCCCCTTTTCTCGATCATTGCAAAACCTAATATATAAAAACTAAAAGAGTTTGCAATCCCTAAAAGTTACAGAAACTTTTTGGATTTATCTCTCTACATTTGTGCATTTCCATTCCATTTTAGATACATACTTTTTTCTTAAATCAACACGTTGAGTTTTCACTTTCCGATTATCTTGTAAACAAGACATTAAAGGCAAAAAAGATCACAACAAAATAAAAATTTTAGAATTTATGTATCAAAAAAATTAAAATCACTAAAAAATGTAAGTAAAGAAAATTTATTCACACACCACAAACGAACACAAAAGTTTTGTTGTCCAAGTTTGGAAAATTCCTCTAGTTCAACCCTAATTGCTTGGAATTTGAAAAGAAAGAGATTTCTAACTGATGCTCACATGTTATAAATATGGATATGGATGATTTAATAATGTTAAAGATGCAAATGCCCTGTGGATCCAAACCTTTTAAAGCAAACAACAAATGCTCATTAAATTCTCAAGTAAACGTGCGGAGGGATACTTATCCGAGTCAAACCAGACTTTATTTTGCCCATTTAAAAAAAAACAGACCTAACAATCAGAGGTGATTTTTAAAGTGATTTATCGGTCAATCTTGTGTAAGGGGCTATGTTTTTTCAAGAAATGACTTATGGATTGGAAGTAAAACACTCAATTAAAAATCCCACGCCTCCCCCTTTTTCCGATTATTGCAAAACGTAATATATAAAAACTAAAAGAGTTTGCAGTCCCTAAAAGTTACAGAGAGTTTTTGGAATTATCTCTCTCTACATTTTTGCATTTCCATTCCATTTTAGATGTACACACTTTTCTTAAATCAAAACTTTGAGTATGCACTTTCCGATATTCCCGTAAAGAAGAAGATTAAGGTAAAATAGATCACAACAAAATGAAAATTTTAGATTTTATGTGTGGAAAAACTTTAAAAAATAAATAAATGTAAGTAAATAAAATTTTAACACACCACAAACAAGCACAAAAGTTTTGTTGCCCAAGTTTGGGAAATTCCACTAGTTCAACATTAATGGCTTTGAGTTCGATAAGACAGAGATTTCTAACTGATCCGAACATGTTTTAAATATTGATATGCATGCTTGAAACATTTTAAAGATGCAAATCCATATAAATCCAAACCTTTTAAAGCGAACAACAAATGCTCATTAATTTTTTGAGTGAACGTGCGGTGGGACATTTACCTGAGTCAAACAAGCCAACATTTTTCCATTTTACTAAAAGCTGACCCAACAATCACAGATGATTTGTAAACTGATTTATCGGTCAATCATGCATAACGGGCTATGTTTCTGTAAGAAATTACTTTTGATTTGGGAGTCAACACTCAGTTAAAAATCCCCCGCCTCCCCCTTTTCCCGATCATTGCAAAACCTAATATATAAAAACTAAATGAGTTTGAAGTCCCAAAAAGTTACAGAGAGTTTTTGGAATTATTTCTCTCTACATTTGTGAATTTCCATTCCATTTTAGATGTACACATTTTTCTTAAATAAAAACTTCGGGTTTTCACTTTCTATTTCTCTCGTAAACAAGAAGATAAAGGATAAATAGATCACAAAAAAAAGAAAATTTTTGAGTCTATGTATGAAGAAAATTTAAAAGAATAAAAAATGTAAGTAAGGAAAATTTATACACACACCACAAATGAACACAAAAATTTTGTTGTCCAAGTTTGGGAAATTCCACTAGTTCAAACCTAATGGTTTGGAATTTGATAAGAAAAAGATTTCTAACTGATCCTACCTTGTTTTAAATATGGATATGCATGCTTGAAACATGTTAAAGATGCAAATGCCCTTTGGATCCAAACCTTTTGAAGTGAACAACAAATGCTCATTAAATTCTCAAGTGAACATTCGGTGGAATATTTAGCCGAGTCAAACAAGCCATTATTTTGCCCATTTACAAAAAGCTAACCTAACAATCTCAGATGATTTGTAAATTTATTTATCGGTCAATAATCCATAATGGGCTATTTTTTTGTATGACATGACTTATTGATTTGGAGTCAACACTCAGTTAAAAATCCCTCGCCTCCCCCCTTTCCCGTTCATTGCAAAACCTAATATATAAAAACTAAAAGAGGTTGAAGTCCCTAAAAGTTACAAAGACTTTTTGGAATTATCTCTCTTTACATTTGTGTATTACCATTCCATTTTCAATGTACACTTTTTTCTCAAATAAAAAACTTTGAGTTTTCACTTTCCGATTCTCTCGTAAACAAGAACATTAAGGCAAAATAGATCTCAAAAAAATGAAAATTTTAGAGTTGATGTATGGAAAAAATTAAAAAAAATAAATAAAAATAAATAAATGCAACTAAAGAAAATTTTCACACACCACAAACGAACACAAAATTTTTGTTGTCCAAGTTTGGGAAATTCCACTAGTTCAACACAAATGGCTTGGAATTTGATAAGGAAGAGATTATTAACTGATCCAAACATGTTTTAAATATGGATATGCATGCTAGAAACATGTTAAAGATGAAAATGCCCTATGGATCCAAACCTTTTAAAGCGAACAACAAATGCTCATTAATTTCTCAAGTGAATGTGCGGTGGGATACTTACCCGAGTCAAATAAGCCCTTATTTTACCCATTTACAAAAAGTTGACCTATCAACCATAGATGATTTGTAAAGTGATTTATCAGTCAATCATGCGTAACGGGATATGTTTTTGTAAGAAAGGACTTATGGATTGGGAGTCAACACTCAGTTAAAAATCCCCCGCCTCCCCCTTTTCCCGATCATTGTAAAAAGTAATATGTAAAAACTAAAAGAGTTTGAAGTTACAGAGACTTTTTGGAATTATCTCTCTCTACATTTTTGCATTTTCATTCTATTTTAGATGCACATTTTTTTCTTAAATCAAAACATTGAGTTTTCACTTTCAAATTATCTCGTAAACAAGAAAATAAATGCAAAATAGATCACAACAAAATAAAAATTTTAGAATTTATGTTTGGAAAAAAATAAAAACAATAAAAAATGCAAGTAAAGCAAAATTATTCACACACCAAAAACGAACACCAAAGTTTTGTTGCCCAAGTTTGGAAAATTCCACTTGTTCAACCCTAATTGCTTGGAATTTGATAAGAAAGAGATTCCGAACTGATCCTAATATGTTTTAAATATGGATATGCATGATTTAAACATGTTAAAGATGCGAATGCCCTATGGATCTAAACCTTTTAAAGTGAACAACAAATGCTCATTAAATTCTCAAGTGAACGTGCGGTGGGATATTTACTCGAGTCAAAGAAGCCATTATTTTGCCCATTTAAAAAAAGCTGACCTAAAAATCACAGATGATTTGTATAGTGATTTATCATTCAATCCTATGTAACAGGCTATGTTTTTTTAAGAAATAACTTATGGAGTGGGAGTCAACATTCAATTAAAAATCCACTGCCTCCCCATTTTCCCAATTATTGCAAAACTGAATATATACAAACTGAAAGTGTTTGGCAGTCCCTAAAAGTTATAAAGACTTTTTGGAATTATCTATCTCTACATTTGTGCATTTCCATTCCATTTTAGATGTACACTCCTTTCTTCAACCAAAACTTTGAGTTTTCTCTTTCCGACATTCTCGTAAACAAGAAGATAAAGGGAAAATAGATCACAACAAAATGAAAATTTTAGAGTTTATGAATGGAAAAAATTAAAAAAATAAATAAATGTAAGTAAATAAAATTTTCATACACCACAATCGAACACAAAAGCTTTGTTGTAGTTTGGGAAATTCTACTAGTTCAACCCAAATGGCTTGGAATTTGATAAGAAAGAGTTTTTTAAATGATCCTAACATCTTTTAAATATGGTTATTCATGCTTGAAACATGTGAAAGACGCAAATGCCCTATGGATCCAAACCTTTTAAAGAAAACAACAAATGCTCATTAAATTTTCAAGTGATTTGGCGGTGAAATATTTACCCGAGTCAAACATGCCATTATTTTGCCCATTTACAAAAAGCTGACCTAATAATCACAGATGATTTGCAAAGTGATTTATAGGTCAATCAAGCGTAATCGGCTATGTTTTTTTAAGAAATGACTTATGGATTGGGAGTCGACACGCAGTTAAAAATCCCCCGTCTCCCACTTTTCTTGATCAATGCAAAACCTAAAATGTAAAAACTCAAAGAGTTTGCAGTCCCTAAAAGAGTCAGAGACTTTTTTGAATTATCTCTCCCTACATTTGTGCATGTCTATTCCATTTTAGATATATACGTTTTTCTTAAATCAAAACTTTGAGTTTTCACTTTTCGATTCTCTCGTAAACAAGAAGATAAAATCAAAATAGATCAGAACAAAATGAAAATTTTAGAGTTAATGTATGGGAAAAATTAACAACAATAACAAATGTAAGTAAATAAAATTTATTCACACACCACTAACGAACAAAAAAGTTTTGTTGTCCAAGTTTGGGAACTTCCACTAGTTCTAACCTAATGGCTTGGAATTTCATAAGAAAGAGATTTCTAATGATCCTCATATGTTTTAAATATGGATATGCATGATTGAAACATGTTAAAGACGCAAATGCCCTATGGATCATAACTTTTTTAAAGCGAACAAAAAATGCTCATTAAATTTTCAAGTGAACTTGCGGTTGGATATTTACCTGAGTCAAACAAGCCATTATTTTGCCCATTTACAAAAAGCTGACCTAACAATCACATATGATTTATAAAGTGATTTATCAGTCAATCATGCGTAACCGGCTATGTCTTTGTAAGAAATAACTGATGGATTTGGAGTCAACACACTGTTAAATATCCCTTGCCTCCCATGTTTGCCGATCATTGTAAAACCTAAAATATAAAAACTAAAAGAGTTTGAAGTCCCTAAAAGTTTCACAGACTATTTGGAATTATCTCTCTCCAAATTTGTGCATTTCCATTCCATTTTAGATGTACATTTTTTTCTTAAATCAAAACTTTGAGTTTTCACTTTTTGATTCTCTCGTAAACAATAAGATAAAGGCAAAATAGATCACAACAAAATGAAAATTTTAGAGTTAATGTATGGGAAAAATTAAAAACACTAAAAAATTTAAGTAAAGAAAATTTATTCACATACCATAAACGTACAAAAAAATTTTGTTGTCCAGGTTTGGGAACTTCCACTTGTTCCACCCTAATGGCTTGGAATTTGATAAGAAAGAGATTTCTAACTGATCCTCACATGTTTTAAATATGGATATGCGTGATTGAAACATGTTAAAGACACAAATGCCCTATGGATTCAAACTTTTTTAAAGAGAACAACTAATGCTCATTAAAATTTCAAGTGAACTTGCGGTGGGATATTTATCCGAGTAAAACAAGCCATTATTTTGCCCATTTACAAAAAGCTGACCTAAAAATCATAGATGATTTATAAAGTGATTTATCGGTCAATCATACATAACCGACTATTTTTTTTAAGAAATGACTTATGGATTGAGAGTCAACACACAGTTAAAAATCCCTCACCTCCCACTTTTCCCCATCATTGCAAAACCTAAAATATAAAACCTAAAAGAGTTTGCAGTCCCTACAAGTTTCAGAGACTTTTTGGAATTATCTTTCTTTACATTTGTGGATTTTCATTCCATTTTAGATGGACACATTTTTCTTAAATCAAAACATTGAGTTTTCACTTTCCGATTCTCTCGTAAACAAGAAGATAAAGTCAAAATAGATCACAACAAAATGAAAAACTTAGAGTTTATGTATGGAAAAATTTAAAACAATAACAAATGAATGTAAAAAAAATTATTCACACATCACAAACGAACACAAAAGTTTTGTTGTTGAAGATTGGGAAATTCCATTAGTTCAATCCTAATGGCTTCGAATTCTATAAGAAAGAGATTTCTAACTGATCCTAACATGTTTTAAATATGGATATGCATGATTGAAACATGTTAAAGATGCAAATGCCTTATGGATCAAAATCTTTTAAAGCGAAAAAAAATGCTCATTAAATTTTCAAGTGAACGTGTGGTGGGATATTAACCAGAGTCAAACAAGCCATTATTTTGCCCATTTACAAAAAGCTGACCTAACAATCACAGATGATTTGTAGAGTGATTTATCGCTCAATCATGCATAGCGGGTAATGTTTTTTTAAGAAATGACTTATGGATTGAGTCAACACTCAATTAAAAATCCCCCACCTCCCCCTTTTGCCCATCATTGCAAAACCTAATATATAAAAAATTAAAGAGTTTGCGGTCCCTAAAAGGTACAAAGAGTGTTTGGAATTATCTCTCTCTATATTTGTGAATTTCCATTCCATTTTCGATGTACACATTTTTCTTAAATCAAAACTTTGAGTTTTCACTTTCCGATTCACTCGTAAACAAGAAGATAAAGGCAAAATTAACCACAAAAAAATGAAAATTTTAGATTTTATGTATGGAAAAAATTTAAAACAATAGCAAATGAAAGTTAAGAAAATTTATTCACACTCCACAAACGAACACAAAAGTTTTGTTGTGCAAGTTTTTGAAATTTTATAAGAAAGAGATTTCTACCCCAATGGCATGGAATTTTATAAGAAAGAGATTTCTAATTGATCCTTACATGTTTTAAACATGGAAATGCATGCTTGAATCAAGTTAAAGATGTAAATGCCTTATGGATCCAATCCGTTTAAAGCAAACAACAAATGCTCATTAAATTCTCAAGTGAAGGTGCGGTTGGATATTTACCCGAGTCAAACAAGCCATTATTTTGCCCATTTTAAAAAAGCTGACCTAAATATCTGAGATGATTTGTAAAGTAATTTATCGGTCAATCATGCATAATGAGCTTTGTTTTTGTAAGAAATGAGTTATGGATTGGGAGTCAACACTTAGTTAAAAATCCCCCGCCTCCCCCTTTTCCCGTCATTGGAAAACATAATATATAAAAACTAAAAGAATTTGCAGTCCCTAAAAGTTACGTAGACTTTTTGGAATTATCTCTCTCTACATTTGTGCATTTCCATTCCATTTTATATGTACACTTTTTTCTTAAATAAAAACTCTGAGTTTTCACATTCCGATTCTCTCGCAAACAAGAAGATAAATGCAAAATAGATCACAACAAAATGAAACTTTTAGAGTTTATGTATGGAAAAATTAAAAACAATAGCAAAAGAATGTAAATAAAATTTATTCAAACACAAAGAACGAACACAAAAGTTTTGTTGTCCAAGTTTGGGAAATTCCACTAGTTCAACCCTAATGGCATGGAATTTTATAAGAAAGAGATTTCTAACGGTTCCTAACATGTTTTAAATATGGATATGCATGCTTTAAAAATGTTAAAGATATAAATTCCCTATGGATCCAAACCTTTTAAAGTGAACAACAAATGATCATTGAATTCTTAAGTGAACGTGTGGTGGGATATTTACCCGAGTCAAACAAGCCATTAATTTCGCCATTTACAAAAAGCTGACCTAAAAATATCAGATGAGTTGTAAAGTGATTTATCGGTCAATCATGTGAATGAGCTTTGTTTTTGTAAGAAATGAGTTATGGAATGGGAGTCAACACTCAGTTAAAAATCCATGCCATCCCCCTTTTCCCATTCATTGCAAAACCTAATATATAAAAACTAATAGAGTTTGTTGTCCCTAAAAGTTATAGAGACATTTCTGAATTATCTCTCTCCACATTTGTGCCTTTCCATTCCATTTTAGATGTACACTTTTTTCTTAAATCAAAACTTTGTGTTTTCCCTTTCCGATTCACTCGTAAAGAAGAAGACAAAGGCAAAATAGATCACAACAAAATGAAAATTTTAGAGTTAATGTATGGAAAAAATTAAAAACATTAACAAATGTATGTAAAGAAAATTTATTCACACACCACAAATGAACAAAAAAGTTTTGTTGTCCAAGTTTGGGAAATTCCACTAGTTCAACCCTAATGGCTTCGAATTTGATAAGAAAGAGATTTCTAACTGATTCTAAAATGTTTTAAATATGGATAGGCATGGTTAAAACATGTTAAACATGCAAATTCCCTATGGATCCAAACCTTTTAAAGTGAACTACAAATGCTCATTAAATTTTCAAGTGAACGTGAGGTGGGATATTTACCCGAGTCAAACAAACCTTTATTTTGCCCATTTAAAAAAAGTTGTCCTAACAATCACAGATGATTTGTAAAGTGATTTACGGTCAATCATGCGTAACGAGCTATGTTTTTTTAAGAAATAACTTATGGATTGGGAGTCAACACTGAGTTAAAAATCCACGGTCTCCCCCTTTTCCCGATCATTGTAAACCGAATATATAAAATCTAAAAGAGTTTGCAATCCCTAAATGTTATAGAGACTTTTTGGACTTATCTCTCTCTACATTTGTGAGTATCCATTCCATTTTAGATGTACACCTTTTTCTTAAATCAAATCTTTGAGTTTTCACATTCTGATTCTCTTGTAAACAAGAAAATAAAGGCAAAATAGATCACAACATAATGAAAATTTTAGAGTTTATGTATGGAAAAATTTAAAAACAATAAAAAATTTAATTAAAGAAAATTTATTCACACACAAAAAACGAACACAAAATTTTAGTTCTCCAAGTTTAGGAAATTTTACAAGTTCAACCCTAATGGCTTGGAATTTGATAAGAAAGAGATTTCTAACATATCCTAATATTTTTTAAATATGGATATGCATGCTTGAAACATGTTAAAGATGCAAATGCCCTATGGATCCAAACCTTTTAAAGTGAACAAAAAGTGCTCATTAAATTCTCATGTGAACGTGCGGTGGGATATTTACCAGAGTCAAATAAGCCATTATTTTGCCCAGTTACAAAAACTGACCTAACAATCACATTTGATTTGTAAACTGATTTATTGATCAATCATGTGTAACGGCCTATGTTTTTTTAATAAATGACTTATGGATATGGAGTCAACACTTAGTAAAAAAATCCCCCGCCTCCACCTTTTCCTGTTCATTGCAAAACCTAATATATAGAAACTAATAGAGTTTGCAGTCCCTAAAAGTTACAAAGACTTTTCTTAATTGTCTCTCTTCATTTGTACATTTTTATTTTATTTTAGACGTACACTTTTTTCTTAAATCAAAACTTTGAGTTTTCACTTTCCGGATTCTCTCATAAACAAGAAGATAAAGGAAAAATAGATCACAACAAAATGAAAATTTTAGAGTTTATCAATGGAAAAATTAAAAACAAGAACTAATTTAAGTTAACAAAATTTATTCACACACAACAAACGAACACAAAATTTTTGTTGTCCAAGTTTGGGAAATTCCACTAGTTCAACCCTAATGGCTTGGAATTTGATAAGAAGGAAATTTTAAATTGATCCTAAAAGGTTTTAAATATAGATAGGCATGCTTGAAACATGTTAAGGATGCAAATGCCCTATGGATCCAAACCTTTTAAAGTGAATAACAAATGCTCATTAAATTCTCAAGTGAACGACCGGTGGGATATTTAGCCGTGTCAAATAAGCCATTCTTTTGTCCATTTACAAAAAATTGACCTAACAATCACAAATGATTTATAAAGTGATTTATTGGACAATTA
Source organism: Aristolochia californica (assembly GCF_029961685.1). Taxonomy (NCBI): domain Eukaryota; kingdom Viridiplantae; phylum Streptophyta; class Magnoliopsida; order Piperales; family Aristolochiaceae; genus Aristolochia; species Aristolochia californica. The sequence goes on along the minus strand of NW_027181782.1, from coordinate 15,485,335 downwards.
TGTGTAACGGGCTATGTTTTTTTAAGAAAGGACTTATGGATTGGGAGTCAACACACAGTTAAAAATCCCCCGCCTCCCCCTTTTCCCCTTCATAGCAAAACCTAATATATAAAAACAAAAAGAGTTTGGAATCCCTAAAATTTATAGAGAGTTTTTGGAATTATCTTTCTCTACATCTGTGTATTTCCATTCCATTTTAGATGTACACTTTTTTCTTAAATCAAAACTTCGAGTTTTCACTTTCCGATTCTCTCAAAAACAAGAAGATAAAGGCAAAATAGATCACAACAAAATGAAAATTTTAGAATTTTTGGTTGACAAAAATTAAAAACAACAACAAATGTAAGAAAGAAAATTTATTCAAATGAACCCAAAATTTTTATTGTCCAAGTTTGGGAAATTCCACTAGTTCATCCCTAATGGCTTGGAATTTGATAAGCAAAAGATTTCTAATTGATCCTAACATGTTTTAAATATGGATATGCATGCTTGAAAATTGTTAAAGATGCAAATTCCCTATGGATCCAAACCTTTTAAAGTGAACAACAAATGCTCATTAAATTCTGAAGTGAATGTGTGGTGGGATATTTACCCGAGTCAAACATGTCATTATTTTGCCCATTTACAACAAGCTCACCTAACAATCACAGATGATTAGTAAAGTGATTTATCGATCAATCTTGCATAACGGGCTATTTTTTTTAAGAAATGACATATAGATTGGGTGTCAACACTCTGTTAAAAATCCCCCATCCCCCTTTTCCCCATCTTTGCAAAACCTAATATATATAAACTAAAAGAGTTTGCAGTCCCTAAAAGTTCAGAGACTTTTTGGAATTATCTCTCTCTTCTTTTGTGTATTTCCATTCCATTTTAGATGTACACTTTTTTATTTAATCAAAACTTTGAGTTTTCACTTTTTGATTATCTCGAAAACAAGAAGATAAAAGCAAAATAGATCACAACAAAAAGAAAATTTTAGAGTTTATGTATGTGAAAAATTAAAAAAAATAACAAATATAAGTAAAGAAAATTTATTCACACACCACAAACGAACACAAAAGTTTTACTGTCCAAATTTTGGAAATTCCACTAGTTCAATCCTAATGGCTTGGAATTTGATAAGAAAAAGATTTCTAACTGATCCTTACATGTTTTAAATATGGATATGCATGATTGAAATATGTTAAAGAAGCAAATGCCCTATGGATCCAAACCTTTTAAAGTGAACAAAAAATGCTTATATAATTCTCAAGTGAACGTGCGGTGGGACATTTACCCCAGTCAAATAAGCCATTATTTTGCCCATTTACAAAAAGTTGACCTAATAATGATAGATGATTTGTAAATTGATTTATCGGTCAATAATGCTGTTGAATTTTTGGAAAAGTTAAATACTTCATTAACATCAATTACTTGTTGTAATCAGAGTACATGAACTTCTATTTATAATAGAGGAAGGTAGTAGAGTCAAATTACATAAAACTACCCTTGTCCCAATTACACCCAAACTCTAACACTTAAAGATAAGTCCTAATATAATTAAATAACTCAATATTGATTGAAGACAAATATAACTCAAACTAAAACTCTTCTTGGTCGTGACCCTAAGATAAAGATACTTTTGTGGGTCCTTCTTGATCTTCCAACTGATGTGATAAGGATGCCAGCTCATGGTAATCATTGTGGGTCCTACTTCTTATGGGCTTTGGGCCATATTGTTGGCCTTCCTTGGTCGTTTGGGCTTGAGCTTATCTTCCAACACTCCCCCTCAAGTTAGGGGGGGGGGGGGGGGGGGGGGGGGGGGGGGTATTGAGAGAACAATTTGAACTCCCAACTTGTAGCAAATGATGTATAAAATATTTTTTTATAAAATGGCACATCTTCCAATTTGCCTTCATCTTCCAACATTCCCCCTCATGCTGTTGCGTCCTTCCATGAGGCCTTGCGGCATTATAAGTAAGAGTAAAATTCACTCCTAGCAGGTAAGCCATTGCTTCATACTCCTGTCTTAATGCTGGATGTAGGGCACACTCCACTGCTATCGGTAGTGTTTCTATTGGCATTGCTCTGAAGTTTCCACCATCGTGTCCCTCCATAGGACAACGACTCTCAAGTGGCAGGAGACATAAAAGTATAGGGGGGGATAACATTGATGTAATCATAAGTTCCTCCATCATGGACTTCCAACCACAAATAATTTTCATCTTTTTGACGGAGATGAAGTTCCTCCATCATGGACTTCCAACCAAAAATAATTTTCATCTTTTTTATGGGGATGAAGTTCCTCCATCGTGGACTCCTAACCACAAAAAATTTTGATCTTATTGATGGGGTAAAATAAATGATGACATGAGGCCACCTCTTATTCAATAATAATGTCCCCAAAGAGACATAATAGCTGCAGCTGAATATAACACAACCATCTTCCAACACATATAACACGAACCAAATAATAAACTTTGTAAAAGAACCCATGAAATAATCCGATATAAAATTTTCGTCATTGATGCACAAGCTTCATCTTTCGTGCTCCACCTTTCTTTAATATTTTGGTCACATAAACTTATCCACAACATAAGGAATAAAATATCTCTTTCTTGTACTTCTTGTACTTCTCCCCCTCATGCTAGGAGGTAATGGCAGTGATCCCAGCTTGAACCAAATATCATAGATGTAGCAATAAACCCAAATAACAGAGATTTATAAATAAGCCCTCAAACCAGGGAGAAGTGAGATATTTTCTTGATATATAAACTCAAAAAGTGACACAAAACAATCGGCTTAAATTCGGATTTTCAATGTAATAGAATACCAACATGACCTTTGATTCTTCCAAAGAGAATATATCTTTAAATATATATCAGATTGACATGAAATTTTATGCGTATGAAATTAGACATAAATAAATTTAATCCAAGTATAAAATCTCTTCATAAAATATAATTATCAAAATAAATAATCTGATAGGTTTCGGTCTCTGTCATCTGGCCGAACTAAGTACTGTTTCTCCTATTTTTTCAGAATGACCATTGACTCTTCTAAGATCAATATATGCTTATAAAAAAATCGTACCGAAAATTTGTTGAATAGATAGGAAAATAGACTTACATATCTTTCCTTTGATATATAATTCTCCATATAAAGTCTCTTTCTTGATAGCATAAAATACCTTGGAAGTTGAGGCTTTTTGTTGCCGCTTGAACCTCTTTTTAAATCTGACTTTTGCTGCTACAAATATCAATTTCTCTTTGTAGATAACTTAGATAAAAAATTGTTTGAATAGGTAAATGAATATAATTATATATATTTCTCCATATAAATTCTAATTCTTGATAGAAAAAAATACCTCGGAATCTAAAGATTTCTACTGCTGCTCGAACCTTTTTGCAATCTGATCTTCGCATATTAAAATATCGATATCTCTCTGTATATAACTCAGATTGGAAAAAATAGGTTTTATTTAGAAAGTAGACTCAAATATATTTTCGTCAATATATAATTTCCAATATAAAAAACTACGTATAGAGGTAGAAAATGCAAAGAAAACTACGGGTATAGGGACTGAAAAAAATAACTACGAACCTAGACTTAGGGTTTAGGGTCTAGAGAGAAGGACCACATTACCTCAGTGAGTTGACCAAGTCAACTCACAAAACCTGCTCTGATACCATTTTGAATTTGTGGAAAATTGAAATACTTCATTGACATCAATAACTTGTTATAATCAGAGTACATCAACCTCTATTTATAATAGAGGAAGGTAGAAGAGTCCAATTACAATAAAAATACCCTTGTCCCAATTACACCCAAACTCTAACACTTAAAGTAAGTCCTAATATAATTAAATAACTCAATATTGATAGAACCCTTTTTCCCCATCATTGCAAAACCTAATTAAAAAAACAAAAAGAGTAGTACCTAAAAGTAATAAAGACTTTTTTGAATTATCTCTCTCTACATTTGTGCATTTCCATTCCATTTTATATGTACATTTTTTTCTTAAATCAAAACTTCGAGTTTTAACTTTCCAATTCTCTCATTAACAAGAAGATAAATGCAAAATAGATCACAACAAAAAGAAAATTTTAGAGTTAATGTATTGAAAAAATTAAAAAACATTAACAAATGTAAGTAAAGAAAACTTATTCACGCACCACATACGAACACAAAAGTTTTTTTGTCCTAGTTTGGGAAATTCCACTACTTCAACCCTAATGGCTTGGAATTTGATAAGAAAGAGATTTCTTACTGATCATAACATGTTTTAAATAAGGATATGCATACTTAAAACATTTTAAAGATGCTAATGCCCTATGGATCCAAACCTTTTAAAGTGAACAACAAATGCTCATTAAATTCTCAATTGAACGTGTGTGGTGGGATATTTACCCAAGTCAAATAATCCATTATTTTGCCCACTTATAAAAAGCTGACCTAACAATCACAGATGATTTGCAAAGTGGTTGATCGATCAATCATGCATAACGGGCTGTGTTTTTGTAAGAAATGACTTATGGATAGGGAGTCAACACTTATTTAAAAATCCCCCGCCTCCCCCTTTTCCCCATCATTGTAAAACCTAATATATAAAAACTAAAAGAGTGTCCAGTCCCTAAAAGTTACACAGACTTTTTGGAATTATCTCTTTCGACATTTGTACATTTCCATTCCATTTTAGATGTACACTGTTGAATTTATGGAAAAGTGACATACTACATTGACATAAATATCTTGTTGTAATCAGAGTACATGAACCTCTATTTATAATAGAGGAAGGTAGTAGAGTCCAATTACAATAAAACTAACCTTGTCCCAATTACACCCAAACTCTAACTCTCTCACATAATTAAATAACTCAATATTGATAAAAGACAAACATAACTCAAACAAAAACTCTTCTTGGTTGTGACCCTAAGATAAAGATATTTTTATGAGTCATTTTTTATCTTCCAACTGATGTGATAAAGATACCAGCTCATGGTAATCATGGTGGGTCGTACTTCTTATGGACTTGGGCCCATCTTGCGGGCATTGGTCGTGTGGCCCATCTTAAAATAATCTTAGATATGTGGGCCTTCCTTGGTCGTGTCAGCTTGAGCTTATCTATCAACATCCACTTTTTTCTTAAATCAAAACTTTGATTTTTCACTTTCCGATTCTCTCGTAACCAAGAAGATAAAGGTAAAATAGATCACAACAAAATAAAAATTTTAGAGTTTATGTATTGAAAAAATTAAAAAAACAACAAATGAAAGCAAAGAAGATTTATTCACACCTCAAACGAACACAAAAGTTTTGTTGTCCAAGTTTGGGAAATTCCACCAGTTAAACCCAAATGGTTTGGAATTTGATAAGAAAAAGATTTCTTACTGATCCTAACATGTTTTAAATATGGATATGCATGCTTGAAACTTGTTAAAGATGCAAATGCCCTATGGATCCAAATCTTTTAAAGCAAACAACAAATGCTCTTTAAATTCTCAAGTGAACGTGCGGTGGGATATTTACCCGAGTCAAACAAGCCATTATTTTGCCTGTTTACAAGAAGCTCACCTAACAATCACAAATGATTTTTAAAGAGATTTATCGGTCAATCATGTGCAACGGGCTATGTTTTTGTAAGAAATGACTTATAGATTAGGAGTCAACACTCAGTTAAAAATCCCCTGCCTCCCCCATTTTTAGATCATTACAAAACCTAATATATAAAAACTAAAAGAGTTTACAATCCCTAAAAGTTACAGAGAGTTTTTGGAATTATTTCTCTACATTTGTGCATTTCCATTCCATTTTAGATGTACACTTTTTTCTTAAATCAAAACTTTGAGTTTTCACTTTCCGATTCTCTCGTTATCAAGAAGATAAAGGCAAAATAGATCACAACAAAATGAAAATTTTAGAGTTAATGTATGGAAAAAAAATAATAAAAAATGTGAGTAAAGAAAATTTAATCACACAACACAAACGAACACTAAAGTTTTGCTGACCAAGTTTGGGAAATTCCACTAGTTCAATCCCAATGGCTTGGAATTTGATAAGAAAGAGATTTCGAACTGATTCTCACATGCTTTAAATATGGATATGCATGCTTGAAACATGTTAAAGATGCAAATGCCCTATGGATCCAAACCATTTAAAGCGAACAACAAATGCTCATTAAATTTTCAAGTGAACGTGCGGTGGGATATTTACCCGAGACAACAAAAGCTGACCTAACAATCACAGATATTTTGTAAATTGATTTATCGATCAAGCTGACCCGAGACAACAATGCCATTATTTTGGTCATTTAAATTCTCAAGCTGACGCAACGGGCTATGTTTTTGTAAGAATTGACTTATGGATTGGGAGTCAACACTCAGTTAAAAATCCCCTGCCTCCCCCTTTTCCCCATCATTGCAAAACCTAACTTATAGAAACTAAAAGAGTTTGCAGTACCTAAAAGTTACAGAGATTTTTTGGAATTATCACTCCCTACAATTGTGCATTTCCATTCCATTTTAGATGTACACTTTTTTCTTAAATCAAAACTTCGAGTTTTCACATTCTGATTCTCTCGTTAATAAGAAGATAAAGGCAAAATAAATCACAACAAAATGAAAATTTTAGAGTTCATGTACGGAAAAAATTAAAAACAACAAAAAATTTAAATAATGAAAATTTATTCACACGCAACAAACGAACACAATAGTTTTGTTGTCCAAGTTTGGGAAATTCCACTAATTCAGCCCTATTGGCTAGGAATTTGATAAGAAAGAAATTTGTAACTGATCCAAACATGTTTTAAATATGGATAAGCATGCTTGAAACATCTAAAAGATACAAATGCCCTATGGATCCAAACCTTTTAAAGCGAACAACAAATGCGCATTAAATTCTACTGTGAGATATTTACCCAAGTCAGACAAGCCATTATTTTACCCATTTTCAAAAAGCTGACCTAACAATCACAAATAATTTGTAAAGTGATTTATCGGTCAATCATGCATAATGGGCTATGTTTTTGTAGGAAATTACTTATGGATTGGGAGTCAACACTCAGTTAAAAATCCCCCACCTCCCCCTTTTCCTGTGCATTTCAAAACCTATTATATGAAAACTAAAAATGCATGCAGTCCCTAAAAGTTATAGAGACTTTTTGGAATTATATTTCTCTACATTTGTGCATTTCCATTCCATTTTAGATGTACATTTTTTTCTTAAATCAAAACTTTGAGTTTTCACTCTCTGATTCTCTCGTAAACAAGAAGATAAAGGTAAAATAGATCACAACAAAATGAAAATTTTAGAGCTTATGTATCTAAAAAATTAAAAACAATAACAAATGTGAGTAAAAAAAATTTTATTCACACAAAACAAACAACTCAAAAATTTTGTTGTCCAAGTTTGTGAAATTCCACTAGTTCAACCCTAATGGCTTGGAATTTGATATGAAAGAGATTTCTAACTGATCCTAACATGTTTTAAATATGGATATGCATGCTTTAAACATGTTAAATATTCAAATACCTTATGGATCCAAACCAATTAAAGAGAACAACAAATGCTCAATAAATTCTCTAGTCAACGTGCGGTGGGATATTTACCTGAGCCAAATAAGCCATTATTTTGCCTATTCACAAAAAAAGCTTACGTAAAAATCACAGATGATTTGAAAAGTGATATATAGGTAAATCATGCATAACGGGCTATGTTTTAGCAAGAAATGACTTATGGATTGGTGTGAACACTCAGTTAAAAATCCCCAGCCTACCTCTTTTCCCGACCATTGCAAAACCTAATATTTAAAAACTAAAAGAGTTGCAGTCCCTAAAATTTACACAGACATTTTGGAAATATCTCTCTCTTCATTTGTGCATTTAAGTTCCATTTGAGATGAAATTTTTTTTTCTTAAATCAAAACTTTGAGTTTTCCCTTTCCGATTCTTTCGTAAAAAAGAAGATAAAGGACAAAAAGATCGCAACAAAATGAAAATTTTAGAGTTTATAGATGGAAAAATTAAAAAAACAACAAATGAAAGCAAAGAAAATTTATTCACACACCACATACGAACACAAAAGTTTTGTTGTCCTAGTTAGGGAAATTCCACTAGTTCAACCCAATTGGCTTGGAATTTTATAAGAAAGAGATATCTAACTGATTCTAACATATTTTAAATAAGGATATGCATTCTTTAAACATGTTAAAGATGTTAATGCCCTATGGATCCAAACCATTTAAAGCAAACAACAAATTCTAATTGAATTCTCAAGTGAACGTGCGGTGGGATATTTATCCGAGTAAAAAACCCATTATTTTGCCCATTTACAAAAAGCGGACCTAACAATCACAAATGATTTGCATAGTGATAGATCGGTCAATCATGCGTAACAGGCTATATTTTTTTAAGAAATGACTGATGAAGTGGAAGTCAATACTCATTTAAAAATCCCCCGCCTCCCCCTTTTCCCCATCATTGGAAAATTGAATATAAAAAAACTAAAAGAGTGTGCAGTCCCTAAAAGTTACATAGACTTTTTGGAATTATCTCTCTACATTTGTGCATTTCCATTCCATTTTAGATGTACACTTTTTTCTTAAATCTAAAGTTTGAGTTTTCACTTTCCGATTCTCTCGTAAACAAGAAGATAAAGGCAAAATAAATCACAACAAAATAAAAATTTTAGAGTTTATGGATGGAACAAATTTAAAAATATAAAAGATGAATGTAAAGAAAATTTATTCACACACCACAAATGAACATAGGTTCTGTTGTCCAAGTTTGGTAAATTCACTAGTTCAACCCTAATGGCTTCGAATTTCATAAGAAAGAGATTTCTAATTGATCCTAACATGTTTTAAATATGGATATGCATGCTTGAAACATGTTAAAGATGCAAATGCCCTATGGATCCAACCTTTTAAAGCGAACAACAAATACTTATTAAATTCCCAAGTGAATGTGCGGTGGGTTAATTTCCCGAGTCAAACAAGCTATTATTTTGCCCATTTACAAAAAGCTGACCTAACAATCACAACTGATTTATAAAGATATTTACTGGTCAATAATGCGTAATGGGCTATGTTTTCGTAAGAAACGACTTATAGATATGGAATCAACACTCAGTTAAAAATCCCCCACCTCCCCCTTTTCCCAATCATTGCAAAACCTACTATATAAAAAATAAAAGAGTTTCCAGTCCCTCAAAAGTTACAGAGGCTTTCTGAAATTATCTCTCTCTACATTTGAGCATTTCCTTTTCATTTAAGATGTACATTTTTTTCTCAAATCTAAACTTTGAGTTTTCACTCTCTGATTCTCTCGTAGACAAGAAGATAAAGACAAAATCGATAACACTAAAATGAAAATTATAGAGTTTATGTATGGAAAAATATAAAAAACAATAACAAATGAAAGTAAAGAAAATTTTATTCACACACCACAAACGAACACAAAATGTTTGTTGTCCAAGTTTGGGAAATTCCACTAGTTCAACCCTAATGGCTTGGAATTTGATAAGAAAGATTTTTCTAACTGATCGTAATATGTTTTAAATATGGATATGCATGCTTGAAACATGTTAAAGATGCAAATGCCCTCTGGATCCAAACCTTTTAAAGCAAAAAACAAATGCTCATTAAATTCTCAAGAGAACATGCGGTGGTATATTTTCCCTAGTCAAACATGGAATTATTTTGCCCATTTACAAAAAGTTGACCTAACAATCACAAATTATTTTTAAAGTGATTTATGGTCAATCATACATAACGGGCCAATTTTTTTTTAATAAATGACTTATGGATTGGGAGTGAACACTTAGTTAAAAATCCCCCACCTCCCCCTTTTCCCGCTCACTGCAAAACCTAATATATAAAAACTAAAAGAGTTTGTAGTCCCTAAAAGTTACAAAAAAGTTTTTGAAATTATCTCTTTCTACATTTGTGCATTTCCATTCCATTTTATATTTACACTTTTTTTTATTAAATCAAAACTTTGAGTTCTCACTCCTCCGATTCTCTCATAAAGAAGAAGATAAAGGCAACATAGATCACAATAAAATGAAAATTTTAGAGTTTATGTATGGAAAAAATTAAAAGCAATAACAAATTGATGTAAAGAAAATTTTATTCACACTCCACAAATGAACATAGGTTTTGTTGTCCAAGTTTGGTAAATTCACTAGTTCAACCCTAATGGCCTCGAATTTCTTAAGAAAGAGATTTCTAATTGATCCTAACATGTTTTCAATAAGGATATGCATGCTTTAAACATGTTAAAGATGTTAATTCCCTATGGATCCAAAATTTTAAAGCGAAAAAAAAATACTCATTAAATTCTCAAGTGAACGTGTGGTGGGATATTTACTCGAGCCAAACTAGCCATTATTTTGCCCATTTACAAAAAGTTGCCCTAACAATCACAAATGAATTGTAAAGTGATTGATCGGTCAATCATGTGTAACGGGCTATGTTTTTGTAAGAAATAACTTATGGATTGGGAGTCAATACTCAGTTAAAAATCCCCCACCTCCCCCTTTTCCCTATAATTGCAAAGCCTAACATATAAAAACTAAAAGATTTTGTAGTCCCTGAAAGTTACAAGACTTTTTGGAATTAACTCTCTCCACATTTGTGCATTTCAATTCAATTTTAGGTGTAAACTTTTTTTTTTTAAATCAAAACTTTGAGTTTTCACTATCCAATTATGTCATAAAAAAGAAGATAAAGGACAAAAAAGATCACAAAAAAATGAAAATTTTAGAGTTTATAGATGGAAAAAATTAAAAAAAATAACAAATGTTTGTAAAGAACATTTATTCACACACCACAAACGAACACAAAAGTTTCGTTGTCTAAGTTTGGGAAATTCCTCTAGTTCAACCCTAATGGCTTGAAATTTGATAAGAAAGAGACTTCTAACATATCCTAACATGTTTTAAATATGGATATGCATGCTCGAAACATGTTAAAGATGCAAATGCCTTATGGATAAAAACCTTTTAAAGCGAACAACAAATGCTCATTAAAATCTCAAGTGAACGTGCGGTGGGATATTTACCCGAGTCAAATAAGCGATTATTTTGCCCTTTTACAAAAGTTGACGTAACAATCAGAGATGATTTTTAAAGTGATTTATCAGTCAATCATGCATAACGGGCTATGTTTTTGTAAGAATTGACTTATGGATTGGAAGTCAACACTCAGTTAAAAATCCCCCGCCTCCCCCTTTCCCATCATTGCAAAACCTAATATCTATAAACTAACAGAGTTTGCAGTCCCTATAAGTTCAAATACTTTTTGGGATTATCTCTCTCTACATTTGTGCATTTCCATTCTATTTTAGAAGAACATTTTTTTTCTTAAAGCAAAACTTTGAGTTTTCACGTTCCAATTCTCTCGTAAAAAAGAAGGTAAATGCAAAATAGATCACAACAAAATGAAAATTTTAGAATTTATGTATCAAAAAAATTAAAAACAATAACAAATGTAAGTAAAAAAAATTTATTCACACGCCACATACTAACACAAATTTTTTGTTGTCCTAGTTTGGGAAATTCCGCTAGTTCAACCCAAATGGCTTGGAATTTGATAAGAAAGAGATATCTAGCTGATTCTAACATATTTTAAATAAGGATATGTATGCTTTAAACATGTTAAAGATGCTAATGCCCTATGGATCCAAACCTTTTAAAGCGAACAACAAATGCTAATTGAATTCTCAAGTGAACGTGTGGTGGGATAATTACACGAGTCAAAAAACCCATTATTTTGCCCATTTACAAAAAGCGGACCTAACAATCCAATATGATTTGTAAAGTGATTGATCGGTCAATCATGCGTTACAGGCTATATTTTTGTAAGAAATGACTGACGGAGTGGGAGTCAACACTTATTTAAAAATCCCCCGCCTCCCCCTTTTTCCCCATAATTGGAAAGCCGAATATATAAAAACTAATAGAGTATGCAGTCCCTAAAAGTTACATAGACTTTTTGGAATTATCTCTCTCTACATTTGTGCTTTTCCATTCAATTTTAGATGTACACTTTTTTCTTAAATCAAAAGTTTGAGTTTTCACTTTCCGATTCTCTCATAAATAAGAAGATAAAGGAAAAATAAATCACAACAAAATAAAAATTTTAGAGTTTATGTATGAAAAAAATTGAAAACAATAAAAGATGAATGTAAAGAAAATTTATTCACACACTACAAACGTACACAAAAATTTTGTTGTCGAAGTTTGGGAAATTCCACTAGTTCAACCCGAATGGGTTGGAATTTGATACGAAAGATATTTCTAATTGATCCTATCATGTTTTAAATATGGATATGCATGCTTAAAACATGTTAAGATGCAAATGCCCTATGGATCCAAACCTTTTAAAGCGAACAACAAATACTTATTAAATTCCCAAGTGAATGTGCGATGGGTTATTTTCCCGAGTCAAACAAGCCATTATTTTGCCTGTTTACAAAAAGCTGACCTAACAATCATAACTGATTTATAAAGATATTTACTGGTCAAAAATGCATAACAGGCTATGTTTTCGTAAGAAACGACTTATAGATATGGAATCAACACTCAGTTAAAAATCTCCCACCTCCCCCTTTTCCCAATCATTGCAAAACCTAATTTATAAAAAATAAAAGAGTTGGCAGTCCCTCAAAAGTTACAGAGGCTTTTCGGAATTATCTCTCTCTACATTTGAGCATTTCCTTTCCATTTTAGATGTGCATTTTTTTCTTAAACCAAAACTTTGAGTTTTCACTCTCCGATTCTCTCGTAAACAAGAAGATAAAGACAAAATAGATCACAATAAAATGAAAATTATAGAGTTTATGTATGGAAAAATATAAAAAACAATAACAAATGAAAGAAAATAATTTTTTTTTTCACACACCACAAACGAACTCAAAATGTTTGTTGTCCAAGTTTGGGAAATTCCACTAGTTCAACCCTAATGGCTTGGAATTTGATAAGAAAGAGAATTCTAACTGATCGTAATATGTTTTAAATATGGATATGCATGCTTGAAACATGTTAAAGATGCAAATGCCCTCTGGATCCAAACCTTTTAAAGAAAAAAACAAATGCTCAATAAATTTTAAAGAGAACATGCGGTGGGATATTTTTCCTAGTCAAACATGCCATTACTTTGCCCATTTACAAAAAGCTGACTAACAATCACAAATGATTTTTAAAGTGATTTATCAGTCAATCATGCGTAACGGGCTAAGTTTTTTTTTAATAAATGACTTATAGATTGCGAGTCAACACTCAGTTAAAAATCCCCCACCTCCCGCTTTTCCTGCTCTCTGCAAAACTTAATATATAAAAACTAAAAGAGTTTGTAGTCCCTAAAAGTTACAAAAACTTTTTGCAATTATCTCTTTCTACATTTTTGCATTTCCATTCCATTTTATATGTACACTTTTTTTTTCTTAAATCAAAACTTTGAGCTCTCACTCTCTGATTCTCTCGTAAACAAGAAGAAAAAGGCAAAATAGATCACAATAAAATGAAAAATTTAGAGTTTACGTATGGAAAAATTAAAAACAATAAAAAATTGATGTAAAGGAAATTTTATTAACACTCCACAAACGAACATAGGTTTTGTTGTCCAAGTTTGGTAAATTCATTGGTTCAAACCTAATGGCTTCGAATTTCATAAGAAAGAGATTTCTAATTTATCCTAACATGTTTTGAATAAGGATATGCATGCTTGAAACATGTTAAAAATGTTAATTCCCTATGGATCCAAACTTTAAAGCGAACAAAAAATGCTCACTAAATTCACAAGTGAACGTGCGGTGGATATTTATCCGAGCCAAACTAGCCATTATTTTGCCCATTTACAAAAAGCTGGCCTAACAATCACAGATGATTTGTAAAGTGATTGATCGGTCAATCATGCATAACGGGCTATGTTTTTTTAAGAAATAACTTATGGATTGGGAGTCCACACTTAGTTAAAAATCCCCCGCCTCCCCCTTTTCTCGATCATTGCAAAACCTAAAATATAAAAACTAAAAGAGTTTGCAGTCCCTGAAAATTACATAGACTTTTTTGAATTAAATCTCTCCACATTTGTGCATTTCAATTCAATTTTAGATGTAAACTTTTTTTCTGAAATCAAAACTTTGAGTTTTCACTTTTCGAGTCTGTAGTAAAAAAGAAGATAAAGGACAAAAAGATCACAACAAAATGAAAATTTTAGAGTTTATAGATGGAAAAAATTAAAAAAATATAACAAATGTATATAAAGAACATTTATTCACACACCACAAATGAACACAAAAGTTTTGTTGTCTAAGTTTGGGAAATTCCTCTAGTTCAACCCTAATGGCTTGAAATTTGATAAGAAAGAGACTTCTAACAGATCCTAACATGTTTTAAATATGGATATGCATGCTCGAAACATGTTAAAGATGCAAATGTCTTATGGATCAAAACCTTTTAAAGCGCACAACAAATGCTCATTAAATTCTCAATTGAACGTGTGGCAAGATATTTACCCGAGTCAAATAAGCGATTATTTTGCCCATTTACAAAAAATTGACGTAACAATCACAAATGATTTTTAAAGTGATTTATCGGTCAATCATGCATAACGGGCTATGTTTTTGTAAGAATTGACTTATGGATTGGAAGTCAACACTCAGTTAAAAATCCCCTGCCTCCCCCTTTCCCATCATTGCAAAACCTAATATCTATAAACTAACAGAGTTTGCAGTCCCTATAAGTTCAGATACTTTTTGGGATTATCTCTCTCTACATTTCTGCATTTCCATTCCATTTTAGAAGAACATTTTTTTTCTTCAATCAAAACTTTGAGTTTTCTCGTTCCGATTCTCTCGTAAAAAAGAAGATAAATGCAAAATAGATCACAACAAAATGAAAATTATAGACTTTATGTATGAAAAAAATTAAAAACAATAACAAATGTAAGTAAAGAAAATTTATTCACATGCCACATACGAACAAAAACGTTTTGTTGTACTAGTTTGGGAAATTCCACTAGTTCAACCCAAATGGCTTGGAATTTGATAAGAAAGAAATATCTAACTGATTCTAACATATTTTAAATAAGGATATGCATGCTTTAAACATGTTAAAGATGCTAATGCCCTATGGATCCAAACCTTTTAAAACGAACAACAAATGCTAATTGAATTCTCAAGTGAACGTGCGGTGGGATATTTACCCGAATCAAAAAACCCATTATTTTGCCCATTTACAAAAAGCGGACCTAAAAATCACATATGACTTTTAAAGTGATTGATCGGTCAATCATGCATAACAAGCTATATTTTTTTAAGAAATGACTGATGAAGTGGGAGTCAACACTCATTCAAAAATCCCCCGCCTCCCCCTTTTCCCCATCATTGAAAAACCGAATATATAAAAACTAAAAGAGTGTGCAGTTACATAGACTTTTTGGAATTATCTCTCTCTACATTTGGGCATTTCCATTCCATTTTAGATGTACACTTTTTTCTTAAATCAAAAGTTTGAGTTTGCACTTTCCAATTCTCTCGTAAACAAGAAGATAAAGGCAAAATAAATCACAACAAAATAAAATTTTTAGAGTTTATGTATGGAAGAAATTAAAAACAATAAAATATAAATGAAAAGAAAATTTATTCACACACCACAAACGTACACAAAAGTTTGTTGTCCATGTTTGGGAAATTCCACTAGTTCAACCCTAATGGCTTCGAATTTGATAAGAAGGAGATTTCTAACTGATCCTAACATGTTTTAAATATGGATATGCATGCTTGAAACATGTTAAAGATGCAAATGCCTTATGGATCTAAACCTTTTAAAGTGAACAAAAAATACTTATTAAATTCCCAAGTGAATGTGCGGTGGGTTATTTTCCCGAGTCAAACAAGCCATTATTTTGCCCAATTACAAAAAGCTGACCTAACAATCACAACTAATTTTTAAAGATATTTACTGGTCAATAGTGCGTAACGGGCTATGTTTTTGTAAGAAATGACGTATAGATATGGAATCAATACTCAGTTAAAAATCCCCCACCTCCCCCTTTTCCCAATCATTGCAAAACCTAATATATAAAAAATAAAAGAGTTTGCAGTCCCTCAAAAGTTACAGAGGCTTTTCGGAATTATCTCTATCTACATTTGAGCATTTCCTTTCCATTTTATATGTACATTTTTTTCTTAAATCTAAACTTTGAGTTCTCACTCTTCGATTCTCTCGTAAACAAGAAGATAAACACAAAATAGATCACAATAAAATGAAAATTTTAGAGTTTCTGTAAGGAAAAAATTAAAAACAATAAAAAATTTATGTAAAGAAATTTTTATTCACACACCACAAATGAACACAAAGGTTTTGTGGTCCAAGTTAGGTGAATTGCACTAGTTCAACCCTAATGGCTTTGAATTTTATAAAAAAAAAAATTTTTAATTGATCCTAACAAGTTTTAAATATGGATATGCATGCTTGAAACATGTTAAAGATGCAAATGCCCTATGGATCTAAACCTTTTAAAGCAAACAAAAAATGTTAATTAAATTCTCAAGTGAACATGTTGTGGGAGATTTACTCGAGTCAAACAAGCCATTATTTTGCCCATTCATAAAAAGTTGAAGGAACAATCACATATGACTTGTAAAGTGATTTATCGGTCAATCATGTGTAACGGGCTATGTTTTTGTAATAAACGACTTATGGATTGGGAGTCAACACTCAATTAAAAATCCCCCGCCTCCCCCTTGACCCGATCATTGCAAAACCTAATATATAAAACTAAAAAAGCTTGCAGTCCCTAAAAGTTATAGAGACTTTTTGGAATTATCTCCCGATACATTTTTGAATTTCCATTCCATTTTAGATGTACAATTTTTTCTTAAATCAAAACTTTGAGTTTTCACTCTCCGATTCTCTCGTAAACAAGTAGATAAAGGCAAAATAGATCACAAAAAAAAAGAAAATTTTAGAGTTTATGTATGGAAAAAATTAAAAACAATAACAAATGTAAGTAAAGAAAATTTTATTCACACACTACAAGCGAGCACAAAATTTTTGTTGTCCAAGTTTGGGAAATTCCACTAGTTCAAACCTAATGGCTTGGAAATTGATAAGAGGAGATTTCTAACTGATCCTAACATGTTTTAAATATGGTTATGCATGATTGAAACTTGTTAAAGATGCAAATGGCCTATGGATCCAAACCTTTTAAACCGAACAACAAATGCTCTTTAAATTCTCTAGTGAACGTGCGTTGGGATATTTACTCGAGTCAAACAAGCTATTATTTTGCCCATTTACAAAAACCTGACCAAACAATCACAGGTGATTTTTAAAGTAATTTATCAGCCTATCATGCGTAACGGGCTATTTTTTTTTGTAAGAAATGACTTATGGATTAGGAGTCAACACTTAGTTAAAAATCCCCCGCGTCCTTCTTTTCCCCAACTTTGTAAAACCTAATATATAAAAACTAAAAGAGTTTGCAATCCCTAAAATTTACAGAGACTTTTTGGAATTATCTCTCTCAACATTTGTGCTTTTCTATTCCATTTTAGAATTAAACTTTTTTCTTAAACAAAACTTTCAGTTTTCACTTTCCGATTCTCTTGTAAACATGAAGATAAAGGCAAAATAGATCACAACAAAATGAAAATTTTAGAGTGTATGTTTGGAAAAAATTAAAAACAACAACAAATGTCAGTAAAGAAAATTTATTCACACACCACAAACCAACACAAAAGTTTTGTTTTCCAAGTTTTTGAGATTCCACTTGTTCAACCCTAATGACTTGAAATTTGATAAGAAAGAGATTTCTAACTGATCCTAACATGTTTTAATTATGTATATGCATGCTTGAAACATGTTAAAGATGCAAATGCCCTGTGGATGACCTTTTAAAGAAAACAACAAATGCTCATTAAATTCTCAAGTAAACGTGCGGTGGGATACTTAGCAGAGTCAAATAAGCCATTCTTTTGCCCATTTAATAAAAGGTGACCTAAATATCACAGATTTTTCGTAAAGTGATTTATCGGTCAATCATGCGTAACAGGGTATGTTTTTGTAAGGAATGACTTATGGATTGGGATTCAACACTCAGTTAAAAATACACTGCCTCCCCCTTTTCCCGATCATTGTTAAACCTAATATATAAAAAGTAAAAGAGTTTTCATTCATTAAAACTTACAGAGAGTTTTTGGAATTACCTCTGTCTATATTTGTGCATTTGTACACTTTTTTCTTGAATCAAAACTTTGAGTTTTAACTTTTCGATTCTCTTGTAAACAAGAAGATAAAGGTAAAATAGATCACGACAAAGTGAAAATTTTGTAGTTTATGAATGGAAAAAATAAAAAACAATAACAAATGAAAGTAAATAAAATTTATTCACACACCACAAACGAACACAAAAGTTTTGTTGTCCAAGTTTGGTAAATTCCTCTAGTTCAACCCTAACGGTTTTGAATTTGATAAGAAAGAGATTTATAACTTATCCTAACATGCTTCAAATATGGATATGCAAGCTGGAAACATGTTAAAGAAGCAAATGCCCTAAGGATCCAAACCTTTTAAAGCGAACAACAAATCCACATTAAATTCTCAAGTGAACGTGCGGTGGGATATTTACCCGAGTCAAACAAGCCACTATTTTCCCCGTTTACAAGAAGCTCACCTAACAATCACCGATGATTTTTAAAGTGATTTATCGGTCAATCATGCGTAACGAGCTATGTTTTTGTAAGAAATGACTTATAGATTGGGAGTCAACACTCAGATAAAAATTCCCCGCCTCCCCCTTTTCCCGCTCATTGCAAAACCTAATATTTAAAAACTAAAAGAGTTTGTAGTCCCTAAAAGTTACAGAGAGTTTTTGGAATTATCTGTCTCTAAATTTGTACATTTCCATTCCATTTCAGATGTACACTTTTTTCTTAAATCAAAACTTTGAGTTTTCACTTTCTGATTCTGTCGTGAACATGAAGATAAAGGCAAAATAGATCACAACAAAATGAAAATTTTAGAATTTATGTATGGAAAAAATTAAACACAACAAAAAATGTAAGTAAAGAGAATTTCTTCACACACAACAAACGAACACAAAAGTTTTGTTGTCCATGTTTGGGAAATTCCACTAGTTCAACCCTAATGGCTTGGAATTTCATAAGAAAAACTCTCTGATTGATCATAACATGTTTTAAATATGGATATGCATGCTTGAAACATGTTAAAGATGCAAATGCCCTATGGGTCCAAACCTTTTAAAGAGAACAACAAAAGCTGGTGCAGTGGGATATTTACCTGAGTCAAATAAGCCCTTATTTTGCCCATTTACAAAAAGATCACCTAACAATCACATATGATTTGTAAAGTGATTTATCAATCAGTCATGCATAACGGGCTATATTTTTTGTAAGAAGTGGCTTATGGATTGGGAGCCAACACTCAGTTAAAAATCCAACGCCTCCCCTTTTCCCGATCATTGCAAAACCTAATATATAAAAACTACAAGAGTTTGCAGTCCCTAAAACTGATAGGGACTTTTTGGAATTATCTCTCTCTAAAATTGTGGATTTACTTTCCATTTTAGATGTACACTTTTTTCCTAAATCAAAACTTTGAGTTTTAACTTTCAGATTCTCTTGTAAACAAGAAGATAGAGGCAAAATAGATAACAACAAAATCAAAATTTTAGAGTTTATGTAAGGAAAAAATAAAAAAACAATAACAAATATAAGTAAAGAAACTTTATTCACACACCCCAAACGAACACAAATTTTTTTTTGTCCAAGTTTGGGAAATTCCAATAGTTCGACCGTAATGGCTTGGAATTTGATAAGAAAAAGATATTTAACTGATCCTTACATGCTTCAAATATAGATATGCATGCTTGAAACATGTTACTGATGCAAATGCCCTATGGATCCAAACCTATTACAACGAACAAAAAATGTTCATCAAATTTTCAAGTGAACGTGTTGTGGGATATTTTCCCAAGTCAAACAAGCAATTATTTTGTCATTTTACAAAAAGCTGACCTAACAATCACATATGATTTGTAAAGTCATTTTTTGGTTAATCATGTGTAACGGGCTATGTTTTTGTAAGAAATGACTTATTGATTGGGAGTCGACACTCACTTAAAAATCCTCTGCCTCCCTTTTCCCGATCATTGGAAAGCCTAACATATAAAAACTAAAAGAGTTTACAGACCCTAAAAGTTACAGAAACTTTTTGGAATTATCTCTCTCTACATTTTTTCTTTTCCATTCCATTTTAGAAGTACATTTTTTTCTTAAATCAAAACTTTGAATTTGCACTTCCCGATTCTCACGTAAACAAGAAGATAAACGCAAACTAGATCACAATAAAATGAAAATTTTAAAAACATTAAAAACTATAAAAAATGTAAGTAAAGAAAATTTATTCAAACACCACAAATGAACACAAATGTTTTGTTGTCCAAGTTTGGGAAATTCCACGAGTTCAACCCTAATGGCTTGGAATTTGATACGAAAGAGATTTCTAACTGATCCTAACATGCTTTAAATATGGATATGCATGCTTGAAACATGTTAAAGATGCAAATGCCCTATGGATCCAAACCTTTTAAAGCGAACACCAAATGGTCATTAAATTCTCAAATGAATGAGGGGTGGGATATTTACCCGAGTCAAACAAGCAATTATTTTGCCCATTAACAAAAAAGTTGACCTAGCAATCACAGATGATTAGTAAAGTGATTTATCGGTCAATCATGCATTACGGGCTATGTTTTTGTAAGAAATTACTTGTGGATTGGGAGTCAACACTCACCGCCTCACCCTTTTCCTGATCTTTGTAAAACCTAATATATAAAAACTAAAAGAGTTTGCAGTCCCTAAAAGTTACAGAGAGTATTTGGAATTATCCTTCTCTACATTTGTGCATTTCCATTCCATTTTAGATGTACACTTTTTTCTTAAATCATAACTTTCAGTTTTCAATTTTCGATTCTCTCGTAAACAAGAAGATAAAGGCAAAATAGATCACAAAGAAATGAAAATTTTAGAGGTTATGTATGGAAAAAATTAAAAAAATAATAAATGTAAGTAAAGAAATTTTATTTACACACCACAAACGTTTTATTGTCCAAGTTTGGTAAATTCCACCAGTTCAACCCTAATGGCTTGGAATTTGATAAGAAAGAGATTTGTAATTGATCCTAACATGCTTTAAATATGGATATGCATACTTAAAAAATTTTCTAGATGAAAATGCCATCTGGATCTAAACCTTTTAAAGAGAACAACAAATTCTCATTAAATTCTCAAGTTAACATGCGGTGGGAAATTTACCCGAGTCAAACAAGCCATTATTTTGCCCATTTACAAAAAGTTGACCTAACAATCATAGATGATTTTTAAAGTGATTTCTCAGCCATTCATGCGTAACGACCAATGTTTTTGTAAGAAATGACTTATGGATTTAGATTCAAAACTTAGTTAAAAATCGCCATCGTCCCCCTTTTCCCTATCATTACAAAACCTAATAACAAAAACTAAAAGAGTTTGCTTTCCAAAAAAAGTTACAGAGACTTTTTGTAATTATCTCTCTCTACATTTGTGCATTTCCATTAGATTTTTTATGTACATTTTTTTCTTAAATATAAAGTTTGAGTACTCACTTTCCGATTCTCTTGTAAACAAGAAGATATAGGCAAACTAGATCACAACAAAATGAAAATTTTAGAGTTCTTCTATGGAAAAAATTAAAAACAATATTAAATGTAAGTAAAGAAAATTTATTCACACACCACAAACGAACACAAAATTTTTGTTGTCCAAGTTTGGGAAATTCCACTAGTTCAACCTTAATGGCTTGGAATTTGATAAGAAAAAGATTTTCAACTGATCCTAACATGTTTTAAATATGGATATGCATGCTTGAAACATGTTAAATATGAAAATGCCCTATGGATCCAAACCTTTTGAAGCGAACAACACATGCTCATTAAATTCTCAAGTGAACGTGTAATGGGATATTTACCTGAGTCAAACAAGCCATTATTTTGTCCATTTACAAAAAGTTGACCTACAATCCCAGATGATTTGTAAAGTGATTTTTTGGTCAATCATGCGTAATAGGCTATATTCTTTTAAGAAATGACTTATGGATTGGGAGTCAACACTCACTTAAAAATCCCCCACCTCCCCCTTTTCCCGATCATTCCAAAACCTAATATGTAAAAACTAAAAGAGTTTGCAGTCCCTAAAAGTTACAAAGACTTTTTGGATTTATCTCCCTCTACATTTGTTCATTTCCATTCCATTTTAGATGTATACTTTTTTCTTAAATCAAAACTTTGAGTTTTCACTTGCCGATTCTCTTCTAATCAAGAAGTTAAAGGCAACATAGATCACTTCAAAATGAAAATTTTAGATTTTATGTATGGAAAAAATTAAAAACTATAACAAATGTAACTAAAGAAAATTTATTCACACATCACAAAAGAACACAAAAATTTTGTTGTCCAAGTTTGGGAAATTCTACTAGTTCAACCCTAATGGCTTGGAATTTGATAAGAAAGAGATTTCTAACTAATCCTAACATGTTTTAAATATGGATATGCTTGATTGAAACATGTTAAAGATGCAAATGCCCTATGGATCCAAACCTTTTAAAGAGAACAACAAGTGCTTGTGCAGTAGGATATGTACCCGAGTCAAACAAGCCATTATTATTTTGTCCATTTACGAAAAGCTTACCTAACAATCACATATGATTTGTAATGTGATTTATTGGTCAATCATGCGTAACGGTCTATGTTTTTGTAAGAAATGACTTATGGATTGGGAGTGAACATTCAGTTAAAAATCCCCTGTCTCCCCTTTCCCAGATCATTGCAAAATCTAATATATAAAAACTAAAAGAGTTTGCAGTCCCTTAAAGTTACAGAGAGTTTTTGGAATTATCCCTCTCTATATTTGTGAATTTCCGATTCTCTCATAAACAAGAAGATAAAGGCAAAATAGATAAGAACAGAGAGAAAATTTTAGAGGTTATGTATGGAAAACATTAAAAAAAATAATAAATATAAGTACAGAATATTTATTTACTCACCATAGACGAACACAAAAGTTTTGTTGTCCAAGTTTGGTAAATTCCTCTAGTTCAACCCTAATGTATTGGAATTTCATAAGAAAGAGATTTCTAACTGATCCTAACATGTTTTAAATATGGATATGCATGCTGGAAACATGTTAAAGATGCAAATGGCCTATGGATCCAAACCTTTTCAACCGAACAAAAAATGCTCTTTAAATTCTCAAGTGAATGTGCGGCGGGATATTTACCCGAGTCAAACAAGCCATTATTTTGCCCATTTAAAAAAAGCTGACCTAACAATCACAGATGATTTGTAATGTGATTTATCGGCTGATCATGAGTAATGGGATATGTTTTTGTAAGAAATGACTTATGGATTAGGAGTCAACACTAAGTTAAAAATCCCCCACGTCCCCCTTTTCCCCATCTTTGCAAAACCTAATATATAAAAACTAAAAGAGTTTGCAGTCCCTCAAAGTTACAGACACTTTTTGGAATTATCTCCCTCAACATTTGTGCTTTTCCTTTCCATTTTAGATGTACACTTTTAGCTTAAATCAAAAAAGTTGAGTTTTCACTTTCCGATTCTCTCGTAAACAAGAAGATAAAGGCAAAATAGATCACAACAAACTGAAAATTTTATAGTTTATGTTTGGAAAAAATTAAAAACAACAACAAATGTAAGTTAAGAAAATTTATTCACACACCACAAACGAATACACAAGTTTTGTTTTCCAAGTTTGGGAAATTCCACTTTTTCAACCCTAATGGCTTGGCATTTGGTAAGAAAGAGATTTCTAACTGATCCTAACATCTTTTAAATATAGATATGCATGATTGAAACATGTTAAAGAAGCAAATGCCTTAAGGATAACCTTTTATAGAAAACAAAAAATGCTCATTAAATTCTCAAGTGAATATGCGGTGGGATATTTACCTGAGTCAAATAAGCCATTATTTTGCCCATTTACAAAAAGCAGACCTAACAATCACAGATGATTTTTAAAGTGATTTAACGGTCAATCATGCATAATGGGCTATGTTTTTGAAAGAAATGACTTATGGATTGGGAGTTAACACTTAGTTATAAATACCCCGCCTCCCCCTTTTCCCGATCATTGTAAAACCTAATATATAAACAGTATAAGAGTTTGCACTCATTAAAAGTTACATAGAGTTTTTGGAATTATCTCTCTCTAAATTTGTGCATCTCCATTCCATTTTAGAAGAACACTTTTTTCTTGAATCAAAATTTTGAGTTTTCACTTTTCTATTCTCTCATTAACAAGAAGATAAAAGCAAAATAGATCACAACAAAGTGAAAATTTTGTAGTTTATGTATGGAAAAAATAAAAAATAATAACAAATATAAGTAAAGAAAAATTATTCAGAAACCACAAACGAACACAAAATTTTTGTTGTGCAAGTTTGGTAAATTCCTCTAGTTCAACCCTAATGGCTTGGAATTTCATAAGAAAAAGATTTCTAACTTATCCTAACTTGCTTTAAATATGGATATGCATGTTGGAAACAATTTAAAGAAGCAAATGCCCTATGGATCCAAACCTTTTAAGGTGAACAACAAATTCTCATTAAATTCAGAAGTGATGTGCGGTGGGATATTTACCTGAGTCAAACAAACCATTATTTTGCCCATTACAAAAAGTTGACCTAGCAATCACAAATGATTTGTAAAGTCATTTATCGGTCAATAATGAGTAACATGCTATTTTTTTTTTAAGAAATGACTTATGGATTGGGATTCAACACTTAGTTAAAAATCCTCCGCCTCCCCTTTTCCTGATCATTGCAAAACCTAATATATAAAGAATAAAAAAGTTTGCTATCCCTAAAAGTTACAGAGACTTTTTAGAATTATCTCTCTCTACATTTGTGCTTTTCCATTCCATTTTATATGAAACTTTTTTCTTAAATCAAAACATTGAGTTTTCACTTTCCGATTCTCTCATAAACAAGAAGACAAAGGCAAAATAGATCACAACAAAATGAAAATTTTAGATTTTATGTATGGAAAAAAAACAAATGTACGTACAAAAATTTTATTCACACACCACAAATGCACCCAAAAATTTTGTTGTCCAAGTTTGGTAAAATCATCTAATTCAACCCAAATGGCTTGGAAATTGACAAGAAAGAGATTTCTAAATGATCCTAACATGTTTTAAATATGGATATGCATGCTTGAAACATGTTAAAGATTCAGATGCCGTATGGATCCAAACCTTTAAAAGTAAACAACAAATGCTCATTAAATTCTCAAGTGAACGTGCGGTGGGATATTTACCTGAGTCAAACATGCCATTATTTTGCCCATTTACAAAAAGTTGACCTAACAATCACATATAATTTGTAAAGGGATTTATCAATCAATCATGCATAACGGGCTATGTTTTTGTAAGATATGACTTATGGATTGGGAGTCAACACTCAGTTAGAATTACCCATCCTCCCCTTTTTCCCGATCATTGCAAAACCAAATATATAAAAACTAAAAGAGTTTGCGGTCTCTAAAAGTTACAGAGACTTTTTCGAATTATCTCTCTTCATTTGTTCTTTTCTATTCCATTTTAGATGTACACTTTTTTATTAAATCAAAACTTTGATTTTTCACTTTTCGATTCTCTCGTAAACAAGAAGATAATGGCAAGATAGATCACAACAAAGTGAAAAATTTAGAGTTTATTTATTGAAAAAATTAAAAAATATAACAAATGTAAGTAAAGAAAATTTATTCACACACCACAAAAGAACACAAAAGTTTTGTTTTCCAAGTTTCGAAAATTCCACTAGTTCAACCCTAATGGCTTGTAATTTGAAAAGAAAGAGATTTCTAACTGATCATAACATATTTTAAATATGGATATCCATGATTGAAACATGTTAAAGATGCAAATGCCCTATGGATTCAAACTTTTTTAAGAGAACATGAAATGCATGTCTGGTGGGATATTTACCCGAGTCAAAAAAGCCATTATTTTGTCACTTTACAAAAAGCTTACCTAACTGTTACATATGATTTGTAAAGTGATTTATCGATCAATCATGCGTAACGGGCTCTGTTTTCGTTAGAAATGACATATGGAATCGGAGTCAACACTCAATTAAAAATCCACTGCCTCCCCTTTCCCCTATCATTGCAAAACCTAATATATAAAAACTAAAAGATTTTGCAGTCCCTAAAAGTTGTAGAGAGTTTTTGGAATTATCTCTCTCTACATTTATGAATTTCTATTCCATTTTAGATGTACACCTTTTTCTTAAATCAAAACTTAGAGTTTTCACTTTCCAATTCTCTCCTAAACTAGATGATTAAGGCAAACTTGATAAAACAGAAAGAAAATTTTAGAGGTTAAGTAAGGAAAAAATTAAAAACAATAATAAATGTAAGTAAAGAATATTTATTCACACACCACAAATGAACATAAAAGTTTTGTTGTCCAAGTTCTGTAAATTCCACTTCTTCAACCCTAATGGCTTGGAATTTGGTAAGAAAGAAATTTCTAACTGATCCTAACATGTTTTAAATACGGATATGCATGCTTGAAACATGTTAAAGATGCAAATGGCCTATGGATCCAAACCTTTTAAACCGAACAACAAATGCTCTTTAAATTCTCTAGTGAACCTGCGATGGGATATTTATCCGAGTCAAACAAGCTATTATTTTTCCCATTTTCAAAAACATGACCTAACAAGCATAGATGCTTTTCTCTTCCATTTTAGATGTACACTTTTTTCTTAAACAAAACTTTGAGTTTTCACTTTCCGATTCTATCGTAAACAAGAAGATAAAAGTAAAATAGGTCATAACAAAATGAAAATTTTAGAGTTTATGTTAGGAAAAAATTAAAAACAACAACAAATGTAAGTAAAGAAAATTTATTTACACACCACAAACGAACACAAAAGTTCTGTTTTCCAAGTTTGGGAAATTCCACTTGTTCAACCCTAATGGCTTGGAATTTGATAAGAAAGAGATTTCTAACTGATCCTCACATGTTTTAATTATGGATATGCATTCTTGAAACATGTTAAAGATGCAAATGCCCCATGCATGACCTTTTAAAGAATATGACAAATGCTCATTAAATTCTCAAGTGAACGTGCAATGGGATATTTACCAGAGTAAAATAAGCCATTATTTTGACCATTTACTAAAAGCTGACCTAACAATCACAGATGATTGGTAAAGTGATTTATCGGTCAATCATTCGTAACAGGCTATGTATTTTTAAGAAATGACTTATGGATTGGGAGTTAACACCCAGTTAAAAATACCCCGCCTCCCCCTTTTCCCGATCATTGTTAAACCTTATATATAAAAAGTAAAAGAGTTTGCATTCATTAAAAGTTATAGAGAGTTTTTGGAATTATCTCTCTCTACATCTGTGCATTTGCATTCCATTTTAGATGTAAACTTTTTCTTGAATGAAAACTTTGAGGTTTAACTTTTCGATTCTCTGATAAACAAGAAGATAAAGGTAAAATAGATCACAACAAAGTCAAAATTTTGTAGTTTATGGAAGTAAATAAAATTTATTCAGATTACCACAAACGAACACAAATGTTTTGTTGTCCAATTTTGGTAAATTCCTCTAGTTCAACGCTAATGGTTTGGAATTTGATAAGAAAGAGATATCTAACTTATCCTAACATGCTTTAAGTATGGATATGCAAGCAGGAACCATGCTAAAGAAGCAAATCCTCTATGGATCTAAACCTTTTAAAGCGAACAACAAATGCTCATTAAATTCTCAAGTGAACGTGGGGTGGGATATTTACCCGAGTCAAACAAGCCATTAATTTACCCGCTTACAAGAAGCTCACCAATCAATCACAAATGATTTTTAAAGTGATTTATCGATTAATCATGCGTAACGAGCTATGTTTTTGTAAGAAATGACTTATAGATTGGAATTCGACACTCAGTTAAAAATCCCCTGCCTCCCCCACTTCCCGATCATTGGAAAACCTAATATATAAAAACTAAAAGAGTTTGAAGTCCCAAAAAGTTACAGAGAGTTTTTGGAATTTTCTGTTTCTACATTTGTATATTTCCATTCCATTTCATATGTATACTTTTTTCTTAAATCAAAACTTTGAGTTTTCACTTTCTGATTCTCTCGTAAAGATGAATATAAAGGCAAAATAGATCACAAAAAAATGAAATTTTTAGAATTTATGTATGGAAAAAATTAAACGCAACAACAAATGTAAGTAAAGAAAATTTATTCACACACCACAAATGAACACAAAATTTTTGTTGTCCAAGTTTGGGAAATTCCACTAATTCAACCCTAATGGCTTGGAATTTCATAAGAAAGAGATTTCTGACTGATCCTAACATGTTTAAAATATGGATATGCATTCTTGAAACATGTTAAATATGCAAAGGCCCTATGGATCCAAACCTTTCAAAGAGAACAACAAATGCTGGTGCGGTGGGATATTTACACAAGTCAAACAAACAATTATTTTGACCATTTACAAAAAGCTTACCTAACAATCACATATGATTTGTAAAGTGATTTATCGGTCAATCATGTGTAACAGGCTATGTTTTTGTAAGAAATGACTTATGGATTGGGAGTCAACTCTCAGTTAAAATTCCCCCACCTCCCCTTTTCTCGATCATTGCAAAACCTAATATATAAAAACTAGAAGAGTTTGCAGTCCCTAAAACTTACAGAGAGTTTTTAGAATTATCTCTCAAAACATTTGTGCATTTCTATTCCATTTTAGGTCTACAGTTTTTTCTTAAATCAAAACTTTGAGTTTTCACTTTCCGATTCTCTCGTAAACAAGAAGATAAAGGCATAATAGATCACAACAAAATGAAAATTTTAGAGTTTATGTATGGAAAAAACTAAAAAATCTAAAACAAATGTAAGTAAAGAAATTTATTCACACACCGCAAATGCACACAAAATTTTTGTTGTCCAAGTTTGGTAAAATCTACTAGTTCAACCATAATGGATTGAAATTTGAAAAGAAAGAGATTTCTAGCTGATCCTAACATGCTTTAAATATGGATATGCATGCTTGAAACGTGTTAAAGATGCAAATGCCCTAGGATCCAAACCTTTTAAATCGAACAAAAATCCTCATAAAATTCTCAAGTGAACGTACGGTGGGTTATTTACCCGAGTCAAACAAGCCATTATTTTTCAAATTTATAAAAAGTTACCTAACAATCACTGATGATTTTTAAAGTGATTTACCGATCAATCATGCATAATAGGCTATGTTTTTGTAAGAAATGACTTATGGATTGGGAGTCAACACTCAATTAAAAATCCCCCGCCTTCCCCTATTCCCGATCATTGCAAAACCTGATATATAAAAACTAAAAGAGTTTGTAGTCCCTAAAACTTACAGAGACTTTTTGGAATTATCTCCCTCTACAATTGTGGATTTCCTTTCCATTTTAGATGTACATTTTTTTCTTAAATCAAAACTTTGAGTTTTCACTTTTGGGTTCTCTCGTAAACAAGAAGATAAAGGCAAAATAGATCACAAAAAAATGAAAATTTTAGAGTTTATGTATGGAAAAAATAAAAACCAATGACAAATGTAAGTAAAGAAACTTTATTCACACACCACAAATGAACATAAAATTTTTGATGTCCAAGTTTGGGGAATTCCACTAGTTCAACCGTAATGGCTTGGAATTTGATAAGAAAGAGATATTTAACTTATCCTTACATGCTTCAAATATAGATATGCATGTTTGAAACATGTTACAGTTGCAAATGCCCTATGGATCCAAACCTATTAAAGCAAACAAAAATGCTCATTAAATTTTCAAGTGAACGTGTGGTGGGATATTTAGGCAAGTCAAAGAAGCAATGATTTTGTCCATTTACAAAAAGCTGACCTAACGATCACATATGATTTGTAAAGTCTTTTATTAGTTAATCATGTG
Source organism: Aristolochia californica (assembly GCF_029961685.1). Lineage (NCBI taxonomy): Eukaryota > Viridiplantae > Streptophyta > Magnoliopsida > Piperales > Aristolochiaceae > Aristolochia > Aristolochia californica. The sequence continues at coordinate 15,455,316 of NW_027181782.1, read as the reverse complement.
TAACGGGTTATGTTTTTGTAAGAAATGACTTATTGATTGGGAGTCAAGACTCACTTAAAAATCCTCCGCCTCCCCCTTTTCCCGATCATTGGAAAACCTAATATATAACAATTAAAAGAGTTTACAGAACCTAAAAGTTACAGAGAATTTTTGGAATTATCTCTCTTTACATTTTTTTCTTTTCCATTCCATTTTAGATGTACACTTCTTTCTTAAATCAAAACATTGAGTTTGCACTTGCCGATTCTCACATAAACAAGAAGATAAAGGCAAACTAGATCACAACAAAATGAAAATTTTAAAGTTTATCTGTGGAAAAAATTAAAAACTATAACAAATGTAATTAAAGAAAATTTTTTCACACATCACAAACGAACACAAAAGTTTAGTTGTCCATACTTTGGGAAATTCCACTAGTTCAACCCTAATGGCTTGGAATTTGATAAGAAAGAGATTTCTAACTGATCCTAACATGCTTTAAATATGGATATGCGTTCTAGAAACACGTTAAAGATGCAATGCCATATGGATCCAAACCTTTTAAAGCGAACACTAAATCCTCATTAAATTCTCAAGTGAACGAGTGGTAGGATATTTACCCAAGTCAAACAAGCCATTATTTTGCCCATTTCCAAAAAGCTAACCTAACAATAACAGATGATTGGTAAAGTGATTTATCTGTCAATGATGCGTAACGGGCTATGTTTTTGTAAGAAATGACTTATGGATTGGGAGTCAACACTCACTTAAAAATCCACTGCCTCCCCCTTTTTCCGATCTTTGCAAAACCTAATATATAAAAACTAAAAGTGTTTGCAGTCCCTAAAAGTTATAGAGAGTTTTTGGAATTATCTCTCTCTACATTTGTGCATTTCCATTCCATTTTAGATGTACACATTTTTCTTAAATCAAAACTTTCAGTTTTCACTTTTCGATTCTCTTATAAACAAGAAGATAAAGGCAAAATACATCACAAAAAAGTGAAAAGTTTAGAGGTTATATATCGAAAAAATTAAAAACAATAATAACTGTAAGTAAATAAAATTTATTCACACACCACAAACGAACACAAAAGTTTTGTTGTCCAAGTTTGGTATATTCTACTAGTTCAACCCTAATGGCTTGGAATTTGATAAGAATGAGATTTCTAACTGATCCTAACATGCTTTAAATATGGATATGCAAACTTAAAACATTTTATTGATGCAAATACCCTCTGGATCCAAACCTTTTAAAGAGAACAACCAAAAGTCATTAAATTCTCACGTTAACATGCGGTGGGAAAGTTACCCTAGTCAAACAAGCCATTATTTTGCCCATTGAAAAAATGTTAACCTAATAATCACAGATGATTTTTAAAGATATTTCTCGGCCAATCATGCGGAACGGGCAAAGTTTTTGTAAGAAATGACATATGGATTGGGATTCAACACTGAGTTAAAAATCAGCCGCCGCCCCCTTTTCCCGATCATTACAAAACCTAATATATAAAAACTAAAAGAGTTTTTTGTCCAAAAAAGTTACAGAGACTTTTTGGAATTATCACTCTCTACATTTGTGCATTTCCATTCCTTTTTTTATGTACATTTTTTTCTTAAATCTAAACTTTGAGTACTCACTTTCCGATTCTTTCGTGAACAAAAAGATATAGGCAAACAAGATCACAACAAAATGAAAATTTTAGAGTTCTTGAATGGAAAAAATTAAAAACAATATTAAATGTAAGTATATAAAAAATTTTCACACACCACAAACGAACACAAAAGTTCTGTTGTCCAAGTTTGAGAAATTCCACTAGTTCAACTTTAATGGCTTGGAATTTGATAAGAAAGAGATTTCTAACTGATCCTAACATGTTTTAAATATGGATATGCATGCTTGAAACAAGTTAAATATGCAAATGCCTTATGGATCCAAACCTTATGAAGCAAACAACAAATGCTCATTTAATTCTCAAGTGAACGTGCAGTGGGATATTTACCTGAGTCAAACACGCCATTATTTTGCGCATTTACAAAAAGTTGACCTAACAATCACAAATGGTTTGTAAAGTGATTTATCGATCAATCATGCATAACGGGCTATGTTTTTTTAGGAAATGACTTATGGATTGGGAGTCAACACTCAGTTAAAAATCCCCGGCCTTCCCCTTTTCCAGATCCTTCCTAAACCTAATATATAAAAACTAAAAGAGTTTGCCGTCCCTAAAATTTACTGAGACTTTTTGGATTTATCTCTCTCTACATTTGTGCATTTCCATTCCATTTTAGATGTAAACATTTTTCTTAAATCAGAACTTTGAGTTTTAACTTTCCGATTCTCTCGTAAACAGGAAGATAAAGGCAAATAGATCACAACTAAATGAAAATTTTAGAGTTTATGTATGGAAAAAATTTTAAAAATAAAAAATGTAATTAAAGAAAATTTATTCACGCACCATAAACAAACACAAAATTTTTGTTGTCCAAGTTTGGGAAATTCCACTAGTTCAACCCTAATGGCTGCAAATTTGACAAGAAAGAGATTTCTAATTGATGCTAATCTGTTTTAAATATGGATATGCATGCTTGAAACATTTTAAATATGCAAATGCCCTTTGGATCCAAACCCTTTAAAGCAAACAACAAATGTTCATTAAATTCTCTTGTGAACATGCTGTGGGATATTTGCCTGAGTCAAACAAGCCATTATTTTTCCCATTTACAAAACGCCGACATAACAATCACATCTGATTTGGAAAATAATTTATTGGTCAATCATGCGTAACGGGCTATGTTTTTGTAATAAATGACTTATGGATTGGGAGTCAACACTCAATTAAAAATCCCCCGCCTCCCCCTTTTCCCGAATGTAGCAAAACCTAATATATAAAAAATAAAAAAGTTTGCAGTCCCTAAAAGTTACAGACACTTTTTGGAATTATCTCTCTCTACATTTGTGCATTTCCATTACGTTTTATATGTACTCTTTTTTTCTTAAGTCAAAACTTTTAGTTTTATCTTTCCAATTATCTCGTAAACAAGAAGATAAAGGCAAAATTGATCACATCAAATTGAAAATTTTAGAGTTTATGTTTGGAAAAAATTAAAAACAAAAACAAATGTAAGTAAAGAAAATTTATTTACACACCACAAACGAACTCAAAAGTTTTGTTATCCAAGTTTGGAAAATTCCAGTAGTTAAACCCTAATGGCTTGGAATTTGATAAGAAAGAGATTTATAAACTGATCCCAACATGTTTTTAGTATGGATATGCATGTTTGAAACATGTTAAAGATTCAAATGCTTTATGGATCCAAAACTTTTAAAGTGAAAAACAATTGCTCATTAAATTCTCAAGTGGACATGCGGTGGGATATTTTCCCTAGTCAAACAAGGCATTATTTTGCCCATTTACAAAAACTTTACTTAACAATCCCATATGATTTTTAAAGTGATTTATCAGTCAATCATGCGTAATGGGCTATGTTTTTATAAGAAATGACTCATGGATTGGGAGTCAACACTCAGTTAAAAATTCCCCGCCTCCCCCTTTTCACAATCATTGGAAAACCTAATATATAAAAACTAAAAGTGTTTGCAGTCCAAAAAAATTATAGAGACATTTTGAAATTATCTATCTCTACAATTATGCATTTCAATTTCATTTTAAATATACACTTTTTTCTTAAATCAAAACTTTATGATTTTTCACTTTCAAATTCTCTCGTAAACAAGAAGATAAAGGCAAAATAGATCGCAACAAAATGAAAATTTTAGAGTTTATTTACGAAAAAAATTAAAAAAATAACCAATGTAAGTAAAAAACTTTATTGACACACCACAAATGAACACAAAATTTTGGTTGTCTAAGTTTGGAAATTCCACTAGTTCAACCGTAAAGGCTTGATATTGGGTAAGAAAGAGATTTTTAACTCATCCTAACATGCTTTAAATATGGATATGTATGCTTGAAACATGTTAAAGATGCAAAAGCCCTATGGATCCAAACCATTTAAAGTGACCAACAAATGCTCATTAAATTTTCAAGTGAACATGCGGTGGGATATTTACCCGAGTCAAACAAGCCATTATTTTGCCAATTTACTAAAAGCTAACCAAACAATCACAGATGATTTGTAAAGCGATTTATCGTTCAATGATGCGTAACGGGTTATGTTTTTGTAAGAAATGACTTATGGATTGGGAGTCAACACTGAGATAAAAATCCCCCGCCTCCCCCTTTTCCTGATCATTGCAAAACCTAATTTATAAAAACTAAAAGAGTTTGCAGTTCCAAAAAGTTACAATGACTTTTTGAAATTATCTCTCTCTGCATTTGTGCATTTCCATTTTATTTTAGATATACACTTTTTTCTTAAATCAAAATTTTGAGTTTTCACTTTCCGATTATCTCGTAAACAAGAATATAAAGGCAAATAGATCACAAAAAAATGAAAATTTTAGAGTTTATGTATAGAAAAAAATACAAAAATACAAAATGTAAGTAAAGAAAATTTATTCACACACCACAAACGAACACAAAAGTTTTGTTGTCCAAGTTTGAAATTCCACTAGTTCAACCCTAATGGCTTTGAATTTTACAAGAAAGTGATTTCTAACTGATCCTAACATGTTTTAAATATGGACATCCATGCTTTAAATATTAAACCCTAATGGCTTTAAATATTAAAGATGCAAATGCCCAATGGATCAAAACCTATTAAAGAAAACAGCAAATGATTATTAAATTCTGAAGTGAACTTGTAGTGGGATATTTAACCGTGGCAAACAAGCCATTATTTCACCCATTAACAAAAAGCAGACCTAACAATCACAAATGATTTGTAAATCGATTTATCTGTCAATCATGCATAATGGGCTATGTTTTTTTAAGAAATGACTTATGGACTGGGAGTCAACACTCAGTAAAAAATCCCCCGCCCCCCCGTTTCCCGATCATTTCAAAACCTAACATATAAAAACTAAAAGAGTTTGCCATCCTAGAAAGTTACATAGAATTTTTGGTACTATCTATGTCTTCATTTGTGCATTTCCATTCCATTTTAGATGTTCGCATTTTTCTTAAATCAAAACTTTGAGTTTTCACTTTCCGATTCTCTCGTAAACATTAAGATAAAGGCAAATAGATCACAACAAAATGAAAATTTAAGAGTTTATGTACAGAAAATATTAAACACAATAAAAAATGTAAGTAAAGAAAATTTATTCACACACCACAAATGAACACAAAAGTTTTGTTGTCCAAGTTTCCGAAATTCCACTAGTTCAACCCTAATGGCTTGAAATTTGACAAGAAAGAGATTTCTAACTGATCCTAACATGTTTTCAATATGGATATGCATGCTTGAAACATGTTAAATATGCATATACACTATGGATCCAAACCTTTTAAACCGAACAACCAATGGTCATTAAATTCTCAAGTGAACGTGCAGTGGGATATTTACTCGAATCAAACAAGCCATTATTTTGCCAATTTACAAAAAGATCACCTAACAATCACAAATGATTCGTAAAGTGATTTATCGGTCAATCATGCATAACGAGCTATGTTTATGTAGGAAATAACATATGGATAGGGAGTCAACACTCAGTTAAAAATCCCTCGCCTCCCCCTTTTCCCTATCATTGCAAAACCTAATATATAAAAGTTAAAAGAGTTTGCAGTCCCTAAAAGTTATAGAGAGTTTTTGGAATTATCTCTCTTTACATTTTTTTGCATTTCCATTCCATTTTAGACGTTCACTTTTTTCTTAAAAAAAACATTGAGTTTTCACTCTCCGATTGTCTAGTAAACAAGAAGATCAAGGCTAAGATATCATAGCCAAATGAAGATTTTAGAGTTTATGAATGTAAAAAATAAAAATAATACAAAATGTATGTATAGAAAAATAATTAACACACCACAAACGAACACGAAAGTTTTGTTGTGCAAGTTTGGGAAATTCCATTAGTTCGACCCTAAGGGCTTGGAATTTATATAGGAAAGAGATTTCTTATTGATCCTAACATGTTTTAAATGTGGAAATTCAAGCTTGAAACATGTTAAAGATGCAAATGCCCTCTGGATCCAAACCTTCTCAAGAGAAAAACAAATGCTCATTAAATTTTCAAGTGAACGTGCAGTGGGATATTTACCCAAGTCGAATAAGCCATTATTTTGCCCATTTACAAAAAGCAGACCTAACAATCACAGATGATTTGTGAAATGATTTATCGGTCAATCATGGGTAACCGGCTATGTTTTTTTAAGAAATGACTTATGGATTGGGAGTCAACACACAGTTAAAAATCCCCCACCTCTCCCTTTTCCCGATAATTGCAAAACCTAATATGTAAAACTAAAAGAGTTTGCAGTCCCTAAAAGTTACAAACTCTTTTTGGAATTATCTCTCTCTACATTTGCGCATTTCCATTCCATTTTAGATGTACACGTTTTTCAAACTTTCCGATTCTCTCATAAACAAGACGATAAAGGCAAATAGATCAAAACAAAATGAAAATTTTAGAGTTTATGTATGGAAAAAAATTTTAAAAATTAAAAATTAAAGTAAAGAAAAATTATTCACACACTACAAATGAACACAAAAGTTTTGTTGTCCAAGTTTGTGAAATTCTACTTGTTCAACCCAAATGGCTTGGAATTTGACAAGAAAGAGATTTCTAACTGATCCTAACATGTTTTAAATATGGATATGCATGCGTGAAACATGTTAAATATGAAAATTCCCAATAGATCCAAACCTTTTAAAGCGAACAACAAATGCTACTTAAATTCTGAAGTGAACGTGCAGTGGGATATTTACCCGAGTCAAACAAGCCATTATTTTGCCCATTTTCAAAAAGCTGACCTAACAATCATAGATGATTTGTAAAGTGATTTATCGGTCAATCATTCGTAACGGGCTATGTTTTTGTAAGAAAAGACTTATGGATTGGGAGTCAACACTCAGTTAAAAATCCCCTGCCTCCCCCTTTTCCCAATCATTGCAAAACCAAATATATAAAAACTATAAGAGTTTGCAATCGCTAAATGTTATAGAGACTTTCTGGAATTTCCATATCATTTTAGATGTACACATTTTTCTTAAATCAAAACTTTGAGTTTTCACTCTCCGATTCTCTTGTAAACAAGATGATAAAGGCCAAGATATCACAACAAAATGAAAATTTTAGAGTTTATGTATGGAAAAATTAAAAAAAAATACAAAATGTAGGTAAGGAAAAATTATTCACACACCACAAACGAACACAAAAATTTTGTTGTCCAAGTTTTGGAAATTCCACTAGATCAACCCTAATCGCTAGGAATTTGACAAGAAAGTGATTTCTAACTGATCCTAACATGTTTTAAATATGGATATGCATGCTTGAAACATGTTAAAGATGAACATTCCCTGTGGATCCAAACCTTTTAAATCGAACAACAAATGCTCATTAAATTCTCAAGTGAACGTGTAGTGGGATATTTACCCAAGTCAAACAAGCCATTATTTTGCCCATTTACAAAAAACTCACCTAACAATCACAGATGATTTGTAAAGTGATTTATCGGTCAATCATGCGGTACAGGCTATGTTTTTGTAAGAATTGACTTATGGATAGGGAGTAAGCACACAGTTAAAAATCCCCCGCCTCTCCCTTTTCCCGATCATTGCAAAACATAATATATAAAAACTAAAAGTGTTCGCAGTCCCTTAAATTTAGAAAGACTTTTTGGAATTATCTCTCTATACATTCTCGCATTTCCTTGCCATTTTAGATGTACATTTTTTTCTTAAATCAAAACTTTGAGTTTTCACTCTCCGATTCTCTTGTAATCAAGAAGATAAAGGCAAAGATATCACAACAAAATGAAAATCTTAGAGTTTATGTATGGAAAAATTAAAAACAATACAAAATGTAGGTAAAAAAAATTATTCACACACCAAAAATGAACAAAAAAGTTTTGTTGTCCAAGTTTTGGAAATTCCAGTAGTTCAACCCTAATGGTATGGAATTTTATAAGAAAGAGATTTCTAACTGATCCTAACATGTTTTAAATATGGATATGCATGCTTGAAACATGTTAAAGATGCAAATGCCCTATGGATCCAAACCTTTTAAATCGAACAACAAATATTCATTAAATTCTTAAGTGAACATGCAGTGAGATATTTACCCAAGTCAAACATGCCATTATTTTACCCATTTACAAAAGGTTGACCTAACAATCACAGATGATTTGTAAAGTGATTTATCGGTCTATCATGCGTAACGAGCTATGTTTTTTTAAGAAATGACTTATGGATTGGGGGTCAACACAGTTGAAAATCCCCCGCCTCTCCCTTTTCTCGATCTTTACAAAACCTAATATATAAAAACTAAACGAGTTCGCAGTCCCTAAAAGTTACAGACTCTTTTTGGAATTATCTCTCTCTACATTTGTCCATATCCATTCCATTTTAGATATACACTTTTTTCTTAAATCAAAACTTTGACTTTTAAGTGTCTGATTCTCTCGTAAACAAGAAGATAAAGGCAAATAGATCACAACAAAATGAAAAATTTAGAGTTTATGCATCAAAAAATTAAAAACAATACAAAATGTAGGTAAAGAAAAATTATTCACACACTACAAACAAACACAAAAGTTTTTTTGTCCGAGTTTTGGAAATTCCACTAGTTCAACCCTAATTGCAAGGAATTTGATAAGAAAGAGATTTCTAACTGATCCTAACATGTTTTAAATGTGGATATGCAAGCTTGAAACATGTTAAAGATTAAAATTCCCTATGGAACCAAACATTTTAAAGCGAACAACAAATGCTCTTTAAATTCTGAAGTGAACGTCCAGAGGATATTTACCTGAGTCAAACAACCCTCTATTTTGTCCATTTACAAAAAGCTGACCTAACATTCACAGATGATTTGTAAAGTGTTTTATCGGTCAATCATGCGTAACGGGCTATGTTTTTTTAAGAAATAACTTATGGATTGGGAGTCAACACTCAGTTAAAAATCGCCCGCCTCCCCCTTTTCCCGATAATTGCAAAACCTAATATATAAAAACTAAAAGAGTTTGCAGTCCCTAAAACTAACAGAGACTTTTTGGAACTATCGCTCTCTACATTTGTGCATTTCTATTCCATTTTAGATGTTCACTTTTTTCTTAAATCAAAACTTTGAGTTTTAACTTTCCGATTCTCTTGTAAAAAAGAAGATAAAGGCAAATAGATCAAGTCAAAATGAAAATTTTAGAGTTTATGTATGGAAAAAATTTAAAACAATAACAAATGTAAGTAAAGAAAATTTGGGAAATTCCACTAGTTCAACCCAAATGGCTTGGAATTTGACAAGAAAGTGATTTCTAACTGATCCTAACATGTTTTGAATATAGATATGCATGCTTGAAAGATGATAAATATGCAAATTCCCTATGGATCCAAACCATTTAAAGTGAACAACAAATGCTCATTAAATTCTCAAGTGACCTTGCGGTGGGATATTTACCCGAGTCAAACAAGCCATTATTTTGGCCATTTACAAAACATTGACATAACAATCACATATGATTTGTAAAATAATTTATCAGTCAATCATGCATAACACACTATGTTTTTGTAAGAAATGACTTATGGATTGGGAGTCAACATTCAGTTAAAAATCCCCCTCCCCCTTTTCCCAAATATTGCAAAACCAAATATATAAAAAATAAAAGAGTTTGCAGTCCCTAAAAGTGACAAAGACTTTTTGGAATTATCTCTCTTTACATTTGTCCATTTCCATTACATTTTATATGTACTTTTTTTTCTTAAATAAAAACTTTTAGTTTTCACTTTCAGATTCTCTTGTAAACGAGAAGATAAAGGAAAATAGATTTCAACAAAATGAAATTTTAGAGTTTATGTATTGCAAAAATTTAAAAAAATAACAAATGTAAGTAACGAAAATTTATTCACACACGACAAACGAACACAAAAGGTTTGTTATCCAATTTGGGAAATTCCACTCGGTCAACCGTAATGGCTTCGAATTTGACAAGAAAGAGATTTTTAACTGATCCTAACATGTTTAGATATGGATATGCATGCATGAAACATGTTAAATATGCAAATGCCCTATGAATCCAAACCTTTTAAAGCGAACAACAAATGTTCATTAAATTCTCAAGTGAACGTGCTGTGGGATATTTACCCGAGTTAAATAAGCCATTATTTTGCCCATTTAAAAAAAGTTGACATAACAATCACAGATGATTTGTAAAGTGATTTATCGGTCAATCATGTGTAACAGGCTATGTTTCTATAAGGAATGACTTCTAGATTGGGTGTCAACACTCAGTTAAAAATCCCCCCACCCCCTTTTCTAGATTTTGGCACAACCTAATTTATAAAAACTAAAAGAGTTTCCAGTCCCTAAAAGTTACAAAGACTGTTTGGTACTATCTCTCTCTATATTTGTGCATTGCCATTCCATTTTAGATGTACACTTTTTTATTAAATCAAAACTTTGAGTTTTCACTTTCCGATTCTCTCATAAACAAAAAGGTAAAGGCAAAGAGATCACAACAAAATGAAAATTTTAGAGTTTAGGTATGGAAAAAATTTAAAAAAATAAAAAATGTAAGTAAAAAATAATTTATTCACACACCACAAACGAACACAAAAGTTTTGTTGTTGAAGTTTGGAAAATTCCACTAGTTCAACCCTATTGGCTTGGAATTTGATATGAAAGAGATTTCTAACTGATCCTAACATGTTTTAAATATGGATATGCATGCTTGAAACAAGTTAATGATGCAAATGCCCTATGGATCCAAACCTTGCAAACCAAAAAAAAAAAAATGCTCATTAAATTCTCAAGTGAATGTGTGTTATGGTCCCTAGCCATGGATCTAGTAACTTGGTGAGGTACTGATGAATCCAAAACTGTTTGAGGGTTTTTTTATCACATTTTTTTGTGAAAAGAACTCTGTTATTTTTCTCCTTTCACGTTAGGTTTGAAAAGGAGTTTCCTTTTTCTCAATTATAGATGCAACCAACAATTTAAAGGACTATTTAAGAACTCAGGTATGAAACACCTCTTTTATGGTTCACGTCAAAAGGTAGGGTTTCATAAATCATGCATCTACTGTTCTTGTACCTAAAGAAACAAATTATAATCCTTCCATACTCTGAAAAGGAATGATAAATACCTCTTAAAGAACACACCACACTAGCCAACCGAAATCCTTCAACTTTGATGAAAAAGACTGACGCAAAACCCTCTTTCTCTTCCTGTTGTTATGAGTAAGAGGAAGAATTCTCTTGCAGCTTGAAAGAGAGATAATCCTCTTCTTCTTTCTCTCACAATCAGCCTAGCTCACCCACGAAGTCACCAAGAAAACTAAACACCCCAAGAACCAGAACAAGGCCCTTGGCTTACCCTAAATTAATCTAATTTCGAACTTGCTTTATTTCCCTTTCCTTACCCTTTAAATAGGGTATTTGACGTCATGATAGTTTAGGGTTATACATCTCAACTATACCCCTACGTCCAAGCTTATTACATAATCAATGAAAATTGAAAATAAAAGCTACATAAATAATGAAAGTAAAAGTAGGTGACTCGGTGAGTCATTGGCTCCTCCTCTAAGTGACTCGGTGTGCTATTGAGTTCATAACAACTGCCTCCCCTTGGAGAAAGAGCTTGTCCTCAAACTTGTAAGCTGGAGTGACATGTTTGAAGGTCTCTAACCACTCCCATGTAGCGGCGTCTGGGTCTGTAGCAGTCCACTGCACGAGAATGTCCCACTGATCATCGGTCAAACACACCCGTAACACCGTGTAGGGTGTCAGAATGACGTGGCCATTGTCCACTGGAGGAAGGAAGGGAGGGAAAGTAGGTGGTGGCCCCTTGTGAGGTTTCAGGAGTGAGACATGAAACACATCATGCAGCTTCACCAAGTTAGGCAATTGCAACTGATACGCCACCTGCCCTACGCATTGAACAATGGCGAAAGGCCCAAAGTACTTGGGGGAGAGCTTATGGCGTGACGGCCCCGTGAGGGACTGCTGCCGGTACTATCGGAGGCGTAGCCAAATATAGTCCCCTACCTCGTAAGAGACATCCCGATGTCCCTTGTTGTATTCACTCGTCATCCGTTCCTGAGACCATTGTAGACTGTCTGTAATAATCATCAACACTTGATCTCGATCCATGAGTGCCTCATCAATGGCATCCATGCGGGTGGAGCCTCTGGTATAAGAGAGAAGCCTAGGGGCATCCCTCCTATAAAGAACCAGGAAAGGAGAGGACTGCAAGGCTGAGTGGAATGATGTGTTGTAACAGTATTCTGCCCATGGGAGCCACTGAACCCATTGTTTTGGTCGATCCCCAACAAAGCACCTGATATACATTTCGATGGTGTGGTTAACTACCTCGGTTTGGCCATTCATCTAAGGATGATATGCAGAGGAAAATTTCAATTTAGTGCCACTCAGACGAAAAATTTCCCTCCAGAAAGTACCCGTGAATACTGCATCCCGATCACTGACAATAGATTTTGGGATGCCATGTAATCGAACAATATGCTCATGGAAAGTATGTGCCACTCGAGCTGCCATGTAGGGATGAACCATCGGAATAAAATGACCATGGAGAACCGATCCACCACCACGAACAAAACTGATTTGTCAACGGAAAGTGAAAGACCCTCTACAAAGTCCATCAAAATATCGGCCCATACCTGAGTAGGGAGGGCGAGAGGCTGTCGAAGACCCGCTGGATTCAAATGCTGGCATTTGTTTTGTTGACATACCTGATAGTCGGAGACATATGTGGCAATGGAGGTCTTCATAGCTTGCCAATAGAAATCTGCCCAAATACGCAACAACATTTTCTGTAACCCCTCATGGGTAGAATCATGATAAGCCCAGAGAATGGCTGGAATCAACTCAAACGTGGGAGGAAGGTAAATCCGCTGTTTATAACAAATGAGTGACTCCTGAAAAGACCACTTAGAATCCATCTGCCCTTTTGAAATATTGTTGTGCAGTTCTTGTATTTCTGGAAGTGTGACATGTGCATCGTGCACCATGTATAGGATGAGGAAGAGTGGCTGGCTGATGGCATATATGAGCTGTTGTTGTTCAAAACACCTGGACAAGGCATCCTCCCACTTTTTTAATCTTCCCGCATGATACTCAACCGAGAAATCAAAGCTCATCAACTTACTGATCCAATGTTGTTGTGGTGAAGAAGTGAGGCACTGCTCAAGTAAGAACTTGAGACTATAATGATCAGTACGGATGAGAAAAGTACGACACCATAAATAAGGCCGCCAGTGTTGGACCGCCTTGGCCAATCCAATCAACTCTCGTTCATATGCAGCCAATTTCTGATAACAAGAGGCCAACTGTCGAATGAAATAAGCAATGGGTTGTGAGTGTTGCAGTAACACGGCCGTAACGCACCCCCCCCCCCCCCCCCCCCCCACCCACCCCCACCCCTTCAAAGCATCGGATTCCACCACAAATAAGTCATCAAAATTCAGAAGTTGTAAAACAGGTGTAGATGCAAGAGCACTTTAAGTGCGTCAAAGGCCTGTGTGGCCTCCTCGTTCCAATGGAAAAAATTCTTCTTGAGGAGGTTTGTCAGAAGTGCTGCCAAAGGACCATAAATCCGAATAAATCTTTGGTAATAGCCTACCAAACCCAAGAATCCGCGTAATGGTGAGCAAGACTGAGGCTGTGGCCATACACTAACGACTTGAATCTTCTCGGAATCCATAGTGACCCCCTCATGGAAAATAGTGTGGCCAAGATAAGCAACATGAGATGCCCCAAAGGAGCATTTGGACTTCTTCAAATACAGTTGATGTGCTCGTAATAAGTCAAATACAATCCTCAAATGGGCTAAATGGTCATCTCGAGACTTGCTATATATGAGTATATCATAAAAAAATACAAGTACGAATTTCCGAAGGTAAGAGCTAAATACCTCATTCATCTGTGCCTGGAAAGTGGAAGGAGCATTTGACAACCCAAAAGGCATGACCACAAATTCAATGTGGTCGTGATTTGTTCGGAACGCCGTCTTTTCAATGTCTGCAGGATGCATGTGAATCTGATGATAACCAGACCATAAGTCCAATTTGGTGAAGACCCACGACCCTTGTAGATCATCGAGAAGCTCCTCCCCCACCGAAATTGGAAACTTATCTTTCACTGTCTGCGTGTTCAGTTCCCGATAATCAACACAACAACGCCAAGTCCCAGCATGTTTCTTCATGAGCAGAACGGGTGAAGAGAAGGGGGACATGCTACTACAAATAAGGCCCTATTGTAGTATCACCTGGTACTGTCTCTCGATCTAATCTTTCTAAAGGTGAGGATATTGATACGGTCGAACAACAACCACATCAAACCCTGTAGGCTCATAGAAAAGCTTGGAGAACTCATCAATAAGACTATCAATAGTGCGCTCTGAATTATTTGGGGCAGTCAGAGAATGAATGTGATGTTGTTTATCCATTTGACTTCCTTGGAGGAGTACTTGGCTACTGTGTAAGACAAAAATCATAGTCACTGCATAGAAGTCCCATATAATGGGTCCCAATGTTTGCAACCATTTCAAAACCAGCCAGAGGAATAAGAAAAAACTCAGCATGAAATAAAGTAGTGCCAATAGAAAAATGTACCGCCTTGCTGATTCCGTAGCTAGGAACCTTCTCTCCATTGGCCATTGAGACTGTAGCTGTCGGATGTGGAAGAATCTGTAACTGCAGGTGCTAAGCCGCAGTTAAGCTAAGAAAATTGTGGGTACTCCCCGAATCCACTAGTCCCACGAGTTCCCGATCGAAGACCTAAGCTCTGACTTGCATGGTTTTGGGCGATTTCTTCCCAATAATGGCATGCAAGGATATTTTTGGTGGTTCTTCTTCTAGCCACTCCTCTGTCTCCTCTATCTCATCAACTTCATCCACTTCAAGCCAAAACAACCTTTTGTACTGATGACCAGCCCGATACGGTTCATCACAGTTGTAACACAAATTTTTAGACCGCCTTTCTGCCATCTCATCACTGGTCAATTGTTTTATGTATTGAGGTGGATTATTGTTCGATCTCATATCCCCTGGTAAAGGATTACTCATAGTGTGTCTGGGAGAAGGTTCTGGTGACTAGACCCCCTAAGGATCAGTGTGCCTGCCCTACCAAGTGGAGGAAATGTCCCTCTGCCCTAACCATGGTGGTCGTCTGTGCTGGACCTTCTGTCAATTTTCTAAAGCATGGGCTATATTCATAGCGCTGGATAAGTTAATAGGTGCATAGAGCTCCACCTCAAGCCATAATGACTCAGTAAGGCCTGTTGTAAATGGTGCAACTGGTTGATCCACACGTACCATACCACTTGCTCATGCTAATTTTTCCTGGAACAGTTTTTGATATTGCTCCACGGAACTAGTTTGGCGTAACAAAACCAAATCCCTCAAAGGGTTGTTGTAAGCCGGAGGACCAAAATGGAGAGAGCATAAATTCTTAAATTCATCCCAATCTACCACTGCTCTATCAACCTCAACCTGTTGGTACCAGAGTCGTGCTTCCCCCAGTAAGTGGAAAACAACCAACTGTACTCTATCATAGGCTGGGACTCTCTGATGGGTAAAATTTTTTTTGCACCGATACAGCCATATCAAAGGGTCTTCTGACCCATTATAAGTAGGGAATTCAAGTTTAGTATACCTGGGAACAGTGCCTTCCCCCTGGTTGAAGTGTCCCCCCAGGTTGAAGTGTCCTTGCTGGCCAAAGAAACTTGTGCGCCCAGTAAACTCTTCTCCCCCTTTGTTATGCTAATGGTGCCCTCCTCTTTGCTCTTTAATTGTGTTCCTTCCAATAGTTAGACCAGTCTCCATTCTATCCATCCTTCCATTCAATGTCTCCATACCGTGCTTAAGTTTATAGAACCTCTCATTGAATCCTTGTTGGCTTTTCAGGATTGCTTCAAGCAATTCATTGGTGCTGGTCTCTGCCGTGTTACCCTGCTTTGATACCAAGTTGTTATGGTCCCTTGCCATGGATCTAGTAACTCGGCGAGGTACTGATGAATCCAGCACTGTTTGAGGGTTTTTTATCATGTTTTTGTGAAAAGAACTCTCTTATATTTCTCCTTTCAAGTTAGGATTGAAAATGAGTTTTCTTTTCTCAATTATAGATGCAACCAACAATTTAAAGGACTTTTTAAGAACCCAGGTATGAAACGCCTCTTTTATGGTTCACTTCAAGAGGTAGGGTTTCATAAATCATGCATCTATTGTTCATGTACATAAAGAAACAAATTATAATCCTTCTATACTCTGAAAAGGAATGATAAATACCTCTTAAAGAACACACCACACCAGCCAACCGAGAGCCTTCAACTTTGATGAAAAAGACTCACGCAAAACCCTCTTTGTCTTCCTGCTGTTATGAGAAAGAGGAAGGATTCTCTTGCAGCTCAGAAAAGAGATAAATCCTCTTCTTCTTTCTCTGACAATCATCCTAGCACACCCACAAACTCACCAAGAAAACTAAGCACCCCAAGAACCAGAACTAGGCACTCGGCAAGGAAAGTAAAATTAATTTGATACGAAGGAATTGAGAAGAGAATAGAGGAAAAGGGATGTCGAAGAATTAGGAGGAGAAGAGAATTAGAGTTAAGAAGAGACTAATTGAGAATCAAATCCATATCCTTATATTGAAATCATTCAGGCTTTATATAGCCATACAACTGACGAAAATACAATTGATCAACACCCACTACAAATAACTAAACAAACATGATTACCCACGTACATATAACTAAACAACAACTGCTAATGGTCTTCGTGGTCTG
Organism: Aristolochia californica; assembly: GCF_029961685.1. NCBI lineage: Eukaryota > Viridiplantae > Streptophyta > Magnoliopsida > Piperales > Aristolochiaceae > Aristolochia > Aristolochia californica. The sequence goes on along the minus strand of NW_027181782.1, from coordinate 15,438,480 downwards.
GTGCATGTAACGTGGCACATATCATTCCCCACCGTTTAAGGATCCTTGTCCTCAAGGATGAAATTAGGATATGATCCTTGTCCTTAAGCTAGTTTAGAAGCTACTTTCACAATGACTTGGTATGGAACAAACAAAAGTTGGGCGAACTTCATGGAGGGTCTGGTTCTGGTGGATCATCCTCAACATCCTCGATGCCCATAGGGGGGTAATCCTCGATCATAAATAATTGTGGTCGTTCGCAACAATGTCCTGGAACGAACTTCTCATCACAATAATAGCATAATCCCTTCTCTCGATGTTCTCGTGCCTCTTGGTTGGTTATTGGACGGAAGGTTGTTGGTTGAGTATTAGAGCTTTGATTTATGTACTGGGTTGGTGGAGGTCCGAGCACCCCAACCATTGGTTTGGCTGAGACCTTTGGTGTCGCAAAAGTTGGTTGGGAAAGTAGTTGGTGATTTGGTTGCCTCTGCAGCTGATTGTGTTCCTCGATGAGCCGAGCCACTCCTATTGTATCTGCCAAGGTTCTAGGTTGTTTAATTTTAATGTCGATGCGAATGTTGTCTCGAAGTCCTACAATAAAAGAACCAATTAGAAACTTTTCCGGTAGGCCGTCCACTCGGTGGGAAAGCATTTCAAAAGCTTCTTGATAAGATGCTACGGTTGTGGTTTGTTTAAGGCGATTCAAAGCTTCTGAAGGGTCCTCGTAGTCGGTTGGACCAAATCGAAGTTGTATAGCCTAGGTAAACTTATCCCATGCGAATGGTCCGCGAAATTTCATCAACCACCTGTGCCATTGCAAGGCGATGCCCTCTAAATCAAAGGAGGCTAGCTGAACTTGTAGTTCTGGTGCATTGTGTTTGAATTCAAAGTATTGCTCAGCCTTGTAAATCCATCCAGTTGGGTCGTCTCCGTTAAACTTTGGAAAGGACAACTTGAGGTGGTGATGAGAGTGGTCATTTATAGTGTTTGAACGAGAAATATGTGGGTGTGAGGATTCATCACGTGCAAATGGGTTGGTTTCAGAAGGACTAATGTTTTGGCTACAGAAGGCTCGAAGAGCCTGGAGCTCAGTTAACACGGCTTGTAAGGCTGCGTTCACCTGATCGAAACTTGACTCGTGTTGTGCCAAAATTTCATTGACCTCGTTGCGGAACTTTGCGTTCATTTTGCTGTGAGTATCCATAGACTGCAATTTTTTTTTGTACGACAAAAAAATAAAATAAATAAATAAATAAATAAAAATACTAGAATTGGTTAGGAAAAAAATATGATCATTTTAGAATGAGAGAAGGAGATAGAAAGATAATGAAGTGTAAATAAGAGAAAAAATAAGACAAAGGCTATTTTTTAGAGAAAAAAAATGGAACAAATTAAGGGAAGTTGACAATAGGAGCGAGAAAAATGAAAAAATGCGAGGGACGCGGGGGCGGAAACAGGAAGAGAAAAAAAATTCCTGACAGAAAGAAAAAAAAATGGAATTGATCAAGGGAAGTTGAAGACAGGAGGGAGAAAAATGTGAGGGCGCAGGGTAGAAACAGGAAGAGAAAAAATTTGTTCTGGTTTTCGGAAAAAAAAAATTTCGTCGATTCTGGCAGCGTTGAGGAAGATCTGCGGGTCTGATTCTCAGCGGCAACGGCAGCGGCGAGGATGTGAAATTTGATTCCAGTAGCGTTGAGGAAGATCTGTGGGTCTGATTTTCAGTGGCAACTGTAGCGGCGAGAAGGCGATGACTCTTTCAGTCGCAGAGCTCGAGTCCCAGCAGCGACAACGACAGCGTTGAGGAAGTCGGTGGTTTCAGATTTTCTTCCCAAACAGAGATTTCTGATTTCCAAATTTCTTCCCGAATAGAGATTTTCTTTGATTTCGGAATTTCTTTCCGGCGATAGAGGGAAGGGCTGCGGTAACTCCGATTTTCGGAATTGCTTCTCGGCGACGGAAATTGACAGCTGAGAGAGAAATTTAAGTACGACTTGGAAGAGAAGCTGCGTCGGAGGGAACAAATTTTTTTTTTTTTTTGAAATAGAGAGGTTTGAAAGGAAGCGGTGACTGCAGTTATTCCGAGTTTTGGAAAGACGGAAAGAATGGAAGGAGAGTTGGGGAAATTGAAGAGCATTGATAGAGAGAGACGTAGAGATAGAGGAAGTAAACTCGCGAAAATGGAATCCCGGAGTCATAACCTAGCTCTGATACCACTGATACGATGGATTTGGGATAAGAGAAGAGAATAGAGGAAAAGGGACGACGAAGAATTAGGAGGAGAAGAGAATTAGAGATAAGAAGAGACTAATTGAGAATCAAATCTATATTTTTTATTGAAATCATTCAAGCTTTATATAGTCATACAACTGACGAAATACAACTGATCAACACCCACTACAAATAACTAAACAAACATGATTACCCATGTACATATAATTAAACAACAACTTCTAATGGTCTTCGTGGTCTGGTGCACGTGACGTGGCACATATCATAATCTAAGTAATCTAATTTCGAACTTGCTTTATTTCCCTTTCCTTACCCCTTAAATAGGGTATTTCATGTCATGATATTTTAGGGTAATAAATCCCAACTATTACATAATCATTGAAAATTGAAACTAAAAGCAACATAAATAATGAAAGTAAAAGTAGGTGACTCGGTGAGTCATTGCCTCCGCCTCTGAGTGACTCGGTGTGCTATTGAGTCCATAACAATGTGAAGTGGGATATTTACTTGAGTCAAACAAGCCATTATTTTGCCCATTTACAAAAAGCTGACCTAACAATCACAGATGATTTGTAAAGTGATTTATCAGTTAATCAGGCATAATGGGCTACGTTTTTGTAAGAAATGACTTTGGATTGGGAGTACACACTCAGTTAAAAATCCCCCACCTCCACCTTTTCTCGAGCATTGCAAAACATAATAAATAATTAAAAAAAGATTTTGCAGCCCCCAAAAGTTACTGAGACTTTTTGGAATTATCTCACTCTACATTTGTTTTCAATACATTTTAGATGTATACTTTTTTCTTAAATCAAAATTTTGAGCTTTCACTTTTCGATTCTCTCATAAACAAGAAGATTAAGGCAAATTGATCACAAAAAAATAAAAATTTTAGAGTTTATGTATGGAAAAAATTAAAAACAATAACAAATGTAAGTAAATCAAATTTACTCACACACCACAAACGAACACAAAAGTTTTGTTGTCAAAGTTTGGGAAATTCCATTTGTTCAACCCTAATGGCTATAAATTTGATAAGAAAGAGATTTCTAACTGATCCTAACATGTTTTAAATATGGATATGCATGCTTGAAAAATTTTAAAGATGCAAATTCCCTAGGGATCCAAACCTTTTAAAGGAACAACAAATGCTCATTAAATTCTCAAGTGAACGTTCGTTGGGATATTTACCCGAGTCAAACAAGCCATTATTTTGCCCATTTACAAAAACCTGACCTAACAATCACCAATGATTTTTAAAGTGATATATCGGTCAATTATGTGTAAAAGGGGCTATGTTTTTGTAAGAAATGACGTATGGATTGGGAGTCAACACTCAATTAAAAATCCCTCGCCTCCCCCTTCTCCCGATCATTGCAAAACCTTATATATAAAAACTGAAAGAGTTTACAGTCCCTAAAAGTTACCGAGACTTTTTCGTACTATATCTCTCTATTTGTGCATTTCCATTCCATTTTTGTTGTAAACTTTTTTCTTAAATCAAAACTTTGAGTTTTCACTTTCTGATTCCCTCATAAACAAGAAGGTAAAGGCAAAGAGATCACAAAAAAATGAAAATTTTAGAGTTTATGTAAGGAAAAAATTAAAAACCATAACAAATGTACGCAAAGAAAAATTATTCACACACCACAAACGAATACAAATGTTTTGTTGTCCAAGTTTTGGAAATTCCTCTAGTTCAACCTTTATGGATTGGAATTTGATAAGAAAGAGATTTCGAACTGATCCTAACTTGTTTTAAATATGGATATGCATGATTGAAACATGTTAAATATGAAAATACCCTATGGATCCAAAGCTTTTAAAGTGAATAGAAAATGCTCATTAAATTCTCAAGTGAACGTGCAGTGGGATATTTACCCGAGTCAAACAAGCCATTATTTTGCCCATTTACAAAAAGATGACCAAACAATAACAGATGATTTTTAAAGTGATTTATCGGTCAATCATGCATAACGGGCTATGTTTTTCTAAGAAAGGACTTATAGATTGGGAGTCAACGCTCAGTTAAAAATCCAATGCCTCCCCTTTTTTCGATCATTGCCAAACCTAATATATATTAGAACTAAAATAGTTTGCAGTCCCTAAAAATTACAAAAAAAATATGGAATTATCTTTCTCTACATTTTAGCATTTCCATTCCATTTTACATGTATATTTTTTTCTTAAATCAACACTTTGAGTGTTCGCTTTCCGATTATCTCGTAAACAAGAAGATAAAGGCAAATAGATCACCACAAAATGAAAATTTTGAGTTTATGTAAGAAAAAAATTAAAAACAATAAAAAAGGTATGTAAAGAAAATTTATTAACACACCACAAACGAACACAAAAGTTTTGTTGTCCAAGTTTGATAAATTCCACTAGTTCAACCCTAATGGCTTGGAATTTGACAAGAAAGAGATTTCTAACTGATCCTAACACGTGTTAAAAATGGATATGCATGCTTGAAACATGTTAAATATGCTAATGCCCTATGGATCCAAACCTTTTAAAGAGAAAAACAAATGCTCATTAAATTCTTATGTGAACGTGCGGTGGGATATTTACCCGAGTCACACAAGCAATTATTTTGCCCATTCAAAAACATTTTTCCCTAACAATCACAGATGATTTGTATAGTGATTTATCGGTCAATAATACGCAACGGGCTATGTTTTTGTATGATATGACTTATGGAATGGGAGTCAACACTCAGTTCAAAATCCCCCACCTTCCCCTTTCCCGATCATTGCAAAACCTAATATATAAAAACTAAAAGAGTTTGCAGTTTGTAAAAGTTACAGAGACTTTTTGGAACTATCTCTCTCTACAATTGTGCATTTCCGTTCCATTTTAGATGTACATTTTTTTCTTAAATCAAAACTTTGAGTTTTCATTTTCCGATTCTCTTGTAAACAAGAAGATAAAGGCAACTAGATCACAACAAAATGAAAATTTTAGAGTATATGTATAGAAAAAAAATTAAAAAACAATAATAAATGTTAGTAAAGAAAATTTATTCACACACCACAAATGAACACAAAATTTTTGTTTTTCGAGTTTTGGAAATTCCAGTAGTTCAACCCTAATAGCTTGGAATTTGACAAGAACGAGATTTCTAACTGATCCTAACATGTTTTAAATATGGATATGCATGCTTGAAACATTTTAAATATGCAACTGCGCTATGGATCCAAACCTTTTAAAGCTTACAACAAATGCTCATTAAATTCTCAAGTGAACGTGCAGTGGGATATTTACCTGAGTCAAACAAGCCATTATTTTGACTATTTACAAAAAACTGGCCTAACAATCAGGGATGATTTGTAATGTGATTTATCGGTCAATCATGCCTAACGGGCTATATTTTTGTAAGTAATGACTTACGAAATTTTTGGATCATTGCAAAACCATTTTATATAAAAACTAAAAGAGTTTGTAGTCCCTAAAAGTTACAGAGAATTTTTGGAATTATCTCTCTACATTTGTGCATTTCCATTCCATTTTATATGAACACTTTTTTCTAAAAAAAAAAATTTGAGTTTTCACTTTTCGATTATCTCATAAACAAGATGATAAAGGCAAAGAGATCACAAAAAAATGAAATTTTAGAGTTTATGTAAGGAAAAAATTTTTAAAAAAAAAATGAAAGTAATGAAAATTGTTCACCCACCACAAATAAACACAAAAGTTTTGTTGTCCAAGTTTGGGAAATTTGACAAGTTCAACCTTAAAGTCTTTGGAATTTTATAAGAAAGTGATTTCTAACGTATCCTAACATGTTTTAAATGTGGATATGCATGCTTGAAATATGTTAAAGATGCAAATGCCAAATGGATCCAAACCTTTTAAAGCAAACAACAAGTGCTCATTAAATTCTCAAGAGAACGTGCGGTGAGATATTTACCCGAGTCAAACAAGCCATTATTTTGCCCATTTACAAAAAGATGACCTAAAAATCAGAGATGATTTTTAAAGTGGTTTATCGGTATATCATGCGTAACGGGTTATGTTTTTGTAAGAAATGACTTATGGATTGGCAATCAACACTCATTTAAAAATCCCCCGCCTCCCACTTTTCCCTATCATTGCAAAACTTAATATATCAAAACAAAAGCGTTTGCAATCCCTAAAATTTAAAGAAACATTTTGGAATTATCTCTCTCTACATTTGTGCATTTCCATTCCATTTTAGATGTACGCTTTCTTAAATCCAAACATTGAGTTATCACTTTCTGATTCTCTCATAAACAAGAAGATAAAGGCAAATAAATCACAAAAAAAATGAAATTTTTAGAGCTTATGTATGGAAAAAATTAAAAATAATACCAAATGTAAGTAAAGAAAATTTATTACACCACAAATGAACACAAAAGTTTTGTTGTCCAAGTTTGGGAAATTCCACTAGTTCAACCCTAATAGCTTGGAATTTGATAAGAAAAAGATTTCTAACTGATCCTAACATGTTTTAAATATGGATATGCATGCTTGAAACATTTTATAGATCCAAATGCCCTATGGATCCAAAATTTTTAAAGCGAACAAAAAATGCTCATTAAATTCTCAAGTGAAAGTACAGTGGGATATTTACCGTAGTCAAACAAGTCATTATTTTTCCCATTTACAAAAAGTTGACCTAACAATCACAGATGATTTGTAAAGTGATTTACCGGTCAATCTTGTGTAACGGGGTATGTTTTTTTAAGAAATGACTTATGGATTTGGAATCAACACTCAGTTAAAAATCCCCTGCCTCCCCCTTTTCCCAATCATTGCAAAACCTAATTTATAAAAAGTAAAAGAGCTTGCAGTCCCTAAAAGTTGCATTTCCTTTCCATTTTAGATGTAGATTTTTTTCTTAAATCAAAACTTTGAGTTTTCACTTTTCGAATCCCTCGTACACAAGAAGATAAAGGCAAAGAGATCACAACAAAATGAAAATTTTAGAGTTGATGTATGGAAAATATTAAAAACAATACCAAGTGTAAGTAAATAAAATTTATTCACACAACAAACGAACACAAAAGTTTTGCTGTCCAAGTTTTGAAAAGCTCACTAGTTCAACCCTAGTAGCTTGGAATTTGATAAGAAAGTGATTTCTAACTGATCCTAACATGTTTTAAATATGGTTATGCATGCTTGAAACATGTTATAGATGAAAATTTCCTATGGATCCAAACCTTTTAAAGTAAAAAACAAATTATCATTAAATTATCTAGTGAACGTGCAGAGGGATATTTACCCGTGTCAAACAAGCCTTTAATTTGGCAATTTACAAAAAGCTGACCCAACAATCACAGATGATTTGTAAAGTGATTTATCGGTCAATCATGCATAACAGGCTATGGTTTTGTATGAAATTACCTATGGATTGGAAGTCAACACTCAGTCAAAAATCCCCCGCCTCCCCCTTTTCCCGATCATTGCAAAACCTAATATATAAACACTAAAAGAGTTTGCAGTCCCTAAAAGTTACAGAGACTTTATGGAGTTAACTCTCTCTACATTGGTGCATTTGCATTCCATTTTAGATGTACACATTTTTCTTAAATCAAATCATTGAGTTTTCTCTTTCTGATTCTCTCGTAAACAAGAAGATAAAGGCAATTAGATCACTACAAAATGAAAATTTTAGAGTTTATGTACGGAACAAATTAAAAACAATAACAAAATTTATGTTGTCCAAGTTTGGAAAAATCCACTAGTTCAACTCTAATGGCATGGAATATTACAAGAAAGAGATTCCTAACTAATTCTAAGATGTTTTAAATATGGATTTGCATGCTTAAAACATGTTAAATTTGCAAATGCCCTATGGATCCAAACCTTTTAAAGCGAACAACGAATATTCATTAAATTCTCAAGTAAACGTACGGTGGGATATTAACTTGAGTCAAACAAGCCATTATTTTCCCAATTTAAAAAAAAGTTGACCTAACAATCACAGATGATTTGTAAAGTGATTTAAGGTTTAGGAGTCAACACTCAGTTAAAAATCCTCCACCTCCCTCTTTTGCCAATCATTGCAAAACCTAATATATAAAAACTAAAAGAGTTTGTAGTCCCTAAAAGTTACAAAGGTTTTTTGGTACTATCTCTCTCTTCATTTGTGCATTTCCATTCCATTTTAGATGTACATTTTTTCCTTAAATTAAAACATTGAGTTTTCACTTTCCGATTCTCTCGTAAACAAGAAGGTAAAGGCAAAGAGATCACAACAAAATGAAAATTTAAGAGTTGATGTAAGAAAAATTTAAAAACAAGAACAAATGTAAGTAAAGAAAATTTTGTCACACACCACAAACAAACACAAAAGTTCTGTTGTCCAAGTTTGAGAAATTCCACTAGTTCAACTTTAATGGCTTGGAATTTGATAAGGAAGAGATTTCTAACTGTTCCTAACATCTTTTAAATATGGATATGCATGCTTGAAACATGTTAAATATGCAAATGCCCTATGGATCCAAATATTTTAAAGCGAACAACAAATGCTCATTAAATTCTCAAGTGAACGCGGGGTGGGACATTTACCCGAGTGAAACAAGCCATTATTTTGCCCATTTACAAAAAGATTACCAAACAATAACGGATGATTTCTAAAGTGATTTATCGGTCAATCTTGCATAACAGGCTCTATTTCTGTTAGAAATGACTTATAGATTGGTAGTCAACACTCAGTTAAAAATCCAATGCCTTCCCCTTTTCCCAATCATTTCAAAACCTAATATATAAAAACTAAAAGAGTTTGCAGTCCCTAAAAGTTGCAAAAACTTTTTGGAATTATCTCTCTTTACATTTTAGCATTTCCATTCAATTTTAGATGTTTACTTTTTTCTTAAATCCAAACTTTGAGTTTTCACTTTCAGATTCTCTCGTAAACAAGAAGATAAAGGCAAATAGATCAACACAAAATGAAAGTTTTAGAGTTTATGTATGGAAAAAATTTAAAACAATAACAAATATAAGTAAAGAAAATTTTTTCACACACCACAAACGAACACAAAAGTTTTGTTTGGCAAATTCCACTAGTTCAACGCTAATGGCTTGGAATTTGACAAGAAACAGATTTCTAACTGATCCTAACATGTTTTAAATATGGATATGCATGCTTGAATCATGTTAAATATGAAAATGCCCTATGGATCCAAACCATTTTAAAGAGAACAACAAATGCACATTAAATTCTTATGTGAACGTGCAGTGGGATATTTACCCGAATAAAACAGGCCATTATTTTGCCCATTTAAAATAATTTTGACTTAATAATCACACTGGATTTGTAAAGTGATTTATCTATCAATAATGCACAACGGGCTATATTTTTGTAAGAAATGACTTATGGTTTGGGAGTCAACACTCAGTTAAAAATCCTCTCCTCCCCCCCCTTTTCCCGATCATTGCAAAACCTAATATATAAAAACTAAAAGAGTTTGCAATCCCTAAAAGTTATAGAGACTTTTTGGAATTATCTCTCTCTACATTTGTGCATTTCCATTTTAGATGTACACTTTTTTCTTAAATCAAAACTTTGAGTGTTCACTTTTCGATACTCTCGTAAACAAGAAGATAAAGGCAAATAGATCAGAGCAAAATGAAAATTTTAGAGTTTATGTTTGAAAAAAAATTAAAAGAAATAAAAATATAAGTAAAAAAAATTATTCACGCCCCCCAAACAAACACAAAATTTGTGTTGTCCAAGTTCGGACAATTCCACTAGTTCAACCCTAATGGCATTGAATTTGACAAGAAAGAGATTTCTTTTTTATCCTGACATGTTTTAAATATGGATATGCATGCTTGAAACACGTTAAATATACAAATTCCCTAAGGATCCAAATATTTTAAAGCGAACAACAAATGCTCATTAAATTCTCAAGTGATCGTGCGATGGGATTTTTACTCAAGTCAAACAAGCCATTATTTTGCCCATTTACAAAACATTGACCTAACAATCACATATGATTTCTAAAGGGATTTATGGATCGGGAGTCAACACTCAGTAAAAAATCCTCCGCCTCCCACTTTTCTAAATTATTGCAAAACCTAATATATAAAAACTAAAAGAGTTTGCAGTCCCTAAAAGTTACATAGACTTTTTGGTACTATCACTCTCTACAATTTTTCATTTCCATTCCATTTTAGATGTACACTTTTTTATTAAATAAAAACTTTGAGTTTTCACATTCCTATTCTCTTGTAAACAAGAAGGTAAAGGAAAAGATATCACAATAAAATGAAAATATGAGAGTTTATGGATGGAAAAAATTTAAAACATGTACAAATGTAAGTAAAGAAATTTTATTCACCCACCACAAACGAACACAAAAGTTTAGTTGTCCAAATTTTGGGAAATTCCACTAGTTCAACCCAAATGGCTATAAATTTGATCAGAAAGAGATTTCTAACTGATCCTAACCTGTTTTAAATATGGATACACATGCTTGAAACATGATAAATATGCAAATGCCCTATGAATCCAAACCTTTTAAAGAGAACAACAAATACTCATTAAATTCTTATGTGAACGTGCAGTGGGATATTTACCCGAGTCAAACAAGCTATTATTTTGCCCATTTATAAAAATTTTGACCAAACAATCAGAGATGATTTGTAAAGTGATTTATCTATCAATAATGTGCAACTGGATACGTGTATGTAAGAAATGACTTATGGATTGGGAGTCAACACTCAGTTAAAAATCCACCCCTCCCCCTTTTCCCGTTCATTGGAAAACCTAATAGATAAAAATTAAAAGAGTTTGCAGTCCCTAATAGTTATAGAGACTATTTGGAATTATCTCTTTCTACATTTGTGCATTTCCATTCCATTTTAGATGTACACTTTTTTCTTAAATAACTTTGAGTTTTCATTTTCCGATTCTCTCGTAAACAAGAAGATAAATGCAAGTAGATCACAACAAAATGAAAATTTTAGAGTTTATGTATAGAAAAAATTAAAAATAATAACAAATGTAAGTAAAGAAAAATTATTCACACACGACAAATTATCACAAAAGTTTTGTTGTCCAAGTTTTGGAAATTCCACTAGTTCAACCCTAATGGCTTGGAATTTGACAAGAAAGATATTTCTAACTAATCCAAACATGTTTTAAATATGGATAAGCATGCTTGAAACATGTTAAATATGCAAATGCCCTATGGATTCAAATCTTTTCAAGAGAACTACAAATCCTCATTAAATTCTCAGGTGAACGTGCAGTGGGATATTTACCCGAGTCAAACAAGCCAATATTTTGCCTATTTACAAAAAGCTGACCTAAAAATCATAGATGATTTGTAAAGTGATTTATCTGTATATCAAGCATAACGGGTTATGTTTTTGTAAGAAATGACTTATAGATTGGCAATCAACACTCAGTTAAAAGTCCCCCGCCTCCCCCTTTTCTCGATCATAGCAAAACCTAATATATAAAAACTAAAAGAGTTTGTAGTCCCTAAAAGTTACAGAGACTTTTTGGAATTATCTCTCTCTTCATTTGTGCATTTCCATTCCATTGTAGATGTACACATTTTTCTTAAATCAAAACATTGAGTTTTCACTTTCCGATTCTCTCGTAAACAAGAAGATAAAGGCAAAGAAATCACAATGAAATGAAAATTTTAGAGTTGATGTATGGAAAAAATTAAAAACAATACCAAATGTAAGTAAAGAAAATTTATTCACACACCACAAATGAACACAAAAGTTTTGTTGTCCAAGTTTGGGAAATTCCACTAGTTTAACCCTAATAGCTTGGACTTTGATAAGAAAGAGATTTCCAACTAATCCTAACATGTTTTAAATATGGATATGCATGCTTGAAACATGTTAAATATGCAAATGCCCTATGGACCCAAATCTTTTAAAGCGAAATACAAATGCTCATTAAATTCTCAAGTGAACGTGTGGTGGGATATTTACCCGTGTCAAACAAGCCATTATTTTGCTCATTTACAAAAAGCTAACCTAACATTCGCAGATGATTTTTAAAGTGATTTATTGGTCAATCATGCATAACGGGCTATGTTTTTGTAAGAAATGACTTATGGATTGGGAGTCAACACTTAGTTAAAAATCCCCCGCCTCCCCCTTTTTCCCGATCATTGCAAAACCTTATATAAAAACTAAAAGAGCTTGAAGTTCCTAAAAGTTAAAGAAACTTTTTTGAATTATCTCTCTCAACATTTGTGAATTTCCATTCCATTTTAGATGTAGACGTTTTTCTTAAATCAAAATATTGAGTTTTCTCTTTCAGATTCTCTTGTAAACAAAAAGATAAAGGCAAATAGATCACAACCAAATGAAAATTTTAGAATTTATTTATGGAAAAAATTAAAAACAAAAAAAATGTAAGAAAAAAACTTTATTCATGCACCACAAATGAACACAAAATTTTTGTTGTACAAGTTTGGGAAATTCCACTTGTTCAACCCTAATGGCATGGAATTTGACAAGAAAGAGATTTCTAAATGATCCTAAGATGTTTTAAATATGGATATACATGCTTGAAACATGTTAAATTACGGATCCAAACCTTTTAAAGTGAACAACAAATGCCCATTAAATTCTCAAGTGAACGTGTGGTGGGATATTTACTCGAGTCAAACAATCCATTATTTTGCCCACTTAAAAAAAATTGAGCTAACAATCAGAGATTATTTCCAAAGTGATTTATGGATTGGGAGTCAACACTCAGTTAAAAATCCTCCGCCTCCCTTTTTGCCCATCATTGCAAAACCTAATATATAAAAACTAAAAGAGTTTGCAGTCCCTAAAAGTTACTGAGAGTTTTTGTTACTATATCTCTCTTCATTTGTGCATTTCCATTCCATTTTAGATGTACACTTTTTCTTAAATCAAAACATTGAGTTTTCACTTTTCGATTCTCTCGTAAACAAGAAGATAAAGGCAAATAGATCACAACAAAATGAAAATTTTAGAGTTTATTCACGAAAAAAGTAACAACAATAACAAAAGTAAATAATGAAATTTTATTCACACACCACAAACGAACACAAATATTTTGTTGTGCAATTATGGGAAATTCCACTAGTTCAACCCTAATGGCACGGAATTTGACAAGAAAGAGATTTCTAAATGATCCTAACAAGTTTTAAATAAGGATATGCATGTTTGAAACATGTTAAATATGTAAATGCTCTATGGATCCAAACCTTTTGAAACGAACAACAAATGCTCATTAAATGCTCAAGTTAAAGTGCGGTGGGATATTTACTCGAGTCAAATAAACCGTTATTTTACCCATTTACAAAAAGCTGACCTAACTGTCACATATGATTTGTAAAGTGATATATGGGATTGGAGTCAACACTCAGTTAAAAATCCCCCGTCTCCCCCTTTCCCCGATCATTGCAAAACCTATTATATAAAAACTAAAGGAGCTTGCAGTCCCCAAAAGTTACTGAAACTTTTGGAAATTATCTCTCTCTACATTTTAGCATTTCCATTTCATTTTATATGTAGATTTTTTTCTTAAACCAAAACTTTGAGTTTTCATTTTCTGATTCTCTCGTAAAAAAGAAGTTAAAGGCAAAGAGATCACAAAAAATTGGAAATTTTAGAGCTTATGTATGGAAAAGATTAAAAACAATTCAAAATGTAAGTAAAGAAAATGTATTCACACACCACAAACGAGCACAAATGTTTTGTTGTCCATGTTTTGAAAATTACTCTAGTTCAACCCTAATAACTTTGGAATTTGATAAGAAAGTGATTTATAACTGATCCTAACATGTTTTAAATATGGATATGCATGCTTGAAACATGTTAAAGATGCAAATGTCCTATGGATCCAAACCTTTTAAAGCGAACAACAAATGCTCATTTAATTCTCAAGTGAACTTGCAGTGGGATATTTACCCGAGTCGAACAACCCATTAATTTGCCCATTTACAAATAGAAAAGCTAACAATCACAGATGATTTGTAATGTGATTTATCGGTCAATCATGCGTAACGGGTGATGTTTTAGTTAGAAATGACTTATGGATTGGGAGTCAACACCCAGTCAAAACTCCCCTGCCACCCCGTTTTCCAGATCATTGTAAAACCTAGTATATATAAGGTAAAAGAGTTTGGAGTCCCTAAAAGGTACAGAGACTTTTGTGAATTATCTCTCTCTACATTTGTGCATTTGCATTCCATTTTTTATGTACATTTTTTTCTTAAATCAAAACATTGAGTTTTCACTTTCCAATTCTCTCGTAAACTAGAAGATAAAGGCAAATAGAACACAAGGAAATGAAAATTTTTGAGTTTATGTATGGAAAAAATTTAAAACAATATCAAATGTAAGTAGAGAAATTTATTCACACAGCACAAACGAACACAAATTTTTTGTTGTCCAAGTTTGGGGAATTCAACTAGTTCAACCCTAATGGCATGGAATTTGATAAGAAAGAGATTTCTAACTGATCCTAACATGTTTTAAATATGGATATGCATGCTTGAAACATGTTAAATATGAAAATACCCTATGCATCCAAACTTTTTAAAGCGAACAACAAATGCTCATAAAATTCTTAAGTAAACTAGAAGATAAAGGCAAATAGATCACAACAAAATAAAACTTTTAGAGTTTACGTATGGCAAAAATTAAAAACAGTAACAAATGTAAGTAAATAAAATTTAATTAGCCATCACAAACTAACACAAAAGTTTTGTTGTCAAAGTTTGGGAAATTCCACAAGTGCAATCCAAAAGGCTTGGAATATGACAAAGAAGAGATTTCTAACTGATCCTAACATGTTTTAAAAATGGATTAGCATGATTCAAAAATGTTAAATATGAAAATGCCCTATGGATCCAAATCTTTTAAAGCTAAAAACAAATTCTCATTAAATTCTCAAGTAAACATGCGGTGGGATATTTACCTGAATCAAATAAGCTTTTATGTTTATGTAAGAAATGACTTATGGATTGGGTGTCAACACTCAGTTAAAAATCCCCCGCCTCCCCCTTTTCCCGATCATTCTAAAACCAAATATATAAAAACTAAAAGAGTTTGTAGTCCCAAAAATTTATAGAGACTTTTTGGAATTATCTTTCTCTACATTTGTGCATTTCCATTCCATTTTTGATGTCCATATTTCCTTAAATAAAAGCTTTGAGTTTTCATTTTCCGATTATCTCTTAAACAAGAAGATAAAGGCAAATAGATCACAAAAAAATGAAAATTTTAGAGTTTACGTATGGAAAAAAATAAAAAACAATAACAAATGTAAGTAAAAAAAATTGATTCTCACACCACAAATGAACAGAAAAATTTTGTCGTCAATTTTTGAAAATTCCACTAGTGCAACCATAATGGCTTGTAATATGACAAGAAAGAGATTTCTAACTGATCTTAACATGTTTTAAATATGGATATGCATGCTTGAAACTTGTTAAATATGTAAATGCCCTATGGATCTAAACCTTTTAAAGCGAACAACAAATGCTCATTAAATTCTCAAGTGAACATGCGGTGGAATATTTACCCGAGTCAAACAAGCCATTATTTATCCCATTTACAAAAAGTTGACCTAACAATAACAGATGCTTTGTAAATTGATTTATCGGTCAATCATGCATAATGGCCTATGTTTTTGTAAGAAATTACTTATAGATTAGGAGTCATCACTCAGTTTTAAATCTCCCGCCTCCTCCTTTTCCCGATCATTGTAAAACCTAATATATAAAAACTAAAAGAGTTTGCAGTCCCTAAAACTTACATAAAGTTTTTGGAATTATCTCTCGCTTCATTTTAGTATTTCCATTCAATTTTAGATGAACGCTTTTTTTTTAAATCAAAACTTTGAGTTTTAACTTTTTGATTCTCTCGTAAACGAGAAGATAAAAGCAAAAAGATCACTACAAAAAATTTATTTTAGATTTTATGTTTGGAAAAAATTAAAAACAATACCAAATGTATGTAAATAAAATTTATTCACACATCACAAATGAACACAAAAGTTTTGTTATCCATGTGTGGGAAATTTCACTAGTTCAAACCTAATGGCTTGAAATTTGACAAGAAAGAGATTTCTAACTGATCCTAACATGTTTTAAATATGGATATGCATGCTTGAAACAAGTTAAATATGCAAATGCCCTATGGATCCAAACCTTTTAAATCTTACAATAAATGCTCATTAAATTCTTATGTGAACGTGAGGTGGGATATTTTCTCGAGTCAAACAAGCCATAATTTTTCCCATTTATAAAATTTTTGACCTAACAATCACTGATGATTTGTAAAGTGATTTATCGGTCAATCAGGTATAACAGGCTATGTTTTTATAAGAAATGACTTATGGATTGGGAGTCAACACTCAGTTAAAAATCCCCTGCATCCGTGTTTTCCTGACCATTGCAAAAGATAATATATAAAAATTAAAAGAGTTTGCAGCCCTTAATAGTTATAGAGACTTTTCAAAATTATCTCTCTCTACATTTGTACATTTCCATTCAATTTTTAATGTACACTTTTTTCTTAAATCAAAACTTGGAGTTTTATTTTTTCGATTCTCTCATAAACAAGAAGATAAAGGCAAGTAGATCACTACAAAATGAAAATTTTAGAGTTTTTTTATAGAAAAAAAATAAGAAATGTATTTAAATAAAATTTATTCACACACCACAAATGAACACAAAAGTTTTGTTGTCCAAGTTTGGGAAAATCCACTAGTTCAACCCTAATGGCTTGGAATTTGACAAGAAAGAGATTTCTAACTGATCCTAACATGTTTTAAATATGGGTAAGCATGTTTAAAACATGTTAAATATCCAAATGCCCTATGGATCCAAACCTTTTAAAGCAAACAACAAATGCTCATTAAATTCTCAAGTGAACATGTGGTGGGATATTTACCTGAGTCAAACAAGCCATATTTTGCCCATTTACAAAAACTGACCTGACAATCACAGATGATTTGTAAAGTGATTTATCGGTATATCATGTGTAACAGGTTAAGTTTTTTTAAGAAATGACTTCTGGATTGGTAGTCAACACTCAATTAAAAGTCCCTCGCCTCCCCCTTTTCCGGATCATTGCAAAACCTAATATATAAAAACTAAAAGAGTTTGTAGTTCCTAAAAGTTATAGAGAGTTTTTGGAATTATCTCTCTCTACATTTGTGCATTTCCATTCCATTTTAGATGGACTCTTTTTTCTAAAATCAAAACATTGAGTTTTCACTTTTCGATTATCTCGTAAACAAGAACATAAAGGCAAAGAAATCACAACAAAATGAAAAATTTAGTGTTTACCTATGGAAAAAATTAAAAACAATACCAAATGTAAGTAAAGAAAATTTATTCATACACAAATGAACACAAAAGTTTTGTTGTCCAAGTTTAGGAAATTCGACTAGTTTAACCCTAATAGCTTGGAATTTGATAAGAAATAGATTTCCAACTAATCCTAACATGTTTAAAATATGGATATGCATGCTTGAAACATGTTAAATATAAATGCCCTATGGATCCAAACCTTTTAAAGAGAACTACAAATACTCATTAAATTCTTATGTGAACGTGTGGTGGGATATTTATCCGAGTCAAACAAGCCATTATTTTGCCCATTTATAAAAATTTTGACCAAAAAATCACAGATGATTGTAAAGTGATTTATCGATCAATAATGTGCAACGAGCTATTTTTTTTAAAAGATGACTTATGGGTTGGCAGTCAACACTCAGTTAAAAATCCCCCGCCTCCCCCTTTTCCCATTCAATGGAAAACCTAATAGATAAAAACTAAAAGAGTTTGCAGTCCCTAATAGTTATAGAGACTATTTGGAATCATTTCTCACTACATTTGTGCATTTCCAATCCATTTTAGATGTACATGTTTTTCTTAAATCTAAACTCTGAGCTTTCATTTTCCGATTCTGTCGTAAACAAGAAGATAAAGGCAAGTAGATCACAACAAAATGAAAATTATAGAGTTTATCTATAGAAAAAATTAAAAATAATAACAAATGTAAGTAAAAAAAATTTATTCACTCACCACAAATGATCACAAAAGGTTTGTTGTCCAAGTTGTGGAAATTCCACTAGTTCAACCCTAAGGGCTTGGAATTTGACAAGAAAGATATTTCTAACTGATCCAAACATGTTTTAAATATGGATAAGCTTGCTTGAAACATGTTAAATATGCAAATGCCCTATGGATCCAAACCTTTTCAAGAGAACTACAAATGCTCATTAAATTCTCAAGTGAACATGTGGTGGGATATTTACCCGAGTCAAACAAGCTATATATTTTGCCCATTTACAAAAAGCTAACCTAAAAATCATAGATGATTTGTAATGTGATTTATAGGTATATCAAGCATAACAGGTTATGTTTTTGTAAGAAATGACTTATAGATTGGCAGTCAACACTCAGTTAAAAGTCCCCCGCCTGCCCCTTTTCCCGATCATAGCAAAACCTAATAAATAAAAACTAAAAGAGTTTGCAGTCCCTAAAAGTTACAGAGACTTTTTGGAATTATCTCTCTCTTCATTTGTGCATTTCCTTTCCCTTATAGATGTACACTTTTTTCTTAAATCAAAACATTGAGTTTTCACTTTCCGATTCTCTCGTAAACAAGAAGATAAAGGCAAAGAAATGACAATGAAATGAAAATTTTAGAGTTTATGTATGGAAAAAATTTAAAACAATACCGAATGTAAGTAAAGAAAATTTATTCACACACCACAAATGAACACAAAAGTTTTGTTGTCCAAGTTTGGCAAATTCCACTAGTTTAACCCTAATAGGTTGGATTTTGATAAGAAAGAGATTTCCAACTGATCCTAACATGTTTTATATATGGATATGCATGCTTGAAACAAGTTAAATATGAAAATGCCCTATGGACCCAAATCTTTTAAAGCGAACAACAAATGCTCATTAAATTCTCAAGTGAATGTGCGGTGGGATAGTTACCCGAGTCAAACAAGCCATTATTTTGCTCATTTACAAAAAGTTGACCTAACATTCACATATGATTTTTAAAGTGATTTATTGGTCAATCATGCGTAACAGGCTATGGTTTTTTAAGAAATGACTTATGGATTGGGAGTCAACACTTAGTTAAAATCCCCTGCCTCCCCATTTTCCCGATCATTGTAAAACCTTATATATAAAAACTAAAAGAGCTTGCAGTTCCTAAAAGTTAAAGATACTTTTTTGAATTATCTCTCTCAACATTTGAGCATTTCCATTCCATTTTAGATATAGGCTTTTTTCTTAAATAAAAATATTGAGTTTTCTCTTTCCGATTCTCTCGTAAACAAAAAGATAACGGCAAATAGATCACAACCAAATGAAAATTTTAGAATTTATTTGTGGAAAAAATAAAAACAAATGCAAGAAAAAAACTTTATTCATTCACCACAAACGAACACAAAATTTTTGTTGTACAAGTTTAGGAAATTCCACTAGTTCAACCCAAATGGCATGGAATTTGACAAGAAAGAGATTTCTAAATGATCCTAACATGTTTTAAATATGGATATGCATGCTTGAAAAATGTTAAATAAACAAATACCCTATGGATCCAAACCTTTTAAAGAGAACAACAAATGCCCATTAAATTCTCAAGTGAACGTGTGGTGGGATTTTTACTCGAGTCAAACAATACATTATTTTGCCCATTTAAAAAGGTTGTGCTAACAACCAGAGATGATTTCCAAAGTGATTTATGGATTGGGAGTCAACACTCAGTTAAAAATCCTCCGTCTCCCTTTTTGCCCATCTTTGCAAAACCTAATATATAAAAACTAAAAGAGTTAAGCAGTCCCTAAAAGTTACTGAGACTTTTTGTTACTATATCTCTCTTCATTTGTTCATTTCCATTCCATTTAGATGTACACTTTTTCTTAAATCAAAACATTGAGTTTTCACTTTCCGATTCTCTCGTAAACAAGAAGCTAAAGGCAAATAGATCGCAACAAAATGAAAATTTTAGAGTTTATTCATGAAAAAATTAAAAAAAATAACAAAAGTAAGTAATGAAATTTTATTCACACACCACAAACGAACACAATTATTTTGTTGTGCAAGTATCGAAAATGCCACTAGTTCAACCTTAATGGCATGGAATTTGACAAGAAAGAGATTTCTAAATGATCCTAACATGTTTTAAATAAGGATATGCATGCTTGAAACATGTTAAATATGTAAATTCTCAATGGATCAAAACCTTTTAAAATGAACAAAAATGCTCATTAAATTCTCAAGTTAAAGTGTGGTGGGATATTTACTCGAGTCAAACAAGCCGTTATTTTGCCCATTTACAAAAAGCTGACCTAACAGTCACATATGATTTGTAAAGTGATTTATGGAATTGGAGTCAACACTCAGTTAAAAATCCCCCGCCTCCCCCTTTCCCCAATCATTGCAAAACCTAATATATAAAAACTAAAATAGTTTGCAGTCCCCAAAAGTTACAGAAACTTTTGGAAATTATCTCTCTCTACATTTTAGCATTTATACTCCATTTTATAAGTAGACTTTTTTCGTAAATCAAAACATTGAGTTTTCACATTCCGATTCTCTCATAAAAAAGAAGATATAGGCAAAGAGATCACAACAAATTGAAAATTTTAGACCTTAAGTATGGAAAAGATTAAAAACAATTCAAAATGTAAGTATAGAAAATGCATTCACACACCAAAAATGAGCACAAATGTTTTGTCGTCCATGTTTTGAAAATTCAACTAGTTCAACCCTAATAACTTTGGAATTTGATAAGAAAGAGATTTATAACTGATCCTAACATGTTTTAAATATGGATATGCATGTTTGAAACATGTTAAAGATGCAAATGTCCTATGGATCCAAACCTTTTAAAGTGAACAACAAATGCTCATTTAATTCTTATATGAACTTGCAGTGGGATATTTACCTGAGTCGAACAACCCATTAATTTGCCCATTTAAAAAAAGCAAACCAAACAATCACAGATGATTTGTAAAGTGATTTATCGGTCAATCATGCATAACAGACTATGTTTTTGTTAGAAATGACTTATGGATTGGGAGTCAACACTCAGTAAAAAATCCCTTGCCACCCCCTTTTCCCGATCATTGTAAAACCTAGTATATATAAGGTAAAAGATTTTGCAGTCCCTAAAAGTTACAGAGACTTTTGTGAATTATCTCTCTCTACATTTGTGCATTTGCATTCCATTTTTTATGTACACTTTTTTCTTAAATCAAAACATAAAGTTTTCACTTTCCAATACTCTCGTAAACAAGAAGATAAAGGCAAATAGAACACAAGGAAATGAAAATTTTTGAGTTTATGTATGGAAAAAATTTAAAACAATATCAAATGTAAGTAGAGAAATTAATTCAAACACCATAAACGAACACAAATTTTTTGTTGTCCAAGTTTGGGGAATTCCACTAGTTCAACCCTAATGGCATGGAATTTTACAAGAAAGAGATTTCTAACTGATCCTAACATGTTTTAAATATGTATATGCATGCTTGAAACATGTTAAATATTAAATACCCTATGCATCCAAACCTTTTAAAGCGAACAACAAACGCTTATTAAATTCTCAAGTGAATGTGTGGTGGGATATTTACTCTAGTCAAACAAGCCATCTGACCTAACAATCACAGATGGTTTGTAAAGTGATTTATGGATTGGGAGTCAACACTCAGTTAAAAATCCTCTGCCTCCCTCTTTTTCCGATCATTGCAAAACCTTATATATAAAGCTAAAAGAGTTTGCAGTCCTTAAAAGTTACAGAGAATTTTTGGTACTATCTCTCTCTACATTTGTGCATTTCCATTCCATTTTAGATGTACACTTTTTTCTTAAATCAAAAGTTCGGGTTTTCACTTTTCGATTCTCTCGTAAACTAAAAGGCAAAGGCCAAGAGATCACAACAAAATGAAAATTTTATAGTGTATGTATTGAAAAAATTAAAAACAATAAAAAATGTAAGTTAAGAAAATTTATTCACACACCACAAATGAACACAAAAGTTTTGTTGACCAAGTTTGAGAAATTCCACTAGTTCAACCCTAATCGCTTGGAATTTGATAAGAAAGAGATTTCTAACTGATCCTAACATGTTTTAAATGTGGATATGCATGCTTGAAGCAAGTTAAAGATGCAAATGCCCTTTAGATCCAAACCTTTTAAAGCAAAAGAGAAATGCTCATTAAATTCTCAAGTGAACGTGCAATGGGAAATTTACCCGAGTCAAACAAGTCATTATTTTGCCCTTTTACAAAAAGCTGACCTAAAAATCACAGATGATTTCAAAGTGATTTATTGGTATATCATACGTAACGGGTTATGTTTTTCTATGAAATGACTTATGGAATTGGAGTCAACACTCAGTTAAAAATCACCCGCCTCTCCCTTTTCCCGATCATTTCAAAACCTAATATATAAAAAATAAAAGAGTTTGCTGTCCCAAAAAGTGACAAAGAATTTTTGGAATTATCTCTCTCTACATTTGTGCATTTCCATTCCATTTTAGATGTCCACTTTTTCCTTAAATCAAAACTTTGAGTTTTCACTTTTCGATTATCTCGTAAACCAGAAGATAAAGGCAAATAGATCACAATAGAATAAAACTTTTAGAGTTTATGTATGGAAAAATTAAAAACAGTAACAAATGTAAGTAAAGAAAATTTAATCACCCATCACAAACTAAAACAAAAGTTTTGTTGTTAAAGTTTGGGAAATTCCACAAATGCAACCCAAATGGCTTGGAATATGACAAAGAAGAGATTTCTAATTGATCCTAACATGTTTTAAAAATGGATATGCTTGCTTGAAAATTCCCTATGGATCTAGACCTTTCAAAGCTAAAAAAAATTCTCATTAAATTCTCAAGTAAACGTGCGGTGGAATATTTACCTGAGTCAAAGAAGCTTTTATTTTGCCCATTTACAAAAAGCTGACCTAACAAACACAGATGATTCGCAAAGTGATTTTTTGATATATCATGCATAACGGGTTATCTTTTTTTAAGAAATGACTTATGGATTGGGAGTCAACACTCAGTTAAAAATCCCCTGCCTCCCCCTTTTCCCGATCATTCCAAAACCTAATATATAAAAACTAAAAGAGTTTGTTGTCCCAAAAATTTATAGAGAATTTTTTTAATTATCTCTCTCTACATTTGTGCATTCCCATTCCATTTTAGATGTCCACTTTTTTCTTAAATAAAAACTTTGAGTTTTCATTTTCTGATTATCTCATAAACAAGAAGAAAAAGGCTAATAGATCACAAAAAAATGAAAATTTTAGAGTTTAGGTATGGACATAATAAAAAAAAATAACAAACGTAGGTAAAAAAATTTTATTCTCACACCACAAATGAACTCAAAAGTATTGTTGTCTAATTTTTAAAATTCCAATAGTGCAACCGTAATGGCTTGGAATATTACAAGAAAGAGATTTCTAACTGATCCTAACATGTTTTAAATATCGATATGCATGCTTGAAACTTGTTAAATATACAAATGCCCTAGGGATCCAAACCTTTTAAAGCGAACAACAAATGCTCATAAATTCTCAAGTGAACGTGCGGTGGGATATTTACCCGAGTCAAACAAGCCATTATTTATCCCATTTACAAAAAGTTGACCTAACAGTCACAGATGCTTTGTAAATTGATTTATCGGTCAATCATGCATAAAGGGATATGTTTTTTTAAGAAATTACTTATAGATTGGGAGTCATCACTCAGTTTTAAATCCCCCGCCTCCCCCTTTTCCCGATCATTGCAAAACCTAATATATAAAAACTAAAAGAGTTTGCAGTCCCTAAAAGTTACAAAAAGTTTTTCGAATTATCTCTCTCTTCATTTTAGCATTTCATTTCAATTTTAGATGTACACTTTTTCCTTAAATCAAAAATTTGAGTTTTAGCTTTTCGATTCTCTCGTAAACAAGAAGATAAAAGCAAAAAGATTACAACAAAATGAAAATTTTAGATATTATGTATGAAAAAAATTAAAAAAAATACCAAATGTATGGAAATTAAATTTATTCACACACCATAAATGAACACAAAAGTTTTGTTATCCAAGTTTGGGAAATTCCACTAGTTCAAACCTAATGGCTTGGAATTTGACAAGAAAGAGATTTCTAACTGATCCTAACATGTTTTAAATATGGATATGCAAGCTTGAAAAAAGTTAAATATGCAATTGCCCTATGGATCCAAACCTTTAAAAGATTACAACAAATTCTCATTAAATTCTTATGTGAACGTGCAGTGGGATATTTACTTGAGTCAAACAAGCTATTATTTTGCCCATTTAAAATAAAATTGACCAAACAATCACTGATGATTTGTAAAGTGATTTATCGGTCAATCATGTATAACGGGCTATGTTATTGTAAGTAATGACTTATGGAGTGGGAGTCAACACTCAGTTAAAAATCCCCTGTATCCCCGTTTTCCCGACCTTTGCAAAACCTTATATATAAAAACTAAAAGAGTTTGCAGCCCCTAATAGTTACAGAGACTTTTCAAAATTATCTGTCTCTACATTTGTACATTTTCATTCAATTTTTGATGTACTCTTTTTTCTTAAATCAAAGCTTTGAGTTTTCTTTTTCCGATTCTCTCATAAACAAGAAGATAAAGGCAAGTAGATGACAACAAAATGAAAATTTTAGAGCTTTTGTATAGAAAAAAAAATGTAAGTTAAGAAAATTTATTCACACAACACAAATGAACATAAAAGTTTTGTTGTCCAAATTTTGTAAAATCCACTAGTTCAACCCTAATGGCTTGGAATTTGACAAGAGAGAGATTTCTAACTGATCCTAACCTGTTTTAAATATGGATAAGCATGCTTAAAACATGTTAAATATGCAAATGCCCTATGGATCAAAACCTTTTAAAGCGAACAACAAATGCTCATTATATTCTCAAGTGAACATGCGGTGGTATATTTACTTGAGTCAGACAAGCCATATTTTGCTCATTTACAAAAAACTGACCTGACAATCACAGATGATTTGTAAAGTGATTTATCGGTATACCATGCATAATGGGTTAAATTTTTTTAAGAAATGACTTATGGATTGGTAGTCAACACTCAATTAAAAGTCCCCCGCCTGCCCTTTTCCGGATCATTGCAAAACCTTATATATAAAAACTAAAAGATTTTGTAGTCCCTAAAAGTTACAGAGAGTTTTTGGAATTATCTCTCTCTACATTTGTGCATTTCCATTCCATTTTAGATGGACATTTTTTTCTAAAATCAAAACATTGAGTTTTCACTTTTCGATTATCTCGTAAATGAGAACATAAAGGCAAAGAAATCACAACAAAATGAAAATTTTGGAGTTTATGTGTGGACAAAATTAAAAATTGTACAAAATGTAAGTAAAGAAAATTTATTGATACACAAATTATCACAAATATTTTGTTGTCCAAGTTTTGGAAATACGCATAGTAAAACCCTAATAGCTTGGAATTTTATAAGAAAGAGATTTCAAACTAATCCTAACATGTTTAAAATATGGATATGCATGCTTAAAACACGTTAAATATAAATGCCCTAAGGATCCAAACCTTTTAAAGCGAACAAAAAAATGCTCATTAAATTTTCAAGTGAACGTGCGATGGGATATTTACCCGAGTCAAACAAGCCATTATTTTGCACATTTACAAAAAAGCTGACCTAACAATCACAGATGATTTGTAAAGTGATTTATTGGTATATCATGCGTAACCGGTTAAGTTTTTGTAAGAAATGACTTGTGGATTGGGAGTTAACACTCATTTAAAAATCACCCTCCTTCCCCATTTCCTGATCATTTCAAAACCTAATATATAAAAACTAAAAGAGTTTGTAGTCCCAAAAAGTTACAGAGAATTTTTGGAATTATCTCTCTCTATATTTGTGCATTTCCATTCCATTTTAGATGTCCACTTTTTCCTAAAATCAAGACTTTGAGTTCACTTTCCGATTATCTCGTAAACCTGAAGATACAGGCAAATAGATCTCAACAAATGTAAGTAAATAAAATTTAATCACCCACCACAAACAAACACAAAAGTTTTGTTATCAAAGTTTGGGAAATTCCACTAGTGCAACCCTAAAGGCTTGGAATATGACAAGGAAGAGATTTCTAACTGATCCTAACATATTTTAAATATGGATATGCATGCTTGAAACATGTTAAATATGAAAATGCCCTATGGATCCAAACCTTTTAAAGAAAAAAACAAATGCTCATTAAATTCTCAAGTGAACGTGCAGTGGGATATTTACCCAAGTCAAAGAAGCCATTATTTTGCCCATTTACAAAATGCTGACCTAACAATCATAGATGATTTGTAAAGTGATTTATTGGTATATCATGCATAACGGGTTACGTTTTTGTAAGAAATGGCTGATGGATAGGGAGTCAACACTGAGTTAAAAATCCCCTGCCTCCCCTTTTTCCCGATCATTGTAAAACCTAATATATAAAAACTAAAAGAGTTTGCACTCCCAAAAAGTTATGGAGACTTTTTGGAATTATCTCTCTCTACATTTGTGCATTTCCATTCCATTTTAGATGTCCACTTTTTCCATTAATAAAAACTTTGCGTTTGCATTTTATAATTATCTCATCAACAAGAAAATAAATTCAAATAGATCACAAAAAAATGAAAATTTTATAGTTTACGTATGGAAAAAATTAAAAACAATAAAAAATGTAAGTAAATAAAATTTATTCTCACACCACAAACGAACACAAAAGTATTGTTGTCAAAGTTTGAAAATTCCACTAGTGCAACCCTAATGGGTTGGAATATGACAAGAAAGAGATTTCTAACTGATCCTAACATGTTTTAAATATGGATATGCATGTTTGAAACTTGTTAAATATGCAAATGCCCAATGGATCCAAACCTTTTAAAGTGAACAACAAATGCTCATTAAATTCTCAAGGGAACGTGCGGTGGAATATTTACCTGAGTCAAAGAAGTCATTATTTATCCCATTTACAAAAAGATGACCTAACCATAATAGATGCTTTGTAAAGTGATTTATCGGTCAATCATGCATAACAGACATGTTTTTGTAAGAAATGACATAGAGATTGGGAGTCAAAACTCAGTTTTAAATCCCCCGCCTCCCCCTTTTCCCGATCATTGCAAAACCTAATATATAAAAACTAAAAGACTTTGCTGTCCCTAAAAGTTACTGAAAGTTTTTGGAATTATCTCTCTCATCATTTTAGCATTTCATTTCAATTTTAGATGTACACTTTTTTCTTAAATCAAAACTTTGAGTTTTAACTTTTCGTTTCTCTCGTAAACAAGAAGATAAAAGCAAAAAGACCACAACAAAATAAAAATTTTAGAGTTTATATATGGAAAAAATTTAAAACAATACCAAACGTAAGTAAGGAAAATTTATTCACACACCAAAAATGAACACAAAAGTTTTGTTGTCCATGTTTGGGAAATTCCACTAGTTCAACCCTAATGGCTTGGAATTTGACAAGAAAGATATTTCTAACTGATCCTAACATGTTTTAAATATGGATATGCATGCTTGAAACAAGTAAAATATCAAAATGCCCTATTGATCCAAACCTTTTAAAGCTTACAACAAATGCTCATTAAATTCTTATGTGAACGTGCGGTGGGATATTTACCCGAGTCAAACAAGCCATTATTTTTCCCATTTATAAAAATTTTGACCTAACAATCATAGATGACTTTTAAAGTGATTTATCAGTCAATAATGCACAACGGGCTAAGTTTTTGTAAGAAATGACTTATGGATTGGGAGTCAACACTCAGTTAAAAATCCCCCACCTCCCCCTTTTCCGATCATTGCAAAACCTAATATATAAAAATTAAAAGAGTTTGCAGTCCCTAATAGCTACAGAGACTTTTTTGAATTATCTCTCTCAACATTTGTACATATTCATTCCATTTTAGATGTTCACTTTTTGCTTAAATCAAAACTTCGAGTTTTCATTTTCCGATTCGCTCGTAAACAATAAGATAAAGGCAAGTAGATCACAACAAAATGAAAATTTTAGCGTTTATGTAAAGAAAAAATTAAAAAAAATAACAAATGTAAGTAAAGAAAATTTATTCACACACCACAAATGAACACAAAAGTTTTATTGTCCATGTTTTGGAAATTCCACTAGTTTAACCCAATGGGTTGGAATTTGAGAAGAAAGAGATTTCTAACTTATCCTAGCATGTTTTAAATATGGATAAGCATGCTCAAAACATGTTAAATATGAAAATGCCCTATGGATCCAAACCTTTTAAAGCGAACAACAGATGCTCATTAAATTCTCATGTGAACGTGCGGTGGGATATTTACCTGAGTGAAACAAGCCAATATTTTGCCCATATACAAAAAACTGACCTAACAATCACAGATGTTTTTTAAAGTGATTTATCAGTATATCATGCATAATGGGTTATTTTCTTTTTAAGAAATGACTTATGGAT
The DNA here is from genome assembly GCF_029961685.1 of Aristolochia californica. NCBI lineage: Eukaryota > Viridiplantae > Streptophyta > Magnoliopsida > Piperales > Aristolochiaceae > Aristolochia > Aristolochia californica. The sequence continues at coordinate 15,409,816 of NW_027181782.1, read as the reverse complement.
TGGTAGTCAATGCTCAGTTAAAAGTCCCCCGCCTCCCCCTTTTCCGGATCATTGCAAAACCTAATATATAAAAACTAAAAGAGTTTGTAGTCCCTAAAAGTTACAGAGAGTTTTTGGAATTATCTCTCTCTACATTTGTGCATGTTCATTCCATTTTAGATGGACGCTTTTTTCTAAAATCAAAACATTGAGTTTTCACTTTTCGATTATCTCGTAAACCAGAACATAAAGGCAAAGAAATCACAACAAAAGAAAAATTTTAGAGTTAATGTATGGAAAAAATTAAAAACAGTACCAAATGTAAGTAAAGAAAATTTATTGATACACCACAAATGAACACAAGTTTTATTGTCCAAGTTAGGGAAATTCCACTTGTTTACCCTAATAACTTAGAATTTGATAAGAAAGAGATTTTCAACTAATCCTAACATGTTTTAAATATGGATATGCATGTTTGAAACATATTAAATATGCAAATGCCCTATGGATCCAAACCTTTTAAAGTGACAAAAAAATGCTCATTAAATTCTCAAGTGAACGTGCGGTGGGATATTTACCCGAGTCAAACAAGCCATAATTTTGCCCATTTACAAAAAGTTGACCTAACAATCACAGATGATTTGTAATGTGATTTATTGGTATATCATGGGTAACGGGTTATGTATTTGTAAGAAATTATTTATGGATTGGGAGTCAACACTCAGTTAAAAATCACCCGCCTCCCACGTTTCCCAATCATTTCAAAGCCTAATATATAAAAACTAAAAGAGTTTGCAGTCCCAAAAAGTTACAAAGAATTTTTGGAATTATATCTCTCTATATTTGTGCATTTCCATTCCATTTTAGATGTCCACTTCTTCCTTAAATCAAAACTTTGAGTTTTCACTTTCCGGTTATCTCGTAAAACAGAAGATAAAGGCAAATAGATCACAACAAAATAAAACTTTTTGAATTTATGTATGGATAAAAATTTAAAAACAGTAACAAATGTAAGTATAGAAAATTTAATCACCCAGCACAAACGAACACAAAAGTTTTATTGTCAAAGTTTGGGAAATTCCACTAGTGCAACCCTAATGGCTTGGAATTTTACAAGAAAGAGATTTCTGACTGATCCTAACAAGTTTTAAATATGGATATACATGCTTGAAATATGTTAAATATGTGAATTCCCTATGGATTCAAACCTTTTAAAGCGAAAAATAAGTGCTCATTAATTTCTCAAGTGAACATGCAGTAGGATATTTTCCCGAGTAAAAGAAGCCATTACTTTGCCCATTTACAAAAAGCTGACCTAACAATCACAGATGATTTGTAAAGTGATTTATTGGTATATCATGCGTAACAGTTTATGTTTTTTGTAAGAAAGGACTTATGGATCGGGAGTCAACACATAGTTAAAAATCCCCTACCTCCCCCTTTTCCCGATCATTGTATAACCTAATATATAAAAACTAAAAGAGTTCACAGTCCCAAAAAGTTATAGAGAATTTTTGGAATTATCTCTCTCTATATTTTTGCATTTCCATTCCATTTTAAATGTCCACTTTTTCTTTAAATCAAAACTTTGAGTTTTCAATTTTCGATTATCTCATAAACAAGAAGAGAAAGGCAAATAGATCACACAAAAAATGAAAATTTTAGAGTTTACGCATGGAAAAAATTAAAAACAATAAAAAATTTCAGTAAATAAAATTTATTCTCACACCACAAACGTACACAAAAGTTTTGTTGTCAAAGTTTGAAAAATCCACTAGTGCGACCCTAATGGCTTGGAATATGACTAGAAAGAGATTTCTAACTGATCCTAACATGTTTTAAAATATGGATATGCATGCTTGCAACTTGTTAAATATGCAAATGCCCAATGGATCCAAACCTTTTAAAGGGAACAACAAATGCTCATTAAATTCTCAAGGGAACGTGCGGTGGAATATTTACCTGAGTCAAAGAAGTCATTATTTATCCCATTTACAAAAAGATGACCTAACCATAATAGATGCTTTGTAAAGTGATTTATCGGTCAATCATGCATAACAGACATGTTTTTGTAAGAAATGACATAGAGATTGGGAGTCAAAACTCAGTTTTAAATCCCCCGCCTCCCCCTTTTCCCGATCATTGCAAAACCTAATATATAAAAACTAAAAGACTTTGCTGTCCCTAAAAGTTACTGAAAGTTTTTGGAATTATCTCTCTCATCATTTTAGCATTTCATTTCAATTTTAGATGTACACTTTTTTCTTAAATCAAAACTTTGAGTTTTAACTTTTCGTTTCTCTCGTAAACAAGAAGATAAAAGCAAAAAGACCACAACAAAATAAAAATTTTAGAGTTTATATATGGAAAAAATTTAAAACAATACCAAACGTAAGTAAGGAAAATTTATTCACACACCAAAAATGAACACAAAAGTTTTGTTGTCCATGTTTGGGAAATTCCACTAGTTCAACCCTAATGGCTTGGAATTTGACAAGAAAGATATTTCTAACTGATCCTAACATGTTTTAAATATGGATATGCATGCTTGAAACAAGTAAAATATCAAAATGCCCTATTGATCCAAACCTTTTAAAGCTTACAACAAATGCTCATTAAATTCTTATGTGAACGTGCGGTGGGATATTTACCCGAGTCAAACAAGCCATTATTTTTCCCATTTATAAAAATTTTGACCTAACAATCATAGATGACTTTTAAAGTGATTTATCAGTCAATAATGCACAACGGGCTAAGTTTTTGTAAGAAATGACTTATGGATTGGGAGTCAACACTCAGTTAAAAATCCCCCACCTCCCCCTTTTCCGATCATTGCAAAACCTAATATATAAAAATTAAAAGAGTTTGCAGTCCCTAATAGCTACAGAGACTTTTTTGAATTATCTCTCTCAACATTTGTACATATTCATTCCATTTTAGATGTTCACTTTTTGCTTAAATCAAAACTTCGAGTTTTCATTTTCCGATTCGCTCGTAAACAATAAGATAAAGGCAAGTAGATCACAACAAAATGAAAATTTTAGCGTTTATGTAAAGAAAAAATTAAAAAAAATAACAAATGTAAGTAAAGAAAATTTATTCACACACCACAAATGAACACAAAAGTTTTATTGTCCATGTTTTGGAAATTCCACTAGTTTAACCCAATGGGTTGGAATTTGAGAAGAAAGAGATTTCTAACTTATCCTAGCATGTTTTAAATATGGATAAGCATGCTCAAAACATGTTAAATATGAAAATGCCCTATGGATCCAAACCTTTTAAAGCGAACAACAGATGCTCATTAAATTCTCATGTGAACGTGCGGTGGGATATTTACCTGAGTGAAACAAGCCAATATTTTGCCCATATACAAAAAACTGACCTAACAATCACAGATGTTTTGTAAAGTGATTTATCAGTATATCATGCATAATGGGTTATTTTCTTTTTAAGAAATGACTTATGGATTGGTAGTCAATGCTCAGTTAAAAGTCCCCCGCCTCCCCCTTTTCCGGATCATTGCAAAACCTAATATATAAAAACTAAAAGAGTTTGTAGTCCCTAAAAGTTACAGAGAGTTTTTGGAATTATCTCTCTCTACATTTGTGCATGTTCATTCCATTTTAGATGGACGTTTTTTTCTAAAATCAAAACATTGAGTTTTCACTTTTCGATTATCTCGTAAACCAGAACATAAAGGCAAAGAAATCACAACAAAAGAAAAATTTTAGAGTTAATGTATGGAAAAAATTAAAAACAGTACCAAATGTAAGTAAAGAAAATTTATTGATACACCACAAATGAACACAAGTTTTATTGTCCAAGTTAGGGAAATTCCACTTGTTTACCCTAATAACTTAGAATTTGATAAGAAAGAGATTTTCAACTAATCCTAACATGTTTTAAATATGGATATGCATGTTTGAAACATATTAAATATGCAAATGCCCTATGGATCCAAACCTTTTAAAGTGACCAAAAAATGCTCATTAAATTCTCAAGTGAACGTGCGGTGGGATATTTACCCGAGTCAAACAAGCCATAATTTTGCCCATTTACAAAAAGTTGACCTAACAATCACAGATGATTTGTAATGTGATTTATTGGTATATCATGGGTAACGGGTTATGTATTTGTAAGAAATTATTTATGGATTGGGAGTCAACACTCAGTTAAAAATCACCCGCCTCCCACGTTTCCCAATCATTTCAAAGCCTAATATATAAAAACTAAAAGAGTTTGCAGTCCCAAAAAGTTACAAAGAATTTTTGGAATTATATCTCTCTATATTTGTGCATTTCCATTCCATTTTAGATGTCCACTTCTTCCTTAAATCAAAACTTTGAGTTTTCACTTTCCGGTTATCTCGTAAAACAGAAGGTAAAGGCAAATAGATCACAACAAAATAAAACTTTTTGAATTTATGTATGGATAAAAATTTAAAAACAGTAACAAATGTAAGTATAGAAAATTTAATCACCCAGCACAAACGAACACAAAAGTTTTATTGTCAAAGTTTGGGAAATTCCACTAGTGCAACCCTAATGGCTTGGAATTTTACAAGAAAGAGATTTCTAACTGATCCTAACAAGTTTTAAATATGGATATACATGCTTGAAATATGTTAAATATGTGAATTCCCTATGGATTCAAACCTTTTAAAGCGAAAAAAAAGTGCTCATTAATTTCTCAAGTGAACATGCAGTGGGATATTTTCCCGAGTAAAAGAAGCCATTACTTTGCCCATTTACAAAAAGCTGACCTAACAATCACAGATGATTTGTAAAGTGATTTATTGGTATATCATGCGTAACAGTTTATGTTTTTTGTAAGAAAGGACTTATGGATCGGGAGTCAACACATAGTTAAAAATCCCCTACCTCCCCCTTTTCCCGATCATTGTATAACCTAATATATAAAAACTAAAAGAGTTCACAGTCCCAAAAAGTTATAGAGAATTTTGGAATTATCTCTCTCTATATTTTTGCATTTCCATTCCATTTTAAATGTCCACTTTTTCTTTAAATCAAAACTTTGAGTTTTCAATTTTCGATTATCTCATAAACAAGAAGAGAAAGGCAAATAGATCACACAAAAAATGAAAATTTTAGAGTTTACGCATGGAAAAAATTAAAAACAATAAAAAATTTAAGTAAATAAAATTTATTCTCACACCACAAACGTACACAAAAGTTTTGTTGTCAAAGTTTGAAAAATCCACTAGTGCGACCCTAATGGCTTGGAATATGACTAGAAAGAGATTTCTAACTGATCCTAACATGTTTTAAAATATGGATATGCATGCTTGCAACTTGTTAAATATGCAAATGCCCTATGGATCCAAACATTTTAAAGCGAACAACAAATGCTCCTTAAATTCTCGAGTGAACATGAGGTGACATATTTACCTGAGTCAAACAAGCCATTATTTATCCTATTTACAAAAAGATGACCTAACAATAACATATGCTTTGTAAAATAATTTATCAGTCAAACATGCATAACGGGCTATGTTTTGGTAAAAATGACTGCAATCAACACTCAGTTTTAAATCCCCCACCTCCCCCTTTTCACGATCATTGCAAAACCTAATATATAAAAACTAAAAGAGTTTGCAGTCCCTAAAAGTTACAGAAAGTTTTTGGAATTATCTCTCTCTTCATTTTAGATTTCGATTCCATTTTAGATGTACACTTTTTTCTTAAATCAAAACTTTGAGTTTTAACTTTTCAATTCTCTCGAAAACTAGAAGTTAAAAGCAAAAGAAATAGAAAATTTTAGAGTTTATGTATGGATAAAATTAAAAACAATACCAAATTTAAGTAAAGAAAATTTATTCCTACAGCAGAAACGAACACAAAAGTTTTGTTCTCCAAGTTTGGGAAATTCCACTAGTTCAACCCTAATTGCTTGACATTTGACAAGAAAGAGATTTCTAACTGATCCTAACAAGTTTTAAATATGGATATTCATGCTTGAAACATGTTAAATATGCAAATGCCTTACGGATCCAAACCTTTTAAAGCTTACAACAAATGATCATTAAATTCTTATGTGAACGTGCGGTGGGATATTTGCCCGAGTCAAACAAGCCACTATTTTGTCCATTTATAAAAATTTTAACCTAACAATCACAGATGATATGTAAAGTGATTTATCGGTCAATAATGTGCAACGGGCTATGTTTTTGTAAGAAATGACTTATGGATTGGGAGTCAACACTCAGTTAAAAATCTCTTCCCTCCCCCTTTTTCTGATCATTGTAAAACCTAATATATAAAAACTAAAAGAGTTTGCTGTCCCTAATAGTTACAGCGACTTTTTGGAATTATCTCTCTCTACATTAGTACATTTCCATTCCATTTCAGATGTACAGTTTTTTCGTAAATCAAAACTTTGAGTTTTCATTTTTCGATTCTCTCGTAAATGAGAAGATAAAGGCATGTAGATCAGAACAAAATGAAAATTTTAGAGTTTATGTATAGAAAAAATTAAAAACAATAAAAAGTGTAAGTAAAGAAAATTTACTCACACACCACAAATTAACACAAAAGTTTTGTTGTCAAAGTTTGAGAAATTCCACTAGTTCAACCCTAATGGCTTGGAATTTGATAAGAAATAGATTTCTAACTGATCTTAACATATTTAAATATGGATAAGCATGCTTAAAACATGTTAAATATGCAAATGCCCTATGGATCCAAACCTTTTAAAGTGAACAACAAATGCTCATTAAATTCTAACGTGTACGTGCGGTGGGATAGTTACCCGAGTCAAACAAGCCAATATTTTGCCCATTTACAAAAAACTGACCTAACAATCACAGATGATTTGTAAAGTGATTTATCGGTATATCAGGCATAACAGGTTAAGTTTTTGTAAGAAATGACTTGTGGATTGGCAGTCAACACTCAGTTAAAAGTCCCCCGCCTCCCCTTTTTCCGGATCATTGCAAAACCTAATATATAAAAACTAAAAGAGTTTGTAGTCCCTAAAAGTTACAGAGACTTTTTGGAATTATCTCTCTCTACATTTGTGCATTTTCATTCCATTTTAAATCTATGCTTTTTTCTTAAATCAAAATGTTGAGTTTTCACTTTTCGATTATCTCGTCAACAAGAAGATAAAGGCAAATAAATCACACCAAAAAAAAAAATTTAGAGTTTATGTATGGAAAAAATTAAAAATTGTTCCAAATGTAAGTAAACAAAATTTATTCATACATCATAAATGAACACAAATGTTTTGTTGCCCAAGTTTGGGAAATTCCACTAGTTAAACCCTAGCAACTTGGAATTATATAAGAAAGAGATTTCCAACTGATCCTAACATATTTTAAATATGGATATGCATGCTTGAAGCATGTTAAATATGCAAATTCCCTATGGATCCAAACTTTTTAAAGCGAACAACAAATGCTCATTAAATTCCCAAGTGAACGTGCGGTGGGATATTTACTCGTGTCAAACAAGCCATTATTTTTCCCATTTACAAAAAGCCAGCCTAACATTCATAGATAATTTTAAAGTGATTTATTTGTCAATCATGCGTAACGGGCTATGTTTTTGTAAGAAATGACTAATGGATTGGGAGTCAACACTCAATTAAAAATCCCCAGCGTCCCCCTTTTCCCGATCATTGCAAAACCTAATCTATAAAAACTAAAAGTGCTTGCAGTCCCTTAAAGTTACAGAAACTTTTTTGAATTATCTCTGTCTTTTTTCTTAAATATAAACTTTGAGTTTCCACTTTCCGATTCTCTCATAAACAAGAAGGTAAAGGCAAAGAGATCATAACAATATGAAATAGAGTTTATCTATGGAAAAGATTAAAAACAATACCAAATGTAAGTAAAGAAAATTTATTCACACACCACAAACGAACATAAAAGTTTTGTTTTCCAAGTTTTGAAAATTCAACTAGTTCAACCCTAATAGATTGGAATTTTATAAGAAAGAGATTTCTAACTTATCCTAACATGTTTTAAATATGGTTATGCATGCTTGAAACATGTTCAAGTAAAAATGTCTTCTGGATCCAAACCTTTTAAAGCGAACAACAAATGCTCATTAAATTCTCAAGTGAATGTGCAGTGGGATATTTACCCGAGTCAAACAAGCCATTATTTTGCCCATTTACAAAAAGTTGACCTAACAATGACAAATGATTTGTAAACTAATTTATTGGTCAATCATGCGTAACTGGCTATATTTTTGTAAGAAATGACTTATGGATTGGAAGTAAACACTGAGTCAAAAATCCTCCGCCTCCCCCTTTTCCCGATCATTGCAAAACCTAATATATAAAAACTAAAAGAGTTTGCAGTCCCTAAAAGTTAAAGAGACTTTTTTGAATTATCTCTCTCTACATTTGTGCGTTAGCATTCCATTTTAGATGTATACTTTTTTCTTAAATCAAAATATTGAGTTTTCACTTTTCGATTCTTTCAGAAACAAGAAGATAAAGGCAAATAGATCACTGCAAAATGAAAATTTTAGAGTTTATTTATAGAAAAAATTCAAAACAATAGCAAATGTAAGTAAATAAATTTTATTCGCACACCAGAAACGAACACAAAATTTTTGTTGTCCAAGTTTGGGAAATTCCACTAGTTCAACCCTAATGGCATGGAATTTTACAAGAGATTTCTAGTTGATCCTAACATGTTTTAAATATGGATATGCATGCTTGAAACATTTTAAATATGCAAATTATCTATAGATCCAAACCTTTTAAAGCGAACAACAAATGCTCATGAAATTCTCAAGTGAACGTGCGGTGGTATTTTTGCACATTCACAAAAAGCTGACCTAACAATCACAGATGATTTGTAAAGTGAGATATGGATTGGGAGTCAACACTCAATTAAAAATTCTCTGCACCCTCTTTTCCCGATCATTGCAAAACCTTATATATAAAAACTAAAAGAGTTTGCAGTCCATAAAAGTTACAGAGCTTTTTGGTACTATCTCTCTTCATTTGTGCATTTCCATTCCATTTTAGATGTACACTTTTTTCTTAAATCAAAACATTGAATTTTCACTTTCCGATTCTCTCGTCAACAAGAAGGTAAAGGTAAAGAGATCACAACAAAATGAAAATTTTAGAGTTTATGTATGGAAAAAATTAAAAACAAGAACAAATATAAGTAAAGAAAATTTATTCACACACCAGAAACGAACACAAAAGTTTTGTTGTCCAAGTTTGGGAAATTCCACTAGTTCAACCCTAATGGCTATAAATTTGATAAGAAAGAGATTTCTAATTGATCTTAACATATTTTAAATATGGATATGCGTGCATGAAACATGTTAAATATGCAAATGCCCTATGGATCCAAACCTTTTAAAGTGAACAACAAATACTCATTAAATTCTCAAGTGAATATGCGGTGGGATATTTACCCGAGTGAAACAAATCATTATTTTTCCCATTTACAAAAAGATGACCAAACAATAACCGATGATTTGTAAAGTGTTTTTTCCATCAATTATGCATAACGGGCTATGTTTTTTTAAGAAACGACTTATAGATTGGGTGTCAACACTCAATTAAAAATCCCACGCCACCCCCTTTTCCCGATCATTGCAAAACCTAATATATAAAAACAAAAAGAGTTTGCAATTCTTAAAAGTTACAAAAACTTTTTGGAATTATCTCTCTTCATTTTAGCATTTCCATTCTATTTTAGATGTTTACTTTTTCTTAAATCAAAACTTTGAGTTTTCACTTTCCGATCCTCTTGTAAAAAAGAAGATAAAGGCAAATAGATCACCACAAAATAAAAATTTTAGAGTTTATGTTGTAAAGCAGAGTAAGCTAAACCCAGGAACATCTTATCAACAATCAAGAAGAAAGCCAAGGCTAAACCTTATTTCAATACAAAACTACTTTCGTCCCACCACACGCTCTTAGAAGAGCTTCAATGGCTACTGAATTTATAGAAGAAGAAACGAAGAGGGAATAGGTATTACTCTGGATGCCCGTTGCTGCTGAAGAATACCTCTATATTATAGGTGATTTTCAGCACTGAATCGAGGAAGATAGCTGGGAGACAGCTGCAGAAATGAGAGATAGGAAGCTTCCTTTCTCTTCTGATGCCGATGGAGGCCTCTGACCGCTGCGACGGTTAGTACAGAGTTCGCCTCTGTTTCCCGCTGCTTCAATTAATTCCCTTTCACACTTGAGTCTTTTAATTTCCGTTCATTTTTTGGTCTCCAATTCGTGACAAAGGGCACACCATGGGCTGGGCCCCTTGGACCCCAGTCAGGGCTGGCTGCCGAACCCCGCCTTCATTTTACAGTTTCTTCACAAATACCATTGTGGTCACAATTTTACCTCATCACCGTCTAAGCCGGAACCGCTAACTAATTTACTCACTATCGTCATTGGTGATCCTCATAATTGGGGGCAAGTGACTAAATTAGTTTAGCGGTAACTCGTGAGAGGTGGGCATTTACATACTAACATATGTATGCAAAAAATTACAATCAATAAAAAATGTAAGTAAAGAAAATTTATTAGCACACCACAAACGAACACAAAAGTTTTGTTGTCCAAGTTTGGGAAATTCCACTAGTTCAACCCTAATGGCTTGGAATTTGACAAGAAAGAGATTTCTAACTGATCCTAACATGTTGTAAATATGGAATTGCAAGCTTGAAACATGTCTAATATGCAAATACCCTATGGATCCAAACCTTTTAAAGAGAACAACATATGCTCATTAAATTCTAATGTGAACGTACAGAGGGATATTTATCCGAGTCAAACAAGCCATAATTTTGCCCATTTAAAATTTTTTTTACCTAACAATCACTGATGATTTCTTAAGTGATTTATCGGTCAATAATGTGGAACGGGCTATGTTTTTGTAAGAAATGACTTATGGATTGGGAGTCAACACTCAGTTAAAAATCCCCCACCTCCCCTTTTCCCGATCATTGAAAAACCTAATATATAAAAACTAAAAGATTTTGCAGTCCCTAACCCTAAAAGTTACAGAGACTTTTTGGAATTATCTCTCTCTACATTTGTGCATTTCCATTCCATTTTAGATGTACACTTTTTCTTAAATCAAAACTTTGAGTTTTCACTTTCCGATACTCTCGTAAACAAGAAGATAAAGGCAAATAGATCACAACAAAATGAAAATTTTAGAGTTTATATATGGAAAAAAACAATAACAAATGTAAGTAAAAATAATATATTCACACACCACAAACGAACAAAAAAGTTTTGTTGTCCAAGTTTGCTAAATTCCACTAGTTCATCCCAAATGGCTTGGACTTTTACATGAAAGAGATTACTAACTAATCCTAACATGTTTTAAATATGGATATGCATGCTTGAAACTTGTTAAATATGCAAATGCCCTATGGATCCAAACCTTTTAAAGAGAAAAACAAATGTTCATTAAATTCTTATGTGAATGTGGTGGGATAATTACTCGAGTCAATCAAGCCTTTTTTTGCCCATTAAAAAAAATTGACCTAAAAATCACTGATGATTTGGAAAGTGATTTATCGGTCAATATATATGTAATGGGCTATGTTTTTGTAAGAAATGACTTATGGATTGGGAGTCAACACTTAGTTAAAAATCCCCCGCCTCCCCCTTTTCCCGATCATTGCAAAACCTAATATATAAAAACTGAAAGAGTTTGTTGTCCCTAAAAGTTATAGAGACTTTTTGGAATTATCTCTCTCTACATTTGTGCATTTCCATACCATTTTATAAGTACACTTTTTTCTTAATTCAAAACATTGAGTTTTCACTTTCCGATACTCTCGTAAACAAGAAAATAAAGGCAAATAGATCACACCATATGAAAATTTTATAGTTATGTACGGAAAAAATTAAAAGCAATAACAAATGTAAGTAAAAAAAATTATTCACACACCACAAACGAACAAAAAATTTTTGTTGTCTAAGTTTGGAAAATTCCACTAGTTCAACCCTAATGGCATGGAATTTGACAAGAAAGAGATTTCTAAATGATCCTAACATGTTTTAAATATGGATATGCATGCGTGAAACATGTTAAATATACAAATGCCCTATGGATCCAAACCTTATAAAGCGAACAACAAATGCCCATTAAATTCTCAAGTGAACGTGTGGTGGGATATTTACTCGAGACAAACAAGCCATTATTTTGCCCATTTAAAAAAGCTGACCTAACAATCACAGATGATTTGTAAAGTGATTTAAGGATTGGGAGTCAATACTCAGTTAAAAATCCTTCGCCTCCCTTTTTCACGATCATTTCAAAACCTAATATATAAAAACTAAAAGAGTTTTCAGTCCCTAAATGTTACAGAGATTTTTTGGTACTAACTCTCTCTTCATTTGTGCATTTCCATTCCATTTTAGATGTACACTTTTTTCTTAAATCAAAACATTGAGTTTTCACTTTCCGATTCTCTCGTAAACAAGAAGGTAAAAGCAAAGTGATCATAACAAAATGAAAATTTTAGAGTTTATGTATGGAAAAAATTAAAAACAAGAACAAATGTAAGTAAAGAAAATTTATTCACACTCTACATACGAACACAAAAGTTTTGTTGTCCAAGTTTTGGAAATTCCATTAGTTCAACCCTAATGGCTATAAATTTGATAAGAAAGAGATTTCTAACAGATCCTAACTTGTTTTAAATATGGATATGCATGCTTGAAACATGTAAAATATGCAAATGCCCAATGGATTGAAACCTTTTAAAACGAACAACAAATACTCATTAAATTCTCAAGTGAACTTGCGGTGGGATATTTACCTGAGTGAAACAAGCCATTATTTTGCCCATTTACAAAAAGATGACCAAACAATAACCGATTATTTTTAAAGTGAATTTCTCGTTAATCATGCATAATGGGCTATGTTTTTGTAAGAAATGACTTATAGATTGGGGGTCAACACTCAGTTAAAAATCCCACGCCACCCCTTTTCCAGATCATTGCCAAACCTAATATATAAAAACTAAAAGAGTCTGCAGTCCCTAAAAGTTACATAAAGTTTTTGGAATTATCTCTTTCTACATTTTAGCATTTCCATTCAATTTTATATGTTTACTTTTTCTTAAAGCAAAACTTCGAGTATTCACTTTCAGGTTCTCTCGTAAACAAGAAGATAAAGGCAAATAAATCACCACAAAATGAAAATTTTAGAGTTTATGTATGCAAAAAATTAAAAACAATAACAAATGTAAGAAAGAAAATTTATTCACACACCACTAACGAACACAAAAGTTTTATTGTCCAAGTTTGGGAAATTCCACTAGTTCAACCTTAATGGCTTGGAATTTGACAAGAAAGAGATTTCTAACTGATCCTAACAAGTTTTAAATATGGATATGCATGCTTGAAACAATGTAAATATGAAAATGCCCTATGGATCCGAACCTTTTAAAGAGAACAAAAAATGCTCATTAAATTCTTATGTGAACGTGTGGTGGGATATTTACCTGAGTCGAACAAGCCATGATTTTTCCCATTTAAAAAATTTTTGACCTAACAATCACAAATGATTTGTAAAGTTTCTTATCGGTCAATAATGCGCGACGGGATATGTTTTTGTTAGAAAGGACTTATGGATTGGGAGTCAACACTCAGTTAAAAATCACTCTCTATATATGTGCATTTCCATTCCATTTTTTTATGTACACTTTTTTCTTAAATCAAAATTTTGAGTTTTCACTTTTCGATACTCTCGTAAATAAGAAGATAAAGGCAAATAGATCACAAAAAAAAAATTGAGTTTATGTGTCGAAAAAGTTAAAAACAATAACAAATGTAAGTAAAAAAAAATTATTCACACACCACAAACGTACACAAAAAATTTGTTGTCCTCGTTTGGGAAATTCCACTAGTTCAACCCTAATGACATGGAATTTGAAAAGAAAGTGGTTTCTAACCGATCTTAACATGTTTTAAATATGGATATGCATGCTTGAAACATGTTAAATATGCATGCCCTAGTGATCCAAACCTTTTATAGTGAACAACAAATGCTCATTAAATTCTCAAGTGAACGTGCGGTGGGATATTTACTCGAGTCAAACAAGCCATTATTTTGCCTCTTTAAAAAAAAGTGGACCTAACAATCACAGGTGATTTGCAAAGTGATTTATGGATTGGGAGTCAACACTCAGTTGAAAATCCTCCGCCTCCCTTTTTCCCGGTCATTGCAAAACCTAATATATAAAAGCTAAAAGAGTTTGCAGTCCCTAAAAGTTACTGAGACTTTTGTGTACTATCTCTCTCTGCATTGGTGCATTTCCATTCCATTTTAGATGTACACTTTTTTCTTAAATTAAAACATTGAGTTTTCACTTTCCAATTCTCTCGTAAACAAGAAGATAAAGGCAAATAGATCACAAAAAAATGAAAATTTTAGAGTTTATTCATGGAAAAAATTAAAAACAATAACAAATGTAAGTAAATAAATTTTATTCACACACCACAAACGAACAAAAATATTTTGTTGTCCAAGTTTGGGAAATTCCACTAGTTCAACCCTAATGGCATGGAATTTTACAAGAAAGACATTTCTAACTGATCCTAACATGTTTTCAATATGGATATGGATGTTTGAAACATGTTAAATATGCAAATGCCCTATGAATCCAAACCTTTTAAAGCGAACAACAAATGGTTATTAAATTCTCAAGGGAACGTGCGGTGGGATATTTACTCAAGTCAAACAAGCCGTTATTTTCCCCATTTACAAAAAGTTGACCTAGCAATCACAAATGATTTGTAAAGTGATTTATGGATTGGGAGTCAACACTTAGTTAAAATTCCCTGCCTCCCCCTTTCCCCGATCATTGCAAATCCTAATATATAAAAACTAAAAGACCTTGCAGTCCCCAAAAGTTACAGAAACGTTTTGGAATTATCTCTCTCTACATTTTAGCATTTCCATTCCATTTTATATGTAGACTTTTTTCTTCAATCAAAACTTTGGGTTTTCACTTTTCGGTTCTCTCGTAAAAAAGAAGATAAAGGCAAAGAGATCACAACAAATTGAAAATTTTAGAGTTTATGTATGGAAAAGATTAAAAAGAATTCCAAATGTATGTATAGAAAATGTATTGATACACGCCAAACGAACACAAAAGTTTTGTCGTCCAAGTTTTGAAAATTCAACGAGTTCAACCCTAATAGCTTAGAATTTGATAAGAAAGAGATTTCTAACTGATCCTAACATGTTTTAAATATGGATATGCATGCTTGAAACATGTTAAAGATGCAAATGTTCTATGGATCCAAACCTTTTAAAGAAAACAACAAATGCTCTTTAAATTCTCAAGTGAACGTGCAGTGGGATATTTACTCGAGTCAAACACGCCATTAGTCTATCCATTTACAAAAAGCTTACCTAACAATTACATATGATTTGTAAAGTGATTTATCGGTCAATCATGCATAACAGACTATGTTTTTTATGAAACGAGATATGGATTGCGAGTCAACACTCAGTCAAAAATTGACCGCCACCCCCTTTTCCCGATCATGGCAAAACCTAGTATATATAAGCTAACGAGTTTGCAGTCCTTAAAAGTTACAGAGACTTTTCGGTACTATTTCTCTCTACATTTGTGCATTTCCATTCCATTTTAGATGTACATTTTTTTCTTAAATCAAAACTTTGATTTTTCACTTTGCGATTCTCACGTAAACAAGAAGGCAAAGGCAAAGAGATCACAACAAAATGAAAATTTTATAGTTTATGTATGGAAAAAATTAAAAAAAATAAAAATGTAAGTAAAGAAAATTTATTCACACACCACAAACGAAGAAAAAATTTTTGTTGTCCAAGTTTCAGAAATTTCACCAGTTCAACCGTAATGGCTAAGAATTTGATAAGAAAGAGATTTCTAACTGATCCTAACATGTTTTAAATATGGATATGCATGCTTGGAACAAGTTAAAGATGCAAATTCCCTATAGATCCAAGCCTTTTAAAGTGAAAAAAAAATCCTCATTAAATTCTCAAGTGAACGTGCGATGGGATATTTACCTGAGTCAAACAAGCCATTATTTTGTCCATTTACAAAAAGTTGACCTAACAATCACAGATGATTTGTAAAGTGATTTATTGGTATATCATGCGTAACGGGTTATGATTTTTTTCAGAAATTACTTATGGATTGGGTGTCAACACTCAGTTAAAAATCCCCCGCCTCCCCCTTTTCTCGATCTCTTTAAAACCTAATATATAAAAACTAAAAATGTTTGCAGTCCCAAAAATTTTTGGAATTATCTCTCTCTACATGTGTGCATTTCTATTCCATTTTAGATGTCCACTTTTTCCATAAATCAAAACTTTTAGTTTTCACTTTCCGATTATCTCGTACACCAGAAGATAAAGGCAAATAGATCACAACAAAATAAAACTTTAATAGTTTATGTATGGAAAAAATTAAAAATGGTAACAAATGTAAGTAAAGAATATTTAATCACCCACCACAAATGAACAAAAAAATTTTGTTGTCAAAGTTTGGGAAATTCCACTAGTGCAACCCTAATGGCTTCGAATATGACAAGGAAGAGATTTCTAACTGATCCTAACATGTTTTAAATATGGATATGCATGCTTGAAAAATTTAAAATATGAAAATGCCCTATGGATCCAAACCTTTTAAAGTGAAAAACAAATGCTCATTAAATTCTCAAGTGAACGTGAGGTGGGAAATTTACCTGAGTCAAAAAAGCCATTATTTTGTCAATTTACAAAAATCTCACCTAACAATCACAGATGATTTTTAAAGTGATTTATTGGTATATCATGTGTAACGGGTTATGTTTTCGTAAGAAATGACTTATGGATTGGGAGTCAACACTCAGTTAAAAATCCCCTGCCTCCCCCTTTTCCTGATCATTGTAAAACCTAATATATAAAAATTAAAAGAGTTTGTAGTTACAAAAATTTATAGAGACTTTTTGGAATTATCTCTCTCTACATTTGTGCATTTCCATTCCATTTTAGATACCCACTTTTTCCTTAAATCAAAACTTTGAGTTTTCACTTTCCGATTATCTCATAAAAAAGAAGATAAAGGCAAATAGATCACAAAAAAAATGAAAATATTTAAGTTTAGGTATGGAAAGAATTAAAAACAATAAAAAATGTATGTAAAGAAAATTTATTCTCACACCACAAACGAACACAAAAGTTTTGTTGTCAAAGTTTGAAAATTCCACTAGTGTAACCCTAATGGCTTGGAATATGACAAGAAAGAGATTTCTCACTGAACTTAACATGTTTTAAATATGGATATGCATGCTTGAAACTTGTTAAATATGCAAATTTCCTATGGATCCAAACCATTTAAGGCGAGCAATAAATGCTCATTAAATTTTCAAGTGAACAAGTGGGGGGATATTTACCCGAGTCAAACAAGCCATTATTTATCCCATTTACAAAAAGATGACCTAACAATAACAGATGCTTTGTAAAGTGATTTATCGGTCAATCATGCATAAAAGGCTTTGTTTTTGTAAGAAATGACTTATAGATTGGGAATCAACACTCAGTTTTAAATCCCTCGCATCCCCCTTTTCCCGATCATTACAAAACCTAATATATAAAAACTAAAAGAGTTTGCAGTCCCTAAAAGTTACTGAAAGTTTTTGGAATTATATCTCTCTTCATTATAGCATTTCCGTTTCATTTTAGATGTTCACTTTT
Source organism: Aristolochia californica (assembly GCF_029961685.1). Lineage (NCBI taxonomy): Eukaryota > Viridiplantae > Streptophyta > Magnoliopsida > Piperales > Aristolochiaceae > Aristolochia > Aristolochia californica. The sequence goes on along the minus strand of NW_027181782.1, from coordinate 15,392,142 downwards.
TTCTTAAATCAAAACTTTGTGTTTAACTTTTCGATTCTCTCGTAAACTAGAAGATTAAAGCAAAAAGATCACAATAAAATCAAAATTTTAGAGTTTATTTATGGAAAAAATTAAAAAAATAAAAAATTTAAGTAAACAAAGTTTATTTACACACTACAAACGAACTTAAAAGTTTTGTTGTCCAAGTTTGGGAAATTCCACTAGTTCAACCCTAATAGATTGGAATTTGAGAAGAAAGAGATTTCTAACTGATCCTAACATGTTTTAAATATGGATATGCATGCTTGAAACATGTTAAAGATGCAAATGCCCTATGGATCCAAAACTTTTAAAGCCAACGACAAATGCTCATTAAATTTTAGAGTGAAAATGCAGTAGGATATTTACCAGAATCAAACTAGCCATTATTTTGCCCATTAACAAAAAGTTGACCTAACAATCACTAATGATTCTTAAAGGGATTTATCGGTCAATCATGCGTAACGGGTTATGTTTTTGTCAGAAATGACTTATGGACCGAGAGTCGACACTCAGTTAAAAATCCCCTGCCTCCCCCTTTTCCCCATCATTGAAAAACCTAATATATAAAAATTAAAAGAGTTTGCAGTCCCTAAAAGTTACAGAGACTTTTTGGAATTATCTCTCCCTACATTTGTGCATTTCCATTCCATTTTAGATGTACACGTTTTTCATAAATCAAAATATTGAGTTTTCACTTCGTGATTCTCTCGTAAACAAGATGATAAACGCAAAGAAATCACAATAAAATAAATATTTTAGAGTTTATGTACGGAAAAAATTAAAAACAATACCAAATGTAAGTAAAGAAAATTTATTCACACACCACAAACAAACACAAAAGTATTGTTGTCCAAGTTTGGGATATTCCACTAGTTCAACCCTAATAACTTGGAATTTGATAAGAAAGAGATTTCTAGCTGATCCTAACATGTTTTAAATATGGATATGAATGCTTGAAACATGTTCAAGATGCAAATGCCCTATGCATCCAAACATTTTAAAGCGAACAACAAATGCTCATAAAATTCTCAAGTGAACGTGCAGTGGGATATTTACCGGAGTCAAACTAGCCATTATTTTCCCATTTACAAAACGTTGACCTAACAATCACAAATGATTTTTAAAGTGAATTATCGTTCAATCATGCATAAAGGGCTATGTTTTTTTATGAAATGACTTATGGATTGGGAGTCAACACTCAGTTAAAAATCCCCCTCCTCCCCCTTTTTCCGGTTCATTGTAAAACCATATATATAAAAACAAAAAGATTTTGCGGTCCTTAAAAGTTACAAAGGCTTTTAGGAACTATCTCACTCTATATTTGTGCATTTCCATTACATTTTAGATGTACACTTTTTTTCTTAAATCAAAACTTTGAGTTTTCACTTTCCGATTCTCTCGTAAACAAGAAGATAAAGGTAAATAGATCACAAAAAATTAAAGTTTATAGTTTATGTATGGAAAAAATTAAAAACAATACCAAATGTTAATCAATAAAATTTACTCACACACCACAATCGAACACAAAGGTTTTTTTATCCAAGTTTTGGAAATTCCACAAGTTCAATCCTAATGTCTTGGAATTTGATAAGAAAGAGATTTCTAACTGATCCTAACATGTTTTAAATATGAATATGCAAGCTTGAAACATCTTAAAGATGCAAATGCCCTATGGATCCAAACCTTATAAAGTGAACAACAAATACTCATTAAATTCTCAAGTGAACGTGCGGTGGGATATTTATCTGAGTGAAACAAGCCATTATTTTGCCCATTTACAAAAGTTGACCTAACAATCACAGATGATTGGTAAAGTGATATATCAGTCAATCATGCTTGAAATGGGCAATTATTTTTGTAAGAAATGACTTATGGATTAGGATCAACACTCAGTTGAAAATCCCTTGCCTTCCCCTTTTCCTGTTCATTGCAAAACCTAATATATAAAAAATAAAAGATTTTGATGTCCCTAAAAGTTAAAAAGACTTTTTGGAATTATCTCTGTCTACATTTGTGTGTTTCCATTCCATTTTAGATGTGTACTTTTTTCTTAAATCAAAACTTTGATTTTTCACTTTCCGATTATCTCGTAAACAAGAAGATAAAGGCAAATAGATCACAAAAAAAATGAAAATTTTAGAGTTTATGTATGGAAAAAAATTAAAACCAATAACAAATGTAAGTAAAGAAAATTTATTCATACACCACAAATGAACACAAAAGTTTTGTTGTGAAGTTTCAGAAATTCCACTAGTTCAACCGTAATGGCTTGGCATTTGACAAGAAAGAGATTTCTTACTGATCCTGACGTGTTTTAAATATGGACATGCCTGTTTGAAACATGTTAAATATGCAAATGCTTTAAATTTTCACGTGAACGAGCGGTGGGATATTTACCCGAGTGAAGCAAGCCATTATTTTGGCCATTTACAAAAAAAAATGACCTAACAATCATAGAAGATTTGTAAAGTGATTTATCAGTCAATCATGCGTAACGGGCTATGTTTTTGTAAGAAATGCCTTATGGATTGGGAGTCAAACACTTAGTTAAAAATCCCCTGCCTCCCCCTTTTCCTGATCATTACAAAACCTAATATATAAAAACCAAAAGAGTTTGCAGTCCCCAAAAGTTACAAAAACTTTTTGGAATTATCTCTCGCTACATTTGTGCATTTCCATTCCATTTTAGATGTATAGATTTTTCTTAAATCTAAACTTTGAGTGTTCACTTTCCAATTCTCTCATCAACAAGTAGATATAGGCAAAGAGATCACATCGAAATGAAAATTTTAGAGTTTATGTATGGAAAAAATTAAAAAAAATACCAAATGTAAGTAAAGAAAATTTATTCACACACCATAAACAAGCACAAAAGTTTTGTTGTCCAAGTTTTGGAAATACCACTAGTTCAACCCTAATGGCTTGGAATTTGATAAGAAAGAGATTTCTAACTGATCCTAATATGTTTTAAATATGAATATGCAAGCTTGAAACATGTTAAATATTAAAATGCCCTATGGATCGAAACTTTTCAAAGCGAACAACAAATGCTCATTAAATTCTTGAGTGAACGTGCAGTGGATATTTACCCGAGTCAAACAAGCCATTTTGCCCATTTATAAAAAGCTGACCTAACAATCATAGATGATTTTTAAAGTGATTTATCAATAAATCATGTGTAATGGACTATGTTTTTGTAAGAAATGACTTATGGATTGGGAGCCAACACTTAGTTAAAAATCCTCCGCCTCCCCCATTTCCCGATCATTGCAAAACTTATTAAATAAAAACTAAAAGAGTTTGCAGTCCCTAAAGTAACAGAGACTTTTTGGATTTATCTCTCTCTTAATTTGTGTATTTCCATTCAATTTTGGATCTACACTTTTTCCTTAAATCAAAACTTAGAGTTTTCACTTTCCGATTTTCTCGTAAACAAGAAGATAAAGGAAAATAGATCACAACAAAATGAAAATTTTAGAGTTTATGTATGGAAAAAAATTTAAAAAATAACAAATGTAAGTAAAGAAAATTTATTCACACACCACAAACGAACACAAATTTTGTTGTCAAAGTTTGGGAAATTCCACTAGCTCAACCCAAATGGCTTGGAATTTGACAAGAAAGAGATTTCTAACTGATCTTAACATGTTTTAAATATGGATATGCATGCTTGAAACATGTAAAATATTCCAATGCTCTATAGATCCAAACCTTTTAAAGCGAACAACAAATGCTCATTAAATTCTCAAGTGAACGTGTGGTGGGATATTTACCCGAGTCAAACAAGCCATTATTTTGCCCATTTACAAAAAAAATGACTTAATAATTCTAGATGATTTTTAAAGTGATTTATTGGTGAATCATGCATACCAGGCTATGTTTTTGTAAGAAATGACTTATTGATTGAGAGTCAACACTCAGTTGAAAATCCTCTGCCTCCCCCTTTTCCTGATCATTGCAAAACCAAATATATAAAAACTAAAAGAGTTAGTTGTCCCTAAAATTTATAGAGACTTTTTGGCATTATCCCTCTCTACACTTTTTCATTTCCATTCCATTTTAGATGTACTCATTTTTCTTAAATCAAAACTTTGAGTTTTCACTTTCCGATTCTCTCGTAAAAGGGAAAAGAAAAAGGCAAAGATATCACAACAAAAAGAAAATTTTAGAGTTTATATATGGAAAAAGTTAAAAAATATAACAAATGTAAGTAAATAAAATTTATTCACACACAACAAACGAACACAAAAGTTTTGTTGTCCAAGTTTGGGAAATTCCAATAGTTCAACCCTAATGGCTAGGAATATTATAAGAAAGAGATTTCTAACTGATCCTAACATGTTTTAAATATGGATATGCATGCCTGAAACATGTTAAATATTCAAATGCCCTATGGATCCAAACCTTTTAAAGTGAACAACAAATGATCATTAAATTCTCAAGTGATTGTCCAGTGAGATATTTACTCGAGTTAAACAAGAGATTATTTTGCCCATTTACAAAAAGCTGACATCACAGTCACAAATGATTTGTAAAGTGATTTATCGGTCAATAGTGTGTAACGGGCTATGTTTTTGTAAGAAATGACTTATGGATTGGGAATCAACACTCAGTTAAAAATCCCCCGCCTCCCTCATTTCCCGATCATTGCAAAACCTAATATATAAAAACTAAAAGAGTTTGCAGTATCTAAAAGGTACAGAGACTTTTTGGAATTATCTCTCTCTACATTTGTGTATTTCCATTCCATTTTAGATGTACACTTTTTCCTTAAATCAAAAGTTTGATTTTTCACTTTTTGATTATTGCGTAAACAAGAAGATAAAAGGAAAATAGATCACAACAAAATAAAAATTTTAGAGTTTATGCATGGAAACAACTAAAAACAATAAAAAATATGTGTAAAGAAAATTTATTCATAGACCACAAATGAATACAAAAATTTTGTTGTCAAAGTTTGGGAAATTCCACTAGTTCAACCCAAATGGCTTGGAATTTGAAAAGAAAGAGATTTCTAAATGCTCCTAGCAAGTTTTAAATGTGGATATGCATGCTTGAAACATGTTAAATATGAAAATGCCCTATGGATCCAAAATTTTTAAAGTGAACAACAAATTCTCATTAAATTCCCTAGTGACGTGCGGGGGGATATTTACCTAAGTCAAACAAGCCATTATTTTGCCCATTTACAAAACAAATGATCTAACTATCACAGATGATTTGTTAAGTGATTTATCGGTCAATCATGCCTAACGGGCTATTTTTTTTTAAGAAATGACTTATCAATTGGGAGTCAACACTCAGTTAAAAATCCCCCGCCTCCCTCATTTCCCGATCATTGCAAAACCTAATATATAAAAAATAAAAGAGTTTGCAGTATCTAAAAGGTACAGAGATTTTTTGGAATTATCTCTCTCTACATTTGTGTATTTCCATTCCATTTTAGATGTAAACTTTTTCCTTAAATCAAAAGTTTGATTTTTCACTTTTCGATTATTGCGTAAACAAGAAGATAAACGAAAATAGATCACAACAAAATGAAAATTTTAGAGTTTATGCATGGAAACAATTAAAAAAAATAAATAAATATGTGTAAAGAAAATTTATTCATAGACCAAAAATGAATACAAAATTTTTGTTGTGAAAGTTTTGGAAATTCCACTAGTTCAACCCAAAATGCTTGGAATTTGAAAAGAAAGAGATTTCTAAATGCTCCTAGCAAGTTTTAAATGTGGATATGCATGCTTGAAACATGTTAAATATGAAAATGCCCTATGGATCTAAAAATTTTAAAGTGAACACCAAATTCTCATTAAATTCTCTAGTGACGTGCGGGGGGATATTTACCCGAGTCAAACAAGCCATTATTTTGCCTATTTACAAAAAAAAAGATCTAACTATCACAGATGATTTGTAAAGTGATTTATCGGTCAATCATGCCTAACGGGCTATGTTTTTTTTAAGAAATGACTTATGGATTGGGAGTCAACACTCAGTTAAAAATTCCCCGGCTCCCCTTTTCCCGATCATTGTAAAACCTAATATATAAAAACTAAAAGAGTTTGCTGTCCCTAAAAGTTACTGAGACTTTTTGGAATTATCTCTCTCTAAATTTTTGCATTTATATTCCATTTTAGTTGTACTCATTTTTCTTAAATCAAAACATTGAGTTCTCACATTCCGATTCTCTCGTAAACAGGAAGATAAGGGCAAAGAGATCACAACAAAAAGAAAATTTTAAAGTTTATGTATGGAAAAAATTAACAACAATACAAAATTTAAGTAAAGAAAATTTATTCACAGACCACAAACGAATTCAAAAGTTTTGTTGTCAAAGTTTGGGAAATTCCACTAGTTCAACCCTAATGGCTTGGAATTTGACAAGAAAGAGATTTCTAACTGATCCTAACATGTTTTAAATGTGGATATGCATGCTTCAAACATGTTAAATATGCAAATGCCCTATGGATCCAAAATGTTTAAAGCGAACATCAAATTCTCATTAAATTCCCTAGTGAACATGCGGTGGGATATTTACCCGAGTCAAACATGCCATTATTTTGGCTATTTACAAAAAAAATGACCTAACTATCACAGATGATTTGTAAAGTGATTTATCGGTCAATCATGCATGACGGGCTATTTTTTTTAAGAAATGACTTATGGATTGGGAGTTAACACTCAGTTAAAAATTCCCCGCCTCCCCCTTTTCCAGATCATTGTAAAACCTAATTTATAAGAACTAAAAGAGTTTGATGTGCCTAAAAGTTACAGAGACTTTTTGGAATTATTTCTCTCTACATTTTTGCATTTACATTCCATTTTTTATCTACACATTTTTCTTAAATCAAAACATTGAGTTTTCACATTCCGATTCTCTCGTAAACAAAAAAATAAAGGCAAAGAGATCACAAAAAAATGAAAATTTTAAAGTTTATGCATGGAAAAAATTAACAACAATACCAAATATAAGTAAAGAAACCACAAACCAACACAAAAGTTTTGTTATCCAAGTTTGGGAAATTCCACTAGTTCAACCCTAATGGCTTAGAATTTTATAAGAAAGGGATTTCTAAATGATCCTAACAGGTTTTAAATATGGATATGATTGCTTGAAACATGTTAAAAATTCAAATGCCCTATGGATCAATATACCTTTTAAAGTGAACCACAAATCCTCATTAAATTCTCAAGTGAACGTGCAATGAGATATTTACCCGAGTCAAACAAGCCATTATTTTGCCTATTTACAAAAAGCTGACCTAACTATCACAAATGATTTGTAAAGTGATTTATCGGTCAATCATCCGTAATGGACTACGTTTTTTTAAGAAATGACTTATGGATTGGGAGTCAACACTCAGATAAAAATCCCCCACCTCCCCTTTTTCCTAATCATTACAAAACATAATATATAAAAACTAAAAGAGTTTGTAGTCCCCAAAAGTTACAGAGACTTTTTGGAATTATCTCTCTCTATATTTGCCTATTTGCATTCCATTTTAGATGTAAACATTTTCCTTAAATTAAAACTTTGAGTTTTCACTTTTTGATTATCTCGTAAACAAGAAGATAAAGGCAAATAGATCACAACAAAATGAAAATTTTAGACTATATGTATGGAAAAAATTAAAAACAATAACAAATTTAAGTAAAGAAAATTTATTCAGACACCACAAACGAACACAAAAGTTTTGTTGTCAAAGTTTGGGAAATTCCACTAGTTCAACCCCAATGGCATGGAATTTGACAAGAAAGAGATTTCTACTTGATCCTAACATATTTTAAATGGATATGCTTGCTTGAAACATGTTAAATATGCAAATGCCCTTTCGATCCAAACCTTTTAAAGCGAACAACAAATACTCATTAAATTCTCAAGTGAACGTGCGGTGGGATATTTACTCGAGACAAACAAGCCTTTATTTTGCCCATTTACAAAAAAAATGACTTACAATCACAGATGATTATTAAAGTGATTTAATGATCAATCATGCATATTAGGCTATGCTTTTGTATGAAATGACTTATGGATTGGGAGTCGACACTCAGTTAAAAATCCCCCGCCTGCTCCGTTTTCCGATCATTCCATAACCTAATATATAAAAACTAAAAGAGTTTTCTGTCCCTAAAAGTTACAAAGACTTTTTGGAATTATCTCTCTCTACATTTTCGAATTTCCATTCCATTTTAGAAGAACACATTTTTCTTAAATCAAAACTTTGAGTTTTCACTTTCCGATTCTCTCGTAAACAAGAAGAAAATGGCAAAGAGATCTCAAAAAAATGAAAATTTTAGAGTTTATGTATGGAAAAAATTCAAAACAATAACAAAAGTAAGTAAAGAAAATTTATTCACTCACCACAAATGAACACAAAAGTTTAGCTGTCAAAGTTTCAAAAATTCAACTAGTTCAACCCTAATGGCTTGCAATTTGACAAGAAAGAGATTTCTAACTGATCCTAACAAGTTTTAAAAATGGATATGCATGCTTGAAACATGTTAAATATGAAAATACCCTATGGATCCAAACCTTTTAAAGCAAACAACAAATACTAATTAAATTCTCAAGTGAACGTGCGGTGGGATATTTACCTGAGTCAAACAAGCCATTATTTTGGCCATTTACAAAAAAATGACCTAACAATCACAGATGATTTTTAAAGTGATTTATCGGTCAATCATGCATAATGGGTTATGTTTTTGTCAGAAATGATTGATGGATTGGGAGTCAACAATTAGTTAAAAGTCCCCTTCCTCCCCCTTTTCCCGATCATTGCAAAACCTAATATATAAAAACTAAAAAATTTTGATGTCCCTAAAAGTTAAAAAGACTTTTTTGAATTATATCTCTCTACATTTTTCCATTTCCATTCCATTTTAGATGTATACATTTTTTTAAATCAAAACAATGAGGTTTCACTTTCCAATTCTCTCATAAACAAGAAGAAAAAAGGCAAAGAGCTCATGATACGTTCCCAGATCTGACACATGGATTCTTTGGAAGGATCTGCAATCTGCCACAGATTACCGTACAGATAGTAGGGATTTTAGGAAGACATGGAGAACGAAAACGAAAGATCAAGCCAAAGGGAAGCTTGTAAACCCTAGAGCTCGTTGAGGAGAACTTTAAGCCTCTTTATGCTAGATTTAACCTAATTCTCATTACTCATACCCCATAAATAGGGTTCACCCTGTTAGGGTTTAAGATAAAATATTAAAAAAATACCCCTATAAATAAAATATTCCAAAAATACTCCTATAAATAAAATATTCCAAAAATACCCCTATAAATAAATATTCCAAAAATACCCCTATAAGTAAAATATTCATAAAATACCCATGAGGCCTAAAACTGAAATAAATAAAGTAAATTAAAGAAAAAACTAAAATAATAATGTTAGTGCGTGCATAACAACTCGCAACAAAATGAAAATTCTAGAGTTTATGTAAGGAAATAATTAAAAACTATAACAAACGTAAGTAAAGAAAATTTATTCACACGCCAAAAACGAATACAAAAGTTTTGTTGCTCAAGTATGGAAAATTCCACTTGTTCAACCTTAATGGATACGACTTTGAAAAGAAAGAGAATTCTAACTGATCCTAACATGTTTTAAATAAGGATATGCATGCTTGAAACATGTGAAATATGCAAATGTCCTCTGGATCCAATCCTTTTAAAGCGAACAACAAATGCTCATTAAATTCTCTAGTGAAAGTCTGGTGGGATATTTACTAGAGTCAAACTAGTAATTATTTTGCCCATTTATAAAAAGCTGACCAAACTATCACGGATGATTTGTAAAGTGATTTATCGGTCAATCATGCATAACTGACTATTTTTTTTCAGAAATGATTTATGGATTGGGAGTCAACACTCAGATAAAAATACTCTGTCTCCCTCTTTTCCCGATCATTGTAAAACCTAATATATAAAAACTAAAAATTTTTGTAGTCCCTAAAAGTTACAGAGACTTTTTGGAATTAGCACTCTCTATATTTGTGCATTTCCATTCCATTTTAGATGTACACATTTTTCTTAAATCAAAATCTTGAGTTTTCACTTTCGGATTCTCTCGTAAACATGAAGATAAAGGCAAAGAGATCTCAACAAAATGAAAATTTTAGAGTTTATGTATGGAAAAAATTAAAATCGATACCAAATGTAAGTAGATAAAATTTATTTACACACCACAAACGAACACAAAAGTTTTGTTGTTCAAGTTTGGGAAATTCCACTAGTTCAACCCAAACGACATGGTATTTGATAAGAAAAATATTTCTAATAGATCCTAGCATGTTTTAAATATGGATATGCATGCTTGAAACATGTTAAATATGCAAATGCCCTATGGATCCAAACCTTTAAAAGTGAACAACAAATGCTCATTAAATTCTCAAGTGAATGTGCAGTGGTTATTTACCCAAGTCAAACAAGCCGTTATTTTGCCCATTTAAAAAAAGCTAACCTACCAATCACAGATGATTTGAAATGTGATTTATCAGTCAATCATGCGTAGCGGGCTATGTTTTTGTCAGAAATGACTTATGGATTGGGAGTCAACACTCAGTTAAAAATCCCCCGCCTCCCCCATATCCAGATCATTGAAAAACCTAATATATAAAAACAAAAAGAGTTTGCAGTCCCTAAAAGTTACAAAGACTTTTTGGAATTATCTCTCTCTACATTTGTACATTTCCATTCCATTTTAGATGTACACTTTTTCCATAAATCAAAACTTTGAGTTTCCACTTTCCGATTATCTCGTAAATAAGAAGATAAAGGCAAATAGATCACAACAAAATGAAAATTTTAGAGTTTATGTATGGAAAAAATTAAAAACAATAAAAAATTTAAGTAAAGAAAATTTATTCACACACCACAAACGAACACAAAAGTTTTACTGTGAATGTTTGGGAAATTTCACTAGTTCAACCCTAATGGCTTCGAATTTGACAAGAAAGAGATTTCTAACTAATCCTAACAAGTTTTAAATATGGATATGCATGCTTGAAACAAGTTAAATATGCAAATGCCATATCGATCCAAACCTTTTAAAGTGAACAACAAATGCTTATTAAATTCTCGAGTGAATGTGCGGTGGGATATTTACCCGAGTCAAACAAGCCATTGTTTTGCCCATTTACAAAAAATTTACCTAACAATCACAGATGATTTGTAAAGTGATTTATCGATCAATCATGCATAACGGGCTATGTTTTTGTACGAAATGACTTATGTATTGGGAGTCAACACACAGTAACAAATCCCTCGCCTCCCCCTTTTCCCATCATATCAAAACCAAATATATAAAAACTAATAGAGTATGCTTTCCCTTAAAGTTACAAAGACTTTTTGGAATTATCTCTCTCTAAATTTGTACATTTCCATTCCATTTTAGATGTACACATTTTCCTTAAATCAAAACTTTGAGTTTTCACTTTTCGATTATCTCGTAAACAAGAAGATAAAGGCAAATAGATCACTACAAAATGAAAATTTTAGAGTTTATGTATGGAAAAAATAAAAAACAAAACAAATGTAAGGAAAAAAAAATTATTCACACAACACAAACGAACACAAAAGTTTTGTTGTCCAAGTTTAGGAAATTCCACTAGTACAACCCTAATGGATAGGAATTTGATAAGAAATAGATTTCTAACTGATCCTAACATGTTTTAAATATGCATATGCATGCTTGAAACATGTTAAATATGAAAATGCCCTATGGATCCAAACCTTTTTAAGCGACCAACAAATGCTCATTAAATTCTCAAGTGAACGTGCGGTGGGATATTTACCCGTGTCAAACAAGCCATTATTTTACACATTTACAAAAATCTGACCTAACAATCATAGATGATTTGTAAAGTGATTTATCAGTCAATCATGCATAACGGGCTATGTTTTATTAAGAAATGACTTATGGATTGGGAGTCAACACTCCGTTAAAAATCCCACGTCTCTCCCATTTCCAGGTCATTACAAAACCTAATATATAAAAATTAAAAGAGTTCGCAATCCCTAAAATTTACGGAGACTTTTTGGAATTATCTCTCTCTACTTTTTTTGCATTTCAATTCCATTTTAAATGTACACTTTGTCCTAAAATCAGAACTTTGAGTTTTCGCTTCTCGATTATCTCGTAAACAAGAAGATAAAGGTAAATAGATCACAACAAAATGAAAATTTTAGAGTTTATGTATCGTAAAAATTAAAGACAATACCAAATGTAAGCAAAGAAAATATATTTTCACACCACAAGCGAACACAAAAGTTTTGTTATCCAACATTGGGAAATTCCACTAGTCCAACCCTTATGGCTTGGAATTTGACAAGAAAGTGATTTCTAACTGATCCTAACATGTTTTAAATATGGATATGCAAGCTTGAAACATGTTCAATATGCAAATGCCCTATGGATCCAAACCTTTTAAAGCGAAAAATAAAAACTCATTGAATTTTCAAGTGAACGTGGAGTGGGATATTTACCCGAGTGAAACAAGCAATTATTTTGCCCATTTACAAAAAGCTGACCTAACAATCACAGATGATTTGTAAAGTGATTTATCGGTCAATCATGCATAACGGGCTAAGTTTATGTAAGAAATGGCTTATGGATTGGGAGTCAACAATCAGTTAAAAATCCCCCGTGTCCCCCATTTTTCGATTATTGCAAAACCTAATATTTAAAAACTAATAGAGTTTGAAGTCCCTAAAAGTTATTGAGACTCTTTGGAATTATCTCTCTCTATATTTGTGCATTTTCTTTCCATTTTTTATGTACACTTTTTCTTAAATCAAAACTTTGAGTTTTCACTTTCCGATTCTCTCGTAAGTAAGAAGATAAAGGCAAATAGATCACAACAAAATGAAAATTTTAGAGTTTATGTATGGAAAAAATTAAAAACAATAACAAATGTTAGTAAAGAAAATTTATTCACACACAGCAAAAGAACAAAAACATTTTTTGTCCATTTTTGGGAAATTCCACTTGTTCAAATCTAATGGCTTGGAATTTGACAAGAACGAGATTTCTACCTGATCCTAAAATGTTTCAAATATGGATATGCATGCTTGAAACATGTTAAATATGCAAATTCCCTATGGATCCAAACCTTTTAAAGTTAACGTGCAGTGGGATATTTACCCGAGTCAAACAGGCCATTATTTTGTCGATTAAAAAAAGCAGACTTAACAATCACAGATGATTTGTAAAGTGATTTATCAGTCAATCATGCATAACGGGCTATATTTTTTTTAGAAATGACTTATGGATTGGGAATAAGCACTCAGTTAAAAATCCCATGCCTCCCCCATTTTTCGATCATTGCAAAACCTAATATATAAAAACTAAAAGTGTTTGCAGTCCCTAAAAATTACAGAGACTTTTTGGAATTATCTCTCTCTACATTTGTGGATTTTCATTCCATTTTAAATGTACACTTTTTAAATAAATGAAAATTTTGAGTTTTCACTTTCCGATTCTCATGTAAACAAGAAGATAATGGCAAATAGATCACAACCAAATGAAAATTTTAGAGTTTATGTATGGAATAAATTAAAAACAATAAGAAATTTAAGTAAAGAAAACTTATTCATACACTACAAATGAACACAAAATTTTTGTTGTCCAAGTTTTGGAAATTCCAATAGTTCAACCCTTATGGCTAGGAATTTGACAAGAAATATTCCTACTTGATCCTAACATGTTTTAAATAGGGATATGCATGCATGAAACATGTTAAAGATGCAAATGCCCTATGGATCCAAACCTTTTAAAGTGAACAACAAATGCTCATTAAATTCTCAAGTGAATGTGCGGTGGGATATTTACCCGAGTCAAACAAGCCATTACTTTTCCCATTTACAAAAAGCTGACCTAACAATCATAAATGATTTGTAAAGTGATTAATCGGTCAATCATGCATAACGGGCTATGTTTTTGTAAGAAATGACTTATGGATTGGAAGTCAACACTCAGTTAAAAACCCCCCGCCTCCCCCTTTTTCCAATCATTGTAAAATCTAATATATAAAAACTAAAAGAATTTGCAGTCCCTAAAAGATACAAAGAGTTTTTGGAATTATCTCTCTCTACATTTGTGCTTTTCCATTCGATTTTAGATGTACACTTTTTTCTTAAATCTAAACTTTGAGTTTTCACTTTCTGATTCTCTCGTAAACAAGAAGATAATGACAAATTGATTACAACAAAATGAAATTTTTTGATTTTTTGTATGGAAAAAATTAAAAACAACAATGTTGAATTTATGGAAAAGAGAATTTCATTGGCTTCAAGAACATGTTGTAGTCAGAGTACATGAACCTCTATTTATAATAGAGGAAGGTAGTTGAGTCCAATTACAATAAAACTACTCTTGTCCCAATTACTCCCAAACGTTAACAGTTAAGGTATGACCTAACATAATTAGGTGACTCAATATTCATAAAAGACAAATATAACTTAAACTAAAAATCTTCGGTCATGACCCTAAGATAAACATACTTTTGTGAGTCCTGCTTGATCTTCCAAATAATGTGATAAGGACGCTAGCTCTTGGAAATCATTGTGAGTCCTACTTCTTAAGTGCTTGGGCCCATCTTGTGGGCCTTCCTTGATCATGTGGCCATCCTTATAATAATTTTACATATGTGGGCCTTCCTTGGTCGATTGGGTTTGATCTTACCTTCCAAAAAATAACAAATGTAATAGAGAAAATTTATTCACACACCTCAAACGAACACAAAAGTTTGGGAAATTCTCCTAGGTCAACCCCTAGGGCTTGGAATTTGATAAGAATGAGATTTCTAAGTGATCCTAACATGTTTGAAATATGGATATGAATGCTTGAAACATGTTAAAGATGCAAATGCCCATTGGATCCAAACCTTTTAAAGTGAACAACAAATGCTCATTAAATTCTCAAGTGAACGTGCGGTGGGATATTTACCCGAGTCAAACAAGCCATTATTTTGCCCAATAACAAAAAGCTCACCTAACAATCACAGATGATTTTTAAAGTGATTTATCGGTCAATCATGCGTAACGGGCTATGTTTTTGTAAGAAATGACTTATGGATTGGGATTCAACACTCAGTTAAAAATCCCTCGCCTCCCCATTTTCCCGATCATTGCTAAATCAAATATATAAAAAATAAAATAGTTTGTAGTCCCTAAAAGTTACAAAGACTTTTTGGAATGATCTCTCTCTACATTTATACATTTTCATTCCATTTTAGATGTACACTTTTTTCTTAAATATAAACTTTGACTTTTCACATTCCGATTCTCTCATAAACAAGAAGATAAAGGCAAAGATCTCATAACAAAATGAAAATTTTAGAGTTTATGTGTGGAAAAAATTAAAAAAAATAACAAATATAAGTAAAGAAAATTTATTCACACACCACAAACGAACACAAAAGTTTTGTTGTCCAAGTTTGGGAAATTCCACTAGTTCAACCCTAATGGCAAGGAATTTTATAAGAAAGAGATTTCTAACTTATCCTGACATGTTTTAAATATGGATATGCATTCTTGAAACAAGTTAAAGATGCAAATGCCCTATAGATCCAAACCTTTTAAAGCGAACAAAAAATGCTCATTAAATACTCAAGTGAAAGTCCGGTGAGATATTTACCTGAGTCCAACTAGCCATTATATTACCCATTTACAAATGGCTGACCTAACAATAATAGATGATTTGTAAAGTGATTTGTTGGCCAATCCTGCGTATTGGACTATATTTTTGTCAGAAATGACTTATGGATTGGGAGTCAACACTCAATCAAAAATCCCCTGCCTCCCCCTTTTCCCGATCATTGCTAAACCTAATATATAAAAACTAATAGAGTTTGAAGTCCCTAAAAGTTATAAAAACTTTTTGGAATTATCTCTCTCTACATTTGTGCATTTCCATTCCATTTTAAATATACACTTTTTTTTAAATATAAACTTTGAGTTTTCACTTTCCGATTCTCTCGTTAACAAGGAGATAAGGGCAAAGAGATCACAAAGAAATGAAAATTTTAGAGTTTATGTATGGAAAAAATTAAAAACAATAACGTCTGTAAGTAAAGAAAATTTATTCACACACCACAAACGAACACAAAAGTTTTGTCATCCAAGTTTGGGAAATTCCACTAGTTCAAACCTAATGACTTGGAATTTGATAAGAAAGATATTTCTAACTGATCCTAACATATTTTAAATATGGATATGCGTGCTTGAAAGATGTTAAAGATGTAAATGCCCTATGGATCGAAACCTTTTGAATCGAACAACAAATGCTCGTTAAATTCTCAAGTGAACGTGCGGTGGGATATTTACCTGAGTTAAAAAAACCATTATTTTGCCCATTTGAAAAAAGCTGACCTAACAATCACATGTTAAAGATGTAAATGCCCTATGGATCCAAACCTTTTGAATCGAACAACAAATGCTCGTTAAATTCTCAAGTGAACGTGCGGTGGGATATTTACCTGAGTTAAAAAAACCATTATTTTGCCCATTTGAAAAAAGCTGACCTAACAGTCACATGTGATTTTTAAAGTGATTTATCGGTCAATCATGTGTAATGGGCTATATTTTTGTAAGAAATAACTGATGGATTGAGAGTCAAAAACTTAGTTAAAAATCCCCCACCTCCCCCTTTTCCCGATCATTGAAAAACCTAATATATAAAAACTAAAAGAGTTTGTAGTCCCTAAAAGTTACAGAGACTTTTTGGAATTATCTCTCTCTACATTTGTGTATTTCCATTCCATTTTAGATGTACACATTTTTCTTAAATCAAAACTTAGAGTTTTCCCTTTCTGGTTCTCTCGTAAACAAGAACATAACGCAAAGAGATCACAAAAAATTGAAAATTTTAGAATTTATGTATAGAAAAAAGTAAAAACAATACCAAATGTAAGTAAAGAAAATTTATTCACACACTACAAATGAACACAAATGTTTTGTTGTCCAAGTTTGGGAAATTCCACTAGTTCAATCCTAATGGCTTGGAATTTGTAAAGTTTCTAGTTGATCCTATCATATTTTAAATATGGATATGCATGCTTGAAACATGTTAAACATGCAAATGCCCTATGGATCCAAACCTTTTAAAGTGAAAAAAAAATGCTCATTAAATTGTCATGTGAATGTTCGGTGGGATATTTACCCGAGTCAAACAAGCCATTATTATGCCTATTTACAAAAAGTTGGCCTAACAATCACAGATGATTTGTAAAGTGATTTATCAGTAAATCATGCTTAATGGGCTATGTTTTTGTAAGAAATGTCTGTTGGATTTGGAGTCAACATTTAGTAAAAAATCCCCCGCCTCCCCCTTTTCCCGATCATTGCAAAACCTAATTTATTAAAAAACTAAAAGATGTTGGAAGATAAGATCAAGCCCAAAAGACCATGGAAGACCCACATATGTAAGATTATTATAAGATGGGCTACATGACCAAGGTAGGCCCACAATATGGGCCCAAGCCCATAAGAAGTAGGACCCACAATGATTACCAAGAGCTGGCATCCTTATCACATCAGTTGGAAGATCAAGAAGGACTCACAAATGTATCATTATCTTAGGGTCACGACCAAGAAGAGTTTTAGTTTAAGTTATATTTGGTTTTTATCAATATTGAGTTACCTAATTATGTTAGGACTTACCTTAAATGTTAGAGTTGGGGTGTAATAGGGACAAGGGTAGTTTTATTGTAATTGGACTCTACTACCTTCCTCTATTATAAATAGAGGTTCATGTACTCTGATTACAACAAGTTATTTGAAGTCAATAAAGTATTTCAATTTTCCATAAATTCAACATGGTATCAGAGTAAGTTCTGTGAGTTGACTTGGTTCATAGTTATTTTTTTCAATCCCTACACCCGTAGTTTTCTTTGCAAATTTTACCTCTATACGTAGATTTTTATATTGCAATTTATAAATTTACCGAAATATATTTGAGTCTAATTTCCAAAGAAAACTGATTTGTTCCAATTGAAGTTATCTATAGAGAGATATAAATATTTGTATAAGCGAATGTCAGATTGCAAAAAAAGGTTCAGGCAACAGCAGCAATCTTCAGATTCAGAGGTATTTTTTGCTATCAAGAAGTAGACTTTATATGGAGGAATATATATCAAAATAAATATCGGTAAGTCTATTCTTTTACCTATTCAACCATTTTTTTATCTGAGTTATCTCCAAATAGAAATCTATATTTGTAGCAGCAAAGGTTAGATATAAAAAGAGGTTCAAGCGGCAGCAGAAAGATTCAAATTTTGAGGTATTTTATGCTATCAAGAAAGAGACTTTATATGGATAATTATATATCAAAAGAAAGATACATAAGTCTATTTTCTTAACTATTCCACAAATTCTCGGTATGAGTTTTTTATAAGGAGATATTGATCTTCGAAATGTCACTGGTTGTTATGGAAAAATAGGAGAAACAGAACTTTGTTCGGCCAGGTGACTGAGACCGAAATCTATCAGATTATTTATCTTCTGATAATTATATATAATGAAGAGAACTTATAATTGGATGAAATTTATTTAATTCTAGATTCATAATGAAAAACTTTCATGTCAATCTGATCTATATTTAAAGATATATTCAAATTGGAAGAATCAAAGATCGTGCTTGTATCCTGTTGTATTGAAAAATCCGAATCTATGCCAATTGTTTTGCGTCACTTTTTGAATTGATATATTAGGAAAATATCTCAAATCTCCCTGGTTTAAGAGATTATCTATACATCTCTGTTATTTGGGCTTATTGTTACATCTATGATATTTGGTTCAAACTGGGATCACTGCCATTACCTCCCAGCTTGAGGGAGAGAAGTAAAAGAAGAACAAGAAAGATGTATTTTATTCCTTATGTTTTGGATAAGTTTATGTGACCAAAATATTCAAGAAAGGGGGAGCACAAAAGATTAAGCTTGTGCATCAAAGAAGAAATTTTTATATCAGATTATTTCATGGGTTCTTTGACAAAGTTTACTATTTGGTTCGTGTTATATGTGTTGGAACATGGTCGTGTTATATTTAGTTGCAGCTATTATGCCTCTTTGGGGACATTATTATTGAATAAGACTTGGCCTCATGTCATTATTTATTTTACCCTATCAAAAAGATCAAAATTGTTTGTGGTTGGGAGTCCATGATGGAGGAACTTTATCCCCATCAAAAAGATGAAAATTATTTGTGGTTTCTAGTCCACGACGGAGGAAACTTCATCCCCGTCAAAAAGATGAAAATTATTTGTGGTTGGAAGTACATGATGGAGGAACTTCATCCTCGTAAAAAAGATGAAAATTATTTGTGGTTGGAAGTCCATGACGAATAAACTTCATCCTCGTCAAAAAGACATATATTATTTGACCCCCCCCCCCCCCCCCCCCCCCCCCCCCCCCCCCCCCCTCTCCTGTAATGGCTTCTATGTCTCCTACCACTTGAGAGTCATTGTCCTATGGAGGGACACAGTGATCAACACTTCAGAGCAATTCCGATAGACACACTACCTATAGCAGTGGAGTGTGCCCTACATCCAATATTAAGATTGGAGTATGAAGCAATGGCTTACTGGCTACGTGTGATTTTTACTCTCACTTATGGAGTATTAAGATTTTTAGTGTGCGATAGACACACTACCATAGGGCCTCAAGGAAAGACGCAACAACGTGAAGGGGAATGTTGGAAGATGAAGGCATATTGGAATATGTGCCATTTTATACAAATATATTTTATACATCATTTGCAGCAAGCTAGGAGTTCATGTTGTTCTCTCACCCCCAGCTTGAGGGGGAGTGTTGGAAGATCAAGCCCAAACGACCAAGGAAGGCCCACATATGTAAGATTATTATAAGATGGGCCACATGACCAAGGAAAGCGCACAAGATGGGCCCAAGCCCATAAGAAGTAGGACCCACAATGATTACCAAGAGCTGGCATCCATATTACATCAGTTGGAAGATCAAGAAGGACTCACAAAAGTATCTTTATCTTAGGGTCACGACCAAGAAGAGTTTTAGTTTAAGTTATATTTGTCTTTTATTATTAATGAGTTACCTAATTATGTTAGGACTTACCTTAAGTGTTAGAGTTTGGGTGGAATTGGGCCAAGGGTAGTTTTTTTTTAATTGGACTCTACTACCTTCCTCTATCTTAGGGTACTCTGATTACAACAAATTATTTGAAGTCAATCAAGTATTTTACTTTTCCATACATTCAAGAAAAGAGTTTGCAATCCCTAAAACTTAAAGAGACTTTTTGGAATTATCTCTCTCTACATTTGTGCATTTCCATACCATTTTAAATGTATACTTTTTTCTTAAATAAAAACTTTGAGTTTTCACTTTCCTATTCTCTCGTAAACAAGAAGATAAAGGCAAATAGTTCAAAACAAAATAAAAATTTAATAGTATATGTATGGAAAAAATTAAAAACAATAGAAAATTTCAATAAAAAAATTTATTCACACACCTCAAGCGAACACAAAATTTTTGTTGTCCAAGTTTGGGAAAATCCACTAGTTCAACCCTAATGGCTTGGAATTTTATAAGAAAGAGATTTTTAACTGATCCGAACATGTTTTAAATATGGATATGCATCCTTGAAACATGTTCAAGATGCAAATGCACTATGGTTCCAAACCTTTTAAAGCGAACAGCAAATGCTCTTTAAATTCTCAAGTGAACGTGCGGTGGGATATTTACCCGAGTCAAACAAGCCATTATTTTGCCCATTTAGAAAAAGCTGACCTAACAATCACAGATGATTGGTAAAGTGATTTATTGTCAATAATGCGTAATGGGCTATATTTTTGTAAGAAATGATTTATGGATTGGAAGTCAACACTCATTTAAAAATCCCCCGCCTCTCCCTTTTCCAGATCATTGCAAAACCTAATATATAAACACTAAAAGAGTTTGCAATCCCTAAAAGTTATAGAGACTTTTTGGAACTGTCCCTCTCTACATTTGTGCATTTCCATTCCATTTTACATTTACATTTTTTTCTTAAAGCAAAAATTTGAGTTTTCACTTTCATATTCTCTTGTACACAAGAAGATAAAGGCAAATAGTTCACAACAAAATGAAAAATTTAGAGTTTATGTATGGAAAAAATTAAAAACAATAACAAACGTAAGTAAAGAAAATTTCTTCACACACCACAAAAGAACACTAAAGTTTTGTTGTCCAAGTTTAGGAAATTCCATTTGTTCAACCCTAATCGCATGAAATTTGATAACAAAGATTTCTAACTGATCCTAGCATGTTTTAAATACGGATATGCATGCTTGAAACTTGTTAAATATTCTAATTCACTATGGATCCAAACCTTTTAAAGCAAACAAAAAATGCTAATTAAATTCTCAAGTGAACGTTCGGTGGGATATTTACCCGAGTCAAACAAGCCATTATTTTGCCCATTTAAAAAAAGTTGACCTAACAATTATGGATGATTTGTAAAGTGATTTATCGATCAATAACGTGTAATGGGCTACGTTTTTGTAAGAAATGACTTATGGATTGGTAGTCAACACTCAATTAAAAATCCCTCGGCTCCCCCTTTTCCTGATCATTGCAAAACCTAATATATAAAAACTAAAAGTGTTTGCAATCCCTAAAAGTTACAGAGACTTTTTGGAATTATCCCTCTCTACATTTGTGCATTTCCATTCCATTTTAGATGTACACTTTTTTCTTAAATCAACACTTTGATTTTTCACTTTCCTATTCTTTCGTAAACAAGAAGATAAAGGCAAAAAGATCAAAACCATATGAAAATTTTATAGTTTATATATGGAAAAAATTAAAAGAAATAAAAAATGTAAGAAAAAAAATTTATTCACACACCTCAAACGAACACAAAAGTTTTGTTGTCCAAGTTTGGGAAATTCCACTTGTTCAACCCTAATGGCTCTGAATTTGATAAGAAAGAGATTTCTAACTGATCCTAACATGTTTTAAATATGGATATGCAGGCTTGAAGCATGTTAAAGATGCAAATACAGTATGGATCCAAACCTTTTATAGCAAACAACAAATGCTCATTAAATTTTCAAGTGAACGTGCGGTGGGATATTTACCCAAGTCAAACAAGCCATTATTTTGCCTATTTACAAAAAACTGACCTAACAATCACAGATGATTTGTAAAGTGATTTATCAGTCTATAATGTGTAACGGGCTATGGTTTTTTATGAAATGAGTTATGGATTGGGAGTCAACACTCAGTTAAAAATCCACCGCCTCCCCCTTTTCCCGATCATTGCAAAACCTAATATATAAAAATTAAAAGAGTTTGCAATCCCTAAAAGTTGCAGAGACTTTTTGGAATTATCTCTCTCTAAAATTTTGTATTTCCATTCAATTTTAGATGTACACTTTTTTCTTAAATCAAAACTTTGAGATTTCACTTTCCGATTCTCTCGTAAACAAGAAGAACAAGGAAAATAGATCACGATAAAATGAAAATTCAAGAGTTTATGTATGGAAAATATTTAAAACAATAACAAATTTAAGTAAAAAAATATTATTCACACACCACAAACGAACGCAAAAGTTTTGTTGTCCAAGTTTGAGAAATTCCACTTGTTCAACCCTAATGGCTTGGAATTTGATAAGAAAGAGATTTTGAACTGATCCTAACATGTTTTAAATATGGATATGCATGCTTGGAACATGTTAAAGACGCAAAAGCACTATGGACCCAAACCTTTTAAAGTAAACAACAAATGCTCATCAAATTCTCAAGTGAACTTGTGGTGAGATATTTACCCGAGTCAAACAAGCCATTATTTTTCCCATTTACAAAAAGCTAACCTAACACACAGATGATTTGTAAAGTGATTTATCGGTCAATCATGTGTAACGGCCTATGTTTTTATAAGAAATGACTTATTGATTGGGTGACAACACTCAGTTGAGAATCCTCTGCCTCCCCATTTTCCCGATCATTGCAAAACCTAATATGTAAAAACTAAAAGAGTTTACAGTCCCTAAAAGTTACCGATACTTTTTGGAATTATCTCTCTCTATATATGTGCATTGCCATTCCATTTTAGATGTAAATTTTTTTATTAAATCAAAACTTTCAGTTTTCACTTTCCGATTCTCTCGTAAACAAGAAGATAAAGACAAATAGATGACAACAAAATGGAAATTTTAGAGTTTATGTATGGAAAAAATTAAAAACCATAACAAATGAAAGTAAAGAAAATTTATTCACACACCACAAATGAACACAAAAATTTTGTTGTCCAAGTATGGGAAATTCCACTAGTTCAACCCCAATGGCTTGGAATTTGATAAGAAAGAGATTATGAATTGATCCTAATATGTGTTAAATATGGATAAGCATGGTTGAAACATGTTAAAGATGCAAAAGCACTATGGATCCAAACCTTTTAAAGTTAACAAAAATTGCTCATTAAATTCTCAAGTGAACGTGCGGTGGGATATTTACCCGAGTCAAACGAGCCATTACTAAAAAGCTTACCTAACACACAGGTGATTTGTAAAGTGATTTGTTGGTCAATCATGTGTAACGGGCTATGTTTTTGTAAGAAATGACTTATTGATTGGGAGTTAACACTCAATTGAGAATCCTCTGCCTCCCCCTTTTCCCGATCATTGCAAAACCTAATATATAAAAACTAAAAGAGTTTGTCGTCCCTAAAAGTTACCGATACTTTTTGGAATTATCTCTCTCTATATATGTGAATTGCCATTCCATTTTGGATGTACATTTTTTTCTTAAATCAAAACTTTGAGTTTTCACTTTTCGATTCTCTCGTAAACAAGAAGATAAAGTCAAATAGATGACAACAAAATGGAAATTTTAGAGTTTATGTATGCAAAAAAATTAAAAACAATAAAAAATGTAAGTAAAGAAAATTTATTCACAAACCACAAACGAACACAAAAGTTTTGTTGTCCAAGATTGGGAAATTCCACTAGTTCAACCCTAACGGCTTGAAATTTGATAAGAAAGAGATTTCTAACGGATCCTAACATGTTTTAAATATGGATATGGATGCTTGAAACATGTTAAACATGCAAAGCACCTATGGATCCAAACCTTTTAAAGCGAACAACAGATGCCTATTAAATTTTCAAGTGAACTTGTTGTTAGATATTTACCTGAGTCAAACAAGCCATTATTTTGCCCATTAACAAAAAGCTGATCTAACAATCACAGATGACATATAATTTTGATATATCAGTCTATCATGCATAACGAGAAATGTTTTTGTTAGAAATGACTTATGAATTGGGAGTCAACACTTAGTTAAAAATCCCCGCCTCCCTATTTTTTCGATCATTACAAAACATAATAAATAAAAACTAAAATAGTTTGCAGTCCCTAAAATTTACAAAGAATTTTTGGAATTATCACTATCTACATTTGTGGATTTCCATTGCATTTTATATGTACACTTTTTTCTTTAATTAAAACTTTGAGTTTTCACTTTCCGATTCTCTCGTAAAGAAGAAGATAAAGGCAAATAGATCACAACAACAAGAAAATTTTAGAGTTTATGTCCGAAAAAAACTTTTAACAATAACAACTGTAAGTAAAGAAAATTTATTCACACACCACAAACGAACACATAATTTTTGTTGTCCAAGTTTGGGAAATTCCACTACTTCAAACCTAATGGCTTGGAATTTGATAAGAAAGACATTTCTAACAGATCCTAACATGTTTTAAATATGGATATGCATGCTGAAAAATTTGTCAAAGATGCAAATGCCCTATGGATCCAAATCTTTTAAAGCGAACAACAAATGCACATTAAATTCTCAAGTGAAAGTGCGGTGGGATATTTACTTGAATCGAACAAGCCATTATTTTGCCCATTTACAAAAAGCTGATCTAACAATCATAGTTGATTTGTAAAGTTATTTATCGGTCAAAAATGTGTAACGGGCTATGTTTTTGTTAGAAATGACTTATGGATTGGGAGTCAACACTCAAGTGAAAATCCCCTGCGTCCCCCTTTTCCCGATAATTTCAAAACCTAATATATAAAAACTAAAAGAGTTTGCAGTCCCAAAAAGTTACAGAGACATTATGGATTTGGATTTATCTCACTCTAAATATGTGCATTTCCATTCCATTTGATATGTACAATTTTTTCTTAACTCAAAACTTTGAGTTTTCACTTTTCGATTCTCTCGTAAATAAGAAGATAAAAACAAATCATTCACAACAAAATGAAAATTTTGGAGTTTATGTATGGAAAAAATTTAAAACAATAACAAATGTAAGAAAAGAAAATTTATTCACACACCACAAACAAACACAAAAGTTTTGTTGTCCATGTTTCGGAAATTCCACTAGTTACACCCTAAAGGCTTGGAATTTGATATGAGATTTCTAACTGATCCTAACATGTTATAAATATTGATATGCATGCTTGAAACATGTTAAAAATTCAAATGCCCTATGGATGAAAAACCTTTTAAAATGAACAACAAATGCTCATTAAATTCTCAAGTGACCGTGCGGTGGAATATTTACCCGAGTCAAACAAGCCATTATTTTGCCGATTGAAAACAAGTTGACCTAACAATCACAGATGATTTGTAAAGTGATTGATCGGTCAATCATGCGTGACGGGCACTATTTTTGTAAGAAATGACTTATGGATTTGGAGTCAACACTCAGTTAAAAATCCCTCGCCTCCCCCTTTTTTCGATCATTGCAAAACATAATAAATAAAAACTAAAATAGTTTTCTGTCCCAAAAATTTACAGATACTTTTTGGAATTATCACTATCTACTTTTGTGGATTTCCATTCCATTTTATATGCATTCTTTTTTCTTTAATCAAAACTTTGAGTTTTCACTTTCCAATTCTCTCGTAAAAATGAAGATAAAGGCAAATAGATCACAACAAAATGAAAATTTTAGAGTTTATGTAAGGAAAAAATTTTAAACAATAACAAGTGTAAGTAAAGAAAATTTATTGACACACCACAAACGAAAACATAAGTTTTGTTGTCCAAGTTTGGGAAATTCCACTACTTCAAAACTAATGGCTTGGAATTTGATAAGAAAGAGATTTCTATCAGATCCTAACATGTTTTAAATATGGATATGCAGGCTTGAAATATGTCAAAGATGCAAATGCCCTATGGATCCAAATCTTTTAAAGCGAACAACAAATACACCTTAAATTCTCAAGAGAAAGTGCGGTGGGATATTTACCCGAATCAAACAAGCCATTATTTTGCGCATTTACAAAAAGTTGATCTAACAATCATAGTTGATTTGTAAAGTTATTTATCGGTCAAACATGTGTAATGGGCTATGTTTTTTTAGGAAATGACTTATGGATTGGGAGTCAACACTCAAGTGAAAATCCCCTGCGTCCCCCTTTTCCCGATAATTTCAAAACCTAATATATAAAAACTAAAAGAGTTTGCAGTCCCAAAAAGTTATAGAGACATTATGGATTTATCTCACTCTACATATGTGCATTTCCATTCCATTTGATATGTACAATTTTTTCTTAAATCAAAACTTTGAGTTTTCACTTTCCGATTCTCTCGTAAATAAGAAGATAAAAACAAATCATTCACAACAAAATGAAAATTTTGGAGTTTATGTATGGAAAAAATTTAAAACAATAACAAATGTAAGAAAAGAAAATTTATTCACACACCACAAACGAACACAAAAGTTTTGTTGTCCATGTTTTCGAAATTCCACTAGTTCAACCCTAAAAGCTTGGAATTTGTTAAGAGATTTCTAACTGATCCTAACATGTTATAAATATGGATATGCATGCTTGAAACATGTTAAAGATGCAAATTCCTTATGGATCCAAACCTTTTAAAACAAATAACAATTGCTCTTTAAATTCTCAAGTGAATGTGCGGTGGAATATTTACCCGAGTCAAACAAACCATTATTTTGCCGATTGACAAAAAGATGACCTAACAATCACAGATGATTTGTAAAGTGATTGATCGGTCAATCATGCGTGACGGGCTCTGTTTTTGTAAGAAATGACTTATGGATTTGGTGTCAACACTCAGTTAAAAATCCCCCGCCTCCCCCTTTTTCCGATCATTGCAAAGCATAATAAATAAAAACTAAAATAGTTTGCAGTCCCTAAAATTTACAGAGACTTTTCTGAATTATCACTATCTACATTTGTGGATTTCCATTCCATTTTATCACATTTTTCTTTAATCAAAACTTTGAGTTTTCACTTTCCGAGTCTCTCGTAAACAAGAAGATAAAGGTAAATAGATCACAACAAAATGAAAATTTAAGAGTTTATGTATGGAAAAAATTTTAAACTATAACAAGTGTAAGTAAAGAAAATTTATTCACCCACCACAAACGAACACATAATTTTTGTTGTCCAAGTTTGGGAAATTCCACTAGTTCAAACCTTATGGCTTGGAATTTGATAAGAAAGAGATTTCTAATAGATCCCAACATGTTTTGAATATGGATATGCATGCTTGAAAAATATTAAAGATGCAATAGCCCTATGGGTCCAAACCTTTTAAAGCGAACAACAAATGCCTATTAAATTCTCAAGTGAACGTGATGTGGGATATTTACCCTAGTAAAACAAGCCATTATTTTTCCCATTTACAAAAAGTTGACCTAACAATCACAGATTATATGTAAAGTGATTTTTCGGTCAATCTTGCGTAATGGACTATAGTTTTGTAAGAAATGACTTATGGATTGGGAGTCAACACTCAGTTGAAAATCCCCCACCTCCCCTTTTTTCGATCATTGCAAAACGTAGTATGTAAAAACTAAAATAGATTGCAGTCCCCAAAATTTACATAGTCCTTTTGGAATTATCTCTCTCTACAATTGTGCATTTCCATTCCATTTTATGTGTACACTTTTTTCTTTAATCAAAATATTGAGTTTTCACTTTTCGAATCTCTCATAAACAAGAAGATCAAGGCAAATAGATCACAACTAAATTAAAATTTTAGAGTTCATGTATGGAAAAAACTTACAAACAATAACAAATGTAAGAAAAGAAAATTTATTCACACACCACAAACGAACACAAAATTTTTGTTGTCTAAGTTTGGGAAAATCAACTAGTTCAACCCTAATGACTTAGAATTTGACAAGAAAAAGAGATTTCTAACCGATCCTAACATGTTTTAAATATGGATATGCATGCTTGAAACATGCTAAAGATGCAAATTCCCTATGGATCCAAACCTTTTAAAGCAAACAACAAATGCTCATTAAATTCTCAAGTGAACGTGCAGTGGGATATTTACCCGAGTCAAACAAGCAATTATTTTCCCATTTACAAAAAGACGACCTAACAATCAGAGATGATTTGTAAAGTGATTTATCGGTCAATCATGCGTAACGAGATATGTTTTCGTAATAAATCACTTATGGATTGGGAGTCAACACTCAGTTAAGATCCGCCACCTCCCCCTTTTCCTGATTATTGCAAAACCTAATTTATAAAAACTAAAAGATTTTGCAGTTCCAAAAAGTTACCGAGACTTTTTGGAGTTATCTATCTCTACTTTTGTGCATCTCCTTTCCATTTTAGATGTACACTTTTTTCTTCAATCAAAACTTTGAGTTTTCACTTTCATATTTTCTCGTAGACAAGAAGATAAAGGCAAAATAGATCACAACAAAATGGAAATTTTAGATTTTATGTACAGAAATTTTTTAAAGAAATAACAAACGTAAGTATAGAAAATTTATTCACACACCACAAATGAACACATATGTTTTGTTGTCCAAGTTTTGTAAATTCCACTAGTTCAACCCTATTGGCCTGGAATTTGATAAGAAAGAGATTTCTAACTAATCCTAACATGTTTTAAATATGGATATGCATGCCTGAAACATGTTAAAGATGCAAATTCCAGATGGATCCAAACCTTTTAAAGCGAACAACAAATGCTCATTAAATTCTCAAGTGAACGTGCGGTTGGATATTTCCTGAGTCAAACAAGCCATTATTTTGCCCATTTACAAAAAAGTTGACCTAACAATCATAGATGATTTGTAAACTGATTTATCGGTCAATCATGCATAATGGGCTACGTTTTTGTGAGAAATGACTTATGGATTGGGAGTCAACACTCAAATAAAAATCCCCTTCCTTCCCATTTATCCAATCAATGCAAAACCTAATATTTAAAACTAAAAGAGTTTGCAGTCGCTAAAAGTTATAGAGACTTTTTGGAATTATCTCTCTCCATATTTGTAAATTTCCATTCCATTTTAGTTGTTCACATTTTTCTTAAATCCTAACATTGAGTTTTCACATGCCGATTCTCTAGTAAACAAGAAGATAAAGGAAAATAGATCACACCAAAATGAAAAATTTAGAGTTTATGGATGGAAAAAATTAAAAAACAATAATAAATATAAGTAAAGAAAATTTATTCACACACCACAAACAAACACAAAAGTTTTGTTGTCCAAGTTTGGGAAATTCCACTAGTTCAAGCTTAATGGCTTGGAATTTCATAAGAAAGAGATTTCTAACTGATCCTAAGATTTTTTAAATATGCATATGCATGCTTGAAACATGTTAAAGATTCAAATGCCCTTGGATCCAAACCTTTTAAAGTGAACAACAAATGGTCATTAATTTCTCAAGTGAAGGTGCGGTGGGATATTTACCCGAGTCAAACAATTATTTTGCCCATTTGGAAAAAGTTGACCTAACAATCATAGATGATTTGTAAAGTGATTTTTTGGTCAATCATGCGTCGCGGGCTATGTTTTTGTAAGAAATGAATTATGGATTGGGAGACAACACTCAGTTAAAAATCCCCCGCCTCCCCCTTTTCTCGATCATTGCAATACCTAATATATAAATACTAAAAGAGTTTGCTATCCCTAAAAGTTACAGAGACTTTTTGGAACAATCTCTCTATACATTTGTGCATTTCCATGCCATTTTAGATGTATATATTTTTATTAAATCAAAACTTTGTGTTTTCACGTTCTGATTCTCTCGTAAACAATAAGATAAAGGCAAATAGATCATAGCAAAATGAAAGTTTTAGAGTTTATGTATGGAAAAAATTTAAAACAATAACAAATGTAAGTAAAGAAAATGTATTCACACACCACAAATGAACACAAAAGTATTCTTATGCAAGTTCGAGAAATTCCAATAGTTCAACCCTAATGGCATGGAATTTGATAAGAAAAAGATTTTTAACTGATCCTAACTTGTTTTAAAATTGGATATGCATGTTTGAAACATGTTAAAGATGTAAATGCCCTATGGATCCAAACCTTTTAAAGCGAACACCAAATGCTCTTTAAATTCTTAAGCGAATGTGCGGGTGAATATTTACCGGAGTACAACAAGCCATTATTTTGCCCCTTTACAAAAAGTTGACCTAACAATCACAGATAATTAGTGAAGTGATTTATCGGTCAATCATACGTAACAGGCTATGTTTTTGTAAGAAATGACTTTTGGATTGGGATTCAACACTAAGTTAAAAATCCCTAGCCTCCTTCTTTTCCCGTTGATTGCAATACCTAATATATAAAAACTAAAAGAGTTTGCAATCCCTAAAAGTTACATAGACTTTTTGGAATTATCTCTCGATACATTTGTGCATTTCTATTCCATTTTAGATGTACACTATTTTCTTAAATCAAAACTTAGTGTTATCACTCTCCTATTCTCTCATAAACAAGAAGATAAAGGCAAATAGTTCACAACAAAATGAAAATTTTAAAGTTTATGTATGGAAAAAATTATAAACAATAACAAATGAAAGTAAAGAAAATTTAATCAAACAACAAAAACGAACACAAAAGTTTTGTTGTCCATGTTTGGGAAATTTCACTAGTTCAACCCTAATGAGTGGGAATTTGATAAAAAAAATTTTCTAACTGATCCTAACATATTTTAAATATGGATATGCATGCTTGAAACATGTTAAAGATTCAAATGCACTATGGATCCAAACCTTTTAAAATGAACAACAAATGCGCATTAAATTCTTAAGTGAACGTGCGGTGGGATATTTACCTGACTCAAACAAGCCTTTATTTTGCCCATTTACAAAAAGCTGACCTAACAATCACAGATGATTGGTAAAGTGATTTATCAGTCAATAATGCGAAACGGGCTTTGTTTTTATAAGAAATGACTTATGGATTGGGAATCAATATTTAGTTAAAAATCCCTCGCCTCCCCCTTTTTCGGATCATTGCAAAACCTAATACATAAAAACTAAAAGTGTTTCAAATCCCTAAAAGGTACAGAGACCATTTGGAATTATCTCTCTCTACATTTGTGCATATCAATTCCATTTTAGATGAACAATTTTTTCTTAAATCAAAACTTTGAGATTTCACTAGGCAAATAGATCACAGCAAAATTAAAATTTTAGAGTTTATGTAAGGAAAAAATTTTAAAAAAACAAAAGTAAGTATAGAAAATTTATTCACACACTACAAACGAACACAAAAGTTTTGTTGTAAAAGTTTGGGAAATTCCACTAGTTCAACCCTAATTTCTTGAATTTGATAAGAAAGAGATTTCTAACTGATCCTAACATGTTTTAAATATGGATATGCATGCTTGAAACATGTTAATGATGCAAATGCCCTATGGATCCAAATATGTCAATGCGAACAACAAATGCTCCTTAAATGCTCTAGTGAACGTTCGATGGCATATTTACCTGAGTCAAACAAGCCATTATTTTGCCCATTTACAAAAAGCTTCCCTAACAATCACAGATGATTTGTAAAGTGATTTATCATATAATCATATGTAACAGGCTATGTTTTTGTAAGAAATGACTTATGGATTGGGAGACAACACTCAGTTAAAAATCCCCAACCTCCCCCTTGTCCCGATCATTGCAAAACCTAATACATAAAAACTAAAAGAGTTTGCAGTCCCTAAAAGTTAGAGAGACTTTTTGGAATTATCTCTCTCTTTATTTATGCATTTCCATTCCATTTTAGATGTACACCTTTTTCTTAAATCAAAACTTTGAGTTTTCACTTTTCGATTCTCTCGTAAACAAGAAGATTAAGGCAAATAGATCATAAAAAATGAATATTTTAGAGTTTATGTATGGAAAAAATAAAAAACAATAACAAATGTAAGTAAAGAAAATTTATTCACACGCAACAAACGAACATGAAAGTTTTCCTGTCCAAGTTTGGGAAATTCC
Organism: Aristolochia californica; assembly: GCF_029961685.1. Taxonomy (NCBI): domain Eukaryota; kingdom Viridiplantae; phylum Streptophyta; class Magnoliopsida; order Piperales; family Aristolochiaceae; genus Aristolochia; species Aristolochia californica. The sequence continues at coordinate 15,359,917 of NW_027181782.1, read as the reverse complement.
ACTAGTTCTACCCTAATGGCTTGGAATGTGATAAGAAGAAGATTTCTAACTGACCCTAACATGTTTTAAATATGTATTTGCATGCTTGAAAATTTTAAAGATGCAAATGCCCTATGGATCCAAACCTTTTAAAGCGAACAACAAATGCTCATTTAATTCTCAAGTGAACGTGCGGTGGGATATTTACCCAAGTCATATTTGGTATTATTATGCCCATGTAAAAAAATATGACATAACAATCATAGATGATTTGTAAAGATCCTTATCGGTCACTAATGTGTACCGGCCTATATTTTTAGAAGAAATGACTTATGGATCCGGTGTCAACACTGAGTTAAAAATCCCCTACCTCCCCCTTTTCTTGTTCATTGAAAACCTAATAAATAAAAACTAAAAGAGTTTGCAATCCCTAAAAGTTGCAAAAACTTTTTGGAATTACCTCTCTCTAAATTTGTGCATTTCAATTCAATTTTAGATGTACACTTTTTTCTTAAATCAAAACTTTGAATTTTCACTTTCCGATTCTCTCGTAAACAAGAAGATAAATGCAAATAGATCACAACAAAATGAAAATTTTAGAGTTTATCTAAGGAAAAAATAAAAAACAATAACGAATGTAAGTAAAAAAAATTTATTCACACACCACAAACGAACACAAAAGTGTTGTTGTCCAAAGTTGGGAAATTCCACTAGTTCAACCCTAATAGCTCGGAATTTGATAAGAAAGAGATTTCTAACTAATCCTAACATGTTTTAAATATGGATATGCATGCTTGAAACATTATGAAGATGCAAATGCCCTATGGATACAAACCTTTTAAAGAGAAAAACAAATGCTCATTAAATTCTCAAGTGAATGTGCAGTGGGATATTTACCGAGTCAAACAAGCCTTTATATGCCCATTTACAAAAAGCTGACCTAACAATCACAAATGATTTGTAAATTTATTTATCGGCCAATCATGCATAACAGGCTATTTTTTTGGTAAGAAATGACTTATGGATTGAGAGACAACACTCAGTTGAGAATCCCTGCCTCCCCCTTTTCCCGATCACTGCAAAACCTAATATATAAAAAGTAAAAGAGTTTACAGTCCCTAAAAGTTACAGAGACTTTTTAGAATTTTCTCTCTCTACATATGTGCATTTCCATTCCATTTTAGATGTACAATTTTTTTTTAAATCAAAACTTTGAGTTTTCACTTTTCGATTTTCACGTAAACAAGAAGTTAAAGAAAAATAGATCAAAACAAAATGAAAATTTTAGAGTTTATGTATGGAAAAAATTAAAAACAAAAGCAAATGTAAGTAAATAAAATTTATTCACACACCACAAACGAACACAAAAGTTTTGATGTCCAAGATTGGGAAATTCCACTCGTTCAACCCTAATGGCTTGGAATTTGATAAGAAAAGATTTCTAAATGATCCTAACATGTTTTAAATATAGATATGAATGCTTGAAACATGTTAAAGATGCAAAGGCCCTATGGATCCAAACCTTTTAAAGCAAATAACAAATGCTTATTAAATTCTCATATGAACGTGCAGAGGGATATTTACCCGAGTCAAACAAGCCATTATTTTGCCCATTTAGAAATGACTTATGAATTGGGAGTCAACACTCAGTTAAAAATCCCCCGCCTCCCTCTTTTCCTGATCATTGCAAAACCCAATAAATAAAAAATAAAATAGTTTGCAGTCCCTAAAAGTTATAGAGACTTTTGGAATTATTTCTCTCTACATATGTGCATTTCCATTCCATTTTAGATATACAATTTTTTCTTAAATCAAAACTTTGAGTTTTCACTTTCTGAACTTCTTGTAAACAAGAAGATAAACACAAATAAATCACAACAAAAAGAAAATTTTAGAGTTTATGTATGGAAAAAAATTAAAAACAATAACAAATGTAAGTAAATAAAATTCATCCACAACCACAAACAAACACAAAAGTTTGTTGTCCAAGTTTGGGAAATTCCACTAGTTCAACCCTAATAACTTGGAATTTGATAAGAAAGAGATTTCTAACTGATCCTAACATGTTTTAAATATAGATATGGATGCTTGAAAGATGTTAAAGATGTAAAGACCCTATTGATCTAAACCTTTTAAAGCGAACAAGAAATGCCTTTTAATTTCTCAAGTGAACGTGTTGTGAGATATTTACCCGAGTAAAACAAGCAATTATTTTCCCACTTAACAAAAAGCTGACCCAACAATCACAGATGATATGTAAAGTGATATATCGGTCAATCATGCGTCACGGGCTATGTTTTTTTAAGAAATGAGTTATGGATTGCGAGTCAACACTCAGTTAAAATTCTCCCGCCTCCCCCTTTTTTTGATCATTGCAAAACGTAATATGTAAAAACTAAAATAGTTTGTAGTCCCTAAAAGTTACAGAGCCTTTTTGGAATTATCCCTCTTTGTATTTGTGCATTTCCATTCCATTTTATATGTACACTTTTACCTATGATCAAAACTTTCAGTTTTCACTTTTCGATTCTCTCGTAAACAAGAAGATAAAGGCAAATACCTCACAAACAAATGAAAAAAATAAAAACAATAACAAATGTAAGTAAAAAAAATTTATTCACACACCACAAATGAAAACTAATTTTTTTTTGTCCTAGTTTTGTAAATTTCACTTGTTCAACCCTAATGGCTTGGAATTCGATAAGAAAGAGATTTCTAATTGATCCTATCAAGTTTTAAATATAAAGAAATTTCTAATTGATCCTATCATGTTTTACATATGGATATGCATGCTTGAGATATGTTAAAGATGTAAATGCCTTGTGGATCAAAACATTTTAAAGCAAACAAAAAAAGCTCATTAAGTTCTCAAGTGAACGTGTGGAGGGATATTTACTCAAGTCAAACAAGAAATAGTTTTCCCATTTACAAAAAGTTGACCTAACAATCACAGATGATTTTTAAAGTGATTTATCGGTCAATCATGTGTAACGTGATATATTTTTGTAAGATATGACTTATGGATTAGGAGTAAACACTCAATTAAAAATCGCCTGCCTCCCCCTTTTCCCTATCATTGCCAAACCTAATATATAAAAACTAAAAGATTTTGCAGTCCCCAAAAGATACCGAGACTTTTTGGAATTATCTCTCTACATTTGTGCTTCTCCATTCCATTTTAAATGTACACTTTTTTCTTGAATCAAAACTTTGAGTTTTCACTTTCCTATTCTCTCGTAAACAAGAAAATAAAGGCAAAATAGATCACAACAAAATGAAAATTTTAGAGTTAATGTATCAAAAAATTTAAAGAAATAACAAATGTAAGTAAATAAAATTTATTCACACACCACAAACAAACTCAAAAGGTTTGTTGTCCATGTTGAGGAAATTCCACTAGTTCAACCCTATTGGCTTGGAATTTGATAAGAAAGAGATTTCTTACTAATCCTAACATGTTTTAAATATGGATATGCATGCTTGAAACATTTTAAAGATGCAAATGCCGTTCGATCCAAACCTTTTAAAGCGAACAACAAATGCTGATTAATTTCTCAAGTGAACGTACGGTGGGATATTTACCCGAGTCAAACAAGCCATTATTTTTCCCATTTAAACAAAGCAGACCTAACAATCACAGATGATTTGTAAAGTGATTTATTAGTCAATCATGCGTAACGGGCTATGTTTTTGTAAGAAATGACTTATGGATTGGGAGTCAACACTTAGTTAAAAATTCCCCTCCTCCCCCTTTTCCCGATCATTGAAAAACCTAATAAATAAAAACTAAAAGAGTTGCAGTCCCTCAAAGTTACAAAGACTTTTTGGAACTATCTCTCTCTACATTAGTGCATTTTCATTCCTTTTTAGATTTGCATATTTTTCTAAAATCAAAACTTTGAGTTTTCGCTTTCTAATTCTCTCGTAAACAAGAAGATGAAGGCAATTAGATCACAACAAAAAGAAAAATTTAGAGTTTATGTATGGAAAAAATAAAAACAATAACAAATATAAGTAAAGAAAATTTATTCACACACCACAAACGACCATAAAAGTATTGTTGTTCAAGTTCGGGAAATTTCACTAGCTCAACCATAATGGCTTGGAATTTGATAAGAAAGAGATTTCTAACTAATACTATCTCAAATATAGATATTCCTATTTGAAACATGTTAAAGAAGCAATTTCCCTATGGATCCAAACCTTTTAAAGCGAACAACAAATACTCATTAAATTCTCAAGTGAACATGCAGTTGAATATTTACCCGAGTCAAACAAGCCATTATTTTGCCCATTTACAAAAACCTGACCTAACAATCACATATGATTTTTCAAGTGATTTATCGGTCAATCATACGTAACGGGCTATGTATTTTTAAGAAATGACTTTTGGATTGGGAGTTAAAACAGTTAAAATTCCACTAGTTCAACCCAAATGGTTTGGAATTTGATAAGAAGGAGATTTCTAATTGATCCTAACATGTTTTAAATATGGATATGCATGCTTGAAACATGTTAAAGATGCAAATGCACTATGCATCCAAACCTTTTAAAGCGAACAACAAATGCTCATTAAATTCACAAATGAACGTGCGGTGGGATATTTACCCGACTCAAACAAGCCATTATTTTACCCATTTACAAAAGGTTGAGCTAACAATCACAGATGATTTTTAAAGTGATTTATCGGTCAAGAGTGCGTAACGGGCTATGTTTTCGTAAGAAATGACTTTTGGATTGGGTGTCAACATTCGGTTAAAAGTCCCCCGCCTCCCCCTTTTCCGGATCATTGCAAAACCTAATATATAAAAACTAAAAGACTTTGCAATCCATAAAAGTTATACAAACCATTTGCAATTATCTCTCTCTACATTTGTGCATTTCCATTCCATTTTAGATGTACTTTTTTTGTTAAATCAAATCTTTGAGTTTTCACTAGGAAAATAGATCACAACAAAATGAAAATTTTAGAGTTTATATATGGAATTTTTTTAAAAAAATAACAAATGTAAGTAAAGAAAATTTATTCACACAACACATACGAATACAAAAAATGTGTTGTCCAAGTTTGGTAAATTTCACTAGTTCAACCCTAATGACTTTGAATTTTATAAGAAAGATATTTCTAACTGATCCTAACATGTTTTAAATATGGATATGCATGCTTGAAACATGTTGAAGATGCGAGGGCCCTATGGATCTAAAAATTTTAAAGCGAACAACAAATGCTCATTAAATTCTCTAGTGAATTTGTAATGGGATATTTTCCCGATTCAAACAAGCCATTATTTTGCCCATTTACAAAAAGCTGACCTAACAATCACAGAAGATTTGTAAAGTGATTTATGGGTCAATCATGTGAAATGGGCTATGTTTTTGTAAGAAATGACTTAAGGATTGGGAGTCAACACTCAGTTAAAACTCCCCCGCCTCCCCCTTTTCCCCATCATTGCAAAAACTAATACATAAAAACTAAAAGAGTTTGTAGTCCCTAAAAGTTAAAGAGAATTTTTTTGAAGTATCTTTCTCTTCTTTTATGCATTTCCATTCCATTTTAGATGTACACGTTTTTCTTAAATCAAAACTTTAATTATCAACTTTCAATTCTCTTGTCAAAAAGAAGATAAAGGCAAATAGATCATAATAAAATTAATATTTTAGATTTTAAGTATGGAAAAAATTAAAAACAATAACTAATGTAAGTAAAGAAAATTTATTCACACACCACAAACGAACACAAAAGTTTTCATGTCCATGTTTGTGAAATTCCATTAGTTGTTCCCAAATGGCTAGGAATTTGATAAGAAAGAGATTTCTAACTGATCCTAACAAGCTTTAATTATGGATATGCATGCTTGTAACATGTTAAAGATGCAAATGCCCTATGAATCCAAACCTTTTAAAGCGAACAACAAATGCACATTAAATTCTCAAGTGAACTTGCGGTGGGATATTTACCCGAGTCAAACAAGCCATTATTTTGCCAATATAAAAAAAGAAGACCTAACAATCACAGGTATTTTTAAAGTGATTTATCGGTCAATCATGCATAACAGGCAATGTTTTTTTAAGAATTGACTTATGGATTGGGAGTCAACACTCAGTTAAAAATACCTTCCCTCCCTGTTTTCCCGATGATAGCAAAACCTAATATTTAAAAACTAAAGGAGTTTGCATTCTCTAAAAGTTATAGAGACTTTTTGGAAATATCACTCTCTATATTTGAGCATTTCCATTCAATTTTAGATATACACTTTTTTCTTAAATCAAAACTTTGAGTTTCACTTTCCGTTTCTCTCATAAATAAGAAGGATAAAGGCAAATAGATCACAACAAAATGAAAATTTTAGATTTTAAGTATGGAAAAAATTAAAAACAATAACAAATGTAAGAAAATAAAATTTATTCACACACCAAAAATGAACACAATATTTTTGTTGTCCAAGTTTGTGAGATTCCACTTGTTCAACCCTAATGGCTTGGAATTAGTTAAGAAAGAGATTTCTAACTGATCCTAAAATGTTTTAAATATGGATATGCATGCTTAAATATGTTAAAGATGCAAATACCCAATGGATCCCAACTTTTTAAAGTGAACAACAAATGCTCATTAAATTTCTCAAGTGAACGTGCGGTGGGATATTTACCCGAGTTGAAAGAGCCATTATTTTGCCCATTTACAAAAAGCAGACCTAAAAATTACAGATGATTTGTAATGTGATGTATTGCTCAATCATACGTAAAAGGCTATATTTTTGTGAGAAATTACTTATGGATTGGGAGTCAAAACTCAGTTAAAAATCCCCCACCTCCCCCTTTTCCCGATGATTGCAAAACCTTATATATAAAATATAATAGAGTTTCCAGTCCCCAAAAGTTATAGAGAGTTTTTGGAATTATCTCTCTGTACATTTGTGAATTTCCATTCCATTTTAGATGTTCACTTTTTTCTTAAATAAAAACTTTGAGTTCTCACTTTTCGATTCTATAGTAAACAAGAAAATAAAGGCAAATAGATCACACCAAAATGAAACTTTTAGAGTTTATGTATGGAAAAAATTAAAAACAATAACAAATGTAAGTAAAGAAATTTTTTTCACACGCCACAAATGAACTCAAAAGTTTTGTTGTCCAAGTTTGGGAAATTCCACTAGTTCAACCTTAATGGCATGGAATTTGATAAGAGATTTCTAATTGATCTTAGCATGTTTTAAATATGGATATGCATGTTTGAAACATGTTAAAGATGCAAATGCCCTATGGATCCTAACCTTTAAAGTGAACAACAAATGCTCTATAAATTCTCAAGTGAACGTGCGGTGGGATATTTACCCGAGTCAAACAAGCCATTATTTTGCCCTTGTACAAAAGCTGATCTAACAATCACAAATGATTTGTAAAGTGATTTATCGTTCAATCATGTGTAAAGAGCTATGTTTTGGTATGAAATAACTTATGGATTGGGAGTCAACACTCAGTTAATTTTCCCACGCCTTCCCCTTTTTCTCGATAATTGCAAAACCTAATATTTAAAAACTAAAAGAGTTGCAGTCCCTAAAAGTTACAGAGACTTTTTGGAACTATCTCTCTCTACATTTGTGCATTTCCATTCCATTTTAGATGTAAAGATTTTTCTTAAATCAAAACTTTGAGTTTTTACTTTCTGATTCTCTCGTAAACTAGAAGATAAAGGCAAATAGATCACAACAAAATGAAAATTTTAGAGTTTATGTATGAAAAAAATTAAAAACAAAAACAAATGTAAGTAAAGAAAATTTATTCACACACCACAAACGAACACAAAAGTATTGTTGTCCAAGTTTGGAAAATTCCACTACTTCAACCCTAAAGGCTTGGAATTTGAAGAGATTTCTAACTCATCCTAACATGTTATAAATATGGATATGCATGCCTAAAACATGTTAAAGATGCAAATGCCCTATGGATCCAAACCTTTTAAAGTGGACAACAAATGCTCATTAAGTTCTCAAGTGAACGTGCGGTGGAACATTTACCCGAGTCAAACAAGCCATTATTTTTCCCATTTACAAAAATCTGACCTAACAATCACGGATGATTTGTAAAGTGATTTTTCGGTCAATCATATGTAAAGACCGCTGTTTTTGTAAGAATTGACTTTTGGATTGGGAGTCAACACTCAGTTAAAAATCCCCCGCTCCCCCTTTTCCTGATCATTGCAAAATTTAAAATATAAAAGCTAAAAGTGTTTCCTGTCCCTAAAAGCTATAGAAACTTTTGGAATTATCTCTCTCTACATTTGTGCATTTCCATTCCATTTTATATGTACACTTTTTTCTTAAATCAAAACTTTGAGTTTTCACTTTCTGATTCTCTCGTAAACAAGAAGATAAAGGCAAATAGATCACACCAAAATAAAAAAATTGGAGTTTATGCATGGAAAAAATTAAAAACAATAACAAATGAAAGTAAAGAAAATTTATTCACACACCACAAATGAACACAAAAGTTTTGTAGTCCAAGTTTGGGAAATTCCACTAGTGCAACCTTAATGGCTTGGAATTTGATAAGAAAGAGATTTTTAACTGATCCTAACATGTTTAAAATATGAATATGCATGCTTGAAACAAAAGATGCAAATGACCTATGGATCCAAACCTTTTAAAGCGAACAACAAATGCTCTTTATATTCTCAAGTGAATGTGTGGTGGGATATTTACCCGAGTCAAACAAGCCATTATTTTGCCCATTTACAAAAAGTTGACCTAACAATCATAGATGATTTCTAAAGTGATTTATCGGTCAATCATGTGTAACGGGCTATATTTTTGTAAGAAATTACTTATGGTTTGGGAGTTAACACTCAGTTAAAAATCCCTCGCCTCCCCCTTTTCCGATCATTATAAAACCTAATATATAAAAGCTAAAAGAGTTTGCAATCCCTAAATGTTACAGTGACCTTTTGGAATTATCTCTCTCTACATTTGTGCATTTCCTTTCAATTTTAGATGTACCCTTTTTTCTTAAATCAAAACTTTGAGTTTTCACTAGGCAAATAGATCACAACAAAATGAAAATTTTAGAGTTTACGTACGAAAAAAATTTAGAAAAAATAAAAAATGTAAATAAAGAAAATTTATTCACACACCACAAATGAGCACAAAAGTTTTGTTATCCAAGTTTGGGAAATTCCACTAGTTCAACTGTAATGGCTTTGAATTTGATAAGAAAGAGATTTCTAACTGATCCTAACATGTTTTAAATATGGATAAGTATGCTTGAAACATGTTAATGATGCAAATGCTCTATGGATAAAACAATTTTAAAGCGAACAAAAAATGCTCATTAAATTCTCTACTGAACATGCGGTGGGATATTTACCCGAGTCAAACAAGCCATTATTTTGCCCTATTACAAAAAGCTGACCTTGCAATTATAGATGATTTGTAAGGTGATTTATCGGTCAATCATGCATAACGGGCTATGTTTTTGAAAGAAATGACTTATGGATTGGGAGTCAACACACAGTTAAAAATTCCCTGTCTCCCCATTTTCCCGATCATTGCAAAACCTTATATATAAAAGCTAATAGAGTTTGTCTTCCTTAAAAGTTATAGAGACTTTTTGGAATTATCTCTTTCTACATTTGTTAATCTCCATTCAATTTTAGATGTGCACTTTTTTCTTAAATCAAAACTTTGAGTTTTCACTTTCCTACTCTCTTGTAAACAAGGATATAATGGCAAATAGATCACACCTAAATAAAAATTTTAGAGTTTATGTATGGAAAAAATTAAAAACAATAACAAATATAAATAAATAAAATTTATTCACACACCACAAACAAGCACAGAAGTTTTGTTGTCCAAGTTTGGGAAATACCCCTAGTTCAACCCCCATGGCTAGGAATTAGTTAAGAAAGATATTTCTAACTGATCCTAACATGTTTTAAATATGGATATGCATGCTTGAAATATGTTAAAAATGCAAATGCCCTATGGATCACCACTTTTAAAATGAACAACAAATCATCATTAAACTCTCAAGTGAACGTGTCGTGGGATATTTACCCGAGTCAACCAAACCATTATTTTGCCCATTTACAAAAACCTGACCTAACCATCACAGATGATTTGTAAAGAGATTTATCGGTCAATCATGCATAGCGGGCTATGTTTTTATAAGAAATGACTTATGGATTGGGAGTGAAAACCTAGTTAAAAATCCCCTGCCTCTCCCTTTTCTCGATCATTGCAAAATATAATATATAAAAACTAAAAGAATTTCCAGTCCCTAATAGATGTACACTTTTTGCTTAAATCAATACTTTGAGTTTTCACTTTTCGATTCTCTCGTAAACAAGAAGATAAAGGCAAACAGACCACACCAAAATGAAAATTTTAGATTTTATGTAAGGAAACAATTAAAAAAATTAATAGATATAAGTAAAGAAAAGTTATTCAAACACCACAAACGAACATAAAAATTTTGTTGTCCAAGTTTGGGAAGTTCCACTAGTTCAACCTTATTGGCTTGGAATTTGATAAGAAAGAGATTTCTAACTGATCCTAACATGTTCTAAATATGGATATGCATGCTTGAAACATGTTAAAGATGCAAACGCCCTATGGATCCTAACCTTTTAAAGTGAATAACAAATGTTCATTAAATTCTCAAGTGAACATGCGGTGGGATATTTACCCTAGTCAAACAAGCCATTATTTTGCCCATATAAAAAAACTTGACCTAACAATCTCAGATGATTTGTAAAGTGATTTATCGGTCAATCATGCATAACGGGCTATGTTTTTGTAAGAACTGACTTATGGATTGGGAGTCAACACTTAGTTAAAAATCCCCTGCCTCCCCCTTTTCTCGATCATTACAAAACCTAATATATAAAAACTAAAAGAGTTACAGTCCCTAAAAGTGACAGAGACTTTTTGCAACTATCTCTCTCTACATTTGTGTATTTCTATTCCATTTTAGATTACGCATTTTTCTTAAATCAAAACTTTGAGTTTTCACTATCTGATAAACAAGAAGATAAAGGCATATTGATCACAACTAAATGAAAATTTTAGAATTTATGTATGGAAAAAAATTTAAACAATAAAAAATGTATTTAAATAAAATTTATTCGCACACCACAAATGAACACAAAAGTATTGTGGTCCAAGTTTGGGAAATTCCACTAGTTCAACCCTAGTGGCATGGAAATTCATAAGATATTTCTAACTGATCCTAACATGTTATAAATATGGATATGCCAGTTTTAAAGATGCAAATGCCCTATGGATCCAAATCTTTTAAAGCAAACAACAAATGCTCATTAAATTCTCAAGTGAACGTGTGGTGGAATATTTACCCAAGTCAAACATGCCATTATTTTACCCATTTACAAATTGCTGCCCTAACAATCACATATGATTTGTAAAGTGATTTATCGGTCAATCATGCGTAACGGGCTATGTTTTTATAAGAAATGACTTTTGGATTTGGAGTCAACGCTCAGTTTAAAATCCCCTGCCTCCCCCTTTTACCGATCATTGCAAAACATAATATATAAAAACTAAAATATTTTGGAGTTCCTAAAAGTTACTGAGACTTTTTGGAATTATCTATCTCCACATTTGTGCATCTCCATTCCATTTTATATGTACACTTTTTTCTTAAATCAAAACTTTGAGTTTTCACTTTCATATTCTCTCGTAAACAAGAAGATAAAGGCAAAATAGATCACAACAAAATGGAATTTTAGATTTTATGTATAAAAAAATTTAAGAAATAAAAAACCTAAGTATAGAAAATTTATTCACATGCCACAAATGAACACAAATGTTTTGTTGTCCAAGTTTGGGAAATTCCACTAGTTCAACCCTATTGGCTTGGAATTTGATAAGAAAGAGATTTCTAACAAATCCTAACATGTTTTAAATATGGATATGCATGCTTGAAACATGTTAAAGATGCAAATCCCCTATGGATCCAAACCCTTTAAAGTGAACAACAAATGCTCATTAAATTCCTAAGTGAACGTGCGGTGGGATATTTACCCCAGTCAAACAAGCCATTATTTTGCCCATTTGAAAAAAGCTAACCGAAAAATCTCAGATGATTTGTAAAGTGATTTATCGATCAATCATGCGTAACAGGCTATGTTTATTTAAGAAATTACTTATGGATTGGGAGTCAACACTCAGTTAAAAATCCCGTGCCTCCCCTTTTCCCAATCATCGCAAAACCTAATATATAAAAACTAAAAGATTTTTCAATCCATAAAAGTTATAGAAACTTTTTGGAATTATCTCTCTCTGCGTTTGAGCATTTCCTTTCCATTTTTTATGTACACATTTTTCTTAAATCAAAACTTTGAGTTTTCACTTGGCAAATAGATCACAACAAATTAAAAAATTTAGAGTTTATGTATGGAAAAAATTAAAAAAAAAACAAATTTAAGTAAAGAATATTTATTCACACACCACAAACAAACACAAAAGTTTTGTTGTCCAAGTTTGGGAAATTCCACTACTTCACACCTAATGGCTTTGAATTTGATAAGAAACAGATGTTCCATTGATCCTAACCTATTTTAAATATGGAAATGCATGCTTGAAACATGTTAAAGATGTAAATACCCTATGGATCCAAAAAATTTAAAGAGAACAACAAATGCCCATTAAATTCTCTAGTGAATGTGTAGTGGGATATTTACCTGAGTCAAACAAGCCATTATTTTTCCCATTTACAAAAAGTTGGCCTAACAATCACAGATGATTTGTAAAGTGATTTATCTATCAATCATGCATAATGGGGTATGTTTTTGTAAAAAATGACTTAGGGATATGGAGTCAACGCTCAGTTAAAAATCCCCCGCCTCCCCCTTTTCCTGATCATTGTAAAACCTAATACATACAAACAAAAATAATTTGCAGTCCGTTAAAGAGATTTTTTGGAATTATCTCTCTGTACATTTATGCATTTCCATTCCATTTTAGATTTACATATTTTACTTAAATTAAAACTTTGAGTTTTAAGTTTTCAATTCTCTTGTAAACAAAATAGATCATAACAAAAGGAAAATAGGTCATAACAAAATGAATATTTTAGATTTTATGTAAGGAATTTTTTTTTTAAATAGCAAATGTAATTAAAGAAAATTTATTCACACACCACAAATGAACACAAAAGTTTTGTTGTCTAAGTTTGGGAAATTCCACTAGTTCAACCTTAATGGCTTGGAATTTGATAAGAAAGAGATTTCTAACTAATCCTAACATATTTTAAATATGGATATGCATGTTTGAAACATGTTAAAGATGCAAATGCCCTATGGCTCCAAACCTTTGAAAGCGAACAACAAATGCTCAATAAATTCTCAAGTGAACGTGCAGTGGGATATTTACCCGAGTCAAACAAGCCATTATTTTACCCATTTACAAAAAGTTGGCCTAACAATCATAGATGATTTGTAAAGTGACTTATCGGTCAATCCTACGTAACTGGCTATGTTTTTGTTAGAAATGACGTATGGATTGGGAGTCAACACTCAGTTAAAAATCCCCCTCCTCCCCCTTTTCTTGATAATTGCAAAACATAATATATAAAAACTAAAAGAGTTGCAGTCCGTAATAGTTATAGAGAATTTTTTTAACTATCTCTCTCTAAATTTGTGCATTTTCATTCCATTTTAGATGTACACATTTTTCTTAAATCAAAACTTTGAGTTTTCTCTTTCTGATTCTCTCGTAAACAAGAAGATAAATGCAAATAGATCACAAAAAAAATAAAATTATACAGTTTATGCATGGAAAAAATTTTAAAAAAAATGTTAGTAAAGAAAATTTATTCACACACCACAAACGAGCACAAAAGTATTCTTGTCCAAGTTTGGGAAATTCCACTTGTTCAACCCTAATGGCTTGGAATTTGATAAGAGATTTCTAATTGATCCTAACATTTTATAAATATGGATATGAATGCTTGAAACATGTTAAAGATGCAAATGCCCCATGGATCAAAACCTTTTAAAGTGAACAACAAATGCTCATTAAATTCTCAAGTAAACATGCGGTGGAATATTTACCCAAGTCGAACAAGCCATTATTTTGCCCATTTACAAAAAGCTACCCTAGCAATCACATATGATTTTTAAAGTAATTTATCGATCAATCATACGTAATGGGCTATATTTAGTAAGAATTAACTTTGGGATTGGGAGTTAACACTCAATTAAAAATCTTCCGCCTCCCTTTTTTCCCGATCATTCCAAAACTTATTTTTTTAAAACTAAAAGGGTTTCCAGTCCCTAAAAGCTACAAAGACTTTTTGAAATTATCTCTCTATAAATTTGTGCATTTCCCTTTCATTTTAGATGTACACGTTTTTCTTAAATCAAAACTTTGAGTTTTCACATTTCCGAGTCTCTCGTAAACAAGAAGATAAAAGCAAATAGATCAGACGAAAATGAAAATTTTAGAGTTTATAAATGGAAAAAATTAAAAACAATAAAAAAAATTTGGAAGATAAGATCAAGCCCAAACAACCAAGGAAGGCCCACATATGTAAGATTATTATAAGATGGGCCACATTACCAAGGAAGGCCCACAAGATGGGCCCAAGCCCATAAGAAGTAGTACCCACAATGATTACCAAGAGCTGGCATCCTTATCACATCAGTTGGAAGATCAAGAAGGACTCACAAAAGTATCTTTCTCTTAGGGTCACGACCAAGAAGAGTTTTAGTTTAAGTTATATTTGTCTTTTATCAATATTGAGTTACGTAATTATGTTAGGACTTACCTTAAGTGTTAGAGTTTGGGTGTAATTGGACTCTACTACCTTCCTCTATTATAAATAGAGGTTCATGTACTCTGATTACAACAAGTTATTGATGTCAATGAAGTATTTCACTTTTCCATAAATTCAACATGGTATCAAAGCAGGTTCTGTGAGTTGACTTGGTCAACTCACGGTGGTAATGTGATCCTTTTCTCTAAACCCTAAACAGTAGGTCAAGGTTCACAGTTATTTTTTTCAGTCCTACACCCGTAGTTTTATTTGCATGTTTTGCCTCCATACTGAGTTTTTAATATTTCAAGTTATATATTTTCGGAAATATATTTGAGTCTAATTTCCAAAGAAGAATGATTTGTTCCAATCAGAGTTATTTATAGAGAGATATCGATATTTGAATGAGAGAAGTTCAGATTACAAAAAGGTTCAAGCAGCAGCAGCAATCTTCAGATTTCGAGGTATTTTTTGCTATCAAGAACTAGACTTTGTATGGAGAAATATATATCAAGAGAAAGGTATGTAATTCTATTCTTTTACCTATTCAATCAATTTTTTATCTGAGTTATTTACAAAGATAAATTGATATTTGAAGCAGCAAAGGTCCAAAAGAGGTTCGAGCAGCAGCAGAAAGGCTAAACTTCTGAGGTATTTTAAGCTATCAAGAAAGAGACTTTATATGAATAATTTTATATAAAGAAAAAGATATGTAAGTCTATTTTCTGACCTATTAAACCAACTCTCGGTAGGAGTTTTTTATAAGGAGATATTGATCTTGAAAGAGTCAATGGTTGTTCTGGAAAAATAGGAGAAACAAAACTTAGTTCGGACATATGACGGAGACCGAAACCTATCAGATTATATATCTTCTGATAATTATATTATATGAAGAGATGTTATACTTGGATGAATTTTATTTAAGTCTACTTTCAGAAGTAAAAATTTCATGTCAATCTGATCTATATTGAAATATATATTCGAACTGGAAGAATCAAAGGTCATGCTGGTATTCTGTTGTATTGAAAAATCCGAATCTATGCCAATTGTTTTGCATCACTTTTTGAGTTGATCAGGAAAATATCTCACTTCTCCCTGGTTTGAGGGCATATTTATAAATCTTTGTTATATGGTTTTATTGCTACATCTATGGTATTTGGTTCAAGCTGGGATCATTGCCATTACCTCCCAACTTGAGGGGGAGAAGTAGAAAAAGAACAAGAAAGAGCTATTTTATTCCTTACGTTGTGGATAAGTTTATGTGACCAAAATATTCAAGAAAGATGAAGCTTGGGCATCAAAGAAGAAATTTTTATATCGGATTATTTCAAGGGTTGTTTGACAAAGTTTACTATTTGGTTCGTGTTATAAGTGTTGGAAGATGGCCGTGTTATATTCAGCTGCAGCTATTATGTCTCTTTGGGGACATTATTATTGAATAAGAGGTGGCCTCATGTCATCATTTATTTTACCCCGTCGAAAAGATCAATTTTTTTTGTGGTTGGAAGTCCACTACGAAGGAACTTCATCTCCGTCAAAAAGATGAAAATTATTTGTGGTTGGGAGTCCAAGACCGAGGAACTTCATCCTTGTCAAAAAGATGAAAATTATTTGTGCTTGGAAGTCCATGATGGAGGAACTTCATCCCCGTAAAAAAGATGAAAATTATTTGTGGTTGGGAGTCCACGACGGAGGAACTTCATCCCCGTCAAAAAGATGAAAATTATTTGTGGTTGGAAATCCATGACGGAGGAACTTATGATTTACATCTACGTTGTCACCCCCCCCCCCCCCCCCCCCGTTCCTTGTAATGGCTTTTATGTCTCATACCACTTGAGAGTCTTTGTCCTGTGGTTGGACACGGTGGTGGACACTTTAGAGCAATGCCGATAGACACACTACCGATAACAGTGGAGTGTGCCCTACATCCAACATTAGGACTGGAGTATGAAGCAATGGCTTACTGGCTAGGAGTGATTTTAACTCTCACTTATAATGCCGCAGAGCCTCATGGAAGGATGCAACAATGTCAGGGGAAGTATTGGAAGATTAAGGCATATCGGAAGATATGCCATTTTATACAAAAATATTTTAGACATCATTTGCAGCAGGCTGGGAGTTCATGTTGTTCTCTCACCCCCGGCTTAAGGGGGAGTGTTGGAAGATAAGATTAAGCCCAAACAACAAAGGAAGGCCCACATAAGTAAGATTATTATAAGATGGGCCACATGAACAAGGAAGGCCCACAAGATGGGCCCAAACCCATAAGAAGTAGGATCCATAGTGATTACCAAGAGCTGGCATCCTTATCACATCAGTTGGAAGATCAAGAAGGACTCAGAAAAGTATCTTTATCTTAGGGTCACGACCAAGTAGAGTTTTTGTTTAAGTTATATTTGTCCTTTATACATATTGAGTTACCCAATTATGTTAGGACTTACCTTACGTGTTAGAGTTTGGGTGTAATTGGGACAAGGGTAGTTTTATTGTAATTGGACTCTACTACCATCCTCTATTATAAATAGAGGTTCATGTAATCTGTTTACAAGAGGCTATTGATGTCAATGAAGTATTTCACTTTTCCATAATTCAACAAAAATGTAAGTAAAGAAAATTTATTCACACACCACAAACGAACACAAAAGTTTTGTTGTCCAAGTTTGGTAAATTCCACTAGTTCAACCCTAATGGCTTTGAATTTGATAAGATAGAGATTTCTAACTGATACTAACATGTTTTAAATATGGATATGGAAGCTTGAAACATGTTAAAAGTTGCAAATGCCCTATGGATCCAAAAATTTCAATGCGATGAACAAATGTTCATTAAATTCTCTAGTGAACGTGCGGTGGGATATTTACCTGAGTCAAACAAGCCGTTATTTTGCCCCATTACAAAAAGCTGGCCTAACAATCACAAATGATTTGTAAAGTGATTTATCTATCAATCATGCGTAACGGGCTATTGTTTTGTAAGAAATGACTTATGGATTGGGAGTCAACACACAGTTAAAAATCCCCCGCCTCCCCCTTTTCCCCATCATTGCAAAACCTAATACATAAATTCAACTTGATATCATCAATCAGGATAAGGATAGTCCTATCCTAAAGCAACAAAGGAAATCAGGAGGCCGGCCAGAAGTATAAAACCCGCCTGGCGCAGTCCCTAAAAGTTAAAGAGACTTTTTGGAATTATCTCTCTCTATATTTATGCATTTTCATTCCATTTTAGATGTACATTTTTTTCTTAAATCAAAACTTTGAGTTTTCACTTTCCAATTTTCTCGTAAACAAGAAGATAAAGGCAAATAGAGCATAACAAAATGAATATTTTAGATTTTATGTATGGAAAAAATTAAAAACAATAACAAATGTAAGTAAAGAAAATTTATTCACACACCACAAACAAACACAAAAGTTTTGCTGTCCAAGTTAGGGAAATTCCACTAGTTCTACCCTAATGGCTTGGAATTTCATAAGAAAGAGATTTCTAATTGATCCTAACAAGTTTTAAATATGGATATGCATGTTTGAAACATGTTAAAGATGCAAATGCCCTATGGATCCAAACATTTTAAAGTGAACAACAAATGCTCATTAAAATCTCAAGTGAACATGCGGTGGTAAATTTTCCCGAGTCAAACAAGCCACTATTTTGCCCATTTACAAAAAGGTGATCTAATAATCACATAAGATTTTTCTAGTGATTTATCGGTCAATAATGCACAATGGGCTATATTTTTGTAAGAAATGCCTTATGGATCGGGTGTCAACACTCAGTTAAAAATCAACTGCCTCCCCCTTTTCCCGATCATTGCAAAACCTAATATATAAAAACTAAAAGAGTTTCTAGTCCCTAAAAGCTACCGAGACTTTTTGGAATTATCTCTCTCTACATTTGCTCATTTCCTTTCCATTTTAGATGTACACTTTTTTATGAAAAGAAAACTTTGAGTTTTCACTTTCCGATTCTCTCGTAAACAAGAAGATAAAGGCAAATTGATCACAACAAAATTAAAATTTTAGAGTTTATGTTTTGAAAAAAATCAAAACAATTACAAATGTATTTAAAGAAAATTTATTCACACTCCATAAACGAACACAAAAGTTTTGTTGTACATGTTTGGGAAATTCCACTAGTTCAACCCTAATGGCTTGGAATTTGATAAGAAAGAGATTTCTAACTAATCCTAACATGTTTTAAATATAGATATGCATGATTGAAATATTTTAAAGATCCAAATTCCCTATGGATCCAAACCTTTTAATTTAACAACAAATGCCAATTAAATTCTCAAGTGAACGTGCGGTGAGATATTTAGCCGAATCAAACTAGCCATTATTTTGCCCATTTAAAAAATGTTGACCTAACAATCACAGATGATATGTAAAATGATTTATCGGTGAATCATGAGTAACGGGCTATGTTTTTGTAAGAAATGACTTATGGATTGGGTGTCAACACACAGTTAAAAATCCCCCGCCTCCCCCTTTTCCCGATCTTTGCAAAACCTAATATATAAAAACTAAAATAGATTGCAGTCCCAAAAAGTTACAGAAACTTTTTGGAATTATCTCTCTCTACATTTGTGCATTTCGATTCCATTTGTGATGTTCACTTCTTTCTTGAATCAAAACTTTGAGTATTCACTTTCTGATTCTCTCGTAAAGAACAATATAAAGGCAAATAGATCACAACAAAATAAAAATTTTAGAGTTTATGTAAGGACAAAATTTAAAACAATAACAAATGTAAGTAAAAAAAATTATTCACACACCACAATTGAACACAAAATCTTTGTTGTCCAAGTTTGGGAAATTCCACTAGTTCAACCCTAATGGCTTGGAATTTGATAAGAAAAATATTTCTAACTGATCCTAACATGTTTTAAATATCTATATGCATGCTTGAAATATGTTAATGATGCAAATGCCCTATGGATCCAAACCTTTTAAAGCGAACAATAAATGCTCATTAAATTCTCAAGTGAACGTACGGTGGGATATTTACCCAAGTCAAAGAAGCCATTATTTTGCTCATTTACAAAAAGCTGACCTAAAAATCATAGATGATTAGTAAAGTGATTAATCGGCCAATCATGCGTAACGGGCTATGTCTTTGTATGAAATGAATTTTGGATTGGGAGTCAGCACTCAGTTAAAAATCCCCCGCATCCCCCTTTTCGATCATTGGAAAA
The DNA here is from genome assembly GCF_029961685.1 of Aristolochia californica. NCBI lineage: Eukaryota > Viridiplantae > Streptophyta > Magnoliopsida > Piperales > Aristolochiaceae > Aristolochia > Aristolochia californica. The sequence goes on along the minus strand of NW_027181782.1, from coordinate 15,339,972 downwards.
CCTAATATATGAAAACTAAAGGAGTTTGCAGTCTCTAAAATTTACAGAGACTTTTTGGAATTATATCTCTCAAAATTTGTGCATTTCCATTCCATTTTAGATGTACACTTTTTCTTAAATAAAAATTTTGAGCTTTCACTTTACGATTTTCTCATCAACCAAAGGATAAAGGGAAAAAGATCACAAAAAATGAAAATATTAGAGTTTATGTATGGAAAAAAAAACAAAAGTAAGTAAAGAAAATTTATTCACACACCACAAATGAACACAAAATCTTTGTTGTCCAAGTTTTGGAAATTCCACTAGTTCAACCCTTATGGCTTGGAATTTGATAAGAAAAAGATTTCTAACTGATCCTAATATGTTTTAAATATGGATATGCATGCCTGAAATATGTTAATGATTCAAATGCCCTATGGATCCAAACCTTTTAAAGAGAACAATAAATGCTTATTAAATTCTCAAGTGAACATGCGGTGGGATATTTACCCGAGTCAAACAAGCCATTATTTTGCCCATGTACGAAAAGTTGACCTAACAATCATAGATAATTTGTAAAGTGATTAATCAGTCAATCATATGTAACAAGCTATGTTTTTGTAAGAAATGAATTATGGATTGGGAGTCTGCACTCAGTTAAAAATTCCCTCCTCCCCCTTTTCTCGATCATTGGAAAACCTAATATATAAAACCTAAAGGAGTTTGCAGTCTGTAAATTTTAAATAGACTTTTTGGAATTATCTCTCTCTACATTTGTGCATTTCCATTCCATTTTAGATGTAAATTTCTTTTTAAATAAAAATTTTGATTTTGCACTTTATAATTTTCTCATCAACAAGAAGGTAAAGGCAAAATGATCACAAAAAATGAAAATTTTAGAGTTTATGTATGGAAAAAATTTAAAACAATAAAAAAGTAAGTAAAGAAAATTTATTCATACATCACAAACGAACACAAGTTTTGTTGTCCAAGTTTGGGAAATTCCACTAGTTCAACCCTAATGGCTTTGAATTTGATCAGAAAGAGATTTCTAACTAATCCTAACATGTCTTAAATATGGATATGTATTCTTGAAACATGTTGAAGATGAAAAAGGCCTTTGGATCCAAACCTTTTAAAACAAACAACAAATGCTCCTTATATTTTCAACTGAACGTGCGGTGGGATATTTACCCGAGTTAAACAAGCCATTATTTTGCCTATTTAGAAAAAGCTGACCTAACAATCACAGATGATTTGTAAAGTGATTTATCGGTCAATCATGCATAACTGGATTTTTTTTTTTAAGAAATGACTTGTGGATTGGGAATCAAAACTCAGTTAAAAATCCCCCGCCTCCACCTTTTCCCGATCATTGCAAAACCTAATATATAAAAACTAAAAGAGTTTCCAGTCCCTAAAAGTTACAGAGACCTTTTGGAATTATCTCTCCTACAGTTGTGCATTTCCATTCAATTTTAGATGTATACTTTTTTCTTAAATCAAAACTTTGAGTTTTCACTTTTCGAATCTCTCGTAAACAAGAAGATAAAGGCAAATAGATCACACCAAAATGAAAATTTTAGAGTTTTTGAATGGAAAAAATTAAAAACAATAACTAATGTAAGTAAAGAAAATTTATTCACATACCACAAACGAACTCAAAAGTTTTGTTGTCCAAGTTTGCGAAATTCCTCTAGTTCAACCTTAATGGCTTGGAATTTGATAAGAAAGAGATTTCTAACTGACCCTAACATGTTTTAACTATGGATATGCATGCTTGAAACATGTTAAAGATGCAGATACCCTATGGATCCAAACCTGTTAAAGCAAACAACAAATGCTCATTAAATTCTCAAGTGAATGTGCAGTAAGATATTTAGCCAAGTCAAAGTAGCCATTATTTTGCCCATTTACAAAAAGCTGACCTAAAAATCACAGATGATTTGTAATGTGATTTATCGATCAATCATGCATAACGGGCTATGTTTTTGAAACAAATAACTTAAGGATTGGGAGTCAACACTCAGTTAAAAATCCTCTGCCTCCCCCTTTTCCCGATCATTGCAAAACCTAATATATAAAAACTAAAAGAGTTTCCAATCCAAAAAATTTACAGAGACCTTTTGGAATTATCTCACTCTACATTTGTGCATTTCCATTCCATTTTAGATGGACACTTTTTTTTTAATCAATAATTTGTGATTTCACTTTCCGATTCTTTCGTAAACAAGAAGATAAAGGCAAACAGTTTACAATAAAATGAAAATTTTAGAGTTTATATGGAAAAAATAAAAAAAATAACAAATTTAAGTAAAGAAAATTTATTCACAAGCCACAAACGAACACAAAATTTTTGTTGTCCAAGTTTGGTAAATTCCACTAGTTCAACCCTAATGGCCTGGAATTTGATTAGAAAGAGATTTCTAACTAATCCTAACAAAATGACATCCTACAGAGCCATGGAATCAGTTTCCTGGATAAGTATGCATCAAGAATCAAAGATTAGCTTTGAATTTTTTTTGTTTAGGCATACATACTCCCAAAACAGTTATGACCCAAACCGGTCACATCACAGATAACATTTGTATGATACAATTGTATTAAAAGTACTAAAGACCTCAATTTGTCGGTCAGACAGAACTTAACGGTCCTTCATATGACACTATGTTAAAAACTGGACACACTCATTTTTGTCCAATAATAGGCTATCCACACGGGTGGCATGATAAGAATAATCCAATATTAAATAACATAATGGATTTAGTTGGTGATATGCATCACAACTTCTTTATGAAAAGATGTTGGTAGAAATACACCATAGAGAATGTTGCTTTCCTATCGTAGGAATAGAAAGTGACGTCAATGAACAAGTACAGAAACTCAAAGAAGAATTAATGCCCATCTTGAGGTACTTAAAACAAGAAATACTAAAGAAATAGTACGATTCCTTACAGATCTACAAAGCTATGTAGATCAAGAAATAAATCACTCTAGGATCTTAGAACCTATCCGAGAAGTGAAAACTAAAATGGTTAACAACAAACCATGTAGAAAAGAATTACAGGAAGTTATTCACAAAATAGCCTCTGTAAAAAATATCGCGGGACTGGTAGAGATCGTCTTATACGAGATATATGTGCCTTAACTCAAAATGAGGAATTAAGAGAACTTGTTATACAACATATCTCTCCTTTCATCACTTTGTATCAATTGGAATGACTGGTTGAAATTTTTTTCCAAAAATTAGATGAGACATCAACTCATCTAAAATTCCTAAATGACATAGCAAATTGGAATAGAATGTACTTTTCTTTAAAACAATGTTCATGTACACCATGAAACACAGGGAGAATACGATGAACATCCTAATCTCATGCAGGATGATCAAAAGTGGACAATAAGTATCCCTAGGATAATTGAAGTCTACAATAAAGATTGGATTGAGTTCCAAAAGAAATCCTTCGTCTTCCAGAATGAACTATCTGTAGAGATACAATATACCAATTCCTGTACCTTTTGCTACAGATTATTAAGTGAATCCGACTTAGCTAAGCTAAAATGATTCAAATATGTCCATTATGGACTAGTTCGTATAGGATTAGACCCCTTAATACGAATCAACCAAAATTTACCCTTCATAGCAGCTATCGTAGATAACTCTGTGAAAAATAATTTTGAAAAAGCCCTACTAGGAGGAGTTAGAGCTAACATAGGATTAGGCCCAGTATCCTTTACAACATGGCCCAATCTACAAATAGATTTAGAAGACAAGCACATTCAAGATACCTTGTCCTTAAAAATCTACGCAGACAATTGGTTGAAAATGAAATTCAACCAGGAAGAAGAGTTATGTGCATACTCATATGCATAGTCGCTCAAGGAATCAACACTGGAAAGGTTCCAGTTAAAGATTCAAAGAAACTCACAAAATTAGCCAAAAACATTGGTTATTATGAAAACTTTACCATTGAAGATATCGACCCAGAGAGTTAACATGGCCAATAGAATGGGTAGTCCAACATTTGGCACCCAGACACCTTCCCCTCTCCCTAAAACCATAAAGGAGATAGAAGGAAAACTAGTGATCACAAACACTAGAACAAGCTTTTCCATCGAACAGAATAGCCCTCTACCTCAACATTTAAAGCCTCAACCAGTTCTCATTTCGAAGGAATAGGAAACCCAAGGCCCAATGCATATGTACCACTTCACATCGAGGATGGCTCATAGCCCATAAAAAGCCTTAGGCCCATCTATAGGAACTAGTGTCATTGTCACCCATTCCAATCAAACATTAGAGTCTTATGGAAAGACCCTTAACAGGTTAGAAAAAACTGCTGATAATCTCCAACAGAAATTAGATTTCCTTTATGATGAAAATAAACATAGAGAAATAATAAAGTGTCAAAACATCCTAGAAAATATTCTAGAAAAGATTGACCATGGAAATAGTCCTGTTTTATTCAAAGATTTAACATAACTAAAAAAAAGTTTAGATAATCTAAACAAAGATAAAATGCAAGAACTTTTAATAGAAGTCTTAGCATTAAAAGAACATCTAGGTTCAAAAGAACGTCTAGGTTCTCCAGGTCCATCAAGGTATAAAACACCTTTTATACCGTGCACTCCAGAATGATCTATAAGAAGAAAATTTTGGATCATTTAAAATTAAACAGAGAAGGCTTGAAGTTTGCCTTACTCCAAAGAAATATTCCTCAACCTAAAGATAATTCAATCCTATCAATTGAATTGTACTATTTCAAATTAGTTGGCTATAATGATCGCATTCATAGATATAGATGGAAGATCAAAAGAATAAAACAAAAGCTAAAATTTTTAGCTTTGTGCAATGATTTGTAGAGAAAGACTACTAGATCTAATTCGTCTGGTACGCTCAATGAAAGACCAAAATTGGCAAACCAGAGAAAATTTCAGACCAGCAAATGAAACCGATATAGCCTATCAAGCATATCTGGTTGAATGGTGGAGACTAACCCATAGATAATTCTACTACGGTATATGATAAAAAGACTTCAAAGGAAGCTTCAAGAAATAGCTTTATGATAGAGTTTTTCTATTTAATGGATATTTAAACTCCATTACCACTAGGCCTTCCTGACATCACCGGATGGCTTAAAAACCTAGTATACATTGCAACACCTTACATTACACCTACGAAAAAAGATCCTGAACCTTCGACTTTTAGGATCGCTTCAAAAGCATCATCTTCTACCAATGATGAAGTTTACGCAGAATATAACACTTTTGTTTGCCAACCAATTTATTATGTTCAAGAAAAAAAACCTTCCTCTAGTAGACAAAAAGAACAACACGATAGTGAACCAGAGGCCAGGGAATCTGATGAAGTTGCAGAAGAAAATACCAAGAAAATAGACTACTCTGCTAAAAACAAAAAGGCAGATGATATTGGTAAAAGATTTCGAATGCTTCACGGTAGTAACCAACATGAAGTAGAAACATTAAGGGCACACGATACTCACATGGAAGATAGCTTTCAAGATAACTTCCAAAACCGTACTGCGGTTCATCCGCAAGAGCGAGAAAGTTTCTCCCAGTCCAAAATATCCTTGGGAGGACAAAGGTATTTGAAAAAATACACAAATATCGATCTGTCAAATGCTACTAATGGACACACATCCATAGATAGCATAAACCCTTTTGGATTTTATCTCAACTTGGATTGCCCCCAAGGATGGAGAAAAACTCCTTAAAGAATGGGAAAGAAGCATGAGCAATGCTGAAAATATGCATGAATCTTGGGACAAAGATTCAACATTTAATTTCTTTACTCATGCTTTATGGGTACTGTAGCTCATTGGTCGGACAACCTTCTTGAAGACAAAAAATGAGCTAATACCTCAATATCTATAGCCAATATCTTGAAAGGATTGGTGGCTAAGATATCAAAACAATTTCTAGGAATACATCCAACCCTAGAAGCTTACATTGAGAGTACTAAACAAAGAAAACGTTTAGAAACTCTTCAAAAATTAAACAAGTTACAAATTTGTAAAAAAAATTTAATGAGAAGTATTATTGCAAATTTGCAAGTTACTTCTACAAACTGCAAAAAAGATGAACATAAACCTTATCTATCTATCTTTTATGAAAAATTGCCAGAACCTTTTGCACATGTAGCTGAAAAAGACTACATTACAAAATATTGGCAAAATAATCCAGAACTTGGTACTTTAACCATGGATAATTTCTTAAACTTTGACACATTAGGAAGAAGACACAGATTTTTACAAGACATGATGTCAAATCTCTGTGAAAGCCAAAAACTACAAAAGAAAAGTAGTAAGGTACAAAAACAAACATTATGTTGTTCAAACTAGAGCAAAAATGTAGGACCTTGTGGTTGTAAAACCACCTCCTATAAGCAACGAAAATATTCTAAGAAATTTCAACAGAAACAATTTAGGGTACAAAAAATTTCTACAACTACGTATACTCCAAGAAAGAGATACTTTAGAAAAAGAACAACTTCTAGCCTAACCACATCCAGTAAAGGGTGAAATGCATATTGCTCAAAGGGGAAACCCCCAAGCAAATGCAAATACTGAATATGCCAGAAAGAAGGACATTTTACTAAAGATTGTCCAAACGATAATAAAACACGGCAGTATAATACCTACATGATACTAGCCGAAGAAAATGGATTGGAAATCATCCATTATGATGACATCTAGTCAGAAGATGAAGTATATGAATTTCATCTAGAAACATAGTCTTCCTCCTTGAAAAACTCAGAAAATATGTCTGACACTTTAGGCCCCACCTTTACCTGATCGATTTCTTATATTCGGCTATGCTTTAGCTTTCCGATATATAACACTGCAGCAAGCGTGGTGATTTATTTCACTATTGTCGTAGTAAAATTCTCTGCTACTGCATCATGCATTTAATAGAGAACTGATTTATAATCTGATACCCTTACTACTGGAAGATTTTTCTTGTATTCCAAATAGGTAAAATGGATCCCTCAGCTGCACACTAACAGACCTAGCAGCAACAATTGCCCCACTCACGGTATTGCTCTCAAACCTACAGTCACTCTTCAACAATCTTTTAGTTCTCTCAGAACGAGGAGACATACATGAGACTTGTGCCCATTACAGGTTAAGTGGAGATCTCTTACAACTCAAGGTTAAAGAATTAACCGAAGAGTTAAAAGAACTCACCAAATGGCATGATATGCCAAGCTCCCCTGGGACTTCTACCGGATCTCCATCGCGAGAAAAGGAAGCCACAACGTCAGCTAATCAGTAGACGAATGACTTTAGTTTTTCGATAAACACAGGTTGACCAAGGATTTTTACAGGTCATGCCAGGCATGAGAAGGAAATCACAACCCAGTCTTCTTTGAAGATAGGGGAATTAGGGATTTCTACCATCCAGTCCAGAGTTTGAAAGGAAACCTTAACGATTTCGTTGAAATCGGAATCAGGGACTTCTACCTATCAATTTCGAGCTGAAAAGGAAGTCTTAATGGATCCGTCTCTGATGGAAATGGACTTTTCTAGAAATGAGAAATCATTCAAGACAAAATTGGTTACCCCATCTGAGTTTACAAGGTTGAAAAGCCCCAATAAGCCAGACAAAATTTTTTCTAATGAGTTTGAGTTTTTAAAGAAATTTAAACTTTTGAAACTTTCGGATATCATTTCTGAGGAACCCTTGCTACGCCCTCAAAAGGTGGAAAATGTTCGTTCAAAGATCAAATCTGATCATACTGTTCAATTCCAGATATTGAATGAGCAAATTGGACAAGCGATGAATAATCCCTTCTTCACCACTGAGTCCAGTAACAGTTGGAATCAAGTGATGCTGAGTCATGAAATAGACTCGAAATATGCATCCATAATTTGTTCATATGGATTCATAAAGCAGAAGGTACTTCACTCCACCGATTTATCGGTTTTGGAAAAGATGCCAAAAGAGATTATGGAGGCTTGTAAAAGTTTTATATTCATAACAAAGAGTAAAGGAATTCAAACTAATTTAGTTTCCTGTATTGCTGAGATTGTTACTGACAACAAGATGTTTCCAAGCATTTCTGTTGTGACACTTGAAGGCATCAAAGAAGGTGACACTACAAAGGAATATGATCCCAGATATGTTCCAAAAGCCAAGCCATGCCCAGAAGTAGTCTGGCCAACCAAGCATATCCAAGGGCTCAAAAACCTGATACAGCTCATACAACAACTGATTCAAAAAAAGAAAAACTTTGTCTACAAGACTTCCGTCCTACTGACGATCGTCTCGAAAAGATATAAAGAGACTCTAGCACCTGTCCAGACTTGTCTCGAAGTAACGTTGAAGAAACTCCTCAGAGGAAATATCCCCTTCAACAAAGAACCAAAGGAAAGCTTCTGCAAGATGGCCTAGAAGACATTTCCAAAAGAGCACACCTATAGATTGTGCACAGAAAGGCATCTGTTCGAATGGACAGCCAGCAGCCACGTCATCCGACAAGTCAACGGCCATTAGGCCAAAGACAAAATCAAAGTCAGCAAAGGCGGCTACAAAAGTAATCAAAGGCGGCTTCACAAGTCAGCAATGGTGGCTAAAAAATATTCCTACACATCAGCATCATGACTTCACAAGAAGAAAAGTCATTTTTACCCCTGCTTTCGGTGCCGAAAGGTAATAATGCAAGGGTAAAAATGAAAAGCCAAAAAGACAAAAGTTACCCTTTGTCTTTAAACACACACCCTTCATTTAAGGGTAAAATAGGAAGAAAATAAAATTCTTCACCTATAAATTCGAAGCCCCTCCAGAGGTTGAGACATTCGAAAAAAGACCGAGTCACATAGATTCGAAAAACACCTCACTCTTTCATTCGAAGAAGACGAAGAAGGCGATTTCCGGCAATCATCCTCCGACAAGTTCCTTAAAAAGCACGGTATGTGCTTAACAGCCGTAATGGCTGAGTGGAAAAGAGGGACCGATCGGTAGCACGGTCGGTAACTTCTAGAGTTATGTAGATAAGTAGTTTTTAATTTTCCTTTTTAAGGATATGTATTTAGTTGTTTTATTTTTTTTGAAGCAATGTTTTGTTTTTATATTTCTGTACAATGTTTTTATCTTTTCGTATGTTTGTAATATTTTGATTTGTAAAATTTTTGTTGTTATTTTTGTTCTTCCGCATCTATATATATGAATATCCACTGTATTTGTTTTTACTATTCAAACGTTACTGCTCAAAAGTACTGTTCATGGTTACTATTCATGTTTACTGTTCACTCGTAAAAAGAAATAGTAATGAAATAGTGCCAAATAGGACAAAAGCTAGAGACATGGAATTATTCGGCTACGCTTCGAGGTAGAAAATGAAATGGAGTTGTGCTCTATCCTGCTAAAGCAGCCATAGGAACTGCATCGATTGACATGTACGGTTAAGCTACCTCAGAAAACCACGAGGAATGCACGTGGTGGTAAGCCGACAGGAATAGGGTCAAACCCCGAAGAAGTTCTAAGTAGCAGCAGAAGTCATGTTGGGCCTGTTAGATAGCTATTAAAAATAGACACAAACGAGTACATAGCAGTGACATGTGGTTGGAAGCAGGAGTAATATGATGGTGAAATGATAGGATATATGAAGAGTAACTATAGGAATAGTATTGTGTGAGTCATAGTTGTTTTCCACTGCCTACATCTAGTTTTTTGCTGCCCGCAGTCAGTGTGTATCAGAGCTTTTAGAGCTTTCGGTACCTGTTCATCTTGTGTTCCACTATGTTTAGGTTGTTGTGTTTTTATTTTGTTAAAATGGTATTAGAACATGTAGTGATTTTGGTATCATAATAGGTTGTTGAGTCTACAAGAGACTCGTTGTGTTTAAATTGGTATCAGAACATGTAGTGCTTTTGGTATCATAATAGGTTGTTCAGTGTTGAGTCTGCTAGAGACTCGTTGTTTTATCTTTTACCCTTAAATGAGGGGTGTGTGTTTAAAAACAAAGGGTAACTTTTGTCTTTTTGGCTTTTCATTTTTACCATTGCCTTATTACCTTTCGGCACCGAAAGTAGGGGAGAAATGAATTTTCTTCTTGTAACATCATTATACTGACATTGCGGAATTTTTTGTAGCCACCATTGCTGACTTTGTGTAGCAGCCTTTGATGACTTTTGTAGCCGCCTTTGCTGACTTTTATAGCCGCCTTTGCTGACTTTGATTTTGTCTTTGGCCTTAATGGCTGCTGACTTGTCTCCTGATGTGGCTGCTGACTATTCATTTGGACAGCTGTCTTTCTGTGCACAATTTGCAGGTGTGCTCTTTTGAGAAAGAGTTCTGGGCCTTTTTAAAGAAATCTTCTTTTGTCTTTTTGCTGAAGGGAATATTTCCTTTGTAGAATTTCTTCAGCGTGTCTTCGAGACTATTTTGGACTGGAGTAGGAGTCTTTTTGTAGCTTTTCAAGATGATCATCAGTGGGACGGAGGTCTTGTAGACAAAGCTTTTCTTTTTCTGAATTAGCTGTTGTATGAGCTATATCAGGTCCTTGAGCCCTTGGATACGTCTGGTTGGCCAGACTGCTTATGGGCATGGCTAGGATTTTGGAACATGTCTGGGATCATATTCCTTTGTAGCGTCACCTTCTTTGATGCCTTCAAGTGTCACGACAGAAATGCTTGCAAACATCCTGTTGTCACTAACAATCTCAGCAATACAGGAAATGAAGTGAATTCGAATTCCTTTAATCTTTGTTATGGAGATAAAACTTTTGCAAGCCTCCATAATTTCTTTTGGCATATTTTCCAAAACCAATAAATCAGTGGAGTGAAGTACCATCTACTTTATGAATCCATATGAATAAAGTATGGATGTACATTTCGAATCTATTTCATGACTCAGCTTCACTTGATTCCAACTGTTGTTGGACTCAGTTGTGAAGAAGGGCATGTTCATCCCTTGTCCAATTTGCTCATTCCATTTCTGGAATTGAATAGTATGATCAGATTCATTCTTTGAACGAATATTGTCCACCTTTTGAGGGCGTAGCAAAGGTTCTGTAGACATGATGTTTGAAAGTTTCAACAATTTAAATTTCTTTAAAAACTCAAACTCATTAAAACTTGTTCTGTCAGGCTTATCGAGGCTTTTCAACCTTGTAAACTTAGACGGGGTAACCAATTTTGTCTTCAATGATTTCTCATTGCTAGACAAGTCTATTTCCATCAGAGATGGATCCGTTGTGACTTCCTTTCTAGCTCGAGACTGGTAGGTAGAAGTCCCTAATTCCGATTTCATCGAAATCGTTAAGTTTTCCTTTCCAGCTCAAGACTGGCACGTAGAAATCCCTGATTCCCCTATCTTCAAAGAAGACTGGGTTGTGATTTCCTTCTCCTGCTTGGCATGACCGGTAGAAATCCCGGGTCAACCTATGTTTATCAAAACACTAAAGTCACCCATCTGCTGATTAGCTGACGTTGTGGCTTCCTTTTCTCCCGATGGAGATCCGGTAGAAGTCCCAGAGGAGCTTGGCATATCATGCCGTTTAGTGAGTTCTTTTAACTCTTCAGTTAATTCCTTAACCTTGAGTTGTAAGACATCTCCAGTTATCCCATAACGAACACAATTCGTAGATATGTCTCCTCGTTCATAGAGAACTAAAAGACTGTCGAAGAGTGACTCTAGGGTTGAGAGCAATACCGTGAGTGTGGCAATTGCTGCTGCTAGGTTTGTCAATGTGCTGCTGAGGGGATCCATTTTACTTGTATGTAATACAAGAAAATTCTTGAGTAAGAGTATCAGGTAAATAATTTTTATCTCCTTTAATGTGTTCAACTGCAAAAGAGAATTGGAAGAACCATTGCTGCCAACAGAGAAGTCTACCACGACAAAGTGAATCTTCTAAATTTCATGTCATAAAACCGACAAAATTTTTACAATCAGTTCTTACCAGAAATTCTTTGGGAGCAAGATAAATATAAAACTTCTTTATCCCTTTTTTACTACTAAAAATTATTTTTCATACGAATGATAGTTTGTTTCAGCAGATGAATGTTCCTGATGTATATTTGCATATTCTCTCAGAATCATTGATGTTGCATTTTAGGACTACTGCACAAGTATGATCCGAAGCGTCAATTTCTAAAATTAGTTTTGCATCTGGATCTGGTAGAGTTAACAACGGGAGGTGTTTCATCATTTGTTTGATCCTGATTACTTCTAAACTATCTGTGGGTGTCCATTCCCATTTGACGTCTTTCTTTAGTTTCTTTTGAAAGGGTTTCCTAATTTCTGCTAAATTCTTTATGAATTGTTCAACATATGTTAGGCATCCTAAGAAACGTTGAAGTTGTTTTACATCTTCAATTTCATTTGGAAAAGCTGCTAGTTTTTCCAGAATATGATTTCGGAGGATGATTTCTCCTTTTGAGATGTTTAGTCCTAAGAAATCTATCTTAGTTTTAAACAACTCGATTTCTTTTTGCTAAGTGCTATCCCAGCATTTTTTAAGGCATTTAATACCCTAAGTAATTGCTCTTTATGTTGATCCTTTGTTTCTAAAAAGACTAGGATGTCATCAACATAAACTAAGCAAAATTTAAAGAATGGTTAGCGGATGTCGTCCATTCTTCTTTAAAATATATTGGGTGCTTGTTTTAACCCGAAGGGCATTACAAGCCACTCATAATGTCCTGAAGGACAACTGAATGTAGTAAGGGGAATAGCTCTTTCGGTTTGACGAATTTGCCAAAACCCTGATTTGCAATAAAATTTGGAAAACCATTTTTTTCCTCTTATGGCAGCTATTAATCTTTCTTTGCTAGGAAGATAATAGTCATCCATTTTTGTGGCTTCATTAACCTTTTTATAGTTCATGACCATTCAAGCTTTTCCACGTTTTATCTTTGCATGATTCCGAACCAGGAAAGTAGGAGATGTATGTGGAGAATAGCTTGCACGGATTAAACCTTGAGTTAGCAAGTCATTTATCTGTGTTGAAAATTCTTCAACATCTGAAGGAGTGTAAACCATAGGTTTTTCTCGGATATCTTTTTCAAGATCAAGAAGTTCGAGGTCGACATATGGTTTTTGTTTATTCCACCATTCTAAGGGTTTCTCAAAACAAGTGGATTCTAGAAGCTGATGAACTTCTGATTTAAGGGAGGAACCTCATCACCACGCTTGCTACATTTTTTGAAGACCTGATGGAGAACATCTCCATTGCCAAAAATGGCAAAGGCTTCAGAGGGTTTTACTGTGTAAACAAATACAACGAAATTATCAATTTTGTGTCGAGTACAACATCGAAGTTTATAGTAGTCTAGTGTTTGCTCTACAGGGGCATGAAACATGAGCCATTCATTTCCTAGACTAAATCTGGTCCTGAGTTTATGTTTGGTCCTAAACTAATGAGTTTTGGGATCATAAAATTTTCATCTCCAATGTTGAGATGAATGTATCGGGCTTCTGCAGGAAGAGTGAGATTGTCTCCTGAGCCAACTGTTACTTGAAGGGGTACTTCAAGTGGTTTCCATAGATCTAAGGGTAGTAGATTTTGTCTGGCTAGGCAATATGAACTTCTTGTATCTACGAGAGCGTGTATATGGAATTTGATATATCCGGCTAGCTTAAGCATGACCGTGATATAAGAATTTCTAGAAGCTACATGCTCTGCGTTTATGCGGATACTCATTCAGAGAAGGTGCCTGAAGAGTCCGACATGTTTTCTGAGTTTTTTGAAGGGGAGGACTCAATTTCTAAATGAAGTTCATATATTTCATCTTCTGACTGGATGTCATCATATTGGATGATGTCCAATCCATTTTCTTAGGCAAGTAACATGTAAGTATTGTACTGCCATATTTTCTCATCATTTGGACAATCTTTAGCAAAATGTCCTTCTTTCTGGCATATCCAGCATTTGCATTTGCTTGGGGTTTTCCCCTTTGGGCAGTAAGCATTTGACCCTTTATAGGATGTGGTAGGGCCCAAATTTGTTCGTTTTCTAAAGTATCTCTTTCTGAGGGTATACCTAGTTGTAGAACTTTTTTGTATCCTAAATTTTTTTTGTTGAAATTTCTTAGGATATTTTATTTGCTTATGGGAGGTGGTTTTACAACCATAAGCTCCTACATTCTTGTTCTGGTTTGAACAACCTAATGTTTGTTTATGTGCCTTACTACTTTTATTTTATTGTTTTTGGGTTTCACAGAGGTTTGCCAACATGTCTTGTACAAACTTGAGTCTTCTTCCTAAAGTGTCAAAGTTTAGGAAATTATCCATGGTTAAAGTACCAAGTTATTTTGCCAATATTTCATAATGTAGTCTTTTTCAGCTACAAGTGTAAAAGGTTCTGGCAATTTTGCATAAAAGATAAAAAAATAAGGTTTCTGATCATCTTTATGCAATTTGTAGAAGTAGCTTGCAAATTCGCAATAATACTTCTCATAAAAACAAATGTTACAAATTTGTAACTTGTTTAATTTTTGAAGAGTTTCTAAACATTTTCTTTGTTTAGTACTCTCATTGTAAGCTTCTAGGGTTGGATGTATTCCTAGAAATTCTTTTGATATTTTAGCCACCAATCCTTTCAAGATATTGGCTATAGATATTGAGGTATTAGCTCTTTTTTGGTCGTCGGGAAGGTTGTTCCACCAATGAGCTACATTACCCTATAAAGCATGGGTAAAGAAATTAAATGTTGAATCTTTGTCCCAAGATTCATGCATATTTGCAGCATTGCTCATGCTTCTTTCCCATTCTTTAAGGACCTTTTCTCCATCCTTGGGGCAATGCAAGTTGAGATAAAATCCAAAAGGGTTTATGATATCTATGGATGTGTGTCCCTTAGTAGTAGTTGAAGGATCGACATTTGTGTATTTTGTCGAATACCTTTGTCCTCCCAGGGATATTTTGGAGTGGGAGAAACTTTCTCGTTCTTGCGGGTGAACCGCAGTTCGGTTTCAGAAGTTATCTTGAAAGCTATCTTCCATATGGGTGTCTCGTACCCTTGATGTTTCTACTTCATGTTGGTTACTACCACGAAGCATTCTAAATCTTTTACGAAGATCATCTGCCTTTTTATCTTTAGCAGAGTAGTCTGTTTTCTTGGTATTTTCTTTTGCAACTTCATCAGATTCCCAGGCCTCTGGTTCACTGTCTCATTGCTCTTTTTGTTTACTAGAGGAAGGTTTTTCCTCTTGAACATAATAAATCAGTTGGTGACTGAAAGTATTATATTCTGCGTAAACTTCATCATCGGTAGAGGATGATGCTTTTGAAGTGATCCTAAAAGCTGAAGGTTCGGGATCTTTTTTCCTAGGTGCAATGCAAGGTGTTGCAAAGTACACAAGGTTTTTAAGCCATCCGGTGATGTCAGGAAGGCCAAATGGTAATGAAGTTTCCATATCGAAAAACTTATTCATTTTTACAAAGCTAAGAGGTTTAGCTTTTATTTAATTCTTTCGATCTTGCATCATAGTCTATGGATGCAATTCGTATATCTTTACCAATGGAAATAGTACATTTCCATGGAATAGATTGTGTCATCTTCGGGCTTGAGCATGTTTCTTAGTAAGAGAGTAAAGGCAAGGCCATCTCTCTTTCTTTGTAGACGATCTAAAATTTTTTGCCTATAGATCATCTATTTTGGGATGTTGTCCATGCTTGTTCAGCATCTTCCTTTGTCCAGAATTTTCTATGAGAATTTTTGGAAAATCCTATGACTTATGCCTGGGCTTCTTTTGAGCTGTCATATATTCCTGTTTCTCTTCCTATGAAGACAACATACCAGTATTTTATTTTTTCTGCTTTTCCATATATACTTGTAGAGGCTTCTCTTGTAGAAGTGGTGTCTACTTGTTTGGATACGGTTTCTTCTTGGTTC
This sequence comes from Aristolochia californica, assembly GCF_029961685.1. Lineage (NCBI taxonomy): Eukaryota > Viridiplantae > Streptophyta > Magnoliopsida > Piperales > Aristolochiaceae > Aristolochia > Aristolochia californica. The sequence continues at coordinate 15,324,131 of NW_027181782.1, read as the reverse complement.
ATCCTAGAGATTTCTCTTTGCAGAATGATAACCAATTCTTCTAAGAATTGCTTAGATGTCATATTTTTGAAGTTCAAGTTGTTCAATCCTGATTTGATGTCTCAGGTCTCTGATAACTCGTTTTAATCCATTTGGACCGAGTCCTAAGAATCGTCCATCTCGGATTATCCTTCTTCCTTCATTGTTATAATCTATAACTAAAGGATTTTCTTCTAACTCTTTGAGTTTGGCTTGAACTTGTAAGAGCCGATCTTTTAATTGTCGAATCCAGACCTTCTGGAATTTGATTTGATTATCATACCTTATGGTCATGATATATTCTCGCAGTCGCGAATAATTTATAAGTCTTATCGTTAAATTAGACCTATTTTGTTCCATAGTGGAAGTATTGGGTTTTTGTACATTTCTTCCTTACAAATGTTACATGGGATGTGACCGATTTGGATTGTAATTGTTTGGGAGTATGTATACCTGAACAAAAAAAATTCAAAGTTAAGCTTTGATTCTTGACTCATACTTATGCCAGGAAATTGATACCATGGCTCTAATACCATTTTAAACACAACAAGTCTCCAGCAGACTCAACAACCTATTATGATACCAAAAGCACTTCATGCTCTGATACCATTTTCGACACAACGAGTCTTTAGCAGACTCAACAGCCTATTATGATACCAAAAGCACTACATGCTCTGATACCATTTTAAACACAACGAGTCTCTAGAAGACTCAACAGCCTATTATGATACCAAAAGCACTACATGCTCTAATACCATTTTAAACACAACGAGTCTCTAGCAGACTCAATAGCCTAAACACAGCGGAACACAAGATGAATAGGTACCGAAAGCTCTAAAAGCTCTGATACACACTGACTACGGGCAGTGTAAAACAAGATGCAGGCAGCGAAAAATAACTATTGACTCACACAATACTATTCCTACAGTCACTTTTCATATATCCTATCATTTCATCATCATATTACTCCTGCTTCCTACCACATGTCACTGCTATGTACTCGTTTGTATCTATTTTTAATAGCAATCTAATAGGCCTAACATGACTTTTGCTGCAACTTAGAACTTCTTTGGGGTTTGACCCTATTCCTCTCGGCTTACCACCATGTGTATTACTTGTCGTTTTTTGAGGTAGCTTAACCGTACATGTCAACCGATGCGGCTCCTATGGTTGCTTCAGCATGGTAGAGCACAACTCTGTTTCATTTTATACCTCAAAGCGTAGCCAAATAATTCCAAGTCTCTAGCTTCTGTCCTATATCGCACTATTTTGATACTATTTCTTTTTACGAGTGAATAGTAAACATGAATAGTAACCATGAAAAGTAAAAATAAATAGTACTTTTGAACAGTAACGTTTGAATAGTAAAAACAAACACTGTGGAGATTCATATATAGATGTAGAAGATGAACAGTAACAACAAATACTATACGAATCAAAATATTACAAACATGCGAAAATAGAAAAAAACATTGTTTCAAACAAAATAAAACAACTAAAGACATATCCTTAAAAAAAAAGGAAAAAAAAAGTACTTATCTACATAACTCCCGAAGTTACCGACCGTGCTATCGGTCGGTTCCCTCTTTTCTACTCGGCCATTACGGTTATTAAGCACTTACTGTGCTTTTAAGGAACTTGTCGGAGGATGCTCGACGGAAATCGCCTTCTTCGTCTTCTTCGAATGAAAGAGTGGGGTATTTTTCGAATCTGTGTGATTCGGTCTTTTTTCAAATGTCTCAACCTCTGGAGGGGCCTCGAATTTATAGTGGAAGAATTTTCTTTTCTTCCTCTTTTACCCTTAAATGAAGGGTAACTTTTGTCTTTTTGGCTTTTCATTTTTACCCTTGAATTATTACCTTTTGGCACCGAAAGCAGGGGTAAAAATGACTTTTCTTCTTGTGACATCATTATGCTGACGTGCAGGAATATTTTGTAGCCACCATTGCTGACTTTGTGAAGCTTCGGGAGTTATGTAGATAAGTAGTTTTTATTTTTCCTTTTTAAGGATATGTATTTAGTTGTTTTATTTTGTTTGAAACAATGTTTTTCTATTTTTGCATGTTTGTAATATTTTGATTCATACACTATTTGTTGTTACTGTTCGTCTTTCGCATCAATATATGAATCTCCAAAGTGTTTATTTTTACTATTCAAACATTACTGTTCATTTTTTACTATTCATGATTACTATTCATGTTTACTATTCAATCATAAAAAGAAATAGTATCGAAATAGTGCCAAATAGGACAAAAGCTAGAGACTTGGAATTATTCGGCTACACTCAGAGGTAGAAAACGAAACGGATCTGTGCTCTACCCTGTTGAAGCAGCCATAGGAGCCGCATCGGTTGACATGTACGCTTAAGAAACCTTAGAAAATTGCGAGGAATGCACATGGTGGTAAGCCGGTAGGAATTGGGTCAAACCCCAAAGAAGTTCTAAGTAGCAACATAAGTCATGTTGGCCTATTAGATAGCTATTAAAAATAGACACAAATGAGTACATAGTAGTGACATGTGGTAGGAAACAGGAGTAATATGATGGTGAAATGATAGGATGTATGAAGAGTGACTGTAGGAATAGTATTATGTGAGTCATAGTTGTTTTCTGCTGCCCCCATCTAGTTTTCCGTTGACCGTAGTCAGTGTGTAGTCGTGGTGATATCAGAGCAATTAGTGCTTTTGGTATCTATTTACCCTGTGTTCCGTTGTGTTTAGGCTGTTGAGTCTGTTTGTGTTTTAAATTGGTATCAGAGCATGTAGTGCTTTTGGTATCATAATAGGTTGTTGAGTCTGCTAGAGACTGATCGTGTTTAAAATGGTATAAGAGCATGTAGTGCTTTCGGTATTATAATAGACTGTTGAGTCTGCTAGAGACTCGTTGTGTTTAAAAATGGTATCAGAGCCATGGAATCAGTTTCCTGGCATAAGTATGAGTCAAGAATCAAAGCTTAACTTTGAATTCTTTCTATTTAGGTATACATACTCCCAAACAGTTACGACCCAAACCGGTCGCATCCCATGTAACATTTGTAAGGAACAAATGTACAAAAACCCAAAACTTCAACTATGGAACAAAATAGGTCTAATCCAGCGATGAGACTTATAAATTATTTGCGACTGGGAGAATATATCATGACCAGAAGGTATGATAATCAAATCGAATTCCAGAAGGTCTCGATTCGATAATTTAAAGTTTGGCTCTTACGAGTTTAAGCCAAAGTCAAAGAGTTAGAAGAAAATCCTTTAGTTGTTGATTATAACAACGAAGGAAGAAGGATAATCCGAGGTGGACATTTCTTAGGACTCGGTCCAGTAGGATTAAAATAAGTTATCAAAGACATGAAACATCAAATCAGGATTGAACAACTTGAACTTCAAGAATATGATATCTAAGCAATTCTTAGAAGAATTGGTTCTCATTTTGCAAAGAGAAATCTATAGAATGAACCAAGAAGAAACCGTATCCCAATATGTAGACACCGCTTCAACATGCAAAGCCTCTACAAGTATATATGGAAAACCAGAAAAAAAAAAAATACTGGTATGTTGTCTTCATCGGAAGAGAAACAGGAATATATGATAGCTGGGAAGAAGCCCAAGCACAAGTCATAGGATTTCCCGAAAATTCTCATAGAAAATTCCGGACAAAGGAAGATGCTGAACAAGCATGGACAACATCCAGAAATAGATGATCTATAGGTAAAAACTTTTAGATCATCTACAAAGAAAGAGAGATGGCCTTGCCTTTACTCTCTTACTAAGAAACATGCTCAAGCCCGAAGATGACACAATCTATTCCATGGAAATGTATGATTTCCATTGGGAAAGATATACGAATCGTATCCATAGACTACGATGCAAAATCAAAAGAATTAAACAAAAGCTAAACCTCTTAGTTTTGTAAAAATGGATGAGTTTTTCTATTTAATGGATATGGAAACTCCATTACCATTTGGCCTTCCTAACATCACCGAATGGCTTAAAAACCTTGTGTACTTTGCAACACCTTGCATTGCACCTTGGAAAAACAGATCCCGAACCTTCAACTTTTAGGATCGATTCAAAAGCATCATCCTCTACCGATGATGAAGTTTATGTAGAATATAATACTTTTGGTCACCAACCGATTTATTATGTTCAAGATTACTAAACAAATAAAACATTTAGAAACTCTTCAAAAATTAAACAAGTTACAAATTTGTAACATTTGTTTTTATGAGAAGTATTATTGCGAATTTGCAAGCTACTTCTACAAATTGCAAAAAGATGATCAGAAACCTTATCTTTCCACCTTTTATGCAAATTTGCCAGAACCTTTTGTACATACACCTGAAAAAGACTACATTATGAAATATTGACAAAATAATCTAGAACTTGGTACTTTAACCATGGATATTTTCCTAAACTTTGACACTTTAGGATGAAGACACAGGTTTGTACAAGACATGTTGGCAAACCTCTGTGAAACCCAAAAACTACAAAATAAAAGTAGTAAGGCACATAAACAAACATTATGTTGTTCAAACCAGAACAAAAATGTAGGAGCTTATGGTTGTAAAACCATCTCCCATAAGCAAAGAAAATATCCTAAGAAAACATTTAGGATACAAAAAAGTTCTAAAACTAGGTATACTCCCAGAAAGAGATACTTTAGAAAAAGAACAAAATTTGGCCCAACCACATCCTGTAAAGTGTCAAATGCATACTGCCCAAAGGGCAAAACCCCAAGCAATTGCAAATGTTGGATATGCCAGAAAGAATGACATTTTGTTAAAGATTGTCCAAGTGATGAGAAAAAACAGCAGTACAATACTTACATGTTACTTGCCGAAGAAAATGGATTGGACATCATCCATTATGATGACATCCAGTAAGAAGACGAAGTATATGAACTTCATCTAGAAACTGAGTCTTCCTCCTCAGAAAACTCAGAAAACTTGCCGGACTGTTCAGGCACCTTCTCTGAATGAGTATCCGCATAAACGCAAAGCATGTAGCATATGGAAATTCTTATATCACGGTCATGCTTAAGCTACCCAGATATATCAAATTCCATATACACTCTCTCGTAGATATAGGAAGTTCATATTGCCAAGCCAAACAAAATATACTTCCCTTAGATCTATGGAAACTGCTTGAAGTAATAGTCGGCTCAGAAGACAATATCACTCTTCCTGCAGAAGCCCAAAACATTCATCTTGACATTGGAGGTGAAAAGTTTATGATTCCAAAACTCATTAGTTTAGGACCAAACATAAACTCAGGACCAGATTTAGTCCTAGGAAATGAATGGCTCATGTTTCATGCCCCTGTAGATCAAACACCAACCTACTATAAACTTCGATGTCGTACTTGACGCGAAATCGATAATTCTGTTGTATTTGTTTACGCAGTAAAACCCACTAAAGCCTTTGCTATTTCCGGCAATGGAGACGTTCTCCATCAGGTCTTCAAATAATGCAGCAAGCGTGGTGATGAGGTTCCTCCCTTAGAATCTCTCCCCCTCGCAGAATCCTGCGAATAAGAAGTTCAACTGCTTCTAGAATCCACTTGTTCTGAGAAACCTTAGAATGGTGGGATAAACAAAAACCATATGCCCACCTCAAACTTCTTGATCTTGAAAAAGAAATCCAAGAAAAACCTATGGTTTACACTCCTTCTGATGTTGAAGAATTCTCAACACAGATAAATGACTTGCTAACTCAAGGTTTAATCCGTGGAAGTTATTCTCCACATACATCTCCTGCTTTCCTGGTTCGGAATCATGCAGACATAAAATGTGGAAAAGCTAGAATGGTCATTAACTATAAAAAGGTTAATGAAGCCACAAAAATGGATGGCTACTCTCTTCCTAACAAAGAAAGATTAATAGCTGCCATAAGAGGAAAACAATAGTTTTCCAAATTTCATTGCAAATCAGGGTTTTGGCAAATTCGTCTAACCGGAAGAGCTATTCCCCTTACTGCATTCAGTTGTCCTTCAGGTAAAAAAAAAGCACCCAATATTTTCCAAAGAAGAATAGACGACATCCTCAATCCATTCTTTAAATTTTGCTTAGTTTATGTTGATGACATCCTAATCTTTTCAGAAAAAAAAGATCAACATAAAGAGCAATTACTTTAGGTATTAAATACCTTAAAAAATGGTGGGATAGCACTCAGCAAAAAGAAATCAGAGTTGTTTAAAACCAAGATAGATTTCTTAGGTCTAAACATCTCAAAAGGAGAAATCATCCTCCAAAATCATATTATGGAAAAACTAGCAGTTTTTCCGAATGAAATTGAAGATGTAAAACAACTTCAACGTTTCTTAGGATGCCTAACATCTGTTGAACAATTCATAAAGAATTTAACAAAAAATAGGAAGCCCTTTCAAAAGAAACTAAAGAAAGACGTCAAATGGGAATGGACACCCACTGATAGTCTAGAAATAATCAGCATCAAACAAATTAGGAAACACCTCCCGGTGTTAACTCTACCAGATCCAGATGCAAAACTAATTTTAGAAACTGACGCCTCAGATCAAACTTGGGCAGCAGTCCTAAAATGCAAAATGAATGATTTTGAGAGAATATGCAAATATACATTAGGAACATTTTCATCTATGGAAACAAACTATCATTCCGATGGAAAAGAATTTTTCGCAGTAAAAAATGGGATAAGGAAGTTTTATATTTATCTTACTCCCAAAGAATTTCTGGTAAGAACTGACTGTAAAATTTTTGTCAGTTTTATGACAAGAAATTTAGAATATTCACTTTATCGCCGTAGACTACTCCATTGGCAGCAATGGTCCTTCCAATTCTCTTTTTTTGTTGAACACATTAAAGGAGATAAAAATTATTTACCTGATACTCTTACTCGAGAATTTTCTTTTATTACAGACGGGTAAAATGGATCCACTCAGTAGTACACTGACGGACCTAGCAGCAGCAATTGCACCACTCATGGTATCGCTCTCAACCCTATAGTCTCTATTTGATAGTCTTTTAGTTCTCTCTGAACGAGGAGACTTATCCAAGAACTGTGCCCGTTATGGTTAAGTGGAGATCTCTTACAACTCAAGGTTAAGGAATTAACCGAAGAGTTAAAAGAACTCACCAAACAGCATGATATGCCAAGATCCTCCGGGACTTCTACCGGATCTCCATCGCAAGAAAAGGAAGCCACAACGTCAGCTAATCAGCAGACAGATGACTTTAGTGTTTTGATAAACACAGGTTAACCCGGGATTTCTACCAGTCATACCAGGCATGAGAAGGAAATCACAACCCAGTCTTATTTGAAGGTAGGGGAATGAGGGATTTCTACCTGCCAGTCTAGAGCTGGAACGGAAACCTTAATGATTTCATCAAAATCGGAATCAGTGACTTCTACTTGTCAATTTCGAGCTGAAAAGGCAGTCTTAACGAATCCATCTCTGATGGAAATGGACTTGTCTAGAAATGAGAAATCATTCAAGACAAAATTGGTTACCCCATCTGAGTTTACAAGGTTGAAAATTCTCAATAAGCCAAACAAAACAAGTTTGAAGGAGTTTGAGTTTTTAAAGAAATTTAAACCTTTGAAACTTTCGGATATCTTGTCTGAGGAACCCTCACTACGCCCTCAAAAGCTAGACAACGCTCATTCAATTGAATCTAATCATACTGTTCAATTCCAGAGATGGAATGAGCAAATTGGACAAGGGATGAACACTCCCTTCTTCAACACTGAGTCTAGCAACAGTTGGAATCAAGTGAAGCTGAGTCATGAAATAATTTTGAAATATTCATCCATACTTTATTCATATGGATTCATAAAGCAGATGGTACTTCACTCCACCGATTTATCGATTTTGGAAAAGATGCCAAAAGAGATTATGAAGGCTTGTAAAAGTTTTATCTCCATAACAAAGAGTAAAGGAATTTGAATTGATTTCATTTCCTGTATTGCTAAGATTGTTACTGACAATAAGATGTTTCCAAGCATTTCTGTCGCGACACTTGAGGCATCAAAGAAGGTGACGCTACAAAGGAATATGATCCCAAACATGTTCCAAAAGCTAAGCCATGCCCAGGAGCAGTTTGGCCAACCGGGCGTATCCAAGGGCTCAAGAACCTGATAGAACTCATACAACAACTGATTCAGAAAAAGAAAAGCTTTGTCTATAGGACCTCCGTCCCATTTGGCGATCATCTCAAAAAGCTATAAAGAGACTCTAACACCTGTCCAGACCAGTCTCGAGGTAACGCTGAAGAAACTCCTCAAAATAAATATCCCCTTCAGCAAAGAAACAAAGGAAAGCTTCTAGAAGATGGCCCAGAAGACATTTCCAAAAGAGCACACCTATAGATTGTGCAAAGAAAGGCAGTTGTTCGAATGAACAGTCAGTAGCCACATCATCCGACAAGTCAGTAGCCATTAGGCCAAAGACAAAATCAAAGTCAGCAAAGGCGGCTGCACAAAATCAGTAATGGTGGCTACAAAAGATTCCTGCACGTCACCATCATGATGTCACAAGAAGAAAAGTCATTTCTACCCTAGCTTTTGGTGCCGAAAGGTAATAATGCAAAGGCAAAAATGAAAAGCGAAAAAGACAAAAGTTACCCTTTGTCTTTAAACACACCTTTCGTTTGAGGGTAAAAGAGGAAGAAAATAAAATTCCTCACCTATAAATTCGAGGACCCTTCAGAGGTTGAGACATTCAAAAAAAGACCAAGTCACACAGATTCGAAAAACACCCTACTCTTTCATTCGAAGAAGGCGATTTCCAGAAAGCATCCTCTGGCAAGTTCCTTAAAAGCACTGTATGTGCTTAACAGCCATAATGGCTGAGTAGAAAAGAGGGAACCGACCGGTAGCACGGTCGGTAACTTCGGGAGTTATGTAGATAAGTAGTTTTTATTTTTCCTTTTTAAGGATGTGTATTTAGTTGTTTTATTTTGTTTGAAGGAATGTTTTGTTTTTACATTTCAGCACAATGTTTTTAAATTTTTGCATGTTTGTAGTATTTTAATACGTACAGTGTTTGTTGTTACTGTTCATCTTCCGCATCTATATATATGAATCTCCACAGTGTTGTTACTGTTCATCTTTCGCATCTATATATGAATCTCCACAGTGTTTACTTTTACTATTCAAACGTTACTGTTTAAATTACTGTTCATTTTTACTGTTCATGGTTACTATTCATGTTTATTGTTCACTCGTAAATTGAAATAGTATCGAAATAGTGCCGAATAGGACAGAAGCTAGAGACTTGGAATTATTCGGTTACACTTCGAGGTAGAAAACGAAATGGAGTTGTGATCTAACCTATTGAAGTAGCCATAGTAGCCGCATCGGTTGACATGTACGATTAAGCTACCTCAGAAAACCGTGTGGAATGAATATGGTGGTATGCTGACAGGAATAGGGTCAAACCCCCAAGAAGTTTTGAGTAGCAGCAGAAGTCATGTTGGGCCTATTAGATAGCTATTAAAAATAGACACAAACGAGTACATAGCAGTGAAATATGGTAGGAAACAGGAGTAATATGATGGTGAAATGATAGGATGTATGAAAAGTGACCGTAGGAATAGTATTTTGTGAGTCATAGTTATTTTCAGCTACCCCTATCTTGTTTTCCGTTGACCGTAGTCAGTGTGTAGTCTGGTGATATCAGAGCAATTAGTGCTTTTGGTATCTGTTCACCCTGTGTTCCGCTGTGTATCTGTTTGTACTTTAAATTGGTATCAAAGCATAGCTTTGGTATCATAAAATCATCGTTAAAAGCTATTAGAGCTTCGTTGTCTTTAAATTGGTATCAGAGCTTTTAGTGCTTTAGGTACCTATTCACTCTGTGTTCCGTTGTGTATCTATTTGTCTTTAAATTGGTATCAGCAATTAGTGCTTTTGGTATCTGTTTACCCTGTTTTCCACTGTGTATCTGTTTGTACAACAAAATGAAAATTTTTAGAATTTATGTATGGATATAATTTAAAACAATAAAAAATGTAAGCAAAGAAAATTTATCCACACACCATAGATGAACGCAAAAGTTTTGTTATCCAATTTTGGAAAATTCCACTAGTTCAACCCTAATAGCTTGGAATTTTATAAAAAAGAGATATTTCTACACATGTTATAAAAATGGACACGCATGCTTGAAACATGTCAAAGATGCAAATGACCTATGGATCCAAACCTTTTAAAAAGAATAACAAATGATTGATAAATTCTCAAGTGAACGTGCGGTGGGATATTTACCCGAGTCAAACAAGCCATTATTTTGCCCATTTACAAAAAGCTGACCTAACGATCGCAGATGATTGTAAAGTGATTTATCAGGCGTAACGGGCTATATTTTTGTAAGGAATGACTTATGGATTGGGAGTCAACACTCAGTTAAAAATCACCCTCCTCCACCTTTTCCCAACTACTTAAAAACCTAATATGAAAATACAAAAAAGAGTTTACAATCCCTAAAAAATATAGACACTTTTAGGAATTATCTCACTCTACATTTGTGCACTGTGCATTTCCATTTTAGTTGTATACTTTTTTCTAAAATCAAACTTGATTTTTCACTTTTCCTTTATCTCGTAAACAAAAAAGAGATAAAAGGCAAATAGATCACAACAAAATGAAAATTTCAGAGATTATTTATGGAAAAAATTTAAAACAATAAAAATGTTAGCAAAGAAAATTTATTCACACACCATAGATGAACACTAAAGTTTTGTTATCCAAGTTTGGGAAATTCCACTAGTTTGACCCTCATAGCTTGAAATTTTATAAGAAAGAGATTTTTCTACACATGTTCAAAAATGGATATGCATGCTTGAAACATATTAAAGATGAAAATGACCTATGGATCCAAACCCTTAAAAGAGAATAACAAATACTCATTAAATTCTCAAGTGAACGTGCGGTGGGATATTTATCTGAGTCAAACCATCCATTATTTTGCGCATTTACAAAAAACTCACCTAACGATCATTGATGATTTTAAAGTTATTTATCATGCGTAACGGGCTATATTTTTGTAAGGAATGACTTATGGATTGGGAATCAACACTCAGTTAAAAATCCCCCGCCTCCCTCTTTTCCCGACTATTGAAAAACCTAATATATAAAAACTAAACAGAGTTTACAATCCCTAAAAATTATAGACACTTTTTGGAATTATCTCTCTCAACATTTGTGCACTGTCCATTTCCATTTTAGATGTATGCATTTTTCTTAAATCAAATCATGAGTTTTCACATTCCCTTCATCTCATCAACAAAAAAATAATTAAAAGGCAAAAATAGATCACAAAAAAATGAAAAATTTAGAGTTTATCTATGGAAAAAATTTAAACCAATAACAAATGTAAGCATAGAAAATTTATTCACACACCACAGATGAACACAAAACTTTTGTTAGGCAAGTTTTGGAAATTCCACTGGTTCAACCCTAGCAGCTTGGAATTTTATAAGAAAGAAAGTTTTCTACACATGTTTTAAAAATGGATTGCTATGCTTGAAACATTTTAAAGATTAAAATTACCTATGAATCCAAACCTTTTAAAGAGAATAAAAAATGTTCATCAAATTCTCAAGTGAACGTGCGGTGGGATACTTACCCGAGTCAAACAAGCCATTATTTTGCCCAATTATAAAAAGATGACCTAACGATCATAGATGATTATAAAGTGATTTATCTTGCATAACGGGCTATAATTTTTTAATGAATGACTTATGGATTGGGAGTCAACACTCAGTTAAAAATCCCCCACCTCCTCCTTCTCCCGACAATTACAAAACCTAATATATATAAAAAAAAGAGTTTACAATCCATAAAAATTACAGACACTTTTTGGAATTATCTCTCTCTACATTTGTGCACTGTGCATTTCCATTTTAGATGTATATTGTTTTCTTAAATCAAAACATGAGTTTTCACTTTCCCTTCATCTCATAAACCAAAAAGATATAAAAGGCAAAAATAGATCACAACAAAATAAAAAATGTATAGTTTGTGCATGGAAAAAATTTAAAACAATAACAAATGTAAGTAAAGAAAATTTATTCACACACCACAGATGAACACAAAAGTTTTGTTATCCATGTTTGGAAAATTCTATTAGTTGAACCCTAATAGCTTGGAATTTTATAAGAAAGAGATTTTTCTACACATGTTTTAAAAATGGATAAGCAGGCTTGAAAAATGTTAAAGATGCAAATGACCTATGGATCCAAACCATTTAAAGAGAATAAAAAACTGTCGTTAAATTCTCAAGTGAACGTCCGGTGGGATATTTACCCGAGTCAAACAAGCCATTGTTTTGCCCATTCACAAAAAGCAAACTGAACGATCATAGATGATTGTAAAGTGATTTATCATGAGTAACGGGCTATATTTTTGTGAGGAATGACTTATGGATTGGGAGTCAACACTCAGTTAAAAATCCCCCACCTCCCCCTTTTCCCGACGATTGCAAAACCTAATATATAAAAACTAAAAAGAGTTTACAATCCCTAAAAATTACTAACAATTTTTGGAATTATTTCTCTCTATATTTGTGCACTGTGCATTTCCATTTTAGATGTATACTTTTTTCTTCTATCAAAACTTGAGTTTTCACTTTACCTTCATCACGCAGGTAAAAAAGAGATAAAAGGCAAATTGATCACAACCAAATGAAAATTTTAGAGTTTATGTATGGAAAAATTTTAAAACAACATCAAATGTAAGCAAAGAAAATTTATTCACACACCACAGAAGAACACAAAAGTTTTGTAATCTAACTTGTTCAACCCTAATCGCATGGAATTTTATAAGAAAGAGATTTTTCTACACATGTTTTAAAAATTGATATGCATTCTTGAAACATGTTAAAGATGCAAATGACCTATGGATCCAAACCGTTTAAAGAGAATAACAAATGCTCATTAAAATCTCAAGTGAACGTGCAGTGGGATATTTTCCCGAGTCAAACAAGCCATTGTTTTCCCAATTACAAAATCTGACCTAATGATCATCGATGATTGTAAAGAGATTGATCATGCACAACGAGCTTTATTTTTGAAAAAATTGACTTATGGATTTGGAGTCAACACTCAGCTAAAAATCCCTTGCCTCCCCCTTTTCCCGACGACTTCAAAACCTAATATATAAAAACTAAAAGAGTTTAAAATCCTTAAAAATATAGACACGCTTTGGAATTATGTCTCTCTACATTTATGCACTGTGCATTTCCATTTTAGATGTATACTTTTTTCTTAAATAAAAACTTTGAGTTTTCACTTTCCCTTCATATCGTAAACAAAAAATAATTAAAAGGAAAAAATAGATCACAACAAAATGAAAATTTTAGAGTTTATCTATAGAAAAAATTTAAATGAATAACAAATGTATGCATATAAAATTTATTCACACACCACAGATGAACTCAAAAGTTTTGTTATCCAAGTTTGGGAAATTCCACTAGTTCAACGCTAATGCTTTGGAATTTTATAAGAAAGAGATTTTTCTACACATGTTTTAAAAAAGGATATGCATGCTTGAAACATGTTAAAGATGCAAATGACCTATGGATCCAAACCGTTTAAACAAAATAACAAACCCTCATTAAATTCTCAAGTGAACGTGCGGTGGGATATTTACCCAAGTCAAACAAGCCATTGTTTTGCCCATTTACAAAAAGCTGACCTAACGATCAAAGATGATTGTAAAGGGATTTATCATGCCTAACATGTGATGTTTTATGTAAAGAATGACTTATGGATTTGGAGTCAACACTCATTTAAAAATCCATCGCCTCCCCCTTTTCCCGACGACTTCAAAACCTAATATATAAAAACTAAAAGAGTTTACAATCCCTAAAAGTTACGGACACTTTTTGGAATTTTCTCTCTACATTTGTGCACTGGGCATTTCCATTTTAGATGTATACTTTTTTCTTAGATCAAAACTTGAGTTTTCACTTTCCCTTCATCTTGTAACAAAAAAGAGATAAAAGGCAGATAGATCACAACAAAATGAAAATTTAAGACTTTAAGTATGGAAAAAAATTAAAATAATAATAAATGTTAGCAAAGAAAATTTATTGACACACCACAGAAGTACACAAAAGTTTTGTTCTCCAAGTTTGGGAAATTCCAATAGTTCAACCCTAATTGATTGGAATTTTATAAGAAAGAGATTTTTCTACACATGTTTCAAAAATGGATATGCATGCTTGAAACAAGTTAAAGATGCAAATGACCTATGGATCCAAAGCTTTTCAAGAGACTAACAAATGCACATTAAATTCTAAAGTAAACGTGCGGTGGGATATTTACCCGAGTCAAACAAGCCATTATTTTGCCCATTTATAAAAATCTGGCCTAACAATAATAGATGATTGCAAAGTGATTTATCATGCGTAACGGCCTATATTTTTGTAAGAAATGACTTATGGATTAGGATTCAACACTTAGTTAAAAATCCCCCGCCTCCCCCATTTCCCGACGATTGCAAAACCTGATATAAAAAAAAGAGTTTAGAATCCCAAAAAATTACAAACACTTTTTGGAACTATCTCCATCTACATTTGTGCACTGTACATTTCTATTTTAGATGTATACTTTTTTCTTAAATCAAAACTTGAGTTTTCACTTTCCCTGATCTCGTAAACAAACAAGAGATAAAAGTAAAAAATAGATCACAACAAAATGAAAATTTTAGAGTTTATGTATGGAAAAAATTTAAAAAAATAAAAAATGTTAGCAAAGAAATTTATTCACACACCAAAGATGAACACAAAAGTTTTGTAATCCAAGTTTGGGAAATTCCACTAGTTCAACCCTAATAGCTTGGAATTTTATAAGAAAGAGAATTTACTACACTTGTTTTAAAAATGGATATGCATGATTGAAACATGTTAAAGATGCAACTAACCTATTGATCCAAACCTTTTAAAGAGAATAAAAAATGCTAATTAAATTCCCAAGTGAATGTGCGGTAGGATATTTACCCAAGTCAAACAAGCCATTATTTTTCCCATTTACAAAATGTTGACCTAACGATCATAGATGATTGTAAAGTTATTTATCATGCATGACGGGCTATATTTTTGTGAGGAATGACTTATGGATTGGGAGTCAACTCTTAGTCTAAAATCACCGGCCTCCCCCTTTTCCCGTCGATTGAAAAACCTAATATATAAAACCTCAAAAGAGTTTACAATCCGTAAATATTACAGACACTTTTTGGAATTATCTCTCTCTACATTTGTGCACTACACATTTCCATATTAGATATATATTTTTTACTTAAATAAAAATATGAGTTTTCACTTTCTCTTCATCTTGTAAACAAAAAAAAGATAAAAAGAAAAAATAGATCACAACAATATGAAAATTTTAGAGTTTATGTATGGGAAAATTTTTAAACAATAAAAAATGTAAGCAAAGTAAATTTATTCACACACCACAGATGAACACAAAAGTTTTGTTATCTAAGTTTTGGAAATTCTACTAGTTCAACCCTAATAGCTTTGAATTTTATAAGAAAGAGATTTTTCTTCACTTGTTTTCAAAATAGATATGCATGCTTGAACCATCTTAAAGATGCAAATGACTTATGGATCCAAACTTTTTAACGAGAATAAAAAATGCTCATTAAATTCTCAAGTGAACGTGCGGTGGGATATTTACTTGAGTCAAACATGCCATTGTTTGCCCATTTACAAAAAGCTCACCTCACGATCATATATGATTTTAAAGTGATTTATTATGCATAACGAGCTATATTTTTGTAAGGAATGACTTAAGGATTGGGAGTCAACCCTTAGTTAAAAATCCTACGCCTCCCCCTTTTCCCGACGATTGCAAAACATAATATATAAAAACTAAAAAGAGTTCTCAATCCCTAAAAATTATAGACACTTTTTGGAATTATCTCTTTCTACATTAATGTACTGTGCATTTCCATTTTAGATATATACTTTTTTTCTTAAATCAAAACTTGAGTTGTCACTTTCCCTACATCTCGTAACCAAATTAGAGATAAAAGGTGAAAATAAATCACAACAAAATCAAAATTTTAGAGTTTTTGTATGGAAAAAATTTAAAACAATAAGAAATGTAATTACAGAAAATCTATTCACATACCACAGATGAACACAAAAAATTTGTCATCCAAGTTTGGGAAATTCCACTAGTTAAACCCTAGTAGCTTGGAATTTTATAAGAAACTGATTTTTCTACACATGTTTTAAAAATGGATATGCATGCTTGAAACTTGTTAAAGAATCAAATGACCTATGGATCCAGACCTTTTAAAGAGAATAGCAAACGCTCATTAATTTCTCAAGTGAACGTGCGGTGGGATATTTACCCGAGTCAAACAAGCCATTATTTTGCCCATTCACAAAAAGCTGACCTAACGATCATAGATGATTCCAAAGTGATTTATCATGCGTAACAACCTATATTTTTGTAAGGAATGACATATGGATTGAGAGTCAACAATCAGTTAAAAATCCCCTACCTATCCCTTTTTCCGACAATTGCAAAACCTAATATATATAAACTAAAATGTGTTTACAATCCCTGAAAATTATCGACACTTTTTGGAATTATCTCTCTCTACATTTGTGTGTTGTGCATTTCCATTTTAGATGTATACTTTTTTCTTAAATCAAAACTTGAGTTTTCACTTTCCCTTCATCTTGTAAACAAAAAAGAGATAAAAGGCAAAAACTTGGAAATTCCACTAGTTCAACAACTTGGAATTTTATAAAAAACAGATTTTTCTACACATGTTTTAACAATGCATATGCAATCTTTGAAACATGTTAAAGATGCAAAAGACCTATGGATCCAAACATTTTAAAGAGAATAACAAATGCTCAAAAAATTCTCAAGTGACTGTGCGATGGGATATTTACCCGAGTAAAAAAGCCATTATTTTGCCCATTTACAAAAAGATGACTTAACGATCATAGAATATTGTAAAATGATTTATCATGCGTAACGGGCTATATTTTTGTATGGAATGACTTATGAATTGGGAGTCAACACTTAGTTAAAAATCCCCCGTGTCCCTCTTTTCCCGATGATTGCAAAACCTAATATATAAAAAGTAAAAAAAGTTTACAATCCCTAAAAATTACTGACAGTTTTCAGAATTATTTCTCTCTACAATTATGCACTGTTCATTTCAATTTTAGATGTATACTTTTGTCTTAAATCAAAACTTGAGTTTTCACTTTCCCTTCATCTCTTCAACAAAAAAGAGATAAAAGGCAAAAATAGATCACAACAAAATGAAAATTTTAGAGTT
The DNA here is from genome assembly GCF_029961685.1 of Aristolochia californica. NCBI lineage: Eukaryota > Viridiplantae > Streptophyta > Magnoliopsida > Piperales > Aristolochiaceae > Aristolochia > Aristolochia californica. Next base: position 15,306,833 of record NW_027181782.1, on the reverse strand, counting down.
TATGTATGGAAAAAATTTAAAATAATAACTAATGTAAGCAAAAAAAATTTATTCACACACCACAGTTGAACACAAAAGTTTTTTTATCAAAGTTTGGGAAATTCCACTAGTTCAACCCAAATAGCTTGGAATTTTATAAGAAAGAGATTTTGCTACACAAGTTTTAAAAATGGATATGCATACTAGAAATATGTTAAAGACACAAATGACCTATGGATCCAAACCATTTAATGAGAATAACAAATGCTCATTAATTTTTCAAGTGAACATGTTGTGGGATATTTACCCGAGTCAAACAAGCCATTATTTTGCCCATTTACAAAAAGCTGACCTAACGATCATAGATGATTGTAAAGTGATTTATCATACATAACTAGCTATATTTTCGTAAGGAATAACTTATGGTTTGGGAGTCAATACTCAAATAAAAATCTCCCACCTCCCCCTTATCCCATCGATTGCAATATCTAATATATAAAAACTAAAAAGAGTTCACAATCCCTAAAATTTACAGACACTTTTTGGAATTATCTCTCTACATTTGTGCATTTTGCATATCCATTTTAAATGTATAATTTTCTCTTAAATTAAAGCTTGAGTTTTCACTTTCCCTTCATCTTGTAAACAAAAAAGAGATAGAAGGCAAAAAGAGATCACAAAAAATGAAAATTTTAGAGTTTAAGTATGGAAATTTTTTTCAAAAATAATAAATGTTAACAAAGATAATTTATTCACACACCACAAATGAACACAAAAGGTTTGTTATAGAATTTTGGGAATTCACACTAGCTAAACCAAAATAGCATGGAATTTTATAAGAAAGAGATTTTTCTTCACATCTTTTAAAAATGGATATGCATGCTTGAAGCATGTTAAAGATGAAAATGACCTATGGATCCAAACTTTTTAAAGAGAATAACAAATGCTCATTAAATTCTCAAGTGACTATACGGTGGGATATTTACCCGAGTCTAAGAAGCCATAACTTTGCCCATTTACAAAAAGCTGACCTAACGATCATAGATGATTGTAAAGTGATTTATAACGCGTAACGTGCTATATTTTTTTAAGGAATGACTTATGGATTGGGAGTCAACACTCAGTTAAAAATCCCCCGCCTACCCCTTTTCACGATGATTGCAAAAACTAATATATAAAAATTAAAAAGAGTTTACAATCCCTATAAATTATAGACACTTTTTGGAATTATCTCTCTCTACATTTGTGCACTGTGCTTTTTCATTTTAGATGTATACTTTTTTCTTCAATCAAAACTTGAGTTGTCACTTTCCCTTCGTCTCGTAAACATAAAAGAGATCGAAGGCAAAAATAGATCGCCACAAAATGAAATTTTTGAGTTTATGTATGGAAAAAATTTAAAACAATAAAAAATGTATGCAAAGAAAATTTATTCAGACACCACAAATGAACACAAAAGTATTGTCATCCACGTTTGGGAAATTCAAGTAGTTCAACTCTAATAGCTTGGAATTTTATAAGAAAGAGATTTTTCTATACATGTTTAAAAAATGGATATGCATGCTTGAAACATGTTAAAGATGCAAATGACATATGGATCCAAACCATTTAAAGAGAATAACAAACGCTCATTATAATCTTAAGTGAACGTGCAGTGCGATATTTACCCGAGTCAAAATAGCCATTATTTTGCCAATTTACAAAAAGTTGACGTAACGATCATAGATGATTTTAAAGTGCTTTATCATGCGTAACGGGCTATATTTTTGTAAGGAATGACTTATGGATTGGGAGTCAACCCTTAGTTAAAAATTCCCCGCCTCCCTCTTTTCCCAACGATTGCAAAACCTAATATATAAAAATTAAAAAGAGTTTACAATCCCTAAAAATTACAGACACTTTTTGGAATTATCTCTCACTACATTTGTGCACTATGTATTTCCATTTTAGATGTATTCTTTTTTCTTAAATCAAAACTTGACTTTTCACTTTCTCTTCATCTCGTTAACAAAAAAGAGATAAAAGGCAAAAATAGATCACAACAAAATGAAAATTTTAGAGTTTATGTATGGAAAAAATATAAAACAAAAAGAAATGTAAGCAAAGAAAATTTATTCGCACACCACATATGAACACAAGTTTTGTTATCCAAGTTTTGGAAATTCCTCTAGTTCAAACCAAATAGCTTGAAATTTTATAAGAAAGAGATTTTTCTAAACATGTTTTGAAAATGGATATGCATGCTTGAAACACGTTAAATATGCAAATGACCTAAGGAACCAAACCTTTTAAAGAGAATTACAAATGCTCATTAAATTCTCGAGTGAATGTGCGGTGGGAAATTTACCTGTGTCAAACATGCCATTATTTTGCCCATTTAGAAAAAGTTTACCTAATGATCATAGATGATTGCGAAGTGATTTATCATGCGTAACGGGATATATTTTTGTCAGGAATGACTTATGGATTGGGAGACAACACTCGGTTAAAAATCCCCTCCCTCCCCCTTTTCCCTATGATTGCAAAACCTATTATATAAAATCTAAAAAGAGTTTTTAATCCATAAAAATTATGGACACTATTTGGAATTATCTCTCTCTACATTTGTGCACTATGGATTTCCATTTTAGATTTGTAATTTTTTATTAAATCAAATTTTGAATTTTCAGTTTCCCTTCATCTCATAAACAAAAAAGAGATAAAAGGCAAAAATAGATGACAAAAAAATGAAAATTTTAGAGTTTATGTATGGAAAAAATTGAAAACAATAACAAATGTAAGCACAAAAAATTTATTCGTACACCACAAATGAACACAAAAGTTATGTTATCCAAGTTTGGGAAATTCCACTAGTTCAACAGCTTGGAATTTTATAAGAAAAAGATTTTTCTACACATGTTTTAAAAATTGATATGCATGCTTGAAACATGTTAAAGATGCAAATCACATATAGATCCAAAGCTTTTATAGAGAATAAAAAATGCTCATTAAATTCTCAAGTGAACATGCGGTGGGATATTTACTCGAGTCAAACAAGCTATTATTTTGCCCATTTACAAAAATCTGAGTTAACGATCATAGATGTTTGAAAAGTGATTTATCATCCATAACGGGGTATATTTTTGTAAGGAATGACTTATGGATTGGGAGTCAACACACAGTTAAAAACCAAATATATAAAAACTAAGATTTTACAATCCCTAAAAATTACTCACACTTTTTAGAATTAACTCTCTCTTCATTTGTGCACTGTGCATTTCTATTTTTTATGTATACTTTTTTCTTAAATCAAAACTTGAGTTTTCACTTTCCCTTCATCTCGTAAACAAAAAAGAGATAAAAGGCAAAAATAGATCACATCAAAATGAAAATTGAAGAGTTTATGTATGGAAAAATTTAAAACAATAGCAATTGTTAGCAAAGAAAATTTATTCACACAGCACCGATGTACACAAGCTTTGTTATCCAAGTTTTGGAAATTCCTCTAGTTCAAACCAAATAGCTTAGAATTTTATAAGGATCAGATTTTTCTACACATGTTTTAAAAATAGATATGCATACTTGAAACATGTTAAAGATGCAAATGACCTATGGATTCAAACCTTTTAAATAGAACTACAAACGTTTATTAAATTCTCAAGTGAATGTGCAGTGGGATATTTACCTGAGTCAAACTTGCCATTATTTTGCCCATTTACAAAAAGTTGATCTAACCCCCCTCCCCACCCCCCCACCCCCCCCTCTTTTTCCTGACGATTGCAAAACCTAATATATAAATAACTAAAAAGAGTTTACAATCCCTAAAATTACAGACACATTTTGGAATTATCTCTCACTACATTTGTGCACTGTGCATTTCCATTTTAGATGTATACTTTTTTTTTAAAAGCCAAAACTTAATTTTCCCCTTTTCATCTCGTAAACAAAACAAAGATAAAAGGCAAAAAATAGATTAAAAAATGAAAATTTTAGAATTTATGTATGAAAAAAATTTAAAACAATAAGAAATGTAAGTAAAGATAATTTATTCACGCACCACAGATGAACACAAAAGTTATGTTATCCAAGTATGGAAAATTCCTCTATTTCAACTGCTTGAAATGTTATAAAAAAAGTGATTCTCTCTACATTTGTGCACTGTGAATTTAAATTTTAGATGTATACTTTTTTATTAAATCAAAACTTGAGTTTTCACTTTCCCTTCATCTTGTAAAAAAAAAAAAAAAAAAAAGATAAAAGGCAAAAATAGATCACAACAAAATGAAAATTTTAGAGTTTATGTATGGAAAAAATTTACATCAATAACAAATGTAAGCAAAGAAAATTTATCCACACATCACAGATGAACACAAAAGTTTTGTTATCCTAGTTTTGTAAATTGCACTAGTTCAACCCTAATGGCTTGGAATTTTATAAGATAAAAATTTTTCTACAAAAGTTTTGGAAGATGGATATGCATGCTTGAAACATGTTAAAGATGCAAATGACTTATGTATCCAAACCTTTTAAAGAGAATAACAAACGCTCATTAAATTCTCAAGTTAACGTGCGGTAGGATATTTATCCTAGTCAAACAAGTCATTGTTTTGCCCATTTTCAAAAGCTGACTTAACGATCATAGATGATTGTAAAGTGATTTATCATGCGTAATGGGTTATATTTTTGTAAGGAATGACTTATGGATTCGGAGTCAACACTTAGTTAAAAATCCCCCGCCTCCCCCTTTTCATGATGATTGTAAAACTTAATATATAAAAACTAAAAATAGTTTACAATCTTTAAAAATTACAAACACTTTCGGAATTATCTTTTTCTACATTTGTGCACTGTGCATTTCCATTTTAGAAGTATACTTTTTTCTTAAATCAAAACTTGAGTTTTCACTTTCCCTTCATCTCGTAAACAAAAAGAGATAAAAGGCAAAAATAAATCACAACAAAATGAAAATTTTAGAGTTTATTTATGAAAAAAATTTAAAACAATAAAAAATATAAGCAAAGAAAATTTACTCACACACCACAGATGAACACAAAAGTTTTGTTATCAAAGTTTTGGAAATTCCACTAGTTCAACCCTAATAGCTTGGAATTTTATAAGAAAGAGATTTTTCTACACATGTTTTAAAAATGGATATGCATACTTGAATGATGTTAAAGATAAAAATGACCTATGGATCCAAACCTTTTAAAGAGAATAACAAATGCTTACTAATTTCTCAAGTGAACGTGTGGTGGGCTACTTACCCGAGTCAAAATAGTCATTATTTTGCCCATTTACAAAAAGCTGACCTAACGATCATAGATGATTGTAAAATGATTTATCATGTGTAACGGCCTATATTTTTGTAAGCAATGACTTATGGATTGGGAGTCAACCCTCAGTTAAAAATCCCCCACCTCACCCTTTTCCCGACGATTGCAAAACGTAATATATAAAAACTAAAAATAGTTTACAATTCCTAAAAATTACAGACACATTTTGGAATTATCTCTCTCAACATTTTTGTGTTGTGCATTTCCATTTTAGATGTATACTTTTTTCTTAAATCAAAACTTGAGTTTTCACTTTCCCTTCATCTCATAAACAAAATGAAAATTTTTGCGTTTATGTATGGAAAAAATTTAAACCAAGAACAAATGTAAGCAAATAAAATTTATTCACACACCACCGATGAAAACCAAAGTTTCATTATCCATGTTTTGGAAATTCCATTAGTTCAACACTAATCGCTTGGAATTTTATAAGAAAGAGGTTTTCTAAACTTTTTTTAAAAATGGATATGCATGCTTGAAACATATTAAAGAAGCAAATGACCCATGGATCGAAACCTTTTTAAGAGAATTACAAATGCTCAATAAATTCTCAAGTGAACGTGCGGTGGGATATTTACTCGAGTCAAACATGCCATTATTTTTCCCATTTACAAAAGTAGACCTAATGATCATAGATGATTGTAAAGTGATTTATCATGCGTAACGGGCTCTATTTTTGTAAGGAATGACTTATGGATTGGGAGTCAACACTCAGTGAAAAATCCCCCGCCTCCCCCTTTTCCTGACGATTGAAAAACCTCATATATAAAAACTAAAAAGAGTTTACAATCCCTAAAAATTACATACACTTTTTGTGAATTATCTCTCTCAACATTTGTGCACTGTGCATTTCCATTTAAGATGTATACTTTTTTCTTAACTCAAAACTTGAGTTCTCACATTCCCTTCATCTTGTAAACAAAAAAAAAAAGATAAAAGGCAAAACTTGATCACAAGAAAATGAAAATTTTAGATTTTATGTATGGAAAAAATTTAAAACAGTAACAAATGTAAGCAAAGAAAATTTATTCACACACCACAGATGAACACAAAAGTTTTGTTATCCAAGTTTATGAAATTCGACTAGTTCAACCCTAATGGCTTGGAATTTTATAAGAAAGAGAATTTTCTACACATGTTTTGAAAATGGATATGCATGCTTGAAACATGTCAAAGATGCAAATGACTTATGGATCCGAACCTTTTAACGAGAATAACAAATGCTCATTAAATTCTCAAGTGAACATGCGGTGGGATATTTACCTGAGTCAAACATGCCATTGTTTGCCCATTTACAAAAATTTGACCTAACGATCATAGATGATTGTAAAGTGATTTATCATGCGTAATTGGCTTTATTTTTTTTAGGAATGACTTATGGATTGGGAGTCAACACTTAGTTAAAAATCCCCAGCCTCCCCCTTTTCCCGACGATTGCAAGACCTTATATATAAAAAATAAAAAAGAGTTTACAATCCCTACAAATTACTGTAACTTTCTGGAATTATCTCTCTCTACATTTGTGCACTGAGCATTTCTATTTTAGATGTATACTTTTTTCTTAAATCAAACTTGAGTTTTCACTTTCCCTTTTTCTCGTCAACAAAAAAGAGATAAAAGGCTAAAATTGATCACCACAAAATGAAAATTTTAGAGTTTATGTATGGAAAAAACTTAAAACAATAAAAAATGTAAGCAAAGAAAATATATTCACACACCACAGATGAACACAAAAGTTTTGTTATCCAAGTTTTGGAAATTCCACTGGTTCATTCCTAATAGCTTGGAATTTTATAAAAAAGAGATTTTTATACACTTGTTTCAAAAATGGATATGCATGCTTGTAACATGTTAATGATGGAAATGATGTATGGATCCAAACCTTTTAAAGAGCTCATTAAATTCTCAAGTGAACGTGCGGTGGGATGTTTATCCCAGTCTAACAAGCCATAATTTTGCCCTTTTACAAAAAGCTGACCTAACAATCATAGATGATTGTAAAATGATTTATAATGTGTAACTGGCTATATTTTTTTTAAGGATTGACTGATGGATGGGGAGTCAACACTCAGTTAAAAATCCCCCGCCTCACCCTTTTCCTGACGATTGCAAAAACTAATATATAAAAAATAAAAAGAGTTTACAATCCCTAAAAATTACAAACACTTTTTGGAATTATCTCTGTCTACATTTGTGCACTGTGCATTTCCATTTTAGATATATACTTTTTTCTTAAATCAAAACTTGTGTTTTCACATTCCCTTCATCTTGTAAACAAAAAAGAGATAAAAGGCAAAAATAGATCACAACAAAATGAAAATTTTAGAGTTTATGTTTGGAAAAAATTAAAAACAATAACAAATGTAAGCAAAAAAATTTTATTCACACACCACATACGAACACAAAAGGTTAGTTATCCAAGTTTGGGAAATTCCACTAGTCAACCCCTAATAACTTTGAATTTTAGAAGAAAAATATTTTTCTACACATGTTTTAAAAATGGATATGCATGCTTGAACCATGTCAAACATGCAAATGACCTATGGATCAAAACCTTTTGACGAGAATAACAAACGCTAATTATATTCTCAAGTGAACGTGCGGTGGGATATTTACCCGAGTCAAACGAGCCATTATTTTGCCCATTTACAAAAAGTTGACCTAACATTCATAAATGATTTCAAAGTGATTTATCATGATTAACGGCCGATATTTTTGTAAGGAATGACTTAAGGATTGGGTCTCAACACTAAGTTAAAAATCACCAGCCTCCCCCTTTTCCTGACAATTGCAAAACCTAATATATAAAAACAAAAAAGAGCTTACAATCCCTAAAAATTACAAAGAAATTTTGGAATTATCTCTCCCTACATTTGTGCACTGTGCATTTCCATTTCAGATGTATACTTTTTTCTTAAAGCAAAACTTGATTTGTCACTTTCCCTTCATCTCGTAAACAAAAAAGAGATAATAGGCAAAATAGATCAAAACAAAATGAAAATATTCGAGTTTATGATTGAAAAAATTTAAAACAAAAACAAATATAAGCAAAGAAAATATTTTCACACACCACAGATGAACACAAGTTTTGTTATCCAAGTTTCGCAAATTCCTCTAGTTCAAACCAAATAGCTTGGAATTTTATAAGAAAGTGATTTTTCTACACATGTTTTAAAAATGGATATGCATGTTTGAAACATGTTAAAGATGAAAATGACCTATGGATCCAAACCTTTAACGAGAATAACAAACGCTCATTATATTCTCAAGTGAATGTGAGTTGGGATATTTACAAGAGTCAAACATGCCAATATTTTGCCTATTTACAAAAAGTTGACCAAACGATCATAGATGATTGTAAAGTGATTTATCATGCGTAACGGCATGTATTTTTGTAAGGAATTACTTATGGATTGGGAGTCAACACACAGTTAAAAATCCCCCGCCTCCCCCTTTTCCAGACGATTGCAAAACCTAACATATAAAAACAAAAAAGAGTTTACAAGCCCTAAAAATTATAGATACTTTTTGGAATTATCTCTCTCTACATTTGTGCATTGTGCATTTCATTTTCAGATGTATACTTTTTTCTTAAATCAAAACTTGATTTTTCATTTTCCCTTCATTCTGTAAACAAAAAAGAGATAAAAGGCAAAAATAGATCACAAATAAATGTAAATTTTAGAGTTTATATATGGAAAAAATTTTAACATAACAAATGTAAGAAAATAAAATTTATTCACACACAACAGATGAACACAAAAGTTTTGATATCCAAGTTTGGGAAATTTCACTTGTTCAACCCTAATTGCTTGGAATTTTATAAGAAAGAGATTTTTCTGCACATGTTTTAAAATTGATATGCATGCTTGAAACATATTAAAGATGCAAATAACCTATGGATCCAAACCTTTTAAAGCGAATAACAAATGCTCAATAATTTCTCAAGTGAACATGTGGTGGGATATTTACCCGAGTCAAACAAGCCATTATTTTGCCCATTTACGAAAAGCATACCTAACGATCATAGATGATTGTAAAGTGATTTATCATACGTAATGGCTTATATTTTTGTAAGGAATGACATATGGATTGGGAGTCAACACTCAGTTAAAAATCCCCGCCTTCGCCTTTACCCAACGATTACAAAACCTAATATATAAAAACTAAAAAAAGTGTACAATCCCTAAAAATTACAGACACTTTTTTACATCATCCCTCTCTAAATTTGTGCACGGTGCATTTCCATTTTAGATGTGTAATTTTTTCTTAAATAAAAAATTGAGTTTTCACTTGCCCTTCATCTCGTAAACAAAAAAAAATGATAAAAGGCAAAAATAAATCACAACAAAATGAAAATTTTCGAGTTCATGTATGAAAAAAATTTAAAATTATAACAAATGTAAGCAAATAAAATTTATTCACACATCACTGATAAACCAAAAGTTTTATTATCCTAGTTTGGGAAATTCCACTTGTTCAACCCTAATATCTTTGAATTATATACGAAAGAGATTTTTATACACATGTTTTAAAAATGGATATGCATGCTTGAAACTTGTTAATGATGGAAATGACCTATGGATCCAAACCTTTTAAAGAGAATAACAAACGCTCATTAAATTCTCATGTGAACGTGCGGTGGGATATTTACCCGAGTAAAAAAAGCCATTGTTTACCTATTTAAAAAAAGCTGACCTAATGATCATAGATGATAGTAAAGAGATTTATCATGCGTAAGGGCTATATTTTAGCAAGGAATTACTTTTGGATTGGGAGTCAACACTCAGTTAAAAATCCTCCGCCTCCCCCTTTTCCCGACAATTGCAAAACCTAATATATAAAAACTAAAAAGAATTTACAATCCATAAAAATTAAAGACACTTTTTGGAATTATCTCTCTATACATTTGTGCACTATGCATTTCATTTTAGATGTATACTTTTTTCTTAAACCAAAACTTGAGTTTTCACTTTCCCTTCATCTCGTAAACAAAAAAGGGACAAAATGCAAAAACAGATCACAACAAAATGAAAATTTTAGAGTTTATGAGTGGAAAAAATTTAAACCAAAATAAATGTAAGCAAAGAAAAATTATTCACATACTACAGATCAACACAAAAGTTTTGTTATCCAAGTTTGGGAAATTCCATTAGTTCAACCCTAATGGATTGGAATTTTATAAGAAAGTGATTTTTCTACACATTTTTGAATATGGATATGCGTGCTTGAAACATGTTAAAGATGCAAATGACCTATGGATCCAAACTTTTTAAAGAGAATAACAAACACTCATTAAATTCTCAATTGAACGTGTGGTGGGATATTTACCCGAGTACAACAAGCCATTATTTTGCCCATTTACAAAAAACTAACCTAACAATCACAAAAGGATTTTAAAGTGATTTATCATCCGTAACGGCCTATATTTTTGTAAGGAATGACTTACGGATTGGAAGTCAATAATTAGTTAAAAATCCCTTGCCTCCCCCTTTTCCCGATGATTGCAAAATCTAATATATAAAAACTAAAAATATTTTACAATCCCTAAAAATTCCAGACACTTTTTGGAATTATCTCTCCCTACATTTGTGCGTTGTGCATTTCCATTTTAGATGTTCACTTTTTTCTTAAATCAAAACGTGAGTTTTCACTTTCCCTTCATCTCGTAAACCCAAAAGAGATAATATGTAAAAATAGATAACGACAAAATGAAAATCTAAAACAATAACAAATGTAAGAAAAGAAAAGTTTTTCACACACCACACAAAAGTTATGTTATCCAAGTTTGGGAAATTCCCCTAGTTCAACAACTTGGAATTTTATAAGAAAGAGATTTTTCTACACATGTTTTAACAATGGATATGCATGCTTGGAACATGTTAAAGATGCAAATGACCTATTGATCCAAAACTTTTTAAGAGAATAACAAACGCACATTAAATTCTCAAGTGAATGTGCGATGGGATATGTACTCGAGTCAAACAAGCCATTATTTTACAATTTTACAAAAATCTGACCTAAAGATCATAGATGATTGTAAAATAATTTATCATGCGTAACGGGCTATATTTTTCTAAGGAATGACTTATGGATTGGCAGTCAACACTCCGTTAAAAATCTCCTGCCTCCTACTTTTCCCAACGATTGCAAAACCTAATATATAAAAACTAAAAAGAGTTTACAATCCCTAAAAATTATTGACATTTTTTGGAATTATCTCTCTTTACATTTGTGCACTGTGCATTTTCATTTTAGATGTATACTTTTTTCTTAAATAAAAACTTGAGTTTTCACGTTCCCTTTATCTCGTAAACAAAAAAGAGATTAAAGTCAAAATTTGATCACAACAAAATCAAAATATTAGAGTTTTTGTATGGAAAAAATTTAAAACAATAAAAAATGTAAGTAAATAAAACTTATTCACACACCACAGATGAACACCAAAGTTTTGTTATCAAAGTTTGGGAAATTCCACAAGTTCAACCCTAATAGCTTGGAATTTTATAAGAAACGGATTTTTCTACACCTGTTTTAAAAATGGATATGGATACTTGAAACATGTTAATGATTCAAATGACCTATGGATCCAAACCTTTTAAAGAGAATAAAAAATGCTCATTAATTTCACAAGTGAACGTTCGGTGGGATATTTACTCGAGCCAAACAAGCCATTATTTTGGCCATTTACAAATAGCTGACCTACCAATCATAGATGATTTGAAAGTGATTTATCATGCGTAACGGGCTATATTTTTGTATGGAATGACTTATGGATTCGGAGTAAATACTCAGTTAAAAATCTCCCACCTCATCCTTTTCCATACGATTGCAAAACCTAATATATAAAAATTAAAAAAAGTTTACAATTCCAAAAAATAACAGTCCCTTTTTTGGAATTATCTCTCTCCACATTTGTGTGTTGGGCATTTCCATTTCAAAAGTATACTTTTTTCTTAAATGAAAACTTGAGTTTTCACTTTCCCTTCATCTCGTAAAAAAAAAGAGATAAAAGGAAAAAAAGATCACAACAAAATGAAAATTTTAGAGTTTATGTATGGAAAAAATTAAAAACAATAACAAATGTAAGCAAAGAAAATTTGTTCACACTCCACAGATTAACACAAAAGTTTTGTTATCTAAGTTTGGGAAATTCCACTAGTTCAACCCTAATAGCTTGGAATTTTATAAGAAAGTGATTTTTCTACACACGTTTTAAAAATTGATATACATGCTTGAAACATATTATAGATGCAAATGACCTATAGATCCAAACCTTTTTAATAGAATAACAAACACTCATTAAATTCTCAAGTGAACGTGCGGTGGGATATTTACCCGAGTCAAACAAGCCATTATTTTGCCCGTTTACAAAAAGCTGACCTAATGATCATAGATGATTGTAAAGTGATTTCTCATGTGTAACGGTCTATATTTTTGTAAGGAATGACTTATGGATTGGGAGTCAACACTCAGTTAAAAATCTCTCGCCTCCCCCCTTTTCCGACGATTGAAAAACCTAATATATAAAAATAAAAAGAGTTTACAATCCCTAAAAATTATAGATACTTTTTGGAATTATCTCTCTCTACTATTGTGCACTGTACATATCCATTTTAGATGTATACTTTTTACTTAAATCAAAACTTGAGTTTTCACTTTCTATTTATCTCATAAAAAAAAAAGAGATAAAAGGCAAAATGAGATCACAACAAAATGAAAATTTTAGAGTTTATGTATGGAAAAATTTAAAACGTAACGAATGGAAGCTAAGAAAATTTATTCACACACCACATATGAACATAAAAGTTTCATTATCCAAGTTTTGGAAATTCCACTAGTTCAACCCTAATGGCTAGGAATTTTATAAGAAATTTTTCTACACATGTTTTGAAAATGGATATTCATGCTTGAAACGTGTTAAAGATGCAAATGACCTACATATCAAAACCTTTTATAGAGAATAACAAACGATCATTATATTCTCAAGTGAACGTGCTGTGGGATATTTACCCGAGTCAAACAAGCCATTATTTTGCTCATTTACAAAAAGCTGACCTAACGATCATAGATGATTTTAAAGTGATTTATCATGTGTAATGGGCTATATTTTTTTAAGGAATGACTTATGGATTGGGAGTCAACACTCAGTTAAAAATCCCTCGCCTCCACCTTTTCCCGATGATTGCAAAACCTAACATATAAAAACTAAAAAGAGTTTACATTCCTTAAAAATTATAGACACTTTTGGGAATTATCTCTCTCTATATTTGTGCATTGTGCATTTCCATTTTAGATGTATACTTATATCTTAGAGTAAAACTTGATTTGTCACTTTCCCTTCATCTCGAATACAAAAAAGAGATAGAAGGCAAAAATAGATCACAACAAATTGATAATTTTAGATTTTATGTAAGGAAAAAATTTAAAATAATAACAAAACAAATGTAAGCAAATAAAATTTATTCACACAACTTTGATGAACAAAAAAGTTTTTTCATCCAAGTTAAGGACATTCCACTAGTTCAACCCTAATAGCTTGGAATTTTAGAAGAAAGAGATTTTTCTACACATGTTTTAAAAATGCAAATACATACTTGAAACAATTTAGAGATACAAATGACCTATGGATCCAAAATTTTTAAAGAGAATAAAAAATGGTCATTAATTTTGCAAGTGAACATGCGGTGGGATATTTAACCGAGTCAAACAAGCCATTATTTTGCCTATTTACAAAAAGCTAACCTAACGATCATAGATTATTGTAAAGTTATTTATCATGTGTAACGGGCTATATTTTTTGTATGGAATGACTTATGGATTGGGAGTCAACACTCAGTTAAAAATCCCCTACCTCCCCCTTTTCCTGATGATTGCAAAACCTAATATATAAAAACTAAAAAGAGTTTACAATTCCTAAAAATTACAGACACTTTTTGGAATTATCTCTCTCTACATTTGACGATGTGCATTTCCATTTTAGATGTATACTTTTTTCTTAAATCAAAACTTGAATTTTCACTGTCCCTTCATCTCGAAATAAAAAAAAAGATAAAAGGCAAAAAGAGATCACAAAAAATAGAAAATATAAGAGTTTATGTATGGAAAAAAATAAAAACAATAACAAATGTTAGAAAAGATAATTTATTCACACACCACTGATAAACACAAAAGGTTTGTTATTCAAGTTTGGGAAATACCACTGGTTCAACTGTAATTGCTTGGAATTTTAAAAGAAAGAGATTTTTCTTCACATGTTTTAAAAAATGATATGCATGCTTGAAACATGTAATTGATGCAAATGACCTCTGAATCTAAACCTTTTAAAGAGAATAACAAACAGTCATTAAAGTCACAAGTGAACGTGCAGTGGTATATTTACTCGAGTCCAACAAGCTATAATTTTGCCCATTTACAAAAAGTTGACCTAAAAATCATAGATGATTGTAAAGTGATTTATAATACGTAACGGGCTATATTTTTCTATGGAATGACTTATGGACTGGGAGTCAACACTTAGTTAAAAACCCCCTGCCTCCCCCTTTTCCCTACGATAGCAAAACCTAATATATAAAAACTAAAAAGATTTTATAATCCCTAAAAATTACAGACAATTTTTGGAATTATCTCTCTCTACATTTGTGCACTGTGCATTTCCATTTTAGATGTATACTTTTTTCTGAAATTAAAACTTGAGTTTTCACTTTCACTTCATCTCGTACTAAAAAAAGAGATAAAAGGCAAAAAGAGATCACAAAAATTTGAAAATTTAAGAGTTTATGTATGAAAAAAATTAAAAACAGTAACAAATGTAACCAAAGAAAATTTATTCACACACCATAGATGAACACAAAGGTTTTGTTATTCAAGTTTGGGAAATTCCACAAGTTCAACCATAATTGTTGGAATTTTATAAGAAAGAGATTTAACTACACATGTTTTAAAAAATGGATTTGCTTGCTTGAAACAAGTTAAAAAGGCAAATCACCTTTGGATCCAAACCTTTTAAAGAGAATAACAAACGCTCATTATATTCTCAAGTGAATGTATGGTGGGATATTTACCCGAGTCAAACAAGCCATAATTTTGCCTCCTTTCCAAAAGTTGATCTAACGATCATAGATAATTTTAAACTGTTTTATTATGCATAACGGGCTATATATGTTTAAGGGATGACTTATGGATTGGGAGTCAAAACTCAATTAAAAATCCCCCGCCAGCCCCTTTTCCCGATGATTGGAAAATCTAATATATAAAAACTAAAAAGAGTTTACAATCCCTAAAAATTAAAGACACTTTTTGCAATTATCTCTCTCTATATTTGTGCATTGTGCATTTCTATTTTAGATGTATACTTTTTTTTTAAATCAAAACTTGAGTTTTCACTTTCCCCTCATCTCGTAGACAAAAAAGAGATAAAAGGCAAAAATAGATCACAATAGAATGAAAATTTTAGAGTTTATGTATGGAAAAATTTGTAAACAAAAACAAATGTATGCAAAGAAAATTTATTCACACACCACAGATGAACACAAGTTTTGTTATCCAAGTTTTGGACATTCCTCTAGTTCAAACCAAATAGCTTGGAATTTTATAAGAAAGAGATTTTTCTACACATGTTTTAAAAATAGATATGCATGCTTGGAACATCTTAAAGATGCAAATGACCTAGGGATCCAAACCTTTTAAAGAGAATTACAAACGCTCATTAAATTCTTAAGTGAATGTGCGGTGGGATATTTACCTGAGTCAAACATGCCATTATTTTGCCAATTTATAAAAAGCTGACCTAACGATCATAGATGATTGTAAAGTGATTTATCATGTGTAACGGCCAATATTTTTTTAAGGAATGACTTAAGGATTGGGAGTCAACACTCAGTTAAAAATCCTCCGCCTCCCCCTTTTCCCGACGATTGCAAAACCTAATATATAAAAAATAAAAAGAGTTTACAATCCCAAAAAATTACAGACACTTTTTGGAATTATCTCTCTCTACATTTATTTTTGAACTATGCATTTCTTTTTTAGATGTATACTTTTTTCTTAAATCAAAACTTGATTTTTCACTTTCCTCTTCTTTTAAACAAAAAAGAGATAAAAGGCAAAAATAGATCACAACAAAATGCTAATTTTAGAGTTTACGTATGGAGAAGATTTAAAACAATAACAAATTTAAGAAAACAGAATTTCTTCACGCACCACAGATAAACACAAAAGTTATGTTATCCAAGTTTTGGAAATTCCACTAGTTCAA
This sequence comes from Aristolochia californica, assembly GCF_029961685.1. Taxonomy (NCBI): domain Eukaryota; kingdom Viridiplantae; phylum Streptophyta; class Magnoliopsida; order Piperales; family Aristolochiaceae; genus Aristolochia; species Aristolochia californica. The sequence continues at coordinate 15,290,285 of NW_027181782.1, read as the reverse complement.
CAATTTGGAATTTTATAAGAAAGCGATTTTTTGTACAGATGTTTTAAAATTTTATATGCATGCTTGAAACATGTTAAATATGCAAATAACCTATGGATCCAAACCTTTTAAAGAGAATAAAAAACGCTCATTAACTTCTCAAGTCAACGTGCGGTGGGATATTTACCTAAGCCAAACAAGCCATTATTTTGTCCATTTATAAAAGCTGACCTAACGATCATAGATGATTGTTATGTGATTGATCATGCAAAACGGCCTATATTTTTGTAAGGAACGCATAAGGATTGGGACTCAACACTCAGTTAAAAATCCCCCGCCGCCCCCTTTTCCCGACAGTTACAAAACCTAATATATAAAAAATAAAAAGAGTTTACAATCCCAAAAAATGACAGACACTTTTTGGAATTATCTCTCTCTACATTTTTGCACTGTGCATTTCTATTTTAGAGATATACTTTTTTCTTAAATCAAAACTTGAGTTTTCACTTTCCCTTCATCTCGTCAACAAAAAAAAAAGATAAAAGGCAAAAATAGATCACAACAAAATGAAAATTTTAGAGTTTATGTATGGAAAAAATTAAAAACAATAACAAATGTAAGAAAATAAAATTTATTCACACTCCACAGATGAACAAAAAAGTTTTGCTATCCAAGTTTTGGAAATCCACTAGTTCAACCCTAATTTTTGGAATTTTATAAGAAAGAGATTTTTCTACACATGTTTTAAAAATGGATATGCATGCTTGAAATATGTTAAAGATGCAACTGACCTATGGATCCAAACCTTTTAAAGAGAATAACAAACGCTCATTAACTTCTCAAGTGAACGTGCGGTGGGATATTTACCCGAGTCAAACAAGCCATTATTTTGCCCATTTATAAAAAAATTGACCTAAGGATCGTAGATGATTGTAAAGTGATAAATCGTGCATAATGGCCTATATTTTTCTAAGGAATGACTTATGGATTGGGAGTCAACAATGAGTTAAAAATCCCTTGCCGCCTCCTTTTCCCGACAATTGGAAAACCCAATATATAAAAACTATAAAGAGTTTACAATCCCTTAAAAATATAGACACTTTTTGGAATTATCTCTCTTTTCATTTGTGCGTTGTGCATTTCCATTTTAGATGTATACTTTTTTCTTAAATCAAAACTTGAGTTTTCACTTTCCCTTCATCTCGTAAACAAAAAAGAGATAAAAGGCAAAAATAGATTACAACAAAATGAAAATTTTAGAGTGTATGTATGAAAAAAATTTAAAACAATAACAAACGTAAGCAAAGAAAATTTATTAACACACTACAGATGAACACAAAAGTTATTGTTGTCCAAGTTTGGGAAATTCCACTAGTTCAACAACTAGGAATTTTATATGAAAGAGATTTTTCTACACATGTTTTAACAATGGATATGCATGCTTGAAACATGTTAAAGATGCAAGTAACCTATGGATCCTAAACTTTTAAAGAGAATAACAAACGTTCTTTAAATTCTCAAGTGAACGTGCGATGGTATATTTACCCGAGTCAAATAAGCAATTATTTTACGCATTTATAAAAAGCTGACATAACAATCATAGATGATTGTCAAGTGATTTATCATGCGTAATGGCCTATATTTTTGAAAGGAATGACTTATGGAATGAGATTTAACACTCAGTTAAAATCCCCCGCCTCCCCCTTTTCCCAACGATTGCAAAACCTAATATGTAAAAATTAAAAAGGGTTTACAATTCCTAAAAATTACAGACACTTTTTGGAATTATCTCTCTCTACATATGTGTGCTGTGTATTTCCATTTTAGATGAATACTTTTTTCTTAAATCAAAATTTGATTGTTCACTTTCCCTTCATCTCGTAAAGAAAAAAGAGATAAAAGGCAAAACGAGATCAAACCAAAATGAAAATTTTAGAGTTTATGTATGGAAAAATTATAAAACAAAAACAAATGTTAGCAGAGAAAGTTTTTCACACACCATAGATGAACATAAAAGTTTTGTTATCCATGTTTGGGAAATTTCACTAGTTCAACCTTAATTGCTTGGAATTTTATAAGCAAGAGATTTTTCTACACATGTTTTAAAAATGGATATGCATGCTTGAAATATTTTAAAGATGCAAATGACCTATGTATCCAAACCTTTTAAAAAAACTAACAAACCCACATTATTTTCTCAATTGAATGTGCGGTGGGATATTTACCCAAGTCAAACAAGCCATTATTTTACGCATTTACAAAAAGTTGACCTAACGATCATAGACGATTTTAAAGTGATTTATCATGCGTAACAGGCTATATTTTTGTAAGGAATGACTTATGGATTGGGAGTCAACACTCAGTTAAAAATCCCCCGCCTCCCCTTTTTCAACAATTGCATAACCTAATATATAAAAACTAAAAAGAGTTTACAATCCCTAAAAATTACATACACTTTTTGGAATTATCACCCTCTTCATTTGTGCATAGTGCATTTCCATTTTAGATGTATACTTTTTTCTTAAATCAGAACTTGTGTTTTCACTTTCCCTTCATCTCGTAAACAAAAAAGAGATAAAAGGCAAAAATAGATTTACAACAAAATGAAATTTTTAGAGTTTATGTATGGAAAAAATTTAAAACTATAACAAATGTAAGCAAAGAAAATTTATTCACACACCATAGATGAATACAAGTTTTGTTATCCAAGTTTTGGAAATTCCTCTAGTTCAAACAAAATAACTTGGAATTTTATCAGAAAGAGATTTTTCTACACATGTTTTGAAAATGGATATGTATGCTCGAAACATGTAAAAGATGCAAATGATCTACAGATCCAAACCTTTTAAAGAGAATTACAAACAGTCATTAAAGTAACAAGTGAATATGCAGTGGGATATTTACCTGAGTCGAAAATGCCATTATTTTGCCCATTTACTAAAAGCTGACCTAACGATCATATATGATTGTAAAGTGATTTATCTTGCGTAACAGCCTATATTTTTGTAAGGAATGACTTATGGATTGGAGTCAACAGTCAGTTAAAAATTCCCCACCTCCCCCTTTTCCCTACGATTGCAGAACCTAATATATAAAAACTAAAAGAGTATATAATCCCTAAACATTACATACACTTTTTGGAATTATCTCTCTCTACATTTGTGCACTGTTCATTTCCTTTTTAGATGTATACTTTTTTCTTAAATCAAAACTTGAGTTTTCACTTTCCCTTCATCTCGTAAACAAAAAAGAGATAAAAGGCAAAAATAGATCATAACAAAATGAAAATTTTAGAGTTTATGTAAGGAAAAAATCTAAAACAACAATATATGTTAGCAAAGAAAATTTATTCACACACCACAGATGAACACAAAAGGTATGTTTTCCAAGTTTGGGAAATTCCACTAGATCAATAGCTTGGAATTTTATAAGAAAGAGTTTTTTCTACACATTTTTTAAAAATGGATATGCATGCTTGAAACATATTAAAGATGCAAATGACCTATGGATCCAAACCTTTTAAAGAGATTAAAAAACGCTCATTATACTCTCAAGTAAACGTGGGTTGGGAATTTACCCAAGTTAAACAAGCCATTATTTTGCCCATTTACAAAAAGTTGACCTAACAATCATAGATGATTTTTTAGTGATTTATCGTGCGTAACATCTTATATTTTTGTAAGGAATGACTAATGGATTGGGAGTCAACACTCAGTTAAAATCCCCTGCCTCCCCTTTTTCCTGACAATTTCCAAAACCTAATATATAAAAACTAAAAAGAGTTTCCAATCCTTAAAAATTATAGACGCTTTTTGGAATTATCTCCCTCTACATTTGTGCACTGTGTATTTCTACTTTAGACGTATACTTTTTTCTTAAATCAAAACTTGAGTTTTCACTTTCCCTTCATCTTGTAAACAAAAAAGAGATAAAAGGCAAAAATAGATCACAACAAAATGAAAATTTTAGAGTTTATGTAAGGAAAAAATTTAAAACAATAACAAATGTAAGCAAATAAAATTTATTCACACACCACAGATGAACACAAGTTTTTTTATCCAAGTTTTCGAAATTCCTCTAGTACAAACCAAATAGCTTAGAATTTAACAAGAAAGAGATTTTTCTACACAAGTTTTAAAAATGGATATGCATGCTTGAAACATGTTAAAGATTCAAATGACCTATGGATCCAAACCTTTTAAAGAGAATAAAGAACGCTCATTATATTCTCAAGTGAACGTTCGGTGGGATATTTACCCGAGCCAAAATAGCCATTATTTTGCGAATTACAAAAAGTTGACCTAATTATCATAGATGATTTTAAAGTCATTTATCATGCATCATGGTCTATATTTTTTTAAGGAATGACTTATGGATTGGGAGTCAAAACTCAGTTAAAAATCCCTTGCCTCCCCTTTTCCCGACAATTGCGAAACCTAATATATAAAAACTAAAAAGAATTTACAATCCTTAAAAATTACAGAAATTTTTTGGAATTATCTCCCTATACATTTGTGCATTGTGCATTTCCATTTTAGATGTATACTTTTTTATTAAATAAATAACTTGAGTTTTCACTTTCCCTTCATATCGTAAACAAAAAAGAGATAAAAGGAAAAAATAGATCACAAATAAATGAAACTTTTAGTGTTTATGTATGGATTAATTTTAAAAAATAACAAGTGTAAGAAAATAAAATTTATTCACACACCATAGATGAATACAAGTTTTGTTATCCAAGTTTTGGAAATTCCTCTAGTTCAAACAAAGTAGGTTGGAATTTTATAAGAAATAATTTTTTCTACACATGTTTTAAAAAGGGTTATGCATGCTTGAAACATGTTAAAGATGTAAATGACCTAAGGGTCCAAACCTTTTAAAGAGAATTACAAACACTCATTAAATTCTCAAGTGAACGTGCGGTGGGATATTTACCAGAGTCAAACATGCCATTATTTTGCCCATTTGAAAAAAGCTGATCTAATGATCATAGATGATTGTAAAGTGATTTACATGCGTAATGGCCTATATTTTTGTCAGGAATAACTTGTGGACTGGGAGTCAACACTCAATTAAAAATCCATCGCCTCCACCTTTTCCCTACGATTGCAAAACCTTATATATAAAAACAAAAAAGAGTTTATAATCCCTAAAAATTACAGACACTTTTTGGAATTATCACTCTCTACATTTGTGCGATGTGCATTTCCATTTTAGATGTATACTTTTTTCTTAAATCAAAACTTGAGTTTTCACTTTCCCTGCAACTCGTAAACAAAAAAGAGAAAAAAGGCAAAAATAGATCACAACAAAATGAAAATTTTAGAGTTTAGGTATGGAAAAAATTTAAAACAATAACAAGCTTAAGCAAACAAAATTTATTCACACACCATAGATGAACACAAAAGTTATCTTATCCAAGTTTGGGAAATTCCACTAGTTCAACAACTTGGAATTTTATAAGAAAGAGATTTTTCTACACGTGTTTTAAAAATGGATATGGATGCTTGAAACATGTTAAAGATGCAAATGATCTATGGATCCAACCCTTTTAAAGAGAATAACAAACGCTCATTAAATTTTCAAGTGAACATGCGGAGGATATTTATTAGAGTCAAACAAGCCATTATTTTGCCTATTTACAAAAAGTTGTCCTAACGATCATAGATGATTGTAAATTGATTTATCATGCGTAACACGCTATATTTTTTGCAAGGAATGATGTATCGATTGGGAGTCAACAGTCAGTTAAGAATCCCCCGCCTCCCCTTTTTCGAAGGATTGCAAAACCTAATATATAAAAACTAAAAAGATTTTATTATCCCAGAAAATTACATACACTTTTTGGAATTATCTCTCTCTACATTAGTGCACTGTGCATTTCCATTTTAGATGTATACTTTTTTCTTAAATCAAAACTTGAGTTTTGACTTTCCCTTCATTTCGTAAACAAAAAAAGAGATAAAAGAAAAAAGATCACAATAAAATTAAAATTTTAGAGTTTAAGTATGGAAAAAATTTAAAATAGTATTAAATGTATGCAAAAAAACTTTATTCACACACCACTGATGAATACAAAAGTTTTGTTAAACAAGTTTGGTAAATTCCACTTGTTCAAACCTAATAGCTTGGAATTTTATAAGAAAGAGATTTTTATACACATGTTTTAAAAATGGATATGCATACATGAAACATGTAACAAATGAAAATGACCTATGGATCCAAACCTTTTATAGAGAATAAAAAACGCTCATTAAATTCTCAACTGAATATGCGGAGGATATTTACTAGAGTCAAACAAGCCATTATTTTGCCCATTTACAAAAAGTTGACCTAACGATCATAGATGATTGTAAATTGATTTATCATGCGCAACATGCTATATTTTTTTAAGGAATGACTTATGGATTGGGAGTCAACACTCAGTTAAAAATCCTCCGCCTCCCCTTTTCCCTACGATTGCAAAACCTAATATATAAAAACTAAAAAGAGTTTACTATCCCTAAAAATTACATACCCTTTTTGGAATTATCTCTCTCTACATTTGTGCACTGTGCAATTCCATTTTACATGTATACTTTTTTCTTAAATCAAAACTTGAGTTTTCACTTTCCCTTCATCTCGTCAACAAAAAAAGAAATAAAAGGCAAATAGATCACAACAAAATTAAAATTTCAGTGTTTATGTATAGAAAAAAAATTTTAAAAATAACAAATGTATGCAAAGAAAATTTATTCACACACCACAGATGAACACAAATGTTTTGTTATCCAAGTTTGGGAAATTCTACTAGTTCAACCCTAATAGCTTGGAATTTTATAAGAAAGAGATTTTTCTATACTTGTTTTAAAAATTGATATGCATAATTAAACATGTTCGAGATGCAAATGACCTATGGATCCAAAACTTTTAAAGAGAATAACAAAAATTCATTAAATTCTCAAGTGAACTTGTAGTGAGATATTTACCCGAGTCAAACAAGTCATTATTTTGCCCATTTACAAAAATTGACCTAACGATCAAAGATGATTTTAAAGTGATTTATCTTGCGTAACGGGCTATATTTTTGTAAGGAATGACATATGGATTGTGAGTCAAAACTCGGTTAAAAATCCACCGCCTCCCACTTTTCCCGACGATTGCAAAACCTAATATATAAAAACTAAAAAGAGTTTTCAATCCCTAAAAATTACAGATACTTTTGGGAATTTTCTCTCTCTACATTTGTGCACAGTGCATTTCCATTTTAGGTGTATACTTTTTTCTTAAATCAAAACTTGAGTTTTCACTATCCCTTCATCTCATCAACAAAAAAATGAGATAAAAGGCAAATGCATCACACCAGAATTAAAATTTTAGAGTTAATGTATAGAAAACATTTAAAACATTAACAAATGTTAGCAAATAAAATTTATTCAGACACCATAGATGAACACAAAATTTTTGTTATCCAAGTTTTGGAAATTCCACTAGTTCAACCCTAATAGCTTGGAATTATATAAGAAAGAGATTTTTCTATACATGTTTTAAAAATGGATAAGCTTGTTTGAAACATGTTAAAGATGCAAATGACATATGAATCCAAACCTTTTAGAGAGAATAACAAACACTCATTAAATTCTCAAGTGAACGTGCAGTGGGATATTTGCCCGAGTCTAACAAACCATTATATTGCCCGTTTCCAAAAATCGGACCTAACGATTATAGACTATTGTAAATATATTTATCATATGTAACGGGCTATATTTTTGTAAGGAATGGTTTATGGATTGGGAGTCAACACTCAGTTAAAAATCCCTCTCCTTCCTTTTTCCCGACGATTGCGAAACCTAATAGATAAAAACTTAAAGGAGTTTACAATACCTAAAAATTACAAACACTTTTTGGAATTATCTCTTTCTACATTAGTGCACTGTGCATTTCCATTGTAGATGTATACTTTTTTCTTAAATCAAAACTTAAGTTTTCACTTTCCCTTCATCTTGTAAACAAAAAAAGAGATAAAAGGCAAAAAATCACAACAAAATTAAAATTTTAGAGTTAAGTATGGAAAAAATTTAAAACAGTAACAAATTTATGCAAAAAAACCTTATTCACACACCACAGATGAATACAAAAGTTTTGTTAACCAAGTTTGGTAAATTCCACTTGTGCAAACCTAATAGCTTGGAATTTTATAAGAAAGAGATTTTTTTACACATGTTTTAAAAATGGATATGCATGCATGAAACATGTAAAAAAGGAAAATGACCTATGGATCCAAACCTTTTATAGAGAATAACAATTGCTCATTAAATTCTCAAGTGAACGTGCGGAGGATAATTACTAGAGTCAAACAAGCTATTATTTTGCCCGTTTAAAACAAGTTGACCTAACGATCATAGATGATTGTGAATTGATTTATCATGCGTAACATGCTATATTTTTGTAACGAATAACTTATTGATTGGGAGTCAACACTCAGTTAAAAATCCCCCACCTCCCCTTTTCCCAACCATTGCAAAAGCTAATATATAAAAACTAAAAAGAGTTTACTATCCCATAACATTACATACACTTTTTGGAATTATCTCTCTATACATTTGTGCACTGTGCATTTCCATTTTACATGTATACTTTTTTCTTAAATCAAAACTTGAGTTATCACTTTCCCTTCATCTCGACAACAAAAAAAGAAATAAAAGGTAAATAGATCACAAGAAAATGAAAATTTCAGAGTTTATGTATGGAAATGTTTTTTTAAAATAACAAATGTAAGCAAATAAAATTTATTCACCCACCACAGATGAACAGAAAAGTTTTGTTATCCAAGTTTGGGAAATTCTACTAGTTCAACACTAATAGTTTGGAATTTTATAAGAAAAACATTTTTCTACACTTGTTTTAAAAATTGATATGCATAATTGAACATGTTCGAGATGCAAATGACCTATGGATCCAAAACTTTTAAAGAGAATAAAAAACGGTCATTAAATTTTCAAGTGAATGTATAGTCGGATATTTACTCGAGTCAAACAAGCCATTATTTTGCCCATTTATAAAAAGTTGACCTAACGATCAAAGATGATTTTAAAGTGATTTATCATGCATAACGAGCTATATTTTTGTAAGGAATGACATATGGATTGGGAGTCAAAACTCTGTTAAAAATCCCCCGCTTCCCCCTTTTCCTGACGATTGCAAAACCTAATATATAAAAACTAAAAAGAGTTTACAATCCCTAAAAATTACAAACACTTTTTGGAATTTTCTCTCTCTTCATTTGTGCATGGTGCATTTCCATTTTAGATGTATACTTTTTTTTTAAATCAAAACTTGAGTTTTCACTATCCCTTCATCTCATTAACAAAAAAGGAGATCAAAGCCAAATACATCACACCAAAATGAAAATTTTACAGTTTATGTATAGAAAAATTTTAAAACAATAACAAATGTAAGAAAAGAAAATTTATTCACACACCACAAATGAACACAAAATTTTTTTTATCCAAGTTTGGAAAATTCCACTAGTTCAACCCTAATAGCTTGGAATTTTATAAGAAAGAGATTTTTCTACACATGTTTTAAAAATGGATAAGCATGTTTGAAACATATTAAAGATGCAAATGACATACGATTCCAAACCTTTTAAAGAGAATAACAAACGCTCATTAAATTCTCAAGTGAACGTGCGGTGGGATATTTTCCCGAGTCTAACAAGCCATTATTTTGCCCATTTACAAAAATCTGACCTAATGATCATAGACGATTGTAAATTGATTTATCATACGTAACGGCTATATTTTTGTAAGCAATGACTTATGGATTGGGAGTCAACAGTCAGTTAAAAATCCCCCGCCTCCCCCTTTTATGGAACCTCAAAACCTAATATATAAAAACCAAAAAGAGTTTACAATCCCTAAAAATTACAGTCACTTTTTGGAATTATCTCTTTTTACATTAGTGCACTGTGCATTTCAATTTTAGATGTATACTTTTTTCTTCAATCAAAAATTGAGTTTTCACTTTCCCTTCATCTTGTAAACAAAAAAAGAGATAAAAGGCAAAAAATCACAAAAAAATTAAAATTTTAGAGTTTAAGTATGGAAAAAATTTAAAACAATAACAAATGTAATCAAAAAAAATTATTCACACACCATAGATGAATACAAAAGTTTTGTTAACCAAGTTTGGGAAATTCCACTTGTTCAAACCTATTTGCTTGGAATTTTATAAGAAAGAGATTTTTTAACACATGTTTTAAAAATGGATATGCATACTTGAAACATGCAAAAAATGCAAATGACCTATGGATCCAAACCTTTTATAGAGAATAACAAATGCTCATTAAATTCTCAAGTGAACGTGCAGTGTAATATTTACCCGAGTCAAACAAGCCATTATTCTGCCTATTTACAAAAAGTTGACCTAACGATCATAGATGGTTGTAAAGTGATTTGTCATTTGTTATGGGCTATATTTTTATAAGGAATGACTTATGGATTGGGAGTCAACACTCAATTAAAAATCCCCCGCCTCGCCCTTTTCCCTACGATTGCAAAACCTAATATATAAAAACTAAAAAGAGTTTACAATCCCTAAAAATTACAGAAACTTTTTGGAATTATCTCTCTCTATATTTGTGCACTGTACATTTCCATTTTACATGTATATTTTTTTATTAAATCAAAACATGAGTTTTCTCTTTCCCTTCATCTAGTAAAAAAAAGAGATAAAAGGCAAAAATATATCACAACAAAATGAAAATTTTTTAGTTTACATATGGAAATAATTTAAAATAATAACAAATGTAAGAAAATAAAATTTATTCACACACCACTGATGAAGACAAAAGTTTTGTTATCCAATTTTGGGAAATTCTACTAGTTCAACCCTAATACCGTGGAATTTTATAAAAAAGAGATTTTTCTACACATGTTTTAAAAATGGATATGCATGCTTCAAACATGTTAAAGATGCAAATGACTTATGGATGCAAAAAATTTAAAGAGAATAACAAACACTCATTAAATTCTCAAGTGATCGTGCGGTGGGATATTTACCCAAGTCATACAAGCCATTATTTTGCTCATTTACAAAAAGTTGACCTAACAATCATAGATGATTGTAAAGTAATTTATCTGTTGTGGACTCAATAGCACACCGAGTCGAACAACGAAGGAGGTAAGAACTCACTGAGTCCATTAGTTATAATTATATTGCTTTTAAGTAGGATTTATTTTGAATTTTGTATGGAGTATGGTCGTAGGGGCAATATTGTTATTCTTTTAGCCCTAAAACACTTATGACGTCAACCCTATTTAAGGGGTATTGAAATAGCGAAAAGGCAAGGATTTAGAATTAGGTTAAACAGGCTTGGGACTCACCTTGATGAGTTCTAGGGTTAGAGATCTCCCTTGAGGATCTCGAGGTTAGGGTTTCCTCAAAAACCTACGTATCCCTTCATCTTCCATTGATCATCACACTCATCCATCCTCCATTAACCCATATTGAGCAAAGGAGAGAGACTTCCTATACCTTTCCGAAGTCAAGGAGAGGTTTTAGTGTTCTCTCCATCAACACAATGAAGAGAACGTTTCATAGCTTTCTTACCGAGCCAGAGTTAAAGAATTGGCTCCCCTACATCATGAGCAGCATCAAGCAGGACTCTTTCTAACCTTGAGTCCAAAAAGAAGCTGGGAAGGAGCCTTCCCAACGTTTGCCAAGTGCCACCCCAAGCTAGGACCACCATCCTAGCATGAGCAGCAGCAAGAAGAGGGTTGAAACCCAAATTGCCGTGATCAAGAAAAAGGTTACCCCTTTTCCTATATCATTCATGTTAATAGTAATTATTTTCTTAACTTATTCCTAGCACTATATTGAATTCATCAAAAGAGAGCTTTGATCATGTGAGAAAGATCAATCAAAGAAGGGGTTTTATACCACCATTATCGAGTCCAGCAATACATCATCAGTGTTGGAGTCTCAAATCCCACGCCGTGTTACTCAATCCATGAGCCCAGACCGTAACAGCATGGTATCAAAGCAAGGTAACATGGGGGATACATTCAGCAATAAAGAACTTCAAACCTGGATGAAAAAGATAGAGGATAGCATGGAGGCAACACAACCATTGCTGGGAAAAGTTTGTGGTTTGGAAGTAGAGATCCCGTATAAAAGGAGAGGGGAGCAGTGGCCTAGGAGCACTGCTGTCCAAGGACCACATAATGGAGGCACAATACCAAGGTACACAAAGTTAGACTTTCCTATTTATAATGGTTCAGTGGATCCCTTAATTTGGTTGCATAGATGTGAGAATTTTTTTTGAATCAAGGGACTGGTGAATGGGATAAGGTGCAACTAGCCTCTTTCCATCTGTTAGATGAAGCCCAGTTATGGGTTCACCAGGTGGAAAAAGAGAGACCCAGACTGTATTGGGGTGAATTTAAAAATTTATGCACAATCAGATTTGGCCCTCCCGCCCACTGTAACCCCTTGGGTGATTTAGTCCTATTGAGACAAACAGGCATGATTCAACAGTATCAAAAATAGTTCCAAGAAAAGTTGGCTGGTGCTGGTGGGGTGGTATGGGTTGACCACCAGGTCTCATTATTCACAGCGGATCTCACTGAATCTCTGAGGTTAAAGGTTGAATTCCTTTTCCCTCAGGATTTGGATCGGGCAATTGAACAACGACAACGGTTGCAGGAACGTAAGCCGGGATTGCCAAGTGAAAGGAACACATCCACAACTTGGCAAGGGCACCGCCATAATTCATCTCCAGGGACAACCCCTGCATTATCTTCCTCCAGACACAATCCAAATATGGCTCCTATAGCTGATACACGTCCTAGTAATTCCCCACCACAATTTATAAAAAAATTAACAAGTGTAGAGATGGCCGAACGGAGGTCCAAGAATCTATGCTACAATTGTGACGAACAGTACCGGGTGAGGCACCAATGAAAAAGGCTGTTTTGGCTCGATGTGGAGGAATCAAATGATCCAGAGGAGACGGATGATATTATTGAGGAGGAACCACGGAATATTTCCTTGCATGCTATTATTAGGCTGAAATCTACCAAAACGATGCAAGTCATAGCTCAAGTCCTCGACCAGGAATTGGTGGGACTAGTGGATTCGGGTAGTACACACAATGTTTTGAGTTTAACAGCCACGCAACACCTTCAGTTACATATCCTCCCTCATCCGACAGCCACCGTGTCAGTGGCCAATGGGGAGAAAGTCCCTAGCTATGGGATCAGTAAGGTGGTAACTTTTTCAATTGGCTCTACTTTATTTAATGCTGATTTTTTTGTCATTCCATTGGCTAGCTTTGATATGGTGTTAGGCCTTAAATGGTTGCAAACATTGGGGCCCAATCTGTGGGACTTTTCGACTTTAACTATGTGCTTTCTTTTGGTCGGTAGTCAAGTGCTCTTGTAGGGTTGTCATGTGCACATGGCCCACCGCATCCACACCATCCTCACACAGGAACCGCCTGACAGCACTATTGCTGGTTTGGTAGAGGAGTTCTCTGACCTCTTCCATGAGCCTTCGGGATTGCCTCCCTTGAGGCACTGTGACCACAACATCTTTTTAAAACCAGGTTCTGAGGTGGTGGTAGTTCGTCTGTATCGATACCCACACCATTAGAAGGATGAGATCGAGAGACAATGAGACGTTACAACAGGGCCTTATTTGTCCCAGTCGATCCCCATTCTCTTTACCCATCTTACTTGTGAAGAAACATGATGGGACATGAAGGTTTTTTGTTGATTACCGGGAGTTGAACACTCAAATAGTGAAGGATAAGTATCCGATTCCAGTAGTGGATGAGCTCTTGGATGAATTGCATGGGTTGTAGCTATTTACTAAACTGGACCTACGGTCTGGATATCATCAGGTCTGGATGCAGCCCTCTGATATTGAGAAGACAGTGTTTCACACACATCATGGCCACTTCGAGTTTGTCGTCATGCCGTTTGGGTTATCAAATGCACCCTCCAATTTTCAAGCTCTGATGAATGAGGTATTTAGCCCCTATCTTCGGAAATTTGTTCTTGTGTTTTTTTATGATATTCTCATATATAGCAAGTCCGGAGAGGAGCATTTAGAGCATTTAAGGATTGTTTTTGAATTTTTATGAACACATCAGCTCTATTTAAAACAATCCAAATGTTCTTTTGTGGCTTCGTATGTGGCTTATCTTGGTCACATTATCTCCTATGAGGGGGTCATGGTTGATCCCGAGAAGATTTAGGTTATTCATGATTGGCCACAGCCAAAGTCTTGCTCAACTTTATAGGGGTTTTTGGGTCTTGTGGATACTACCACAAATTTATTCGGAATTATGGGCCCTTTGCAGCACCCTTGACCGTTCTGGTCAAGAAGAATTCTTTTCTCTGGAATGAGGAGGCCACACAGTCATTTGAGGCCCTCAAATATGCTCTCACCTCCACCCCTGTATTACAACTTCCTAATTTTGATGAATTATTTTTGGTGAGTGCGACGCTTCTGGTGGGGGCATTGGGGCCGTCTTGCAGTAGCAGGCACATCCTATTGCCTATTTTAGCAGACAACTGGCAGTTCGTCATCACAAACAGGCAGCATATGAATGGGAATTGATTTGGATGGCCAAGGCGGTCCAACACAGGTGGCCTTATTTATGGGGTCGGGCATTTCTCATCCCCACTGATCACTATAGCCTTAAATTCCTACTGGAACAACGTCTGATGACGTCGCCACAACAGCACAGGATCAGTAAGTTGTTGGGTTTTGACTTTTTGGTGAAATACCGTGAGGGAAGATTGAACAAGGTGGCAGATGCCTTGTCGCAGTGTTTTGAAAATCAGCAGTTGGTCTATTCGCTCAATCAATCAATATTCCTCATCCTTGACTTGGTTAGAGAAGCACATGCAACTCTTCCTGATCTCTAGGAGCTACAATAGAAAATTTCAGCGGGGACAATGGAATCGAAGTGGTCCATCTAGGATTCACTTATTTATTTCAAACAATGGCTTTTTCTACCCCCTACTTCCTAGTTGATTCCAGCTATTCTCTCTGCCTACCATGACAACACACATGAGGGGATCCAAAAGACGTTGCACAGAATTCGGACTGAATTTTATTGTCAAGCCATGAAGACCTCCATTGCGACTTATGTAGCAGCTTGTCAGGTCTGCAAATGCAACAAAGCCGAGCACTTGAGTCCAACCGGTCTTCTACAGCCTCTGGCCCTTCCTACCCAGGTTTGGGCTGATATTTTGATGGATTTTGTTGAAGGTCTTCCACCGTCCTCCGGGAAATCAGTATTCTTTGTGGTGGTAGATCGGTTCTCCAAGTACGACCATTTTATTCCACTGGCTCATCCTTATACAGCTACACGGATCACACAAACTTTCCTAGAGCAGATTGTCCGCTTACATGGCATTTCAGAATCGATTGTGATTGATCGAGATGCAGTCTTCACGAGCACCTTTTAGCGGGAACTCTTTCTTTTGAGTGGAACTAAATTGAAATTCTCCTCCGCATATTATCCGTAGACAGATGGTCTGACCGAGGTGGTTAACTGTATCATCGAGATGTATCTACGATGCTTGGTGGGCGATCGTCTGAGACAATGGGTTCAATGGCTACCGTGGCCTGAGTACTGTTACAACATTTCATTCCACTACGCATTGCAATCCACTCCTTTCAGGGTTCTATATGGTCGGGATCCCCCTCGCCTTCTATCGTATACTCCAGGGTCCAGCTACGTTGACGCTATTGATCAGGCACTCATGGACTGTGATCTACTATTACAGAACATTATAGAATGCCTATGGAGAGCTCAAGTTCGTATGAAAGAGGTCTATGAGAAAGGCCACCGTGAGGTCTCCTATGATGTAGGGGATTATGTGTGGTTACGCATCCAACCATACTGCCAGCAGTCCCTTGCGGGGCCACCACGACATAACTTCTCACCCAAGTTTTTTGGGCCTTTTCCCTTTCTTCGGTGCGTGGGGGTAGTTGCCTATCAAGTCCAACTGCCAGGCATGGCCAAGCTTCATGATGTGTTTCATGTCACTCTCTTGAAACCACATACAGGGTCTCCACCTACATCTACTCCATTCCTCCCAACGGTTGATAGTGGAGACGTTATTCTTACACCAGCCGTTGTGTTACGCGCACGGTTGATCAATGACCAATGGGAGATTCTTGTTTAGTGGTCGGATACTGAACCAGAGGTGGTAACATGGGATCACGTGGACATCATCAAACATGTCTACCAGATTTTCAGCTTGAGGACAAACTCTTTCTCTAGGGTGAGACAGATGTTGTGGACTCAATAGCACACCGAGTCGCACAATGAAGGAGGCCATAAGTCACTGAGTCCATTAGTTATAATTATATTGCTTTAAGTAGGATTTATTTCAAATTTTGTAAGGAGTATGGTCGTAGGGGCAATATTGTTATTCTTTTAGTCCTAAAACACTTGTGACATCAACCCTATTTAAGCGGTATTGAAATAGAGAAAAGGAGAGCATTGAGAATTAGGTTAAACAGGCTTGGGACTCACCTTGACGAGTTCTAGGGTTAGAGATCTCCCTTGAGGATCTCGAGGTTAGGGTTTCCTCAAAAACCTACATATCACTTCATCCTCCATTGATTATCACTCTCATCCATCCTCCATTAACCCATACCAGGCAAAGGAGAGAGACTTCCTGTCCCTTTCCGAGTTCAAGGAGAGGTTTCTGCTTTCTCTTCATCAACACAATGAAGAGAAGGTTTCATACCTCTCTTACAGAGCTAGAGTTGAAGAATTGCCTCCCCGACATCACGAGCAGCATCAATCAGGACTCTTTCTAACCTTGATTCCAAAAAAAAGCAGGGAAGGAGCCTTCCCAAGCATGAGCAGCAGCAACAAGAGGGTTGAAACCCTACTTGCCGTGATCGAGAAAAAGGTAACCCCTTTTCCTATATCATTCATATTAATAGTAATTGGGTTCTTAACTTATTCCAAGCACTATATTGCATTCATCAAAAGAGAGCTTTGATCACCTGAGAAAGATATATTAAAGAAGAGGTTTTATACCACCATGATTGAGTCCAGCAACACATCACCAGTGCTGGAGTCTCAAATCCTACGCCGTGTTACTCGATTCAAGACCCGGGACCGTAATTTTATCATGCGTAACGGGCTATATTGTTTTAAGGAATGACTTATGGATTGGGAGTCAACACTAACTTAAAAATCGCCCGTCTCCCCTTTTTCCCGACGATTGCAAAACCTAGTATATAAAAACTAAAAAGAGTTTACAATCCCTAAAAATTACAGAAATTTTTTGGAATTATCTCTCTCTACATTTATGCACTGTGCATTTCCATTTTAGATGTATACTTTTTTCTTAAATCAAAACTTGAGTTTTCACTTTCCCTTCATCTCGTAAACAAAAAAAAAGAGAAATAAAGCTAATAGATCACAACAAAATGAAAATTTTAGAGTTTATGCATGGAAAAAATTTAAAAAAATAACAAATGTAAGAAAATAAATTTTATTCACACACCACAGATAAACACAAAATTTTTGTTATCGAAGTTTGGGAAATTCCACTAGTTCAACCCTAATCGCTTGGAATTTTATAAAGAGATTTTTCTACACATGTTCTAAAAATGGATATGCATGCTTGAAACATGTTAAAGATGCATATAACCTATGGATCCAAACATTTTAAAGAGAATAACAAACGATCATTAAATTCTCAAGTGAACGTGCGGTGGGATATTTACCTGAGTCAAACACGCCATTATTGTGCCCATTTATAAAAAGCTGACCAAACGATCATAGTTGATTGTAAAGTAATTTATGATATGTAACGGGCCATATTTTCGTAAGGAATGACTTATGGATTGGGAGTCAACACTCAGTTAAAAATCCCCCGCCTCCCCCTTTTCCGACAATTGCAAAACTTAATATATGAAACTAAAAAGAGTTTATAATCCCTAAAAATTACAGACACTTCTTGGAATTATTTCTGTCTACCTTTGTGCATTGTGCATTACCATTTTAGATGTATACTTTTTTCTTAAATCAAAACTTGAGTTTTCCCTTTCCCTTCATCTCATTAAGTTTCCCTAAAAATTACATACACTTTTTGAAATTATCTCTCCCTACATTTTTGCTATGTGCATTTCAATTTTAGATGTATACTTTTTTCTTAAATCAAAATTTGAGGTTTCACTTTCCCTTCATCTCGTAAACAAAAAAAGGGATAAAAGTCAATTAGATCACAACAAAATGAAACTTTTAGAGTTTATGTGTTGAAAAAATTTTAAAAAATAACAAATGTAAGCAAAGAAAATTTATTCACACACTACAAATGAACACAAAAGTTTTGTTATCCAAGTTTTGGAAATTTCACTAATTCAACCCTAATAGCTTGGAATTTTATAAGAAAGAGATTTTTCTAAACATTTTTTTAAAATGGATTTGCATGATAAAAACAAGTAAAAGATTAAAATGACCTATAGATCAAAGCCTTTTTAAGAGAATAAAAAGCGCTCATTAAATTCTCAAGTGAACGTGCGGTGGGATATTTACCCGAGTCCAACATGCCATTGTTTTGCCCATTCACAAAAAGTTGAACGATCATAGATGATTGTAAAGTGATTAATCATGTGTAACATGTTATAGATTTTGTAATGAATGACTTATGGCTTGGGAGTCAACACTCAGTTAAAAATCCCCTACCACCCCCCCCCCCCCCCCCCCCCCCCCCTTTTCCCGACGATTGCAAAACCTAATATATAAAAACTAAAAAGAGTTTACAATCCCTAAAAATTACATACACTTTTTTAAATTATCTCTCTCTATTGCACTGAGTATTTCTATTTTAGATGTATACTTTTTCCTTAAATAAAAACTTGAGTTTCACTTTCCCTTCATCTCGTATAGAAAAAAAGTGATAAAAGGCAAAGAGATCACAAAAAAATGAAAATTTTTGAGTTTATGTATGGAAAAAATTTAATACAATAACAAATGTATGCAAAGAAAATTTATTAATACACCACTGATGTACATAAAAGTTTTGTTATCCAACTTTTGGAAATTCCACTACTTTAACCCTAATAGCTTTGAATTTTATAAGAAAGTGATTTTTCTACACATGTTTTAAAAATGGATATGCATGCTTCAAACATGTTAAAGATGCAAATGACCTATGCATCAAAACATTTTAAAGTGAATAAAAAACTCTCATTAAATTCTCAAGTGAACCTACGATGGGATATTTACCCGAGTCAAACAAACCATTATTTAACCCATTTACAAAAAGCTGATCTTACAATCATACATGATTGTAAAGGGATTTATCTTGTGTAACAAGCTATATTTTAGTAAGGAATTGCATACACTTTTTGGAATTATCTCTTTCTACATTTGTTCACTATGCATTTCCATTTTACATGTACACTTTTTTCCTAAGTTAAAACTTGAGGTTTCACTTTCCTGTCATCTTGTAAACAAAAAAAGAGATAAATGGCAAATAGATCAATACAAAATGAAAATTTTAGAGTTTATGTATGGAAAAAATTTTAAAAAATAACAAATGTAAGCAAAAAAAATTTATTCATACACCACAGATGAACCAAACAGTTTTGTTTTCCAAATTTTAGAAATTCCTCTAGTTCAACCCTAATAGCTTGGAATTTTATAAGAAAAATATTTGTTTACACATCTTTTAAAAATGGATATGCATGTTTGAAGCATGTTAAAGATGCAAATCACCTATGAATCCAAACATTTTAAAGAGAATAACAAACGCTCATTAAATTCTCAAGTGAACGTGGGATATTTACCCGAGTCAAACAAGCCATTATTTTGCCCATTTACAAAAAGCAGACCAAATAATCATAGATGATTGTAAAGTGATTTATCTTGCGTAATGGGCTATATTTTTGTGAGGAGGATTTATGGATTGGGAGTCAACACTCAGTTAAAATTCCCCAGCCTCTGCGTTTTTCTACACGATTGCAAAACTTAATATATAAAAACTAAAATGAGTTTACAATCCCTAAAAATTACACACACTTTTTGGAATTATCTCTCTGTACATTTTTACACTATACATTTCCATTTTAGATGCATAGCTTTTTCTAATATCAAAACTTTAGTTGCACTTTGCCTTCATCTCGTAAACAAAAAAAGAGATAAAAGGCAAATATATCACAACAAAATGAAAAGTTCAGAGTTTCGGTATAAAAAACATATAAAACATTAACAAATGTATGCAAAGAAAATTTATTCACACACGACATATGAACACAAAAGTTTTGCTATCCAAGTTTGGGAAATTCCACTAGTACAACCCTAATAGCTTGGAATTTTATAAGAAACAAATTTTTCTACAAATGTTTTAAAAATGGATATGCATTGTTGAAACATGTTCAAGATGCAAATGACCTATGGATCCAAACCTTTTAAAGAGAATAAAAAATGCTCATTAAATTCTCAAGTGAACGTGCAGTGGGATATTTACCCTAGTCAAACAAGCCATTATTTTGCCCATTTACAAAAAGTTGACCTAACGATCATAGATGATTGTAGATTTATCATGTGTAACTGACTATATTTTTGTAAGGAATGACTTATGGATTGGGAGTCAACACTCAGTTAAAAATCCCCCTCCTCCCCCTTTTCCCAATGATTTGAAAACCTAATATATAAAAACTAAAAAGAGTATACAATCCCTAAAAATTACTGACAATTTTTGGAATTATCTCTCTCTATATTTGCGCACTAAGCATTTCCATTTTAGATGTATACTTTTTTCTTAAATCAAAACTTGAGTTTTGATTTTCCCATAATCTCGTAAACAACAAAAGCGAAAAAAGGTAAATAGATCACTACAAAATGAAAATTTTAGAGTCTATGTATGGAAAAACTTTAAAACAATAACAAATGTAAGCAATAAAAACTTATTCACACACCACAGATGATAAAAAAAATTTTGTTTTCTAAGTTTCGGAAATTCCACTATTTCTTCCCAAATAGCTTTGAATTTTATAAGAAAGAGATTTTTCTACACATGTTTTAAAAATCGATTTGCATGCTTGAAACATGTTAAAGATAAAAATGACCTATGGATCCAAATCTTTTAAAGAGAATAACAAACGCTCATTAAATACTCAAGTGAATGTGCGGTGGGATATTTACCCGAGTCAAACAAGCCATTATTTTGCCCATTAATGAAAAGCTGAGCTAATGATCATAAATGATTTTAAAGTGATTTATCATGCATAACTGGCTATATTGTTCTAAGAAATTATTTGTATCTGGAGTCAACACTCAGTTAAAAATCCCCTGCCTACCCCTTTTCCCGACGATTGCAAAACCTAATATATAAAAACTAAAAAGATTTTACAATCCCTAAAAATTACAGACACTTTTTGGAATTATCTCTCTCTACATTTGTACACTATGCATTTCCATTTTGGTTGTATACTTTTTTCTTAAATCAAAACTTGAGTTTTCACTTTCAATTCATCTCGTAATAAAAAAAAGAGATAAAAGGCAAAAAGAGATCACAAAAAATTGAAAATTTAAGAGTTTATGTATGGAAAAAATTAAAAACAATAACAAATGTGAGAAAATAAAATTTATTCACACACCACAGATGAACACAAAAGTTTCGTTATCCAACTTTTGGAAATTCCACAAGTTTAACCCTAATAGCTTGAAATTTTATAAGAAAGAGATTTTTCTACACATGTTTTAAAAATGGATATACATGCTTGAAACATTTTGAAGATGCAAATGGCCTATGGATTCAAACCTTTATAAGTGAATAAAAAAGCTCATTAAATTCTCAAGTGAACGTGCGGTGGGATATTTACCCGAGTCGAACAAGCCATTATTTAGTCCATTTACAAAAGGTTGATCTAACAATCATAGATGATTGTAAAGTGATTTATCATGCGTAACGGGCTTTATTGTTGTTAGGAATTATAGACACATTTTTAAATTATCTTTCTTTACATTTGTGCACTGTGGATTTTTATTCTACATGTATACTTTTTTCTTAAATAAAAACTTGAGTTTTCACTTTCCCTTCATCTCGTAAAAAAAAAAAGAGATAAATCGCAAATAGATAAAAAAAAAATGAAACTTTTAGAGTTCATGTATGGGAAAAATTTAAAACAATAAAAATGTAAGCAAATAAAATTTATTCACACACAAAAGATGAACAGAACAGTTTTGTTTTCCAAGTTTGGGAAATTCTACTTGTTCAACCCAAATAGCTTGGAATTTTATAAGAAAGAGATTTTTCTACACATGTTTTAAAAAAGGATAGGCATGTTTGAAACAAGTTAAAGATGCAAATGACCTATGGATCCAAACCTTTTAAACAGAATAGCAAACGCTCTTTAAATTCTCAATTAAACGTGCGGTGAGATATTTACCCGAGTCAAACAACCCATTATTTTGCCCATTTACAAAAAGCAGACAAAACAATCATAGATGATTAAAAAGAGATTTATCTTGCGTAAAAGGCTATATTTTTGTGAGGCAGGTCTTCTTGATTGGTAGTCAACACTCAGTTAAAAATTCCCCGCCTCCCCCTTTTC
Source organism: Aristolochia californica (assembly GCF_029961685.1). Taxonomy (NCBI): domain Eukaryota; kingdom Viridiplantae; phylum Streptophyta; class Magnoliopsida; order Piperales; family Aristolochiaceae; genus Aristolochia; species Aristolochia californica. Next base: position 15,267,719 of record NW_027181782.1, on the reverse strand, counting down.
CTGACTATTGCAACCTAATATATAAAAACTAAAAAGAGTTTACAATCCCTAAAAATTATAGACACTTTTTGGAATTATCTCTCTACATTTGTGCACTGTGCATTTCCATTTTAGATATATACTTTTTTTCAAAAATCAAAACTTGAGTTTTCACTTTCCCTTCATCTCGTAAACAAAAAAAGAGATAAAAGGCAAATAGATCACAGCAAAATAAAAATTATAAAGTTTATGCATGGAAAAAAATTTAAACAATAACAAGTTTAAGCAAAGAAAATTTATTCACACCCCACAAATGAACACAAAAGTTTTGTTATCCAAGTTTGGGAAATTCCGCTGGTTCAACCCTAATAGCTTGGAATTTTATAAGAAAGTTTTTTTTTTCAAATGTTTTGAAAATGTATATCCATTGTTGAAACATGTTCAAGATGCAAATGACCTATGGATCCAAACCTTTTAAAGAGAATAACAAACACTCATTAAATTCTCAAGTGAACGTGCGGTGGGATATTTACCCAAGTCAAACAAGCTATTATTTTGCCCATTTACAAAAAGATGACCTAACGATCATAGATGATTGTAAATTGATTTATCATGCATAACGGGCTATATTTTTTTAAGGAATGACTTATGGATTGGGAGTTAATACTCAGTTAAAAATCCCCCACCTCCCCCATTTCCCGATGATTGGAAAACCTAATATATAAAAACTGAAAAGAGTTTACAATCCCTAAAAATTATAGAACTTTTATGAATTATATCTCTCTACATTTGATTACTGTTCATTTCCATTTTAGATGTATACTTTTTTCTAAAAACAAAACTTGAGTTTTCACTTCCCTTTATCTCATAAACAACAAAAGAGATAAAAGGCAAATAAATTACAACAGAATGAAATATTAGAGTCTATGTATTGAAAAAATTTTAAACAATAAAAAATGTAAGCAAAGAATTTTTTTTCACACACCACAGAAGATAACAAAAGTTTTGTTATTCAAGTTTGGGAAATTCCACTACTTCATCCCTAATAGCTTGGAATTTTATAAGAAAGAGATTTTTCTACACATACTTTAAAAATGGATATACATGCTTCAAACATGTTAAAGATGCAAATAACCTATGGATCCAAACCTTTAAAAGAGAATAACAAACGATCATTAAATTCTCAAGTGAACATGCGGTGGGATATTTACCCGAGTAACACAAGCCATTATTTTGCCCATTGACAAAAAGTTGACCTAACAATCTTAGATGATTGTAAAGTGATTTATCATACATAACAAGCTATATTTTTGTAAGGAATGAGTTATGGATTGGGACTCAACAGTTAGTAAAAAATCCCCCGCCTACCCCTTTTCCAAACGATTGCAAAACCTAATATATAAAAACTAAAAAGAGTCTACAAACTCTAAAATTTACAGACACTTTTTGGAATTATCTCTCTCTACATTTGTGCACTATGCATTTCCAATTTAGATGTATACTTTTTTCTTAAATAAAAACTTGAGTTTTCTGTTTCCTTTCATATTGTATACAAAAAAGAGACAATAGGCAAAAATAGATCACAACAAAATGAAAAGTTTTATTATCCAAGTTTTGGATATTCCACTGGTTCAATCTTAATAGCTTGGAATTTTATAAGAAAGAGATTTTTCTACACTGGTTTAAAACGTGCATATGCATGCAAAAAACATACTAAAGTTGAAAATGACAAATGGATCCAAACCTTTTAAAGAGAATAAAAAATGCTCATTAATTTCTCAAGCGAACGTGCGGTGGGATTTTTACACGAGTCAAACATGCCATTATTTGCCCATTTAGAAAAAGCTGACCTAACGATCATAAATGATTGTAAAGGGATTTATCATGCGTAACGGGCTATATTTTTGTAAGGAGTGGCTTATGGATCTGGAGTCAACACTCAGTTAAAAATCCCCCGCCTCCCCCATTTCCCGACGATTGCAAAACTTAATATATAAAAACTAAAAAGAGTTTACAATCCCTAAAAGTTACAGACACTTTTTGGAATTATCTCTCTCTACATTTGTGCACTATCCATTTCCATTTTAGGTGTATATTTTTTTCTAAATTCAAAACATGAGTTTTCACTTTGCCTTTATCTTGTAAACAACAAAAGAGATAGAAGGGAAATAGATTACAACAAAATGAAAATTTTAGAGTTTATATAAGGAAAGGTTTTTTAAAAATAACATACGTCAGTAAAGAAAATTTATTCTCACACCACAGATGAACACAAAAGTTTTTTTTTCCAAGTTTGGGAAATTACACTAGTTCAACCCTAATAGCTTGGAATTTTACAAGAAATTTTTTTTTCTACATATGTTTTAAAAATGGATATGCATGATTGAAACATTTTAAAGATGCAAATGACCTATGGATCAAAACCTATTAAAGAGAATGACAAACACTCATTAAATTCTTAAGTGAACGTGCGGTAGGATATTTACCTGAGTCAAACAAACCATTATTTATCCCATTTACAAAAAGCTAATCTAACGATCACAAATGATTTTAAAGTGATTTATCTTGCGTCTCAGGCAATATTTTTGTAAGGAATGACTTTTGGATTTTGAGTCAACATTCGGTTAAAAATCCCCAGCCTCCCCCTTTTCCCGACGATTGTAAAACTTAATATAAAAAACTAAAATGAGTTTACAATCCCAAAAAATTATAGACACTTTTCGAAATTATCTTTTTCTAGATTTTTGCACTGAGCATTTCCATTTTAGATGTATACTTTTTTCTTAAATCAAAACTTTAGTTTTCACTTTCCATACATCTCGTAAACAAAAAAAAAGAGATAAATGGCAAAAAGATAAAAAAAAAAGAAAATTTTAGATTTTATGTATGGAAAAAATTTAAAGCAATAAAGAATGTAAGCAAAGAAAAAGTTTTGTTATCCAAGTTTGGGAAATTCCAGTAGTTCAACCCAAATAACTTTGAATTTTATAAGAAAGAGATTTTTCTACACATGTTTTTGAAATTGAATATGCATGCTTGAAACATGTTAAAGTTGAAAATGACCTATGGATCCAAACCGTTTAAAGAGAATAACAAACGATCATTAAATTTTCAAGTGAACGTGCTGTGGGATATTTACACGAGTCAAACAAGCCATTGTTTTTCCCATTTACAAAAAGCTCACCTAATGATCATAGATGATTGTGAAGTGACTTATCATGCGTAACAGGCTATATTTTTGTAAGGAATGACTTATGGATTGGGTGTCAACACTCAGTTAAAAATCCCCTGCCATCCTTTTTCCTGACGATTGCAAAACCTAATATATATAAACTAAAAAGAGTTTACAATCCTTAAAAAATACAGACACTTTTTGGAATGATCTCTCTCTAAATTTGTTCACTGTGCATTTCCATTTTACATGTATACCTTTTTCTTAAATCAAAACTTGAGTTTTCACGTTCCCTTCATCTCGAAAAAAAAAATGAGATAAATGCAAGTAGATCACAACAAAATAAAAAATTTAGAGTTTATGTATGGAAAAAATTTAAAAAAATAACAAATGTAAGCAAAGAAAATTTATTCACACACAACAGATGAACACAAATGTTTAGTTATCTAAGTTTTCAAAATTCCACTAGTTCAACCCTAATTGGTTGGAATTTTATAAGAACGAAATTTTTCTACACATGTTTTAAAAATGGATATGCATGCTTGAAACATGTTAAAGATGCAAAATGACCTATAGATCCAAACCTTTTAAAGAGAATAAAAATGCTCATTAAATTCTCAAGTGAACGTATGGTGGGATATTTACCCGAGTCAAACAAGCCATTATTTTGCCCATTTACGAAAAGCTGATCTAACGATCACAGATGATTGTAAAGTGATTTATCTTGCGTTACGAGCAATATTTTTGTAAGGAATGACTTATGGATTCTGAGTCAACACTCAGTTAAAAATCCCCAGCCTCCCCCTTTTCCCGACGATGGCAAAACTTATTATAAAAAACTAAAAAGAGTTTACAATCCCAAAAAATTATAGACACTTTTCAAAATTATCTTATTCTAGATTTGTGCACTGTGCATTTCCATTTTAGATGTATACTTTTTTCTTAAATCAAAACTTGAGTTTTCACTTTCCATTCATCTCGTAAACCAAAAGGAGAGATAAAAGGCAAAAAGATAAAAACAAAATGAAAATTTTAGATTTTATGTATGGAAAAAATTTAAAACAATAAAGAATGTAAGCAAAGAAAATTTATTCACACACCACAGATGAACAAAAATTTTTGGTTATCTAAGTTTGGGAAATTCCACTAGTTCAACCCTAATAGTTCGGAATTTTAAAAGAACGAGATTTTTCTACACATGTTTTAAAAATGGATATGCATGTTTGAAACATGTTAGAGATCCAAATAACCTATGGATTTAAACTTTTTAAAGAGAATAACAAACGCTCAATAAATTCTCAAGTGAAAGTGCGGAAGGATATTTACCCAAGTCAAACAAGCCATTAATTTGCCCATTTATAAAAAGATGACTTAACGATCATAGATGATTTTAAAGTGATTTATCATGCATAACGGGCTATATTTTTGTAAGGAATGACTTATGGATTGGGAGTCAACACTCATTTAAAAATCCTCCGCCTCCCCCTTTTCCCGACGATTGCAAAACATAATACATAAAAACTAAAAAGAGTTTACAATCTCTAAAAATTATAGACACTTTTTGGAATTATCTCTCTCTACATTTTTGCACTGTGCATTTCCATTTTAGATGTAAACTTTTTTCTTAAATCAAAACTTGAGTTTTCACTTTACCTTCATCTCGAAAACATAAAAAGAGATAAAAGGCAAGTAGATCACAACAAAATCAAAATTTTAGAGTTTATGTAAGGAAAAAATAAAAAAAATAATATATGTAAGCAAAGAAAAGTTATTCACACACCACAGATGAACACAAGAGTTTTGTTATCCAAGTTTGGGAAATTCCATTAGTTCAAACCTAATATCTAGGAATTTTATAAGAAAGAGATTTTTCTACACATGTTTTAAAAATGGATATGCATTATTGAAACATATTAAAGATGCAAATCACCTATGGATCAAAACTTTTTAAACAGATAAACATGTGTACGTGTTGTGGGATATTTACCTGAGTCAAAGAGCCATTATTTTGCCCTTGTACAAAAAGCAGACCTAACGATCATTGATGATTGTAAAGTGATTTATCATGCGTAACGGGCTATATTTTTGTAAGGAATAACATATGGATTGGGAGTCAATACTCAGTTAAAAATCCCCTGCTTCCCCTTTTTCCCGACGATTGCAAAACCTAATATATCAAATCTAAAAAGGGTTTACAATCCCTAAAAATTACAGACACCTTTTGGAATTATCTCTCTCTACATTTGTGAATTGTGCATTTCCATATTAGATCTATACTTTGTTCTTAAATCAAAACTTGACTTTTCACCTTTCATTCATCACGTAAGCAAAAGAAAGAGATAAAAGGCATATAGATCACAACATTGTGAAACTTTTAGAGTTTATGTATGGAAAAAATTTAAAACAATAAAGAATGTAAGCGAAGAAAATTTATTCACACACAACAAATGAACACATAAGTTTAGTTATCCAAGTTTGGGAAATTCCACTAGTTCCACCCTAATAACTTGGAATTTTATAGGAAAGAGAATTTTCTACACATGTTTTAAAAATATATATATGCATTCTTGAAACATGTTAAAGATGAAAATGACCTATGGATCCAAACCTTTTAAAGAGAATAACAAACGATCATTAAATTCTCAATTGAACGTGTGGTGGAATATTTATACTAGTCAAACAAGCCATTGTTTTGCCCATTTATGAAAAGCTAACCCAACGATCATTGATGATTGTAAAGTAACTTATCATGCATAACGGGCTATATTTTTGTAAGGAATGACTTATGGATTTGGTGTCAACACTTAGTTAAAAATCCTTGCTACACCCTTTTCCCGACGATTGCAAAACCTAATATATATGAGCTAAAAAAGGTTTACAATACCTAAAAAATACAAACACTTTTTGGAATTATCTCTCTCTACATTTGTGCACATTGCATTTCCATTTTAGATGGATACTTTTTACTTAAATCAAAAACTTGAGTTTTCATTTTCTCTTCATCGCATCAACAAAAAAAAGAGATAAAAGGCAAATAGATCACAACAAAATGAAAATTTTAGAGTTTATGTATGGAAAAAAATTAAAACAATAACAAATGTAAGCAAAGACAATTTATTCACACACCACAGATGAACACAAAAGTTTTGTTATTCAAGTTATGGAAATTCCAATAGTTCAACCCTAATATCTAGGAATTTCATAAGAAAGAGATTTTTCTAGACATATTTTAAAAATGGATATGCATGCTTGAAACATGTTAAATATGCAAATAATCGATGAATCCAAACCTTTTGAAGATAATAACAAACGTACATTAAATTCTCAAGTGAACGTGTAGTTGTTTACCTGAGTCAAACAATCCAATATTTTGCTCATTTACAAAAAGCTGACCTAACGTTCATAGATGATTGTAAAGTGATTTATCATGCGTAATGGGCTATATTTTTGTAAGGAATTACTTGTGGATTAGGAGTCAACACTCAGTTAAAAATCCTCCCCCTCCCCCTTTTCCTGACGATTGCTTAACCTACTCTATAAAAACTAAAAAGAGTTTTCAATCCCTAAAAATTATAGACACTTTTTGGAATTATCTCTCTCTACATTTGTGCACTGTGCATTTCCATTTTAGATATATACTTTTTTCTTTAATCAAAACTTTAGTTTTCACTTTCCCTTAATCTCGTAAACAAAAAAGAGATAAAAGGCAAATACAACACCACAAAGTGAAAATTTTAGAGTTTATGTATGGAAAAAATAAAAAACAATAACAAATGTAAACAAAGAAATTTTATTCACAAACCACAGATGAACACAAAAGTTTTATTATTCAAGTTTGGGAAGTACCACTAGTTCAACTCTAATTGCTTGGAATTTTATAAGAAACAGATTTTTCTACACATGTTTTAAAAATGGATATGCTTGCACGAAACATGTTACAGATGCAAATGATCTATGGATCCAAACCTTTTAAAGAGAATAACAAATTCTCATTAAATACTAAAGTGAACATGCAGTGGGATATTTACCTGAGTCAAACAAGCCATTGTTTTCCGATTTACATAAAGCTGACCAAACGATCATGTATGAGATTAAAGTGACTTATCATGCATAACGAGCTATATTTTTGTAAGGAATGACTTATGGATTAGGAGTCAACACTCAGTTAAAAATCCCCCACCTCCCCCTTTTTCGGACAATAGCAAAACCGAATATATAAAAACAAAAAAGACATTAATTTCCTAAAAATATCAAACACTGTTTGGAATTATCTACATCTACATTTATCCACTGTTCCTTTTCCATTTTAGATGTAAACTTTTTTCTTAAATCAAAACTTGAGTTTTCACTTTCCCTTGATCTTGTAAAAATAGAAGAGATAAAAATCAAATAGATCACAACAAAATGAAAATTATAGAGTTTATGTATGGAAATAATTTAAAACAATAACAAATATAAACGAAGAAAATTCATTCACACACCATAGATGAACACAAAAGTTTTGTTATCCAAGTTTGGGAAATTCCCCTAGTTCAACCCTAATAGCTTGGAATTTTAAAAGAAAGAGAATTTTCCACACATTTTTTAAAAATGGATATGCATGCTTGAAACATGTTCAAGATGCAAATGACCTATGGATCTAAACCTTTTAAAGAGAATAAAAAATTCTCATTAAATTCTCAAGTGAACATGCGGTGGGATATTTACCCGAGTCAAACAAGCCATTGTTTTGCCCATTTACAAAAAGTTGACCTAATGATCATAGATGATTGTGAAGTGATTTATCATGCGTAACAAGCTATATTTTTGTAAGGAATGACTTATGGATTGGGAGTCAACACTCAATTAGGAATCCCCCGCCGCCCTCTTTTCCCGATGATTGCAACACCAAGTATATAAAAACTAAAAAGAGTTTACAATCCCTAAAAATTACAGACACTTTTTGGCATCATCTCACTCTAAATTTGTGCACTATGTATTTCCATTTTAGATGTATACTTTTTTCTTAAATCAAAATTTGAGTTTTCACTTTCCGTTCATCTCGTAAACAAAAAATAGATAAAAAGCAAATAGATCACAACAAAATGAAAAGTTTAGAGTTTATGTATGGAAAAAATTTAAAACAATAACAAATGTAAGCAAAGAAAATTAATCACACACCACAGATGAACGTAAAAGTTATGTTATCCTAGTTTGAGAAAATCCTCTAGTTCAACCATATTAGCTTGGAATTTTATAAGAAAGAGATTTTTCTACACATGGTGTTAAAATGGATATGCATGCTTGAAACTTGTTAAAGATGCAAATGATCTATCGATCCAAACCTTTTAAAGAGAATAACAAATGCATATTAAACTCTCAAGTGAGCGTGTGGTGGCATATTTACTTGAGTGAAACACACCATTGTTTTGCCCATTTATAAAAAGTTGACCTAACGATCATGTATGATTGTAAAGTGATTTATCATGCGTAACGGGCTATATTTTTGTAAAGAGTTATGGATTGGGATTCAACACTCAGTTAAAAATCCCCCACCTCTCCCTTTACCTACTTTTGCAAACCCTAAAATACAAAAACTATAAAGTGTTTAAAATCCCTAAAATTTATAAACACTTTTTGGAATTATCTCTCTCTATATTTGTGCATTGTGCATTTCCATTTTAGACGTATACTTTTTTCTTAAATCAAATCTTGAGTTTTCACTTGCCCTTCATCTTATAGAAAAGAAGAGATTCAAGGCAAAAAGATCACATAAAAATGAAAATTTTAGAGTTATGTATGGAAAAAATTTAAAACAATAACAAGCAAATTTTTTTTTTCACACACCATATATGAACACAAAAGTTTTGTTATCCATGTTGGGGAAATTCAACAAGTTCAACCCTAATAGGTTAGAATTTGATAAGAATTGGATTTTTCTATACATGTTTTAAAAATGGATATGCATGCTTGAAACATGTTAAAGATGCAAATGACTTATGGATCCAAACCTTTTAAAGAGAATAACAAACGCTAATTAAATTTTCAACTGAACGTGCGGTGGGATATTTACCCGAGTCCAACAAACCGTTATTTTGCCCATTTATAAAAAGCTGACCTAACGATCATAGATGATTGTAAAGTGATTTATCATTAGTAACGGGTTTAATTTTTGTAAGGAATGACTTATGGATTGGGAGTCAATACTCAGTTAAAAATCCCTCACCTACCCTTTTTCCAGAAGATTGCAAAACCTAATATATAAAATCTAATAAGAGTTCACGATCCCTAAAAATTACAGAAACCTTTTGAAATTATCTCTCTCTACATTTGTGCACTGTGCATTTCCATTTTAGATGGATACTTTGTCTTAAATCAAAACTTGAGTTTTCAATTTCCATTCATCCCGTAATCAAAAGAAAGAGACAAAAGGCATATAGATCACAACAAAGTGAAAATTTTAGAGTTTATATATGGAATTTTTTTTTAAAAATAACAAATCTAAGCAAAGAAAATTTTTCACACTTCACAAATGAACACAAAAGTTTTGTTATCCAAGTTTAGGAAATGCCACTAGTTCAACCCTAATAGTTGGAATTTTATAAGAAAAAGATTTTTCTACACATGTTTTAAAAATGGATGTGCATGCTTGAAACATGTTAAAGATGCAAATGAGCTATGGATCCAAAGCTTTTAAATAGAATAACAAACGCTCAATAAATTCTCAAGTGAACGTGCGGTGGGATATTTACCCGAGTCAAACAAGCCATTTATTTTCCCATTTAAAAAAAGATGACCTAATATCTATGACCTAACGATTATAGATGATTGTAAAGTGATTTATTATGCATAACGGGCTATATTTTTGTAAGGAATGACTTATGGATTTGGAGTCAACACTTAGTAAAACATCCTCCGCCTCCCCCTTTTCCCTATGATTGAAAAACCTAATGTATAAAAACAAAAAATAGTTTAAAATCCCTAACAATTACATACACTTTTTGGAATTATCTCTCTCTACATTTGTGCACTGTGCATTTCAATTTTAAATGTATACTTTTTTCTTCAATTAAAAGTTGAGTTTTCACTTTCCCTTCATCTCGTAAACAAAAAATAGATAAAAGGTTAAAAGATTAGAACAAAATGAAAATTTTAGACTTTATGTATGGAAAAAATTTAAAACAATAAGAAATATAAGGAAACAAAATTTATTCACACACCACAGATGAACACAAAATTTTTGTTATTCAAGTTTGGGAAATTCCACTAGTTCAACCCTAATAGCTATGAATGTTATAATAAATCGATTTTTCTTCACAGGTTTTAAAAATGGATATGCATGCTTGAAATATGTTAAAGATTGAAATGACCTATGGATCCAAATCTTTTAAAGAGAATAACAAACGCTCATTAAATTCTAAAGGAACGTGCGGTGGGATATTTTCCCGAGTCAATCAAGTCAATATTTTTCCCATTTACAAAAATCCAACCTAACGTTCATAGATGATTGTAAAGTCATTTATCATGTGCAACGAGCTATATTTTTTTAAGGAATTACTTATTGATTGGGAGTCAACACTCAGTTAAAAATGCCCCGCCTTCCCCTTTCCCCGACGATTGCAAAACCTACTATATAAAAACTAAAAAGGGTTTTCAATCCCTAAAAATTATAGACAATTTTTTGAATTATCTCTCTCTACATTTGTGCACTAAGCATTTCCATTTTAGATGTATACTTTTTTCTTAAATCAAAACTTGAGTTTCACTTTCCCTTCATCTCGTAAACAAAAAAGAGATAAAAGGTAAATAGATCACTACAAAATGAAAATTTTAGAGTTTATGTATGGAAATTTTTTTAAAAAATATCATATGTAAGCAAAGAAAATTTATTCACTCACCACAGTTGAACATAAAATTTTTGTTATCCAAGTTTGTGAAATTCCACTAGCTCAACCCTAATAGCTTGGAATTTCATTAAAAAGAGATTTTTCTACACATGTTTTTAAAATGGTTATGCATGCTTTAAACATGTTAAAGATGTAAATAACCTATGGATACAAACCTTTTAAAGAGAATAACAAACGAGTAGTAAATTCTCAAGTGAATGTGTGGTTGGATATTTACATGGGTCAAACAAGCAATTATTTTCCCATTTACAAAAAACTGACCTAACGATCATATATTATTGTAAAGTGACTTATCATGCGTAACGGGCTTTATTTTTGTAACGAATCATTGTTGGATTTGGTGTCAACACTCAGTTAAAAATTCCCTGCCACCCCCTTTTCCCAACGATTACAAAACCTAATATATAAAAACTAAAAAGAGTTTACAATCCCTTGAAAATACAGACAATTTTTGGAATTATCTCTCTCTACATTTGTGCATTGTGCATTTCCATTTTGATGTATAGTTCTTTCTTAAATCAAAACTTGAGTTTTCACTTTCCCTTCCTCTCGAAAACAAAAAAGAGATAAAAAGCAAGAAGATCACAACAAAATGAAAATTTTAGAGTTTATGTATGGAAAAAATTTAAAACAATAACAAATGTGAGCAAAGAAAATTTATTCTCACACAATAGATGAACACAAAAGTTTACTTATCTAAGTTTGGGAAATTCCACTAGTTCAACCAAAATAGCTTGGAGTTTTATAAGACCAAGATTTTTCTACACATGTTTTAAAATTGGATATGCATGCTTTTAACATGTTAAATATGCAAATGGCCTATGGATCCAAACCTTTTAAAGATAATAACAGACGCTCATTAAATTCTAAAGTCACCGTGCGGTGGGATATTTACATGAGTCAAACTAGCCATTATTTTGCACATGTACAAAAAGCTAACCTAACGATCATAAATGATTGTAAAGTTATTTATCAAGCGTAACGGGTTATATTTTTGTAAGAAATTACTTATGGATTGGGTGTCAACACTAAGTTAAAAATCCCCCGCCTCCCCCTTTTCCCGACGATTACAAAATCTAATATATAAAAACTAAGCAGAGTTTACAATCTCTAAAAATTAAATAAACTTTCAAGAATTATCTCTCTCTACATTTGTGCACTATGCATTTACATTTTAGATGTATACTTTTTTCTTAAATCATAACTTGACCGTTCACTTTCCCTTCATCTCGTAAACAAAAAAAGAGATAAAAGTCAAATAGATCACAACAAAATGAATTTTTTAGAGTTTAAGTATGGAAAATTTTTAAAACAATAACAAATGTAAACAATGAAATTTTATTCACACACCACAGATGATCACAAAAGTTTTGTTATCCAAGTTTAGGAAATTCCACTAGTTCAACTCTAATAGGTTGGAATTTTATAAGAAAGAGATTTTTCTGCACATGTTTCAAAAATGGTTATGCATGCTTGAAACATGTTAAAGATGCAAATGACTAATGGATGAAAACTTTTTAAAGAGAATAATAAACGCTCATTAAATTCTCAAGTGAACGTGCGGTGGGATATTTACCCAAGTCAAACAAGCCATTGATTTGCCCATTTAAAAAAAGTTGACCTAACGATCGTAGATGATTGTAAAGTGATTTATCATGCATAACGGGCTATATTTTTGTAAGGACTTATGGATTGGGAATCAACAATCAGATAAAAATCCCCCGCCTCCCCCTTTTCCTGATGATTGCAAAACCTAATATATGAAAACAAAAAAGAGATTACAATCCCTAAAAATTACAGACACTCTTTGGATTTATCTCTCTCTACATTTATGCATTGTGCATTTCAATTTTAGAAGTACACTTCTTTGTTAAATCAAAACATGAGTTTTCACTTTCCCTTCTTCTCTTAAATAAAAAAGTGATAAAAGGACAAAAGATCACAACAATTTGAAAATTTTAGAGTTTTTGTACGGAAACACTTTAAAACAATAACAAATGTATGGAAACAAAATTTATTCACACACCATAGATGAACACAAAATTTTTGTTATCCATGGTTGGGTAATTCCACTAGTTCAACCCTAATTTCTTGGAATTTTATTAGAAAGACATTTTTCTACACATGTTTTAAAAATGGATATGCATGCTTGAAACATGTTAAAGATGCAAATGACCTATGGATCCAAACCTTTTAAAAAGAATCACAAATGCCCATTACATTCTCAAGTGAACGTGTAGTGGGATATTTACTTCAGTCAAACAAAACATTATTTTTCCCATTTACAAAAAGCTGACCAAATGATCATAGATCATTGTAAAGTGATTTATCATGTGTAACAGGCTATATTTTTGTAAGGAATAACTTATGGATAGGGAGTCTACACTGAGTTAAAAATCCCCCACCTCCCCCTTTTCTAGACGATTGCAAAACCTAATATGTAAAAACAAAAGAGAGATTACAATCCCTAAAAATTAAAGACACATTTTGGATTTATCTCTTTCGACATTTGTGCACTGTGCATTTCCATTTTAGATGGATACTTTTTTATTAAATCAAAAACTTGAGTTTTCTGTTTCTCTTCATCTCGTAAACAAAAAAAGAGATAAAAGGCAAATAGATCACAACAAAATGAAAATTTTAAAGTTTATGTTTGGAAAAAATTTTAAAAAATAAAAAATGTAAGAAAAGAAAATTTATTCACACACCACAGATGAACACAAAAGTTTTGTTATCCAAATTTTGGAAATTCCACTAGTTCAACCCTAATAGCTTGGAATTTTATAAGAAAGAGATTTTTATACACATGTTTTAAAAATGGATATGCATGCTTGAAACATGTTAAAGATGCAAATCACCTATGGATTCAATCCTGTTAAAGAGAATAACGAATGCTCATTAAATTTTCAAGTGAACGTGTAGTGGGATATTTACCCGATTCAAACAAGTCATGGTTTTGCCCATTTAAAAAAAGGTGACCTAACGATCATAGATGATTGTAAAGTGATTTATCATGCATAACGGGTTATATTTTTATAAGGAATGACTTATGGATTGGGAGTCAACACTGAGTTAAAAATCCCCCGCCTCCCCTTTTTCCCGATGATTGCAAAACTTAATATATAAAAACTAAAAAGAGTTTACAATCCCTAAAAATTACAGTCAATTTTTGGAATTATCTTTCTGTACATTTGTGCACTGTGCATTTCCATTTTACATGTTTACTTTTTTCTTAAATCAAAACTTGAGTTTTCACTTTCCATTTATCTGGTAAGCAAAAAATGAGATAAAATAGAAATAGATCACAACAAAATGAAAATTTAAGAGTTTATGTACGGAATTTTTTTTAAAAAATAACATATGTAAGCAAAGAAATTTTTTTCACACAACACAGACGAACACAAAAGTTTTGTTTTCCAAGTTTGGAAAATTCTCCTAGTCCAAACCTAATAGCTTGGAATTTTATAATAAAGATATTTTTCTACACATGTTTTAAAAATGGATATGCACGGTTGAAACAAGTTAATGAAGCAAATAACCTACGGATCCAAACTTTTTAAAGAGAATAACAAACGCTCATTAAATTCTCAAGTGAACGTGCGGTGGGATATTTACCTTAGTCAAACAAGCCATTTTTTTGCCTTTTTACAAAAAGTTGACCTAATGATGATAAATGATTGTAAAGTGATTTATCATTCGTAATGGGCTATATGTTTGTAAGGAATGCTTATGGATTGGGAGTTAATACTCAATTAAAAATCCCCCGTCTCCCCTTCTTCCTGACGATTGCAAAACTTAATATATAAAAACTAAAAAGAGTTTACAATTCCCAAAAATTACAGACACCTTTTGGAATTATCTCTCTCTACATTTGTGCATTGTGCATTTCCATTTTAGATGTATACTTTTTTCTTAAATCAAAACTTGAGATTTAACTTTCTATTCATCTCGTAAACAAAAAAAAAAAGAGACAAAAGGCAAATAGATCACAACAAAATGAAAATTTTAGAGTTTATGTATAGAAAAAAATTAAAACAATAAAAAATGTAAGCGAAGAAAAATTTATTCACACACCACAGATGAACACAAAAGTTTTGTTATCCAAGTTTGGGCAATTCCACTTGTTCAACCCTAATAGCTTGGAATTTTATGAAAACCAGATATTTCTACACATGTTTTGAAAATGGATACGCATGCTTGAAACATGTTAAAGATGCAAATGACCTATGGATCCAAACCTTTTAAAGAGAATAAAAAATGCTCATTAAATTCTCAAGTCAATGTGCGGTGGGATATTTACCTGAGTCAAACCAGCCGTTATTTTGCCCATGTACAAAAAGCTAATGTACCGATCACAAAAGATTGTAAAGTGATTTATCATGTGTAACGGGCTATATTTTTGCAAGGAATGACTTATGGATTGGGAGTCAACACTCAGTTAAAAATCCCTAGCCTCTCCCTTTTCCCGATGAATGCAAAACCTAATATATAAAATAAAAAAAGAGTTTACAATCCCTAAAAATTACAGACACTTTTTGGAATTATCTCTCTCTACATTTGTGCATTGTGCATTTCCATTTTAGATGGTACTTTTTTCTTAATTCAAAAACTTGAGTTTTCACTTTCTCTTCATCTCTTAAACAAAAAAATAGATAAAAGGCAAATAGATCCCAAAAAGAAAAAAAATTTAGAGTTTATGTATGGAAAACATTTACTACAATAATAAATGTAAGCAAAGAAAATTTATTCACACAGCACAGATGAACATAAAAGTTTTGTTATCCAAATTTGGGAAATTCCACTAGTTCAACCCTAATAGCTTGGAATTTTATAAGAAAGAGATTTTTATACACATGTTTTAAAAATGGTCATGCATAATTGAAACCTGTTAAAGATGCAAATGACCTATGGATCCAATCCTTTTAAAGAGAAAAATAAATGCTCATTAAATTCTCAAGTGAACGTGCGGTGGGATATTTATCCGAGTCAAACATGCCATTATTTTGACCATTTACAAAAACTTGACCTAACAATCATAGATGATTGTAAAGTGACTTATCATGCGTAAATGGTATATTTTTGTAAGGAATGACTTATGGATTGGTGTCAACACTCAGTTAAAAATCCCCCGCCTCCCCCTTTTCCCGATGATTGCAAAACCTAATATATAAAAACATAAAAGAGTTTACAATCCCTAAAACTTACAGACACTTTTTGGAATTATCTCTCTCTACATTTGTGTACTGTGCATTTCCATTTTAGATGTATACTTTTTTCTTAAATCAAAACTTGAGTTTTCACTTTCACTTCATCTCGTAAACAAAAAAAGAGATAAAAAGAAAAATGATCAGAACAAAAAGAAAATTTTAGAGTTTATGTATGGAAAAAATTTAAAACAATAACAAATGTAAGAAAAGAAAATTTATTCACACACCAAAGATGAACACAAAAGTTTTCTTATCCAAGTTTGGGAAATTCCACTAGTTCAACACTAATAGCTAGGTATTTTATAAGAACAAGATTTTTCTACTCCAGTTTTAAAAATGGATATGCATGCTTGAAACATATTAAAGATGTGAATGACCTATGGATCCTATAATTTTAAAGAGAATAACAAACGCACATTAAGGAATTAATTTTGCCTATTTAGAAAAAGCTGAACTAACGATTAAAGATGATTGTAAAGTGATTTATCATGTGTAGCGGGCTATATTTTGTTAAGGAATTACTTATGGATTGGGAATCTTCACTCAGTTAAAAATCCCCCGCCTCCCCCTTATCCCGACGATTGCAAAACCTAATATATAAAAACTAAACAGAGTTTACAATCCCTAAAAATTACAAACACTTTTTGAAATTATCTCTCTCTACATTTGTACATTGTGCATTTGCATTTTAGATGTATACTTTTTTCTTAAATCAAAACTTGAGTTTTCACTTTTCCTTCATCTCGTAAACAAAAAAAAAAAGATAAAAGGCAAACAGATCACAACAAAATTAAAATTTTAGAGTTTATGTATGGGAAAATTTTAAAACAATAATAAATGTTGCGAAAGAAAATTTATTTACACACCGCAGATGAACACAAAAGTTTTGTTATCCATGTTTGGGAAATTCCACTAGTTCAACCCTAATAGCTTGGAATTTTATAAGAAAAAGATTTTTCTACACATGTTTTAAAAATGGATATGCATGCTTGAAACATGTTAGAGATGCAAATGACATAAGGATCCAAACTTTTTAAAAAGAATAAAAAACGCTCATTAAATCCTCAAGTGAACGTGTAGTGGGATATTTACTCGAGTCAAACAAGCCATTATTTTGCCCATTTACAAAAAGCTGACTTAATGTTCATAGATGATTAAAAAGTGATTTATCATGCGTAACGGGCTATATTTTTGTCAGGAATAACTTATGGATTGGGATTCAACACTCAATTTAAAATCCCCTGCTTTCCCCTTTTCCTAATGATTGAAAAATAAAATATATATAAACTAAAAAGAGTTTACAATCTCTAAAAATTACTGACATTTTTTGGAATTATTGCTCTCTCAATTTTTAAACTGTGCATTTCCATTTCAGATGTATTCTTTTTACTAAAATCAAAACTTGAGTCTTTACTTTCCCTCCATCTTGTAAACAAAAAAAGAGATAAAACGCAAAGAGATCACGAAAAAATGAAATTTTTAGAGTTTACATTGAAATTTTTTTTAAAAATAACAAATGTAAGTGAAAAACATTTATTCACACACCACAAAAAACACAAAAGTTTTGTTATTCAAGTTTGGGAAATTCCACTAGTTCAACCCTAATAGCTTGGAATGTTATAAGAAATAGATTTTTCTACACATTTTTTAAAAGTGGATATGCATGCTTGAAACATGTTAAAGATTTGAAAGACATATGGATCTTCATCTTTTAAAGAAAATACCAAACGCTCATTAAATTCTCAAGTGAACATGCGCTGGGATATTTACCCAAGTCAAACAAGCCAATATTTTGCCATTTACAAAAAGGTGACCAAGCGTTTATAGATGATTGTAAAGTTATTTATCATGTGTAATGGGCTATATATTTGTAAGGAATTAGTTATGAATTGGGAGTCAACATTCAGTTAAAAATCCCCTGCCTCTCCCTTTTCCCGATGATTGCAAAACATAATATATAAAAACTAAAGAGAGTTTAGAATCCCTAAAAAATACAAACACTTTTGGGAATTATCTATCTCTACATTTGTGCACTGTGCATTTCCATTTTAGATGTATACTTTTTTCTTAAATCGAAACTTGAGTTTTTACTTTCCCTTCATCTCGAATACAAAAAAGAGATAAAACGCAAACAGATCACAACAAAACTATAATTTTAGAGTTTATGTATGGAAAAAATTTTAAACAATAACATATGTAAGAAAATAAAATTTATTCACACATAACAGATGAACACAAAAGTTTTTTTTTCTAAGTTTTGGAAATTCCACTAGTTCACCCCTAATAGCTTGGATTTTATAAGACAGAGATTTTTCTACCCATGTTTTAAAAATGGTTATGCATGTTTTTAACATGTTAAAGATGCAAATGACCTATGGATCCAAACTTTTTAAAGATAATAACAAATACTCATTAAATTCTCAAGTCAACGTGCGGTGGGATATTTACTTGAGTCAAACCAGCCATTATTTTGCCCATGTAAAAAAAGCTAACCTAATGATGATAAATGATTGTAAAGTGATTTATCATGTGTAACGGGCTATTTTTTTGTAAGGAATTACTTATGGATTGGGTGTCAACACTAAGTTAAGAATCCCCCGCCTCCCCCTTTTCCAAATGATTGCAAAACCTAATATATAAAAACTAAATAGAGTGTATAATCCCTAAAAATTACATACACTTTTTGGAATTATATCTCTCTACATTTGTGCACTATGCATTTCCATTTTAGAAGTATAATTTTTTCTTAAATCAAAATTTGAGCTTTCCCTTTTCCTTCACCTCGTAAAAAAAAAAAAAGGGATAAAAGTCAAATAGATCACAACAAAATGAATATTTTAGAGTTTAAGTATGGAAAAAATTTAAAACAATAACAAATGTAAGCCAAGAAAATTTATTCACACACTAAAGATGAACACAAAAGTTTTGTTATCCAAGTTTAGGAAATTCCACTAGTTCAACCCTAATAGCTTGGAATTTTATAAGAAAAAGATTTTTCTACACATGTTTTAAAAATGGATATGCAAGCTTGAAACATGTTAAAGATGCAAATGACCTATGACTACAAACCTTTTAAAGAGAATAACAACGCTCATTAAATTCTCAAGTGAATGTGCGTTGGGATATTTACCCGAGTTAAACAAGCCATTGATTTGCCCATTTGAAAAAAGTTGACCTAACGATCATAGATGATTGTAAAGTGATTTATCATGCATAACGAGCTATATTTTTGTAAGTAATGACTTATGCATTGGGAGTCAACACTCAGGTAAAAATCCCCCGCCTCCCACTTTTCCCAAGGATTGCAAAACCTATTATATAAAAACTAAAAAGAGTTTACACTCCCTAAAAATTACAGACACTTTTTGGAATTATCTCTCCTTACATTTGTGCAATGTGCATTTCCATTGTAGATATATACCTTTTTCTTAAATCAAAACTTGAGTTTTCACTTTCCCTTCATCTTGAAAACAAAAAAGAGATAAAAGGCAAATAGATCAGAACAAAATTAAAATTTTAGAGTTTTTCTATGGAAAAAATTTAAAACAATAACAAATGCATGGAAACAAAATTTATTCACACACCACAGATGAACTCAAAAGTTTTGTTATCTAAGTTTGGGTAATTCCTCTAGTTCAAACCTAATTTTTTGGAATTTTATAAGAAAGAGATTTTTCAAAACATGTTTTAAAATTAGATATGCATGCTTGAAACATGTTAAAGATGCAAATGACCTATGGATCCAAACATTTTAAAGAGAATCACAAATGCACATTAAATTCTCAAGTGAACGTGTAGTGGGATATTTACCTGAGTCAAACGAGCCATTATTATTCCCATTTACAAAAAGCTGACCAAATGATAATAGATGATTGTAATGTGATTTATAATGTGTAACAGGCTATATTTTTTAAAGGAATGACTTATGGGTTGGGAGTCAATACTCAGTTAAACATCCCCCGTCTCCCCCTTTTCCCGACGTTTGCAAATCCTAATATATAAAAACAAAAAAAAGTTTATAATCCCTAAAAATTACAGACACTTTTTTGAATTATCTCTCTCAACATTTGTGCATAGTGCATTTCCATTTTAGATGGATATTTTTTTCTTAATTCAAAAACTTGAGTTTTCACTTTCTCTTCAAGTTCAACACTAATAGTTGGGATTTTATAAGAAGAAGATTTTTCTACTCCAGTTTTAAAAACGGATATGCATGCTTGAAAAATGTTAAAGATGCAAATGACCTATGAATCCAAACCTTTTAAAGAGAATAACAAACGCTCATTAAACTCTCAAGTGAACGTGCAGTGGGATATTTACCCAAGTCAAACAAACCATTATGTTGCCTAATTACAAAAAACTGACATAACGATCATAGATGATTGTAAAGTGATTTATCATGCGTAAAGGGCTATATTTTTGTCAGGAACTACTTATCGATTGGGACTCTACACTCCGTTAAAAATCTCATGCCTCCCCATTTTTCCAATGATTGCAAAACCTAATATATAAAAACTAAACAGAGTTTACAATCCCTAAAAATTATAGAAACTTTTTGGAATTATCTCTCTATACATTTGAGCACTATGCATTTGCCTTTTTTATGTATACTTTTTTCTTAAATAAAAACTTGATTTTTCCATTTCCCTTAATCTTGTAAACAAAAAGAGAGAGAGAAAGAAAAAAGATTAGAAAAAAAAGAAAATTTTAGAGTTTATGTATGGAAAAATTTTAAAACAATAACAAATGCAAGCAAATAAAATTTATTCACTCACCACAGATGAACACAAAAGTTTGTTATCCAAGTTTTGGAAATTCCACAAGTTCAACACTAATAGTTGGGATTTTATAAGAACAAGATTTTTCTATTCCAGTTTTAAAAATGGATATGCATGCTTGAAACATGTTAAAGATGCAAATGACCTATGGATCCAAACCTTTTAAAGAGAATAACAAACTCTCATTAAATTCTCAAGTGAACATGCGGTGGGATATTTACCCGAGACAAACAAACCATTATTTTGCCCATTTACAAAAAGATGACATAACGATCATAGATCATTGTAAAGTGATTTATCATGTGTAAAGAGCTATATTTTTGTAAGGAACTACTTATCGATTGGTAGTCTACACTCAGTTAAAAACCCCCCGCCTCCCCATTTTCCCGAAGATTGAAAAACCTAATATATAAAGACTAAACAGAGTTTACAATCCCTCAAAATTACAGACACTTTTTGGAATTATCTCTTTGTACATTTGAGCGCTGTGCATTTGTATTTTAGATGTATACTTTTTTTCTTAAGTAAAAACTTGAGTTTTCACTTTCCTTTCATCTTGTAAACAAAAAAAAAAAGATAAAAGGCAAACATATCGCAACAAAATTAAAATTTTAGAGTTTATGTATGGAAAAAATTTAAAACAATAACAAATGTATGGAAATAAAATTTATTCACACACCACAGATGAACACAAAAGTTTTGTTATCCATGTTTTGGAAATTCCACTAGTTCAACCCCAATAGCTTGGAATTTTGTAAGTAAGAGATTTTTCTACACATGTTTTAAAAATGGATATGCAAGCTTGAAACATGGTAAAGATGCAAATGACCTATGGATCCAAACCTTTTAAGGAGAATAAAAAATGCTCATTATATTCTCAAGTGAACGTGTTGTGGGATATTTATTCGAGTAAAACAAGTCATTATTTTGCCCATTTACAAAAAGCTGACTTAATGATCAAAGATGATTTTCAAGTGATTTATCATGCGTAACAGGCTATATTTTTTTAAGGATTGACTTATGGTTTGGGAGTCAACACTCAGGTAAAAATCCCTCGCCTCCCCCTTTTCCCGACGATTGCAGAGAATAATATTTAAAAACTAAAAAGAGTTTACAATCCCTAAAAATTACTGACACTTTTTTGAATTATCTCTTTCTACATTGTTGCACTGTGCATTTCAATTTTAGTTGTATATTTTTTTCTAAAATCAAAACTTGAGTTTTAACTTTCCCTACATCTCGTAAACAAAAAAAAGAGATAAAAGGCAAAGAGATCACAAAAAAGTGAAAATTTTAGAGTTTAGGTATGGAAAAAATTATAAACAATAACAAATGTAAGGAAAGAAAATTTATTCACACACCATAGATAAACACAAAATTTTTGTTATCCATGTTCGGGAAATTCCACTAGTTCAACCCTAATAGCTATGAATGTTATAAGAAATAGATTTTTCTATACAAGTTTTAAAAATGGATATGCATGCTTGAAACATTATAAAGATGCAAATGACCTATGGATCCAAACCTTTTGAAGAAAATAACAAACGCTCATTAAATTCTCAAGTAAACGTGTGGTGGGATATTTACCCGAGTCAAACAAACCATAGATTTGCCCATTTACAAAAAACAAACCTAACGATCATAGATAATTGTAAAGTGATATATCAAGCATAACGGGCTATTATTTTGTAAGGAATTACTTATGGATTGGGAGTCTGCACTCAGTTAAAAATTCTCCGTTTCCCCATTTTCCCGACGATTGTAAAATCTAATATATAAAAAATAAAAAAAGTTTACAATCCCTAAAAAATGTAGACACTTTCTGGAATTATCTGTCTGTACATTTGTGCATTGAGCATTTGCATTTTAGATGTATACTTTTTTCTTAAATCAAAACTTGAGTTTTCACTTTCCCTTCAACATGTTAACAAAAAAAAAAAAAAAGGCAAATAGAACACAACAAAATTTAAATATTAGAGTTTATGTATGAAAAAATTTAAAACAATAAGAAATGTTAGGATAGAAAATTTCTTCACATACCACAGATGAACACAAAAGTTTTGTTATCCAAGTTTGGGAAATTCCACTAGTTCAACCCTAATATCTTGGAATTTTATAAGAAAGAGATTTTTCTACACATGTTTTAAAAATGGATAAGCATGCTTGAAACATGTTAAAGATGAAAATGACCTATGGATCCAATCCTTTTAAAGAGAATAACAAACGCTCATTAAATTCTCAAGTGAACGTGCGGTGGGATATTTACCCTAGTCAAACAAACCATTATTTTGCCCATTTGCAAAAACTTGACCTAACGATCATAGATGATTGTAAAGTGATTTATCATGCGTAAAGAGCTATATTTTTGTAATGAATGACTTATGGATTGGGTGCCAACACTCAGTTAAAAATCCCCCTCCTTCGCCTTTTCCCGATGTTTGCATGCTTGAAACAAGCTTAAAAATTCCCCTCCTTCCCCTTTGCCCGAGGGATATGCATGCTTGAAACATGTAAAAGATGTACATGACCTATGGATCCAAACCTTTTAAAGAGAATAAAAAATGGTCATTAAATTCTCAAATGAACGTGCGGTGGGAAATTTACTAGAGTCAAAGAAGCCATTATGTTGCCCATATAAAAAAATTTGACCAAACGATCATAGATGATTGTAAAGTGATTTATCATGCGTAAAGGGCTATATTTTTGTAACAAATGACTTATGGATTGGGTGTCAACACTCAGTTAAAAAGCCTCCTCCTTCCCCTTTTCCCGACGATTGCTAAACCTACTATATAAAAACTAAAAAGAGTTTACAATCCCTCAAAATTACTGACACTTTTTGGAATTATCTCTCTCAACGTTTGTCCATTGTGCATTTCCATTTTAGATGTATACTTGTTTCTTAAATCAAAACTTGAGTTTTCACTTTCCCTTCATCTCGTAAACAAAAGAAGAGATAAAAGGCAAATACAACACAACAAAACGAAAGTTTTAGAGTTTATGTATGGAAAAAATTTAAAACCATAACAAATGTAAGAAAAGAAAATTTATTCACACAACACAGCTGAAGACAAAAGTTTTGTTATCCAAGTTTTGGAAATACCACTAGTTCAACCCGAATTGCTTGGAATTTTATAAGGAAGAGATTTTTCTGCACATGTTTTAATACTGGATATGCATGCATGAAACATATTAAATATGCAAATCACCTGTGGATCCAAACCTTTTAAAGAGAATAGCAAACACTCATTAAATTCTCAAGTGAACGTGCAATGGGATTTTTACCCAAGTCAAACAAGGCATTGTTTTGCCCATTTACAAAAAGCTGACCTAACGATCATATTTGATTGTAAAGTGATTTATCATGCGTAACGGGATATATTTTTGTAAGGAATGACTTATAGATTAGGAGTCAACACTAAGTTAAAAATCCCCCGCCTCTCCCTTTTTCCGACGATTGCAAAACCTAATATATAAAAACTAAAAAGAGTTTACTATCCCTAAAAATTACAGACACTTTTTGGAATTATCTCCCTCTACATTTGTGCACTGTGCATTTTCCATTTTTGATGTATATATTTTTCTTAAATAAAAACTTGAGTTTTCACTTTCCTTTCATCTTGAAAAAAAAGAAGAGATAAAAGGCAAATAGATCACAACAAAATGAAAATTTTAGAGTTTATGAGTGGAAAAAATTTAAAACATTAACAAATGTAAGCAAAGAAAATTTATTCACACGCCACAAAGGAACACAAAAGTTTTGTTATCCAAGTTTGGGAAATTCCTCTAGTTCAACCCTAACAGCTTGGAATTTTACAAGAAATAGATTTTTCTACACATGTTTTAAAAATGGATATGGATGCTAGAAATGTGTTAAAGATGAAAATGACCCATGGATCCAAACCTTTTAGAGAGAATAGAAAACGCTCATTAAATTCTCAAGTGAACGTGCGGTGGGATATTTACCCGAGTCAAACAAGTCATTGTTTTGCCCATTTAAAAAAAGTTGACCTAACGATCTTAGATGATTGTAAAGTGTTTTATCATGCGTAATCGGCTATATTTTTTGTAAGGAATGACTAATGGATTGGGAGTCAACACTCAGTTAAAAATTCCCCTCCAGCCCCTTTTCCCGATGATTGCAAAACCTAATATGTAAAAACTAAAAAGGGTTTACAATCCCAAAATATTACAAACACTTTTTGGAATTGTCTCTCTCTACATTTGTGCACTATTCATTTCCATTTTAGATGGATACTTTTCACTTAAATCAAAAACTTGAGTTTTCACTTTCTTTTCACCTCATAATCAAAAAAAGAGATAAAAGGCAAATAGATCACAACAAAATGAAAATTTTAGAGTTTATGTATGGAAAAAATTTAAAACAATAACAAATGTAAGCAATGAAAATTTATTCACACACCACAGATGAACACAAAAGTTTTTTTATCCAAGTTTTGGAAATTCCACTAGTTCAACCCTAATATCTTGGAATTTTTATAAGAAAGAGATTTTTCTACACATGTTTTAAAAATGGATATGCATGCTTGAAACATGTTAAAGATGCGAAGGACCTATGGATCCAAAGCTTTTCAAGAGAATAACAAACGCTCATTAAATTCTCAAGTGAACTTGTGTTGGGAATTTACATGAGTCAAAGAAGACATTATTTTGCCCATTTACATAAAGCTGACCTAACGATCATAGATGATTTTAAAGTGATTTATCATGCGTAACAGGCTATATTTTGGTAAGGAATGACTTTTGGATTGAGAGTCAACACTCAATTAAAAATCTCTTGCCTACATTTGTGCACTGTGCATTTGCCATTTTAGATGTATACTTTTTTGTTAAATCAAAACTTGAGTTTTCATTTTCCCTTCATCTTGTAAAAAAAATGAGATAAAAGGCAAATAGATTACAAAAAAGTGAATTTTTTTGAGTGTATGTGTGGAAAACATTTAAAACATTAACAAATGTAAGCAACAAAAATTTATTCACACATCACAAATGAACACAAAATTTTTGTTATCCAAGTTTGGGAAATTCCCCTAGTTTTATCGTAATAGCTTGGAATTTTAAAAGAAAAAGATTTTTCAATACTTTTTTTAAAATTGGAAATGCTTGCTTCAAACATGTTAAAGATGCAAATGACCTATGGATCCAAACCTTTTAAAGTGAATAACAAGCACTCATCAAATTCTCAAGTGAACTTGCAGTGGGATATTTACTCGAGTCAAACAAACCATTGTTTTGCCCATTTACAAAAAGTTGACCTAACGATCATAGATGATTGTAAAAAGATTTATCATGCATAACGGGCCATTTTTTTGTAAGGAATTACTTATGGATTGGGAGTCAACACTCAGTTAAAAATCCCCTGCCTCCCCCTTTACCAGATGACTACAAAACCTAATATGTAAAAACTAAAAAGAGTTTACAATCCCCAAAAATTACAGACACTTTTTGGAATAATCTATCTCTAAATTTGTGCACTATGCATTTCCATTTTAGATATATACTTTTTTCTTAAATCAAAATTTGAGTTTTCACTTTCCCTTCATCTCGCAAACTAAAAAGAGATAAAAGGAAAATAGATCACAACAAAATGAAAATTTTAGAGTTTATGTATGGGAAAAATTTAAAACAATAACAAATGTATGCAAAGAAAATTTATTCTCACACCACATTTGTTATCCAAGTGTTAGAAATTCTACTAGTTTAACCCTAATAGCATGGAATTTTATAAGAAAGAGATTTTTCTACACATGTTTTAAAAATGGATATGCAAGCTTGAAACGTGTTAAAGATGCAAATTTCCTATGGATCCAACCCTTTTAAAGAGAATAACAAATGCTAATTAAATTCTCAAGTGAACATGTGGTAGGATATTTACCCGAGTCAAACGAGTAATTGTTTTGCCCAATAACATAAAATTGACCTAACAATCATATATGATTGTAAAGTGATTTATCATGTGTAATAGGCTATATTTTTGTAAGGAATGACTTATGGATTGGGAGTCAACACTCAGTTAAAAATCCCCCGCCTTCCCCTTTTCCCGACAGTTGCAAAACCTCATATATAAAAACTAAAAAAAGTACAATCCCAAAAAATTATAGAATTTTTTTGGAATTATCTCTCTCTACATTTGTGCACTGTGCATTTCCACTTTAGATGATTACTTTTTTTAAATAAAAACTTGAGTTTTCACTTTCCTTTCATCTCGGAAAAAAAGAAGAGTTAAAAGGCAAATAGATCACAACAAAAAGAAAATTTTAGAGTTTATGAAAGGAAAAAATTTAAAAATATAACAAATGTAAGCAAAGAAAATTAATTTACACTCCACTAATACACACAAAAGTTTTGTTATCCAAGTTTGGGAAATTCCACTAACACAACCCTAATAGCTTGAAATTTTATAAGAAAATTTTTTTTCTACACATGTTTTAAAAATGGATATGCATGCTAGAAATGTGTTAAAGATGCAAATGACCTATGGATCCAAAGCTTTTAAAGAGAATAAAAAACACAAATTAAATTCTCAAGTGAACTTGAGGTGGGATATTTACCCGAGTCGAACAGTCATTGTTTTGCCCATTTACAAAAAGCTGACCTAACGATCATATAAGATTGAAAAGTGTTTTATCATGCGTAACGGGCTATATTTTTGTAAGGAATTACTTATGGATTGGGAGTCAACACTCAGTTAAAAATTCCCCACCTCCCACTTTTTCCTGACAATTGCAAAACCTAATGTATAAAAACTAAAAAGAGTTTACAATCCCTAAAATTTACAAACACATTTTTGGAATTATCTCTCTCTACATTGTATCACTGTGCATTTCCATTTTAGATGTATACCTTTTTCTTAAATCAAAACATGACCTTTCACTTTCCCTTCAACTTGTAAAAAAAGAAGAGATAAAAGGCAAATAGATAACAACAAAATGAAAAGTTTAGAGTTTATATATGGAAAAAATTTAAAACGATAACAACTGTAAGAAAAGAAAATTTATTCACACACCATAGATGAACACAAAAGTTTTGTTATCCAAGTTTGGGAAATTCCACTAGTACAACCCTAATACCTTGGAATTTTATAAGAGAAAGATTTTTCTACACATGTTTTTAAAATATGCATGCTTGAAACATGTTAAAGATGCAAATAACCTATGGATCCAAACCTTTTAAAGAGAACAACAAACGCTCATTAAATTGTCAAGTGAGCATGCTGTGCGATATTTACCCGAGTCAAACAAGCCATTATTGTGCCCATTTACAAAAAGTTGACCTAACGATCATAGATGATTGTAAAGTAATTTACAATGCGTAACTGGCTATATTTTTGAAAGGAATGACTTCTGGATTGGGAGACAACACTCAGTTAAAAATCCTCCGCCTCCCCCTTTTCCCGACGACTGCAAAACCTAATATATAAAAACTAAAAAGAATTTATAATCCATAAAAATTACACACACTTTTTGTAATTATCTCTCTCTACATTTGTGCACTGTGCATTTCCATTTTAGATGTATATTTTCATCTTAAATAAAAAACTTGTGTTTTCACTATCCCTTCATCTCGTAAACCAAAAAGAGATAAAAGGCAAAAAGATAAAAACAAAATAAAAATTTTAGAGTTTTGTAAGGAAAAAATTTAAAACAATAACAAATGTAAGCAAAAAAAAATTTATTCACACACCACAGATGAATACAAAAGTTTTGTTATCCAAGTTTGGGAAATTCCACTAGTTCAACCCTAATAGCTTGGAATTTTATAAGAAAGAGATTTTTCTACACATGTTTTAAAAATGGATATGCTTGCTTCAAAAGTGTTAAAGATGCAAATGATCTATGGATCCAAACCATTTAAAGAGAATAACAAACGCTCATTAAATTCTCATGTGAACGTGCGGTGGGATATTTACCCGAGTCAAACAAGCCATTGTTTTGCCCATTTACAAAAAGCTAACCTAACGATCATATATGATTGTAAAGTGATTTATCATGCATAACGGGCTATATTTTAATAAGGAATTACTTAAGGATAGGAAGTCAACACTCAGTTAAAAATCCCCCGCCTCCCCCTTTTTCTACTTTTGCAAAACCTAATATATAAAAACTATAAAAAGTTTAAAGCCACTTTATGGAATTATCCCTCTCTACATCTGTGCACTGTGCATTTCCATTTTGGATGAATATTTTTATTCTTAAATCAAAACTGGAGCATTCACTGTCCCTTCATCTCGTAAAAAAACAAAGAGATACAAGAGAAATTGATCACAAAAAAATAAAAATTTTAGAGTTTATGTATGGAAAAAATTTTAAAAATAACAAATGCAAGCAAAAAAAAATTATTCACACACCACAGATGAACACAAAAGTTTTGTTATGCATGTTTGGGAAATTCCACTAGTTCAACCCTAATATGTTGGAATTTTATAAGAAATAGATTTTTCTACACATGTTTTAAAAATGGACATGCATGCTTGAAACATGTTAATGATGCAAATAACCTATGAATCCAAACCTTTTAAAGAGAATAACAAACGCTCATTAAATTCTCAAGTGAACATGCGGTGGGATATTTACCTGATTCAAACAAACCATTGTTTTAGCCATTTAAAAAAAGCTTACCTAACGATCACAGATGATTATAACGTGATTTATCTTGAGTAATGGGCTATGTTTTTGTAAGGAATGACTTATGGATTGGGAGTCAACACTAAGTTAGAAATCCCCCGCCTCCCCCTATTCCAGACTATTGAAAAACCTAATAAATAAAAACTAAAAAGAGTTTACAATCCCTAAAATTTACAGATACTTTTTGGAATTATCTATCTCAACAA
This sequence comes from Aristolochia californica, assembly GCF_029961685.1. Classification (NCBI taxonomy): domain Eukaryota; kingdom Viridiplantae; phylum Streptophyta; class Magnoliopsida; order Piperales; family Aristolochiaceae; genus Aristolochia; species Aristolochia californica. The sequence continues at coordinate 15,237,846 of NW_027181782.1, read as the reverse complement.
ATTAGTGCACTGTACATTTCAATTTAAGATGTATACTTTTATCTTAAATCAAAACTTGAGTTTTCACTTTCCGTTCATCTCGTAAACAAAAAAGAGATAAAAGGCAAATAGATCACAACAAAATGAAAATTTTAAATTTTATGTAAGGTTAAAATTTAAAATAATAACAAAATTAAGCAAAAAAAATTTATTCACACTCCACAGATGAACACAAAAGTTTTGTTATACATTTTTTGGAAATTCCACTAGTTCAACCCTAGTAGCTTGGAATTTATAAGAAAGAGAGTTTTTTACACAAGTTTTAAAAATGGATATGCATGCTTGAAACATGTTATAGATGCAAATGACCTATGGATCCAAACCTTTTAAAGCGAATAACAAACGTTCTTCAAATTCTGAAGAGAATGTGCGGTGGGATATTTACCCGAGTCAAACAAGCCATTGTTTTCCCATTTAAAAAAAGCAGACCTAACGATCACAGATGATTGTAAAATGTTTTATCATACATAAAGGGCTATATTTTTGTAAGGAATGTCTTAATGATTGGAAGTCAACACTCGGTTAAAAATCCACCGCTTCCCCCTTTTCCCGACGATTGAAATACCTAATATATAAAAATTAAAAAGAGTTTACAATCCCTTAAAATTACAGACACTATTTGGAATTATTTCTCTGTAAATTTGTGGACTGTGCATTTCCATTTTAGATGTATAATTTTTTCTTAAATAAAAACTTGAGTTTTCACTTTCCTTTCACGACATAAAAATAGAAGAGATAAAAGGCAAATAGATCACAAAAAAATGAAAGTTTTAGAGTTTAAGTATGGAAATTTTTTTAAAGAATTACTAATGTAAGGAGAGAAAATTTATTCACACACCACAGATGAACACAAGATTTTTTATCCAAGTTTGCGAAATTCCCTTTGTTCAAACCTAATAGCTTGGAATTTTAAAAGAAAGAGATTTTTCTACACATGTTTCAAAAATGGATTTGCATACTTGAAACATGTTAAAAATTCTCAAGTGAACGTGCGGTGGGATATTTACCCGAGACAAACAAGCCATTGTTTTGCCCATTTACAAAAAGCTGACCTAACGAACATATATGATTGTAAAGTGATTTCTCATGCGTAACAGGCTATATTTTTTTAAGGAATGGCATATGGATTGGGAGTCAACACTCAATTAAAAATCCCCAGCCTCCCCCTATTTCCAGATGAATACAAAACCTAATATACAAAAACTGAAAAGAGTTTACAATCCCTAAAAACTACTGACAGATTTTGGAATTATCGCTTTCAAAAATTATGCACTGTGCATTTCCATATTAGATGTATACTTTTTTCTTAAATAAAAACTTGAGTTTTCACTTTCCCTTCATCTCGTAAACCAAAAAGAGATTAAAGGCAAATAGATCACAACAAATTAAAAATTTCAGTGTTTATGTATGGAAAAATTTTAAAACAATAACAAATGTTAGCAAAGAAAATTTATTCACACACCACAGATGAACACAAAAGCTTTGTTGTCAAAGTTTTAGAAATTCGACTAGTTCAACCCTAATAGCTTGGAATTTTATAAGAAAGAGATTTTTCTACACATGTTTTAAAAATGGATATGCTTGCTTGAAACGTGTTAAAGATGCAAATGACTTATGGATCCAAGCCTTTTAAAGAGAATAACAAACGCTCATTAAATTCTCAAGTGAACGTGCGGTGGGATATTTAGCCGAGTCAAACAAGCCATTGTTTTTCCATTTAAGAAAACCTGACCTAACGATCATATATAATTTTATAGTGATTTATCATGACAAGCTATATTTTTATAACGAATGACTTATGGATTGGGAGTCCATACTCAGTTAAATATCCCTCGCCTCCCCCTTTTCTGGACGATTGTAAAACCTAATATATAAAAACTAAAAATAGTTTAGAATCCCTAAAAATTACAGACACTTTTTGGAATTAACTCTCTCTACATTTGTGCACTGTACATTTCCATTTTAGATGTATACTTTTCTATTAAATCAAAACTTGAGTTTTCACTTTCCCTTCATCTCGTAAAAAAAGAAGAGATAAACGGTAAATAGATCACAACAAAATGAAAATTTAAGAGTTTATGTATGGAAAAAATTTTTAAAATGGATATGCATGCTCAAAACATGTTAAAGATGCAAATGACCTATGGATCTAAACTTGTTAATCAAAATGACAAACACTCAATAAATTCTCAAGTGAACGTGCGTGTGGGATATTTACTCGAGTCAAACAAGCCATCGTTTTGCCCATTTACAAAAAGCTGACCTAACGATCATAGATGATTATAAAGCTATTTATCATGCGTAACGGGGTATATTTTTGTAAGGAATGACTTATGGATTGGGAGTCAACACTCAGTTAAAAATCCCCCGCCTCTCCCTTTTCCTGACGATTGCAACACCTAATATATATATAAAAAAAAAGTTTACAATCCCGAAAAATTATAGAGACTTTTTGGAATAATCTCTCTCTATAATTGTGCACTATGCATTTCCATTTTTGATGTATACTTTTTTCTAAAATAAAAACTTGAGTTTCCACTTTCCTTTCATCTCGAAAAAAAAGAAGAGATAAAAGGCAAATAGATTACAACAAAATGAAAATTTTAGAGTTTATGAGTGGAAAAAATTTAAAACATTAAAAAATGTAAGTAAAGAAAACTTATTCACACACCACAAATGAACACAAAAGTTTTGTTATCCAAGTTTGGGAGATCCGTCTAGTTCAACCTAACATCTTAGAATTTTACAAGAAATAGATTTTTCTACACATGTTTTAAAAATGAATATGCATGCTAGAAATATGTTAAAGATGAAAATGACATATGGATCCAATCCTTTTAGAGAGAATAGCAAACGCTCATTAAATTCTCAAGTGAACGTGCGGTGGGATATTTACCCAAGTCAAACAAGTCATTGTTTTGCCCATTTACAAAAAGTTGACCTAACGATCATATATGGTTGTAAAGTCTTTTATCATGGGTAACGGGCTATATTTTTGTAAGGAATGACTTATGGATTGGGAGTCAACACTCAGTTCAAAATCCACCGCCTCCCCCGTCTCCCGACGATTGCAAAACCTAAAATATATAAACTAAAAAGAGTTTACAATCCATAAAATTTAAAAACACTTTATGGAATTATCTCTCTCAAAATTTGTGCACTATGCAATTCCATTTTTGATGTACACCATTTTCTTAAATCTAAACTTGAGTTTTCACCTTCCCATCATTTCGTAAAAAAACAAAGAGATGAAAGGCGAATAAATAAGAACAAAATTAAAATTTAAGACTTTATGTATGGAAAAAAATTTAAACAATAAAAAATGTAGGCAAAGAAAATTTATTCACATACCACAGATGAACACAAAAGTTTAGTTATCCAAGTTTGGGAAATTCGACTAGTTCAGCCCTAATAGCTTGGAATTTTATAGGGATTTTTCTACACATGTTTTAAAAATGGATATTCATGCTTGAAACGTGTTAAAGATGCAAATGACCTATGGATCCAAACCTTTTATAGAGAATAACAAACGCTCTTTAAATTCTGAAGTGTAGGTGCGGTGGGATATTTACCCGTGTCAAACATGTCATTGTTTTGCTCATTTACAAAAAGCTGACCTAACGATCACATATGATTGTAAAGTGCTTTATAATGCGTAACGGGCTATATTTTTGTAAGGCACTTATGGATTGGGCTTCCACACTCAGTTGAAAATACCCCCCCGCCCCCTTTTCCCGACGTTTGCTAAACCTAATATATAAAAACTACAAAGAGTTTACAGTCAGTAAAATTTACAGACACTTTTTGGAATTATCTCTCTCCACATTTGTGCACTGTGAATTTCCATTTTAGATGTATACCGGTTTCTTAAATCAAAACTTGCGTTTTCACTTTCCCTACATCTTGTAAAAAAAGAAAGGATAAAAGGCAAATAGATAACAACAAAATGAAAATTTTAGAGTTTATGTTTGGAAAAAATTTAAAACCATAACAAATGTAAGCAGAGAAAAATTATTCACACACCACAGATGAACACAAAAGTTTTGTTATACAAGTTTGGGAAATTCCACTAGTTCAACCCTAATAGCTTCGAATTTTAAAGGAAAGAGACTTATTTCATATGTTTTAAAAATGGATATGCATGCTTGAAACATATTAAAGATGCAATTGACCTACTGATCCAAACCTTCTAAAGAGAATAACAAATGCTCATTAAATTCTCAACTGAACGTCCGGTGGGATATTTACCCGAGTTAAACAAGCAATTGTTTTGCCCATTTACAAAACAGTTGACCTAACGATCAAAGATTATTGTAAAGTGATTTATCATGCATAACGAGCTATATTTTTGTAAGGAATGACTTATGGATTGGGAGTCAACACTCAGTTAAAAATCACCGCCTCCTCCTTTTCCCGACGATGTCAAAACCTAATATATAGAAACTAAAAGGAGATAACAATCCCTAAAAATTACAGACACTTTTTGGAATTATCTCTCTTCATTTGTGCATTTCCATTTTAGTGTATAGTTTTTTCTTAAATCAAAACTTGAGTTTTCTTAAAAGGCAAAAAGATCACAACAAAATGAAAATTTCAAAATCCCTCGTCTCCCCCTTTTCTTGACGATTGCAAAACCTAATATATTACAAATAAAAAAATTTTATAATCCCTAAAATATACAGACACTTTTTGGAATTATCTCTCTCTACATTTGTCTACTGTGCATTTCCATTTTAGATGTATACTATTTTCTTAAATCAAAACTTAAGTTTTCACTTTCCCTTCATCTCGTAAAAAAAGAAGAGATAAAAGGCACACGGATCACACCAAAATAAAAATTTCAGAGTTTATGTATGGAAAAAATTTAAAATAATAACAAATGTAAGCAAAGAAATTTGTTTAACACACCACAGATGAACACAAAAGTTTTTTTATCCAATTTTGAGAAATTCCACTAGTTCAACTCAAATAGCTTGGAATTTCATAAGAAAGAGATTTTTCTACAAATGTTTTAAAAATGGATATGCATGCTTGAAACATGTTAAAGTTTCAAATGACCAATGGTTCCAAACCTTTTAAAGAGAGTAACAAATGTTCAATATATTTTCAAGCGAACGTACGGTGGGATATTTACCCGAGCAAACAAACCATTGTTTTGCCTATTTAAAAAAAATTGACCTAACTGTCATAGATGATTGTAAAGTGACTTATCATGCATAATGGGCTATAATTTTGTAAGGAATGACTGATGGACTGGGAGTCACACTCAATTAAATATCCCCCGCCTCCCCCCTTTTCCTGACGATTGCAAAACCTAATATATAAAAACAAAAAAGAGTTTCCAATCCCTAAAAATTACAGACACGTTTTTGAATTATCTCTCTCTACATTAATGCACAGTTCATTTCCATTTTAGATGTATATTTTTTTATTAAATCAAAACTTGAGTTTTCACTTTCACTTCATCTTGTAAACAAAAAACAGATAAAAGGCAAATCGATCACATGAAAATGAAAATTTTATAGTTTATGTATGGAAAAAATTTAAAACAATAAAAAATGTAAGATATGAAAATTTATTCACACACTAAAGATGAACTCAAAAGTTTTATTATACCAGTTTGGGAAATTCCACAGGTTCAATGCTAATAGCTTGGAATTTTATAAGAAAGTGACTATTCTACACATGGTTTAAAAATGGATATCCATGCTTGAAACATGTTAAGAAGCAAATGACCTATGGATCCAAACCTTTTAAAGAGAATAACAAATGGTCAGTAAATTCTCAAGTGAACGTGCAGTGGGATATTTACCCGTCAGACAAGCCATTATTTTTCCCATTTACAAAAAGCTGACTTAACGATCTTAGCTAATTGTAAAGTGATTTATCATGCGTAATGTGCTTTATTTTTGTAAGACAAGCCATTATTTTGCCCATTTACAAAAAGCTGACCTAATAGTCCAAGATGATTGTAAAGTGATTTATCATGTGTAAGGGCTATATTTTAGTAAGGAATGACTTAAGGATATGGAATCAACAATCAGTTAAAAATCCCTCACCTCCCCCTTTTCTTGACGATTGCAAAGCCTAATAGGTAAAAACTAAAATGAGTTTACAATCCCTAAAAATTACTGAAACTTTTTGGAATTATCTCTCTCTACATTTGTGCACTGTGCATTTCCATTTTAGATGTATATTTTTTTTCTTAAATTAAAACTTGAGTTTGCACTTTCCCTTCAGCTCGTAATAAAAATGAGATAAAAGGAAAATAGATGAAAAAAAATGAAAATTTTAGTGTTTATGTATGGAAAAAAATTAAAACAATAACAAATGTAAGCAAAGAAAATTTATTCACACAGCACAGATGAACACAAAAGTTTAGGTATCCAAGTTTGGGAAATTCCACTGGTTCAACCCTAATAGCTTGGAATTTTATAAGAAAGTGATTTTTCTACACAAGTTTTAAAAATGAAAATGCTTGCTTGAAAAAGGTTAATGATGCCAATGACTTATGGATCCAAACCTTTTAAAGTGAATAAAAAACGCTCATTAAATTCTCAAGTTAACGTGTGGTGGGATATATACCCATCAGACAAGCCATTATTTTTCCCATTTAAAAAATGATGACCTAAAGATGATAGATGATTGTAAAGTGATTTATCATGTGTAACATGCTTTATTTTTGTAAGGAATGACTTATGGATTGGGAGTCAACACAGTTAAAAATAGCCCGCCTCCCTCCTTTTCACGACGATTGCAAAACTTAATATATAAACACTAAAAATATTTACAATCCCTAAAACTTATAGACAGTTTTTTGAATTATCTCTCTCTACATTTGTGCACTGTGCATTTCCATTTTAGATGTATATTTTTTTCTTAAATCCAAACTTGTATTTTTATTTTCCCTTCATCTCGTAAACCAAAAAGATATAAAAGGCAAATAGATCATAACAAAATGAAAATTTTACAGTTTATGTATGGAAAAAATTTAAAACAATAAAAAATGTTAGCAAAGAAAATTTATTCACACACCTCAGATGAATACAAAAGTTTTGCTATCCAAGTTGGGGAAATTCCACTAATACAACCCTAATTGCTTGGCATTTAATAAGAAAGAGATTTTTCTACACATGTTTTAAAAATGGATATCCATGCTTGAAACATGTTAAAGATTCAAATGACCTATGGATCCAAACCATTTAAAGAGAATAACAAACGCTCATTATTTACCTGCGGTGGGATATTTACCTAAGTAAAAAAAGCCATTATTTTGCCCATTTATAAAGAGCTGATCTAACGATCGTAGAAGATTGTAAAGTGATTTATCATGTGTAACTGGTTGTGTTTTTGTAAGCAATGACTTATGGATTGGGAGTCAACACTCAATTAAAAATCACCCGCCTACGCCCTTTTCCTGACGATTGCAAAACCTAATATTTACAAATCAAAAAGATTTCACAATCCCAAAAAATTTCAGACACTTTTTGGAATTATCTCTCTCTACATTTTAGCACTGTGCATTTCCGTTTAAGATGTATATTTTTTTCTTAAATCAAAACTTGTGTTTTAACTTTCACTTCATCTTGTAAACAAAAAAGAGATAAAAGTCAAATAGATCACAACAAAATGAAAATTTTGGAGTTTCTGTATGGAAAAAATTTAAAACAATAACAAATGTAAGCAAAGAAAATTTATTCATACACCACAGATGAACACAAAAGTTTTATTATACTGGTTTTAACCCTTATAGCTAGGAATTTTAAAAGAAAGAGATTTTTCTGCACATGTTTTAAAAATGGATATGCATGCTTGAAACATGTTAAAGATGCAAATGAACTATGGATCCAAAACTTTTAAAGAGAATAACAAACTCTCATTAAATTCTCAAGTGAACGTGCGGTGGGATATTTACCCAATTCAAACAAGCCATTGTTTTGCCCATTTACAAAAATCTGACCTAACGACGATAGATTATTGTAAAGTGATTTATCATGCGTAACGGGATACATTTTTTTTAGGAATGTCTTATGGATTGGGAGTCAACTCTCAGTTAAAAATCCCTCGCCTCTCCCCTTTTCCAGGCAATTACAAAACCTAATATATAAAAACTAAAAAGAGGTTACAATCCCTAAAAATTACAGACACTTTTTGGAATTTTCTCTCACTACATTTGTGCACTGTGCATTTCCATTTTAGATGTATATTTTTTTCTTCAATCAAAACTTGAGTTTTCAATTTCACTTCATCTCGTAAACAAAAAAGAGATAAAAGGAAAATACATAAAAAAGATGAAAATTTTAGAGTTTATGTATGGAAAATAATTAAAAAAATAAAAAATGTAAGCAAAGAAAATTTATTCACACACCACAGATGAACACAAAAGTTTAGTTATCCAAGTTTGGGAAATTCCACTGGTTCAACCCAAATAGCTTGGGAGTCAACACTTAGATAAAAACTCCCCCACCAAGTTCCTTTTCCCGATGATTCCAAAACCTAATTTATAAAAACTAAAAAGAATTTATAATCCCTAAAAATTACACACACTTTTTGTAATTATCTCTCTCTACATTTGTGCACTGTGCATTTCCATTTTAGATGTATATTTTCATCTTAAATAAAAAACTTGTGTTTTCACTATCCCTTCATCTCGTAAACCAAAAAGAGATAAAAGGCAAAAAGATAAAAACAAAATAAAAATTTTAGAGTTTTGTAAGGAAAAAATTTAAAACAATAACAAATGTAAGCAAAAAAAAATTTATTCACACACCACAGATGAATACAAAAGTTTTGTTATCCAAGTTTGGGAAATTCCACTGGTTCAACCCAAATAGCTTGGAATTTTATAAGAAAGAGATTTTTCTACACATGTTTTAAAAATGGATATGCATGCTTGAAACATGTTAAAGATGCAAATGACCTATGGATCCAAACCTTTAAAGGAGAATAACAAATGATCATTAAATTCTGAAGTGACCGTGCGGTGGGATATTTACCAGTCAGACAAGCCATTATTTTACCAATTTACAAAAAGCTAACCTAATGATCAAAGATGATTGTAAAGTGATTTATCATTAGTAACATGCTTTATTTTTTTTAAGAATGACCTTAGTTAAAAATCCCCCGCCTCCATCCTTTTCCCGATGATTGCAAAACCTAATATATAAAAACTAAAAGGAGTTTACTATCCCTAAAAATTACAAACACTTTTTGGAATCGACTCTCTCCACATTTGTGCACTGTGCATTTCAATTTTTGATGTATACTTTTTTCTTAAATCAAAACTTGAGTTTTCACTTTCCCTTCATCTCGTAAACAAAAAAGAGATAAAAGGAAAAAAGATCACAACAAAATGAAATTTTTAGAGTTTTTGAATGGAAAAAATTTAAAACAATAAAAAATATAAGCCAAGAAATTTATTCACACACCATAGATAAACACAAAAGTTTTGTTGTCCAAGTTTGGGAAATCCAACTGGTTCAACCCTAATAGCTTGGAATTTTAAAAGAAAGATATTTTTCTACACATGTTTTAAAAATGGATATGCATGCTTGAAACATGTTAAAGATGCAAATGAGCTATGGATCCAAATCTTTTAAAGAGAATAACAAACGCTCATTAAATTCTCAAGTGAACCAGCGGTGGGATTTTTACCGGAGTCAAACAAGCCTTTATTTTGTCCATTTACAAAAAGCTGACCTAACAATCGTAGATGATTTTAAACAGATTTATCATGCGTAATGGGCTATATTTTTTTAAGGAATGACTTATGTATTGGGAGTCAACACTCAGTTAAAAACTCCTCCGCCACCCCCCTTTTTTCGATGATTGAAAAACCAAATATATAAAAACTAAAAAGAGTTTACAATCCCTGAAAATTACAGACTCTTTTTGGAATTATCTTTCTCTACATTTGTACACTATGCATTTCCATTTTAGATCTACATTTTTTCTTTCTTAAATCAAAATGGGAGTTTTCACTTTCCCCACATCTCGTAAACAAAAAAGAGATAAAAGGCTACAAGAACACAACAAAATGAAAATTTTAGACTTCATTACGGAAAACAGATGAACACAAAAGTTTGGTTATCCAAGTTTGGGAAATTCCATTGTTTAACCCTAATTGCTTGGAATTTTATAAGAAAGCGATTTTTCAATGCATGTTTTAAAAATATATAGGCATGTTTGAAACATGTTGAAAATGCAAATGACCGATGGAACCAAACCTTTTAAAGAGAATAACCAACGCTCATTAAATTCTCAAGTGAACGTGCGGTGGGATATTTACCCAAGTCACACAAGCCATTATTTTGCCCATTTACAAAAACCTGACCAAACGATCATAGATGATTGTAAAGTGATATATCATGTGTAAGGTGCTTTATATTTTTCTGGAATGATTTATGGATTGGGAGCCAACACTAAGTTAAAAAATCCCCACGACCCCCCTTTTCCCGATGATTGCAAAACCTAATTTATAAAAACTAAAAAGAATTTATAATCCCTAAAAATTACGTACAATTTTTGGAATTATCTCTCTCTACATTTGTGCATTGTGCAATTCCATTTTAGATGTAGATTTTTTTCTTAAATCAAAACTTGTGTTTTCACTTTCCCTTCCTCTCGTAAACCAAAAAGAGATAAAAGGCAAATAGATCACAACAAAATAAAAATTTTAGAGTTTATGTATGGAAAAAATTTAAACCAAAAGCAAATGTCAGCAAAAAATATTTATTCACACACCAAAAATCAACACAAAAGTTTTGTTATCCAAGTTTGGGAAATTCCACTAGTTCAACCCTAATAGCTTGGAATTTTATAAAAATGAGATTTTTCTACACATGTTTTTAAAATGGATATGCATGCTTGAAACATGTTGAAGATGCAAATGACCTATGGATCCAAACCTTTGAAAGATAATAAAAAATGCTCATTAAATTCTCAAGTGAACGTACGGTGGGATATTTACCTTAATCAAACTAGCCATTATTTTGTAATTTACAAAAAGATGACCTATCGATCATCGATGATTGTAAAGTTATTTATAATATGTAATAGGCGATATTTTTGTAACGAATGACTTATGGATTGGGAGTCAATGGTCAGTAAAAAACCCTCACCTCCCCCCTTTTCCCGACAATTGCAAAACTTAATATATAAAAATTAAAAAAATTTTACAATCCCTAAAAATTATAGACACTTTTTGGAATCATCTCTCTCTACATTTGTGCACTATGCATTTCAATTTTAGATGTATATTTTTTTCTGAAATCAAAACTTGAGTTTTCACTTTCCCTTCATCTCGTAAAAAAAAGAGATATAAGGCAAATAGATCACAACAAAATGAAAATTTTAGAGTTTATGTATGGAAAAAATTAAAAACAAAAAAAAATGTAAGCAAAGAAAATTTATTCACACACCACAGATGAACACAAAAGTTTTGTTATCCTAGTTTGGGAAATTCCACTGGTTCAACCCTAATAGCTTGGAATTTTATAAGAAAGATATTTTTCCTCACTTGTTTTTAAAATGGATATGCATGCTTGAAACATGTTAAAGATGCAAATAACCTATGGATCAAAACATTTTAAAGCGAATGACAAACACTCATTAAACTCTCAAGTGAACGTGCCGTGGGATATTTACCCGATTCAGACAATCCATTATTTTTTCCATTTAAAAAAAGCTGACCTAATGATCATAGATGATTGTAAAGTGATTTATCTGCTTAAAGGGCTATATTTTTGTAAAGAATTGGGAGTTAACACTCAGTTAAAAATCCCCCGCCTCCCCCATTTGTCCTCACGATTGCAAACCCTAAGATATAAAAACTAAAAAGAGTTTACAATCCCTAAAAATTACAGACACTTTTTTGAGATTATCTCTCTCAACATTTGTGCACTATGCATTTCCATTTTAGATGTATATTTTTTTCTAAATCAAAACTTCAGTTTTCACTTTCCCTTAATCTCGTAAACAAAAAACTATTAAAAGGCAAATAGATCACAACAAAATGAAAATTTTATAGTTTATGTGCGAAAAAAATTTAAAACAATAACAAATGTAAGCAAAGAAAATTTATTCACACACTACAAATGATCCCAAAATTTTTGTAATCCAAGTTTGGGAAATTCCATTGGTTCAACCATAATAGCTTGGAATTTTATAAGAAAGAGATTTTTCTACACATGTTTTAGAAATGGATATGCATGCTTGAAACATGTTAAAGATGCAAATGACCTATGGAACCAAACCTTTTAAAGAGAATAACAAACGCTCATTAAATTCTCAAGTGAATATGCGGTGGTATATTTACCTGAGTCAGACAAGCCATTATTTTGTCCATTTAGAAAAACCTGATCAAACCATTATAATTGATTGTAATGTGAATTATCATGCGCAATGGGCTATATTTTTGCTCGGAATGACTTATGGATTGGGAGTCAACCTTCAGTTAAAAATCCCCCTACTCCCCCCTTTTCCTGACGATTGCAAAAGCTAATATATAAAGACAAAAAAGAGTTTACAAGGCCTAAAAATTATAGACACTTTTTGGAATTATCTCTCTCGACATTTTTGCACTATGCATTTCAATTTTAGATGTATATTTTTTTCTTAAATCAAAACTTGTGTTTTCACTTTCCCGTCATCTCGTAAACCAAAATAAGATAAAAGGCAAATAGATCATAACAAAATGAAAATTTTAGAGTTTACGTATGGAAAAAATTTAAAACAATAACAAATGGAAGCTAAAAAAATTTAATCACACACCGCAAATAAACGCAAAATTTTTGTTATCCAAGTTTGGAAAATTCCACCACTAGTTCAAACCTAATAGCTTGGAATTTTTTAAGAATGAGATTTTTCTACACATGTTTTAAAAATGGATATGCATGCTCAAAACATGCTAAAGATGCAAATGACCTATGGATTCATACCCTTTAAAGAGAATAAAAAACGCTCCTTAAATTCTCAAGTGAACGTGTTGTGGGATATTTACCTTAATCAAACAAGCCATTATTTTCCCCATTTACAAAAGATGACCTATCGATCGTACATGATTGAAAAGTTATTTGTCATGTGTAACGGGCTATATTTTTGTAAGGAATGACTTATGGATTGAGAGTCAACGCTCAGTAAAAATCCCTCGCCTCCCCCCTTTTCCTGACAAATGCAAAACCTAATATATAAAAATTAAAAACAGTTTAAAATCCAAAAAAATTATAAACACTTTTTGGAATTATCTCTCTCTACGTTTTTGCACTATGCATTTCCATTTTAGATGTATATTTTTTTCTTAAACCAAACCTTTAGTTTTCACTTTCCCTTCGTCTCGTAAAAAAAAGAGATATAAGGAAAAGAGATCACAACAAAATGAAAATTTTAGAGTTTATGTATGGAAAAAATTTAAAACAATAACAAATGTAAGTAAAGAAAATTTATTCACACACCACAAATGAACTCAAAAGTTTTGTTATCCATGTTTCGGAAATTCCACTAGTTCAACCTTAATAGATTGGAATTTTATAAGAAAGAGATTTTTCTACACATGTTTTAAAAATGGATATGCATGCTTGAAACATGTTAAAGATGCAAATGACCTATGGATCTAAACCTTTTGAAGAGAATAAAAAACACACATTCAATTCTCAAGTAAACGTGCGGTGGGATATTTACCCGAGTCAGACAAGTCATTATTCTGCCCATTAACAAAAACCTGAACTAACGATCATAGATGATTGTAAAGCGATTTATCATGTGTAACATGCTATATTTATGTAAGGAATGACTTATGGATTGGGAGTCAACACTCAGTTAAAAATCCCCCGCCTCCCCCCTTTTCCCGACGATTGCAAAACCTAATATTTAAAAACTAAAAAGTGTTTACTCTCCCTAAAACTTATAGAGACTTTTTGGAATTATCTCTCTCCACATTTGTGCACTGTTCATTTCCATTTTAGATGTATACTTTTTTCCAACATCAAAACTTGAGTTTTCACTTGCCCGTCATCTTGTAAACAAAAAAGAGATAAAAGGAAAATAGTTCAAAACAAAATGAAAATTTTAGAGTTTCTGAATGGAAAAAATTTAAAGCAATAAAAAATGTAAGGCAAGAAAATTTATTCACACACCATAGATAAACAAAAAATTTTTGTTATCCAAGTTTGGTAAATGCAACTGGTTCAACCCTAATCACTTGGAATTTTATAAGAAAGAGATTTTTCTACACATGTTTTTAAAATGGATATGCCTGCTTGAAACATGTTAAAGATGCAAATGACCTATGGATCCAAATCTTTTAAAAAGAATAACAAACGCTCATTAAATTCTCATGTGAACCAGCGGTGGGATATTAACCCGATTGAAACAAGCCATTATTTTGCCCATTTACAAAATGCTGACCTAACGATCGTAGATGATTGTAAAGTGATTTATCATGCATACACGGGCTATATTTTTTTGAGGAATGACTTATGGATTGGGAGTAAACACTCAGTTAAAAACTCCCCCGCCACCCCCCTTTTCCCGATGATTGCAAAACCAAATATATAAAAACTAAAATAAGTTTACAATCCCTAAAAATTACAAAATCTTTTTGGAATTATCTCTCTCTACGTTTTTACATTGTACATTTCCATTTTAGATCTATATTTTTTTCGTAAATCAAAATTTGAGTTTTCACTTTCACCACACCTCGTAGACAAAAAAGAGATAAAAGGCTACTAGATCACAGCAAAATGAAAATTTTATAGTTCACGTACGAAAATTTTTAAAAAAAATAACAAATTTATGCAATGAAAATTTATTAACACACCACAGATGAACTCAAAAGCTCTGTTATCCAAGTTTCGGAAATTTCATTTGTTCAACCCTAATTACTTGGAATTTTATAAGAAAGTGATTTTTCTATGCATGTTTTTGATTTTTCTATGCATGTTTTAAAAATCGATAGGCATGTTTGAAACATGTTAAATATGCAAATGACCGTTGGATCCAAACTTTTTAAAGAGAATAACCAACACTCATTAAATTTTCAAGTGAACGTACGTTGGGATATTTACCCAAGTCACACAAGCCATTATGTTGCCCATTTACAAAAACCTGACCTAATGATCATAGATGATTGTAAAGTGATTTATCATGCATAACGAGCTTTATTTTTGTTAGGAATGACTTATGGATTGGAAGTCAACACTAAGTTAAAAAATCCCCACCACCCCCCTTTTCCGATAATTAAAAAACCCAATTTATAAAAACTAAAAAGAATTCATAATCCCTAAAAATTACATACACTTTTTGGAATTATCTCTCTCTACATTTGAGCACTGTGCATTTTTGTTTTAGATGTAGATTGTTTTCTTAAATCAAAACTTGAGTTTTCACTTACCCTTCCTCTCATAAACAAAAAAGAGATAAAAGGCAAATAAATCACAACAAAATGAAAATTTTAGAGTTTATGTATGGAAAAAAATTAAAACAATAACAAATGTCAGCAAAAAACATTAATTCACACACCACAAATGAACACAAAAGTTTTGTTATTCAAGTTCGGGAAATTCCACTGGTTCAACTCTAATAGCTTGAAATTTTATAAGAAAGAGTTTTTTTCTACACATGTTTTTAAAAAGAATATGCATGCTTGAAACATGTTAAAGATGCAAATGACCTATGGATCCAAACCTTTTAAAGAGAATAACAAACAGTCATTAAATTGTCAAGTGAACGTGCGGTAGGATATTTACCTTAATCAAACAAGCCATTATTTTGCCCATTTACAAAAAGATGACCAATCGATCGTAGATGATTGTAAAGTTATTTATCATGTGTAACAGGCTATATTTTTGTAAGGAATGACTTATGGATTGGGAGTCAACGCTCAGTAAAAATCCCTCGCCTCCCCCCTTTTCCCGACAATTGTAAAACCTAATATATAAAAATTAAAAACAGTTTACAATCCCTAAAAATTATAGACACTTTTTGGAATTATCTCTCTCTATATTTGTGCACTATGCATTTCCATTTGAGATGTATCTTTTTTTCTTAAATGAAAACTTTAGTTTTCACATTCCCTTCATCTTGTAAGATAAAAAGGTATAAGGAAAATAGATCACAACAAAACGAAAATTTTAGAGTTTATGTATGGAAAAAATTTAAAACAAAAACAATTGTAAGCAAAGAAAATTTATTCACACACCACAGATAAACACAACAGTTTTGTTATTCAACTTAGGGAAATTCTACTGGTTCAACCCTAAAAGCTAGGAATTTTATAAGAAATAGATTTTTCTACTCATGTTTTAAAAACTCTCATTAATTTCTTAAGTGAACGTGCGGTCGAATTTTTACCGAGACAAACAAGCCATAATTTTCCCATTTAAAAAAAGATGAGCTAACAATGATAGATGATAGTAAAGTGATTTATCAAGCGTAACCAGGAAATTTTTTTGTAAGGAATTACTTATTGATTGGGAGTCAACACTCAGTTAAAAATCCCTCGCCTCCCCCCATTTCCCAATGATTGCAAAACCTAATATATAAAAAATAAAAATATTTTACTATCCCAAGAAATTACACACACTTTTTTGAGATTATCTCTCTCTACATTTGTGCATCGTGCATTTCCATTTTAGATGTATATTTTTTTCTTAAATAAAAGCTTCAGTATTCACTTTCCCTTCATCTAGTAAACAAAAAAGTATTAAAAGGAAAATAGATCACAACAAAATGAAAATTTTACAGTTTATGTATGGAAAAAATTTAAAACAATAATAAATGAACACAAAAGTTTTGTTATCCAAGTTTAGGAAATTCCACTGGTTCAACCCTAATAGCTTAGAATTTTATAAGAAAGAGATTTTTCTACATATGTTTTAGAAATGGATATGCATGCTTGAAACATGTTAAAGATGCAAATGACCTATGGATCCAAACCTTTTAAAGAGAATAACAAACGCTCCTTAAATTCTCAAGTGAACATGCGGTGGGATATTTACCCGAGTCAGACAAGCCATTATTTTTTCCATTTACAAAAACCTGATCTAACCATCATAATTGATTGTATTGTGATTTATCATGCGTAACGGGTTATATTTTTGTACGGAATGACTTATGGATCGGAAGTCAACCATCAGTTAAAAATCCCCCGCCTCCCCCCTTTTCCCGAGGATTGCAAAAGCTAATATATAAATACTAAAAAGAGTTTAAAAGCCCTAAAAATTACATACACTTTTTGGAATTATCTCTCTCCACATTTGTGCACTATGCATTTCCATTTTAGATGTATATTTTTTTTCTTAAATCAAAACCTGAGTTTTCACTTTCCCTTCATCTCGTAAACAAAAAAGAGATAAATAAAAATAGATCACAACAAAAAAAAAAATTAGAGTTTGTGTGGGGAAATTTGTAATAAATAACAATTGTAAGCAAGGAAAATTATTTGCACACCATAGATGAACACAAAAGTTTTGTTATCCTAGTTTAGAAAATTCCACAGGTTCAACCCTAATTGCTTGGAATTTTATAAGAAAGTGATTTTTCTGCACTGGTTTAAAAAATGGATATGCATGCTTGGAACATGTTAAAGATACAAATGACCAATGGATCCAAACCTTTTAAAGAGAATAAAAAACACTGATTAAATTTTTAAGTGAACGTGCTGTGAGATATTAACCTGAAACAAACAAGTCCTTATTTTGCCCATTTACAAAAAGTGACCTAACCATCGTAGATGATTTTAAAATGATTTATCATGCGTAACCGGCTATAGTTTTGTAAGAAATGACTTATGGATTGGGATCCAATACTCAGTTAAAAATTCCCCGCCTCCCCCCTTTTCCTGAGGATTTCAAAACCTAATAAATAAAAACTAAAAATAGTTTACAATCCCTAAAAATTACAGGCATTTTATGAATTATCTCTCTCTACATTTGTGCACTATCCATTTCCATTTCAGATGTATTTTTTTTTCTTAAATAAAAATTTGAGTTTTCACTTTCCCTTCATCTTGTAAATAAAAAAGAGATCAAAGGCAAATAGATCACAACAAAATGAAAATTTTAGAGTTTATGTATGGAAAAATTTCAAACAATAAAAAATGTAAGCATAGAAAATTTATTCACACGCCACAAATGAACACAAAAGTTTTGTTATCCATGTTTGGGAAATTTTACTAGTTCAACCCTAATAGCTTGTAATTTAATAAGAAAGAGATTTTTCTACACATGTTTTAAAAATGGATATGAATGCTTGAAACATGTTAAAGATGAAAATGACCTATGGATCCAAACATTTTAAAGAGAATAACAAACATTCATTAAATTCTCATGTGAACGTGCGGTGGGATATTTACCTAAGTCAAAGAAGTCACTATTTTGCCCATTTACAAAAAGCTGACCTAACGATGATAGATGATTGTAAAGTGATTTATCATGCGTAATGGGCTATATTTTTGTAAGGAATGACTTATGGATTGGGGGTCAACACTCAGTTAAAAATCCCCCGGCTCCCCTTTTCCTCGACGTTTGCACAACCTAATATAGAAAAACTAAAAAGAGTTTACAATCCCTAAAAATTACTGACGCACTTTGGTATTTTTTCTCTCTATATTTGTGCATTGTTCATTTCCATTTTACATGTATATTTTTTTCTTAAATCAAAACTTGACTTTTGACTTTCCCTTCATCTCCTAAACAAAATAGAAATAAAAGGCAAACAGAGCACAATAAAATGAAAATTTTAGAGTTTATGTATGTAAAAAATTTAAAACAATAACAAATGTAAGCAAAGAAAATTTATTCACACACCACTGATGAACACAAAAGTTTTGTAATACTTATTAGGGAAATTCCACTGGTTCAACCCTAATAGCTTGGAATTTTATTAGAAAGAGATTTTTCTACACAGGTTTTAAAAATGGATATGCATGCTTGAAACATGTTAAAGATGCAAATGACCTATGGATCCAAACCTTTTAAATAGAATAACAAACGCTCATTAAATTCTCAAGTGAACGTGTTGTGGGATATTTACTTTAATCAAACAAGCCATTATTTTGCCCACTTACGAAAAGTTGACCTATCGATCGTAGATGATTTTAAAGTTATTTATCATGTGTAACGTGCTATATTTTTATAAGGAATGACTTATGGATTGGGAGTCATCGCTAAGTTAAAAATCCCCCGCCTCCCCCTTTTCCCAACAATTGCAAAACCTAATAAATAAAAATAAAAAACAGTTTACTATCCTTAAAATTATAGACACTTTTTGGAATTATCTCTCTCTACATTTGTGCACTATGGATTTCCATTTTAGATGTATATTTTTTTCTTAAATCAAAACTTGAGTTTTCATTTTTCCACCATCTCGTGAAAAAAAGAGATAGAAGGCAAATAGATCACAACAAATTGAAAATTTTAGAGTTTATGTATGGAAAAAATTGAAAAAAAAAATGTAAGCTAAGAAAATTTATTCACACACCACAGATAAACACAAAATTTTTCTTTTTCAAGATAGGGAAATTCCACTGGTACAACCCTAAATGCTTGGAATTTTATAAGGAACTTAATTTTCTACACAAGTTTTAAAAATGGATATGCATGCCATAAACATGTTAAAGATGCAAATAACCTATGGATCTAAACCTTTTAACGAGAATAACAAACGCTCATTCAATTCTCAAGTAAACTTGTGGTGGGATATTTACCAGAGTTAGACAAGCCATTATGTTTCCAATTAACAAAAATCTGAAATAACGATCAAAGATGAATGTAAAGTGATTTATCATGTGTAACGTGCTATATTTTTGTTAGAAATGACTTATGGATGGGGAGTTAACACTCAGATAAAAATCCCCACCTCCCCCCTTTTCCCGACGATTGCAAAACCTAATATATAAAAATTAAAAAGAGTTTACAATCCCTAAAAATTACAGACACTTTTTGGAATTATCTCTCTCCAAATTTGTGCATTGTGCATTTCCATATTCGATGTATACTTTTTTCTTAAATCAAAACTTGAGTTTTCACTATCCCTTCTTGTAAAAAAAAAGAGATAAAAGGCAAATAGATCACAACAAAATGAAAATTTTAGAGTTTATATATAGGAAAAACCTTAGAAAATAAAAAATATAAGCAAAGAAAATTTATTCACACACCACAGATAAACACAAAAGTTTTGTTATCCAAGTTTGGAAAAATGAACTGGTTCAACCCTAATAGCTTTGAATTTTATAAGAAAGATATTTTTCTACACATGTTTTAAAAATGGATATGCATGCTTGAAACATGTTAAAGATGCAAATGACCTATGGATCCAAATCTTTTGAAGAGAAGAACAAACGCTCATTAAATTCTCAAGTGAACATGTGGTGGGATATTTACCCGAGTCAAACAAGCCATTATTTTATCCATTTACAAAAAGCTGACCTAATGATCATAGATGATTGTAAAGTGATATATCATGTGTAACATGCTATATTTTGGTAAGGAACGACTTATGGATTTGGAGTCGACATTCAGTTAAAAATCCCCCGCCTCCCCCCTTTTCCCGACGATTGCAAAACCAAATATATAAAAACTAAAAAGAGTTTACAATCCCTAAAAGTTACAGACTCTTCTTGGAATTATCTCTCTCCAAATTTGTGCATTGTGCATTTCCATTTTAGATGTATTATTTTAGTTTAAATCAAAACTTGTGGTTTCACTTTCCCTTCATCTCGTCAACAAAAAAAAGATAAAAGGTAAATAGATCACAACAAAATGAAAATTTTAGAGTTTATGAATGGAAAAAATATTAAAAAATAAAAAATATAAGAAAATAAAATTTACTCCCACACCACAAATGAACACAAAATTTTTGTTATCCAAGTTTTTGAAATTCCACTGGTTCAACCCTATTAGCTTGGAATTTTATAAGAAAAAGATTTCTCTACACATGTTTTAAAAATGGAAATGCATGCTTGAAAAATGTTAAAGATGCAAATGACCTATGGATCCAAACCTTTTAAACACAATAACAAACGCTCATTAATTTCTCTTGTGAACATGCGGTGGAATATTTACCCAAGTCAAACAAGCCATACTTTTGCTCATTTACAAAAAGCAGACCTAACGATGATAGATGATTGTAAAGTGATTTATCATGCATAAAGGGTTATATTTTTCTATGGAATGACTTATGGATTGGGAGTCAATCCTCAGTTAACAATCCCCCGCCTCCCCCCCCTTTTCCTGGTGATTGCAAAACCTAATATATAAAAACTAAAAAGATTTTACAATCCTTAAAAATTACAGACACTTTTTGAAATTATCTCTCCCCACATTTGTGCACTGTACATTTCCATTTTAAATGTAAATTTTTTTCTTAAATCAAACCTTGAGTTTTCACTTTCCCTTCATCTCGTAAAGAAAAAAGAGATAAAAGGCAAGTAGATCACAACAAAATGAAAAATTTAGAGTTTATGAATGGAAAAAATATCAAACAATAACAAATTTAAAGAAAGAAAATTTATTCACACTCCACAGATGAACACAAAACTTTTGTAATCCAAGTTTAGGAAATTCCACAGGTTAAACCCTGATAGCTTGGAATTTTATAAAAAAGAGATTTTTTTACACATGTTTTAAAAATTGATATGCAAGGTTGAAACATGTTAAAGATGCAAATGACCTATGGATTCATACCTTTTAAAGAGAATAAAAAATGCTCTTTAAATTCTCAAGTGAACGTGCTGTGGGAAATTTACCTTACTCAAACAAGCCATTATTTTGCCCATTTACAAAAAATTGACCTAACGATTGTAGATGATTGTAAAGTGCTTTATCATGCAAAACAGGCTATATTTTTGTAAGGAATGACTTATGGATTGGAAGTTAACACTCAGTTAAAAATCCCCCGCCTACCCCCTTTTCCCAACGATTGTAAAAGCCAATATGTAAAAACTAAAAAAGGTTAACAGTCCCTAAAAATTTTAGACACTTTTTTGAATTATCTCTCTCTACATTTCTGCACTATACATTTCCATTTGAGATGTATATTTTTTTCTTAAATCAAAACTTGAGTTTTCACTTTCCCTTCATCTCGTAAAAAAATAGATAAAAGGAAAATTGATCACAACAAAATTAAAATTTTAGAGTCTATGTATGGAAAAAATTTAAAACAAAAAAATGTAAGCAATGAAAATTTATTCACACACCACACATAAACACAAAATTTTTGTTATCCAAGTTTTGTTATCAATGAACAACAAAATGAAAATTTTACCGTTTATATTGGAAAAAGTTTTAAAAAAAAACAAATGTAAGCAAAGAAAATTTACTCACACACCACAGATGAACACAAAAGTTTTTTTACCCAAGTTTGGGAAATTCCACTGGTACAACCCTAATAGCATGTAATTTTATAAGAAAGAGATTTTTCTACACTTGTTTTAAAATTGGATATGCATGCCTTAAACATGTTAAAGATGCAAATGACCTATGGATCTAAATATTTTAAAGAGAATAACGAACGCTCATTAAATTCTCAAGTGATCATGCGGGGGGATATTTACCTAAGTCAAACAAGCCATTATTTATCCCATTTACAAAAAAGCGGACCTACCGATGATAGATGATCGTAAAGTGATTTATCATGCATAATGGGCTACATTTTAGTAAGGAATGACTTATGGATTGGGAGTCAACACTCAGTTAAAAATCCCCCTCCCCCTTTTCCCCAACGATTGCAAAACCTAAAATATAAAAACTAAAAAGAGTTTACAATCCCTACAAATTAAAGACACTTTTTGGAATTATCTCTGTCTACATTTGTGCACTGTGCATTTCCATTTAAGATATATACTTTTTTCTTAAATCTAAACTTGAGTTTTCACTTTCCCTTCATCTCATTAACAAAAAAAAAAGATAAAAGGAAAATAGAAGACATCAAAATTAAAATTTTTAAGTTTATGTGTGGAAAAAATTTAAAACAATAACAAATATAAACAAAGAAAATTTATTCACGCACCACAGATGAACACAAAATTTTTGTTATCCAAGTTTGGGAAATTCCACTGGTTCAACCCTAATAGCTTGGAATTTTATGAGAAAGGGATTTTTCCACACATGTTTTAAAAACGTATGTGCATGCTTGAAACATGTTAAAGATGCAAATAACCCATGGATCCAAGCCTTTTAAAGAGAATTACAAATGCTCATTAAACTCTAAAGTGAACATGTGGTGGGATTTTTAGCTGAGTTAGACAAGCCATTATTTTGCACATTCAAAAAAAGCAAACCTAAGGATCATAGATGATTGTAAACTGATTTATCATGCTTAACTGACTATATTTTTTAAAGGAGTGACTGATGGATTGGGAGTCAACACTCAGTTAAAAATCCCCTGCATCACCCCTTTTCCTGATGATTGTAAAATCTAATATATAAAAACTAAAAAGAGTTTACAACCCCTAAAAATTACACACACTTTTTGAAATTATCTCTCTCTACATTTGTGCATTGTGCATTTCCCTTTTGATGTATATGTTTTTCTTAAAAAAAAACTCGAGTTTTCACTTTCCCTTCATCTCGTAAACAAAAAAAGAGAAAAACGTCAAATAGATCACAACAAAATGAAAATTTTAGAGTTGATGTATCGAAATTTTTTTTAAAAAATAACAAATGTAAGCTAAGAAATTTTTTTCACACAGCACAAATGAACATAAAAGTTTTGTTAACTAAGTTTGGGAAATTCCATAGGTTCAACCCTATTAGCTTGGAATTTTATAAGAAAGAGATTTTTCTACAAATGGTTTAAAAATGGAAATGCAAGCTTGAAAAATGTTAAAGATGCAAATGACCTATGGATCCAAACCTTTTAAAGACAATAACAAACACTCATTAATTTCTCATGCGAACATGAGGTGGAATATTTACCCGAGTCAAATAAGCCATACTTTTGCTCATTTACAAAAAGCAGACCTAACGATGATAGATGATTGTAAAGTGATTTATCATGCGTACCGATTATATTTTTTTAAGGAAGTATTTATGGATTGGGAGTCAACACTCAGTTAAAAATCCCCCGCCTCCCCCCATTTCGTGACGATTGCAAAACCTAATAAATAAAAACTAAAAAGAGTATATAATCCCAAAAAATTACAAACACTTTTTGGAATTATCTCTCTCTATGTTTGTGCACTATGCATTTCCATTTTAGATGTATATTTTTTTTTTAAATCAAAACTTCAGTTTTTACTTTCCCTTCATCTCGTAGACAAATAAGAGATAAAAGGCAAATAGATCACAACAAAATGAAAATTTTAGAGTTTATGTATGGAAAAAAATTAAAAAAATAACAAATGTAAGCAAAGATAATTTATTCACACACCACAAGTGAGCACAAAAGTTTTGTTATCCAAGTTTGGGAAATTTCACTGGTTCAACCCTAATAGCATAGAATTTTCTAAGAAAGAGATTTGTCTACACCGGTTTTAAAAATGGATATGCATGCTTGAAACATGTTAAAGATGCAAATGACCTATGGATCCAAACATTTTAAAGAGAATAAAAAACGCTCATTAAATTCTCAAGTGAACGTGCGGTGGGATATTTACCCGAGTCAGACAAGCCATTGTTTTGCCCATTTACAAAAACCTGACCTAACCATCATATATGATTGTAAAGCAATTTATAAGGTGTAACAGGTTATATTTTTCTATGGAATGACTTGTGGATTGGGAGTCAACCCTCAGTTAACAAACCCCCACCTCCCCCTTTCGCGGTGATTGCCAAACCTAACATATAAAAACTATAAAGAGTTTACAACCCATAAAAATTATAGACACTTTTTGGAATTATCTCTCTCTACATTTGTGCACTATGCATTTCCCTTTTAGATGTATATTTTTTTCTTAAATAAAAACTTGAGTTTTCACTTTCCCTTCATGTCGTAAAGAAAAAAGAGATAAAAGGCAAATAGATCACAACAAAATAAAAATTTTTGAGTTTATGAATGGAAAAAATATCAAACAATAACAAATTTAAGCAAAGACAATTTATTCACACACCACAGATGAACAGAGATTTTATAAAATAGAGATTTTTCTACACATGTTTTAAAAATGGATATGCATGCTTGAAACATGTTAAAGATGCAAATGACCTGTGGATTCATACCTTTTAAAGAGAATAAAAAATGTTCATTAAATTCTTAAGTGAACATGCTGTGTGAACCTTAGTCAAACAAGCCATTATTTTGCCCAATTACAAAAAATTGATCTAACGATTTTAGATGATTGTAAACTCCTTTATCATGTGAAATGGGCTATATTTTTGTAAGGAATGACTTATGGATTGGAAGTTAACACTCAGTTAAAAATCCCCCGCCTATCTCCTTTTCCCGACGATTGTAAAAGCTAATATGTAAAAACTTAAAAAGGTTTACAATCCCTAAAAATTACAGACACGTTTTGGAATTATCTCTCTCTACATTTCACCATGATACATTTCCATTTTAGATGTATATTTTTTCTTAAATCAAAACTTGATTTTTCACTTTCCCTTCATCTCGTAAAAAAAAAAAAAGATAAAAGGAAAATAGATCACAAAAATATGAAAATTTTAGAATTTTATTTACGAAAAAAATTTAAAACAATAAAAAATGTAAGCAAAGAAAATTTACTAACACCACAGAAGAATAGAAAAGTTTTGTTCTCCAAGTTTTGGAAATTCCACTGATTCAACCCTAATAGCTTGGAATTTTATAAGAAAGAGAATTTTCCACACATGTTTTAAAAACGGATATGCATGCTTGAAACATGTTAAAGATGCAAATAACCTATGGATTCAAACCTTTTAAAGAGAATTACAAACGCTCATGAAACTCTCAAGTGAACATGTGGTGGGATATTTAGCCGAGTAAGACAAGCCATTATTGTGTACATTTAAAAAAAGTTGACCTAACGATTATAGATGATTGTAAAGTGATTTATCATGCTTAACTGACTATATTTTTGTAAGGAATGACTGATAGACTGGGAGTCAACACTCAATTAAAAATCCCCCGCCTCCCCCCTTTTCTTGATGATTGTAAAAGCTAATATAAAAACTATAAAGAGTTTACAACCCATAAAAATTATAGACACTTTTTGGAATTATCTCTCTCTACATTTGTGCACTATGCATTTCCCTTTTAGATGTATATTTTTTTCTTAAATAAAAACTTGAGTTTTCACTTTCCCTTCATCTCATAAACAAAAAAAGAGATAAAAGGCAAATAGATCTCAACAAAATGAAAATTTTAGAGTTTATGTATGGAAAAAATTTAAAAAAATAGCAAATGTAAGCAAAGAAAATTTATTCACACACCACAAAGGAAAAAAAAAGTTTTATTATCCTAGTATGGGAAATTCCAAAGGTTCCACCCTATTAGCTTGGAATTTTATACGAAAAAGAATTTTCTACACATGTTTTAAAAATGGAAATGCATGCTTGAAACAAGTTAAAGATGCAAATGACCTATGGATCCAAACCTTTTAAAGAGAATAACAAACGCTCATTAAATTCTCAAGTGAAAGTGCGGTGGGATATTTACCCGAGTCAGACAAGCCATTATTTTGCCCATTTACAGAAACCTGACCTTACCATCATAAATGATTGTAAAGTGATTTAACATGCAAAACGGTCTATTTTTTTTGTAAGGAATGACTTATGGATTGGCAGTCAACGATCAGTTAAAAATCCCCCGCCTCCCCCCTTTTTTGGACGATTACAAAACCTAATAAATAAAAACTAAAAAGAGTTTACAATCCCTAAAAATTACAGACACTTTTTGGAATTATCTCTCTCCACATTTGTGCAATGTGCATTTCCATTTTAGATGTATACTTTTTTGTTAAATCAAAACTTGATTTTTCACTTTCCCTTCATCTCGAAAAAAAAAGAGATACAAAGCAAATAGATCACAACAAAATGAAAATTTTAGAGATTATGTATGGAAACAATTTTAAACAATATCAAGTGTAAGCAAAGATAATTTATTCACACACCACAGATGAACACAAAATTTTGTTATCCAAGTTTGGAAAATTCCTCTGGTTCAACCCTATTAGCTTGGAATTTAATAAGAAAGTGATTTTTCTACACATGTTTTAAAAATGGATATGGATGCTTGAAACATGTTGGAGATGCAAATGACCTATGGATCCAAACTTTTTAAAGAGAATAACAAACACTCGTTAAACTCTCTACTGCACGTGTGGTGGGATATTTAACCAAGTCAGACAAGCCATTATTTGGGACCTGTTAAAAAAAGCTGACCTAACGATCATAGATGATTGTAAAGTGATTTATCATGAGTAACGGGCTATGTTTTCGTAAGGAATGACTTCTGGATTGGGAGTCAACACTCAGTTAAAAATCCCCCGCTTCCCCTCTTTTCCTGACGATTGCACAACCTAATATATAAAAACTAAAAAGAGTTTACAATCCCTTAAATTTACAGACACTTTTTGGAATTATCTCTCTCCACATTTGTGCACTATGCATTTCCATTTTAGATGTATACTTTTTTTTTTAAATCAAAACTTGAGTTTTCACTTTCCCTTCATCTCGTAAACAAAAAAGAGAAACAAAGCAAAGAGATCACAACAAAATGAAAATTTTAGAGTTTATGTATGGAAAAAAATTTAAACAATAACAAGTGTAACCAAAGAAAATTTATTTACACACCACTGATGAACACAGAAGTTTTGTTATCCAAGTGTTGGAAATTCCACTGGTTCAATCCTAGTAGCTTGGAATTTTATATGAAAGAGATTTTTCTACATTGGTTTAAAATGTGGATATGCAAGCTTGAAACATGTTAAAGATGCAAATGACCGATGGATCCAAAACTTTTAAAGAGAATAACAAACACTCATTAAATTCTCAAGTGAACGTACGGTGGGATATTTACCCGAGTGAGACAAGTAATTATTTTCCCCATTTACAAAAAGAAGACATGACGATAGTAGATGATAGCAAAGTGATTTATAGTACGGAACATGCTATGGTTTGGGAAGGAATGACTTATGGATTGGGATTCAACACTCAGTTAAAAATTCCATGCCTACCCCCTTTTCTCGACTATTGCAAAACCTAATATATAAAAACTAAAAAGAGTTTACCATCCCTAAAAATTATAGACACTTTTTTTAATTATCTCTCTCTACATTTGTGCACTGTGCATTTCCATTTTAGATGTATATTTTTTTCTAAAATAAAAATTTGAGTTTTCACTTACCCTTCATCTCGTAAAAAAAAAAACGGATACAACGAAAATAGATCACAACAAAATGAAAATTTTAGAGTTGATGTAAGGAAAAAATTTAAAACAATAACAAATATAAAAAGAAAATTTATTCACACATCACAAATGAACACAAAATTTTTGTTATCCAAGTTTGGGAAATTCCATTGGTTCAACCCTATTACCTTGGAATTTTATAAGAAAGAGAGTTTTCTACACATGTTTTAAAAATGGATATGCAGGCTTGAAACATGTTAAAAATGCAGATCCAAACCTTTGAAAGAGAAGAACAAATGCTCATTAAATTCTCAAGTGAACTTGCAGTGGGATATTTACCCGAGGCAAACAAGCCATTATTTTGCCCATTTAAAAAAACCAGACCTAACCATGATAAATGATTGTAAAGTGTTTTATCATGCATAACAGGCTATATTTTTGTAAGGAATGACTTATGGATTGGCAGTCAACACTCAGTTAAAAATTCCTTGCCTCCCCCCTTTTCTCGATGATTGCAAAACCTAATATATAAAAACTAAAAAGAGTTTACAATCCTTAAAAATTACATACACTTTTCTAAATTATCTCTTTCCACATTTGTGCACTGTGCATTTCCATTTTAGATGTATAACTTTTTCTTAAATCAAAACTTGAGTTTTCACTTTCCCTTCATCTCGTAAAAAAAAAGAGATACAAAGGAAATAGATCACAACAAAATGAAAATTTTAGCGTTTATGCATGGAAAAAAATTTAAACAATAACAAGTGTAAGCAAAGATAATTTATTCACTCACCATAGATGAACACAAAATTTTGTTATGAAAGTTTGGGAAATTCCTCTGGTTCAACCCTATTAGCTTGGAATTGAATAAGAAAGTATTTTTTCTACACATCATTTAAAAATGGATATGCATGCTTGAAACATGTTAAATATGCAAATGACCTATGGATCCAAACCTTTTGAAGTGAATAAAAGACACTTGTTAAACCCTCAGGTGCACGTGCGGTGGGATATTTACCCGAGTCAGACAAAAAATTATTTTGGACCTGTTAAAAAAGGCTGACCTAACGATCAGAGATGATTGCAAAGTGATGAGGAACAGACTATATTTTTTTAAGGAATGACTTACGGATTGGAAGTCAACACTCTATTAAAAATCCCCCGCCTCCCCCATTTTCCTGTCGATTACAAAACCTAATATATAAAAACTAAAAAGAGTTTACAATCCCTGAAATTTACAGACACTTTTTGGAATTATCTCTCTCTACATTTGTGCATAGTGTATTTCCATTTTAGTTGTATATTTTTTTCTTAAATAAAAACTTGATTTTTCTCTTTTGCTTCATCTCGTAAACAAAAAAGAGATAAAAGGCAAATAGATCACAACAAAATGAAAATTTTGGAGTTTATGTATAGAAAAAGTTTTAAAAAATAACAAGTGTAAGCAAAGAAAATTTATTTACACACCACTGATGAACACAAAAGTTTTGTTATCCAAGTTTGGGAAATTCCACTGGTTCAATCCTAATAGCTTGGAATTTTATAAGAAAGATATTTTTCTACACTGGTTTAAAATGTGGATATACGTGCTTGAAACATGTTCAAGATGAAAATGACCAATGGATCCAAATCGTTTAAAGATAATAAAAAACGCTCAGTAAATTCTCAAGTGAACGTGCGGTGGGATATTTGCCCGAGCGAGACAAGCCATTATTTTGCCCATTTACAAAAAGTAGACCTGACGATCGTAGGTGATTGTAAAGTGATTTATAGTGCGAAACCGGCTATAGGTTGGGAAAGAATGACCTATGGATTGGGACTCAACACTCAGTTAAAAATTCCAAGCCTCCCCCCTTTTATCGACTATCACAAAACCTAGAATATAAAAACTAAAAAGAGTTTACAATCCGTAAAAATTATACACGCTTTTTTTAATTATCTCTCTCCACATTTGTGCACTGTGCATTTCCATTTTAGATGTCTATTTTTTTCTAAAATAAAAACTTGAGTTTTCACTTTCCCTTCATCTCGTAAAAAAAAAAGATACAACGCAAATAGATCACAACAAAATGAAAATTTTAGCGTTGATGTCTGAAAAAAATTTTAAAAAATAACAAATGTAAGCAAAGAAAATTTATTCACTCTCCACAGATGAACACAAAAGTTTAGTTATCCAAGTTTGGGAAATTGCACTGGTTCAACCCTAATAGCTTGGAATTTTATAAGAAAGAGATTTTCCTACACATGTTTTCAAAATGGATATGCATGCTTGAAACATGTTAAAGATGCAAATGACCTATGGATCCAAATCTTTGAAAGAGAATAAGAAGCACTGGTTAAACTCTCAAGTAACGTGCAGTGGGATATTTTCCCAAGTTAGACATGCCATTATTTTCCCATTTAAAAAAAGCTGACCAAACGCTCATAGATGATTGTAAAGTTAGTGATCATGCGTAATGGGCTACATTTTTGTATGGAATGCTTTATGGATTGGGAGTCAATACTTAGTTAAAATTCCCCCGCCTCCCACCTTTTCCTGACGATTGCAAAACCAAATATATAAATACTAAAAAGAGTTTTCAATCCCTTTAAATTACAGACACGTTTATGAATTATCTCTCTCTACATTTGTGCACTGTGCTTTTCCATTTTAGATGTATATTTTTTTCTTAAATCAAAACTTGAGTTTTCACTTTCCCTTCATCTTGTAAACAAAGAAGATAAAAAAGGCAAATAGATCACAACAAAATGAAAATTTTAGAGTTTATGTATGCAAAAAATTTTAAACAAAAATAAGTGTAAGAAAAGAAAATTTATTCACACTCCATAGATGAACACAAAAGTTTTGTTATCCAAGTTTGAGAAATTCGACTAGTTCAACCCTAATAGCTTCGAATTTTATAAAAAAGAGATTTTTCAACACATGTTTTAAAATTGGATATGCATGCTTGAAACATGTTAAAGATGCAAATGACCTATGATCCAAACACTTTAAAGAGAATAAAAAATGCTCATTAAATTCTCAAGTGAACGTGCAGTTGGATATTTTCTCGTCAGACAAGCCATTATTTTGCCCTTTTACAAAAAAACTTACCTAACGATCATAGATGATTGTAAAGTGATTTATCATGCGTAATGGGCTATATTTTTGTAAGGAATGACTTATGGATTGGGAGTCAACACTCAGTTAAAAATCCCCTGCCTCCCCCTTTTTCCTGACGATTGCAAAACCTAATATATAAAAACTTAAAATATTTTTAAATCCCTAAAAATTATAGACACTTTTTGGAATTATCTCTCTCCACATTTGTGCACTGTGCATTTCCAATTTAGATGTATACTTTTTTCTTAAATCAAAACATGAGTTTTCACTTTCCCTTCATCTCGTAAACAAAAAAGAGATACAAGGCAAATAGATCACAACAAACTGAAAATTTTAGTGTTTATGTGTGGACAAAAATTTAAACAGTAACAAGTGTAACCAAAGAAAATTTATTCACACACCACAGATGAACTCAAAAGTTTTGTTATGCAAGTTTGGGAAATTCCACTGGTTCAACCCTAATAGCTTGGAATTTAAAAAAGAGAGAGATTTTTAAACACATGTTTTAAAAATGGATATGCATGCTTGAAACATGTGAAAGATGCAATTGACCTACGGAACCAAACTTTTTACAGAGAATAACAAATGGTCATTAAATTCTCAAGTAAACGAGCGTTGGGATATTTACCTAAGTCAAACAAGCCATTATTTTCTCATTTTCAAAAAGTTGACATAACGATGATAGATGATCGTAAAGTGATTTATCATGCGTAATGGGATATATTTTTGTAAGGAATGACTTATGGATTGGGAGTCAATACTCAGTTAAAAATCCCCCACCTCCCCCCTTTTCCTAACGATTGCAAAACCTAATATATAAACACTAAAAAGAGTTTTAAATCCATAAAAATTATAGACACTTTTTGGAATTATCTCTCTCCACATTTGTGCATTGTGCATTTCCATTTTAGATGTATACTTTTTTCATAAATCAAAACATGAGTTTTCACTTTCCCTTCATCTCGTAAACAAAAAAGAGATACAAGGCAAATAGATCACAACAGACTAAAAATTTTAGTGTTTATATGTGGAAAAAATATTAAACAATAACAAGTGTAAGCAAAGAAAATTTATTCACACACCACAAATGAACTCAAAAGTTTTGTTATGCAAGTTTGGGAAATTTCACTGGTTCAACCATAATAGCTTGGATTTTTTAAAGAAAGATATTTTTCCACATATGTTTTAAATATGGATATGCATGCTTGAAACATGTTAAAGGTGCAAATGACCTATGGATCCAAACATTTTAAAGAGAATAACAAAAGGTCATTAAATTCTCAAGTAAATGAGCATTGGGATATTTACCTATGTCAAACAAGCCATTATTTTGCCCATTTTCAAAAAGTTGACATAATGATGATAGATGATCGTAAAATGATTTATCATGCATAATGGGCTATATTTTTGTAAGAAATGACTTATGGTTTGGATTCAACACTCAGTTAAAAATCCCACGCCTCCCCTTTTTCGTCGACGATTGCAAAGCCTAATATATAAAAACTAAAAAGAGTTTACAATCCCTAAAAATTACTGACCCAAATTTAAAAAAAAGATATGAATGCTTGAAACATGTTAAAGATGCAAATGACCTATGGATCCAAACCTTTCAAAGAGAAAAAAAATGCTGATCAAATTCTCAAGTGAACGTGCGGTGGGATATTAACCCGAGTCAAACAAGCCATTATTTTGCCCATTTAA
The DNA here is from genome assembly GCF_029961685.1 of Aristolochia californica. Taxonomy (NCBI): domain Eukaryota; kingdom Viridiplantae; phylum Streptophyta; class Magnoliopsida; order Piperales; family Aristolochiaceae; genus Aristolochia; species Aristolochia californica. The sequence goes on along the minus strand of NW_027181782.1, from coordinate 15,204,740 downwards.
AAAAAGATGACCTTACGATCGTAGATGATTGTAAAGTGATGTATTATGCGTAACGGGCTATATTTTTGTAAAGAATGACTTATGGATTGGGTGTCAACACTCAGTTAAAAATTCCCCGCCTCCCCCTTTTTCCAGATGATTGTAAAAGCTAATAAATAAATACAAAAAATACTTTACAATCCCTAAAATATACCAATACTTTTTGGAATTATCTCTCTCTACTTTTTTGCACTGTGCATTTCCATTTTAGATGTATATTTTTTTCTTAAATAAAAACTTGAGTTTTCACTTTCCCTTCATCTCGAAAAAAAAAAGAGATAAAAGGCAAATAGATCACAACAAAATGACAATTTTAGAGTTTATGTATGGAAAAAATTTAAAACAATAAAAATGTAAGCAAAGAAAATTATTCACACACGAAAAATGAACACAAAATTTTTGTTATCCAAGTTTGGGAAATTCCACCGGTTCAACCCTATTAGATTGGAATTTTATAAGAAAGAGATATTTCTACACATGTTTTAAAAATGGATATGCATGCTTGAAACATGTTAAAGATGCGAATGACCTATGGATCCAAACCTTTTAAAGAGAATAACAAAAGCTCATTAAATTTTCAAGTGAACGTGCGGTGGGATATTTACCCGAGTCAGATAAGCCATTATTTTGCCCATTTACAAAAACATGACCTAACAATGATAAATGATTGTAAAGTGATTTATCATGCATAACGGGCTATATTTTTGCAGGAATGACTTATGAATTGGCAGTGAACACTCAATTAAAAATCTCCCGCCTCCCCCCTTTTTTCGACGATAACAAAATTTAATATATAACAACTAAAAATAGTATACAATCCCTAAAAAATGCAGACTCTTTTTGGAATTATCTTTGTCCACATTTGTGAACTGTGCATTTCCATTTTAGATGTACAATTTTTTCATATACCAAAACATGAGTTTTCACTTTCCCTTCATCACGTAAACAAAAAAGAGATAAAGGGCAAATAGATCACAACAAAATGAAAATTTAGAGTTTATGAATGGAAAAAATTTTAAAAAATAACAAGTGTAAGTAAATAAAATTTATTTAGACACCACTGATGAACACAAAAGTTTTGTTATCCAACTTCGGGAAATTTCACTGGTTCAATCCTAATAGCTTGGAATTTTATAAGAAAGTGATTGTTCTACACAGGTTTAAAAAGTTGATATGCATGCATGAAAAATGTTAAAGATGCAAATGATCAATGGATCCAAACCTTTTAAAGAGAATAACAAACGCTCATAAAATTATCAAGTAAATGTGTGGTGGAATATTTACCCGAGTGATAAATGCCATTATTTGCCCATTTTCAAAAAGATGACCTAATGATCGTAGATGATTGTAAAGTGATTTATAGAGCGTAACAGGCTATAGTTTTTTAAGGAATGACTTATGGATTGGGAGTCAACTCTTAGTTAAAAATTCTCCGCTTCCCCACTTTTCCCGACGATTGCAAAATGTAATAAATAAAAACTAAAAATAGTTTACAATCCCTAAAAATTACAGACACTATTTGAAATTATCTCTCTCCACATTTGTGCACTGTGCATTTCCATTTTATCTGTATATTGTTTTCTTCAATAAAAACATGTGTTTTCACTTCTCCTTCATCTCGTCAACAAAAAAGAGATTCAAGGCAAACAGATCACAAAAAAATGAAAATTTTAGAGTTTATGAAGGGAAAAAATTTAAACCACTAACAAATGTATGCAAAGAAAAATTATTCACACAACACAAATGAACACAAACATTTTGTTATCCAAGTTTGGGAAATTCCACTGGTTCAACCCTATTAGCTTGGAATTTTATAATAAAGACATTTTTCTACACATGTTTTAAAAATGGATATGCATACTCGAAACATGTTAAAGATGCAAATGACCTATGGATCCAAACCTTTTAAAGAGAAAAAAAATGCCCATTAAATTCTGAAGTGAACGTGCGGTGGGATATTTACCCGAGTTAGACAAGTCATTATTTTTCCCATTTACAAAAACCTGACCTAACCATCATAAATGATTGTAAAGTGATTTTTCGTGCATAATAGGCTATATTTTTATAAGGAATGACTTATGGATTAGCAGTCAAATCTCGGTTAAAAATCCCCCGTATCTCCCATTTTTTTCGATGATTGCAAAACCTAATATATAAAAACTAAAAAGAGTTTACAATACCTAAAAATTATAGACACTTTTTGGAATTATCACTCTTCACATTTGTGCATAGTGCATTTCCATTTTTTATGTATACATTTTTCTTTAATCAAAACTTGAGTTTTCACTTTCCCTTCATCTTGTAAACCAAAAAGAGATAAAAGGCAAATAGATCACAAAAAAATGTAAATTTAAAAGTTTATGTTTGGAAAAAATTTTAAACAATAACAAGTGTAAGCAAAGAAAATTTATTTACACACCACTGATGAACACATAAGTTTTGTTATCCAAGTTTGGGAAATTCCACTGGTTCAATCCTCATGGCTTGGAATTTTATAAGAAAGAGATTTTTCTACAAATGTTTAAAAAATGGATATGCATGCTTGAAACATGTTAAAGATGCAAATGACCAATGGATCCAAACCTATTAAAGAGGATAACAAATGTTCATTGAATTCTCAACTGAATGTGCGGTGAGATATTTACCCGAGTGAGACATGGCATTATTTTGCCCATTTTCAAAAAGATGACCTAACGATCATAGATGATTGTAAAGTGATTTATAGTGCATAACAGGCTATAGTTTTGGAAGGAATAACGTATGGATTGGGAGTCCACACTCAGTCAAAAATCCCCCGCCTCCCCCTTTTCCCGATGATTGCAAAACCTAATATATAAAAACAAAAAAGTGTTTACAATCCCTAAAAATTACAGACACTTTTTTGAATTATCTCTCTCTACATTTGTGCACTATGCATTTCCATTTTATTTGTATATTTTTTTCTTAAATAAAAACTTGATTGTTCACTTTCCCTTCATCTCATAAACAAAAAAGAGATTCAAGGCAAACATATCACAACAAAAGAAATTTTTAGAGTTTATGAATGGAAAAAAATTTAAATAATAATAAATGTAAGCAAAGAAAATTTATTCACACACCACAAAAAAGTTTTTTATCGAAGTTTGGGAAATTCCACTAGTTCAACCCTATTAGCTAGGAATTTTATAAGAAAGAGATTTTTCTACACACATTTTAAAAATGGAGATGTATACTTGAAACATGTTGAAGATGAAAATGACCTATGGATCCAAACCTTTTATAGAGAAAAACAAATGCTCATTAAATTCTCAAGTAAACGTGTAGTGGAATATTTACCCGAGTCAGACAAGCTATTATTTTCCCATTTACAAAAACTTGATCTAACCATCATAAATGTGTGTAAAGTGTTTTATCATGCCAAATGGGCTATATTTTTGTAAAGGAATGACTTATGGATTGGCAGTCAACACTCAGCTAAAAAACCCCCGCCTCCCCCCCCCCCCCCCCCCCCCCCTTTTCTCAACGATTGCAAAACCTAATATATAAAAACTAAAAAGAGTTTACAGTCCGTAAAAATTACAGACTCTTTTTGGAATTATCTCTTTCACATTTGTGCACTGTGCATTTCCATTTTAGATGTATACTTTTTTCATAAATCAAAACTTGATTTTTCACTTTCCCTTATTCTCGTAAAAAAAAAACAAGATACAAGGCAAATAGATCACAACAAAATGAAAATTTTTGTGTTTATGTATGGAAATAATTTTAAACAATAATGAGTGTAAGCAAAGAAAATATATTCACACATCACATATGAACACAAAAGTTTAGTTATCCAAGTTTGGGAAATTCCACAGGTTCAATCCTAATAGCTTGGAAATTTTATAAGAAAGAGATTTTTCTACACAGGTTTAAAGAATGCATATGCATGCTTGAAACATGTTAAAGATGCAAATGACATATGGATCCAAACCTTTTAATGAAGATAACAAACGCTTATTAAATTCTCTAGTGAACGTGCAGTGAGATATTTACCCGACTGAGACATGGCATTATTTTGCCTATTTTCAAAAAGATGACCTAATGATCGTAGATGATTGTAAAGTAATTTATAGTGGGTAACAGGCTCGAGTTTTGTAAGGAATTTCTTGTGGATTGGGAGTCAACACTCAGTCAAAAATCCCCTGCCTCCCCCCTTTTCCCGACGATTGCAAAACCTAATATATAAAAATTAAAAAGTGTTTACAATCCCTAAAAATTACAGACATTTTTTTGAATTATCTCTCTCTACATTTGTGCACTGTTCATTTTCATTTTATTTGTATATTTTTTTCTTAAATAAAAACTTGAGTGTTCACTTTCCCTTCATCTCGTAAAGAAAAAAGAGATTCAAGGCAAACATATCACAAAAAAATGAAAATTTTAGAGTTTATGAATGGAAAAAATTTGAAACAATAACAAATGTTAGCAAAAAACATTTATTCGCACACCACAAATAAACACAAAAGTTTTGTTATCCAAGTTTGGGAAATTCTACTGGTTCAACCCTATTAGCTTGGAATTTTATAAGAAAGAGATTTTTCTACACACATTTTAAAAATGGATATGCATACTTGAAACATGTTAAAGATGCAAATGACATATGGATCCAAACCATTTAAAGAGGATAACAAACGCTCATTAAATTCTCAAGTGAACGTGCGGTGAGATATTTACCCCAGTGAGACAAGGCATTATTTTGCCCATTTAAAAAAAGAAGACCTTACAATCGTAGATGATTGTAAAGTGATTTATCATGCGTAACAATTTATAGTTTTGTAAGGAACGAGTTATAGATTGGGAGTCAACACTCAGTTAAAAATTCCCCGCCTCCCCCCCTTTTCCCGACTATTGCAAAACCTTATATATAAAAACTAAAAAGAATTTACAATCCCTAAAAATTACATACACTTTTTGGAATTATCTATCTCTACATTTGTGCACTGTGCATTTCCATTTTAGATATATTTCTTTTCTTAAATCAAAACTTGAGTTTTCACTTTATCTTCATCTCGTAAACAAAATAGAGATAAAAAGCAAATAGATCACAACAAATGAAAATTTTTGAGTTTATGACTGGGAAAAATTTAAAACAATAGCAAATGTAAGCAAAGAAAATTTATTCACACACCACAAATGAACATAAAAGTGTTGTTATCCAAGTTAGGGAAATTCCACTAGTTCAACCCTCATAGCTTGGAATTTTATAAGAAAAAATATTTTCTTCACATGTTTTAAAAATGGATATGCATGCTTCAAACATGTTAAAGATGCAAATGACCCATGGATCCAAACCATTTAATGAGAATAACAAACCCTCATTAAATTCTCAAGTGAACGTACGGTGGGATATTTACTCGAGACAGACAAGCCATTATTTTTCCCATTTACAAAAACCTGACCTAACCATCATAAATTTTTTTAAACTAATATATCATGCATAACGGGCAATATTTTTGTAAGAAATGCCTCATGGATTGGCAGTCAACTGTCAGTTAAAAATTCGCCGCCTTCCCCCTTTTTTCGACATTTTCAAAACCTAATATATAAAAACTAAAAAGAGTTTACAATCCCTTAAAATTACACACACTTTTTAGAATTATCTCCCATCACATTTGTGCACTGTGCATTTCCATTTTAGACGTATACTTTTTCTTAAATCAAAACTTGAGTTTTCACTTTCCCTTAATCTCGTAAACCAAAAAGAGATCAAAACCAAATATATCACAACAAAATGAAAATTTTAGAGTTTATGTATGGAAAAAACTTAAAACAATAACAAATGTATGAAAAGAAAATTTATTCACACATAAAAAATGAACACAAAAGTTTTTTTATCCTAGTTTGGGAAATTCCACTGGTTCAACCCTAATAGCTTGGAATTTTAAAAGAAAGTGATTTTTCCACCCATGTTTTAAAAATGGATATGCATGCTTGAAACATGTTAAAGATGCAAATGACCTATTGTTCCAAACATTTTAAAGAGAATAACAAACGTTCATTAAATTCTCAAGTGAACGTGCGGTGCGATATTTACCTATGTAAAATTGGCCATTATTTTGCCTATTTTCAAAAAGCTGACTTAACGATGATAGATGATAGTAAAGTGATTTATCATGCGTAATGGGCAATATTTTTTTAAGGAATGACTTATGGATTGGAAGTCAACACTCAGTTAAAAATCCCCGGCTCTCCATTTTTCCCAACGATTACAAAACCTAATATATAAAAACTAAAAAGTGTTTACAATCCCTAAAAAATACTGACCCAAGTTTAAAAAATGGATATGCATGCTTGAAACATGTTAAAGATGCAAATGACCTATGGATCCAAACCTTTTAAAGAGAATAAAAAACGATGATTAAATTCTCAAGTGAACGTGCGGTGGGATATTAACTCAAGTGAAACTAGCCATTATTTTAACCATTTACAAAAAGATAACCTTACGATCGTAGATGATTGTAAAGTTATTTATCATGTGCAACGAGCTATATTTTTGTAAAGAATGACTTATGGATTGGGTGTCAACACTCAGTTAAAAATTCACCCCCTCCCCCCTTTTCCCGACGATTGCAAAACCTAACAAATAAACACTAAAAAGAGTTTAGAATCCCTAAAAATTACAGAAACTTTTTAGAATTTTCTCTCTCTACATTTGTGCACTGTGCATTTCCATTTTAGATGTATATTTGTTTCTTAAATAAAAACTTGATTTTTCACTTTCCCATCATCTCGTAAACAAAAAAGAGATAGAAGGCAAATAGATCACAACAAAATGGCAATTTTAGAGTTTATGTATGGACAAAATTAAAAACAAAAAAATGTCAGCAAAGAAAATTTATTCATACACCACAAATTAACACAAAATTTTTGTTATCCAAGTTTGGGAAATTCCACTGGTTCAACCCTATTAGATTGGAATTTTATAAGAAAGAGATTTTTCTACACATCTTTTAAAAAGGGATATGCACGCTTGAAAAATGTTAAAGATGCAAATGACCTATGGATCCAAACCTTTTAAAGAGAATAACAAACGCTCATTAAATTCTCAAGTGAACGTGCGGTTCAATATTTACCCTAGTCAGACAATCCATTATTTTGCCCGTTTACAAAAACCTGACCTAACAATAATAAATGATTGTAAAGTGATTTATCATCCATAATGGGCTATATTTTTGTAAGGAATGACTTATGGATTGCGGTGAACTCTCTGTTAAAAATCCCCAACCTCCCCCCTTTTTTCAATGATTGCAAAACCTAATATATAAACACTAAAAAAGATTTTACAATACCTAAAAATTACAGACACTTTTTGAAATTATCTCTCACCACATTTGAGCACTGTGCATTTACATTTTAGATGTATATTTTTTTCTTAAATCAAAACTTGAGTTTTCACTTTCCTGTAATAATGTAAACCAAAAAGAGATAAAAAGTAAATACATCACAAAAAAATGAAAATTTTGAGTTTAATAATGGAAAAAATTTAAAACAATAACAAATGTAAGAAAAGAAAATTTATTCACACACCACAAATGAACACAAAAGTTTTGTTATCCAAGTTTGGGAAATTCCACTGGTTCAACCCTAATAACTTGGAATTATATAAGAAAGAGATTTTTCTACACATGTTTTAAAAATGGATATGCATGCTTGAAACAAGTTAAAGATGCAAATGACCTATGGATTCATACCTTTTAAAGAGAATAAAAAACACTCATTAAACTCTCAAGTGAACGTGTTGTGGGATATTTACCTTAATCAAACAAACCATTATTTTGATCATTTACAAAAATCTCACTAAATGATCGTAGATGATTGTAAAATGATTTATCATGCATAACGGGCTATATTTTTTTAAGGAATGGCTTTTCGAATGGGAGTTAAAACTCAGTTAAAAATCCCCCGCCTCCCCCCTTTTCCCGACGATTGTAAAAGCTAATAAATAAAAACTAAAAAGTGTTTACTGTCCCTAAAAATTACATACACTTATTGGAATTATCTCTCTCTACATTTTTGGACTGTGAATTTCCATTTTAGATGTATATTTTTTTCTTAAATCAAAACTTGATTTTTCACTTTCCCTTCATCTCGTCAAAGAAAGAGGTAAAAGGAAAATAAAACACAACAAAATGAAAATTTTAGAATATATGTATGGAAATTTTTTTTTAAAAAAATAAATATAAGCAAAGAAAAATTATTCACACACCACAGATAAAAACAAAAGTTTTGTTATCCAAGTTAGGGAGATTCCACTAGTTCAACCCAAATAGCTTGGGATTTTAAAAGAATAGATTTTTCTACACATGTTTTAAAAATGGATTTGCATGCTTGAAACATGTTAAAGATGCAAATAACCTATGGATCCAAACCTTTTAAAGAGAATAAGAAACGCTCATTAAATTCTCAAGTGAACGTGCGGTGAGATATTTACCCGAGTCAGAGAAATCATTATTTTGCCCATTGATAGAAAGCTGAACTAACGATCATAGATGATTGTAAAGTGATTTATCATGGGTAATGTGCAATAGTTTTTATAAGGAATGACTTATGGATTGGGAATCAACACTCAGTTAAAAATCCCCCACCTCCCCCCTTTTCCCGACGATTGTAAAACCTAATATATAAAAACTAAAAAAGAGTTTAAAATCCCTAAAATTACAGACACTTTTTGAAATTATCTCTCACCATATTTGAGCACAGTACATTTCCATTTTAGATGTATATTTTTTCCTTAAATCAAAACTTGAGTTTTCACTTTCCCGTAATATTGTAAACCAAAAAGAGATAAAAAGCAAATACATCACAAAAAAAATGTAAATTTTAGAGTTTATGAATGGAAAAAATTTAAAATAATAACAAATGTAAGCAAATAGAATTTATTCACACACCACAAATGAACACAAAAGTTTTGTTATCCATGTTTGGGAAATTCCACTAGTTCAACCCTAATAACTTGGAATTATATAAGAAAGAAATTTTTCTACACATGTTTTAAAAATGGATATGCATGCTTGAAACAAGTTAAAGATGCAAATGTCCTATGGATTCATACCTTTTAAAGCGAATAAACAACACTCATTAAATTTTCAAGTGAACGTGCTGTGGGATATTTACCATAATCAAACAAGCCATTATTTTGATCATTTACAAAAAGTTGACCCAAAGTTCGTAGATGATAGTGAAGTGATTTATCATGCATAACGGGCTATATTTTTTTAAGGAATGACTTTTCGAATGGGAGTTAAAACTCAGTTAAAAATCCCCCGCCTCCCCCCTTTTCCCGACGATTGTAAAAGCTAATAAATAAAAACTAAAAAGTGTTTATTGTCCCTAAAAATTACAGAAACTTATTGGAATTATCTCTCTCTACATTTTTGGACTGTGAATTTCCATTTTAGATGTATATTTTTTTCTTAAATCAAAACTTGAGTTTTCAATTTCCCTTCATCTCGTAAACAAAAAAGAGAAAAAAAGCAAATAGATCACAAAAAAATGAAAACTTTAGAGTTTATGTATGGAAAATTTTATAAAAAATAACGAATGTAAGCCATGAAAATTTATTCACACAACACAGAAAAAGACAAAAAGTTTTGCTATCCAAGTTAGGGAAATTCAACTTGTTCAACCCTATTAGCTTGGGATTTTATAAGAAAGAGATTTTTCTGCACATGTTTTAAATATGGATATGCATGCTTGAAATATGTTAAAGATGCAAATGACCTATGGATCAAAATATTTTAAAGAGAATAACAAACGCTCATTAAATTCTCAAGTGAACTAGCGGTGGGATATATACCCGAGTCAAACAAGCCATTATTTTGCCCATTTACATAAAGTTGACCTAACGATGGTAGATAATTGTAAAAGTATTTATCATGTGTAATAGGCTATATTTTTGTAAGGAATGACTTATGGATTGGGAGTCAACGCTTAGTTAAAAATCCCCCGCCTCTCCCCTTTTCTGGACAATTTAAAAACCTAATATATAAAAACTCAAAAGAGTTTACAATCCTAAAAAATTACAGACACTTTTTGGAATTATCTCTCTTTACATTTGTGCACTATGAATTTCAATTTTAGATGTTTTTTTTTCTTAAATCAAAACTTAAGATTTCACTTTGCCTTCATCTCGTAGAAAAAAAGAGATAAAAGGCAAATTGATCGAAACAAAATGAAAATTTTAGAGTTCATGTATGGAAAAAATTTTAAACAAAAAAAAATGTAAGCCAAAAAAATTTATTCACACACCACAGGTAAACATAAACGTTTTGTTATCCAAGTTAGGGAAACTCCATTATTTCAAGCCTATAACTTGGGATTTTATAAGAAAGAGACTTTTCTGCACATGTTTTAAAAATGGATATGCATGCTTGAAACATGTTAAAGATTCCAACGACCTATGGATCCAAACCTTTTAAAGAGAATAACAAATGCTCATTAAATTCTCAAGTGAACGTGCGGTGGGATATTTACCTGAATCAGACAAGCCATTATTTTGCCCATTAAGAAAAAGTTGAACTAACGATCATAGATGATTGTAAAGTGATTTATCAATTCGAACGTGCTATATTTTTTTAAAGAATGACTTACGGATTCGGAGTCTACATTGAGTTAAAAATCCCCCGCTTTCCCCTTTTTCCCGACGATTGCAAAACCTAATGTATAAAAACAAAAAAGAGTTTACAATCCCTAAAATTACAAACACTTTTTGGAATTATCTCTCTCCACATTTGTGCACTGTGCATTTCAATTTTAGATGTATACTTTTTTCTATAATCAAAACTTGAGTTTTCACTCTCCCTTGATCTCGTAAACAAGAAAGAGATAAAAGGAAAATAGATCACAACAAAATGAAAATTTAAGAGTTTATGTATGGAAAACATTTAAAACAACAACAAATGTAAGCAAAGAAAATTTATTCACACACCACAGATAAACATAAAAGTTTTGTTATCCAAGTTTGGGAAATTCAACTGGTTCAACCCTAATAGCTTGGAATTTTATAAGAAAGAGATTTTTCTACACATGTTTCAAAAATGGATATGCATGCTTGAAACATGTGCAAGATGCAAATGACCTATGGATCCAAATATTTTAAAGAGAATAACAAATGCTCATTTAATTCTCATGTAAACCAATAGTGGGATATTTACACGAGTCAAACAAGCAATTATTTTGCCCATTTACAAAAGCATGACCTAACGATCGTAGATGATTGTAAAGTGATTTATAGTGTGTAACAGGCTTAGTTTTGTAAGTAATGAATTATGGATTGGGAGTCAACACTCTGTTAAAAATCCCCCACCTCCCCCCTTTTCTCGACGATTGCAAAACTTAATATATAAAAACTAAAAAGAGTTTACAATCCCTAAAAATTAAAGACACTTTTTGGAATTATCTCTCTAGCCATTTGTGCACTGTGCATTTCCTTTTTTGATGCATATTTTTTCTTAAATTAAAACTTGAGTTTTCACTTTCCTTTCATCTCGTAAACAAAAAAGAGATAAAAGGCAAATAGATAAAAAAAATGAAAATTTTAGAGTTTATGTATGGAAAAAATTTAAAGCAATAAAAAAGTTAAGCAAAGAAAATTTACTCACATACCAAAGATGAACACGAAAGTTTTGTTATCCAAGTTTGGGAAAAGCCACTAGTTCAACCCTAATAGCTTGGTATTTGTAAGAAAGAGATTTTTCTACACATGTTTTAAAATTGGATATGCATGCTTGAAAAATGTTAAAGATGCAAATGACATATGGATCCAAACCTTTTGAAGAGAATAAAAAACGCTCATTAAATTCTCATGTGCACGTGCGGTGGGATATTTCCTTGTCATACAAGCCAAAAAGCAGACCTACCGATCATATATGATTGTAAAGTGATTTATCATGCGTAACGTGCTTTATTTTTGTAAGGAATGATTTATGGATTGGGAGTCAACACACCATTAAAAATCGCTTGCCTTTCCCTTTTCTCGACCATCGCAAAACCTATTATATAAAAACTAAAAAGATTTTACAATCCCTAAAAATTACCGACACTTTTTGGAATTATCTCTCTCGACATTTTTGCACTATGCATTTCCATATAAGATGTATATTTTTTTCTTAAATCAAAACTTGACTTTTCACTTTTCCTTCATCTCGTAAACCAAAAAGAGATAAAAGGCAAATAGATCACAACAAATTGAAAATTTTAGAGTTTATGTATGGAAAAAATTTAAAACAATAACAAATGTAAGCAAAGAAAATTTATTCACACACAACAGATGAACACAAAAGTTTTGTTATCAATGTTTGGAAAATTCCACTCGTTCAACCCTAATAGCTTGGAATTTTATAAGAAAGTGATTTTCCTACACATGTTTTAAAAATGGATAAGCATGATTGAAACAAGGTAAAGATGCAAATGACCTTTGGATCCAAACATTTTAAAGAGAATTATAGACGCTCATTAAATTCTCAAGTGAAGGTGCAGTGGTATATTTACCTAAGTCAAACAAGCCATTATTTTGCCCATTTACAAAAAGTTGACCTAACAATGATAGAAGATTGTAAAGTGATTTATCATGCGTAATGGGCTATATTTTTGTAAGGAATGACTTATTGATGTAGAATTTAATTACATTGGCTTTAATACCTCGCAAGCGTACGAATCGTTCATGTAATTTAGCGGGAAGAGAGGGTCATATCCACAGGGAGGACTAAATTTTGTGTATTCTTCAATCAACTAGCCTAACCAAATATGATGAATTAATATGAACTAAACACTAATTATATCCTAAATTATCAAGCAATCATCTGGTTAACTACTTGCACAATAGGAAACGTCAACTCTTGATTTTACGGTGATTCGTGCCTCTCTCGAGCGCCACGTAACCACGAATCCCATTTCTCAATCCTTGCGTCTATCCCCTCTCGGGCGCATAGAGTGAAAGATAGAAATCGGATTAAAATACCAAAATCCAACCTCAATTATAATCCTACCCTAATTAGATAATTTAATCAAATATCCAGAAATCAAATATTCAATAAACATTAATTATCAAATCAGATTCAATTAACATTCAAAACCTAAGTTCAAACTATATAAAAATTAAATTCAATAATGATGAATTACTCCCCTTCTTCCTCCTCTCGCTCGGGCAGCAACTCGTTCTCACGGGTGCTGCAATTTCCCGAAATCAATGGCTTCGGGTTGGCAAGAGTGAGTGGCCGGAGGTAGAGACGACGCCAGTGACGACGGTTAGAAGCCGACGGACGGAGGTAACATCCGGTGAAGAGCGAAACAGAGCTAACGTTCTCTAACCGGCTCTCTCGAGTCTCGGTTGGAGTCGGAATGGCTTCGGGACTGGTCGGAATATGTGATAGACGCCGGAGTTTGGTCGGAACTATGTGATAGATGCCGGAGGATGGTCGGAAACCGGGATTGGCACCGGAGAAGCCCTCGACGGAGACTCTCTCGAGCTCTTCTTGGGTTTGTTCTCGGTTGCTGGACGGCGGTGGACGACGGTGGCTCGGCGACCGATGGTGGGAAACTCCTCTCGGGTCTTCCCCTGTTTCGGTCGACGGTGCTCCTCTGTTTTGGTCGATACTCTGTTTCTGTTTTCTTTTCACGCTCCTCCCCTCGGGTCTCCCCTCTCGGGGTTTTTTTTTTCTTATTCGACGCTCCTCTCCCTCCTTTAATACCATCTTATTTATTTTAAAATGATTTGACCTAAAAATCACCTCCATTTCACTAAGGGCATTTTGGTAAATATATCCTTCTCCACCGAAATTATCCTGAAATTCCATAATTAAAACTATAAAAAGCATTTCAGGAAGAAATAAACCTTAAAAACAATGAAATATAATTCAGGAGAGAAAAATATGCAATATCGATAGTGATTAATGACAAATTCAATAAATGCTCATTTCATTTGAAAACCGATAAATAACCACCTATAACACAATTATAAAGGTTATTCTATTATAATTAACTTAGTTCTCATGTCAGAATATGGCATCTATCACTTATGCATTGGGAAGCAGCACTCAGTTAAAAATCCCTCGTCGCCCCCTTTTCCCCGACGATTGCCAAACTTAATATATAAAAACTCAAAAGAGTTTACAATACCAAAAAATCACAGACACACTTTGGAATTATCTCTCTCCACATTTGTGCGTTGTCCATTTCCATTTTAGATTTATATTTTTTTCTTAAATCAAAACTTGAGTTTTCACTTTCCCTTCATCTTGTAAACCAAAAAGAGATAAAACGAAAATAGATCACAACAAAATGAAAAATTGAGAGTTTATTTATGGAAAAAATTTAAAACAATAACCAATGTAAGCAAAGAAAATTTATTCACGTTCCACAGATGAACACAAAAGTTTTGTTATCCAAGTTTTGGAAATTCCTCTTGTTCAACCCTAATAGCTTGAAATTTTATAAGAAAGAGATTTTTCCACACATGTTTTAAAAATGGATATCCAAGCTTGAAACATGTTAAAGATGCCAATGACTTGTGAATCCAAACCTTTTAAAGAGAATAACAAAATCACATTAAACTCTCAAGTGAACGTGTGGTGGGCTACTTACCCGAGTGAGACATGCCATTATTTTGCCCATTTAAAAAAAGCTGACCTAACGATCATAGATGATTGTAAAGTGATTTATCATGCGTAACAGGCTATATTTTTGTAAAGATTGACTTATGGATTGGAAGTCCATACTCAGTTCAAAATCCCCCACCTCCCCCCTTTCCTTGACGATTATAAAACCTAATATATATAAACTAAAAAGAGTTTACAATCCCAAAAAATTACAGACACTTTTTGGAATTCTCTCTCTACATTTGTGCAATGTCCATTTTTATTTTAGATGTATATTTTTTTTAAATAAAAACTTGAGTTTTCACTTTCCCTTCATCTCCTAAACAAAAAAGAGATCAAAGGCAAATAGATCACAAAAAAATAAAAAATTTAGAGTTTATGTCAGGAAAAAATTTAAAACAATAACAAATGTAAGCATAGAAAATTTATTCACACACCACAAATGAACTCAAAAGTTTTATTATCCAAGTTTGGGAAATTCCATTGGTTCAACCCTAATAGCTTGGAATTTTATAAGAAAGAGATTTTTCCACACATGTTTTACAAATGGATATGCATACTTGAAACAAGTTAAAGATGCAAATGACCTATGGATCCAAACCTTTTAAAGAGAATAACAAACGCTCATTAAACTCTCATGTGAACGTGCGATGGGATACTTACCCGAGTCAGACAAGCCATTATTTAGTCCATTTAAAAAAATTTGACCTAACGATCATAGATGATTGTAAAGTGAATTATCATGTGTAACGGGCTATATTTTTGTCAAAAAATGACTTATGGATTGGGAGTCAACACTCAGTTAAAGCTCCCCCGCCTCCCCCCTTTTCTTTACGATTGCAAAACCTAATATATAAAAACTAAAAAGATTTTACAATCCCTAAAAATTATAGACACTTTTTGAAATTATCTCTCTCTACATTTGTGCAATGTCCATTTCAATTTTAGATGTATATATTTTTCTTAAATCAAAACTTGACTTTCCACTTTCCCTTCATCTCTTAAACAAAAAAGAAATAAATGGAAAATAGATCACAACAAAAGGAAAATTTTAGAGTTTTTGTATGGAAAATTTTTTAAAGTATAACAAGTGTAAGCAAAGAAAATTTATTCATACACCACATATGAACACAAAAGTTTTTTTATCCAAGTTTTGGAAATTCCACTGGTTCAACCCTCATAGCTTGGAATTTTTCTACACAGGTTTAAAAAATGGATTTTCATGCTTGAAACATGTTAAAGATGCAAAGGACCTATGGATCCAAAGCTTTTATAGAGAATAAAAAACGTTGATTAAATTCTCAAGTGAACGTGCTGTAGGATATTAACCCGAGTCACACAAGCCATTATTTTACCCATTTACAAAAAGATGACCTAACGATCGTAGATGATTGTAAAGTGATTTATCATGTGTAACGGGCTATAGTTATGTAAGGAATGACTTATGGATTGGGAGTCAACACTTAGTTAAAACTTCCCCACCTCCCCCCTTTTCCCTACGATTGCAAAACCTAATAAATAAAAACAACAAAGAGTTTACAATCCCTAAAAGTTACAGATACTTTTTGGAAGTATCTCTCTCTACATTTGTGCACTGTGCATTTCCATTTTAGATGTACATTGTTTTCTTAAATAACAACTTGAGTTTTCACTTTCCCTACATCTCGTAAACAAAAAAGAGATCAAACACAAATAGATCACAACAAAATGAAATTTTTAGAGTTTATGTTTGGAAAAAATTTAAAACAATAACAAATGTTGAAAATTTCTTCACACACCACTAATAAACACAAAAGTTTTTTAATCCAAGTGTGGGAAATTCCACTGGTTCAACCCTAATGGCTTATAATTTTATAAGAATCAGAGTTTTCTACACATGTTTTAAAAATGGATATGCATGTTTGAAACATGTTAAAGATGCAAATGACCTGTGGACCCAAACATTTTAAAGAGAATAACAAACACTCATTAAATTCTGAAATGAACGTGCGGTGGGATATTTACCTAAGTCAAACAAGCCATTATTTTCCCCATTTACTAAAAGTTGTCCTAACGATGATAGATGACTGTAAAGTGATTTATCATGCATAATGGGTAATATTTTTTTATGTAATGACTTGTGGATTGGAAGTGAACACACAGTTAAAAACCCCCCGTCTCCCCCTTTTCCCTGACGATTGCGAAACCTAAGATATAAAAACTAAAAAGAGTTTACTATCTGAAAAAATTATTGATGGACTTTGGAATTTTCTCTCTCTACATTTGTGCAATGTCCATTTCCATTTTAGAGGTATATTTTTTTCTTAAATAAAAACTTGACTTTTCACTTTCCCTTCATCTCGTAAACAAAAAAGAGATAAAAGGCAAATAGATCACAATAAAATGCAAATTTATGAGTTTATGTATGGAAAAAAATTAAAACAATAAAAAATTTAAGCACATAATTTTTTTTCACATACCACAGATGAACACAAAAGTTTTGTTATCCAAGTTCTGGAAATTCCACTGGTTCAACCCTAATAGCTTGAAATTTTATAAGAAAGAGATTTTCCTACATATGTTTTAAAAATGGATATGCATGCTTGAAACATGTTAAAGATGCAAATGACTTATGGATCCAAACCTTTTAAAGAGAATAACAAATGCTCATTAAATTCTCAAGTGAACGTGCGGTGGGACATTTACCTGTCAAACAAGCCATTAATTTACCCATTTAGAAAAAGCTGACCTAACGATCATAGATGATTGTAAAGTGATTTATCATTCGTAACATGCTTTATTTTTGTAAGGAATGACTTATGGATTGGGACTCAACACTTAGGTAAAAATTCCATGCCTCCCCCCTTTTCCCGATGATTGCAAAACCTACTATATAAAAACTAAAAAGAGTTTACAATCCCTAAAAATTACAGACGCTTTTTGGAATTATCCCTCTCTACATTATTGCACTGTGCAATTCCATTTTAGATGTATATTTTTTGTTTAAATCAAAACTTGAGTTTTCACTTGGGCTTCATCACGTAAACAAAGAAGAGATAAAAGGCAAATAGATCACAACAAAATGAAAATTTAAGAGTTTATGAATGAAAAAAATTTAAAACAATAACAAATGTAAGCAAAGAAAATTTACTCACACACCATAGATGAACACAAAAGTTTTGTTATCCAAGTTTGGGAAATTCCACTGATTCAACCCTTATTGCTTGAAATTTTATCAGAAAGAGATTTTTCTACACATGTTTTAAAAAAGGATATGCATGTTTGAAACATGTTAAAGATGCAAATGACCTATGGATCCAAACCTTTTAAATAATGTAACGAACGCTCATTAAATTCTCAAGTGAACTTGCGGTGGGATATTTACCTAAGTCAAACAACCCATTATTTTGCCCATTTACAAAGAGTTGACCCAACGATGGTAGATGATCGTAAAGTGATCTATCATGCGTATTGGGCTATATTTTTGTAAAGAATGACTTATGGATTGGGAGTCAACACTCCGTTAAAAATCCCCCGCCTCCCCCATTTTGCCGATGATTGTAAAACCTAATATATAAAAACTAAAAAGAGTTTACAATCCCTAAAAAATATAGACAATTTTTGGAATTATCTCTCTCTACATTTGTGCACTGTGCCTTTCCTATTTAGATGTATATCTTTTTGTCAAATCAAAACTTGAGTTTTCATTATCCCTTCATCTCGTAAACAAAAAAGAGATCAAAGGCAAATAGATCAAAACAAAATGAAAATTTTAGAGTTTATGTTTGGAAAATATTTAAAACAATAACAAATTGGTGCAAAGAAAATTTATTCACACACCACAGATGAATACAAAAGTTTTGTTATCCAAGTTTGGGAAATTCCACTAGTTTAACTCTAATAGCTTTGAATTTTGTAAGAAAGAGATTTTTCTACACATGTTTTAAAATTGGACATACATGCTAGAAACAAGTTAAAGATGCAAATGGCCTATGGATCCAAACCTTTTAAAGAGAATTAAAAAATGCTGATTAAATTCTTAAGTGAACGTGCAGTGGGATATTTAATCGTCAGACAAGCCATTATTTTATCCATTTACAAAAAGCTGACCTAATGATCATATATGATTGTAAAATGATTTATCATGTGTAACGGGCTATTGTTTTGTAAGGAATGACTTATGGATTGGGAGTGAACACTAAGTTAAAAATTCCCCACCTCCCCCTTTTCCTCACAATAGCAAAACCTAATAACTAAAAACTAAAAAGAGTTTACAATCCCTTAAACTTACAGAAACATTTTGGAAATATCGCAATCTACATTTGTGCCCTATGCATTTCCATTTTAAAAGTATAATTTTTTCTCAAATAAAACTTCACATTTCACTTCCCTTGATATCGTAAACAAAAAAGAGATAGGAGGCAAATAGATCACAACAAAATGAAAATTTTAGAGTTTATGGCAGTAAAAAGTGTAAAACAATAGCAAATGAAAGCATAGAAAATTTATTCACACACCACAAATGAACACAAAAGCTTTTTTATCCAAGTTTGGGAAATTCCACTGGTTCAACCCAAATTGCTTGTAATTTTATAAGAAAGAGATTTTTCTACACATGTTTTAAAAATGGATATGCATGCTTGAAACATGTTAAAGATGCAAATGACCTATGGATCTAAAATTTTTAAAAAGAATAACAAACGCTCATTAAATACTCAAGTGAACTTGCGGTAGGATATTTACCTAAGTCAAACAAGCCTTTATTTTGCCCATTTACAAAAAGTTGACCCAACGATGATAGATGATCGTAAAGTGATCTATCATGCGTATTGGGCTATATTTTTGTAAGGAATGACTTATGGATTGGGAGTCAACACTCAGTTAAAAATCCCACGCCTCCCCCATTTTGCCGACGATTGTAAAACCTACTATATAAAAACTAAAAAGAGTTTACAATCCCTAAAAATTACTGACACTTTTTGGAATTATCTCTCTCGACATTTGTGCACTGTGCTTTTCATTTTTAGATGTAAACTTTTTTCTTAAATCAAAAATTGAGTTTTCTCTTTTCCTTCATCTCGTAAAACAAAAAAGAGATAAAAGGTAAATAGATTACAACAAAATGAAAATTTTAGAGTTTATGTATGGAAAAAATTTAAAACAAAAAAAAGTAAGCAAAGAAAATTTATTCACACACCACAGATAAACACAAAATTTTTGTTATCCAGGTTCGGGAAATTCAACATGTTCAACCCTAATAGCTTGAAATTTTATAAGAAAGAGATTTTTCTACACATGTTTTAAAAATAGATATGCATGCTTGAAACATGTTAAAGATGCAAATGACCTATGGATCCATATATTTTAAAGAGGATAACATACGCTCATTAAATTCTCAAGTGAACCAGCTGTGGGATATTTACCCAAGTCAAACAAGTTATTATTTTGCCCATTTACAAATAGCTGACCTAACGATCGTAGATGATTGTAAAGTGATTTATCATGCATAACGGGCTATATCTTTGTAAGGAAAGACTTATGGATTAGGAGTCAACACTCAGTTAAAAATCCCCTGCCTCCCCCCTTTTTTCGATGATTTCAAAACCTAATATATAAAAACTAAAAAGAGTTTACAATCCCTACAAATTACAGTCACTTTTTGGAATTATCTCTCTCTACATTTTTGCATTGTGCATTTCCATTTTAGATGTATATTTTTTGTTTAAATCAAAACTTGAGTTTTCACATTCGCTTA
Organism: Aristolochia californica; assembly: GCF_029961685.1. Classification (NCBI taxonomy): domain Eukaryota; kingdom Viridiplantae; phylum Streptophyta; class Magnoliopsida; order Piperales; family Aristolochiaceae; genus Aristolochia; species Aristolochia californica. Next base: position 15,184,352 of record NW_027181782.1, on the reverse strand, counting down.
ATCTCGTAAACAAAAAAGAGATAAAAAGGTAAATAGATCACAAAAAAATGAAAATTTTAGAGTTTATGTATGGTAAAATATTAAAATAATAACAAATGTAAGCAAAAAAATTTACTCACACACCACAGTTGAACACAAATGTTTTGTTATCCAAGTTTGAGAAATTCCACTGGTTCAACCCTTATAGCTTGGAATTTTATAAGAAAGAGATTTTTCTACACATGTTTTAAAAAAGGATATGCATACTTGAAACATGGTAAAGATGCAAATGACCTATGGATCCAAACCTTTTAAAGAGAATAACAAACGCTCATTAAATTCTCAAGTGAACCTACGGTGGGATATTTACCCGAGTCAAACAAGCCATTATTTTGCCCATTTACAAAAAGCTGAGCTAACGATGATAGGTGATTGTAAAGTGATTTATGATGTGTAACGGGCTATATTTTTGTGAGGAATGACTTATGGATTGGGAGTCAACCCTAAGTTAAAAATCCCCGCCTCCCCCATTTTCATGACAATTGCAAAAGCTAATATATAAAAACTAAAAAGAGTTTAAAATCCCTAAAAATTACAGACACATTTTGGAATTATCTCTCTCTACATTTGTTCACATTGCATTTCCATTTTAGATGTATATTTTTTTCTTAAATTAAAACTTGAGTTTTCACTTTACCCTTCATCTCGTAAACCAAAAGAGATAAAAGGAAAATAGATCACAAAAAATGAAAGTTTTTGAGTTTATGTATGGAAAATAATTCAAACAATAAAGAGTGTAAGCAAAGATAATTTATTCACACACCACAAATCAACACAAAAGTTTCGTTATCCAAGTTTGGGAAATTCCTCTGGTTCAACCCTATTAACCTGGAATTTTGTATGAAAGAGATTTTTCTACACATGTTTTAAAAAAGGATATGCATGCTTGAAACATGTTAAAGAAGCAAATGACCTATGGATCCAAACCTTTTAAAGCAAATAACAAATGCTCATTAAATTCTCAAGTGAACATGCAATGGGATATTTACCTGAGTCAGACAAGCCATTATTTTTCCGATTCACAAAAACCTAACTTAACCATCATAAAAGATTGTAAAGTGTTTTATCATGCATAACATGCTATATTTTTGTAAGGAATGACTTACGGATTGGGAGTCTATACTGAGTTAAAAATGCCCCGCCTCCCCCCTTTCCTGACGATTGCAAAACCTAATATATAAAAACTAAAAAGAGTTTACAATTCCGTTAAATTACAAACACTTTTTTGAATTATCTCTCTCTATATTTATGCACAGTGAATTACAATTTTAGTTGTATATTTTTTTCTTAAATCAAAACTTCAGTTTTTACTGTCCCTTCATCTCGTAAACCAAAAAGAGAAAAAAGGCATATAGATACTAACAAAATGAAAATTTTAGAGTTTATGTATGGAAAAAATTTTAAACAATAACAAGTGTAGGCAAAGAAAATTTAATCACACTCCACAGATGAACACAAAAGTTTAGTTATCCATGTTTGGGAAATTCCACTGGTTCAATAGTAATAGCTTGGAATTTTATAAGAAATAGATTTTTCTACACTGGTTTAAAATATGGATATGCATGCTTGAACCATGTTGGAGATGCAAATGACATATGGATCCAAACCTTTTAAAGAGAATAACAAACGCTCATTATATTCTCAAGTGAACGTGCTGTCGGATATTTACCCGAGTGAGAAAAGCCATTATTTTGCCTGTTTAGAAAAAGATGACCTAACGATCGTAGATGATTTGAAAGTTATTTATCATGAGTAACAGGCTGTAGTTTTTTAAGGAATGAGTTATGGATTGGGAGTTAACACTCAGTTAAAAATTCTCCGCCTCCCCCTTTTTCCCGACGATTGCAAAACCTAATATATAAAAAATAAAAAGAGTTTACAATCCCTAAAAATTACAGACATTTTTTGGAATTATCTCTCTCTACATTTGTGCACTGTGCATTTCCATTTTAGATGTATATTTTTTTGTTAAATCAAAACTTGAGTTTACACTATCCCTTTATCTCCTAAACCAAAAAGGGATAAAAGGCAAATAGATCACAATAAAATGAAAATTTTAGAATTTATGTATGGAAAAAATTTAAAACAATAAAAAATGTAAGCAAAGAAAATTTATTCACACCAAAGTTGAACACAAATGTTTTGTTATCCAAGTTTGGGAAATTCCACTAGTTCAACCCAAATTGCTTGGAATTTTATAAGAAAGATTTGTCTACACATGTTTTAAAAATGGATGTGCATGCTTGAAACTTGTTTAAGATGCAAATGACCTATGGATCGAAACATTTTAAAGAGAATCACAAACGCTCATTAAATCCTCAAGTGAAAGTGCGGTGGGAAATTTACCGAAGTCAAAGAAACCATTGTTTTGACCATTTAAAAAAAGCTGACCTAGCGATGATAGATGATTGTAAAGTGATTTATCATGAGTAATGGGCTATATTTTTGTAAGGGATGACTTATGGATTGGTAGTCAACACTCAGTTAAAATCCCTCTTCCCCGACGATTGCAATCCCTAATAATTACAGACACACTTTGGAATTATCTCTCTCTACATTTGTCCATTGTGCATTTCCTTTTTAGATGTATATTTCTTTCTTAAATCAATAGTTGAGTTTTCACTTTCCCTTCATCTCGTAAACTGAAAAGTGATAAAAGGCAAATATATCACAACCCAAATAGCTTTGAATGTTATCAGAAAGTGATTTTTCCTAACATGTTTCAAAAATGGATATGTCCTATGGATCCAAAAAATTTAAAGAGAATTACAAACGCTCATTAAACTCTCATGTGAACGTGCGGTGGGATATTTACCCGAGTCAGACAATCCTTTATTTTTCCCATTTAAAAAAGGTTGACCTAATGATCATAGATGATTCTAAAGTGATTTATTATGCATAACGGGCTATATTTTGGTAAGGAATGGCTTATGGATTGGGAGTGAACACTCAGTTAAAAACCCCCCGCCTTCCCCCTTTTCCTGACGATTGAAAAACCTAATATATAAAAACTAAAAAGAGTTTACAATCCCTAAAAATTACAGAAATTTTTTGGAATTATCTCTCTCTACATTTGTGCACTATTCATTTCCATTTTAGATGTAAATTTTTTTCTTAAATAAAAAGTTTGTTTTGACTTTCCCTTCATCTTGTAAACAAAAAAGAGATAAAAGCCAAATACACCACAACAAAATGAAAATTTTAGAGTTCATGTATTGAAAAAATTTTAAACAATAACAAGTGGGAGCATAGAAAATTTGATCACACACCACAGACGAACACAAAACTTTTCTTATCCAAGTTTGGGAAATTCCACTGGTTCAACCCTAATAGCTTGGAATTATATAAGAAAGAGATTTTTCTACACAGGTTTAGAAAATGGATATGCATGCTTGAAACATGTTAAAGAAGCAAATGAGCTATGGATCCAAACCTTTTAAAGAGAATAAAAAACGCTGATTAAATTCTCAAGTGAACGTGCGGTGGCATATTAACCCGAGTCAAACTAGCCTTTATATTTCCCATTTAAAAAAGTTGACCTAACGATCATAGATGATTGTAAAGTGATTTATCATGCGTAACGGGCTATAGTTTTGTAAGGAATGACTTATGGATTGGGAGTCAACCCTAAGTTAAAAATTCCCCGCCTCCCCCCCCTTTTCCTGATGATTGTAAAACCTAATAAATAAAAACTAAAAATAGTTTACAATCCCCTAAAATTACTAACACTTTTTGTAATTATCTCTCTCGACATTTGTGCACTATGCATTTCCATTTTCAATGTATTTTGCTTTCATAAATTAAAACTTGACCTTTCACTTTCCCTTCATCTCATAAACAAAAAAGAGATAAAAGGGAAGTAGATCACAACAAAATGAAAATTTTAGAGTTTATGTCTAGAAAAAATTTAAAACAATAACAAATGTAAGCAAAGAAAATTTATTCACACACCACAAATGAACACAAAAGTTTTGTTATCCAAGTTTGGGAAATTCCACTACTTCAACCCTAATAACTTGGAATTTTATATGAAAAGGATTTTTCTACACATGTTTTAAAAATGGATATGCATGCTTGAAACATGTTAAAGATGCAAATGACCTACGGATCCAAACATTTTAAAGAGAATAACAAACACACATTAAATTCTCAAGTGAACGTGTAGTACCTATTTGCAAAAAGCTGACCTAACGATGGTAGATGATTGTAAAGTGTTTTATCATGCGTAATTGGCTATATTTTTGTAAGGAAAGACTTATGGATTGGGAGTCAACACTCAGTTAAAAATCACCCGACTCCTCTTTTTCCCCGACTATTGGAAAACCTAATATATAAAAACTAAAGAGTGTTTACAATTCCTAAAAATTACTGACACACTTTGGAATTATCTCTATCTACATTTTTGCATTGTGCATTACTATTTTAGATGTATATTTTTTACTTAAATCAAAACTTCAGTTATGACTTTCCCTTCATCTCGTAAACAAAAAAGAGATAAAAAACAAATAGATCACAACAAAATGAAAATTTTAGAGTTTATGTATGGAAAAAAATCTTAAACAATAACAAGTGTAAGCAAAGAAATTTATTGACACGCAAAAGTTGAACACAAAAGTTTTGTTATCCAAGTTTGGGAAACTCCACTGGTTCAATCCTTATAGCTTTGAATTTGATAAGAAAGAGATTTTTCTACACAGGTTTAAAAAGTGGATATGCATGCTTGAAACCTGTTAAAGATGCAAATGACCTAAGGATCCAAACAATTTAAAGAGAATAACAAACACTCATTAAATTCTAAAGTGAACGTGCGGTGGGATATTTACCCGAGTCAGACAAGCCTTTGTTTTGCCCATATAAAAAAACCTGACCAACCCATCATAAATGATTGTAAAGTGATTTATCATGCATAACGGGCTATATTTTTGTACGGAATGACTGATGGATTGGCCATCAAGACTCAGTTAAAAAGCCCCCGCCACTCCCCTTTTCTCGACGATTTCAAAACCCAATATATAAAAAATAAAAAGAGTTTACAATCCCCAAAAATAACAGACACTTTTTGGAATTATCTCTCTCCACTTTTGTGCACTGTGCATTTTCATTTTAGATGTATACTTTTTTCTTAAATCAAAACTTGAGTTTTCACTTTCCCTTCATCTTGTAAACAAAAAAAGAGATAAAAGGCAAATAGATCACAACTAAATGAAAATTTTAGAGTTTATGTATAGAAAAAATTTAAAACAATAAAAACTTTAAGCAAAGAAAATTTATTCACACACTACAAATGAACACAAAATTTTTCTAATCCCATTTTGGGAAATTCCACTGGTTCAACCTAATAGCTTGGAATTTTATAAGAAAGAAAATTTTCTACACAGGTTTAAAAAATGGATATGCATGCTTGAAACATGTCAATGATGCAAATGACCTATGGATCCAAACATTTTAAAGAGAATAAAAAACGCTCATTAAATTCTTAAGTGAACATGCAGTGGGATTTTAACTCGAGTCAGAAAAACCATTATTTTGCCTATTTAAAAAAAGCTAACCTAACAATCATAGATGATTGTAAAGTGATTTATCATGCGTAACGGGCTATATTTTTTTAAGGAATGACTTATGGATTGGGAGTCAACAATCAGTTAAAAATCCCATGCCTCTCCCCTTTTCTAGACGATTGTAAAACCTAATATATAAAAACTAAAAAGAGTTTACAATCCCTTCAAATTACATACACTTTTTGGAATTATCTCTCTCTACATTTGTGCACTGGATATTTCCATTTTAGATGTATATTTTTTTCTTAAATCAAAATTTGAGTTTTCACTTTACCTTCATCTCATAAACAAAAAAGAGATAAAAGGAAAATAGATCACAACAAATGAAAATTTTAGAGTTTATATATGGACAAATTTTTAAACAATAACAAGTGTAAGCAAAGAAAATTTATTCACACACCACAGATGAACAAAAAAGTTTTGTTATCCAAGTTTGGGAAATTTTACTGGTTCAATCCAAATAGCTTGGAATTTTATAAGAAAGATATTTTTTCACATAGGTATAAAAAAGTGATATGCAGGCTTGAAACATGTTAAAGATGCAAATGACCAATGGATCCTATCCTTTTAAAGGGAATAACAAATGCTCATTAAATTCTCAAGTTAACGTGCGATGGGATATTTACTCGAGTGAGACAAGCCATTATTTTTCCCATTTAAAAAAAGATGACCTAAAGATCATAGAAGATTGTAAAGTGATTTATAATGCCTAACAGGGATTGGCTTATGGATTGAGAATTAACACTCAATAAAAAATTCCACGCCTCCCCCTTTTCCCGATGATTGCAAAACCTAATATATAAAAACTAAAAAGAGTTTACAATCCCTAAAAGTTACAGACACTCTTTGGAATTATCTCTCTCTACATTTATGCACTGTGAATTTCCGTTTTAGTTGTATATTTGTTTCTTAGATAAAAACTTGAGTTTTCACTTTCCCTTCATCTCGTTAACAAATAAGAGATACAAGGCAAATAGATCACAACAAAATGAAAATTTTAGATTTTATGTATGGAAAAAATTTAAAACAATAACAAACGTAAGCAAAGAAAATTTATTCACACACCACAAATGAACACAAAAGTTTTGTTATCCAAGTTTGGAAAATTCAACTGGTTCAACCCTAATAGCTTGGAATTTTGTAAGAATGAGATTTTTCTACACATGTTTTAAAAACGGATACGCATGCTTGAAACATGTTAAAGATGCAAATGACCTATGCATCCAAACCTTTTAAAGAGAACAACAAATGCTCATTAAATTCTCAAGTGAACGTGCGGGTGGGATATTTTCCTGAGTTAGACAAGCCATTATTTTTCCCATTTACAAAAATCTGACCTAACCATCATAAATAATTGTAAAGTGATTTATCATGCCTAGCAGGCCATATTTTTTTAAAGAATGACTTATGGATTGGCTGTCAACACTCAGTTAAAAATCCCCTGCCTCCCCCCTTTTCTTGACGATTGCAAAACCTAATATATAAAAACTAAAAAGAGTTTACAATCCCTCAAAATTATAGACACTTTTTGGAATTATCTCTCTCCACATTTGTGCACTGTGCATTTCCAATATAGAAGTATACTATTTTCTTAAATGAAACCTTGAGTTTTCACTTTCCCTTCATCTCGTAAACAAAAAAGAGATTAGAGGCAAATAGATCACAACAAAATGAAAATTTTAGAGTTTATGTATGGAAAAAATTTTAAACAATAACGAGTGTAAGCAAAGAAAATTTATTCACAACCACAGATGAAGACAAATGTTTTGTTATCCAATTTTGGGAAATTCCACTTGTTCAACCCAAATAGCTTGGAATTTTATTAGAAAGAGATTTTTCTACACATGTTTCAAAAATGGATATGCATGCTTGAAACATGTTAAAGATGAAAATGACCTATGGATCCAAACCTTTTAAAGAGAATAACAAATGCTCGGTAACCTCTCAAGTGAATGTGCAGTGGGATATTTACCCGAGTCAGACAAGCCATTAGTTTGCAAATTTAAAAAAAGTTGACCTAATAATCATAGATGATTGTAAAGTGATTTATCATGCGTAACGGGCTTTATTTTTGTAAGGAATGACTTATGGATTGGGATTCAACACATAGTTAAAAATCCCCCGCCTCCCCTCTTTTTCTAACCTTTGCAAAACCTAATATATAAAAACTAAAAATAGTTTACAATCTTTAAAAAATATAGATAGTTTTTGGAATTATCTCTCTCTACATTTGTGCACTGTTCATTTCAATTTTAGATGTATATTTTTTTCTTGAATCAAAACTTGAGTTTTCATTTTGCCTTCATCTCGTAAAAAAAAAGAAAAAAAAGGCATATAGATCATAACAAAATGAAAATTTTAGACTTTATATATGGAAAAAATTTTAAATAATAACAAGTATAAGCATAGAAAATTTATTCACACACCACATATGAACACAATAGTTTTGTTTTCCAAGTTTGGGAAATTCCATTGGTTCAATCCTAATAGCTTGGCTTTTTATAAGAAAGAGATTTTTCTACACAGGTTTAAAAAATGTATATGCATACTTGAAACATGTTAAAGATGCAAGTGGCCTATGGATCCAAACCTTTTAAAGAGAATAAAAAACGCTCATTAAATTCTCAAGTGAACGTGCAGTGGGATATTTACTCGAGTGAGACAAGCCATTATTTTGCCCATTTTCATAAAATTAAGATGACCTAATGATCGTAGATGATTTTAAAGTGATTTATCATGCGTAACAGGCTATAGTTTTGTAAGGAATGACTTATGGATATGGAGTCAACACTCAGATAAAAATTCTCCGCCTCCCCCCTTTTCCCGACGATTGCAAAACCTTATATATAAATACTAAAAAGGGTTTACAATCCCTAAAAATTACAGGCACATTTTGGAATTATCTCTCTCTACATTTGTGCACTATGCATTTCCATTTTAGATGTATATTTTTTTCTAAAATTAAAACTTAAGTTTTCACTTTGCCTTCATCTCGTAAACAAAAAAGAGTTAAAAGGCAAATAGATCTCAAAAAAATGAAAATTTTAGAGTTTATGAATGGGAAAAATTTTAAACAATAAAAAATGTAGGCAAAGAAAATTTATTCACACACCACAAATGAGTTTTGTTATCCAAGTTTGGGAATTTCCATTGGTTCAACCCTAATAGTTTGGAATTTTATAAGAAAGAGAATTTTCTACACATGTTTTAAAAATGGATATGCATGCTTGAAATAAGTTAAAGATGCAAATGACCTATGGATCAAAACCTTTTAAAGAGAATAAGAAACACTCATTAAATTCTCAATTAAACCTGTTGTGGGATATTTACCCGATTCCCCCGCCTCCCCCCTTTTATCAAAGATTACAAAACCCAATATATAAAAACTAAAAAGAGTTTACAATCCCTAAAAATTACAGACATATTTTGCAATTATCTCTCTCCACATTTGTGCACTATGCATTTCCATTTTAGATGTATACTTTTTCTTAAATCAAAACATGAGTTTTCACATTCCCTTCATCTCGTAAAAAAAAAAGAGATAAAAGGCAAATAGATCACAAAAAAATGAAAATTTTAGAGTTCAGGTATGGAAAAAATTTAAAACAATAACATAAGTAAGCAAAGAAAATTTATTCACACACCACAGATGAACACAAAAGTTTTGTTAACCAAGTTTGGGAAATTCCACTAATTAATAGCTTGGAATTTTTTAAGGAAGAGATTTTTCTACACATGTTATAAAAATTGATAAGCATGCTTGAAACATGTTAAAGATGTAAATGACCTATGGATCCAAACCTTTTAAAGAGAATAACAAACGCTCATAAAATTTTCAAGTGAACGTGTGGTGGGATATTTACACGAGTCAAACAAGACATTATTTTGTCCATTTACAAAAAGCTGACCTAACGATCATAGATGATTGTAAAGTGAATTATCATCCATAACAGGCTATATTTTTGTAGGCAATGACTTATAGATTGGGAGTCAAGATTCAGTTAAAACACCCCCGCCACCCCCCTTTTCCCGACGATTGCAAAACCTAATATATAAAAACTAAAAAAAGTTTACAATCCCAAAAAACTATAGACATTTTTTGGAATTATTTCTCTCTACATTTGTGCACTGTGGATTTACATTTTAGATGTCAAGTTTTTTTCTTAAATAAAATTTTCTGTTTTCAATTTCCTTTCATCCCATACACAAAAAAGTGATAAAAGGCAAATAGATCACAGCAAAATGAAAATTTTAGAGTTTATGTATGGAAAAACTTTTAAAAAATAACAAATGTAAGCGTAGAAAATTTATTCAGACACCACAAATGAACACAAAAGTTTTTTTATCCGTGTTTGGGAAATTCCACTGGTTCAACCCTAATAGCTTGGAATTTTATAAAAAAGAGATTTTTCTACAAATGTTTTAAAAATGGATATGCATGGTTGAAACATGTTAAAGATACAAATGACCTATGGATGCAAACCTTTTAAATAAAAAAACAAACTCTCTTTAAATTCTTGAGTGAACGTGCATTGGGATATATACCCGAGTCAGACACGCCATTATTTTGCCCATTTACAAACACCTGACCTAACCATAATCAATGATTGTAAAGTGATTTATCATATGTAACGGGCTATATTTTTGTAAGGAATAACTTATGGATTGGGAGTCAACACTTAGTTAAAAATCCCCCCTCCCCCCTTTTCCCAACAATTGCAATACCTTATATATAAAAACTAAAAAGATTTTACAATCCCAAAAAATTTCAGACAATTTTTGGAATTATCTCTCTCTACATTTGTGCACTGTGCATTTCCATTTTAAATGTACATTTTTTTCTTAAATCAAAACTTCATTTTTCCCTTTCCCTTCATTTTATAAAAAAAAAAGTCATAAAAGGCAAATAGATCAGAACAAAATGAAAATTTTAGAGTTTATGTATGGAAAAATTTTTAAAAATTACAAATGTATCAATGAAAATTTATTCACACACCACAAATTAACACAAAATTTTTGTTATCCAAGTTTGGGAAATTCTACTGGTTCAACCCTGATAGCTTGGAACTTTATAAGAAAGAGATTTTTATACACCTATTTTAAAAATGGATATGCATACTTGAAACAAGTTAAAGATGCAAATGACCTACGGATCCAAACCTTTTAATGAGCATAAAAAAATGCTCATTCATTTCTCAAGTGAATGTGGGGTGGGATATATACCTGAGTCAGACTAGCCATTATTTTGCCTATTTCTACAAACCTGACCTAACCATCATGAATGATTGTAAAGTGATTTATCATGCGTAACAGGCTATATTTTTGTATGGAATGACTTATGGATTGGGAGTCAACACTCATTTAAAAATCCCCTGCCTCCCCTCTTTTCCCGATGATTTCAAAACCTAATATATAAAAACTAAAAACAGTTTACAATCCCAAACAATTACAAACACTTTTTGGAATTATATCTCTCTACATTTGTGCACTGTACATTTCCATTTTAGATGTATATTTTTTTATTAAATCAAAACTTCAGCTTTCACTTTCCCTTCATCTTGTCAACAAAAAGTGATAAAACGCAAATAGATCAGAACAAAATGAAAATTTTAGAGTTTATGTATGGAAAAATTTTTAAAAATTACAAATGTATCAAAGAAAATTTATTCACACACCACAAATGAACACAAAAGTTTTGTTATCCAAGTTTTGGAAATTCCACTGGTTTTATGAGAACAATAAACGGTCATTAAATTATCAAGTGAACGTGGGGTAGGATATATACCTGAGTCAGACTAGCCTTTATTTTGCCTATTTAAAAAAACCTGACCGAACCATCATAAATGATTGTAAAGTGATTTATCATGCATAACAGGCTATATTTTTAAACGAAATGAGTAACGGATTGAGAGTCAAACACTCAGTTAAAAATCCCACGCTTCCCCTCTTTTCCCGACGATTGCAAAACCTTATATATAAAAACAAAAAAGAGTTTACAATCCATAAAAATTACAGAAACTTTTTTGAATTATCTCTCTCAACATTTGTGCACTGTACATTTCCATTTTAGATGTATATTTTTTTCTTAAATCAAAACTTGAGTTTTCACTTTCCCTTCATCTTGTACACAAAAAATAGATAAAAGGCAAAGAGATCACAACAAAATGAAAAATTTAAAGTTTATGTATGAAAAAATTTAAAAAAATAACAAATGTAAGCAAAGAAAACTTCTTCACACACCACAAATGAAGACAAAAGTTTTGTTATCCAAGTTTGGGAAATTCCACTGGTTCAACCCTAATAGGTCTGAATTTTATAAGAAAGAGATTTGTCTACACATGTTTTAAAAATGGATACGCATGCTTGAAACATGTTAAAGATGCAAATGACCTTTGGATCCAAACTATTTTAAGAGAATAATAAACGCTCTTTAAATTCTCAAGTGAACGTGTGGTGGGATATTTACATGAGTAAGACAAGTCATTATTCTGCCCATTTACTAAAATTTGACCTAACGATCATAGATGATTGTAAAGTGATTTATATTGGGTAAAGGGCTATATTTTTGTAAGGAATTACTTATGGTTTGGGAGTCAACACTCAGTTAAAAACTCCCCCACCACCACCCTTTTCCCAACAACTGTAAAACCTCATATATATAAACTAAAAAGAGTTTACATTCCCAAAAAATTATAGACACTTTTTGGAATTATCTCTCTCTACATTTGTGAACTTTTCATATCCATTTTAGATCTATATTTTTGTCTTAAATCAAAACTTGAGTTTTCACTTTCCCTTCATTTCGTAAACAAAAAAGAGATAAAAGGCTAATAGATGACAATAAAATGAAAAATTTAGAGTTCATGTGCGGAAAAAAATATAAAACAATAAGAAATTTAAGCATAGAAAATTTATTCACACACCACAAATGAACGCAAAAGTTTTGTTCTCCAAGTTTGGGAAAATCCACTGGTTCAACCCTAATAGCTTGGAATTTTATAAGAAAGACATTTTTCTACACAAGTTTTAAAATGGATATGCAAGTTTGAAACATGTTAAAGATGCAAATGACCTATGGATCCAAACCTCTTAAAGAGAATAACAAATGCTGATTAAATTCTCATGTGAACGTGCGGTGGAATATTTACCCGAGTTAGATAAGTCATTATTTTGCCCATTTACTAAAACCTGACCTAACCATCATAAATGATTGTGAAGTGATTTCTCATGCGTAACGTGCTTTATTTTTGTACAGAATGACTTATGAATTGGGAGCCAACCCTCAGTTAAAATTTCCCCGCCTCCCCCCTTTTCCCGACGATTGCAAAATCTAATATACCAAAACTAACAAGTGTTTACAATCCCTAAATATTACAAACACTTTTTGGAATTATCTCTCTCCAAATTTGTGCACTGTGCATTTCCATTTTAGATGTACACTTTTTTCTTAAATAAAAAATTTGAGTTTTCACTTTCCCATCATCACGTAAAAAAGAGATAAAAGGCCAATAGATCACAACAAAATGAAAATTTTAAAGTTTATTGATGGAAAAAATTTAAAAAAAAACAAATGTAAGCAAAGAAAATTTATTCACACACCACAGATGAGCACAAATGTTTTGTTATCCAAGTTCTGAAATTCCACTGGTTCAACCCTATTTGCTTGGAATTTTATAAGAAATAGATTTTTCTACTGATGTTTTAAAAATGGATATGCATGCTTGAAACATGTTAAAGATGCAAATGTCCTAAGGATCCAAACCTTTTACAAAAAGCAAACCTAACGATGATAAATGATTTTAAAGTGATTTATCATGCGTAATAGGCTAAATTTTTTTAAGGAATGACTTATGGATTGGGAGTCAACACTCAGTTAGAAATCACCCGCCTCCCCCCTTTTTCGGACAATTGCAAAACCTAATATATAAAAACTATATAGAATTTAAAATCCCCAAAAATTATAGACACTTTTTGGAATTACCTCTCTCTCCACATTTGTGTACTTTGCATTTCCATTTTAGATGTATACTTTTTTCTTAAATCAAAACTTGAGTTTTCACTTTCCCTTCATCTCGTTCAAAAAAAAAGAGATAAAAGGCAAATAGATCACAACAAAATGAAAATTTTAGAGGTTATGAATGGAAAAACATTTAAAACAATAATAAATGTATCAAAAAACATTTATTCATACAACACGGATGAACACAAAAGTTTTATTATGCAAGTTTAGGAAATTCCACTAGTTCAACCCTAATAGCATGGAATTTTATATGGAAGAGATTTTTATACACATGTCTTCAAAATGTATATGCCTGCTAGAAACATGTTAAACATGCAAATGACTTATGGATCCAAACAATTTAAAGAGAATAAAAAATGCTTATTAAATTCTCAAGTGAACGTGAGGTGGATATTTAGCCGAGTATGACATGCCATTGTTTTTCCCATTCACAAAAACCTGACCTAACCATCCTAAATGATTGTAAAGTTATTTATCTTGCGTAAAGGGCGAAATTTTTTTACGGAATGACTTATGGATTGGGCGTCAACCCTAAGTTAAAAATCCCCCGCCTCTCCCCATTTCTTGACAATAGCATAACCAAATATATAAAAACTAAAAAGAGTTTACAATCCCCAAATATTACAGACACTTTTTGGAATTATCTCTCTCCACATTTGTGCACTGTGCATTTCCATTTTAGATGTATAGTTTTTTCTTAAATCAAAAAGTGAGTTTTCACTTTCCATTCATCTCGTAAACCAAAAAGAGATAAAAGGCAAATAGATCACAACAAAATGAAAATTTTAGATTTTATGTATGGAAAAAATTTTGAACAATAACAAATGTAAGCAAAGAAAATTTATTCACACACTACCGATGAACACAAAATTTTTTTTATGCATGTTTAGGAAATTCCACTGGTTCAACCCTAATAGCTTGAAATTTAATATGAAAGAGATTTTTCTACACATGGTTTAAAAATGGATATGCATGCTTGAAACATGTTAAAGATGCAAATGACCTATGGAACCAAACCTTTTAAAGAGAATAACAAACGCTCATTAAATTCTCAAGTGAACATGCGGTGGGATATTTACCCGTCAGACAAGCAAATATTTTATCCATTTAAAAAAACTAACCTAATGATCATAGATGATTGTAAAGTGATTTATCATTCTTAACTTGCTTTATTTTTTTAAGGAATGACTTATGGATAGGGAGTCAACACTGAGTTAAAAATCCCCTGCCTCCCCCCTTTTCTTGACGATTGCAAAACCAACTAAAAAGTGTTTACAATCCCTAAAAATTACAAACACTTTTTTGAATTATATCTCTCTAGATTTGTGCACTCTGTATTTCCATTTTAGATGTATACTTTTTTCTTAAATCAAAACATGAGTTTTCACTTTCCCTTCATCTCGCAAAAAAAAAAACAGAAATAAACGGAAAATAGATCACAACAAAATAAAAATTTTAAAGTTTATGTATGAAAAAATATAAAACAATAAAAAATGTAAGCAAAAAAAATTTATTCACACACCAGAGATGAAAACAAAAGTATTGTTATCCAGGTTTGGGAAATTCCACTGGTTCAACCATAATTGCTTGGAATTTTAGAAGAACTAGATTTTTCTACCCATGTTTTAAAAATTGATATGCATGCTCGAAAATTTTTAAAGATGCAACTTACCCATGGATCCAAACATTTGAAAGAGAATACCAAACACTCATTAAATTCTCAAGTGAATGTGCGGTAGGATATTTAGACGAGGCAGACAAGTCATTCTTTTGCCCATTTAAAAAAAGGTGACCTAACAATCATAGATGATTGTAAACTAATTTATCATGCGTAACAGGCTATAGTTTTGTGAGGAATTACTTATGGATTGGGAGTCAACACTCAGTTAAAAACCGCCGCCTCCCCCTTTTTCCGACGATTGCAAAACCTAATATATAAAAACTAAAAAGATGTTACAATCCCTAAAAATTTAAGTCACTTGTTTGAATTATCTCTCTCTACATTTGTGCACTGTACATTTCCATTTTAGATGTATACTTTTTTTTTAAATCAAATCTTGAGTTTTCACTTTCCCATCATCTCGTTTACAAAAAAGAGATAAAAGGCAAGTAGATCACAATAAAATGAAAATTTTAAAGTTAATGTACGAAAAAATTTTAAAACAATAACTAATGTATGCAAATAAAATTTATTCACACACCAAACATGAAGACAAAAGTTTTGTTATCCATGTTTTGGAAATTCCACTGGTTCAACCCTAATTGCTTGGAATTTTGTAAGAAAGAGATTTTTCTACACATGTTTTAAAAATTGTTATGCATGCTTGAAACATGTTGAAGATGCAAATGACCTATGGATCCAAACCTTTTAATGAGAATAACAAATGCACATTAATTTCTCAAGTGAACGTGCAGTGGAATATTTACCCGAGTCAAACAAGCCATTATTTTGCCCATTTACAAATAGATGACCGAATGATGATAGATGATTGTAAAGTGATTTATCATGCTTAATGGGCTATATTTTGTAAAGGAATTACTTATGGATTGAGAGTCAACACTCAGTTTAAAATCCCCGGCCACCCCCCTTTTCTTGATGATTGCAAAACCTACTTTATAAAAAATAAAAAGAGTTTATAATCCATAAAAATTACACACACTTTTATGAATTATCTCTCTCTTCACTTGTGCACTGTGCATTTCTATTTTAGATCTATCATTTTTTGTTAAATCCAAACTTGAGTTTACACTTTTCTTTCATCTCATAAACAAAAAATAAATACATGGAAAATAGATTACAACAAAATCAAAATTTTTGAGTTTGTGTATGGAAAAAATTTAAAATAATAGCAAATGAATGCAAAGAAAATTTATTCACACACCACAGATGAACACAAATGTTTTGTTATCCATGTTTGAGAAATTTCACTAGTTCAACCATAATAGCTTGGAATTTTAGAAGAATGAAATTTTTCTACACATGTTTTAAAAATGGATACGCATGCTTCAAACAAGTTAAAGAAGCAAATGACATATGGATCCAAACCTTGCAAAGAGAATACCAAATGCTCATTAAATTCTCAAGTGAACGTGCGGTGGGATATTTACACGAGTCAAACAAACCATTATTTTGCCCATTTACAAAAAGTTGACCTAACGATCATAAATGATTGTAAAGTGATTTATCATGTGTAACCGGTTATATTTTTGTAAAGAATGACTTATGGATTGGGAGTCAACACTCAGTTAAAAATACCCTGCCACCCCCTTTTCCCGAGATTGAAAACCTAATATATTAAAATTAAAAGAGTTTACAAACACTAAAAATTACAGATACTTTTTGGAAGTATCTCTCTCAACATTTGAGCATTGTGCATTTCCATTTTAGATGTATATTTTTTTCTGAAATCAATACTTGAGTTTTCACTTTCCCTTAATCTTGTAAACAAAAATTAGATAAAAGGCAAATAGATCACAACAAAATGAAAATTTTAGAGTTCATGTATGGAAAATTTTTAAAACAATAAAAATGTAAGCAAAGAAAATTTTTTCACACACCACAAATGAACACAAAAGTTTTGTTTTCCAAGTTTAGAAAATTCCTCTAGGTCAACCCTTATTACTTGGAATTTTATAAGAAAGAGATTTGTTTACACATTTTTTTCAAAATGGATATGCATGCTTGAAACATGTTAAAGAAGCAAATGACATATGGATCCAAATCTTTTAAAGAGAATAACAAACACTCATTAAATTCTCAAGTAAACGTGCGGTGGGATATTTTCCCAAGTGAGACAAGCCATTATTTTGCCCATTTAGAAACAACAGACCTAACGATCATAAATGATTGTAAAGTGAGTTATCATGCATAACATGCTATATTTTTGTAAAGAATGACTTATGGATTAGGAGTCAACATTCAGTTAAAATTCTCCCGCCTCCCCCTTTTCCCGACGATTGCAAAACCTAATATATAAAAGCTAAAAAGAGTTTACATTCCCTAAAAATTACAAACACATTTTGGAATTATATATCTCTACATTTGTGCACTGTGCATTTCCATTTTGGATGTATAATTTTTTCTTAAATCATAACTTGAGTTTTCACTCTCCCTTCAACTCGTAAACAAAAAAGTGATAAAAGGCAAACAGATCACAACAAAATGAAAATATTAGAGTTTATGTAAGGAAAAAATTTAAAACAATAACAAAGGTAAGCAAAGAAAATTTATTCACACACCACTGATGAACAAAAATTTTTTGTTATCCAAGTTTGGGAAATTCCACTGGTTCAACCCTTATAGCTTGGAATTTTATAAGAAAAAATTTTTTATTTACATGTTTTAGAAATGGATATGCATTCTTGTAACATGTTAAAGATGCAAATGACCTATGGATCCAAACCTTTTAAAGAAAATAACAAACGCTCATTAAATTCTAAAGTGAACGTGCGGTGGGATATTTACCCGAGTCAAACAAGCCATTATTTTGCCCATTTAGAAAAAGCAGACCTAACGATCATAGAAGATTGTACAGTGATTTATCATGCATACTAGGCTATATTTTTGTAAGAAATGACTTGTGGATTGGGATTCAACCCTCAGGTAAAAATCCCCCGCCTCCCCCCTTTTCCCGACGATTCCAAAATCTAATATATAAAAACTAAAAAGAGTTTACAATCCCTAAAAATTACAGATACTTTTGGGAATTATCTCTCTCTACATTAGCGTACTTTGCATTTCAATTTTAGATGTATATTTTTTTCTTAAATAAAAACTTGATTTTTCACTTTCCCATCATCTCGTAAACAAAAAAAGGAGATAAAATGCAAATACATCACAACAAAATGAAAATTTTAGAGTTTATGTATGGAAAAAATTTAAAACAATAACAAATCTATGTAAATAAAATTTATTCACACACCACAGTTGAACACAAAATTTTTGTAATCCAAGTTTGGGAAATTCCTTTGGTTCAACCCTAATAGCTTGGAATTTTATAAGAAAGAGATTTTTCTACACATGTTTTAAAAATGGATATGCATGCTTGAAACATGTTAAAGATGCAAATTACCAATGGATCAAAACCTTTTAAAAAGAATAACAAATGCTCATTAAATTTTCAAGTGAACATGTGGTGGGATATTTAACCGAGTCCAACAAGCCATTATTTTACCCATTTAGAAAAAGCTGACCTAACGATCCTAGATGATTGTAAAGTGATTCATTATGCGAAATGGGCTATATATTTTTAAGGAATGACTTATGGTGAACATGTGGTGGGATATTTAACCGAGTCCAACAAGCCATTATTTTACCCATTTAGAAAAAGCTGACCTAACGATCCTAGATGATTGTAAAGTGATTCATTATGCGAAATGGGCTATATATTTTTAAGGAATGACTTATGGTTTCGGAGTCGCCACCCCCCCCCCCCCCCCCCCCCCCCCCCCCCCCACCTTCCCCCTTTCCTGACAATTGCATAACCTAATATATACAAATTAAAAATAATTTACCATCCCTAAAAATTACAGACACTTTTTGGAATTATCTCTCTCTACATTTTTGCACTGTCCATTTCCATTTTAGATGAATATTATTTTCATAAATCAAAACTTGATTTTTAGCTTTCCCATCATCTCGTAAACAAAAAAGAGATAAAAGGCAAACAGATCACAACAAAATGAAAATTTTAGAGTTTATGTATAGAAAAAATTTATAGCAAAAACAAATGTAAGAAACGAAAATTTATTCACACGACACTGATGAACACAAAATTTTTGTTATCAAATTTTTGGAAATTCCATTGGACCAACCCTAATAGCTTCAAATTATATAAAAAAGTGATTTTTCTACACATGTTGTAAAAATGGATATGCTTGCTTGAAACATTTTAAAGATGCAAATGACATGTGGATCCAAAAACCTTTTAAACAGAATAAAAAATGCTCATGAAAGTCTCTAGTGAACGTGGTGGGATATTTACCCGAGTCAAACAAGCCATTATTTTGTCCTTTTGCAAAAAGCTGACCTAACGATCGTAGAAGAGATTTATCATGTGTAACGGGCTATATTTTTTTAAGGAATGACTTATGGATTGGGAGTCAACACTCAATTAAAAATCCCCCGCCTCCCCCCTTTTCTCGACAATTGCAAAACCTAATATATAAAAACTAAAAAGAGTTTACAATCCCTAAAAATTTCATACACTTTTTGGAATTGTCGCTCTCTACATTTGTGCACTGTGCATTTCATTTTAGATGTACATTTTTTTCTTAAATCAAAACTTGAGTTTTCACTTTCCCTTCATCTCATAAAAAAAAGAGATAAAAGGCAAATAGATCACAAAAAATGAAAATTTAAAACTTTTTGTATGGAAAAAATTTAAAACAATAACAAATGTAAACAAATAAAATTTATACACACAACTAATGAACAGAAAAGTTTTGTTATCCAAGTTTTGAAAATTCCACTGTATCAACCCTAATAGTAAGAAATACATTTTTCTACACATGTTTTAAAAATGGATATGCATGCTTGAAACATTTTAAAGATGCAAATGACCTATGGATCCAAACTTTTTAATGAGCATAAGAAACGCTCATTAATTATCAAGTGAACGTGCGATGGGATATTAACCCGAGTTAAACAACCCATTATTTAGCCCATTTTCAAAAAGTTGACCTAACGATGATAGATGATTGTAAAGTGAATTATCATCCGTAACGGACTATATTTTTTTAAGGAATGACTTATGGAAAGGGAGTCAACAGTCAGTTGGAAATATTTCTCTCTACATTTGTGCACTGTGCATTTCTATTTTAGTTGTATATTTTTTTCTTAAATAAAAACTTCAGTTTTCACTTTCCCTTTATCTTGTAAACAAAAAAGTGATAAAAGGCAAATGGTTCAAAACAAAATGAAAATTTTAGAGTTTATGTATGCAAAAAATTTAAAACAACAAAAAATGTAAACAAAGAAAATTTATTCACACACCGCAAATGAACACAAAAGTTTTGTTATCCAAGTTTGGGAAATTCCACTGCTTCAACCCTAATAGCTTGGAAATTCATAAGAAAGAGATTTTTCTACACATGTTTTAAAAATGGATATGCATGCTTGAAACATGTTAAAGATGCAAATAACCTATGGATCCAAACCTTTTAAAGAGAATAACAAACACTAATTAAATTCTCAAGTGAATGTGTGGTGGGATATTTACCCAAGTCAGACAAGCCATTATTTAGCCCTTTTACAAAAACATGACCAACCATCATAAATGATTGTAAAGTGATTTATCATGCGTAACGTGCTTTAATTTTGTACAGAATGACTTATGGATTGGGAGTTAACCAACAATTAAAAATCCTCCACCTCCTCCCATTTCCCGACGATTGCAAAACCTACTATATAAAAACTAAAAAGTGTTTATAATCCCTAAAAATTATCTCTCTCCATATTAGTGCACAGTGCATTTCCATTATAGATGTATACTTTTTTCTTAATACAAAACTTAAGTTTTCACTTTCCCTTTATCACAGCAAAATAAAAATTTTAGAGATTATGTTTGGAAAAAAGTTAAAACAATAAGAAATGTATGCAAAGAAAATTTATTTACACACCACGGATGAACACAAAAGTTTTGTTATCCAAGTTTTGGAAATTCCACTGGTTCAACCTTAATAGCTAGGAATTTTATAAGAAAGAGATTTCTCTACGTGTTTTAAAAATGGATATGCGTGCTTGAAACAGGATAAAGATGCATATGACCTATGGATTCAAACCACTTAAAGAGAATAACAAACGCTCATTAAATTCTCAAGTGAATCTGTTGTGGGATATTTACCCGAGTTAGACAAGCCATTATTTTGCCCATTTAATAAAACCTGACCTAACGATCATAGATGATTGTAAAGTGATTTATCATGCGTAATAGTCTATATTTTTGTAAGAAATGACTTATGGATTGGGAGTCAAAATTCAGATAAAAATCCCCCGCCTCCCCCCTTTTCCAGACGATTGGAAAACCTAATATATAAAAACTAAAAAGAATTTACAATCCCTAAAAATTACAGACATTTTTTGGAATTATCTGTCTGTACTTTTGTGCACTGTGCCTTTCCATTTTAAATAAATATTTTTTTCTTAAATCAAAACTTGAGCTTTCACTTTCCCTTCATCTCGTTAAAAAAAAAGAGATAAAAGGAAAATATATCACAAAAAAAAGAAAATTTTAGAGTTTATGTATAGAAAAAATTTAAAACTATACAAATGTAAGCAAAGAAAATTAATTCACACACCACAGATCAACCCAAAATTTTGTTATCCAAGTTTGGAAAATTCCACTGGTTCAACCATAATAGCTTGGAATTTTATAAGAAAGAGATTTTTCTACACATGTTTTAAAAATGGAAATGCATGCTTGAAACATCTTAATGATGCTAATGACCTATGGATCCAAACCTTTTAAAGAGAATAACGAACGCTCTTTAAATTCTCAAGTGAATGTGCGCTGGGATATTTACCCGAGTTAGACAAGCCATTACTTTGGCCATTTACAAAAAGCTGACCTAACAATCATAGATGATTTTAAATTGATTTATCAAGTGTAATAGGCTATATTTTTGTAAGGAAGGACTTGTGGATTGGTAGTCAACACTCAGTTAAAAATCCCGCCTTTTCCTGACGATTGCAAAACATTATATATAAAAACTAAAAAGAGTTTACAATCCCTTAAAATTACAAACACTTTTTGGAATTTCTCTCTATACTTTTGTGGACTGTGCATTTCCATTTTAGATGTATACTTTTTTCTTAAATCAAAACTTGAGTTTCCACATTCCCTTCATCTCGTAAAACAAAAAAGAGATAAAAGGCAAAAAGATGAAAACCAAATGAAAATTTTAGAGTTCATGTATGGAAAAAATTCAAAACAATAACAAATGTTAGCAAAGAAAATCTATTCACACACCACAAAATCAACCACAAAGTTTTGGGAAATTCCACTGGTTCAACCCTTATAGCTTGGAATTTTAAAGAAAGAGATTTTTCTACACATGTTTTAAAAATGAATATGCATGCTTTAAACATGTTAAAGATGCCAATGACCTATGAATCCAAACTTTATAAAGAGAATATCAAATGCTCATTAAATTCTGAAGTGAGCGTGCGGTGGGATATTTACCCGAGTCAAACAAGCCATTATTTTGCCCATTTACAAAAACCTGACCTAACGATCATAGATGATTGTAGAGTGATTAATCAAGTGTAACTAGCTATATTTTTGTAAGGAAGAACTTATGGGTTGGGAGTCAACACTCAGTTAAAAATTCCCCGTCTCCCCTCTTTTCATAACGATTGCAAACCTAATATATAAAAACTAAAAAGAGGTTAAAATCCCTAAAATTACTGATACTTTTTGGAATTATGTCACTCTACATTTGCGCACTGTGTGTTTCCATTTTAGATGTGTACTTTTTTCTTAAATCGAAACTTGAGTTTCACTTTCCCTTCATCGCGTAAACAAAAAAGAGATAAAAGGCATATAGATCATAACAAAAGGAAAATTTTAGAGTTTTTGTGTGGAACAAATTTTAAACAATAAAAAATGTAACCAAAAAAATTTTATTCACACACCACAGATGAAGACAAAACTTTTGTTATCCAAGTTTAGGAAATTCCACTGGTTCAACCCTAATAGCTTGGAATTTTATATAAAAGAGATTTTTCTACACGTGTTTTAAAAATGGATAAGCATGCTTGAAACATGATAAAAATGCAAATGACCAAAGGATCCAAACCTTTTAAAGAGAATAACAAACACTCATAAAATTCACAAGTGAACGTGCGGTGGGATATTCACCCGAGTCAGACAAGCTATTATTTTGCCCATTTAATAAAACCTGACCTAAGGATCATAGATGATTGTAAAGTGATTTATCATGCATAATGGGCTATTTTTTTTAAGAAATGACTATGGATTGGGAGTCAACATTTAGTTAAAAATCCCCTGCCTCAACCCTTTTCTCAACGATTGCAAAACTTAATGTATAAAAACTAAAAAGAGTTTCCAATCCCTAAAAATTAAAGACACTTTTTGGAATTATCTCTCTATATTTTTTTGCACAGTGCATTTCTATTTTAGATGTATTTTTTTCTTAAATAAAAAATTGAGTTTCTCTTTCCCTTCATCTCGTAAAAAAACAAGAGAAAAAAGGCAAATATATCACAACAAAATGAAAATTTTAGAGTTTATGTATAGAAAAATTTTAAAACAATAACAAATGTAAGCAAAGAAAATTTATTCATACACCACAGATCAACCCAAAAGTTTTGTTATCCAAGTTTGGGAAGTTCCACTGGTTCAACCCTAATAGCTTTTAATTTTATAAGAAAGAGATTTTTCTACACACATCTTAATAATGGATATGCATGCTTGAAGAATGTTAAAGATGCTAATGACCTATGGATCCAAACCTTTTAAAAAGAATAACAAACGCACTTTAAATTCTCAAGTGAACGTGCGCTAGGATATTTGCCCGAGTCAGACAAGCCATTATTTTGCCCGTTTACAAAAACCTGACCTAACAATCATAAATAATTGTAAATTGATTTATCATCTATAACGGGCTATATTTTTGTAAGGAAGGACCTATGGATTGGGAGTCAACACACAGTTAAAAATCTCCCGCCTCCCCCCTTTTCCCGACGATTGCAAACCCTAATATATTAAAACTAAAAAGAGGTTAAAATCGCTAAAAATTACCGACAATTTTTGGAATTATCTCTCTCTACATTTGTGCACGGTGCATTTCCATTTTCGATGTATACATTTTTCTTAAATCAAAAATTGAGTTTTCACTTTCCCTTCATCTTGTAAACAAAAAAAGAGATAAAGGGCAAATAGATCACAAAAAAATGAAATTTTTAGAGTTTTTGTATGGAAAGTATTTTAAACCATAACAAATGTAAACAAAGAAAATTTATTCTCACGCCACAAATGAACACAAAAGTCTTGTTATCCAAGTTTGGGAAATACCACTGGTTTAACCCTAATAGCTTGGAATTTTATTAGAAAGAGATTTTTCTACACATGTTTTAAAAATGGATATGCATGTTTGAAACATGTTAAAGATGCAAATGACCCACGGATCTAAACCTTTTAAAGAGAATAACAAATGCTCATTAAATTCTGAAGTGAACATGCGATGGGATATTTATCGGAGACAAAAGAGCTATTTATTTACCCATTTACAAAAAGATGACCTAACAATCGTAGATGGTTGTAAAGTGATTTATCATGCATAACGGGCTATATTTTTTTAAAGAAATGACTTATTGATTGGGAGTCAACACTCAATTAAAAATCCCCTACCTCCACCCTTTTCCCAACGATTTCAAAACCTAATATATAAAAACTAAAAAGAGTTCACAATCCCTAAAAATTACAGACACTTTTCGGAATTATCTCTCACTACACTTGTGCATTGTCCATTTCCATTTTAGATGTATATTATTTTCTTAAATCAAAAGTTGAGTTTTCACTTTCTCTTCATCTCCTAAAAAAGAAAGAAAAAGGCAAATAGATCACAACAAGATTAAAATTTAAGAGTTTATGCATGGAAAAAATTTAAAACAATAACAAATTTAAGCAAAGAAAATTTATTCACACACCACAGATTAACACAAAATTTTTGTTATCCTAGTTTGGGAAATTCTACTGGTTCAACCTTAATAGCTTGGAATTTTAAAGGAAGAGATTTTTCTACACATGTTTTAAAAATGGATATGCATGCTAGAAACATGTTAAAGGTGCAAAAGACCTATGGATCCAAAACTTTTAAAGAGAATAACGAACGCTTATTAAATTCTCAAGTGAAGTAGTAGTGGGATATTTACCCGAGTCAGGCAACCAATTATTTTGCCCATTTAAAAAAAGCTAATCTAAGGATCATAGATGATTGTAAAGTAATTTTATTATGCGTAACTGGCAATATTTTTCTAAGGAATGACTTATGGATTGGGAATCAACACTCAGTTAAAAATCCCCCGCCACCCCCCTTTTCCCGACGAATAGAAAACTTAATATATAAAAACTAAAAAGAGTTTACAATCCCTAAAAATCACAGACACTTTTTGGAATTCTCTCTCTCTAAATTTGTGCACTATGCATTTCCATTTTAGATGTATATTTTTTCTTAAATAAAACCTGAGTTTTCACTTTCCCATTATCTCGTAAACAAAGAAGAGATAAAATACAAATACATCACAACAAAATGAAAATTTTAGAGTTTATGTATGGAAACAATTTAAAACAATAACAAATTTATGGAAATAAAATTTATTCACACACCATAGAAGAACACAAAAGTTTTGTTATCCAAGTTTGGGAAATTCCACTCGTACAACCCTAATAGCTCGGAATTTATAAGAAAGAGATTTTCTGCACATGTTTTAAAATTAGATATGCATGCTTGAAACATGTTAAAGATGCAAATGACCAATGGATCAAAACCTTTTAAAGAGAATAACCAACACTCATTAAATTCTCAAGTGAACATGCGG
Source organism: Aristolochia californica (assembly GCF_029961685.1). Lineage (NCBI taxonomy): Eukaryota > Viridiplantae > Streptophyta > Magnoliopsida > Piperales > Aristolochiaceae > Aristolochia > Aristolochia californica. The sequence goes on along the minus strand of NW_027181782.1, from coordinate 15,158,173 downwards.
TGGGATATTTAGCCGAGTCCAACATGCCATTATTATGCCCTTTTAGAAAAAGCTGACCTAACGATCTTCGATGATTGTAAAGTGATTCATTATGTGAAATGGGCCATATTTTTTTTAAGGAATGACTTATGGATTGGGAGTCAACACTCAGTTAAAAATCCCCAGCATCCCTCCCTTTTCCTGACAATTGCATAACCTAATATATAAAAACAAAAAATAATTTACAATCGCTAAAAATTACTGATACTTTTTGGAATTATCTCTCTCTACACTTGTGCATAGTGCATTTCCATTTTAGATGAATATTTTTTTTTTAAATCAAAACTTGAGTTTGTAAGCAAAAAAGAGATAAAAGGCAAACAGATCACAACAAAATGAAAATTTTAGAGTTTATGTATGGAAAAAATTTAAAACAATAACAAATGTAAGCAAAGAAATTTTATTCACATGCCACAGATGAACACAAAAGTTTGGTTATCCAAGTTTTGGAAATTCCACTGGTTCAACCCTAATAGCTTGGAATTATATAAGAAAGAGATTTTTCTACACATGTTATAAAAATGGATATGCATGCTTGAAAATTTTTAAAGATGCAAATGACGTGTGGATCCAAACCTTTTAAAGAGAACAAAAAATGCTCATTAAAGTCTCAAATGAACGTGCGATGGGATATTTACCCGAGTCAAACAAGCCATTAATTCTCCCTTTTGCAAAACGATGACCTAAACATCGTAGAACAGATTTATCATACGTAACGGGCAATATTTTTGTAAGGAATGACTTATGGATTGGGAGTCGACACTCAGTTAAAAATCCCCCGCCTCCCCCCTTTTCCCGATGATTGAAAAACCTAATATATAAAAACTAAAAAGTGTCTAGAATCCCTAAAAATTACGTACACTTTTCGGAATTGTCGCTCTCTTCATTTGTGCACTGTGCATTTCCATTTGAGATGTATATTTTTTTCTTAAACAAAACTTGAGTTTTCCCTTTCCCTTCAGCTCATAAACAAAAAAGAGATAAAAGGCAAATAGATCGCAAAAAAATGAAAATTGTAAAGTTTATGTATGGAAAAAATTTAAAACAATAACAAATACAAGCAAAGAAAATTTATACATACACCACAGATGAACACAAAAGTTTTGTTATCCAAATTTGGGAAATTCCACTGCTTCAAACCTAATAGCTTGGAATTTTATAAGAAAGAGATTTTTCTACACATGTTTTAAAAATGGATATGCATGATTGAAACATGTTAAAGATACAAATGACCTACGGATCCAAACCTTTTAATGAGCATAACAAACGCTCATTAATTTCTCGAGTGAACGTGCGTTGGGATATTTACCCGAGTCAAACAACCCATTACTTTGCCCATTTAAAAAAAGCTGACCTAACGATGATAGATTATTGTAAACTAAATTATCATGCGTAACAGGCTAAACTTTTTTTTAAGGAATGACTTATGGATTGGGAGTCAACACTCAGTTAAAAATGACCCGCCTCCTACCTTTTCCCTACGATTGCAAAACCTAATATATAAAAACTAAACAAAGTTTACAATCAAAAAAAATTACAGAAACTTTTTGGAATTATCCCTATCTATATTTGTGCATTGTGCTTTTATATTTTAATTGTATATTTTTTTCTTAAATAAAAACTTCAGTTTTCACATTCCCTTCATCTCGTAAACAAAAAAGTGATAAAAGGCAAATAGAACACAACAAAATGAAAATTTTAGAGTTTATATATGCAAAAAATTTGAAACAATAAAAAATGTAAACAAATAAAATTTATTGACACACCACAAATGAACAAAAAAATTTTTGTTCTCCAAGTATGGGAAATTCCACTTAGTTCAATCCTAATAGCTTGGAATTTCATAAGAAAGAGATTTTTCAACACATGTTTTAAAAATGGATATGCATGCTTGAAACATTTTAAAGATTCAAATAACCTATGGATCCAAACCCTTTAAAGAGAATAACAAACACTCATAAAATTCTCAAGTGAACGTGTGGTGGGATATTTACCCAAGTCAGACAAGCCATTATTTTGCCCATTTACAAAAACATGGCCTAGCCATCATAAATGATTGTAAAGTGATTTATCATACGTAACGGGCTTTATTTTTGTACCGAATGACTTATGGATTGAGAGTCAACCCTCAGTTAAAAATCCCCCACCTACCCCCTTTTCCCGACGATTGGAAAACCAAATACGTAAAACTAAAAAGAGTTTACAATCCCTAAAAATTACAGACACTTTTTGGAATTATCTCTCTCCACATTAGTGCACTTTTTATTTCCATTTTAGATTTATAGTTTTTCTTAAATCAAAACTTAAATTTTCATTATCCCTTCATGACGTAAAAAAAAAAAAGATAAAATTCAAATAAATCACAACAAAATGAAAATTTTAGAGTTGATGTATCGAAAAAATTTAAAACAATAACAATGTAAACAAAGAAAATTTATTTACACACCACAGATGAACACAAAAGTTTTGTTATCCAAGTTTTAGAAATTTTACTGGTTCAACCATAATTGGTTGGAATTTTCGAAGAAAAATATTTTTCAACACATTTTTCAAAATGCATTTGCATGCTTGAAACAGGACAAAGATGCAAATGACCTATGGATCCAAATCTTTTAAAGAGAATAAAAAATGCTCATTAAATTCTCAAGTGAACGTGTGGTGGGATATTTACCCGAGTCAGACAAGCCGTTATTTTGCCCATTTAATAAAACCTGACCAAACGATCATACATGATTGTAAAGTGATTTATCATGCGTAACATGATATATTTTTGTAAGAAATGACTTATGGATTGGGAGTCAACATTGAGTTAAAAATCCCCCGCCTCCCCCCTTTTCCCGATGATTGGAAAACCTAATATATAAAAACTAAAAAGAGTTTGCAATCCCTAAAACTTACAGACTCTTTTAGGAATTATCTCTCTGTACTTTTGTGCACTGTGCATTTCCCTTTTAAATCAATATTTTTTCTTAAATCAAAACTTGAGTTTTCACTTTCCTTTCATCTCCTAAAAAAACGACATAAAAGGCAAATATATCACAACAAAATGAAAATTTTAGAGTTTTTGTATAAAAAATTTTTTAAACAATAACAAATGAATACAAAGAAAATTAATTCACACACCACAGATCAACCCAAAATTTTGTTATACAAGTTTTGAAAATTCCACTGGTTCAACCATAATAGCTTGGAATTTTATAAGAAATAGATTTTTCTACACATGTTTTAAAAATGGATATGCATTCTTGAAATATGTTTAAGGGTGTAATGACCTATGGATCCAAACTTTTTAAAGAGAGTAACAAACGCTCTTTAAATTCTCAAGTGAACATGCGCTGCGATATTTACTCGAGTCAGACAAGCCATTACTTTGCCCATTATGCAAAAAGTTGACCTAACGATCATAGATGATTGTAAATTGATTTATCATGTGTAACGGGCTATATTTTTTTAAGGAAAGACTTATGGATTGGGAGTCAACACTCAGTTAAAAATCCGCCGCCTCCTCCCTCTTCCCGACGATTGCAAAACCTAATATATAAAAACTAAAAAGATGTTGAAATCCCTAAAAGTTAGAGACACTTTTTGGAATGATCTCACTCTACTTTTTTGCATTGTGCATTTCTATTTTAGATGTATACTTTTTTCTTAAATCAAAACTTGAGTGTTCACTTTCCCTTCATCTTGTAAACAAAAAAGAGATAAAAGGCAAAAAGATCACAACAAAATGAAAATTTTAGAGTTTTTGAATGGAAAAATATTTAAAAATAACAAATGTAAGCAAAGAAAAATTATTCACACACCACAGATGAACACAAAATTTTTGTTGTCCAAGTTTGGGAAATTCCACTGGTTCAACCCAAATAGCTATGAATTTTATAAGAAAGAGATTTCTTCTACACATGTTTTAAAATGGATATTCATGCTAGAAACATGTTAAAAATGCAAATGACCTATGATTCCAAACCTTTAAAAGAGAATAATAAACGCTTATTAAATTCGCAAGTGAATGTGCAATGGGAGATTTACCCGAATAAGAAAACCATTATTTTGCCCATTTACAAAAAGGTGACCAAACGATCATAGGTGATTGTAAAAAGATTTATCGTGCGTAACTGGTTATATTTTTGTACGGAATGACTTATGGATTGGAAGTCAACAATCAGTTTAAAATCCCCCGTCTCCCCCCCTTTTCCTGACAATTGTATAACCAAATATATAAAAACTAAAAAGAATTTAAAATCCCTAAAAATTACAAACACTTTTTGGAATTATCTCTCTCTACATTTGTGCACTGTGCATTTCCATTTTAGATGAATATTTTTTTCTTAAATCAAAACTTGAGTTTTCGCTTTCCCTTCATCTCATAAAAAAAAAAAAGAGATAAAAGGCAAATAGATGACAACAAAATAAAATTTTTAGAGTTTATGTAGGGAAAATATTTTAAACAATAACAAATGTAACCAAAGAAATTTATTCACACACCACAGATGAACACAAAAGTTTTGTTATCATAGTTTGGGAAATTCCACTGGTTCAACCCTAATAGCTTGGAATTTTATAAGAAATAGTTTTTTCAACACATGTTTTAAAAATTAATATGCATGCTTGAAACAATATGCAAATAACCTATGGATCCAAACCTTTTAAAGAGAATAACAAACGCTCATTAAAGTCTCAAGTGAACGTGCGGTGGGATGTTTACCCTAGTCAAACAAGCCATTTTTTTGCCCATTCACAAAAAGGTGACCTAACGATCATAGATGATTGTAAAGTGATTTATCATGCCTAATGGACTATATTTTCGTAAGGAATAACTTATGGATTGGAAGTCAACACTTAGTTAAAAATCCCCCCCTCCCCCCATTTCCCGACGATTGCAAAACCAAATGTATAAAAACTAAAAAGAGCTTACAATCCCTAAAAATTGCAGAAACTTTTTGGAATTATCATTCTCTACATTTGTGCACTGTGCATTTTTATTTTAGATGTATAATTTTTTCTTAAATAAAAACTTGAGTTTTCACTTTCCCCTTATCTCGTCAACAAAAAACTGATAAAAGGCAAATACATCTTAACAAAAGGAAAGTTTTAGAGTTTATGTTTGGAAAAAATTTAAAACAATAACAAATGTAAGCAAAGAAAATTTATTCACACACCATTGATGAACACAAAAGTTTTGTTAACCAAGTTTGGGAAATTCCATTGGTTCAAACCTAATAGCTTGGAATTTTATAAGAAAGAGATATTTCTACACATGTTTTAAAAATGGATATGCATGCTTGAAACATGTTAAAGATGCAAATGACCTATAGATCCAAGCCTTTTAAAGTGAATAACAAACCTTCATTAAATTCTCAAGAGAACGTCCGGTGGGATATTCACCCGAGTCAGACAAGCTATTATTTTGCCCATTTACAAAAATATGACCAAACGATCATAAATGATTGTAAAGTTATTTATAATGAGTAATGGGCTATATTTTTGTAAGGAATGACTTATGGATTGGGAGCAACACTCAGTTAAAAATCCCCCGCCCCTCCCTTTTCCCGACGATTGTAAAAGCTAAGATATAAAAACTTAAAAGAGTTTACAGTCACTAAAAATTACAGACACTTATTGGAATTATCTCTCTCTTCGTTTTTGGACTGTGAATTTCCATTTTAGATGTTTATTTTTTGCTTAAATCAAAACATGAGTTTTCACTTTTGCTTCATCTCGTAAACAAAAAAGAGATAAAAGGCAAACAGATCGCAACAAATGAAAATTTTAGAGTTTATGAATGGAAAAAATTTAAAACAATAAAAAATGTAGGAAAAGAAAATTTATTCACACACCATAGATGAACACAAAAGTTTTGTTATCCAAGTTTGGGAAATTCCACTGGTTCAACCCTAATAGCTTGGAATTTTATTAGAAAGAGATATTTCTACACATGTTTTAAAAATGGATATGCATGCTTGAAACCTGTTAAAGATGAATATGACCTATGGATCCAAACCTTTTAAAGTGAATAACAAACGCTCATTAAATTCTCAAGTGAACGTGTGGCGGAATATTTACCCGAGTCAAACAAGCCATTATTTTCCCCATTTACAAAAACCTGACCTAACAATCGTAGATGATTGTAAAGTGATTGATCATGCGTAGTGGGCTATATTTTTTGAAAGAATGACTTATGGATTGGGAGTCAACACTTAGTTAAAAATCTCTTGCCTCCCCACTTTTCCCGACGATTACAAAACCTAATATTTAAAAACTAAAAAGATTTTCCAATCCCTAAAAATTACAAACTCTTTTTGGAATTATCTCTCTCTACATTTGTGCACTGTGCGTTTCCATTTTAGATGTATACTTATTTCTTTAATTAAAACTGGTGTTTTCACTTTCCCTTCATCTCGTTAACAAAAAAGAGATAGAAGGCTAAGAGATCACAACAAAAAGACAATTTTAAAGTTTATGTATAGAAAAAGTTTAAAACAATTACAAATGTAACAACCAAAATTTTTTTCACACACCAAAAATTAATACAAAAGTTTTGTTATCCAAGTTTGGGAAATCCCACTGGTTCAACCCTAATAGCTTGGAATTTTATAAGAAAGAGATTTTTCTACGCATGCTTTAAAAATGGATATGCATGCTTGAAACATGTTAAAGATGCAAATGACCTATGGATCCAAACCTTTTTAATGAGAATAACAAACGCTCATTAATTTCTGAAGTGAACGTGCGCTAGGATATTTACCCGAGTCAAACAAACTATTATTTTGCCGATTTACAGAAAGCTAACCTAACGATAATAGATGATTGTAAAGTGATTTATCATATGTAACGGGCAATATTTTTGTAAGGAATGACTTATGAATTTGGTGTCAACACTCAGTTAAAATTCCCCCGCCTCCCCCCTTTTCCCGACGATTGCAAAACTTAATATATAAAAACCAAAAATGAGTTTTCAATCCCAAAGAATTATAGACACTTATTGGAATTATCACTCTCTACATTTAAAGCACTATGCATTTCCATTTTAGATGTAAATTTTTTTCTTAAATCAAAACTTGAGTTTTCACTTTCCCTTTATCTCGTAAACAAAAAAGAGATAAAAGGCAAATAGATCACAACAAAATTAAATTTTTTTAGTTTGTGTCTAGAAAAAAATTAAAACACAAACAAATGTATGCAAATAAAATTTATTCAAACACCACATATGAACACAAAAATTTTGTTATCCTAGTTTTAGAAATTCCACTCGTTCAAACCTAATAGCTTGGAATTTTATTAGAAAGATATTTTTCTACACAAGTTTTTGAAATGGATATGCATGCTTGAAACATGTTCAAGATGCAAATGACCTATGGATCCAAACCTTTTAAAGGGAATAACAAACTCTTATTAAATTCTAAAGTGAATGTGTGGGGGATATTTACACGAGTCAGACAAACCATTATTTTACCCATTTACAAAAAGCGGGCCTAACGATCATAGATGATTGTGTAGGGATTTATCAAGCATAATGGGATATATTTTTGTAAGGAATTACTTATGAATTTGGAGTCAACACTCAGTTAAAATTCCGCCGCCACCCCCTTTTTCTCGACGATTGCAAAACCTTATATATAAAAAAAAAAGTTTACAATCCCTAAAAATTACAGACACTTTTTGGAATTATCACTCTCTACATTTGTGAACTATACATTTCAATTTGAGATGGATATTTTTTTCTTAAATCAAATCTTGAGTTTTCACTTTCCCTTCATCTCGTAAACAAAAAAGAGTTGGAAGGCAAATAGATCACAACAAAATGAAAATTTTAGAGTTCAAGTATGGAAAAATTTAAAACAATAACAAATGTAAGTAAAGAAATTTTTTTACACACCACAGATGTACACAAAATTTTTGTTATCTAAGTTTGGGAAATTCCACTGGTTCAACCCTAATTGCTTGGAATTTCATAAGAAAGAGATTTTTCAACACATGTATTAAAAATTGATATGCATGCTTGAAACATGTTAAAGATGCAAATGACTTGTGGATCCAAACATTTTAAATAGAATAACAAACGCTCATTAAAGTCTCAACTAACTATGTGGGATAATTACCAGAGTAAAACAAGCCATTATTTTTAGCATTTACAAAAAGCTGACCTAACGAAATTAGATGATTGTAAAGTGATTTATCATCCATAACGGGCTATATTTTTGTAAGGAATGACTTATGGATTGGGAGTCAACACTCAGTTAAAAATCCCCCGCCTCCCCCCTTTTCCCAACGATTACAAAACCTTATGTATAAAAACTAATATGATCTTACAATCCTAAAAATTACAGACACTTTTTGGAATTATCTCTCTCTACATTTGTGCATCGTGCACTTCCTATTTAGATGTATACTTTTTTCTTAAATCAAAACTTGAGTTTCCACTTTCGATCATCTCATAAAATTTTAGAGTTTATGTATGGAAAAATCTTAAACAATAACAAATGTAAGAAAAGAAATTTTATTTTCACACCACATGTGAACACAAAAGTTTTGTTATCCAAGTTTTGGAAATTCCACTGGTTCAACCCCAATAGCTTGGAATTTTATAAGAAAGAGATTTTTCTACACATGTTTTCAAATTGGATATGCATACTTGAAACATTTTAATGATGCAAATGATCTATCGATCCTAACCTTTTAAAGAGAATAAGAAACGCTCATTAAAGTCTTAAGTGAAAGTGCGGTGGGATATTTACATGAGTCACACAAACCTTTATTTTTCCCTTTTAAAAAAGCTGACCTTACGATCGTAGAAGTAATTTATCATGCGTAACGGGTTATATTTTTGTAAGCAATGACTCATGGATTGGGTGTCAACACTTAGTTAAAATTCCCCCGCCTCCCCCCTTTTCCCCACGATTGAGAAACCCAATATATAAAAACTAAAAAGAGTTTACAATCCCTAAAAATTACATACACTTTTTGGAATTATCTCTCTCTACATTTGTGCACTGTGATTTCCATTTTAGATTTATATGTTTTTCTTAAATAAAAACATGAGTTTTCACTTTCCGTTCATCTCATAAACAAAAAAGGGATAAAAGTCAAATTGATCACAACAAAATGAAAATTTTTGAGTTTATGCATGCAAAAATATAAAAAAAATAACAAATGTAAGCAAAGAAAATTTATTCACACACCACATATGAACACTAAGTTTTGTTATCCAAGTTAGGGAAATTCCACTAGTTCAATCCTAATAGCTTGGAATTTAATAAGAAATAGATTTTTCTATACATGTTTTAAAAATGGAAATGCATGCTTGAAACATGTTAAAGATGCAAATGACCTATGGATCCAAAACTTTTAAAGAGAATAAAAAATGCTCATTAAATTCTCATGTGAACGTTCGGTGGGACATTTATCCGAGTCAGATAAGCCATTTTTTCCCATTTACAAAAAGCTGACCTAACGATCATAGATGATTGTAAAGTGATTTATGATGCGTAACAGGCCATATTTTTGTAAGGAATGACGAAATGGATAGGAAGTCAATAGTCAGTTAAAAATCTCCCGTGTCCCCCCTTTTCCCGACGATTGAAAAATCTAATATATAAAAACTAAAAATAGTTTACAATCCCTAAAAAGTACAGACTCTTTTTGTCATTATCTTTCTCTACATTTGTGCACAGTGCATTTCCATTTTAGATGTATATTTTTTTCTTAAATCAAAACTTGGGTTTTTACTGTCCCTTCATCGTTGAAAACAAAAAAAAAAAAAGATAAAAGGCAAATAGATCACAGTTAAATGAAAATTTTAGAGTTTATGTATGGAAAAATTTTTAAAAAATAATAAATGTAAGCATAGAAAATTTATTCAAACACCACATGTGAACCTAATTGCTTGGAATTTTATAAGAAAGAGATTTTTCTACACATGTTTTAAAAATGGATATGCATGCTTGAAACATGTAAGAGATGCAAATAACCTATGGATCCAAACCATTTAAAGAGAATTACAAACGCTCATTACATTCTCAAGTGAACGTGTGGTGGGATATTTACCCGAGTCAGACAAGTCATTATTTTGCCCATTTGCAAAACGTTGACCAAACGATCATAGATGAGAGTAAATTGATTTTTCATGCGTAACGGGCAATATTTTTTTTAAGGAATGACTTATGGATTGGGAGTCAACCCTCATTTAAAAATCCCCGGCCTCCCCTTTTTCCCGACGATTGCAAAACCTAAAATATAAAAACTAAAAAGAGTTTACAATGACTAAAAATAATAAACACTTTTTGGAATTATCTCCCTCTACATTTGTGCACTGTGCATTTCCATTTTAGATGTATATTTTTTTCTTAAATCAAAACTTGCGTCTTCACTTTCCCTTCATTACGTTAACAAAAAAGAGATAAAAGGCAAATAGATCAAGACAAAATGAAATTTTGAGAGTTTATGTAAGGAAAAAATTTAAAACAAAAATAAATGTATGCAAAGAAAATTTATTCACACACCACAGATAAATACAAAATTTTTGTTATCCAAGTTAGGGAAGTTGCTCTGATTCAACCCTAATAGCTTGGAATTTTATAAGAAAGATATTTTTCTACACGTGTTTTAAAAATGGATATGCATGCTTGAAACGTTTTAAAGATGCAGATGACCTATGTATCCAATCCTTTTAAAGAGAATAAATAACACCAATTAAATTCTCAAGTGAACGTGCTGTGGGATATTTACCCGTGTCAGACAAGGCATTATTTTGCCCATTTACAAAAAGCTGACCTAAAAATCATAGATGATTGTAAAGTGATTTATCTTGTGTAACGGGTTATATTTTTGTAAGGAATAACTAATAGATTGGAAGTCAACCCTCAGTTAAAAATCCCCCGCCTGCCCCCTTTTTCCGAAGATTACAAAACCTAATATATAAAAAGTAAAAAGAGTTTACAATCCTTAAAAAATTACAGACACTTTTTGCAATTATCTCTCTCTACATTTGTGCAATGTGCATTTCCATTTTTTATGTATATTTTTCTCTTAAATCAAAACTTGAGTATTCACTTTCCCTTCATCTTGTAAATAAAAAAGAGATAAAATGCAAATAGATCAGAACAAATTGAAAATTATAGAGCTTCTGATGGAAAAAATTTAAAACAATAACGAATGTAAGGAAAGAAAATTTATTCACGCACCATAGATGAACACAAAAGTTTCGTTATTGAAGTTTGGGAAATTCCACTGGTTCAACCCTAATAACCTAAAATTTTATAAGAAAGAGATTTTTCTACACATGTTTTAAAATAGATATGCATGCTTGAAACAAGTTAAAGATGCAAATGACCTATGGATCCAAACCTTTTAAAGAGAATAACTAACGCTCATTAAATTCTCAAGTGAACGTGCGGTGGTATATTTACCCGAGTTAGACAAGCCATTATTTTGCCCATTTACCAAAACCTGACCTAACAATCATAGATGATTGTAAAGTTATTTGTCATCCATAACGGGCTATATTTTTTTAAGAAATGACTTATGGATTGGGAGTCAACACTTAGTTAAAAATCCCCCCGCTCCCCCATTTCCCAATGATTGCAAAACCTAATATATAAAATCTAAAAGGAGTTTACAATCCCTAAAAATTACATACACTTTATAGAATTATCTTTCTCTACATTTCTGCACTGTGCCTTTCTATTTTAGATGTATATTTTTTTCTTAAATCAAAACTTGAGTTTTCACTTTCCTTTCATCTCGTAAACCAAAAATAGATAAAAGGCTAATAGATCACCAAAAAATGAAAATTTTAGAGTTTATGTATGGAGATAATTTAAAAAAATAACAAATGTAAGCAAAGAAAATTTATTCCACACCACCGATGAACACAAAAGTTTTGTTATACAAGTTTGGGAAATTCATCTAGCTCAACCCTAATAGCTTGAAATTTTATAAGAAAGAGATTTTTCAACACATGTTTTAAAAATGGATATCCATGCTTGAAGAGAATAACAAACGCACATTAAATTCTCAAGTGAACGTGCAATGGGATATTTACCTGAGTGAAAGAAGCCATTATTTTCCTCATTTACAAAAGGCTGACCTAACAATCATAGATGATTGTAAAGTGATTTCTTATGCGTCACGGGCTATATTTTTGTAAAGAATGACTTAAGGACTGGGAATCAACACTCAGTTAAAAATCTCCCGCTTCCCCCTTTTCCGGACGAAAGCAAATCCTAATATATAAAAACTAAAAAGAGTTTACAATCCTAAAAAATTGCAGACACTTTTTGGAATTATCTCTCCCTACATTTGTGCACTGTTCATTTCCATTTTATATGTATACTTTTTTCTTAATCAAAACTTCAGTTTTCACTTTCCCTTCATCTCGTTAACTAAAAAGAGATAATAGGCAAATAGATCACAGCAAAATGAAAATTTTAGAGTTTATATAAGGAAAAAAATTTTAAAAATAAAAAATAATAGCAAAGAAAGTTTATTCACACACCACAGATGAATGCAAAAGTTTTGCTATCTAAGTTTGGAAAATTCCATTCAACCCTAATAGCTTGGAATTTTATAAGAAAAAGAATTTTCCACACGTGTTTTAAAAATGGATATGCATGCTTGAAATATGTTAAAGATCCAAATGACCTGTGGATCCAAACCTTTTAAAGAGAATAACAAATGCTCTTTAAATTCTCAAGTGAACGTGCGGGGGGATATTTACCCGAGTCAGACATGCCATTATTTTGCCCTTTTACAAAAACATGACCAAACGGTCATAGATGATTGTAAAGTGATTTATCATGCGTAATGGGCAATATTTTTGTAGGGAATGACTTATGGATTGGGAGTCAACACTCAGTTAAAAATCCCCCGCCTCTCCCTTTTCCTGATGATTGCAAAACCTAATATATAAAAACTAAAAAGAGTTTACAATCCCTAAAATTATGGACACTTTTTGGAATAATCTCTCACTACATTTGTGCACTGTTCATTTCCATTTTAGATGTAAACGTTTTTCTTAAATCAAAACTTAAGTTTTCACTTTCCTTTCATCTCGTAAACAAAAAAGAGATAAAATGTAAATAGATCACTACAAAATGAAAATTTAAGAGTCTATGTATGGGAAAAATTTTAAATAATAACAAATGTAAGCAAAAAAAATTTATTCACACACCACTAATGAACACAAAAGTTTTGTTATCCAAATTTGGGAAATTCCACTCGTTCAACCCTAATTGCATGGAATTTAATTAGAAAGAGAGATTTTTTCACAGGTTCTAAAAATGGATATGCATGCTTGAAACATGTTAGAGATGCAAATGACCTATGGTTCCAAACCTGTTAAAGAGAATAACAAACACTCAATAAATTCTCAAGTGAATGTGCGGTTGGATATTTACCCGAGTCAGACAAGCCATTATTTTGTCCATATACAATAACCTGACCTAATGATCATAGATGATTGTAAAGTGATTTATTAAGCGTAACTAGAAATATTTTTGTAAGGAATAACTAATGGATTGGAAGTCAACACTCAATTAAAAATCCCCCGCCTCCCCCCTTTTCCTTACAATTGCAAATCCTAATAAATAAAAACTAAAAAGTGTTTACAATCCCTAAAAATTATAGACATTTTTGGAATTATCTCTCTCTACATTTGAGCACTGCGCATTTCCATTTTAGATGTAAATTTTTTTCTTAAATCAAAATTTGAGTTTTCACTTTCCCTAAATCGCGTATACAAAAATGAGACAAAAGGCAAATAGATCACAACAAAATGAAAATTTTAGAGTTTATGTGAGGAAAAAATTTAAAACAATTACAAATGTAAGCAAAGAAAATTTATTCACACATCATAGATCAACACAAAAGTTTCGTTATCCAAGTTGGGGAAATTCCACTGGTACAACACTAATAGCTTGGAATTTTATAATAAAGAGATTTTTATACAAATGTTTTAAAAATGGATATGCATGCTTGAAACATGCTAAAGATGCAAATGACCTATGGATCCAAAAATTTTAAAGAGAATAACAAATGCTCATTAAATTCCCAAGTGAAAGTGCGGTGGGATATTTACCCAACTCAAACAAGCCATTATTTTGCCGATTTGGAAAACGCTGACATAATAATTATAGATGATTGTAAAGTGATTTATAATGCATAATGGGCTATATTTTTTTAAGGAATGACTTATGGATTGGGAGTCAACACTCGGTTAAAAATCATGCACCTCCCCCCTTTTCTCGATGATTGCAAAACAAAATATATAAAAACTTAAAAGAGTTTACAATCCCAAAAATTTACAGTCACTTTTTGGAATTACCTCACTCTACATTTGTGCACGTTTCATTTCCATTTTAGATGTATACTTTTTTCTTATATGAAACTTGATTTTTCAGTTATCCTACATCTCGAAAAAAAAAAAAGAGATAACAGGCAAATAGATCACTACAAAATGAAAATTTTAGAGTTTCTATATGGAAAAAAATTTAAAACAATAACAAATGTAAGATATGAAAATTTATTCACACATCACAGATGAACACAAAAGTTTTGTTATCCAAGTTTGGGAAATTCCACTAGTTTAACCCCTATAGCTTGGAATTTATAAGAAAGAGATTTATCTACACATGTTTTAATAATAGATATGCATGCTTAAAAGATGTTAAAGATCCAAATGACCTGTGGATCCAAACCTTTTAAAGAGAATAACAAATGCTCATTCAATTCTCAAGTGAACGTGCGGGGGGATATTTACCCGAATCAGATAAGCCATTATTTTGCCCTTTTACAAAAACATGACCAAATGGTCATAGATGATTGTAAAGTGATTTATCATGCGTAATGGGCAATATTTTTGTAAGGAATGACTTATGGATTGGGAGTCAACACTCAGTTAAAAATCCCTCGCCTCCCCCCTTTTCTTAACGATTGCAAAACCTAATATATAAAAACTAAAAAGAGTTTAAAATCCCTAAAAATTATAGACACTCTATGGTATTACATCTCATTACATTTGTGCATTGTGCATTTCCATTTTAGATGTATATTTTTTTCTCAAATCAAAACTTGCGTTTTCACTTGGAAATTCCATTGGTTTAATCAAAATTGCTTGGAATTTTATAAGAAAGAGATTTTTCTACACATGTTTTAAAAATGGATATGCATGCTTGAAACATGTTAAATATGTAAATAACCTTTGGATCCAAACCTTTTGAAGATAATAACAAACGCCCATTAAATTCCCAAGTGAACGTGCGGTGGGATATTTACCCGAGTAACGCAAGCCATTATATTGCCCTTTTACAAAAAGCTAACATAATAATCATAGATGATTGTAAAGTGATTTATCATGTGTGGCAAGCTATATTTTTGTAAGGAATGACTAATGGATAGGGAGTCTACACTCAGATAAAAATCCCACGCCTCCCCCCTTTTCCCGACAATTGCAAAACCTTGTATATAAAAAATAAAAAGAGTTTACAATCCCTAAAAATTAATGACATTTTTTGGAATTATCTCTCTCTATATTTGTGCACTATGCATTTCCATTTTAGATATATACTTTTTTCTTAAATCGAAACTTGAGTTTTCACTTTCCCTTCATCTCGTAAACAAAAAAGAGATAACAGGTAAATAGCTCACAACAAAATGAAAATTTTAGAGTTTATGTACAGAAACAATTTACAACAATAACAAATGTAAGCAAAGAAAATAGATTCACACACCAAAAATCAACCAAAAAGAAAATTTATTCACACACCATAGATGAACACAAAAGTTTTGTTATCCAAATTTGGGAAATTCCACTGGTTCAACCCTAATTCTCAAGTGAACATGCGGTGGGATTTTTACCCGAGTCAGACAAGCCATTATTTTGTCCATTTACAAAAATCTAACCTTAAGATCATAGATGATTGTAAAGTGATTTATCATATGTAACGGGCTATATTTTTATAAGGAATGACTTATGGATTAAGAGTCAACACTCAGTTAAAAATCCCCCGCCTCCCCCTTTTCCCGACGATTGCAAAACCTAATATATAAAAACTAAAAAAAGTTTACAATCCCTAATAAATTACTTACAATTTTTTGAATTATCTCTCTACTTTTGTGCACTGTGCATTTCCATTTAAGATGTATATTTTTTTCTTAAATCAAAACTTGAGTTTACACTTTCGCTTCATCTTGTAAACAATAAATAGATAAAAGGCAAATAGATCTCAAAAAAATGAAAATTTTAGAGCTTATGTATAGAAAAAAAATTAAAACAATAAAAAATGTAAGCAAAGAAAATTTATTCAGACACCACATATCAACCAAAAATTTTTGTTATCCAAGTTTGATAATTCCGACTAGTTCGACCCTAATAGCTTGAAATTTTATAAGAAAGAAATTGTTCTACACATTTTAAAAATGGATATGCATGCTTGAAGCAAGTTAAAGATGCAAATGACCTATTGAACCAAACCTTTTAAAGAGAAAAACAAACACACATTAAATTCTCAAGTGAAGGTGCAATTGAATATTTACCCGATTTAGACACGCCATTATTTTGCCCATATAAAAAAAACTGACCTAACGATCGTAGATGATTGTAAAGTGATTTATCATGCGTAACGGGATATATTTTTGTAAGAAATGTCTTATGGATTGGGAGACAACACTCAGTTAAAAATCCCCCAACGCCCCCTTTTCCCAACGATAGAAAAACATAATATATAAAAACTAAAAACAGTTTACAATCCCTAAATAATATAGACACATTTTGGAATTATCTCTCTCTACGTTTGTGCACTGTGCATTTACATTTTAGATGTATATTTTTTTCTTAAATAAAAACTTGGGATTTCATTTTTCCTTCATCTCGTAAACAAAAAAGAGATAAAAGGCAAATAGATCACAAAAAAATGAAAATTTTAGAGTTTATGATTGGAAAAAATTTAAAACAATAACAAATATAAGCAAAGAAAATTTATTCACACACCATAGATGAAAAAAAACATTTTGTTAACCAAGTTTGGGAAATTCCACTAGTTCAACCCTAGTTGCTTTGAATTTAATAATAAAGAGACCTTTCTACACATGTTTTAAAAATGGATATGCATGCTTGAAACATGTTAAATATGCAAATGACCTATGGATCCATACATTTTAAAGAAAATAACAAACACTCATTAAATTCTCAAGTGAACGTGTTGTGCGATATTTACCCGAGTCAGACAAGCCATTATTTTGCCTATTTACAAAAACTAACGAACACAAATGAATGTTAAGTGATTTGTCAAGCATAACGGGTAATATTTATGTAAGGAATGACTTATGGATTGGGAGTCAACTCTCAGTTAAAAATCCCCCGCCTCCCCCATTTTCCCGAGGATTGAGAAACCTAATATATGAAAAACTAAAAAAGTGTTTACAATCCCTAAAAACTATAGACACATTTTTGGAATTATCTCTCTCTATATTTGTTCACTGTGCATTTCCTTTTTCGATGTAATTTTTTTTCTTAAATCAAAACTTGAGTTTTCACTTTCCCTTCATCTAATAAACAAAAAAGAGATAAAAGACAAATAGATCACAACAAAATGAAAATTTTAGAGTTTATGTATGGAAAAAAATTAAAACAAAAAGAAATGTTATCAAAGAAAATTTATTCACACACCACAGATCAACAAAAAAGTTTTGTTATCCAAGTTTGGAAAATTCCATTGGTTCAACCCATATAGCTTGGAATTTTGTAAGAAACAGATTTTTCTATACATGTTTTAAAAATCGATATGTATGCTTGAAACATGTTAAAGATGCAAATGACCTATGGATCCAATCCTTTTAATGAGAATAACAAACGCTCATTAAATTCTCAAGTGAACGTGCTGTGGTATATTTACCTGACTCAGACAAGCCATTAATTATCCCATTTAAAAAAACTAACGAGCACAAAAGATTGTTCAGTGATTTGTCAAGTGTAATGAGCTATATTTTTGTAAGGAATGACTTATGGATTGGGAGTCAACACTGAGTTGAAAATCCCCCGCCTTCCCCCTTTCCCCGTCGATTGCCAAAGTAATATATAAAAACAAAAAAGAGTTTACTTTCCCTATAAATTACAGGGACTTTTTGGAATTATCTCTCTCTACATTTGTGCACTATGCGTTTCCATTTTAGATATATATTTTTTTCTTAAATCAAAACTTGAGTTTTCACTTTCCCTTTATCTAATAAACAAAAAAGTGATAAAAGACAAATAGATCACAACAAAAAGAAAATTTTAGAGTTTATATATGGAAAAAAAATAAAAAGAAATGTTAGCAAAGAAAATTTATTCACACACCACAGATCAACACAAAAGTTTGTTATCAAAGTTTGGAAAATTCCTTTGGTTCAACCCATATAGCTTGGAATTTTATAAGAAACAGATTTTTCTACACATGTTTTAAAAATGGATATTCATGCTTGAAACATGCTAAAGATGCAAATGACCTATGGACCCAATCCTTTTAAAGAAAATAACAAACGCTCATTAAATTCTCAAATGAACGTGTGGTGGGATATTTACCCAAGTCAGACAAGTCATTATTTGTGCATTGACAAAAAGCTGACCTAACGATCATAGATGATTGTAAATTGATTTATCATGTGTAACGGTTTATATTTTTTTAAGGAATGACTTATGGATATGGAGTCAACACTCAATTAAAAATCTCCTGCCTCTTCCTTTTTCTCGACGATTACAAAACATAATATATAAAAAAAAAGAGTTTACAATCCCTAAAAATTACGTACACTTTTTGGAATTATCTCTCTTTACATTTGTGCACAATGGATATTCATTTTAGATGTATATTTTTTTCTTAAATCTAAACTTGAGTTTTCACTTTCCCTTCATCTCGTAAAGAAAAAATAGATAAAAGGCAAA
The DNA here is from genome assembly GCF_029961685.1 of Aristolochia californica. NCBI lineage: Eukaryota > Viridiplantae > Streptophyta > Magnoliopsida > Piperales > Aristolochiaceae > Aristolochia > Aristolochia californica. The sequence continues at coordinate 15,139,218 of NW_027181782.1, read as the reverse complement.
TAGATCACAACAAAATGAAAATTTTAGAGCTTATGTATGGAAAAAATTTAAAATAATAACAAATGTATGCAAAGAAACTTTATTCACACTCAACCGATGAACACAAATTTTTTGTTATACAAGTTTGGGAAATTCCACTAGTTCAACCCTAATAGCTTGAAATTTTATAAGAAAGAGATTTTTCAACACAAGTTTAAATATGGATATGCAGGCTTGAAATATGTTAAAGGTGCAAATGACCTATGGATCCAAAGCTTTTAAATAGACAAACAAATGCTCATTAAATTCTCAAGTGAAGGTGCAGTGGAATATTTACTCGAGTAAAAGAAGCCATTATTAAGCCCATTTACAAAAAGGTGACCTAACGACCATAGATGATTGTAAAATGATTTCTCATGCATAATGGATTATATTTTTGTAAGGAATGACTTGTGGATTGGGAATCAACACTGAGTTAAAAAACCCCCCACCTCCCCGTTTTAATTTCAAAACCTAATATATAAAAACTAAAAAGAGTTAACAATCCCTAAAAATTACATATACTTTTTGGAATTATCTCGCTCTAAAAATTACATATACTTTTTGGAATTATCTCGCTCTACATTTGTGCACTGTTCATTTCCATTTTAGATGTATACTTTTTGCTTAAATCAAAACTTATGTTTTCACTTTCCCTTCATCTCGTAAATAAAAAAGAGATAAAAGGCAAATAGATCACAACAAAATTAAAATTTTAGAATTTAAGTATTAAAAAAAATTTTAAAAAATGTAAAATGTAAGCAAACAAAATTTATTCACACAACACAAAAGAACACAAAAGTTTTTTATCCAAGGTTTGGAAATTCCACTGGTTCAACCCTAATAACTTGGAATTTTAAAAGAAAGAGATTTTTCTACACATGTTTTAAAAATGGATAATCATGCTTGAAACATCATCAAGATGCAAATGACCTATGGATTCAAACCTTTTAAAGAGAATAACAAACGCTCATTCAATTCTCAAGTGCACGAGAGGTGGGATATTTACCGGAGTAAGATAAGCCATTATTTTGCCCATTCACAAAAAGTTGACCTACCGATCATAGATAATTGTAAAGTGATTTATCATGCGTAACGGCTATATTTTTGTTAGGAATGACTTATGGATTGGGAGTCCACACACAGTTAAAAATCCCCCGCTCCCCCTTTTTCTTGTCGATTGCAAAAGCTAATATATAAAAACTAGAAAGAGTTAACAATCCCAAAAAATTATCTCTATCTACATTTGTGCACTTTGCATTTCAATTTTAGACGTATATTTTTTTCTTAAATCAAAACTTGAGTTTTCACTTTCCCTTCTTTCATAAACAAAAAAGAAATAAAAGGCAAATAGATCACAACAAAATGAAAATTTTTTAGTTTATGTTTGGAAAAAATTTAAAACAAAAACAAATGTAAGGAAAGAAAATTTATTCACACACGACAAATCAACACATAACTTTTGTTATCCAAGTTTGGGAAATTCCACTGGTTCAACCCTAACAGCTTGGAATTTTATAAGAAAGAGATCTTTCGACACATGTTTTAAAAATGGATATGCATGCTTGAGACATTTTAAAGATGCCAATATCCTATAGATCCAAACCTTTTAAAGAGAATGACAAATGCTCATTAAGTTCTCAAGTGAACGTGCAGTGGGATATTTACTCGAGTCAGACAAGCCATTATTTTGCCCATTTACAAAAACCTCACCTAACGATCATAGATGATTGTAAAGTGATTTATCATGCTTAACGGGCTATATTTTTGTACGGAATGACTTATGGATAAGGAGTCAACACTCAGTTAAAAGTCCTCTGCCTCCCCCTATTTCCCAACAATTGCAAAACCTAATATATTAAAACTAAATAGAGTTTCCAATCCCTAAAAATTACAGACACTTTTTAGAATTATCTCTCTACATTTGTGAACTGTGCATTTCCATTTTAGATGTATACTTTTTTCTTAAATCAAAACTTGATTTTTCACTTTCCCTTCATATCGTAAACAAAAAAGAGATAAAAGACAAATGGATCACAACAAAATAAAAATTTTAGAGTTTCTGAATGGAAAAAACTAAAACAATAACAAATGTGAGAAAAAAAATTTATTCACACACCACAGATGAACACAAAAGTTTTATTATCCAAGTTTGGAAAATTCCACTGGTTTAACCCCAATTGCTTGGAATTTTATAAGAAAGATAATTTTCTACACATGTTTTAAAAATGGATCCGCGTGGTTGAAACATGATAGAGATGCAAATGACCTATGGATGTAAACCTTTTAAAGAGAATAACAAACGCTTCTTAAATTCTCAAGTGAACGTGCGGTGGGATATTTACCTGAGTCAAACAAGCCTTTATTTTTCCCATTTACAAAAAGATGACCTAACAATCATAGATGATTGTAAAGTAATTTATCATTGGTAACGGGCTATATTTTTGTAAGGAGTGACTTATGGATTGGGAGTCAACACTCTGTTAAATATCCCCTGCCTACCCTCTTCTCTCGACGATTGTAAAACCTAATATATAAAAACTAAAAAGCGTTTACAATCCCTAAAAATTAGAGACACTTTTTGGAATTATCTTTCTCTACAAGCACTTTGCATTTCCATTTTAGATTTATTCTTTTTTCCTAAATCAAAACTTTTCCCTTCATCTCGTAAACAAAAAAGACATAAAAGGCAAATAGATCACAACAAAATGAAAATTCTAGAGTTTCTTTATGGAAAAAATTTAAAACAATAACAAATATAAGAAAATAAAATTTATTCACACACCACAGATCAACACAAAAGTTTTTTTATCCAAGTTTGGGAAATTCCACTCGTTCAACTCGAATATCTTGGAATTTTATAAGAAACAGATTTTTGTACACATGTTTTAAAAATGGATATGCATACTTGAAACATGTTAAAGATGCAAATGACCGATGGATCCAAATATTTTAAAGAGAATAACAAACACTCATTAAATTCTCAAGTGAACGTGTAGTGGCAAATTTACCCGAGTCAGACAAGCCATTATTTTGCCTATTTACAAAAAGATGACCTATCGATCATAGATTATTCTAAAGTGATTTATCATGCATAATGGGCTATATTTTTGGAAGGAGTGACTTATGGATTGGGAGTCAACACTAAGTTAAAAATCCACTGCCACCCCCCTTTTCCCGACGATTGCAAAACCTAATATATAAAAACAAAAAAGAGTTTACAATCCCTAAAAATTACAGAAAAGTTTTGGAATTATCTCTCTCTACATTTGTGCACTGTGAATTTCCATTTTAGATGTATATTTTTTTCTTAAATCAAAACTTGAGTTTTTCCTTTCCCATCATCTTGTAAACAATAAAGAGATCAAAGGCAAATAGATCACAACCAAATGAAAATTTTAGAGTTTATGTATAGAAATTTTTTAAAAATAACAAATGTAAGCAAAGAAAATTTATTCACACCATAGTTGAACACAAAAGTTTTGTTATCCCAGTGTGGGAAATTCCACTGGTTCAACCCGAAAATCTTCGAATTTTATAAGAAAGATATTTTTCTATACATGTTTTATAAATGGATATGCATGCTTGAAACATGTTAAGCATGCAAATGACCAAAGGATCCAAACCTTTTAAAGAGAATAACATACACTCATTAAATTCTCAAGTGAACATGTGCTGGGATATTTACCCGAGTCACACAAGCCATTATTTTGCCCATTTACAAAACCCTCACCTAACAAACCTAAATGATTCTAAAGTGATTTATCATGCATAACGGGCTATATTTTTGTAAGGAATGACTTGTGGATATGGAGTTAACACTCAGTTAAAAATCCCCCACCTCCCCCATTTTCCTGACAATTGCAAAACAAAATATATAAAAACAAAAATAGTTTACAATCATTAAAAATTACCGACACTTTTTCGAATTATCTCTCCCTACATTTGGGCACTGTGAATTTCCATTTTAGATGTATACTTTTTTCTTAAATCAAAACTTGAGTTTTTACTTTCCCTTCATGTCGTAAACAAAAAAGAGATAAAAGGCAAATAGATCACAACAAAATGAAAATTTTAGAGTTTATGTATGGAAAAAATTTAAAACAATAACAAATGTAAGCAAAGAAAATCTTTCACACGCCTCAGATGAACACAAAAGTTTTGTTATCCAAGTTTGAGAAATTCCACAGGTTCAACCCTAATAGTTTGGAATTTTATAAGAAAGAGATTTTTCTACACATGTTTGAAAAATGGATATGCATACTTGAAACCTGTTAAAGATGCAAATGACCTATGGATCCAAACCTTTTAAAGAAAATAACAAACACTCATTAAATTGTCATGTGAACGTGTGGTGGGATATTTACCAGAGTCAGACTAGCCATTATTTTGCCCATTTACAAAAAACTGACCAAACAATCATAGAGGATGAATTATCATACGTAACTGGGCATATTTTTCTAAGGAATGACTATTGGATTGGGAGTCAACACTCAATTAAAAATCGCCCACTTCCCCCATTTTCCCATCGATTGCAAGACCTAATATATAAAAACTAAAAAGATTTTATAATCCCTAAAAATTACAAACACTTTTTGGAATTATCTCTCTCTACAATTGTGCACTGTGTATTTCCATTTTATATGTATCTTTCTTTCATAAATCAAAACTTAAGTTTTCACTTTCCCTTCATCTCGTAAGAAAAAAAGAGATAAAGGGCAAGTAGATCATAACAAAATGAAAATTTAAGAGTTTATGTATAGAAAAAATTTAAAACAAAAAAAATGTAAGCAAAGTAAATTTATTCACACACCACAGATCAACACAAAAGTTTTGTTATCCAAGTTTGGGAAATTTCACTTGTTCGACCGTAATAGCTTGGAATTTTATAAGAAATATATGTTCGACACATGTTTTAAAAATGGATATGCATACTTGAAACATGTTAGAGATGCAAATGACCTCTGGATACAAAACGTTTAAAGAGAATAACAAACGCTCGTTAAATTGTCAAGTGAACGTGTGGTGGGATATTTACGAAAGTCAAATAAGCCATTATTTTGCCCAATTACCAAAAGATGACCTAACAATCGTAGATAATTGTAAAGTGATTTATCATGCGTAACGGGCTATATTTTTGTAAGGAGTGACTTATGGATTGGGAGTCAACACTAAATTATAAATCCTCTGCCTCCCCCCTTTTCCCGACGATAGTAAAACCTAATATATAAAAACTAAAAAGAGTTTACAATCCCTAAAAATTACAGACACTTTTTGGAATTATCTCTCTCTGTATTTTTGCACTGTACATTTCCATTTTAGATATATATTTTTTTCTTAAATCAAAACTTGAGTTTTCACTTTCCCTTCATCTCGCGCCTCCCCCCTTTTCGCGATGATTGAAAAACCTAATATACAAAAACTAAAAAGAGTTTACAATCCCTAAAAATTACAGACACTTTTTGGAATTATCTCTCTCTACATTTGTGCACTATGGATTTCCATTTTAGATGTATATTTTTTTCTTAAATCAAAACTTGAGTTTTCACTTTGTCTTCATCTTGTAAATCAAAAAGAGATAAAAGGCAAACAAATCACAAAATATTGGAAATTTTAGAGTTTATGTGTGCAAAAAATTTAAAACAATAACAACTGTAAGAAAAAAAAATTTATTCACACACCACAGATCAACACACTAGTTCTGTTATCCAAGTTTCCAAAATTCCACTGGTTCAACCCGACTAGCTTGGAATTTTAAAAGAAAGAGATTTTTCTACACATGTTTTAAAAATGGATATGTTTGCCTGAAACATTTTATACATGCAAATGACCTATGGATCCAAACCTTTCAAGGAGAACAAAAAACGCTCTTTAAATTCTCTAGTGAACGTACGGTGGGATATTTACCCGAACCAAACTAGCCATTATTTTTCCCATTTACAAAACATGTCCTAAAGATCATGGATGATTGTAAAGTAATTTGTCATGCATAACGGGCTATTTTTTTTAAGAAATGAGTTATGCATAGGGAGTCAAGACTTAATTAAAAATCCCATGCCTCCCCCTTTTCCCGATGACTGCAAAACCTAATATATAAAAATAAAAAAACTTTACAATCCCTAAAAATTACATACACTTGTTGGAATAATCTCTCTCTACATTTTAGCACTGTGCATTTCCATTTAAGATCTATATTTTTTTCCTAAATCAAAGCTTCAGTTTTCACTTTCCCTTCATCTCGTAAACCAAAAAGAGATAAAAGGCAAATAGATCACAACAAAATGAAAATTTTAGAGTTTATGTATGGAAAAAATTTAAAACAATAACAAATGTAAGCAAAGAAAATTTATTCACACACCACAGATGAAAAAAAAAGTTTTGTTATCCAAGTTTGGGAATTTCCACTGGTTCAACCCTAATAGCTTTCAATTATATCAGAAAGAGATTTTTCTACAAATATTTTAAAAATGGATATGCATACTTGAAACATGTTAAAGATGCAAACTACCTATGGATCCAAACAACTTAAAGAGAATAACAAACGCTCATTAAATTCTCTAGTGAACGTGCAGTGGGATTTTTACATGACTAAAAGAAGCCATTTTTTTGTCCCATTCCAAAAAGCTGACCTAATGATCATAGATGATTGTAAAGTGATTTATCATACGTAATGGGCTATATTTAATTAAGGAATGACTTATGGATTGGGGTTCAACACTCAGTTCAAAATCACTCTCCTCCCCCTTTTCCTGTCGATTGCAAAACCTAATATATTAAAACTTAAAAAAATTTACAATCCCTAAAATTTTGTGCACTATACATTTCCAATTTAGATGTATATGGGTTTCTTAAATCAAAACTTGAGTTTTTCCTTTCCCTTCATCTCGTAAACCAAAAAGAGATAAAAGGCAAATAGATCACAACAAAATGAAAATTTTAGATTTGATGTATGGAAAAAATTTAAAACAATTACAAATGTAAGCAAAGAAAATTTATTCACACACCACAGATGAACACAAAATTTTTGTTATCCAAGTTTTGGGAAATTCCATTGCTTCAACCATAATAGCTTGGAATTTTATAAGAAAGAGATTTTTCTACACATGTTTTAAAAATGGATATGCATGCTTGAAACATGTTAAATATATAAATTACATGTGGATCCAAACCTTTTAAAGATAATAACAAACGCTATTTAAATTCACAAGTGAACGTGCGGTGGGATATTTACCCGAGTATCACAAGCCATTATTTTGCCCTTTTACAAAAAGCTGACATAATGATCATAGATGATTGTAAAGTGATTTGTCATGTGTAACAGGCTATATTTTTTTGTAAGGAATGACTAATGGCTAGGGAGTCAACACTCAGATAAAAATCCCCCACCTCCCCCCTTTTCCGGACGATAGCAAAACCTAGTATATAAAAACTAAAAAGAGTTTACAATCCATAAAAATTACAGACACTTTTTTGAATTATCTCTCTCTATATTTGTGCACTGTGCATTTCCATTTTAGATGTAATCTTTTTTCTTAAATCAAAACTTGAGTTTTCACTTTCCCTTCATCTCATAAACAAAAAAGAGATAAAAGGCAAATAGATCACAACAAAATGAAAATTTTAGAGTTTATGTATAGAAACAGTATACAACCATAACAAATGTAAGCAAAGAAAATAGATTCACACACCACACATCAACCCAAAAGAAAATTTATTCACACACCATAGATGAACACAAAAATTTTGTTATCCAAGTTTGGGAAATTCCACTGGTTCAACCCTAATATCATTGAATTTTATAAGAAATAGATTTTTCTACACATGTTTTAAAAATGGATTTGCATGCTTGAAAAAAGTTAAAGATGCAAACGACCTATGGATCCAAACATTTTAAAGAGAATAACAAACACTCATTAAATTCTCAGGTGAACGTGCAGTGGGATATTTACCCGAGTCAGACAAGGCATTATTTTGCCCATTTACTAAAAGTTGACCTAACGATCGTAGATGATTGTAAAGTGATTTATCATGCGTAACGGGCTATATTTTTGTAAGGAGTGACTTATGGTTTGGGAATCAACACTCAGTTAAATATCCCCTGCCTACCCCCTTTTCCCGACGATTGCAAAACCTTATATATAAAAACTAAAAAGAGTTTACAATCCCTAAAAATTAGAGACTCTTTTTGGAATTATCTCTCTCTACATTTGGGAACTTTGCCTTTCCATTTTAGATGTATTCTTTTTTCTTAAATCAAAACTTGAGTTTTCACTTTCCCTTCATCTCGTAAACAAAAAAGACATAAAGGTAAATAGATCATTTCAAAATGAAAATTTTATAATTTCTTTATGGAAAAAATTTAAAACAATAAAAAGTGTTAGAAAAATGAATTTATTGACACACCACAGATCAACACAAAAGTTTTGTTATCCAAGTTTGGGAAATTCCACTTGTTCAACCCTAATATCTTGGAATTTCATTAAGAACATATTTTTCTACACATGTTTTGAAAATGGATATGAATGCTTGAAACATGTTAAAGATGCAAATGACGTATAGATCCAAATCTTTTAAAGAGAATAACAAACGCTCATTAAATTCTCAAGTGAATGTGCAATGGGATATTTACCCGAGTCAGACAGGCCATTATGTTACCCATTTACAAAAAGATGACCTAACGATAATAGATGATTTTAAAGTGATTTTATATGCGTAACGAGCTATTTTTTGTAAGGAGTGACTTATGGATTGGGAGTCAACACTAAGTTAAAAATCCACTGCCATCCGCCTTTTCCTGACGATTGCAAAACCTAATATATAAAAACTAAAAAGAGTTTACAATCCCTAAAAATTACAGAAACATTTTGGAATTATCTCTCTCTACATTTGTGCACTGTGCATATCCATTTTAGATGTATATTTTTTTCTTAAATCAAAACTTTAGTTTTCACTTTCCCATCATCTCATAAACAATAAAGAGATCAAAGGCAAACAGATCTCAACAAAATGAAAATTTAAGATTTTATTTTTGGAAAAATTTTAAAAAATAACAAATGCACTCAAAGAAATCTTATCCACACCATTGATGAACACAAAAGTTTTGTTATCCAAGTTTGGGAAATTCCACTGGTTCAACCCAAATAGCTTGGAATTTTATAAGAAAGAGATTTTTCTACACATGTTTTAAGAATGGATATGCATGCTTGAAACAAGTTAAACATGCAAATGACCAATGGATCCAATCCTTTTAAAGAGAATAACAAACACTCATTAAATTCTCAAGTGAACAAGTGCAGGGATATTTACCTGTGTCACACCCACCATTATTTTGCCCATTTATAAAAACCTCACCTAACGATCATAGTTGATTGTAAAGTGATTTATCGTGTGTAATGGGCTATATATTTGTAAGGAATGACTTATGGATATGGAGTCAACACTCAATTAAAAATTACCCGCCTCCCCCTTTTTCCTGACAATAGCAAAATGTAATATATAAAAACAACAAAGAGTTTACAATCCCTAAAAATTACAGACACTTTTTGGAATTATCTCTCTCTACATTGGGGCACTGTGCATTTCCATTTTATATGTATACTTTTTTCTTAAATCAAAACATGAGTTTTCACTTTCCATTCATCTTGTAAACAAAAAAGAGTTAAAAGGCATATAGATCACAACAATATGAAAATTTTAGAGTTTATGTTTGGAAAAAATTTAAAACAATAACAAATGTAAGCAAAGAAATTTTTTCACACACCACATATGAACACAAAATTTTTGTAATCCAAGTTTGGGAAATTCCACTGGTTCAACCCTAATAGTTTGGAATTTTATAAGAAAGAGAGTTTTCTACACATGTTTGAAAAATGGATATGCATGCTTGAAACATGTTGAAGATTCAAATGACCTATGGATCCCAACCTTTTAACGAGAATAAAAAACGCTCATTAAATTCTCATGTGAACGTGCGGTGGGATATTTACCTGAGTCAAACTAGCCATTATTGTAACCATTTACAAAAAGTTGCCCTAACGATCATCGATGATTGTAAAGTGATTTATCATGCGTAACGGGCTATATTTTTCTAAGGAATGACTATTGGATTGGGAGTCAACACTCAGTTAAAAATCCCCCACCTCCCCCCTTTTCCCGTCGATTGTTAAACCTAATATATAAACCCTAAAAAGAGTTTATAATCCCTAAAAATTACAGACACTTTTTGGAATTATCTCTCTCTACAATTCTGCACTATGCATTTCCATTTTAGATGTATATTTCTTTATTAAATAAAAACTTGAGTTTTTACTTTCCCTTCATCTCATCAGCAAAAGAGAGATAAAAGGAAAATATATCATAACAAAAGTAAAGTTTTAGAGTTTATGTAAAGAAAAAATTTAAAACTAAAACAAATGTAAGCAAAGAAAATTTATTCACACACCACAGATCAACACAAAAGTTTTGTTATCCAAGTTTGGAAAATTCCACTTGTTCAACCCTAATAGCATGGAATTTTATAAGAAATATATGTTTCTACACATGTTTTAAAAATAGATATGTGTTATGGACTCAATAAGACTGAGTCATCTACTTTACTTTTATTATTTATGTTGCTTTTAATTTCGAATTTTATTGATTTGTAATAAGACTTAAAGGTAGGGGTAGAATTGGGTTTAATAACCCTAACCTATGTTGATGTTAATTACCCTATTTAAGGGGTAAGGATGGAGAAATAAAGCAAGTTCGGAATTAGCATAAACTAGGGTAATTTAGGTTCCTTCTAGGCTCTCTATTCTAGGGTTCTTCGTGTGAACTCTCTTGGGGGTTTGCTGCATCCATTGGGGAGTCTTTGAGGAGATCTTGGAAGGAAAAGGAGGAGGAATCAGCCTTCTCTTCCGTGCTGCAATAGTCATCCATCTCTTCCACGAACCAGTAGTGAGGGAAGGAGGATTTGGTTGAGTCTTAGCATCAAGAAAGGGATTTTCGAGTTGCTGAATTGAAGGAGGTCTTCAAGAGGTATTTTTATCTATCTTTTCCGAGTTTACAAGAGCTAGAGATTGCCCTCTTTACATTCAACATTGGTAGTTGCATGAATTCAGAAACCCTACTCATTGATGTGAGGTATAAAGTGGGGTTTCATAATTGGATCCTTAAAACAGTCTCTTGCTTGAATTGGTGCATTCATAATTAAGAAAAGGAAACTCCTTTTCAAGGGGAATGAATTCAGTAAAGGGAAAGGGGTTGTTCTTGAGTAATTACAGCAAGTAAAACCCTCTTCACATGAATCATAAAAGAGGGGTTTCATATCTGAGTGCTTAAACAGTCCTTTAACTTGCTGGTTGCATCTATAATTGAGAAAAGGAAACTCCTTTTCAATTATAACGTGTGAGGGAAGAAAAAGATAGTTTCTTTTCACAAAAACGTGTTAAGAAACCCTCTAACAGTGCTGGATTCATATTCAACTCGCCGAGTTACTAGATCCATGGCTAGGGACCTTAACAATATGCATGCTTGAAACATGTTAAAGATGAAAATGAGCTATGGATGCAAACCTTTTAAAGAGAATAACAAACGGTCATTAAATTCTCAAGTGAACGTGCGGTGGGATATTTACCAGAGTCAAACAAGCAATTATTTTGCCCATTTACAAAAACATGACCTAACAATCATAGATGATTGTAAAGTGATTTATCATGCGTAATGGGCAATATTTTTTTAAGGAATGACTTATGGATTGGGAGTCAACACTCAGTTAAAAATCCCCCGCCTCCCCCGTTTTCCTAACGATTCCAAAACCTAATATATAAAAACTAAAAAGAGTTTACAATCCCTAAAAATTACAAACACTTTTTGGAATTATCTCTCTCTACATTTGTGCACCGTGCATTTCCATTTTAAATGTATACTTTTTTCCTAAATCAAAACTTGAGTTGACGATTCCAAAACCTAATATATAAAAACTAAAAAGAGTTTACAATCCCTAAAAATTACGGACAGTTTTTGGAATTATCTCTATCTCTGTCTACATTTGTGCACTAAGCATTTCCATTTTAGATGTATACTTTTTTCTTAAATCAAAACTTGAGTTTTCACTTTCCCTTCTTCTCGTAAAAAAAAAGAGATAAAAGGCAAATAGATCACAACAAAAAGAAATTTTAGAGTTTAAGTATGGAAAAAATTTAAAAGAATAACTAATGTAAGCAAAGAAAATTAACTCACACACCACAGATCAACCCAAATGTTTTGTTATCCAAGTTTGGGAAACGCCACTGGTTCAACCCTAATAGCCTTGAATTTTATAAGAAAGAGAATTTTCTACATATGTTTTAAAAATGGATATACATGGTTGAAACATGTTAAATATGCAAATGAATTATGGATCCAAACCATTTAAAGAGAATAACAAACGCTAATGAAATTCTCAAGTGAACATGTGGTGGGATATTTACCCTAGTAAGGCAAGCCATTATTTTGCCCTTTAACAAAAACCTGACCTAATGATCATAGATGATTGTAAAGTGATTTATCATTCGTAACGGACTATATTTTTGTATGGAATGACTTATGGATTGGGAGTCAACACTCAATTAAAAATCCCCCGCCTCACCCCTTTTCCCGATGATTGCAAGACCAAATATATAAAAACTAAAAAGAGTTTACAATCCCTAAAAATTACAGAATGTTTTTGGAATTATCGATCTCTAAATTTTTGAATTGTGCATTTCCATTTTAGATGTATGAGTTTTTCTTAAATCAAAACTTGAGTTTTAACTTTCCCTTCATCTCATAAACAAAAAAGAGATAAAAGCCAAATAGATCACAACAAAATGAATATTTTAGAGGTTATGTTTGGAAAAAGTTTAAAAAAATAAAAATGTAAGCAAAAAACATTTATTCACACACCACAGATCAACACAAAAGTTTTGTTATCGAATTTCGGGAAATTCCACTGGTTCAACTTTAATAGCTTGGAATTTGATAAGAAAGAGACTTTTATTCACATGTTTTAAAAATGGATATGCATGCTTGAAACGTGTTAAAGATGCAAATGACCTATGGATCCAAACCATTTAACGAGAATAACAAACGCTCATTAAATTCTCATGAGAACGTGCGATGGGCTATTTACGCGACTTCGACAAGCCATTACTTTGCCCTTTACAAAAGCCTTACCTGACGATCATAAATTATTGTAAAGCGATTTATCATGCGTAACGGGCTTTATTATTTTAAGGAATGACAAATGGATTGGGAGTCAACACGTAGTTAAAAATCCCCCTCCCCTCTACCCTTTTCCCGACGATTGCAAAACCTAATATATAAAAACTAAAAAGAGTTTACAATCCCTAAAAATTACATACACTGTTTGGAAGTATCTCTCTCTACATTTGTGCAGTGTGCATTTCCATTTTAGATTTAGTTTTCCTTAAATCAAAACTTGAGTTTTAACTTTCCCTTCATCTCGTAAACAAAAAAGAGATAAAAGGAAAATAGATCACAACAAAATGAAATTTTAGAGTTTATGTATGCAAAAAATTTAAAAAAAAAACAAATGTATGAAAAGAAAAGTTATTCAAACACCACAGATGAACACCAAAGTTTTGTTATCCAAGTTTGGGAAATTCTTCTGGTTCAACCCTGATAGCTTGGAATTTTATAAGAAAGAGATTTTTCTACACATGTTTGAAAAAATGATATGCGTGTTTGGAACCTGTTAAAGATGCAAATGTCCTAAGGATCAAAACCTTCTAAAGAGAGTAACAAACGCTCATTAAATTATAAAATGAACGTGCGGTGTGATATTTACCCGAGTCAAACAAGCCATTATTTTGCCCATTTACGAAAAGATGACCTAACAATCGTAAATGATTGTAAAGAGATTTTTCAAGCGTAATGGGCTATAGTCTTGTAAGGAATGACTTATGGGTTGGGACTCAACACTCAGTTAAAAATCCCCGTCTCCCCCATTTTCCTGACAGTAATATATAAAAACTAAAAAGAGTTTAAAATCCCTAAAAATTACATATAATTTTTAGAATTATCTCTCTCTACATTTGTGCACTGTGCATTTCCATTTTAGATGAATACTTTTTTCTTAAATCAAAACTTCAGTTTTAACAATCCCTTCATCTTGTAAACAAAAAATAGATAAAAGGCAAAAAGATCACAACAAAATGAAAATTTAAGAGTTTATGTATGGAAAAAATATTAAAAAGAACAAATGTAAGAAAAAAAAATTTCACACACCACAGATGAACACAAAAGTTTTGATATCCAAGTTTGGGAAATTCCACTGGTTCAACCCTAATAGCTTGAAATTTTATAGGAAAGGCATTTTTCTACACAAGTTTTGAAAATGGATATGCAAGCTTGAAACTTCTTATAGATGCAAATGACCTATGGATCCAAACCTTTTAAAGAGAATAAGAAACGCTTATTAAATTCTTAAGTGAACATGCAGTGGAATATGTACCCAAGTCAGACAAGCCACTATTTTGCCCATTTACAAAAAAAGTTGACCTTACGATCATTGATGATTGTAATGTGATTTATCATGCATAATGGGCTATATTTTTGTAAAGAATGACTTATGGATTGGGAGTCAACACTATGTTAAAAATTGCCAGCCACCCCTAAATTATCTCTCTCTACATTTGAGAACTGAGCATTTCCATTTTTGAAGTATATTTTTTTCTTAAGTCAAAACTTGAGTTTTCACTTTCCCTTCATGTTGTAAATCAAAAAGAGATACCAGGAAAATAGATCACAACAAAATGAATATTTTAGAGTTTATGTATGGAAAAAATTTAAAACAATAACAAATGTAAGCAAAGAAAATTTATTCACACACCATAGATCAACAAAAAAGTTTTGTTATCCAAGTTTGAGAAATTCCACTAGCTCAACCCTAATAGCTTGGAATTTAATAAGAAAGAGATTTTTCTACACATGTTTTAAAATTGGATATGCATGCTTGAAACATGTTAAAGATGTGAATGACCTATAGATCCAAACCTTTTTAAGAGAATAACAAACGCTCTATAAATTCTCATGTGAACGTGCGGTGGGATATTTACCAGAGTCAGACAAGCCTTTATTTTGCCCATTTACAAAAACCTGACCTAACGATCATAGAAGATTGTAAAGTTATTTATCATGCGTAACGGGGTTAGATTTTTGTAAGGAATGACTAATGGATTGGGAGTCAACACTCAGTTAAAAATCCCCTGCCTCCGCCCTTTTCGAGTCCATTGCAAACCTAATAAATAAAAACTAAAAAGAGTTTACAATCCCTAAAAATTACAAAAAAAATTTGGAATTATCTCTCTACATTTGTGCACAGTGCATTTCCATTTTAGATGTATATTTCTTTCTTAAATAAAAACTTTAGTTTTCATATTCCCTTCATCTCGTTAGCAAAAAAGAGATAACAGGCAAATAGATCATAAAAAAATGAAAATTTTAGAGTTTATGTATAGAACAAATTTAAAACAAAAAAAAATGTAAGCAAAGAAAATTTATTCACACACCACAGATCAACACAAAAGTTTTGTTATCCAAGTTTGGGAAATTCCACTAGTTTAACCCTGATAGCTAGGAATTTTATAAGAAAGAGATTTTTCTACACATGTTTTAAAAATGGATATGCATGGTTAGAACATGTTAAGATACAAATGACCTTTGGATACAAAACTTTTAAAGAGAATAATAAACGCTCATTAAATTCATGAGTGAACGTGCGGTGGCATATTTTCCCGAGTCAAACAAGCCATTATTTTTCCCATTTACAAAAAGATGACCTTACAATTATAGATGATTGTAAAGAGATTTTTCATACGTAATTGGGTATATTTTTGTAAGGAATGACTTATGTGTTGGGAGTCAACACTCAGTTAAAAATTCCCCGCCTCCCCCCTTTTGCCGACGATTTCCAAACCTAATATATAAAAACTAAAAAGATTTTCCCATCCCTAAATATTACAGATACTTTTTTGAATTATCTCTCTCTACACTTTTGCAGTGTGCATTTCCATTTTAGATGTATACTTTTTTCTTAAATCAAAACTTCAGTTTTCACTTTCCCTTCATCTCGTAAACAAAAAATAGATAAAAGGCAAATAGCTCACTACAAAATGAAAATTTTAGAGTTTATCTATGGAAAAAACTTTAAAAAAATAACAAATGTAAGGAAAGAAAATTTTTTCACACACCACACATGAACACAAAAGTTTTGTTATCATAGTTTGGGAAATTCCACTGGTTCAACCCTAATAACTTGGAATTTTATACCAAAGATATTTTTCTACACATTTTTAAAAATGGATATATACTCTTGAAATATGTTAAAGAAGCAAATGACCTATCAATACAAACCTTTTTAAAGGGAATGACAAACACTCATTAAATTCTCGAGTGAACGTGCGGTGGGATATTCACCCGAGTCAAACAAGCCATTATTTTGCCCATTTACAAAAAGTTGACCAAACGATCATAGATGATTGTAAAGTGATTTATCATGCGTAACGGGCTATATTTTTGTAAAGAATGACTTATGGATTGGGAGTTAACACTCAGTTAAAAATCCCTCACCTCCCCCTTTTGCTGACGATTGCAAAACCTAACATATAAAAACTAAAAAAGAGTTTTCAATCCCTAAAAATGACAGACACATTTTGGTATTATCTCTCTCTACATTTGTGCACTGTGCATTTCCATTTTATATCTATACTTTTTTATTAAATTCAAACTTGAGTTTCCTCTTTCCCTTCATCTCATAAACAAAAAAGAGATAAAAGGCAAATAGATCACAACAAAATGAAAATTTTAGAATTTATGTATTAAAAATATTTAAAACCATAACAAATGAAAGAAAGAAAATTTATTCACTCACCACAGATGAACACAAAAGTTTTGTTAACCAAGTTTGGCAAATTTCTTTAGTTCAACCCTAATAACTTGGAATTTTACAAGAAAGAGATTTCTACACATGTTTTTAAAATGGATATGCATGCTTGAAACTTGTTCAAGATGCAAATGACCTATGGATCCAAAACTAGTGAAGAGAATAACAAACGCTCATTATATCCTCAAATGAACTTGAGGTGGGATATTTACCCGAGTCAAACAAGCCATTATTTTGCCCATTCAAAAAAAAAGATGACCTAACAATCGTAGATGATTGTAATGAGATTTATCATGCGTAATGGGCTATATTTTTGTAAGGAATAACGTATGGATTGGGAGCCAACACTTAGTTAAAAATCCCACGCTACCCCCTTTTTCCCGATGATTACAAAACCTAATACATAAAAACTAAAAAGAGTTTAAAATCCCTAAAAATTACATACACTTTTTGAAATTATCTCTCTCTACATTTGTGCACTATGCATTTACATTTTAGATGTAAACTTTTTTCTCAAATAAAAACTTGGCTTTTCACTTTCCCATCATCACGAAAAGAAAAGTAGAAAAAAGGCAAATAAATCACAACAAAAAGAAAATTTAAGAGTTTTGCATAGATATTTATTTTTAAAAATATAAAATGTAAGCAAATAAAATTTATTCACACACCACAGATCAACCAAAAAGTTTTATTATCCAACTTTTGGAAATTCCACTGGTTCAACCCTTTTACCTTGGAGTTTTATAAGAAAGAGATTTTTCTAGACAAGTTTTAAAAATGGATAAGCATGCTTGAAACATGTGAAAGATGAAAATGACCTGTGGATCCAAACCTTTTAAAGAGAAAAACAAACGATCAATAAATTCTCAAGTGAACGTGCGGTGGGATATTTACCCAAGTCAAACAATCCATTATTTTGCGCATTTACAAAATGCTCACCTACCGATCGTAGATGATTGTAAAGTGATTTATCTTGCATGACGGGCTACATTTTGGTAAGGAATGACAAAAGGATTAGGATTCAACACTCAGTTAAAAATCCTCCACCTCCCCCCTTTTCCCGACGATTACAAAATCTAATATGTAAAAACTAATAAGAGTTTACTATCCTTAAAAATCACAGACACTTTTTGGAATCATCTCTCTCTACATTTTTGCACTGTGCATTTCTATTTTAGATGTATATGTTTTTTCTTAAATCAAAACGTGAGTTTTCACTTTCCCTTCATCTCGTAAACATAAAAGAGGTAAAAGGCAAATAGATCACAACAAAATGAAAATTTTTGAGTTAATGTACGGAATTCTTTTAAAAAAATAACAAATATAAGCAAAGAAAATTTATTCACACACCGCAGGTGAACATAAAAGTTTTATTAACCAAGTTTTGGAAATTCCATTCGTTCAACCCTAATAGCTTGGAATTTTATTAGAAAGAGATTTTTCTACACATGTTTTAAAAATGGATATGCAAGCTTGAAACATGTTCAAGATGCAAATGACCAATGGATCTAAACTTTTTAAAGAGAATAACAAACGCTCATTAAATTCTCAAGTGAACGTGCGGTGGGATATTTACCTGAGTTGGACAAGCCATTATTTTGCCCATTTAAAATTAGCTGACCTAACGGTCATAGATTTTTGTAAAGTGATTTATCATGCGTAACATGCTATATTTTTGTAAGAAATGACTTATGGATTGGGAGTCAACACTCAGTTAAAAGTCCCCCGCCTCCCCCTTTTCCTAACGATTGAAAAACCTAATATATAAAAAATAAAAAGAGTATACAATCCCGAAAAAATATAGACACTTTTTCAAAATATCTCTATCTACATTTGTGCACTATGTATTTCCATTTTAGATGTATACTTTTTCCTTAAATATAAACTTGAGTTTCCACTTACTCTGCATCTCGTAAAAAAAAGAGATAAAAGGAAAATAGATCAGAAAAAAATGAAAATTTTATTGTTTTTGTATGGAAAAAATTTAAAAAAATAACCAATTTAAAGATATAAAATTAATTCACACACCATAGATCAACACAAAAGTATTGTTATCCAAGTTTGGGAAATTTCACTGGTTCAACCCTAACTGCTTGGAATTTTATACGAAAGAGATTTTTCTACACATGTTTTAAAAGTGGATATGCATGCTTGAAACATGTTAAAGATGCAAATGAATTATGGATCCAAACCTTTTAAAGATAATAAAAAACCTTAATGAAATTCTCAAGTGAACGTGCAGTCTGATATTTACCCGAGTCAGACAAGCCATTTTTTTGCTATATAGAAAAACCTGACCTAATTATCATAGTTGAATATAAAGTGATTTATCAGCCGTAACGGGCTACATTTTTTTTTTGATTGGGAGTCAACATTCAATTAAAAATCCCCCGCTTCCCCCTTTTCCTGATGATTAAAAAACCTAATATATAAAAACTAAAAAGAGTTTACAATCCCTAAAAATTACATACACTTTTTGGAATTATCTCTCTCTACATTTGTGCACTGTGCATTTCCATTTTAGATGTAAACTTTTCTTAAATAAAACTTTGGTTTTTCACTTTCCCATCATCACGAAAAGAAAAATAGAAAAAAGGTAAATAGATCACAACAAAAGAAAAATTTAAAAGTTTATGTATAGATATTTTTTTTTAAATAACAAATGTAAGCAAAGAAAATTTATTTACACACCACAGATCAACCAAAAAGTTTTATTATCCAACTTTTTGAAATTCCACTGGTTGAACCCTTATACCTTGGAATTTTATAAGAAAGATATTTTCTAGAAATGTTTTAAAAATGGATAAGCATGCATGAAACATGTGAAAGATGCAAATGACCTGTGGATCCAAACTTTTTAAAGAGAAACACAAACGCTCATTAAATTCTCAAGTGAACGTGCGGTGGGATATTTACCCAAGTCAAACAATCCATTATTTTGTGCATTTACAAAAAGCTCACCTACTGATAGTAGATGATTGTAAAGTGACTTATCTTGCATGACAGGCTACATTTTTGTAAGGAATTACTAAAGGATTGGGAGTCAACACTCAGTTAAAATTCCTCCACCTCCCCCCTTTTCCCGACGATTGAAAAACCTAATATGTAAAAACTAATAAGAGTTTACAATCCTTAAAAATCATAGACTGTTTTTGGAATTATCTCTCTCTACATTTGTGCACTGTGCATTTCTATTTTAGATGTATATGTTTTTTCTTAAATCAAAACGTGAGTTTTCACTTTCCCTTCATCTCGTAAAAATAAAAGAGATAAAAGGTAAATAGATCACAAAAAAATGAAAATTTTTGAGTTAATATATGGAATTTTTTTAAAAAAAATAACAAATGTAAGCAAAGAAAATTTATTCACACACCACAGGCGAACACAAAAGTTTTATTAACCAAGTTTGGGAAATTCCACTCGTTCAACCCTAATAGCTTGGAATTTTATAAGAAAGAGATTTTTCTACACATGTTTTAAAAATGGATATGCATGCTTGAAACATGTTCAAGATGCAAATGACCAATGGATCCAAACCTTTTAAAGAGAATAACAAACGCTCATTAAATTCTCAAGTGAACGTGCGGTGGGATATTCACTTGAGTCAAAGTGAACGTGCGGTGGGATATTCACTTGAGTCGGACAAGCCATTATTTTGCCCAATTAAAATTAGCTAACCTAACGGTCATAGATTTTTGTACAGTGATTTATCATATGTAACATGCTATTTTTTTGTAAGAAATGACTTATGGATTGGGAGTCAATACTCAGTTAAAAGTCCCTCGCCTCCCCCTTTTTCCCGACGGTTGAAAAACCTAATATATAAAAAATAAAAAGAGTATACAATCCTTAAAAAATATAGAAACTTTTTAGAATTATCTCTATCTACATTTGTGCACTGTGCATTTCCATTTTAGATGTATACTTTTTCCTTAAATATAAACTTGAGTTTTCACTTACTCTGCATCTCGTAAAAAAAAGAGATAAAAGGAAAATAGATCACAACAAAATGAAAATTTTAAAGTTTATGTATGGAAAAAATTTAAAACAATAACAAATTTAAACAAAGAAAATTAATTCACACCCCACAGATGAACACAAAAGTATTGTTATCCAAGTTTGGGAAATTCAACTAGTTCAACCCTAATTGCTTGGAATTTTATAAGAAAGAGATTTTTATACAAATGTTTTAAAAGTGGATATGCATGCTTGAAACATGTTAAATATGCAAATGAATTATAGATCCTAGCCTTTTAATGATAATAACAAACGTTAATGAAATTCTCAAGTGAAGGGGCAGTCTGATATTTACCCAAGTCTGACAAGCCATTATTTTGCCATATAGAAAAACTTGACCTAACTATCATAGTTGAATATAAAGTGATTTATCATGCGTAACGGTCTACATTTTTGTTTGATTGGGAGTCAACATTCAATTAAAAATCCCCCGCTTCCCCCTTTTCCCGATGATTACAAAACCTAACATATAAAAATTAAAAAGAGTTTACAATTCCTAAAAATTACATACACTTTTTGGAATTATCTCTCTCTATATTTGTGCATTATGCATTTCCATTTTAGATGTAAACTTTTTTCTTAAATAAAATCTTGGCTTTTCACTTTCCCATCATCACGAAAAGAAAAATGACAAAATGAAAATTTTAGAGTTTATGTATGGAAAAAACTTTAAAACAATAACAAATATAAGCAAAGAAAATTTGTTCACATACAACAGATCAACACAAAAGTTTGGTTATCTAAGTTTGGAAAATTCCTCTAGTTCAACCCTAATAACTTGGAATTATATAAGAAATAGATTTTTCTACACGTTTTAAAAATGGATATGCATGCTTGAAACATGTTAAAGATGCAAATGACCTATGGATCCAAACCTTTTAAAAAGAATAACAAACACACTTTAAATTCTCAAGTGAACGTGCAATGGGATATTTACCCAAGTAAGACAAGCCATTATTTGGCCCATTTACAAACACCTAACCTAACAACCATAGATGATTTTAAAGTGATTTATCATGCGTAACGGGCTATATTTTTGTAAGGAATGACTAATGGATTGGGAGTCAACACTCAGTTAAAAATCCCCCGCCTCCCCCCTTTCCCCGACGATTGCAAAACCAAATATATAAAAACTAAAAGGAGTTTAAAATCCCTAAAAATTACTTACACCTTTTGGAATTATCTCTCTCTATATTTGTGCACTGTGCATTTCCATTTTAGATGTACATTTATTTCTTAAATAAAAACTTGAGTTTTCACTTTGCCTTCATCTCATAAACAAAAAAGAGATAAAAGGCAAATAGATCACAACAAAATTAAAATTTTAGAGTTTATGTATAGAAAAAATTTAAAAGAAAATAAAAATGTAAGCAAAGAAAATTTATTCACACACCACAGATCAACACAAAAGTTTTGATAACAAGTTTGGGAAATTGAACTGGTTCAACCCTAATAGCTTGGAATTTTAAAAGAAAGAGATTTTTGTACACATGTTTTAAAAATGGACATGCATGCTTGAAACATGTTAAAGAAGCAAATGAGCTATGATCCAAACCTTTTAAAGAGAATAACAAACACTCATTAAATTCTCAAGTGAACGTGCGGTGGGAAATTTTCCCGAGTCAAACATGCCATTATTTTGCCCATTTACAAAAAGATGACTAAACAATCGTAGATGATTGTAAAGTCATTTATCTTGCAGAACGGGCAATATTTTTGTAAGGAATGACTAATGGATTGGGAGTCAACACTCAGCTAAAAATCCCCCGACTGCCCCCTTTTCCCGATGATTGCAAAACCTAATATATAAAAACTAAAAAGACTTTACAATCCATAAAAATTACAGACACTTTTTTGAATTATCTCTCTCTACATTTTTGCACTATGCATCACCTTTTTAGATGTATATTTTTTGTTAAATCAAAACTTGTGTTTTCACTTTCCCTTCCTCTCGTTAACAAAAAAACAGATAAAAGGACAATAGATCACAACAAAATAAAAATTTTAGAGTTTATGTATGGAAAAAATTTAAAACAATAAGAAATGTAGGCAAAGAAAACTCATTCAAGCACCACAGATGAATACAAAAATTTTGTTATCCAAGTTTGGGAAATTCCACTAGCTCAACCCTGATAGCTTGGAATTTTATAAGAAAGGCATTTTTCTACTCATGTTTTGAAAATTGATATGCATGCTTGAAACTTGTTAAAGATGCAAATAACTTATGGATCCAAAACTTTTAAAGAGAATAACCAATGCTTTAAATTCTCAAGTGAACATGCGGTGGGATATTTATATGAGTCGAACAAGCCATTAATTTGCCCATTTAAAATTAGCTGACCTAACGGTCATAGATTTTTGGAAAGTGATTAATCATGCATAACATGCTATATTTTTGTAAGAAATGACTTATGGATTGGGAGTCAACACTCAGTTAAAAACCCCCGTCTCCCCCTTTTCCCTACGATTGAATAACCTAATATATAAAAAATAAAAAGAGTTTACAATCCCTAAAAATTACAAACTCTTTTTGGAATTATCTCTCTCTACATTTTTGCACTGTGCATTTAAATTTTAGATATATACTTTTTTCTTGAATCAAAAGTTGAGTTTTCACTTTCCCTTCATCTCGTATACAAAAAAGAGATCAAAGGCAAATAGATCACAACAAAATGAAAATTTTAGAGCTTATGTATGGAAAAAATTAAACACAATAACAAATGTAAGCAAATAAAATTTATTCACACACCACTAATCGACAAAAAAGGTTTTTTTTATTCCAGTTTGGGAAATGCCACTGGTTCAACCCAAATAGCTTTGAATTTTATAAGAAATGTTTTTTTCTACACATGTTTAAAAATGGATATGCATGCTTGAAACATCTTAAAGATGCAAATGACCTATGGATCCAAGCCTTTTAAAGTGAATAACAAACGCACATTAAATTCTGAAGTGAACGTGCGGTGGGATATTTACCTGAGTCAAACAAGCCATTATTTTTCCCATTTACAAAAAGCTGACCTAACGATCATAGATGATTGTAAAGTGATTTATTATGTGTAACGGGCTATATTTTTGGTAAGGAATGAATGATGGATTTGGAGACAACACTTAATTAAAAACCCCAGCCTCCTCGCTTTTCACAACGGTTGCAAAACATAATATATGAAAACTAAAAATAGTTTACAATCCCTAACAATTACAGACACATTATGGAATTATCTCTCTCTACATTAGTGCACTGTGCATTTCCATTTTAGATGTATATTTTTTTCTTAAATCAAAACTTGAGTGTTCACTTTCCCTTCATCTCGTAAACCAAAAAAAGATATAAGGCAAACAAATCACAACAAAATGAAATTTTTAGAGTTTTTGTATGAAAAAAATTTAAAACCATAACAAATGTAAGCAAAGAAAATTTATTCACACACCACAGATGAACACAAAAGTTTTGTTATCCAAGTTTGGGAAATTACACTTGTTGAACCCTCATTGCTTGGAATTGTATATGAAAGAGATTTTTCTACACATGTTTTAAAAATGGATTTGAATTCTTGAAACATGTTAATGATCGAAATGACCTATGGATCCAAACCTTTTAAATAGAATAACAAACGCTCAATAAATTGTCAAGTGAATGTCCGGTGGGATATTTACAAGAGTCAGACAAGCCATTATTTTTCCCATCTACAAAAACCCGACCTAACCATCATAGATGATTGTAAAGTGATTTATCATGCGTAACGGTCTATATTTTTGTAAGGAATGACTTATGGATTGGGAGTCAACATTCAGTTAAAAATCCTCCCCCTTCCCCTTTTCACGATAATTGAAAAACCTATTAGATAAAAACTAAAAAGAGTTTACAGTCCCTAAAAATTACATACACTTTTTCAACTTATTTGTCTCTATATTTGTGCATTGTACATGTCCATTTTAGATGTATAAATTTTTCTTAAATCAATATTTTAGTTTTCACTTTCCTTCATCTCGTAAACAAAAAAGAGATAAAAGGCAAATAGATCACAACAAAATGAAAATTTAAGAGTCTATCTATGAAAAATATTTAAAACAATAACAAATGTAAGCAAAGAAAATTTAATTACACACCACAGATGACCACAAAAGTATTGTTATCCAAGTTTTGGAAATTCCACTGATTCAACCCTAATAGTTTTGAATTTAATAAGAAAGAGATTTTGCTACACAAGTTTTAAAAATGGATATGCATGCTTGAAATATGTTAAAGATGCAAAAGAGCTCAGGATCGAAACCTTTTAAAAAGAATAACAAAAGCTCATTAAATTCTCAAGTGAACGTGCAGAGGGATATTTACCCGAGAAAAACAAGCCATTATTTTGCCCATTTACAAACACATGACATAACGATCATAGATGATTGTAAAGTGATTTATCACGCTTAACGAGCAATATTTTTTGTAAGGAATGACTGATGGATTGGGAGTCAACACTCAGTTCAAAATCCCCCGCCTCCCCCTTTTCCCAACGAACGCAAAACCTAATATATAAAAACTAAAAAGAGTTTACAATCCCTAAAAATTGCAGACAATTTTTGGAATTATCTCTCTCTACATTTGTGCACTATGCATTTCCATGTTAGATATATATTTTTTTCTTAGATCAAAACTTGAGTTTTCACTTACTATATCTCGTAAAAAAAAAGGAGATAAAAGATAAATAGATCACAAGAAAATGAAAACTTTAGAGTTTATGTATGGAACAAAATTTAAACAAAAAAAAAATTAAACAAAGAAAATTGATACACACACCACAGATCAACCCAAAAGTTTTGTTATCCTAGTTTGGGAAATGCCACTGGTTCAACCCTAATAGCTTGGAATTTTATAAGAAAGAGATTTTTCTACACATGTTTTAAACATAGATATGCATGCTTGAAACATGATAAAGATGCAAATGAATTATGGATCCAAACCTTTTAAAGAGAATAACAAACGCTATTGAAATTCTCAAGTGAACGAGCCGTGGGATATTTACCCGACTCAGACAAGCCATTAATTTGCCCATTTACAAAAAAGCTCACCTAACAATCATAGATGATTGTAAAGTGATTTATCATGCGTAATGGGCTATATTTTTATAAGGAATGACTTATGGATTGGGAGTCAACACTCTATTAAAAATCCCCCTCCTCCCCCCTTTTCCCGACGATTGCAAAACGTAATATATAAAAAAAAAGACTTTACAATCCCTTAAAATTACAGAACTTTTTTGGAATTATCTCTCTCTATATTTGCGCCCTGTGCATTTCAATTTTAGAACTATACTTTTTTTCTGAAATCAAAACTTGAGTTTTCACTTTCCCTTCATCTCGTAAACAAAAAAAGAGATAAAAGGAAAATAGATCACAACAAAATGAATATTTTAGAGTTTAAGTATGGAAAAAATTTAAAACAATAAAAAATGTAAGGAAAGAAAATTTATTCACACACAACAGATGAACACAAAAGTTTTGTTATCGAAGTTTGGGAAATTCCATTGGTTCAACCCTAATAGATCTGAATTTTAGAAGCAAGAGATTTTTCTACATATGTTTTAAAAATGGATATGCATGCTTCAAACATGTTAAAGATGAAAATGAGCTGTGGACTCAAAACTTTTAAAGAGAATAAAAAACGCTCTTTAAATTCTCAAGTGAACGTGCGGTGGGATATTTTCCAGAGTCAGACAAGCCATTATTTTGCCCATTTACAAAAACATGACCTAACGACCATAGATGATTGTAAAGTGATTTATCATGCGTAACAGGTTATATTTTTGTGAGGAATGACTAATGCATTGGGATTCAACACTCAGTTAAAAATCCACATCCTCCCCCCGTTTCTCAACTATTGCACAACATAATATATAAAACTAAAAATAGTATACAATCCCTAAAAATTACATACACTTTTTGGAACTATCTTTCTCTTCATTTGTGCACTGTGCATTTCCATTTTAGATGTATATTTTTTTCTTATATCAAAACTTGATTTTTCACTTTCCCTTCATCTTGTAAACAAAAAAGAGATGAAACGTAAATAGATCACAACAAAATGAAAATTTTAGAGTTTAAGTATGGAAAAAATTTAAAACAAAAAAAGAAGTATGCAAAGAAAATTTTGTCATACACCACAGATCAACACAAAAGTTTTGTTATCCAAGTTTGGGAAATTCCACTCGTTCAACCCTAATAGCTTCGAATTTATAAGAAAGAGATTTTTCTACACATGTTTTAAAAAAGGATTTGCATGCTTGAAACATGTTAAAGATGCAAATGAACCTATGGGTCCAAACCTTTTAAGGAGAATAACAAATGTTCATTAAATTCTCAAGTGAACGTGCGGTGGGATATTTACCCGAGTCAAATAAGCCATTATTTTTCCCATTTAAAAAAAGAGGACCTAACAATCGTAGATGATTGTAAAGTGATTGATCATGCATAATGGACTATATTTTTGTAAGGAATGACTAATGGATTGGGAGTCAACACGCAGCTAAAAATCCCCCGCCTCCCCCCTTTTGCCGAAGATTACAAAACCTAATATATAAAAACTAAAAAGAGTTTACGATCCCTAAAAATTACTGACACTTTTCAGAATGATCTCTCTCTACATTTGTGCACTGTGCATTGCCATTTAGATGTAAAATTTTTTTCTTAAATGAAAACTTGAGTTTTCACTTTCCCTTCTTCTCGTAAACAAAAAAGATATAAAAGGCAAATAGGTAAAAACAAAATGAAAATTATATAGTTTATGTAAGGAAAAAATATAAAATAATACAAATGTAACCAAAAAACATTTATTCACACATCATAGATGAACAAAAATGTTTTGTTATCCAAGTTTGGGAAATTCCACTGGTTCAACCCTAATAGCTTGGAATTTTATATGAAAGATATTTTTCTACACATGTTTAGGAAATGGATATGAATATTTGGAACATGTTAAAGATGCAAATGACCTGTGGATCCAAACCTTTTAAAGAGAATAACAAACGCTCTTTAAATTCTTAAGTGAACATACAGTGGGATATTTACCCAAGTTAAACAAGCCTTTATTTTGTCCATTTTGCAAAAAGCTAACCTAATGATCGTAGATGATTGTAAAGTTATTTATCATGTGTAACGGGCTATATTTTTGTAAGGAAGGACATAAGGATTGCGAGTCAACACTCAGTTAAAAACCTAATTTAGAAAAACTAAAAAAAACTTAATATACAAAAAATAAAAAAAGTCTACAATACCTACAAATTACAGAACTTTTTTGGAATTATCTCTGTCTACATTTGTGCACTGTGCATTTCCATTTTAGATGTATACTTTTTTCTTAAATCATAACTTGATTTTTCTCTTTCCCTTCATCTCGTAAACAAAAAAGAGATAAAAAGAAAATAGACACAACAAAATGAAAATTTTAGACTTTATGTATGGAAAAAATTTGAAACAATAAAAAATGTAAGCAAAGAAAATTTATTCACACACCAC
Organism: Aristolochia californica; assembly: GCF_029961685.1. NCBI lineage: Eukaryota > Viridiplantae > Streptophyta > Magnoliopsida > Piperales > Aristolochiaceae > Aristolochia > Aristolochia californica. The sequence continues at coordinate 15,110,777 of NW_027181782.1, read as the reverse complement.
AGATGAACACAAAAGTTTTGTTATCGAAGTTTGGGAAATTCCACTAGTTCAACCCCAATTGCTTGGAATTTTATAAGAAATAAATTTTTCTACGCATGTTTTAAAAATGGATATGCATCCTAAGGATCCATGTTTACGATGCAAATGACCTAAGGATCCAAAATGTTTACAGAGAGAATAGCAAACGCTCATTAAATCTCATGTGAACTTGCGGTGGGATATTTACCCGAGACAGATAAGCCATTATTTAGCCCATTTACAAAAACCTAACCTAACGATCATAGATGATTTTAAACAAATTTATCATGCATAACGGGCTATATTTTTGTATAGAATGACTAATGGATTGGGAGTCAACATTCAGTTACAAATCCTTCGCCTCCCCCCTTTTCCCAACGATTGCAAAACCTAATACATAAAAACTAAAAAGACTTTTCAATCCCTAAAAAGTACATATACTTTTTCGAATTATCTCTTTCTACATTTGTGCATTGTGCATTTCCATTTAGATTTATACTTTTTTCCTGAATTAAAACTTGAGTTTTCACTTTCCCTTCATCTCGTAAAAAAAAAAAAGAGATAAAAGGCTAATAAATCACAACAAAATGAAAATTTTAGAGTTTATGTATGCAAAAAATTTAAAACAATAACAAATGTAAGCACATAAAATTTATTCACACACCACAAAAGAACACAAAAGTTTTGTTATCCAAGTTTGGGAAATTCCACTTGTTCAACCGTAACAGCTTGGAATTTTATAAGAAAGAGATTTTTCTACAAATGTTTTAAAAATGAAGATGGATGGTTGAATCATGTTAAAGATGCAAATGACCCATGGATCCAAAACTTTTAAAGAGAATAACGAACGCTAATTAAATTCTCAAGTGAACGTGCGGTGGGATATTTACTTGAGTCAAACAAGCCATTATTTTGCCCATTTACGAAAAGCCGACCTAATGTTCATAGATGATTGTAAAATGATTTTTAATTTTAACGAGAGCTATTTTTGTAAGGAATGACTTATGGACTGGGAGTCAACACTCAGTTAAACCCCCCCCCCCCCCTCTTTTCCTGATGATTGCAAAATCTAATATATAAAAACTAAAAAAAGTTTGCAATCCCTAAAAATTACATGCACTTTTTGAAATTATCTCTCTCTACATTTGTGCGTTGTGCATTTCCATTTTAGTTGTATATTTTTTTCTTAAATCAAAACTTGAGTTTTTTCTATCCCTTCATCTCGTAAACAAAAAAGTGATCAAAGGCAAATAGATCACAACAAAATGAAAATTTTAGAGTTTATGTATGCAAAAAATGAAAAAAAATAAAAAATGTAAGCAAAGAAAATTTATTCACACACCATAGATCGACACATAAGTTTTATTATTCACACACCACAGATCGACACAAAAGTTTTATAAGAAATAGATTTTTCTACACAGGTTTTAAAAATGGATATGCAAGCTTGAATCTTGTTAAAGATGCAAATGACCTATGGATCCAAACCTTTTAAATTGAATAACAAACGTTCAATAAATTCTGAAATGAATGTGTGGTGGGATATTTACCTTAGTCAAACAAGCCATTATTTTTCCCATTTAAAAAAAGCTGACCTAACGATCATAGACAATTGTAAAGTGATTTATTATGCGTAACGGGCTATATTTTGGTAAGGAATGACTGATGGATTGGGAGTCAACACTCAGTTAAAAATCCCACGCCTCCACCCTTTTCCCAACAATTCCAAAATCTAATATATGAAAACTAAAAACAGTTTACAATCCCTAAAAATTTTAGACACATTTTGAAATTATTTCTCTCTACATGAGGGCATTGTGCATTTCCATTTTATATGTATATTTTTTTCTTAAATCAAAACTCTAGTGTTCACTTTCCTTTCATCTCGTAAACCAAAAATAGATATAAGGCAAATATATCACAACAAAATAAAATTTTTAGAGTTTATATATGGAAAAAATTTAAAACCAAAAAAATGTAAGCAAAGAAAATTTAATCACCCACCACAGATGAACACAAAAGATTTGTTATCCAAGTTTGGGAAATTACACTGGTTGAACCCTAATAGCTTGGAATTTTATATGAAAGAGATTTTTCTACACATGTTTTAAAAATGGATATGAATGCTTGAAACATGTTAAAGATGGAAATGACCTATGGATCCAAACCTTTTAAAGAGAATAACAAATGCTCATTAAATTCTCAAGTGAACATGCGGTGGGATATTTACCCCAGTCAGACAAGTCATTATTTTTCCCATTTACAAAAACCTGACCTAACGATCATAGATGATTGTAAAGTGACTTATCATGCGTAACAGGCTATATTTTTGTAAGGAATGACTTATGGATTGGGAGTCAACACTCAGTTAAAAATCCTCTGCCTCCCCCTTTTCCCGATGATTGCAAAACCTTTGAGATAAAAACTAAAAAGAGTTTAAAATCCCTAAAAATTACAGAAACTTTTTGGAATTATTTGTCTCTACATTTTTTCACTGTACATTTCCATTTTAGATGTAAAATTTTTTCTTAAATCAATACTTGAGTTTTCGCTTTCCTTCATCTCGTAAACAAAAAAGAGATAAAAGGCAAATAGATCACAACAAAATAAAAACTTTAGAGTTTATGTATGAAAAAAATTTAAAACAATAACAAATGTAAACAAAGAAAATTAAATCACACACCACAGATGAACACAAAAGTTTTGTTATCATATTTTTGAAATTCCACTAGTTCAACCCTAACTCAGAATTTTATAAGAAAGTGATTTTTCTACACATGTTTTAAAAATGGATATGCATGCTTGAAAAATGTTAAAGATGAAGATGACCTATGGATCTAAACCTTTTAAAGAGAATAAAAAATGATCATTAAATTCTCGAGTGAACGTGCGGTGGGATATTTACCCGAGTCAAACTAGCCATTATTTTGCCCATTCACAAAAAGTTGACCAAACGATCACATCTTATCGAAAAGTGATTTATCATGTGTAACGGTGTATATTTTTGTAAGGAATGACTTTTGGATTGGGAGTCAACACTTGGTAATAAATCCCCCGCCTCCCCCTTTTCTCGATGATTGTAAAACCAAATATATAAAAACTAAAAAGAGTTTACAATCACTACAAATTATAGACACTTTTCAAAATTATCTCTCTCTACAAATGTGCACTATGCATTTCCATTATAGATGTATAATTTTTTCTTAAATCAAAACTTGAGTTTTCACTTTCCCTTCATCTCGTAAACAAAAAAGAGTTAAAAGGCAAATAGATCACAACAAAATAAAAATTTTAGAGTTTATGTATGGAAAAAATTTAAAACAATAAAAACTGTAAGCAAAGAAAATTTATTCACACACCACTGATGAACACAAAAGTTTTGTTATACAAATTTGGGAAATTCCACTAGTTCAACCCTAATAGCTTGGAATTTTATAAGAAAGATATTTTTCTACACATGTTTTTAAAATGGATAAGCATGTTTGACACATGTTAAAGATGCAAATGAACTATGGATCCAAACATTTTAAAGAGAATAACAAACGCTCATTAAATTCTCAAGTGAACGTGCTGTGGGAGATTTACCCGAATGAGACAAGCCGTTATTTTGCCGATTTACAAAAACCTAACCTAACGATCATAGATGATTGTAAAGTGATTTATCATGCGTAATGGGCTATTTTTTTTTTTTAAGAAATGACTTATGGATTGGGAGTCAACACTCGATTAAAAATCCCCCGCATCCCCCTTTTCCAGACGATTGGAAAACCTAATATACATAAACTAAAAAGAGTTTACAATCCCTAAAAATACAAACACTTTTTGGAATTATCTCTTTCTACATTTGTGCACTGTTCATTTCTATTTTAGATGTATGCTTTTTTCTTAAATCAAAAATTCAGTTTTCACTTTCGCTTCATTTCGTAGACAAAAACGAGATAAAAGGTAAATAAATCACAACGAAATGAAAATTTTGGAGTTTATGTATGGAAAAAAATTAAATTAATAACAAATGTAAGCAAAGAAAGTTTATTCACATGCCACAGAAGAACACAAAAGTTTTGTTATTCAAGTTTGGGGAATTCCACTAGTTCAACCCTAACAGCCACGAATTTTTTAAGAAAGAGATTTTTCTTCACATGTTTTAAAAATGAATTTTCATGCTTGAATCATGTTAAAGATGCAAATGACCCATGGATCCAAACCTTTTAAAGAGAATAACAAACACTCATTAAATTCTCAAGTGAATGGGCGGTGGGATATTTACTCGAGTCAAACAAGCCATTATTTTGGCCATTTACAAAAAGCTGACCTAACTTTCATAGATGATTGTAAAATAATTTTTAATTTTAGCGGGATAACGTTTTGTAAGGAATGAGTTATGGATTGGGAGTCAACCCTCAGTTAAAAATCACCCGCCTCCCCCTTTTCCGGATGATTTGAAAACCTAATATATAAAAACTAAAAAGAGTTTACAATCCCTAAAAATTACATACACTTTTTGGAATTATCTCTCTCTATATTTGTGCATAGTGCATTTCAATTTTAAAAGTATAATTTTTTCTAAAATAAAAACTTGAGTTTTTACTTTCCCTCCATCTCGTAAACAAAAAAAGAGATAAAAGGTAAATAAATCACAACAAAATAAAAATTTTAGAGTTTATGTGTGGAAAAAATTTAAAACAATAAAAATGTAAGCAAAGAAATTTCTTCACACACCACAGATGAACACAAGTTTTGTTATCCAAGTTTTGGAAATTCCACTAGTTCAACCCTAATAGCTTGGTATTTTATAAGAAAGAGATTTTTCTACACATGTTTTAAATATGAATATGCATGCTTGAAACATGTTAAAGATGCGAATGACCCATGGATCCAAACCTTTTAAAGAGAATAACAAACGCTCATTAAATTGTCAAGTGAACATGCGGTGGGATATTTACCCGAGTCAAACAAGCCATTATTTTGTCGATTTACAAAAAGCTGACCTATCAATCATAGATGATTGTATAGTGATTTATCTTGCGTAACTGACTACATTTTTTTAAGGAATGATTTATGGATTGGGAGTTAACACTCAATTAAAAACTCCCGCCTCCCCCTTTTCTTGACGATTGCAAAACCTAATATATAAAAAATAAAAAGATTTTACAATCCCAGAAAATTACAGACACTTTTGGAATTATCTCTCTCTACATTTGTGCATTGTGCATAGGGGTGGCATGGAGCCCAGTCGAGCCCAAACTTGCCTATGTTCGAATCGAGCTTGATGTAAATATTCTGAGTCGAGCTTCGAGCCGAACCTCGTCTCAAGCCTAAAATTGTTATCAAGCTCGAGCCCAAAAATTTTAACCGAGTTCGAGCTGAGCTCGAGCTTCAACGTACATTTAAAATTTTTGAAAAATATATATAAAATAAAATGAATATAAATTTATGCATATATTTTACATAAAATTGGGCATGACCTCTATATAAAATTTGGCATAACCTATATATATAATACATATATAATATTGAGCATGACCTCTACTTAAAATTGAGCATAATCTATGTATATAATACTTATATAAAATTGGGCATGACCTCTACTTAAAATTGGGCATAATATATATACATAATACCTGCATAAACACTCGATAAACACTCCATTAAATTGTCCATACATTCCATAAAAACTCCATGAAATTGTTTATACACTCCATACACCATAAAATAGTCTAAACACTCCATAAACACTCCATAAACACTCCATAAAATTGTCTATACATTCCATAAACACTCCATGAAATTGTTTATACACTCCATACACTCCATAAAATAGTCTAAACACTCCATACATTGCATAACATTATGAATAAACTCCATACAATAATAAAACACAACTAAATTAAATGAAATATCACTATCAATTTACAATCACCCAAATAAAAACTATAAATCCTTTAAATAAAATCCTATTACTATTAGAGACTTACTAGAAAATTACAAGAAATATTTTAAATTTTTCTTAGGAAAGTTAATGGACCTCTTATTGCCTTTTCTAAGAAAATAAATAATAATTAATAATTAATCTAATATATTACTATACTTATCGATAATTTTTTGATCAAATAAAATGTCAAACACAAAATTGCCATGAAAATTGCCTCATGCTAAAAGTATTATACCATCAACTCTCAAATACTTATTCAATTTTTTTCTATACGGTTTTTTAGCCCATCTTGGCAAGAAAATCTTACTTAGAAAAATATAGGATTTTTTAACAAGAATTAATAATTAGAAAAATATTTTCAAAAAACATGAGGCACTAATGGTCTCTTTATTTCTACTAAAAATTCTTTTTAACATTTATTGAAAAAACCACTAATAGTCTCTCGAAACGTATTTCTATTAAAATATCTTTTCAATTTCTTCAAGAGCCATGAGGAAGGGGCAAAGATTTATTTTTCATTATTTATGATCTCGCACGTAGGGGTGGCTTCGAATAAATTATACACAAAATTATGCATACATTTTTAGAAAAGAAATAATAGGGGAGGTTCAGGATTGAATTTCAATAATGGATTAAAATGCACCAATATTAATCTTTTATACTCCAATTGTTGTCTACATTGTATTGTCATTTTTGAATCTGGCCTTAAATTTACTATGGCCTCCTTAGTGCCCCTAGATGAAAATTTATATTCTAGGAAAAACTAAAAATATTTTCCTATGATACATATTCCTAAAACAACCTTTAAATAAAATCCTATTACTATTAGTGACTTATTAGAAAATTACAAGAATTATTTTAAATTTTTTTAGGAAGGTTAAATGGACCTTTTATTACCTTTTCTCAGGAAATAAATAAAAATTAATAATCAATCTAATATATTATTATACTTATCGATAAATTTTTAATCAAATAAAATGTCAAACAAAAAATTGCTTCATGCTAAAAGTATTACAACATCAATTGTTAAATACTTATTCAAAAAATTTCTATACAGTTTTCTACCCCATCTTGGTAGGAAAATTTTACTTAGAAAATTATATGATTTTTAATCAGAATTTTTAATTAGAAAAATGTTTAAAAAAAATGAGATACTAATAGTTCATAGAAATTTATTTCTATAAAATGTACTTTTTATTTTTTTCAAGAGCTATGAGGAAGGAGAGATTAAGGAAAAATTTTTTTTTTTACTTTATTATCTCGTACGTACGAAATCGTACATACAAAATCATCTTCGTGCAGGGGAGGGGGGATATTATTTCTCCCCTGAATTTACTCGTTCTGGTTTTCCGTCGACTCGGAGAGAAGGGAGTTACGGCGCTAGGGAGGACCTTTCGTCGAGGATGATGGCTGCGATAGAGGCGGCGACGACAGAAGCGGTGGTCACGTAAACAGAGGCGACGACAAGGAGAGGTAGAAACCAGACGAAGAAATCGAATAGGTGGCCTGAGAGGAGGCCGGCGAGCAGCTATCGACGACGGTAGAGGTGGCGACAACAGCTGATGGGAGGGGCTTGGTGGTCACGAGGGGAGGAAAAATTCCCCCCACCCCCCCACCCCCCCCCCCCCCCCCCCCCCCCCCCCCCCACCCTCTCTCCCGCTCCCAATCCCTCGCTCCCGATCCCGATCCCTATCTCGATACCAATCCCGACTCACCTCAAGCTGGCTCGCGAGCCAATGAACCAAACCTGGCTTTGGTTGAACTCGGCTCGTTAATTTAAATGAACCAATTTCGGAGCTCGAGCTTGAGAGATAACGAATTGAACCGAGCAGGCACCGAGCCGAACTCGAGCCACACGCAAGCCGACTCGGTTTGAAGCCACCCCTAACTGTGCATTTCCATTTTAGAGGTATACTTTTTTCTTGAATCAAAACTTGAGTTTTCACATTCCCTTCATCTCGTAAACAAAAAAGAGATAAAAGGCAAACAGATCACAACAAAATGAAAATTTTAGAGTTTATGTATGGAAAAAAATTTAAACAAAGACAAATGAAAGCAAAGAAAATGTATTCACATACCACAGATGAACACAAAAGTTTAGTTATCTAAATTTTAGAAATTCCACTAGTTATAAGAAAGAGATTTTTCAACACATGTTTTAAATGGTTATGCATGCTTGAAACATGTTAAAGATGCAAATGACCTATGGATCGAAACCTTGTAAAGAGAATAACAAAAGCTCATTAATTTCTCAAGTGAGCAGGCGGTGGGATATTTACATGAATCAAACAAGCCATTATTTTTCCAATTTAAAAAAAGTTGACCAAAAGATCATAGATGTTTGTAAAGTGATTTATCAAGTGTAACGGGCTATATTTTTCTAAGGAATTACTTATGGATTGGGAGTCAACACTTAGTTAAAAATCCCCCGCCTCCCTCTTTTCCCGACGATTGCAAAACCTCATATATAAAAACTAAAAATTGTTTAAAATCCCTAAAAATTACAGACACTTTTAGGAATTATCTCACTCTACATTTATGCATTGTTCATTTCCATTTTAGATGTATACCTTTTTCTTAAATCAAAACTTGAATTTTCACTTTCCCTTCATCTTGTAAACAAGAAAGAGATAAAAGGCAAATGATCACAACAAACTGAAAATTTTAGAGTATATGTATGGAAAAAATGTAAAAAAATAACAAATGTAAGTAAGGAAAATTTATTCACCCACCACAGATGAATACAAAATTTTTGTTATTCAAGTTTCGGAAATTCCACTGGTTCAACCCTTATAGCATTGAATTTTATCAGAATGAGATTTTTCTACACATATTTCAAAAATGGATATGCATGCTTGAAACATGTTAAAGATGGAAAGGGCCTATTGATCCAAACCTTGTAAAGAGAGTAACAAACTCTACTTAAATTCTCAAGTGAACATACGGTGGGATATTTACCCGAGTCAAACAAGCCATTATTTTTCCCATTTATAAAAAGCTGACCTAACAATCATAGACGATTGTAAAATGATTTATCAAGCGTAACGGGCTATATTTTTGTAAGGAATTACTTATGGATTGGGAGTCAACACTTAGTTAAAAATTCCCCGCCTCCCTCTTTTCCCGACGATTGCAAAACATCATATATAAAAATTAAAAAGAGTTTAAAATCCCAAAAAATTACAGATACTTTCAGGAATTATCTCTCTCAACATTTATGCATTGTTCATTTCCGTTTTAGATGTATACTTTTTTATTAAATCAAAACTTGAATTAGGTTTTGCAATCGTCGAGAAATGGGGAAGGTGGGGGATTTTTAAGTGAGTGTTGACTCCTAATCCATAAGTCATTCTTTTCAAAAATATAGCCCATTACGCATGATAAATCAGTTTACAATCATCTATGATCGTTAGGTCAACTTTTTGTAATTGGGCAAAATAATTGGCTTGTTTGACTCGGGTAAATATCCCACCGAACGTTCGCTTGAGAATTTAATGAGTGTTTTTTATTCTCTTTAAAAGCTATGGATCCATAGGTCATTTGTATCTTTAACATGTTTGAAACATGCATATCCATTTTTAAAATGTTAGAAGAAAGGTTCAAGCCCACACGACCAAGGAAGGCCCACATTTCTAAGATTATTAGAGGATGGGCCACATGACCAAGGAAGGCCACAAGATGGGCCCAAGCTCATTAGAAGCAGGACCCACAATGATTACCTGGAGCTGGCATCCTTATCGAATCAGTTGGAAGATCAAGGAGGACTCACAAAAGTATCTTTATCTTTGGGTCACGACCAAGAAGAGTTATAGTTTAAGTTATATTTGTCTCTTATAAATATTGAGTTACCTAATTATGTTAGGACTTACCTTAAGTGTTAGAGTTTGAGTTTAATTGGGACAAGAGTAGTTTTATTGTAATTGGACTCTACTACCTTCCTCTATTATAAATAGAGGTTCATATACTCTGATTACAACAAGTTATTGATGTCAATGAAGTATTTCACTTTTCCATAAATTCAACAAGGGGGAGGAGCGAGATTTTGAACTTACTATTGATTCACAATCCATAAGTCATTCCTTAAAAAAATATAGCCCATTACGCATGATAAATCACTTTACAATAATCTATGACCATAGGTCAACTTTTTGTAAGTGGGCAAAATAATGGCTTTTATGAAGTCAATGAAGTATTTCACTTTTCCATAAATTCAACATGGTGTCAGAGCAGGTTCTGTGAGTTGACTTGGTCAACTCACGGAGGTAATGTGATCGTTTTCTCTAAACCTTAAACCCTAAGTCTAGGTTCGTATTTTTTTTTTTTTTGGTCCCTAGACCAATAGTTTTCTTTGCATTGTTTACTTCTATATGGAGTTTTCAAATTTTCAAATTATATATTGATGGAGTTATATTAAGAGGGATATCGATATTTGAATGATCGAAGGTCAGATTGCTAAAAGGTTCGAGAAGCAACAGAAATCTTCAGATTCTGAGGTATTTTTTGCTATCAAGAACTAGACTTTATATGGAGAAATATATATCAAAAGAAATATCTATAAGTCTATTCTTTGAACTATTTAACAAATTTTTTATCTGAGTTATCTTCAAAGTGAAATCGATATTTGAAGCAGCGAAGGTCAGATTGAAAAAGAGGTTCGAACGGCAGCAGAAAACCTCAACTTCTGAGGTATTTTATGCTATCAAGACAGAGACTTTATATGGATAGTTATATATCCAAAGAAATATCTTTAAGTATATTTTCTTACCTATTCAACCAATTCTCGGTATGATTTTTATATAAGGATATATTGATCTTGGAAGAGTCAATGGTCATTCGGAAAAAAAGGACAAAACAATACTTAGTTTGGCCAGATGACAGAGACCGAAATCTATCAGATTATTTATCTTCTGATATTTATATTTTATGAAGAAAACATCTGAATTCATGCTAATTGTTTTGTGTTATTTTTTGAGTTGATATATCAAGAAAATATCTCACTTCTCCATGGTTTGAGAGCTTATTTAAGCATCTCTGTTATTTGGGTTTATCGCAACATCTATGATATTTGGTTCAAGCTGGGATCACTGCCATTACCTCCCAGCTTGAGGGGGAGAAGTAGAAGATATACAAGAAAGAGATATTTTATTTCTTATGTTGTGAATAAGTTTATGTAACCAAAATATTCAAGAAGGGGGAGCACAAAAGATGAAGCTTGTGCATATAAGAAGAAATTTTTATATTAGATTATTTCATGGGTTCTTTTACAAAGTTTATTATTTGGTTCATGTTATATGTGTTGGAAGATGGTCATGTTATATATTCAGCTGCAACTATTATGTCTCTTTGGGGACATTATTATTGAAGAACAGGTCACCACATGTCATCATTTATTTTACCCCATAAAAAAAGATCAAAATTATTTGTGGTTGGGAGTCCATGACAGAGGAACTTCATCCTCGTCAAAAAAATCAAAATTATTTGTGGTTGGAAGTCCATGACAGAGGAACTTCATACCCGTAAAAAAGATCTAAATTATTTGTTTTTAGAAGTCCAAGAAGGAGGAACTTATTATTACATCTAAGTGATCCCCCCCCCCCTCCCCCCTCCACTAATGGCTTTTATGTCTCCTACCACTTGAGAGTCGTTGTCCTGTGGAGGGACACGGTGGTGGACACATCAGAGTAATGCCGATAGACACAATTCCGATAGAAGACAGAGTGTGCCCTACATCCAGCATTAGGACTGGAATATGTAGCAATGGCTTACAGGCTATGAGTAATTTTTACTCTCACTTATATTATGCCGCAGGGCATCAATGAAGGATGCAACAGCGTGAGGGGGAGTATTGGAAGATGTATCATTTTATAAAAAATTATTATATACATCATTTGCAGCAAGCTGGGAGTTCATATTGTTCTCTCACCCCCAGCTTGAGGGAGAGTGTTAGAAGATAAGGTCAAGCCCACAAGACCAAGGAAGGCCCACATATCTAAAATTATTATAAGGGACACATGGTCAAGGAAGGCTACAAGATGGGCCCAAGCCCATAAGAAGTAGGACCCACAATGACAACCATCAACTGGCATCCTTATCACATCAGTTGGAAGATCAAGAAGGACTCACAAAAGTATCATGAGCAAGAAAAGTTTCAGTTTAAGTTATATTTGTCTTTTATCAATATTGAGTTACCTAATTATGTTAGGACTTACTTTAAGTGTTAGAATTTGTGTGTAATTGGGACAAGGGTAGTTTTATTGTAATTGGACTCTACTACCTTCCTCTATTATAAATAGAGGTTCATGTACTCTGACTACAACAAGTTATTGAAGTCAATCACGTATTTCACTTTTCCATAAATTCAACATAAAACATGTGTAGAAAAATCTCTTTCTTACAAAATTCCAAGCTATTAGGGTTCAGCTAGTGGAATTTCCCAAAATTGGATAACAAAACTTTGGTGTTCATCTGTGGTGTGTGAATAAATTTTCTTTGCTTACATTTGTTATTTTTTAAATTTTTTCCATACATAGACTCTAAAATTTTCATGTTGTTGTGATCTATTTGCCTTTTATCTCTTTTTTGTTTACGAGAAGAAGGGAAAGTGAAAACTCAAGTTTTGATTTAAGAAAAAAGTATACATCTAAAATGGAAAGGCACAATGCATAAATTTTTAGAGAGATAATTCCAAAAAGTGTCTGTAATTTTTAGGGATTGTAAACTCTTTTTAGTTTTTATATATTAGGTTTTGCAATCATCTGGAAAAAGGGGAAGACGGGGGATTTTTAACTGAGTGATGACTTCCAATCCATAAGCCATTCCTTACAAAAATATAGCCCGTTATGCTTGATAAATCACTTTACAATCATCTACGATCGTTAAGTCAGTTTTTTGTAAATGGGCAAAATAATGGCTTGTTTGACTTGGGTAAATATCCCACCGCATGTTCACTTGAGAATTTAATGAGCATTTGTTATTCTCTTTAAAAGCTTTGGATCCACAGGTGATTTACATCTTTAACATGTTTCAAGCATGCATATCCATTTTTAAAACATGTGCAGAAAAATCTCTTTCTCATAAAATTCCAATCTATTAGGGCAAAATTAGTGGAATTTTCCAAACTTGGATAACAAAACTTTTGTCTTCATCAGTGGTGTGTGAATAAATTCTTTACTTACAATTGTTATTGTTTTAAATTTTTCCATTCATAAACTCTAAAATTTTCATTTTGTTGTGATCAATTTGCCTTTTAACTCTTTTTTGTTTACGAGATGAATGGAAACTGAAAATTCAAGTTTTCATTTAAGAAAAAATTATAATTTTAAAATGGAAATGCACAGTGCACAAATGTAGAGATAGATAATTCAAAAAAAGTATCTGTAGTTTTTAGGGATTGTAAACACTTTGTAGTTTTTATATATTAGGTTTTGCAATTGTCGGAAAAAGTGGGAGGCAGGGGATTTTTAACTGAGTGTTGACTCCCAATCCATAAGTCATTATTCCTTACAAAATTATAGCCCGTTATGCATAATAAATCACTTTAAAATCATCTATGATCGTTATGTCAGCTTTTTGTAAATGGGCAAAATAATGGCTTGTTTGACTCGGGTAAATATCCCACCTCATGTTCACTTGAGAATTTATTGAGCGTTTGCTGTTTTGTTTTAAACGTTTGCATCCATAGATCATTTGCATCATTAACATGTTTCAAGCATGCATATGCATTTTTAAAACATGTGTTCAAAAATCTCTTTCTTATAAAATTCCAAGCTATTAGGGTTGAACTTGTGGAATTTCGCAAACTTGGATAACAAAATTTTTGTGTTCATCTATGGTGTGGGAATAAATTTTATTTTCTTACATTTGTTATTGTTTTAAATTTTTTCCATACATAAACTGTAAAATTTTCATTTTATTGTGATCTATTTGCCTTTTATCTCTTTTTTGTGTACAAGATGAAGGGAAAGTGAAAACTCATGTCTTGATTTACGAAAAAAGTATACATATAAAATGGAAATGAACAATGGATAAATGTAGAGATAGATAATTCTACAAAGTGTCTATAATTTTTAGGGATTGTATACTCTTTTTAGTTTTTATATATTAGGTTTCGCAATCTTCGAAAAATGAGCGAGGCGGGGGATTTTTATATGAGTGTTGACTCCCACTCCATAAGTCATTCCATAAAAAATATAGCCATTACGCATGATAGATCACTTTTACGATCATCAATGATTGTTACATCAGCATTTTAAAATTTGGCAAAATAATGGCTTGTTTGACTCGGGTAAATATCCCACTGCACGTTCACTTAAGAATTTTTTGAGCGATTGTTATTCTCTTTAAAAGGTTTGGATCCATAGGTCATTTGCATCTTTAAAATGTTTAGTGCATGCATATCCATTTTTAAAACATGTATAGAAAAATCTCTTTCTTATTAAATTCCAAGCTATTAGGGTTGAACTAGTTGAATTTCCAAAACTTGGATAACAAACTTTTGTGTTCATTTGTGTTGCGTGAACAAATTTCTTTGCATTCAATTGTTATTTTTTAAAAAAATTTTGATACCTAAACTCAAAAATTTTCATTTTGTTGTGTTCTATTTGCCTTTTATCACTGTTTTTTTTTACGAGATGAAGGGAAAGTGAAAACTCAAGTATTGATTTAAGAAAAAAATATACATCTAAGATGGAAATGCACAGTCCACAAATGTAAAGAGAGATAATTCCAAAAAGTGTGTGTAATTTTTAGGGATTGTAAACTCTTTTTAGTTTTTATATATTAGGCTTTGCAATCATCAGGAAGAGGGGGAAGCGGGGGATTTTTAACTGAGTGTTGACTCCAATCCAGAAGTAATTCCTTACAAAAATATAGCCCATTACGCTTGATAAATCACTTTACGATCGTTATGTCAGCTTTTTGTAAATGGGCAAAATAATGGCTTGTTTGACTCGGGTAAATATCCCACCGCACATTCACACTATAATTTAATTATCGTTTGTTATTCTCTTTAAAAGGTTTGGATCCTTAGGTCATTTGGATCTTTAACATGTTTCAAGCATGCATATGCATTTTGAAAACATGGGTAGAAAAATCTCTTTCTCAAAAAATTCTAAGCTATTAGGGTTGAACAAGTGGAATTAGCCAAACTTGGATCAAAAAACTTTTGTGTTCATCTGTGGTGTGTGAATAAATTTTCTTTGCATACATTTTATATTGTTTTAAATATTTTCCATACATAAACTCTAAAATTTTCATTTTGTTGTGATCTATTTGCCTTCGATCTCTTTTTGGTTTATGAGATGAAGGGAAAGTGAAAACTCGAGTTTTGATATATGAAAAAATGATACATCTAAAATGGAAATGCACAATGCATAAATGTAGAGAGAGATAATTCCAAAAATCTTACGTAATTTTTAGGGATTGTAAACTCTTTTTTAGTTTTTAAATATTAGGTTTTGCAATCATCGGGAAAAGGGGGAGGCGGGGGATTTTTTGCTAAGTGTTGACTCCCAATCCATAAGTCATTCCTTACAAAACATATAGCCTGTTACGCATGATAAATGACTTTTCAATCATCTATGATTGTTAGTCAGCTTTTTGTAAATGGCAAAAACAATGGCTTGTTTGACTCGGGTAAATATCCCACCGCACGTTCACTTCAGAATTTAATGAGCGGTTGTTATTCTCTTTAAAAGTTTTGGATCCATAGGTCATTTGCATCTT
This sequence comes from Aristolochia californica, assembly GCF_029961685.1. Taxonomy (NCBI): domain Eukaryota; kingdom Viridiplantae; phylum Streptophyta; class Magnoliopsida; order Piperales; family Aristolochiaceae; genus Aristolochia; species Aristolochia californica. The sequence continues at coordinate 15,095,104 of NW_027181782.1, read as the reverse complement.
TAACATGTTCAAGCATGCATATCCCTTTTTAAAACATGCGTAGAAAAATCACTTTCTCATAAAATTCTAAGTTATTAGTTTTGAACAAGTGGAATTAGCCAAACTTGGATAACAAAACTTTTGTGTTCATTTGTGGTGTGTGAATAAATTTTCTTTGCATACATTTTTTATTGTTTTAAATTTTTTCCATACATAAACTCTAAAATTTTCATTTTATTGTGATCTATTTGCCTTTGATCTCTTTTTGGTTTACGAGATGAAGGGAAAGTGAAAACTCAAGTTTTGATATAAGAAAAATTGATACATTTAAAATGGAAATGCACAGTGCACAAATGTAGAGAGAGATAATTCCAAAAAGTGTATGTAATTTTTAGGGACTGTAAACTCTTTTTTTGTTTTTATATATTAAGTTTTGAAATCGTCGGGAAAAGGGGGAGGTGAGGGATTTTTAACTGACTGTTGACTCCCAATCCATAAGTCATTCCATACAAAAATATAGACCGTTATGCATGAAAAATCACTTTACAATCATCTATGATCGTTGGGTCAGCTTTTTGTAAATGGGCAAAATAATGGTTTGTTTGACTCGGGTAAATAACCCACAGCACGTTCACTTGAGAATTTAATGAGCGTTTTTATTCTCTTTGAAAGGTTTGGATCCATCGGTAATTTGTATCTTTAACATGTTTCAAGCATGCATATCCATTTTTAGAACATGTGTAGAAAAATCTCATTCTTATAAAATTTCAAGCTATTAGGGTTGAACTAGTGGAATTTCACAAACTAGGATAACAAAACTTTTGTGTTCATCTGTCTTGTGTGAATAAATTTTCTTTGCATACATTTATTATTTTTTAAAAATTTTTCCATACCTAAACTCTAAAATTTTCATTTTCTTGTGATCAATTTGCCGTTTATCTCTCTTTTATTTACGAGATAAGGGAAAGTGAAAACTCAAGTTTTGAAATAAGAAAAATGTTTTAATCTAAAATAGAAATGTACAGTGCACAAATGTCAAGAGAGATAATTCTAAAAAGTGCTTGTAATTTTTATGGATTGTAAACTCTTTTTAGTTTTTATATATTAGGTTTAGTAATCGTCGAGAAAAGGGTGAGGCGGGGGATTTTTAACTGAGTGTTGACTTCCAATCCATAAGTCATTCCTTTCAAAAATATAGCTCATTACGCATGATAAATCACTGTACAATCATCTAAGATTGTTAGGTCAGCTTTTTGTAATTGGGCAAAATAATGTCTTGTTTGACTCTGGTAAATATGCCACCGCACGTTCACTTTAGAATTTTATGAGCATTTTTTATTCTCTTTAAATGGTTTGGATCCATAGGTCATTTTCATCTTTAACATGTTTCAAGCATGTATATCCATTTTTAAAACATGTGAAGAAAAATCTCTTTCTTATAAAATTTCAAGCTATTAGTGTTGAACTAGTTGAATTTCCCAAACTTGGATAACAAAAGTTTTGTGTTCATCTGTGTTGTGTGAATAAATTTTCTTTGCCTATATTTATTATTCTTTTAAATTTTTTCCATACATAAACTCTAAAATTTTCATTTTGTTGTGATCTATTTGCATTTGATGTCATTTTTTTTACGAGGTGAAGGGAAAGTGAAAACTCATGTTTTGATTTAAGAAAAAAGTATACATCTAAGATGGAAATGAACAATGCACAAATGTAGAGAGAGATAATTCCACAAAGTGTGTGTAATTTTTTGGGATTTATATATTAGGTTTTGCAATCGTCAGAAAGTGGAGATGGCGGGGGATTTTTAACAGTGTTGACTCCAAATCCATAAGTCATTCGTTACTAATATATAGCCTGTTACGCTTGATAAATCACTTTATGATCATCTATGATCGATAGGTCAGCTTTTTGTAAATGGGCAAAATAATGGCTTGTTTGACTCAAGTAAATATCCCACCGCACGCTCACTTGAGAATTTCATTTGCGTTTGTTGTTCTCTTTAAAAGGTTTCGATCCATAGGTCTTTTGCATCTTTAACATGTTTCAAGCACTCATATCTATTTTGAAAACATGTGTAGAAAAATCTCTTTCTTATAAAATTCTAAGCTATTAAAGTTGAACAAGTGGAATTTTCCCAACTATGATAACAAAACTTTTGTGTCCATCTGTGGTGTGTGAATAAATTTTCTTTGTTTACAATTTTTATTGTATTAAATTTTTTCCATGCTTAAACTCTTAAATTTTCATTTTGTGGTGATCTATTTGGCTTTGATCTTTTTTTTGGTTACGAGATGAAGAGAAAGAGAAAACTCAAGTTTTCATTTAAGAAAAAAGTATACATTTAAAATGGAAATGCACAGTGCACAAATGTAGAGAAAGATAATTCCAAAAATCGTATGTAAACTTTAGGGATTGTAAACTCTTTTTGAGTTTTTATATATTAGGTTTTGCAATCGTCGGGAAAAGGGGGGGTCGGGGGATTTTAACCTGAGTGTAGACTCCCATCCATAAGTCATTCCTTACAAAAATATAGCCGATTATGCATGATAAATCACTTTACAATCATCTATGATCATTAGGTCAGCTTTTCATAAATGGCCAAAATAATGGATCGTTTGACTCGGGTAAATATCCCACCGCACGTTCACTTGAGAATTTAACGAACATTTTTTATTCTCTTGAAATTGTCTGGATCCATAGGTAATTTGCATCTTTAACATGTTTCAAGCATGCATATCCATTTTTAAAACAAGTGTAGAAAAGCCTCTTTCTTATAAAATTCCAAGCTATTAGGGTTGAACTAGTGGAATTTCCCAAACTTGGATAACAAAACTATTGTGTATATCTGCGGTGTGTGAATAAGTTTTCTTTGCTTACATTGGTTATAGTTTTAAATTTTTTCCGTACATAAACTCTAAAATTTTCATTTTGTTGTGATTAATTTACCGTTTATCTCTTTTTTTTTTAGATGAAGGGATAGTGAAAACTCATGTTTTGATATAAGAAAAAAGTATACATCTAAAATGGAAATACACAGTGCACAAATTTAGAGAGAGATAATTCCAAAAAGTGTCTATTTTTTTTAGGGATTGTATCTTTTTAATTTTTATATATTAGGTTTTGCAATCGTCGAGAAAATGGGGAGGCAGGCGCTTTTTTATAGTGTTGACTCCATATCCGTAAGTCATTCCTTACAAAAATATAGCCCATTACGCATGATAAATCACTTTACAATCATCTATGATTGTTAGGTCAGCTTTTTGTAATTGGGCAAAATAATGACTTGTTTTACTCTGGTAAATATCCACCGCACGTTCACTTAAGAATTTTATGAGTTTTTTTTATTCTCTTTAAAAGGTTTGGATCCGTAGTCATTGCATCTGTAACATGTTTCAAGCATGCACATCCATTTTTAAAACATGTGTAGCTAATTCTTTTTCTTATTAAATTCCAAGCTATTAGGGTTGAACTAGTGGAATTTCCAAAATTTGGATAACCAAACTTTTGTGTTCATCTGTGGTGTGTGAATAAATTTTCTTTGCATACATTTGTTATTTTTTAAAATTTTTTCCATACATAAACTCTAAAATTTTTATTTTGTTGTGATCTATTTGCCTTTTATCTCTTTTTTGTTTATGAGATGAAGAGAAAGTCAAAACTCAAGTTTTGATATGAGAAAAAAGTATACATCTAAGATGGAAATCCATAGTGCACAAATGTAGAGAGAGATAATTCTACAAAGTGTGTGTAATTTTTAGGGATTGTAAACTCTTATTTGTTTTTATATATATTAGGTTTTGCAATCGTCAGGAAGAGCGGGAGGCGGGGGATTTTTAATTGAGTGTTGACTCCCAATCCATAAGTCATTCCTTAAAAAAATATAGCCCGTTACGCTTGATAAATCACTTTACGATCATCTATGATCATTAGGTCAACTTTTTTTAAATGGGCAAAATATTGGCTTGTTTGACTCGGGTAAATATCCCACCGCATGTTCACTAGAGAATTTAATTAGCGTTTGTTATTCTCTTTAAAATATATGGATCCACAAGTCATTTGCATCTTTAAGATGTTTCTAGCATGCATATCCATTTAGGAAACAAGTATAGAAAAATTTCTTACTTATAATATTCTAAGCTATTAGAGTTGAACAAGAGGAATTTTCCAAACTTGGATAACAAAACTTTTGTGTTCATCTGTGGGGTGTAAAAAAATTTCTTTTGCTTACATTTTTTATTGTTTTAAATTTTTTCTATACTTAAACTCTAAAATTTTCATTTTGTTGTGATCTATTCGCCTTTGATCTCTTTTTTATTTACGAGATGCAGGGAAAGTGAAAACTCAAGTTTTCTTTTAAGAAAAAAGTATACATCTAAAATGGAAATGCACAATGCACAAATGTAGAGAGAGATAATTCCAAAAAGCGTATGTAATTTTTAGGGATTTTAAACTATTTTTTAGTTTTTATATATTAGGTTTTGCAATTGTCGGGAAAAGGGGGAGGCGTGGGATTTTTAACTGAGTGTTGATTCCCAATCCAGAAGTCATTCCTTAAAAAAATATAGCCCGTTATGCCTGATAAATCACTTTACAATCATCAATGATTGTTAGGTCCGCTTTTGGTAAATAGAAAAAATAATGGCTTGTTTGACTCGGGTAAATATCCCACCGCACGTTCACTTGAGAATTTAATGAGAATTTTTTATTCTCTTTAAAGGGTTTGGATTCATAGGTAATTTGCATCTTTAACATGTTTCAAGCATGCATATACATTTTTAAAACATGTGTAGAAAAATCTCTTTCTTTTAAAATTCCTAGCTATTAGGGTTGAACTAGTGGAATTTCCCAAACTTGGATCACAAAACTTTTGCATTCATCTGTGGTGTGTGAATACATTTTCTTTTTTTACATTTTTTATTGTTTAAATTTTTTTCCATACATAAACTCTAAAATTTTCATTTTGTTGTGATCTATTTGTCGTTTGTCTTTTTTGTTTCTGAGATGAAGGGAAAGTGATAACTCAAGTTTTGATATAAGAAAAAAGTATACATCTAAAATGGAAATGTACAAAGCACAAATGTAAAGAGAGATCATTCCAAAAAGTGTCTTTAATTTTGAGGGATTGTAAACTCTTTTAGGTTTTTATATATTAGGTTTTGCAATCGTCTAGAAAAGGGGGAGGCGGGGGATTTTTAACTGAGTGTTGACTCCTAATCCATAAGTCATTCCTTTAAAAAATATAGCCTGTTACGCATGGTAAATCACTTTACAATCATCTATGATTGTTAGGTCAGCTTTTTGTAATTGGACAAAATAATGGCTTGTTTGACTCGGGTAAATATCCCACAGCACGTTCACTTGAAAATTTTATGAGCGTTTGTTAATCTCTTTAAAAGGTTTGGATCCATAGGTCATTTGTATCTTTAATATGTGTCTAGCATGCATATCCATTTTTAAAACATGTGTAGAAAAATCTCTTTCTTATAAAATTCCAAACTATTAGGGTTGAACTAGTTGAATTTCCCAAACTTGGATAACAAAACTTTTGTGTTCATTTGTGGTGTATGTATAAATTTTTTTTGCATACATTGGTTATTGTTTTAAATTTTTTCCATATTTAAACTCTAAATTTTTCATTTTGTTGTGTTCTATTTGCCTTTTATCTCTTTTTTGTTTACAATATTAAGGGAAAGTGAAAACTCAAGTTTTGATTTAAGAAAAAGTATCCATCTAAAATTGAAATGCACTGTGCAAAAATGTAGTGAAAGATAATTACAAAAAGTGTCTGTAATTTTTAGGGATTGTAAACTCTTTTTAGTATTTATATATTAGGTTTTGTAATCGTGGGGAAAAGAGGGAGGCAGGGGATTTTTAATTGAGTGTCTTCCAATCCATAAGTCATTCCTTACAAAAATATAGCCCATTACGCATGATAAATCACTTTACAATCATCTATGATCATTAGGTCAACTTTTGGTAAATGGGCAAAATAATGGATTGTTTGACTTGGTTAAATATCCCACTGTGCGTTTGTTAATCTCTTTAAAAGGTTTGTATCCATTGGTCATTTGAATCTTTAACATGTTTCAAACAGGCATATCCATTTTTAAAACATGTGTAGAAAAATCTCTTTCTTATAAAATTCCTAGCTATTAAGGTTACTAGTGGAATTTCCCAAACTTGGATAACAAAACTTTTGAGTTCATCTGTGGTGTGTGAATAAATTTTCTTTGCTTACAATTGTTATTGTTTTAAATTTTTTCCAAACATAAACTCTAAAATTTTTATTTGGTTGTGATCTATTGGCCTTTTATCCCTTTTTTGTTTACGAGATGAAGGGAAAGTGAAAACTCAAGTTTTAATTTAAGAAAAAAGTATACATCTAAAATGGAAATGCACAGTGAACAAATGTAGAGAGAGATAATTCCAAAAAGTGTTCGTAAATTTTAGGGATTGTAAACTCTATTGAGTTTTTATATATTAGGTTTTGCAATCGTCAGGAAAAGGGGGAGGCGGGGGATTTTTAACTAAGTGTCGACTCCCAATCCATAACTCATTCCTTACAAAAATATAGCCCGTTATGCATGATAAATCACTTAATGATCGTTTGGTCTGCTTTTTGTAAATGGGTAAAATTATGGCTTGTTTGACTCTGGTAAATATCCCACCGCACGTTCACTAGAGAAATTAATGAGCGTTTGTTATTCTCTTTAAAAAGTTTGGATACATAGATCATTTGCTTCTTTAACATGTTTCAAGCATGCATATCCATTTTTAAAACATGTGTAGAAAAATGTCCTTCTTATAAAATTCCAAGCTATTAGGATTGAACTAGTGGAATTTCCAAAACTTGGATAACAATACTTTTGTGTTCATCTGTGGTGTGTGAATAAATTTTCTTTGATTACATTTTTTATTGTTTTATATTTTTTCCATACATAAACTATAAAATTTTCATTTTGTTGTGATTTATTTGCCTTTTATCTCTTTTTTTTATGAGATGAAGGGAAAGTGAAAACTCAAGTTTTGATTTAAGAAAAAAGTATACATCTAAAATTGAAATATACAGTGCATAAATGTAGAGATTGATAATTCCAAAATGTGTCTGTAATTTTTAGGGATTGTAAACTCTTTTTAGTTTTTATATATTAGGTTTTGCAATCGTCGAGAAAAGGGGGAGGCGGGGCATTTTTAACTGAGTGTTGACTCCCTACCCATAAGTCATTCCTTAAAAAAATATAGCCCGTTACGCATGATAAATCACTTTATAATCATCTATGATCATTAGGCCAGCTTTTTGTAAATGGTCAAAATAATGGGTTGTTTGACTCGGGTAAATATACCACCGCACGTTCACTTGGGAATTTAATGAGCGTTTGTTGTTCTCTTTGAAAGCATTGGATCCATAGGTCATTTGCATCTTTAACATGTTTCAAGCATGCATATCCATTTTTAAAACATGTGTAGAAAAATATCATTCTCATAAAATTCCTAGCTATTAGGGTTGAACTAGTGAAATTTCCAAAACTTGGATAACAAAAATTTTGTGTTCATCTGTGGTGTATGAATAAATTTTCTTTGCTTACATTTGTTATTTTTTTATATTTTTTCCATACATAAACTCTAAAATTTTCATTTTGTTGTGATCTATTTGCCTTTTATCTCTTTTTTGTTTATGAGATGAAGGGAAAGTGAAAACTCAAGTCTTGATTTAAGAAAAAAGTATACATATAAAATGGAAATGCACAGTGGTCAAATGTAGAGAGAGATAATTTCCAAAAGTGTCTGTAATTTTTAGGGATTGTAAACTCTTTTTAGTTTTTATATATTAGGTTTTGCAATCGTCGGGAAAAGAGGGAGGTGGGGGATTTTTAACTGAGTGTTGACTCCCAATCAATAAGTCATTCAGTACAAAAATATAGTCCGTTACGCATGCGAAATCACTTTACAATCATCTATGATCGTTAAGTCAGCTTTTTGTAATTGGGAAAAATAATGGGTTGTTTGACTCGGGTAAATATCCCAACGCACGTTCACTTGCGAATTTAATGAGCGTTTGTTATTCTCTTTAAAAGGTTTGGATCCATAGGTCATTTGGATCTTGGACATGTTTCATGCATGCATATCCATTTTTAAAATGTTAGAAGATAGGCTCAAACCCACACGACCAAGGAAGGCCAACATATTTAAGATTATTTTAAGATGGATCACATGAGCAAGGGAGGCCACAAGATGGGCCAAGCCCATAAGAAGTAGGACCCACAATGATTACCATGAGCTGACATCCTTATCACATCAGTCGGAAGATCAAGAAGGACTCACAAAAGTATCTTTATCTTAGGGTCACGACCAAGAAGAGTTTTAGTTTAAGTTATATTTGTCTTTTATCAATATTGAGTTACCTAATTATGTTAGGACTTACCTTAAGTGTTAGAGTTTGTGTGTAATTGGGACAAGTGTAGTTTTATTGCAATTGGACTCTACTACCTTCCTCTATTATAAATAGAGGTTCATGTAATCTGGTTACAACAAGTTATTGAAGTCAATAAAGTATTTCACTTTTCCATCAATTCAACATTGTATCAGAGCAGGTTCTGTGAGTTGACCAAGTCAACTCACAGAGGTAATGTGATCCTTTTCTCTAAACCCTAAACCCTAAGTCTAGGTTCGTAGTTATTTTTTCCTGTCCCTATACCCATAGTTTTCTTTATGTTGTTTAGCTCTATACGGAGGTTTTAATATTTTAAATTAAATATTGATGGAAAGATATTTGAGTCTACTTTCCAAATAAGAATGATTTGTTCCAATCGGAGTTATATTAAGAGGGATATTGATATTTGAATGATCAAAGGTCAAATTTCCAAAAGGTTCGAGAAGCAGCAGAAATCTTCAGAATCTGATGTATTTTGTGCTATCAAGAACTAGACTTTATATGGAGAAATATGTTACGGTCTCGGGTCATGGATCGAGTAACATGGTGTGGGATTTATGAATCCAGCACAGGTACTGAGTTTCTGGACTCGGTAAGGAGGGTTAAAGATCCCTTCTTAGGCTAATCTTCCACCAGTGATCAGTCTCCCTTTTTATGAACTCACTCTAGTGCTAAAGTTATAGCTAGAATGAAATTAATTCAGGTGGAGAGATAATGGAAGAAATACCTGTTCTTGCTCACGTAAATCAGGGTTTCAACCTTTATTTGGTGCAGCTCATGCTAGGATTGAAGGCCTAGCTTAGGGGGCAGCCTTGGCTCATGTTGATGGCTGTTCTTTCTTTGTTTCCATGATGATTCCCCAACAAGAGGAGTTGCACAAGTCCTTCACGTGGAAGAACCAGAAACTCTTCCTTTTTGCTGCTCGTCAAGAGGGATTGAACCCCTACTTGTTGTTGACGCTGAGGAGGAGGGAAGACCCTCTCTTTGGGCTCGAAAAAGGGGTAGGAAGGTCCTCTTCCAACTATGGATGATGGTGGATGAAGGTGGATGAAGATGGAGGGCAACGGAGGGTGAAGGATAGGTTGGATTTTTGGAGTAAACCTACACTCGGGATCAAGAGGTGATCTCAGCCTGTTTACACTAGGTTATTCTAAAATCTCAAAGTTTCACTATTTCATTCATTCCTTTCCCTTAAATAGATCACATCATGAAGTTTTAGGGTTAGGGATACAATAATTCACCATAATGCCCCTACATATAAAAGTAATTAGAAATAACTCCTACTTAAAACAATATAAGAAATAAGTCCTACTCAAAGTAATATAAGAAATAAATCCTTCTAACTGAGTTGTTGTTGCCTCCTTCGTTGTGTGACTCGGTGTGCTATTGAGTCCACAACATCTGCCTCCCCAAGGAGAAAGAGCTTGTCCTCAAGCTCAAAAGCTGGGTAGACTTGGTTGAAGATGTCCACACGTTCCCATGTTGCAACGTCGGGGTCAGTGTCCGTCCACTAAACGAGAATCTCCCAAAGGTCATTGGTCAGCCGCGAGCGTAACACCGCAACTGGGTTAAGAATAACCTCACCATTATCAACCGGTGGTAGGAATGGAGTGGATGTAGGCTGCGCCCCGGAATGTGGCTTCAAAAGAAAGACATGAAATACATCATGAATTTTGGCCGTATCCCATAGTTTGAGCTGGTAGGCGACTGGTCCCACACGTCTTAGAATGGGAAAAGGCCCAAAAAATCTGGGAGCGAGCTTATGACGTGGAGGTCCCGCAAGAGACTGTTGACGGTAGGGCTGGAGCCGTAGCCACACATAATCCCCAACCTCAAAAGAGACCTCTCGGTGGCCTTTGTCATAGACTTCCTTCATCCAAGAATGGGCGCGTCGTAGCCGTTCTGTGATATTCTGTAGCAGCACATCCCGGTCCATGAGTGCCTGATCAATAGCGTCCATGCGGGTGGACCCTAGGTTCTACGAGAGAAGGCGAGGTGGATTATGGCCATATATAACCCGGAAAGGAGTGGATTGCAAGGCAGAGTGGAACGAAGTGTTGTAATAGTATTCAGCCTACGGAAGCCACTGAACCCATTGCCGCGGACGATCCCCCACCAAGCACCGTAAATACATCTCGATGGTGCGGTTCACCACCTCTGTCTGCCCGTTTGTCTGTGGATGATAGTTGGAGGAGAACTTCAATTTAGTCCCACTCAAGCGAAACAGTTCCCGCCAAAAGGTGCTCATGAAAACTGCATCTCTGTCACTCACAATGGATTCTGGAATGCCATGTAAGTGGACTATCTGCTCTAGGAAAGTCTGAGCAACTCGTGTTGCTGTATACAGATGAGCCAACGGTATAAAATGTCAGTACTTGGAGAGTCTATCAACCACCATGAAAAGTACTGATTTGTCGGCGAATAGGGGTAGACCTTCAACAAAATCCATCGAAATGTCAGCCCAAACCTACGTAGGAAGGGCCAGAGGCTGGAGAAGACCGGCTGGACTCAAGTGCTCAGCTTTGTTGCACTGGTAGACCTGACAGTCGCCCACATAAGTCACAATTGAGGGTTTCATGGCTTGCCAATAAAAATCAGCTCGAATTCTGTGCAAGGTCTTTTGTATCCTCTCGTGTGTACTGTCATGGTAGGCCGAGAGAATAGCTGGAACCAACTCAGACTCAAGTGGAAAGAAAATCCACTGCTTGTAATAAATAAGTGAATTTTGGATGGACCACGTCGAATTCATTGTCCCTTCTGAAATCTTTTGATGCAGTTTCTGCAGTGTAGGGTCAGTGGCATGTGCATCTCTCACCAAGTCTAGGATGAGAAATCTCTGCTGGCTGATCGAATAGACTAACTGTTGATCCTCAAAACACCATGATAAGGCATCTGCCCACATGATATTCTACCGAGAAGTCAAACCCCAACAACTTACTGATCCAGTGCTGCTGTGGCAACATCATCAAATGTTGTTCTAGTAGTAATTTAAGGCTATAATGATCCGTGTGTATGAGAAAAGCCCAACCCAAGAGATAAGGCCTCCAATGTTGGACCGCTTTGGCCAACCCAATCAATTCGTGCTCATAGGCTGCTAGCTTGTGATGACGGACTGTCAACTGTCTGCTAAAATACTCAATAGGATGGCCCAGCTGCTGTAAAACGGCCCCAATGCCCACGCCCGAAGCGTCACACTCTACGCGAACAATTCGTCAAATTTGGGAAGTTGTAATACTGGTGCGGATGCAAGTGCAGCTTTGAGTGCCGCAAACGACTTGGTGGCCTCCTCATTCCAAATAAAGGAATTTTTCTTGAGTAGACTGGTCAATGATGCTACCACTGGCCCATAGTTTTGAATAAACTTGCGGTAGTAGCCCGCAAGACCCAAAAAACCCCATAATGCAGAACAAGACTGTGGCAGTGGCCACTCATGAATAACTTAGATCTTCTCGGGATCCACCGTAACCCCCTCATGTGAGATAATGTGTCCCAGATACCCCAAATGTGAAGCCGCAAAAGAACACTTGGAATATTTCAAATAGAGCTGATGTGCTCATAACTAGTCGAAAATAATCCTCAAGTGTGCCAAGTGCTCCTCTGCCGACTTGCTATAAATAACAATATCATAAAAAAACACAAGAACAAATTTTTGAAGATAGGGGCTAAATACCTTGTTCATCAAAGCTTAAAACGTGGAGGGTGCATTGGATAACCTGAACGGCATGATGACTAACTCAAAGTGGCCAAGGTGCGTGCGGAACGCCGTCTTCTCGATATCAGAGGGGTGCATCCGGACCTGATGGTATCCCGAATGGAAGTCGAGTTTAGTGAATAACCACGACCCATGTAACTCATCCAGGAGCTCATCCACTACCAAAATCCGAAACTTGTCTTTTACCGTCTGCTTGTTCAACTCCCGATAATCCACGCAAAACCTCCATGTCCCATATTGTTTCTGCACAAGTAAGACAGGTGAAGAGAACGGGGAGCGACTGAGATGAATAAGATTCTATTTCAACATCTCCTGGCATTGACGCTCTATCTTGTCCTTCTGAAGGTGTGGGTAATGGTACAGTCGTACCACCACTACCTCAAATCCTGGTTTCAGACAGATCATGTGGTCATAGTGCCTCGGGGAAGGCAAACCCGATGGCTCCTGGAAGAGGTCAGAGAACTCCTCAAGCAGACCATCACTAGTACTGTCAGGTTGTTCCTGTGTCTGCAAAGTGTGCATGCGGTGGGCCATGTCCACCTGACAGCCCTGTAAGAGCACCCGACTCCCGGCCAAATCAAAGCTCATGGTTAAAGCCGAAAAGTCCCACAGAATGGGCCCCAATGTTTGTAACCATTTAATGCCTACTACCATATCAAATCCCGCCAAGGGAATAACAAAAAATTCAGCATCAAAAGAAGTAGAGCCAATGGAAAAAGTTACCGCCTTACTAGTCCCATAGCTAGGGACCTTCTTGCCATTGGCCACTGAGACGGTGGCTGTTAGATGAGTGTGTATCTGGACCTGGATATGCTGTGCGGTTGTCAAACTCAAAAAATTATGTGTACTCCCTAAGCCGACTAGTCCCACCAGTTCTCGGTCGATGACATGAGCTCGAACTTGCATTGTATTAGGCAATTTCTGCCCAGTAATAGCATGCAAGGATATCTCCGGTGGTTCCTCCTCGATAATATCCTCTGGATCCTCTGAATCCTCCACCTCGAGCCAAAAAAATTGTCTAGATAGGTGCCTTACCCGATACTACTCATCGCAGTTATAACATAAATTTTTGGACCGCCTTTCTACCATCTCCGCACTCGTTAATTTTTTTTATAAACTTCGTTAGGAGATTACTAGCACCGGGATCGGCTACCTGAGTCGTAGTTGGAGTGTGTCTGGATGGGGCTACTGGAGATGCTCCCTGAGATGAAGTATAGCGGTGCCCTTGCCACGTGGAGGAAGTGTTCCTCTCACCTGACCAACCCAGCTTACGTTGCTGCAACTGTTTTCGTTGTTCCATTGCTAGGGCCATATTCATTGCATGAACTAAATCCGTAGGCATAAGGAGTTCTACCTCTAGCCGTAGATACTCATTGAGACCTACTGTGAATAGGGAGACCTGTATGTCAACCAATACCCTCTCACCAGCATGAGCCAACTTTTTCTCGAACAATTTTTTATATTGTTCCACCGAACCAGGGGGTTGCTGTTGGCGGGAGGGCCAAATCTAACTGTGCATAGATTTTTAAATTCTCCCCAAGTCATCCCTGGTCTCTCTTTCTCTACTTGAGTAACCCATAACATGGCTTCATCTGTCATATGGAAAGAGGCTAGTTTCACCTTATCCCATTCAATAGTCCCTTGGTTCAAAAAAAAATTTCACATCTATGGAACCAAATTAAGGGATCAACTGAACCATTGAAAGAGGGAAACTCTAACTTGGTGTACCTTAGAACTGTGCCTCAATGCTGGGGTCGTTGGACAGCAGTGCGGCCAAGCCACTGCTCCCCTCTTTTGTGATATGGTTGAGGAATCTCTCTGACCTCTGGATTCTGATGTCTCTCTGCCCTCAACTCCGTTAGCATGCTGAAGACTCGGCTCATCCCCTCTTCCAAACCACAAACCTTCCCCAACACTGGTTGTGCTGTTTCAAATCTTCTATCTTTTGTATCCTGATTTGGATTTCTTCATTGCTGAGAGTATCCCCCATGTTACCCTACTCTGATACCAAGTTTTTACGGTCCCGGGTCATGGATCGAGTAACACGGCGTGATATTTGTGAGTCCAGCACTGGTGCTGAGTTGCTGGACTCGGTAAGGAGGGTTAAAGATCCCTTCTTAGGCTAATCTTCTACCAGTGATCAATCTCCCTTTTTATGAACTCACTCTACTGCTAAAGTTATAGCTAGAATGGAATTAATTTGGGTGGAGAGATAATGGAAGAAATACCTGTTCTTGCTCACGTAAATCAGGGTTTCAACCCTGATTTGGTGCAGCTTGTGCTAGGATTGAAGGCCTAGCTCTGGGGGAAGCCTTGTCTCACGTTGATGGCTGTTCTTGCTCTGTTTCCATGATGATTCCATAACAAGAGGAGTTGCACTAGTCCTTCATGTGGAAGAACTAGAAACTCTTCCTTTTTGCTGCTCGTCAAGAGGGATTGAACCCCTACTTGTTTTTGACGTTGAGGAGGAGGGAAGACCCTCTCTTTGGGCTTGAAAAAGGGGCAGGAAGCTCCTCTTCCAACTATGGATGATGGTGGATGAAGGTGGATGAAAATGGAGGGCAAAGGAGGGTGAAGGATAGGTTGGATTTTTGGAGTAAACCCTACACTCAGGATCAATAGGTGATCTCAGCCTGTTGATACTAGGTTATTCTAAAATCTCAAAGCTTCCCTATTTCATTCATTCCTTTCCCTTAAATAGATCATGCCATAGAGTTTTAGGGTTAGGGTTACAATAATTCCCCATAATGCCCTTACATATAAAAGTAATTAGAAATAACTCCTACTTAAAACAATATAAAAAATAAATCCTACACAAAGTAATATAAGAAATAAATCCTATTGAGTGAGTTGTTGTTGCCTCCTTCGTTGTGTGACTCGGTGTGCTATTGAGTCCACAACAAAATATATATCAAAAGAAATATTTGTAAGTCTATTATTTTAACTATTCAACAAATTTTTTATCTGAGTTGTCTACAAAGTGAAATCGTTAATTGAAGCAGCAAAGGTTAGATTGAATAAGAGGTTTGAGCGGCAGCAGAAAACCTCAACTTTCGAGGTATTTTATGCTATCACAAAATAGACTTTATATGGATAATTATATGTCCAAAGAAAGATCTATAAGTATATTTTCTTAACTATTCAACCAATTCTTGGTATGATTTTTATATAAGGATATATTGATCTTGGAAGAGTCAATGGTCATTCTGGAAAAAAGAGAAACGGTACTTAGTTCGGCCAGATGACAGAGACCGAAATCTATTAGATTATTTATCTTCTGATATTTATATTTTATGAAGAGAAATTATACTTGGATGAAAGGTATTTAAGTGTAGTTTTAGAATGAGAAAATTTCATGTTAATCTGATCTATATTTAAAGATATATTCACAAAGGAAGAATTAAAGGTAATGCTGGTATTCTGCTATATTGAAAAATCCGATTTTATGCCAATTGTTTTGTGTCACTTTTTGAGTTGATATATCAGGAAAATATATCACTTCTCCATGGTTTGAAAGCTTATTTAAGCATCTCTATTATTTAGGTTTATCGCAACATCTATGATATTTGGTTCAAGATAGGATCATTGCCATAACTTCCCAACTTGAGGGGAGAAATAGAAGATGTACAAAAAATAGGTATTTTATTTCTTCTGTAGTGAATAAGTTTATGTAACCAAAATATTCAAGAAAGGGGGAGCACAAAAGATGAAGCTTGTGCATCTAAGAAGAAATTTTTATATCAGATTATTTCATGGGTTCATTTACAAAGTTTATTATTTGGTTCGTGTTATATGTGTTGGAAGATGGTCATGTTGTATATAGCTGCAACTATTATGTCTCTTTGGAGACATTATTATTGAAGAAGAGGTGACCTCATGTCTTCATTTATTTTACCCTGTCAAAGAGATCGATATTATTTGTGGTTGGGAGTCAATGACGGAGGAACTTCATCCCCGTCAAAAAGATCAAAATTATTTGTGATTGGAAGTCCATGACAGAGGAACTTCATCCCCATCAAAAAGATCTAAATTATTTGAGGTTAGAAGTCCAAGATGAAGGAACTTCTTATTATATCTAGGTGATTCCTCCCTCCCCCCTTCCCCCCCCCCACCCCATGTAATGGCTTTTATGTCTACTTCCACTTGAGAGTCGTTGTCCTGTGATGAGACACAGTGGTGGACACTTCAGAGTAATGCCGATAGACACAATTACAATAGAAGACAGAGTGTGCCATACATCCAGCATTAGGAATAGAATATGGAGCAATGGCCTACCGGCTAGGAGTGATTTTTACTCTCACTTATATTATGCCACAGGGCATCAATGAAGGACGCCACAGCAGGAGGGGGAGTATTGGAAGATGAAGGCATATTGGAAGATGTGTCATTTTATACAAAAATATTCTATACATCATCTGCATCAAGCTAGGAATTCATGTTGTTTTCTCACCCCCAGCTTGAGGGGGAGTGTTAGAAGATAAGCTCAAGCCCACACGACCAAGGGAGGACCACATATCTCAGATTATTATAAGATGGGCCACATGGTCAAGGAAGGCCACAGGATGGGCCCAAGCCCATAACAAGTAAGACCCACAATAATTACCATCAGCTGGCATCCTAATCACATCAATTGAAAGATCAAGAAGGACTCACAAAAGTATCACGACCAAAAAGAGTTTTAGTTTAAGTTATATTTGTCTTTTATCAATATTGAGTTACCTAATTATGTTAGGACTTACCTTAAGTGTTAGATTTTTTCTGTAATTGGGACAAGGGTAGTTTTATTGTAATTGGACTCTACTACCTTCCTATATTATAAATAGAGGTTCATATACTCTGATTACAACAAGTTGTTGAAGTCCATGAAGTATTTCACTTTTCTATAAATTCAATATAAAACATGTGTAGAAAAATCTTTTTCTTATAAAATTCCAAGCTATTAGGGTTGAACTAGTGGAATTTCCCAAACTTGGATAACAAAACTTTTGTGTTCATCTGTGGTGTGTGAATAAATTTTCTTTGCTTACATTTTTTATTGTTTAAATTTTTTTCCATACAAAACTCTAAAATTTTCATTTTATTGTGATCTATTTGCCTTTTATCTCTTTTTTGTTTACGAGATGAAGGGAAAGTGAAAAATCAAGTTTTGATTTAAGAAAAAAGTATACATCTAAAAAGGAAATGCACTGTGCATAAATTTAGAGAGAGATAATTCCAAAAAGTGCCTATAATTTTTAGGGATTGTAAACTCTTTTTAGTTTTTATATATATGGTTTTGCAATCGTCAGGAAAAGGGGGAGGTGAGGGATTTTTAACTGAGTGTTAACTTCCAATCCATAAGCCATACCTGACAAAAATATAGCCTGTTACGCTTGATAAATCACTTTACGATCATCTATGATCGTTAGGTCAGCTTTTTGTAAATGGACAAAATAATGGCTTGTTTGACTTGGGTAAATATCCCACCGCACACTCACTTGAGAATTTAATGAGTGTTGGTTATTCTCTTTAAAAGTTTTGGATCCATAGGTCATTTGTATCTTTAACATGTTCAAGCATGCATATCCATTTTTAAAACATGTGTAGAAAAATCACTTTCTCAAAAAATTCCAAGCTATTAGGGTTGAACTAGTGGAATTTCACAAACTTCAATAACAAAACTTTTGTGTTCATCTGTGGTGTGTGAATAAATTTTCTTTGCTTAAAATTGTCAATTTTTTATTTTTTTCTATACATAAACTCTTAAATTTTCATTTTGTAGTGATCAATTTGCCTTTTATCTATTTTTTCTTTACGAGATGAAGGGAAAGTGAAAATTCAAGTTTTCATTTAAGAAAAAAGTATACATCTGAAATGGAAATGCACAGTGCACAAATGTAGAGATAGATAATTCAAAAAAGTATCTGTAATTTTTAGGGATTGTAAACTCTTTTTAGTTTTTATATATTAGGTTTTGCAATCGTCGAAAAAAGGGGAAGGTGGGGGCTTTTTAAATGAGTGTTGACTCCCAATCCATAAGTCATTCCTTACAAAAGTATTGCCCGTTACGCATAATAAATCACTTTAGAATCATATATGATCATTAGGTCAACTTTTTGTAAAAGGGCAAAATAATGGCTTGTTTGACTTGGGTAAATATCCCACTGCACGTTCACTTGAGAATTTAATGAGCGTTTGTTGTTCTATTAAAAACGATTGGATCCATAGGTCATTTGCATCTTTAACATGTCTCAAGCATGCATATCCCTTTTTAAAACATGTGTAGAAAAATCTCTTTCTTATAAAATTTCAATCTATTAGAGTTGAACTAGTGGAATTTCCCAAACTTGGATAACAAAAAGTTTTGTGTGCATCTTTGGTGTGTGAATAAATTTTCTTTGCTTACATTTGTTATTGTTTTAAATATTTTCCATACATAAACTCTAAAATTTTCATTTTATTGTGATCTATTTGCCTATTATCTGTTTTTTGTTTACGAGATGAAGGGACAGTGAAAACTCAAGTCTTGAATTACGAAAAAAGTATACATTAAAAATGGTAATGCACAATGCACAAATGTAGAGAGAGATAATTCTAAAAAGTGTCTTTAATTTTTAGGGATTGTAAACTCTTTTTAGTTTTTATGTAATAGGTTTTTCAATCGTCAGGAAAAGGGGGAGGATGGGGATTTTTAACTGAGTGTTGACTCCCAATCGATAAGTCATTCCTTAAAAAATATAGCTAGTTATGCATGATAAATCACTTTAGAATCATCTATGATTGTTAGGTCAACTTTTTTGTAAATGGGCAAAAAATTGGGTTGTTTGACTCGGGTACATATACCACCACACGTTCACATGGGAATTTAATGAGCGTTTGTTGTTCTCTTTGCAATATTTGGATCCATAGGTCATTTTCATTTTTAACATGTTTCAAGCATTCATATCCATTTTTAAAACATGTGTAGAAAAATATCTTTCTTATAAAATTCCAAGCTATTAGGGTTGAACTAGTGGAATTTCCAAAACATGGATAACAAAACTTTTGTGTTCATTTGTGGTGCGTGAATAAATTTTCTTTACATACATTTGTAATTGTTTTAATTTTTTCCATACATAAACTCTAAAATTTTCATTTTATTATCTCTTTCTTTTTACGAGATTAAGGGAAAGTGAAAACTCAAGTTTTGATTTAAGAAAAAAGTATACATCTAAGATGGAAATGCACAGTGCTCAAATATAGAGAGAGATAATTCCAAAAGTGTTTCTAATTTTTAGGGATTGTAAAATCTTTTTTGTTTTTATATATAAGTTTTTTCAATGGTCAGGAAGAGGGGGAGGCGGGGGATTTTTAACTAAGTGTTGACTGCCTATCCATAAGTCATTCCTTACAAAAATATATCCCGTTACGCTTGATAAATCACTTTACGATCATCTATGATCTTTAGGTTAGCTTTTTGTAAATGGGAAAAATAATGGCTTGTTTGACTCGGGTAAATATCCCACCGCACGTTCACTTGAGAATTTAATTAGCATTTGTTATTCTCTTTAAATGGTTTTGATCCATAGGTCATTTGCATCTTTAACATGTTTCAAGCATGCATATCCATTTTGAAAACATGTGTAGAAAAATCTCTTTCTTATAAAATTCTAAGCTATTAGGGTTGAACAAGTGGAATTTTCCAATCATGGATAACAAAACTTTTGTGTTCATTAGTGGTGTGTGAATAAATTTTCTTTGCTTACATTTGTTATTGTTTTAAATTTTTTTCCAACATAAACTCTAAAATTTTCATTTTGTTGTGATCTATTTGCCTTTTATCCCTTTTTAGTTTACTAGATTAAAGAAAAGTGAAAACTCAAGTTTTGATTTAAGTAAAAAATGTATGCATCTAAAATGGAATTGAATAGTGCACAAATGTAGAGACAGATAATTCCAAAAAGTGTCTATAAGTTTTAGGGATTGTTAATTCTTTTTAGTTTTTATATACTAGGTTTTGCAATCGTGGGGTAAAGGGGGAGGCGGGCGATTTTTAACTGAGTGTTGACTCCCAATCCATAAGCCATTCCTTACAAAAATATAGGTCATTACGCATCATAAATCACTTTACAATCATCTTTGATCATTAGATCAGCTTTTTGTAAATGGGCAAAATAATGTCTTGTTTGACTCGGGTAAATATCCCACCGCACGTGTACTTGAGAATTTAATAAGCGTTTGTTATTCTCTTTAAAAGGTTTGGATTATTAAGTCATTTGCATCCTTAACATGTTTCAATGATGCATATCCATTTTTAAAACATGTGGAGAAAAATCTCTTTCCTATAAAATTCCAAGCTATTAGGGATGAACTAGTGGAATTTCCCAAACTTTGATAACAAAACTTTTGTGTTCATCTGTGGTGTGTGAATAAATTTTCTTTCCATACATTTGTTATTGTGTTAATTTTTTTCCATATGTAAACTCTAAAATTTTCATTTTGTTGTGATCTATTTGCGAGTTATCTCTTTTTTGTTTTTGAGATTAAGGGAAAGTGAAAACTCAAGTTTTGATTTTGTTGAATTTATGGAAAAGTGAAATATTTCATTGACATCAATAACTTGTTGTAAATAGAGTACATGAACCTCTATTTATAATAGAGGAAGGTAGTAGAGTCCAATTACAGTAAAACTACCATTGTCCCAATTACACTCAAACTCTAACACTTAAGGTAAGTCCTAAAATAATTAGATAACTCAATACTGATAAAAGAAAAATATAACTTAAACTAAAACTCTTCTTGGTCGTGAACCTAAGATAAAGATATTTTTGTGAGTCCTACTTGATCTTCCAACTTATGGGATAAGTATGGCAACTCATGGTAATAATTGTGGGTCCTAATTCTTATGGGCTTGGGCCCATCTTGTGGGTCTTCCTTGGTCATGTGGCCCATCTTATAATAATCTTACATATGTTGGCCTTCCTTGGTCGTTATGGCTTGATATTATCTTCAAACAGATTTAAGAAAAAAGTATACATCTAAAACGGAAATGCATAGTGCACAAATGTAGAGAGAGATAATTCCAAAAAGTGTCTATAATTTTTAGGGATTGTAAACTCTTTTGAGTTTTTACAAATTAGGTTTTGCAATCGTCGGGAAAAGGGGGAGGCGGGGGATTTGTAACTGAGTGTTGACACCCAATCCACAAAAAATATATGTATGATAAATCACTTTACAATCATCTATGATAGTTAGGTCAGCTTTTTGTAAAAGGGCAAAATAATGGCTTTGTTTCACTCGGGTAAATATCCCACCGCACGTTCACTTGAGAATTTAATGAGTATTTGTTATTCTCTTTAAAAGTTTAGGATCCCTAGGTCAATGGCAACTTTAACATGTTTCAAGCATGCATATCCATTTTAAAAACATGTGTAGAAATCTCTTTATTCCAAGCTATTAGGGTTGAACTAGTGGAATTTCGAAAACTTGGATAACAAAACTTTTGTGTTCTTCAGTGGTGTGTGAATAAATTTTCTTTGCCTACATTTGTTATTGTTTTATATTTATTCCATACATAAACTCTAAAATTTTCATTTTGTTGTGATCAATTTGCCTTTTATCTATTTTTTGTTTACTAGATGAAGGGAAAATAAAAAATCAAGTTTTGATTTAAGAAGAAAGTATACATCTAAAATGGAAATGCACAGTGCACAAATGTAGAGAGAGAAAATTCCAAAAAGTATTTGTTATTTTTAGGGATTGTAAACACTTTTCAGCTTTTATCTTTTAGGTTTTGCAGTCATCGGGAAAAGGGGAAGGCGGGGGAATTTTAACTGCTTGTTGACTCCCAATCCATAAGCCATTCCTTACAATATATATGGCTCGTTACGCAAGGTAATTCACTTTACAATCATCTATGATTGTTAGGTCAATTTTTTTGTAAATGAGCAAAATAATGGCTTGTTTGACTCGGGTAAATATCCCACCACATGTTCACTTGAGAATGAAGTTTTGGATCCATTGGTCATTTGCATCTTTAACATGTTTCAAGCATGCATGTTCATTTTTAAAAGATTTGTAGAAATCTCTTTCTTACAAAATTCCAAGCTATTAGGGTTGAACTAGTGGAATTTTCCAAACTTGGATAATAAAAACTTTTGTGTTCATTTGTGGTGTGTGAATACAT